>NC_136424.1:106820000-109325000 GCF_052625555.1 Lactuca saligna
TTATTAGAAAGAAACTGAAAAATCATGAGAGTTTCAAATGAATGTGGTGAAAAGAAAAATGTATGGGAGTTTCAAATGAATGTGATTAAAGGAAAAATGCTTCCTTTATAATTATTCTAGGCGAATGCCCGCACGTTGCGCAATGGAATAATGATGTAGTTTAATATGGTTATATATTATGGTAAAATAAATAGTTAACATTGTTTTTAAGCATATGGTTAATTAAGAAGTTATGATTAAAAAAAGATGCTAACATAATGCAGTTAACAAAATTATTACATTATAATTTATATGGTTTAATCTATTTTGAATAGGCTGTACCTAAAGGTTGTATGTGATTAAATAGTATGTATATTTTTCTCTTTACAAATAATTTATACTAATAAATAATGCAAAATTATTATTTGTTTAAAATTATAAATGTGATGTCTATGTACACATTAGTATCTAATATAATTATTCGATTACTGATTAGATATGGGTTCTCATTTGTGATCATATATGTTTAGTTTCTTAAGTAAACCCTACATGTGTTGAATCGCATTTTTTGAAAATTATTGAAAAGGATTAAAGAACTTACTTATTGACTGCAATGTTTGGTAATTTAAGACATATAATTTCACATTTTTTCATTGTCGATTTTGTAGAACTTGTGAATTTCCACCATTAAATCTCTATGCTCAAGTTTCTCATTTATTTTTAAAGGTTTTAAATCTTCTTTTATTCTTGGAATATAAGATTCTTCAAGAATTGTGAGTAGATCTCTTGTTCTTGCATTCTTTAGTAATATTGGAACAAATATATTTCTGGAAACCTATCTAAAATGCAAATGTTTTGATATTTTATCTTGAGACTTTAACTCCGATAAAAAAATTGCCTTCACCGACCGCTGATCAGACAACTTGGATTCATTTATAGGGTATAGTGTCTGCTTTAGTTCATCCACAATCCATATTATCTTATAACACCTGCCATTTATTCATAATGCATTTAGAGTATTTGAAATTGTACAGACTAAAGGAATGGAAGTTATGAAATGAATAATATAAAGGGATTTAATTACCATGCAGCAGGAGCAAACTAAAGGAGTGGAAGGTATGAAATAAATGACATAAAAGATTTAATTACCATGTAGGAGCATATTTTGTTTCATCATTCTTGCCAAATTTTCATTTGGGAACATATTTATAAGTATGTAGGAGCAAAATCAATTATTCCTTCATGTCATGCTCTAAATTTACCATCTATAGTTTCATTCATAGCTTCAAAATTTTAGCTCTAATAATTCAAATTCAATAATTCAATTACTTATCTAAGATTGGTTCGATCTTAGCTCTACTAATCTAATGCTCACTAAATTACTAGGTAATCAAATTCATGCAGATTAATGGTCACTAACTACACAAAATAAGAGTTTAGAGTAATCTAGTATCAAATTAAGCATGCTAGGTATAAACAATCAAACACAAGACTTTAACCAACAAGAAAAGTCTAAATCTATATATTCAAACCATGAGTTTCAGCTTCATCTGGCTAACAGAAGTAGCTAGATTTAGCTACTGATACTAACAATTGAACTAAAACAAGTCATAATCAAAAGCATAGTAATATACCAAATTAGAAAGTAATTTATGATCTTCTCTTTCTTCCTTGGTATTAAAATCAAATTCCTAACCTTCTAAACCTCTGAATTTGACTTCTGGAAATCTTCTTCTAGCCAGCTTACCTCTAAAATTTATATAGATCAAGGATATTTATAGTTTCTGATTTCACCCTCTTCACGTCGTGATCATAGAAGTCTCACGTCATGAATGCAGTACTAATCCGTATCGAACACATATTACTCAGATGGGTATCTTCTAGAATATCCATACTCACGTCGTGAGCCTTTACTCTTCACATCGTGAGGACATGTTTTGTTGGATTTTTCATCATTTATGCTTTTCACCTCCGAAGTTCCAATCTTTGATGCTTTTAGTCCTTTTTCTACAAGATGTCTTCGTTTGGCTGCAAAATGTAATTTAACCTTATAAGTACTATTTATCTATGCAAATAACCAAAATGCAATTAAATATTGCCTAAAAATATGTATAAATATGGCAATATCAAATACCCCACACTTATTCTTTGCTTGACCTCAAGCAAATCTAATTATTTTTAAATTAAAACCTTCATCACTAGCATCACATAGAACAATCCATTTCGAACTCAGACATTGTACCAAGACCTCAATGCACATATCTGTGTCTAAATCCCTAATAACCTCCCAATCCTTATGAACCTTCACCCTTCAGCTTATACAACACTCATTTCTGCAACCCTTCGAATCAATCCTTAGAAATCTTTCTTAACCTCAAGGTATTTTTGTTAAGCTACTTAATCATACATAATATAGAAATTACAATTTTTGATACCACAATGGAGCTCTTGGATTTCTTCACTTCTTTGATATTTGATATTTGATATTTGATTTCTTTGAATTCACCACCTTTTTGTTTCATTTTTGGTATCTTAAACTTTTTGAATTTCTTCAGAATTTTTTGATCTTTTGATCTTCATAATTTGATAGCTCCAAAAATTCTTTTACTTTTTGATAACTTCTCTCTCTCTTTTTTCTTTTTATATAACTCACTTTTTTCACTCAAATCATACATGCTTAAGCAGGGGTGCTTAACTTCAACATTTATTGGCTAAAGGTATTAGTCTATGTGCAATGACTACATAAGCTTTTCTGGATAGATTTTAGGTTTAGGTTGCAGAACATATTATGTCATATAAACTATCAGATTACCTTTCATATCTCATGACTTTTCACTAGGAATGGGAAGCCACAAATATACTATAACAAATATTGACTCGATTAAACATTTGAGCTCTCATTGGATCATCCCACATAACGCTAGCAACTTAAGTTCAAACTATTAATAGATTTATTTTTTTTAGATTATTATTTCAAATTCATTTTTAATTTTTTCAAAATTTTCGTAATTTTCCTATTTTTCTAGTAATTTTACTTTTTCGACCCCCTACCCCACACTTATTACATACAATGCCCTCATTGTATGCATAAAAATAAATTAAAAACAATAAAAATTGAGAAAAAAAAACAGACTCCCATAGGATAGTAGTGGTGTGATCGAACTCTAAATGTGTGGATAACTTGTGCATCTTGATTATTGACTTCTTCTAATATGGAACTTGGATCTTCAACAATTGAGATACGTGAATGTGCCGACAAAAAATATAGAATCGAAACTTCAATCTTCAACAATTGTGGTGTAGTAAAATATCCAAAGCATAATAAAACAATGTGGGAAAGCATACGCCACAATGTATGGTTGAGAAAATAAGTCATAAGCAGCTTCATGATATTTCCAAGAAGGATAGTGGTGATCCATGTGATGAATATGAAATATTGGTCTTCAATTTTATTAAATTTATGGACTCATGACGTGAGGTATTCAAATTTACGATGTGAGGTCGCATGAAAGCGTATTCTGAAAACCACCGGTAACTGACTCACGACATGAGAAATTAGCATTCATGTCATGAGAACTGGATGACAGAAAACCGTCAACAATTCTTCTTTCAATTTGTGCACTTTAACCATTTTGTCTTAATGAATTAAGACCCTTCTTAACTCTATTATTTGTGACTCTTTTCTCTAACTCGCATCTCTCTCGATTAACCCCACACTTATTTTTGATTGTGGGTCTCGACTCTAAATACCCAGCTAACGTGTATACGCTCATATCCCAAATATCCCTACCCTCGTTTTCTCTAGCAAATTATGAAAAATAACAATCAAATGAAGTGAACAAGAACATTACAACTTCAAAGTTTTACAATCCCTAATAAACTAAAATCAAACCAACAATATAAAAATGAACTAAAAGAAACTAAACAAAATAAAAGGATAAACTAATCATCATCTTCATCGTCACGAGCTCCACTTCCTACGACTCCATCATCTCTTGGCATCCACAATTCTTCCCATGTCGGAATGTACGGGAAATGGGGAGGTATCGTAGGAGGTCTCATCACATTCATATGTGAAAACATAGCCTCAAGGATTTGGGTATTGTAAGTCACCCCACTACGAAGATTGTCCAAATATGTACCCATCCGACTCTGAAACGGGTTAGTAGGTACTCCACCTTCAAATTGTTGAGGTGGATATTTTGCTCATCCCATCTTTCCTCGGGCTCTAACATTCCTTCTCCTTGGCCTCGCTTGATGAACTGGTTCCTATTGTGGTTGCTCAACGCCCTCATCATCACTATGCGGGATGCTCCAATGTGACCCCATATTGACCACTACTCGGATGGTCTCAAGATAGCCTAAAGAAAATTATTTCCCTTCCTTACAAGTAAGTGTCCTTGTAATTCCGGGAATGATTATGCCATATGATCGTGTTAAACGGGTGACAAAATGACCACCACAAATCGGGCTCCCGGGTTGAGAACTAACCGTGTACTCGGCTAAATATCGGGCCAAGAAGTGGGGAATGTTGCAACGTGAGGACGTGAGCATAGGAGTATCACGTCGTGAATGCAGTACTAATCTGTATCGAACACGTATCCCTCGGATGGTTATCTTCTAGAATATCCATACTCACGTCGTGAGTCTTTACTCCTCACATCGTGAGGACGTGTTTTGTTTTTCATCTTTTAAGCTTTTAACCTTCAAAGTTCCAATCTTTGATGCTTTCAGTCCTTTTTCTTTAAGATTTCTTTTGGCTACAAAATATAATTTAACCTTATAAGTATCATTTATTTATGCAAATAACCAAAATATTAATCAAAATGTAATTAAATATTATCTAAAAATATGTATAAATATGACAATATCAAACACACATATTTTTATGGGGTTTTTTTTAGAGAAAAGAAAGAAAAAGAAATCTATAAAATACATGTACTTCAAAAACACAAATCACCCGAAAAATCATGTTTGACCAAAGAAAATAACCAAAGTCTTATCGGAGTTGCCAATGACCCAAAAACCAATTAAATATACAATAGTCAGTATCTTGTTAACACCATAACCAAGTTTAATATATATATATATATATATATATATATATATATATATATATATATATATATATATATATATATAAACCACTTATGTGTGATAAATAATATACCTTAGACTGTAGGGTGTAGCCATCTTTCACCTTATATTTTTTATGTATCATTTTAGCATCATTTCATTTCTCCCATCACCATCATTTCATTTCTCCCATCACTATCATTTCACTGTTTAAAACCCATGTATTGATCACATTTCACTTCATCTCACTTTTTAATTCTTTTTTTAAAAGTATTTTTTTTATAAAAATTTATACTTTTTTATAGAGAATTAAAAACTATAAATTTTATATATTCTTTATGATTTGTAATATATATATATATATATATATATATATATATATATATATAGTTTAATTATATATTATAAAATTTGAAAATGAAAAAAAAAAACATTTTCTAGCCTTAGTGAATCAAAGAATAAGAGAGAATACGAAAAGACTACCTAATGCAGGAAACCCCGAACTTAAACTATACTCATAGTATGGTGTTCTTTGGTTCGGTTTAAATTGAGATCATCAACCCACTATGTGTGAGCTATATATATGGACCGCTTATACGTTATTAACTCTAAAAACATTCATAATGGTAAGTTCAATGGGAGGGTTGAGGTAACAAGTCTATTTGTAATTCAACAATTTAAACTCTACCATAGTAAGATGTCATATTGACATTCAACGAATTTGGAGTTCAATTTCAATAAAAAAATAATTTTAATTAATTTTTGTAATTTCTTATTGAACTTCAAGTTAAATTCATTGTAAAAAAAATTGATATGTTTGTGTAGAATGTATAAAAATATATGTACTTAATCACATAAATCGTCACAATTATAGGAATACACAAAAACTATTACTCACATGTATACAAAGCAATTAGAATGTAGATATAGAACTTATATATATATATATATATATATATATATATATATATATATATATATATATATATATATATATATACTTAGGTTCATGTGAGACGGTCTAATTTTGTGAGACCGTGAGACGTATTTTTTTATTTTTTTTTATTTTTAAAATTTTTTTTTAGTTAATTCAAGTTCCGAAAATAATATTTAAAAAAAGAATTTTTTGTTTTTTCCATTTATTTTGCATTTGAAAATTATTTTTAGAATATGTACAGTGTAATACTCTATTTAGAATATTTCACGTATTTTTCAAAAAAAAATAGATTTTTTAAATTTTTTTTTAGTTAATTCAAGTTCCAAAAATAATATAAAAGAAAAAGATTTTTTAGATTTTTCCATTTATTTTGCATTTTAAAATTATTTTTTAGAATATTTTTTGTAATATTCTATTTAGAATATTTCACGTATTTAAAAAAAAAACAAGATTTTTAAAAATTTTTTTTTTAGTTAATTCAAGTTCCGAAAATAATATTTAAAAAAAGAATTTTTGGATTTTTCCATTTATTTTGTATTTTAAAATTATTTTTAGATTTGATCTTACGGTATCACAAAATTAGAATGATATCAAATGATGCTGAACCTATATATATATATATATATATATATATATATATATATATATATATCTTTACTACTTATAAAAGAAATCTAACTATTTCTATACATAGATTGAATATAATAATATTATTTTTTTAAGACGTACAAACGATTAAGCTAATATTACAAACAACCATTAATAAAATAATATTAAATTTGAAATCGTCTAAATTTTTAAACTTAGTGTACAATCACCTATGCATGAATTTTGACTAAGCTATTTAATCCCCAAGTTAAAATCCTTATTTATCTCAAGGAAGCCGATCTGGCCTTCTTTCAGCCAGTTTAATCGGTCAACAACCATAACCGGCTTTTCAATCTCTTTATACATTATCTCCTTCATTCAATGGAAAAACCCTAGCTGTTGGAATTCACCAGCCACACAACCGCACAACTCCGTCACCTCTATAATCTCCACCCACAGTCACGCATGCTTCACCTTCTCTGCCACCTACCTACTTCTCTAAAATTAACGTTAACCACGCACAGTCTGACCACCAATGTAGGCACTCTGCCTCTTTCCGTCTATCACCGCCACCCAATAATTTTTCGCCTCTACCCTCCTTCGCCTACGTTTCTCTGTTCACCAATATCTACTGTTACCCATCCCCAACGCACCTCTACCACTTCTACACCTTATTAAGACCTATCTCTAAAACCCTACACATATCAACACATTCGTCTTCACTACTTCATTACTACCATCACCTCATTCATATCTCCATCACTCGTTGGAAACCTAAGGATATATGCATCGCCGCTTCAACCTTGAAACCGATGTGGACTACTCAAAGATTCGGCAGATCATTCGAAGCCATGTAGGTTTTCTTTAATAGTTTCCGATTTTAGTTTTCATTTAGAACTGATTCTTAATTAAACCCAAAAAATTGCAGATGGGTTAATCTGAATCTGTGTTTGAAGGTAAGATATTGTTTGTTTTTTCTTGGGGATTGGGTTTGGGGTTTTTACTCCATCATTTGAATATCGGATATTGGTGTGGGATTTGCAGGTCAGATGTTAGTTTTGTAGATTTTGATCTCATTGTAGCTGATCATGAAATGTTGGTTTCAAGTTCTCTCATTTAAGTCCTTCCGGTAGATGAAATTGCATTAGAACTAGAAAATTAACACAAATGTCAGATAGTTGTTACTCTCTTTATGACTATATCATCGTTTTTTTATATTGTATTCTTTGCAATTGATAATAGAGGTTCTTATTATATTTGAAAATTTCATAGTTAGTTTGATGTTCTTAAAGAAATAAGCAACTAGAGAGCTTGTTAATTTGTTTAGTTCAAGGTATTACTTTCTTTCCTTATCGTTTCTCAATTTGGTTGTGTGTGTTTGTATGAGTCTATGTTTATCTTGCAAATCACCAAGAGTCAATTAGTTGTTTATAAAAATTCCTAGATCATTGTTGTTGCGAGACACTACCTTTTTTCTCCTTCCATGGCTATCTTTGCTTGCTAAACCCACCACCTTTGTTATCGTTCTTTGCACTTCCCCTTTCTGTCTCTCTATCAAAAAGCTACCTCATAGCTTCCACATATTAGTTTCCTCTATGCATCCTTCTAAAATTCCGGTGCTGCTGACCATCGTCCTGTATCTATGCGTATGTCTAACTTTGTGTTTATGTGTGTTTACAGGACTTGAAATGGATTGATATAAACCAACATCTCAAAGAAATCGTGGGTAAGCTTCTTAAGATCTGAATATGATCTTCTTGTTGGGTTTTTAGAGCTCTTGTAGTTGAATGTTTAGTTTTTTCTTTAAAGTTGCAATATGTAAGTTTTTGTTATTGTTTGGGGTAAACCCATTTGTAAGTTTTGTTTTTGAAAATTGCAATGCATAAGTTTTTGGTTTCATTTATTGTCAGACAACAAAAAAAATTTAACTGACAAAATTTTGTGAATTTGGATTGATTTGTTTCAAATTTTATCATATACATATTTGACTATTGTATCATTCTTATATTTGAAGGTACCATATGAATAATAGTTTCTTCTTTGTTTTGTATGTATCATGTACAAGAACATGGGAGTGTTTTGTTCTTAATATTTTCTATGTAAATGAAAAAAATAAGCTTTATTTATCCATTATACCATTTGTGAATGAAAGTTTTTTTTTTTTTTTTTTTTGTTAATTCTCATGTGTCTTTCTTTGACATTCGTAATTGGTTTGGTGGGTTCACGTTATGTGGTTATATTTTGGTTTTCGATTTTGTTTTCGGGTTAAGTATTTTGTTAATTAATTTATTAGGAAACTATGATTTCATTTAAGATTAAAAACTTTCTTCCGTCTTTGAGTTCATTCGCATTTATACATTAAAAACTTCGCATTTTCATTCAAATTCTTCGCATCTTGCATCCATCCGTCTTTGAGTTCATTCGCATTTCATCGCATTAACTGAGAAATTAATCAGTTGTCTCATATTCGCATTTCAGTTGTTTGAGAAACCCAGATACGAACCCAAATGCGAAACCCACTGATTTCAAATGCGAACCAACCAAAAATCATCAACCACGTACTTGTGTCACCAAATGCGAACTGAATATCACCATTAAATTCTCCTCGCATTCTATAGATGCGAACACAATCCAGATCTCCGACTCCAAGCTTGCGAAATCAAAATCAATTAACCTCAAACAAATCGTGAACTTCTTATGCGAACTGTTTTGACCCACAAAACCAAATGCGAACTCAATTGATGTCATATGCGAACTGATTTCATAGATGCGAACACAATTGATTTCATATGCGAATCCACATCCATCGATATTCACCTCTATCCTTTCTCGATCAACTACCTCATTGTTTTTCAGTAATAAGTGTTTATCCCCATGAAACTGCATCCACTTCCAACTGGATTAACCTATATTCATACTAAAATTTTAAAAAAATAAATAAATGCTAAAAAACCAAATAGGTTACTAAAATAAAAATAAAAAATTCATACCCATAATTAAAGCTATATGCTACTTCATCGTTTTTCAGTGATAACTGGTTTTCGTCCATCAAACTGTATCCACTTCCAACTCTGATTAAATTATTAGACCTGTATTAAAAAACAAGGAAAAAGTAAGAGAATTTTATACGTTTTTTCATGCAATTCCTATTTTTTTTTTTTAAGAATCTACAAAAATAATAATTAAAATTGAATTACATGTAAAACCAATTCAAAACAAAAAATCTTATTTTGTTTCCCGGTATAATTTTGAATACTTTTCAACTAATAAGATAAAAGTAAATCAAAATGGATTACGAATTTTCAAATTTTATTATAAATATACACATAAGTATGAACTATATGTAATCCTTTCATAACAAACTTTTAACCTATATATATATATATATATATATATATATATATATATATATATATATATATATATATATATATATATATATATATATATATATATTTATCTTTACTACTTATAAAAGAAATCTAACTATTTCTATAAATAGATTGAATATAATAATATTATTTTTTTAAGACGTACAAACGATTAAGCTAATATTACAAACAACTATTAATAAAATAATATTAAATTTTAAATTTGTTTTGATTCCTTATATTTCTCAGCAAAATCCTAATTTCATGGTCATTCAAAATTTAAAACCTTTTCATCCTAATACGCTTCAACAAATATCCTTTAAATGTTGCATTTGCAGCTGATTAAAATATCTCATAGCAGACGTGTGTTTGTTCTCTCCACCTTATAAACCCTGCTATAAATCCCACTGCCATGAAGTATTTCCCTTATAAACCCTAATCGTTTTTCTCCCTCTCTTAGACGAAGACAATGTGTTTTTTTTAAGAAAAAAAGTTTGAAAATATTCCAATTTCTCAAAAAAATTTACCCCAAATGCGAAACTGGGTAAAATTTTCCATTTTGCGAAGACTACAGGGATGCGAAATGAAAATTCTGCACTTTTGTCTTTTTATGACCCCATTTTGCGAAGTTGGACCACTTATATTATTTCTTGAAAAGATCAGGTGCCAAATGCGAAACTCTAAGCTTTCTTCCCCAATTCGCATTTATACATTAAAAACTTCGCATTTTCATTCAAATTCTTCGCATCTTGCATCCATCCGTCTTTGAGTTCATTCGCATTTCATCGCATTAACTGAGAAATTAATCAGTTGTCTCATATTCGCATTTCAGTTGTTTGAGAAACCCAGACACGAACCCAAATGCGAAACCCACTGATTTCAAATGCGAACCAACCAAAAATCATCAACCACGTACTTGTGTCACCAAATGCGAACTGAATATCACCATTAAATTCTCCTCGCATTCCATAGATGCGAACACAATCCAGATCTCCGACTCCAAGCTTGCGAAATCAAAATCAATTAACCTCAAACAAATCGTGAACTTCTTATGCGAACTGTTTTGACCCACAAAACCAAATGCGAACTCAATTGATGTCATATGCGAACTGATTTCATAGATGCGAACACAATTGATTTCATATGCGAATCCACATCCATCGATATGAAACCAATACCAGTTACAAGCAATTAGTAGCAAAAACCATCGATCCTCTAATTTTCAATTACTCAGCCTTCGCTTTTCATACAACCCGTCGACCCTGAAAAATCGATAAACACCAAATGTCTCATTTTTAGATCGATTTTCTGATTAAATGTCATATTTGAAGAATGATCGATTTTCTGATTAAATGACCCCATTTTGCGAAGTTGGACCACTTATATTATTTCTTGAAAAGATCAGGTGCCAAATGCGAAACTCTAAGCTTTCTTCCCCAATTCGCATTTATACATTAAAAACTTCGCATTTTCATTCAAATTCTTCGCATCTTGCATCCATCCGTCTTTGAGTTCATTCGCATTTCATCGCATTAACTGAGAAATTAATCAATTGTCTCATATTCGCATTTCAGTTGTTTGAGAAACCCAGATACGAAGCCAAATGCGAAACCCACTAATTTCAAATGCGAACCAACCAAAAATCATCAACCACGTACTTGTGTCACCAAATGCGAACTGAATATCACCATTAAATTCTCCTCGCATTCTATAGATGCGAACACAATCCAGATCTCCGACTCCAAGCTTGCGAAATCAAAATCAATTAACCTCAAACAAATCGTGAACTTCTTATGCGAACTGTTTTGACCCACAAAACCAAATGCGAACTCAATTGATGTCATATGCGAACTGATTTCATAGATGCGAACACAATTGATTTCATATGCGAATCCACATCCATCGATATGAAACCAATACCAGTTACAAGCAATTAGTAGCAACCATCGATCCTCTAATGAGGAAACAGTTTCCTATTCGATTGTGCTTTGCAATGACAATCAATAAAGCTCAGGGACAAACAATTCCATATGTAGGTATCTATCTTCCAGAACCAGTATTCTCGCATGGACAACTTTATGTTGCATTGTCCAGAGGGGTTTCACGTTGCAATACAAAAGTATTAGTAAAGCCTAACGAAAATTCAAAAGGTGATGGGGTTTATACAGCAAATGTGGTGTATAAAGAAGTATTGCACGATTAATATTTTGTGTCGTCTTGACTGGTTGCTTTTTATTGGTTATTTGATGCATGATGTAACAAATAACACCATAGTTTGATTATATTGTCTTCAACATGTACTTTTTTTTAACATAACAATTTTGTAATGGAAACATATCACCGAAAGAACTCACGTGCCCCGCCGCTTTGCGCGGGTAGACGGCTAGTATATATATATATATATATATATATATATATATATATATATATATATATATATATATATATATATATATATATATATTATAAAAAATCTAAAGTTGAATCCACCACTCAAATGGGCTACAAAAATAAAAAGTATAGAAGGAATGGAGCTCCTTCATACAGCCATACTCCATCGTAAACATGGATATTATCTCTCCCCAATCCCTGATTCTAGTCTTCCCGATTTTTTTGTTCATCTACTATTTCTTCTTTCTTCACCCAACAAAATCCAAATACACCACTCAAACCGGCTTCAAAAATTACCCAATACTAGGAACCCTCCCGGAATTTTTCGTAAATCGACACCGTTTTCTTGAATGGAGCACCCAAGTCCTCTCCCAGTGTCCAACCAACACCGCCGTCTTCAGCCGTCCTGGAAAAATCAATGGCGTGCTAACAGCCAACCCTGCAAATGTCGAACACATGCTCAAGACCAATTTTGACAACTACCCAAAAGGAACCAAGTTCATGTTACTTCTTGAAGACTTTCTCGGCCGTGGTATCTTCAATTCCGACGGCGAAGCGTGGAGGGCACAGCGTAAAACCGCCAGCTACGAGTTTAACACCCGCTCCCTTCGGAATTTCGTGATGGAAACAGCCGCCGTTGAGTTACATACCCGATTCGTACCGGTTCTTGAACGCGCTGCGGATGTAAACAAAGTGATTGATCTTCAAGACCTTCTTGAGAGGTACTCTTTCGATAACATATGTAAGGTGGCATTCAACGTGGACCCCGGTTGCCTCGCTGGCGATGGAACTTCCGGTAGTGAATTCATGAAAGCTTTTGAAGAAGCTGCGACGCTTAGTTCCGGGAGATTCATGTATATTCTTCCAGGTTTATACAAAATCAAGAAATTCTTGAATTTTGGTTCGGAATTTAAGTTGCAAAAATCCATAGCCACCGTTCATAAGTTCGCCGACGATATCATAAAGTCGAGAATGGAGGAAAGGACGGAAGAAACCGACGAGGATTTGTTGTCACGATTCATGGGTAACTCGGAATACTCACCGGAGTTTCTCCGGGACATTGTCATAAGCTTCATATTAGCAGGTCGTGATACGACATCGTCAGCTCTCACATGGCTTTTTTGGATTTTATCTTCACATCCCGAAGTAGAGCAAAAGGTACTCGACGAATTGAAAGCCATCCGGCTTAGCTCAGGCGAAAGTCGCCGGGATTGTTACAGTTTCGACGAACTCCGGCAGATGCATTACCTGCATGCTACAATCTCTGAGGGATTACGGCTGTTCCCACCGGTGCCGGTGGACACAAAGTCTTCGCTGAAAAACGATATCATGCCAGATGGGACGTTTGTCGCAGAAGGATGGTTCGTTACATATCACACATACGCAATGGGGAGGATGAAGAGTGTTTGGGGGGAGGATTGCTGTGAGTTTAGGCCGGAGCGGTGGCTGGAGGAGGAGGAGAACGGCGGAGGAATAATGGTGTATAGACCTGAAAATCCGTTTAAATTTCCTGTGTTTCATGCCGGACCCAGAATCTGTTTAGGGAAAGAAATGGCGTATACTCAAATGAAGTTGGTGGCTGCGACGATCATTGAGAGGTTTCAGGTGGAGGTGGTGGAGGAGAAGAATCCGCCGGAGCATGTATTGTCGTTGACGATGAGGATGAAAGATGGGTTAAAGGTGAGAATCAAGAAACGATGAAGGGGTAAATGGGTAACGAGTGGGTGTTGAGTGGATGATAATATGATATTGTGGTATACAAAGGGTTAACTTTATACATTATGTATGAGAAAATGATTTATAAGCCCAATGAAGTTTTCAAACTGTTTAAAAAACCCAAATCATGTTTTGTGTGTCCAAAAAAACTCAACGAACTTTATATTTTGTCTAAAAATCTCAACTAAGTTACACTTTTCTGAAAGTCAAATAAGAGAAATAGATGACGTGGCTTATTACCGTATCGGGAAAATGACTTGTTAGACCAATAAAGTTTCCAAAACGTTTACAAAACTCCGATCATGTTTTGACTGTTCAAAAAAAACCTCAATGAACTTAAACAAAACAAAATTGAAATTTTTTGAACGGTTTGGAACTTTGTTGGACTTTTTAGACAAAAAGTTAAGTTTGTTGGGTTTTTTTGAACAAACAAAACATAATTGAGATTTTTTGAATGGTTTGGAAACTTTGTTGGGCTTTGAAGTCATTTTCCCTATGTATAAATTACTCTCTATATCTGTCACTAATAGTTAAGTTTCTTTTCGTAATTCACTAATATGTGTAAGTGTAACTACCATTTCTAGGTTATTTACATACATATACAAGACGTTTATTAATAGAAAATGATTGAATGACACATATCATAAATACGACAATACGAGAATCTGTTGGATATTTAAAGGCTTCAAGAAAAAGATATTTATGACTAGCTACATGTTTGAAATAATCAATAATAGAATGAACTAGTTGGTTTTCATTTTGTATTGTTTTTTTTTTTTTTTTTTTTTTTTTTTTTTTTTTTTTTTTGAAAGGGAACTTCCCTAACGAGGGTTTCCGGACCAGCTTTCGCGCACCGACTAATTCCCCGCTGCAAACATGAGGCTTTGCCTCATGCCCTGGAGTCACTGCAGGCGAACCTCTATGGCCACAAGGGCTTAGTAGTGCCAGGATTTGAACATGGATCAATAGGTTATCCACCATATCTTCCACATGCCTTACCAAGTCACCACAACCCAAGTGGTTATTTTGTATTGTTTTGAAGGAAGAAGAGAAAGCCATTTATACACGACACGTATTGAATTCTACAACATAATGATATGATTTTTTTTTTTTTTTTTGGAAAGGAAACTTCCTTAACGAGGGTTTCCGGGCCAGCTTTCACGCACCGACTAATCCCCCGCTGCAAACATGAGGCTTTGCCTCATGCCCTGGAGTCACTGCAGGCGAACCTTCATGGCCACAAGGGCTTAGTAGTGCCAGGATTTGAACATGAGTCAATAAGTTACCCACCATATCTTCCACATGCCTTACCAAGTCACCACAACCCAAGTGTTTATATGATTTTTTGTAGTAGTATTATAGTCTTTTAAAACATAAATTTTTATTATATAAATAAAAAATGTTACTTTCCAAAAAAAAGAATATTAAGTATACTGAACAAGACTGATATGTTCAAAGCTATATTGAAAACAAATCATTAGTTTTTTAATATTTCAAAGTGACATGAGGTGACAAGTGACAACCATATTCGTTTATTATTGTCCCGACAAATAAAATTCCAATCACCAATGACCAAATCACATGGATTACAAGCACATTGGATCCAATTCATGTGTTATTTGGTGAATCAAGGCAGAGTCAATATATCATCACTTGCTTTTGTCTTGCAATTTTATGAAAACAACTTAGCTGGGATGAGTGGGATAGCTCTTCTTTTTCTATATGTAATTGTCGATTTGTAAACTCTGTTTGATCTTGTTTTTTTTTCTGCCCTTTCTCTGCTCCTTCCGCATATCAATATATGGCCGTTTCAAAAAAAAAAAAAAAAAAAAAATCTAATCCTACTTTTAAATTTAGTTTCTTTCTTACTGAACCTTCAACATTGATTGATATGTATATAAATGTTTTCTTAAAAGTGGTTTTTATTATGGGATTTCGTTTAAAATTTGGTCCCTCAATTTTGTTAGCTTCTAGTTAGGACACTATGAGGTTAACATTTTACCTTTATTTTAAAATTTTTAAGATCAATTATTATTATTATTATTATTATTATTATTATTATTATAAACCCACCCTCAACCCACCCATATACATATACCTTCCTTCATCATATGCGCACAACCTTATCTTCTCCCCCTCCTCTTTAGGAGAGTGTCTTTGTCTAATCTTTGGCTTCTCCGGTATCCATCCACATCGTCCCATTTGTTACATTACACAAACCACCAACCTTCACCACATCCTCCAAATCCATTCACATCGTCCCATTTGTTACATTACACAAACCACCAACCTTCACCACATCCTCCAAATCCATTCAGTGAAGGCCTCTGATTATTATAAGGGTTAACCCATTTTTTGTTCTCTAACTTCAAGTTTTTGTGACAAACATGGGCTGTATGTTTAATGTAGCAACCCAACAAGCATTGGTTTCCATTTCTAAATGTTATAGCAAATTTGGAAGTACATCATAGATATCTAAAATCCCAATTATCTACTTCCCAACGCTTATTATCCGTATTTGATAAAAATCGACTAACAACATGTAACATCCAAATTCTTGGAAGTATTTAAAACTAATGTATTTTGGATTTTGGGCGGTACCACGTCATGCTGAAGGCATCCCACGACGTAGTGATGATCGATGTATCGTGAGTTTTGAACAGCCGCCACGGTGTGACCGCCTATGGCCACGACATGGCAGTTGTTTAATAAGAAACCCTAATATCCGGAGTTTGCACCCTATTTATGGGAATGTGATGGCTAGGGTTGCTCACCCTTAGCCTCCATCACACTCACTCAACCTCCAAGCCTCCATTTTTGCTCTCTAAGCTTCTTGTGCTAATTCTTGGGGATTAGAAGAAGAAAGAGGTGACTCTTAGTCTTGGATTCAACAAGCAACTCTTCTCATCATCTTATTGTGCATCTTCTGGACTTTTGTAAGTCCCCAAGTTCCACTCTTTTTGGTTTGTTGTGCATAGATCTAGGTTTCTATGCCTTAATCTTTATGTCCTTGGTTATTGAGTGGTGAGATCTCATAAATTTTGCAACTTTATAAATCTCCGGGTCATTTTGGGCCTTTGATGCTTTGGATATGGAGTAATATTGAGTTTTAGCATCATACATGGAAGATTTTGCTAAAAACTCTCATTTTGACCTAATAGAGTCCAAGACATGCATTGTGTAACAGCTCGAAATTTTCAGGTATTTATTTTGGATTTATTTATGGAAATTGTGAGTGGACTCGGCGAGTTGGAGCCCAAACTCGCCGAGTAGGATCGCGGATTTGGGCACGGGTTCGCGTCCGGACTCGACGAGTCCAAGGGTGGACTCGGTGAGTCCACGCTGTGTGGTGAAACCCTAATTTCCGGGGATTGAGACCTATTTAAAGGGCCTTATGACTGTCATTTGTGCTCACCCAACCCTTAGAGAGAAACCCTTGAGTGCTTGAACGTTTTGAGAGAGAAAGGAAGCATTCTTGACCCTTGTGTGTGTCATTTAGCAAAGAAGGAGAAGATTCTAGGCAAGAGGAAGCAAAGGAGGTTGCTATTCTGTGGATTTGAAGCTTAGATCATCAATCTAGAGGTATGATTTCGGATTACTTTCTGTTTTGTGAAGTATAATGGGATCTAGGGTTTCTTATGGACATTTATGGGATGATTTGATGCCAAATAGTTCCCTTCTTGTGTTGAGGCTCTGGATCTGGATCCATAGAGGTACAGAGAGCCTCACTCATCAAGCTTTATGTATAACAATGGAGTTTATGACCTTGAGTTGTAGTATTTGAGACAAAAACATCATTTATGGTCATATAGAGATTGTATGTGCATCAAGATAGTGACTTTACGTGCTAAATAAGCTTGGAAGGACTGGATCTATGGGTTAATGGACTGGATCTGACCTTATGAGCAAGTTTGAGTCATTGCATGGCATGGACTCGGCGAGTAGTATGAATAATGCCCGACCACACAGCGAGTGGTCTTGCCGAGTTGGGAAGGATTGACTCAGTGAGTCAGGGGAAGTCAGAGTGGACAGGTGGACTGAGTCAAGCTGGACTCGCCGAGTTGTTCTTGAGACTTGGCGAGTTGAGTCGTGGTGGCCCCACAACTCATGCCAGGTGGAACTCGTCGAGTTAGAGAGAATGCTCGACGTGTCAAGGGAGGATTTCAGGGAAATCAGTGTATACGCTCAGACTCGCCGAGTCGCTATAGTGCACTCGCCGAGTCCGGTCAAAGATTGACCGTTGACCGTTGACTTAAGTTGACTTGTTAAAGAGTAGTCAACCTTAGTTGGGAAAGTGTTAATTAGAGATGTATTGTGATTTAGGAGGACTTTAGCTCGGGAGATCGAGCACTAGTGATTTCAGGATTCACGACTTACTGAGACACACGAGGTGAGTCTTCTCACTATACTTTACCTTGAGTAGGTAACCAGAGTTATGTGATAGAGTAATTGTATGCTATGTATGTTATATGTTGTACTGCATTATTTCTATGTGATTTATGCTGTGCATGTTTACAGAGTTAGAACCTGAGGGTTCACAGAGTTTGGGTGTACGGACCCACAGAGTTATAGCCTCGAGTGGCTAATATGTGTTATATGTGGTATTTTGGGGAACTCACTAAGCTTTGTGCTTAAAGTGTTTGATGTTATTGTTTCAGGTACTAGTGACGACCGCGGGAAGGCGTCGGCTTGATCCGTACACACACGGAGTTTATACATTTGTGATCTTGGGATTTTGTATTTACTTGAATTGGATAATTAAATATGGTTGTTTTATGAATATTAAATGAATTATGTTTTATGAAAATCTGAAAAAAAAAAATTGTTTTGAAATTTACGGTGTTACACATTGGACATATATGTCTAGAAAGTAAGGATTTTTATGTTGTTATTTAATGCTAGAAACGTTCTGGAAATGGGGATTTAGTAGTCTTCAAGAGAAAGTGTTTAATGGGCTAAAGCCAGGTTATGTTTTTGTCCTATTTGAATCTAGAAATGTGATCTCTATCCATTATAGAGTCTAAAAAGATAAAGTTGGAAGCTTTATCCACTTGGATCTTAGAATGGACCAGATATGGGCTTTGGAGCCTTTAAGATCAAGGAAATCGACTTAATTTGTTAAGTTGTTGGGAGCCCAATGCCCACGACGTGGCCTTGGTCTCCATGGCGTGGCGGCTAGGCTGAGACTCGCTTATTTTGTCATTTAGTGGTCACAGCATGGCCACAACGTGGCGACCTATTATTGTTGACCTTGACTTTGACCAAGTTTGTCATAAGGATATTTTGGGTATTTTAAGTTATGTTTGAGATTTGTCACTATTTGATGAATAGGTTGCTGGTGGAGCTGATATTCGGAGCAGAGACCTATTCAGCAATTTGTTCGAACTGAGAGTGAGTTTTCATCACTGTACTTGTGGATCGAAGGCACCAATGTCGGTCCGCTAGGTTATGTATCATGATATATAGGATGATGTTATGTTAGTTATATGATAGATTAGTAAATCTATATGATTACATGTATGTTGGATATGTGTTTATGTTTATATGTATGTGTCGACATATTGTGGATGGGTTGAGGCAATCCAGCTTTGTGCTAAATGCCAACAAACCCAAAGTGGTCCGGATATACTGTAGGCCCTGTGAGGCGGTCCAGTCAGGCTGAAGGCTCATATTTGTATGTTCTTGTTTGTTATGTTGTGTGATGGTACTTTAGGGGAACTCACCAAAATTTGGCAAATGGTTTCAGGTACTTCAGATGATCATGGGAAAGCGAAGACGTAAACGTGCACATCTTCCTATTTTTATGATATTAGATCTTGGTATACTTTGATTATGATTATACTTTTGAAACAATGGTTTTTGTAAACACTTTATGGTTAATGGGTTGTTTTTGAAAATTTTAAATTTCTATGATTTTTAGGATGTTACACAACACCTACTACATGGGCAATATTAGGACTTGTGCACAACATAGAATACAACAAACTTCCAATAGCTTAGACATATGGAACTCGATACATCCATTTAATACCCTTCTTAGAAGATGATAAATCTATATCTAGTAAAAGGTGAACTAATCAGTGTAGCTTTATCCATATTGAATTTGTAAAACTTCTCAATGTATTGATTTTGTGACATGTGCAACTTTTTTGAAGTTGTATATTGAGTGTTACGAATGCCAAGAATACGTTTTGCTAACCTTAGCTCGTTCGTAACAAAAGATTTGCTTAATTTTCTTTGCGGTGTGATATTTATCTATGCCTTCTTGCCAAAAATTAACATGTTATTAACATATATCAATAAAATGATCAATTCATTATCACCAACCCTCTAAAAGAAACAACAGTGATTTAGAGTAGTCTTTTGGTAGCCTTTCTCTCCATGACTCGCTCAAAATTATTATACTACTATCTTGGTGATTGCTTTAACTTGTAGAGAATTTCTAAAGTCTCTTAACACTCATTTGCTCAACCACAAGATCAAGGCTAGAGCTAATCCAAGAATCACATAAATATAACACATCATTATGGTTGGAGAAAAAATCTTATCAAAATCAATACTCTTTCTATGATTAAACTCTTTGACCATCAATCAAGCCTTGTACCAATATAGGCTCAAAACATATTCTCTCCAATCTTCAATTGTAGACCCATTTGTTGCCTAACACCCTAAACGTGTCATTTTATGTACTTCAATACGACAATAGATACTATACAACTTTTTGTTGGTCCCCATTAAATGTAACTACTGATAATAATATTAACGGTATGGAGGAATTAAATACAATAAATTCGAAGTCTGACAATAATTACTTATTAAGAAAATCTTAGAGCTTTAGCACACAAAATTTGTTGCAGAACAAACCTTGTAGGAAAACTTTTGAATATATAAACCCAAAAATATAAAGATCATGGTAATGAGCGTTCTGTCTATGCTGCACACCCTTCCTTAATCAAGTCACGAAAAATAGTTTTTAATGCCTTCATACTCGAGTGACAACTAAGTAGTCCTAGGTTTCATATTTCCATATTTATACCCTAAACTTCATATTTCCATACATTTTAATCTTCTATATTAGGTACAAAATCTTGCATGTACCCTAGCCATATATATTCACACATGGCATATATAACAAAACAAATCAAACACCCCCAAAAGGCCAAAACAAATAGAACATCCAAAACCACATTAAAGACTTCAAAATCTACAAACAAATCTATACGTGAAAAAAATGACACATTATCAATCAAACATGCCACTTGCAGTTTATATACTCTCTATCACCTACACTAAAAACAATTGGATGCCTTCACCAAGAAGAAAATGACTAAATTCTCCTTCAAGCCATCCTTGAACACAAAACACAAATGGGATCAGCTGATTCTTCATCATGTGCACCATTCTTCAAGCATTCAGTATGGAATGCATGCCCACATGCCAAAATATCAACAATAGGAAGAAGAGGAGGTGCACGCTCATCAAAATAACCATAATCACCACCACCATCATCATCATCATCACCATATAAGGAATCTTCATTATATTCAGATTCTTCATCATCTTCAGAATCAGATTCTATTGAAGAAGAAAGATCCTTGTTGCATAATACACAGATCTGTCCACAATGCCCACTTCCCAGTTCATAACCTATGATTTGAGAGCATAGTTTCAGTCAATCAACTAAACCCTAAACCCACATAAAACAAATGATATGATAAAAAAAAAGATATCTTTTGGGCATACCTTCCCATCTGATATGATAAACTGGATCATGGAAGAATGGTTCCAATTGACTAGAAGAAGGTTGATTCTTGTCATGGTCAGCCATGGATGTAGTTAAAGGTTTTTTACTTCCAATATCTGTACTTGGGAATGGAGGAATTTTTGGATAAGTTCTTTTGAGTTCAGTTTCCGAAACTACCCTCCTCTGTATAATAGGTGAAGAATCTTTAGAACCATTCTTTTTTGGGGTTTTCTTATTTTGGGTAACCTTTGAAGCCTTTTTTCCTTCGGTTTTTTGAACTTTATTCCTCAGATTATAAGTTGGAGGACCCATTGAACCTTCAGGTTTTGGATCTTTACTCCTCAAATTGTAAACAGATCTCTTTTTACTTGTCTTTGAGTCATCCTTGCCACCATGTTTATCTCCACAAGACCCTTCTCCCAGTTTCTCCATTGTTGTAGTCCTGAAGAAAGCACTCCATGGTTATAGCAGCCCATTGAAATAAATAAAGTAGAAATATACTGTCATATTAATCAGAAACTATAGCTAGTTACGGTTCATTTTAATCATTTTTCACAATTCTCCATCCTCATTTCAGCAGATGGAAACCATTATCAACATTTTCATTTCATTTCATATCAAGTAAAAAGGACCTAAACCCAAAATGTCGCAGAGTGACAGGAATTTGACCCTAAATTGGGTAACGAAGATACACTTGATATAACAATGTGAGCAGAGATACATGGTATCCTGCACAAATTGTATGGCAAATCCGAAGTGTAAGCTAACTCAAACTCACATGCGCTCAGCACAATTAGACATATGTTTAGGTTTATTATCAATTGAAGTAAGGAGAACGTGTACCTAAATGTGCAATAATGATTCGTTTGTTCTACTTCTGTGAAATGAAAGATGAAATGTGCAATAAAAGACGCTAAAAATTGCTTCAAACCCTAGCTAGAATTCTCGTGTTACGCGGTACAGACAAAACAGAATACGTCACTCTGTTTATAGTAAGTTACAATTGATCGTTTATCGTACAAGCAATTCAAAACCAGAAAACACGAAGAGAACCATCGACAAATTCACAAACAAACCCTAATTTTCCGATCCTAATTCGATTTAAAAATCCGCAGATAATGAATAACAACTCACCGGATAAATTACAGAATCAATACCAAATATCGATGTAGAAGGGTCAAGAAAGAGAACATCGGCGAATCAACAGACGGATTTTCGTAAATTTGGGGAAGAAATTGATCGAGAATTTTCAAGACTGAGAGAGAAATGAAGAGGTTTCTAGGGCTTTGACGCTATTTATAGTTTTCCATCCTGTAGGCCCGGCCCGATATAATTTATTCATTTTCAAACAACAATCATTGGGCCCAACAACTAGTAAAGATTTTAATTTTCTTGTCTTTAAAAGAAAACATTTATTCTTGTAATGACGCAACTTTTTTTTTATTATGTTCTTTAGATTATTTCTATTTCCGACAAATGGTATTTTCATCATCTATTTAATACTATTAATAAATTATACATAAAAAAACAGTTCTATTTTCATAAATATTTAGCGTTACTTTTGGCCTTTTAAAGTTATAAAACATTATGTTACGAAATAAACGGCATCAAGAGATAATATATACAAAGTTTTTCATATAAAGAGAGAATTTATATACAAATAAGTGGGAGAAAGCGATCAAACATAAAAATTCCATCAACAAGTCAAGCAGTATATATATACACTTCCTCCCGCATCTTTCACATTTCTTCCATCATATCTCCACCGGACATTTTAGATCAGGAAGCAGCGGCAGGTGGCGGGGGAACGGCGGTTTCCGGCAACATCGCCACCGTGACAACAAAAAACTCACACCCAACTGCTAAACCATACGGATTTCCATCACCACTATTAACCTCCTTCACAGTTTGTCTCTCAATATGCACAATCTGTCCCACAATGTAGGCGGGCTGCTGGCGGCTGTTGTCGGCATACAAGGCGGCTGATTCTTGAGAAAGATAGTAATGATTACAGTTCCTGTTTATTGCCGTGTAGTAACCAGATTTATCGAGCACAAATGCAGCAATTTCATGGAGCTCTAAACGCCCAAAAGATATCTTTTCCTTGTTAGCCTGGTTCAAAAAGTAAACAAAAGTTTTATTATTCGAGTTTATTATAAGTTAAAATATTGACAAAAAAATTAAAAAATAACCTGTTTTTCGGATTGGTGTTTGATGTATAAAGTGTTGACTAGTTCTTTCTTTTCTTCCAACTCTTTTGTAAGCTGTTCATGAGACGCCTCGGCTTTTGTGTATTGGTCAATAAGCTCGGCTCGATGTCGTGTTAAAATACCGACTTTTTTAGCGAGCACGTGAACACATTCGCGGAATTCAGCAGTGCCATCATCCCCATTTTCGTTTGCAGAACTGAGAATTTTTTTTTTTTTTTAAAAAAGATTTAAAAAGTTGTAGTTATGGTTTAGGATTTAATGTGAAATTTTGACTTACGTGGCAAGAGATTGAGCTAAAGAATTGAGTGAGTCAGCAAAACCAGCTATGCCACCTGCAGAGACACATGTTTTAAGACGTTCGAAAAGGCTGCGAACTTTTAAGGTGGACCCACGCAATGCGTTATACTCGGATGCTCTTCTATCGGCTGCACAAAGATGAGTTTGAGCCTCTTCTCGTGCTTCATGAAGACAATTCTCTAAATGTGCACAATTCATCTGTAAAATTACCAATTTCAAAAAAAAAAATGAAAAAGAAATGAATTATCTAAGAGATCTGTCACAAACCTAATTACGGATTTTCAACTGGACATTTTAAACCTTAAAAAAAGGACACGAAATTTGGAATTGGGTTAAGATTATACCGACATTACCTGAGATTCATCTAGAAGCTTCCGGCTAATTTCCAGATCCCGACCAAGCTTTCCTACCTCCTCTATTGCAGCCTGAAGTTTAGCTTCGACTTCAGTCAACTCATTTGACTTTTCTTCTAGAAGATTCTGCAATTCCATTACACGATCCCCAATCTTCCCATGTTCACCTCCCTCACTTTTCGGAAGTTGTACCATGTTGTCAGCCGTCGAACTTCCAACCAATGGCATCCCGACGTCTGGCGCCTGTTCCTCTTTCACGTCTTTTTCATTCGCATCCCGATGTGGGTCCCGCATGGATGAATCCAAATGAGGATTCAAGATTCCCGATGAATTATAACCAAATGAACCCTCATCCATATGAGCTTCCCCATCACCTGAAATCTCAGATTTCCCAATTGAGAAAGAATCATTTTTATCGAGTTTATTTTCTTCTAATAAATACTCATCAGATAACCTTCCTTCCAATTCCTTTATCCGTTTTTCATACAACTCAAACTGAATTTGTTTCTCTTTTAAAATTGATTCCAGTTGTTTCCCGTATTCATCTTTCAAGCGTAACGCCTCAGCCGTCTTTTCCGCCCCATCTTTAAGTAAAATGTCCATTTTACCCTCGTCCCAACATTCAGCTTCTACATCCATGGGGTAAAAACAAAGCATGGCTATACAAGAAGCAAGTTCAGCTTTCAACTTTGCATTCTCAACTTCCATTTTACTTGTCCCCGAAATCCCAATAAAGTCCTCAGATTCATCGCACTCTTCGTTTCCATCCACAGAACTTTTAAAAGAAAACCCACCTAACTCCCCAGGGGCAAAACGGTCCAAATCTGAAATATCAAGATCTAGTAAATTCCCATCAAAAGGGGCTACATTCACATCACATGTACTTGGCATATCATACAACCCCATTAATGCTAAAACATCTCTCGGGATATATAAACTATGAATTTTAATAAATTCTTCACGTCTCCTAACTTCAGAATCCCTTTTATTTGCAAGCCTTTCTGCCAGCTGTCCAGCCATTCCCATATAAAGTTTCATTGATGCCTTTCTTCTTACAATTTCAGCAAGACACGCGCGATATGCGGGCCCTATCCCACGAACAATTTTTAATTGCTCAAATTGAACATTTTGGCGATTTATTGCTTCATTGAAAACCGAAAATTTGTACCTAACATCTCTTATTGTGTACTGAATGTATGCAATTTTTTGCATGTATTCGTGTACAAAAGTATTCATTTCGGATTTTTTTTCTTTGCAAAATGTATATAGATTTGAAATATAGCGCTCACATGAATGCATTTTTGGAAGATGGTTTTTTTCATGGCCCTCGTACATGAGGCCCAATGCTGACACAGCATCGTGGGGTCGGAGGGAATTGGAGAGTTGACTGGTCAAACATTCATCTACGAGCTTCTTTACCATGGCGACATCTTTGCTGCATTAATTTGGATCCGAAATCAAACGTGAGAATGGTTTAATCGTAAAATGGAGTTAAAACAAGAAATTGAATCTTTAAAACCAAAAGTGGACTTTTTTGAGGGACGATTTTCAAAACTAAAACTTGGGTCCTTTTGCGGATGAATCTTTATAAAGAAAAGTTGATAACTTTTTGGGGAAAAAGGAAATATATTTATTCTATTTGGTGTTCCTTTTGTTATTACTATTCAATGTAACAAAAGTTTTGTTTCTACTATTCATGGCATAATTACAAACAACGCAACAAAATCCACTTTAAGATCTCCGATAAAAATTGCAACATTTCCCTTTGGAGAAAATTTCATGTTGAATTTATGTATTTGCGAGTTCCTCATAATGCCATTAACTAAGTTCACCAAATACCCCTATGTTGTTATCATTGAAGGGTAGTTTAGGCATTTGACTAATATACAATGTAGCAAACAAATATATATATATATATATATATATATATATATATATATATATATATATATATATCAATCATACAATCTACCTAACACCAAAACTAACACGTAGATACCTCAAAATTTTGCAAAACTAAGTATATATCTACATGTAACAAGTTACATAGTAGAAATTACTGACCTCAAAGCTTGCATTATGCTTTTCTGCTCATTTATATATTGTCTATGCTCCTTGATAGTTCTTTCCAGATCTCTATTAATAATAGAAGCTTCACTAGAGAACAAAAGTTCAGTACTACCCTTTAGCTCTCTAAATTCTTGCTTAAAATCACCAACTTTAATCTCAAACTGCCTGTGAGAATTACCACAATCCTCCACCATTTTTCTCAAACTTTCTTCCTTAACAAAATCTGATAAACACCTGCGATTATCACTCTGTAAAGCAGGATGAAGTTTGACATTCCTTAATCTCTCCAAATCCCTCCAAAAATTCACCAAAAGATTCGAATGCGACCTTTGCTGATGCGAATAACGTTTCACAAAATCATTGTAGTTATGGAGGATCATCTTATAAATATGGTCCAAATTACCCCTGGCAATTTCCAATGCCTTTTCTTGTACCCTTTGCTCCCTTGAAAGACGCTCACAGGTTTCATATTTCAAAAGGGTACGTCGGTAAATTGCGTCTCCTAGCTGATAATGGTACCTGAATTGTATTTCATATGAAGGTAATGCTTTTAGGGCAGGATCTGAAGCTTCGTCTAATGGGTGAGGTTCATGGGATGATGATGATGGTTTTGCTGGGTTTGGGTGGATATGATCAGGTGCTTCGAGGTGCACTGGTTGTGGTGGGGTTGAATTTGTACGCATTTTGGCTCTGTTAAACAAGAACACTTCTCTATCATCTGAAGGAAGTTTGTATGAAGAAAGTGGTTGTTGGGGTTCTAATTTCATGTCTAGATATAAAAGAAGTTGGTCGTTTAAGGGTATCCCTGAAAGTGATTCGAGGTACCTTTGAACAGCTTCAACAAGGGTATATTCGTCACAATTGAGATCAAAAGAATGGCCATTTTCGGCAATATGAACTATAAGCTTTCCCCTTTGTATAACCCCTTCCGAACCACCGCCACTTGAACTCATCTTCTCCGAATGATTTCCAAACTCAATCAGAAATCATAAATTAGGGAGTTGAAAAAGACGAATATGCCCTCAACGAATTGGATAACATCCAGCTATTGGTTTACCATGAATGAAATCTGCAAGGCGATTTAAGTTCAAATCTTAATTAAACCCTAAAAAATCAACGCACACCAATAAAATCCAGAAAAGTAATGTAAACTCCAAAAAGAGAAAAAATCCAACGAAGTTATTGTGAAAAATAAAAACCCTAATACTCACCAACCAGAAAGATTCTGTCAAAAGAACCCTAACTTTATGGAAATTAAAACTCACACCTTCCAAATTGTAAAGAATCGAACCGATTTAGTAAAATAAACGAATACCCAGAAACAGAAAAGGAAGAAATTGAATGAAGTATACTTATATACACTAGATTCCAACGATGAATTTAATGAAATAGCAGTGCGATAAATAGAGGGAATGCAATCGATAACGTGAAGCCAAGGAAGAAAACAGAACAAAAGGAATTACTTCGAATTTGGCCAAGAAAAAACAAGTCTATCACGAAACACTTTCTCTTTAATAATATCTTAAAATTGTATGAATAAAATAATGAAATTGTGTGATCGTTCTTCTTCTTGGGAAGAATATTATTATTAAATACGCAAGGGTGTCAATCAGTCAGATAGATAAGAACCTTCTGAGAAGAGTAACCCACAAGGCACAGCACATAGAAAAGAAAGAAAAAAGTTTGATCCTTTCTGTATCTTTATATTTTCTGTTCTTCCTCCACACCCACAATAAAGTCTTGGAAGAACAGAAGATTTAATCGAGCAGCCTTGATGGTTTATATGCATAATGTGTATGTGTCATATGTGTGTGTAAATGTCATAAATTCAACTATTTTTACTTTTACCCTATGTGATTTTCTTGTAACTATTTCGTCGTTTCCTATTGCGATGGGTTTTGGTTGATGATCATCCTTTTTCAATCATGGTTGTTAAAATTTTGTTTGGATTTGAAAATTGATGCCTTGTCTTTCTGAATATATGTCGTTGAGGTCCCTTGAAACTTTCATTTTCAGTTTTGTTTTACGATTTGTAAATTACAAAGTTAATTTTACTAGTAAATTACTTTGGTTTGATTAAAGTTGTAAGTTTGGTCCCTAACTTTTTTTTTTGTATTCGGATCGTTTTTATGGTTTGATTTTGTTGCGTTCGTTTCTTACATACATAAAGTTAGGAGTCAAACGTGCAAATTTGACCAAACCATAAGGACAAAAACGCTACAAAATCAAACTATAGGGATGACTCGAGTTCTAAAAAAAAATTAGGGATCAAACTTGCAAGTTTGACCAAATCATAGGGACGATTTCAATAGTTTACTCTTAATTTTGAGTAAATTACTGAAATCTTCCTTATGGCTTGATAAAGTTGCAAGTTTGGTCCCTAACTTTTTTTTGCATTCGGATCGTCCATGTGGTTTGATTTTGTTGTGTTTTTCGTCCCTTACATACATAAAGTTAGAGACCAAACGTGCAATTTTGACCAAACCATAAGGACAAAAAACACAACAAAATCAAACCACAGGGACGATCCGAGTGCTAAAAAAAAGTTAAGGATCAAACGTGCAATTTTGACCAAACCATAGAGACGATTTCAGTAATTTATTCTTAATTTTAATAAGTATTTTTATTGTTTACGGTATAAGATAATGAAAATAAAATACTTTGTGATATGGAACTATTGATTATTAAAGTTGCAATGGAATAAAATGTTATTAAGATGGAAAAACATATATTACAATGGTGTTTTTCATTCTTGATTTCGTTTAATCATATATTAGAATTATAAATTTATTTATTCATATAAATATAAATAAGTTGTACATTTTACTAACATATCATTTTGATCAATTTTATGTTTTGTATTTTGAGTCACAAATTTACAACTTAACTACCGATCTATGGTAACATTAAACTTAATAATTCTTCGTTAAGTCAGATTTTGTTAATTTAATGTCTGATTGAATTAGACATAACTTTTTACCAAATCTAATAAGACGTATATAAGAGGTCATAGGAAAAAATTATACCCCGTTAATTATGATATCAAACGGTTCAATTATGACTTAGTGAGCCACAATTTTTAAGCCTAGTAAAGACATCAAACAACCCCTAATTCACATGTTTACAGCCTAATTAAGGATCTTTGCTGACGATTATCGATAAATTTGGCATTACTTATGCAGTCATGTGTGTTACATTGACTATTTAAAAAAGAAATTAGATTTTTAATAACTAATTATACTGATGTTTAGATGTTTAGATTTTGCTGGTTCAAATAAAAAAGAAATATATGTGTTAACAATAGTCAAAACCATTAAGAACTTTTTATGGCTTTTTAATGTTTTCTTTTAACTTTTGTCACATTGCAACAAATGCTTCAGCATAAACCAACACTAAGGGGGCGTTTGGTAAGGGGTAAAATGAGGGCAGAAAAACCATTCATAGGGAATGGATAAATGGATGTTTGGTTGGAGTAAGGAAAGGATATCATTATTCAAAGGGGAATCTCATTCCCAGTGATCGGGACATTTTCATTCATGCGGGTACACATGATTATTTTTCATTCCATTGCCGCCCTATTGCCAATATTACGATTTTGACCTTCCTCATATTATCACGATTTGCAGAAAATTCAGGTAGCACAAAATCAATTTCCCATTTTCCCTCCATGCGCAATTGATTGGTTATGATAAAGAATTAATATTTCTAATTTTCATTTAATGGATATTCTAGCATATAATACAACCAACAAATCATCATCTTACACAATATATGATAAACAAATAATATTTGAAGTTTCATTGCTTTTAGTAAAAGCTCGTTACTATCGTTTTTTTTTGTCGTTAAAAAAATTCAATTACTAACTTGTTATTATAATAGAAAGGGTAAATTACACGAATCGTCCCTATGGTTTAGGGTAATTTGCATATTTGATCCCTAACTTATTTTTCTAACTCGGAAGGTTCCTACTGTTTGTTTTTGTTACACGTTTGATCCTTGTCTTACATAAAAAGTCTATTTTTCTCTTGATTTTTTAATTTATTTAAATAAAAACACCCCCAACCCTATCCCTTCACCTTACCTTACCCACCCTATAATTTTTTCCCTATTTAAATAACTATCTTTTTACGTAAGATAGGGACTAAACGCGTAACAAAAACAAAAAATAAGGACCAATCGTGTAACAATAACAAACAATAGAGACCTTCCAAGTTAAAAAAATAAGTTAGGGACCAAACGTGCAAATTACTCCAAACCATAGGGACCATTCGTGTAATTTACTCTAATCGAAAAGTATAACTTGTGACTAGTTAATGTTGAAATTATTGGCTTTTATGAGTTTTGTGTTGTATGAGTATTTTCATCATTGTCGAATATTACAACGAATATTTTCATTCCATTCCTTTATCTTTTTATACATACCAAACAACATGGATAAATGATTCATTTCATTCCATTAGCCTAGCCAAAACATGACAAATGAATGATAATGACCGATTCAATTACCTTGTCCATTCCATTACAAGATCCATTTCATTCCTTTGTCATTCCATTACTTCCAACTAAACATACCCTAAGTATTTAACTCCTGAAATATAATGTTTATTGGCGACATTATACAACTTATTTATGTTTGCTTTTCATATATATATATATATATATATATATATATATATATATATATATATATATATATATATATATATATATATATATACTAGCCGTTTACCCGCGCTGAGCGCCGGACGGCAAAAAGTTTCTTTCGGAAGATAGTTTTAATGTGATGATTAGTTTCCTTTAGACGTGACATATTCATTGTGGCCATTTGGTAGACTATTTTGCATCGAATAGTTCATTTCAACATATAGTTTATTGCTAGGTGCATAGTCATACAATACGACAAAAGTTGAGTCTACATCTCAAATAATTCATCTAATACTTCATACTTGATTTTACAATATATAAATAACAACAATCTGCAACCATGTAGTTTTGTACATTTATAACATGTCCAATATATAAACTACACCAATCTGCAATCATGTTGCTTCATCTGCTAGCCCTGCATTAAACATCAAATAAGCATCTAAGATACATAGTTAAAGAAATTGTAAAACAATAAGTTGTTGATTGTACCTTGTTAATCACATAACACTTCTTTGTACACAACGTTTGATGTGTAGAATCCATCATTATCAAACGTTTTTCCGGCTTTACTAATACCTTGGTATTGACACGTGATATTCCTCTGGACAACGCCACATAAAGTTGGCCATGTGAGAATACTGATTCTGGTAGATAAACACCTACATTTAGAATTGTTTATCCTTGAGATTTATTGATTGTCATAGAGAAACTAAGCTGAATTGGAAACTGCTTTCTCTTAAGTTTGAATGGGAACATCTCATCGTCATACGGACATAGAGGAATTCTTGGTAAAAACACTCTTTTTCCAGCATGTTGGCCAACAGCTATCTCTGCATCAATGACATTTTGTTGGAAAGCTCGACATATCAATCTGGTGCCATTACATAACCCATTTGAAGGATCGATATTTCGCAAAAGTATTACAGGGCACCCAGTTTTTAACCGAAGATAATGAGGGGGTACACCACTAACATTTAGCGAGTTCAAATATTCCATCGGATATAAGTTATTTTTGTCATCTTCCGCTTCATCAAAACTGTAGTAAACTTTTTGCTCGCCAGAAAATCGTTCGATCAACTTATTATTAATCTCATCAACACTTTCATTTTTAGTTGACAATATCGCCCTCGAAATGATAAATTTTGAATCGGCGCCGTTGGATTGCAAAGAAGGAAATATTGCATCAATCAGAGCGTCCACTGATTTAGTTTTATCAGTGTATGGAATAGACATGTTATCAGGTATACGAATATAGGACTCGTCCAATGTTTCCTCCTTTCCATCACCGACTCGTAGTAAAAAATCCGAAAACCATGGGTCATTTACCGCTCTCATGTTGATATTTAATCGAAGCCTTTTAACTGAAGCCCATAGAGGTGACATTCGTAAGCTAGAGTCGACAATTTGTGCTCGAGTGCCACGTCTCACGACCGGCAACACTTGTCTAAAGTCACCTCCTATAACCATTATCTTTCCACCGAAAGGGAGCTTCTCATCTGTGATGTCTTGCATTGTCCGATCAACTGCTTCTACTGCCTGCCTCTTAGCCATTGCTGCTTCATCCCATATGACTACCTTTGCCTCGCGAAGTATCTGAGCCTTCCCACTTTATTTAGTGATCTTGCACATCGAGTTATTATCAAGATTTAGGGGAATTCCAAATCGTGAATGAGCTGTTCTCCCTCCTGGCATGTTGTTAGCCGCAACACCTGACATGGCAGTTGCAAGTGCAATAAGACCACGGTCACGAATATTGGCCAACAAAGCTTTGTACAAAAATGTCTTTCCAGTTCCACCGGGACCATCTATGAAGAAGACACCTGGAATATTTTGATCCACATGCCTCATTATCTCATCATATGCAAACTTCTGGTCTGGATTGAGAGAGTCCCGCACATGTAAGTCTTCATATGCCACATTTATAGAGTATTCTTCTTACACCTCACGATAGCCTCTTGATTGTAAAATCGATGTGTGCACTGATATTTGGAAGGTCGTAATCACTAAGCTTTTTACTCATAGATTCTAAGAAGACTCTAATGTCGATGAGGACCATATTTTGCACTCGTTCGGCACATCCATATTGTTTCCTATAATCTTCAGAAAGAGCATCATAGTGGTCATCCCATAACTTGCGAACATTTCCTGGTTCACAAAAAATCAGCATCGTCGCAAATAACCTTCTAAGTGCGCTGGGAAATTGAAATAAGGAAGCCTCTACAAGACATTGTGATAAATTATCATCGGTCTCTATTAAACCTCTTTCAAGAGCTGCTTTTCGAAATGTAGGGTGTAATACACCATTGGCTGTGGATAAATCTTCAAAGCAGGTAGGCCCAGTGATATGACATAGAAGCAGACGTAGGTAGTATCTCTCTCCTTCAGCTGGATTAGCATAAACAAGTCGACCAACCATTGATTTATGTTCCCTGGTCCTCCAACAATGGTTTTCCCCGATTCCATGTAAAATGTTTGGGAAAATCCTTATACAAGTATTTTCTCGCTTTGGAATCTTCTTTATTCTTCTTGAAAAATGCCGTCAACATTGAATTTTTTTCTTTCTCCCTATCAACAATGTCTTCCATTCTGTCACTGTCTTTGAACCTAACCAACTGTTGATTCGGGAGATGTATTTGCAAGGCCATCACACAAGGGTGGATTTTTGAAAGAGGAAAGCTAAAAACTCGCCATAATGCCTCAGGAGGGGACACATAACGTGCGTCTTGAAACTTTCGTATCTCATTAATAACAACATTTTCTTGGTCTTTATCAATATGGATAACTTGTTTGTCATGGCCCTTATAAACATATTTGAAGAGGTACTTCACAGACTTTACACTCGAACAAACCTCAATGTTGATATGACAATTGAACATCATTAACAACTTTGGGTTGTATGGAGCCACCCATCTGTTATCCAATGATGTATTTCTAACAGTCACCTCAATTCCATTATTTCTCCTTCTATATAATGGATATGAGTCCTCTCCTTGTGATGTCTTTTCATTGAATTGCCTAGGATATCTGAAACGACATATTTTTGGCACACCCTGCATACATGGACTTTTTTCTCGTAAGCTACCACAAGGACCGTGCATCATGTGACTTTTGACAAGATCATGCATTTCAGGAAACCTTATTGGGTCGGGAATTTCCGCACACACAAGTTTGTCATAATCATCTGGATTATTCATTTTATATCCAGGTGTCATTATTAAGAGGAAATGTGCATGTGGCAATCCACGCTTTTGAAACTCTATCACATACACATACGACCCCACCACACCGATTATATGTCTCTGGAGTAACTGTACCTTGAGATCCTCTAACTTAGCATGAAAAACTCTTGCAACAAGGTCCGGTCGATCTTGAGCTGACTGTCCTGGCAATAACTCATCATCGATTTCTTTCCATTTTGGGTTGCACGTCATTGTAAGAAATATATCAGGCCTCCCGTCATCTTGAACTAAAGCCATGGCATCCAGAAATCTTCGTCGCATGTCACGTGGACCTCCAATGAAACTTGCAGGTAACACAACTCTCTGTCCAACCCTACTTGGTTGAGCCTCACCGGCATTAAAGCAATCAACAACGCCCTGGTATAAATCGGCTCGAATTTTGGTTTGGTTCTTTTCAACAAAAACCAAACGTGTAGTCTCAATCTTTATATACGTATCTACTGCAAACTGCTGGAACAATCTCCCTCCCATCAAAATCACATTATCATGCGACCGTATCTGGAACTTGTAACAATAGTAGTACTCCCGCATACTTACAGTATTTCTGCCTTTTTTTTGAAGTAGATTCTGTGATATCATAATTTATGTGAAAAATATAAATTTAATATCCATATATTTAAGGCAATATCTGTTACATGTTTTAAATATGTAAAGGAATGTTAAAGGCGTACCTTCTGAACCTTCATCATTGTCTTCATTGTCACTATGAATTTCATCCATGGTGACCCCATATCTTGGTATTTTAGGATGCCATCCAGACTCACCATTGGGAAAGAATAAAGGATACGACAAAGGATCATAACAACCAAAGTGAGGTTGAATTTCAGTACTATAGTTAGACCTCCCGTAGACAATAATACTTCTTTTATATGCAGTGATGTTGTCATTTCCTTCAACCCAAATACCAGCAACCTATGCAAAGGTGTAGTTCAATAGGGTGATTAATATGATATGTATAATAATAAATATGACACATTTAATTTTAAAATGAATAAAGATAAATGTTAATATTCACACCTCAGATGTGGTCGGCTTATTGTACACCCTTTGGTCAAGTTCCACCGATGCATTCAGAGTCACTCTATAATTATCAAGCGGTCCTAGATCGGAAAGACGTTTAAATGTTCTAACGTACGGATTCGAAGCTAGAATACGTGTTAGTTTTTGAATGATTCTTCTATCAACATTCTTCCAGGAGGATCTTTGTGATATTTCAGCTTCACCGTCATAAAAATACAACTGTAAATACCTCGATTTTCCATCCCTTGAAATTAATTGATCGATATTATGATAAAGTGTTCCGTGCGTACAAAAAGTGTAAACTCCAGATGTCATACTTGCCAATTCTTCATCCACCTTTACACCCAGTGATGCGAAAGAAAAGTTTGAGTTATACGCCCTTATATTGTACCTGAAGCTTTCTTCTAGCTGCTCTTGGCTTGTGAAGAGTTGGTGCAATTCTGTGGGAATAGGGGAGTATGCCAGTTTTGTCTTCCCACTCATGCAACAAAATGTAGGGAATTCATATTGTAATCGCTTTGCTCCACAATAAACACAAGGGTTTTGAGCCTTTAATATACGATGTTCCATACGGATATTTTTGTAAACAAAATCATATGGATCCTCCTGAAAGGCGTATACTCTTCTTTTTGTCATCATAGTTCGTTCCTTTCTTCGTTGATAATATTCTTTATTATAAGTACTCGTCCTCTGAGCAACACTTATAACACTTACAGAGGAATCTTCGTTGATATTTGTTTCGTTTGTCTCCATTGTAGTGCAACTTGTGAGTGTTGTAGGCTGACTACATCCTTCACCGTTAGCTATCCTTCTCATTTTGTTTTTTCCTTTTTTCGTGCATAATAGTTTCTATTGTATCTTTTTCGATTTTCTACAAATATATTATTTGGATAAATAGTCATATATTATAAATGCAAATATATACTTATGTAAACGACATACCTTTTTCTATATCTATCGGGTTTTGGGAATCATCACAGTTTTCGTTTCCCTTATCTACGGTCCTCATTGAACACTATAATGGAAATGTTAAGGATAAACACATATTATATCATCAAGAATGTAACATTTTGTAATGTAGAGCATGTGATTTAGTAGTCATGTATGTGTGTGTTTTAGAAAGCAACAAAACCCTTAATAAATAACCAACTATACTAAAAACTTGTAATCCAAAAACACAATAGCAAAATAAACCACACATGAAAATATCCATAGGTATCCAAAAATTATTATTTATCAATTCATAAGTCAACACAAGAAAAATAAACCACACATGAAAAAATTCGCCACAATATGTCTAACATTAATGTAGATCAACTATAAAACCAACGCACTCATAAAAGTTGTCAAAACTTAAAAAAAACCCCACCAAATGTCTCACACAGAATTAAAAATTATTCTAGGCATATTTATGATGTTAAATGCTTCCGGCATCCTCGGTTGGAACTCTACGTTGCTTAGTTCGGTTGATATCAAAATGTTCACTGAAAATAAGATAAAAACTATTAAAATGTATTGATTTAGTTATTTTAATATCACTACAAGCATTATAATTTTGTAGAAAAAACTTACTTGAATCCAAATGAACCAATTTCACCCGAGAAACAAATATTATATACTTTCTCTTTATCGCATAGACAGTTGTCACAATCTGATGGTGTGTTCGGTCGGTTATATATAGTTTCATCTTTATTATACTCTCCCTATTTAAAATCAAATATTTCCAAAGTCACCTAATTTTCTTTTAATGTAATAATAATAATAATAATAATAATAATAATAATATTAATAATAATAAACACTTACGGCCCATCTTGGAGATATAAAGTGAAAGAAGGTAACGTCAGTACACCAAAGTAACGGGAATAGTTTCGCTTCCCTTTGATGATTTTTCCAACAATATCTAAAAATAGCGATAATTAAAAGGATAATTAACTTGTTATTATTTTAAAAACTTTAGAATGCTAAAAATATATATAAGTTATTAAATTTACCAATCATCATTTTTCTCTTTGTCTGATCCTCTACTAAACTTTTTATTGAGGGAACCAATGGAAAAACCGGAAACCATGATATGATAGCATCGACCAAACGATTAAACCGTGTGTTATTGCTGATCTTAATCATCAAATCGCCACGTAATAAACTGTATTCTTGATACCTCGGATACTCAGCATACGTTGGTTCGACTTGGAAATGGTTTAAAGAAAACACACCACCCAATAGATTCCCTCCATAAATAAAGCGCATCATTTGTTGTGGAACAACTGCTAACAATTTCTCTCTCTAATAGAAAATGTAATATTTTTATAAAGAAAATACTTATGATAAATTATGAAAATGGAAATAAGATATAAATAGTTTTTTAAACATACATTTTGATCAATGAGAATCATGAAGAGTTTGTTTGCTCTTGAATCCCTCCAAATGAAATCAACACGAACGGGTGTCAAAACATACCACAAATGGTAGTTTAGTAGCATTGAAAATGCATCAACGTAAATTTGACCATTCATGATTCTACAAAAAGAAAGTGTTTATTATAAAAGAAATACATCCTTTTGGACTAAGGAAGCATTTCAAAATAATTGAAGTATTTGTTACCAATCATTTGAGATTCTTAGAAAATTGATTAACTTTTGCGAATTTATTTGCATTTGTTATTAATATGTATTTAGACCACATTTATTGATGAATTTTGATAACCGGATCATAAAGATGACATATTAACATGAAACACAAGAAAATAATTGACAATCAATTGTGAAGGCTTATATTTTCAATTGGTCGGGGTTTGTAAATTGTAATCAAAAGCACTGTGCCACAATAATAATAATAATAATAATAATAATAATAATAATAATAATAATAATAACAATATATTTATTGAAACTGGTGGCGTTGTTTCTTTGGCAAGTTTCAAAAGAACATGCCACAATGCCACAATCAATTTGATAATTAAAAGATATTTATTGATTAAAAATATTCAAAATAAACCAAATATATATAAATCAATATCATTTAATTTATCAAATCAATACATATTCACAATAAAATCGCCATGCTCTAAGGTGGTTTAATTTTGTCTCTTATTTGACAGGGTGAAATATCAATTAATGGAAAAACCTTAATACATATTGGTTTTTTTTCCCATTGAATATATGATTCACTCAAATTCAAACTCAAAAACACAATGTACCAACTTATACATATACAAACCACACATATGTACAATGTCAGAAACAAATACATACACACATATATACAAATTATATACATGTATTATTTGAGATAAAGATTAAGAAGATTGATCAATTCAGATAGAAGACAAAATAATATTATCATTTGAAACAAAAGAAGTCTATCACTTCAAATAGAAGTAAGAAATAAAATATTATACAAATTTGAAGTTACAAAATATAAAAGAAGTAAAGAGAACCTGAATTCGTGTTTCTTGAGACGATGAAGCAGTCTTCCGATTCCAACTCAATGATCCAATCGTCCAAAAACTTCAACTGTGAAATTTTGCTGTGAGAGTTAATAATGAAGAACATAACTTCAATTTATAGGTAGAATAATCTATTATAGAATAGAAAATGATGTATTTTTGGATATTGTCAATCATTCCAAAATTAAGCAAATTAAAATCTTACCATGAATATTAAAATCCATACCAAAAATATTTAAAATCTTACAAGACTAACAAATATACTAAAAAATCTTAAAATAAATATTATAATTATCAAAATCCCTACCAAAAATATTTTCAAATCATATGAAACTTAACAAATATACTCAAAAATTTAAAAATGAATATAATATTTGTCGATTTTATTTTTGGAAATATACTGTAATCTAAAAAACAGTTTAACAGATCGGTAGTCAAAACTTATAATTAGGTCACTTAATCTTTTGCACATTACAGAATTAAAAAGTCGATACCTATATCAACTTGGGGAAGTTTCTGGGCACAATGAAGCAAAAAGAAGCAACAGTATGCTGATGCTAATGGATCTGCAACCCCTGCAACAAAATGAGAAATGAAAAGACTAAAACACACCTGCAACAAAATGAAACGACTAAAACACACCTGCAACAAAATGAAAAATAAAATTGAACCTGGAAAATGAAAAGATGAAAACACTTCATGCCTTTCTTCACACGTGCGTAACTGGCTCTCGCTCCTTTCCCATATGGATTTATTAATAAATGTATTGCTTCTCTTTTTCTTTTAACCTTACATGTAAGAAGAGCATCTATAGTCTGCATTCCATCTGAGACACAGATGTGAAAAGATAAAAACATGATTGCTATGAGTCTATGAGAATAGTTATAGTTATATTCAATAAATACGTGAAGGGGCAATTATGTCAAAACACTAACCTGGGTGCTAACACTGCCCTTGGGATACCACAACATTCTTTTAAGCCGTGTAGTATTTTAGACTGTGAGAGGTAAATTACTGCATCAAGACCAGGGACATAAAGCATAACCACTTTTGGAATCAGATGCTTATTCTGCAAAAATTGTATTTTAAAGAAAAATATATAAAATAAACCCTGAAAAACACAAAATTAGTACCTGGTACAAGTGTATAAACAAGCTCCTTTATCCCTGAAAAGAATCAAATAAACAAACATTAACCTTTTTTCTATCAAAATTTAGTTAAAGTAGTTTTTTGTGTAACTGAATCATAAAAGGAATGGAATGCTTCAAATAAACAAATTTTAACCTTTTTTCTTTCAGGGGCACTCATAATTACACTTGGAGCTATTGCTTTAGGAGCACTTATTAGAACTCGGTACGTGTTCTTTACTTGTCCAAGTTCAACAAGCACTTCATCTGTGTAAGGCTTCAACCACTCAACAATTTACTGGAAGAGCATAACAATTTACCACACGATTCGGTGGAAATATATAAAAATTAATGAATAATGGTAAGAAGGGTATAAATGGAAAATGTGAAAAGTAATCTACCCTTCTTTTTGGCCAAAGCCTGAACCAGGGACATCATAGATGCTAGTGGGACAGTAATAGATCTGCTTTCCATTTTGCTGTGCAAACAGGGCAAATGTGATTCCCATGTTTCACTGCAATCGGACAAGATCAAAAATTAAGAAAAAAAGGCATAAAATGGAATTAAACGAGGCATACAAAATTGCTAACAGTATCCTGACCCTGAGTAAATACAAAGTCGAAAACCCCTAAAAAAAATGCATTCGTTTTAAGGTTGTTTACCATAGCTCATAGGAATTAAAGGTTTACATTTTTTTTTCTCAAAAACATAAAGCAACTTCAAGACTCTGGTCATAATCATGTTGGCATGAATAACTTAACAAAAAGCAAACAGCCACAAAATCCATAAGATTGTAAGATTATCCGTTTTAGATCCATTTTGCATGTGCAACTACCCGTCAATCTTCAAAATAATTTAATATTAACCCAAAAATGACATGTCCTTTTGCACTAATCGATGTTACAAAAAGCAAAATCCAACTGTACGATAACAACAGTTAACGATTAATAGAGCCCATACGAACAAATTTTTCTAACGTATAATAACAACAGGAAAAGAAAATCAAGCCAAATGATGTGAAGGAGTATTATATAGTATAAGAAAACAATGGGAATAAAAAATTGAATTGATAGAAATGAAATACCCTAGCATAGGTAGTGTTGAATCCAGCCAAATCGAGCGCCTCATGGAGAAGAAATACCCTCATTTGTTTCAGACATTTTGCACGTATTTACAGAAAAAGCTGCCAATAACAAAAGAGTGGGATAAATTATTTGTTAGTAATTCTTCTTCCATAATTAGAGAAAAGAAAAAAAAATGGAAATTGAATTACCTTTGAGATCAAAGGGGTTTTTCTTGGTAGTAATCCACCGTATATTTTCTTGATTACTGCTGTCTGCTTCCTGTTTAAAGGTCATATGAAGATAGAGTAAAGACTTTTAACTAAATGCCTTGAATAGCCTTTAACTTATGACAGAATACAAAGATCTTAAGATAGAAATGTACAAATATGAAAATAGGTAAAGTGTGCATACCAGGATAACACACACCTGTAATTCTTGATGTACCCTATCAATTTATCATCATAATCAAACCCGGGGTTCCATACCAATGAACCATAGCCAAACACCCAGAAAACCATGATGAACTCCTCACAAATAACTAAAGTTTTTTCATTACCTTAAGTTTTTTATGCTAAATTGTCATGAATATGAGGCACAAACCAACCTATGTTCCTGCTATACCCATGGCGAATCCGATATCTGATTCATGTAAAGCTGGAGCATCATTTGTCCAATCATCTATGTTTTTTTGATCTAGCCATCACCACGTTTTTTTGTTTGTACCTGAATGGTATTAGGGCACAAGGGGTAAGGACGTCAAAAAGAATCATTCATATTTCAGTTACTGCAAAAGAGATAAATATAGATGGAGAAGTCAAAATTAGAATGAAAAAAGAAACCTGAAACATCCAGATGAGGTGATTGTGTTAAAAATTAGATTCAAAATCGATTTTATAGAAGAAATTACTTAACAAATCAATTTAAAATAACAAATCAATTTAGAGAAGAAAGAAAATGAGTTCAACGACGGAGAAGAGAAGCTTACCTGATGAGGAAGGAGATGAATTGGTGGATCTAACATAGAAATTCCAAGGACTGGTTGAGGAAATCGCTGAAGTCGCTGGAGTTTTGAACCAGAGAACATTTGTGATGTGAGGGTGTCGAATGGTATTAGGGCACAAGGGGTAAGGACGTCAAGAAGAATCATTCATATTTCAATTACCTGCAAAAGAGACAAATATAGATGGAGGAGTCAAAATTAGAATGAAAAAGAAACCTGAAACATCCAGATGAGGTGCGGAGAATGAGTAAAGAAACCTGAACATTTGTGATGTGTGGGTCTCTTTTGCTATGTTCTTCGTCGGGATGGCAGAGATGTCTCCAACAAAGGACGTTCGATTTCAGGTTGAGCTTCAAATCAAACCCTTAAACTGCCAAATCCGATGGATTTACAGATCGACTCAGCATGTAGTCAAGAAACAAAAAGACTCCTCAACACCGTTTAGGGTTTTTTTATGTGTGTGTGTGTGTGAGAGAGAGAGAGAGAGGTGATGGAGAAGTGACGGAAGAGATTGAGAGAAATGACGGCAGCCATGGACCTTCGGTAGGAGACTGGAGATCACAGCATCTTTGGTGGAGACGATGAGAATAGTTTTGATGGCGGCTGTGTTTAGGAAATTAGGGTAAGGTCTAGTGTAGTGTATGCGATGTATGTAATACGTATACGATGTAATAGATCCGTGTAGTGTAATAGGTATTAGATTGGTTATATGTTTATGCTTAAAATCATTGTATATGAGGTAATATATATTGTACCTCTTAATTTTCAAGAAGTGAGCAATATCCTTTATAATATAGTAAAGATATATATATATATATATATATATATATATATATATATATATATATATATATATATATATATATAAAAGTAGGACAACAGTAAACCTGATGTTTTTTTTATATTTGGTCCATAAGTTTAGATATTTTTGTTTTTTACCCTGGTGTGCTTCTATTGGTTAAATTTTTTGATTTTTTGATTTTTTTTTGTTTTCAAAATAAATTAGTTGCTACATGTTATCTTTCTACTACTTCAGCTACTTATTCTTCCAAATTTACGTGTTCTCTCACAGACAACCCATCGCCCACCGCCCATTGATACTTATGTCGATGCTTCCCCATCGGCATCCCTTTAGGCACAAACGGGTTAATATGTTCACTTTCCACCGCTTATCATCCTTTTTCTATACTTCTCTCGTCTTTCATTTTCTCTTATCTGCTTCACACACGACCTATGTGAATCAATCGATCAAAATAGCTATGGATTTTGCTTTGTTGGACATTTTCACCCCAATAGTTTGAGGGATTGACAATTTAGTCATTGGTCTCCCCTAGTCAACGTCTACCTATGTGTTCTTTTCCTGTGCTATGGATTTTGCTTTTTTGGACACATGCTCCTTCCTTCGGCTCACCGCTTCTTATTCATCTTCCAATATTCCGCTGCCTTATTTCGAAATTCTTTGGTTTTCATCTTGTATCTATTACAATATTATCCTAAAATTATGCACACTGACAAAAAAAAAATATAACATAACACATATAACTCACGACGGACCAAACTGTCAAAACGTACCACAAACGACTAAAACAGTTGATCAATAATATTTTATTTTCTATATTGTTAACAAATTCATACCCCACAAAGCGGGGTTCCAAAAAAGAAAAAAGAAAGATTATGAAAATGAAATGACTATCTTGTCTCCCTAAATACATCTTAGTTTTAGCACGTTATGAGTTTAGCAAAATCTTTGATAGAATCAATTGTTTGAAAGGAATATATATTGGTCAAACTATATTATAATGCAATTATTGAAATGCTCGTAAGTTCAGGGACATTTTTGTACATTAACAAAGATATTTATTGTACAATTTTTTGTTAGTTTTAAGAATAGTGACACATCGTTGCAATCGCTTGATACACAAATGACAAACCTAATAAATATTGACAGATGCAAAAGGGTTTATCTCTTAACAAATAACTATCTTATATTTAGATTTTTAATAACTAATCTGATGTTTAGATTCATCTATTTTATATTTAACATTTGAGCCAATATTACAAGAGACATTAAATTTTTATTTAATTTTTTAATTTTGACACTCTTGTAATTGTTTTTTATATATAAAACATAACATACAATAACATAAAAATAAACATAACATACATATATTATAATGTGTATAAACCAAGTCATGTCTAATAATAGTTTTTTCTAGTTATCATAAGAATTATTAAATCTTTCTTAAGGGACTTAAGGGACACATCAAAAGATCTTCAAGCTCTCATCTGCCAAGTTAACTTTTGCTTTCAAAAGGATTTCAAATCTTCATGTTGTGTGTAACACCCTGTTTTGAATTGACTCCTAGTCGGAGGCTGTGGCCCGAAGGCCGGTCATCATAAGGATTATGACTTTTGAAAAGGGTAAGATCTAGGCCATTTTGGGTGCGAGTGATGTATTAGAAGCAATCCGGATGTTCGGTTTGTGTTTTGGAGCCTAGTGGTATTTCGGTAAAGTGTCAGTTTGGGCTTTTGTGGAAAATGGACTTTTGTTCGGAAGGTCTTAAGGAAGATATGAGTTGATAGAAGTGTAGGGCTTCACGTTACCTTTCGTGGATCTAAGGATCGTCGAAAACAAATTTATAACGAAGAAGTTATGGCCTTTGGAAGTTTAGTGGTTGCAGGCTTAGCCAAGTACGTTGGGCGTACACTGAAAGTACGTTGGGCGTACTAGTGAAGAAGGCAGTACGTTGGGCGTACTTTTGGAGTACGTTGGGCGTACTGAACAGGATGGTCGCGAATGTTCTTCGGGGTACGTTGGGCGTACGCCAATCAGACCTGAACTCTATTTTAGGGTCTTGGACCCTATTTAAGCTCTTTATCTTATAACCTAACCCTAATATCTTTAGCCTCCACCCATTTAAACCCTAGAAATCGACCCTTATCCCTCATTTGAGTGATTTTGGAGCTTGGATGGCCATTAGAGGAGTATTTTGGAGTTTTTGAAGAAGAAGGTGTTTAGAGAAGAAGCAAGAGATTGAAGAGAGGTTGTAGATCCATAGGTTTTACATCATTTCCAGCCTATTAAAGGTATAAAGTTCTCATCTTGGTGCTTCTACATCATAGATCTAGGTTCTCATTGATATTGTCCCTTTTGGTTTCAAGAATGGATTTTTATGGTGCAAATCCGTTTTTGGACTTAGGGTTGCCACCCATGAAGTTATTTAAGTCCCTTGAGCAGTAAAGTTGCAATATTTAAGGCTCATTTGCATCCATGTAAGAGATCTATCCATTTCCATGAAGATAGTTGCTATTTTCCAAGTTGATCTCACTTGGTGGGGTGCAAGCCACCAAGTGATCAACTTTATGGGTTAAGAATGATTATTAGACTAGGATATGAAGTTTGGAAGTTGTGTCTTAAGGGATTAAGCAGTTTTGAAGTTTGGAAGTCGTGATGGGCCACTAGGAGACAGTTAAGGGCCCAAGGACTAGTTTGGGTTTGGGTGGAAAGCCCATCTGAGGATTTGGGCCTAATTTAGAAAATTGGGCCATTTGAGGACTTTAATGGGCCTTGGTGAGTTTGGAAAGACTAGAAAGGATTGGACCTCGGTCATGGTCCAATTTAGATTAAAGGGGGGTAAAATAGTCATTTTACCCTTAGATGGATTCTTAGTTTTTGACTTAGTGTTTATTTTGGTCATAATAGTCGGGGAGTCGTTGGAGCAGCTGACAGAGATACCCTCGCCCGAGTTTTCAGCATCCAGTTTGTGAGGTGAGTTTTCTTCCAGTAGGAACGGGTCTAAGGCACCAAGGTCGGCCCATTTAAGTAGTAGAGTATGTCGGGGTAAGCCCGATGTCGGGGTTAGCCCGATGCAGTTTATATGTTTCCGGACTTCGGTGCGATGTCGGGGCGGTCCTGAGAAGTAGTTATGTATGCTTCATGTCTTTGTGATTCATGCATGTTTATGTGTTATGTGTTATATGTTCCGGACCTCGCTCCAATGTTGGGCAAGCCCAATGTAGTATATGTGATTAAATTATATGTTATGTGTTCCGGAGTAAGCCAGATTTCGGGGAAAGCCTGACGTAAGTTAGTCAATATGCCATGTATTATGTATTTCCGGGCAAGCACGATGTATGCTAGTTTATGTGTTATATGTATTTATTCTGGGCTTTGGTCCGATGCCGGGGCAAGCCCGATGCAGATTATGCTATTATGTTATGTGTTCATGATATATGTATGATGTGTATGTGTCGGGGTAAGCCCGATGCCCGATGCGGTCGGATGCCGGGGTGAGTCCGATGTTAGGTAAGCCGATGTCGGGATTTGTCCCGATGCAGTTGGGAGTAGTCCCAGAGTTATGTTATTTGTGATATGTGCTTGTAGGGTATGTGGTAGTTTGGGGGAGCTCACTAAGCTTCGTGCTTACAGTTTCAGATTTGGTTTCAGGTACTTCAGGTTTCAAAAGAGGAACTCATGAAGGTTGCAGTGCACACACCATTTGCTCAGCCTGTGATGTTTATACTCTGATATACATGACAGTTGTTATAGTATTCTGAGATACATTGTTTATGATTTTTCTATGACGTATGATGATTATGGTTTTTATTATTAAATTAAAATGAAATTTTTGGCTTGTATTTTTGGGATGTTTCAAGTTGGTATCAGAGCTTTTTTTGAGGGATTCAGGCACACTATCGGGTGTATCTGAACTCAAATTGAGGAAGTTGTATAAAGTTTTTAAAAGAAAAGAGTTTTAGAAAAAACAAAAAGAATTTTTAGAAGGAAAAGAGTTTTGAAAAGAGAAAAGGGTATGGTGCATGCAATCAACGGAGCTCAAGTAAGTACTCCCAAATTACCCATAAAAGTTTATGTTATGTTATGATATCAGTTTTATTAGAACGACATGCTAGATTAGGACTAAGGATCTAGGAAGGATACCTTATGTGCCTATTATATGTGATTCAGCTTTATGAGAACTGCATGCTAGTACAAAATAGTCAGGGTGATAGCCTGAGTAGTATATGTTTGATTATGTGTACTAAATGCCCAAATGCTGATTGCTTTGTGATTTTAGGAGTTCTAGTTGTCTTTCACTAACTAGTAAACAAATATGTTAAGTTACATATTGCAAGGACTAAATAATTTCATAAGGTTAGGTCTAGCTTTATTTCGCAACTCTCGTTTGAGTCTAATCGTTGTAGAGTAGGATCCCTCATTCGAAGAATTATCTAGTCTGAGTAATATGTAATAGTATTCACGAGCTAGCTAGGGGAAGAAGACAGGGACTTCATATGCAGCTGATGGCAGAGAGTGAGTTGGTGATTACCCTAGGGCAAGCCTAGGATGAGAGTAGCAGAGAATAGTAGCAGTAGAAGGGACTTGGTGGAGTCAAGGCAGTTCTTAAGGAAAGTACGAATAGATGTGGAAGGTAGTATGGGCCCGTACTATTGAAAGCATAAGATTTGTACTCGAATCAAGAATGGATGAGATAAGACTAGGGAACTTGTAGTGAGTGTGTGATCCCTCGGTAGAGATAAGTATTTTGATGATAGTTATGTTATCACTCATGCAGTATGGTGACGCTTCGGGGTAGACAAGTTGGCAGTTCTGGTACAGATGAGGGATCATGCTCGGGTGTAGGAGTCGAGCAGCTCAGGAAGCAGATGATAGAGTTAGTATCAACAGAGATCACATGCAGTATCCTAGACCAGACTCATGTGATCTTTGGTACAGTCAAGGAGGGTATATTGGAGATTTTAGATGAAAGGCTGGGAGCCATTCGTGCTGTCAATGCTTATGGATCTCTGGGATCCCTTGGAAGGGAGGGTCATGTTATTAGCTCTTGTCATCAGGGATCGGAGGTGGGTTACACACATTGTCTCGAGGAGAGTTCACTTCAGGATTAGATTGTTATGGAGGTTTCGCGGGCCGTACACGAGGAGTTAACTTACATTATTGAGCGTGTTACTATCAGGGTAACCGCTAGGTTTCAGGGTCAGACAATGACGGTGCAGGCCATTAATGGGGTAGTCGGGGTAACTTGGTAGAAAGAAATTGGGTTAGATGTGCACCTAGGAAAGAGGAAGCGGGAACATGGTCTAAGTCAACCAACCGAGCAATTGAGTTCAGCTGTAGCAGGAGTCAAAAACCCAGGGTTGTGGTGGTTCCACAAAGGACGAAGGGGTACAAAAAGATGTTTGTAACAGGTCTAAGTGCGGAAGGTGTGGGTGGAAAGGTCATAAGCATTAAGAATGCACATTGGAGGAAGAGTTGTGTTATCGTTGTCATAAGCCTGGAGAATTTCCCCCGCATAGGGGTTAAGGCAGCTCCGGTTTCATTGCAGATACTCCAGCAGGGAGGGGTAGTTCAGGCTCCAGCGTCCATGGTTCTGCAGGAAGTCAAGATCGAGCCGCAATAGACTGCTGGTATGTATTTCAATTCAACTTTTGTTTATGATTTGATTGTTATGGTACCGCATCGATGTTAGTAAGTGTATTTTAGGATATTATGTTTCCTGCTTATGATTTTGTTATATGCCATCTACATACCTTGGATGTTAGAGTGGTAGTTCGATAATGTTTCTCCTTTGAGCATGTTCTCAAGATGCAGTCATGTAGCAAGTGTGAGAGGGGATTGGGAGGTATTCTGTTAGTCCCTCAATGTGGTTCAGATTCGATATTGGTTAGTTTTGGAGCAATAGCAATAGTAAGTATTGGTTGTCAGCAGATCGACCATTAGATGGAGAAAAGGATTGAGAATCCTTTTCAAGCTGTAAGATATAAGGAGCTAGTGGAATCAAAGTGGGGGAGAACCACCCGAGTGGTCAGAAGCAGAAGTAAGTGAGAGATTGGATTGGGTTCGCATCCTTGTAGAGGAGTAAAGCAGCCCAAGTGGTTGTTTGGAGGGAGGAGCATGTGAGCAGGGAGTTGGGGATAACTTCCCAAAGTTGATTTCGGGTATGCACGATTAGCTGATGACTAGTTGGGAAATCAGGATAGAGATTTTTTCGTCAGAATGGGAGATGGTCGAGTGGTTATCTTGATTGAGGATTGGATGAGCTGGGAGGTCAGAAAACGTTCCAAAAATTGGTTGATGTTTTTCCTTGGATTTGGGAAGCAGGTTTTAGGAACCAGGTTAGAGCCCCGGTTAAGACTCAAGTGCAGTTAAGTGTTAGGTCGAGTGTGTGTTCGACACTGTGTTAGAGTGTTGTAAGTCTGCGGGTGTAGTCGTAGCATTCACTAGAAAGCAGATAGTGTTAGAGTGTTGTAAGTCTACGGGTGTAGCCGTAACATTCACTAGCATCCATATAGTGTTAGAGTGTTGTAAGTTTGCGGGGCTAGCCGTAGCATTCATTAGCAGTTCAATTAAGACGAGTTAAAACCCTTCACCTTACTCGCACATGTTAACCCTAACCCTAACATTAAGAGTGAGCCGCCACTTGTGACCTCCCAACTGCCACCATGGTTCTCTCTAATTTTTGAATCAGCCAAGGCCACCAAGGGAGCCACCATCAACCTTCATTCTTCCCCCACATCGGGATAACTCAAGACCGTTGTGGTGTGGTGGACTTTGTGTGTTCCTGTTCCATTGACCACCGATATCAGTCGGCGCCTCGCCGCCATTGTGAGTTGTCATCTTGCACTGCGTACTTCTTGTTGTCGGCGACGACTAGGACCGTGAGTGGGTAGATGTTCTTTTCTGCTATCGCGGTTGTTGCACTCGGAAAGAACCGCAACACCTTTTCTCTTCTCCATATCATTATGGTAACGAGCCGTTGCCACTGCTGCTGCTCCGAGCGATTATCGTGTTGATGACAGTTGCTCGGTCAGCCACATGCCACCATATAGCAGTGGCTATGTTCGTGTTTCACAAACTGGGTGTGTATGTTGCTACTGTATTGTGTTAAATGTGTGTGTGTGTATGCTGGTGTGTATGTGTGTTGCATGACCGGGAATCAAAAGAGAACCACCACCATCGTGAGGTTGTAACACCCGAAACCAGGTACGTCTTGAAACCCTCAATAAATTACATTTAAGCATGATTGGTCCCTTGAGTACGCTGGGCATACCTATGAGTACGCTTAGCGTACTCTGCATGAATGATTGTGGAGGAGCCTCACGTACACTGGGCGTACGTGAGTGTACGTCGGGCGTACTCATCAGAGGGTCAGAACACTAAATCCCGGACTTGTTCCCCTATTTAATCATTCTTTAGCCTCTTGGACCAAACCCTATCAGCCTCTTTAGTCACTTTTTGTCTACTTTCACCTGTGGTATTGTGTGTGAGAGTTTTGAGCTTAAGGAGAGGGTTTTGGTGAGCATTTTAGAGTTCTTTCAAGAAGGAGGAGTGATTGTGCAAGTTTGGAACAAGTTGGTGCTTCAAGATCCTGTCCATTGGTCATCTTGCAAAGCTTCTGGCGGTATAAAGCTTGTACCTTTCCATATTAATCTCTAGATCTAGTTAAGGTTTCTTGTTTTGTCCCTTTGGGATGATTTTAGACCTCCTTTGAGAGTTAATCAACTCCATTAGAAGGGATAGATAGATCTAAGGTCCCTTGGTCCTTTAGTACCATAAAAATGGAATCTTGATGAGAGCTTTGGCCTCATACATAGGTTAAAGACCTTGGAAAGGTCTTAATGAAGAACTTGGGTGTGTATGAGTCATGCAAAGGCATAAATTTGCCAACTTTATGCCTTAGGACATCTTTACAAACTCAGATCTAGCTTCTGGACGTAAAGGACTCAAGTATTAAGTACTTAACAGGGAAAGTGCTTAAACTGAGGGTACGCTGGGCGTAACCCAGTGTACGTGGGGCGTAGTCCCATGTCCCAGTGTGCTGCACATACCAGGATGGTACGCCGAGCGTACGCAATACCGATGGGCCGAAACTGTTTTGGGCCCTTAGGCTATTTGGGCCTCATTTGATCATTGGCCTGGTGTAATCTGGGAATTATGAGTCATATAATTATTGGGGGCCATGGGATTAGTGTTGGGTCTTTATTGGGCCAATAAGCCCATTAAGGATTTTGGACTTGGGTTTTGGGATCATTAGCAAAGAATGGATATTTAGGCCTTATGGAAGGGTTGGGGAGCTGGGTTCCCTTGATTAACCAAATTTCTAACATTGATTAATATTATCATTCAGCTTGGGGGGTTTCATACTGTTAAAAGAGCAGCTATTGTATTCAACTAATAGAGGTGAGTCTTCTCACCATACCCATGGGTCTAAGGCTCCAAGGCCGACCCATTATGTGTTTATGGTATATGCGTTAGCCATTTTGTGATTTTATATGATATGTGATTATGTGTTCTACATGAAAACCCCAGGGGGAGCCCGTGACATTGGATGTAAGACCATGTGGGGTAGCCCATGGTAGTCCTAGGTAAAGACCATGTGGGGTAGCCCATGGCAGTATTACAGGTTTTATGTATGCATGGTTTATGTGATATGTGTGTAGCTTTAATTAGCTAATAGGTTATGTGTATGTATAGTGTGCGGTATGCTCTAGGGAAGTCACTAAGCATTTCGATTACAGGTTGTTGATTTGTTTTAGGTACATCCGAGCCCAAGGGCAAGGGCAAGGCGTGATGGCACAGCGTTCACTCACTCTTTATCTGTCTGTCTATCTGTCTGTATGTTTGTCTCTCTCTCCCTTTCACTGTTAGGATTTGGGACACTCTAATGATTTGAATAAGTTGTAATGAATCATTGACTTGATAACAATTATGTTGGGATTTCATGGTTTATGCAATTATGTTTTATTAATTAAAAAGTGAAAATTTTCTTTTAAAATTTTGGGTCGTTACAAGTTGGTATCAGAGCCTTGGTTTGAGGGATCCGGGCACACTCTCGGGTGTGTCGGGACTCAAACTAAGGAAATGGTAAAGTTGTTTTCAAAAGTAACTTAAAGGGTTTTCAAAAGGAAGTAAAAGATGAGAGCGCAACGCGCGTGATCAGCCGAACCAAGTAAGTAGTCCCCCAATATGTTAAGCCATGTTATACTGATATTTGAGCCTTGTTGATTATATGGAACTTGCTATGTGTATGCTTTTAAAAATGTATACAGTTAGGAGATTAAAGCCTCAAAATGATTGATTTGGCCTTATTTCGTGTTCCTTATTTGGTTGTGGTTCTAGGGTAGAGTCTCTTATTCGAAAGCCTATCTGATCCTTTTCTGTGTACAATTTGCATGCATAAGAGAAAATGTCATGATTAGTTTGATTGATACGAGTAGAGTAAATCCGAGGACAACCTTAGGCTGAGGTACTTAGTAATTGTGGTATATGGTTTGGTTGTGGGACGAATTGAATTTATCAGGTGGAGTGGTGGGGAAAGGTACAGGTAGGTGTGGAAGGTAGTATTGGGCCTGTACTACTGGAAGCACAGGACCTGTACCCGAAGCACTGTTAGATCTGACGACTTCAAGGAGGACCAGTGTGGGAAGATCCCTTTTATGGAAATCCTGATCATTATAATTTATGATATTTCAATTCAGCATGGTGGTGATACGTTTTGGAGAAGGAGGATCAGGATCGGGGTCTGGATCTGGGGCGGGATCAAGAGACACTACTGATGTCATTGATGAGAGGTTGCGTGAGCTCATTGCAACCGAGGTTGCCAGGGGCATCCTTGATGTAACCCAATCATTTTTGGGACGGTCAAGGAAGGCATTATGGAGATTATGAGGAGAGACTCATATCGTTCAAAGCCGAGTTGACGGCGGGTCAGATTGGGTCCCAAACTCCCTCGTTTCGGGAGTTCAAGGCGCGTGGGGCGCCAGAATTATTCGAGGTCAGGGACCCCATTATCAGTCGATGCTGGGTAGCTGACATCGAGAACGCCTAACGCACAAGTTCTTGCCTGGATGCGATGAAGGTTGGGTTTGCTTCGTGTATGTTGAGAGACAGGGCCCATGATTGGTGGGGCGAGGTTACTAGTCAGGTGGGGCCATCCGGAGTGGCTGAGATGACATGGGCTGAGTTTTTCGGCGGTTTGATTCAGAGTTTGCACCGCCTATTGAGGTGCAATGATTAGTGAGGGAGTTTCATGACTAACATTAGACCACCGAGACTGTGGTGGAGATCACCGCCAAGTTTCACGAACGAGATTTATTGATCCCATAATATGCTACCGATGAAGAGATGAGGCCGACCCGATATCATTCCATGTTGAGGGATGATATTCGGGAGTTTGTGAGGTTTACGGGGTGCAAGACCCTGAATGAGATGGTGGAGAAGGCCCATGAGAGGGAGATGGAGTTGGATACCAGCACGAAGCGGAAGACTGAGCAGGCACAAACAACAGGAAGTCAGGCTAAGAAGCCTAAGACCTCGGATTCTTCGGGTAAGGGCCAACAGGTCCAGGGTCGGTGTGCCAATTGTGGGAGGTTTCATAGTGGGGCGTGTCGGATAGCTAGGATATCGGGATGTTACTCTTGTGGTCAGCAGGGCCACATAAGCAGGGATTTCCCCAAGAAGAGTATGATATGTTTCCACTGCAACCAGGTTGGCCACAAAAATTCCGACTATCCTAGGTTGTAGGGAGGGGGAGGAGCAGTGGAGGTAGATGCGCCCGCCACACTGAGGATCACTGATGGCCGCCCTGCTAAGGCAGAATCCCCAAGGGTGAAGAGTCGCGCGTTTCAACTGACTACCAAGGAGGCTCGGGTCGTGACAAACGTTGTGGCTGGGACCTTTTTGGTGAATTGTATGACTGCTCATGTCTTGTTTAATTCAGGTGCTGTTGGATTAGGTGTCTAAGCCCATAACTATTATTGGTATGTATTCAACCCGAGAGTAGCATGGTCCATTTGGGTTGCATATCATCAGGACAATTTGTTAGGATGGACTTTTTAGAGAATGTTATTTATGGTTTATTAATATACTATAAGTAATAATGTATTAATATGAAATCATATGTTTTAATTAGTATTGATCAAGAATTAATTTGGAATTAATTTAGTGGTTGAAAGAGACTAATTAAATCTATGGGGACTAATTATGATAATTAGTTATATTTATATGTGTTGGGCTTATGATCCATGTTGGACCAAGTTTATGTATGGATACATAAAGAGTTGGGCTACATGAACCATGAATCATAAAACCCATGGGTATGGATTTGGGTTATATCCATGACCCTAGAAATCCCACATATAAATAGATACTTCATTGCCCAAAATCACCACTTGTATCTTTTTAGAGTTCATGGTGTCTTTTGTGTGCATGGAATTCTCTCTAAAGTTCATCCTTTGTCCATGGTGTGTTGTGATTCCATTTGAGGCTTCCACACTATTGGGGCTAAGCTCTTTAAGGCCAAATACACCAAGAATTCAAGCTCCATCAAAAGGTATGCCATGCTAACTAGTATATTATATTTTTATGTTAAATGCATGCTAGTTGTAAGATTAATACCTTGGAAACCATTTGCATGTATAATTAGTGAAAATATAGATCCAAGGTATTTAGGGTTGTATGTGCACCATAGGATGTTGTAGTATACCAAAACCCAGCATGTGCACCCCGATCATTTGTGTCTCTTGCACTTAGCAAGAAGTTTAGAGATGCGTTGGGACCCTTGGATTCCTCACTCGAGGTGGAGATTGCTGATGAACACACCGTTAGTGCGGTGAGGGTATATCGTGGTTGTGTTCTGAATGTGCTGGGTGAGAGGTTCCGTGTTGATCTTGTTTTGATACCGTTGCGAGGATTAAAAGTGATTGTCGGAATGGACTGGTTGGGGACCAACGCAACCATGATTGATTGCGAGCCCCAATTGGTCAGGGTTCGAACCCCAAGTGGGGGAGATCTGGTTATTCATGGTGAGAGGGCCTCGCAGGGACCGACCCTCTGTTCGGCTGCGAGGGCAAGAAGGTTTTTACAACAGGGTTGCTCAGGATTTCTGGCTTATGTTTCGGATACGAGAATGGAGGCCGTGACAGAAGTGGGTAGTGCCGATTGTACAAGATTTTAGAGATGTGTTCCCCAAAGAGTTACCAGGAGTGCCTCCGGAGAGGCAAGTGGAGTTTTATATTGACCTAGTGTCGGGTGCCGCCTCGATCGCAAAGGCACCATATCGATAGGCACTACCGGAGATGCAGGAGTTATCTGCGCAACTTCAAGAACTGTTGGACCAGGGGTTCATTCGTCCGAGAAGTTCCCCATGGGGTGCACCGATTCTTTTCGTGAAAAAGAAGAATGGGTTGCACCAAATGTGCATCGATTATAGGGAGCTGAATAAACTGACGGGGAAGAACCGTTATCCGTTGCCGAGGATCAATGATTTGTTTGATCAACTTCAGGGCGCGTCTTGGTTTTCAAAGATTGACCTTCGGTCGGGATATCATTAGATGAGGATCCGGGATGAGGATATACTGAAGACAACTTTCAGGACTTGGTATGGGAACTATGAGTTTGTAATGATGTCGTTTGGGCTCACCAATTCCCCAACAACGTTCATGGATCTCATGAACAGAGTGTGTAGGCCGATGTTGGATTGGTCGGTGATTATTTTTATCGATGATGTTCTGGTCTACTCTAAGATCAGGGACCAGGACGAGTAGCATTTAAGGGAAGTATTAGAGACCCTAAGGGTGGAGAAACTTTTTGCGAAGTTCTCCAAGTGTGATTTCTGGCTGAGGGAAGTACAGTTTTTGGGGCATGTCATCAATCCAGAGGGTATTTCGGTTGATCCAGCCAAGGTTGATGTTGTAATGCGATGGGAAGTACCAAGGAATGTATCAGAGATCCGCAGTTTCTTGGGCTTAGCGGGCTACTATTAGAGATTTATCCAGGATTTCTCCAAGATTGTTGTGTCATTGACCCGCTTGACCAAGAAAAATGTGACTTTTTGGTGGGGTGCGGATCAACAGATGGATTTTGAGACCGTAAGATGGAGGTTATGCGAGGCTCCGATTCTAGTACTATCAGAGGGGTTATATGATTGGTGGAGTATTGTGGCGCGTCAATCTTAGGGTTAGGCGCGGTACTGATGCAGAGGGGACATGTGATAGCTTATGCCTCGAGGCAGTTGAAGCCTCATGAGGCAAATTACCCCCCTCATGACTTGGAACTGGGGACAGTGGTGTTTGCCCTCAAGATTTGGAGGCACTACTTATATGGTGTCCGTTTCCCTATATATACCGATCACAAGAGTTTGAAGTATTTGATGGATCAGCAGAACCTCAACATGCAACATAGGAGGTGGTTGGATTTGCTGAAGGATTATGACTGCGAGATTCTATACCACCCAGGAAAGGCCAATGTAGTGGCTGATGCGTTGAGCCGCAAGATGGCTGGGTCCCCGATTAGGGACATTTGTATGAGGATGAATGTGATATCGCCTTTGTTGAATTTGATCAGGGGGCTCAGGTTGAGGGGGCGAATAAGGAGAACTGGAAGACAGAGAAAATTCGGGGACATTACCCTTTGTTTGTCAAATATAGTCACGACATTTTGACTCAGTGTGGCTGAGTGTGGGTACCAGTGACACGGGGAGTGAGGCAGAGGTTAATGTAGGAGGCGCACAAGTCCAAGTTCTCTATACACCCTGGAGCTACAAAAATGTATTGGGACTTGATGTCGGGTTATTGGTGGCCCTACATGAAGCGGGAGATCGCCGAGTTCGTGGAGCGGTGCTTGACCTGTAGGAATGTCAAGGTAGAGCATCAGTGACCCCATGGCCAAGTTTAGCCGCTACCCATACCCATGTGGAAGTGGGAGGAAATCACCATGGACTTCATCACGAAGTTTCCCAAGACGGCAAGGGGAGTGGACGCCATATGGGTGATGGTAGACAGACTAACCAAGAGCGCCCACTTTATTCCGATCTCCGAGAGTATATCTGCGGAGAAGTTGGCAGACATTTATGTTCGTGGGGTGGTAGCTAGACACGGGGTGCTCGTGTCTTTAGTCTCCGACATGGATGTTCGGTTTACTTCCAGGTTTTGGAAGTAGTTCCATGAGGAATTGGGCACCCAGCTACATTTCAGTACGACGTATCACCCCCAAACTGACGGTCAGAGTGAGAGGACGATCCAAACATTAGAAGACATGCTCCATGCATGCGTGCTAGATTTTGGCGGAAGTTGGGACATATACCTCCCACTAGCAGAGTTTTTATACAATAACAACTATCATGCCAGTATTGACTGAGCTCCATTCGAAATGTTATACGGTCAGAGGTGTAGGACCCCAGTGTGTTGGGATGAGGTTGGGCATCGGGTCATGGGGAGCACTAAGGTAGTTCTCAAGACTATCGGATTGATTCAGCATGTGCGTGACCGGTTACGAGTCAAACAGAGCCGTCAGAAGAGTTATGCTGATGGACGGCGATCAGTTCTCGAATTTCAGGTGGGGGATTTCATTCCAATGACCTCTCATCGTGTGTCGCAACGCTTAGACTCAGGTCTCTTAGAGTCAAATTCCAGAATGGAATATGTCTTCCTTCATGTTATAATGTGATAGAATCACATTTTAACATGTAACATTTATAGCTACTAACTTCTTTAACAACGAGCGCGATACTTCTATTAATCGCTTTGATTATCTCTCACTTCAATCTTCTGGCTTAATTCAGATGCTACATCGAACTTGGTTCTCTGAACGATATAACATACTCATCATAGTTAGACTCAATTTGATATGACCACTAGGGTCAGAATAACAACAATCTTCTTAGTCATTACTGAAAGGATGGTAACGACATACTTGAATAAGATGGTATCAGTTACTGGCTTCTTGGTAACCTTGTGACTTTCCCTGATCCAAGGGTGAGTCTTGTGCTTCTGGTAGTATATGCATCTGCTACATTTCACACTTACTCATACTCGTCCCAAGTATTGTCTCGCAGTCCCCAAGTCCGAAAATCACAAAACAATTTAACACATCAGATAGCAAAACGGAGGTTTCATATTATTCCTTGAAATGATTACATAGGTGTTCAAGTTCAATCTATACTATGCCTCTAACAGGATATACCATGTGGTACTATCTATACAACTACTTCATAGATCCATATTCCTGATCCCTTTCATTTCCATCTGCTTCGTCAAGGATCATATGGAACGCTCTTGCCTTTGGTTTTGGTGGAATGTTGGGCCTTGCCACCTCTTTCTTCTTTGGGAATCCTTAACAACATGCCCTTCTTCACGACATTCATAACACACCCTTTTGCTGGCGGGGCACTCATTGGCATAATGCCTGGTTTTCCCACACTTGTAGCATGTCACCTCCTAGCTACATTTCCCGAAGTGCTTCTTCTTTCACTTCTCGCACCACTTCGCTTCATTTCCTACTCCGAACTTTCCTGAACTAGACTTTCTCTTCTTATTGGGTTTAGCAGACCCTTCAAACTTCCTCTTCTCACCAACCTCAACCTTTCTGGTGACTCTTCCCTTGATCATATCCTCCATAGACTTGGCAGCCCAAATAGTTGCATCCGGAGTAGGTGCCTGACGCACTGGCACCGCGTACTCCCTTGGAAGTCCCCTTGCATACTTTTCGATTTTTGTCAGTTCATCTGAGACAAGATGCAAGGCAAACTCTATCTTCTCTATGAAGTTGTTGGTGTATTCATCAATTGACATGCTTTTTTTCTTCAAGGTCAGGAACTGGTTCTCTAACTCGAGCAGGTTTTGGGATGAGCAGTACTTGCATTTGAACTGCAGCAAAAAATCTGCCCATGTCAGTTGCAGGGGATCATTGGGGCTCAGAGTCTTCCCCAGGGTATTCCACCAGCGCATAACACCTCCTCGGAACTGACGTATTGCAAAGGTGGTCTGTAACTTTCCTCTGCAACCACACGTCATGAAAGCTAACTCCATCTCCGAGATCCAATCCATGACTCCGATCAGATCTTCCTTTCCAGTGAAATTCGATGGCTTGCAAGTCAGAAAATCCTTGTACTTGCATCCACTCCTCTCGAATCCGTCATCTTGATTGTTCCTCATAAATACTGGCGACGGTCCTGTTGTAGTTTCCTTCCTCAGACTGTCCTTCGTTCAACTCGGGATGTTCGATCGGTATGGTAGCTTCCTCTCGATTCTGTTGGAGCAAACTTCTGGTTTCCTCCATTTGATGATCCAACATCATCTAGATCATCGCCTGCACTCCAACCATCATCATTGGCTCAGGAGCGGCTACCACAACTGGTATTTGCTCAATCAATGGAGGTTGGTTTCTGTTTCCATTTGGATTCCCGGCTCTACTGTGGGTTCTTGTCATCTTGATCTCTACACCGAATAAGGTGAATTTAGATCTTTATTCAAGATAGACGTTTAAATCATCCTTATCTCTCCGAAACGTTTATATGCTAGTTCTAATATCGTAGTCACACATGCAAACCCTAATGCTTGGATCTAGGTTTCTCTAATTGAACATGCAATGTATCCAAGACTTTTATTGGTAGATCTAGAATAAACATTCAAATCATAACATATGAAGTCAGATCTAAAGGAATACCTTGAATTGCTTGCTTGAATCTTCTTGTCTTTGGAGCTTAGAGTCACAATTGTCACTCCTCTAATGGCTTACAAACACCAACTAGCAAGAGGATGATAATAGATAGAGAGGAGGGTGAGAAAATTGTCCCTAGGGTTTCTTATCTTGCATGAGTGCCGATTTCCTCCACCCAATGGGTCTATATATAGTACGAGCTACTAGGGTTACACCTTAAAACCCTAATTGAATAACTTAGGCCCTAAGCAATCCAATGATCCCTATAGACTAGGCCTTGGACGATTTCTAGGTTTCTCCAAACCCTAAAATCGTCCACCCTCACATCCATAAAGATTCATAGCCCAAAATACAATTATCACACATTTGACAGTTTATGCCCCTTTATTCAATTAACCTCTTTAAGTCACCAAATTAATTCCTAATTAATTTATGACTTATATTAATCAAATAACAATATTATTATTCCTTATATTATTCTCATAATATATTGATAATATTTCTTCTCTCATTATAAATCATCCTATCAAGTTGCTATAGTGAAGGCAACCCAAAAGGACCATGCTCAACCGGGTCAAATACTTGTCAAATATAGTTACAGCCTTAGACAGTATTCCAACAGTATTTAAATAATATGAATACTTAGCATGTAATTTATATATAATACTTCATATCTATGTGTAAGATGAAAATAACTATGCACTCACCTGAGAAGGTGATGACTCGGCGCTTGGACATCACTTCGTTACTCTTAACACAATTTTCCTTCGGCAAAACCTAGTATCATTACCACTAGGGTTTAGTCTAATATTCATCGAGACTAATTAATAGTCTAGCTACTATTACTATTATATAAGCGTTAAATTATACTTTTATAAACCATAATAATAGCCAAAGTACTTATTATAAGGTCCTAATAACATTATTATATTAAAACATAAGCTATTCTAAAGATAGGTTAGGCGTAGCTCACTTACAACGGATTTTTCTCAAATTGAGCTTCGCTGGAGTAGCGTTTCTGAGCCGAAAGGCTCTTTTCTCGGGGTTTCCTTCAGGTGCTAGGGGGTTTACCTAGGCTTTAGGGGGGCTTAGGGAGCTTAGAGAGAGAGAGAGAGAGAGAGAGAGAGAGAGAGAGAGAGAGAGAGAGAGAGAAAGAGAGAGAGAGAGAGTAGAGAGAGAAAGTTGAAGGGTGAGGTGTGAGGAAGTTGGAATGCCCTGCATCTCTATTTATAGTGAAGATATTTAATGGACTCGCCGAGTCTTGACTCAGACTTGCCGAGTTGGTGCATGTGGCAGCCTTCTGGTGGTGCCACATCACCCAATATCGCATATCAGCCTCCCGACTTAGAAAAATCATAACTCTCGCATAGAAGCTCCGTTTTCGACATTCCTTTTTTCAACGCATAGTTAAAAAAAAATTTCTACAACTTTCATTTAGACCCCGTTGTCTAATTCTCGACCAATCTTAAATTTAACAGTAAGAGGAGATTAGACTACTAAATGACCGTGAATTCGTAACTCCTTCATACGGATTCCGTTTTCGTCTATCTTTTTACCGTTGAGTTCCTATTAATGAGATCTTCAACTCTAATTTAGGTCACGTAAGACAAAAACCGCTCGAACTAAAATTTGAGTTTCAGGTTGTACATTGCTAAGCCGAAACTTTGAAAAATCATAACTTCCTCATACGAAGTTAGATTTGCGCGTTCTTTTTATGAATTTTCTCAGTTTAACATACTCTACGGATTTGGTTTAGATTGCTAAGGCTAAAAGTTGCTCCTTCGTAAATTCACTATTTATGCTTCCCGGTGTCGTGTCGGTTCCGTCGTAAAACTTCGACGGGCCATAACTTCTTCATTATAACTTGGATTTTGGCATTTTTTATATGTACGGAACCCTTGAGAGATATTCTACAACTTGGTTAAGATTATTCCTTCTAAATAATCTTCCATAAAAAACTCATTTTTGACGCCTATTGTCTCTAAATTGACTAGCCTGAATATACGGGCGTTACAAGGAGCCTCACGTACAGTGGGCACACGTGAGGGTACGCCAGGCGTAAGCGTCATAGGGTCAAAACCCTAAATCCCAGAGTTGTTCCCCTATGTAATTATTCTTTAGCTTCTTGGACCAAACCCTATCAGCCTCTTGAGTCTCTTTTCGTTTACTTTCAGTTGTGGTATTGTGTGTGAGAGTTTTGAGCTTAAGGAAAGGGTTTTGGTGGGAATTTTAGAGTTCTTTTAAGAAGGAGAAGTGATTGTGCAAGCTTGGAAAAAGTTGGTGCTTCAAGATCTTGCCTACTATTCATCTTGAAAAGCTTCTGGTGGTATAAAACTTGTACCTTTCCATCTTAATCTCTAGATCTAGTTAGGGTTTCTTGTTTGGTCCCTTTTGTATGATTTTGGACCTCCTATGAGAGTTAAGCAACTGCATGAGAATGGATAGAGAGATCTGAGGTCCCTTAGTCCTTTAGTACCATAAAAATGGAAGCTTGATGAGAGCTTTGGCCTCATGCATGGGTTAAAGACCTTGGAAAGGTCTTAATGGAGAAGTTGAGTGTGTATGTGTCATGCAAAGGCATAAAGTTGCCAACTTTATGCCTTAGGACATCTTTACAGACTCAGATCTGGCTTTTGGATGTAAATGACTCGAGTAGTAAGTACTTAATGGGGAAAGTGCTTAAACTGAGGGTACGTTGGGCATAACCCAGTGTACGCGGGACGTAGTTACATGTCCCAGTACATCGAGCGTACACAATACAGATGGGTCAAACCTGTTTTGGTCCCTTAGGCTATTTGGGCCTCATTTGATCATTGGGTCGGGTGTAAACTGGGAATTATGAGTCATATAATTGTTGAGGGCCATGGGATTAGTGTTGGGTCTTTATTGGGCCAAGATGCCCATTAAGGATTTTAGACTTGGGCTTTGGGCCCATTAGCAAAGAATGGATATTTAGGCCTAATGGAAGGGTTGGGGAGCTGGGTTCCCTTGTTTAACCAAAGTTCTAACATTGATTAATATTATCATTCAGCTTGGGAGGTTTTGGACTGTTAAAAGAGCAGCTATTGTATTCAGTTGACAGAGGTAAGTCTTCTAACCATACCCATGGGTCTAAGGCACCAAGGCCGACCAATTATGTGTTTGTGGTATATGTGTTAGCCATTATGTGATTTTATATGATATGTGATTATGTGTTCTGCATGAAGACCCCGGGGGGAGCCCGTGACATTGGGTGTAAGACCATGTGGGGTAGCCCATGGCAATCCTAGGTAAAGACCATGTGAGGTAGCCCATGACATTGAATGTAAGACCATGTGGGGTAGCCCATGGCAGTCCTAGGTAAAGACCATGTGGGGTAGCCCATGGCATTGGATGTAAGACCATGTGGGGTAGTCCATGGCAGTCCTAGGTAAAGACCATGTAGGGTAGCCGATGGCAGTATTACAGGTTTTATGTATGCATGGTTTATGTGATATGTGTGTAGTTTTAATTAGATAACATGTTATGTGTATGTATAGTGTGTGGTATTCTATGGGGAACTCACTAAGAATTTTTCTTATAGGTTGTTGATTTGTTTCAGGTACATTCGAGCCCAAGGGCAAGGGCAAGGGCAAGGCGCGATGGTGCGCGCGTGCACTCTATCTCTCTCTTTCACTATTAGGATTTGGGGACACTATGATGATTTGAATAAGTTTTAATGAATCGTTGACTTGAAAATAATTATGTTGGGATTTCATGGTTTATGCAATTATGTTTTATTAATAAAAAAGTGAAAATTTTCTTTTAAAAACTTGGGTCGTTACAGAGGTGGTGGCTATTAACTCCAACCACCGCCTGCTACCACAAGGTTGGTTTGTGTGTGAGTATGTTATATTGTGTGTGTTTTCCTTTTATATAATATGTCGTATAATGTATTTGTTTGGCCGGAAAATCCGAAGAAAACCCACCACCACCACCGCGAGGTAGTGGCTGCCGCTGTGAGCCTCCGTTGACCACCACTACATGAGGTGGTGGTTGGTGGTGCACGACTTATTTAACATTAATTAATCTAAAAACTTAACCAATGGACTAATTGGCACGTGATTGGATTGGAAACCCTAGTTAGGGTTTAGAAAACCCTAATTTTGGATATGTTAGTTTAGAATTATCGGGGCCCACATTTTGGACCATTGGATTGATGTTATGACTTATGCTCGATTACATTGTATGTTTGGCCTAGTGGGGTGATGGACTTAATGGATTAAGTCCTTAATGGGTTGAGTAAGAATACTTGACCCTAATCGTCATTTTATGTGAAAAACCCTAATATTGTTAGGCCATTTCTTAGACTAAGTTGCGCTGGCCTTTGTGGGCTAATTGGGAACAAGTTTATTGACTAAGGAAATTATTGGGCTTTAGTATAAGGCCCATTGGAAAGGCTTGGGTCTAATTTGGAAAATTAGGCCATATGTGGGCCATAATTGAGCCTTGATGATTATGAGATATTGGACCATCGGAATGCCACGTGTTTGGACTAGAATAAATGGTTGGGCCTTAAGGTAAGACCATGTAGAGGTTTGGGCCTAATTTGGAAAATTAGGCCATATGTTAGGTCTTGGTTGATTATTTGGCTTTTGGACCCTCAGAGTGTGAGTTTGGGCCTTGGTTTTGAACTAAGCTAAGTTAAGGGTAAAATGGTCCTTTTACCCTAAGTGTGGATTTATAGTTATGCATTGAAACCCAAATGGTTAATTGGGTGTTGTTTTGATATTAACAATTCGGGGATTTGTCAGCCAGCAGCTAGAGTTTTATATGAGGGACTTTGGCAGTGTGAGGTAAGTCTCCTCACCATACCAATGGGTCGAAGGCACCAAGGCCGACCCATTATGTGATATGTGTTTACATGATTCAGCCAGAAGGTTTTGTAGATGCAAAGTATCTGAATAGATGTGTAAGCTTGAGAAATTAATCTATGGATTCAAAGACGCTTCTCGCATATGGAATCTTTGCTTTGATGAAAAGGACAAAGAGTTTGGCTTCTCCAGAAGTAAAGATGAGTCTTGTGTTTATGTCAAAGCTAGTGGGAGTATAGTAACCTTCCTAATATTATATGTTAATGACATACTTCTTATAGGAAACGACATTCCAGCTTTACAAGAGGTTAAGTCTTGGCTTGGAAAGTGTTTCATTATGAAGAATCCGGGAGAGGCTACCTACATTCCAGGGATAAGGATTTTGAGAGATAGGAGTAAAAGACTAATTGGACTTAGTCAAAGTGCATACTTGGAAAATGTGCTAAAACATTTAGCATAGAGATTTCCAAGAAAGGAGAACCGCCTATACAGAGTAATACCAAACTGAGTAAGACTTGGAGCCCATCAGCCCAAGTACCGATGTTGAGATAGCATAAATAAGTAGAGTTCCATTTTCTTCTTCCATTGGATCTATCATGTGTGCTATGTCATGTACTCGTCCTGACGTGACTTTTGCTTTAAGAATGGTTAGTCGTTATCAGGGAAATCCAGATAGAGCTCATTGGATAGTAGTTAAGAATATTATCAAGTATCTGGGAAGTACTAAGGTATGGGTCCTTGTACTTGGTGGCAATGATAACTCGAGTGTAACGGGGTATAGTGTTGCGATCTTTCATACAGATAGAGACAACTTCCAATCTCATTCTAGTTGGGTGTTTACTCTAAATGGAGGAGCGGTAACCTGGAAAAGTTCCAAGCAGGAGACGATGGTTGATTCTACATACATAACGGAAAGCGAAGCCTCAAAGGAGGCTATTGAAGAACTTCATCGGAGACCTTGGAGTTGTGACAACCATCAAGGAGCCAATGGAAAATTTCTTTGATAATGAAGGAGCGGTTTCCACAACAAAGGAACCAAGATATCATGGTAGATCAAGACATATCGACAAAAAATACCATTTTATCAAACATAAAGTAGAAGAAGGTCAACTCATCGTGAAGAGGGTATCATCAGTAGAGAATCATGCAGATCCCCTTACAAAGGGTCTGAGTAGGATTAAGCACGTTCAACATGCAAGGAACATTGGTCTGAAAGATAATATTAGTTTTAGTAGTTAGATAGTTATTTAGAAACTAGTAACAAAATAAATGTAATTGACTTTTGATGATTAAGTAATACATAATTATTTATGAGTATTGTTTACTATCTCTTGTTAATTATTTATTATTGTGTTTCATTTTGCATGTTTTACTTCCCTAATAATTGGATTATTCAAACATCCACAGTCGATCATACTTTTGGAAGTAAGTAGTGAATTATGATTACCATGAATTATATTGTAGATCTTCTAAAGAGTTTTAGACATAGTAATGGTTTTTCTGCAATATTCATTAGTGCTTTGAAATGGAGAATTTAAGTATTGGACTAACTAACGCTCAGAGAATTACTTCATGGAATTTATCACGAGTAATTCTGAGACGATAATATATTATAGTCTTAAAATGGAGATATATGAGGTGTGGTTTACAAGTGAGTTGTACATTTATGATATGTAAACGCATCAATAACTTGATGTTATAAAATATGTTGTTGTGCATGATTAGATGCGTAGATAGTACAAGCATATAAGTCAAAGTTTATATGTTTCTTTTTAACCAATAGGAAAAAGTGATATCTTTGGCCCCTCGATGATTTGGTGTTGACTTATAGTGTCGGGCCCGACCATGACTAAATCGATGTGTTCGATTAGTAGTTCTTTGTCATTACAAATTAGAAATCGAGAAACAAATCATTGGACAAAGAGATTGATTATATTCCATGTCTCATTTCCGAATGAATCTTGCACAATGGAGGATTATATGATCACTTATCTTAGGATACGTGACTGACTAGGTCAGAGTTCGACATCGACTTTTGAGAGCTACAATTTGCTGATCAGTTTAGAAACAGTTATAGTTACTAGACTTATCCAAGTGGGAGACTATTGGATTAGGTGTCTAAGCCCATAACTATAATTGGTATATACTTGAATTGATAGTAACATAGTCCTTTTGGGTTTCCCTCAGTTTTAGCAACTGGTCAAGATGATTTTTAGAGAGAGAGGTTGATTTATTATTTGATTAATAAATTGAAATAAATAATTTGTTAACATATTATGAGAATAATATATTAATAAAAATAGTAATGTTTAATTAATATTTAATCAGAAACTAATTAGAATTAATTTTGAAATTAAAAGTATTAATTAAAAGTGCAGGGTCTAAAGTGCAATTGTAAAAAGGCTCCAGAACCTTACTAAGGAAGGCATGGATGCTTTTTGTAGGGTATTCTAGGGTTTCTAGAATATTCCATGTGGATTAATACGGAGCTAGATAATTTACAAATATCAAATATTATTATATATTCAGATTAGGGTTATCCAGGGCATCCTTGTTGCACTATAAATATGACCTCACCCCTAGAAATTTTGGCCCCTTTGAAGAGATAGCCAAAATTCTAAGCTTCCCTCTCATCTCTCGATCTTCATCCTCTTGCTAGTGTTGGGTGTGAACCATTAGAGGCACGAAATTTGTGGTGTTTGATCTCAAGGCTTCAATAACACAAGAATCTTTGTTATTAGTCAATAACAATCAATGTTTCTCTTAACCCTAATTAGTATTTTTTGAAAATATACTTAGTATCATAGGGTTTCTTATTTGTTATTCAAAGTTGTATATTCAATTAGAGAAAACATAGATCAAATCTAGGGTTGCATGTACACATAGATTTTTATTTGTTTTGAAAAAAAATCCATCACTTATATGGTTCTTATATGACCAAAACTAAAAAAAAATATAAAATTTAGATCAGACTGGTTCCTCGTATTTCGGACTTGATTTACGCATTCTGGAATACATAAAATTGTTTCAAAAGTAAAATGCAAGTAAATTAAAGAATAGAACTCATCAGGGTTGTTGAATCCATGGTAGATAAGCTTAAAAAAATCTATCCAAAGTGTCGGTGGCTAGAGCTTCACAATTTTATTTTCTAGAATATTTATTCTAACTTTTGAGCGTAAGCCCCATATATATAGCATTAGGCTACAATAGTGGGTTTGGCCCATTTTGGTCTGCTCTGCAATGCCCATTAAGGAGAGACCGATTGTTTTTCAAAAAATGTTGGTTATTATTTTAAAAAAATAAACTAAAATGTGGTTAGATTACTTAACTTCCCTATAATTTGTGGATGTAGCTATTTAAGGAGTTAGATTACTCTAAATCATGAGTCGGATAGTTAGCCTCGTGAGACTTCAACACCTAGAAGCATATGCGATCACCCAACTTTGTTACATGAGTATGACCCCTAATCCTAAGATACATGCATCACAATAAACCACAAAGTCATCAACACCATCGAGAAGGGTCAACATTGGCTCCTTACACAACTTATGTCTCAAGGTATCGAATGATGCCTGCTACTTAGGCCCCTAGTGAAAAGTCACACTTTTTTTTGTGAAACGGGTTAGGGGTAAGGATATCTTGTAGAAATCCTGGATAAATATTTGGTAATAACCATCAAATCCAATGGAAAAGCGAATCTCGAACGGAGTCTTCAAAATCTCTCACTGCATCACTGCCTTGATCTTGGATGGATCGACCAAGATACCATTCTGATTAACAAAGTGACCCAAAAACTAAACCACGTGCAACCAAAACTCACACTTAGAGAATTTAAAACACAACCTCTCCCTTCTCAATACCTCGAGAAACTCCCAAAAATGCTCTATATGTTGCTTCTTGGTCTTAAATAGACCATGATATTATCAATGAATACGATCACAGACCGATCAAGCATCAACATACACACCCGATTCATTAGGTCCATGAACGTTATCAGTGCCTTGGTGAGCCTAAATAGCACCGCCACAAACTTATAATAACCATAACGAGTATGAAAGGTTGTCTTCTGAACATCCTCATCCCTGACCTTATCTTATAGTAGCCTGACCTCAAATCAATATTGGAAAAGCAAGATGTGCCTTGAAGATGATCGAACAAATCATCAATCATTGGAAGCGGGAGATCCCTATAGTCTATGCATATCCTTTTAGACCATCATTCTTCTTGACAAATAAAATCGGTGCTTCCTACAATAAACTACTTGGTCGAATAAAATCCTTGTCCAACAGCTCCTAAAGCTAAGAGGACAACTCCTACATCTCAGGTGATGCAAGTCGATATGATGTCTTGCCAATCAGGGTTACACCATGTATCAAATAAATCCTAAACTCAACCTGCCTCTCCAGAAACACACCCGACAAATAGTTAGGAAAAACATCTAGAAACTCGCAGAGTATAGGCACCTCGGAAACCGATTTCTTCCTCTCTTTTCGAACGTTGACAACATAAGCAAGGAGTCTCGAACAACCATGTTGTAAATATCTCCTAGCCTCTTGACAGAGCAACAAGTAGATCTAACTTAGACAGCCTAGCCATGAATGGTCAGATCTCCCCCACTTGGGGTTCATACCACCACAAACTACCACTCGCAGTCGATTAGAGCCCAAACCGGCTCAAATAATCCATGCTCACAATCATACAAACATCACACATCAAAGTGCGGACAAGATAAATCGGGAATCTCACTCCAAAAATCTCCAATACACAATTAGGATAAACCCTCAAAGTTGTAACCGTACGATCATTGACGATGACGACCTCTAAAGGGCAATCAAGTGCTCCAAGGGCAACATCAAAACTCCTACTAAATGGTGATACAAATGACCGATTTACACCAGAAAAGAAAAAGTATAATTTCAACCACGTAATTATTAATGAATTGGATCACTTGGATCAAAGTTTAGTTATTGTATATTTTTCTAAAAACATATGTTTTGTTTTATTTTTATATATTATTATCTATCGAGATCGGGTCTAGGGTCTGGAATTAAAGTATGCACATCTCCATCCATATCTCTGCTTTTATATTTAGGGTTTCCTCATACCGATCAACTTGGAAACTCCTCAGTTAGTTTGGGTGTGAGTTTTGAATTCCCTATCGAAAATGACGTTTTTTTAATCTCTAATTCACCGGTTTAGCGAATTCTACTAATATTACTATAAGTAATTTTGAATTTGAATATATTTCTATAAAGATACAAATTGATTCTTTTTTATTAACTTAAAATTGATTAATAAAGAACACGCAAACACGTGTACACCATGTACGTACCGTACCGATGAATATTCATAAATCAACTTTTATTCGAAATAGTAGAGTGGGCATCAAAACACCGTTTTAGTTATAACTTATAAACGAAACTTTATGCAACCATATGTATATACCCTGTGCATAAAAACTTGTACCTTGTGGGGTATTTAAATCCACTAAAAGCGAAAGGATGTTGTTCTAAGTACATATTTGTCCCATTTGTGCAAGTTGAAATGAGGCATGGGACCTTGTGAATGTGAGCGTTGAAATTGGAAAAGCAAAGCATGTCATTTAGCTCATCAAATTGTTGCAATCAACTACATTGTTGGCAATTAAAAAGACTCACATGGGCATGTGAAAGACATTGATTGTAACACATAGTGATTAGCCTCAAAGTTGGGCTACTTTTTCTCATTAATAAACATTTTGACACATTATAATACCATTACCATATATACGGTGTTTGCAACCCATGAAGGATGACTAAATCAGGTATGAGCATGTTGGAATGTTTTTTTATGCGATCATGTTTTCACCACGTGTGGAGTTGTGGATCCATATTTTAATTATTATTATTAATAGGTTTAAACCCGTAAAAATCATGGTTAAAAAAAACTTATTTATAATTCGCAATAGTAACAACTAATCAAATATTTGCAAATATATATATATATATATATATATATATATATATATATATATATATATATATATATATATATATATATATATATATATTGGAACTTTGACTACAAAAAAAAAAGATTTTTATAAATTTCACATTTATCTTCATTTTACATAATTTTCATTTTTAACTCTAATATATATAACCTAATAGGTGTTCGGCAAAAATATATGATATAAGAGGAAAACAATAGTGAAATTTCGAAAATCTTCAAAGTAAATCAAGTTAAGGTTGAAGTTTAATAAAATTATAATGAATATATCAAACAAAATAACTAATTATAGTGGGTTTGAGTACCTAAGCTTATATAACTTTAAGGGTATATTCACTTTTCCCTATATATATATATATATATATATATATATATATATATATATATATATATATATATATATATATATATATATACACTAGCTGTCTACCCGCGCAAAGCGGCGGACGGTGAATAATTTGATCTCTTTAGAGTTAAAACCATTTTGCGTTCATTTCGAGAAATGAATATTAAATGACATCTATTTTTCAAGAGCATTACCATACCATATTAAGGGGGTGTTTGGCAAAGTTTTTTTTTAAAACAACTTATTAGGTTCCACATCACTATAAGTTAAAAAAGTGTTTGGATTAAAATAACTTATTCCGGTGGGGAACCTCTAATACGTCATTTTTTCATAAGTTACCCTACACTTACTAATTAATTTATAAGCTAATAAACTAATAAGCAATAAGTTTTTTTGCCAAACACCCCTAAATGGTTATTACTTCCATTTATACATACCCAAACCACTTGTATTGTTTATCGTCCTTTTTTTTTTTTTTTTCGTTTTCCTTAATTCCTTTATTAATTTAATATCCTACTAAGTAAAATGCTAAAATATATAAATAATAGTTTATAAAAATAAACCTTTAGAATATCAGGTGTTGTGATTCAAAAGTCGATAAATAGGCCTTTGAGAAGGCCAAAATACTCATGTGTCAACTTGTTCATTGTGATTTTAAACCAAGTTTGGTCACAAATTAAAACATTTTCAACGATGGTATGTAATTCAAGGATTCATATTGATTTAGGTTCTCGAAACCTTAAAATATTGAACAAAATCTATATAGAACCTTATAATAAGGACAATAATCACCGTAATCAGGAACTCCATGTGATGAAACTTGATATTATAAGGACCAATGATGAAAAATGTTTCATTTTTAGACTAAACAAGATGAAAAATATATAAACTACCTTAATTATGTCAAATCTTGTGTTTAACCGTTCGTTATTGCAAAAGTAAGATGTCAAAATATACAAACTAATGATAATACAATGTTCTAACTGACCCTTTTGATTGAGTTCTTTGAACCTGCAAAGCCAACACATTAAAGAAACATAGTAAAAACCTTTTTAAGAACAAACCTGATATAATAAAGCCTTCACCCAATATATTTATAAGATAAAAATACAAAAAGTTAAAAATGATGAAATCAATTACAAGTAAGGATTAAAATAAAAACCTGTTAAGAAAAAGCCATCTGCAAGAGGAATATTTGAATCAACATGTATTTTCTAATGGTTTCAAATTTTGAATTATCCGAAATTCAAAGAAGGAGATAAAATTTATTGAAAAATATAAGGATTCAAAACACAGGTTAAAATTTAATATTATTTTATTGATGACTGCTTGTACTATTAGTTTAATGATTTGAACGTTTTAAAAAAATAATATTATTATATTCAAACTATTTTTAGAAATAGTGAGATTTATTTTATAAGATAGTAAATATATATATATATATATATATATATATATATATATATATATATATATATATATATATATATATATAATTTACAAAGATATAAGTTTTGTAAGTATATTTATAATTTTATTTTAAAATAAATATTTACATCATTACAAATATTAGTGAATGTTGTTGTATTCAATTTACATGAATGTTGCTGACGGTAACATTGATACACACCATAACACCTTTTGCAAAACACATTTGGTTCAACGGTCCTTTTGCATACTTGGTTTTAAAAAAAAATATATGTATATAAAATCAAAAAGCAACATCATGAACGTTTCAAAAAGCAACATCATGAACGCCTTACAATGATTTATGTCCCAAACAATTTTTGACTAATCTAATACCATTCACCTACTTCAAATATCTACAATTACAAGCATAAAAATAAAACTCAATTTAAAGCAAATTAACTATTTCGTGATAAACCTATTTTACCTTGATAGGGTTTAGATGATCTTTCAATCATAGCAAAAAGTTCCAATGTCAAGTTTAAACAAAAGCATGTGTCACACAGAGATTCAAAAACAAATCAACATTAAGCCAATAAATAATAGCTTTAAACATCTCACATATTAGAAAATGATAAAGTTGAAGTTGTATGTAATAAGTAAGACATCACTTTTGGATCATTTGCTTTATAATCTTTGTTGTCCGTTGAAGAAACTATTTATTGATTTCAGTTTTAGAGAAAACACAATTTTCAATTTCGTTCACTCAAACAAATAACAATTAATAAATTGATGTGCTTTAAGCTTTTTATAAAAAAAAAAACTTACAATTTATAATTACAAACAATCAAAGTGTTAAAGAATTGCAAATTGAATTTGAGCAATAATAATTTATAGATATCATAACGCAAAACTCAATGAACATTCTAGATGTTATAGATTCAAAAATATTGATTTCTAAATCATGATTTTTATATAAAAATCAGAAAAATACAACACCAACATTCTATTAATCCATAGAACTGTATAATCGAGAAATTAAAGTCCAACAATTCTATTGAACATTTAAACAATTAAACCATTCCAAAAATTTAACTCTAGTGTCTAAATAATCTACCAATTTAAAATTTAATATTTATAACAAATGACAATCACAAAGTTAAATTGATACTTTACCTGATTAAAACATAATTTTAGGCGTCAAATTATGAGGGACCATTTGATTGCTAATTTATTTCAGGTTTCCCATTTTTGGCGCCTTTTTGCTTGTAGAATTTGAAATGGCGGAGGTCATCTGTCACACCCCGAACCGTTAGAAATAACGACGGAAATGTCCGGGAGCGGGCGACGTCATGCGTAGTATCACAACAATCGTATCATAGCAATTAAAGTAAACACAACCATTACATTACAATATGAATATTTACATCTGTTTGAAAACATAGTTTGTGTACATCAAAAATAACAAAAGATAAAGACGAGACTCTAAAATGCTCCGTCTTCTCCAAAAGCTGGCAATAGTACCTGTCTATCGTTGTCTTAAGAATACAAGCGGTTTTGAAAACGTATAAGCATAAAGCTGGTGAGTTCATAAGCATGTTTTTGTATTGAAAACTATTCACTGAATTTGTACAAATGGTTTCTTTTCATTATAAGTAAAATCTCGTTTGTATCAAAAACCATTATTATCAAGTTTTGAAATATGCATGCATGCTTTCCAAGAAAATCTAATATTTTCTAACATGTTTGTTGATTACTATATGAAAAGTATGTTCCGTTTGAAAACCCTGGCTACCACCAGTATGTAATGTATGTTCTGTTCGAAAACCCTGGCTACCACCAGTATGTAGTGTATGATCTGTTTGAAAACCCTGGCTACCACCAGTATGTAGTGTATGATATGTTTGAAAACCCTGGCTACCACCAGTAAGTATAGTAGTTTTATTGCTTAAAATAAAACCAAGGTTGTGTCCCTGGAATACCCTCCAGTAAGTAGATAGGTAGTTTTATTAATTAAAATAAAACTATTGAAGAAAGAAATCCCGTACACAAAGGTTGGTTTATACTTATTGTGAGTCGTATAACCATGCTAATATGACCGGTGACCTACTTGACGTTTCTTCAGGCGTCGTACGATTACAACATTTGTCACCCCAGGCGTGCCCGCCTAACTGTGGGTAACAGTTCAGGTGTGGGATTGTCGGTACCGAATAGATCTATTCACAAATTTCACTCTCTCCCTCCAGGAGACTCTGGTTATACTAAAGGTGAGGATTTACTGGTACCCCGAGGGGCATAAGGAAGGTAGGTCTCACAATCATGTATTAACTAGTTTACGTGTTGTTCTGTGGTTCACGTGTTCGAAATCGTTTGTATACGACTTAGAGTATAAATAATTACACACAAAATAATTATTTAGTAAGATACTCTTGTTATCTAAATGTAGTAATGGATAAACTAAATTTGTCATAGTTTATATGTTTGACTTTGTATGTAGTTTGAATCTATAAAACTGGTAATGAAATCCCCAAACTATACCTATTATAGTTTGAATGGTATTTTACGTTCATGTACTGTTCTGAAAACTACGCAATTAAGTTTAGAAAAAACATCTCTTATGCTCCGCATATTACAAAAGGGATAAAGTATCTAGATGTTTGATGTAAAACCGTTGAAATTGCATCAGTTTTAACTTAAAAAAACCTTTGTGTTTGGCTTGTATTCCCTTAAAAACGTTATAAAAACTTATAAAAGCGTAGGGGTATGAACTCACCATTTGACGTGGGATTCGAGTGTAAATCAATAAGAGTTGTTGGGTGTCAGACAATGCCTCAGACATAAACAGATCCTATTTAACATATAAAGGCACATATATGTATTAGATGAGGACATAACACTATTTGTTAAAGAAGGAAACCACCTTAGGGACTAGGAAACACTTGAAACTAAGTGTTAAAATCATACGTGATTGAAGACGGGGAGTTTACGGCCGTAATCAGGAGTGTACAGTCATGGGTTTGCTGCCCAACAGAGTTTGCAACCCAAGTGTTTGCGGTCCATGGGTTGACGGCCCTAAAAACTTGGTAAAAGGTGCGATTTTCGGTGTTTCAAGGTCCTTTCTAGCGCCTTGGAAGTGGTCTAAGCCTTGTGCACATCTTAAGGAAGAGTTTAAGGCCAATAATCAACCAAAAATGCAGTTTACGGCCATTGAAGGGTGTACGGTCGTACACATGGTTTTCGGCCGTATACCCATTTCGTGTTCATGATTTGGGTCGATTTTTAGGTGAAAAACCAATGGTTTCCAGTAGATATCAAGCATAGATGGTAGTTACTTACTGTAAGAGGCTTGAAATGAGGTTTTTAGCCACCAAGAACTAGTATGTGTTCTTAGTGTTCTTGGTGAGAAAGAAAATCTAGAAAATGATGAAATTAAATGGGATGAAACATGGATTCAGCACTAGAAATGAGATAGAAACACAATCAAAGTGAAGAATCACTTATATTTTTAGTGTCCATGAGTAAAAATCGAAAATTGTAGAGAGAGAGAGTAGAGAGAGAAAGCCTTTGGAGTGTGTAAAGTATGACTTTGTTTCGTTTGTTTGGTTTCTCTATCCATGATTTCGACCGGTTCTTCCACGAAGTTGAGGTTCTCGTTGATTTTAATCTCACCTAGAGGGATTAAAAGGGTTTCGTCGGATAAGCACTTCTTAAGATTTGAAACGTGGAAGACAGAGTGAATGTTTCTAAGTTCATGCGGTAAACGAAGTTTGTAGGCTACGGGACCGATCATAGCAAGGATCTCGAATGGTCCTATGTACCTCGGATTTAGCTTTCCACGCTTTCCAAAGTGTATCATGCCTTTCCAGGGCGAGACCTTCAGCAGAACACGGTCTCCGACCTGGAACTCTAAGGGTCTTTTATAACCACCCAAAATTCAAGACTAAAAATTTCTTTTAATAAAACATTACTTAAAGCAAAATCATCATTTCAAAACATAAATAGAGTATTAATTTCCAAAACACATGATCGTTATCAGAGTAAAACATTCTCAGGCTGTCTAATCTATGGTGTGTGCCATGCGATCACCCCGAGCTCTTCCCTCTGCTACCGAAAGTACCTGAAACCAAAACTGAAAACCGTAAGCACGAAGATTAGTGAGTTCCCCACCCTACCACATACCATGCATAACCACATGCTGCACATATTGGGCCACACCCGCTATTTTCGGCCTCGCCCCTACCTTGGGCCTTGCCCGCTACAACGGCCCTGCTGCTCCAGGCCCCGCCTGGCTTCGAGCCCCGCTCGGATACAGATCTGTTTAACTTAGGCCTCGCCTGTCACTGGGCCCTGCCCGCTAACATATAATAGCACATAAGCATATAAAAACACATAAGCTAACATATACTCACAAATCCTGTCCTGAGGCCTCGCCTATCTTGGGCCTCACCCTTATCCTGCTACTGATGAGTCATGGAACCCCATCTACGCCCTTACTGATAGTGAGATACGGGCCTAGCCCACACTCACTCTTTCCCTAACTTGGGACTCGCCCATGTTCTGCTGCTAATGAGATGTGGAACACCATCCACACTCTGCTATTGGTGAAATACGGGACCTCGCCCACACTCACCTCCCTACCAGGCACATACATGTATCACACATACAACAAGTATAAACTAACATATAAACCATTCCTTGGGCACCCTCCCGCTATCATTGGACCTCGTCCTGAATATCATACTAGCATATTATGCCTAAGGCTAACCCCTGGGTCTTCCTACTTGTATCTACATGGGCCGGCATTGTGGCCTTAGACCCATTCACACAAAGGGAAACTCACCTGAACTTGCTGAACTTGCTGATAACCCCTCTAGCTGCTGCCCGACAACTCTTTGAACTCCTGCTCCACTAGCTCCCCGAGCTACCAATATCAATGCAACACTTAGTCTAACTATCCCTCAAAATACAACCAAGTCAACTCTGGTCACAGTCAAGTCCTGGTCAAGGTCAACCTTCCAGGTCAACCTTACTCGCAGAGTCTACCTGCTGACTCGCCGAGTTCACCGATTTCCGAGTCATATCCTGTCCAACTCACTGAGTCCCCACTCAACTCACTGATCCAAGTCTTAACTTGAAAGGGTTTGGGGTTTCACGACTTGACTCGCCGAGTCCAAGGCAATCTTCAACAGACTCGCCGAGTTGTTCTTCCAACTCGCCGAGTTCCTACCCAACTTCATCCAACTCACCAAGTCCATCCATGTGACTCGTCGAGTCGCACCAGTTCTTAATCCATACAGTGGCTTTTCGAGCCATGCAGGGGCTCCAACTCATAGATCCATACTCCCAAAGCTCATTCCTCACGTAAAGTTGCAAACTTTACGTATAACTAAAGAGATCAAGGCTCAAAACACTCTAGGGCTAGGTTTAGGGACAAAAGGGCTTCACCAACTACTCATCTTCTGATGCTTTATGATATATTGGACCATCCCAACACTAGATCTGAAGTGGCAACGACATATCTAGGCCCCAAACTCGAATTGGGTCTCAAACAACCATAAAACCCCCAAATGTCATAACAAAAGTAGATCTAGATGCAAAGGAGGGAAGATAGTAGCTTATTACCTCCAAGATGAACACAAACTGAAGTAGATCCCGGATCTTTACCTCCCCTTTGAAGCAACCTTCTTGATCTTCAAATTCCTTTCCAAAGTTTCCTTCCTCCAAAGATATTTTTCTCAAATGATGGAAGCTTACACGAAATCTAGGGTTTACAGGTTCTCTAGGATGATAAGGAGGCTGAGGGAGGGACATAACACCCATTATATAGGATACAACTCCCGGGATTAGGGTTTTCCTCGTTCAGACCAGACTCGCCGAGTCCCCTTAGTCGACTCGCCGATTCGGTCACTAACTCCTGAACCCGGATCCCGCTCAGACTCGCCGAGTTTCGCACTGGACTCAGCGAGTTGACCCCTTTGACTTAGGGTTTTCTTTCCTTCTTGGCCTTCCTGACTTTGGGTGTTACATTTTCGTCGTTTATCGGCGTAGCTGTTTTGTCGATATCTCGAAGCTTTTAATCGTTCCCGGATTTGTATGATCTTATCCGTGGTTTCACGGATGATTTTTGGTCTAGTGAGAGTGCTATCAGGGACTTGCCCCTTGGCTAGCTGCGTGTCACCAACCTCAACCCAGCACAGAGGGGATCTGCACTTGCGACCATAGAGGGCTTTGAATGGTGCAACCTTGATGTTAGTATGAGAACTGTTGTTGTATGAAAATTCAACCAAGGGAAAATGGGTGTCCCACAACTAACAGAAGTCGATGACACATGCTCGCAACATGTCTTCCAAGGTCTGGATGGTCCTCTCACTCTGCCCATCTGTCTGAGGATGGTAAGCTGTACTCATATCCAACTTATTCCAAGAGCTTTCTGTAGGGACTACCAAAATCTCGAGGTAAACCTGCTATGTCGATCAGAGATAATGGATACAGGCACACTGTGCAGTCAAACTATTTCTTGGATGTAGATTCGTGTGAGCATCTCCATTTTGAATGTTTCTTTGATTGGCAGGAAGTGAGCGGATTTTGTCAATCGGTCGACTATTACCTAGATGGTATCGTACCCACTCGGAGATTTGGGTAACTTAGTGATAAAATCCATGGTAATCCTCTCTCACTTCCACTCAGGTATATCTGGCTGCTAAAGCAAACATGAGGGCTTCTGATATTCAACCTTCACCTTGGCACAAGTCAGACACTTGCCCACGAAGGTAGCGATTTCTGCTTTCATGTTTGGCCACCGATATAGTTTCTTGAGATCAAGGTACATCTTGTCCGAACCTGGATGAACAAAGTATCTAGTTTTGTGAGCTTCGTTCATGATAATCTCTCTATAACCATCGAACTTTGGGGTCCATATCCGATTCATGAAATAGTAGACTTCTTCTACCTTGATCTCTAAATTCTTTTCCATTCCCCTCAAGGCTTCACCCAACACGTTTTCTGGTTTTAAGGCTTCCAGCTGAGCTTCTCTAATTTGTGTAGATAAGTGGGAATGGATGGTCATTGTCAGTGCCTTCACTCTACGACTTGAGCATTCCTTCCGACTAAGGGCATCTACCACCACATTGTCCTTGCCGGGATGGTAGCGTATTTCACACTCGTAATCGCTGAGTAGCTCTACCCATCACTGTTGTCTCATGTTCAACTCCTTTTGGTCGAAAATGTGTTGTAGGATTTTATGGTCAGTGAAGATTGTGCACTTGGTTCCGTAGAGGTATTGTCTCCATATCTTCAATGCGAAGACCACTGCTCCCAACTCCATCTCGTGTTTTGTATAATTGATTTCGTATGCTTTCAGCTGTCTTGAGGCATAAGCAATAACCTTTCCTCGCTGCATGAGCACACAGCCTAAGCCCTGATTGGATGCATCACAGTAGACAACGAAGTCCTCCGTCCCTTCGGGCAGAGACAGGATAGGTGCGTTGCATAGGGTCTGCTTCAACGTTTGGAACACAGTGTCTTGTTTTTCATTCCAACAAAAGGGTACGCCTTTCTGAGTCAAGGTGGTTAGGGTTTTGGCAATTTTGGAGAAATTCTGGATAAACCTGCGATAGACCCAAGAATTGATGGATTTCTATGGGCGTCTTCGGTGCTGACCATTTCTCTATCGCTTTGATTTTGGAGGGGTCCATGCGTATGCCTTCCTCGCTTACCACGTGACCCAAGAAAGTTACTTTTCGAATCCAGAATTTGCATTTGGAGAATTTCGCATAAAAATTCTCCGCCCTTAGAGATTCCAGCAGTAATCTCAAGTGATGTTTGTGATCTTCCTCGTTTCTGGAGTAGACAAGTATATCATCGATGAACACGATTACGAACTTGTCCAGGAAAGGACGACACACCTAGTTCATCAGGTCCATGAATACCATCGGTGCATTGGTTAGACTAAAGGGCATTACTATGAAATCGTAGTGAAGATATCGAGTCTGGAATGTTGTTTTAGGAACATCACTCTCGTGGACTCGCAACTGATGGTACCCTGACCTTAGGCTTATTTTCGAGAAGTAGCTGGCTCCTTGAAGTTGATCAAAGAGGTCGTCGATTTAAGGAAGAGGGTAACGGTTTTTGACAATGAGTTTGTTCAGTTTGCGATACTCAATGGACATCCGAAAAGATCCATCCTTCTTTTTCACAAATAAAACCGGGGCTCCCCAGGGTGAGGAAATCGGTCTGATGAATCCTTTGCTGAGCAGCTCATTCAGCTGGCTGGATAACTCTTGCATTTCTGTTGGCGCTAGGCGGTATGGGGATTTAGCTACAGGGGTAGCTCCGAGGATTAAGTGGATGAGAAACTCAACTTGGCGCTCGGGAGGGATTCCCAGAAGCTCTTCAGGAAAGACATCAGGAAAGTTGCAGACTTTGGGGATGCTCTCGAGGTCTTTAACTTTCTGTTTCTCATTAACAACATGGGCTAGGAATACATGACACTCCTTTCGCAAAAGTTTTTGGGCTTTGATGCATGAAATGATACGAAGGTTTGAGCTGAGTTTATCACCATAGATCATAAGGGTTTCTCCAGAGGGGAGATTGAGGCCGATAGCTTTTTCGTAACAAAGGATATCAACACGATTGGGGCTCAACCAATCCATGCCGATGATGACATCAAAGCTCTTTATGGAAACAGGCATACGATCGATGGAAAATGAATGATCGTTTAGGGTAAGGGTACAACCAATAAATATGTTGTTAGTGCTCTCTTTCTCACCGTTAGCCATCTTGATGGTAAATATTTTGGTTAGAGGTTGAGGTTTACGTTTGAGAAGATGTTTGAATGCATGGATAATAAAACTTCTCTATGCACCAAAATCGAAAAGAATGCATGCATAAGAGTTGTCGAGGAGGAACGTACCCGTAACAACGGTAGGGTCAACAACTGCCTCCTCTTGCTCCATTGCTAATACACTCCCGGTGTTGCCAGTTGCTATTGCCTTTAGGGAATTTCTCTTATTATGCCTGACGTCCCCACAGCCATAATAGGCTTGTCCAACACCTGCTCTAGAGGCCTGATTGGTTGGTTGGACCGGTGTTCAGCAGCCTCGAGTCGTGTGACCTTTCTTGCCACAGTTGCTGCAGAGCATCTCGCGACATGGGTCAGGGATGCGGTGATGATAACTACACTTGATGCACCAAGGGAGGGTACCAGTATATCCACTAGTAGGTGCTTGAGTTATAGAAGCAGCGGCAAAAGTAGTGGCAACGTGGACTGCTACCGTATGTTGTTTCTTGGAAGGATCCTGCGAAGACTGGCCCTTTCGCTGCTTCCAGAACTTTCTTTTATCGCCACTCCCTTTCGCTGGTTCAGGAGCGGCTGTTACTTTGTCCAGATCAAGCTCATGATTTATGAGAGTCTGCGCCAAGCACTTGGCGTTGTCAAAAGTGATTGGCCTGGCAGCCAAGACATTCCCTTGAGTTAGGGGCGTCAATCCCCAAATGTATCTCTCTATATTCTTGCTTTCCGGGGTGACCATTCCTGGGCAAAGAAGTGCTAGGTCTTCAAAACAAGAAGTATAGGCAGCAATGTCAGAACCATGCATTTTTAGGTTCCAGCGTTCGTGCTCCAGCTTCTACATTTCGCCCCTTGGGCAGTATTCAACAAGTATGATCTCCTTCAAGCTCTCCCAACCCATATCATTTGCTACTAATAGGGTTAGGGATTTGACCCGACTATTCCACCAGGTCAGTGCTCTGTTGGTGATAGTGCAAGCGATGAATTTCACCTTGTTGGCTTTAGAATAACAGCAAATTTCGATGATAGACTCGATCTTCTCAAACCATCGAGTGATGGCAATAACACCTCTGTTGCCGTCGAAAGATGTGAGTTTTGCATTCATGAAGTCTTTATAGGATCACTCCTTCTGATGCCCTTGACTACCTTCATGATTTTGGGAATGAATGCCGATCCCGGAACCACCAGGATTTATCTGTGACAAAGCGTCAGTCACAACGGCAGTAACAGCTTCCTAGAACATAGCGGGATCAAACTGAAGAGGTGGTGATGGCGTTGGATCCGTCGAAGAATTGTTGTTTTTTTGTAGGGTCTTTTTTTTGGATCCATCTTGTTCTATATCAGGAACAAGAAGATGGTAAGTCTCTTGAACTTTCGAATTAAGAGATATGAAACAAGGTATATCTCCATATGATAGATAAAGTGTTCTACTAAGCGATACACAGTAAAAGGGGTTACTAAAGCAAGTAAATTATCGCTAAGAAAGAATGAGTAGCAACACATGTAATTAATCTCTACAATGTTTTCGGATTTAACTAAAATACTCCTATAGTATTTGATGTTGAATGCTTTGTTCTATCGATATCTTGTGGTAGGAATACTTGGTAAGTTTTAGGCTTGCTGCAACACCACAGTCACTCCCAAGCACAAGATGGTCATGTCTCAAATGAATATAGTTGATCAAGCTATATTGACCCTAGACATGACTACATAACTGCCCATGTTTAGCCGCAATATCCAACATCCAAATACTTTTGTTTTGTTCCACGTATGATACTGTTTCTGGCATGTAGGTATACTTGTATACTTTTTGTAAAAATACTTATATTTTAAAAGTTTACTTTAGTTCACAGCACTTCGGCCCCTTAGTGTTTATAGTTGTATACCATGTAAGGTTCGGTATACTTAGTTTACTATAAACAATAGCTCTGATACCAATCTGTCGCACCCCCGAACCGTCAGAAATAATGGCAGAAACATCCGGGGGCGGGCGACGTCATGCATAGTATCACAACAATCGTATCATAGCAATCAAAGTAAACACAAACATTACATTACAATATGAATATTTACATCTGTTTGAAAACATATTCTGTGTACATCAAAAGTAACAAAAGATAAAGACCAGACTCCAAAATACTCCATCTTCTCCAAAAGCTGGCAATAATACATGTCTATCATTGTCCTGAGAATACAAGCGGTTTTGAAAACGTATCAGCATAAAGCTGATGAGTTCATAAGCATGTTTTTTTTTATTGAAAATTAGTCACTGAATTTGTACAAATGGTTTCTTTTCAATATAAGTAAAATGTCGTTTGTATCAAAAAACATTGTTATCAAGTTATGAAATATGTATGCATGCTTTCCAAGAAAATCCAATATTTTCTTACATGTTTGTTGATTACTATATGAAAAGTATGTTCCGTTTGAAAACCCTGGCAACCAACAGTATGTAGTGTATGTTCTGTTCGAAAACCCTGGCTACCACCAGTATGTAGTGTATGATCTGTTTGAAAACCCTGGCTACCACCAGTATGTAGTGTATGATATGTTTGAAAACCCTGGCTACCACCAGTAAGTATAGTAGTTTTATTACTTAAAATAAAACTAAAGGTTGTGTCCCTGGAATACCCTCCAGTAAGTAGATAGGTAGTTTATTAATTAAAATAAAACTATTGAAGAAAGAAATCCCGTAAACAAAGGTTGGTTTATACTTATTGTGAGTCGTATAACCATGCTGATATGACCGGTGACCTACTTGACGTTTCTTCAAGCGTCGTACGATTACAAAATTTGTCACCCCAGGCGTACTCGCCTAACTGTGGGTAACAGTTCAAGTGTGGGATTGTCGGTACCGAATAGATCTATTCACAAATTTCACTCTCTCCCTCCAGAAGACTCTGGTTATACTAAAGGTGAGGATTTACTGGTACCCCGAGGGGCATAACGAAGATAGGTCTCACAATCATGTATTAACTAGTTTACGTGTTGTTCTGTGGTTCACGTGTTCGAACTCGTTTGTATACGACTTAGAGTATAAATAATTATACACAAAATAATTATTTAGTAAGATACTCTTGTTATCTAAATGTGGTAATGGATAAACTAAATCCGTCATAGTTTATATGTTTGACTTTGTACGTAGTTTGAATCTATAAAACTGGTAATGAAATCCCCAAAATATACCTATTATAGTTTGAATGGTATTTTACGTTCATGTACTGTTCTGAAAACTACGCAATTAAGTTTAGAAAAACATCTCTTATGCTCCGCATATTACAAAAGGGATAAAGTATCTAGATGTTTGATGTAAAACCGTTGAAATTGCATCAGTTTTAACTTAAAAAAACCTTTGTGTTTGGCTTGTATTCCCCCTGAAAATGTTATAAAAACTTATAAAAGCGTTGGGGTATGAACTCACCATTTGACGTGGGATTCGAGTGTAAATCAATAAGAGTTGTTGGGTATCAGACAATGCCTCAGACACAAACGGATCCAATTTAACATATAAAGGCACACATATGTATTAGATGAGGACATAACACTATTTTTTATAGAAGGAAACTAACTTAGGGACTTGGAAGCACTTGAAACTAAGTGTTAAAATCATACGTGATTGAATACGGGGAGTTTACGGCCGTAATCAGGAGTGTACGGTCATGGGTTTGCGGCCTAACAGAGTTTACAACCCAAGTGTTTGTGGTCCCTGGGTTTACGGCCCATGGGTTTACGACCGTAAACACTTGGTAAAAGGTGCCATTTTTGGTGTTTCAAGGTCCTTGCTATCCTCTTGGAAATGTTCAAAGCCTTGCGCACAACTCAAGGAAGAGTTTAACGCCAATAATCGATCAAAAATGGAGTTTACGGCCAATGAAGGGTGTACGGTCGTACACATGGTTTACGGCCGTAAACCCATTTCGTGTTCATGATTTGGGTCGATTTTTAGGTGAAAACTAATTGTTTCTAGTAGATATCAAGCATAGATGGTAGTTACTTACTGTAAGAGGCTTGAAATGAGGTTTTTAGCTACCAAGAACTAGTATGTGTTCTTGGTGAGAGAGAAAATCTAGAAAAGGATGAAATTAAATGGGATGAAACATGGATTCAACACTAGAAATGAGATAGAAACACAATCAAAGTGAATAATTACTTACATTTTTTAGGGTCCTTGAGCAAACTCGAAAATTGTAGAGAGGAAGTAGAGAGAGAAAGTCTTTGGAGTGTGTAAAGTATGAAATGAAGGTCACTCATCCCTTATATATGGGTGAGTTTTCGGCCAAGGGGTGGGGTGGGGGTGTACAGCCGTACACTCCTCTCGAAGGGGTGTTTGGCCCGGATGCTATGCTTTGACTTGGAAAAACTCGTTTTTGGACCCAAACCTTGATTGTTCCGAGTCTAGAATATTTAATTAGACCCGAGATAATGCTGATAAGAGCATAAATTATTCCGAATTTGATTTATTTTTAATGGTTTGGACGAAAGAAATTTCGGGTTGTCACAGTCTGGATGGTGGTTAAGGCGGATTTGGAAGGTTAAATGTGGGTATGTGCACTCTTGGTCGGCTTCATCTTCGTCTTTATTATCAACATCAGCACTTTCAACTAATTTTGTATAATTAATTGTAAACTACTTAGAACCCCTAGAAGAAAGAGAAGAAGGAAGCGAAAAAATAAAAGAGATAACAGAGGGATAGAGCGATGGAGAGATGGTGGATGAAGAAAAAGAAGAAGGGAAGACACAAAGTTATAACCGTACCAGATTAGCATTGATTTCTAGGGTTTCTTTGTTACCATCACAAGTCGTACTCATCTTCTTCTCTTTTACCGCATATCCAAAAACAAAACCAATGATTGAGAAATTCCCTATTATTTGTTTTCACCATGGTGGCACTATTGGTGTGAGGTCTTAAGGTTTTAGCGAGCGGCATCGAGTTATGAAAGGCAGACGATGGGATCTTCATAGAAGAAGAAAAGGTCACACATTATCAATTTTATAAAATATACTTGCTAATTTTAGAGGTTACAATTTGGACGGTCCTGATTTTATGCAATCTAGTTAGAAAAATAGAAATTAAGATGCGTTTTTGTTTGAGTTGGAAGAAAAAACTGAGGGCTATTTTTGGTATTTTATTTTGAAGGTTTGGAGGTTGTTGATCTTCCATGTAGCAATAAAAATACTTATTTATTAGAATAGAAGATTATTATTATAATTATTATTATTTAATTTTTTTTTTTTGGGGGTGGGGGTGGGGTGTTAGTTAGGGACCAAAAAACAAGCATCAAAGTTATGGTGGTGGAACACAAACTTTAAAACAAAAAGATAGGAGTTGAACAAACTTTAAAACAAAAAACATACATAAACAAGTGTTTATTCGGTTAAAAAATACGACATATTAAGAATCCAAATAAGATTAATAATACAAAATATAATTTTTATATTGTTCATTAAAGTGGTTCTTGTAGATATATTTTGTCTTGGAGGTTGTGCATGACAAAACAACAAAGTAAGCGACTCTTTGATTTCCTTCTGACCTAGTCCGGTCAAACCTTTTAACTGACTCAGTTTGAGTCAGGCCGTTTGATAACACGGTCTTTGCTCTTAGTCGGTCAGTAGAAGGCTAATAAATGGGTGATTGGGTCCTCCAAAAATAAATAGCTGACCAAGATATAACTCTTATTTTCCCTTTTTTTCCCTTCTGTTTCCGCCTCCTTCACCTTTCTATTCCTCTCGTTGTATCTTCTTACACCGGTACACATCTCCTCCTTCCTTCTTCACTCGCCAAACACCATCCCTCAACCAATGCTTTCCACTCTCCTTCCCTTGCCCCTCCATCGCCTCCCCTCCTATCGGGAAGTTTTATCTCTCGATTTTTTGAAATCATTGGTTGAAATCGATTTTCTTAATGCTTGAAATCATGAAGGGTTGTTTATTAATTCGATCATAAGTCATTGTTTGAGTCAAAGAATTCGAATTGTGTTTGAATTTGGAATTCATCATTCGATTTTCTGTGTTGATGAATCTGATTTTATGAAAACATATTTGTTATTGATTGTGACTATATATGTAGATTATAGAGAAAGAGAGGTTGTGACTTGTAACAATTTATTTGCCTATAGTTGATTTCTGTGTTCTAATATTATTAATTCAAATCTCTATTGAGTATGGAATTATTGTATGTGTAAGATTAATAAAATCTTATATATACAAGTTCTTAAAAATGAGGAACATTGATATTGAAAAATCAAAATATATGTGGGCTAACATGTTTCAATGGAGAAAAACATTTGGTGTTGACAATATCTTTCAAGATTTTGAGTTCACTGAGCTGTAAGAAGTTCTGGAACACTGTCCTATCATGGTGTAGATCAAGAAGGAAGGCATGTTTATATAGAGTTATTATGAAAAGCTGATCCATATATGTAAAATATTATGTGCAGTGGTTTGAGAAGACTACTTCCATCGGTTTTCCTGCTTGTTCTTTGTTTTTCATGTGAGACTGAAGATCAAATTCAAAACCCCTGCAACCAAGTTGCAAGGTTACCGGAACAATAACAACATATGCTTGAGATTAATTGTACAAGGGACTTGCTTTTTATAATTAATGAAATGGTTGTTTTTTTGTGTCATTTGTTTCTTTGAATATGCTATTCTATTATTACATTATAATTTTCAAAAATCCATGCAATTGATTGTTTCTTTTTTATTGTTTTGGTGAAGAATACTATGAAGTATTTTGCTTTAATAAGTTTTACATTTGGTGGAGAGATTATGATCAAGTTTCGTTTGTTTGAACAAGAGATTGAATGCATTTATAAAAAACATGTAATATTATAAATTAAATGGTAAATCATAAATGAATTATTATAAAAAATAATGTATGTGGGTACTATAATCATTTTGCATTATCAGTTAGTAGTAAAATCAAACAGCAAGTTTTATTCAAAAGTTCACTTAGTCAGAAGTTCTCACACAGTCAGCTTCTAACTCAGTCGGCAACTATCAAACGACCCCTAATACAAATGGACAAAAGAAATTGAAATAAATGTAATACAACTTATTACAACCATGAATTGTATAGATTGACGTCTACAATTGCAGTGTTCAAAGACAAAAATTTCATTGAAAGAGATCTATCAATAATATATATAACAATCAATCAAGAATAAATCTTTATTATGACAAAATTCACTATGCTCCTATCTTGATTGCAGAATACGAAAATATGAAGAAGAATATGTATTTTCTCTAACCCGTAAATCTGTTTATGGCGATGTATATATCGGCTGTCGGCGATGTATATATCGGCTGTCAAATGGCAGTTAATAACCATCTTCCCTCGATTAATTGCTAAAAACCTAAAATTAATTGTTTTAATAGTTAAAATAGATTCAACAGATTTAATTAATAATATAATCTTTGACACTAATTCATGAATAACCCAATCCCTTTAACCTAAGTTGTATCCATTTTATTAAGACCGGCATAAAGCTTCATAATGAAAGAAAATGTTTCATATTGTTTCCAAACGTCCCACAATGGTAATTTTCATATATAAAGTTTCAAGAAATATATTTTTTGTAAACTAATATTTTAGGCATGTTTTTCTTAAAGTTTAAAACTAATGAGTCAATAAAAAACTCGCCTCTTATTTTATATTTGTAACGTTGTTTTAATGAGACCCGTTGCTGAAAATAACTTATACTTTTATATCGGTGGGATAATGACTTGAGAGGGTAACATACTTTTGAATTTGATCAGATTTGGTCACTGAACTTTTTTTCGTGTTCTATTAACCCTTTAACTTGTTGAATTGTGCTAATTTCCCCCTCCCGACTATTTTTTGCTGGTTTTAATGGATTTATTGATCCTACGTGTCAGTTTGATCCTACGTGGCATGTAGGGTTCTTGTTATTAAAGGAGGGGCGTTTGTTGTTCCTTTATTGTGCCCTAATACCCGATAGCTTCCTCCTACAACTTCTCATCCTCCTTCAATAGATCAACCAAGAAATCCATAGTGAATGATCCAAAAACTTGTAATTGTGGGTTCCCTGCACGTATTCTAACATCAACAACACCAAAGAATCTAGGGAGGCATTTCATGGTGTGCAATGAGGTAAGTAATTTCACTTAAATTTTCCCTCTTTTCTGATTCATTTATTCCAAATTTGAAATCTCATTTTGAAATTTTATTGTGGAAGGGTAAATGCAAATATTGGAGATGGTTGGATGTAGAACTTGTACAGATGCCTCTAATGGAAGTGGTGGAGGGAATGAAAGCTGAATTAGTAGCATTGAAGACTGAAGTAGAGAAGGTGAAGGAAGACATGGAACAAATGAAGAAGGAAAACTACTCTGATGCCATTGCAATGAAGGAGAAAATATATAAGTTTACCATTGGATTTCTTTTTTTGATCATCGTGTATATGATGAAATGAAGTCAAATGATGTATTGAAAGATGCTGTTTGAATAGAATAAAGTTGTTATCTTAACTTCTTGTTGGAATGGAATGAAGTAACATTGATTGTAATGGAATCACAAAGAAGTAATTTTGACTGGAATGTAATTATAAAGAAGCATACATATTAACTGCATACATATTAACTTTCATTGGAATGGAATCACAAAGAATGGAGCCATTATCTCAAATTCTTGTTGGAATGGAATGAAGTAACTTTGACTGGAATGGAATCACAAAGAAGTATTTTGGACTGGAATGGAACCATAAAGAAGCATACATATAACAATGAATACATATATGATTTTGACTGGAATAGAATCACAAAGTAGCATACATATAAAGAATTAGTTTTGACTGGAATGGAATAACAAAGTAGCATACATATAAAAATGAACACATATAATAAAAAAAGTAAGTGAATGTGGTGGTTGGATTCATTGAAATACTCCATTAATATTCGAAATTAAATAAGTTTTTGTCTGCATACACAAAAGTAATTTCTAGGTAACACAAAAGATTCCTGCATAGACAAAAGAAGGGTCACCATGTGCCCATACACCTATTTGATAGTACCATAGAAAAACATAATAAAAAGACTACTACTTTGTCTTTACATCACAACTGCCCACCCACTACACACCCACTAAATTAATCAATAACTGAAGGGTTACCTGCATTGCTCCCAACCCCAGGTATCTGCTTCCTTAATGCTTGTTTGATGATCCGTTCAGAATATTTCCTCCTTCCACTTCTACTAACTGGGACCCTTCTTCTTGGCATGGGGACTGCAGGTGGTGGTGGAGGAGGTTGTTGGGTTGCAGGTGGTGGTGGTGGAGGTGGTTGGACTACAGGTGGTGGTGGAGGAGTTTGTTGGACTACAGGTGGTGGTGGAGGAGGTTATTGGGCTATAGGTGGTGGTGGTGGTGGTTGGGGTGCAGGTGGTGGTGGAGGAGGTGGTTGGGCTGTAGGTGGTGGTCCTTCATTGGCCCTGGATAAACTTGGGTCTGCTCCACTGCCCCTGGATGAACTTGGTACTGCAAACAAAAATTAAAATGTCAATTCTTTGTTCAAATGATGTAATGTTTTTAAAAATATTCACCTGATGTATTGCTTTGCTTGTTAGATGGACACTTTTTCTTTGTTGTAACCTGGTTCCTTACAAATACCACACTTTATTATGCTTCCACTTCTTGAGACAGTTTGTCTACTTGGTCCAGTCAACTCTCGTTCAATTGCATCCCTCTTCCTTTTCACTGATGGCCTACCAGGTAATCTTCTTCTTTTGGGAGGCGAAGGCTTACGGTATGGAACATCTGGCCACATATCACTACTATTGAGAGGATTAATTCTATATTTGTAGCATTTTAGGTAAGCCTCAGTAGTGTATGATTGGGACACATATGTCTCTGCATCATGATTTAAGTAAGAGATTGCTGCCACTCCATGTAAGCATGGTATCCCTGTAAGTTGCCATATTCTACAAGCACACTTCTTTGTAATTAGATCCACTCCATATGCAACATCAATGAGTCTAACCTCATACTTTTGATAACCACAAGGAGTAACTCCCCACAATCTGTTTAAAGCAAAAAATATAAATCAATAACACATCCTCATAATTAACATAAGCATATTAAAGTAAAAAAACTTACCTCTGTTTAACCTTCAGATCTTCTATATGCTTCCTAATAGTTGGGCATATAAGCAAATCCCATTCCATTCCTTCAACTCTCTGAGTGTATATCCTTTCCATCACAAATAACCTAATCTCCTCCAGCATAGTGATTATAGGTCTCCTTCTAGCATGCCTAATAGCAGAACTGAAATTGTCACTGACCCCATTCTCCACTGCATCACAATCTCTTCCTTTTTGAAAGAATGCCTTAGACCAGGTAGTAGGATCTCTGTCTATAAGATAATCATAAGCATGAGTATCAATAGATTTGATCTTCTCCATTACACCTCTGAACTTCTCCACAGTACTAGCCCTTACAGCCCTCCAAAATAACTTTATGCATTCTTGACCAGTAAACCTTTTATTAAAATTGGCCACAATGTGTCTAGCACATTGCCTATGTTCAGCTTCTAGACATATTTCCTTAACTGCTTGTAATAACCCCTACAAATCACAACATCATTATGAGTGAAAAAGCATAAAAATAACCTAGTACTAACCTTGTGTCCATCAGAAAGAAGGGTAATTCCTGCACCAAGACCACCATTAATGTCATCCATAAGCAAATCTATGAACCACTTCCATGTTTCTTTATTCTCAACACATACCACAACCCATGCTAAAGGGTAGATGTGGTTGTTTGCATCTCTCCCAACAGCTGAAAGAACTTCTCCTCTAACTATACCCTTTAAAAAGCAACCATCAAGCCCAATTACATGCTTGCACCCTTCTAACCAACCATCCCTTACAACTTTGAAACACACATAAAACTTGGAAAACAAAGTTGTGGAATCTGGCATGATGTCTACATCCAATCTCATAGTAGACCCAGGATTTGACCTGATAATTTCCTCACCATATGACCACAATCTCCCATAATGTTTAATTAGACTTCCTTCAATCTCTTGTAATGCAAATTTCTTTGCATTTTTGCATTGCCCCACACTCACATTTATGTTGAATGTTGTTGACACTTTAGCTTTCATCTTCCTTGCACTCATTTTTGGGTTCAATATAATTTTACTCATTAAATGTTTCCCTATCCATCTATAAGTTACAATTAACCCAAACTTAAACACCCTACAACAATTATGTTCATTCACTAGAGATTTGATCTGAAAAGTCTTTTCTTTACTCATCCAGGAGGCCCATAGTCTGAAAGGGCACGATCGTGACTTATTCTTTTTGCAACATTTCACTAACAATCTATCAGAGTCATTTTTTTAAAACCATAGATCATACCCATTAGCAACTGCATAATTTCTTAACATATGTTTAAGCTCAGTAGGGTTAGAAAATCGCATACCTATAATTGGTTTCATCTGATCCCATGGTTGTCTCTCATCATACACAGGGTACTGGGGTGGCACGTATTCATCATCTTGATCTTCACTCTTTGTAGGTTCACAAAGGATGTTTAAAAATCTATCATGTGCAGTTTTGTTTGCTGGAAATGGATAGGTAGCATCATCTTCTTCATGATCAACGTAATATGAATCTTGAATAACTGAATCCTCATCTTCATCTAAGTCTTCGTTTTCACTTTCACTTTCCTCAGCCTCAATCCAGTCGAAGATAGGTTCATTATGGTGATCCACATATACGTTCATTCTCTTGTCATTAGCATACGCCAAATCCAAAAATTCCTTGTAATCACCCTCGTTCACCAGTGTATGAGTTCCAAGACCTGAAGACTCTTGGGGAAGGCAGAAATAGATGTCTTTGCTTCTCGATTTGGTGAGCTTGTGAAGGAATTCCATGAATTTCTCATACCTAAACCCACTGAAGTGAACAGCTCGCACTAATGCTTTATCGGGATCAAAGTAAACTAAGGGTTTGGGGGAAAACTGACCATTGTAGTGGAAATCTACTACAATGAAGTTCTGATCAGTAGGATTTGGAGATGATGCCATTCTACAGAACGATTGAAGGAGACGAATGATCGATGGATAGTTTTGTGCCCTAGTCGAGTTTAAGGACCAAATGAGACTTCGGGGTGTGGTTTAACGAGAAGGAGACGAAAAATCGGGGCCTACATGCCACCTCTTTCGCCATGTAAGATAAAAAATACACGTAGGATCAATAAACCCTTGAAAACCGGCTAAACCCGGTCATAAGGGGAACATTAGCACAATTCAACAAGTTAAAGGGTTAATAGAGCACGGAAAAAAGTTCAGTGACCAAATGTGATCAAATTCAAAAGTATGTTACCCTCTCAAGTCATTATCCCTATATCGGGAGAATTTAATGAGTAACATTAAAGTAACTACTCGATTCAGAGTTTGTTGTTCTTCTAGTCTTTATCAAACATCAATGCAATTGTGAAATAAATGCTTTTGTTTGTAATATGCATGTTGAAGAACAATGATGAAGTTGCATCTTCATAAGTATTTTTTTTAGTTGTTAAAAATGTTAGCTAGGATAAATTTTTATACTAATTGACACACATGACCACTTCAAAAAAGTTCATCAACACTTATGTAATCTAAAAGTTGTTGAAAGATGAAGCATTTACATCGAGAAATCATTGAACTAGCAATCCAGTTCCGTTAATTGACGATTAATCGCTTCATACAAAATACTGACTTGATAGTGTTGTTCAAGTGCATGATCGTTATTCCCCATACGAGCTTGGACCCATCTAATAAAGTCGAATGAAGATAAATCGAGGATATATATATATATATATATATATATATATATATATATATATATATATATATATATATATATATATATATATATATATATATATATATATGTTGTATACTTGACGAAATGACTTAAGAAGATAAAACAAATTACCTCATCTTTTACTTTTTCACTTTTCTTTACCATAACACTTTGGTGGATACAACTAATCTCAACAATAAACATATCTTGAGGTTGTATTTGTAAATCTTGATAAAGTGAATTAGTAAGGCTACTAATATCTTCTTGGGTCAATGAATTAAAATATTTACAAATTATATATACATACTAATTTAGAAATCCTTGGTGAACAAGACTTTCATGTGATTGGTTTATATATATATATATATATATATATATATATATATATATATATATATATATATATATATATATATATATATATATATATATATATATATATATATATATTATGTTTTGCTTTTTAATAAGGCATGCTGGTATGCTTATCACGAGAGGGTTCATGGCCTATGTGGCGGCTAACCACGGATGTGAGCACCATCCTAAGGTTCTAGTGGTGGCTAGTGGTGGAGCTATTTCGTTATCATCTGTGGTGGGAAGAACGGAACACCGCAACCAATAAACTTGCTTCTCTCTTTATTTCTCTCTATCTCTCTCTACCTTTCTTCACCTCTCTCTACAATTTAATTAATTAAAAAAATATATTTTTTATTTTAATAATAAAAAAAATGGGATATAGTAGGGATGAGCATAGGCGGGTACCCACCACATTTGGCAAGAACTGAAACTGGAAGTTCCTAGAAAGTTAGAATCAGAACCGAAACCACTCTAGGCACTTCTTAAATTTTTGGAACCAGTCCCGGAACCGGCGGTTCCGGTTCTGGGAGCGGGAGCGGGTACTGTAACATCCCAAAATTCAAGACCAAAAATTTCGTTTTAATTAAGTTATTATAAATCCAACAGTATAAGAAAACTTCCATAATAACATATCTAGTCAAAACCAATACGTCAACATTCAAAGCATGTTATCATAAAACAATATCAGAGTATAATCCCAAGGATCTCGTGTACGGAAAGTATAGTGTGATATGTTGCGATCAAGCCGGCTCCTTTCCTTTAAAAATGAGTACCTGAAACCAAAAGTGTAAACCGTAAGCACGAAGCTTAGTAAGTTCCCTAAATACCACATACCATACATATCAACATACTGCCTAACATATTTGGGTTCTGGCCTACCGCTTTTGGTCTCTTTCAACCGGATACTATCTACCATATAAACATATACTCACATATTGTCATACATAATCATGAGCCATACATATATTATAATCATTAAAGATGCTATGCGCCAAACATAGTCTTGCAATTATGCCACGGGCCGCCACGTGGTCTTTCTGGCCAAGCCAAGGGCCACCCCTCGGTCTCACAGACAAGTGCCAAGAGCCACCTCCTGGTCTTCCATGCAAGCATCATAAAGAAAACTAGCATACATACTACTCTACTTAGCTAATCAACATATAGTGTGCCAGGAGCCACCTCCTAGTCTTTCATACATAATAGCATACAGTGTACCAGGAGCCACATCCTGGTCTTTCATACATATTGCGTAGGGCTAACCCTCGGTGGTGGCCGACGGTGGTGCTTGGCGGCAGCCACCACCTCACGGTGGTGGTGGTGGCTTCCTTGCGATTTCCTGCTAGACTAAACACACACTAATTAGAAATACATGCTCACACACCTATTGTATGGTCACAAAACAACCGCCAGCCACCCTCCAACGGTGATCGGTGACGGCAACAACAAGTTTAGGACGGCAGCCACCACCATGAGGTGGTGGCAGTGGTTTCCTTCATTTCCCATTCAAATAGCTACACCCACGAAATAACACAAACCACTCAGACTTGAAGCAACAACGCACTCACGCCTACGTGAAACACGAACATGGAGGCTGGAACGCACGCTACAACCACCCTCGATGTGGTAGATGTTGACCGGAGCAACATGCAACGGTCGTGACTGCTTGAGGCACTGAAGATCCAAGAAGAACAACCCATCCATGGCGTGCGGCGGTCCTTCTTCGTCAGTTCACAGCTTCTCCGACAGTGAAGTCGTAACATCAGTGCTCGGACTCGAATGGCAGCGGCAGCAACAACTTCTCTCGTAAAACCCCTCACAGCCCCGTCGCCATAACCTTTGACTCGTTGAACTCTCTCTCTCTCTCTCTCTCTCTCTCTTGCCGGCAGAACACATGGTGGAATTCCAGTGGTGGTAGGCGTTCATAATACGAACGAAAAGGATGGCGGTGATAGAGCATCGACAGAGGGATATGGGTTACGGCTGCAACATAAGGGCTCCTAGGGTTAGGGTTCCCGAAGAGTCACGGGTTTATATACCCATTTACTTCCAAACTTCCCATAATATACAATTCGAGTCCCTCTTTCTGCTATTCCTTTCAATATTGCTCCTTTATTTACACTTTAGACCCCAACTCCTAAATTCTTTTCAGAATAAGCCCAAAAGTTACTAAACAGTCCCTGCTCCACAAGTTTTTCTCAATTTGAATCCAACACTTACACTTTTAGCCCCTGATTCCATAAAACCATTTTAATTTAATCCTGAGAACATTCTTTAGACCTCCAAAACAAGTTACAATGTCAATTACACACTTTTTCACTAAATTCTTTATTTAAATATATATTCATATGCCAGAATAAAATAATACTTGAAATGCATCTTTATATTTTAGGGTTTGTATTGGAAACGGGATGTGACAACTCTCCCCCACTTAAATTAGATTTCGTCCTCGAAATCATTCCTTATTATTCCTTACACGATGAAGCACTCTAGTAACATGGTCACCATCCCGAGCACATCCTAGCCCTCCTAGGGTAACTATGACCAGCCTTTTCAAGGCAACCATAACCCACTCTAATAGGGTTCCAAAACCTGAAGATAAATGAATTTCCTACAACATGATCACATCTACTCCATTTGAAATCTGTTGTCTCTAGATGGTTTGAATCCCCGACAAACCACTCATACTAAATTTGTCACATCCAAAAATTTTACGCCAAATTTAAACTTTTTCAATCATAAATAAAACCAAATAGTATTTGTTTACAAAATATTTTCAAATCATTATTCATCAGAGTGTCCCAATAACTAGATCAAAGGGATGAGGAGCGGTAAGGTCACGCCTTCGCCTTGCCATGATCTCCTGAAGTACCTGAAACAATAAACTGAAAACTATAAGCCCGAGGGCTTAGTGAGCTACTCCCAAAATACCAATACCACCATGATAACACCATATCAGTAACATACAATCAATAACATGCATAGTGGGACATCGGCCTAACTGGACCGCCCTGCAGGGTCTATAGCCTATCTAATCCTCTCCCGAGCCTTCGACATGACTGGACCGCCACATGGGCCTATAGTCTCCCCGGACCGCTCATAGGGTATGTTGGCCTTCAGCACAAAGCAGGACCGCCTCAAACCAACCAACAAGAAAATAACCAAGTGCACATAACTATCATATACTGGCATATACAAACATCAAGCATATCTATCTCACTGATCATCAATCATAGAAATCTCTCGTAACTAGAGCACCAACCTAGTAGGTCTCTAACATACCAATCCCTACGGATCATAAGAGCATAATATATTGTCTATCCTGATTCCGATCTAACAGATCATAACCACATGTAGCACACCATAACAATAGCAACTTAAGGGCCAACCTTGGTGTCGTAGACCCTATAGATATAGTGAGGATAACTCACCTTGCAGATGTCGACTCGGTAGATGAACCCCAACCCTCGGATCACTGTAAAAAACTCCACCACCTATTACCATAATATAATCATACCTATAAGTTCCCAACCTTTCAAGGTACCCTGAAAGACAACTAATCAAACCCTGGTCCAATTCAAAGTCATCAGTCAAGGTCAACAATCTATGCTGACCCTAAATCGCCGAGTACCCTCGGCTACTCGTCGAGTTCCTTAAAGTACTTGTCCACTTGCTAAGTCACCAGAGTGACTTGTCGAGGTCCTTCGGTTTATGATCGAAACCCTAAGGCCACTCGTCGGGTTCCTTCTTGCAACTTGAAGGTTATACACACATACATAAATTAGGAAAACCTCAACCGACTCGTTGAGTTGTTCATACAACTCGTCGAGTTCTATGGCAATCTTCATCGGACTCGTCGAGCTGTTCATCCAACTCATCAGGTCCACGCCTATCTTCATATGACCCGTCGAGTCGACCTTGCGACTCTCCGAGTTCCTTCAGTCCTTAATCCATATACACTCTTTTAAGCCATGCAGTGGCTCCAAATTATAGATCCAAGCTTCTAAGGCATGCATTTCATGTAAAGTTGAAAACTGTACGTGCATGCATGGCTAAAAAGGCTCTTAATGTCAAATCCAAGCTCATAATGGGGGGTTTCATACTCAAGGAGGCTTCATACATTACCAAGCTTGGAGCTTTATGACTCTAGAACCCAAGAAGGGTCCAGATCTGAAGTTACAACTTCAGATCTAGCTCATATCCCACACTATCATCTCCATCAAACCATAAAAATCCAAAATCTCAACCAAATGAGGTCTAGAAGGAAAATGAAGTAAAGGTGATGACTTGATACCTCCAAATGATGCTAACTGAGGTAGATTTCTGATTCCCACGCCTTCCTTGCTCCTAGTCTCTTGCCCTCCAAATGAGGCTTATGCTTCCTTAAATAGGGTGCAAAACCCCGAGATCTAGGGTTTCTTCTGCCAGCTCCTACTCGTCGAGTTCTTCATGGACTCGGTGAGTAGGCCGCTAAATACGCGATCCTACCCCGTTGCTACTCGACAAGTAGGGCAACCAACTCGTCGAGTAGATCTTAAAACCAAATAAACTTTCATTTAAATCAATACCTGAGAATCAGGGCGTTACAAAATCCTTATAGATGAACCCCACGGGGGTGACTAGCATTACTCAGCAATCTGATATGCTTGCCATACATGAGATTCTTAAATAACATCACTGCTGGAGACCTAAAATTGTCGGAAACATTGATCTGCCTAAAACAATGAACTGCCTGAAACACTGAGCTGCTTGAAACACTGAACTGCTACATGAGCGCTTTCCCAAAATCTATCAAGACTTTCCCGGTCTCAATTCATTCGTCAGTCATCTGAAATACCGGGTTCTGGCTCAACCGCGGAGCCAAAGGACTCTCACTTGGACGTCTCACATGACTTCTGAATGAAATCTTTCTCTAGAACTAGTTGCAACTAGTTATCATGCCACTGTGACTCTAACAACTTTTTGATCTAACCGATTGGTTCCATGCGTCGAATCCCGATGTCACCAAACCCAAGGCTAAATGTGATTGCTACGAGATCATTGATAGCCCTATGTCATGAATGACCTTAAGCAGCCCACTGCTTCCTTGCTATCATAGCTGTAGTGGCACTTCTATAGTCTTATCACTGGCTTAACCAGGTCAAATCCATCTGGGTAATTACGAAATCCAATCTGTGGATTTCCATATCCTCACTACTACACCCGAATTGGTGGGTACTACTGTTCTTTCCGTGTGCTAACAACACACTCATGCTATTTACCAATCTAGTGAATTCTATGGCTACACTTGCAGACTTACAACACTCGATCACTATATGGATGCTAGTGAATGCTACGGCTACACCCCTAGACTTACAACACTCTCCATACTAGATCGAACGCACACTTAAATCGCACTCAACTGAACTCATGTCATGACTGGAATCCCCAATCTGATTCCCTAAGGCTTGCTAGCAAACATTACGGGAACACGGTTTTGTTATTGGCAAGTTTTTCCGAACTTCCATATCACATTATCCTCAAACCATATAGCCGCTTGGGTCGTCTTCCTTCCACACAAGGATGCGAAACTTGTCCCAGTTTCAAAACTGCTCCTACTTCTGAATCCTTAGATGATTCTCCCCCACTTTGATTCAACTAACGTCTTACAAGACACAATATTGGGAGGATTCTCAATCCTTCTTACCATTCTATGCCCAATATGCTGAAAACCACGTCTACCATTGCTAGTGTTTCAATACTAGCCAGTCCAAAAGATCACACCACGTACAGGAACCCGAATAAATCTCCGGTAATAACCTGCTAGACCCAGGAAGCTCTGAATCTCAATTGGAGACCTCGGAATCTCCCATTGCATCACGGCCTCTATCTTGGCCAAATCGACTAGTACACCCTTCTGGTTGACAGGGTGCCCAAGAAATTGCACCTCGCGCAACCAGAACTTACATTTGGAGAACCTTGAAAAAATTCTCTCCCTCCTCAAAGTCTCTAGCACCTCCCTCATGTGCTTCTTGTGTTGCTCCTCAGTCTTGGAATAAACCAAGAGGACGTTGTACTCTCCCAATCCCATAATTCAAAAAATGCTCTATCACTATTTGCTAATGCTTCTCGGTATGCAATTGGCATATGACATCTCTTGAAAATATAATTCAGACACAAACCGAAGATAACTCAGGGTTACACTTACTCAAACCCTTGAAATGAAAGACTACATCGTGTAGTTTCCCACATGTGCTACACTGAATCTAACCATGTTGGTCCCTCAAAAGCTAATCCGAAATCTAGGGTCTCCTCCCGAGACCCCTCAATATAAGCAACTGATATGAGTCCCTCTTAACAATATGCCCCAAATCCGTACCTCATTCTCAAGCTCAAGAAGTCATATCATTCAGGGTCTTGCACTCTGAGTTAGTCACGATCTCCATGCTATCATTCTACATTATGTTCTAATAACTTACCTTCTTCCTTTCCTCATTTGTTGCATACTGTGGTACCATATACGCTCTTTCCCGAGACTTGGCAGTGATCTCTACCACATTCTCAGTCGTCTAGTGGAGATCTAACAACTCTTGTGCCAACTGCTGCGCCTTAATCTCCTGGGCACACTCCGCCCATAATCTAGTCTAAAAGTCATCAAATAACATAACATCAACTGTGTCATCTCTTAACCTTCTACCAACCTCTTCCTACCAATCTCGTGCTCTGTCCCTCAGGAGACAGGAAGTAAGTCGGATCTTTTCTCCTTTCGAGACAACGTCTGGTACGAAAAGTTTTGGCGGCATCTGCCAACCATCTGCTACTAACAATGGGGTCCCTAACCCCATTACAATCTGAAGCCTCACAAACTCTAAATTCCTGAAACATTAACGTACATGTCCCTATCATGACTGCTATCTCATTGCAGATTACACTCGGCCTCTCATCACAAATCTCTACAATGTCCTCCTTGATCATATTGTGGATCACAAGATTCTGGTTAATGATACTGCGTGTAATATCAGGTGGAATGAACTCCCTCATCTGATCATCGATTTGCCCAGCTACAGAGTCCAAGCTTAATCCCTCATTGACACCAGGACTACCATCTGGTCTACCATGTAGCGTCACTATACTTGGTAATATATCATCACTAACATCATAATTCTCATCAAAACTCAAGGGATCCCACACACTATAAGTTCCCTGGTCTTATCTCAGCCTTCCTTGATTCCAGTATGGATCCTTTGCTTTCAGTAGTACGGGCCCATACTTTCACACCCCCAAACTAGAACAGCAGAATTGTTTGAGGGTGGTTGACTTCATGTAGTATCGTAACAGTTGAATACATAGTAAAGAAAGTAAAGCAACCATCATATATATAATTGAAAAGTTAAAATTTTGAATGATACTTGTTTCAAAAAAAATTACTATATGATGACAAAATGAGTTTTAAACTAACGCCTTAGCATCACTTCTCCAAAAGCTGATGTTTACCTGTATTACTGAATCCCTGAGAAATACAAGTAGTTTTGAAAGAGTGTCAACAATTAAGTTGGTGAATTCATAAGTATTTAATGTCAATGTTTTTATATGTTTGAAAACTCCCAGAAAATCTCATATTTCCTACTAGTATAAAAGTAGTCTTCTACCAAGACCCGACTGTTTTGAATGTTTGCTTCTAGAAATCCAATTTTTTTCCATAAGTGTGTGGTAGTTTAAAAGTTCCAAAACTGTAATGCAATAGTGTTTTTCATGCCTAGAATAGTAGGTTTATGTATCTATAAAATCACTAAGACATTTGATAACCCCATAAATCAACATGTTTTTAATACTCCATGTGAGTTTTATAACCATGCTATTGACCTAGACTGTCTGTAACAACGTTCTTCAGGCATTGGAATATTATGATGTTTGTCACCCTAGACCTACCAGTCTAACTGTAGCTAACATTTTAGGTGCGGGATTGTCACTCCCTTATAGATCTATACACAAGTATCTTGCTCTCCCTACAAGAGATTATGGTATATAATACATGACTTTAACTGCATACTTGAAAGTACGTGAAGTTGAATGGCTCACAAAACTTAGTATCAAATCGATTTACGTATGAAGATTTCCTTTGTTCTTTTTATATGAAAATATTTCCTTGATATAGTACTTATAGTATGTAAAATTTCATGATTTCTTTGTAAACTATACCTATTATAGTTTTACCAAAAGTGTTTCGTTTGTATGGTAAACCCTAGTGTAGTGTCGACTTTGTATGTAAAGTATAACATTTGTAATAACATTATTAAACATTTATACTCAAAATATAAATAAAGTGTTTGATATTTATATAACAACATGTTTTATTTCAAAAGGACAGGGTGTTATCGTGATATGTTGCATGAGAACGTTTTCGTATGATAGTTATAAATCACATATGATTGATTATATAACAAAAAGTATAGTAAAAGATTGATGTTTTTCACACAAGGATAACTGTGTGTTTACTTGTATCCCCCCCTTAAAAGTGTATGAAAGTATTTACAAAGAATTTGAAAACGTAGTTGTAAGGGTATGAACTCACTTGAGAGATTGAAGAAGGTGAGACGAAAACCGAGCATAACTTCGACTGGAGAAAGTTGATTTCTCTGGATTCTTGGGAATCTCAGGAGTGTAAAACCTTCCTTCAGAACTTGGATGTGAAGACCCGGGCTTCGAGGGTTAAAACGCAGAGCTTCGACACAAGAAAGAAGAGAATTGAGCAATGAAACCCGGAACCCTTTGAGCTCTATATATAGCCCAATTTTTTGGTCCCACATCATGGAAAAAGGGTTTTCCATGTCATGGAGTCGATCCTATCCTCTTCCATGGATGAGACGTTTGTTGCCAAGCCTAAAAACCCACCAGTCATGGTCCCACGTTGTGGCCAGCCTGACAGGCTCAGATTTTGTGTCTCTAACTTGTAAAATCCGTAACTTCCACGTACGAGCTTTGTCTTTGACGTTCTATATATGCACGTGTAGGTGAGAATATTCTCTACAACTCTCGTTTAGATTTCGTTGGCTAATTTTGACTTTATTTTTAATTATTTATTTTTAAAGGTCGGGACACAAAAAGTCCGTTAAAAATCCACAACTTCTTCATCCGACGTCCGCTTTCATCAGACTTTTTACCGTTGTGCTACTATTGACGAGATCTTTGATTCTCGTTTAGATTGTTTCGGCCAAAAATCCCTCGATCTCTATTTCGAGTTTTTAGCTGTCTACCGCTATCCCGAAACTTAGAAAAATCATAACTTGCTCATACGAAGTCAGATTTTGATGTTCTTTTTATGAACATTCACGGTTTAGTATAATATACGACTTTCGTTTAGATACCTAAGGCTAAAATGTACTTTATTGCAATTTCACTTTTTACGTTTGTCAGTGTTTTACCGGTTTTGACACGAATTTTCGATTGATCATAACTTTTTCGTTATAACTCAGATTTTAGTGTTCTTTATATTTCTAAAAACCTTAACACGATAACTATCATTTTAGACAACCCAATAGAGACTTTTGAACAATTTATTTTTGATGTTAATTTCATTATATCAAAAGAGATTACAATTTTTGACTTTTTAGGTCATTACATTGACTCGAAATATCGGGTTGTCACACATACTACCTTCCACATCTATCCGTACATTCCTCAAGAACTTTCTTGACTCCACCAAGTCTCTTCTACCGCTACTGTTCTCTGCTACTCTCATCCTACGCTTGCCCTTGGGTAATCATTAACTCACTCTCCGCCATCAGCTGCATATGAAGTCCATGTCTTCTTCCCCTTACTAGCTTGCGAATACTATTACATATTACTCAAACTAGATAATTTTTCGAATGAGAGATCCTACTCTACAACGGTTGGACTCAAACAAGAGCTGCGAAATAGAGCTAGACCTAACCTTCTGAAATTATTTAGTCCTTGCAATATGTAACTTAGCATATTCGTTTACTAGTTAGTGAAAGACAACTAGAACTCCTAAAAGCACAAAGCAAGCAACATTCAGGAAATGAGTACACATAATTGTAACACCCTGTTTAATAATTAAATAAATAATTAAATTGATGAATGTATATTAGCCCTAAAATAAATAATTATATATAAAAGGTTATTCTCGAGGAGCTAAATGTCATGATTTTGGAGGTTGAGGGTTAAAAGTGTAAGTTTCGAATTGATTTCGTAAATAATTGGGAAGGTAGGGACTTATTTTGCGATTATGGAAAACTTATGGCTGAAGTCGGGTATAAAGGGCATGTAACCTGAACCCTAATGTGGGAGATCAGCCGTCACCTCTCCTGTGATTACCTCAACCGCCATGTGAGGGAACTCCAGCCTCCATCACCACTCGTTGTGTATTTCCGACCGCTCACGTCCCCGAGCGACAGTCGTTACCCACCGACCTTCTTGCCATCGCGATGGAATGTTGTTCAGCTCCTTCGTTTCCCCATTGTCGACGATTGTGAGAGCGTAGAGGATGTGTTCAGGATGCTGCTCTCACTCATAGCCTCCGCCTCAACTCTGATTGTTGGTGCCAAGTCCCAATCCGCGATTCCATGATCGCCGCCGTGCAGGCGTGTTCTTGTGCTATTTCTACATCTGATCAGAACCCTTGTCGTCGTTGTTGTTGAAGCCGGAGACCACCAGGAGGACGAAGCTGCCACCTGCCGCTGCTTGGTGGTTGTTTAGGTGGGTAATTTCTTTGGGTCCAACCATTACTACGAGTTATGTTTGGGTGTATTTGGACAGATATGTTGCATTCGGTTTTCTTTAGGTGGTTGCAATTTGTTTAGCCGGAAAAAAGCCAACACCACCGTGAGGTGGTGGCTACCACCATGCACCACCGTATACTACCACCGAACACAAAAGGGTGGTTGTGTGTGTGTGTGTGTGATTATCCTAGTGTAGTGTGTGTGTGCGTTTATTTCAATAGTTTCATTGTATATTGTAAAAAAAAGAATAATGAAAAGAACTTGAAAACCACCACCTTCTGTTGGTGACTGTCGTCACCAGCCGCCGTGTCGGGTGGGGTGTGCTTGTCTTGTGAGTTGACTCGATTAGGGATGCTTGAAACCCTAATGGGCCCAAAGAAGCTCAAATGGGCCTAATGAAGCTTAATGGACTCTAATGGACCTTAATAAAACCTTAGTGGGCTTAATGACATTCTAGTGGGCCTAGTAGGCCGAATAAAACCCTAATGGACCTAAAAGCACAATAAATTGATAAATGGGCTAACATTTGGGACGAAAGAACCGCAATGCCAATAAAACCCTAACTTAGGGAATTAATCAGGACACATGGGAATTATTTAATATCTGGATATATTAAATAATAATCGTTGTCAAGAAATTAATCCAAGCAATATTGGACTTAATTGATTACGTCCGTAGAGGATTAACTCCTTAATGGGTTAAGTAGGAAACTTAACCCTAATCGTCATTTTATGTGAGACCCTAATTTCACTTGGGTTTATTCTTGGGCCTAAATAATTAAGATAATAATGGGCCATCCAAGAGCAAGCAATTGAACTAGAATAATTTAATGGGCCTGGGGTAAGGCCCATGTAAGGGGCTTAGGCCTAATTTGGAAAATTAGGCCATAGATGGGCCATAGTTTGGGCCTTAATGATTATATGATGTTGGGCCTTAGAACAAGACCATGTATAGGCCTATGCCCAATTTGGAAAATTGGGCCATATGTTGGGCTTTGATTACCTAGTGGACTTTGGGCCTAACGTTTGGGCCTTGGGCTTTATAAGCCAAGCATGGGGTTATGAAGTAATTATCCAAGTATGTATTATGGTTATGTATTGGGTCCCAATTACTAATTGGGTGTTGTTTTGGTGTTGAAAGTTCGGGAATATGTCATCCAACAGTTAGGGTTGAGTCTGTGGGACTTCAGCAAGTGTGGGATTGTGTCTTCGGGACTTCAGCAGTGTGAGGTGAGTTACCTTCTAGTAGCGGTGGGTCTAAGGCCACAATGCCGACCCACCAGTAGGAGATGTATGATAGATGATTGTCTTTGTGATATCATCTAGGTTTGCTACTACCTGATATGTTATATGCTAGCATGATATGTTGTATGTGATAGTAGTAGAGTTCGGTTGTTCGGACCGAAGGGTAGTCAGACACCCTATGTACATCGGACTGTATGTGATGATATGTTTGCATGTTGGCTTGTTATGTTATATGCGATAGAGGTAGTAGGAGGGGATCAGTCCCCGAGTTCGGTTGTTAGGACCGAAGGGTAGTTCAGGCACCCCAGATATATCTGATATTATGTTTGTGTTATGTTGTATGTGATAGTAGTAGTAGGGGGTGAAATAGCCCCTGAGGTTCGGTTGTTAGGACCGAAGGATAGTCAGCACCCCAGAATAGCTCGACATGGGTAGGTCAGCACCCCAGAATGGCTTGACATGGGAAGGACGGCACCCCAGAATGGCCGCATGGGTAGGTCGGCACCCCAGAATGGCCGTACCGGGTAGGTCCGGGCACCCCATAAATGTCTGACAGTATGTATGTGGTATGATGGGGGAACTCACTAAGCTTTGTGCTTACGGTTTTCAGTTTTGGTTTCAGGTACTTCGTGTCTAATGGAAAGGAGCCAGCTTGATCGTAGTGCATCACACTATGGTTTTCCGCACATGAGATCTTTGGGATTACAATCTGATATTGTTTTATGATAACATGTTTAGTTATTTCTACTTTGGTTTTGACATGACATGACATTACAAATGTTTTATTACATTGTTGGTTTTATAATGACGTATTAAAAAATGAAATGTTTGGCCTGTATTTTTGGGATGTTACAAGTTGGTATCAGAGCCTTGGTTTGAGGGATTCGGATATGCTCCCGGGTGTGTCTGAACTCAAACTAAGGGCTTGGTATGAAAATTTTCAAAAGTAAAACCATTTTATAAAAAGGAGTTTGAAATGAATATGAAAAGGAAGAGGAACTTTAAGAAGAACAAAGTATGTGATGCGTGCAATCAGTCGAGCTCAAGTAAGTTTTCCCAAGATACCCATACATGTTATGTTATGGTATGATATGGTATGATTATGAGAATTGCATGCTAGATTAGGGCTAAGGATCAAGGAGGATGCCTTATATGCCTATTGCATGTGCTTGTAGACTTGAATGCTAGTACTGATCAGTCAGTGATAGGATAGCCTGTTTAGGTTATGCCTGGTTGTATGAACCTTTGAATTGTATGTACAAAATCCTGATTAGAGGATAGAATGGTCTGATTGGAATATGATGGTTAGATTTTCCATTGTCTGAATGATGCTTGCTCTGTGCTTTGTGGGACTCTTAGTAATGTGAGCTAACTATTAAGTGAATATGCTAGGTCACATGGGACATAGACCGGATAATCTCAAAGTGAGAGACTTGACCCTATTACGCAGCTCTTATCTGAGTCCAACCGTTCTAGGGATGGGTCTTTTACTCGAAGGATTATCTGATCTCTGTTGCATGTGGCTATATTCATGAGGTAGCTAGTTGACATTACTGGGAATCTTTCAGCAGCTGAGGACTGGGTGAGTTCGGGAACCTAGGAAAGCCTAGGATATGTTTCAGTGAGTTAATAGTGAGGCTCAGTTAGAATTGGGTGTACCAGTTGAGGAAGTGACTTGGAGGATCTGGTAGGATTGCCAAGGAAAGTATGGATAAGTGTGGAAGGTAGTATTGGGCCCGTACTACTGAATGCACATGATCCATACTCGAATCAGTGAGAGTCTTGGAGAATCTGAGAAACTTCAGGAAAGAGTTTGTGACCCACTTTGGGGACAGAGGATGTTCTAGTTGTTGCAGCTTAGCCATTGGCAAGCGAGATAGTGAGCGTGACAGGGTGTTAGACCCTGAAGGATATGATTTCCAAGAGGTTGTAGATGCGAGATTGATCTGGAGCACCCTAGAAAGAGAGGGTTGTGCTAGGTGGGTATAGTAGAGGATCCCGGGATGAGACCCATGACTTTTGATCATCGGGTGGAGGGCCAGCAGGGCCAGAGTCAGTGCAATGCGTACGAGAGAGTACACGAGGGAGTTTGTCACTCCAAGGGTTTAGGCTGCTACAGGTGTGGCAGGGTTGATCATGTCAGCTGGAGGTGACTAGGGTTCCTCCAGATGTTGCGAGTATGTCATCTTTTATTGCTACCCGATTCATGTTGGGAATACGTATCGCTTTGGAATTGAGAGTGAGTTTGGATAAGTCGGATCTCGAGTCGGTTTTCTGCTAGTGTTTGGGTTATCAGGGATCATATATGCCATCCTGCAAGCCGAAAAGTCATTGATGAACCCACAAGGGATGCATCTTGCAGAGTGGGCTCCGCGTGTACCGTTATCATTTCGGATCTTTGTCGAGATCTGTACAGGAGTATTGTTTGGAAGATCGTGGGTTAGGGTTAGAGCGATAGTTCTCCAGTGAAGTCAGCGTTCTGAGGTTCTATCATTGTTCATGTGTGGTCGGTAATTGTCTATGGATGAACTTTGGAGTTCAAGGCACTACCGTTGATAGGATAGAGCTGGTGAGAACGAGGATTCATCAGCCAGAGTGAAGATTCATCAGCCAGAGTGAAGATTAAGGTCTTCAGTGGTCAGCCTGACAGATGAATTGAGGTGTTAGAATGGAACAAATTTCAAGAGTACTCTTCAAGATTTCAGAGGATGGGCGATCTTAAGGTTTAATCGGTGATTAAACGCTAGCATTGGTAAGCACATTTTGTCATCAGTGGGATATTAGAAAGCAAGACGGATTGGGAATCCTTCAATTCTCGCATGCTGTGAAGACTTAGTCGAATTTAAGTGGGGGATAGACTTTTTTTAAGGTTCTCCAAATGTGAGTTCTGGTTGCGTGGGGTGCAATCTCTTGGCCACCTTGTCAACCAGAAGGGTATTCTAGTTGATCTGACCAAGATAGAGGGCATGATGCAGTGGGAGATTCCAAGGTCTCCATCTGAGATTCGGAGTCCGCTGGGTCTAGCAAGTTATTATCGGAGATTTATATGGGATTTCTACGAGATTGCGGTTCCTTTGTCCTGACTGACCAAGAAGTCGGATACCTTTCATTGGGGGATTGAGCAGCAGTCAGCCTTCGAAAATCTCAGACAGTGGTTGTGCGAGGCACCGATTCTCACCCTGCCAGAGGGTGTAGATGATTTCTTGGTTTACCGTGATGCTTTGATCGCGGGCATGGGTACGGTACTGATACAATGGGGTCACGTGATAACAGGTTTTGGTAACCAGATTTGAGTTCCTGTTAGGACTCAAGTTCAGTTGTGTGTTAGGTCGAGTGCGTGTTTGACCCAGTGCAGAAAGTGTTGTAAGACTACGGGGGTAGCCGTATCATTCACTAGCAGTCAGTTATCATGGGGGTGTTGTAAGTCTGCGGGTGTAGGCGTAACATTCACCAGGTTGGCAGATGGTGTTAGGGTGTTGTGAGTCTACGGGTGTAGCCGTAGCATTCACCAGGTTGGCAGATAGTACTAGAGTGTTGTAAGTCTGCAGGTGTAGCCGCAACATTCACTAGGTTAGTAGATAGTGTGAGCGCGTTGTTAGGACGTCGAATGAACAGTAGTACCCACCAGTTCGGGTGGAGCAGTAAGGGTAAGGAAATCCACGGATTGGATTTCAGAATTACCCATGGATTAGATCTGGTTGAACCAGTGATATGACTGTAGGAGCGCCACTACAGTTATGGGATCAGGAAATAAATTGACTGTATAAGATTGCTTATGATATAAGGCTACCATCGGTTAGGTGGCAATCACTTTCAACCTTGGATTTGATGATGATAGGAGTCGACGTATGGACCCGATTGGTTAGATTAGAAAGTCGTTAGAGCCACAGTGGCATGATAACTAGTGGCAATTAGTTCTAGAGAAGGATTTCATTCAGGAGTCGTGTGAGACGACTAAGTGTGAGTCCTTTGACTCCATAGTCGGACAGAAACCCGATATTTTAGATGATTGGTGAATGAGTTGAGACCAGGGAGGTCATGATAGATTTTGGGAAGCAACTATGTAGCAGCGTACTACTTCATGCAAATTAGTGTTTGAGTAGTTTCAGCATTTGGGCAGTGCTAGTATGTGTGTTTTGGGTTGCACATACAAGTGGAATAGCTAGCTATTTAGGGAGTGCTAAGTCACTCACAACGGGATTATATGAGTTTGGTCATGTATAAGTGATTTGCAAGGATAATTGGGTCTGTGACCCTGTTTTATAGTGGGAACCACGAGTTATCAGGAGGTGAGTAGTTAGTTGAGGGATAAGCAGATTGGTTCCACCTATAATGATTCAGTATGAGAGGTATGTCAAAGATTCAGGTCATCTCGAGACAACAAGTTTCAGACCAAGTTGATGTTATCTTGTGCGAGAAATTCATTCATCTATTGATGTTAGGGCTTTGTGAAGAATGGTCACGGTTTCCCTAGGAGGGCTAGGGTGTGCCCAGGATGGTAACCATGTTGCTAGAAGTGGTTGGGTGTGTAAGGACTGATAAGGAATGATTTCGAGGACAAAATCTAATTGAAGTGGGGGAGAGTTGTAACACCCTATTTAATTATTAAATAAATAACTAAATTGATGAATGTATATTAGCCGTAAAATAAATAATTATATATAAAAGGTTGTTCTCGAGGAGCTAAATTTCATGATTTTGGAGGTTGGGGGTTAAAAGTGTAAGTTTCGAATTGATTTCATAAATAATTGGGAAGGTAGGGACTTATTTTGAGATTATGGCAAACTTATGGCTGAAGTCGGGTATAAAGGGCATATAACCTGAACCCTAATGTGGGAGAGCAGCCGTCACCTATCCTGTGATTAACTTAGCCATCGTGTGAGGGAACTCCAGCCTCCATCACCACTCGTTGTGTTTTCCTGACCGCTCACGTCCTCGAGCGACCTTCGTTACCCGCTGACCTTCTTACCATCGCGGTGGAATGTTGTTCAGCTCCTTCGTTGCCCCATTGTCGACGATTGTGAGAGCCTGGAGGACGTTTTCAGGCTGCTGCTCTCACTCACAGCCTCCGCCTCAACTCCGATTGTTGGTGCCAAGTCCCAATCCGTGATTCCATCGTCATCGTCGTGCAGGCGTGTTCTTTTGCTGTTTCTACCTCCGATCAGAACCCTTGTCGTCCTTGTTGTTGAAGCTGGAGACCACCAGGAGGCTGAAGCCGTCACCTGTTGCCGCTTGGTGGTTGTTTAGGTGGGTAATTTCTTTGGGTCCAACCATTGCTACGAGTTATGTTTGGGTGTATTTGGAGAGATATGTTGCATTCGGTTTTCTTTAGGTGGTTGCAATTTGTTTAGCCGGAAAAAAGCCAACACCACCGTGAGGTGGTGGCTGCCACCATGCACCACCGTGTACTACCACCGAACACCACAAGGGTGGTTATGTGTGTGTGTGATTATCCTAGTGTAGTGTGTGTGTGCGCGTTTATTTCAATAGTTTCATTGTATATTGTAAAAAAAGAATAATGAAAAGAACTTGAAAACCACCACCTTAGGGTGGTGGCTGCCGCCTCCTACCGCCACCAGTCGCCGTGTCGGGTGGGGTGTGCTTGTCTTGTGAGTTGACTCGATTGGGGATGCTTGAAACCCTAATGGGCCCATAGAATCTCAAATGGGCCCAATGAAGCTTAATGGACTCTAATGGACCTTAATAAAACCTCAGTGGGCTTAATGACATTCTAGTGGGCCTAGTAGGCCCAATAAAACCCTAATGGACCTAAAAGCCTAATAAATTGATAAATGGGCTAACATTTAGGACGAAAGAACCGCAATGCCAATAAAACCCTAACTTGGGGAATTAATCGGGACGCATGGGAATTATTTAATATCTAGATATATTAAATAATAATCGTTGTCAAGAAATTAATCCAAGCAATATTGGACTTAATTGATTAAGTCCTTAGAGGATTAACTCCTTAATGGGTTAAGTAGGAAACTTAACCCTAATCGTCATTTTATGTGAGACCCTAATTTCACTTGGGTTTATTATTGGGCCTTTCTATTGGGCCGAAATGATTAAGATAATAATGGACCATCCAAGAACAAGCAATTGAACTAGAATAATTTAATGGGCCTGGGGTAAGGCCCATGTAAGGGGCTTAGGCCTAATTTGGAAAATTGGGCCATAGATGGGCCATAGTTTGCTCCTTAATGATTATATGATGTTGGACGTTAGAACAAGACCATGTATAGGCTTGGGCCCAATTTGGAAAATTGGGCCATATGTTGGGCTTTGATTTCCTAGTGGACTTTGGGCCTAAGGATTGGGCCTTGGGCTTATATAAGCCAAGCCTGGGGTAATGAAGTAATTATCCAAGTATGTATTATGGTTATGTATTGGGACCCAATTACTAATTGGGTGTTGTTTTGGTGTTGATAGTTCAGGATCTGTCATCCAACAGTTGGGGTTAAGTTTGCGGGACTTCAGCAAGTGTGGGATTGTGTCTTCGGGACTTCAGCAGTGTGAGGTGAGTTACCTTCCAGTAGAGGTGGGTCTAAGGCCACAATGTTGGCCCACCAGTAGGAGATGTGTGATAGATGATTGTCTTTTTGATATCATCTAGGTTTGCTACTACCTGATATGTTATATGCTAGCATGATATGTTGTATGTGATAGTAGTAGATTCGGTTGTTAGGACCGAAGGGTAGTCAGACACCCCATGTACGTATGACAGTCTGTGATGATATGTTTGCATGCTAGCTTGTTATGTTATATGCTATAGAGGTAGTAGGAGGGGATCAGTCCCCGAGTTCGATTGTTAGGACCGAAGGGTAGTTCAGGCACCCCCAGATATATTTGATATTATGTTTGTGTTATGTTGTATGTGATAGTAGTAGTAGGGGGTGAAATAGTCCCCGAGGTTCGGCTGTTAGGACCGAAGGGTAGTCAGCACCCCAGAATAGCTCCACATGGGTAGGTCAGCACCCTAGAATGACTTGACACGGGAAGGATGGCACCCCAGAATGGCCGCATGGGTAGGTCGGCACCCCAGAATGGCCGTACCGGGTAGGTCCGGGCACCCCAGAAATGCCTGACAGTATGTATGTGATATGATTGTATTGTATGTGGTATGATGGGGGAACTCACTAAGCTTTGTGCTTACGGTTTTCAGTTTTGGTTTCAGGTACTTCGTCTCTAATGGAAAGGAACCGGCTTGATCGCAGCGCATCACACTATGGTTTTCCGCACATGAGATCTTTGGGATTACACTCTGATATTATTTTATGATCACATGTTTTGTTATTTCTACTTTGGTTTTGACATGACATGACATTACAAATGTTTTATTACACTGTTGGTTTTATAATGACATATTTAAAAATGAAATTTTTGGCCTGTATTTTTGGGATGTTACAATAATCAAGCATATACTACTCAGACTATCACCCTGACTAATCTTTACTAGCATGCAGTTCTCATAAAGCCGAATCACATATAATAGGAACATAAGGCATCCTTGCTAGATCCCTAGCCCTAATCTAGCATGTTGTTCAAATAAAGCTGATATCATAACATAACATAACTTGTATGGGTAATTTAGGAGTACTTACTTGAGCTTGGCTGATTGCACGCATCACACACCTTGTTCTTTTCAAAGTTCTTTTCTCTTTTCAAGATTCTTTTTATAAAAGGGTTTTACTTTTGAAAATTTTCATACCAAGTCCTTAGTTTGAGTTCAGATACACCTGAGAATGTGCCCGAATCCCTCAAACAAAGGCTCTGATACCAACTTGTAACATCCTAAAATTCAAGGCCAAAAATTATTTAATTAAGTTTTTTTAAATCCAACAGTATAAGAAAAATTACATAATAACATATCATGTCAAAACCAATACATCAATAATCAAAGCATGTTATCATAAAACAATATCAAAGTATAATCCTAAGGATCTCATGTGTGGAAAACATAGTGTGATACATGGAGATCAAGCCGACTCCTTTCCTTTAAAAACGAGTACCTGAAACCAAAACTGTAAACCGTAAGCACGAAGCTTAGTGAGTTCCCCAAATACCACATACCATACATATCAACATACCTCCTAGCATATATGGGTGCTGGCCTACCCCTTCGGTCTCTTTCAACCGGATACTTGTAGGGTTTTAAGCATTCTAACACTCCTAAGGTGTACATGTAACCCTAGAAACCTTGGATCTATGTTTGTCTAAAATACATGCAAAATTTGATTTCCAAGGTTCTTAATCCTATCTAGCATACATGGGGAACTTTAATCATAAAAGATAGCTAGAAATACATACCTTGTAGTAATTTGGATTCCTTTAAAACCTTGTGAGCCTAGCACCCCAAGTGTGATGCCTCAAATGTCTCACACAACACCAAATGCACTTGGAATAAACTTTGAGAGAAATGTCACAATTCGAAAATCGACTAGCTCTCACTTGTATATCCAGTGGCCGATTTTGGTGAGCATAAGCATCCTTATATAGTGTGTTACAATTAGGGTTACACCTTGTAAACCCTAATTGTCATGACCTTTCATTTCCATGACCCATGGGTCCTATAAACACCATGGAGCATCCTATGAGCCTTAGTCCAACTTGATAATCCATGGAGCATTAAGCCCACTATACAAGTATGAGTGATTTACACAATCAATCCATATACTTAATTAGTCACCTTTTGATCACTTAATTAATTCTAGATTAATTCTTAATCAATACTAATTAAATAATACTATTATTAATATATTAGAACTTATAATATATTAATAAACCATAAGTGTTATTTCTCTCATTTTAGTCTATCCAAATTCATGATTCCATGCAACCCAAATGGACCATGCCAAACCGGGTCAAGGACATACCAGAAATAGTTATGGACTTAGATACCTTATCCAACAGTCTCCCACTTGGATAAGCCTAATAACTATAACTGCTAGTATGACTTCAGGAACAGATCAACAATCGTAGCTCTTTCAAGGTCTCTCGAAATTGAGATGATGATGCTACGCCATTTAAGATAAGTGATCATATAATCCTCTGTTCTAGATATTAGCCGGGTAAATACATGGAACAAAGTCTTACTTATTGTCCAGCAGTTTGTTTCCCGATTTCCGATTTGTTTGAAAAAGAACTTAATCGAACACATCAATTTAGTTCTAACCAGGCCCGATACATAGGTCAAAACTGTTGGATTAATGTCTAAGTCCATAACTATAATTGGTAAGACTTGACCCGACCCGGCATGGTCCATTTGGGTTGCATGGCATCATGCATTTGGATAAGACTATAATGAGAGAAATAAGACACCTATGGTTATTAATATATTATAAGTTCTAGTATATTAATAATAAGAATAATAAGATTATTTAATTAGTATTGATCAAGAATTAATCTAGGATTAATTAAGTGGTCAAAAGAAGACTAATTAAATATATGGGTTGATTGTGTAAATCATCCATACTTTTATAGTGGGCTAATGCTCCATGGATTATCTAGTTGGTCCAAAACCTATATGATGCTCCATGGATGCTCCATGGTGTATTTGAACCCATGGATCCAAGGAAATGGAAAGTCATGAAAATTAGGGTTTACCCTAATTGTAACACTATATAAAGATCTTATTCTTGACAAAATCGGCCACTAGAGAGAGTAAGAAAGGGCTAGCCGGTTTTCATGAAGTGTAGAATTCTCTCAAGTTATTCCAAGTGTATTTGGTGTTGTGTGAACCATTTGAGGTGTCACACTTGGGGCACTAGGCACTCAAGCTTCATGAAGACTTTCTACATCAAAGAGGTATGTAATCTATCTTGCTATAGTCATTGTTTTGTATGCTAGATTAGGATAATACCTTAGAAGTTCTTATTTGCATGTATAATAGAGAAAACATAGATCCAAGGTATTTAGGGTTGCATGTACACTTAGGAGTGTTAGAATGCTCAAAACCCAATAGTGGTATCAGAGCCTAGGCTTGTTTTCTTGTTATACTTACAAATAGAGATGAAAAATCGAGTTTTGATGTTGTTTGCCCAGCAGACTCGCCGAGTCCAAGGCAAAAAGCATCCAACTCGCCGAGTTGGTTCATGCACTCGACGAGTTGGACCCCCAGATAGCGTAAATTCGACTTTTTGGCTAGAATTGGACTAGGAACATTACCCTAAGATGTTTTTGGACTTATAAACTTGTTTTTGACGTGGTAATGTTCATGGTAATCCAATTTCAAAGATAATTGTCAATAGATTTATGTTTTGTATTAGTTTAAGGTTTAGACTAATTACATGAAAAAGTTTGATTTGAATTATCTTGTTCTTATGAGTTGCTTAGATTAATAGAAAAGTTGAGTGAAATAGTTGTTTTCAATCCAAATTAATCTAAGAGTTGATTCTAAAATGTGTTTTTGTAACTTGTCCTCAAGTTATATGAAAAGACACATTTAAGTTTCATAAAACTCATAAAAGTTGGCAAAGGTTACAAAATGAAGAGTCTAGTTCTAATTAATTGGTGTTATGACTCCATAATTTGTCCTCAAGTTATGGAGGACCAAGAGTCTCTTCATTAAATAATAAATAAATAAAAAAAGTGTAACCTTAATTAATTCCATAAGTTATAAAATAAATAAAAGTTAATTCTTTTATTAGTTTAAAGTCTTCCATAACTTGTCCTCAAGTTATGGAACTTGAAGAGTTTTTGGATTAAAACTACTTTAAACGCATAAGTTATGAAATTAATTAGTTTTGAATAGTTTCAAAACTTGCCCTCAAGTTTTGGAATTTGTAAAGTTTTCTCTTATGAATACTTTAATTCCAAGTTAGCCCTTAGAATTTTAAAAGTTAAAATTCAACCCTTATACTTTATAATATTATAAATTAATAATATATATATATATATATATATATATATATATATATATATATATATATATATATATATGTATAAGAGTAAAGTCGGTCTTACCGCTAGTACGCCTCATTCACGAAGCCGGTCCATAAGGTGGGTATAAGGTTGTTGCCTATAAAATGGCAATTTAATGGGTGTCCACTCTCACCCACCGCTTGCTTGACTGGTGGAGGGTCGTTAGCCGAACGGGTTTGACATGACTATAATTCTCCCTTCATTAAAAGTATTAATGATAAATACTAAGTAACTAAACTCTTAATAATACCCAATCTTAGTTACTTAGGAAAATGTGAATAAGGTGCTAATCCATGAAATTACACTTTGCACTTTGTTTAAGTCGGTTAGTGGAGCATGTGTGGTTAACCGGCACACTAACTCGTATTTAACAAGGTAGGCAAAGGGTAACTTAATGTTTATCATAGTATCGATGGAGCGTGTGTGGTTAACCGGCACATCGATTGAGGGGTAAACACTTAAGGGTACCAAGTAATTTGCATGGTTACTTCACACCTTGTTTTGTGATCCTCGGCATCCCAGTCACAAAACCTGAACGGTACACTCGAGATTGAAACATGCTATTGAACAGTTCAATGAATCTCAAAAGATCTAGGAGTTTCGAAACCAATTAAAACCTAATAATACATTTCGTTTATCTTGGTGGAAATTGGTGAATCGTCATTCACCTACCTTCAAATTTTTTATAGCCTGGATTACGGCATACCTCTTCTAAGTTATAAAATAGTTTGTTGGGTCCTAGCCTTAATATTTCATATTGGGTGTCATATTAAGGACTTAAGATCAACTATCTTGAATATCTCCCAAAACATGTCTGGTTTAGACATTTATGATCTTCCCAAATCTCTTGAAACAAGCTTTCCTAAATGAAGATGATGTCCCATGGAAATCATACTTCTTTCACCTCCTCCAATTATTCTCCCCAACCCACAAGTTCTTGAAAAGTTTAAGGTCACTCGAGCCTTATTGGCAAGTAAAGGTCTAGTTGTGGTCACATCTTGGAGATGTAGTCACATATTGACAAGCCGGGAGAGTTGGGTGTCAAAGTCTTGAGAAAGTTGGTGGTTCAATCACTTTCTAAGTCACATAGTGAGTTCTTTTGGAACACCTATGAAACAGACTATGACAAGACCCTTAATGATCTTATCTATTTGTTAAGATCAACTTCCTTAAAACTTGATGGACATTGACAATAGTGACACAAGAAATTCAGAAAAGCATTCTCTTCCCAATGGAAAGGGATCGGCCATAGTCAATTCGGTTAACCAAATGGTAAAGAGAAAAGCTAAGTCTGTGATAGTCCCGTGTACCATTATCAAAGGGTCCATATGTTTATATTGCCAAAGGAAGGGGCATTGGTTGCGAAGCCGCCAAATTTACCTAAGAATGTTAAAGTCAATAAGTTTCACTCTACTTCAGGTAAAATCCACTATCTAACTCTGCTAAGTTTCTATTCTGAGATTCTTATTACATGATGTGACTGAGTCACATGTTGATGTTTTAAGAATCAAAGAAAAGTAAAGGAACTTAAAGAAAGAATATGCTGAATCTGATCGCATAGATGGATTTCTATCGCGTAGTTTGAAGATCGGATTCTTGAGCTACTTCTTAGGAGTTATGAGATATTGCTTAGGAATAGATAAGAACAAGTTTTCATATGGATTGTAAGGATAAGTTTTTCCGCAAAATTTTAAAATAGAAGAAAATTTTTGATTTTATTTATTTTAAAATATCCTTACAATGGCATTTGAGGAAAAATTGTTGCTTATATGATTCCTTTAATAGCAAGAGTGGAAATATGAAATTGATTCTTTCATGTGTGGTAATGTCTAAATTTACCAAATAAGGAAAGATTCTCATCACCCAAGTCTCAATTGGACTGGAACATGGAATCATGCAAGTTGTATAGCATGATGAATGAGAACTTTCAAGTATTGGAAAAATTAAGACTAATTACTTGTTCACATGGATGTGTGAGTCAAGTGAAGGACTAAGGGATCAAGTACACATTCTTGTGCACTGGTCAAGTCTACCACAAAAGATCGATAAGACTATTCGTCATTATTTACTATAGCTCAGTAAATATGGTTATACTTACAAGCTTAAGTGTAATTCTGAGACATTGGAAAGAGGTTCCAAAGTATGGAAGAGCGAATAAGAAGAATCAACTTAGGCAGAAAGATAAAAGTTTCTCAAATTTGAAAAGATGGGAGAGTACTTTAGTATCAGTTTTATGATCATCTTAATGATTTATAGACATTATCACAATTCATCCTCTAAGTGCATTCTGATAGTTAAGAAGAGGAGTGATGAATTGTTGAAGTGGTTAAATCAAGAAGATGAGTCATACTTCGTTCCAATACAAGTCTTAGAGTTATACTCTAAAATTGTAACTTGAGTGACATGTCTTAAAGAAGGTTTAAAACACTTGTCAAATAAAAGTTTTCTAGTCTTGTACATTTGAAATTGGTAAGTTGTGATGTTTTAGATAAAACAAAGACCAACTAAGGCCAACTGTGTGAAGTGTTTGTTTTGATTAGAATCTGCACTATCTCTTGGATGTTTGACAAGGGAGTCTTATAGGTCAAGAGGACAGTGTGACTCTTAAAGGCATTGAAAGTCTCAAGAACTAATCAAGAATAAAACCTAAAGTTCTTCACTAGCACACGACTTAAGGTTTATAACCTATCGTGTTGACATATTCTGTGCCCATTCCATTAAAGTTGGCTTTGCAAATGAGTTCTTAGAGTTCTCAATTAGTTGCACAACAACTTGGAAGCAATGGCAGACCCTTGAGCTGCCAGGTGGCAAGAAATTAAGATTGAGTTCAATCCATATGAGTTTGGATTTGTCATTATCCTTGTCTTGTGATTATGGTTTTGAAAAATTCATATGGGTAGGAACTCCTATACCATAAAAGTCTAAGTGTCATAAGGTTTCTCTTCGATTCATGAAAATGATGGTGAGGAAACACTTTCACTAAGTAGATTTTAGCTAGATAGAAATTGTGATATTTGCATTCTCAAAGTCGTTAGTGGAGCGTGTGTGGTTTACCGGCACACTAACCTGGACTTGTGAGAAGTGGCAAAAAGGTCTAACCATTATGATTACGGAATCCCTCTTCATAATTGTTTAGACACACAAGTGTGCTATCTAAGGGAAGGTGTATGATTTTGATAAAGTCTTATCAAAACAATCTAGTATCAGAAATCTGAACTTTGGTAAGAAAGTCAGCTGATTTCTGAATACATGTCAAAACTAGTGGGAGCATAAGTGTTATGCTAATAATCATCATGTTAGTGGGAGCATGATAATTATGATAAGTATTGCAAGTTAGCAATGTTAATTATAGAAAACAAAAGGTTTCAATTGGGAAAAGTTGTTTTGCTATAATTAAGGGAGAGGAAACTATACTTCATCTCAAATCTATAAGCTTAGATCATGAGGCTTTAATCATTTAGTCAAGGATATATATATATATATATATATATATATATATATATATATATATATATATATATATATATATATATATATATATGAATTTCATGTTGGAATGGCTTAACATAAGGAAATTTGCGTTCTAAAATTCGATTATGATTACGGCATCCCTTTTCATAATCTGAATTATGAGAACTTGGCAAATAGAAATGGAAATGTTATAGCAAAAGACTAGTTTAGTCTTTATGTGAGACATCATGAATCGTGTCCCATATGCTTCGGATATGGGATCGATTACATGTGCTATATTCATCCTTTCTAAAATTTTCCAAATGCCTGGGGAATTAAGAAGGGAAACAACAAATGGATAGAGAGAATGATTATAATCCATGTCTCAGTCCATATGATATCTAGAATGGAGGAATAGATGATCCCTTATCTAATGGACAAGTCATTGACAAAGGTCAGAGTTCATCTACAAGGTCAAGAGTTCGATAGAAGCTTTTGAGAGCTACGATTGCCAGTCGGTTCCTGAAGTCATACGCAATATTAGTTTTAGACTTATCCAAGTGGGAGACTATTGGATTAATGTCTAAGTCCATAACGATAATTGGTAAGACTTGACCCAACCCGGCATGGTCCATTTGGGTTGCATGGCATCATGCATTTGGATAAGACTATAATGAGAGAAATAAGACACTCATGGTTATTAATATATTATAAGTTCTAGTATATTAATAATAAGAATAATAAGATTATTTAATTAGTATTGATCAAGAATTAATCTTGGATTAATTAAGTGATCAAAAGAAGACTAATTAAATATATGGGTTGATTGTGTAAATCATCCATACTTGTATAGTGGGCTAATGCTCCATGGATTATCTAGTTTGGCTAAAACCCATATGATGCTCCATGGTGTATTTGAACACATGGATCCAAGGAAATGGAAAGTCATGACAATTAGGGTTTACCCTAATTGTAACACTATATAAATATCTTATTCTTGACAAAATCGGCCAATAGAGAGAGTAAGAAAGGGCTAGCCGATTTTCATGAAGTGTAGAATTCTCTCAAGTTATTCCAAGTGTATTTGGTATTGTGTGAACCATTTGAGGTGTCACACTTGGGGCACTAGGCACTCAAGCTTCATGAAGACTTTCTACATCAAAGAGGTATGTAATCTATCTTGCTATAGTCATTGTTTTGTATGCTAGATTAGGATAATACCTTGGAAGTTATTATTTGCATGTATAATAGAGAAAACATAGATCCAAGGTATTTAGGGTTGCATGTACACTTAGGAGTGTTAGAATGCTCAAAACCCAACAAAAAAAAATCATCGAGGGGCCCAGATATCACTTTTAATCCAAGAAGGAACAGATAAACTCCGACTCGTATTCTTGTTCTACTACTTGTTGAATCACACACAAAAGTACGTTTTATAACATCGAGTTACCAATGCGGTTTTGTACGATCAATGTATAACCAACTCATAGGCAACAAGTCATATCTCTAGGTTTGAAGACTTATATGATATTACCGTCTCACGATCACTCGAGATAAATTCCATGAAGTGATACCAGTGAGTGTGGGTTGAGTCCAATACTCATAACTTATGAGTACTCATGAAGTGTTGTAGAACCACTTTTCTACAAGCCAACCTCATGACAGTCTTTATTCATATCTACTTCCGACATATGACTGATTGTGGAAAATTTTAAAAATATGTAATACACAACATATGTATTCTGGAAGTCAAAACATGCAAAAGAAACAATAGTAAACGATTGACAAAAGATAGCAACACTTTACTCATAAATAAACACAACTTTTATTCATCATCAAATGTCAATTACACTTTACAAATTTCCGAGTTATCTAACTACTAAAAATAATATCATCCTTCAACCCTATGCGCCTCGCATGCTGGAGATGCTTAAACCTACCCAGTCCCTTCGTGAGGGGATCTGTCGGGTTCTCATCTGATGATACCCTTTTTGCCACGAGGAGTCCTTCTTCTATTCGATGTCTGATCAAATGGTATTTTCTATCGATGTGTCTGGATCTCCCATGATCCCTTGGTTCTTTTGCTAAGGCAACTGCACTTTCACAATCACAAAAAAATTCTATTGGCTCCTTTATAGCTGGTACTACTCCAAGGTCTCCAATGAAGTTCTTCAGCCATATCATCTCCTTTGTTGCTACATACTCTGATTCGCAAGTTGAATCAGCCATAGTCTCCTGCTTGGAACTTTTCCAAGTAATTGCTCCTCCATTTAAGGTAAAGACCCAACCCGACTGAGAGCGAAAATTATCCCTATCAATCTGGAAGCTAGCATCACTATACCCTACAACTCTAAACTCATCACTCCCACCGAGGGTAAGGAACAAGTCCTTTGTCCTCTAAAGGTACTTGAGAATGTTCTTTACCGCAGTCCAGTGAGCCATGTCAGGGTTACCCTGATGTCTGCTGACCATGCTCAAGGCCAAGGCTACATCAGGACGAGTACAAGTCATAACATACATGATCGAGCCTACAATGATAGCATAAGGTACTCGACTCATTTCTGCTACCTCATCCTCGGTACTCGGGCTCTGAGAATCAGGGGGGGCACACGACGTTGGGCCCGACAAGTATATAGACACGGACTACGAGTTTGATGGGACCGATGACGACATGGAGGAAGAACAAGACACAGGCGAGGATTCCATCACACCACCTACCAGCAAGATACAGCAGAACCACCCTATCCCACCTGAGAATCCCGCGAGAGATAATCGTTCTCCAGAAGCTAAGATTTCCGCTCTATGGCTACAACTATTCGCCATGGAAGCACGAGCGGTGCAGGCTGAACAGGAAAGAGATGAAGTCATTGGAGAAATGAATGAGATGGCCCAGTTGTTGGAACAACACTTCGGTATATGACCTCGTTGCCATCGTCGGGCGCTCCTTAGAGTGTTAGGACCAACCTTACCCTACTAGTACTATGATTTATGCTATGTACCATCGAATCTACATTTAAGTGATTACACTACTCGTAGTGTCGTTATGCTACCGAACTTGGGCCACTTATGTATGCTCTTTCGAACAAATTTTCATGTATCAAAGTACGAATATTATTAGTGGAAAAATATATGTGTTCTATTGTGATGTTGTTATCTATTATGTGTTATATTTCCATGATTGTATGTTAATATGTGAAACTACTTGAGTACATATTATACACCCAGTCTATAGGACCACAAACTCACAAATTTTTTGGCACTCAACATCTTTCCGCTCCATGACAGAAAGATACCACAACGACCTGCTCGTGGAAACCCTGTACCAACCCCACCATAAATCAACTCAGCGGCATTTCAAGCAGCTGTATCTGCGACAGTCACAGCGGCGCTAGCACAGATCAAGAATGGGACCAATGGTGGAGCCAATGGACAAGGGGATGGAAATTCGAACATCGGAATAAATCAAGGACCTACCTAGACATGCTCTTACAAAGATTTCACCAATGCCAAGCCACGAACCTTTAATGGCACGGGGGGATGATAACCCTAAAAAGATGGATAAAGAAAGTGGAATTGGTATTTGAGATATGTGAATGCCCCAAGGAGATGAAGGTGAAGTTTACCGCATGCACGTTCGTTGACCAAGGTCTCACCTGGTGGAACGGACATGTAGAAGCCATGAATCTCCCCGTAGCCAACTGCATGCTGTGGGCATAGTTGAAAGAAATGCTGATGGTCAAGTACTGCCCGCGAGGTGAAAATCAGAAGATGGAGCAAGTGTTGTGGAACCTCACTATCCGAAACTCCGACATTGATGCATACATATCAAGGTTTAGCAAACTGTCACTATTGTGCCCTGACATGATTACTTCAGAGGGAAAGAAAATTGAACGATTCATCTGGGGATTAACCTCCCCAATTCAAGGAAATGTGATAGCTGCGAATCTAGAAACCTTTGACCGTGCCAAGAGATTGGCCAAGAAACTGTACGACCACAACAACAAGAAGGGCGAGAAACCATGGGAAACTGAAGGCAATAAGGAGAGTGATAACAAGAAAGGAAAGAATAACAAGAGAAAGGGGCAAAAAGGCTCAGAGTCATCAAAGAAACAACAAACAGTGACATTCAATGCTTCAACCACCCATGTTCCCTCCACACCACATTCTCCAGTCTCAGCTACTACAAGTGCCCCTAGGCAGTATTCTGAGAATCTCCCAAAGTGCAACAAGTGCAATCTCCATCACCATGGCGAATGCAGGGAGATTCATTGTAGCTGTTGCAATTGAAAGGGTCACACATCAAAATATTACAGGACCTATCCTTCCCAGAACCAACAACAAGGAAACAAGAAGAACAATAACAACAACCGCAACAACATCACCAACAACCTCGACAACAATGCGGGACCAAGCCACAACTGCTATGGATGTGGAAAGACTGGGCACTTCCTTCGAAACTGCTCCAAAAACAACAACCCTGGGAATGGAGGAACAGGAAGAGTGCTGACCATGGGTCAGGGAGAAACGGTTCATGATCCCGTTGTTTTCACCGATACGTTCCTGCTAAACCACACTTATTCATGCATCCTATTTGATACTGGAGCAGAACGAAGCTTTGTGAGTAATAGATTCAAACACTTGTTAAAACAACAACCCCAGAAGCTTAATGAAACCTTTACGGTGGAAATGGCTAATGGGAAAATAGAATCCACTAGGGAAATCTACATCGGATGTACCCTGACCTTGAACCATCACGCCTTTCAAATAAACTTAATGCCTGTATCCATTAGGAGTTTTGATGTGATTATCGGCATGGACTGGTTAAGCCCCCACCATGCTGAAATTATGTGCCACGAGAAGGCAGTTCGCCTTCACCTCCCAAATCGCGAAACCCTAATTATATACGAAGACAAACCTAGCATGAACCTTCGTCTTATCTCGTGCATTAAGGCGTAGAAGTATCTACGAAAGAAAGATTTGACGTTTCTATCTCATATAGTGGATAAGTCCAAGGAAGAGGTTAATACTCGAGACATCCCAGTGGCTTGCGATTTCCCAGACGTTTTTCCTGAAGATCTTTCGGGGATACCCCCAGAAAGACAAGTCAAGTTCCGAATCAATTCGTACCAGGAGCTACACCTATCGGCAAATTGCCCTATAGATTGGCTCCTGCTGAGATGTAAGAGTTGTCCAGCCAACTCAGTGAGCTTTTGAACAAAGGATTTATCCGACGCAACTTCTCACCTTGGGGAGCACCGGTTCTCTTTGTTAAGAAGAAAGACGGTTCCTTTAGGATGTGTATTGACTACATGGAACTAAATAAGCTCACTATCAAAAATCGTTATCCACTTCCGCGAATCGACGATCTATTTGACCAACTCCAAGGCGCAAGCTACTTCTTTAAGATAGACCTTTGATCCGGATACCACCAACTCAAAGTACGAGAAGAAGATATTCTCAAAACCACTTTCCAAACTCGTTGTGGACATTATGAATTTGTCATAATGCCCTTCGGCTAACGAATGCCCCTGCTGCATTCATGGACCTAATGAATTGAATCTGCCGACCATTCCACGATAACTTTGTCATCGTTTTCATTGACGATATTCTAGTCTATTCTCGAAGTGAAGAGGAGCATGGCCGACATCTCCAGCAAATCCTGGAAACCCTACGAACCAAAAAGCTATACGCAAAACTCTCTAAATGTGAGTTCTGGCTCCATAGAGTGAAATTTTTGGGTCATGTTGTTAGTCAGGAAGGGATACATGTGGATCCTTCTAAGGTCAAATCCATTGAATGATGGGCAATCCCAACGGCACCCACATAGATTCGTCAATTTTTAGGTCTCGCAGGCTATTACAGGAGGTTCATCCAGAACTTCTCTAAAACAGCCAAGCCACTTACCATGTTTAGACAAAAAGGCATACCCTTTGAATGGATAGATAAGCAAGAAGTTGCATTCCAAACTCTGAAGCAAGCACTCTGCAGCGCACCGGTACTATCATTACCAGAGGGAACAGAGGACTTCGTAGTTTACAATCGAATCAGGGTTTAGGCTGTGTACTTATGCAGTGTGGGAAGGTGATAGCTTATGCGTCCTGACAACTAAAGACACCTGAGGTGAATTATACAACCCATGATCTCAAATTGGGAGTTGTGGTCTTCACCTTGAAGATTTAGAGGCACTACCTTTATGGTACAAAGTGCACCATTTTCACTGACCACAAGATTCTCCAAGACATTTTAAATCAAAAAGAGTTGAGCATGAGAAAACGAAGATGGGTCGAACTGCTAAACGATTATGAGTGCGAAATCAAGTACCACCCGAGAAAGGCTAACGTGGTAAAGAATACTCAAATCGTCGTGTGAAAACTCCTTCAATAACCATTAAATCCCTTCTATCCTCACAAATCAAGGAAGCCTAGTTCGACGTCATAAAGACAGAAAACATAACAAGTGAAGCGTTGCGCGAAATGGAGAAGAATTTCGAAGTGAAGGAGGACAGAGCATATTATTTCATGAACCGCATTTGGATCCCTAAGCTTGGAGGATTTGGAGACGTAGTCGTGAATGAAGCCCACAAGACACGATACTCCATCCATCCAGGTTCAGATAAAATGTACTTGGATATCAAGCAACATTATTGGTGGCCCAACATGAAGGCAGAGATTGCCACCTATGTTAGCAAATGCCTTACTTGCGCTAAAGTAAAGATGAAATATTAGAAGCCCTCGGGATTACTACAACAACCAGTAATTCCCGAGTGGAAATGGGAAAGGATCACTATGGATTTTGTGACCAAATTACCCAAGTCAACAGATGGATTGGATGCCATATGGGTAATAGTCGACAGATTGACGGAATCCGCCCATTTCCTACCAATAAAAGAATCCTACAAGATGGAAAGATTGACCAAGATATACATCAAAGAAGTGGTGAGACTTCATGGAGTGCCAATATATATCATCTCCGACCGAGATAGTAGATTCACTTCGTGTTTTTGGCAATCAATTCAAAAGGCTATGGGAACACATCTCGACATGAGCACCGCTTATCATCCACAAACGGATGGTCTAAGTGAGCGAACCATTCAAACTCTTGAAGATATGCTTCGCACATGTGTGATAGACTTTGGAAAGTCATGGGATACCCACCTTCCTTTAATTGAATTCTCATACAATAACAGTTATCACTCAAGCATCAAAGTTTCTCCTTTCGAAGCACTATACGGGCGTAAATACAGATCACCCGTTGTGTTGGGTTGAGGTAGGTGATACTCAGCTAGCAGAAAGATAGACATCAAGCAATGCATTAACAGTACCGGAGATCATACGCGAAACAACATAAAAAATAATTCAAATCAGAGCTCGAATACAAGCATCACGAGATCGACAGAAGAGCTACGCTGATAAACGGCGAAAGCCCTTGGAATTTCAAGCCGAGGATCGGGTGTTGTTAAAAGTCTCTCCCTGGAAAGGGGTGATTCGTTTTGGGAAACGGGGAAAACTAAACCCACAATATATTGGACCCTTCGAGATTCTTGCCCGAATCGGTCCGGTGGCTTATAAACTGCAGCTACCTGTCGAGCTCAGTAGTGTACACCTAGTGTTCCATCTTTCCAATTTGAAAAAGTGCTTATCCGACGAAACCCTCGTCATTCCACTTGAAGAAATCGAAATCAACGAGAATCTCCTATTCAGCAAAGAACCAGTCGAAATCATGGACAAGGAGGTGAAGCGTACTAAGAAAAGTCGCATTCCGATTGTAAAAGTTCGGTGGAACGCGAAGCGTGGACCAGAATTCACATGGGAATGTGAAGACCAAATGAAGCGGAAGTACCCTTACCTATTCTCGCATCCTTGAATCTAGCTTCAAAAAGAATTTCGGGATGAAATTCCCTCTAACGGGGGGATGATGTCACAACTAGGAATTCTAATACATTGTAAACACTTAACAAAGAACAACAATGTAACTAAAACTTGAAAACATGTATGGTGTTTGTTTAATGACAACAAAAATTCTATCAAATACTTAATACAAACATTCAAATAGTCAACAAAGGTTGGAAACCCAAAAAAATCCCGGTTTAAGTCTATTTTGGACTAGGATTTTCTTGTTGGGCCTAATGGACCAATAAGCCTCCATTTTGACTATTTTGGGCTTAGAACTCTTAAATAGGCTCTAATTGGACCCACTTTCATTTATTTTAACATTTTGGACCATAATGGGCCTAAAATGAAATAAAACAACCTTATTGGGCCATAACAATCTAATTAGCCCTAATGGGCCATAAAACTCATCCTTTGATGTATATTGGGCCGTGAATTACTCTAAAAGACCCAATGGACTGAAAATCATTAATTTGGGCTCCATATTATGGACTCTAGCACAAAAGGCCCAAGCTTTTCTTTCCCTTCCCTCTCTCTCGGCCCAACTACAAAAAAAGGGGGAAGAAGAGTTGACTTTTAATGGTGCCACCTCATAATTGTACATATGGTATCCATGTATTCTTCTTATGTTCCCATGTATGTCAATTCATCTCACTCTCTTCTCTCTCCCCTCCTCTTATTTCGGCTGAGACACACACACACCCACATCACCATTGCAAAATTTCTTCAAACTCTCTCTAGAACACCTTCATCTTTCCTCTAATTTTCGAGAACCATAAGGGCTTCAAGAAGAATCTCATTCAAAAATCACTTCCAACTACATACTAGTGGTAAGATCTTGCAAACATGTTTTCCTTCTACACTTAATCACTCTTCTTACAACCTTAAATTCTTGATCATACTCCATAGAACTCTTCAAATCCGAGATCTCTTCAAGGAGCTTGATAGGGCTAAATTTTCTTCATTTCTTTCTTCAAAATCATGAGCAACAAAGCAAGGTGAGTTCATACCCCTCTATTTTCGGTTTTCAAATGTTTTATGGGGGAGAATACAAGTAAAATGTGTAGATCTATGTGTATTTGTATGCTATGTGTGATTTCTTGTGTTATGGGGTAAATATGTGCCAAAAATAAAGGATATTTTGAGATCTATAGTTCAAGGAGGAAAAATATGTGATCTAAGATGTATTACACTTAACAAGTCAAGGAAAAATATCATCTAAGGTCATGTTAAACATATTTCAACACAAAACTCATTTTTGGGCTTAATTTGTCAAATAAACAAAAGTCGGGTTGAAGGTTTCCATTCACGGTTTTCTTAAGGACCAAAAGACTCAAAACTGTAAAAATAAAGGTTTTTATGAATAACATACTCTTTAAAGGGCCATAAATGTAATTTGTAGCTTAATGGACCAAATTTTGGGCTTTTTGGCCCATAGGCCCAAAAATTACGAAAAAGTTGGTTATCAAGGGCTTGAAAGTTCCTAATCATGCTTATTGGGCCTTCGTGACCCATTAACATGACTTTAGGGCCCAATGATAATAATAAATGTTTATTGGGCCTCCTGTGACCCAATTTCATATTTAAGGGACCCTCAATGGCTTTCAAGTGCTATTGGGCCTCAATGGCCAATTAGCATTGCTAGTAAGGTCCAAATAAATCAAATGCGAAATGGGACAACGTGTCCTTCGTATACCCGATAGCCATAAATAATACGTGGGATTAGCAGGACCTTGTAATCATCTTCTCCTTGTTTATTAGGCTTACCTTCAATTCAGTAAACATATACAAGTCGTTAATCAATGGTAATCAAATTCATGTTGGATTCAGTGAGTAATAACGGACGGCACCTCTACGGGTCGTTTGTAGTCTGTAGTTATAATCAAAGTCTCCTGGAGGGAGAGCGGGAGTTTATGTATAGATCTATACCGGGGTGACTCCTCCACACCTCAGCTGTTCGCTACAGATAGACTCGGCCAGTCTAGGGTGACAAAATCTTAGATCCATTCTGACATTTGTTAGAAGGCCAAGACAGACGAACTAGTCACTATCATGCATGGTTATAACGACTCACATAAACAAATCCAATACTACCCGAGTAATCAAGGAAAAATCATAATCATTCGTTGTGACGGTATAACAATTTGAAACAATTATATTTTCTGATCGGAAAACATCGGGTTTTTCGAGGAACTCAACACCATTCATTTGTACTTTTCAATAACTACAATGCAAAACTTCTCATTTATACACGCATTGAAATCATTCATGCATAAACCTATGGATCTTCACACTTTGGTATAAACAATTGTCTTTTTCAGAAAATATCGGATTTTCTGGGTTTTATAAACTACGCAAAACATTTTCATAACAACCATGCTTATGAACTCACCAACATTCCATATGTTGAAGTTTTTCAAAATAACTTGTATTCTCATGTAATAGGTAAGTTGAGGAGTAATACCATGTATGTTAGGGTGTTATGCTTTTGAAAACTATCAAACATATTATGCTATGAACATGTAATGTTTAAACAATGTACTTGATGTGAACCATGTCAGTTGAAATGTATTGATTCATGATGATGTTTATGTTATGATTCATGTATATTCATTGTGATGATATTCAATTTAAGTCACGCGAGCCCTCAGACGTTTCCACTGTCTGGTTTGGGGGTGTGACAAATCCTAACCCTTGTGGAACGCCTCAGAGTTACAGACTCGTCAATTGGATCAAAAGGAGTTTCCTCCTCAGGTTTACTGCTAGGGTCTGAAGTTCCATCACCACTTGACTCTTGAATTACTTCAAGGTCAATCTGCCTCCCACTATTTCATTGGCTTATGAACTCTCTTTCTTGAAAAACACCCCTCCTTGCTACAAAGACCACATTCTCACCGGGCTTGTAGAAGAGGTAACCAAAGGATTTCTTTGGGTATCCGATGAAAATACACCTCTCCTTCGAGGTTTAAGCTTATCGTGAGTCTCGAGTCTCACGAACGCCTCGCAACCCCACATCTTGATGTGGGCTAGACTAGGAACTTTTCCACTCCACATCTCTAAAGGTGTTTTGGCAGCCTTCTTTGTTGGGACTAGATTAAGGATATGGGAGGCAGTCTCTAAGGCATGCCCCCAGAATGAGATTGGTAGAGAAGCTCGAATCACCATGGAACGAACCATGTCCAACAAGGTCCGATTATGCCTCTCAGCCACACCATTCAACTGTGGTGTCCTGGGAGGTGACAATTGTGAGACAATCCCACATTCCTTAATATAGTCGAGGAACTCTATACTAAGATACTCACCACCTCGATCGGATCAAAGCATCTTAATGTTCCTGCCCAATTGATTCTCGACTTCTTGTTTAAACTCTTTAAACCTTTCAAAAGTATCTGACTTATGCTTGATTAAGTAGACATATCCATATCTACTATAATCATCTGTAAAAGTCACATAATAACGATTAGCATCCCTTGTGGCAGTTTTGAAGGGTCCACACACATCTGTGTGCACTAGATCCAACAAATCTTCACCCCTTGCACAAGATCCAGTAAAGGGTGACTTTGTTATTTTTCCAAGTAAGCATGATTCACAACTATCATCTGACTTTATGTCAAATAACCCCAAGACTCCATCCTTTTGGAGTTGGCCTATGTGTTTCCTGCTTACATGCTCAAGATGACAATGCCATAATGATGCTTTATCCAAGTTATCATTAAAAGAATCTATACACAACACATTATTTCCTAGGTTATCTACAACATACACAACTTCATACACATCATCACAAGATAATGCGTTAAAATAAATAACATTATTAAATAAAGCATTTATTCCACCAACTTCATTATCAAAAGAAAAGGTAAAACCTTGTTTGTACAAAGCATGAAAGGAAATAATATTTCTTGTCATTTCAGGCGAGTAACAACATTTATTCAAATCTAATCTAAACCCACTACTTAGCAACAAAGAATAAACTCCAATCTTGGTGACAGGTGAAGCTTTCCTATTCCCCATGATCAAGTTTATCTTTCCATGCTCCACATTCTCACTCCTTCTTAGTCCATGCACATCAGAACATATGTGAATTCCACAACCTGTATCAAGGGCCCAATATATAGAATAGGGTGAGTTATTAGACAATATTGTGTAAATACCTGTATGGGTGGGTTTTACTTTCCCATCCTTAATATCTTACTGGTACTTTGGGCAGTTTCGCTTCCAGTGAGACTTTTCATGATACAAGCCACTTTCGTTGGATCAGAAGAAGGAGTGACGAAACCTTTCTTGGTTCCATTTGAAGAGGAGCCTTCAAGGGTCTTACCCTTGGTACCCTTCGATGGGTTCTTCATCTTCCCCCTACTTTTTCCCGACTGCCAGGATAGGGGCGGAGTTTGGAGTAGGGGTATGAGTGGTAACAATCGACTTACCTTTAAGACCAGTTTCAGCGGTCTTTAGGAGTCCTTGAAACTCGTTGAGGGTAACTTCCTCCTTGTTCATGTGGTATGTCATGAGAAATTGATCATAACACGAGGGTAAGGAGTGCAAAATGATATCCATTTCCAACTCCTCTGGGAAGTTCACATTAAGTTTCAGCAACCGGTCCACATACATTTGCATTTTATGCAAGTGGCTGGTGATGAGTTCACCATCCTTCATTCGGGTTGTTATCATGGAGCGGATGATGTCATACCTCTTTTTTCAAGCACTCTGATGGTAGCGGTCCATCAAGTTCTGGTACATCTCAAAAGGGTAATAGTCCTCATAGGACTTTTGGAGCTCGCCTATCATCGTGGCCATCATGATACATGCCACTTTCGTTGGATCTCTCTCATGAGTCCGAAAGTCAGAGATCTTCTGAGGGGTAGTAGTGGACTCATCAATTTCCTTCAGCTCCTTATCAAGGAAATATTCCTTGTCCTCGTAACGAGTAACCATCCTGATGTTCCGGATCCAATCGATAAAGTTGGAACCATCAAAGATGACTCTCGCACAAAGGTTTATGAGAGAGAAGGATCCGGTAGGGTTTGAGCTCGAAGCAGTATTGTTGGAAGACATCTGAAAAGAAGAAAACAAGTTTAGATTAGATATAGAGATAGTCCTTAATAAAACCGAAATGTAATATTAAGGCTAGGACCTAATCACAATATATTATAACTTAGAAGAGGGATGTCGTAATCTAAGCTATAATATATTTGAAAGGTAGGTGAATGACGATTCACCAATTTCCACCATGAAAACGAAATATAAATTATTAGGTTTTAGTTGGTTTTTAGAAATTCCTAAATTCTTTTGAGGTTCATTGAACTTTTCAGTGACATGTTTCAATCTCGAGTGTGCCCTTCAGGTTTTGTGATTGGGATGCCAAGGATCACAAAACAAGGTGTGAAGTAACCATGCAAATTACTTGGTACCCTTAATGTTTTTCACTCAATCGATGTGCCAGTTAACCATGCGCGGTCCACCGACCTATGAAAAACTTTAAGTCACCCTTTGCCTACCTTTTCAAGTCCAAGTTAGTGTGCCGGTTAACCACACATGCTCCACTAACGACTTAATCAAAGTGAAAAATGTAATTTCATGAGTTAGCACCTTATTCACATTTTTCCTAAAGTAACTAAGATTGGGAATTTATAAAACATTTAGTTACTTTATAATAATCATTATACTTTTAATGAGAATATTTTAAGTCATTGTCCTACCGGTTTGGCTAACGACCTTCCACCAATCAATGAAGCGGTGGGTGAGAGTGGACACCCATTAAGCTGTCATTTTATAGGCAATAACCTTATACCCCCTTATAGAACGGCATCGTGAATGAGACCTACTAACGGTAAAACGACTTGATCTTATATATATATATATATATATATATATATATATATATATATATATATATATATATATATATATATTAGTATTATTATTAACTTATAATATTATAAGTATAAGGGTTGAATTTTAACTTTTAAAATTCTAGGGGTTGGAACTAAAGTTTTTTAAGTGACTTTACATGTTCCAAAACTTGAGGGCACGTTTGGTAACTTTACAAAACCTTTCAATTCATAACTTATGAGTTATTAAAAATGAAGACTCTTCATTTTTGTAACTTATGTGTTTCTTTTAATGGTTTTAATACAAAGTGACTTTTGGTTATCCATAACTTGAGGACAAGTTATGGACTCCATTAAAACACATAAAGATCATGAATTAAGCATTAAACAAGTAATTCCTATGATCTATCAAGAAGTCATAAGAACATGAATATTCATATCAAAATTTCAAGAACATATGAACACATGTAAACATGAAATTTTGATATTAGCCATTGTAAATGGATTAGAACAACCATTACACCATCTAAAACAAGTTTTAAAACACCAAAACAAATTTAGGGTAATGTTTCTAGTCCATTCCAACAGCAAAAATCGAAAATATGCATTCTTCATGCTCAACTCGTCGAGTGCAAGAACCAACTCATCGAGTTGGTTGAAGATTCACTTGGACTTGTCGAGTCCCCCCATGGACTTGGAGAGTCCCCTGTGCAGACAGCAAGAAATTTGACTTTTTTTTTCACCAAGTATCAAACAAACAAGCCTAGGCACTGATACCACTATAGGTGTTTGAGCATTCTAACACTCCTAAGGTGTACATGCAACCCTAGAAACCTTTGATCTATGTTTGTCTAAAATACATGCAAAATTTGATTTCCAAGGTTCTTAATCCTATCTAGCATACATGGGGAACTTTAATCATAAAAGATAGCTAGAAATACATACCTTGTAGTAATTTGGATTCCTTGAAAACCTTGTGAGCCTAGCACCCCAAGTGTGATGCCTCAAATGTCTCACACAACACCAGATGCACTTGGAATAAACTTTGAGAGAAATGTCACACTTCTAAAATCGACTAGCCGTCACTTGTATATCCAGTGGCCGATTTTAGTGAGCATAAGCATCCTTATATAGTGTGTTACAATTAGGGTTACACCATGTAAACTCTAATTGTCATGACCTTTCATTTCCATCACTCATGGGTCCTATAAACACCATGGAGCATCCTATGAGCCTTAGCCCAACTTGATAATCCATGGAACATTAAGCCCACTATACAAGTATGAATGATTTACACAATCAACCCATATACTTAATTAGTCACCTTTTGATCACTTAATTAATTCTAGATTAATTCTTGATCAATACTAATTGAATAATATTATTATTAATATATTAGAACTTATAATATATTAATAAACCATAAGTGTTATTTCTCTCATTTTAGTCTATCTAAATGCATGATGCCATGCAACCCAAATGGACCATCCCAAACCGGGTCAAGGACATACCAGAAATAGTTATGGACTAAGACACCTTATCTTCAATCTTGTCTAGCATATAAACACATACCCGCATACTGTCATACATAACCATGAGCCATACATATGTCATAATCATTAAAGATGCTATGTGCCAAACATAGTCTTGCCATTATGCCACGGGCCGCCACGTGGTCTTTCTTGCCATGCCAGGGGTCACCCCCTCGGTCTCACAGACAAGTACCAAGAGCTACATCCTGGTCTTCCATGCAAGCATCACAAAGACAACTAGCATACATACTACTCTACTTAGCTAATCAGCATATAGTGTGCCAGGAGCCACCTCCTGGTCTTTCATACATAATAACATACCGTGTATAGGAGTCACGTCCTGGTCTTTCATACATATTGCCTAGGGCTAACCCCCGGGTACCATACATAATAACATATTGTGTGCCAGGAGCCGCCTCCTAGTCTTTCATGCATAATTCCTAGGGATAACCTCCTGGTCTTCCTATCATACATAAACTAAATGGGCCGACATTGGTGCCTTCGACCCATACAAGTAGTGAGGAGACTCACCTCACACTGCTGAAGTCCTGCGGATAAAGCTGTAACTGCTGGATGACAGATTCCCGAATATGTCAACAACAAAATAATACCCAATTAATAATTGGGTTCTAACACATAACCATAAGTCCATGTTGGGGTAAAAGACTGCTTTACCCTTATCTTGGCTTGATTCAAGCCCAAGGCTCGATCCAAAGGCCCAAAAGTCTAATAATGGACCAAGGCCTAACTATGGCCCATCTATCGCCCAATTTTACCAATTGGGCCCAAGTCTCTACATGGTCTTGATCAAAGGTCCAATCATTCATTCTTGGTCCAACACTTGACATTCTCATAGTCCAGCATCTCATAATCATCAAGGCCTAGACTATGGCCCAATTTTCCAAATTGAGCCCAAACCCTCACATATGTCTTACTTTAGGCCCATTAATTTATTCTAATCCCAACTGCTTGTTCTTGGATGGCCCATTATCATCCGAATCGTCAAAGCCCAATAGAAAGGCTCAACTCAAAGTCAAAGTGAAATTAGAGTTTCACATAAACTGACAATTAGGGTTAAGTGTTTCTCACTTAACCCATTAAGGACTTAATCCATTAAGTCCTTTACACTACTAGATAATGATATGGAATAGTTTGGGCTTAATACACAATCCAATCCCACTTGCCCAAAGGTAGGTCCCAATAAGTCCAAGGTCCAAATACTCACAATTAGGGCTTTCTACCCAATCATGGAACAATAGGCCCAAAATAAATCTTTAATCTCATTAGGGTTTTGCTTGTGGGGCACCACCCACTACCACCTCGGGTAGTGGTGGTCAACAGCGGTTCACGGCGGTGACCACCACCATACGGTGGTGGTTATGATTCTTTTCATTATTCATTTTTGCTAAATACAATTACAATGCTTTAATCCAAAATAAACACACATACTAACTACTCGAACACACACACACACAACCACACTGTGGTGGCCGGTGGTGGCGCTAGGCGACAGCCACCACCTCACGGTGATGGTAGTGGATTCCTTGAGATTTCCGGCTAGACTAAACACGCACTAATCAGAAATACATGCTCACACACCCGTTGTATGGTCACAAAACGACCCCCCAACGGTGACCGACGACGGAAGCAACAACTTTAGGACGACAGCCACCACCTCACAGTGGTGGCGGTGGTTTCCTTTGTTTCCCATTAAAACAGCCACACCCATGAAATAAAACAAACCACTAGGACTTGAAGCAACAACGCACTCGCACCTATGTGAAACGCGAACATGGAGGCTGGAACGCGCGCTACAACCACCCTCGAGGTGGTAGATGTTAAACCGGAGCAACATGCGACGGTCGTGACTGCTTGAGGCGCCGAAGATCCAAGAAGAACAACCCATCCATGGCGTGCGATGGTCCTTCTTCGGCAGTTCACGACTTCTCCGGCAGTGAAGTGAAGTCGTAGCGGCAGTGATCAGACTCGAATGGCAGCGGCGACTGCAGCTTCGCTCGTAAAACCCCTCACATCCCCCTAACCATAACCTTTGACCCGTTGAACTCTCACTCTCTCTTGCTAAAGGAACACATGGTGGAATTTCGGTGGTGCTAGGCGGTTGGAAAACGAACGAAAAGTATGGCGGCGATAGAGCAGCGGCGGAGGGAGGTGGGTGACGGCTGCAACATAAGGGCTCCTAGGGTTAGGGTTCCCGAAGAGTGACGGGTTTATATACCCAGTTACTTCCAAACTTCCCATAATATACAATTCCATCCCCTCCTTCGCCTAGTCCTTTCAATATTGCTCCTTTATTTAAACTTTAGACCCCAACTCCTAAATTCTTTTTAGAATAAGCCGAAAACTTACTAAATAGTCCCTCCTTAACAATTTATTCTCAATTTGAATCCAACACTTACACTTTTAGCCCCTGATTCCATAAAATCTTTTTAATTTAATCCCGAGAACATTCTTTAAACCTCCAAAACAAATTACAATGTCAATTACACATTTTTTTCACTAAATTCTTTATTTAAATATATTCATATGCCAGAATAAAATAATACTTGAAACGCATCTTCAGATTTTAAGGTTTGTATTGGAAACGGGGTGTTACAGTAACCCAGTTACATTAACTTTGTTAACTTTTTTTGTCGATAAAACCGCAACTTAGTTCGATCCAAATCGAAGAGGGATATAATCAGACCAATATATTCTTAACCGATGTAAGTAACACACACATATTTATATTAAATACGAGTATATATATATATATATATATATATATATATATATATATATATATATATATATCGGTTTTGGTGGGTACCCAACGGGTAGCGGTTCTGAAAAAATGAGAACTAGAACCGCCTAAGGCGGTTCCATAACTTTAGAAACTGGAACCGGAATTGCTTAAGGTAGTTCTAGTTCTAGAACCAGCAGTTCCGAGGCGTTTCCGGTTCCAAAAGCGGGCACCCGGTTCTGATGCTCATCCCTAGGATATAGTGGTGAGTATCCAAAGCTTTTAATGGTAGTTAGTGGTGATGATGTGGCACCCACCACTATAGTGGTTAGTGGTGGGTATAACAGATGACCTAATTATACTGCGTAGTGGATTACACGTGATATGACCGGGTGTTATCTCCTCAAACGATGTACCACCCATAAACACTTTTCTCGATGTTCCCCACTGCTTCCCATTCTATAATCTCGATGTATTCTCTATGCAGTCAATAGCGGCGAGATAGCGGTGGGATAACGATTATCGGTAGCTGGTAAAATAGTGGTACCGCAAATAGCGGTGATAGTAACCGATATTGACCGATACTTGACCGCTATTTGACAAATATCGGTGGGATAGCGGTGAAATAGTGTTTATAGCTAAATTTTTTATTAAGTCATTTCATTTATTATTAAAATGTAGATATATGATTGGGGTTTTATGAGATTGATAAACATTTGCTTCAAACATTTTCTAATTTACTATATGTTTTACTTATTGACCATGTATTCATCTAATAAAACACAAGGTTACAAAGGCCTACATAACATAAAAATACAGATATCCCACTGGGATAACATGTATATCCAATGCTTGACCAGTATTTTATTTTTAACCGCTATAAATGCATCGCCTTACAGTTACAGTTAGCACTTTTAGTTCTCGATCCTTCGGAGAAAAATCAATGGCGTCGACAGCACCGGTCTCAACCGCCACAACCATAACTCATCGACAAGGTCTCAACCGCCACAACCATAACTCATTGACAAGGTCACTAATTCATCATCTTCTTGCGGCTTTTTTTATTTTTTTCAACTGAGGTCGAATCCTGTTTCACTGTTTTATTTGGTGCAGGTTCTTACTATCTGTGGTGCAGCTGATTGTGTTAAACAACAATTTTACCACCGGTGATTACCTTTGAAATAATTCGAATCTAGACATGTTTATGTAATTTGATGGCGAAAAGTGAGGTGTTTGAAGGGGATCAGAGCGTGGTGGTGGTGATCCTTCTAGGATACCCTGACTTGGCCTTCACGAACTCATCAAAAATAAAAACTCCTCAGCTCCCACTGACCGATGCGTCGTGTTGATCCTTCTAGAATACCCTGACTTGGCCTCCACGAACCATTTGACCGGATCGGTCAAACCGGCTTGACCCGAACTCGTCAAAATTAAAAGCTCCTCAGCTCCCAGCGACCGATGCGTCGTGCGAAGTGCAAAGTGTGCCTAAATCGCGCCATTTCGCGCACTCGCGGCGTCGGCTATTGCTAGGCTAGGCGCGCGCGTGGGCTTGGCCTTTTCCTTTGATCCACTAAAGCCTTTGAAGGCTTACCAAGGGAATAGGCTTATAAACCCACAAAAGTTTCTTCCCCCCACCAATGTGGGATACAAAGGAAATTGCCAACTTGCAATTCCTTTATATATAAAGTTCCAACAATCCCCCACCAAGTTGGTAAGTTTCCTTTTACTCAGACAGATGATGTCACTTGGGTGTCATGAAGATTAAACCCTAGTTTAATGAGAACAAACAAGAAGAGACCGATTCAATGGTATCCTTATAGGTTTAAACCATGAACCTAAATGACCTCTTCGGTTTACCCCCACACATCACAAGTCATATTTGTGTTCTCCCTGAGCGCTATTAAGGCCATGCGCTATAAATCCTTTTCATGACCCTCTAGAAGATAAACCATTAATCTTCACTTGAGGCGGCACCACCTCTAGATCATATAGGCAAAGTTTTATAGCATCTTCATTGCTTAGATGTCTCCAAAACTATGTTAAGAGTCGTAATTCAACCTCGTTCTCAGCAACGACGTACTATCCTACCTCACATGGATCTATCATGAATGATAGTACCTTCTATCGTTAGTGATTTCGTTGTTACCCGTTAAACATGAAAATTAGGAGCACTAATGTCAAGTTGGGTTTCCATCACTAAACGATTCTATTGTGGTTTTAGACCCATGACTCTAGTGGTAGATGTAACCAAATCTCTCGTCAGAGGTTTGGTAAACGGATCTGCCAAGTTCTTACTTGTCTTGACATGGACAACCTTGATGGTACCACTTTCAATTAGTTGTCTCACAAAATTGTGTCGCAGACCTACATGTCTTGACTTCCCATTATATACCGCATTATATACTTTAGACAGTGTGGCCTCACTGTCACAGTACATGGGTATTGAAGGCATTGGAACATCCCACAAACGGATATCCATAAGTAGATCTCGAATCCACTCTACCTCTTTGCTAGCTGCTGCTAAGGCAATTAGCTCCGCTTCCATCGTTGAATGAGCTATGCATGTCTGTTTCTTGCTCGCCCAAGAAATAGCACCACCAGCTAGCGTATAAATCCAACCACTTGTTGATTTTGAATCACTAGTGTGATCAATCCAACTGGCATCAGAATAACCTTCAAGTATTCCATTAGATGACGAATATGTCAACTCAAAAGTACTTGTCCTTTTCAGGTATCCTAGTACTCTACCCACTGCCTTCCAGTGCTCTGTCCCTAGATTAAGCGTGTACAGACTCAATTTACTTACAACGAATCCAATGTCAGGTCGCGTGCAGTGAGTAGCATACATCATACTTCCTACTGCACTAGCATATTCCAGTTGAGCCACTGCTCGACCAGAATTCACCTTCAGTTTTACACTTGAATCAAAAGGAGTATTGAATTCCTTAATGTTCAAAAGTTGAAACTTTGTCAGAATTTTCTCTATGTAATGAGATTGACTCAGAGAAATCTGACCACCTGTCCTCTTCACCTTGATACCAAGAATAGTATCTACTTCTCCAAGATCTTTCATCTTAAAGTTCGAGGATAGGTATTTCTTCGTCTCAAGAATACCTTCTAGATGAGTGCCAATGATCAGCATAGCATCAACATAAAGACATATAACTACTATATAAGTGGGTGTATATTTAGAATAAATACACCTGTCAGCACTGTTGTGTGCTAAAAACCAAATGTTGTCAGTGGTATCAAATCTCTCATGCCACTATTTGGGAGCTTGCTTCAATCCATACAAAGACTTAACAAGTCCACACACTTTGTTTTCTTGTCCATGTATTACGAAACCTTCAGGTTGTTCCAGGTAAATCTCCTATTTGAGATAACCATTCAGAAAGGCTGTCTTCACATCCATTTGATGAATGTACAATCCTTTCAAAGCTAATATTTCTATGAGAATTCTAATTGAACTAATTCTAGCAACTGGGGCATAGGTATCAAAATAATCGATCCCTTCTCGCTGACTATAGCCCTTTGCAACCAACCTTGCTTTATAGGCAGATATGGATCCATCAGGATGATATTTCTTCTTGAATATCCATTTGGATCCTATGGGTCTTCTCCCCTTAGGTAGATCAGCTAACTCCTAAGTTCCATTACCCATAATTGAATCCATTTCGTCATTGATTGCTTCCTTCCACAGAGGAGCATCCCGAGACGTCATGGCTTCAGTGAAGGTCTTAGGATCATCATCCAAATTAATTGAAAGAATGACCTCTCTCATCACTTTCTTTTGTGTTCTTTCGACCAAATAAGAATAGAAATCATCTCCAAAGGTTTTCTCAATTCTAGCCCTAGTACTTCTCCTTGGTTCCTCCACAATGGGAGGAGGTGGGAGTATTTCTCGAGAGGTACTTGTAGGTGTTGTATGAATAGAGTTTTCTTCATCCTTAGAAAACTTGTCCTTAAAGAATTCCACATCTCTGGATTCCACAACAACACCTGAATCAGTATCAAGTAACCAGTAAGCCTTGCTATTTTGAGCATATCCAATAAATATACTCTTATTAGCTCGTGCTCCCAATTTGGTTCGCTTAGGATCGGGAGTTCAATAATAAGCAATACACCCCCACACTTTCAAATAGTCTAGGTTAGGTTTTCTACCTTTCCACAACTCATAAGGTCTTGTAGGAATCACATGACTAGTGATCCTATTGTAAACATAACAAGCAGTCAATAGTGCTTCCCCCACAGATTGTTTGGTTGACCCGATTGGTTCAACATATAGTTGACCATCTCACAAAGGGTTCGGTTCTTTCTTTCAGCCAAACTGTTCTGTTGGGGAGTGTATGGTGATGTTCTCTCATGTTTGATTCCATTCTCTTCGCAGAATGTGTCAAACTCTTGGTTGAAGTATTCTCCGCCTCTATCCGAGCGAAGAATTTTGATGTGTCTTTCAAGTTGATTTTCGAGCTCAACCTTATCTCATTGAAATGCATCAAAAGCTTCATCTTTTGATCTCAGAAAATAAACATGTAGATATCTACTGAAGTCATCACAAAATGTGATGAAATACCTTTTTCCTCCTCGAGTAAGGATTCCATTTAACTCACATATATCAGAATGAATCAACTCAAGCAATGAAGTGTCACTACTAGAAAAAAGGCCTTTTACGACGCGCAAAACACGACGCTCTTTGATTTATGTTACGCATTAGAGAGCGACATTAAAAAAGTGTCATCTCTTCAAAAATTTTAAGGATTTAGGTCGCGCATTACTGAGTGCCCTTAAATTAGTGTCTCATGTAAAAATATTAAAAACACGGAGGGCACCTATAATAAAACGGGCGTCCTCTACAAATGTCGCTTTATAATTTTAATAAACGCGCGTTTCTGGGACTCCTTGATAGGTAAGGGGGGAAACTAAATCCCCCAAAATTTTGAACACCCGCTTCCTCTTCCTCTCTACTCTCTACACCCGCCAAAATCGACTTCATTCTCTCCCTTCTTTCTCTCTACAAACCCCTTCCTCTCCGATCGACTTTCACTTCCTTCTATGTGCAAACCCTAATCAAACATAACACATTTGAAATAGTAATATCTTCTTTCACAAAATAGAAGATTGATCGAAGAATGATTTTCTTTTGATGAATCGGACATCACCAACAACAATAGCTTCCATCACAATTTGTGTTTGCTTTCAGACTCCACCGTTACAACATCGCACCACAACACCAAACCTGAGCCACCACCACACTGCCTTCGCAACAGCCTAGAACCACCACTATACCACCACTGTTGCGTATTTCATCTGCGTAGTAGGCCTATTTCAAAGGTAATTCTTCCTTTTTCAACCATAGTTACCTGTTTCATGTCCTACTGGTCCTTCTTTTTGGACTATTTTTTGTGCCTTTTTACCCTCTCTCATATATTTTCATGGAATTGTTAATATTTTATGATATAAGTACCTGATTTTTTTTATGCACACTAGGTGTTTGACTAAATGTTTGAACCAAAAGGGGATTGTCCAAAGATTAATGAACAAGGTTCAAAGCAACCTGCCACAGTGACAACCTCACAGATAAATAAAAATTTATGTATTCCTATTAGATTCAATTTACTATTATTATACATACACATGAGTAGTAATCAGCCAATTGTGTTTTTATAATGATAAAAAAATCAATTTAGTGTTTAGGAGTTGGAATTTAATTTATGTAATAGGAATTGAATCTCATTTACTTACAATTTCTAAACTGATTTGATTCCCTTTACTATCTCAATATGAGAATCCAGCAATACGGTCACAACTGTGATCTGTTACTGTAGAGTTGCTAACTAAAACCTGTGTCCAAACTCTAGAAGGTCACACACACAATGTTTCTGCTGTATGTTTCCATCCCGAGCTTCCAATAATAATGACAGGTTCAGAAGATGGTACTGTCCGTATATGGCATTCAACCACTTACAGGTGAGCTCTTGTTTTTTACCTTTAAGGGTGTGTTTGTTTTTTAGATTCTAAAAGAATCGGAATGCTAGATTCCATTCCATGGTGTGTTTGGTTTCCAAATGGATGGAATTTAATTTTTGTTGGATTCCTTCAAATTCCATGTTTGATGGATGGAAGTAATTCAATTTCTTTCTTCATTTCCTATCAAAAGACCAAAATACCCTCGTTATACATATGTTAAAAATGTAAACTTTTTGACTTTATGCCACTCTTTTTTTATTCAGACTTGAGAACACCTTGAACTATGGACTTGAAAGGGTTTGGGCTGTTGGATACATGAAAGGTTCACGTCGGTAAGTTTGTATATCACTTTTTGTTTTTTGTTTTCTAGGTCTTGAATCTTGATGCTTCTTCATTCATCTGGATTTATTTTAATTACTGTTTTTATAGGATTGTTATTGGCTATGATGAAGGTGATGGGTTTTGAGCATTCTAACACTTCCTAAGTGTACATGCAACCCTAATAACCTTGGATCTATGTTTGTCTAATTATCATGCAAAGTTGAATTCCAAGGTTATATTCCTATCTAGCATACATGGGGAACAATTTTAACTTAAAGTATAGATAGAATAACTTACCTTGTTGTTGTTTGTGTTCCTTGAAACCTTGTGAGCCTAACACCCCAAGTGTGATGCCTCAAATGCTTCACACAACACCAAATGCTCTTGGAAGAACTTATGAGAGAACACACACTTCTCAAAATCGGCCAAGCCCTCTTGTTTCTTAGTGTAGCCGTTTTTAGGTGGAGAACATGTTACTTATATAGTGTTGACACATCTAGGGTTAAACCCTAATGTGTCATGACTCTTCATTTCCATGACCCATGGGTTTGTAACTCCCATGGAGCATCCATGGAGCATCCTATGGGTGGAACCCAACTTGATAGTCCATGGAGCCTTTTAGCCCACTATACAAGATATGGATGATTTACATAATCAACCCATATATTTAATTAGTTATCTTTTGATCACATAATTAATTCTAAATTAATTCTTGATCAAACTAATCAAATAATATTATTAATATATTAGAACTTATAATATATTAATAATCTCCAAGTGTTATTTCTCTCATTTAGTCTATCCAATTGCATGGTGCCATGCAACCCAAATGGACCATGCCGGGTCGGGTCAAGTACATACCAGAAATAGTTATGGACTTAGACACCTTATCCAACAGTCTCCCACTTGGATAAGTCTAATAACTATTACTGCAAGTATGACTTCAGGAACCGATCGGCAATCGTAGCTCTTTACAAGGTTTCTCAGAACTGAGAAGATGATGGTACGCCATTTAAGATAAGTGATCATATAATCCTCTGTTCTAGATATCAGTCGGAAAAATACACGGAACAATGTCTTACTTATTGTCCAACAGTTTGTTTCCCGATTTCTGATTTGTTTGACAAAGAACTTCATTGAACACATCAATTTAGTTCTGACCGGGCCCGGTACATAGGTCAAAACAAAATCATCGAGGGGCCCAGATATCAGCTTCTAATCCAAGAAGGAACAGATAAACTTCGACTCATATGTTTGTTCTACCACTCATTGAATTATACACAAGAGCGCGATTTATAACATCGAGTTACCAATGCGTTTTTCGTATAATCAATGCATAACCAACTTGTAAGTAACAAATCATATCTCTAGGTTTAAAGACTTATATGATATTACCGTCTCACGATCACTCGAGATAGAATTCCATGAAGTGATTCCAGTGAGCGTGGGTTGAGTCCAATGCTCAGAACTTATGAGCACTCATGATTGTTGTAGCCTTGTCCAAGACCTCTACAACCAAACATGACAGTCTTGATTCATATCTACTTCTGACATATGATCGACTGTGGAGGTTTGAATAATATGTTATACCAAATAAAATTATTCTGGAAGTCAAAACATGCAAAAGAAATATAGTAAACGATCGACAAGAGATAGCAACACTTTACTCATAAATAAAACACTTTTATTCATCATCAGATGTCAATTACACTTTACAACTTTCGAGGTTATCTAACTACTAAATCTAATATCATCCTTCAGCCCTATGCTCCGAGCATGCTGGAGATGCTTAACCCGAGTCAGTCCCTTCGTGAGGGGATCTGCCGGATTCTCATCTGATGATACCCTCTTTGCCACGAGGAGTCCTTCTTCGATCCAATGTCTGATGAAATGGTATTTTCTGTCGATGTGTCTGGATCTCCTGTGATCCCTTGGTTCCTTGGCTAAGGCAACAGCACTTTCACTATCACAGAAAATTTCCATTGGCTCTTTAATAGCTGGTACAACTCCAAGGTCTCCAATGAAGTTCCTCAGCCATAACGCCTCCTTTGCCGCCTCGCTAGCTGCAATATACTCTGATTCACAAGTAGAATCTGCCACTGTCTCTTGCTTGGAACTCTTCCACTCCTCCATTTAGGGTAAAGACCCAGCCCGACTGAGAGCGGAAGTTATCCCTATCAGTCTGGAAGCTAGCATCACTATACCCTACAACTCTCAAGTCATCACTCCCACCGAGGGTAAGGACCCAGTCCTTAGTCCTTAGTAGGTACTTGAGAATATTCTTTATCGCAGTCCAGTGTGCCTTGCCAGGGTTCCCCTGAAACCTGCTAACCATGCTCAGGGCAAAAGCTACATCAGGTCGAGTACACGTCATAGCATACATGATCGATCCTACAGCCGAAGCATAAGGTACTCGACTCATTTGTGCTATCTCAGCCTCAGTGCTAGGGCTTTGTGTCTTACTCAGTTTGGCGTTACTCTGGATGGGCAACTCTCCTTTCTTGGAGTCTTGCATTCTGAATCTCTTCAGCACCTTATCCAAGTAGGTACTTTGACTAAGTCCAATTAGTCTTTTACTCTGATCTCTCAAGATCCTTATCCCCAAAATATAGGCAGCTTCACCAAGGTCCTTCATAGCGAAACACTTTCCAAGCCAGGACTTTACTTCCTGCAGGGTTGGAATGTCGTTTCCTATGAGTAGTATGTCATCCACATACAATACCAAAAAGCTAACTATACTCCCACTAGCCTTGACATATACACAAGATTCATCTTCACTCCTAGAAAAGCCAAATTCCTTGACCTTTTCATCAAAGCAAAGATTCCATCTGCGAGGTGCTTGCTTTAATCCATAAATGGATTTCTCAAGCTTACACACTCTATTAGGGTACTCGTTGCTGACAAAACCCTCTGGCTGACTCATGTAAACATCTTCAGCCAACTTTCCATTAAGGAAAGCGGTTTTGACATCCATTTGCCAAATTTCATAGTCATGAAATGCGGCTATGGCTAACAGAACCCGAATAGACTTAATCTTGGCTACCGGAGAAAAGGTCTCATCATAATCCACTCCAGGAATTTGAGAGAAGCCCTTTGCAACCAGTCTAGCCTTATAAGTGTGTACTTTACCATCCATGTCAGTCTTCTTCTTGAAGACCCATTTGCACCCTACAGTCTTTCGACCTGGTACATTTTCAACCAAGTTCCAAACTTGATTGTCATACATGGATTGTATCTCGCTATCCATAGCCTCTTTCCATTTAGCAGACTCGGGGCCTGCCATGGCTTCCTCGTAGCTGTTAGGGTCATCTTGACTTACTAGTGTCCCATCACTAATAAGTGTCTCACCTTCTGCAGTAATATGGAATCCATAGTAATGCTCAGGTGCACTCCTAACTCTCGTGGAACGCCTCAGAGGTACAGATTCGTCAATTGGCTCAACAGGAGTTTCCTCCTCAAGTTGAGGGCTAGAGTTTGAAGTTCCTTCACCACTTGACTCTTGAATTTCTTCAAGATCAATTTGCCTCCCACTGTCTCCTTGGCTTATAAACTCTCTTTCTCGAAAGACTCCTCTTCTTGCTACAAAGACCACATTGTCACTAGGTCTGTAGAAGAGGTAACCAAAGGATTGCTGTGGGTAGCCGATGAAAATACACCTCTCGCTTCGGGGTTCGAGCTTATCATGAGTCTCGCGTCTCACGAAAGCCTCGCAACCCCAAATCTTGATGTGGTCTAGTTTAGGTACTTTACCAGTCCACATCTCGTGAGGAGTTTTGGCAACTTTCTTTGTAGGGACTAGATTAAGGATATGGGCGGCAGTCTCTAAGGCATACCCCCAGAATGAGATTGGTAGCGAAGCTCGACTCATCATGGAACGAATCATGTCCAACAAGGTTCGATTACGCCTCTCAGCCACACCATTCAACTGCGGTGTCCTGGGAGGTGTCAATTGTGAGACAATCCCACATTCCTTTAGATAGTCGAGGAACTCTGAACTAAGATACTCACCACCCCGATCGGATCGAAGCATCTTAATGTTCCTGCCCAATTGATTCTCGACTTCCTGTTTAAATTCCTTAAACTTCTCGAAAGTCTCTGACTTATGCTTGATTAAGTAGACATATCCATATCTACTGTAATCATCAGTAAAAGTCAAATAATAACGATTAGCATCCCTTGTGGCATGTTTGAATGGTCCACACACATCCGTGTGTATAAGGTCCAACAAACCTTCACCCCTTTCACACGAGCCTGTGAAGGGTGACTTTGTCATTTTTCCAAGTAAGCATGATTCGCAACTATCATTTGACTTTAGGTCAAACGACTCCAAGACTCCATCCTTTTGGAGTTGGCCTATGCGTTTCTTGCTTGTATGTCCAAGACGACAATGCCATAATGATGCTTTATCCAAGTTATTATTATTGGTAGAATCAATACACAAAACATTATTTCCTAAGTTATCTACAACAGATAAAGCTTCATACACACCATCACAAGGTAATGCTTTAAAATAAAGAACATTATTAAAGAAAGCATTAATCGAACCAACTTCATTATCAAACGAAAAGGTGAACCCTTATTTGTACAATGCATGAAAGAAAATAATATTTCTTGCCATTTCTGGCGAATAACAACACTTATTCAAATCTAAACTAAACCCACTACTTAGCGATAAAGTATAAACTCCAATATTGGTGACAGGTGAAGCTTTCCTATTCCCCATGATCAAGTTTATTCTTCCTTGCTCCACATTCTCACTTCTTCCTAGTCCCTGCAAGTCACAACAAATATGAATACCACAACCGGTATCAAGGACCCAAGATTTCGAATGGGGTGAGTTATTAGAAATGATAGTGTAAATACCTGCATGGTTGGGTTTGACTTTCCCATCCTTCACATCCTGCTGGTACTTTGGGCAGTTCCGCTTCCAATGAGCTTTTTCATGGCAATAGAAGCATTCAGCCTCTTTAGGGTCAGAAGAAGGAGTAATGAAACCTTTCTTGGTTCCACTTGAAGAAGAGCCATCAAGGGTCCGAGCCTTGGTACCTTTCGAAGATCTCTTTCTCTTCCTCCCTCGACTTTTCCCGATTGCCAAGACCGGAGTTGAGTTTGGAGTAGGAGTGATAGCAACCGACTTCCCCTTAAGACCTGTTTCTGCGGTCTTGAGAAGTCCCTGAAGTTTGCTGAGGGTGACCTCTTCCTTGTTCATGTGATATGTCATGCGGAATTGATCATAGCACGATGGTAAGGAGTGCAAAATGATATCTATTGCAAGCTCCTCAGGGAAGTTCACATTAAGCTTCAGCAAACGATCCACATACCTTTGCATTTTCTGCATGTGGCTCGTGACGGAATCTCCGTCCTTCATCATGGTTGTTATCATGGAGCAGATGACTTCGTACCTCTCTTGTTGTGCACTTTGATGGTATCTTTCCATCAAATCTTGGTGCATTTCATAAGGGTAGAAATCTTCATAAGACTTTTGGAGTTCAGCTGTCATTGTGGCCAACATGATGCAAGCCACCTTGTTTGCATCTCTTTCATGAGTATGAAAGTCAGCGATCTCCTTGGGAGTTGCAGTGGACTCATCAATTTCCTTAAGCTCCTTGTCAAGGACATATTCTTTGTCCTCGTAGCGGGTAATCATCCTGATGTTTCTGATCCATTTATTGAAGTTGGATCCATCAAAGGTGACTTTCCTACACAAACTCATAAGAGTAAAGGAGCCATTAGGATTCGAGCCAGAAGCATTATTTGAAGACATCTGAAAGAGAAGAACAATTTTAGTATAGATTTAAGAGAGTCCTTAATAAAACACCCAAATGTAATATTAAGGCTAGGATCCAATCACAATATAATATAACTTAGAAGAGGTATGCCGTAATCTAAGTTATACTATATTTGAAAGGTAGGTGAATGACGATTCACCAATTTCCACCACGAAAACCGAAATATTAGATATTAGGTTTTATTGGTTTTTAGAAATTCCTAGATTCTTTGAGATTCAATGAACTTTTCAAAGGCATGTTTCAATCTCGAGAGTGCCCTCCAAGTTTTGTGACTGGGATACCGAGGATCACAAAACGAGGTGTGAAGTAACCATGCAAATCACTTGGTACCCTTAAAGTTTATCACTCAATCGATGTGCCGGTAAACCACACATGCTCCACCGATACTATAATAAACCTTAAGTCACCCTTTACCTACCTTGTTAAGTCCAAGTTAGTGTGCCGGTTAACCACACACGCTCCACCAACAACTTAGACAAAGTGTAAAGTGTAATTTCATGGATTAGCACCTTATTCACATTTTCCTAAAGTAACTAAGATTGGGAATTTAATAAAACATTTAGTTACTTTATAATATTCATCATACTTTGAATGAGAGTTTATAAGTCCTTGTCTTACCCGTTCGGCTAACGACCCTCCACCAGTCAAGCAAGCGGTGGGTGAGAGTAGACACCCATTAAGTCACCATTTTATAGGCAACAACCTTATACCCACCTTATAGACCGGCTTCGTGAATGAGGCGTACTAGCGGTAAGACGACTTTATTCTTATACATATATATATATATATATATATATATATATATATATATATATATATATATATATATATAATTATTAAATCATCATAATATAAGTATAAGGGTTGAATTTTAACTTTTAAAATTCTAGGGGTTGGAACTTAAAATTTTAACTTAACTTTACTTGTTCCAAAACTTGAGGGCAAGTTTTGTAACTTTCAAAACTTTTCATTTCTTGTAACTTATGAGTTTAATAGAGTAATAAAAATGAAGACTCTTCATTTTTCTAACTCTTGTATTTGTTTTAATGGTTTTAACTCAAGTGTGACTCTTGGTTTTCCATAACTTGAGGACAAGTTATGGACTCCATTAAAACACATTATGATCAAGAATTAATCTACCACATAGGTTACAAATAATTCCTATGATCATCTAAAACATCATAAGAACAAGAACATGAATATGAACACAATCAAAAATTACATTTAAAACTTTGTAATTTTGATAACTAGTTGTTGTAAATGAATTAGCAAAGACATTACACCACCAAAAACAAGTTTTCAATTACCAAAACAGTTTAGGGGTAATGTTTCTAATTCATTTCCAGCAACTGAATCGAAATTCTGCAATCAGTCGACCCTACTCGCCGAGTGCATGAACTGACTCGCCGAGTTGGTTGAAGATACTCATGAACTCGACGAGTCCCCCCTATAGACTCGACGAGTCCATTCGCAGACAGCAAGATTTTCGATTCTTTTTCAACTTTTAAGCACAAATAAGAGCAAACAAGCCTAGGCTCTGATATCACTGATGGGTTTTGAGCATTCTAACACTTCCTAAGTGTACATGCAACCCTAATAACCTTGGATCTATGTTTGTCTAATTATCATGCAAAGTTGAATTCCAAGGTTATATTCCTATCTAGCATACATGGGGAACAATTTTAACTTAAAGTATAGATAGAATAACTTACCTTGTTGTTGTTTGTGTTCCTTGAAACCTTGTGAGCCTAGCACCCCAAGTGTGATGCCTCAAATGCTTCACACAACACCAAATGCTCTTGGAAGAACTTATGAGAGAACACACACTTCTCAAAATCGGCCAAGCCCTCTTGTTTCTTAGTGTAGCCGTTTTTAGGTGGAGAACATGTTACTTATATAGTGTTGACACATCTAGGGTTAAACCCTAATGTGTCATGACTCTTCATTTCCATGACCCATGGGTTTGTAACTCCCATGGAGCATCCATGGAGCATCCTATGGGTGGAACCCAACTTGATAGTCCATGGAGCCTTTTAGCCCACTATACAAGATATGGATGATTTACATAATCAACCCATATATTTAATTAGTTATCTTTTGATCACATAATTAATTCTTGATCAAACTAATCAAATAATATTATTAATATATTAGAACTTATAATATATTAATAATCTCCAAGTGTTATTTCTCTCATTTAGTCTATCCAATTGCATGGTGCCATGCAACCCAAATGGACCATGCCGGGTCGGGTCAAGTACATACTAGAAATAGTTATGGACTTAGACACCTTATCCAACAGAAGGAACCATAATGGTGAAAATTGGACATGAAGAGCCTGTAGCCAGCATGGACAATAGTGGAAAAATTATATGGTCTAAACATAAAGAAATTCAAACTATTAACATCAAGAGTGTGGGAGCTGATCATGAGGTTTGGACTTGAAAGCCCATATACATGTTATGTTATGTTAACAATGAAATGGGAAAAAAATCTATTTTTTATTCAGGTTTCTGATGGAGAGAGGCTGCCTTTAGAAGTTAAAGAACTGGGAACATGTGATCTTTATCCACAAGTGAGTTATGCTTGTTCCTACCTTCCTTTAAACTGAAAATAGTCAACCATATGGACTTTGACTTTTCTATTTTTCCACATAGCTTGAAGCACAACCCAAATAGGAGGTATGTTGTTGTCTGTGGTGATGGTGAATATATCATATACACAGCTTTGGCATGAAGTACTGGTTGGTAAAAAATTCGTGGGGTGCTAGAAAGTATCACCCGAAAAACGATGGGCAAAAGGTAATATCTGTTGTTATATTGACTATTTTGCCCTTATTGTTTTTTATGGATCTGATTTATTTTTTTTACAATTACAGGTTTCGTTTTTTAGTGATGATGAAGAGACTACCAGCACACCAAAAGCAGATGCTCTTTTTATTCCAAGGGAGAATCCAAGAGCTCTGGTTATTCGCCCTCTTAAACAATGGCCTGGCAAATCATCTGCTGAAAAATTAAAAAACGCATCTTCTCCAGCACAAACAAACGGTAAACTAATTTTCTGCTGCTACCTTAAAAATAAAAATAATCATTTTTTATCTCATTTTTTTTTATTTGAATTCAGGTGATTACACTGGGTTTGCTTCTTCCGCATTGTTACAGGCAGTCGCTAATCAACCCGTATCAGTTGCCATTGATGCCAGTGGCATGGGTTTCCAGTTCTATTCAGGTGGCGTGTTTACTGGGGATTTTGGAACTGATCTTGACCATGGTGTTACAAGCTTGTTGAATCAAATGGAGTTATATGTGGTTGTGTATATACTTGCAATCTTAGGCTTGGATAGTCTACAAGGAATCATGCTGGATCAAGGCAGCTGTATTGATACCTGTTGTACTTTTTGCAGGAAGGTAATTAAACTTTATTATTATTATTACTATTAATTACAAGTGTAACATGTTTTAAGTAAATTTTCATTCCTTCTACAGCCCTATTACAAATGATAAGTGGCTCTGCAGTTCTTTAAGTTGTCACCAGAAGAATCATCAAAGGATCCATTATATCTTTTGAGGGACATGTCCAATAACGATAACAAAAACTAAAATCAAGTAAAAATGTTTGCTAAAATGCTTGTAATTTTATTATATATTTGGCTTATATAGGGATGCCATGGGATACAAAAGGGGACATTTTGTTTTAATTGCAAAAATAATCATTTCTGCACTAGGCTACTTGATGTTGGGAACTTTTATTTATGTGCTTATCGTTGATGGATCTACATTCAATGCCAATGTATTATCAAGGTACCATTTAAAATTTCCCTTTTATTTAATTTATGTAAAAAAGTGTAATAGTAAATGCTCATACATAGTTGTAAATGCTCGCAGGTGCATGATAGCAACAACAACCGATTTCTATTTTTGTACTGTCATTGTAGCAGTAAGTCTTTGTTTATTATATACTTTCCAACTATAGTGAAAATGAGATTTTTCGACTTTTGTTATAACAATAATGTTTGATTGCTTCTTTTGATTAGGCGTGGATTGCATATAAGGAATCAAGGTGGATAAGTGCTTTCTTTTGGATACTTTCACTTCTATCTTTTTGGAGGGTAAGCATATATAGAAACTAGCTCACTTTCCTTTTTTCACTCTCTTAAGTATATAACTATATATGGGATGCTGTTTGGATTTACAACTGAAGGAATCATGGTATATTTCCAGGACTCTGAAATCATTTACATTGGCTTATTTTCTCAAAATATTAATTGTTTATGTTGCTTCCAAATACAAGGTATGAAAAGCTGCAACGGTGGGATGATGCCCTTAAAGCATACACTGCAAAATCTGCTCAAGCAACAAGTCAACATCTTATCTTGGATGCTACACTAGGTATTATTCAAATATACCATGCCATGGTGTTATAGTATTTATATTATTATCATTTCAAGGTAATTAATTAAAATATTTGTTCATTCTTATGACGAATGAGGAGTCAGTGACAGATGGGTATATATTATATAATCAAAACACTATAATTATAAATATATTTTTTTTTACTATAAATAAATTATTTGAGTTAAAATGGCATGAATGATTTCAGGAAAATGGGGATGGTAATTCTGAAAATGGCTCCCATATATGTGAATAATATCCATTTTCAGTAAATGAGAAGGTTGTTATTTTTATTTATTTCACTTTTTTTTTCTATGTGAAGATATACTGACAAAAAATACATTACATGACATGATATGTTGGTTGAGTAGCTTTACGTGTTCTAATGGGTGGTGTTAGATGGAATTGTGATGATATACTCTCTAGTTTATATGATCAAAGATTGTCATTGTGAATATCATTGTTGATAGCTTTACAGATAATATTTACCATTTGTATGCGGGTATTCTTGTCATAGTGTTTGTCATTGTTGATATTAGGTAATTCATATTGTAGTGTATTTATTCCAAATCCCAAATTCTTTGGATGGAGAAAAGGGTAATTTCGTCTTTTACAACTAACATTCCAAGTTTGATTCTTCTAATAATTGTATTAACATATTAAATTTTTGACATTTATTTGATTAGGTCACAAGAATTATCGGAGCAGGGGTTCAATATTAGTCTTAAAGAAGTATGAAAGGCAAGATTCAACTCTACTTAGTTGGAATTTGATGTTTATCATCTTTGTGTATATCTTTTTAGTTTGTATAGCATTACATTGCATAAGGTGTTCCTTAATAGCAATTTAGTATTATGTTATATATTTAGGGAAAACCTCTTAATAACAATGTACAATTAGATCCCCTTAATATAAATGTATTACAATTTTTTGACATGATGTTTTTGGTATATATTTGTTTACATATGGAACGATTATTTGTATGACATTAAATTTATGCAATGGATTCTATTTTTGTATATGATATTTTATTATCTATTATTAAACATTAAATACAAATTTAGCTTGAAAATAAGCAAATCTATAAATAATATTTTTTTAAACATTTAAAATTATGATACGCAAAAATGTGTGTCATCTTCATTTATGACATGGTCTTTCTTGACAGGGGCTTCCTTGATACGCATTGCGTGTCATAAACACGCGCGTCATAAGGTTACGACACGCAAATGCGTGTCGTCTTCCTTTATGACAGGGCCTTCATTGATACGCATTGCGTGTCATAACCGCGCGTCGTAAATGCGCGTCGTCTATAGACAACGCACAAAAGCGCGTCGTCTCTCTTTATGACATGGCCTTCCTTGACACGCATTTGCGCGTCGTCTGAGCGTTTTACGACGCGCAATGAGCGTCGTAAAAGGCCTTTTTTCTAGTAGTGTGTTTCTCTTAACAGATGGAAATGGTTTCTTAGTGAACTTAGATTTTACACATGTTTCACATTTTTCAAAATCATTTGTGTCATATTTTAACATACCTTTAGTTTGCATTTTTTCAATGTTTTTAACATTAGTGTGAGCTAAACGTTTATGCCATAAAGAAATTGAAGAAACAATATAACAAGAAAAGTTCACTTCATTCACATTAGCAACCAATCCATCAATTACATCATTACCAACACTCGACACACTAGCAACACCACTCTCAACACTAGGACCACTCATATTACCCTCATCACTAAGACACAAACGATACATTCCCGAAGTGTTGTTCGCCCTCCCAACATATCTTCTGCCTTTAGTGATCACAAATTTGCCTCTCTCAAGCACCATCTTGAACCCACCCTTGTCAAACTTGTCCGCAGAAACCAAACCCTTCGAGATAGTAGGAACATAAAGAACATCTCGAAGAGTCACCCATTCACCACATGTGAACTTCAACCGAACATCACCCCTTCCTAGAACTTCAGCTCTATGGCCATCAGCACAGACGACAACCGTCCCATGAGGCATGGGTTGGTAGGTGCGGAAGCTCTCTCATTGCCCACAAACATGCACAGTGGCTCCAGTGTCCACGAACCAACCTCGAGCATAGATTGCTCGAGTAAGAGAGGAGATCATGAAAATCTCACCACTGTTCACACTAGCCACCATGTCAGTTACCTTCTCGACTGGATGTGCAACCGGTACTAGTTTGCAATCTTTGCATTCTCTCGCATAGTGCACAATCTCTCCGCAGACGTGGCAAGGACCGGCCCTTTTTAGCTTTGAGTTAGGATTCTGATGACCCGGTTTCTTGAAGCTTTGTTTCTTGGGTCCAAAATTCTTCTTGTTCTGTCCCCCAGATTTGCCTTTGTGGCTAGAACTCCCAGCTGACACATGATGCACACTTTGTCCAACTTTACCTTGCTTGTCCCTGATGCGAGTTTCCTCCTCAATGCGGAGGTGCTTTATCAGATCATCCAAGGAGTAGTCCTCAGATTTGTGCATCATTCTCTTAGAAAAATCTTTCCACGAGGGTGGCAGTTTTGCGATGATCGCACCAACCTGAAAGAGTTCTGGAAGAGAGATGGTGAGTGCGTCCAACTTGTTGACCATGACTTGGAGTTCATGCACTTGCTCCATAATTGGTTTGTCATCAATCATTTGAAACTCAAGGTACTTGGACACAAGGTACTTATTAGTACCTTCTTCATGTGCCTTATACTTGAGTTCCAACGCACTCCATAGCTCTTTAGGATCTTTGACCGACGAGTAATGATCATAGAGCCGATCAGATAGGGAATTCTTGATGTGACCCACACACAATTCCTCGGATTCTCTACGCAGTTGCCTTTGTTTTTCTAAATCTGTAATGACCGCTGGGTCCACAGATTCCCCTTCCTTTAGAATTGGATCATCAGGAATTGGTGCCAGTTTTGGGTCCAACAAAAAGGAGAGATTCAAGACATGAAGCATGAACTTGATCTTTTCGGCCCAACAAGTGTAGTTCTGACCATCGAATGTGTCAAGTTTGGCAAACTCTTGGTTCATGAAATGGAGGCTAGCAGTAGAGTCCATTAGTCTGTTGATTGATCACAATAAATAAAAACCTTTAAGATTGTTGTAAATAACAAACTAATAGACGCGCAAGGAAACCGACAAATAATATTGAGAATTATATGTCAATTAGTTGCGAATAATAGATCCAATTATTATTATTATTGTATTTACCGAGTTTCGTCCAGAAACCAGATCTATCCTTCTCGATTAGATCCGGTTTTTAAGAAAGGTAGAAGAAGACTGTCCTGTTATTGGACGAATTAAACACAAGACAGAAAAGTAAAACCGACCTGTTGATTGCTGATCTTGAAGCAACTGCACGGATCAGACTGCTGTCCTTAAAGGTTTTTACTTCACTTGTACTGGCTGTAAGCAACAGAGTAAAACCCCAGGATTTAATGCAGCTTTATCGATAGTCCAACAACACTGGAAATCGACAAACACTAAACGACTACTTGGAAACTAGGGAAAAAACGCAGAGAGAGGGAGGAAGCTTTCAGATTTCGAGTGGAGTTCATGCGGCTCCTAGAGGTATCGTAACCCTAGAAGGCATCAAACGGGCCCCCATAGGCCGGCCCCAGAAACCCTAGGGTGACAGCTTGCTCTTCAAGTAAAGCGTTTCCTGATCCTTCTAGAATACCCTGACTTGGCCTCCATGAAGTTAACGACGGTCAACCATAGTGCAAAGTGCGCCTAAATCGCGCCATTTCGCGCACTCACAGTGTCGGCTAGTGCTAGGCTAGGCTAGGAGGGCGCGGGCTTGGTCCATTCCTTTGATCCACTAAAGCCTTTGAAGGCTTACCAAGGGAATAGGCTTATAAACCCACAAAAATTTCTTTCCCCCACCAATGTGGGATACAAAGGAAATTGCCAACTTGCAATTCCTTTATATATAAAGTTCCAACAAAAATTAATGTATATTTTTTTCGTTTTCATTTATTCCAAAAAGGTTTGTTGGAATCTTTACTTAAAATCGATCTATAATTGGTATTTTATGCTTGGTTGCATCTAAGTACGATGCTTTGTCTGCAGATGGCCGGTAAAAGTTAGCGAATAACTACAAGCTCGGTCAATCCATGAATGATAACATAATTCAAGAGTTCATGTTTAAAGTTGTTCATTATATAAGTGTTTATATTTGGATAACAACTATTAACATTTTACAAATGGTGAAATACAAGTTTCGGTCAAAAAACGGCGGAATACAAGATAACACAAAATGTTCATCTTTTGTATATTTCTATCGCGTATCTAATCCCGCAAAGCGGGAATCTTCCCTAATTATCTATATAAATTTTAAGGTAATTGTATATCAAAGTGGGGTGCATGCAGCCAACTAAAACCTTCTACATCCACCATTGTAGTCTCATAAATCGAATCCACATTTTTTTTAATTGACGAGGGCCATAATTAATATTTTAAGTAGAACTTCGCACATCGAACTAAGCAATTGAGATTAAACCGTTTAAAATGAGAAAACAACTAGTAGCCTACCATAGGTTCTTGTAATGTTATAATGTACCAACCCAATTGAGATCTTTAACTGTTTCTAGCTCATTAGTAGAGATCAAATATGCAATTTGCTCGGTTTATGATACTCTTAGTTTGTACGCACACTTGAAGAAGCAGAAGCACGAATAACATTTATAACAAAATTTAACTTAGCAAAAACTTATACAATGCAATGACTCTTTGTAAAGCATCTATATTAGGTAACTGAAATCAACGACCAAAAACCTTAAACATAAATACATAATACACATATGGAATTGTTAGCATATGCCAAGGGAAAGTCGATGACTCGACATTGTCGCATATTTGTAAGGATTTAATTAATATCGATCGAATTGAGACCCAACACCCTAGGCCCTAGCTATTCATCATCATTTGGGGTGGCTCATGGACCATGGTTGTGGGCTTGTGGCTCATCATCATCAGTCATTACCCAATCACTCATGGCACCGGCTCAAGGCTAATATAGCAGGCAACATACTGGGTGTTAGGATTACGACTTAGGAAACATATGGCCCAAATACTTTTTTCTATTAGCCCATTTAAACATATAATATATAATTTTGTATTGATTTAATAGTTTATATATGTTTTTTTTCATAAATAAAGTTAGGTTTAACTATTTATTGAAAGAAATACTACCCAAATATTTATAAAATATAATAAAGTAAGTAAGTAAAGCAACTAAAAAAACTTATACAATTAAATGACAGAGTTTTTATATTTTTAATTTTATTATTATTATTTTTGTAAAATCCGAAAGTTTTATCTTTTATTAAACCATTCCACGGAAATAATTTTAATTTATTAAGTAAATTTCATATTTTGGCTAAGTATATATTTCTCTATATTTAAGGTAATTATTATATAGTTTATCTTGGATTATTATCAAAATGTAATTGTTACTTTGACACTTTAACACGATTTGTATATTATGAATTTACAATATATACGTATTGGACGTAGTTTGCACGTAACATTTTAGTATGAGACTCTGTTTTGGGTCGTGACTTTTGTATTTTTTTTCATTATCATTTAAGATAGAATTTAACTATGTTTTGCTAAAATATACATCATGGACATAATATATATATATATATATATATATATATATATATATATATATATATATATATATATATATATATATATATATATATATATATATATATGTATATATATATATATATGGTATTTTCTGCATACACTTCATTCATTTATCTTGTTTTATTCCCAGTTTGCATTGGCTTCATGCATACATTCCATTCATTTGACCAAATTTGGGACTTTGTGCATCTTGGTGCATTTGTTGCAATCTCTCGTTGTGTTAACGATGATCACTAAAAAAAAAAAAGAGATAAATCACCATCTATTCCTACTTGAAAGATTATAAAAAAGATGGTCAAATAGAAAATATTACTCCAAACATCATGAAAATAATGTTTCACTAGATATTCATGAAATATTAAGTCAAGATTATTATAAAATATTTTCAAACATATTAAAAATAAGAATTTTTATTAGTAATACAAAAGCCCACTTCTTTTATTTTCCAAAAAAAAAATGCAAGTTTTAAATTAAAACCAAGGGATTTTTTGTTATGTATTTTTGAAAAAAAAATCGTAAAAAAGTTTGTTAATTAAGGCACCTCACTTTATTTTATATAACTATAAGTTTTTATAAAATATAAAATTTTGTGTCGAGCTTTAAGGATGAGACAAAAGAATTGAACTTTTTTAGAATATATTAAATAAAATCCCATACAAACAACTTTTTATCTTGCACTAAAACAATCTATGTTTTTTTTTCTCCAGTTATGATACACAATGTGATGTGTATTGATAATGTCTAGAAAATACAAAAATGCACCCAGTCACCTTATTTTGTAGAATCAATCGATTTCTTAAAATATACGATCTTGATTAGTGAATGTTGGTCGTTCCAATATACAAACAATGTTAACTTATTTCATAGGTTTTACTTGAAATCTTTTGACAGAATTGCTATCATAACTCCATAGGCAAGTTTCCAAGTTGTAATATCAATATCTTCTACTTCATCACTCAAATTTTTTAATTCCCTCAACCTAAATACTTAATTTTGTAGTATCTAGTTGAGTGGTAGCTTCTAGATGAACATTATAACTGCAAGAGAGTGTGAGTTTGATCCCATCATACTAAGACAAGGTTTCAAGTCTATCATAAGGTTTCACGTGTTTCTTGTAGATTATAGTTGAAAGATAAATCGATTAAACAAAGTAATCCATCGATGTGGAGCTCAACCGTTATACATCTTTGTGTTTGTAATATGTTTACTGTATCTTTGTATCTTGACAATTTTAAACATTTTAAATGTTTAACAACTTGGCTATTTGGGACCTATTTTGGCAAATTGTTTTCTTAAAAATTTATTGTTTTCCAAAATACTTCAAATTATTATTTTAAATGACTATTTCAAATAACATACAAGAGGTGTTTGAGTAACATGTGAATTATTGTTGAATGATATATACTTTTATTTAATTTTTTATTCTATAACACCATTGTTGGATGCATCGAAAAAAAAACCTACGAGTTTTTATTAAGCTTAAAAGGAGTAATAGGGCTCATATGGTTTACCTACTATTTTGGAAATAGTGCTTGTGAGATTATATGTGTATATATATCTATTTATGATATAATGCATTTATGTAATCTTCATGTGTATTGTGAAATCTTCCTACATACTAACATATAATAGTTTAAAATGCAATCTTAACATGAGATTATAAGTTCACTTTTATGAAAACATAATAATGTTAAAACGTGGTTTGTAACATTGCATGCATGCACATAAGTTATACATGTTTCCGTCATGTCATTTACTCATGTTACATGTTTTAAATCATGAAATATATTGTTGGAAAAATATGTTTAGTATTTCATTATAGATGCAAAGTATGAAAATAAATGACATCAAACAGATACATGAATTATTTATTTTATCTTCAATTTAATGATGGGTTCATCCTTGATTTTGTCAATAATAACTATTTTAACACGTAAAAGTTGATTTTATGTCCTCAGAGTACTAAAAAAGAAGGTGAAAAAAACCTTTTAAAACAAAATATAAGTTTGTAGGCTATATATAGCTTCATTTTCTGTTAAAAAATTACCATAAATACATGGGAAATGCTTGTTAAGGAATAGGTACATCAAGAAATATCCATGAAGCTGAGATAAAACACATTTGACATTTATATTTTTAGAAACTTTTAAATATTATTCCTTTCCAAACATTATAATAGAATTTTCATTCAATAATTTTTTTTGGGGGAACGTAGTTTAGGGTGGAATTAACGGTAACGTCCCAATTTCGTAACGGGGAGTTAACGTTCCAGCAAACTACTACCAGAAAAGGGTATGGTCCCTTCTGAGCAAAGTCACCCGATCACTACCAACATCATCTTCCACTACACAATATAATAATATCTATATATGTAACTTCTCCTCGGTGCTTTCAATCAATCTTCATCTTCCTCCCAATTCCAGATTAAACCCTAAATCAAAATGCCAATTTGGAACTGGGGGTTTCTTCTTTTCGTCTTCGTTTCAGTTAGTAGCGTAGCTTTGTCTGTTTCAGACCCGATTACTCAACAGAAGTTGGACCAGGTTTCGAACTTGCCTGGTCAGAGTTTCAATGTCGACTTTGCACACTATGCTGGGTATGTTACTGTTAATGAAGAATCCGGGAGAGCTCTGTTTTACTGGTTGACGGAGGCTGTTGAGGATCCTGCTTCCAAACCTCTTGTTCTTTGGCTCAATGGAGGTTAGCTACTTACTATGATGTATTTATTTCATGTATTCCTGTTTTAAATTCAGATTCTTCGTGATCATTGTAAATCTGGATTTGTATGATGTTATGGCTTTGGATCAGCAATATTTATTGGTTAAAAAATTACAATAGGAATTCGTATTGATTGGAAGTGTAATATTTGTGCTTATTTTAATGATCTTGTGATAACACGAACCGAGTTGCTGATCTAGATTGTTTCTATAGGGCCTGGATGTTCATCAATTGCATATGGGATGGCTGAAGAAGTCGGGCCATTTCATGTCAATAAAGATGGAAAGTCGGTTTATTTGAACCCGTATTCTTGGAACACTGGTGGGAGTTTACATTTTTTTTAAACCAAATTTAGTATCAGTTTATTATTAAAAACTTCGTTTAATAATCGTTAACTATTTGCAGTGGCAAATTTGTTGTTTCTTGATTCCCCTGTTGGAGTTGGATATTCTTACTCAAATACCACTTCAGATATCTTGAACAATGGAGATAAAAGAACTGGTATAACTTCAAACCTTTAAGTCACGTTTGGTTTGCAGAGAAGGAATTGGAATGTGAGATTCCATTCCATGAAACAAATGAATGGAATTGAACTCATATACTGTTGTGTTGCAGCTGCGGATTCACTTCAATTTCTCTTGAATTGGCTTGAAAGATTTCCTCAATTTAAAGGAAGGGATTTCTATATAGCAGGCGAAAGCTATGCAGGTAACTTATTGTAATCTATAAGAATAAAAATTATTCTTTATAATCTGAATTTGAGATTAAATAGCTACTTAGTTTGACCTCAAAAGTCAATAATATTATTTCTTTTAGGACATTATGTTCCTCAACTAAGCCAAGCCATCGTGAGATACAACAAAGAAAATACAAAAAGTCCAATTAATCTCAAGGGTTACATGGTAATTTCTCTCTGACCAAATCTTGTTACAAAAGATATTAAAATTGGTCTTGCACAATTTAAAATCTTTTTCTTTTTGGCTGAAGGTGGGAAATGCCCTAACAGATGATTATAGTGATCATGTTGGACTTTTCCAATTTATGTGGGCAGCTGGCTTGATTTCAGATCAAACTTACAAGAAATCAAACGAATTATGTGACAAGGAATCTTTTATTCATCCATCACGTGAATGTGACCAAATAGTCGATATTGCTTATGAAGAAATGGGTAATATTGATGCGTATTCTATTTTTACCCCTCCTTGCACTGCAACTGGTGTTACTAAACGCCTTTTAAGAAGATGGCATGTGAGTATTTCCTTCAATTTGCCTTATATTTTGTGAGAAGGGTATTAATGGAAACATTTTGTTGTACTACAGAAAGTCGGGCATATTGGGCAGAGTTATGATCCTTGTACTGAACAACACTCCACAATTTACTTCAATTTACCCGAGGTCCAAAATGCCCTTCATGTTTTCCACAGCAACACATCAAGAAAATGGGAAACTTGCAAGTACTACTTTTACATGAAGATCATATCTTGAAAAATAACTTATTGAATATGATATTTTATGATTGTTTGTTAATAAATTGAATTTTGTTTTGCAGCAATGCTGTAAACTTGAATTGGAAAGATTCTCCTATATCTGTGCTCGATGTTCATCAAGAACTTATAAGCTCGGGACTCCGCGTTTGGATATTCAGGTTCTTGATCTTTTGAAAATTTAAAAAGGTAAAAAAATGCCACCAATTTTGTTTTTAATTTTTAATTTAATTTTTTGTTATAGTGGTGATACGGATGCGGTGATTCCCGTTACTTCTACGCGTTATAGCATAGACGCTCTTAAGCTTCCGACGGTTAGCCCGTGGCGTGCATGGTACGATGATGGCCAGGTAATTCCTTCCATCATCAACAAACTTGTACAAAAAGTCTTCTAGATCCCATATGCTGGGATCTGGATGTTTGGCCCACTGAAATGGGCCAAACATCCAGGAGATATGTGGTCCCACTTTTTGGGACACACATAACATATGTAGGCTATGTGATTATACATAGCCTATCTGGGCCATACAGGATTAGAATCAGGTTAAGGTGATTCTAATATGAGATGTGTGGCCCACATGAGATATGAAGGGCTGATTGTTTTTGAATAATATATAGGTTGGAGGGTGGACACAGGGGTATGAAGGGTTGACTTTTGTAACGGTCAGGGGAGCAGGGCATGAGGTGCCTTTGCATAAACCGAAGCTAGCGCTTGTGCTCATTAAGAATTTCTTAGCGGGAACTTCCATGGCATCATTTGATCAAGTGATCGAGTCCAAAACTTCTGCATCAGAACAAGTTAGCGGCTTCTAGAAACTTCTTTGAACTTTTGACTCTTGTTGACATATAAAACACAAATAAATGTTTGACCATTTTCTTTTGGTCTTGAAAGAGTTGTTGTTTTTAGGCAAAATAGTAGATGTAGTTTGTTGAATATATTTGCCATAAATTTGATGTTGTGGTGGAAAGAAAGATGAATAGCAAAAGGCCAACTAATTGAATTGTTTCTTTCTGTTTTTTACACGTTTTTTAAAATGATAAATGTGTAGGTGTAAGAATGTAAATTCTAACTAGAGAGCCATCTATGTACAAAACTAATGAAGGAATATCAAGCAAGAGCAAACGTTGTATTTATCTCAATGGAGCATAACTTCTATCATATAAGTATAAGGCGTTTTAATAATGCCATGATAGCTATGGTGAAGATGTTATGAAAAACTGTGAAAAAGAATCTTTCCTTTTTACTATTCCTAAAAAGTTACTTTTGATGGGTGCATGACTTTCTTTGACTCTTATTGATCGTGTTTGGTTTGTAGATTTTGAAGGAATTGGAATGAGAGATTCCATTGCTCTATCAAATCTGCCAAAATCTATGTATCATAGGATTTACGGGTGATAATGAACCAAGTTGGATTGAGTTTGGGTTTACAATCTTAGTTCAACCCACTCTGTTTAAATAAACAGATTGAGATTTCTCATCCAAATTTTTTAATAAATGGGTTGACGTGTTTATCCTTTTCCGGACTAAGCCTATTAAATTTAAGGGTTAACTAATTTACATTTCAAAATTTAAATAAACAGGGTTGACTAATTTACATTTCAAAATTTAAATAAACAAAAAGAAAGAATACACCGATTAAATCGCTTACAAACCGAAAATAATCAATATTATATCCGTTCGGTGGCTAAGTTGACCGATGTAAAAACAATAGATCAACATACTTTTTTTATAACTTCGTACTTTTATTTATTCTCATTATACTATGGATTTTTTATTTTATTTTATTTTATTTTTTTGTATATCATTCGTTTGTTCCAACTTTTGTTATATCATTGATATAAAATTGTTTATATTTAGTGTAAACTATAAAAATAACAAATAACTTTCAAATATTTGTAGATTATTACATCATACTTTAATTTCTTACTTTTATATCCGGTTTTTTATAAAGTGTCAACAAAAGGTTGAGTTTTATTATAACTATAAAAAGCTTGACTGTAACATTCAAAAAATCACAATAAACTTTTCATTTTTTAGTTAAAGTAAAATCGTTGTTTCAATCAAAACCCAAGTCATGAAAACAAAATATCAGATACAATTATCCCAAAATCAGAATATCATAAACTCTCAAAAAAATATCACTAAAAGATGTGTACGGCCACACTTTCGCCTTGCCCTAATCACCTAAAGTACCTGAAACATAACACTGAACTGTAAGCCAAAACTTAGTGAATTCCTCCAAAGTACCACACAAAACCAAACAAATAACAACACGTGTACATGAGCTTTCAGCATGACTGTACCGCCTCGCAGGGCCTACAACATATATGGACCACTCTCCAGGCCTTCGACCCGACTCGACCGCCTCGCAGGGCCTACAGCCTATCCGAACCGCCACGAGTATATTGGACTTCAGTACAAAGCTGAACCGCCTCAACCTAAAAAACTATAATATCGTAATAAACAGATAACAATCAATAACCAACAAGTACATGTAATCATAAAAATCTACCAGTCTAATGAAGAAAGCCAACACATCAAACTTTAGATCTAGGCAAAAAGGGACATCTTAATGGATAAAGTCTTTGACTTTATCCATTTACATGCATACAAAAGGTTATAAATTCAAACCCTAGGTCTAAAAGTCATCCAAGGCTCCAAAACTCATGCATGGCTTAATGAGAGTGACCAACTTCTTATTTTTATGAATCTAAGAACTAAATACCACAAAAGCTACACCTTAAGGACTTGGAGTAGCTCATACTCCACTAGACCACAGTTATAAGACCAAAAATGTACACAAACTCTAAAACTCGCTAGATCTTAGGAAACAACTCATCAAGTACCAAGATTTATACCTTATGAGAGTAGGGTTTGCAATAGGACGTTTTTTGGGTGATGGAGGCTGATGGGGGAAAGATCTCAAAGAAGTTAATAATATTATATAGGGCTTTGATAACGTACCCCATAGCGGTCCGTCAAGACACAACTAAACATGATGGTAACTCGTCAAAGCGAAGTGGCTACTCGCTCGAACGCATCAAAGAAGAGACAATTGGACAACAATGACCAGCTAGGCCCGACAGCCAACAAAAACCAATGTCGGGGCTAGACTCTAACTAGACAGATGGGAGGATCAACTATTCCCGACAGCCGACATTATACATGGAAAGACTTCTTGATCTCCACACAAGGTTATGAGCTGGCATACAAAAGGATACGTCGGTATAGTTGTGCATGGGCCACTACCATTTATCCTCTCTACACCAATCATGATAGAGGAGGAGTCAACAAGGAAAAATGGACCAATGGCAACCTAGTATGTCGAATACCGTTGCTATGGTCCCCTCCGCCTAAATCCCTAGCTATATAAGAAACACTAAGAACACTTGAAGAAGGTATAATCTATTTCACTCTCTCTCTCTCTCTCTCTCTCTCTCTCTTTCTTTCTCTTTCTCTCTCTCACTAAGATATCTATAAAGATTTAATCAACCTGCTGACTAGAGCGTCAGAGCGTCCTCCCGAGATCCCCTCTCGGAGAAATTCTGAGGTATTGCTTGATTGTGACTACAGGTTCCGTTTGGAAATTCCTTAGCTGGTTGGAGTCTTGTTATAGGAACGATGTCGCAACATTAACGCCATCCGTTGTGTGACAACACGAACAAAAATCACACATCAAATCCATGATTACCGAGGAAGAAGAGATAAAGGTAGCGGAGGAGCAAGTAGAAGGAAGCTGTAACACCCAGTTTTGGAAGTACTTGGTTGTGGTCTCGGAGGCCAAGGGTATAGGCGATTCGGTCTTTTATGGGTCTTGGGTCTTATTTGGAAGGTTTTAGGCTTGGGGTGTGGCTAGGAGCGTAGGGCTTCCCGCCACCTTATCGTAGATATAAAGTTCGTCGGAAACGGACTTAGAATGAAGGAGTTATAACAATTTGAAGTTATTGTCAATATTGGTCCTTAGTGGAGAAAAGTGGCAAGAAGGTACCATGCATGCATGGTGGCCAGCATGGAAGTACACCCAACATATGATAGGGGTACGCCCAATGTAGAGAAATAAGTGGATGCAGGTGTGGGAGGAGTACGACCAGCGTATGCTTAGAGTTCGTAAACCCTAATTTTGAGGCTAAGCACTATATAAAGAATATAATGCCCTAGATATCAGTCTCCCTCTCACTCTTAGACAACCACCATGAAACCCTAATCCTTCCTTGAGTGTTCTTGGAGCTTAGGAGGCCAATAGAGAGCATTTTGGTGGTTTGAAGCCATTTTCCAAGCAAGTGAAGAGAAAAGCAAGGTGGTGGTTCCAAGGAGAAGTTGTAGATCCGAGACTGTTGTTCCATTTCAGATCACCTTGAGGTATAAAGCATTGGAATTTTCTCAAGTATGCTTAGATCTAGTGTACTAATGTTTTGGATTATTTTGGTCCCAAGTATAGAGCTTTATGGTTCAAATCGGACTCATAGGCTTATAGTTGCCACTCTTAATGCTAAATGAGTCCCCAAGTCAGAAAGTTCCCATCTTGGACGTCTTATTGGGTTCATGCATGAGTTAATATCACTTTTATGAAAACATAATTCTATTTTGGTGTTTGGGCTTATTAGGGTCATGTAAAGTCACCAAGTCAGTGACTTTATTGATTAAGATGTTGAAGAGAACTTGGATCTGTGATTATAGCCGTTGGAATAGAGTATTAAGTGATTAATGGGAAAAGTGAATTAACAGAGAAGTACGTTGGGCGTACATGTCGGTACGTACAGCGTACACACCATGCAGCCTGTACGCCTAGCGTATAGAGGAGTACGCCTCGCGTACTCATCAGATATGGGTTTGGCGTGTTTTGAGCCTCAGATTCGGCCATACATTGGATTTTGATTCTTTGGGCCTTAGTGGGCCATCAGAAGTCAGATAATTTGGACCAAGAATGTTTGGGCTTAGGGTAAGGCCTATTAGAGGGATTGGGCCAAATTTAGCAAATTGGGCCATTAGTGGACCACTAGTGGGCTTGGGAAGTCTACATGGTGTTGGGCCTTTTTATATTATGGTATTGGGAATTAGATATGGACCAAGTTTGACTAGGTCCATATCTAAGGAGAATTATTTGTTTGGACTAATTATTTTACCCTAAGGAGAATTATTTGTTTGGACTAATTATTATTTTGGGTAATAGTAGCTCGGGAGTCGAGAGATCAACAGTTTGGGGATTTGCCAGCTAGCAACGAGGGGTTATTTGTAGGATTCTACAGTCAGTTTGTGAGGTGAGTTTTCTCTAGTAGGAACGGGTCGAAGGCACGAATGTCGGCCCGTTTATGCATGTTAGTGTATACCAAATTTAGATATGATGCCGAGGTTAGCCCGATGTAGTTTATATGTTCCAAATTTCGGTACGATGTCGAGCGAACCCCAAGGAAGGTTTTATATGTATGTTTCCAAACTATGGTTCGATGTCGGGTGATACCAGAGGAAGGAATGCATGTTTAGTTATACTTGTTGTCTTTGTGATACTTGTATATTCCTGGTAGGGAGGTGAGTGTGGGAGAGGGCCCGTATCTTATCACTAGCTGAGTGTGGACGGGGTTCTATATCTCATTATTAGCAGAGTAGGGGTGGGGCCCAAGATAGGCGAGGCCTTGAGACTAGCAGTTATAGTGTAGTGATTGTATGTTATGTACCAGCATGCTTATATGTTATTTGTATGGGTGTAGCGGGTGTGGCCTAGAGGCAGGCGAGGCCTAGTAGAAACAAATCTGTATACCGAGTGGGGCTCGATGCCAGGTGGGGCCTGATGCCGGATTCGTCCGATGCCGAGCGGCGCCCAAGGTAGCGGGCTAGGCCCAATGTTTGCAGTATGTGATTAAGTGTATGGTATGTGGTAGTTTAGGGAGACTCACTAAGCTTCATGCTTACAGTTTTTGGTTTTGATTTCAAGTATTTCCACTAGCAAGGGGAAGAGCTCGGGATGACTGCATGGCACACACCACAACTTTCAGCCTGGGATGATTTACTCTGATATTTTGACATATGATTTTGATACAATATTTTGTTATGATGATTTGAGATAAATTACTTATGCCTTTTTATGAGATGATGAATGGGATTTATGGTTTTTATGAATAATTAAAACGATTTTGGATCGTATTTTGGGGATGTTACAGAAGCTAAGCCAATAAAAGCTCGATCTGTCCAATGCATCCATTAGATCAACATACCGCCATAACACCTACATCGTTGTTGAATCCAATAACTACCACCATAGTGCTGACGGGGAAACCACCCACAACCCGACACCGGGAACTGACGATAACAACAACACCACTGCTCTTCATTCCTCTATCTGAAGCACAAACTCTTGGCCACAACACAACTAGCATCGTGATGAATGATGGCAGCACTGTAGCAAGGGGTATGTTTCTAAATACTCATTGTAATACCCATTTGCCACCATTCATGACCATAGTACCACCAATGTCAAATGTTCAAAACACATTGTTACATGTCCAAACCACAAACCCATTCATCACACCAATCTCCAACAACATATAGGAGAACACAACCATGCCACTGTATAATACCACCAGTGCAACAACACAAGTGCCTCCTTAAAACACACACACACACACACACACACATATATATATATATATATATATATATATATATATATCCATTTTCAAACATCATACATGCCTTTCCAAATACCGTATGAAAACTCACAATACCAGCATGCATCACAACTTGCAATGGGGCGAAGAGTTTTCTCACCATTCACAACAGACCTCCTGAACTACCATATTCCAAACACATCCAAGTTGCCCATGCTGAAAACCGACAATGGCACGACAGACCTAGATAACCATATAGACACATATGAATGGACCATGATGTCTATCAAGTTAGAAAAAAGGGGATACACACACCATAGTTGGATGTAAACAGAAGAAAGGAGAAGCGGTAAAGGAGTACTTCAAAAGATTCACCAAAGCAACCCTCAACACCCCTGGGTAGGAGGGAACAATGGTCATCGACGCATTCACATGGGGCCTAATCCTAGGTGAATTGCATAAATATTTTTTAGGAAGGACCCCTCAGACTAGACACGAGCTGAAGGAAAGAGTCAAAAAATACATACGACAGGAGGAAGGTACAACAGAAAAACAAGGATACTTTGATGCATTGACCGCCACCAAACACTAGTGGAATAAAAACAGAACACTTATAGCCCTAAAAGGCTGACAAGGCAACCTTACCAAGCAGCCAAATAGGCGAGGTGATACAAGCCGTATCACCGAAACAACATGAGAGCCAGACAGCCAGAAGTATACACTGTGGCTGATAAGCAGCAGGAAAAGAATAACAACTGAAAGACAAAATATTGTGAGTACCAACGAGTGACACAACAAGACATAGGTGACTGTACTTCATTATGAAAGGAATTGGATGAGAAGAATCTAAAAGGGTTCTTGAGGGAAATGGCACGAACTCTCAGACTCGAATGGGCGGAAAAATGAAACGCGTGACGAGAACAGACAAATGAAAAGCAACCCAAAGAAAAAACCCAAGAGATCTTGACCATCAAGGCACAACAACAAAGAAACACAAATAGTCACAACACGGAACAACTGGTCAGAGACATGATGAACTTAAGTTTCTCGATAGATGAACCACGCCCGATAGGTTGGCAGGGAAATGAACCATTGGTCATCTAAGCACGCATCCGCAGTTCCATAATTCACAGCGTATACGTTGATACATGTAGTTTAACTAACATAATATATGAAAATAATTTTGCACATTTGCATCAAAATATAAGACGCACATTCGCTTGATAGGATGAAGGTTGATAGGATTTACGGGACACAACATATGGCTGCGGGGAACAATACAACTACCTCTATCCCTATATAACCAATGTAACAGGAGGAAGAAGATGGTCCTGATAGAATTTGTGGTAGTACGCCATCCGGAAGAATATAACATTATCTTAGGAAGAACAACCATATTACACTTTGGAGCTATTGTGTCAACGATACACGGGCTCGTTAAGTTCAACACACCAGAAAGGGCCAACAAACGCGATAACAGAAACTCGTTCAATGCACCGATGCTACCAAAGCATGGAGGCAACATAAATAGCTGGGGGAGAAAAGCAAAAGCACAACGAAACCCCAAAGGAAAAAGAAGTGATCAACAACAGTTTTCATGAGTAGCAAATACGAGTTGGCACAAAACTTCCCCCAAAAATAAGAGGAATACTAGTGAATCTACTGAGAAAGCACAAGCTTGTATTCTCATGGACACCATCAAATATGGTAGGGATAGATAGGAAGGTAATCGAACATGGGATTAACTTACAACTAGGGGCAAGCCCGATAAAACATAAAAAAGGAGTCTAGGAGGGTGAAAGGAACAAAGCAATCAACTTGGAAGTAAAGAAGCTGGTGGAAGTGAACATACTCTGTGAAGCATTTTTCCTTGTATGGATAGCCAACCAAGTTATTCTCAAAAAAGGTGACGTAAGTTGGTGGATGTGCATAGATTAGTCAAGCTTAAATAAATCTTGCCCTAAGGACTCCTATCCACTGTCGGTGACTGAGTCATTACAAGGGTTCAAATGGAAGTGATTTTGTTGACATACAAAGGCTACCACCAAGTGTTAATGAAAAAAGAAGACGATGAAAAAAATGACATTTTATACCGATCATGGAACATTATGCTACACTAAGATGCCTTTCGGGCTCAAAAATGATGGAGCCACCTACTAACAACTTGTCGAAAAAGTATTTAAAGAATAGATTGGTAAAAATGTAGAGGCGCACAATGATGACATGGTCATCAAAAACCAAAATGGCCAAAGATTACTACAAGACATTGAGGAACCCTGCAAACCTTATAGAAGGCATGAATGGAGTTAAACCCAATAAAATTCACATTTGGAGTATAAGAGGGAAAGTTCCTGGGGTACTACACAACAAGAGAGGGAATCCAACCAAACCCATAAAAGATTGTTGACTTGCTGGACGCGATGAAACTGCAAAGTTTAAAAGAAATGCAAGCCTTGAATAGAAAATCATGGATCTGGTGCGATTCATAGCATCCTCAATGGATAATGAGATGCCTATATTCTAAACGTTGAAGGGATGTATCAACAAGAGTAACTTTAGCTATATGCATGAAGCCAAACACGCTCTACAAGAATTAAAAAAGCCCTCCAGAAAGTCCTGACGTTGGCAAGCCCCATTCCGGGTGAAATTTTGTCAATGTACCTATCTGCAACAATGGATGCAATTTCAGCAGTGTTAATGGTGGAAAGATAGAGCAACTAACTTCCTATATACTTCGTCAGAAAAGTACTACAAGGAGCAGAATTAAATTACACTATGATCGAGAAAGTTGTGATAGAATTAGTTTATGCTGCCAGATGGTTGTGTTGATACTTCCAAGCCCATCAAATCGAAGTCCTTACCACCCAAACTCTCAAAAGCATCCTACTGAAACCAGAGAAATCGGGAAGGTTAATCAAGTGGGCCATCGAGTTAGTTGGCATAACATAGAATATCACCCCAAAACAAGTATAAAAGGACAGACCTTGGCAGACTTCCTAATAGAAATTCCAGACAAGGAGTGTAACATGACCACTATGAAACAAGATGAAGGAGCAGAGGTCGTCGCATATTATTCAACATGAATATTATATACTGATGACGCAGCTAGTAGGGAAGTATCACTAGCGGGCCTCATACTTACCAGCCCAAAAAGAAACAAGATAACGTACACATTACGGTACGACTTCGAAACAACAAATAGCAAAGCTGAGTACGAAGCATTGTTAGCCGGATTAGAATTGGCAAACAACATTGGAGCAAAAACAATTGAAAGTTAGGATTGATTCGATGTTGGTCACGAACCAAATTAGCAGCCACAACATACAACCACTTATCCATGTAACTCTGAAATTTTTTAAAACTAAAATTTTCATTTAAAATCGCTTAATCTCAAAACACTTTTCGTAAAACTCTCATTTTGATTAAATTACAAAACAAAGCTCCATATTCAATTAAATAATAATCTAGGATCCTCAAAAACATAATTCTTCCTTTGGTGTGTACAATCGAGCCGGTGCTGTCCCGTGATCCTGAAAGAAACTTGAAACACATAACACATAACACAGTAAGCATGAAGCTTAGTGAGTTCCCCAAAATACCACGTACAACACATACGCCTTTCCAGGCCATAACTCTATAGGATCTTCCGATTCAAGTGTCTCAGGGGATTTCCATCCCATAACTATGTTGACGTTCTGGTCCATGCTCTGTTGACCTTCCGGTCCATATCATCATATTCATATCATAACATATTACATATACAACATGCATCACATTTTTATCATACACACAAGACCTTCCGGTCACACATAATCACCCCATCGGGTAAGGCATAGTTAGAAGACTCACCTGGCAAGCAGAAATCAGTTATCCTCACACTTGAATCTCGAACTTGCCATCACCTAACACATAAGGCAAATATCTCTAATTAACACTCGAAATCTCAACTCTATTTAAACCGACGGTTACTCTTTCCCTTTCTTATCGGGAAGTGGGTAAAAGACCATTTGTAACAACGTAATTTTCAAAACAAAAATTTTATTTTTGTCACAACCATTTTCACATAAAATATTTCCAAAAACATCCAACAATAATTATCAAAACATATCGTATCCCAAGATCACAAAAAAATCAAATCCTTTCTCTAGTGTGTACAAATCACGCCGGCGCCTTCCCACGTTCCTTGTTAGTACCTGAAACACATAACACCACAACTGTAAGCATAAATGCTTAGTGAGTTCCCCAATATACCACTTACACACATACGCCCTTCTAGGCCATGACCTTCCGGTCCATGTGTCTCAGGGAACTTCCATCCCAACTCGGTAAACCTTCCGGTCCTACCCTTGTCGACCTTCCGGTCCATAACTCCCTGACCTTCCGGTCTACATCATAATGCCTTCCGACCCATATCAAACATAGCATACATAACACATACAAAACAGGTAACTAATCACATACAATGCATATATCTTATAGCATACCAGACCTTCTGGTCACACATAGGTACCCTTCCAGGTACAGTATAGTGAGAAGACTCACCTCAGATGTCCCGGTAAATCACTGACTTGATAGAAATACGATCTAGCCTCCACCTAAACACATAAAATAATATTCTCATAAATATAACTCTTAGAACTAGACTCTACTTTCTCTAAGCTTCCTTAGAAGGGTGAAAGACCATTTTACCCTTCCTTTGGCTCAAAGGCCCCCGTTGTTGACCAAATCCTAAAAGTCAACCAAAGTCAACGGTCAAACTTTGACCCAACTCGGCGAGTGCACTTAGGCAACTCGGCGAGTCCACCTGTGTCCACTTAAATTTTTAGCCCCATTTAACACGTTGAATCCCTCCCTTTACTCGACGAGTCCCTAGGTAAGAATCGCGGGGCTGCCCCGACTCAACTTGCCGAGTCTCAAGAACAACTCGGCGAGTACATGCCATGCACAAACTCTATTGACCTCCTGAGGTCAGATCTCTTCCTCAAATCCATAGATCTGTCCTTAAATAGGCTCTAACCACAGAGGATTAGGGTTTCATTAAACAACATGGACTCGCCGAGTCCATTCACATACTCGCTGAGTCCAACGCGAACCCGGATGATCAACCGCGACCCTACTCGGTGAGTCTAAGCATCAACTAACCGAGTTCCTTCACAATTTCTAAAAACAAAATATTAGAATAATATACCTGGGATTCCGGATGTTACAATTCTTCCCCACTAGAATTAGACTTCGCCCTCGAAGTCTCAATCTGCAAACAACTCTGGATGCTGCTCACGCATCTCGCGTTCTGGCTCCCAAGTCAGCTCTGACCCCTTCCTATGCTGCCACTGCACCTGCACCAGAGGCACTTCCTTGTTACTCAGAACCTTGACCTTCCGATCCCTAATTGCCACCGGTCTCTCAACATAGTTTAGGCCTACATCCACCTGAATATCCTCTAATGGAACCACTGCTGACTCGTCGGCTATACACTTTCTCATCTGCGACACGTGAAAAGTGTCGTGAATCTGACCCAACTCCACAGGTAGCTCCAAACGGTAGGCTACCCTGCCTACCCTCGTGATTACCCTGAAAGGTCCAATATATCGAGGCCCCAACTTGCCCATATTCCTGAATCAGATCAGTCCTTTCCAAGGAGAGACCTTTAAGAGTACGAAGTCACCGACCTGAAACTTGAGCTCGGACCGACGCCTGTCCGCATATATCTTCTGACGACTCTGATCGGTCAACAACCTCTGACTGACCCGCTGTATCTGCTCAGTCGTCTGAAGCACAATCTCTGTACTACCCATTACACGTTGCCCCACCTCTCCCCAGCAAATGGGGGTCCGACACCTCCTCCCATACAACAACTCAAAGGGTGGCATACCAATGCTCGAATGATGGCTGTTGTTGTACGAAAACTCTGCCAAGGGCAAATATGTGTCCCAACTCCGCCAAAATCCGAAACACATGCTTGGAGCATATCCTCGAGTGTCTAAATTGTCCGCTCACTCTGCCCGTCTGTCTGTGGGTGATATGCGGTACTAAAATGCAACCGCGTACCCAACTCCTCATGAAATTTCTTCTAGAACCTGGGAGTGAAACGCACATCTCGATCCGAGACAATCGAGATCGGAACTCCATGCCGCGAGACCACCTCTCTCACATACGATTCTACCAGCGTTTCCGCAGAAGAGCTCTCGCTAATGGCAAGGAAGTGAGCGCTCTTCATCAACCGGTCTATAATCACCCAAATTGTATCGAAACCCCTCGCAGTACTTGGCAATTTGGTGATAAAGTCCATAGCAATCTATTCCCACTTCCACTCGGGGACCTCTAACGGATGCAACTTACCGTGCGGTCTCTGGTGCTCGGCCTTGACCCGACGACAGGTTAGGCACCTCTCAACGAACCATGCAACATCCTTTTTCATACAGGGCCACCAATACTCCTTCTTTAGGTCCAGATACATCTTAGTGGTCCCGGGATGGATCGAGAACGTCGATCGATGTGCCTCTTCCATCAAAATGGTACGTGTCCTGCCCACAAACGGTACCCAAATCCAACCCTGAAATGTCATAAGTCCCCGACTATCAGTAACGAACTCCGATACTTGCCCGACAACTCGCTCCCTCTTTGGGTTTTCTGGTTTCACAGCCTCGGCCTGGGCCCCTCGAATGGTGTCCAACACCGGAGTCATGACTGTCAATCTCATACAAACGTCTCGCATTGGGACGCTCTCCGTCCTACGGCTCAGGGAATCGGCTACCATGTTAGCCTTACCCGGGTGGTACAAGATCTCACAATCATAATCTTTTACCACATCCAGCCATCTCCTATGCCGCATGTTCAGGCTGGGCTGATCCATTAAGTACTTTAGGCTCTTATGATCCGTGTATATGGTACACCGGACCCCATACAGGTGGTGACGCCAGATCTTGAGGGCGAACACCACTGCCCCCAACTCTAAATCGTGGATGGGATACCTTGCCTCATGAGGCTTCAGCTGCCTAGATGCATATGCTATCACGTGCCCCCTCTGCATAAGCACCACTCCCAACCCTGATATCGATGCATCACAAAATACCACGGAGTCCTCCATACCCTCCAGAAGGGCTAGCACCGGGGCTTTGCATAATTTCTGACGAATTGTTTCAAAGGAGGCATGCTGCTCTGGACCCCATGAGAAGGCAACGCCCTTCCGAGTCAACTTGGTGAGTGGCACAACGATCTTGGAGAAATCCTTGATAAATCTCCGATAATAGCTGCCAATCCTAGGAAACTCCTGATCTTTGTAGGTGACCTCGGCACCTCCCAACTCATCACCGCCTCAATCTTGGCCGGATTGAACAATATCCCTTTCTGGTTAACAAGATGTCCTAGGAACTGGACCTCTCGTAACCAAAAATCACACTTGGAGAATTTGGCGTAAAGCCTCTCCGATCTCACAAACGGTACCCAAATCCGACCCTGAAATGTCATAAGTCCCCGACTATCAGTAACGAACTCCGATACTTCCCCAACAACTCGCTCCCTCTTTTGGTTTTCTGGTTTCACAGCCTCGGCCTGGGCCCCTCGAATGGTGTCCAACACCGGAGTCATCACTATCATTCTCATACAAACATCTCGCATTGGGACGCTCTCCGTCCTACGGCTCAGGGAATCGGCTACCACGTTAGCCTTACCCGGGTGGTACAAGATCTCATAATCATAATCTTTTACCACATCCAACCATCTCCTCTGCCGCATGTTCAGGCTGGGCTGATCCATTAAGTACTTTAGGCTCTTATGATCCGTGTATATGGTACACCGGACCCCGTACAGGTAGTGACGCCAGATCTTGAGGGCGAACACCACTACCCCCAACTCTAAATCGTGGGTGGGATACCTTGCCTCATGAGGCTTCAGCTGCCTAGATGCATATGCTATCACGTGCCCTCTATGCATAAGCACCGCTCCCAACCCTGATATCAATGCATCACAAAATACCACGAAGTCCTCCATACCCTCTAGAAGGGGTAGCACCGGGGCTTCACATAACTTCTGATGAGTTGTTTCAAAGGAGGCCTGCTGCTCTGGACCCCATGAGAAGGCAACACCCTTCCGAGTCAACTTGGTGAGTGGCACAACGATCTTGGAGAAATCCCTGATAAATCTCCGATAATAGCTACCAATCCTAGGAAACTCCTGATCTTTGTAAGTGACCTCGGCACCTCCCAACTCATCACCGCCTCAATCTTGGCCGGATCGAACAATATCCCTTTCTGGTTAACAAGATGTCCTAGGAACTGGACCTCTCGTAACCAAAAATCTAACTTGGAGAATTTGGCGTAAAGCCTCTCCGATCTCACAAACGGTACCCAAATCCGACCCTGAAATGTCATAAGTCCCCGACTATCAGTAACGAACTCCGATACTTCCCCGACAACTTGCTCCCTCTTTTGGTTTTCTGGTTTCACAGCCTCGGCCTGGGCCCCTCGAATGGTGTCCAACACCGGAGTCATCACTATCAATCTCATACAAACGACTCGCATTAGGACGCTCTCCGTCCTACGGCTCAGGGAATCGGCTACCACGTTAGCCTTACCCGGGTGGTACAAGATCTCACAATCATAATCTTTTACCACATCCAACCATCTCCTCTGTCGTATGTTCAGGCTGGGCTGATCCATTAAGTACTTTAGGCTCTTATGATCCGTGTATATGGTACACCGGACCCCATACAGGTAGTGATGCCAGATCTTGAGGGCGAACACCACTGCCCCCAACTCTAAATCGTGGGTGGGATACCTTGCCTCATGAGGCTTCAGCTGCCTAGATGCATATGCTATCACGTGCCCCTTCTACATAAGCACCGCTCCCAACCCTGATATCGATGCATCACAAAATACCACGAAGTCCTCCATACCCTCCAGAAGGGCTAGCACCGGGGCTTCACATAACTTCTGATGAATTGTTTCAAAGGAGGCCTGCTGCTCTGGACCCCATGAGAAGGCAACACCCTTCCGAGTCAACTTGGTGAGTGGCACAACGATCTTGGAGAAATCCCTGATAAATCTTCGATAATAGCTGCCAATCCTAGGAAACTCCTGATCTTTGTAGGTGACCTCGACACCTCCCAACTCATCACCGCCTCAATCTTGGCCGGATCGAACAATATCCCTTTCTGGTTAACAAGATGTCCTAGGACTAGACCTCTCATAACCAAAAACCACACTTGGAGAATTCGGCGTAAAGCCTCTCCGATCTTACAAACGGTACCCAAATCCGACCCTGAAATGTCATAAGTCCCCGACTATCAGTAACGAACTTCGATACTTCCCCGACAACTCGCTCTCTCTTTTGGTTTTCTGGTTTCACAGCCTCGGCCTGGGCCCCTTGAATGGTGTCCAACACCGGAGTCATCACTGTCAATCTCATACAAACGTCTCGCATTGGGATGCTCTCCGTCCTACGGCTCAGGGAATCGGCTACCACGTTAGCCTTACCCGGGTGGTACAAAATCTCACAATCATAATCTTTTACCACATCCAACCATCTCCTCTGCCGCATGTTCAGGCTGGGCTGATCCATTAAGTACTTTAGGCTCTTATGATCCATGTATATGGTACACCGGACCCCGTACAGGTAGTGACGCCAGATCTTGAGGGCGAACACCACTACCCCCAACTCTAAATCGTGGGTGGGATACCTTGCCTCATGAGGCTTCAGCTGCCTAGATGCATATGCTATCACGTTCCCCCTCTGCATAAGCACCGCTCCCAACCCTAATATCGATGCATCACAAAATACCACGAAGTCCTCCATAACCTCCAGAAGGGCTAGCACCGGGGCTTCGCATAACTTCTGATGAATTGTTTCAAAGGAGGCCTGCTGCTTTGGACCCCATGAGAAGGCAACACCCTTCCGAGTCAACTTGGTGAGTGGCACAACGATCTTGGAGAAATCCCTGATAAATCTCCGATAATAGCTGGCAATCCTAGGAAACTCCTGATCTTTGTAGGTGACCTCGACACCTCCCAACTCATGACCGCCTCAATCTTGGCCGGATCGAACAATATCCCTTTCTGGTTAACAAGATGTCCTAGGAACTGGACCTCTCATAACCAAAAATCACACTTGGAGAATTTGGCGGAAAGCCTCTCCGATCTCACAAACGGTACCCAAATCCGACCCTGAAATGTCATAAGTCCCTGACTATCAGTAACGAACTTCGATACTTCCCCGACAACTCGCTCTCTCTTTTGGTTTTCTGGTTTCACAGCCTCGGCCTGGGCCCCTCGAATGGTGTCCAACACTGGAGTCATCACTGTCAATCTCATATAAATGTCTCGCATTGGGACGCTCTCCGTCCTACGGCTCAGGGAATCGGCTACCACGTTAGCCTTACCTGGGTGGTACAAGATCTCACAATCATAATCTTTTACCACATCCAACCATCTCCTCTGTCGCATGTTCAGGCTGGGCTGATCCATTAAGTACTTTAGGCTCTTATGATCCGTGTATATGGTACACCGGACCCCATATAGGTAGTGACGCCAGATCTTGAGGGCGAACACCACTGCCCCCAAATCTAAATCGTGGGTGGGATACCTTGCCTCATGAGGCTTCAGCTGCCTAGATGCATATGCTATCACGTGCCCCCTCTGCATAAGCACCACTCTCAACCCTAATATCGATGCATCACAAAATACCACGAAGTCCTCCATACCCTCCAGAAGGGCTAGCACCGGGGCTTCGCATAACTTCTGATGAATTGTTTCAAAGGAGGCCTGCTGCTCTGGACCCCATGAGAAGGCAACACCCTTCCGAGTCAACTTGGTGAGTGGCACAACGATCTTGGAGAAATCCCTGATAAATCTCCGATAATAGCTGCCAATCCTAGGAAACTCCTGATCTCTGTAGGTGACCTCGGCACCTCCCAACTCATCACCGCCTCAATCTTGGCCGGATCGAACAATATCCCTTTCTGGTTAACAAGATGTCCTAGGAACTGGACCTCTCGTAACCAAAAATTACACTTGGAGAATTTGGCGTAAAGCCTCTCCGATCTCAAAACTCAGAGGATCTCCCTCAGATGTTCCTCATGCTGTTCCTTGGATCTCGAATACACCAATATGTCGTCAATAAACACGATCACCGAGTGATCCAACATCAGCCTACATACTCTGTTCATGAGGTCCATGAACACCGCCAGTGCATTGGTGAGCCTGAAAGGCATCACTACGAACTCGTAATGCCCGTAACGAGTCCTGAACGCTGTCTTCTAGATGTCCTCATCTCGCACCCTCACCTGATGATAACCCGACTTCAAATCGATCTCGGAGAACCAATATGCTCCCTGCAACTGATCGAACAAATCATCGATCCTTGGCAACGGGTAACGGTTCTTGACCATCAGCTTGTTCAATTCCTTGTAATCAATGCACATTCGATGTGAGCCATCCTTCTTCTTAACAAAAAGGATAGGCGCTCCCCAAGTCTAACTGCTCGGCCGAATAAATCCCTTCCCCAGCAGCTCCTGAAGCTGCGAGGTTAACTCCTGCATCTCTTGAGGCACAAGGCGATAAGGTGCCTTGGCGATAGGTGCAGCTCCCGGAACCAAATCGATACTGAACTCAACCTGCCTCTCGGGTGGCACACCCGGTAACTCTTCCGGAAATACATCCGAGAACTCATGTACTATCGGAACCTCATCAACTGACCTCGATCTCTCTAAATCAATCCTCGTATCCATCACATATGCTACTGTAACACCGTAGATTTCAAGGCAAAATTTTTATTTTGTTTAATCAAATTAATGTTAAAACACTTGTTTAAAATCTCATACACATTTGAATTACAAAAACATAGTTCCATTTTCACTTAGTAGAAAAACAGGATCCTCCAGAATACAACTCTTTCTTTGGTGTGTACAATCGAGCCGGTGCCGTCCCGCGTTACTGAAAGAACCTGAAACAACATAACATAAAACACTGTAAGCACAAAGCTTAGTGAGTTCCCCAATATACACCTTACGCACATACGCCTTTCCAGGCCCTGACCTTCCGGTCCCTGCACAATGCCTTCCGGCCCATGAGATAATCGCCTTCCGGCCCATAATGTATTCGCCTTCCGGCCCATAACATATTGCCTTCCGGCCCATAACATATTCGCCTTTCGGCCCATAACATATTGCCTTCCGGCCCATAACATATTCGCCTTCCGGCCCATAACATATTGCCTTCCGGCCCATAACATATTGCCTTCCGGCCCAAAAACATATACAACACATAATACATTTACTCTAACACATAAAGCACATATATCGTATATCATACCTGACCTTTCTGTCACATAACACTTTGCCTTCCGGCCCATATATAAACATGAATATCACGCGTAGCAACTAACTTTCCATTTATAGCATATAAACATAACACATAACATATTCGACCTTTCGGTCACACAATCAAACCCTTCCGGGTACAGTATAGTGAGAAAACTCACCTCGTGGATGCTGGAAGTTAGCAACTCCTGAAATCACTTGCACCTGATCCGCCGAGCTACAAGCTCCCTATAACAATATATCTCTTATTAATACTTTTATCTTCCACGTTAACTGACCCTAAGAAATCACACACACAAGTCAGCTCTGGTCAACGGTCCACGGTCATCTCGACTGGACTCTGCGAGTACCCTGGTGACTCGGCGAGTCTAGTCGTCCTCACAAAATCCTGGATATTCCCTTTCTACTCGTCGAGTATCTCTCTTGACTCGACGAGTTCCTCGTGAAAGAATCGCGGGGCCACCCCGACTCCACTCGCCGAGTCTGAAGAACAACTCGGCGAGTCCCAGTGAATCTTCAAGCTACTCGCCGAGTCTGCTCGTCCGACTCGGCGAGTCCATGCCATGCAGTCGATCAAACTGCTTCCTGAAATACGTATGGTCCCGAAATACACAATCATGGGACTTCTGGACCTCTAAACATCCTATTACTGGGGTATAAACGTTTGGGTAACAACATAATAATCCATCTAATCACCAAATGGGTTTCATAAACCCTAGATCCGTGTACACATCAAAATAACAGGAATGATCCGAAGTATTACCTGAAAACGTACTCTCTGTGTCCCCAAACCTCAGAACTCGATCCCCTTGATCTTCCTTTGGCCAAAACCCTTCCTCTTCTTGCCTAACAAATTCCTTCAAGGTCACTAATGGCCTTCAAGCTTGCTCTAGATGCCACAGTCGCTTAAGGTTCTTCTCAATCGGCCAAAAGACGGACAATGATGGCCTAAAAGGCGTTATATACGAGCCAAAACCAAACGGCTAGGGTTCCTGCTGAACAGCGTCGACTCGCCGAGTCCCTATCTGGACTCGTCGAGTCCAGTCGCGAACCCGCGACTAGATCTGCGATCCTACTCGGCGAGTCAGGCTCCAACTCGCCGAGTCCCCCCTTTAAAACACCCCAAAATGTGATTTAACAATACTTTGAGATTTCGGGCTATTACAATTCTCCCCCACTAGAAACAGACTTCGCCCTCGAAGTCTCACTCTGAAAATAGTTCCGGATGCTGCTCCCGCATCTCACGTTCCGGCTCCCCAGTCACTTCCGATCTCTTCCGAGGTTACCACCGAACCAATACCAGAGGTACCTCCTTGTTCCTCAGAACCTTGATCTTCCGATCCCTGATGGCCACTGGCCTCTCAGCGTAACACAGGCTCGCATCCACCTAATTGTTCTTTAGTGGAACTACTGCTGGCTCATCGGCTATACACTTCTTCAACTGCGACACATGAAAAGTGTCATGGATCCATCCCAATTCCGTTGGCAGCTCCAAACGATAGGCCACCCGTCCTCCCTTCGCACCTTCACGAATAGGCCCAACATATCGGGGCCCCAACTTGCCCCTCTTCCTGAATCGAATCACCCCTTTCCAAGGAGAGACCGTCAGAAGTACGAATTCGCCGACCTGAAACACATGCTTGCAACGGCGTCTGTCCGCATAACTTTCCTGTCAACTCTAGACGATCATTAACCTCTGATTAACCTGCTGCATCTGCTCTGTCGACTCGAGCACGATCTCTGTACTGTCCACCACTCCCTGTAACCGAGAATTACCCAAGATGCAACTCTGCTCTAAATCTCAACGATCACTCGACCCCTAAGGGTTAGGAAACCATGAATCACCGGATCCCCGATCCTAAGCCCACTTTATCCATTTCGGAACAACTGAGGGACCCATTCTCAATTCTCAGAGCAACTCTCACGAGTTCTCCTCTTGCAATCGCATGCACATGCTGCACTAGCCCCAACATACCTTCTTCTTCCTTTCTCTAGGGAACTCCGCTTGACGACCTTGCCACTACTCCATGTATCGCACATGTTCTGGATCTGTTCGCAAGGACTCTCGGGTCCATGCGTTACCTCTCCTCAGCAAATGAGGGTCCGACACCACCTCCTATGCAACAGCTCAAAAAGGCGGCATACTAATGCACTAATGATGGCTGCTGATATGAGACAACTCAACCAAGGATCAATACGTACCGCGGCTTCCTCAGAAATCGAATGTACATGCCCGAAGCATGTCTTCGAGCGTCTAGATCGTTTACTCTCTCTAAAGTGTCCTCAGATGTCATCATGATAAGCTCCTTTCCCATATACCTCCTCAAGACTGAGTACTGGATCAGCTTTTAGCTCCACATCTGAGCCCCCAACTGTCGCCCATCTCATGACCCAAATATCCCACTAACTTTCTCCCCGTGACCACCATCCCGACCCAGTGACACGCAAGTCACAAAATTCTCTTTTCCTCGTGCGAGTAATACCATCCAACCGAGGATCGTCTCAACTCTAATCTCTGGGTTCTGCTGCGCATATTCCTCGTGTATCTCCCCGCACCTCCCGACAGAGACGGATACCCCCGTCTTGCCCCCGCCTCAACATCTAGGCTCCAAAAACTCAATAATAGGACTACTCAAACCCAAAACTCTTCCACACCATACACTGTTCAGAAAACATTCCAACATCGCATTCTCTTGCCATTTAATGAGTACTGCGACTACACGCGGTATTACAACATCTTCTGGATAGTGAGTACTGCGACTCGAATATTCACCACAGACTATGGAGGCAATCACCATAACGAACGCCCACCTTGCGAAAATCCACCCTCTCTAATAGTCTCCCTGGATGTCCATACTCGAAGACTCCCACTAGCTCCGCAGATACTTGATACGCCACACGTCGATTCATTTCAGGATTCCCGAATAACTCCGAAGTAAGGATATCATAACCGAATAGCCCAGAATACTGCCACAACCACTGATCTCCTGCCCCAAACATCATGCAGACACAATAATACATTCCCTCTGAACCACATAACTAGATCTTCATTTCCCACCTTACAACTTCAGTGCATTTAATTTTCTCGATTTGGAAAACGAGAAAACGTTGACGCTACGAAATATGCTGATAATTCTCCGAAACCCTTCTTCCAACGCTCAAAATCCAAACAAGGATACGCACACCGGCCCCGGAAGTTGGCTGACCAATCATTCTCCATCTTCTTGCAACAACACCAATCACCTGTCATGAGTACATTCGTTCTCCTCCTCAAGTACTTCCTGCATTAACTCACTCTGACCTCTTCACTCGATCACTGACACCTCTGGTCTCATGATTTCTTATAGCATATCTCTATACTTCACTTATAACCACTCTTGACGAATCTTTGCTTTCTTATGTACTGCACCCGGTTCTCCCCCACTTAGGGTTTGAACCATCACCGATTAGCACTCAACCAACCCACAACTATTTTTTTCACCAGCGAAATCGCACCTGCTCCGAGGAAGTGCTGCGCAACGCCCGATAATTCCCCCTTAAGGGAATCAATCAACCTCCTATACTCTGAACCTCTGATGAACTCCTCAAGAACTCCTCATCACGACTGCCTCTAATCATTCCAAATCTCATACCAATCCAATACTAAGCATCTCAACTACTCAATAACATCCCTGGCTCATAGACTGTACCGCAGAATCGTCGTTTATCTCACCTCAACTCATCAACCAATGTTCCAACACCGGAATTGTCCCAAGGATAGGGACCCACTCTCAGCATAGACGAAAACTCTCTGCACTGCAACACTCGACTGAACTCCCCAATGCTACCACTACAACACATCCTATTATTCCCAATTAGGTGTAGTGTGGTCCTCGACTACCTCAGTCCCAACTGACTGTCTGCTCACGATAAGCCACTGCCTCGCGGCACACATGCTCCCTGATACTCTGGGGGAAATCATCACCGATAACAACCTGCAGGGTGTACCCCCAAAATCCAAAACTGAAACGTCAGGCCTCTCGTATCTTGCACACAACATAAATAGCAATACCCACCTAGAAGGTGACCTCTCCCCTTATCGACTGATTGCTCAACTCAGATCAAAATTTTCCTCTCCCTTTAACTCCTTACCAAAATACTCTGATAGGCACTCGCCTTTCCTCTCGAAGGACACCTCTCCACACTCAATCATGGTCTGCAGGCCTAAGACCCATCGTGCCCGATCTCTGCCTCATTGATCATGACCGGATAACAAGATAACCACAAGCATCATTCACTACGAACCATGGTACTCATCCCATGACATCCCTTCCCAATCTACTCCGGTGTATGGTTCCCGAACCATAACATCACCCCTCAATCTGCTCCGATCTATGGTACTCGAACCACCACATCTATCCTCAATCTGTTCCGATGTATGGTACCCGGACCATAACACCACTCTGCAATCCGCTCCGATGTATGGTGCTCGAACCATAGCATCACTCCTTAATCTGTTCCGATGTATGGTACCCGGACCATAACACCACTCTGCAATCCGCTCCGATGTATGGTGCTCGAACCATAGCATCACTCTTTAATCTGCTCCAATGTATGGTACCCGGACCATAACATCACTCTGCAATCCGCTCCGATGTATGGTGTTCGAACCATAACATCACTCCTCAATCAACTCCGATGTATGGTACTCGAACCATAACATCACTCTTCAATCTGCTCCGATGTATGGTACTCGAACCATAACATCACTCCTCAGTCTGCTCCTTAGGACCTCTAGAATACTCCCTGTATCAAGTATGGGTCCTTTGCTTTCAGTAGTACGGGCCCATACTACCTGCCACATCTACCCATACTTTCCACACGGACCATCCCAGAGCTCCTAAGTAGCTGCTCGACCTGCTCTTTCCCCAATCCCATCGCACGTGCTCGCTCCCCAGCGAAATCCTCTACTCTTTCATCGCACTTATCCGGCTAGGTTTACTCCCTAGTCTCTTCCGCCGTCCACCCACTTCTTTGCTATCAGCTGCTGAAGAGCTCCTAATGATGCCAGCCATCTACCTCCTGAATATCGTCATACTCACTTAGTAGCTGACTCCCATCATCGAGAATTCCACAAAGCACAAAGCAAGCAGCATTCGAGCATCAAAGAATATATAGGGCTCCCTATCTGTGATAGCTCCACCTTCTCGGCTCATCCTCGGAAGTACCACTGAACTCCGTAGCTCTACCCCTCGTGCGTTCTAACTGGATACTCTCATTCATCACATATTCAAAAGCATAACGCACATATAACAACGAACCCTAGGCTAAGGCATCACAAATCAGGCCATTCTAGTCCTAAGATATGAAATACCTAGCCTGTCTCTAACATGCAATAATATCTCATAAGTGCATAATAAATATTTCATAACTCAAAAGTAAGGGTATTTTGGGAAATCACCGTCTGGCTCTGGCTGATTGTACACACTGCTCTTTCTTGCTTTCTCTTTGAACTCTTATTCACTTTTTAGAAAACTATTTATTTGAAAACTTTTATTACTTCCTCGGTTTGAGTCCAGATTTACCCGTAGACGCATCCGAATCCCTCAAACCAAGGCTCTGATACCAATTTGTAACACCGTAGATTTCAAGGCAAAATTTTTATTTTGTTTAATCAAATTAATGTTAAAACACTTGTTTAAAATCTCATACACATTTGAATTACAAAAACATAGTTCCATTTTCACTTAGTAGAAAACCAGGATCCTCCAGAATACAACTCTTTCTTTGGTGTGTACAATCGAGCCGGTGCCGTCCCGCGTTACTGAAAGAACCTGAAACAACATAACATAAAACACTGTAAGCACAAAGCTTAGTGAGTTCCCCAATATACACCTTACGCACATACGCCTTTCCAGGCCCTGACCTTCCGGTCCCTGCACAATGCCTTCCGGCCCATGAGATAATCGCCTTCTGGCCCATAACGTATTCGCCTTCCGGCCCATAACATATTGCCTTCCGGCCCATAACATATTCGCCTTCCGGCCCATAACATATTGCCTTCCGGCCCATAACATATTCACCTTCCGGCCCATAACATATTGCCTTCCGGCCCATAACATATTGCCTTCCGGCCCAAAAACATATACAGCACATAATACATTTACTTTAACACATAAAGCACATATATCGTATATCATACCTGACCTTTCTGTCACATAACACTTTGCCTTCCGGCCCATATATAAACATGCATATCACGCGTAGCAACTAACTTTCCATTTATAGCATATAAACATAACACATAACATATTCGACCTTTCGGTCACACAATCAAACCCTTCCGGGTACAGTATAGTGAGAAAACTCACCTCGTGGATGCTGGAAGTTAGCAACTCCTGAAATCACTTGCACCTGATCCGCCGAGCTACAAGCTCCCTATAACAATATATCTCTTATTAATACTTTTATCTTCCACGTTAACTGACCCTAAGAAATCACACACACAGGTCAACTCTGGTCAACGGTCCACGGTCATCTCGACTGGACTCTGCGAGTACCCTGGTGACTCGGCGAGTCTAGTCGTCCTCACAAAATCCTGGATATTCCCTTTCTACTCGTCGAGTATCTCTCTTGACTCGACGAGTTCCTCGTGAAAGAATCGCGGGGCCACCCCGACTCCACTCGCCGAGTCTGAAGAACAACTCGGCGAGTCCCAGTGAATCTTCAAGCTACTCGCCGAGTCTGCTCGTCCGACTCGGCGAGTCCATGCCATGCAGTCGATCAAACTGCTTCCTGAAATACGTATGGTCCCGAAATACACAATCATGGGACTTCTGGACCTCTAAACATCCTATTACTGGGGTATAAACGTTTGGGTAACAACATAATAATCCATCTAATCACCAAATGGGTTTCATAAACCCTAGATCCGTGTACACATCAAAATAACAGGAATGATCCGAAGTATTACCTGAAAACGTACTCTCTGTGTCCCCAAACCTCAGAACTCGATCCCCTTGATCTTCCTTTGGCCAAAACCCTTCCTCTTCTTGCCTAACAAATTCCTTCAAGGTCACTAATGGCCTTCAAGCTTGCTCTAGATGCCACAGTCGCTTAAGGTTCTTCTCAATCGGCCAAAAGACGGACAATGACGGACTAAAAGGCGTTATATACGATCCAAAACCAAACGGCTAGGGTTCCTGCTGAACAGCGTCGACTCGCCGAGTCCCTATCTGGACTCGTCGAGTCCAGTCGCGAACCCGCGACTAGATCTGCGATCCTACTCGGCGAGTCAGGCTCCAACTCGCCGAGTCCCCCCTTTAAAACACCCCAAAATCTGATTTAACAATACTTTGAGATTTCGGGCTGTTACAGCTACAAACCCCTTACAACCCTGCTGTAGACTCTACCTCGCTCTAGCGACTGAACAAAATGCCGACCCAGAATGCGTACCCTCGCTGTACACGGTAAGAATTCCCCCACTAGGATCTCGTATGGTCCCCAATCGTCTCTCGCAGTCAATAACCGCTCCAAACTTACTCAACCAGTCCATGCCCACAATGACATAGACATCTCCCATCGCGATAGGAACTAGATCAATCGGGAACTTGATGCCGAAAATCTCAAGTACACATCCTCGAATCACATCAGTGGCATACACTGCTCTCTCATAAGCTATGGAAACTCTCAGAGGTCGACTCATCACCTCCCGACTAATACTGATGTGCTGACTAAAAGCCAAAGATACAAAAGACCGACTCGCACCCAAGTCAAATAACACCAAGGCAGGTACATAATTCACAAGAAAAGTACCTACGCATGTCATAATATAAGCACAATATCTCAACATAAAAGTAAATATACGAAAGAATACATACCAACCACGACATCGGGCATTGCACGGACCTCCTCCGCACTCAACTGGAAAGCTCTCCCACGAGCCTTTGGAGCCTCAGCCTTCGCCGGTCGAATCTCGGTAACCCTAGCAGCAGGCGGAGATCCCTGGTGTAGCTGAGGACACTCGGCTTTCCGATGGCTGGTCTGGTTGCAATGGAAGCAATCCATAAATCCTTTGGGGCAATCCCTGGCGATATGCCCCTCCTTGCCACATTTGTAGCAAGCAACCGATCGACAGACCCCGTCATGACCTTGCCGCACTTCCCGCAAGCGCATCCCTTCTGGCCTCCAGTCCTCGGTTCAGCGGAATTGGTCCGCTTGGCTGCCGGCTGAGACTGTACCAGTCGCCGATATATCCTCTGAGACTCGGCCTCCTCCCTGGCATCAGTCTCCAACTCAATCTCCCTCTTCCGGGCATTTGCCTGGAGCTCAGCAAATGTCTGGTACGTCGAGTTCGACACGAACTCACGAATGTCCCTCCTCAGAATACCCAAATACCGGCTCATCTGTGCCTGCTCAGAAGACACCTGCTCAGGGCAGAACATCGCCCTCTCATGAAACTTTCGGTTGACCACAATAACCGAATCATTACCCTGATTGAGGGTCAAGAACTCCTGAATCAGCCGTTCCCTCTCCACCTTGGGAACATACTCGTCTCTGAATATGGTGGTGAACCTCTCCCAAGTCACCGATGAAATCTCTTCAAGAGTGAAGTTTGTTGTCTCGAACTTCCACCAATCCTTCGCTCCCAAGAAAAGCTAGTTCAAAGCGAACCGTACCCTCAGATGCTCCGGATATGAACACGTATAGAAGCATCCCTCAATGTCATCAATCCATCTCATCATAGCGATTGGATCCTGCATCCCATCAAACTCGGGTGGCTTCATGTTGCTGAACTCCTGGAACAACAACGAGTCACCTCCCTGAGGTCTGGCAGCAGCCATAGCTGCAGTAGCTGCAGCGGCTGCAGCCTCAGTCATCGCGGCGTACCGCTCATCAAAAGTCTCCAACAGTGTGGTCTTGATAGACCCAAACATCTCCGGAATCTCGAACCTGATCGCTGCAACCACCTCATCGTGAATCATCTGGCGGAGCTCCTCGTCGCTCACACCCCCTCCACTGGTCCCTGGTCTGTGACGTGTCCCAACCATGATGCCTCTGAAATACAACATAAAAATATCAGAGACTGGATCGAGAATACTCACACTCGAAAACGCAACCCTACTCGTCCTCCAATACCTAAAGGATTCTTACTTGGGCTGCTCACTGATCTGGTGTCTTCAGTAGTATGGGCCTTATACTACTGACTACGCCGCATCAACATTCACCCCAAGTCCTCCTCCTTGGATCCCAGAGCGCAAGTACTCTATTCTAGCTATGCATTGGCTACCTACTCGCTCTCAAGGCATCTCATAGCTGTAGGATTCTCCTAGTCTAAGGCATCACAAATCAGGCCACTCTAGTCCTAATATGAATACCTAGCCTACTCTAGCATGCATAACATATCATAGCATATCTCATAACACATATTGTAAGGGTATTTTGGGGATTTACTGTTCGGGCGCTGGCTGACCGTACACACTGCTCCTCTTTGGTTATCTCAAAACCTCTTGTAAAATTTAATGTTTTTATTATTGGAAAATTTTTCCTCAAATCCTCGGTTTGAGTTCAGTTACTCCCGAAGGTGCATTCGAATCCCTCAAACCAAGGCTATGATACCAACTTGTAACAACGTAATTTTCAAAACAAAAATTTTATTTTTGTCACAACCATTTTCACATAAAATATTTCCAAAAACATCAAACAATAATTATCAAAACATATCGTATCCCAAGATCACAAAAAAATCAAATCCTTTCTCTAGTGTGTACAAATCACGCCGGCGCCTTCCTACGGTCCTCGCTAGTACCTGAAACACATAACACAACAACTGTATGCATAAATGCTTAGTGAGTTCCCTAATATACCACTTACACACATACGCCCTTCCAGGCTATGACCTTCCAGTCCATGTGTCTCAGGGGACTTCCGTCCCAACTTGGTAAACCTTCCGGTCCTACCCGTGTCGACCTTCCGATCCATAACTCCCTGACCTTCCGGTCTACATCATAATGCCTTCCGGCCCATATCAAACATAGCATACATAACACATACAAAACAGGTAACTAATCACATACAATGCATATATCTTATAACATACCAGACCTTCCAGTCACACATAAGTACCCTTACAGGTACAGTATAGTGAGAAGACTCACCTCAGATGTCCCGGTAAATCACTGACTCGGTAGAAATACGATCTAGCCTCCACCTAAACACATAAAATAATATTCTCATAAATATAACTCTCAGAACTAGACTCTACTTTCTCTAAGCTCCCTTAGAATGGTGAAAGACCATTTTACCCTTCCTTTGGCTCAAAGGCCCCCGTTGTTGACCAAACCCTAAAAGTCAACCAAAGTCAACGGTCAAACTTTGACCCGACTCGGCGAGTGCACTTAGGCAACTCGGCGAGTCCACCTGTGTCCACTTAACTTTTTAGCCCCATTTAACACGTTGATTCCCTCCCTTTACTCGACGAGTCCCTAGGTAAGAATCGCGGGGCTGCCCCGACTTAACTTGCCGAGTCTCAAGAACAACTCGGTGAGTACATGCCATGCACAAACTCTGTTGACCTCCTGAGGTCAGATCTCTTCCTCAAATCCATAGATCTGTCCTTCTCAAGCATAATAATCACGTAAAGTCCAGACCTTGACACTCATATATCATCTAAATGGTATCATTTGGAGATTTTAGCCCAGAAATGGCATCCTAAGCTCATAACTCCCAAGATAACTCATAAAGCTCTAAGGGTTAAGGTCTTTGGATCTCTTTGAGTCCAGATCCAAAGCATAAACTCGATAAGGGACCAATTGCTCCACATAAACAACCTCAAAGGAGGTTAGAAAAACCTAACTCTAGGTATCAAAACCAAAACTGAAGAAGGTCCGAATAAATACCTCAAGTTGAAGTCTCTGAACTCTGAAACCACTAGAACCACACCTCCTTCAGTCTCCTCTCGCTCTTGATCACCTTCTTCTTGCTAAACCAAAGATAGAAAGGTCAAATATGGCTTCTCCTTCTTCCCAAACGATCTATCTCACTTAAGGGACTGGTAGCCGCAATGGAAGGCTAAGAGTGCCCTTAAATAGGCTCCAACCCCAGAGGATTAGGGTTTCATTAAACAGCGTGGACTCGCCGAGTCCACTCACGTACTCGCTGAGTCAAACGCGAACCTGGATGATCAACCGCGACCCTACTCGGCGAGTCTAAGCATCAAGTCGCCGAGTTCCTTCACAATTTCTAAAAATAAAATATTAGAATAATATACCTGGGATTCCGGATGTTACACCATTTTACCTCTCCATGGTCTTTATTATTTATGTTGACCATAACCCCAAGGTCAACAGAAGTCAACTCAAGTCAACAGTCCACACTTGACCCTACTTGTCGAGTGCATCCTTGCGACTCGTCGAGTCCCCTCGCATCATCTGAACTCTACCCGGGTCTCACTCAGCTCTTTGAGTTGACCCCTAACTCGGTGAGCCAACACTGGGTTAGGCTACTCGATCAAACCCGCTACGACTCGCCGAGTCACCTCATGGAGTCGGCGAGTTGGCTCCAACAGATTGCTCATTCAACCATTTGAGGTCAGATCTGGAACCCAAATTCATAGATCTAACCTCCTACTACCCAAAAGCCACGTAAAGGTCCGAACTTGAGGCTCATGCATGGTGTATTTTTCTCAATACACCATTTGGACTCCATTGAAGCTCCATAGCTTCAAAGCTCCCTAACAACTCTTTCATGGCTCCCTACTTTTTGGTTCCCTGGACCTCACAAGGTCCAGATCTACACATGAATCGAAAAAGGGTTTGGATGCACCCACAACCCTATATAAATGGTGATTCAAGCCCTAACTTAACAACCAAGTAAATCTATACAAACACAAAGAAGGGAGGAACTTGTACCAAATCTGTAGCTTGCAATGAAGATGAACTGATCCTCTAACTCTCCTCTGAGATCCTTGCAACACCTTTGCTCTTTCTTTCCAAGAAATAACATCCAATTAGCCATTTTCTTCTCTAGATCACCAATCACTCTAGGTTTCTCTCAAGGAACGAAGAATCTGATGGGGAGGGGCCAAGGAGGCTATAAGTGCCTTTACATAGGTCCCAAACCCCGAAAATTAGGATTTTCCTTAACAACACTGACTCGGCGAGTCCAGATATCCGACTTGTCGAGTCCTTCATTAAACAGGTCACCAAGTCGCGATCCTACTCGACGAGTTGAGGCGTCAACTCGCCGAGTCTCTTCATATCCTAAAATATAATACTCAAATTTCCGAGCCTGGATATCCGGATGTTACAATCCAAAAAAGTGCTGGTTGAAATACTGAAAATAAGAAGCATAGATGATATGAAAATAGATGCCATCACGACAAAAGACAAGAGACTCACTTATGTGACTATCTATTACACAACATGTTGCTGAGTGACCCAAATGAAGCACAAAATATAAAAATCAAAGCTCCCAAATTTATCGTAAAGAAAGAGCATTTATAAAAAAGAGGATACCTAATGCCATGGTTACGCTATGTAACGATGCTAGAGGGAACAAACATCATGAAAGAAACACACAAAGGAGAAGCAGGAGCACATGAAGGGGAAAGAGCCCTAACTAGTGAGGTGTTACACATGGTCCTTTATTGGCCAACCATGCAAAAGGAGAAATAAGAACTAACAAAAAGATGCATAGAATGTTAAACCTTCTATCCAATGCAACGGTTTCCATTCACACCATTTAAAAGTATTTTTATCCCTTGGCCGTTCCACTAATGGGGCATCGATATTGTGGAACCATTCCCAGATGCTCCGGAAGGATCAAGTTTCTAGTATTCGTTGTCGACTACTCTATAAAGTGGATTGAGGTGGAGCCCATCACAAACATCACAGGGAGGGCCACCATTAAGTTCATGTGGAAAAATATCTTGACACGCTTCAAAACCCTAAGAACTTAATCAACGATAAATTACGGGTCACAGTTAGTTGAAAATCCATTTCGAGGATGGTGTCAAGTCAAACATATAGAGAAATGTTTTACCTCGGTGGCCCACTCGCAGGAAAATGGATAGACAGAAGTATCAAACAAAACGCTAGCTAACGAGATCAAGAAATGCTTGGGAAAATCGAAGGGCAATTGGGTCGAGGAGATCCCTGGTGTCCTATGATCCTATAAAACAACCCCACAAACCATCACGAAGGAGACTCCTTTCAGCCTAATTTTCGGCACAGAGGCAGTGTTACCTGCAGAGCTACTCATGGGATCAATATACACAATAGGGTTCAGCTAGGAAACATCAGATAAAGATTTGTGACACAATTTGAATCTGCTTGATAAAAAGCGAGAAAAAACCTAACTAAATTAGACAACATACAAATCTCATGTGGAAAGTTACTATAACAAATGAATACAAGGGCAAGACATGAAGGTTGGAGACTTAGTGCTGAGAGCAAATGAAGTCAGTCATAGCGAGCCATAGGGAAAGCTAGGTCCAACATGGGAAGGCCCATACAGAATAACCACCACACACTGCAATGGATTTTATGAACTAGAAATAATGGAAGGGCGAGCCATACCAAGAACTTGGCACATCCAACACATAAGAAAAATTTTCAGGTAAAAACAGAGGGGGGGGGGGGGGGAGGAGGAGAGATGAGGGGTAGCTAAAGAACCAGTAATGTCACCTTTTTTCCTTTTTGTAATACGTTGAGTAGTAACCAATCAAAAAAACTAGGGCTAATCACCCTAGGTAATTATCTTTGTCGTATTATAAATGTCTTTTTTTCCATCATTATTTTGGTATAAAGGGTTGCAACCTTTGCCTAGGAGTATTTGTATGGCTCAAATACCCAACTCCATATAGTAGTAAGCAGTTTAATCTTGCCTTGGCTCAAAGGATTACAAGCTTTTCCATGAAAGACTTGAACGATTCAAATACCCAACTACGTATAGTAGCAAGTAGTTTAGTCTTTCCTTGGCTCAAAGGATTGCAACCTTTGCTATGAAAGAGTTGAATGGTCTACATAACCAACTCCATATAGCAGCAAGCGGTTTAGTCTTGCCTGGACTCAAAGGATTCCAAACATTTCCAAGAAAGAGTTGAACGGTTCAAATACCCAACTTGGTAGAACAACAAGAAGTTCAGTCTTGCCTTGGCTCCAAGGATTACAACCTTTTCCAAGAAAGAGTTTAATTGTTCAAATACCCAATTCCAAGATAATAAGCAACCTAGTCTCAACATAGTTTAAAAGGATTACAACCTCTGCCGGGGAAGAATTATATGGATCAAACAACCAATTCCACAATAAAGGAAATAAGCACACAAAGAGAAAGAGTGAGAAAACAACATACATAACAAGATAAAGGAGAAATGTAATTGTTCTATTACATGCCAAAACCTAGCAAACCAAAGCCACATAGGGCCAACAAAAGAGAAAAATGTTCATTCACACCCATACAAGGGCAAGACATGAAGGTTGGAGACTTGGTGCTGAGAGCAAATGAAGTCAGTCATAGCGAGCCATAGGGAAAGCTAGGTCCAACATGGGAAGGCCCATACAGAATAACCACCACACACTGCAATGCATTTTATGAACTAGAAATAATGGAAGGACGAGCCATACCAAGAACTTGGCACATCCAACACATAAGAAAATTTTTCAGGTAAAAACAGAGGGGGGGGGGGGGGGGAGGAGGAGAGATGAGGGGTAGCTAAAGAACCAGTAATGTCACCTTTTTTCCTTTTTGTAATACGTTGAGTAGTAACCAATCAAAAAAACTAGGGCTAATCACCCTAGGTAATTATCTTTGTCGTATTATAAATGTCTTTTTTTCCATCATTATTTTGGTATAAAGGGTTGCAACCTTTGCCTAGGAGTATTTGTATGGCTCAAATACCCAACTCCATATAGTAGTAAGCAGTTTAATCTTGCCTTGGCTCAAAGGATTACAAGCTTTTCCATGAAAGACTTGAACGATTCAAATACCCAACTACGTATAGTAGCAAGTAGTTTAGTCTTTCCTTGGCTCAAAGGATTGCAACCTTTGCTATGAAAGAGTTGAATGCTCTACATAACCAACTCCATATAGCAGCAAGCGGTTTAGTCTTGCCTGGACTCAAAGGATTCCAAAATTTTCCAAGAAAGAGTTGAACGGTTCAAATACCCAACTTGGTAGAACAACAAGAAGTTCAGTCTTGCCTTGGCTCCAAGGATTACAACCTTTTCCAAGAAAGAGTTTAATTGTTCAAATACCCAATTCCAAGATAATAAGCAACCTAGTCTCGACATAGTTTAAAAGGATTACAACCTCTGCCGGGGAAGAATTATATGGATCAAACAACCAATTCCACAATAAAGGAAATAAGCACACAAAGAGAAAGAGTGAGAAAACAACATACATAACAAGATAAAGGAGAAATGTAATTGTTCTATTACACGCCAAAACCTAGCAAACCAAAGCCACATAGGGCCAACAAAAGAGAAAAATGTTCATTCACACCCATACAAGGGCAAGACATGAAGGTTGGAGACTTAGTGCTGAGAGCAAATGAAGTCAGTCATAGCGAGCCATAGGGAAAGCTAGGTCCAACATGGGAAGGCCCATACAGAATAACCACCACACACTGCAATGGATTTTATGAACTAGAAATAATGGAAGGGCGAGCCATACCAAGAACTTGGCACATCCAACACATAAGAAAAATTTTCAGGTAAAAACAGAGGGGGGGGGGGAGGAGGAGAGATGAGGGGTAGCTAAAGAACCAGTAATGACAACTTTTTTCCTTTTTGTAATACGTTGAGTAGTAACCAATCAAAAAAACTAGGGCTAATCACCCTAGGTAATTATCTTTGTCGTATTAAAAATGTCTTTTTTTCCATCATTATTTTGGTATAAAGGGTTGCAACCTTTGCCTAGGAGTATTTGTATGGCTCAAATACCCAACTCCATATAGTAGTAAGCAGTTTAATCTTGCCTTGGCTCAAAGGATTACAAGCTGTTCCATGAAAGACTTGAACGATTCAAATACCCAACTACGTATAGTAGCAAGTAGTTTAGTCTTTCCTTGGCTCAAAGGATTGCAACCTTTGCTATGAAAGAGTTGAATGGTCTACATAACCAACTCCATATAGCAGCAAGCGGTTTAGTCTTGCCTGGACTCAAAGGATTCCAAACTTTTCCAAGAAAGAGTTGAACGGTTCAAATACCCAACTTGGTAGAACAACAAGAAGTTCAGTCTTGCCTTGGCTCCAAGGATTACAACCTTTTCCAAGAAAGAGTTTAATTGTTCAAATACCCAATTCCAAGATAATAAGCAACCTAGTCTCGACATAGTTTAAAAGGATTACAACCACTGCCGGGGAAGAATTATATGGATCAAACAACCAATTCCACAATAAAGGAAATAAGCACACAAAGAGAAAGAGTGAGAAAACAACGTACATAACAAGATAAAGGAGAAATGTAATTGTTCTATTACACGCCAAAACCTAGCAAACCAAAGCCACATAGGGCCAACAAAAGAGAAAAATGTTCATTCACACCCATACAAGGGCAAGACATGAAGGTTGGAGACTTAGTGCTGAGAGCAAATGAAGTCAGTCATAGCGAGCCATAGGGAAACCTAGGTCCAACATGGGAAGGCCCATACAGAATAACCACCACACACTGCAATGGATTTTATGAACTAGAAATAATGGAAGGGCGAGCCATACCAAGAACTTGGCACATCCAACACATAAGAAAAATTTTCAGGTAAAAACAGAAGGGGGGGGGGGGGGAGGAGGAGAGATGAGGGGTAGCTAAAGAACCAGTAATGTCACCTTTTTTCCTTTTTGTAATACGTTGAGTAGTAACCAATCAAAAAAACTAGGGCTAATCACCCTAGGTAATTATCTTTGTCGTATTAAAAATGTCTTTTTTTCCATCATTATTTTGGTATAAAGGGTTGCAACCTTTGCCTAGGAGTATTTGTATGGCTCAAATACCCAACTCCATATAGTAGTAAGCAGTTTAATCTTGCCTTGGCTCAAAGGATTACAAGCTTTTCCATGAAAGACTTGAACGATTCAAATACCCAACTACGTATAGTAGCAAGTAGTTTAGTCTTTCCTTGGCTCAAAGGATTGCAACCTTTGCTATGAAAGAGTTGAATGGTCTACATAACCAACTCCATATAGCAGCAAGCGGTTTAGTCTTGCCTGGACTCAAAGGATTCCAAAATTTTCCAAGAAAGAGTTGAACGGTTCAAATACCCAACTTGGTAGAACAACAAGAAGTTCAGTCTTGCCTTGGCTCCAAGGATTACAACCTTTTCCAAGAAAGAGTTTAATTGTTCAAATACCCAATTCCAAGATAATAAGCAACCTAGTCTCGACATAGTTTAAAAGGATTACAACCTCTGCCGGGGAAGAATTATATGGATCAAACAACCAATTCCACAATAAAGGAAATAAGCACACAAAGAGAAAGAGTGAGAAAACAACATACATAACAAGATAAAGGAGAAATGTAATTGTTCTATTACACGCCAAAACCTAGCAAACCAAAGCCACATAGGGCCAACAAAAGAGAAAAATGTTCATTCACACCCATACAAGGGCAAGACATGAAGGTTAGAGACTTAGTGCTGAGAGCAAATGAAGTCAGTTATAGCGAGCCATAGGGAAAGCTAGGTCCAACATGGGAAGGCCCATACAGAATAACCACCACACACTGCAATGGATTTTATGAACTAGAAATAATGGAAGGGCGAGCCATACCAAGAACTTGGCACATCCAACACATAAGAAAAATTTTCAGGTAAAAACAGAGGGGGGGGGGGGGGGGAGGAGGAGAGATGAGGGGTAGCTAAAGAACCAGTAATGTCACCTTTTTTCCTTTTTGTAATACGTTGAGTAGTAACCAATAAAAAAAACTAGGGCTAATCACCCTAGGTAATTATCTTTGTCGTATTAAAAATGTCTTTTTTTCCATCATTATTTTGGTATAAAGGGTTGCAACCTTTGCCTAGGAGTATTTGTATGGCTCAAATACCCAACTCCATATAGTAGTAAGCAGTTTAATCTTGCCTTGGCTCAAAGGATTACAAGCTGTTCCATGAAAGACTTGAACGATTCAAATACCCAACTACGTATAGTAGCAAGTAGTTTAGTCTTTCCTTGGCTCAAAGGATTGCAACCTTTGCTATGAAAGAGTTGAATGGTCTACATAACCAACTCCATATAGCAGCAAGCGGTTTAGTCTTGCCTGGACTCAAAGGATTCCAAACTTTTCCAAGAAAGAGTTGAACGGTTCAAATACCCAACTTGGTAGAACAACAAGAAGTTCAGTCTTGCCTTGGCTCCAAGGATTACAACCTTTTCCAAGAAAGAGTTTAATTGTTCAAATACCCAATTCCAAGATAATAAGCAACCTAGTCTCGACATAGTTTAAAAGGATTACAACCTCCGCCGGGGAAGAATTATATGGATCAAACAACCAATTCCACAATAAAGGAAATAAGCACACAAAGAGAAAGAGTGAGAAAACAACATACATAACAAGATAAAGGAGAAATGTAGTTGTTCTATTACATGCCAAAACCTAGCAAACCAAAGCTACATAGGGCCAACAAAAGAGAAAAGTGTTCATTCACACCCATACAAGGGCAAGATATGAAGGTTGGAGACTTAGTGCTGAGAGCAAATGAAGTCAGTCATAGCGAGCCATAGGGAAAGCTAGGTCCAACATGGGAAGGCCCATACAGAATAACCACCACACACTGCAATGGATTTTATGAACTAGAAATAATGGAAGGGCGAGCCATACCAAGAACTTGGCACATCCAACACATAAGAAAAATTTTCAGGTAAAAACAGAGGGGGGGGGGGGGGGAGGAGGAGAGATGAGGGGTAGCTAAAGAACCAGTAATGTCACCTTTTTTCCTTTTTGTAATACGTTGAGTAGTAACCAATCAAAAAAACTAGGGCTAATCACCCTAGGTAATTATCTTTGTCGTATTATAAATGTCTTTTTTTCCATCATTATTTTGGTATAAAGGGTTGCAACCTTTGCCTAGGAGTATTTGTATGGCTCAAATACCCAACTCCATATAGTAGTAAGCAGTTTAATCTTGCCTTGGCTCAAAGGATTACAAGTTGTTCCATGAAAGACTTGAACGATTCAAATACCCAACTACGTATAGTAGCCAGTAGTTTAGTCTTTCCTTGGCTCAAAGGATTGCAACCTTTGCTATGAAAGAGTTGAATGGTCTACATAACCAACTCCATATAGCAGCAAGCGGTTTAGTCTTGCCTGGACTCAAAGGATTCCAAAATTTTCCAAGAAAGAGTTGAACGGTTCAAATACCCAACTTGGTAGAACAGCAAGAAGTTCAGTCTTGCCTTGGCTCCAAGGATTACAACCTTTTCCAAGAAAGAGTTCAATTGTTCAAATACCCAATTCCAAGATAATAAGCAACCTAGTCTCGACATAGTTTAAAAGGATTACAACCTCTGCCGGGGAAGAATTATATGGATCAAACAACCAATTCCACAATAAAGGAAATAAGCACACAAAGAGAAAGAGTGCGAAAACAACATACATAACAAGATAAAGGAGAAATGTAATTGTTCTATTACACGCCAAAACCTAGCAAACCAAAGCCACATAGGGCCAACAAAAGAGAAAAATGTTCATTCACACCCATACAAGGGCAAGACATGAAGGTTGGAGACTTAGTGCTGAGAGCAAATGAAGTCAGTCATAGCGAGCCATAGGGAAAGCTAGGTCCAACATGGGAAGGCCCATACAGAATAACCACCACACACTGCAATGGATTTTATGAACTAGAAATAATGGAAGGGCGAGCCATACCAAGAACTTGGCACATCCAACACCTAAGAAAAATTTTCAGGTAAAAACAGAGGGGGGGGGGGGGGGGGAGGAGGAGAGATGAGGGGTAGCTAAAGAACCAGTAATGTCACCTTTTTTCCTTTTTGTAATACGTTGAGTAGTAACCAATCAAAAAAACTAGGGCTAATCACCCTAGGTAATTATCTTTGTCGTATTAAAAATGTCTTTTTTTCCATCATTATTTTGGTATAAAGGGTTGCAACCTTTGCCTAGGAGTATTTGTATGGCTCAAATACCCAACTCCATACAGTAGTAAGCAGTTTAATCTTGCCTTGGCTCAAAGGATTACAAGCTGTTCCATGAAAGACTTGAACGATTCAAATACCCAACTACGTATAGTAGCAAGTAGTTTAGTCTTTCCTTGGCTCAAAGGATTGCAACCTTTGCTATGAAAGAGTTGAATGGTCTACATAACCAACTCCATATAGCAGCAAGCGGTTTAGTCTTGCCTGGACTCAAAGGATTCCAAACTTTTCCAAGAAAGAGTTGAACGGTTCAAATACCCAACTTGGTAGAACAACAAGAAGTTCAGTCTTGCCTTGGCTCCAAGGATTACAACCTTTTCCAAGAAAGAGTTTAATTGTTCAAATACCCAATTCCAAGATAATAAGCAACCTAGTCTCGACATAGTTTAAAAGGATTACAACCTCTGCCGGGGAAGAATTATATGGATCAAACAACCAATTCCACAATAAAGGAAATAAGCACACAAAGAGAAAGAGTGAGAAAACAACATACATAACAAGATAAAGGAGAAATGTAATTGTTCTATTACACGCCAAAACCTAGCAAACCAAAGCTACATAGGGCCAACAAAAGAGAAAAATGTTCATTCACACCCATACAAGGGCAAGACATGAAGGTTGGAGACTTAGTGCTGAGAGCAAATGAAGTCAGTCATAGCGAGCCATAGGGAAAGCTAGGTCCAACATGGGAAGGCCCATACAGAATAACCACCACACACTGCAATGGATTTTATGAACTAGAAATAATGGAAGGGCGAGCCATACCAAGAACTTGGCACATCCAACACATAAGAAAAATTTTCAGGTAAAAACAGCCGGGGGGGGGGGGGGGGAGGAGGAGAGATGAGGGGTAGCTAAAGAACCAGTAATGTCACCTTTTTTCCTTTTTGTAATACGTTGAGTAGTAAGCAATCAAAAAAACTAGGGCTAATCACCCTAGGTAATTATCTTTGTCGTATTATAAATGTCTTTTTTTCCATCATTATTTTGGTATAAAGGGTTGCAACCTTTGCCTAGGAGTATTTGTATGGCTCAAATACCCAACTCCATATAGTAGTAAGCAGTTTAATCTTGCCTTGGCTCAAAGGATTACAAGCTGTTCCATGAAAGACTTGAACGATTCAAATACCCAACTACGTATAGTAGCAAGTAGTTTAGTCTTTCCTTGGCTCAAAGGATTGCAACCTTTGCTATGAAAGAGTTGAATGGTCTACATAACCAACTCCATATAGCAGCAAGCGGTTTAGTCTTGCCTGGACTCAAAGGATTCCAAACTTTTCCAAGAAAGAGTTGAACGGTTCAAATACCCAACTTGGTAGAACAACAAGAAGTTCAGTCTTGCCTTGGCTCCAAGGATTACAACCTTTTCCAAGAAAGAGTTTAATTGTTCAAATACCCAATTCCAAGATAATAAGCAACCTAGTCTCGACATAGTTTAAAAGGATTACAACCACTGCCGGGGAAGAATTATATGGATCAAACAACCAATTCCACAATAAAGGAAATAAGCACACAAAGAGAAAGAGTGAGAAAACAACGTACATAACAAGATAAAGGAGAAATGTAATTGTTCTATTACACGCCAAAACCTAGCAAACCAAAGCCACATAGGGCCAACAAAAGAGAAAAATGTTCATTCACACCCATACAAGGGCAAGACATGAAGGTTGGAGACTTAGTGCTGAGAGCAAATGAAGTCAGTCATAGCGAGCCATAGGGAAAGCTAGGTCCAACATGGGAAGGCCCATACAGAATAACCACCACACACTGCAATGGATTTTATGAACTAGAAATAATGGAAGGGCGAGCCATACCAAGAACTTGGCACATCCAACACCTATGAAAAATTTTCAGGTAAAAACAGAGGGGGGGGGGGGGAGGAGGAGAGATGAGGGGTAGCTAAAGAACCAGTAATGTCACCTTTTTTCCTTTTTGTAATACGTTGAGTAGTAAGCAATCAAAAAAACTAGGGCTAATCACCCTAGGTAATTATCTTTGTCGTATTATAAATGTCTTTTTTTCCATCATTATTTTGGTATAAAGGGTTGCAACCTTTGCCTAGGAGTATTTGTATGGCTCAAATACCCAACTCTATATAGTAGTAAGCAGTTTAATCTTGCCTTGGCTCAAAGGATTACAAGCTTTTCCATGAAAGACTTGAACGATTCAAATACCCAACTACGTATAGTAGCAAGTAGTTTAGTCTTTCCTTGGCTCAAAGGATTGCAACCTTTGCTATGAAAGAGTTGAATGGTCTACATAACCAACTCCATATAGCAGCAAGCGGTTTAGTCTTGCCTGGACTCAAAGGATTCCAAAATTTTCCAAGAAAGAGTTGAACGGTTCAAATACCCAACTTGGTAGAACAACAAGAAGTTCAGTCTTGCCTTGGCTCCAAGGATTACAACCTTTTCCAAGAAAGAGTTCAATTGTTCAAATACCCAATTCCAAGATAATAAGCAACCTAGTCTCGACATAGTTTAAAAGGATTACAACCTCTGCCGGGGAAGAATTATATGGATCAAACAACCAATTCCACAATAAAGGAAATAAGCACACAAAGAGAAAGAGTGCGAAAACAACATACATAACAAGATAAAGGAGAAATGTAATTGTTCTATTACACGCCAAAACCTAGCAAACCAAAGCCACATAGGGCCAACAAAAGAGAAAAATGTTCATTCACACCCATACAAGGGCAAGACATGAAGGTTGGAGACTTAGTGCTGAGAGCAAATGAAGTCAGTCATAGCGAGCCATAGGGAAAGCTAGGTCCAACATGGGAAGGCCCATACAGAATAACCACCACACACTGCAATGGATTTTATGAACTAGAAATAATGGAAGGGCGAGCCATACCAAGAACTTGGCACATCCAACACCTAAGAAAAATTTTCAGGTAAAAACAGAGGGGGGGGGGGGGGGAGGAGGAGAGATGAGGGGTAGCTAAAGAACCAGTAATGTCACCTTTTTTCCTTTTTGTAATACGTTGAGTAGTAACCAATCAAAAAAACTAGGGCTAATCACCCTAGGTAATTATCTTTGTCGTATTAAAAATGTCTTTTTTTCCATCATTATTTTGGTATAAAGGGTTGCAACCTTTGCCTAGGAGTATTTGTATGGCTCAAATACCCAACTCCATACAGTAGTAAGCAGTTTAATCTTGCCTTGGCTCAAAGGATTACAAGCTGTTCCATGAAAGACTTGAACGATTCAAATACCCAACTACTTATAGTAGCAAGTAGTTTAGTCTTTCCTTGGCTCAAAGGATTGCAACCTTTGCTATGAAAGAGTTGAATGGTCTACATAACCAACTCCATATAGCAGCAAGCGGTTTAGTCTTGCCTGGACTCAAAGGATTCCAAACTTTTCCAAGAAAGAGTTGAACGGTTCAAATACCCAACTTGGTAGAACAACAAGAAGTTCAGTCTTGCCTTGGCTCCAAGGATTACAACCTTTTCCAAGAAAGAGTTTAATTGTTCAAATACCCAATTCCAAGATAATAAGCAACCTAGTCTCGACATAGTTTAAAAGGATTACAACCTCTGCCGGGGAAGAATTATATGGATCAAACAACCAATTCCACAATAAAGGAAATAAGCACACAAAGAGAAAGAGTGAGAAAACAACATACATAACAAGATAAAGGAGAAATGTAATTGTTCTATTACACGCCAAAACCTAGCAAACCAAAGCTACATAGGGCCAACAAAAGAGAAAAATGTTCATTCACACCCATACAAGGGCAAGACATGAAGGTTGGAGACTTAGTGCTGAGAACAAATGAAGTCAGTCATAGCGAGCCATAGGGAAAGCTAGGTCCAACATGGGAAGGCCCATACAGAATAACCACCACACACTGCAATGGATTTTATGAACTAGAAATAATGGAAGGGCGAGCCATACCAAGAACTTGGCACATCCAACACATAAGAAAAATTTTCAGGTAAAAACAGAGGGGGGGGGGGGGAGGAGGAGAGATGAGGGGTAGCTAAAGAACCAGTAATGTCACCTTTTTTCCTTTTTGTAATACGTTGAGTAGTAACCAATCAAAAAAACTAGGGCTAATCACCCTAGGTAATTATCTTTGTCGTATTATAAATGTCTTTTTTTCCATCATTATTTTGGTATAAAGGGTTGCAACCTTTGCCTAGGAGTATTTGTATGGCTCAAATACCCAACTCCATATAGTAGTAAGCAGTTTAATCTTGCCTTGGCTCAAAGGATTACAAGCTGTTCCATGAAAGACTTGAACGATTCAAATACCCAACTACGTATAGTAGCAAGTAGTTTAGTCTTTCCTTGGCTCAAAGGATTGCAACCTTTGCTATGAAAGAGTTGAATGGTCTACATAACCAACTCCATATAGCAGCAAGCGGTTTAGTCTTGCCTGGACTCAAAGGATTCCAAACTTTTCCAAGAAAGAGTTGAACGGTTCAAATACCCAACTTGGTAGAACAACAAGAAGTTCAGTCTTGCCTTGGCTCCAAGGATTACAACCTTTTCCAAGAAAGAGTTTAATTGTTCAAATACCCAATTCCAAGATAATAAGCAACCTAGTCTCGACATAGTTTAAAAGGATTACAACCACTGCCGGGGAAGAATTATATGGATCAAACAACCAATTCCACAATAAAGGAAATAAGCACACAAAGAGAAAGAGTGAGAAAACAACATACATAACAAGATAAAGGAGAAATGTAATTGTTCTATTACACGCCAAAACCTAGCAAACCAAAGCCACATAGGGCCAACAAAAGAGAAAAATGTTCATTCACACCCATACAAGGGCAAGACATGAAGGTTGGAGACTTAGTGCTGAGAGCAAATGAAGTCAGTCATAGCGAGCCATAGGGAAAGCTAGGTCCAACATGGGAAGGCCCATACAGAATAACCACCACACACTGCAATGGATTTTATGAACTAGAAATAATGGAAGGGCGAGCCATACCAAGAACTTGGCACATCCAACACCTAAGAAAAATTTTCAGGTAAAAACAGAGGGGGGGGGGGGGAGGAGGAGAGATGAGGGGTAGCTAAAGAACCAGTAATGTCACTTTTTTTCCTTTTTGTAATACGTTGAGTAGTAACCAATCAAAAAAACTAGGGCTAATCACCCTAGGTAATTATCTTTTTCGTATTATAAATGTCTTTTTTTCCATCATTATTTTGGTATAAAGGGTTGCAACCTTTGCCTAGGAGTATTTGTATGGCTCAAATACCCAACTCCATATAGTAGTAAGCAGTTTAATCTTGCCTTGGCTCAAAGGATTACAAGCTTTTCCATGAAAGACTTGAACGATTCAAATACCCAACTACGTATAGTAGCAAGTAGTTTAGTCTTTCCTTGGCTCAAAGGATTGCAACCTTTGCTATGAAAGAGTTGAATGGTCTACATAACCAACTCCATATAGCAGCAAGCGGTTTAGTCTTGCCTGGACTCAAAGGATTCCAAAATTTTCCAAGAAAGAGTTGAACGGTTCAAATACCCAACTTGGTAGAACAACAAGAAGTTCAGTCTTGCCTTGGCTCCAAGGATTACAACCTTTTCCAAGAAAGAGTTTAATTGTTCAAATACCCAATTCCAAGATAATAAGCAACCTAGTCTCGACATAGTTTAAAAGGATTACAACCTCTGCCGGGGAAGAATTATATGGATCAAACAACCAATTCCACAATAAAGGAAATAAGCACACAAAGAGAAAGAGTGAGAAAACAACATACATAACAAGATAAAGGAGAAATGTAATTGTTCTATTACACACCAAAACCTAGCAAACCAAAGCCACATAGGGCCAACAAAAGAGAAAAATGTTCATTCACACCCATACAAGGGCAAGACATGAAGGTTGGAGACTTAGTGCTGAGAGAAAATGAAGTCAGTCATAGCGAGCCATAGGGAAAGGTAGGTGCAACATGGGAAGGCCCATACAGAATAACCACCACACACTGCAATGGATTTTATGAACTAGAAATAATGGAAGGGCGAGCCATACCAAGAACTTGGCACATCCAACACATAAGAAAAATTTTCAGGTAAAAACAGAGGGGGGGGGGAGGAGGAGAGATGAGGGGTAGCTAAAGAACCAGTAATGTCACCTTTTTTTCCTTTTTGTAATACGTTGAGTAGTAACCAATCAAAAAAACTAGGGCTAATCACCCTAGGTAATTATCTTTGTCGAATTATAAATGTCTTTTTTTCCATCATTATTTTGGTATAAAGGGTTGCAACCTTTGCCTAGGAGTATTTGTATGGCTCAAATACCCAACTCCATATAGTAGTAAGCAGTTTAATCTTGCCTTGGCTCAAAGGATTACAAGCTTTTCCATGAAAGACTTGAACGATTCAAATACCCAACTACGTATAGTAGCAAGTAGTTTAGTCTTTCCTTGGCTCAAAGGATTGCAACCTTTGCTATGAAAGAGTTGAATGGTCTACATAACCAACTCCATATAGCAACAAGCGGTTTAGTCTTGCCTGGACTCAAAGGATTCCAAGCTTTCCCAAGAAAGAGTTGAACGGTTCAAATACCCAACTTGGTAGAACGACAAGAAGTTCAGTCTTGTCTTGGCTCCAAGGATTACAACCTTTTCCAAGAAAGAGTTTAATTGTTCAAATACCCAATTCCAAGATAATAAGCAACCTAGTCTCGACATAGTTTAAAAGGATTACAACCTCTGCCGGGGAAGAATTATATGGATCAAACAACCAATTCCACAATAAAGGAAATAAGCACACAAAGAGAAAGAGTGAGAAAACAACATACATAACAAGATAAAGGAGAAATGTAATTGTTCTATTACACGCCAAAACCTAGCAAACCAAAGCCACATAGGGCCAACAAAAGAGAAAAATGTTCATTCACACCCATACAAGGGCAAGACATGAAGGTTGGAGACTTAGTGCTGAGAGCAAATGAAGTCAGTCATAGCGAGCCATAGGGAAAGCTAGGTCCAACATGGGAAGGCCCATACAGAATAACCACCACACACTGCAATGGATTTTATGAACAAGAAATAATGGAAGGGCGAGCCATACCAAGAACTTGGCACATCCAACACCTAAGAAAAATTTTCAGGTAAAAACAGAGGGGGGGGGGGGAGTTGGAGAGATGAGGGGTAGCTAAAGAACCAGTAATGTCACCTTTTTTCCTTTTTGTAATACGTTGAGTAGTAACCAATCAAAAAAACTAGGGCTAATCACCCTAGGTAATTATCTTTTTCGTATTATAAATGTCTTTTTTTCCATCATTATTTTGGTATAAAGGGTTGCAACCTTTGCCTAGGAGTATTTGTATGGCTCAAATACCCAACTCCATACAGTAGTAAGCAGTTTAATCTTGCCTTGGCTCAAAGGATTACAAGCTTTTCCATGAAAGACTTGAACGATTCAAATACCCAACTACGTATAGTAGCAAGTAGTTTAGTCTTTCCTTGGCTCAAAGGATTGCAACCTTTGCTATGAAAGAGTTGAATGGTCTACATAACCAACTCCATATAGCAACAAGCGGTTTAGTCTTGCCTGGACTCAAAGGATTCCAAGCTTTCCCAAGAAAGAGTTGAACGGTTCAAATACCCAACTTGGTAGAACGACAAGAAGTTCAGTCTTGTCTTGGCTCCAAGGATTACAACCTTTTCCAAGAAAGAGTTTAATTGTTCAAATACCCAATTCCAAGATAATAAGCAACCTAGTCTCGACATAGTTTAAAAGGATTACAACCTCTGCCGGGGAAGAATTATATGGATCAAACAACCAATTCCACAATAAAGGAAATAAGCACACAAAGAGAAAGAGTGAGAAAACAACATACATAACAAGATAAAGGAGAAATGTAATTGTTCTATTACACGCCAAAACCTAGCAAACCAAAGCCACATAGGGCCAACAAAAGAGAAAAATGTTCATTCACACCCATACAAGGGCAAGACATGAAGGTTGGAGACTTAGTGCTGAGAGCAAATGAAGTCAGTCATAGCGAGCCATAGGGAAAGCTAGGTCCAACATGGGAAGGCCCATACAGAATAACCACCACACACTGCAATGGATTTTATGAACTAGAAATAATGGAAGGGCGAGCCATACCAAGAACTTGGCACATCCAACACCTAAGAAAAATTTTCAGGTAAAAACAGAGGGGGGGGGGGGGAGTTGGAGAGATGAGGGGTAGCTAAAGAACCAGTAATGTCACCTTTTTTCCTTTTTGTAATACGTTGAGTAGTAACCAATCAAAAAAACTAGGGCTAATCACCCTAGGTAATTATCTTTTTCGTATTATAAATGTCTTTTTTTCCATCATTATTTTGGTATAAAGGGTTGCAACCTTTGCCTAGGAGTATTTGTATGGCTCAAATACCCAACTCCATATAGTAGTAAGCAGTTTAATCTTGCCTTGGCTCAAAGGATTACAAGCTTTTCCATGAAAGACTTGAACGATTCAAATACCCAACTACGTATAGTAGCAAGTAGTTTAGTCTTTCCTTGGCTCAAAGGATTGCAACCTTTGCTATGAAAGAGTTGAATGGTCTACATAACCAACTCCATATAGCAGCAAGCGGTTTAGTCTTGCCTGGACTCAAAGGATTCCAAACTTTTCCAAGAAAGAGTTGAACGGTTCAAATACCCAACTTGGTAGAACAACAAGAAGTTCAGTCTTGCCTTGGCTCCAAGGATTACAACCTTTTCCAAGAAAGAGTTTAATTGTTCAAATACCCAATTCCAAGATAATAAGCAACCTAGTCTCGACATAGTTTAAAAGGATTACAACCTCTGCCGGGGAAGAATTATATGGATCAAACAACCAATTCCACAATAAAGGAAATAAGCACACAAAGAGAAAGAGTGAGAAAACAACATACATAACAAGATAAAGGAGAAATGTAATTGTTCTATTACACGCCAAAACCTAGCAAACCAAAGCTACATAGGGCCAACAAAAGAGAAAAATGTTCATTCACACCCATACAAGGGCAAGACATGAAGGTTGGAGACTTAGTGCTGAGAACAAATGAAGTCAGTCATAGCGAGCCACAGGGAAAGCTAGGTCCAACATGGGAAGGCCCATACAGAATAACCACCACACACTGCAATGGATTTTATGAACTAGAAATAATGGAAGGGCGAGCCATACCAAGAACTTGGCACATCCAACACATAAGAAAAATTTTCAGGTAAAAACAGAGGGGGGGGGGGGGGGAGGAGGAGAGATGAGGGGTAGCTAAAGAACCAGTAATGTCACCTTTTTTCCTTTTTGTAATACGTTGAGTAGTAACCAATCAAAAAAACTAGGGCTAATCACCCTAGGTAATTATCTTTGTCGTATTATAAATGTCTTTTTTTCCATCATTATTTTCGTATAAAGGGTTGCAACCTTTGCCTAGGAGTATTTGTATGGCTCAAATACCCAACTCCATATAGTAGTAAGCAGTTTAATCTTGCCTTGGCTCAAAGGATTACAAGCTGTTCCATGAAAGACTTGAACGATTGAAATACCCAACTACGTATAGTAGCAAGTAGTTTAGTCTTTCCTTGGCTCAAAGGATTGCAACCTTTGCTATGAAAGAGTTGAATGGTCTACATAACCAACTCCATATAGCAGCAAGCGGTTTAGTCTTGCCTGGACTCAAAGGATTCCAAACTTTTCCAAGAAAGAGTTGAACGGTTCAAATACCCAACTTGGTAGAACAACAAGAAGTTCAGTCTTGCCTTGGCTCCAAGGATTACAACCTTTTCCAAGAAAGAGTTTAATTGTTCAAATACCCAATTCCAAGATAATAAGCAACCTAGTCTCGACATAGTTTAAAAGGATTACAACCACTGCCGGGGAAGAATTATATGGATCAAACAACCAATTCCACAATAAAGGAAATAAGCACACAAAGAGAAAGAGTGGGAAAACAACATACATAACAAGATAAAGGAGAAATGTAATTGTTCTATTACACGCCAAAACCTAGCAAACCAAAGCCACATAGGGCCAACAAAAGAGAAAAATGTTCATTCACACCCATACAAGGGCAAGACATGAAGGTTGGAGACTTAGTGCTGAGAGCAAATGAAGTCAGTCATAGCGAGCCATAGGGAAAGCTAGGTCCAACATGGGAAGGCCCATACAGAATAACCACCACACACTGCAATGGATTTTATGAACTAGAAATAATGGAAGGGCGAACCATACCAAGAACTTGGCACATCCAACACCTAAGAAAAATTTTCAGGTAAAAACAGACGGGGGGGGGGGGGGGGGGGGAGGAGGAGAGATGAGGGGTAGCTAAAGAACCAGTAATGTCACCTTTTTTCCTTTTTGTAATACGTTGAGTAGTAACCAATCAAAAAAACTAGGGCTAATCACCCTAGGTAATTATCTTTTTCGTATTATAAATGTCTTTTTTTCCATCATTATTTTGGTATAAAGGGTTGCAACCTTTGCCTAGGAGTATTTGTATGGCTCAAATACCCAACTCCATATAGTAGTAAGCAGTTTAATCTTGCCTTGGCTCAAAGGATTACAAGCTTTTCCATGAAAGACTTGAACGATTCAAATACCCAACTACGTATAGTAGCAAGTAGTTTAGTCTTTCCTTGGCTCAAAGGATTGCAACCTTTGCTATGAAAGAGTTGAATGGTCTACATAACCAACTCCATATAGCAGCAAGCGGTTTAGTCTTGCCTGGACTCAAAGGATTCCAAAATTTTCCAAGAAAGAGTTGAACGGTTCAAATACCCAACTTGGTAGAACAACAAGAAGTTCAGTCTTGCCTTGGCTCCACGGATTACAACCTTTTCTAAGAAAGAGTTTAATTGTTCAAATACCCAATTCCAAGATAATAAGCAACCTAGTCTCGACATAGTTTAAAAGGATTACAACCTCTGCTGGGGAAGAATTATATGGATCAAACAACCAATTCCACAATAAAGGAAATAAGCACACAAAGAGAAAGAGTGAGAAAACAACATACATAACAAGATAAAGGAGAAATGTAATTGTTCTATTACACGCCAAAACCTAGCAAACCAAAGCCACATAGGGCCAACAAAAGAGAAAAATGTTCATTCGCACCCATACAAGGGCAAGACATGAAGGTTGGAGACTTAGTGCTGAGAGCAAATGAAGTCAGTCATAGCGAGCCATAGGGAAAGCTAGGTCCAACATGGAAAGGCCCATACAGAATAACCACCACACACTGCAATGGATTTTATGAACTAGAAATAATGGAAGGGCAAGCCATACCAAGAACTTGGCACATCCAACACCTAAGAAAAATTTTCAGGTAAAAACAGAGGGGGGGGGGGGAGTAGGAGAGATGAGGGGTAGCTAAAGAACCAGTAATGTCACCTTTTTTCCTTTTTGTAATACGTTGAGTAGTAACCAATCAAAAAAACTAGGGCTAATCACCCTAGGTAATTATCTTTTTCGTATTATAAATGTCTTTTTTTCCATCATTATTTTGGTATAAAGGGTTGCAACCTTTGCCTAGGAGTATTTGTATGGCTCAAATACCCAACTCCATATAGTAGTAAGCAGTTTAATCTTGCCTTGGCTCAAAGGATTACAAGCTTTTCCATGAAAGACTTGAACGATTCAAATACCCAACTACGTATAGTAGCAAGTAGTTTAGTCTTTCCTTGGCTCAAAGGATTGCAACCTTTGCTATGAAAGAGTTGAATGGTCTACATAACCAACTCCATATAGCAGCAAGCGGTTTAGTCTTGCCTGGACTCAAAGGATTCCAAACTTTTCCAAGAAAGAGTTGAACGGTTCAAATACCCAACTTGGTAGAACAACAAGAAGTTCAGTCTTGCCTTGGCTCCAAGGATTACAACCTTTTCCAAGAAAGAGTTTAATTGTTCAAATACCCAATTCCAAGATAATAAGCAACCTAGTCTCGACATAGTTTAAAAGGATTACAACCTCTGCCGGGGAAGAATTATATGGATCAAACAACCAATTCCACAATAAAGGAAATAAGCACACAAAGAGAAAGAGTGAGAAAACAACATACATAACAAGATAAAGGAGAAATGTAATTGTTCTATTACACGCCAAAACCTAGCAAACCAAAGCCACATAGGGCCAAAAAAAGAGAAAAATGTTCATTCACACCCATACAAGGGAAAGACATGAAGGTTGGAGACTTAGTGCTGAGAGCAAATGAAGTCAGTCATAGCGAGCCATAGGGAAAGCTAGGTCCAACATGGGAAGGCCCATACAGAATAACCACCACACACTGCAATGGATTTTATGAACTAGAAATAATGGAAGGGCGAGCCATACCAAGAACTTGGCACATCCAACACCTAAGAAAAATTTTCAGGTAAAAACAGAGGGGGGGGGGGGGAGTAGGAGAGATGAGGGGTAGCTAAAGAACCAGTAATGTCACCTTTTTTCCTTTTTGTAATTCGTTGAGTAGTAACCAATCAAAAAAACTAGGGCTAATCACCCTAGGTAATTATCTTTTTCGTATTATAAATGTCTTTTTTTCCATCATTATTTTGGTATAAAGGGTTGCAACCTTTGCCTAGGAGTATTTGTATGGCTCAAATACCCAACTCCATATAGTAGTAAGCAGTTTAATCTTGCCTTGGCTCAAAGGATTACAAGCTTTTCCATGAAAGACTTGAACGATTCAAATACCCAACTACGTATAGTAGCAAGTAGTTTAGTCTTTCCTTGGCTCAAAGGATTGCAACCTTTGCTATGAAAGAGTTGAATGGTCTACATAACCAACTCCATATAGCAGCAAGCGGTTTAGTCTTGCCTGGACTCAAAGGATTCCAAACTTCTCCAAGAAAGAGTTGAACGGTTCAAATACCCAACTTGGTAGAACAACAAGAAGTTCAGTCTTGCCTTGGCTCCAAGGATTACAACCTTTTCCAAGAAAGAGTTTAATTGTTAAAATACCTAATTCCAAGATAATAAGCAACCTAGTCTCGACATAGTTTAAAAGGATTACAACCTCTACCGGGGAAGAATTATATGGATCAAACAACCAATTCCACAATAAAGGAAATAAGCACACAAAGAGAAAGAGTGAGAAAACAACATACATAACAAGATAAAGGAGAAATGTAATTGTTCTATTACACGCCAAAACCTAGCAAACCAAAGCCACATAGGGCCAACAAAAGAGAAAAATGTTCATTCGCACCCATACAAGGGCAAGACATGAAGGTTGGAGACTTAGTGCTGAGAGCAAATGAAGTCAGTCATAGCGAGCCATAGGGAAAGCTAGGTCCAACATGGGAAGGCCCATACAGAATAACCACCACACACTGCAATGGATTTTATGAACTAGAAATAATGGAAGGGCGAGCCATACCAAGAACTTGGCACATCCAACACATAAGAAAAATTTTCAGGTAAAAACAGAGGGGGGGGGGGGGGGAGGAGGAGAGATGAGGGGTAGCTAAAGAACCAGTAATGTCACCTTTTTTCCTTTTTGTAATACGTTGAGTAGTAACCAATCAAAAAAACTAGGGCTAATCACCCTAGGTAATTATCTTTGTCGTATTATAAATGTCTTTTTTTCCATCATTATTTTGGTATACAGGATTGCAACCTTTGCCTAGGAGTATTTGTATGGCTCAAATACCCAACTCCATATAGTAGTAAGCAGTTTAATCTTGCCTTGGCTCAAAGGATTACAAGCTTTTCCATGAAAGACTTGAACGATTCAAATACCCAACTACGTATAGTAGCAAGTAGTTTAGTCTTTCCTTGGCTTAAAGGATTGCAACCTTTGCTATGAAAGAGTTGAATGGTCTACATAACCAACTCCATATAGCAGCAAGCGGTTTAGTCTTGCCTGGACTCAAAGGATTCCAAACTTTTCCAAGAAAAAGTTGAACGGTTCAAATACCCAACTTGGTAGAACAACAAGAAGTTCAGTCTTGCCTTGGCTCCAAGGATTACAACCTTTTCCAAGAAAGAGTTTAATTGTTCAAATACCCAATTCCAAGATAATAAGCAACCTAGTCTCGGCATAGTTTAAAAGGATTAGAACCATTGCCGGGGAAGAATTATATGGATCAAACAACCAATTCCACAATAAAGGAAATAAGCACACAAAGAGAAAGAGTGAGAAAACAACATACATAACAAGATAAAGGAGAAATGTAATTGTTCTATTACACGCCAAAACCTGGCAAACCAAAGCCACATAGGGCCAACAAAAGAGAAAAATGTACATTCACACCCATTTTGGGGAATCACAATAGGGATAGGTCCCAAAAGCAAGAAAGGTTATTCATTTACCGACTCCTCTTACTAAGCATGTGATCTTGGCATTATTTCTAGGACCTGCTCCTCCATGATCGTCATCCATGCACAACTAGAAAATGCCATTAATATCAAGGGAGCTCAACTTCATCATGGAATCATAATTGTAAGATATGAAAGTGTCGATTTCATCAACCATCTCCCCTGAGTGGCTTGAGTTGGAACTAGAAGCATTAGGATTAAACGTCCCAACAACCACCGCCTTACGCAAGACCTCTCTGCCAGACTCCTTACTAGCAACAAAGGACATGTTCTTAATACGTCCTACACCATGAAAAGAATATGGAAACTCAATAATTTTGTCAACAATCCTTACAATTCCATCCTTGAAAATCCAGTACAAATCATTCCCAAGATGAGACAGCTTTGCCTCACGGTCAAGCAACAATTTTTCCTTATCCAAAAACTTTCTCACTAGGCTCTCCACCCGGATGTTCAAGGCCCCATTCTGCTGTAGGGTGTAATTAAGTTTTGTATCCACTTGAGAACAAATATCCTTAAAGGTTATTTTCTTGCCAGCCAACAACTCCAATTGTTGGAGAGAAAACTCCATTATGGATCAGAGAAGCAACGTGTTGTTGGAGACCCATCTCATTCACACAAAGCTTAATAGCTGCACTTGTGTGATAGCGAATGGGGTGAGCCCCAACAACAAGGAAAAAGTCACTTTAAGTAGAAGAAAAATTCAATACAATCAAAATTTTGGTCGTTAGTAAAAGCTTCCATCTCAGAAACGGTTCCTTTAGGGAAGGTGTGGTGTGAAACTCAACATTAACCTCTTGTTGGGAGAGACAAGACTCATCAGTGAGATCCATTTTGGACTGAAAATATTGTTCAAATAAAGACTCTTGCCTTGGAAGCTGGCAATGAGATAATCATAGTCTGATGTCTCCATAGCAGCAAGAGACTTACCCTTGTGGATCGGCAATGGCTCTCCTTGGCCAGTCCCGGTGGAACCCTTGTTCATGATAGGCTGCTTAGACACCCCTGGTATCCCTTCAGATTGGTGCATATCATCACCATGGATACTTATTACCTCTTCACTAGAGGGTAGCAAAGTGTCAATGAAGCTGGTGGCAAGCTTGCGTCTTCGACATCGGTCGTCAACAGTTTTCCCCTTGGTCGTTTCAGAAAGAGTTACAAGGTCGAGAAGTCCTCTTTTTCTCATTATGTGGGATGTTGAACTTGCCAAAATCTCCTCTTTGTAATTTCACACACTACAAAACCTCGGAAGGGATGGGAGGAGGAAGCATGGTAAGTAGTGCCAGATAGGTTTCTAGGCATCTCGTCGGCGGGGGTTGAGTGTGAAGGTACTGAAACAGCAGAAGTAGTGAATCCTTGAAAAAATTTATGGTAGGGAGGGGGAAGGCTATCATAAAGAGCAATTGGTCAAAACTGCAAATCCCCTTTAATTTTTTGCCCAAGCACATCAGGAAAAGAGGGATGGAGGAAGGGAATATGAACAGAAATGTAACAGGAAAGTCAAAATGCAAAAAACCCTACCTCCATTGATGACAAAAAATTTAGGCGTCTCTTAACAGTGCCCCCACTCGGTGCTCATCCCCGCACCAACAAGAATGCATTCAGGGAGCTCCTCGGGACCAAAGGTAAAACTTTCGAAATGACAAACATTTTCTTCATCCCGACCAAGCAGTATGGGTGCACTATCAGAAGTCGTTTAAGTCCGAATGTAGGGTCCTCCAAATCAATAAATGTCTACCCAGAACAAATGATTTTCCAGTTCTTATGGCTGCTTCCGGGTCTAGAAAGTAATTTTTTCACCAACGGTAGAAAAACAAAAAAATTCCTTAACCACCAGGAGACTTTGAAGAAAACCTCGAGATCGACACACATCTCAAAAGCAACGACCTTGTTAACAACATTAGGAGTAAGGTCATAAACTTTGACCTCATTTTTGCGAAGCAGCTTGTTGAGAAAACCAGTATTCAGAAGTTGATAGCGAACATCTAAGGTATTGACGTAGACACCAATTTTTACCAAAGGAGGTTCCAGAAAGGTGGCGCCGTCCAAGGGTAGAAGTACTATATCCTCTAGTTGAAAGTCGTACTTCTTCTGGAGAGTCTCAAGATACTCAGAAGTCGGAATAACACCATGAGAAGAAATCATGCTAACAAGGAGAGCCATTTTCTTTGAAAATGAAGAACAGAGTAAAAGAAAACTGAGAAGGAAAGAAAAAGGCCTATCAATAGGGGATATGGGTATTTATGGATAAATATCATGGCAAATCAAACTCTCATAAAAAATTGGGCTAGGTTGCATTGGTTATAACTGCTTGACGGATAAGAAAACGACACGTGTGTTTATGAGTCTAGCACATGATGACTCGCTACACTTCCTCATCATTACTAGACTAGGGGGTTTGTTGACATGCCCATAATGGTCCATTATAACACAACTAAGCATGATGGTAACTCATCAAATCAAAGCGACCATTGGCTCGAACGCATCAAAGAAGAGACAATTGGATAGAACTAACAAGCTAGGCCCACGAGCCAACAGAAACCAATGTCGGGGCTGGGCCCGAACCAGACAGTTGGGAGGATCAACTATTCCTTGTCACAACTAGCAATTTAGGGTTTGAGATTGTGGTCCTTGTACAAAAAATTTCCTCTATGTAACCTTGTTGCATAAAATTAGTGAAAATCAAACTATAATGTTATATGAAATCATATGTGCATATATTTAAGAATCAAGATGAAATAGCCTCTCGTAAGCCCAAGATAGGTCCAATAGATAAAAAAAATAATTATGGGCCAAATTAAGCCCAAAACGCCATGGTCACACCAAACCCGAAATCCCTTTAAGCCTATAGGGTGTTTTCGGCCACCCTAAAATCGAAAACCACTCTCCTAAATTAATAAAATCAGTTTGGACAGTAGAAAAAAAAAGAATTTCAATTTGTGGTGACACCTCACCACTTTACATCTCTTGAACCATAGAACAACCAAGCCAAGCATTCGATTAACCTTCAAGCCTACATGCAACACCCACAATTACCCCCCAAACAACCAAGCTCCTTTTTGTTGGATTAGTGTCTAAGTCCATAACTATAATTGGTAAATACTTGACCCGACCCGACATGGTCCATTTGGGTTGCATGGCATCAGAACATTTGGGAATACCTTTTGTAATGACGAGATTTTCGAAACAAAATTTTCATTTTTTAACAAGCACATTTAAAATATAAAACATTCTCAAAAATTATTTCACAATAGTTATTAATCAAACATGTCCCCAAGATCATAAATCAAATCTCCTCTTGGTTTATACGATTCATGCCGGCGCCTTCCCACTGTCCTCGCTAGTACCTGCAACACATAACACAACAACTGTAAGCATAAACGCTTAGTGAGTTCCGCAGGATACCACATACAACACATATGCTACTCGAGGCTACTGTACGAACCTCCGACCGATGTGTCTCAGCGGGACCCTCCAGTCCCGTAGCTCGTTGGGACCTTCGGCCCGGTCTGAATCGTTGGACCCTCCGATCCGGTCTATAGAATTATATATCATACATACATCACATAACACACAATCTCATACATGGCACACAATCTCATAAATAGCACATAAGACCTTCTGGTCAACTCATAATACCACTCTAGGTAATGTATAGTCAGAAGACTCACCTCGTGTAACTCGGTAAATCGGAAATCTCGGTCTCCGCGAAATAGGATCTAGCCTCCGCCAAATCATACGAAAATAAAAACTCGGTATCAACAGAATTCCCAAGGCTGGACCATTACCTCTCTTAGCACTCTTATGATGGTAAAAGACCATTTTAGCCCTCTCAAGGCTCAATTACTCTAAAGTTGAGCAAACCCTAAAAGTCAGCACAAGTCAACGATCAACACTTTGACCAAACTCACCGAGTATACAATTGTGACTCGGTGAGTTCAATCATGAACTCACATCCTCAAAACCCCAAATGACTCACTGAGTCACTTCCCCAACTCAGCGAGTTACCATTTGCGTGATTTATGGGGGAAATCCATCCTACTTGCTGAGTCTGTTCTTGGACTCGGCGACTTCAAGCCATGCTCAAACTCAAATGACCTTCTGAGGTTGGATCTGCTCCTCTAATCCATAGATCTAACCTCCCCAAGCTCAATAAACATGTAAAGGTTTGAACTTGATGTACATGCAATGTCCAGATGACCCTACTTGATGATTTAGTCCCAAATACAACACTTTAATTTCATTTCTTCCATAACCCAACATAAAGCAAGATGGATAACCTTCTCTGGACCACTATGGGTCCAGATCTGAAGTCTAAACATGATAAGGGACCTTATTCTCAACAAATCAACCCAATAAAGGGCATAAGAAACCCTAGATCCATGGATGCTTTAACAAAACAAAAAGAGGGTCGATTTGCTACCTCAAAGATGATGCCCTCTGCTTGAAATCCACAAATATGCAACCTCATTGGCCTCCTCCAAGCTGGAATCAACTTCTTCTTGAAAAACAATCCCACAAAGGTCCAATAATGGCTACTTCTCTCTCACAAATGCTCAAGTACGATAAGGGTCTCTCTCATGGGTCTAGTAGCCGCAAATGGTGGCTATAAGCCCCTTTAAATAGGTTTCAAACCCCGAGGATTAGGGTTTCATTAAACAACGTGGACTCACTGAGTCCACGAATGGACTCACCGAGTCTGCCATTAAATCAGTCTAACCATCCGTGCTCATACTCGGCGAGTCTAAGCACCTACTCGCCGAGTCTCTCTCCAAAAACTCAATATTAAAGCATAGATAAGATACCTTGGAGTCCAGATGTTACAATTCTCCCCCACTAGAATCAGACTTCGTTCTCGAAGTCTCATTCCGCAAACAACTCTGGATGCTGCTCACGCATCTTGCGCTCCGGTTCCCAAGTCAGCTCAGATCCCCTCCGATGTTGCCACTGGACCTGAACCAGGGGCACTTCCTTGTTCCTTAAAACCTTAAACTTCCGATCCATAATCGCAACCGGTCTCTCAATGTAGTTCAGAATCGCATCCACCTGGATATCCTCTAACGGTACCACTGCCGACTCATCGGCCACACAGTTCCTCAACTACGATACGTGGAAGGTGTCATGAATCTAGACTCTGCCCACCCTTGTAGTCACCCTAAACAGCCGAATATACTAGGGACCTAGCTTTCCCCTCTTCCTGAAACGGATCACTCCTTTCCAAGGAGACACTTTCAGGAGCACGAAATCACCGACCTGAAACTCGAGCTCCGACCGACGCCTATCCGCATAACTCTTCTGGCTTCTCTGAGCGGTCAATAACCTCTGTCTGACCTGTTGTATCTGCTTTGTCGTCTGAAGCACTATCTCTGTACTACCCATCACACGTTGCCCTACCTCACCCAACAAACGGGGGTCTGACACCTTGTTCCATACAACAGCTCAAAGGGTGGCATACCAATGCTCGAATGATGGCTGTTGTTATAAGAAACTCAACCAAGGGCAACTACGTGTCCCAAATCCCGCCGAAATCCAAAACACATGCCCGAAGCATGTCCTCGAGCGTCTGAATCGTCTGCTCCCTCTGTCCGTCAGTATGTGGGTGGTATGCGGTACTAAAATGTAGCCTCATACCCAATTCCTCATGAAATTTCTTCTAGAATCTGGAAGTGAAACGCACATCTCGATATGAGATGATCGAGATCGGTACTCCATGCCGCGATACCACCTCCCTAACGTACAACTCTGCCAGCCTCTCCGTGGAAGAGCTCTCACTGATGGCAAGGAAGCGGGCGCACTTTGTCAACCTGTCCACAATCACCCAAATTGCATCGACACCCCTAGCAGTCCTCGGCAATTTGGTGATAGAATCCATGGTAATCTGTTCCCATTTCCACTCAGGAATCTCTAACGGTTGCAACTTACCATGCGGACGCTGGTTCTCGGCCTTAACCTTGCAACAAGTCAAGCACCTCTCAACGAACCATGCGACATCCCTCTTTATACAGGGCCACCAATACTACCTCTTCAGGTCCAAATACATCTTAGTAGCCCCGCGGTCGATCGAGAACTTTGATCTATGCGCCTCCTCCATCAAGACGGTACGCGTTCCGCCCATAAATGGTACCCAAACCCGACCGTGAAAGTTCATAAGTCCTTGACTATCGGTAACAAACTTCGATACCTGCCCGATCACTCGCTCCTTCTTGCGGTTCTCCGGTCTCACGGCCTCCGCCTGGTCCCCTCGAATCGTGTCCCACACCGGAGTCATCACTATCAATCTCAAGCAAACATCTCATATTGGGGCGCCCTCCACCCTACGACTCAGGGCATCGACTACAACATTAGCCTTGCCCGGGTTGTACAGGATCTCGCAATCGTAATCCTTCACCACATCCAGCCATCTCCTCTGGCGCATATTCAGGTTGGGCTGATCCATCAAATGCTTCAAACTCTTGTGGTCTGTGTATAGAGTACACCGAACCCCGTACAGATAGTGATGCCAGATCTTGAAGGCGAACACCACTGCCCCCAACTCTAAATCGTGGGTGGGATACCTCAACTCACGAGGTTTCAGCTGCCTTGATGCATATGCTATCACATGCCCCCTATGCATAAGCACCGCTCCCAACCCTAATATCGATGCATCACAATACACCACAATAGCCTCCATCCCTTCCGGGAGTGCGAGCACCGGAGCTTCGAACAATATCTAGCGAAGTGTCTCAAATGAGGTCTGCTGCTCCGGACCCCATGAAAAAGCAACAGCCTTCCGGGTCAACTTGGTGAGTGGCACGACGATCTTAGAGAAATCCCTGATAAATCTCCGATAATAACCAGCCAACCCAAGGAAACTCCTGATCTCGGTAGGTGACCTCGGCACCTCCCAACTCATCACCGCTTCGATCTTTGACGGATCGACCAATATCCCCTTTTGGTTAACGAGGTGCCCTAGCAACTTGACCTCCCGTAACCAAAAATTACACTTGGAGAATTTGGCGTAAAGCCTCTCCGATCTCAGAAATCCGAGGATCTCCCTCAAATGCTCTTCATGCTGCTCTCTGGATCTCGAATACACCAAGATATCATCGATGAATACGATCACCGAACGATCCAACATCAGCCTGCACACCCTGTTCATGAGATCCATGAACGCGGCTGGTGGATTGGTGATCCCGAAGGGAATCACCACGAACTCGTAATGCCCATAACGAGTCCTGAAAGCTGTCTTCTAGAGATATTTATCACGAACCTATCCCAACCTCAAGTCTATCTTGGAGAACCAAGATGCTCCCTGCAATTGATCGAACAGATCGTCGATCCTCGGTAACGAATAACGGTTATTAACCATTAGCTTGTTCAACTCCCGGTAATCAATACACATCCAGTGTGAACCATCCTTTTTCTTGACAAAAGGATCATTGCTCCCCAAGGTGAGCTACTCGGTCTAATAAACCCCTTTCCCATCATCTCCTGAAGCTGCAAGGATAACTCTAGCATCTCGGGCGGTGCAAGGCGATAGGGTGGCTTGGCAATAGGTGCCGCCCCCGGTACCAAGTCGATACGAAACTCCACCTGCCTCTCAGGAGGCACACCCGACCACTCCTCGGGGAAAACATCAGGGAACTCTCACACAATCGGGACCTCATCAGTCGAACCTGACCTCCCAGCGGCCACTCCCGTGTCTATCACATAAGCCACAAATCCCCTACAGCCCTGCTGCATACTCTGCCACACCCTAGTAGCCGAACAAAATGCTGACTCAGGACGGGTACCATCACCATACACCGTATGTACTCCCCCAATAGGGTCTCGAATCGTCACCAGCTGACACTCGCACTCTATAATAGCCCCTAACTTGATCAACCAATCCATGCCCACTATGAAACATACATCCCCCATCGCAATCAGGACTAGATCGATCGGGAACCCCACACCGAAGATCTCAAGTCTACATCCTCGTATCACCTCCGTGGCATACACTACTCGCTCGTTAGCTATAGAAACTCGCAGAGGTCGACTCAAGGCCTCTCGACAAATACTAATATGATGACTAAAAGCTAACGACATAAAAGATCGACTCGCTCCCGAGTCAAATAGCACTAAGGTAGGTACAAAATTCACAAGAAAAGTACCTACGCATAACATGATATAAACATAATATCTCAGACTCAAATAAATAGAGAGAAGAATACATACCGGCCACAACGTCGGGTGCTGTGTGGACCTCCTCCGCTGTCAACTGGAAAGCCCTCCCAAGAGCCTTTGGCACCTCGGCGTTCACTGGCCGAACCTCGATATCCCTAGCCGCAGGCGCAGATCCCTGCTGTAGCTGAGGGCACATTGCCTTCTGATGGCCATTCGGGTTGCAATGGAAGCAAACAGAGAATCCTTTGGGGCAATCCCTCGGGATATGCCCCTCCTTCACGCACTTTTAGCATACCCTTCCCCTGTACGACCCCTCTTGACTCTTACTGCATTTCCCACAAGTGTGGCCCTTCGCGCTCCTAGATCTCGAATCAACGGGTTTAGCCCGCTTGGCTGCCGGATGAGACTGAGCTGGCCACCGATCCATCCTCTGTGACTCGGCCTCCTCCCTGGCCTGAGTCTCCAACTCAATATCCCTCTTTCGGGCATTTGCCTGGAGCTCAAAAAATGTCCGGTAAGTCGAGTTCTCCATTAACTCCCGAATATCTCTCCTCAGAACACTCGGATACCGGCTCATGCGAGCCTGCTCGGTAGACACCTTTTTAGGGAAAAACATCGCCCTCTCATGAAACTTCCTGGTAACAACTATGACAGAATCAGTACCCTGCTTGAGGGTCAAGAACTCCTGAATCAACCGTTCCCTCTCCATCGGGGGAACATACTCGTCTCCGAACATGGTGGTGAACCTCTCCCAAGTCACCTCAGAAATCTCTACCAGAGTGAAGCTCACCGTTACGAACTTCCACCAATCCTTCACTCCCAAGCGGAGCTGGTTTAGAGAAAACCGCACACTCAAGTGCTCTGGACAAGAACAGGTATAGAAACACCCCTCAATGTTAGAAATCCATCTCATCAAAGCAATTGGGTCATGCGTCCCATCGAACTCTGGTGGATTCGTGTTGCTGAATTCTCGAAACAACAACGAGTCACTCCCCTGAGGTCTGGTAGCAGTAACAACATCAGTAGCTACAGCAGCCGCAACCTCAGTCACTGCTGCATACCGCTTGTTAAAGGTCTCAATCAATGTGGTCTTGATATCCCCGAACATCTCTGGAATCTCAGACCGGATGGCAGCAGCCACCTCCTCATGAATCAATCGACGGATCTCCTCGTCACTGATACCACTGCTCCCAGGTGTGTGTTGTGTCCCAACCATGATGTCTTTGAAATACAACATAAAAATCTCAGAGACTCGATCGAGCATACTCACACTCGATAACGCAACCCTACTCGTCCTCCAATATCCGAAGGATTCTTACTTGGACTACTCATTGATCCGGCATCCTTAGTAGTACGGGCACTATACTACTGACCACACCGCACCTGCATTCACCCCAAGTCCTCCTTTGATCCCGGATCGCAAGTACTCTACTCTCGATATGCATTGGCTACCCTCCGATAGACCTCTCAGGAGCTCCTAACTGCTACCTACTCACTATCAAGGCATCACATAGCACCAGTAATCTCCTAGGCTAAGGCATCACAAATCAGGCCACTCTAGTCCTAATATGAGCACCTAGCCTACTTTATCATGCATAACATAAAATATCATATTCTCATAACACAGAATGTAAGGCTATTTTGGGGATTCACAGTTCGGGCGCTGACTAACCGTACACACTGCTAGGCTCTGGTTGTTTCAGAACTTATTGCCTTTTTAGAAAATTAGTTCTTATTTGTTAGAAATTTCTCAAAGCCTCAGTTAGAGTTCAGATACGTCGAAGGTGCATCTAAATCCCTCAAACCAAGTCTCTGATACTAACTTGTAACGACAAGATTTTCGAAACACAATTTTCATTTTTCAACAACCACATTTAAAATATAAAACATTCTCAAAAAGTATTTCACAATAGTTATTAATCAAACATGTCCCCAAGATCATAAATCAAATCTCCTCTTGGTGTGTACGGTTCATGCCGGTGCATTCCCACGGTCTTCGGTAGCACCTGAAACACATAACACAACAGCTGTAAGCATAAACGCTTAGTGAGTTCCCCAGGATGCCACATTCAACACATACACCACTCTAGGCTACTGTACGACCCTCCGGCCGGCGTGTGTCAGCGGGATCCTCCAGTCTCGTAGCTCGTTGGAACCTCTGGTCCGGTCATAGCTCGTTGGGCCCTCCGACCCGGTCTGAATCGTTGGACCCCCTGGTCCGGTCTATAGAATTATATATCATACATACATCACATATCACATAATCTCTTACATGGCACACAATCTCATACATAGCACATAAGACCTTCCGGTCAACTCATAATACCACTCTAGGTAATGTATAGTGAGAAGACTCACCTCGTGTAACTCGGTAACTCGAAAATCTCGATCTCTACGAAATTGGATCTAGCCTCCACCTAATCATATGAAAATAAACACTCGGCATCAACACAATTCCCAAGGCTAGACCATTCCCTCTCTTAGCACCCTTAGGAGGGTAAAAGACCATTTTACCCCTCTCAAGGCTCAATTACTCTAAAGTTGACCAAACCCTAAAAGTCAACAAAAGCCAACGGTCAACCCTTTGACCAAACTCGCCGAGTGTAAAATTGTGACTCGGCAAGTTTAGTCATGAACTTACATCCTCAAAACCCCAAATGACTCACTGAGTCACTTCCCTAACTCAACGAGTTACCATCTGCGTTATTTATGGGGAAAACCCATCTTACTTGTCGACTCTGTTCTTGGACTCGGCAACTTCAAGCCATGCTCAAACTCAAATGACCTTCTAAGGTCGGATCTGCTCCTCTAATCCATAGATCTAACCTCCCCAAGCTGAATAAACATGTAAAGGTTTGAACTTGATACACATGCAACGTCCAAATGACCCTACTTGATGATTTAGTCCCAAATACAACACTCTAAGTTCATTTCTTCCATAACCCAACATAAAGCAAGATGGATAACCTTCTCTGGACCACTATGGGTCCAGATCTGAAGTCTAAACATGATAAGGGACCTTATTCTCAACAAATCAACCCAATAAAGGGTATAAGAAACCCTAGATCCATGGATGCTTTAACAAAACAAAAAGAGGGTCGATTTGCTACCTCAAAGATGACGCCCTCTGCTTGAAATCCACAAATATGCAACCTCCTTGGCCTCCTCCAAGCGGGAATCATCTTCTTCTTGAAAAACAGTCCTACAAAGGTCCAATAATGGCTTCTTCTCTCTCATAAACGCTCAAACACGATAAGAGTCTCTCTCAAGGTTCTGGTAGCCGCAAATGGTGGCTAGAAGCCCCTTTAAATAAGTCTCAAACCCCGAGGATTAGGGTTTCATTAAACAGCGTGGACTCGCCGAGTCCACCATTAAATCAGTCAGACCATCTGCGCTCCTACTCGGCGAGTCTGAGCACCTAATCGCCGCATCTCTCTCAAAAAACTCAATATTAAAGCAGAAATAAGATACGTTGGAGTCCAGATGTTACAATTCTGCCCCACTAGAATCAGACTTCATCCTCGAAGTCTCATTCTGCAAACAACTCTGGATGTTGATCACGCATCTCACACTCCGGTTCCCAAGTCAGCTCGGATCCCCTCCGATGTTGCCACTGGACCTGAACCAGTGGCACTTCCTTGTTTCTTAAAAACTTAACCTTCCGATCCATAATCTCAACCGGTCTCTCAACGTAGTTCAGAATCTCATCCACTTGGATATCCTCTAACGATACCACCACCGACTCATCGGCCACACACTTCCGACTGACGCCTATCCGCGTAACTCTTCTGGCGACTCTGAGCAGTCAATAACCTTTGTCTGACCTGTTGTATCTACTTTTTCGTTTGAAGCACTATCTCTGTACTACCCATCACACGTTGCTCTACCTCACCCCATCAAATGGGGGTTCGACACCTTGTTCCATACAACAGCTCAAAGGGTGGCATACTAATGCTCGAATGATGGTTGTTGTTATAAGAAACTCAGCCAAGGGAAAATATGTGTCCCAACTCCCGCTGAAATCCAGCACACATGCCCGAAGCATGTCCTCGAGTGTCTGAATCGTCCGCTCGCTCTGTCCGTCAGTATGTGGGTGGTATGCGGTACTAAAATGCAGCCTCGTACCCAATTCCTCATGAAATTTCTTCCAGAATCTGGAAGTGAAACGCACATCTCGATCTGAGACGATTGAGATCGGTACTCCATGCCGCGATACCACCTCCTTAATGTACAACTCTGCCAGCCTCTCTGTAGAACAGCTCTCACTGATGGCAAGGAAATAGGCGCTCTTCATCAACCTGTCCACAATCACTCAAATTGCATCGACACCCCTAGAAGTCCTCGGCAATTTGGTGATAAAATCCATGGTAATCTGTTCCCACTTCCACTCGGGAATCTCTAACGGCTACAACTGACCATGCGGATGCTGGTGCTCGGCCTTAACCTTGCGACTAGTCAAGCACCTCTCAACGAACCATGCAACATCCTTCTTCATGTAGGGCCACAAATACTGCATCTTCAGGTCCAAATACATCTTAGTGGCCCCAGAGTCGATCGAGAACTTTGATCTATGCGCCTCCTCCATTAAGACGGTATGCATTCCGCCCACAAATGGTACCCGAACCCAACCCTGAAAGTTCATAAGTCCTCGACTATCGGTAATAAACTTCGATACCTGCCCGATCACTCGCTCCCTCTTGCAGTTCTCCGGTCTCACGGCCTCCACCTAGGCCCCTCGAATGGTGTCCCACACCGGAGTCATCACTGTCAATCTCAACCAAACATCTCATATCGGGGTGCCCTCCGCCCTACGAATCTGGGCATCAGCTACAACATTAGCCTTGCACGGGTGGTATAGGATCTCGCAATCGTAATCCTTCACCATATCTAGCCATCTCCTTTGGCGCATATTTAGGTTGGGCTGATCCATCAAATGCTTCAAACTCTTGTGGTCCGTATGTATAGTACAATGAACCCCGTACAGATAGTGATGCCAGATCCTGAGGGCGAACACCACTACCCCCAACTCTAGATCGTGGGTGGGATACCTTGACTCATGAGGTTTCAGCTGCCTCGATGCATATGCTATCACATGCCCCCTCTGCATAAGCACCACTCCCAACCTTGATATCGATGCATCACAGTACACCAAAAAATCCTCCATCCCTTCCGGGAGTGCGAGCACTGTAGCTTTGCATAATCTCTGGCGAAGTGTGTTAAATGAGGTCTGCTGCTCCGGACCCCTTGAAAAAGAAGCACCCTTCCGGGTCAACTTGGTGAGTGGCACGACGATCTTAGAGAATTCCCTGATAAATCTCCGATAATAACCAGCCAACCCAAGGAAACTCCTGATCTCGGTAGGTGACCTCGGCACCTCCCAACTCATTACCGCTTTGATCTTTGCCGGATCGACCAATATCCCGTTCTGGTTAACGAGGTGCCGTAGGAACTTGACCTCCCGTAACCAAAAATAACACTTGGAGAATTTGGCGTAAAGCCTCTCCGATCTGAGAACTCTGAGGATCTCCCTCAAATGCTCTTCATGCTGCTCTCTGGATCTCGAATACACCAAGATATCATCGATGAATACGATCACCGAACAATCCAACATCGGCCTGCACACCCTGTTCATGAGATCCATGAACGCTGCTGGTGGATTGGTGATCCCGAAGGGTATCACCATGAACTCGTAATGCCCATAACGAGCCCTGAAAGCTGTCTTCTGGATATCTTCATCACGAACCCTCAACTGATGATATCCCGACCTTAAGTCTATCTTGGATATGTAACACCGTAGATTTCAAGGCAAAATTTTTATTTAAAATAATCATTTTATTAGAACACTTGTTTAAAATCTCATTCATAATTGAATTACAAAACATAGTTCATTTCCACTTGAATAGAAAACCAGGATCCTCCAAAACATAACTCCTTCTCTGGTGTGTACAATCGAGCCGGTGCCGTCCCGTGTTACTGAATGGACCTGAAAACAACATAACACAAAACACTGTAAGCACGAAGCTTAGTGAGTTCCCCAGTATACTACTTACACATATACGCCTTTCCAGGCCCTGACCTTCCGGTCTACAACACAGCGCCTTCCGGCCCATAACATAATCGCCTTCCGGCCCATAACATATTCGCCTTCCGGCCCATAACATATTGCCTTCCGGCCCATAAACATATACAACACATAATACATTTATCCTAACACGTATAGCACATATATCATACATCATATCCGACCTTTCGGTCACATAACATATTGCCTTCCGGCCCACATAAACGTACATAGCACGCATAGCAATTACCTTTCCATTTATAGCACTTATAACACATATCATATCCGACCTTCCGGTCACACAGTCAAACCCTTCCAGGTACAGTATAGTGAGAAGACTCACCTCGCGGACATTGAAAGTTAGCAACTCCTGAAATCCCTCAAACTTGATCCGCCGAGCTACAAGCTCCCTATAACATCATATATTTCTTATTAATACTTTTATCCTCCACGTTAACTGACCCTAAGAAATCACACATGGGTCAACCCTGGTCAACGGCCCACGGTCAACTCGACCGGACTCGGCGAGTACTCTGGCGACTCGGCGAGTCTAGTCGTCCTCCAATCCTCTAAGGTTTCCCTTCTACTCGTCGAGTATCCTCCTTGACCCGACGAGTTACTCCTGGAAGAATCACGGGGCCACCCCGACTCCACTCGTCGAGTCTGAGGAACAACTCGACGAGTCCCAGTTATTCTTCAAGCTACTCGCCGAGTCTGCTTGTAACAGCCCGAAACATCAAGTATTGTTAAAATTACATTTTGGGGTGTTTTAAAGGGGGGACTCGGCGAGTTGGAGCCAGACTCGCCGAGTAGGATCGCAGATCGGGTCGCGGGTTTGCGACTGGACTCGACGAGTCCAGATAGGGACTCGGCGAGTCTGCGCTGTTTAGCGAAAACCCTAACCGTTCAGGTTTGGGACGTATAAAGGGGATCATTGGCCGTCATTGTTCCCTTTTAGCCGTCTGAGAGGAGCCCTAAACCGAGTGTGTGCATCTGGAGCAAGGTTAGAGGCCATGAGTGATTGTGAAGGAGTTGTTGTGCAAGGAAGGGAAGGTTTTGGCTAAAGGAACAGCAAGGGAGTCACATGCTGAAGATTGGGGACACAGAGAATACATTATTCAGGTATGAATTCGGGTATACTCTGTTATGTTGATATATTTAGAGGATTAGGGTTTAAGGAACCCTTTTGTGATTAGATTAATGGTTACCCTTGTCCCCCAAACGATTGTAACCCTGTGTTGGGACCCTTGGAGGTCCAGAAGATCCCAGGTCTGTGCATTTCGGGAATTGGTGAAGGTTTTGGATTGAAATCCTTATGCCTTAGGTTAACATGGGAATTATGAGTCTTGGGGTGTAGCATGAGCACCTAAATGAAGGCCTTTTGTGATGGACCAGCTTAGGAGGACCAGACCTATGATTTGTTGGGACGATTCTGATCTTAGGAAGCAGTTTGATCGACTGCATGGCATGGACTCGCCGAGTCGGATGAGCAGACTCGGCGAGTATCTTGAAGAATAGCTGGGACTCGTCGAGTTGTTCTTCAGACTCGGCGAGTGGAGTCGGGGTGGCCCCGCGATTCTTCCACGAGGAACTCGTCGAGTCAAGAGAGATACTCGACGAGTAGAAAGGGAACATCCAGGAATTTGTGAGGACGACTAGACTCGCCGAGTCGCCAGGGTACTCGCCGAGTCCAGTCGAGATGACCGTTGACCAGAGTTGACCTGTGTGTGATTTCTTAGGGTCAGTTAACGTGGAAGATAAAAGTATTAATAAGAGATATATTGTTATAGGGAGCTTGTTGCTCGGCGGATCAGGTGCAAGTGATTTCAGGAGTTGCTAACTTCCAGCATCCACGAGGTGAGTCTTCTCACTATACTGTACCTGGAAGGGTTTGATTGTGTGACCGGAAGGTCGAATATGTTATGTGTTATGTATATATATGCTATATATGGAAATTTAGTTGCTACGTGTGATATGCATGTTTATATGGGCCGAAAGGCAAAGTGTTATGTGACAGAAGGGTCAGGTATGATATATGATATATGTGCTTTATGTGTTAGAGTAAATGTATTATGTGCCGTATATGTTTTTGGGCCAGAAGGCAATATGTTAAGGGCCGGAAGGCAATATGTTATGGGCCGGAAGGCAATATGTTATGGGCCGGAAGGCAATATGTTATGGGTCGGAAGGCAATGTTCTAAGGGCCGGAAGGCAACACGTTATGGGCCGGAAGGCGATTATCTCATGGGCCGGAAGGCATTGTGCAGTGGACCGGAAGGTCAAGGCCTGGAAAGGCGTAAGTGCGTAAGGTGTTTTATGTATGTTTTTTCAGCTTCGTGCTTACAGATGAGTGCGCTAGTAGAGTAGAGGATTTCACTGGGGAGCGAGCATGCACGATGAGATGGGTGAAAGAGCAGGTCGATCAGCTACTTAGGAACTCTGGGATGGTCCGTGTGGAAAGTAGGGGTAGATGTGGCAGGTAGTATGGGCCCGTACTACTGAAAGCAGAGGACCCATACTTGATACAGGGAGCATTCTGAAGGTCCTAAGGAATGGGATGAGGAGTGATGTTATGGTCAGGGTACCATACATCGGAACAGCTTGAGGATAGATGTTATGGTTCGAGTATCATACATCGGAGCATATTGAGGAGTGATGTTATGGTTCGGGTACCATACACCGGAACAGATTGAGAAGGGACGTCATGGGATGAGTACCAGGGTTCGTAGCGGATGATGCTTGTGACTATCTTGCTATCGGGTCATGATCGATGAGGTAGAGATCGGATGCTATGGGTTTTAGGCCTGTAGACCATGATTGAGAGTGGGGAGGCATTCCCCGAGAGGAAAGGCGAGTGCCCACCAGAGTATTTTGGTAAGAAGTTAAAGACAGAGGAAAATTTCGGTTGAGTCAAACAATCAGGCGATAAGGGAGAGGCCATCTTCTAGGTGGGTGGTGCCATTTATGTTCGTGAGCACGACACGAGAGGGCTGATGTTTCAGTTTTGGATTTGGGAGTACACCCTGCAGGTAGTTATCGATAGTGATTTCCCTCAGAGTATCAGGTAGCAGGTGTGCCAGGAGGCAGTGACTTATCGAGAGCAGACAGTCAGTTTGGGACTGAGGTAGTCGAGAACCACACCACACCTAATTGGGAATAGTAGGTTGTGTTATTATGGTAGCAGCGGGGAGTTCAGTCGAGCTTTGCAGTGCAGAGAGTTTTCGTGTATGTTGGGAGCGGGTCCTTGTCCTTGGGACAATTCCGGTGTTGGCACATTGGTTGATGAGTCGAGGTGAGAGGAACGATGATTTGGCAGTGCAGTATATGAGCCAGGAATGTTATTGAACAGTTTAGATGCTTAGTGCTAGATTGGCATGGGATTTGGATGGATTAGAGGCGGTTGTGATGAGAAGTTCTTGGAGAGTTAATCAGAGGTTCAGAGTATAGAGGGTTGATTGATCTCCTTAAAGGGGAATTACCGAGCGTTGCGTAGCACTTTCCTGGAGCAGGTGCGATTTCACTGGTGAAAATAGTTGTGGGTTGGGTGCGTGCTAATTGGTGATGGTTCGAACCCTAGTGGGGGAGAACCGGGTGCAGTATGTAGGAAAGCAAGGATTTTCCAAGAGTGGTCATAAGTGAAGTATAGAGATATGCTATAAGAAATCATGAGACCAGAGGTGTCGGTGATTGAGGAAGAGGGTCAGAGTGAGTTAATATGGGAAGTACTCGAGGAGGAGAACAAATGTATCCATGGAAGGTGTCTGGTGTCGTTACGAGTAGATAGAGAATGTTTGGGTCGGTATGCGCATCCTTGTTTGGATTTTGAGCGTCGGAAGAAGGGTTTCGGAGAATTACCAGCAAATTTCGTAGCGTCAGCGTTTTCTCGTATTCCAATCGGGAAATTATATGCGTCGGAGTTGTAATGTGGGAAAATGTAGATCTATTTATGGAATCCCAAGGAGATGTATTATTGTATCTACATGATACTTGGGGCAGGAGATCAGTGGTCGTGGCAGGATCTTGTAATGTTCGGTTGAGGTATTCTGAGATATCCGGGTATGATATCTTTATTCGGAGTTACTCATGAATCCTGAATTGAATCGACGTGGGGCATATCAAGTATCTGTGGATCTAGTGGGAGCCCTTCGGGTATGGGTATCCAGGGAGATTATTTGAGGGAGTGGATAATCGCAGAGATGGGCATGTGTTATGTTGATTGTCTCCATAGTCTGTGGTGGATATTCGAGTCGCAGTACTCACTATTCAGAAGATGTTGTGATATCGCGTGGAGTCGCAGTACTCATTAAATGGCAAGAGAATACGATGTTGGAATGTTTTCCGAGCAGTTTATGGTGTGGAAGAGTTTTGGATTGAGTAGTACTATTATTGAGTTTTTGGAGCCTAGATGTTGAGTCGGGGGCAAAACGGGGGTATCCGTCCCTGTCGGGAGATGCGGGGAGATACGCGACGAATATGCGTAGCAGAACCCAGAGATTAGAGTTGAGACGATCCTCGGTTGGATTGTATTGCTCGCACGAGGAAAAGAGAATTTTGTGACTTGCGTGTCACTGGGTCGGGATAGTGGTCACGGGGAGAAAGTTAGTGGAATATTTGGGTCATGAGATGGGTGACAGTTGGGGGCTCAGATGTGGAGCCAAAAGCTGATCCAGTACCCAGTCTTGAAGAGGGATATGGGAAAGGAGCTTATCATGATGACATCTGAGGACACTTTAGAGTGGGTGAACGATACGGATGCTCGAAGACATGCTTCGGGCATGTGTATTAGATTTCGGAGGGAGCCGCGGTACGTATTTATCATTGGTTGAGTTGCCCATATCAACAACCATCATTAGTGCATTGGATGCCGCCCTTTGAGCTGTTGCATAGGAAGTAATGTTGGACCCTCATTCACTGAGGAAGGGTAATGCATGGACCCGAGAGTCCTTGCGAGCAGATCCAGAGCATGTGAAGCATGGAGTAGTGGCAAGGTTGTCAAGCGGATTCCCTAGGTAAGGGAAGAGAAAGATATGTTGGGACTAGTGCAGCATGTGTATGTGTTTGCAAGAGGAGAACTCGTGAGAATTGCTCTGAGAGTGAGAATGGATCTCGCAGTCGTTTCGAAATGGATAAAGTGGGCTTTGGATCGGGGATCCGGTGATTCATGGTTTCCTAACCCTGATGGACCGAGTGATCGTTGAGATTTGGAGCAGAGTTGCATCTTGGGTAATTCTCGATTACGGGGAGTGGTGGACAGTACAGAGATAGTGCTTCAGTCGACAGAGCAGATTCAGCAGGTTAAACAGGTGTTATTGATCGCCTAGAGCTGACAGAAAAGTTATGCAGTCAGACGCCGTTTCGAGCATGAGTTTCAGGTCGGCGACTTCGTACTCTTGAAGGCCTCTCTTTGGAAAGGAGTGATTCGATTCAGGAAGAGGGGCAAGTTGGGGCCCCGGCATGTTGGGCCTTTTCGTGAATATGCGAGGGTAGGACGGGTGGCCTACCGTTTGGAGCCGCCAACGAAATTGGGATAGATCCATGACACTTTTCATGTGTCGCAATTGAAGAAGTGTATAGCCGATGAGTCAGCAGTGGTTCCACTAGAGAACAATTAGGTGGATGCGAGCCTGAGTTACGCTGAGAGGCCAGTGGCCATCAGGGATCAGAAGATCAAGGTTCTGAGTAACAGGGAGGTACCTCTGGTATTGGTTCAGTGGCAACCTCGGAAGGGATCGGAAGTGACTGGGGAGCCGGAACGTGAGATGCGGGAGCAGCATCCGGGACTATTTTCAGAGTGAGACTTCGAGGGCGAAGTTTGATTCTAGTGGGGGAGAATTGTAACAGCCCGAAACCTCAAGTATTGTTAAAATTACATTTTGGGGTGTTTTAAAGGGGGGACTCGGCGAGTTGGAGCCAGACTCGCCGAGTAGGATCGTAGATCGGGTCGCGGGTTTGCGACTGGACTCGACGAGTCCAGATAGGGACTCGGCGAGTCTGCGCTGTTTAGCGAAAACCCTAACCGTTCAGGTTTGGGACGTATAAAGGGGATCATTGGCCGTCATTGTTCCCTTTTAGCCGTCTGAGAGGAGCCCTAAACCGAGTGTGTGCATCTGGAGCAAGGTTAGAGGCCATGAGTGATTGTGAAGGAGTTGTTGTGCAAGGAAGGGAAGGTTTTGGCTAAAGGAACAGCAAGGGAGTCACATGCTGAAGATTGGGGACACAGAGAATACATTATTCAGGTATGAATTCGGGTATACTCTGTTATGTTGATATATTTAGAGGATTAGGGTTTAAGGAACCCTTTTGTGATTAGATTAATGGTTACCCTTGTCCCCCAAACGATTGTAACCCTGTGTTGGGACCCTTGGAGGTCCAGAAGATCCCAGGTCTGTGCATTTCGGGAATTGGTGAAGGTTTTGGATTGAAATTCTTATGCCTTAGGTTAACATGGGAATTATGAGTCTTGGGGTGTAGCATGAGCACCTAAATGAAGGCCTTTTGTGATGGACCAGCTTAGGAGGACCAGACCTATGATTTGTCGGGACGATTCTGATCTTAGGAAGCAGTTTGATCGACTGCATGGCATGGACTCGCCGAGTCGGATGAGCAGACTCGGCGAGTAGCTTGAAGAATAGCTGGGACTCGTCGAGTTGTTCTTCAGACTCGGCGAGTGGAGTCGGGGTGGCCCCGCGATTCTTCCACGAGGAACTCGTCGAGTCAAGAGAGATACTCGACGAGTAGAAAGGGAACATCCAGGAATTTGTGAGGACGACTAGACTCGCCGAGTCGCCAGGGTACTCGCCGAGTCCAGTCGAGATGACCGTTGACCAGAGTTGACCTGTGTGTGATTTCTTAGGGTCAGTTAACGTGGAAGATAAAAGTATTAATAAGAGATATATTGTTATAGGGAGCTTGTTGCTCGGCGGATCAGGTGCAAGTGATTTCAGGAGTTGCTAACTTCCAGCATCCACGAGGTGAGTCTTCTCACTATACTGTACCTGGAAGGGTTTGATTGTGTGACCGGAAGGTCGAATATGTTATGTGTTATGTATATATATGCTATATATGGAAATTTAGTTGCTACGTGTGATATGCATGTTTATATGGGCCGGAAGGCAAAGTGTTATGTGACAGAAGGGCCAGGTATGATATATGATATATGTGCTTTATGTGTTAGAGTAAACGTATTATGTGCCGTATATGTTTTTGGGCCAGAAGGCAATATGTTAAGGGCCGGAAGGCAATATGTTATTGGCCGGAAGGCAATATGTTATGGGCCGGAAGGCAATATGTTATGGGCCGGAAGGCAATATGTTATGGGTCGGAAGGCAATGTTCTAAGGGCCGGAAGGCAACACGTTATGGGCCGGAAGGCGATTATCTCATGGGCCGGAAGGCATTGTGCAGTGGACCGGAAGGTCAAGGCCTTGAAAGGCGTAAGTGCGTAAGGTGTATATTGGGGAACTCACTAAGCTTCGTGCTTACAGTGTTTTATGTATGTTGTTTCAGGTTCATTCAGTAACGCGGGATGGCACCGGCTCGATTGTACACACCAAAGAAAGAGTTGTATTCTGGAGGATCCTGGTTTTCTACTAAGTGAAAATGGAACTATGTTTTTGTAATTCAAATGTGTATGAGATTTTAAACAAGTGTTTTAATATTAATTTGATTAATTAAATGAAAATTTGGTCTTGAAAATCACGGTGTTACACTGCTCATCTGACTCGGCGAGTCCATGCCATGCAGCCGCTCAAACTGCTCCCTAAGGTCGGAACTGCTCCGACCATTCATAGGTCTGGCCTTCCTAGACTGATCCATCATGTATGGTCCTCATTTCGGTGCTCATGCCACACCCCAAGACTTATAATTCACATGTTGACCTAAGGCATAAGGATTTCAATCCAAAACCTTCACCAACTCCCGAGATGCACAGACATGGGGGTATTCTGGACCTCCAAGGGTCCTAATACAGAGTTACAATCGTTTGGGGAACAAGGGTAACATTCAATCTATCCATAAAAGGGTTCCATAAACCCTAATCCTCTAAATACATCACCATAGCAGAGTATACACGAATTCTTACCTGGATAATGTGTTCTCTGTGTCCCCAATCCTCAGAATGTGACCCCCCTTGCTGTTCCTTTAGCCAAGCCCTTCTCTTCTTTGCACAAAAACTCCTTCAAAATCACCAATGGCCTTTAATCTTGCTCTAGATGCACATAATCGATTTAGGGTTCTTCTAAGAAGGCTAAAACGAACAATGACGGCCTATAAGTCCTTTTTATACGCCCCAAAACTGAATGGCTAGGGTTTTCGCTAAACAACGCAGACTCGCCGAGTCCCTATCTGACTCGTCAAGTCCAGTCGCGAACCCGCGACCAGGTCTACGATCCTACTCGGCGAGTCTGGCTCCAACTCGCCGAGTCCCCCCTTAAAACACCCCATAAATATAATTTCAACAATACTTGAGATTCCGGGCTGTTACAATTCTCCCCCACTAGAATCAGACTTCGCCCTCGAAGTCTTACTCTGAAAATAGTTCCGGATGCTGCTCCCGCATCTCACGTTCCGGCTCCCAAGTCATTTCCGATTCCTTCCGGGGTTGCCACTGAACCAACGCCAGAGGTACCTCCTTGTTCCTCAGAACCTTGATCTTCCGATCCCTGATGACCACTGGTCTCTCAGCATAACTCAGGCTCGCATCCACCTAATGTTCTCTAGTGGAACCACTGCTGACTCATCGACTATACACTTCTTCAACTGCGACACATGAAAAGTGTCGCGGATCTATCTCAATTCCGTTGGCAGCTCCAACCGGTAGACCACCCGTCTTACCCTCGTAATCTCACGAAAGGCCTAATATACCGGGGCCCCAACTTGCCCCTCTTCCTGAATCGAATCACTCCTTTCCAAGGAGAGACCTTCAGGAATACGAAGTCGCCGACCTGAAACTCAAACTCGGACCGGCGTCTGTCTGCATAACTTTTCTGTCGGCTCTAGGCGATCAATATCCTCTGTTTAACCTGCTGAATCTGCTCTGTCGACTGAAGCACGATCTCTGTACTGCCCGCCACTCCCTGTAACCGAGAATTACCCAAGATGCAACTCTGCTCTAAATCTCAACGATCACTCGGCCCATAAGGGTTAGGAAACCATGAATCACCGGATCCCCGATCCCAAAGCCCACATTATCCATTTCGGGACAATTGAGAGACCCATTCTCACTCTCAGAGCAACTCTCACGAGTTCTCCTCTTGCAATCGCATACACATGCTGCACTAGCCCCACGTACCTTTCTCTTCCCTTACCTAGGGAAATCCGCTTGACGACCTTTCCGCTACTCCATGTATCGCACATGCTCCGGATCTGCTCACAAGGACTCTCAGGTCCATGCATTACCTCTCCTCAGCAAATGAGGGTCCGACACCACCTCCTATGCAACAGCTCAAAGGGCGGCATACCAATGCACTAATGATGGCTGTTGATATGAGACAACTCAACCAAGAATAAATACGTACCGCGGCTTCCTCCGAAATCTAATACACATGCCCGAAGCATGTCTTCGAGCGTCTGAATCGTTCACTCTCTCTAAAGTGTCCTTAGATGGCATCAGGATAAGCTCCTTTCTCATATTCCTCTTCAAGACTGAGTACCAGATCAGCTTTTGGCTCCACCACTGAACCCCCAACGTCACCCATATCATGATCCAAGTGTCCCGCTAACTTCCTCCCCGTGACCACTAACCCGGCCCAGTGACACGCAAGTCACGAAATCCTCTTTTCCTCATGCGAGAAAAATACAACCCAACCGAGGATCGTCTCAACTCAACTCTCTGATTTCTGCTCCGCATATTCCCTGCGTATCTCCCCGCATCTCCTGACAGAGACGGAGACCCCCGTCTCGCCCCCGACTCAACATCCAAGCTCCAAGGACTCAATACCAGGGCTACTCAAACCCAATTCTTCCACATCATGCACTGCTCGAAAAACATTCCTACATCGAAATTCTCTTGCCATCTAGTGAGTATTGCAACTCCACGCAGCATCACAACACCCTCTGAGTAGGGAGTACTACGGCTCGAATATCCATCACAGACTCTGGAGAAAATCAACATAACAAATGCCCATCTTTGCGAAAATCCACTCTCTGAAATAAACCCCCTGGATGCCCATACTCGAAGGGCTCCCACTAGATTCACAGATACTTGATATGCCACACGTCGATTCAATTCAGGATTCAAAAGTAACTCCGAAATAAAGATATCATACCCAGATATCTCAGAATACCCCAACAAAACATCACAAGATCCTTCCACAACCACTGATCTCCTGCCCCAAGCATCATATAGACACAATCATACATCTCCTCTGAACCCCATAATTAGATCTACATTTTTCCCACATTACAACTTCGGTGCATGTAATTTCTCGATTGGAATACGGGAAAACGCTGACGCTACAAAATATGCTGATAATTCTCCGAAACCCTTTTTTCCGACGCTCAAGATCCAAACAAGGATACGCATACCGACCCCATCCTTCTCTATCTACTTGCAACAACACCAAACACCTGTCATGGATACATTCGTTCTCCTCCTCAAGTACTTCCCGCATTAACTCCCTTTGACCCTTTTCCTCGATCACTGACACCTCTGATCTCATGATTTCTTACAGCATATCTCTATACTTCACTTATAACCACTCCTGACAAATCTTTGCTTCCTTACATACTGCACCCGGTTCTCCCCCACTTAGGGTTCGAACCATTACCAGTTAGCACACAACCAACCCACGACTATTTTTTTTCCACCAGCGAAATCGCACCTGCCCCAGGAAAGTGCTACACCACGCCCGATAATTCCCCTTTAAGGAACTCAATCAACCCCCTATACTCTGAACCTATGATGAACTCCTCAAGAATCTCTCATCACGACTGCCTCTAATCGTTCCAAATCTTATACCAATCTAACACTAAGCATCTCAACTGGTCAATAACATCCCTGGCTCATAGACTGCACCGCAAAATCATCGCTCTTCTCACCTCAACTCATCAACCAATGTTCCAACGCCGGAATTGTCCCAAGGACAGGGACCCACTCCCAACATAGACGAAAACTCCCTGCACTGCAAAACTCAACTGAACTCCCCACTGCTACCACAATAACACAACCTACTATTCTCAATTAGGTGTGGTGTGGTCTTCGACTACCTCAGTCACAACTGACTGTCTGCTCTCGATAAGTCACTGCCTCGCGGCACACCTGCCACCTGCTACTCTGGGGAAAATCATCACCGATACGACCTGTAGGGTGTACCCCCAAACCTAAAACTGAAACATCAGGCCTCCCGTGTCTCGCACACGAACAAAAATATCATCACCCACCTAGAAGATGACCTCTCCTCTATCGACTGATTGCCCAACTCAGACCGAAATTTTCTCCTTCCTTTAACTCCTTACCAAAATACTCTGATAGGCACTCGCCTTTCCTCTCGAGGGACGCCTCTCCATACTCAATCAGGGTCTACAGGCCTAAAACCCTTAGCGTCCGATCTCTACCTCATCGATCATGACCGGATAACAAGATAATCACAAGCATCATTCACTACGAACCATGGTACTCATCCCATGACATCCCTTCTCAATATGCTCCGGTGTATGGTACCCGAACCATAGCTTCACTCCTCAACCTGCTCCGATGTATGGTACTCGAACCATAGCATCACTCCTCAATCTGCTCCGATGTATGGTACCTGAACCATAGCATCACTCCTCAACCTGCTCCTTAGGACCTTCATAATGCTCCCTGTATCAAGTATGGGTCCTCTGCTTTCAGTAGTACGGGCCCATACTACCTGCCACATCTACCCATACCTTCCACACGGACCATCCCAGAGCACCTAAGTAACTGCTCGACCTGCTCTTTCACCAATCCCATCGCACGTGCTCGCTCCCCAGCGAAATCCTCTTCTCTACCAGCGCACTCATCTGGATAGGGTTATTCCCTAGGCTCTTCCGTCGTCCTCCCACTTCTTTGCTATCAGCTGCTGAGGAGTTCCTAATGAGGCCAGCCATCTACCTCCTGAATATCGTCATATTCACTTGGTAGCTGACTCCCATCATCGAGAGTTCCACAAATCACAAAGCAAGCAGCATTCGAGCATCGAAGAATACATAGGACTCCCTCCCTGTGATAACTCCAACTTCCCAGCTCATCCTCGAAAGTACCACCGAACTCTGTAACTCTACCCCTCATGGGTTCTAACTGGATACTCTCACTCATCACATACTCAAAACATAACACATATAACAACGAGTCCTAGGCTAAGGCATCACAAATCAGGCCACTCTAGTCCTAACATATGAAATACCTAGCCTGTCTCTAGCATGCAATAATATCTCATAAAGTGCATCATACATATCTCATAACACAAAAAATAAGGGTATTTTGGGAAATCACCGTTCGGGCTTTGGCTGATTGTACACACTGCTCTTTCTTGCTTTCTCTTTGAACTCTTATTCACTTTTAGAAAACTATTTATTTGAAAACTTTTTCTTACTTCCTCAGTTTGAGTCCAGATTTACCCGAAGGTGCATCCGAATCCCTCAAACCAAGGCTCTGATACCAATTTGTAACACCGTAGATTTCAAGGCAAATTTTTTATTTAAAATGATCATTTTATTAGAACACTTGTTTAAAATCTCATTCATAATTGAATTACAAAACATAGTTCATTTCCACTTGAATAGAAAACCAGGATCCTCCAAAATATAACTCCTTCTCTGGTGTGTACAATCGAGCCGGTGTCGTCCCGTGTTATTGAATGGACCTGAAAACAACATAACACAAAACACTGTAAGCACGAAGCTTAGTGAGTTCCCCAGTATACTACCTACAAATAAACGCCTTTCCAGGCCTTGACCTTCCCGTCTACAACACAGCGCCTTCCGGCCCATAACATAATCGCCTTCCGGCCCATAACATATTCGCCTTCCGGCCCATAACATATTGCCTTCCGGCCCATAAACATATACAACACATAATACATTTATCCTAACACGTATAGCACATATATCATACATCATATCCAACCTTTCGGTCACATAACATATTGCCTTCCGGCCCACATAAACGTACATAGCACGCATAGCAATTACCTTTACATTTATAGCACTTATAACACATATCATATTCGACCTTCCGGTCTCACAGTCAAACCCTTCCAGGTACAGTATAGTGAGAAGACTCACCTCGTGGACACTGAAAGTTAGCAACTCCTGAAATCCCTCGTACTTGATCCGCCGAGCTACAAGCTCCCTATAATATCATATATTTCTTATTAATACTTTTATCCTCCACGTTAACTGACCCTAAGAAATCACACATGGGTCAACCCTGGTCAACGGTCCACAGTCAACTCGACCGGACTCGGCGAGTACTCTGGCGACTCGGCGAGTCTAGTCGTCCTCCAATCCTCTAAGGTTTCCCTTCTACTCGTCGAGTATCCTCCTTAACCCGACGAGTTACTCCTGGAAGAATCGCGGGGCCACCCCGACTCCACTCGCCGAGTCTGAGGAAAAACTCGACGAGTCCCAGTTATTCTTCAAGCTACTCGCCGAGTCTGCTCATCTGACTCGGCGAGTCCATGCCATGCAGCCGCTCAAACTGCTCCCTAAGGTCGGAACTGCTCCGACCATTCATAGGTCTGGCCTTCCTAGACTGATCCATCATGTATGGTCCTCATTTCGGTGCTCATGCCACAACCCAAGACTTATAATTCACATGTTGACCTAAGGCATAAGGATTTCAATCCAAAACCTTCACCAACTCCCGAGATGCACAGACATGGGGGTATTCTGGACCTCCAAGGGTCCTAATACAGGGTTACAATCGTTTGGGGAACAAGGGTAACATTCAATCTATCCATAAAAGGGTTCCATAAACCCTAATCCTCTAAATACATCACCATAGCAGAATATACACGAATTCTTACCTGGATAATGTGTTCTCTGTGTCCCCAATCCTCAGAATGTGACCCCCCTTGCTGTTCCTTTAGCCAAGCCCTTCTCTTCTTTGCACAACAACTCCTTCAAAATCACCAATGGCCTTTAATCTTGCTCTAGATGCACACAATCGATTTAGGGTTCTTCTCAGAAGGCTAAAACGAACAATGACGGCCTATAAGTCCTTTTTATACGCCCCAAACCTGAACGGCTAGGGTTTTCGCTAAACAGCGCAGACTCGCCGAGTCCCTATCTGACTCGTCAAGTCCAGTCGCGAACCCGCGACCAGGTCTGCGATCCTACTCGGCGAGCCTGGCTCCAACTCGCCGAGTCCCCCCTTAAAACACCCCATAAATATAATTTCAACAAAACTTGAGATTCCGGGCTGTTACAGGATAACCAAGATGCTCCATGCAATTGATCGAACATATCATCGATCCTTGGTAACGGATAACAATTCTTAACCGTCAGCTTGTTCATCTCCCGGTAATCAGTACACATCTGGTGTGAACCATCCTTTTTCTTGACAAAAGGATCGGCGCTCCCCAAGGTGAGCTATTCGGTCTAATTAACCCCTTTCCCATCATCTCCTGAAGCTGCAAGGATAACTCCAGCATCTCGGGCGGCGCAAGGCAATAGGGTGCCTTGGCAATAGGTGCCGCCCCCGGTACCAAGTCGATACGAAACTCCACCTGCCTCGTGGGAGGCACACCCGACAACTCCTCGGGGAAAACATCAAGGAACTCCCGCACAATCGGGACCTCATCAGTCGAACCTGACCTCCCAGCGGCCACTCCCGTGTCCATCACATAAGCCACAAATCCCCTACAGCCCTGCTGCATACTCTGCCACACTCTAGCAGCCGAACAAAATGCTGACTCAGGACGGGTACCATCACCATACACCGTATGTACTCCCCCAATAGGGTCTCGAATCGTCACCAGCTGACACTCGCACTCTATAATAGCCCCTAACTGGATCAACCAATCCATGCCCACTATGAAACATACGTCACCCATCGCAATCAGGACTAGATCGATCGGGAACCCCACACCGAAGATCTCAAGTCTACATCCTCGTATCACCTCCGTGGCATACACTACTCGCTCGTTAGCTATAGAAACTCGCAGAGGTCGACTCAAGGCCTCTCGACAAATACTAATATAACGACTAAAAGCTAACGACACAAAAGATCGACTCGCTCCCGAGTCAAATAGCACTAAGGCAGGTACAAAATTCACAAGAAAAGTACGTACGCATAACATGATATAAGCATAATATCTCAGACTCAAATAAATAGAGAGAAGAATACATACCGGCCACAACGTCGGGTTCTGCGTGGACCTCCTCCGATGTCAACTGGAAAGCCCTCCCACAGGCCTTTGGCGCCTCGGCCTTCACTGGCCGAACCTCGATAGCCCTAGCTGTAGGCGCAGATCCCTGTTGTAGTTGAGGGCACTCGGCCTTCCGATGGCCGTTCTGGTTGCAATGGAAGCAAACAGAGAATCCCATGGGGAAATCCCTCGCAATATGCCCCTCCTTCCTACACTTGTAGCATACCGTGCCCTGTACGACCCCTCGTGACTCTTTCCGCACTTCCCACAAGTACGGTCCTTCGCACTCCCAGATCTCGAATCAGTGGGCTTAGCCCACTTGGCTGCCGGCTGAGACTAAGCAGGCTGCCGATCCATCCTCTGTGACTCTGCCTCCTCCCTGGCCTGAGTCTACAACTCAATCTCCCTCTTCCGGGCATTTTCCTAGAGCCCAGTAAATGTCCGGTAAGTCAAGTTCGCCATGAACTCCTGAATATCTCTTCTCAGAACACTTAGATACCGGCTCGTGCGAGCCTGCACGGTAGACACCTGCTCAGGGCAAACCATCGCCCTTTCATGAAACTTCCTGGTAACAACTGTGACAGAATCAGTACCCTGTTTGAGGGTCAATAACTCCTGAATCAACCATTCCCTCTCCATCGGGGGAACATACTCTCTCCGAACATGGCGGTGAACCTCTCTTAGGTCACCTAAAAAATCTTTGCCAGAGTGAAGCTCGCCGTTACGAACTTCCACCAATCCTTTGCTCCCAAGTGGAACTGGTTCAGAGCGAACCGCGCCTTCAAGTTCTCTTGACAAGAACACGTATGGAAACACCCCTCAATGTCAGAAATCCATCTCATCGCAACAATTGGGTCCTGCATCCCATCGAACTCTGGTGGCTTCGTGTTGCTGAATTCCCAAAACTACAACGAGTCACTTCCCTGAGGTATGGCAACAGCAGCAGCAGCAGTATCTGCAGCCTCAGTCACTGCTACATACTGCTCATAAAAGGTCTCAATCAATGTGGTCTTGATGTCCTCGAACATCTCTGGAATCTCAGCCCGGATGGCAGCAACCACCTCCTCATGAATCAATTGATGGATCTCCTCGTCGTTGACACCACTGCTCCCAGGTGTGTGTCGTGTCCCAACCATGATGTCTATAAAATCCAACATGAAAATCTCAGAGACTCGATCGAGCATACTCCCACTCGATAACGCAAACCTACTCGTCCTCCACTATCCGAAGGATTCTTACTTGGACTGCTCACTGATCCGACGTCTTCATTAGTATGGGCCCTATACTACTGAACACACTGCATCAACATTCACACCAAGTCCTCCTCCTTGGACCCCGGATCACAAGTACTCTACTCTTGCTATGCATTGGCTACCCTCCGATAGACCTCTAATGAGCTCCAAACTGCTACCTACTCACTCTCAAGGTATCTCATAGCAGTAGTAATCTCTTAGGCTAAGGCATCACAAATCAGGAAACTCTAGTCCTAATATGAGCACCTATCCTACTTTATCATGCATAACATAACATATTATATTCTCATAACACAGAATGTAAGGGTATTTTGGGGATTCACCGTTCGTGCGTTGGTTGACCGTACACACCACTCCGCTCTGGTTGTCTCAAAACTTATTGCTCTTTTTAGAAAATCAGTTCTTATTTGTAGAAAATTTTTCAAACCCTTAGTGTGAGTTCAGATACGACCAAAGGTGCGTCCGAATCCCTCAAACCAAGGCTCTGATACCAACTTGTAACGACAAGATTTTTGAAACAAAATTTTCATTTTTCAACAACCACATTTAAAATTTAAAACATTCTCAAAAACTATTTCACAATAGTTATTAATCAAACATGTCCCCAAGATCATAAATCAAATCTCCTCTCGGTGTGTACGGTTCATGCCGGCACCTTCCCACGGTCCTCGCTAGTACCTGAAACAGATAACACAACAACTGTAAGCATAAACGCTTAGTGAGTTCCCCAGGTTACCACATACAACACATACGCCACTCGAGGCTACTGTACGAACCTTTGGCCAATGTGTCTCAGCGGGACCCTCCAGTCCCGTAGCTCGTTGGACCATCTGGTCCAGTCATAGCTCGTTGGGCCCTCCGGCCCGGTCTGAATCTTTGGACCCTTCGGTCCGGTCTATAGAATTATATATCATACATACATCACATAGCACATAATCTCATACATGGCACACAATCTCATAAATAGCACATAAGACGTTCCGGTCAACTCATAATACCACTCTAGGTAATGTATAGTGAGAAGACTCACCTCATGTAACTCGGTAACTTGGAAATCTCGGTCTCCGTGAAATAGGATCAAGCCTTTACCTAATCATACGAAAATAAACACTCTGCATCAACACAATTCCTAAGGGTAGACCATTCCCTCTCATAGCACTCTTAGGAGGGTAAAATACCATTTTACCCTCTCAAGGCTCAATTACTCTAAAGTTGACCAAACCCTAGAAGTCAACAAAAGTCAATGGTCAACCCTTTGACCAAACTCGCCGAGTGCACAATTGTGACTCAGCGAGTTCAGTCATGAACTCGCGTCCTCAAAAACCCAAATGACTCACTGAGTCAATTCCCCAACTCATCGACTTACCATCTTCATGATTTATGGGGGAAACCCATCCTACTCGCTAAGTCTGTTCTTGGACTTGGGGATTTCAAGCCATGTTCAAACTCAAATGACCTTCTATGGTCGGATCTGCTCCTCTAATCCATAGGTCTAACCTTCCCATGCTCAATAAACACGTAAAGGTTCGAACTTGATACACATGCAACGTCCAAATGTCCCTATTTGATGATTTAGTCCCAAATATAACACTCTAAGTTCATTTCTTCCATTACCCAACATAGAGCAAGATGGATAACCTTCTCTGGACCACTATGGGTCCTGATCTGAAGTCTAAACATCATAAGGGACCTTATTCTTAACAAATCAACCCAATAAAGGGAATAAGAAACCCTAGATCCATGGATGCTTTAACAAAATAGAAAGAGGGTCGATTTACTACCTCAAAGATGATGTCATCTGCTTGAAATCCACAAATATGCAACCTCCTTGGCATCCTCCAAGCTGGAATTAACTTCTTCTTGCAAAACAATCCCACAAAGGTCCAATAATGGCTTGTATCTCTCACAAACGCTTAAACACGATAAGGGTCTCTCTCAAGGGTCTGGTAGCCGCAAATGGTGGCTATAAGCCCCTTTAAATAGCTCTCAAACCCCAGGGATTAGGGTTTCATTAAACATCATGGACTTGCCGAGTCCACGAATGGATTCGTTGAGTCCGCCATTAAATCAGTCTGACCATCAGCGCTCATACTCGGCAAGTCTGAGCGCCTACTCACTGAGTCTCTCTCCAAAAACTCAATATTAAAGCATAAATAAGATACCTGGGAGTCCGGATGTTATACCTTTTAATGAGAAGAGGATATTTGTGACGTATTTGATGGGTTTTGAGCACTCTAACACTTCCTAAGTGTACATGCAACCCTAATAACCTTGGATCTATGTTTGTCTAATTGTCATGCAAAGTTGAATTCCAAGGTTATATTCCTATCTAGCATACATGGGGAACAATTTTAACATAAAGTATAGATAGAATAACTTACCTTGTTGTTGTTTGTGTTCCTTGAAACCTTGTGAGCCTAGCACCCCAAGTGTGATGCCTCAAATGCTTCACACAACACCAAATGCTCTTGGAAGAACTAATGAGAGAATACTCACTTCTCAAAATCAGCCAAGCCCTCTTGATTCTTAGTGTAGCCGATTTTGGGTGGAGAACATGTTACTTATATAGTGTTGACACATCTAGGGTTAAACCCTAATGTGTCATGACTCTTCATTTCCATGACCCATGGGTTTGTAACTCCCATGGAGCATCCATGGAGCATCCTATGGGTGGAACCCAACTTGATAGTCCATGGAGCCTTTTAGCCCACTATACAAGATATGGATGATTTACATAATCAACCCATATATTTAATTAGTTATCTTTTGATCACTTAATTAATTCTAAATTAATTCTTGATCAAACTAATCAAATAATATTATTAATATATTAGAACTTATAATATATTAATAATCTCCAAGTGTTATTTCTCTCATTTAGTCTATCCAATTGCATGGTGCCATGCAACCCAAATGGACCATGCCGGGTCGGGTCAAGTACATACCAGAAATAGTTATGGACTTAGACACCTTATCCAACAGTCTCCCACTTGGATAAGTCTAATAACTATTACTGCAAGTATGACTTCAGGAACCGATCGGCAATCGTAGCTCTTTTCAAGGTTTCTCGAAACTGAGAAAATGATGGTACGCCATTTAAGATAAGTGATCATATAATCCTCTGTTCTAGATATCAGTCGGACAAATACATGGAACAATGTCTTACTTATTGTCCAACAGTTTGTTTCCCGATTTCCGATTTGTTTGACAAAGAACTTCATTGAACACATCAATTTAGTTCTGACCGGGCCCGGTACATAGGTCAAAACAAAATCATCGAGGGGCCCAGATATCAGCTTCTAATCCAAGAAGGAACAGATAAACTTCAACTCATATGTTTGTTCTACTACTCATTGAATTACACATAAGAGCGCGATTTTATAACATCGAGTTACCGATGCGTTTTTCGTACAATCAATGCATAACCAACTTGTAAGTAAAAAATCATATCTCTAGGTTTAAAGATTTATATGATATTACCGTCTCACGATCACTCGAGATAGAATTCCATGAAGTGATTCCAGTGAGCGTGGGTTGAGTCCAATGCTCAGAACTTATGAGCACTCATGATTGTTGTAGCCTTGTCCCAGACCTCTACAACCAAACATGACAGTCTTGATTCATACCTACTTCCGACATATGACCGACTGTGGAGGTTTGAATAATATGTTATACCAAACAAAATTATTCTGGAAGTCAAAACATGCAAAAGAAACATAGTAAACGATCGACAAGAGATAGCAACACTTTACTCATAAATAAAACACTTTTATTTATCATCAAATGTCAATTACACTTTACAAATTTCGAGGTTATCTAACTACTAAATCTAATATCATCCTTCAGCCCTATGCTCCGAGCATGCTGGAGATGCTTAATCCGAGTCAGTCCCTTCGTGAGGGGATCTGCCGGATTCTCATCTGATGATACCCTCTTTGCCACGAGGAGTCCTTCTTCGATCCGATGTCTGATGAAATGGTATTTTCTGTCGATGTGTCTGGATCTCCCGTGATCCCTTGGTTCCTTGGCTAAGGCAACAACACTTTCACTATCACAGAAAATTTCCATTGGCTCTTTAATAGCTGGTACAACTCCAAGGTCTCCAATGAAGTTCCTCAGCCATAACGCCTCCTTTGCCGCTTCGCTAGCTGCAATATACTCTGATTCACAAGTAGAATCTGCCACTGTCTCTTTCTTGGAACTCTTCCAAGAAATTGCTCCTCCATTTAGGGTAAAGACCCAGCCCGACTGAGAGCGGAAGTTATCCCTATCAGTCTGGAAGCTAGCATCACTATACCCTACAACTCTCAAGTCATTACTCCCACCGAGGGTAAGGACCCAGTCCTTAGTCCTTCGTAGGTACTTGAGAATATTCTTTACCGCAGTCCAGTGTGCCTTGCCAGGGTTCCCCTGAAACCTGCTAACCATGCTCAAGGCAAAGGCTACATTAGGTCGAGTACACGTCATAGCATACATGATCGAACCTACAGCCGAAGCATAAGGTACTCGACTCATTTCTGCTATCTCAGCCTCAGTGCTAGGGCTTTGTGTCTTACTCAATTTGGCGTTACTCTGGATGGGCAACTCTCCTTTCTTGGAGTCTTGCATTCTGAATCTCTTAAGAACCTTCTCCAAGTAGGTACTTTGACTAAGTCCAATTAGTCTTTTACTCTGATCTCTCAGGATCCTTATCCCCAAAATATAGGCAGCTTCACCAAGGTCCTTCATAACGAAACACTTTCCAAGCCAGGACTTTACTTCCTGCAGGGTTGGAATGTCGTTTCCTATGAGTAGTATGTCATCCACATACAATACCAAAAAGCTAACTATACTCCCACTAGCCTTGACATATACACAAGATTCATCTTCACTCCTAGAAAAGCCAAATTCCTTGACCTTTTCATCAAAGCAAAGATTCCATCTGCGAGGTGCTTGCTTTAATCCATAAATGGACTTCTCAAGCTTACACACTCTATTAGGGTACTCGTTACTGACAAAACCCTCTGGCTGACTCATGTAAACATCTTCAGCGAACTTCCCATTAAGGAAAGCGGTTTTGACATCCATTTGCCAAATTTCATAGTCATGAAACGCGACTATGGCTAACAGAACCCGAATAGACTTAATCTTGGCTACCGGAGAAAAGGTCTCATCATAATCCACTCCAGGAATTTGAGAGAAGCCCTTTGCAACCAGTCTAGCCTTATAAGTGTGTACTTTACCATCCATGTCGGTCTTCTTCTTGAAGACCCATTTGCACCCTACAGTCTTTCGACCTGGTACATTCTCAACCAAGTTCCAAACTTGATTGTCATACATGGATTGTATCTCGCTATCCATAGCCTCTTTCCATTTAGCAGACTCGGGGCCTGCCATGGCTTCCTTGTAGCTGTTAGGGTCATCTTGACTTACTAGTGTCTCATCACTAATAAGTGTCTCACCTTCTGCAGTAATATGGAATCCATAGTAATGCTCAGGTGCACTCCTAACTCTCGTGGAACGCCTCAGAGGTACAGATTCGTCAATTGGCTCAATAGGAGTTTCCTCCTCAAGTTGAGGGCTAGAGTTTGAAGTTCCTTCACCACTTGACTCTTGAATTTCTTCAAGATCAACTTGCCTCCCACTGTCTCCTTGGCTTATAAACTCTCTTTCTCGAAAGACTCCTCTTCTTGCTACAAAGACCACATTATCACTAGGTCTGTAGAAGAGGTAACCAAAGGATTGCTGTGGGTAGCCGATGAAAATACACCTCTCGCTTCGGGGTTCGAGCTTATCATGAGTCTCGCGTCTCACGAAAGCCTCGCAACCCCAAATCTTGATGTGGTCTAGTTTAGGTACTTTACCAGTCCACATCTCGTGAGGAGTTTTGGCAACTTTCTTTGTGGGGACTAGATTAAGGATATGGGCGGCAGTCTCTAAGGCATACCCCCAGAATGAGATTGGTAGCGAAGCTCGACTCATCATGGAACGAACCATGTCCAACAAGGTTCGATTACGCCTCTCAGCCACACCATTCAACTGCGGTGTCCTGGGAGGTGTCAATTGTGAGACAATCCCACATTCCTTTAGATAGTCGAGGAACTCTGAACTAAGATACTCACCACCTCGATCGGATCGAAGCATCTTAATGTTCCTGCCCAATTGATTCTCGACTTCCTGTTTAAATTCCTTAAACTTCTCGAAAGTCTCTGACTTATGCTTGATTAAGTAGACATATCCATATCTACTGTAATCATCAGTAAAAGTCAAATAATAACGATTAGCATCTCTGGTGGCATGTTTGAATGGTCCACACACATCCGTGTGTATAAGGTCCAACAAACCTTCACCCCTTTCACACGAGCCTGTGAAGGGTGACTTTGTCATTTTTCCAAGTAAGCATGATTCGCAACTATCATTTGACTTTAGGTCAAACGACTCCAAGACTCCATCTTTTTGGAGTTGGCCTATGCGTTTCTTGCTTATATGTCCAAGACAACAATGCCATAATGATGCTTTATCCAAGTTATTATTATTAGTAGAATCAATACACAAAACATTATTTCCTAAGTTATCTACAATAGATACAGCTTCATACACACCATCACAAGGTAATGCTTTAAAATAAAGTACATTATTAAAGAAAGCATTAATCGAACCAACTTCATTATCAAACGAAAAGGTGAAACCTTGTTTGTACAATGCATGAAAGGAAATAATATTTCTTGCCATTTCTGGCGAATAACAACATTTATTCAAATCTAAATTTAACCCACTACTTAGCGATAAAGTATAAACTCCAATCTTGGTGACAGGTGTAACTTTCCTATTCCCCATGATTAAGTTTATTCTTCCTTGCTCCACATTCTCACTTCTTCCTAGTCCCTGCAAGTCACAACAAATATGAATACCGCAACCGGTATCAAGGACCCAAGATTTCGAATGGGGTGAGTTATTAGAAATGATAGTGTAAATACCTGCATGGTTGGGTTTGACTTTCCCATCCTTCACATCCTGCTGGTACTTTGGGCAGTTTCGCTTCCAATGAGCTTTTTCATGGCAATAGAAGCATTCAGCCTCTTTTGGGTCAGAAGAAGGAGTAATGAAACCTTTCTTGGTTCCACTTGAAGAAGAGCCATAAAGGGTCCGAGCCTTGGTACCCTTCGATGATCTCTTTCTCTTCCTCCCTCGACTTTGCCCGATTGCCAAGACCAGAGTTGAGTCTGGAGTAGGAGTGATAGCAACAGACTTCCCCTTAAGACCTGTTTCTGCGGTCTTGAGAAGTCCCTGAAGTTTGCTGAGGGTGACCTCTTCCTTGTTCATGTGATATGTCATGCGGAATTGATCATAGCACGATGGTAAGGAGTGCAAAATGATATCTATTGCAAGCTCCTCAGGGAAGTTCACATTGAGCTTCAGCAAACGATCCACATACCTTTTCATTTTCTGCATGTGGCTCGTGACAGACTCTCCGTCCTTCATCATGGTTGTTATCATGGAGCAGATGACTTCGTACCTCTCTTGTCGTGCACTTTGATGGTATCTTTCCATCAAGTCTTGGTGCATTTCATAAGGGTAGAAATCTTTATAAGACTTTTGGAGTTCAGCTGTCATGGTGGCCAACATGATGCAAGCCACCTTGGTTGCATCTCTTTCATGAGTATGAAAGTCAGCGATCTCCTGTGGAGTTGCAGTGGACTCGTCAATTTCCTTAAGCTCCTTGTCAAGGACATATTCTTTGTCCTCGTAGCGGGTAATCATCCTGATGTTTCTGATCCACTTGTTGAAGTTGGATCCATCAAAGGTGACTTTCCCACACAAACTCATAAGAGTAAAGGAGCCATTAGGATTCGAGCCAGAAGCATTATTTGAAGACATCTGAAAGAGAAGAACGAGTTTAGTTTAGATTTAAGAGAGTCCTTAATAAAACACCCAAATGTAATATTAAGGCTAGGATCCAATCACAATATAATATAACTTAGAAGAGGTATGCCGTAATCTAAGTTATACCATATTTGAAAGGTAGGTGAATGACGATTCACCAATTTCCACCACGAAAACCGAAATATTAAATATTTAGTTTTTATTGGTTTTAGAAATTCCTAGATTCTTTGAGATCCAATGAACTTTTCAAAGGCATGTTTCAATCTCGAGAGTGCCCTCCAGGTTTTGTGACTGGGATGCCGAGGATCACAAAACGAGGTGTGAAGTAACCATGCAAATCACTTGGTACCCTTAAAGTTTATCACTCAATCGATGTGCCGGTAAACCACACACGCTCCACCGATACTATAATAAACCTTAATTCACCCTTTACCTACCTTGTTAAGTCCAAGTTAGTGTGCCGGTTAACCACACACGCTCCACCAACGACTTAGACAAAGTGTAAAGTGTAATTTCATGGATTAGCACCTTATTCACATTTTTCCTAAAGTAACTAAGATTGGGAATTTAATAAACATTTAGTTACTTTATTATATTCATCATACTTTGAATGAGAATTTATAAGTCCTTGTCTTACCCGTTCGGCTAACGACCCTCCACCAGTCAAGCAAGCGGTGGGTGAGAATATACACCCATTAAGTCACCATTTTATAGGCAACAACCTTATACCCACCTTATAGACCGGCTTCGTGAATGAGGCGTACTAGCGGTAAGACGACTTAATTCTTATACATATATATATATATATATATATATAATTATTAAATCATCATAATATAAGTATAAGGGTTGAATTTTAACTTTTAAAATTCTAGGGGTTGGAACTTAAAGTTTTAACTTAACTTTACTTGTTCCAAAACTTGAGGGCAAGTTTTGTAACTTTCAAAACTTTTCATTTCTTGTAACTTATGAGTTAATAGAGTAATAAAATGAAGACTCTTCATTTTTCTAACTCTTGTGTTTTCTTAATGGTTTTAACTCAAGTGTGACTCTTGGTTTTCCATAACTTAAGGATAAGTTATGGACTCCATTAAAACACATTATGATCGAGAATCAATCTACCACATAGGTTACAAATAATTCCTATGATCATCTAAAACATCATAAGAACAAGAACATGAATATGAACACAATCAAAAAATTACATTTAAAACTTTGTAATTTTGATAACTAGTTGTTGTAAATGAATTAGCAAAGACATTACACCACCAAAAACAAGTTTTCAATTACCAAAACAGTTTAGGGTAATGTTTCTAATTCATTTCCAGCAACTGAATCGAAAATCTGCACTCAGTCGACCCTACTCGCCAAGTGCATGAACTGACTCGCCGAGTTGGTTGAAGATACTCATGGACTCGACGAGACGCCCCTATAGACTCGACGAGTCCATTCGCAGACAGCAAGATTTCCGATTCTGTTTTCAACTTTTAAGCACAAATAAGAACAAACAAGCCTAGGCTCTGATACCACTGATGGGTTTTGAGCATTTTAACACTTCCTAAGTGTACATGCAACCCTAATAACCTTGGATCTATGTTTGTCTAATTGTCATGCAAAGTTGAATTCCAAGGTTATATTCCTATCTAGCATACATGGGGAACAATTTTAACATAAAGTATAGATAGAATAACTTACCTTGTTGTTGTTTGTGTTCCTTGAAACCTTGTGAGCCTAGCACCCCAGGTGTGATGCCTCAAATGCTTCACACAACACCAAATGCTATTGGAAGAACTTATGAGAGAATACTCACTTCTCAAAATCGGCCAAGCCCTCTTGATTCTTAGTGTAGCCGATTTTGGGTGGAGAACATGTTACTTATATAGTGTTGACACATCTAGGGTTAAACCCTAATGTGTCATGACTCTTCATTTCCATGACCCATGGGTTTGTAACTCCCATGGAGCATCCATGGAGCATCCTATGGGTGGAACCCAACTTGATAGTCCATGGAGCCTTTTAGCCCACTATACAAGATATGGATGATTTACATAATCAACCCATATATTTAATTAGTTATCTTTTGATCACTTAATTAATTCTAAATTAATTCTTGATCAAACTAATCAAATAATATTATTAATATATTAGAACTTATAATATATTAATAATCTCCAAGTGTTATTTCTCTCATTTAGTGTATCCAATTGCATGGTGCCATGCAACCCAAATGGACCATGCCAAGTCGAGTCAAGTACATACCAGATATAGTTATGGACTTAGACACCTTATCCAACAGTATTAATATACTATAAGTTCTAATATATTAATATGAAATTATATTATTTAATTAGTATTGATCAAGAATTAATTTGGAATTAATTTAGTGATCAAAAGAGACTAATTAAATGTATGAGGATTGATTGTGAAAATCATTGAATCTTATATATGTGGGCTTATGATCCAAGATTCCTTATGTTGGGTTTAACCCATGTAGTGGCCCATGGAGCATAAGGAATGGGTAAAGTCATGGGTGTAACCCTAATGTGCACACTATATAAAGACCCCATTGGTTGGTGGAATTGGCACTAGTGCATAACAATGAGGGCAAGCCGATTTCATAGAGTGATAAGACTCATATAATCTCTCATGGTTATTCCAAGTTGTTCATGGTGTTGTGTGGCCCATTTGAGGTGTCATACTTGGGGCACTAGGCTCTTGAGCTCCATGGAATCAAACACCAACAAAGAGGTATGTAATTCTACCAGTTTTTTATTACTTGTACTTCATAATATGCTAGTTAGGATAATACCTTGGAAAAAATGATATTTGCATGTATAATAGAGAAAACAGAGATCCAAGGTATTTAGGGTTGCATGTACACCATAAGAGTGTTAGAATGATCAAAACCCAATAGTGGTATTAGAGCCTAAGCTTGTTTTCTTGTTATACTTGCTTAAACTGCTTAAAAATTGAAGTTTTGTGCTGTCTGGATAGGGGACTCGGCCATCCCAAGACAATAATCATCCAACTCCGCGAGTTTGCTCATGCACTCGACGAGTCCAAGACAATAATCATCCAACTCGGCGTGTTTGTTCATGCACTCGACGAGTTGGACCCCCAAATGTAACACAGTAGATTTCAAGGCAAAATTTTTATTTAAAATAATCATTTTATTAGAACACTTGTTTAAAGTCTCATTCATAATTGAATTACAAAACATAGTTCATTTCCACTTGAATAGAAAAACAGGATCCTCCAAAACATAACTCCTTCTCTGGTGTGTACAATCGAGCCGGTGCCGTCCCGTGTTACTGAATGGACCTGAAAACAACATAACACAAAACACTGTAAGCACGAAGCTTAGTGAGTTCCCCAGTATACTACTTACACATATACGCCTTTCCAGGCCCTGACCTTCCGGTCTACAACACAGCGCCTTCCAGCCCATAACATAATCGCCTTCCGGCCCATAACATATTCGCCTTCCGGTCCATAACATATTGCCTTCCGGCCCATAAACATATACAACACATAATACATTTATCCTAACACGTATAGCACATATATCATACATCATATCCGACCTTTCGGTCACATAACATATTGCCTTCCGGCCCACATAAACGTACATAGCACGCATAGCAATTACCTTTCCATTTATAGCACTTATAACACATATCATATCCGACCTTCCGGTCACACAGTCAAACCCTTCCGGGTACAGTATAGTGAGAAGACTCACCTCGCGGACACTGAAAGTTAGCAACTCCTGAAATCCCTCGTACTTGATCCGCCGAGCTACAAGCTCCCTATAATATCATATATTTCTTATTAATACTTTTATCCTCCACGTTAACTGACCCTAAGAAATCACACATGGGTCAACCCTGGTCAACGGTCCACGGTCAACTCGGCGAGTACTCTGGCGACTCGGCGAGTCTAGTCGTCCTCCAATCCTCTAAGGTTTCCCTTCTACTCGTCGAGTATCCTCCTTGACCCGACGAGTTACTCCTGGAAGAATCGTGGGGCCACCCCGACTCCACTCGCCAAGTTTGAGGAACAACTCGACGAGTCCCAGTTATTCTTCAAGCTACTCGCCGAGTCTGCTCATCTGACTCGGCGAGTCCATGCCATGCAGCCGCTCAAACTGCTCCCTATGGTCGGAACTGCTCCGACCATTCATAGGTCTGGCCTTCCTAGACTGATCCATCATGTATGGTCCTCATTTCGGTGCTCATGCCACACCCCAAGACTTATAATTCACATGTTGACCTAAGGCATAAGGATTTCAATCCAAAACCTTCACCAACTCCCAAGAGGCACAGACATGGGGGTATTCTGGACCTCCAAGGGTCCTAATACAGGGTTACAATCGTTTGGGGAACAAGGGTAACATTCAATCTATCCATAAAAGGGTTCCATAAACCTTAATCCTCTAAATACGTCACCATAGCAGAGTATACACGAATTCTTACCTGGATAATGTGTTCTCTGTGTCCCCAATCCTCAGAATGTGACCCCTTTGCTGTTCCTTTAGCCAAGCCCTTCTCTTCTTTGCACAGCAACTCCTTCAAAATCACCAATGGCCTTTAATCTTGCTCTAGATGCACACAATCGATTTAGGGTTCTTCTCAGAAGGCTAAAACGAACAATGACGGCATATAAGTCCTTTTTATACGCCCCAAAACTGAACGGCTAGGGTTTTCGCTAAATAGCGCAGACTCGCCGAGTCCCTACCTGACTCGTCGAGTCCAGTCGCGAACCCGCGACCAGGTCTGCGATCCTACTCAGCGAGTCTGGCTCCAACTCGCCGAGTCCCCCCTTAAAACACCCCATAAATATAATTTCAACAATACTTGAGATTCCGGGCTGTTACAATTCTCCCCCACTAGAATCAGACTTCGCCCTCGAAGTCTTACTCTGAAAATAGTTCCGGATGCTGCTCCCGCATCTCACGTTCCGGCTCCCAAGTCATTTCCGATCCCTTCCGGGGTTGCCACTGAACCAACGCCAGAGGTACCTCCTTGTTCCTCAGAACCTTGATCTTCCGATCCCTGATGACCACTGGTCTCTCAGCATAACTCAGGCTCGCATCCACCTAATGTTCTCTAGTGGAACCACTGCTGACTCATCGACTATACACTTCTTCAACTGCGACACATGAAAAGTGTCGCGGATCTATCTCAATTCCGTTGGCAGCTCCAACCGGTAGACCACCCGTCTTACCCTCGCAATCTCACGAAAGGCCTAATATACCGGGGCCCCAACTTGCCCCTCTTCCTGAATCGAATCACTCCTTTCCAAGGAGAGACCTTCAGGAATACGAAGTCGCCGACCTGAAACTCAAACTCGGACCGGCGTCTGTCTGCATAACTTTTCTGTCGGCTCTAGGCGATCAATATCCTCTGTTTAACCTGCTGAATCTACTCTGTCGACTGAAGCACGATCTCTGTACTGCCCGCCACTCCCTGTAACCGAGAATTACCCAAGATGCAACTCTGCTCTAAATCTCCACGATCACTCGGCCCATAAGGGTTAGGAAACCATGAATCACCGGATCCCCGATCCCAAAGCCCACATTATCCATTTCGGGACAATTGAGAGACCCATTCTCACTCTCAGAGCAACTCTCACGAGTTCTCCTCTTGCAATCGCATACACATGTTGCACTAGCCCCACGTACCTTTCTCTTCCCTTACCTAGGGAAATCCGCTTGACGACCTTTCCGCTACTCCATGTATCGCACATGCTCCGGATCTGCTCACAAGGACTCTCAGGTCCATGCATTACCTCTCCTCAGCAAATGAGGGTCCGACACCACCTCCTATGCAACAGCTCAAAGGGCGGCATACCAATGCACTAATGATGGCTATTGATATGAGACAACTCAACCAAGGATAAATACGTACCGCGGCTTCCTCCGAAATCTAATACACATGCCCGAAGCATGTCTTCGAGCGTCTGAATCGTTCACTCTCTCTAAAGTGTCCTTAGATGGCATCAGGATAAGCTCCTTTCTCATATTCCTCTTCAAGACTGAGTACCAGATCAGCTTTTGGCTCCACCACTGAACCCCCAACGTCACCCATATCATGATCCAAGTGTCCCGCTAACTTCCTCCCCGTGACCACTAACCCGGCCCAGTGACACGCAAGTCACGAAATCCTCTTTTCCTCATGCGAGAAAAATACAACCCAACCGAGGATCGTCTCAACTCAACTCTCTGATTTCTGCTCCGCATATTCCCTGCGTATCTCCCCGCATCTCCTGACAGAGACGGAGACCCCCGTCTCGCCCCCGACTCAACATCCAAGCTCCAAGGACTCAATACCAGGGCTACTCAAACCCAATTCTTCCACATCATGCACTGCTCGAAAAACATTCCTACATCGAAATTCTCTTGCCATCTAGTGAGTATTGCAACTCCACGCAGCATCACAACACCCTCTGAGTAGGGAGTACTACGGCTCGAATATCCATCACAGACTCTGGAGACAATCAACATAACAAATGCCCATCTTTGCGAAAATCCACTCTCTGAAATAAACCCCCTGGATGCCCATACTCGAAGGGCTCCCACTAGATTCACAGATACTTGATATGCCACACGTCGATTCAATTCAGGATTCAAAAGTAACTCCGAAATAAAGATATCATACCCAGATATCTCAGAATACCCCAACAAAACATCACAAGATCCTTCCACAACCACTGATCTCCTGCCCCAAGCATCATATAGACACAATCATACATCTCCTCTGAACCCCATAATTAGATCTACATTTTTCCCACATTACAACTTCGGTGCATGTAATTTCTCGATTGGAATACGGGAAAACGCTGACGCTACAAAATATGCTGATAATTCTCCGAAACCCTTTTTCCCGACGCTCAAGATCCAAACAAGGATACGCATACCGACCCCATCCTTCTCTATCTACTTGCAACAACACCAAACACCTGTCATGGATACATTCGTTCTCCTCCTCAAGTACTTCCCGCATTAACTCCCTTTGACCCTTTTCCTCGATCACTGACACCTCTGATCTCATGATTTCTTACAGCATATCTCTATACTTCACTTATAACCACTCCTGACAAATCTTTGCTTCCTTACATACTGCACCCGGTTCTCCCCCACTTAGGGTTCGAACCATTACCAGTTAGCACACAACCAACCCACGACTATTTTTTTTCCACCAGCGAAATCACACCTGCCCCAGGAAAGTGCTACACCACGCCCGATAATTCCCCTTTAAGGAACTCAATCAACCCCCTATACTCTGAACCTATGATGAACTCCTCAAGAATCTCTCATCACGACTGCCTCTAATCGTTCCAAATCTTATACCAATCTAACACTAAGCATCTCAACTGGTCAATAACATCCCTGGCTCATAGACTGCACCGCAAAATCATCGCTCTTCTCACCTCAACTCATCAACCAATGTTCCAACGCCGGAATTGTCCCAAGGACAGGGACCCACTCCCAACATAGACGAAAACTCCCTGCACTGCAAAACTCAACTGAACTCCCCACTGCTACCACAATAACACAACCTACTATTCTCAATTAGGTGTGGTGTGGTCTTCGACTACCTCAGTCACAACTGACTGTCTGCTCTCGATAAGTCACTGCCTCGCGGCACACCTGCCACCTGCTACTCTGGGGAAAATCATCACCGATACGACCTGTAGGGTGTACCCCCAAACCTAAAACTGAAACATCAGGCCTCCCGTGTCTCGCACACGAACAAAAATATCATCACCCACCTAGAAGATAACCTCTCCTCTATCGACTGATTGCCCAACTCAGACCGAAATTTTCTCCTTCCTTTAACTCCTTACCAAAATACTCTGATAGGCACTCGCCTTTCCTCTCGAGGGACGCCTCTCCATACTCAATCAGGGTCTACAGGCCTAAAACCCTTAGCGTCCGATCTCTACCTCATCGATCATGACCGGATAACAAGATAATCACAAGCATCATTCACTACGAACCATGGTACTCATCCCATGACATCCCTTCTCAATATGCTCCGGTGTATGGTACCCGAACCATAGCTTCACTCCTCAACCTGCTCCGATGTATGGTACTCGAACCATAGCATCACTCCTCAATCTGCTCCGATGTATGGTACCTGAACCATAGCATCACTCCTCAACCTGCTCCTTAGGACCTTCATAATGCTCCCTGTATCAAGTATGGGTCCTCTGCTTTCAGTAGTACGGGCCCATACTACCTGCCACATCTACCCATACCTTCCACACGGACCATCCCAGAGCTCCTAAGTAACTGCTCGACCTGCTCTTTCACCAATCCCATCGCACGTGCTCGCTCCCCAGCGAAATCCTCTTCTCTACCAGCGCACTCATCTGGATAGGGTTATTCCCTAGGCTCTTCCGTCGTCCTCCCACTTCTTTGCTATCAGCTGCTGAGGAGTTCCTAATGAGGCCAGCCATCTACCTCCTGAATATCGTCATATTCACTTGGTAGCTGACTCCCATCATCGAGAGTTCCACAAAGCACAAAGCAAGCAGCATTCGAGCATCGAAGAATACATAGGACTCCCTCCCTGTGATAACTCCAACTTCCCAGCTCATCCTCGAAAGTACCACCGAACTCTGTAACTCTACCCCTCATGGGTTCTAACTGGATACTCTCACTCATCACATACTCAAAACATAACACATATAACAACGAGTCCTAGGCTAAGGCATCACAAATCAGGCCACTCTAGTCCTAACATATGAAATACCTAGCCTGTCTCTAGCATGCAATAATATCTCATAAAGTGCATCATACATATCTCATAACACAAAAAATAAGGGTATTTTGGGAAATCACCGTTCGGGCTTTGGCTGATTGTACACACTGCTCTTTCTTGCTTTCTCTTTGAACTCTTATTCACTTTTAGAAAACTATTTATTTGAAAACTTTTTCTTACTTCCTCAGTTTGAGTCCAGATTTACCCGAAGGCGCATCCGAATCCCTCAAACCAAGGCTCTGATACCAATTTGTAACACCGTAGATTTCAAGGCAAATTTTTTATTTAAAATGATCATTTTATTAGAACACTTGTTTAAAATCTCATTCATAATTGAATGACAAAACATAGTTCATTTCCACTAGAATAGAAAACCAGGATCCTCAAAATCATAACTCCTTCTCTGGTGTGTACAATCGAGCCGGTGCCGTCCCGTGTTACTGAATGGACCTGAAAACAACATAACACAAAACACTGTAAGCACGAAGCTTAGTGAGTTCCCCAGTATACTACTTACACATATACGCCTTTCCAGGCCCTGACCTTCCGGTCTACAACACAGCGCCTTCCGGCCCATAACATAATCGCCTTCCGGCCCATAACATATTCGCCTTCCTGCCCATAACATATTGCCTTCCGGCCCATAAACATATACAGCACATAATACATTTATCCTAACACATATAGCACATATATCATACATCATATCCGACATTTCGGTCACATAACATATTGCCTTCCGGCCCACATAAACGTACATAGCACGCATAGCAATTACCTTTCCATTTATAGCACTTATAACACATATCATATCCGACCTTCCGGTCTCACAGTCAAACCCTTCCGGGTACAGTATAGTGAGAAGACTCACCTCGCGGACACTGAAAGTTAGCAACTCCTGAAATCCCTCGTACTTGATCCGCCGAGCTACAAGCTCCCTATAATATCATATATTTCTTATTAATACTTTTATCCTCCACGTTAACTGACCCTAAGAAATCACACATGGGTCAACCCTGGTCAACGGTCCACGGTCAACTCGACCGGACTCGGCGAGTACTCTGGCGACTCGGCGAGTCTAGTCGTCCTCCAATCCTCTAAGGTTTCCCTTCTACTCGTCGAGTATCCTCCTTGACCCGATGAGTTACTCCTGGAAGAATCGCGGGGCCACACCGACTCCACTCGCCGAGTCTGAGGAACAACTCGACGAGTCCCAGTTATTCTTCAAGCTACTCGTCGAGTCTGCTCATCTGACTCGGCGAGTCCATGCCATGCAGCCGCTCAAACTGCTCCCTAAGGTCGGAACTGCTCCGACCATTCATAGGTCTGGCCTTCCTAGACTGATCCATCATGTATGGTCCTCATTTTGGTGCTCATGCCACACCCCAAGACTTATAATTCACATGTTGACCTAAGGCATAAGGATTTCAATCCAAAACCTTCACCAACTCCCGAGATGCACAGACATGGGGGTATTCTGGACCTCCAAGGGTCCTAATACAGGGTTACAATCATTTGGGGAACAAGGGTAACATTCAATCTATCCATAAAAGGGTTCCATAAACCCTAATCCTCTAAATACGTCACCATAGCAGAGTACACACGAATTCTAACCTGGATAATGTGTTCTCTGTGTCCCCAATCCTCAGAATGTGACCCCCTTGCTGTTCCTTTAGCCAAGCCCTTCTCTTCTTTGCACAACAACTCCTTCAAAATCACCAATGGCCTTCAATCTTGCTCTAGATGCACACAATCGATTTAGGGTTCTTCTCAGAAGGGTAAAACGAACAATGACGGCCTATTAGTCCTTTTTATACGCCCCAAAACTGAACGGCTAGGGTTTTCGCTAAACAGCGCTGACTCGCCAAGTCCCTATCTGACTCGTCGAGTCCAGTCACGAACCCGCGACCAGGTCTGCGATCCTACTCGGCGAGTCTGGCTCCAACTCGCCGAGTCCCCCCTTAAAACACCCCATAAATATAATTTCAACAATACTTGAGATTCCGGGCTGTTACACCAAACAACATATCTTCAGGTTTTGGTGCTGGAATTGGTCTACAATCATTACCTTTGACTGTTTTGGACTTATAAAACCTATTTTTAATGTGGCAATGATTATGTTAAACCAATTACAATGCTATAATCAAAGTTTCAAGCTTATATATGTTTATGCAATTCTTGAAAAATTGTTGATTATGAATGTTCATGCTTGTGAGTTTTAGTTAGATCATAGGTTTTATGTGAAAATTGTTTTGTTAGTATAATTCTTGATCTTAATGAAATTGTATAGACTCCATAACTAGTCCTCAAGTTATGGATTACCAAAAGTTTTTTTTTTTTTTTTTTTTTTATGTTATCTTGGTTATGAGTTGATTTAGATTAACAAAAAATTATGTGTTAGTTGGTTTCAATCCATATTGATCTAAAAGAAGTTCATAAAATATGTTTTTGTAACTTGTCTTCAAGTTATATGAAAAGTCGTATTTATGAATCTTAAAACTCATAATTATTGCCAAAGGTTACTCAAAATGAAGAGTCACTTCTTTAAATTTGTTATTAAAGAATAAGAAGTTACAAAAAATGAAGTGTCTTCATTTTAATGTACATTAAACTCATATGTTATGAAAATGAAAGGTTTTGAATAGTTTCAAAAGTTGCCCTCAAGTTTTTGGAATTTGAAAAGTCTCACACACATTAATGCTTTAATTCCAAACTCGAGAATTTTAAAAGTTAAAATTCAAACTTTATGGACTTTATTAAATTAATTAAAGTTTTTAATTAAAAGAGTTAATAGTTCCATAATGACATGGTTTAAGATTAATTAAATTAAGAGTATAGTTTAATTAATTAGATTAAGCCACCAAGTATTTTAAATGTGTAAAATACACCCTTATACTATTATAATATTAAAAGTTAATACTTATATATATGTATAAGAGTAAAGTCAATCTTACCGTTAGTAGGTCACATTCACGAAGCCATTCTCTAAGGGGGTATAAGGTTACCACTTATAAAATGGCAGTTTAATGGGTGTCCACTCGCACCCACCGCTTCCTTGACTGGTGGAGGGTCGTTAGCAGAACGGGTATGATAGGACTATAATTCTCCCTTCATTAAAAGTATAATGATAAATACTAAGTAACTAAACACTTATAAATTCCCAATCTTAGTTACTTAGGAAAATGTGAAATGGTGCTAACCCATGAAATTGCACTTTGCACCTTGTTTAGTCGTTAGTGGAGCGTGTGTGGTTAACCGGCACACTAACCTGGCACTGACCAAGTGTGGCAAAGTGTAACTTAAATTTATCATAGATCGATGGAGCGTGTGTGGTTAACTGGCACATCTATTAGGTGATAAATATTAAGGGTACCAAGTATATTTTCATGGTTATTCACACCTTGTTTGTGATCCTCGGCATCCCAGTCACAAACTTGAGAGGGCACAATCAAGATTAAAACATGCCATTGAAAGTTCAATGTATCTCAAAAGATCTAGGAGTTTCAAATCCAATTAAAACTTAATTATATTTCATTTTTCATGGTGGAAATTGTTAAATCATCATTTACCTACCTTCAACTATTTTATAACTTAGATTACGGCATCCCTCTTCCAGTTATAAGTAGGTTGTTGGGTCCTAGCCTTAATATTTCATATTAGGTGTTATATTAAGGACTTTAAATCAATTAACTTGAATGTGTCCCTAATAAATGTCTCCTTCAGACAACTATGGTCTTCCCAAATCTTTAGGAACAAACTTCCTAATGAAGATGATATCCCAAATGGCAACCAAGGTGAAAGATCAATCCCTTTGTTATGCGTTAGTTGGACTAGAAACCATACTTCACTTCCTCTAACTCCTCCAATAAATCTCCCTATCCCACAAGTTTCAAGACTTGATAAGTACTAAGTTACTCAGTCCCTATTGGCAAGCAAAGTCTATATATGCATACATCTTAGAGGTTAAGTCACATATTGACAAGCTGGGAGAGTCGAGTGTCGAAGTCTCAGGGTAGCTGGGTGTTGACTTGTTTCTTCAGTCACTCCCTGATGATAGATCACGGCATGACCCTTAATGATCTTATATATTTGCTTGATGATGCTGAATCAACAATGATTTGGAGCATTGGTAAAACAAATTAGATTGGAAGATCTACTTCCCAAACCTATTTGGACATTGACAATGGTGACATTGGAAGTCCAGAAAATCTTTCTCTTCCCAATTGAAAGGGATCGACCATGATCAAGTCGTTTGACCTAATGGTAAGGAGAAAGTCTAAGTATGTGATAGTCTTGTATACCATTTGCAAAGAGTCCATATATTTCTTTTGCAAATAAAAGGACATTGGTTGCGAAGCTACCCAATTTACCTGAATTTCATAAGGAAGGTAAAGTAAAAAAGTTTGACTTTGCTTCGGGTAAACTCCATTATCTAACTCTGTTAAGTCACTTTTTGAGATTATTCATACATGATGTAATGTAATTACATTTTGATGTTTTGGAAGAATTAACGGAAGCTTAAAGTATGATTATGCTGACTCTGATCGCGAAGATGGATTTCGATCACATGGTCCGATGATCAGAATTTTGAGTTGTTGCATAAGAGTTATGATATATATTGCTTAGGAATAGACAACAAAATGTTTTTGTATTTGCATTGTAAGGATATGTTTTTCCGCACGCTTTTAAAATAAAAGAAAATTTTTGTTTTATTTATTTTAAGTATCCTTACAATGGCATTTGTGAAAAATTGTTGTTTATATGTTTCCATTGAAAAGCAATATTGGTAAATGGATTTGATTTTGTCATTTGTGGTAGTGTCATAATTTACCAAGTAAGGAAAGATTCTCATCACCCAAGTTTCAATTGGATAGAAACTTGGAATCACGCAAGTTGTATTGTATGACGATTTCGAAATTTTCATCTTTGGGAAATTAACACTAATTCCTTGTTCACATGTACATGTGAGTCAAGTGAAGGACTAAATGATTAGGTACACTTGGTTGTGTGCTGGTCAGGTCCACCACAAAGGTTGATAAGATTATTCGTTATGCTTTACTAAAGTTTAGTAAATATGGTTATACTTACAAGTTTAAGAGTAATTCTGAAACATTGGAAAGGTTTCAATGTATGACCGAATGGATAAGAAGAATCAAATAAGGCAGGAAGATAAAAGTTTCTCCAATATGAAGAGATAGGAGAGTACTTGAGTATCTTGTTTTATGATTATCTTATTGATTATGAAACCATATCACAATTGATCCTCTAAGGACACCTTAGTGCATTCGTTTGGCTAAGGAGAGGAATCATGAATTGTTGAAATGGTTAAATCAAAAGATAAATCATACTTCGTTCCAAAATTAAATCTTAGAGTCATACTCCAAGATTGAGCCTTGAGTGACCTAATATTAAGAAAAGTTTAAAACACTTGTAAACACTTGTACATTTGAAATTGGTAAGTTGTGATGTTTTGGATAAAATAAAGACCAACTAAGGCCAAATGTGTGAAATGTTTGTCTTGATTAGAATGCACACTATCTCTTAATATTTGGCAAGAGAGTCTTATATGTCAAGAGGGTAGTGGGTGTCTAAAAGATCCTGAAATAGTTTCAAGAACTATTCAAGAGTATTGTTAATCACTAGCCCACGACTTAAGGTTTGTAACCTATCATGTTGACATATTCATGTTTTATGCCTATTCCAGTTAGAGTTGAATATGCATGTGAGTTCTATGTGTTCTCAATTGTTTTCATAACAACCTAGAAGTAATGGTACGCCCTTGTGCTGCAGGGTGGCAAAAAATTAAGATTGAACAAGTTCAATCCATATGTGTTTGGATTTGTCACTAACCTTGTCTTGTGATCATGGTTTTGACAAATTCATATGGATAGGAACACATACACCATAAAATCTAAGTGTCATAAGGTTTCTCCTAGATTCATGAAAATGATGGTGAGGAAACTCTTTCAATAGGTAGATTTAAGTAGATAGCAATTGTAATGTTTGCATTCTCATGTCGTTAGTGGAACGTGTGTGGTTAACCGACACACTAACTAGTGAGAATGGTAAAAGGTTTGGAAACACATGTGAGCTATCTAAGGAAAGGTGTAGGATTTTGATAAAGTTTTATCAAAGCATCTCATATCAGAAATCTGAACTTTGGTAAGAAAGTCAATAAAGTATTGATTTTCAGAAGTCCATTTGATTTTTGAGTACATGTCAAAGCTAGTGGGAGCATAAGTGTTGTGCTAATAATCATCATGTTAGTTGGAGCATGATAATCATGATAAGTGTTGCAAGTTAGCAATGTTATCTGTAGGAAACAAAAGTTTCAATTAGTTTTGAAAAGTTGTTTTGCTATAATTAAGGGAGAGGATTTTATAATTCATTCCAATTCTACAAGCTTAGATTGCGATTTTAATCAACTTTAGTCAAGAATATATACAAATGTTATGTTGGAATGGTTTAATATAAGAAAATTCTATATATGTTGCATTCTTAAAATTCGATTATGATTACAACATCCCTCTTCATAGTTCGAATTATGAAAACATGGCAAATAGAAATTTTATAGCAAAAGACTGGTAAAGTACCATGTCTTTATTTAAGACATCATGAATTGTGTCCCATATGCTTCGGGCATATGATCAATTACATGTGCTATAATATTCATCAATTACAAATTTTCATAATGCTTAGGGCATTAAGCAGGGAAAAGAGATTAGAACTGGATATGACTAAAATGATTAAGCAATTGTCGAGGACCATTTGAGGTTTACCAAAGATTGGTTACTCATGGACAATTAGGATTATAGAGTACGGACGATATTGACTTATTTTGAAAAGAGGCAACTCTTGTTCAAGAGTGATGGTCAAAATGGGAATATGGAATTGTTTCCATAGGTGGAAGTTATTCTTTGAATCTGTGTAAGAATAAAGAACTTAATGCAAAGAAGGATGTTTAAAGGAATGTACTTTGAATTTGAGACTTCATTTCCATGGAATTTCTCTCCATTGAAATACAATGTAACGTATTTTTCCAAAGCTTTGTGACTTCTGTGCATAGTCATTACAAGGGGATCATTGCATATAAGTTTAGAATCTAACATATTACAATAAATGGCAAGAGTTTGGTATTCTTACATTTAAAAAAGGGATTTGCATTATGAAATGAGCATCATTGGAGTTATGTTTAATTGATATGTTTCACAAGAGAAGGACCACAAGTGAACATAGTGTGCATGCTTGGAGTATGGCATGATTATTGTTTTATTCAAGTATTAAGCTGATAAAATCGAAACATTGAATAATGAGTAATCAATATGGTGCTTAGATAAAAGGGTTTTTGTTTACACTCAAGAGTTTGGGGCCATATAGGATTAAGTATAATTCTTGTGTTTCACTTTGTATGTTTTGACTTCTAGAATAACTTGGTCGTTCTTCCCGACTGACTAAGTTATTCAAACCATCCACAGCCAATCATATGTTGGAAGTAGATATGAATCAAGACTGTCATGAATTTGGTTTCTAAGATTTGTCTAATGTGCATTAGACATAGCAATGGTTGCTACAACATTCACGAATGCTCATAAGTTCTGAGTATTGGATTAAACCCACGCTCATTTCAATCACTTCATGGATTATCATGAGTGAATCATGAGACGATACTATCCTATATTCTTCAAACCTAGAGATATGAGTTGGTTATACATTAATTGCAAAAAAATGCTTTGGTAACTCGATGCTATAAAATGTGCCTTTGTGTATGATTCAACGAGTAGTTAGTACAAGCATATGAGTCAAAGTTTATCCATTCCTTTTACCCTTAAAGGGATAAAATTAATATCTGTGGGCCCCTTGATGATTTAGTGATGACACCCATAAGTGCTTGGCCAAGCCTAGACTGATTTGATTTGTTCAATTAGTCGGTCGTCATAAATCAGACATCGGGAAACAACAAATGGAAAGAGGTAATGATTATAAACCATGTCTCAGTCCATATGATATCTAGAATGGAGGAATATATGATCACTTATCTAATAGATGTGTCATTGATTTGTTCAGAGTTCGGCAACAACTTTTTAGAGCTACGATTGCAGGTCAGGCTGTGAAGTTATACTTCCAATAATAATTATTAGACTTATCTAAATGGGAGACTATTGGATTAGTGTCTAAGTCCATAACTTTAATTGGTATATATACTTGACCTGACCCGACATGGTCCATTTGGGTTGCATGGCATCGCAACATTTGGGTAGACCTTTTAATGAGAAGAGGATATTTGTGACATATTAATATATTATAAGTTCTAATATATTAGTATGAAATCATATTATTTAATTAATATTGATCAAGAATTAATTTGGTGATCAAAAGAGACTAATTAAATGTATGAGGATTGATTGTGCAAATCGATGATTCTTATATATGTGGTCTTATGATCCATGGTTCCTTATGTTGGGATTAACCGATGTGGTGGCCCATGGATACTCCATGGAGGTTAAAACCAATGGAGCATAAGGAATGGGTAAAGTCATGGGTGTAACACTAATGTGCACACTATATAAAGACCGCATTAGTTGGTGAAATTGGCAATAGTGCATAACATTGAGGGCAAGCCGATTTCATAGAGTGATAAGACTCATATCTTCTCTCATGGTTATTCCAAGTTTTTCATGGTGTTGTGTGAACCGTTTGAGGTGTCACACTTGGGGCACTAGGATCTTGAGCTCCATGGGATCAAGCACCAACAAAGAGGTATGTAATTATACTAATTTTTATATTACTTGTACTTCATAATATGCTAGTTAGGATAATACCTTGGAAAAATTGATATTTGCATGTATAATATAGAAAACATAGATCAAAGGTATTTAGGGTTGCATGTACACCATAAGAGTGTTAGAATGCTCAAAACCCAAAACTTTTTCACCCTCTCTTCCTTATGTTCGGCCGAAGACACTTAGACACACATCAAACACATTTTCATTCACTTTGCTCTCAAGAAATTCCTCTCATCTTTTCTCTCAATAGTTTGAGCATCCTCACCACAAAATCGATCCTAGGCATTTTGGTAAGTTCCTTGTGAATCTCAAAGTGCTTTTGTACATGTTTGTGTTAAGATCATTCCATTTACATACTCATTTTCGTGTGTATTAAACTTAGAACACTTGAAATTTCGAGAATCTCTTCAATTTACACAAGGATAGGGTCAACAACTTCTTTCTTCTTCTTCCTATCACACGATATCATCAAGGTGAGCTTCATACCCCCATCTTTTCATGTTTTTCATACTTTACCAGGGGGGGGATACAAGTCAAGTCTTGTTTACCCTTGGATATTTGCATGCACCATCATGTTTATGTAACATATTGTGCTTATGATGTTGAATATCTCATACTAACACACAATAAATCATGATTTACAAGCTTCATGTATGCTAGAATAAGTTTATCCTTTGGATAATTGCATCTATCATAGTTATGTGTTGAAAATGGAACAAATTCTTGGATAATAAGATTTTTATCATGTGATAGCTACATTAAAATCATGAAATAAGTGTTTTTAACATCTTTGTTACATACTATTTTCATGATCTAGGTTTATTCACTCAAAAATGTCAAATTCATGGCATGCATATGTTCAAGCATGTTTAACTCATGGACATATGCATGTTCACCTGTTGAACTTTACACCAATGTTTGAATAAAATAAGTTTTAAAGTTATTAAATAGGTGTTGTAAAAATCGTGAGTTATTAGATTAAAAAAAATATATATTTTGTGTTACAAAACTTTCAAACCGGTTACGATGTGTTAAACAAACTACAAAGCTTGATATTTTGCTAAAAATAATTTTATTAGGAAAATAGTCTCAACTATGTTATGACTATTTTGATGGCTTAAAGCCTAAGATATTATGCTATTTTTACAACATATGTTACAATTAGACATGTTCACTAATGATTATTTACAAAAAGTACGATAAATAATTTAACCAAAATGGTATACAAAACAGAATTTATGATAGAAGAATTCGTGCGTCATAATTTGCCTATAATAAAGCTCATAAAGCATGAGTAATAAATCACATGTCAAGAAATCTGTAAAACGCGTGTCATAAACAGCAAGTCATGAAACTTGTGAATCCTGTGTCATAAAACTTTAGTCATAAATTCACACTTGTAAGGTCATTTTCATTATTCAATAATGGGAGTCAAAGTTCGCGTAAATACATTAAGGCTCTAGTGAGACACTATCTTCTCCGTACCTACCTATTGTACGTTCTAAGTCCTGCATTATAACTATAACATCGTGAATTTCAAAACAAAATTTTCAAATTTTCGTAAAACATAATTCATTTAATATTGATAAAACAACCATATTAATTATCCAACTAAAATCAATACAAATTCCCAAGATCACAAATGTATAAACTCCGTGTGTGTGTACGGATCAAGCCGGCGCCTTCCCGCGGTCGTCACTAGTACCTGAAACAATAACATCAAACACTGTAAGCACAAAGCTTAGTGAGTTCCCCAAAATACCACATATATCACATATTAGCCACTCGAGGCTATAACTCTGTGGGTCCGTGCACCCAAACTCTGTGAACCTTAGGTTCTAACTCTGTAAACATGCACAACATAAATAAAATAGAGATAATGCAGTACAACACATCACATACATAACATACAAATACTCTATCACATAACTCTGGTTACCTACTCAAGGTAAAGTATAGTGAGAAAATTCACCTCGCGTATCTCAGGATCTCACGAATCCTAGAAATCCCTCGTGCTCAATCCTCCGAGCTCTAATCCTCCTATAACATCATATGTCTCTGATTAACACTTTATACCACTAAGGTTGACTATCCCTAAGAAGTCAACACAGGTCAACTCCGATCAACGGTCAATGGTCAACTTTGACCGGACTCGGCGAGTGCGCTAGGGCAACTCGGCGAGTCTAGACGTTTTCACCAACTCTCTAGGATTCCCTTCCTACACGTCGAGTACTCCCCCTGACTCGACGAGTTCCACCTGGAAGAATCGCGGGGCCACCCCGACTCAACTCGCTGAGTCTCAAGAACAACTCGGTGAGTCCCAGTTCAACTCAGTCCACCTGTCGACCCTCTCTAACTCACCCTGACTCACTGAGTCAGCCTATGACTCGACTGGACCACTCACTGAGCGAACTCAAGGCAATCTTCAAACTACTCGCCGAGTCTGTTCATCGGACTCGGCGAGTCCATGCCATGCAACCACTCCAACTTGCTTCTATGGTCAGATCTGCTCCCACAATTTATAGATTTGGCCTTCCTAGACTGATTCATCACGTAAAGCCCCTAGCTTGGTATCCATAACACACCCCATGGCTCATAAATAGCATTTTGACCTAAGGCATAAGGATTCCAATCCAAAACCTCCATTGATTCCCAAAAAGCTTGGGCAAAGGGACACTCTAGACCTCCAAGGGTCCAGATCTATGGTTTAAATCGCTTAAGGGACCAAGGGAGCACTAGATCTAGCCACAAGAGGGTTCAACAAACCCTAAAACAAAATAAACATCAACATGGAAAAGGATAGCTCGAAAGTATAACCACAATAGTGATGCTCTGGACTCCAAATTCTCAGAAAATGGCTCCACTTTCTTTCCCTTAGTTGGTTCTCCCTTTCCTTGCAAAATGACACCTCCAAGATCAATAATGGCCGCCTACTTTGCTCCAAACGCTTACACTCGATTAGGGTTTCACTCAAGGGACTGGTGAGCACAAATGACGGCCATAAGGCCCTTTAAATAGGTCCCAAACCTGAGAAATTAGGGTTTCATTACACAGCACGGACTCGCCGAGTCCATATCCTGGACTCGCCGAGTCCAGGCGCGATCCCGCGACCAGATCCGCGAACCTACTCGGCGAGTCTGAGCTCCGACTCGCCGAGTCCCCTCTCAGAATACCAAAATCATAAACATAAAAGCTACCTGGAAATCCGACTGTTACAACTCTCCCCCACTAGAACTAGACTTCGCCCTTGAAGTCTCGCTCTGGAAATAGCTCCGGATGCTGCTCCTGCATCACACGCTCTGGCTCCCAGGTCATCTCCGATCCCCTCCGGTGTTGCCACTGAACCAACACCAGAGGTACCTCCTTATTCCTCAGAACCTTGATCTTCCGATCTCTGATGGCCACTGGTCTCTCGGCATAATTCAGGCTTGCATCCACCTGAATATCCTCTAATGGAACCACTGCCGATTCATCAGCTATACACTTTCTCAACTGCGACACATGAAAAGTGTCGTGGATCTGCCCCAACTCTGCTGGAAACTCCAAACGATAGGCTACCCGGCCTACCCTCGCAATCACACGAAATGGTCCAATATACCGGGGCCCCAACTTTCCCCTCTTCCTGAATCGAATCACTCCTTTCCAAGGAGAAATCTTCAGGAGAACGAAGTCGCCAACCTGAAACTCAAGCTCGGACCGGCGTCTGTCTGCATAACTCTTCTGTCGGCTCTGGGCGGTCAATAACCTCTGTCTGACCTGTTGTATCTGCTCTGTCGTCTGAATCACGATCTCTGTACTGCCCATCACTCTCTGCCCAACCTCTCCCCAACAAATGGGGGTCCGACACCTCCTACCATACAACAGCTCAAAGGGCGGCATACCAATGCTCGAATGATGGCTGTTATAGTAGGAAAACTCTGCCAAGGGTAAATACGCATCCCAGCTACCCCCGAAATCCAACACACATGCTCGAAGCATGTCCTCAAGCGTCTGAATCGTCCGCTCACTCTGGCCGTCTGTCTGAGGATGATATGCGGTACTAAAATGCAATCTAGTACCCAACTCCTCACGAAATTTCTTCCAGAATCTGGAAGTGAAACGCACATCACGGTCCGAAACAATCGAGATCGGCACCCCATGCCAAGATACCATTTCTCTCACATAAACCTCCGCCAACTTCTCTGCCGAAGAACTCTCACTGATGGCAAGGAAGTGAGCGCTCTTTGTCAACCTATCCACAATCACCCAAATTGCATCAACTCCTCTGGCAGTCCTCGGCAATTTGGTGATGAAATCCATAGTGATCTGTTCCCACTTCCACTCAGGAACCTCCAATGGCTGCAACTTGCCATGCGGTCTCTGGTGCTCGGCCTTAACCCTTCGGCAGGTCAAACACCTCTCGACAAACCATGCGACGTCCCTCTTCATACAGGGCCACCAATACTCTTTCCTCAAATCCAAATACATTTTCGTATCCCCGGGATGGATCAAAAATTTCGATCGATGCGCTGCCTCCATCAAAGTAGTACGCGTATCGCCCACAAACGGTACCCAAATCCATCCCTGAAAAGTCATAAGCCCTCGACCATCCAAAACAAACTTTGAAACCAAACCAACGACCCGTTCCCTCTTCTGCATCTCTGGTTGCACAGTCTCGGCCTGTGCCCCACGAATGGCATCCAGTACTGGAGCTATCATGGTCAATCTCAAACATACATCTCGCAGTGGAGTGCTCTCCGCCCTGCGGCTCAACGCATCAGCTACCACATTAGCCTTGCCCGGGTGGTACAGGATCTCACAATCATAATCCTTGACCACATCCAACCACCTCCTCTGTCGCATATTTAGGATGGGCTGATCCATCAAGTACTTCAAACTCTTATGGTCCGTGTATATCGTACAACGAACCCCATACAAGTAGTGACCCCAAATCTTGAGGGCAAACACTACTGCCCCCAACTCTGGATCATGCGTGGGATATCTCATCTCATGAGGCTTCAACTGCCTCGATGCATATGCTATCACATGCCCTTTCTGCATCAGTACCGCACCCAGCCCTAAAATCGATGCATCACAAAATACTACAAAATCTTCCATCCCTTCCGGGAGAGCTAATACCGGGGCTTCGCACAACCTTTGGTGAAGCGTCTCAAAGGAGGTCTGCTGCTCGGGACCCCATGAAAATGCAACACCCTTTCGGGTCAATCTGGTGAGTGGCACTACGATCTTGGAGAAATCCTTGATAAATCTCCGATAATACCCTGCCAACCCAAGGAAGCTCCTGATCTCAGAGGGTGACTTCAGCACCTCCCAACTCATCACCGCCTCAACCTTGGCCGGATCGACCAATATCCCTTCCCGATTAACAAGATGTCCTAAAAACTGGACCTCCCGCAACCAGAAATCGCACTTGGAGAATTTTGCATAAAGTTTCTCCGATCTCAAAACCCCAAGGACCTCCCTCAAATGCTCCTCATGCTGCTCTCTAGATCTCGAATATACCAAAATATCATCGATAAATACAATCACCGATCGATCCAACATCGGCCTGCATACCCTGTTCATGAGATCCATGAACACAGTCGGGGCATTGGTGAGCCCAAAAGGCATCACCACAAACTCATAATGCCCATATCGCGTCCTAAACGTTGTCTTCTGGACGTCCTCATCCCACACTCTCACCTGATGATAGCCCGACCTCAAATTGATCTTGGAGAACCAAGATGCTCCCTGTAACTGATCGAATAAATCGTCGATCCTCGGCAACGGGTAACGGTTCTTGACCGTCAGCTTGTTCAATTCTCGGTAATCAATACACATTCGATGTGAACCGTCCTTCTTCTTTACAAACATAATGGGCGCTCCCCACGGCGAGCTACTCGGCCGGATAAACCCCTTCCCCAGCAGCTCCTGAAGCTGCGAGGATAACTCTTGCGTCTCCGGAGGTGCAAGACGATAAGGCACCTTAGCGGTAAGCGTGGCCCCCGGAACCAAATCAATACTTAACTCTACTTGCCTCACGGGAGGCACACCCGGTAACTCTTCGGGAAAAACATCTGGAAACTCACGCACCACCGGAACCTCCTCCACTGAACTCGGTCTCTCGGAAGCCACCCGCGTATCCATCACATATGCCACAAAACCCTTACAGCCATGCTGTAGACACTGCCTCGCCCTAGCGGCCGAACAAAAGGCTGATCCTGAACATGTACCCTCGCCATACACTGAAAGAACTCCCCCACTAGGGTCTCGTATGGTCACCAGCTGACCCTCACAGTCGATAACCGCGCCGAATCGGCTCAACCAGTCCATGCCTACAATGAAGCAGACATCACCCATCGTAATAGGAATCAGATCAATCGGAAACTCAACCCCAAAAATCTCTAACACACATCCCCAGAGAACCTCCGTGGCACAAATCACTCTATCGGCAGCTATGGAAACCCTCAGAGGCCGACTCAATGCCTCACGACTAACACTGATATGCTGACTAAAGGCCAAAGATACAAAAGACCGACTCGCACCCGAGTCAAATAACACTAAAGAAGGCACGGAGTTCACAAGGAAGGTACCTCCGCATAACATAATATAAGCATAATATCTCAACATCAAAATAAATACATGAAAGGAAACGTACCAGCCACAACATCGGGCGCGGCGCGGACCTCCTCCGCAGTCAGCTGAAAGGCTCTCCCTCGAGCTCTCGGCGCCTCGGCCTTCACAGGCCGACTCTCTGTAGCTCTGATGGCGGCAGGAGCAGATCCATGTGATGCTCCGCGCAACTGCGGACACTCCGCCTTCCGGTGTCCGGTCTGGTTGCAGTGAAAACACACTGCAAACCCCTTGGGGCAGTCCTTGGCCATATGCCCCTCCTTGCCACATTTGTAGCAAGATCCCACTCGACAGACTCCATCATGACCCTTGCCGTACTTCCCGCAAGTGCGGCCCTTCTGGCTCCCTGGTTTGGGATCAGCGGGCTTGGCCCGCTTGGCTGCCGGTTGAGACTGTGCCGGTCGCCGATCCCTCCCCTGAGACTCCGCCTCCGCCCTGGCCTGAGTCTCAAGCTCAATCTCCCTCTTCCAGGCATTTGCCTGAAGCTCAGCAAATGTCCGGTACGAGGAGTTTGCGGCGAACTCCCGAATATCCCGCCTCAAAATGCTCAAGTAGCAGCTCATACGTGCCTGTTCAGTGGACACGTGCTCAGGGTAGAACATCGCCCTCTCATGGAACATCCTCGTGATCGCTGTAACTGACTCAGTACCCTGCTTAAGGGTCAGAAACTCCTGTGCCAAACGCTCCCTCTCCACCTGGGGAACGTACTCATCCCGGAACATGGTAGTGAACCTCTCCCAGGTTACCGCCGAAAGCTCAGCAGGCGTATAATGTGCCGTCAAAAACTTCCACCAGTCCTTCGCTCCCATGCGAAGCTGGTTCAGCGCGAACCGAACCTTCAGATGCTCAGGAGATGAGCAAGTGAAGAAGCACCCCTCTATATCAGATATCCACCTCATACCTGCCACCGGATCCTGTGTCCCATCAAACTCTGGTGGTTTGGTGTTGCTGAACTCCCGAAACAGCAACGCATCACCTCCCTGGGGTCTCGCAGCAGCGATCGCTGCGGTAGCCGCTGCAACAGCAGCCTCAGAAAGAGCGGCATAACGCTCGTCAAACGTCTCAATCAATGCGGTCTTAATAGACCCGAACATCTCTGGTATCTCTGCTCTGATGACCGCAACCACCTCCTCATGAATGATCTGCCGAATCTCCTCATCACTAGCCTCGACACCCTCCGGCATATGACGTGTCCTCACCATGATCAACCTCTGAAATACAACATACGATAAATTAGAATCCGCTCGAGCATACTCACACTCGACAATCCATCCCTCCTTGATTCTTGGTATTCCAAAGATTCTTATTTGGACCGTGCACCGCCCCAGTGCTTTCAGTAGTATGGGCCCGGTACTACTGTCCACACCGTCTCAGTACACACCCCAAATCTTCCTCTTCGGATGCCAAATCCCAAGTACTCTATCATGCGTAGACCACTCTCTAATAGATCTCTCATAAGTCCATCGCTACTACCTACTCACTCTCAGGCATCTCATAGCAGCTCAGCTCTCCCTAGGCTAAGGCATCACAAATCAGGCCACTATAGTCCTAATAGCAATACCTAGCCTACTCTAGCATGCAGATACATCATATCAATAACGATATTACATAATATAAATGTATTTTGGGAAATCACCGTTCGGGCGCTGATTGATCGTACACACATTTCTTCCTTGAATTTTTCCTTTTTCAAGAAAATCTTTTACTCTTAGAAAGTTAAGTTTTCTTTTTGAAAATATTTTTCCAAATCCTTAGTTTGAGTTCAAATACTCCCAAACGTGTACCCGAATCCCTCAAACCAAGGCTCTGATACCAAATTGTAACACCGTGAATTTCAAAACAAAATTTTCAAATTTTCGTAAAACATAATTCATTTAATATTCATAAAACAACCATATTAACTATCCAACTAAAGTCAATACAAATTCCCAAGATCACAAATGTATAAACTCCGTGTGTGTGTACGGATCAAGCTGATGCCTTCCCGCGGTCGTCACTAGTACCTGAAACAATAACATCAAACACTGTAAGCACAAAGCTTAGTGAGTTCCCCAAAATACCACATATATCACATATTAGCCACTCGAGGCTATAACTCTGTGGGTCCGTGCACCCAAACTCTGTGAACCCTCAGGTTCTAACTCTGTAAACATGCACAACATAAATTACATAGAAATAATGCAGTACAACACATCACATACATAACATACAAATACTCTATCACATAACTCTGGTTACCTACTCAAGGTAAAGTATAGTGAGAAGACGCACCTCGCGTATCTCGGGATCTCATGAATCCTGGAAATCCCTCGTGCTCAATCCTCCGAGCTCTAATCCTCCTATAACATCATATGTCTCTGATTAACACTTTATACCACTAAGGTTGACTATCCCTAAGAAGTCAACACAGGTCAACTCCGGTCAACGGTCGATGGTCAACTTTGACCGGACTCGGCGAGTGCGCTAGGGCGACTCGGCGAGTCTAGACGTTTTCACCAACTCTCTAGGATTCCCTTCCTACACGTCGAGTACTCCCCCTGACTCGACGAGTTCTACCTGGAAGAATCGCGGGGCCACCCCGACTCAACTCGCTGAGTCTCAAGAACAACTCGGCAAGTCCCAGTTCAACTCAGTCCACCTATCGACCCTCTCTAACTCACCCTGACTCACTGAGTCAGCCTATGACTCGACTGGACCAGTCGCTGAGCGAACTCAAGGCAATCTTCAAACTACTCGCCGAGTCTATTCATCGGACTCAGCGAGTCCATGCCATGCAACCACTCCAACTTGCTTCTATGGTCAGATCTGCTCCCACAATTAATAGATCTGGCCTTCCTAGACTGATTCATCACGTAAAGCCCCTAGCTTGGTATCCATAACACACCCCATGGCTCATAAATAGCATTTTGACCTAAGGCATAAGGATTCCAATCCAAAACCTCCATTGATTCCCAAAAAGCTTGGGCAAAGGGACACTCTAGACCTCCAAGGGTCCATATCTATGGTTTAAATCGCTTAAGGGACCAAGGGAGCACTAGATCTAGCCACAAGAGGGTTCAACAAACCCTAAAACAAAATAAACATCAACATGGAAAAGGAGAGCTCGAAAATATAACCACAATAGTGATGCTCTGGACTCCAAATTCTCAGAAAATGGCTCCACTTTCTTTCCCTTAGCTGGTTCTCCCTTTCCTTGCAAAATGACACCTCGAAGATCAATAATGGCCTCTTACTTTGCCCCAAATGCTCACACTCGATTAGGGTTTCACTCAAGGGACTGGTGAGCACAAATAACGGCCATAAGGCCCTTTAAATAGGTCCCAAACCCGAGAAATTAGGGTTTCATGACACAGCGCGGACTCGCGGAGTCCATATCCTGGACTCCCCGAGTCCAGGCGTGATCCCGTGACCAGATCCGCGATCCTACTCGGCGAGTCTGAGCTCCGACTCGCCGAGTCCCCTCTCAAAACACCAAAATCATAAACATAAAAGATACCTGGAAATCTGGCTGTTACAATAACGAGAGTCTCCTGGAGGGAGACCGAGATAGTTGTGTATAGATCTATACAGGGATTGACACCCCCACACCTGAGCTATTCGCTACAGCTAGATGAGACCAATCTAGGGTGACAAATATCTTACCGATTCCGATGCCTGAAGAACGTCGTGACAGACATAACAGTTACATCAAGCATGGTTATAATACCTCACTCAGGGATTAACAATACTATCTTGATTTAGAGGAAGCTTACACATCACCAATTTTGTAAAATGTAAAAATGCATTTTTTTCCTCCCGGTACACTATTACTTTTCACTACTGGTCTAGGGTTTAAGACCGCAATTTTTATAAGACAAAAAATATTGGGTTTTCCAGGGAACATACATTTCACAATTACAAACAAAGGAAAACCAAGGACATGCATGCATATATGCACAATTTTGGAAACAAGGCTTACAAATCATTTTCATAGAAAATGTCGGATTTTCTGGAGATACACCAACTATTTTCAATCAAAGATGTTAGAAATATTTTCATACAAATATTCTTATGAACTCACCAACATTCAATGTTGATGATTTTCAAAATGACTTGTATTCTCAGAGAACTAGTAAGCAAGTACCTAAGATCCAAATTTGCTGCATTTCGGAATGTCTTACTTTTTTGGTACTTTTGTGTAATTGATGAACAAATACGATATTTAAAGAATGTAAGTTTCTATCTTCAATGTATGTTATTTGGGTTGCTATGTCCATTTATATTCAACTGTGATGATACAATACAATGACGTCATCCGACACCAGATGTTTCTGCCATCCTGGTTCGGGGGTGTGACAGATTGGTATCAGAGCATTATTTATAGTGAACTAGTATACCTAACCATACAAGCTATACAACTACAAATACAATAGGACTAAAACACCCTAACTAAAAGTATACTATCCAAAAATACAAGTATTTTATAAAAGTATACATACATTCATATTAGGAGTAGTGTCATAACAAGAAACAAATAAAAAGTCCTTAGAGGAGTTGGGCATTGTGACTAAACCTAGATAGTTATGTAGTCATATCTAGGGTAAATATAGCCTCATCAACTATATTTATTTGAGATATGACTAACATTTGTTTAAGGGTGGTCGAGGTGGGCAACAAATCTAAAACTTACCAATTTTAAATCAAAAGGGTCTAAGAACAAAACTAAAAGAAATAAAATACTATAGGGGTATTTTGGTATTCTATCTATTTTCTCGTACTTATATATTCTCAGACAGACGCCATGACAGACTTTCACCACCAAGGAGATCCTTTTCCCCTAAACCTGGGGAATGGGGGATGGATAGAGGAGGATCCAGAGGAGGATCGAAAGAGATCGATGAGGAGGAGTTCGATGAGGAGGTCGAGGAGGAGGAGGAGGATGATTCGGACGCAGAGTCCAAATTTATTGACCCTCTCTACATGGCTAGGGCTCCAACGCATCGATTGGGCTACAATGGCCCTACGACCTACTGGGCTTATGATCTAGAGAAATGGAGCATGCACCAAAAATAGTGTCCACCTATTGGGATGGGGCGAGGGTTCTATAACCTTTACCATGGAGTACCCACTAACCGAGACCTTCCTGTTTTGATCCGATGGATCACAGATATTGGTGATCAGGCTCAGACGACGACCAACTGAGTCAGGGAGATGAGAGCAGTTGTGGAGCTTACGGTGGCACCCACTCAGGACCTCGAGAGGAACTTCTACCCCATGGACTGACTTGTCGAGGACCTTACTACCGCCCGAGCGGAAGTAAGGGAATACAAAAAGGGACATGCTGCCCTCGAGGAAAGGGTACTGGCAGCCGAGCGCCTACTAGCTGAGCTGCACGGTGCTTCCACTTCATCCCAGACACTGCAGGGGACTACTCAGTGTGAGTAGGATCTGTCCTACTCCTCGCTATGATAGACTAGATATTGGGTATGAGTTAGTGCTACCCCTTCTTTTATTTTGTTTTAAGTAGGACCGACCCTACATTTAAGTGATTAGACTACTCGGAGGGTTGTTATGTTGCCAGATTATTAAATTGATGTACTATATTATGTACCACTACTTTATTAATAAGGAAGTAAATTTGTGTTATATTTATGGGCGTTGTTATCTGCTATGTTTTATCTACTCAATTTATTTGGTATAACAAGATTTCAATTACATGTACAAAGTAATACTCAACAACCACTAGCTTGACATATATATAAATGCAATGTTACATTACAATAGTGTTCAAAATGTAACTCTGATAAAAAACTAACGTAAATTGCATCTGTGGCAGTAAAATGCCACCCTGAATGTACACCAAGTGCAAGAAGACCACAACACAACCACCATCGCCTACGCCTCCACCACAAATGGATTCGGCCGCATTTCAGGCGGCAGTTTTCGCTGCAGTTATCGTGACTCTGACACATATCAACAATAATGGTGCAAATGGAGGCGGAAGTGGGAATGGAATGGGAAGTTCTAACCAAGAGGTTAATCAAGGGCCTCAATGAGTATGCTCATACAAAGACTTCACAAACGGGAAGCCAAGGCCATTCAACGGAATCAATCTTCCAAATTTGCAGATGTCCGGAAGAAAGCAAAGTGAAATTTGCAACCTATACCTTTGCTGATAGAGCCCTTTCGTGGTGGAATGGCCACATCAAGACTCTAACACTTCCATTGGCAAACTCAATGGCTTAGGAAGACCTCAAGGCCAAGATTCTTGAAGAGTACTATCCTAGAGGGGAGGTACAGATTCTAGATAAGAATTGTGGAATATCACTATAAAGGACTCCGACATTGAAGCTCACATTGTTAGGTTCAGCGACTAGACAATCTTATATCCGAGAATGATCACCTATGAGAGTAAGAAGGTTGAACATTTCATTTGGGGGTTAACTCCCCCGATTCAAGGAAATGTAATCGCTGCAAACCCAACAACGTTCGACAACGCCAAACGCCTCATGCAAAACGTATATGATCATAGAGTACAAAAGGGAATGATGACTTTCGCCACTGAACCGAAGAAAGGAAGTGATAACAAGAAAAAATTGGGAAACAAGAGAAAAGGGAAACAAACTGAGGAAAATACAAAGAAGCAACAGATAGTGGCGGTTCATGTTGCTACCATTCCTGACACACCAGTGCTGACCAAGCCATATGCGGACAATCTCCCAAAATATGATAAATACAACTTTCATCATCACGGTGCATGCCGAGAGATGCACTGCACCAGTTACAATAAGAAAGGGCACACCGCCTGATATTATAGAATGCCAGCATAGCAGACCAATCAACCTACCAATGCTGGTGTAAGTCAAGCATGTTATGGGTTTGGAGAAACTGGCCACTTTAAGAGAATCTACCCAAAGACCAACAATCGAAACACCAGAGGAAAAGGAATAGTCCTAGAAATAGGACATGAGGAAGCCATGAAAGATCCCTCCGTGGTTACTAGTACATTCCTCCTCAACAACGTTTATGCATGCATTTTGTTCGATAGCGGGGCAGAAAGGAGTTTTGTGAGTCATAAATTTAAAACTTGCTCAACTGAAAAACTCAATTATTAAATGAACTATTTAGTGTGGAAATGGCTAATGGGAAAACCGAATAAACAAATGACATATTTTTAGGGTGCACACTAACCTTAAAGAACCACTCCTTCCCAATCGAATTAAGGTCGGTTCCCATAAGGAGTTTTGATGTGATCATCGACATGGATTGGTTAAGCTCCCACCGTGGTAATATTATGTGCTACGCGAAGGCCGTTCGTCTTCACCTACCCAACAACGAAACCCTAGTTATATATTCCCAAAAACCTGGTACGAACCTTTGTCTCATCTCGTGTATCAAGGAAAAAAAAGTGCTTACACAAAAAGAACCATGCCTTCCTAGCCCACATGTTGGATAAAAAGAAAGATGAAAGGAACATCAAGGAGATCCTGGAAGTGTGTGATTTTCCCGACGTGTTTCTTAAATACCTTCCAGGAGTATCTCCCGAACGACAATTCAAATTTCGAATCGACGTGATACCCGGAGCCACACCAATCGCCAAATCTCCATATAGACTAGCTCTTGCAGAAATGCAAGAGCTTTCCAGTCAATTGAGTGAATTATTGGACAATGGGTTTATAAGGCCATGCTTCTCTCCTTGGGGAGCTCCAGTCTTGTTTTTCAAAAAGAAGAATGGTTTGTTTCGCATGTGTATTGATTACCGTGAGCTCAACAAGCTCACCGTCAAGAATCAATACCCTCTTTCATGGATCATTTATCTATTTGACTAGTTACAAGGAGCAAGTTACTTCTCAAAGATAGATTTAAGGTCTGGATACCACCAACTACGGGTCCGAGAAGAAGACATCTCCAAAACTGCCTTCTGAACCTGCTATGGTCACAATGAATTCGTAGTAATACCCTTCGGTCTAACGAATGCACCTACAACATTTATGGACCTGATGAACCGAGTCTGCCAACCCTATCTTGACAATTTCATGATTGTATTCATTGATGATATAATCGTTTATTCATGAAGTAAAGAAGAACACAGCCAACATCTCCGACAAGTTTTGAAAACACTAAGGGCGTAGATGTTGTACGCAAAATTATCCAAGTGCGAGTTCTTGATCAGCAAAGTGGATTTTCTTGGTTACATGGTCAGTGAGGAGTGAATACATGTGGATCCCTCTAAGGTCAAAGCAATTGAAGGCTGGGTAACTCCAAGAACCGCTACGAAGATCAGACAATTCTTAGGCCTCGCTGGTTATTGTTCGAGGTTCATATAGAATTTTTCTAAAATTTCCAAACCCCTCACCGCATTAACTCCGAAGGGTGTACCCTTCATCCGGGAGAAGAAGCAAGAGGCCGCCTTCCAAACATTAAAGAAAGCGCTATGCAGTGCTCCAATATTTTCACTCCTAGAAGGAAATGAGGACATCATGGTTTATTGCGATGCCTCCCATCAAGGGTTGGGTTGTGTGCTCACGCGACGTGGAAAATTGATACACTATGCGTCCAGGCAACTGAAGACCCATGAAGTGAACTATACCACCCACGATATTGAACTAGGATCTGTAGTCTTCGCTTTAAAATTTGGAGGCACTATCTCTATGGAATGAAGTGCACGATTTTCACAGACAACAAAAATTCTGCAACACCTACTCAATCAAAAAGAGTTGAATATGAGACATCGGCGATGGGTTGAATTGTTGAACGACAACGAATGTGAAATCCGATGCCATCCGGGGAAAGCCAATGTGGTGGCTGATGCCCTGAGCAGGAAATAGTACTATGGTCACCGAGCAAAGTCTCTGACAATGACCATCCATTCCTACTTGTTGTCACATATCAAGGAGGCACAAATGGTAGCCTTGAAGCCGAAAAACATCGCAAACGAAGCTTTGCGGGGGATGGACAAGAATCTGAAGGTCAAAGTTGACGGAGCCTACTACCTCATGGATCGGATCTGGACCCCTAAGTTTACTGGTTTCAGAGATGTGGTCATGAACAAGGCCCATAAAACGTGGTACTCCGTCCACCCAGGTTTGGACAAAATGAACCTGGATCTAAAACAACATTATTGGTGGCCGAATATGAAAGCTGAAATTGTTACCTACGTGAGCAAGTGTCTGACTTGAGCTAAATTAAAGGTAGAGTATCAGAAGCCCTTGGGTCTACTACATCAGTCCGGCATACCTGAGTGGAAATGGGAACAAATAACTATGGATTTTATCACAAAGTTATGCAAGATAAGGACTGGAGCTAGCACTATTTGGGTGATTGTTGATAGGCTAATGAAATCTGCCTAAGATGGAAAAGCTGACCAGGACCTACATAAATGAAATTAGGAGATTACATGGGATACCGATATCTATTATCTCTGACAGGGATAGTAGATTCACCTTGCAATTTTGGCAGTGACTTCAGAAGGAAATGGGGACTCATCTTGACATGAGTACTGCTTACCATCCCCAAACAGATGTTCAAAGTGAGAGGACTTTTCAAACCTTGGAGGATATGCTAAAGGCCTATGTGAGAGATTTTGGCAATGTCAGTAGATAAGGAGATGCCTCTATTCCAGACGTTGAAGGGATGTATAAACAATCATAACTTCAGCTAGACGCGTGAAGCCAGGCACGCTATCCAGGAATTAAAAAAGCCCTCCGGAAATTCCTAACGTGGGTAAGCCCCATTCCAGGTGAAAATTTGTCAATGTACCTATTTGTAACAATGGATGCAATTTTAGCAGTGCTAATGGTGGAAAGACAAAGCAAATAACTTCCCATATACTTCGTCAGCAAAGTACTACAAGGAGCAGAATTACATTATACTATGATTGAGAAAGTTGTGATAGAATTATTTTATGCTACCAAATGGATGCGTCGATACTTCCAAGCCCATAAAATTGAAGTGCTTACCACCCAACCTCTCAAAAGCATCCTACTGAAACTAGAGAAATCGGGAAGGTTAATCAAGTGGGTCATCGAGTTAAGGAGCATAACATAGAATATCACCACAGAACAAGTATAAAAGGATAGTCCTTGGCAGAGTTCCTAATAGAAATTCCATACAGGGAGTGTAACATCACCCCTATGCAACAAGATGGAGGAGCAGAGGTCATCGCAGATAATTCAACATGAATATTATACACCGACGACGCAGCTAGCAGGGAAGTATCACCGGTAGGCCTCATACTTACCGACCCAAAAGGAAATGGGATAACGTACGCATTACGACATGATTTCGAAACAAAAAACAACGAAGCTGAGTACAAAGTATTGCTAGCCGGATTAAAATTGCGAAATAAATTTGGAGCAAAAACAATTGAAAGTTAGGACTGATTTGATGTTGGTCACGAACCAGATAAACGAGGTATACGACACCAAGAACCCGAGAATGAAGAAATACATGAAAATAGTTAACAAAATGATGATATCTTTTGACACCTTGAAAATTCAACAAGTCAAAAGAAGTGAGAACAAATGAGCAGATGCACGTTGCAAATTAACAGCCACAACATACAACCACTTATCCAAAAAAGTGTTGGTTGTAATACTGAAAACAAGAAGCATAGATGATATGAAAATAGATGTCATCACGACAGAAGACCAAGGATGGATGACTCACTTATGTGACTACCTATTACACAACTTTTTGCCGAGTGACCCAAATGAAGCACAAAAGTTAAAAATCAAAGCTCCCCAATTTATCGTAAAGAACGAGCATTTATACAAAAGAGGATACCTAATGCCATGGTTACGCTGTGTAACAATGCTAGAGGGAACAAACATCATGAAAGAAACACATAAAGGAGAAGCAGGAGCACATGAAGAGGAAAGATCCCTAACTGGTGAGGTGTTACGCATGGGCCTTTATTGGCTAACCATGTGCAAAGAGAAAGAAGAACTAACAAAAAGATGCATATAATGTCAAAACTTCTATCCAATGCAACAGTTTCCATTCACTCCACTTACAAGTATTTTTATCCCCTGGTCGTTCTAGTAGTGGGGCATCGATATTGTAGACCCATTCCCAGAAGCTCCAGGAAGGATCAAGTTTCTAGTAGTCGTTGTCAACTAATTTATAAAGTGGACTAAGGCAGAGCCCATCACAAACATCATAGGGAGAGTCATGATTAAGTTTATGTGGAAAAATATCTTGACACACTTCAAAACCCTAAGAACTTAATAATTGATAACGTGTCACAGTTCGTTGAAAATCCATTTCGAGGATGGTGTCAAGACAAACATATAGAAATGTTTTACCTCGGTGGCCCACTCGCAAGAAAATGGACAGACAGAAGTATCAAACAAAACGCTAACTAACGAGATCAAGAAATGCTTGGAAAAATCCAAGGGCAATTGGGTCGAGGAGATCCCCAACGTCCTATGGTCCTACAGAAAACGCGACAAACCATCACAAAGGAGACGCCTTTCAGCCTTGTTTTTTTCACAAAGGCAGTGTTACCTGCATAGCTACTAATGGGATCAATATACACAATATAGTTCAGCTAGGAAATATCAGATAACGATGTGCGACACAATTTGAACCTGCTTGATGAAAAGCGATAAAAAGCCTAACTGAAGTAGATAACATACAAATCTCATGTGGAAAGTTACTATAACAAACAAATACAAGGGCAAGACATGAAGGTTGGAGACTTTGTGCTGACGGAAAATGAAGTCAGTCACAGCAAGCCAAGGGGAAAACCTGGTCCAACATGGGAAGGCCCATACAAGATAACCACCACACACTGCAATGGATTTTATGAACTAGAAACAATGGAGGGGCGAGCCATACCAAGAACTTGGAACATCCAACACATAAGAAAAATTTTCATGTAAAAAAAAAGAGGGAGGGGGGGAGGAGAGATGAGGGGTAGCCAAAGAACCAATAATTTCACCTTTTTTCCTTTTTGTAATAAGTCGAGTAATAATCAATCAAAAAACCTAGGGCTGGTCTGATGGGTTTTGAGCACTCTAACAACCTTAAGGTGCACATACAACCCTAAATGCTTTGGATCTATGTTTTCTCTAATTATACATGCAATTTGATTTTCCAAAGCATTACCCTAACTAACATACAGAAGTTTGATACTTGTATGATAAAACTAGTTAGAAAACATACCTTTCTTGTAGCTTGTTACTTGGAGCTTTAAGAGCCTAACACGAATAATGTGAATGCCTCAAATGGATTTGCACACAAAAATCGGTTATGCTCGTACACACACACACACTAGTGCTGATTTTCAATGCCAGAGGAGTTCTTATATAGTGTGACACAATTAGGTTACACCATGCAAACCCTAATATGCATGACTTTCCAAATTCCTTAGGCTCCATGGGTTTTAACTTCCATGAAGTATCCATGGTCACGACATGGGTTTAGCCCAACATAAAGAACTATGGATCATAAGCCCACTTTATAAGAATGAATGATTTACACAATCAATACCCACATATTTAATTAGTCTCTTTCGATCACAAAATTAATTCCAAATGAATTCTTGATCAATACTAATTAAATAATATGACTTCATATTAATATATTAGAACTTATAATATATTAAAAATCATAACCTCGTCTCAAAAGTCCATCCTTACAAATTGTTTCGGTGAAATGCAACCCAAATAGACCATGAAAAATCGGGTCAAGTACATACCAAATATAGTTATGGACTTAGATACGTTATCCAACAGTCTCCAACTTGGATAATTCTAACAACTATAGTTGCAAGTAAGACTTCAAGAACCAACCAACAATCGTATCTCTTAAAACTCTGTCAAACTAAGATGTGCCATTTTAGACTAGTGATCATATTGTCCTTTGTTCTCTAGATATCAGCCGGACAAATACATGGAACAACGTCATACTTAATGTCAAGCAGTCTTTTTCCTGATTTACGATTTGTTTGACATAGAGCTTAATCGAACACATCAATTCAGCTTTGACTGGGCCCGACACATAAGTCAAAACAAAATCATCGAGGGGCCCAAGATATCGCTTTTCAATACTCTGAGGAATAAAAGAAATAGATAAAATTCGACTCATATGCTTGTACTAACTATTTGCCAAATTATACATATTATTATGACGTCAAGTTACTAATGCGTTCTCATACTATCAATGCACAACCAACTCATAGTCAACAACTCATATCTCTTGGTTTGAAGATTTATATGATATTATCGTCTCACGATCAATCGAGATAATTTCCATGAAGTGATACAAGTGAGCGTAGGTTTTATCTAATACGCAGAACTTATGAGCACTCTTAGTGTTGCAATAACTTTTGCTATGTCTAAACACTTCAGACATCTAGAAGCCAAATTCATGAGAGTCTTGCTTCAATACCTACTTCCAAACTATGATCGAATGTGGATAGTTTGAATAATCTTATTATCCTGGAAGTCAAAACATGAAAAAACAATAGCAGACAATTGACACAAGATAGTAACTTTACTCATAAATAAACAACTTTTATTTAATCATCAAATGTCAATTACATTTTATCTATTACAAGTTTCAGAAATAGCTATCTAATCATTAAAACTAATATCATCCTTCAGCCCGATGCGCCTTGCATGATGTAAATGCTTAACCCTACCCAATCCCTTCGTGAGGGGATTTTTTGGGTTCTCTTCCGATGATGCCCTCTTTGCTACGAGGAGTCCTTCTTCTATTTTGTGTCTTGTGAAGTGATATTTCCTGTCAATGTGCATGGATCTGCCATGATCCCTTAGTACCTTGGCTAAGGCAACCACACTATTTTTGTAACAGAAAATCTCCATAGGCTCCTTTATAGCTGGTACAAATCCAAGGTCTCCAATGAAGTTCTTCAGCCATATTGCCTCCTTGTCCGTTTCACTTACTACTATGTACTTTGATTCGCACGTTGAATTAACTACAGTCTGCTGCTTGGAACTTTTCCATGTAACTGCTCCTCAATTTAGGATAAATACCCAGACCGACTGAGAGCGGAAATTATCTCTGTCGGTCTGAAAGTTGGCGTCACTATACCCTGTCACTCTCAAGTCATCACTCCCACTGAGGATAAGAACCCAATCCTTAGTTCTTCTCTGGTATTTGAGATTATTCTTTACCGCAGTCCAGTGAGCCTTACTAGGGTTCCGTTGATATTTGCTGACCATACTCAAAGCAAAGGCCACATTAGGGCGAGTACAAGTCATTGAATACATGATCGAGCCAACCGCGGAAGCGTATGACAATCGACCCATCTCAGCTATCTCAGCCTCTGTACTCAGACTCTGAGTCTTACTTAGTTTGGTATTGCTTTGGATCGGTAAGTCACTTTTCTTGGAATTATGCATGTTAAACCTCTTCAACACCTTGTCCAAGTAGGTAATTTGACTAAGTCCAATCAGTCTTTTACTCCTGTCTCTCAATATTCTTATCCCTTAGGATATGGGTAGCTTCTCCATGACCCTTCATAGTGAAACACATTCCAAGCCAGGATCTCACCGCCTGCAAGGTTGGGATGTCATTTACTATGAGCAATATGTCATCCACATATAGTACCAAAAAGCTAACTATACTCCTACTAGCTTTGACATATACACATGACTCATCCTCGCTTCTCGAAAAGCCAAAATCTTTGACTTTCTCATCGAAACAAAGATTCCATCTATGAGATGATTGTTTCAATCCATAAATGTATTTCTCAAGCTTACACACTGTATTAGGGTACTCTGCATTGATAAAACCTCTGGCTGACTCATGTAAACATCCTCAGCCACCTTTCCATTAAGGAAAGCGGTTTTGGAATCTATTTGCCATATTTCATAGTCATGAAATGCAACAATAGCTAGCATAACCCTAACAGACTTAATCTTCGCTACTGGTGAGAAAGTCTCATCATAGTCAACTCCCGGAGTTTGAGTAAAGCCCTTCGCAGCCAGTCGTGCCTTATAAGTATGTACTTTCCCATCCATTCTGGTCTTCTTCTTGAAGATCCATTTGCACCCGACTGTCTTACGATCCGGTACATTGTCAACCAAGTTCTAGACTTGATTGTCATACATGGACTGAATCTCGTTGTCCATAGCCTCTTTCCACTTTTCATACTCGGGGCTTGCCATGAATTCCTTGTAGTTGTTAGTTTCATCCAAATTTACCAGTGTGCTATCATTGACAAATGTATCACCTTTTGTAGTAATATGGAAACCATAAAAATCAAGTGTATTTCTAACTCTACTGGAATGCCTCAGATGTACAGATTCATCAATTTGTTCAATAGGAGTTTCCTCCTCAGGTTGATCACTAGTGTTTGAGGTTCCTTCACCGCTTGAGTCTTGAAGTTCTGCAAGGTGAATTTGCCTCCCACTGTTTCCTTAACCTATGAGTTCTCTCTCATAAAATACTCCTCTCCTCAAAACAAAGACACCATTGTCACTCAGTCTGTAGAAGAGATATCCAAAGGATTTCTGTGGGTAGCCGATAGAAATACACTACTCACTACAAGGTTTAAGCTTGTCGTGAGTCCCGCGTCTCACGAAAGTCTTGCAAACCCAAACCTTGATGTTTGCTAACGAGGGAACCTTCCATGTCCACATCTCGTGAGGTGTTTTGGTAACCTTCTTAGTCGGGACTAGATTAAGGATATGGACGATAGTCTCTAAGGCATACCCCCAATATGAGATAGGTCATGAAGCTCAACTTATCATGGAATAAACCATGTCTAACAAGGTTCGATTTCGCCTCTCAGCCACACCATTAAGTTGTGGTGTCCTAGGAGGTGTCAATTATGAAACAATTCCACATTCCTTAAAACAGTCAAGGAAATTGATACTAAGATACTCTCGACCTCGATCGGATCGAAGCATCTTTATCTTCCTGCCCAACTGATTCTCCACTTCTTTCTTAAACTCTTTGAATTTCTCAAAGGTTTCTGACTTATGCTCGACTAAGTAGACATATCCATATCTACTGCAATCATCAGTAAAAGTCACATGGAAGCTATTAGCATACCTTGTGGTGGTTTTGAAGGGTCCACACACATCTGTGTGTATGAGGTCCATCAAACCTTCACCCCTCTCACAAGTACCAGTGGAGGGTGACTTAGTCATCTTTCCAAGCAAACAAGATTCACAACTATCATATGACTTTAAGTCAAAAGACTCCAAGACTCCAGCCTTTTGGAGTTGGCCTATGTGCTTCTTGTTGACATGTTCAAGACGATAATGCCACAAGGATGCTTTATCCAAATTTGTGGAAGAATCAATATGCAATACATTATTTCCTATGTTTTCTACAACCAACACAGTTTCATATACACCATTACAAGGCAATGCTTTAAAATAAAATACATCATTATAAAAAGCATTAATAGCACCACTTTTATTATCAAACAAAATACTAAAACCTTATTTGTACAAACCATGAAAGGAAATAATATTCCTCACCAATTCAGACGAGTACAACAATTATTTAAATCTAATTTTAACCCACTAAAAAGCAATAAAGAATAAACTCAAATCTTGGTGACAGGTGAAGCTTTCTTATTCCCTTTGATTAAATTTATCTTCCCGTGCTCCACATTCTTACTTCCTTTTAGTCCCTGCAAATAAGAACAAATGTGAATTCCATAACCTGTATCAAGGACCCAACAATTAGTATGTGGTGTGTTATTAGACAATATAGTGTAAATACATGCATGGTGTAACACCGTGAATTTCAAAACAAAATTTTCAAATTTTCGTAAAACATAATTCATTTAATATTCATAAAACAACCATATTAATTATCCAACTAAAGTCAATACAAATTCCCAAGATCACAAATGTATAAACTCCGTGTGTGTGTACGGATCAAGCCGGCGCCTTCCCGCGGTCGTCACTAGTACCTGAAACAATAACATCAAAAACTGTAAGCACAAAGCTTAGTGAGTTCCCCAAAATACCACATATATCACATATCGAGGCTATAACTCTGTGGGTCCGTGCACCCAAACTCTGTGAACCCTCAGGTTCTAACTCTGTAAACATGCACAACATAAATCACATAGAAATAATGCAGTACAACACATCACATACATAACATACAAATACTCTATCACATAACTCTGGTTACCTACTCAAGGTAAAGTATAGTGAGCAGACTCACCTCGCGTATCTCAGTATCTCACGAATCCTGGAAATCCCTCGTGCTCGATCCTCCAAGCTCTAATCCTCCTATAACATCATATGTCTCTGATTAACACTTTATACCACTAAGGTTGACTATCCCTAAGAAGTCAACACACGTCAACTCCGGTCAACGGTCAACGGTCAATGGTCAACTTTGACCGGACTCGCCGAGTGCGCTAGGGCGACTCGGCGAGTCTAGACGTTTTCACCAACTCTCTAGGATTCCTTTCCTACACGTCGAGTACTCCCCCTGACTCGACGAGTTCCACCTGGAAGAATCGCGGGGCCACCCCGACTCAACTCGCCGAGTCTTAAGAACAACTCGACGAGTCCCAGTTCAACTCAGTCCACCTGTCGACCCTCTCTAACTCACCCTGACTCACTGAGACAGCCTATGACTCGACTGGACCACTCACTGAGCGAACTCAAGGCAATCTTCAAACTACTCGCCGAGTCTGTTCATCGGACTCGGCGAGTCCATGCCATGCAACCACTCCAACTTGCTTCTAAGGTCAGATCTGCTCCCACAATTTATAGATCTGGCCTTCCTAGACTGATTCATCACGTAAGGCTCCTAGGTTGGTGTCCATAACACACCCCATGGCTCATAAATAGCATTTTGACCTAAGGCATAATGATTCCAATCCAAAACCTCCATTGATTCGCAAAAAGCTTGGGCAAAGGGACACTCTGGACCTCCAAGGGTCCAGATCTATGGTTTAAATCGCTTAAGGGACCAAGGGAGCACTAGATCTAGCCACAAGAGGGTTCAACAAACCCTAAATCAAAATGAACATCAACATGGAAAAGGATAGCTCGAAAATATTACCACAATAGTGATGCTCTGGACTCCAAACTCTCAGAAAATGGCTCCACTTGCTTTCCCTTAGCTGGTTCTCCCTTTCCTTGCAAAAATGACACCTCCAAGATCAATAATGGCCTCCTACATTGCTCAAAACGCTCACACTCGATTAGGGTTTCACTCAAGGGATTAGTGAGCACAAATGACGGCCATAAGGCCCTTTAAATAGGTCCCAAACCCGAGAAATTAGGGTTTCATTACACAGCGCGGACTCGCCGAGTCCAGGCGCGATCCCGCGACCAGATCCACGATCCTACTCGATGAGTCTGAGCTCCAACTCGCCGAGTCCCCTCTCAGAATAACAAAATCATAAACATAAAAGATACCTGGAAATCTGGCTGTTACACATGGGTGGGTTTTACTTTCTTATCCTTAACATCCTGCAAGTACTTGGGGCAACTTCGCTTCTAGTGCCCCTTTTTATGACAATAGAAGCACTTTGCTTCCTTTGGGTTGCTGGAGGGAGTAGCAGGACTAAGTTTAGTTCTACTAGAAGAGGACTCATTAAGAGACTTTCCCTTGTGACCCTTGGAAGGGGTCTTCCTCTTCTTCCCTTTGCCTTGCCTGGTTGCCAGAACTAGGGCAGTAGTAGGAGTGGTAATAACATTCTTACATTTGAGACTACTTTTAGTAGTACTCAAAAGTCCCTAAAGCTTGCTGAGGGTGACCTCCTCCTTTTTCATATGATAAGTCATACGAAACTGATCATAACAGGGAGGCAGAGAATGTAGAATAATATCTATGGCCAGTTACTAATCGAAGTTCACATTCAACTTCAGCAGACGGTCCACAAACCTTTGCATTTTTTGTAAGTGGATCGTGATGGACTCTCCATCCTTAAATTTAGTTGATATCATGGAGGTGATGATTTCATACCTCTCTTGACGAGCACTCTAATGGTATCTTTCCATCAGGTCTTAGTGCATCTCATAAGGATAGAAATCCTTATAGGACTTTTGGAGTTCTGTTGTCATAGTTGCCAGCATGATACAAGACACCTTAATGGCATCCTTCTCATGGGTAGTGTACTCATAAATCTCCTCAGGAGTAGCAGAAGACTCATCAATAACCTTAAGCTCTTTGTCTACGACATATTCCTTGTCCTCATAACGAAAGACCATCCTGATGTTCCTAATCCAATCATTGAAATTAGTATCATCGAAGATGACTATCCCACAAAGGTTCATGAGAGAGAAAGAGCCGGTAGGGTTTGAGCCAGAAGCATTGTTGGAAGATGTCTAGAAAAGAATAGAACAAAGTTTATATTAGATAAGAGTCCTTATTATAACACCCAAATAAAATATTAAGGCTATGTCCCAACACAATATTTTTACAATTTGGAAGAGGGATGTCGTAATCAACCATGAAAAACAAAATTGATTATTAGGTGTTACATGAATTGAAATTCCTAGATTCTTTTGAGATTCATTGAACTTTTTAATGGCATCTTTAAATCTCGATTATGCCCTTCAAGTTTGTGAGTGGGATACCGAGGATCACAAAGAAGGTGTGAATAACCATGCACATATACTTGGTACTCTTAATGTCATTTATCACCTAATCGATGTGATGGTTAACCACACACGCTCCATTGATCTATGACAAACATTAAGCCACCCTTTTCCACCCTTACTTGTCCATGTTAGTCTGTCGATTAACCACACACGCTCCAGTAACGACTTGGTAAAGTGCAAAGTGTAATTTCATGGGCTAGCATTAATTTCACATTTTTCCTAAAGTAACTAAAATTTGGAATTTATAAAACATTTAGTTACTTTATAATTACCATTATACTTAATGATAAGTTAGTGTCCTATCCTACCTGTTCGGATAACGATCCTCCACCAATCAAGGAAGCGGTGGGTGAGAATGGCACCTATTAAACTACCATTTTATAGGCAGTAACCTTATACCCCTCTTATAGACCGACTTCGTGAGTGAGGCCTACTAACGGTAAGACTGACTTATTCTTATATATATATATATATATATATATATATATATATATATATATATATATAATTAAACTTATAATATTATAATAGTATAAGGGTTGAATTTTAAACTTTTAAAATTCTAGGGTTTGGAATTAAAGTATCAATGTGTGTGACTTTACAAATTCCAAAACTTGAGGGAAAGTTTTGAAACTCTTCAAAACTTTTCATCTCCATAACATTTAAGTTTAATGGCCTTTTAAAATGAGGCTCTTCATTTTCTATAACCTATGAGTTTAATGACTCTTTGAAAGAAAAGAATTTTGGAATTCCATAACTTGAGGACAAATTATGGAGTCCATTAAATCATTTAGATCATTACTTTAATTAACACAATAATCAAATAATTCCTACATGATTCAATTAAACTCATATGAAAAAGATAATTCATATCAAACAAATTTCATGAAATTAGCCTAATTTGATAAACTAATATAAAACATGAAAATTTGACAATTATCTTTGAAATTCGATAATCGTAATCAATACCACATCAAAAACAGGTCTATTTGTTCAAAAACAGTTTATGGTAATGATTCTAGTCCAATTCCAGCTTTAAAACTCGAGAATCTGCATTCTAAAGCACCAAATTATCGAGTGCATGAACTGGCTCGACGAGTTGGTCAGTTTAAATGGGTGACTCGGCGAGTATGTCAGTGGACTCAGCAAGTATGCTGTCCAGAAAGCAAAAACTCGATTTTGTCAAGCTTTGAAAACAAGTAGCATCAAGTATAATGGAAAACAATCCTAGGCTATGATACCACTGATGGGTTTTGAGCACTCTAACAACCTTAAGGTGCACATACAACCCTAAATGCTTTGGATCTATGTTTTATCTAATTATACATGCAATTTGATTTTCCAAAGCATTACCCTAACTAGCATACAAAACTTTAATACTTGTATAATAAAACTAGTCAGACAACATACCTTTCTTGTAGCTTGTTACTTGGAGCTTTAAGAGCCTAGCACCAATAATGTGAATGACTTAAATGGAGCCACAAGTACCACACAAAATTAGAATACTTAAGAGATAGAGTATCTTTGCACACAAAAATCAGCTATGCTAGAAGAGTTCTTATATAGTGTGACACAATTAGGGTTACACCATGCAAGTCCTAATGTGCATGACTTTCCACATTGCTTAGGCTCCATGGGTTATAATCTCCATGGAGTATACATGGGTGACCACATGGGTTTAGCCCAACATAAAGAACTATGGATCATAAACCCACTTTATAAGAATGAATGGTTTACACAATCAATCACCACATATTTAATTAGTCTCTTTCGATCAAAAAATTAATTCCAAATTAATTCTTGATCAATACTAATTAAATAATATGATTTCATATTAATATATTAGAACTTATAATATATTAATAAATCATAACTTCTTCTCTAAATTCCATCCTTACAAATTGTTCTGGTGAAATGCAACCCAAATGGACCATGCTAAATCGGGTCAAGTACATACAAAATATAGTTGTGGACTTAGACACCTTATCAAACATGATCACCCTAGCTAATTGTCTTTCTAATATTATAAATATCTTTTTCCATCATTATCTTGGTATAAAGGATTGCAAACTTTGCCCAGGAATATTTGTATGGCTCCAATACCCAACTCCATATAGTAGGAAGCAGTTTAGTCTTGCCTTGACTCAAAGGATTACAATCTTTGCCAAGAAAAAGTTGAACGATTCAAATACCCAACTCCATATAGCAGCAAGAAGTTTAGTCTTTCCTTGTCTCAAAGGATTGAAACCTTTGCTAAGAAAGAGTTGAATGGTCCAAATACACAACTCCATGTAGCAGCAAGCAGTTTAGTCTTGCCTTGGGTCAAAGGATTCCAACCTTTACTAAGAAAGAGTTGAACGATTCAAATACCCAACTTCATACAATAGCAAGCAGTTTAGTCTTGCCTTCGCTCAAAGGATTACAACCTTTGCCAAGAAAGAGTTCAATAGATAAAATAACCAACTCCGTACAACAACAAATAGTTTAGTCCTTCCTTGGCTCAAAGGATTGCAACCATTGCCCAGAAAGAGTTGAATGGTTCAAATACCCAACTCCGAGATAACAAGCAACCTAGTCTCGACGTAGTTTAAAAGGATTACAACCACTGCCAGGGAAGAATTATATGGATCAAACAATCAATTCCACAATAAAGGAAATAAGCACGCAAAGAGAAAGAGTGAGAAAACAACATACATAACATGATAAAGGAGAAATGTAATTGTTCTATTACATGCCAAAACCTGGCAAACCAAAGCCACATAGGGCAAAAAAAAGAGCAAAATGTTCATTCACACCTATTTTGGGGAATCACAATAGGGATAAGTCGCAAAAGAAAGAAAGGTTATTCATTTACCGACTCCTCCTACGAAGAATGTGATCTTGGCATTGCTGCTAGGAACTACTCCTCCATGATCGTCATCTATGTGCAACTGGAGAATGCCATCAATATCAAGGTAGCCCAACTTCATCATGGAAGCACAATCATAAGATATTAATGAGTCAATTTAATCAACCATCTCCCCCGAGTGGCTTGAGTTGGAACTAGCAACATTAGGATTAAACGTCCCAACAACCAAAACCTTAAGCAATGCCTCTCTGCCAAACTCCTCACCAGCAGCAAAGGACATGTTCTTAATACGTCCTACACCATAGAAAATATGGAAGCTTAATAATTTTTTCAACAATCCTTATAATTCCATCCTTGACAAGCTAGTACAAATCATTCCCAAGATGATACAGCTCTGCCTCACGGTCAAGCAACAATTTTTCCTTATCCAACAACTCTCTCTCCAGACTCTCCACCCGGATATTCAAGGCACCATTCTGCTGGAGGGTGTGATTAAGTTTTGTATCCACTTGAGCATAGTTCTCCTTATAGGTTATTTTCTTACCAGCTAACAACTCCAATTTTTGGAGAGAAAACTCCACTATGGACTCCAGAGAAGCAACGTGTTGTTGGAGACCCATCTTAGTCACACAAAGCTTAATATCTGCACTTTTTTTTGATAGCGAATGGGGCAAGCCCCGACAGTAAGGAAAAAGGCACTTTAAGTAGAAAAAAAATTCAATAAAATCAATTTTTGGTCGTTAGTAAAAGCTTCCATCTCAAAAATGGTTCGTTTAGGGAAGGTGTGGCGTGAAAATCAACATTAACCTCTTGTTGGGAGAGACAAGACTCATCAGTGAGATCCATTTCGGACTGAAAATATTGTTCAAATAAAGACTCTTTCCTTGGAAGCTGACAATGAGATAATCATAGTCAGATGTCTGCAAAGTAGCAAGAGACTTACCCTTGTGGACCGACAATGGCTCTCCTTGTTCATGATAGGCGGCTTAGACACCCCTGGTATCCCTTCAGATTGGTGCATATCATCACGATGGATACTTATTACTTCTTCACTAATGGGTATCAAAGTGTTAATGAAGCTGGTGACAAGCTTGCGTCTTCGACATCGGTCGTCAACAGTTTTCCCCTTGGTCGTTTCAGAAAGAGTTACAAGGCCTAGAAGTCTTCTTTTTCTCATCATTCGGGATGCTGAACTTGCCAAAATCTCCTCTTTGTTAGTTCACACACTACAAAACCTCGGAAGGGATGGGAGGAGGAAGCATGGTAAGTAGTGCCAAATAGGTTTCTAGGCATCTCGGCGACGAGGGTCGAGTGTGAAGGTACTGAAACAGCAGAAGTAGTGAATCCTTGAGAAAATTTATGGTAGGGAGGGGGAAGGCTATCATAAGGAGCAATTGGTCAAAACTACAAATCCCCTTGAAATTTCAGCCCAAGCACATTAGAAAAAGAGGGATGGAGGAAGGGAATATGTACAGAAACGTAACAAGAAAGTCAAAATGCGAAAAACCCTACCTCCATTGATGACAAACAATTTAGATATCTCTTAACGGTGCCCCCACTCGGTGCTCATCCCCGCACCAACAAGAATGCATTCAGGGAGCTCCTCGGGACCAAAGGTAAAGCTTTCCAAATGACAAACATTTTCTTCATCCCGACCAAGCAGTATGGGTGCACTATCTGAATTCGTTTCAGTCCGAATGTAGGGTCCTCCAAATCAATAAATGTCTACCCAGAACCAATGATTTTCCAGTTCTTATGGCTGCTTCCAGGTATAGATAGTAAATTTGTCACCAACGATAGAAAAACGAAAAAATTCCTTGAACACCAGGAGACTAGGAAGAAGACCTCGAGATCGACAAAACATCTCAAAAGCAACGAACTTGTTTACAACATTAGGAGTTAGCTCTTAAACGTTGTCCCTGTTTTTGCGAAGCACCTTGTTAAGAAAACCAGTAGTCGGAACTCGATAGGGAACATCAAAGGTATTGGCGTAGACACCGACTTTTACCAAAGGAGGTTCCAGAAATGAGGTTCTGTCCAAGGGTAGAAATACTCCATCCTTTTGCTGAAAGTCATACTTCTCCCAGAGAGTCTCAACATACTCAAAAGTCAGAATAACACCATGAGAAGAAATCATGCTAACAAGGAGAGCCATTTGCTTTGAAAATGAAGAACAAAGTAAAAGAATACTGAGAAGGAAAGAAAAAGGCCTATCAATGGGGGAGACGGGTATTTATGGATAGAGATAATGGCAAATTAAACTCCCATAAAAAATGGGCTAGTTTGCATTGGTTATAACTGCTTGACGGATAAGAAAATGACACGTGTGTCTATGAGTCTAGCACATGCTGACTCGCTACGCTTCCTCATCATTACTAGACTAGGGGGTTTGTTGACGTGCCCATAATGGTCCATTATAACACAACTAAGCATGATGGTAACTCATCAAATTAAAGTGGCCATTGGCTCGAACACATCAAAGAAGAGACAGTTGGACATAACTGACCAGCTAGACCCACGAGCCAACATAAACCAATGTCGGGGCTAGACCCGAACCAAACATACAGGAGGATCAACTATTCCTTGTCACAACTAGCAATTTAGGGTTGAGATTGTGGTCCTTGTACAAAACAATTTCCTCTATGTAACCTTGTTGCATCAAATTAGTGAAATTCAAACTACAACGTTGTATGAGATCATATGTGCATACATTTAAGATTCAAGATGAAATAGCCTCTTGTAAACCCTAGATAGGTCCAATAGCTAAACAAAAAAAATTTTGGTCTTCGCCCAAGAGTTCTCAGCCCAAAACACCATAGGCCGAAAAATCCCTTATTTGGGCCTTATTAGACCGAAAACCCATTTATTGGGCAAAATTAAGTCCAAAAGGCCATGCTCACACCAAGCACGAAAACCCTTTAAGCATATAAGGTATTTTTGGCCACCCTAAAACCGAAAACCCCTCTCCTAAATTAATACAATCGGTTTTGGTAACTAGAAAAAAAAAAGAATTTCAATTTGTGGTGACACCTCACCACTTTACAACTCTTGAATCATAGAACAACCAAACCAAGCATTAGATTAACCTTCATTCCTCCATGCAACACCCACATTTACCCCCCATGTAACCAAGCTCCTTTTTCCCCCTCTCTTGCATATGATCGGCCAACGACACCCACACACATCAAACACATTTTCATTCACTTTGCTCACAAGAAATTCCTCTCATATTTTCTCTCAAAATTTCGAGCCTCATCACAACTAAATTGTTCCTAGGAATTTTGGTAAGTTCCTTGTGAAACTCAAAGTTCTCTTATACATGTTTGTGTTAAGATTTTTCAATTTACACACTCATTTTCGTGTGTATGAAACTTAGAACACTTGAAATTTCGAGAATCTCTTCAAGTTACGCAAGGCTAGGCTCAACGACTTTGTTCTTCTTCTTCCTATCACACAATATCATCAAGGTGAGCTTCATATCCCAATCTTTTTGTGTTTTTCAAACTTTTAGGGGGTGGGGGGGGGGGGATATTAGTCAAATCTCGTTTACCCTTTGGACATTTTCATGCACCATCATGTTTATGTAACAAATTGTGCTTATGATGTTGAATATGTCATACTAACACACCTTAAAATCCTGATTTACAAGCCTCATGTATGCTAGAATAAGTTTATCCTTTGGATAATTGCATGCATCATAGTTATGTGTTGAAAGTGGAACAAATTCTTGTATAATAAGATTTTTATCATGTGATAGTTGCTTAAAAATCGTGAAATAAGTGTTGTTTTTATCATGTTAACATCTTTGTTACATAATATTTTCGTGGTCTTGGTTTATTCACTAAAAAATGTCGAATTCATGGCATGCATATGTTCAAGCATGTTTAACTCATGGACATATGCATGTTCACCTCTTGAACTTTACACCAATATTTGAATAAAATAAGTTTTAAAGTTATTAAATGGGTCTTGTCAAAATCGTGATTTATTAGAGTAAAAAAATAAATTATGTTTCAAAACTTTCAAACCGGTTATGGTGTGTTAAACAAACTACAAAGCTTGATATATTGCAAAAAATAATTTTTAGTAAAATAGTCATAACTATGTTATCACTATTTTGATGGCTTAAAACCTAAGATATTATGCTATTTTTACAACATATGTTAAAATTAGACATGTTTACTAATGATTATTTACAAAAAGTATTTTAAATAATTTAACCAAAATGGTATACAAAACATAATTTATGATAGAAAAATTCGCGTTTCATAATCTGCCTATCATAAAGCTCATAAAGCATGAGTAATAAACTGCATGTCAAGAAATCTCTAAAACCCGTGTCATAAATAGCGAGTCATGAAACCTGTGAATCGTGTGTCATGAAACTTCAGTCATAAATTCATACTAGTAATGTCATTTTATTTATTCAATAATGGGAGTCAAAGTTCGCGGAAATCCGTTAAGGCTCTAGTGAGACACTATCTTCACCGTACCTACCTAGTGTACATTCTAAGTCTTGCATTATAACCATAGTCTCCTGGAGGGAGAGCGAGATAGTTGTGTATAGATCTATACGGGGATTGACACCCCCACACCTGAGCTGTTTGCTACAGCTAGACGGGGCCAGTCTAGGGTAACAAATATCTTACCGATTCCGACGCCTAAAGAACGTCGTAACAGTCATAATAGTCACATCAAGCATGGTTATAATAACTCACTTAAGGATTATCTTGATTTACAGGAAGCTTACACTTCACCAGTTTTAGAAAATGTAAAACTGCCTTTTTTAGAACGCCAACACAACAGACCAATCAACCTACCAATGCTGGTGTAAGTCAAGCTTGTTATGGGTGTGGAGAAACTGACCACTTTAAAAGAAACTGCCCAAAGACCAACAATCGGAACACCGGAGGAATAGGAAGAGTCCTAGTAATAGGACATGAGGAAGCCATGAAAGATCCCACCGTGGTCACTGGTACGTTCCTCCTCAACAACGTTTACGCATGTATTTTGTTTGATAGTGGGACAGAAAGGAGTTTTGTGAGTCATAAATTTAAAAACTTGCTCAACCAAAAACCTCAATCATTAAATGAACTATTTACTATGGAAATGGATAATGGGAAAACCGAATCGAAAAATGACATATTCGTAGCGTGCACAGTTACCTTAAATAACCACTCCTTCCCAATCGACTTAATGTCGGTTCCCATAAGGGAGTTTTGATGTGATCATCGACATGGATTGGTTAGGCTCCCACCGTGATGATATTATGTGCTACGCGAAGGCCGTTCGCCTTCACCTACCCAACAATGAAACCCTAGTTATATATGCCGACAAACCTGGTATGAACCTTTGTCTCATCTCGTGTATCAAGGCACAAAAGTGCTTACACAAAAAGAACCATGCCTTCCTAGCCCACGTGGTGGATAAAAAGAAAGATGAAAGGAACATCAAGGAGATCCTGGAAGTGTGTGATTTTCCCGAAGTGTTTCTTAAAGGCCTTCCAGGAGTACCCCCCGAACGATAAGTTGAATTTCGAATCGACATAATACCCGGAGCCACACCAATAGCCAAATCTCCATATAGACTAGCTCTTGCAGAAATGCAAGATCTTTCCAGTCAATTAATGAATTACTGGACAATGGGTTTATAAGGCCATGCTTCTCTCCTTGGGGAGCTCCAGTCTTTTTTTTTTTCAAAAAGAAGAATGGTTCATGTCGCATCTGTATCGATTATCGTAAGCTCAACAAAGCTCACCGTCAAGAATCAATTCCCTCTTCCATTGATCGATGATCTATTTGACCAGCTACAATGAGAATGTTACTTCTTAAAAATATATTTAAGGTCTGAATACCACCAACTATGGGTACGAGAAGAAGACATCCCCAAAATGTCTTTCCGAACCCGCTACGGTCACAATGAATTCGTAGCAATGCCCTTCGGTCTAACGAATGTGCATGCAACATTTATGGACCTGATGAACCGAGTTTGCCGACCATATCTTGACAACTTCTTGATTGTATTCATTGATGATATACTCATTTATTCATGAAGTAAAGAAGAACACAACCAACATCTGCGATAGGTTTTAGAAACACTAAGGGTGGAGAAGTTGTACGCAAAATTATCCAAGTGCGAGTTCTGGATCTGCAAAGTGGATTTTATAGGTTACGTGGTCAGTGAAGAGGGAATACATGTGGATCCCTCTAAGGTCAAAGCAATTGAAGGCTATGCAACTCCAAGAACCCCTATCGAGATCAGGCAATTCTTAGGCCTTGCTAGTTATTACCGGAGGTTCATACATATTTTTTCTAAAATTTCCAAACCCCTCATGGCATTAACTTAGAAGGGTGTACCCTTCGTGTGGGAGAAGAAGCAAAAGAATGCCTTCCAAACATTAATGCAAGTGTTGTGCAGTGCTCTAGTATTGTCACTCCTAGAAGGAACTGAGGACTTCATGGTTTATTGTGATGCCTCCAATCAAGGGTTGGGTTATGTGCTCATGCAGCGTGGAAAAGTGATATACTATGCATCCAGGCAACTGAAGACCCATGAAGTGAACTATACCACCCACGATCTTGAACTAGGATCTGTAGTATTCACTCTAAAATTTAGAGGCACTATCTCTACGGAATTAAGTGCATAATTTTCATAGACAAAATTTTTTGTACCACATACTCAATCAAAAAGAGTTGAATATGAGACAACGACGATGAGTTGAATTGCGGAATGACTACAAATTTGAAATCCGATACCATCCGAGCAAAGCCAATGTGGTGGCTGATGCCCTAAGTAGGATAGAGTACTAGGGTCTCCGAGCAAAGCATCTGAAAATGACCATCCATTCCTACTTGTCGTTACAGATCAAGGAGGCTCAACTGGAAGCCTTGAAGCCGGAAAACATCGCAAACGAAGCTTTGCGAGGGGATGGACAAGAATCTGATGGTCAAAGATGACGGAGCCTACTACCTCATGGACCAGATCTAGACCCCTAAGTTTGGTGGTTTCAGATTCGTGGTCATGAATGAGGCCCACAAAAAAAGGTACTCCGTCCACTGAGGTTCGGACAAAATGTACCTAGATCTCAAACAACATTATTGGTGGCCAAATATGAAAGCTAACATTGCTACCTACGTGAGCAAGTGCTTGACTTGCACTAAAGTAAATGTAGAGTATCAGAAGTACTCAGGTCTACTACAAAAACCCATCGTACCCGAGTGGAAATGGGAACGAATAACTATGGATTTTATCACCAAGTTACCCAAGACAAAGACTAGAGCTGATACTATTTGGGTGATTGTTGATAGGCTAACGAAATCCACCCATTTCCCAAACAAGTGGATAGAGTGAGAGGACTATTCAAACCTTGTAGGATATGCTAAGGGCTTGTGTGATAGATTTTGGCATGGCGTGGGATACTGACTTGCCCCTTATCGAATTCTCGTACAACAATAGCTATCACACAAGTATCAAGCCCACTTCCTTTGAAGCTCTATATGGATAAAAATGTCGATCACCACTCTGTTGGGCTGAAGTGGGAGACACTCAACTGGAAAAGGGACTAGTAACCAACAACACTCTTACAGGTATAGAGATTATCAGAGAAATGAATGAGAAGATCATCCAGATTAGGGAACGACTGAAGGCATGCACGGACCGACAAAAGAGCTACACGGATAAAAGATGAAAGCCTTTGGAATTTCAAGTAGGCGATCGCGTACTGCTCAAGGTCTCTCCCTTGAATGGGATGATATGATTTAGTAAGCATGGAAAATTAAACCCTAGATACATTGGAACCTGTGAAATCCTTGATAGAATTGGTCCGGTGGCTTATAAACTCCAGCTACCGCCTGAACTCAACAATGAACACCCTGTATTTCGTGTATCCAACCTGAAGAAATGCATATCTGATAAAACTCTCATTGTTTCGTTTGATGAGATTAAGGTGAATAAAAACCTTTAGCTCGTTGAGGAGCTTGTTGAAATAATGGTCAAGGAGGTGAAATGATCAATCCAAAGTCGTATTCCCATTGTGAAGGTTCGATGGAGTGCCAAGCACATACCTAAATTCATATGGGAATGCGAAGACCAGATAATGCAAAAGTGCCCCCATCTGTTCACTAGTTCTTGAAGGCTGCTTTAGAATGAATTTCGGGACAAAATTCCCTCTGACGGGGGGATTATATCACAACTAGCAATTTAGGGTTAAGATTGTGGTCCTTGTACAAAATAATTTGCTCTATGTAACCTTGTTGCAACAAATTAGTCAAATTCAAAATAAAATGTTATATGAAATCATATGTGCATACATTTAAGAATTAAGATGAGATAGCCTCTCGTAAGCCTAAGATAGGTCCAATAGCCAAACAAAATCAAATTTGGGCCTTTGTCCAAGAGTTCTCGGCCGAAAACTCCCTTCTTTGGGCCTTATTGGACTGAAACCCATTTATTGGGTCAAATTAATCCCCAAACTTCATGCTCACACCAAACCCAAAAACCCTTTAAGCCTATAGGTTGTTTTCTGCCACCCTAAAACCGAAAACCCTTCTCCTAGATTAATAAAATCGGTTTTGGGCACTAGAAAAAAAGAATTTCAATTTGTGGTGACACCTCACCACTTTACATCTCTTGAACAATAGAACAACCACGCCAAGCATTGGATTAACCTTCATGCCTTCATGCAACACCCATAATTACACCGCCATCAACCAAGCTCCTTCTTTCCCCCTCTCTTCCTTATGTTCGTCCGAAGACACCCTCACACACATCAATCACATTTTCATTCACTTTGCTCTCAAGAAATTCCTCTCATATTTTCTCTCAATATTTTGAGCATCATCACCAGAAAATCGGTCCTAGGCATTTTGGTAAGTTCCTTGTGAAACTCAAAGTGCTTTTATACATGGGTGTGTTAAGATCATTCCATTTACACACTCATTTTCATGTGTATGGAACTTAGAACACTTGAAATTACGAGAATATCTTCAATTTGCACAAGGCTAGGCTCAACAACTTCTTTCTTCTTCTTCCTATCACACGATATCATCAGGGTGAGCTTCATATCCCCATCTTATTATGTTTTTCATTTTTTTAGGGGTGGGGGGGTGGTGGGGGATACTAGTCAAATCTCGTTTACCCTTTGGATATTTACATGCACCATCATGTTTATGTAACAAATTGTGCTTATGATGTTGAATATCTTATACTATCACACCTTAAAATCCTGATTTACAAGCTTCATGTATGCTAGAATAAGTTTATCCTTTGGATAATTACATGAATCATAGTTACGTGTTGAAAATAGAAAAATTCTTGGATAATAAGATTTTTATCATTTGATAGCTGCATAAAAATCATGAAAGAAGTGTTGTTAACATCTTTGTTACATAATATTTTCGTGGTCTTGGTTTATTCACTCAAAAATGTCGAATTCATGGCATGCATATGTTCAAGCATGTTTAACTCATGGACATATGCATGTTCACCTCTTGAACTGTACACCAATGTTTGAATAAAATAAGTTTAAAGTTATTAAATAGGTGTTGTAGAAATCGTGACTTATTAGGATAAAAATAATAATTTGTGTTACAAAACCTTCAAACCGGTTATGGTGTGTTAAACAAACTACAAAGCTTGATATTTTGCTAAAAATAATCTTATTTGTAAAATAGTCGTAACTATGTTATCACTCTTTTGATGGCTTAAAACCTAAGATATTATGCTATTTTTACAACATATATTAAAATTAGACATGTTCACTAATGATTATTTACAGAAAGTACGATAAATAATTTAACCAAAATGGTATACAAAACAGAATTTATGACAGAAGAATTCGTGCGTCATAATTTGCCTATCATAAAGCTCATAAAGCATGAGTAATAAACCACATGTCAAGAAATCTGTAAAACGCGTGTCATAAACAGCAAGTCGTGAAACCTGTGAATCGTGTGTCATAAAACTTTAGTCATAAATTCACACTTGTAAGGTCATTTTCATTATTCAATAATGGGAGTCAAAGTTCGCGTAAATCTATTAAGGCTCTAGTGAGGCACTATCTTCACCGTACCTACCTAGTGTACATTCTAAGTCTTGCATTATAACCAGACTCTCCTGGAGGGAGAGTAAGATAGTTGTGTATAGATCTATATGGGGATTGATACCCCCACACCTGAGCTCTTCGCTACAGCTAGACGGGGCCAGTCTTGGGTGACAAATATCTTACCAATTTTGATGCCTGAAGAATGTCGTAACAGGAATAACAGTCACATCAAGCATGGTTATAATAACTCACTTACAGGTTAACAATACTATCTTGATTTACGAGAAGCTTACACTTCACTGGTTTTATAAAATGTAAAACTGCATTTTTCATCCTAACACACTATTGATTTTCACTACTCGTCTAGGTTTTAAGACCACAATTTTTATACAACATAAAATATTGGATTTTTTGGGAACATACACTTTACAATTACAAACAATGGAAAACCAAGGACGTGCATGCATATATCCACAGTTTTGGAAACAAGGCTTACAAATCATTTTCATAGAAAATATCAGATTTTCTGGAGATTCACCAACTATTTTCAATCAAAGATGTTACACATTGTTTCATACATATACGCTTATGAACTCACCAACATTCAATGTTGACGATTTCTAAAATGACTTGTATGCTCATGGAACTAATAGGTAGGTACCTAAGATCCGAATTTGCCGCATTTTGGAATGTCTTACTTTTATGTCACTTTTGTGTAATTGATGAACAAATATAATATGTAAACAATGTATATTTGTATCTTCAATGTATGTTTCTTGGGTTGCTATGTCCATTTATATACAATTGTGAAGATACAATACAATGACCCCATCCGCCCCCGAATGTTTCCACCGTCCTGGTTCGGGGGTGTGACATTCCTGGAAGCCAATGTCATACAAATAAAAACTTCTTAATCTCCACGTAAGTTTATGAACTAGGATACAAAAGGAGATGTCAGTATAGTTATGCATGAGCCACTACTATTTAGTCCCTCTCTATCAATCAGGACAGTGGAGGAGTCAAACGAGGAAAAATGGACAAATAACAACTCATTATGCTAAATAATATTGCTATCTTCTGCTCCGCCTAAAGCCCTAGATATATAAGAAACACTAGGAGCACTTGAAGATGGTACACTATATTTCACTCTCTTACTAAGATATCTCTAAAGCATTACTAAACCCACTTACTAGGGCCTCAAAGCATCCTCCATGGATCCCCTCCTAGAGAAAGTTTGACGTTTTCTTGATAGTGACTACAAGTTCCGTTTGGAGATTCCTTAGTCGGCTAGAGTCTCATTGTAGGAATGCTATTGTAACATGCTCAAACCCTAAAAATTTAAGGTTTAGCTTAACGAAAGTACGTCGCGCGTACCTAAGGTACACCCACTGTACTACCATAAGCCCTTGCATCTGATTTAAATTAGAGACACCATGTGCAACTCTAACATACACCCATCAAATGGATCAAATCGCCAATATTTCAACTATTTGTCCAAAAATGAAAATACCTGAACAATGAGTGTTATAATTCACCCCCACTAGGATCAGACTTTGTGTAACGACCATAATCAGGAAGACCAAGAAAGGAAAGGAAAGACCCTAGGTCAAGGGGTCAACTCGTCGAGTCCAGGGTGGAACTCACCGAGTCCGAGCGAGATCCGGGTCGAAGAGTAAGTGACCGACTAGACGAGATGGAGAGTGGACTCGGCAAGTCCGATCTGGAATAGGAAAGCCTATGTTCGGGGCTTTGTGTAATATATAAGCATATCATTCTCTCCCTTAGGGTTCTCTACAGCCTCTCTCACCTAGAATACCGAACCCTAGCCATCATATACATTTTGAGCAAGATCTAGCCTTGGTGAAGTGATTTGAAGCTTGGAAGGGAAGGAGGTTCATAGTGGTGCAAGAGGAAGCATAGTTGGTGTGACTTGTTAGACCCTTTGAGGTAATAAGCTGACCTTATTGCATGTAAATGTAGCTTATGGTTGATATTTGGGCATTTTTGAGTATGGAAGAGCTTTATTCCGACTTTGGAGTAGATATGAGGTTGATACCTTAGATCTAGGCTATTAAGGATCTAGAAAGCCATAAAGTTTATGCCAATAAGTGGTTGGTGAAGCTCCTTGGTCACAAAACCTAGCCCTAGAGTGTTTTAAGCCCATATCTCTTTGGTCTCATGTAAAGTTTGCAACTTTACATGAGGAATTTACTTGGGAAGAGTGGATCTATGAGTTGGAGCCCCTGCATGGCCCGAAAATCCACTGTATGGATTAAGAACTGAAGCGACTCAGCGAGTCACATGGGTGAACTCGGCGAGGTTGATGAAGATGGGCATGGACTCGACGAGTTGGAAGAATAACTAGGCGAGTTTGTTGAAGATTTTCCTGGACTCGGCGAGTCTGTTCGTGGACTCCGCGAGTCAGGTCACAAAGCATCAACCCTTTTCGGGTTAAGGCTTAGATCGGTGAGTAGGATGGTGACTCAGTGAGTTGGGCAGGATGGAACTTAAAGATTGTTGAACTCAACGAGTCTTAGGGTGACTCGGCGAGTTGAGTCATATTATGGGAGTTTCGGAATTCATGGACTCGACAAGTATTGGGGTGACTCGGCGAGTAGAGCGAATCAAAAAGGTTGACATGGAGCAAGACTTTGACTTTCGCAAGAGTGGACTTAGTTTGGCTTCTAGAGTTCAGTTTGGAACTAAGTGATATATTTATTGATATTTGTAGCTCGGGGAGCTAGTAGAGTAGTGGTTAAGAGAATTGTCAGTTAGCAGCAAGAGGGTTATCAGTAAGTTCAGCACTGCACGTGAGTTTCCCTTTGTGTGAATGGGTTTAAGGCCACAATGCCGGCCCATGTAGTTATGAGTAGGAAGACCCAGGGGTTCGCCCTAGGCACTGTTTGCTAGTATGATATTCCGGACCAAGGTTCGATGTCGGGCGGGTGCCCAAGGATTGGTTTGCATGATAGAGTATACTTGTTGTATGTGTGATGCATGTATGTGCCTGGTAGGAAGGTGAGTGTGGGCGAGGTCCCGTATCTCACCAATAGCATAGTATGGATGGTGTTCCATATCTCATTAGTAGCAGAGCATGGGTGAGGCCCGAGATAGGCATAGAGTGAGTGTGGGCGGGAGCTCGTATCTCACTTACCGTAGGAGCTTGGACGGGGTTCCATGACTCACTAGTGATAGGACAGGGGCGAGGCCCAAGACAGTCGAGGCCTAAGGACAAGAATGCAGTAGGGTATGTTCAGTTATGTATTATATGCTATTTTGTGCTATATGTGGTTAGCGGGCGGGGCCTAGAGACAGGCGGGGCCTAAAAGAAACAGATATGTATCCGAGCGGGGCTCAAAGGCAGGGGGCCTGGAGCGGCGGGGCCGTTGTAACGTGCGGGGACTGAGGTAGGGGGAGAGACCCGAAATATTGGGTGTGGCCCATTATATGCTGTATGTGTTTATGCAGTGTATGTGGTAGGTTGGGGAACTCACTAAGCTTCATGCTTACGATTTTCTGTTTTGGTTTCAGGTACTTTCGGTAGCGGAGGGAAGAGCTCGGGGTGATCGCATGGCACATACCATTGATTAGTCAGCATGGGATGTTTTACTCTGATAATGAAATATGTTTTAAAATTAATACTCCGAATTCATGTTATGACTTATGATATGTTTTTGATAATGATTTAAAGAAAAAAAATTGGTACGGATTTTTTGGATGTTACAAGTTTGTATCAGAGCCTTGGTTTGAGGGATTCGGACATACCCTCGGGCGTGTCTGAACTCAAACTAAGGGATTGGTATAAAGGTTTTCAAAAGGAAATGAAAGCTTTGTAAAAAGAATTTTGAGAAAGAAAACAGTTTTAGTAAAGCAAAAGAATTCAGAAAGAAAAGAGTTTTGATAAGAGAAAAGGGTGTGGTGCATGCAATTAGCCGAGCTCAAGTAAGTACCCCAAAATACCCTTACAAGTTTATGTTATGTTTATCAGTTAGTAGAACAACATGCTAGATTAGGACTAAGGATCTAGGGAGGATGCCTTATGTGCCTGTTATATGTGCTTTTATGTTGCATGCTAGTACAAATTCTTGATATGAGATTATGATTGCTTAAGTATGTTATGGTTAGATTTTCCCTTGCCTGAATGCTTCTTGCTTTGTGCATTGTGGGATTCTGAGTGATGGGAGTTAGTCATTAGGTGAATACGTCACGTCACATGTGATCAGGGTTGAATAATCTCATAGTTTTATATTTGGCCCTATTGCGCAGCTCTTGTCTGAGTCCAACCGTTGTAGGGACGAGTCTTCTACTCGAAGGACTATCTGAGCCTCGTCACATGCGATGGTATTCAGGTGATGGCTAATTGGCATCACAAGGAGGCCTTCAGCAGTTGAGGACTGGTTTGAATTGAGTCGGAGGTTCCCTAGGGTAAGCCTTGGATGAGATAGTGTTGGGAGCAGTAGTAGTAGAAAAAGGGACCTGGTGGAGTCGAAGCAGTTCTTAAGGAAAGTACGGATACATGTGGAAGGTAGTATGGGCCCGTACTACTAAAAGCAGAGGATCCATACTCGATTCAAGAAAGGCAGAGATGAGACCGGGAAACTTGTAGTGTGTGCGTATGATCCCTTAGAAGTGATGAGTATTTTGATAGTTATTGTGATATGTTTTCAGCATGGTGACATTGCGAGAGAGGCTAGTGGGTGGATCAGGCACCAGACAAGGATCAGGCTCGGGTTCAGGGGCCAGGAAGCTCGAGGAACGGATGAGGGAGTAGATATCAGTGGAGGTTACGCGTAGTATCCTAGATCAGAATCCTGTGACCTTTGGCACGGTCAAGGAGGGTATACTGGAGATTTTGGATGAGAGGCTAGGAGCCTTTCGTATCGAGATAATGGATTTGATGGGAGCACGTACTATGACATTCCGAGAGTTTAGAGCTTGCAGAGCGCCATATTATCATGGGCTAGGACCCCATCACTAGCAGCAGGTGGTTGGCCGATATTGCCAACGCATTTCGTACAAGTCGGTGTCCCGAGGGGGACAAGGTCAGACTCGCCTCCTGTCTCCTGAACGACATAGAGAGGGATTGGTGGGAGGAGGATAGTCATGCCATTGGTGATGATGCCGCGTTGGATGCGATGACATGGAGCGATTTCTTGGCCAGGTTTAGGGCTGAGTTTTCACCGATTATTGAGGTGCAACAGTTAGCATGGGAGTCTAAGGATTTGACGCAGACTACTGAGATTGTGGCGGAGATCACCACCAAGTTCAAGAAGAGGGCCCTCCTTGTTCCGCGGTATGTTGCGGATGAGGAGATGAAGAAGGCCCGATATCATGAGATGTTGAGGGATGACATCAGGGAGTTCGCGAGCAGGTCTGGCTGTAAGACGCTGGAAGATATGATTTCTCAAGCTACAGAGAGGGAAATTGATTTGGAGCAGATCCGGAAAAGGAAGTCGGATGTGGTTCAGGTAGCCACAGGTTCGGGAAAAAGGCCCAAGGGGTCAGATTCAAGATCGAGGGATTACCAGAGCCGCGGCCGATGCGGGAGGTGCGGCAGGATGCACGAGGGTGCGTGTAGGAGTGGTAGTGGTGGAGATTTGGGTTGCTTGAAGTGCGGCTGGACTGGCCATCATAGTAGGGATTATACTGCTACCACCACACAGGGATCATACTTGATATGTTCCACTGCAGTTAGCAGGTCCACAAGAAGGCCCAGTGCCCCAGTTTGTTTTCAGCAGAACGGGTGATAGCACCTGCCCCTGTAACTCTGAGGATCACAGACGGCCATCAGGGCCAAGCAGAAGCGCCTACGGTAGGAGGCAGGGCTTTTCAGATGACTACCATGGAGACGCGAGCATCTCCGGACGTTGCAGGTGTGTGTTTTCCGTTTTCTGTTTCCTTATTCGTGATTATGTTGCTATGGTTTTGCATCATTATTGGTATAAGTATTTTATAATTGTGTGGCTTGCTTATGATGCAGGTTACTTAGGATGTAGTAACTATAGCGTGCTTATGTGGGACTCAGTAGTGTCCCGCTAGATTCAGGAAGGTGTCATCAAGTAATGGATCAGTTAGACCCCTAGCTATGGCAAGCTTGGTCCTTCAGCAGATTGATTACGGTATAGCAGAGGAGATTGGGAATTCTTCTCAAGAATTGAATAGTGAGGTATAAGCAGGATCAAAGTGGGGGAGAGAACCCTCAGAGTGTACAAGAGGTAAGAGCACGCAGATACAAAACGAGTACATGACCGCTTAGGAGGAAAAGAAGTAGCACATCGATTGATGGGTTGAGGAGTTCAGTATTGGGAGTTTGGGAGACTTTCTAACAGTTAGTTCATGTATTCGAGATGGTTAGTATCTGGTTGGAATTTTAGGATGGAGGATCGTCTACAGGACTCGAAAGAGTTGGAATGAGGATCTTGAGAATGATTAGCATGGGATGCTTTCGTGCTAGTAGTCAGTGGCAGAGACAACATATAGATCATGTTAAGGCGACGAGAGAGTCGCAGCTTTCTCCAGTAGCAGTCAGAGGTGGGGAGTATTGTAATACTACGGGGCTGCTGTCGCATTCACTAGCAGTCAGTGAATATAGAAAGGTATTGTAAGACTATGGGTAATTCGTAGCATTCCCTAGCAGCTTAGTAGCGGAGTTGGGGCGAGACCTTGGGTGAGGCTGCAACAGGATGTAGTCGGTGGGACCCGTGGGTGAGGCCCGTATGAGAATAGTTGTATAGTTGAGACCTGAGAGCAGGGTTGCTCAGTAGTGTAGGCGGGTAGGACTCGTGGGCGAGGCCCGTGAGTTTAGTAGCACAGGCGGGACCTGGTAAGGACCTTAAGGTCGAGTTAGGGGGGATCGAGGATCCTTGGTCTTGTAGCGCCAGAGTGGCAGAGTAGAGGGGGCAGTATTAGGTAGCCTAAGGTTGCTCGGAAGTTGCTGGGAGCGACTAGAAGTTCGTATTGGGGATAGCGACCAGTAGGAGCCGGTAACCCAGATATTGATAGATCAATAGGGACCAGGGTGGTCTCAGTTCATCTGGAAGGCGGATAAGAGACAACAAAAATTTTCAGTCTGTGGCAGTGATGGTAAGCAGTCTATGGTGGAATGCAGTTAGTTGATCAAGGGGTGCTCAATACTAAGTTAATAGTAATGAGAAGTGCCCAGTGGATACTGGCAGTAATGACCTGTACTAGAAGTAACGAGATTAATGGAGTTGGTGAAGGATAGGACCTTCACAATGACAGAGGAAGTTGTTGCTTATGAAACGTTGCCTTGGTAAGGCCAGAAATCACACAAGGAAAGGGGGTGAACCCCTAGGGTGTCCAACATATGTACTCGGGGAGTACTAGAAGGTTTGTCAGTTGATTAAGTTGTGTTCCTAGAATGGTCAGGGTCAGGGTTAACCCGAGAATATTATCCGCAAGGATTAATGTTAGTCATAATGATCGGGTGGAAGGCCAGCGAAGGCATTCAGTGGGTATTAGGTCTACCAAACAGAGTGTTGGCAGCAGATTGCATGGAGATTGGCCGTAGAGAAACTTCGAGGATGAAGTTTAGTTTAAGTGGGGGAGAGTTGTAATGTCGATAATCAGGAAGACCAAGAAAGGAAAGGAAAGACCCTAGGTCAGGGGGTCAACTCGTCGAGTCCAAGGTGGAACTCAACGAGTCCAAGCGAGATCCGGGTCGAAGAGTAAGTGACCAACTCGACGAGTTGGAGAGTGGACTCGGCGAGTCCGATCTGGAATGGGAAACCCTAATTCTGGGGCTTTGTGCACTATATAAGCATCTCATTCTCTCCCTTAGGGTTCTCTACAACCTCTCTCACCTAGAATATCGAACCCTAGCCACCATATCCATTTTGAGCAAGATCTAGCCTTGGTGAAGTGATTTGAAGCTTGGAAGGGAAGGAGGTTCATAGTGGTGCAAGAGGAAGCATAGTTGGTGTGACTTTTCAGACCCTTTGAGGTAATAAGCTGACCTTATTGCATATAGATGTAGCTTATGGTTGAGATTTGGGCATTTTTTAGCATGGAAGAGGTTTATTTCGAGTTTGGAGTAGATATGAGGTTGCTACCTCAGAACTAGGCTATTAAGGATCCAGAAAGCCATAAAGTTTATGCCAATAAGTGGTTGGTAAAGCTCCTTGGTCACAAAACCTAGCCCTATAGTGTTTTAAGCCCATATCTCTTTGGTTTCACGTAAAATTTGCAACTTTACGTGAGGAATGGACTTGGGAAGAGTGGATCTATGAGTTGGAGCCCCTGCATGGCCCGAAAAGCCACTGTATGGATTAAGAACTGAAGCGACTCGACGAGTCACATGGGTGAACTCGGCGAGTTGGATGAAGATGGGTATGGACTCGATGATTTGGAAGAAGAACTCGGCGAGTCTGTTGAAGATTGTCCTGGACTCGGCGAGTCATGTCGCGAGCATCAACCCTTTTCGGGTTAAGACTTAGATCGGTGAGTTAGATGGTGACTCAGTGAGTTGGGCAGGATGGAACTCAGAGATCGTTGAACTCGAAGAGTCTTGGGGTGACTCGGCAAGTTGAGTCATATCATGGGAGTTTCGAAATTCATGGACTCGACGAGTATTGGGGTGAATCGGCGAGTAGAGTCAGTCAAGGAGGTTGACTTGGACTAGGACTTTGACTTTAGCAAGAGTGGACTTAGTTTGGCTTCTAGAGTTCAGTTTGGAACTAAGTGATATATGTATTGATATTGGTAGCTCGGGGAGCTAGTGGAGCAGCGGTTAAGAGAATTGTCGGTTAGCATCAAGAGGGTTATCAGCAAGTTCCGTAATGCAGGTGAGTTCCCTTTGTGTGAATGGGTCTAAGGCCACAATGTCGATCCATGTAGTTATGAGTAGGAAGACCCAGGGGTTAGCCCTAGGCACTGTTTGCTAGTATGATATTCTGGAGCAAGATTCGATGTCGGGTGGGTGCCCAAGGATTGGTTTGCATGATAGAGTATACTTGTTGTCTGTGTGATGCATGTATGTACCTAGTAGAAAGGTGAGTTTGGGTGAGGTCCCGTATCTCACTAATAGTAGAGTATGGATGGTGTTCCATATCCCATTAGTAGCAGAGCATGGGCGAGGCCCGAGATAGGCATAGAGTGAGTGTGGGCGGGAGCCCTTATCTCACTTACTGTAGGAGCTTGGACGGGGTTCCATGACTTACTAGTGACAGGACAGGGGCAAGGCCCAAGGCAGGCGAGGCCTAAGGACAAGAATGCAGTAGGGTATGTTCAGTTATGTGTCATATGCTATTTTGTGCTATATGTGATTAGCGGGCGGCGCCCAGAGACAGGCGGGGCCTAAAAGAAACAGATATGTATCCAAGCGGGGGTCGAAACCAGGCGGGGCCCGAGGTAGGGGGGAGGCCCGAAATATCGGGTATGGCCCATTAATATGTTGTATGTGTTTATGCAGGGTATGTGGTAGGTTGTGGAACTCATTAAGCTTCGTGCTTACGGTTTTCATTTTTGGTTTCAGGTACTTCTGGGATGTTTTACTCTGATAATGAAATATGTTTTGAAATTAATACTTTGCTTAGTCAGTCTGGGATGTTTTACTCTGATAATGAAATATGTTTTGAAATTAATACTTTGAAGTCATGTTATGACTTATGATATGTTTTTGATAATGATTGAAAGAAAAAAAAATTGGTAGGGATTTTTGGGATGTTACACTTTGTCCTCGAAGTCAACCAATACAAAAAACTCTAATTAATGCTCCCTCATATCCACCTCAGGCTCCCAAGTCCACTCGGAGCCTTTTCGATGTTGCCACTGGACCTTGACCAAAGGCACCACCTTCTTGCACATGACCTTCGTCTTTCTATCCATAATTGTCACTGGTCCCTCAACATAGTTTAGGCTCTCATCAAATTGTATATCGCCCAACATAACCACTGATGAATCATTAGCTATACACTTCCATATTGGGAAACATGGAAGGTGTTGTGAATCTGATTGTGATCATTAGGCAGATCCAGTCGATAGGCCACCCTACCTACCGTAGAAACTACTCGAAACGACCCTAAATCCAAGAATAGACTAAGGACACCTCCCACCAAAATCCCATAATACATTGGCAAGTGCCTTTTATAGTAAAATTTTCCAAGATATGGAAGTGCATCTCGACATGATGACTCATAATAAATCAGTTTTCCAGTGTTTATGTGCACCACATGCTTAATATTTTCTTCTAGCTGTCCCTATAGATGGGCTTGGCCAACATATGTCTCCTGTGGAGTATCGTACTATCCTAAAATATCAACTCATGATCCTAATATTCCTAGCTGATGAGATATGTTTGGTGTGCCACAAGGCATGTTTGGATTATTTTGGAGAGCATGTAGTTCACTATAAAGAACTATCGGGGTTGAAATACATGCAACATATGGTTAGGGATGTTTTATTTGATATATTTAAGCATGTCGGGGTTTCGACCAAGAAGGAGGCTCGTGTGAATTTCTTGACTGGCCCGGAAGAAGGAAGGTCAACCCTTAGACCGGTTAACATTTTGATTTTTGGATGGGTTGGAAGGAAACACTCATGTGTGGACCTTAAACGGGTATCCCCTCTCGTTGGCTTGAGTGTTGGGGGTTACATGGCAGGGCAAGATACTTTAAAAGATTCTACATGAAAGGCCACCAAACATGAGAAATCGTGCATGAAAAATCAACACATGTTCATACCATTTGCATTTTATATGTTTGGTTTTCTTGCGCCGGATGCGGTGGAGCTTCTTAATAGAGTACAACAGATCATGCAACAATGTTACATCCCATATATCTATGGATATAGTATTCTGATGTGCACAAAAGTGCCTACTTATTTTAATTTTTTAACCTAACCAACTGAATTAAATTATGCACCTATAAGAAGTGTATCTAGTCAGATTATAGAATAGATTGGGTAAGCCAAGTGTCGAACACAGGGAACGAAATTTAATTACTTATTCTAACTACTTCAAATTAAACTAAGAAACAAACTTAAAGTGGGGTTTTTTTAGTAATTTTTCAAGATCAGAAGAACTTAACTAAACAATATTTAAGCAAACAAAGAAAATAAATTTACTTCAATATTGAAAGATTACTTCTGCTTAGATCCGATTTTACCTTCTCTTATGGTTGATTTCTAGTGGATAGAGTATATTTATTACTAATTGGTTATCTAGCTATTATGATCAAATATATAGACTTATCAATTTATGAATTGTCATGCAATTATCAAGCATAAGTTAAACATCAAATCGATAATAGACACAAAGTGGACTATGAATGATAATAGTTACTTTCCTATGATCAAGTTAAGTAACAAAGTACAAATTTAGATTAATTATGATCTCTAATGTAGTTAAAGTTACTAGTTTTATTTAGTTTATCAAATATATGATTAATCACAGCTCTAATTATTTAATGATCATAAATAACTAGGTGATAAATTCATGCAATTAGAATCATCATCTATCACACATAATCTGATTTATAAGCAATATAAACTAGAACTAGAACATGAAAGGATTTCATTATCAAACACAACAAAAATCAATATCTAATATCCATAAATTGAAATCAACACTATAGGATCAGGGTCATCTTCACCAAACAGAATTATAAGGTTTTTAGCCTTTCATAGTAGCAGAAATAACCTAGAAATAAAAATTACAATAACATGGCAAATTCCGCCTTATTCTCGAGTCTTCAATTTCTAAACTTTTCTTCGTATTTCTTGATCTTCATAGCTTTGTAGACTTTTATTCACTCAAAGTTTTCAACTCTTTTTTTCTTGTTTTTTTTCACTCAAAACTAAAAACTTAAAAATAAAAACATATGCTTAAACAAGGAAACTTAACTCCAACCTTTATTAGTTAGAGGATTAATCTTAGGTGAAATGACTACCTAAGTTCTCTTGGATACATTTCTGGTACACGATGCTAAACACATTATGTCCCTCAAACTAAGCGAGGTCATGTTTTTGCTCTATGATTTTACTAGCACAGGGAAGCCACAAATACACTAGAACATATGTTGGCTCAAATAAACATTGAAACTTGCATTAGATCGTCGCATACAACACTAGCAACCTATATCTCAACATAATAATACAACACTTTTTTTTATCTAGATTCAATTTTTAGATTATTATTTCAAATCTTTCTAATAATCTTTTAAAAAATCCTAGTCATTTTCATTATTTTTTATTTGTTTGCTTGCATTCCTATATTCGTGTCACACCCCCAAAACCAAGAACGGTGGAATACGTTATGGGGTGGAGGACTTCATATTCAGTATCATAACAGTGCATAATAGTAAAAACAAGCAAACATTCATTACATTAATATGTTAATTATAATACATGTGTGTTCTGTACATTTAAGTAGACACCAAAAGTATGAACAAAATAAAAGATGAGTCTTATATGTGCGCCATCTTCCCAAAAGTTGCATCAGTACCTATTTATTTTTGACCTGAGAATACAAGTTATTTTGAAAACGAGTATCAGCATAAAGCTGGTCAGTTCATAAGTATTTAGTGTCGTTGCTTGTATAAAAGTGTTTACAATCTTGTAGTGAAATGTCTGTTATTAAAATTTGAAAGTAGCTTGATTCATAGAAAATCCTATATTTCCAGCAAAAGTAGTATTTCACCAAAACTAGGTTATTTGTAAGTTCGTTTCATTGTAAATGTAATACCCTTCTCGTGAGAGTGTCAATAATGAATATACAGTTTTAAACTCGTTCTGTATAGAGAAGGAATAGGTTTTCACCCCAACAACGCCCCTGCCGGTTAAATATAATAGTGAATGTAAACTCTGGTTAGTGTTAATTTTGTATGCACCTCGAGCTGTGCTTTTAATTAAAGTTTAAATGTGAACTCGTATGAGATCATACTGAGTGATAGTAGTACAGTGGCCGACCCTCTAGGTCACCAATAGTGTAGTAGTATTTGTCATCCTTAGGCCAAAAGGCTCGGACTGTAGCTAGTATTCGGGATGGGGAAAAAATCAGTCCCATAAAGATCTATACACATAGTGGTCACTCTTCCTCCAGAAGGCGATGGTTATCCGACGATCGCATATCGATAGGTCATATAGAGAGATAGTGCATCACATTCTATTATAGTATTCTCTTACGTATGGTATATACTGTTCTCTTAGTATAGTGTATAGTGTATAACGTTCTCTTCACATTGTACATTGTAAATATAGCCTTGTACTTGTACTGTCCATAGTGTGTATCATAGTGATATCAAAATGAGTAGTAATGCTTAACTATACCTATTATAGGTAAGACGAGTCCGTGATTTAGTGTCGTTGGTATGTAGAAGTATTGATCTAGAATGGAAACTTTTATATCTACAAGATATTCAATATATATATATATATATATATATATATATATATATATATATATATAAATACTAAATGATAGTCGAACAGATAACCTAATTCCCTAAGCCCACAATCAAACAAGAACATGAAATAAGGTAGATATAATACTTATTTATACGATTATATAAGTGTAGATATAATTTGGAAAATAAACTTTTGGTTTTGAAAATATTAAAATGATTTTAAGACAATTGATTTGTGAAAATGAGTTTGATAAACCGTTACAACAATTTCTGATAAAATACTTTAAAATGTAAAAATCCTTATGATAGTAGGCCATCAATCACGTGTGATTAGTTTTGCAATGTATTGGGTTCAACTTGTAATCCCCTCCCCCCCCCAATAAAACAATTAAAAACATTTGAAAGGTCAATTAATGGGGTATGAACTCACCGTTTGACATAGGGTTCAAGTGCGCTATCGCTATGAGTGTCGAGTGTCAACGGATGCTCTGAACGCAAGTAGCCCCTATTAATCACCATTTGAAATAGGGTGTTTCATGACTAAAATGATGAGAAATTATCCTAAGGACTTGTAATCACTAGGACTAAGTGTCCCATATTCTATAATCAATGGTTTATGAAAGTTTAAGGCTAAATATGAGTATTAGGGTGGGTGTATAACCATAAAAATGAGTGTGCGGCTGGGGAATGTGGCTAGACTTGTGTGTGAGGCTGCACACTAGAGTCTGCAGCCGTACACAGGGGTGTGAGGCCGTACACATGGATGTGCGGCCGTACACTCCTTGTTTGAGTCCTATGTGTCGATTATGTGGTCGTACTCTCACTTTGGAGTGTGCTTTGGATATGTGCGGCCACGTGATGAAGGTGTGCGGCCACACTCCTTCAAGGAGTGAAGAACACAAAGAACATTTTGAGTTTTGGGCTTGGATTCAAGTGTTTTACCTCTATAACAAGTTGAAAGATGATATTCTTCCCGTTTTGGAGGCCTTCTATGTGTTTTTAGGTGATGTTTTTAGAGAGGGAAAGTAGAGAAAGGAAGAGAGTGCAGCCAAAAGTGAATGGGAGGGGTTTTCTACTATATATAGGGTTGGGTGTGAGGTTGAAGGGGTTTACGGTTGGGTGTACGGCTGCACACACCTCTCTTGGTGTGTTTGGCTAGTTGCCACATTCTCCCTCCGTTAGGGAAATTTCGTCCCGAAATTTAGAGTTCAAGTAGTTAAGTTATTACAAATAACTAAGTAAAAATATGGGGGTATTTAATTTTCATTTGATATTCGCTTTCCCAAGTGAACTCCGATCCTCGTTTGGCATTCCAACGAACCTTTACTATAGGGATGCGGCTTTGTTTCGTTCATTTGACTTCTCAGTCCTTAATCTCCATCGGTTCTTCCACAAAATTGAGGCTCTCGTTTATCTCGATCTCATCGAGTGGGAGTACAAGAGTCTCCTCGGATATACACTTTTTCAAGTTTGAGACGTGAAATGTAGGATGTATGTTACTAAGTTCGTGAGGTAGGTTAAGTTTGTAAGCCACGGGGCCGATTCTAGCGAGGATCTCGAAAGGCCCTATGTATCTTGGATTTAGCTTTCCACGCTTGCCAAAGCGTATCGCACCTTTCCAGGGTGAGACTTTCAGAAGGACTCGGCCTCCCACCTGGAACTCCAAGGGTTTTCTTCGTTTGTCTGCGTAGCTTTTCTGTCGATCTCTAGCAGCCTTTAATCTTTCACGAATCTGAACGATCTTCTCGGACGTTTCTCGAATGATCTCCGGACTTGTGAGAGTACTGTCAGGTATTTGTCCTTTAGCTAACTGGGTGTCACCCATCTCAGCCCAACACAGAGGGGATCTGCACTTTTGGCTGTAGAGGGCTTCAAATGGGGCTGCCTTGATGCTCGTATGGTAACTGTTGTTGTAGGAAAACTCGACCAGAGGTAAGTGGGTATCCCACGCTTTACCAAAGTCGATCAGACAGGCTCACAGCATGTCTTCCAGAGTTTGGATGGTCCTTTCACTTTGTCCGTCGGTCTGCAGATGGTAAGCTGTACTCATGTCCAACCTCGTTCCTAGGGTGCTTTGCAATGATTGCCAAAATCTTGAAGTGAACCTACTATCTCTATCGGAGATAATAGATATAGGAACACCATGTAGTCAAACAATCTCTTGGATGTAGATTCGTGTAAGCTTTTCCATCTTGAAAATTTCTTTGATTGGCAGGAAATGGCCGGATTTCATCAGTCGATCAACAATTAACCAATTGGTGTCGTACCCACTCCGAGATTTGGGTAATTTCGTAATTAAATCCATAGAAATCATCTCCCATTTCCACTCAGGTATCTCGGGTTGTTGGAGAAGACCCGAGGGTTTCTGATATTCGATCTTCACCTTGGCACACGTCAGACACTTACCTATGAAGGTAGCGATCTCGGCTTTCATGTTTGGCCACCAATATAACTTTTTGAGATCGAGGTACATCATGTCCGAACCTGGGTGAACAGAGTACTTGGTCTTGTGAGCTTCGTTCATGACCACCTCTCTGTAACCCCCGAACTTTGGGGTCCAGATCCGGTCCATGAAACAATAAACTCCGTCTTCTCGAGTCTCAAGCTTCTTATCCATTCCTCTCAAAGTTTGTTTTTTATGATGTTTTCGTGTTTCAGGGCTTCCGTATGGTCTTCACGGATTTGCACGGATAAGTGAGAATGGATAGTCATTGTTAGTGATTTAACCTTTCGGCCAGAATATTCTTTCCGACTCAGGGCATCCGCTACTACATTGTCTTTACCCGGGTGATATCGAATTTCTCATTCGTAATCATTGAGTAGTTCGACCCACCGTTGTTGTCTCATATTGAGCTCTTTCTGGTTAAATATGTGTTGAAGGCTTTTGTGGTCAGTGTATATCGTGCTCTTTGTACCGTACAGATAGTGTCTCCAGATCTTTAGAGTGAATACAATCGCTCCTAATTCGAGATCTTGTGTGGTGTAGTTGACTTCGTGTGTCTTCATTTGTCTTGAAGCGTAGGCGATGACCTTACCTCGTTGCATCAGAACACAACCGAGCCCCTAATTAGACGCATCGTGATAAACCACAAAATCATTTGTTCCCTCAGGAAGGGATAGTATCGGCGCGGTGCATAAGGCTCGTTTCAGGGTTTGGAAGGCCTTGTCCTGTTTCTCTCCCCAGTCAAAAGTCACACCCTTCTGGGTTAATGTTGTAAGAGGTTTTGCGATCCGGGAGAAATTCTGAATGAACGTGAGATAGTAGCTCGCGAGCCCTAGAAATTGACGAATTTCTGTTGGCATCTTCAGTGCTGATCAGTTCTCGATAGCTTTAATCTTGGATGGGTCCACATGGATTCCTTCTTCACTAATCACGTGTCCTAAGAAATCAACCTTTCGGATCCAAAATTCGCACTTGGAGAATTTCGCATATAGCTTCTCTAATTGTAGGGTTTCTAGGACTCATCGTAGATGCTTGCTATGCTCCTCCTCACTTCGAGAGTAAACCAATATCTCATCAACGAAGACAATGATGAACTGATCCAAATAAGGACAACAAACTTTATTCTTTAAGTCCATGAATATTGCGGGCGCGTTGGTCAGTACGAATGGCATCACTACGAACTCGTAGTGCCTGTAACGAGTTCGGAAGGAGGTTTTTGGAACATCCTCCTCGACCACTACCAACTGATGGTATCCGGACCTTAAATCAATCTTGGAGAAGTAACTCGCCCCTTCCAGTTGGTCAAAGAGGTCGTGTATACGAGGAAGAGGGTAACGATTTTTAATCGTCAGTTTGTTGAGTTCTCTGTAATCGATGCACATACGGAATTATCTGTGTTTCTTCTTTACAAAGAATATCGGCGCCCCCCAAGGTGAGAAACTCGGTCTTATAAGTCCCTTGTTGAGTAGCTCGTTAACTTCACCGGATAGTTCTTACATCTCAGCAGGTGCTAGGCGATAGGGCGATTTGGCTACAGGGATAACTCCTGGAATTAAGTCGATCCTAAATTCGACTTGACGTTGCGGAGGTAAACCTGGTAACTCCTCGGGAAAGACGTCATGAAAGTCGCACACTACAGGAAAGCCTTTGAGATCTTTCATTTTCCGGCTCATATCAACAACGTGAGCAAGGAATGCACGATATTCCTTATGCAAGTACTTCTGGGCTTGACTACTCAAGATGATGCGAAGGCTCGTACTGGGTTTGTCTCCGTAGATTAACAGAGCTTCGTGTAACAACCCGAAATTTCCGCTTCATTTCAATGTAACTTTTTCATAAATCAACTCACGCAACCGATCGTCGTTCCGATTTCCAATTTCCGATTTCTCCGTTTAATTAAGTCATTAATTAGTACGCATCTAAGATGACTTAATGGGTGTCTTCATACATTTAGAAATCAATTTAACACTCAACTTTAGTGATCGGAATAATTCTAAAATTTACCGTATCAGGTTACGGTAACTTAATCGGGTACGACCAAAAACCCCGTCTAACGCCGGTATCGGGTAGAATTCCACCGTGTCCAAGACTTAAACGCTATATAAACGTGTTTAGGACTTCATTTGAAGCCTTTGGTCAAATTATCACTAAACATTACCCACCTCTCTCCTAATCCAAGTTTAAGAGATCAAAACTCAAAATTAAGGCTTCTAATCTCTAAGGTACCTTCCTAGCCTTAATCTCTATCATATTTGGCATCCAAATTCGAGTTCAAATCATGAAAGAGGCCAACATTCATGAGTTTACGGCCATGGAACATTCATGGGCCGTAAACTCACATTTCAAGGGTTTTTAAGCCCTAAAACCCTTCCTTTGCATAGTTGGACACTAGATATGGCTTAAGGGCTTAAAGGGATGAACTTATAACATGTAGAACATGGATTTAGAAGGACAAAAGTGAGTTTACGGCCAAGGAACTCTCTTGGGCCGTAAACTCATATACAAGGGGTATTTAAGCCAATTAACCCTTCCAAAACCTAGTTGGGACTTAGACATAAACCTTGGACTTGCTAATCTAGACTTGGAACACTTTAAACTTGATTTTTGAGTAACAAAGAAGAGTTTACGGCCAAGACACTCTCTTGGGCCGTAAACTCCTCTAAAAGGGTGATTTAAGGCCTTTAAACATGTTCAAATGCTTCCATACTCAATCTATGGCTTTGTGGTAAAATCTAGATGCATCTAAAAATGGTTTAAAGGATTGAAACACAACAAAAGTATGATTTATGAGAGTTTACGGCCTAGGAGCATACTCTTTGGCCATAAACTCATAAAACAATGTTATAGATGCATCAAACACACCCAAATGGCTTGTATAAAATTCTAGAATCACATGTGATTGTTTTAAGCACCAAAAACTATCTTTTTCAAAGGTAAAAGAGAGTTTACGGCCTTAGAACATTCCTCTAGGCCGTAAACTCCAACAAAGGTCTTAATTGATGTTCTAAATTCATAACAAAGCTTAGAAAATTAGTTTGAATCACATGTGATTGCTCTAAGTAGCTTAAATCAATTTTTCTTAGCCATTGTGAGTTTACGGCCGTAAACTCTATGAGTGTGGCCGTAAACTCATGTTTTAAGTGTCTTAAATCCATTTCAAGTGTTCCAAGGTGTTTAGATAATCATTCCTAGCAATCCCTAAGTCCAATTGAGCCCTTAAAACACCAAAACCTCACCCACATGAGTTTACGGCCGTAAACTCATGTATGTGGGTGTTCCATTGTTGTAAACTCTTTAAAATGTTTACTTATGGGGAGTAAACTCAAGTCCCAAGTCTCTCGTGTCATTACAAGTCCGAAGATGTCACCCGGGTCACTCCAAACGCTCGTTTTGAGGTGTTTAACCTCATTGGAGTGTAATATTCCATATGATTAGTGAATGTATCTCTAATCGTATATATATGGACATTATATCATTTTACATAGGGTCATCGCGAGTAATCAAACCCCGAACCGACGTCTAGCATTCAAAACCGACAAGTTTCCGAGTCCGGTGAGTTCATACCCCTACCCTTTTTCACTGTTTTCATTGTTTTTAGGGGGGGAACACAAGCAAAGTACAAGGGAATTCTTGTACTCATAACATGTTTTCAAATGTGTGTTTCATATTCTTATGCTTTTATAACTGATAACGACAACTGATAACAGATCGAACATACAGATTACGTAACATATATTTGTGAAATAAGTCTTTAAACTAGTATGTTTTATATGTATTTCACAAATGGTTTTCCACATTTTATCAGTTAAAAGCATGACATTAAAACATTTGAATATAATACCTGTACACTGTTTTGTCCTCGGTAACACTCCACACACATACGCGAGTGGAGGACTTTCATATTATTACTAGTAAATTTGTTATTCCGGTACGATTGGAGACACGTCCTCGGAGAACACTCCACCTGGATTATGCGAGTGGAGGACTACACCCATAACCAGAATCTCTGGTATTTAGAGAGCATGACTTGAGTGTATAGATCTATACGGGGCTGACTACCCCACACCTGGCTGCTAGCTACAGCCGAACCGAAATGGTTCAAGGGTGACGAAAGTCATAAGTATGTGGACGACTTATTGCCACATGTGGACTACTTATTGCCACAGGTTTCAGACTATTGTATGGTTATGGAACTCGCAATTAGGATAACAGAGATTTACTTACAGTAATAATGGATTTCTTTATACATCGTTTACATCGTTTACATCTTTTACATCTTTTACTTACTGTAACTAACATTCAGGAAGTTACGGGACCTTCCTGGGGAGAACATGGAACCTAATCACGATTACATCTTTTACATCTTTCACATCGTTTACATAAGATACATACATGCAGGAAAGCATGGGGCTTTCCTGGGTAACACTTACATAACTAGAAAGAGTCACAGAATGGATAACATTACATCTTTTACAATTTGTAACATACAACAAGGAAAGTATGGGACTTTCCTGGTAACACATGATAAGTAAACAGAACAGTTTAACCAGTCAGATAACCAACTATACATTTTCACATGAGTAAACATGTTTTCAGTGTACAAACTTACTATACTTTACAATTGTGAAACAATAACCAACTTTTAAGAAAATACGGGATTTTCTTGGTGTACATAACATTTCAGAAACAGAAAGGAAACCGATACATTTTTGTAAACCAAAACCGCTTATGAACTCACCAGCTTTATGCTGATTTTCAAACCGCTTGTGTTCTCAGGTCAGCGTTAGAACAGGTACCCGAAGATCATTTTGCATGAAGACGGTGTACATGAAGACCCGTTACATTTTGTCTATATATACTATGTATTACAAACTTTACTTTTGAAACAACTGTAAAACTGTTATTATGTAATGTAATGCTTGTTTTACTTTGCTTACTATGTACATTGGATTTGATACTCAACATGGTAGTCCACCCCGGAAATGTATTCCGCCTTCGGTTTTCGGGGTGTGACACTTCGTTAGTTGGTAGATTTTGTTAGATGGCTTTATCGAAATACAGAATATCAGCACGATGGAGACTTAATCAGTCTATGCCCACAATGACATCGAAACTCTTGATCGACACTGGTATGAGGTCGATTAGGAAAGTATGATCATCTAGTGTGAGAGTGCAACCTACTTAGATTTCGTTAGAGCTCTCTGTCTTCCCATTATCCATTTCTATGATGAATGTTTTTTTAGTGGTTATGAGAATTGTTTAAGTAAGTGCTCAAAGTTTTGGTTTACGAAACTTCTTTCTACTCTACTATCGAAGAGGATACAAGCATAACAATTATCGAGAAGGAACGTACTCGTGACTACTATGGGTTCAGGAAAGTCGCACACTACAGGAAAGCCTTTGAGATCTTTCGTTTTCCGGCTCGTATTAACAACATGAGCAAGGAATGTGCGATATTCCTTACGCAAGTACTTCTGGTGTTAAATACCCGAGATGATGTGAACGCTCGTACTGGTTTGTCTCCGTAGATTAACAGAGTTTTGTTATTCGGCAGATTTTGGCGGATGGCTTTGTCGAAACACACAATATCAACATGATGGAGACTCAGCTAGTCCATGCCCACAATGACATCGAAACTCTTGATCGACATTGGTATGAGGTCAATTGGGAAAATATGATCATCTAGTGTGAGAGTGCAACCTACGTATATTTCGTTAGAGCTCTCTGTCTTCCCATTAGCCATTTCTACAAAGAATGTTTCTTTTAGTGGTTGTGAGGATTGTTTAAGTAAGTGCTTAAAGTTTTTGTTTACGAAACTTCTTTCTGCTCCATTATCAAAGAGGATACAAGCATAAGAGTTATTGAGAAGGAACCTACCTGTGACTACTATGGGGTCTGCCACCGCTTCATTGTGACCAATAACAAGTAGTCTTCCTGTTCCTCCTGCATTCCCAGCTTTTGGGCAATTTCTTTTGAAGTGTCCGACCTCTCCACATCCATAGCAGGCTTAACTCACTCCATTATTGGGAACTTGACTGACGGGTTTGGGTTGAGACTTGAAAAACCGGATGGTATGGCCCTTTCAATTGCAATTAGTGCAGTGCATTTCACGATAGGGGCCGTGATGATGGAAAGAGCACTTGGTGCATTTGGGTAGGTTTTCCGCATTGGTGCTGGTGTAGGGGCAGCAGTAGTGGTGGCAGCATGAATAGCTACCGTCTGTTGGTTTTTGGGGGACGATTGAGTTGAATTGCCCTTCTTCTGGTCCCAACACTTCCTATCATTGTCGGACGACGTGGTTGGCGCAGTGGTAATCGTTGTGGTTGATGTTGCTAGAGTGGAAGGTGTTTCATGATCAATCAACCTATGGGCCAACTCCTTGGCGCTGTCAAAGGTTGCAGGTTGTGAAGATAGAACATTTCCTTGATACGGGGGAACTAAACCCCAGATGTATCATTCGATTTTCTTGCTCTCAGTAGGGATCATGTTAGGGCACATAGCTACCAGGTCGCAGAACCTGGCCGTATAAACCACTATATCTGTCCCCTTCATCTTGAGGTTCCAGAGTTCCTCCTCAAGCTTCTGAACCTCGCCTCTAGGGCAGTACTCCTTTCTTAGTAGGTCCTTTAGTGTGTCCCAGCCCATGGCATTGGCTGCTACTAAGGAGAGTGAATTGACATGGCCATTCCACCATGTCAGGGCCCTTTCAGTGAAGGTGGCAACAGTGAACTTGATTTTGCTCTCTTCGGGGCATGAGCACATTTCGAAAACGGCTTCGGCTCTTTCGATCCATTGGGATAATGCAAGAATTCCTCCAGTCCCATTGAAGAAGGTTGGTTTGCAGTTCATGAAATCCTTATAGGTGCATCCTTGTGCTCATTGATGATCTTCACCATGTCTAGAATTTCCGCCAATTCCAGCGCCAATTGCATCACCAGTATTTATTTGAGCTAGATCTGCAGTCACCGTTGCGGTTACAACCGTTTGAAACATCACTGGATCGAACTGTGGAGGGGTGGTGGTGGAGGAGTTTGAGCCGCAAGTCTGCCTTTGTTTGGGCGCTTACGGGGAGGGATCTTTTGCTGAAAGTTTTATATGGATGATGATAATAGTGAGACACAATGGTGAGTATGATGAGAGTGTTTTATGAATTAAACCACCATACACAAGTTGTCAAACTAGGTCATATACCGAGTAGGGAGACGTAAGAATATAGACTTTTCCCAATAGGTTAGATAATTGTCAATATTAATGATATTACTGATGTAAATGAGTTTTGGAAAAATGGCCTAATGGTAGATCTTACATCAAACCATGAGGAGAAAATGATTGACAGTCTAGATAACTACATAGCATACTAAAAGATGAGAATATTATATAGACAAGTGTTTCATTCAAAAACAGACGTTAAAGACAATTCCTAAGTCAAAAGAAAAGATGCGCTAGTCATCTTTCATCGGTGGCGGCCGATGTTTCTCAGGCAGACTCGAAGATAAGCCAGCTGGTGCTCCATGTCGAGGAGGTGTCGCTCGTAGACCCTTTGGCGAACTCGGAGTTCTACAACTTTAGCCCAGGTCTCAGCCAATGCTTGTAGCAAGGCCTCGCGGTTTGTGTAAGAAACCTATGATTTGAGTAGAAAGATGTGGAATAATCATATGAAGGATAATTTTACTTACCAAAAGTAGATGTAGAACTTAGAAATTGGCCCTTGAATCTCGAGATTAGAGAGGGGTAGTGAGAGAGAATGAGTTTTTGCTTCTTGGTGGAGGGTGAGTGAAGTGGGAGGAGAGATAAAGATTTCCAGCTTTTGATCAAGAGTATGGCTGGAAAAATGGTGGGAAAAGGATGATGGAATGACCAGGTATGGTGGAATAGTGACTGGGGATGGACATGGAGAGAGTATGAGAGGTAACTTGTGTTCTTGTACAAAGATTAACTCAACACTCCACCTAAATAACTTACCCACTATATTTTAATCTAAGATAATGATTACACTCAAAATGTGATTAGATTATGGAAATATGGGGTATTGTATGTCAAAATCTAAGTTTGGGTGAAAATCCTACATTAAAATCACAAAAAACGAGCTTAAAATGGAGTTTGGGTCAAAAATTGGGTGTCAGATGCGAATTTCCGAGTTCAGGACCAAAGGTTTGGTCCCATGGGTTTTAGAATCGAAAGAAGGCTTCGGCCACCAAGGAGGCTCTATTGCAGAGCTTATGGACCGAAGGTAGTCTCAGCTGATTGATTAGGACCGAAGGCGAAGGTCAGGTTCGGTCCAAGGCAATCTCGCATGCGAATCTGGGAAGGAGCGAAGGCGAGAGTGGGGGAAAGAAGCGAGAGCGAGGCTCAGATCTGACATGTTCGGCACTGACATGTTCAGCTTCGGCTCAGGAGGTAGCTTTGGTTTAGGGGAGTTCGACTCCTAAGAGGGTTCGGCTCTAAGAGGCTGTTTTTCGTGATTTCTTCCCGTTTTGAGTGATTTTTGACCAAGTTAAGGGTCGGGGTGACCCGGATGACTTTAAAAAGTTGAGAGAGATTTTGAGAGAGATTTGGGAAAGATTTCACATACTTGGAGAGATTTCACAATCTTGGAGAGATTTGGGAGAGATTTAAGATAAAGAGAGATAAAGTGAGAGAGATCGAGAGGGGCTGCGTTTGTGACCTTTGTGAGTGTTTAACTTCAAAATGCAAGGTTTGTAAACCTCGTTAGGCCATGTTTAAGGACTTACACACCCCCGAAGGGTATGCAATAGTGTTTTATCGTTTTGTTACATCACTTACCCCGATTATTGTTTAAGAATCTTAAACATACGAACTTTCCAGGTGATGACTTCTTATTAAAATAGCGAGTTGAACAATAATTACATAAAGTAAACCCTAATATACAAGGGTTAGTCGAGTTAACCGGTTTAACTTGTTGACTTTATTTGAGTTTGACTCGACTAGAAATTGACAGTTGTCACATCCTATTAATGAGATCTTCAATTCTCATTTAGGTCGCATAGGCCAAAAACCGCTCGATCAAAAATTCGAGTTTCGGGCTGTGCACTACTAAGCAAAATCTTAGAAAATTCATAACTTCCTCATATGAAGTCAGATTTGGGCGTTCTTTTTTTTTTGTATGTTCTCGGTTTAACGTATACTACAAATTTTGTTTAGATAACTAAGGCTAAAAAGTCCTCTACCGTAAATTCACTATTTACGTCTTCCGGTGTGGTGCTGGTTTTGCCGTAAAACTTCGACAGGCCATAAATTCTTCGTTATAACTTGTATTTCGGCGTTCTTTATATGTACGGAACCCTTCTAACATATACTAAAACTTTTTTAAGATTAATCCTTCTAAATAATCTTCCATAAAAAACACATTTTTGATGTTCATTGTCTCTAAAGTGACTAGCCCGGATCTGCGGGCGTTACACGTAAACCCATGTGTACGGCCGGCCGTACACCCCTCATTGGCCGCAAACCCTAGTTTTTGGTCGATTATTGACCTTAAACACTCCTTTTAGCTATGCATGGGACTTAGAAAACATCTGGGAGGCTAGAAAAGGCTTTGAAACACTGCAAGTCGCATCTTCCATCGAGTGTTTATGGCCGCAAACTCATGGGCTGTATACCCATTTGGGCCGTAAACTCATGGGCCGAAAACCCATGGATCGCAAACACCTGGGCCACAAACTCTTGGGCCGAAAACCCTTTTGGTCCGCAAACCCATGACAGTACACCCCTGTTTACGACCGCAAACTCCTCTCCTTCAATCACATGTGATTCTAACACTTAGTTTCAAGTGTTTCCTAGTCCCTAAGGTGGTTTCCTTCAATAAAAAATAGTGTTATGCGCTCATCTAATACATATATGTGCTTCTATATGTTAAATAGGATCCGTTTATGACCGAGGCTTCATTTATCAGTCCACATTCCCATTGACTTACACTCGAATCCCACGTCAAACTATGAGTTCATACCCCCACGCTTTAATGATTTTTAAACGTTTTCAGGGGGAATACAAGCCAAACACAAAAGATTTCAACAAACCAAACTTATGAAATTTACACAAATCTATGATTTTCATAAAACATTTAGATACATAATCCCTTTTGTAGTATGCGGAGCATAAGGGATGTTTTCTAAATTTAATTGCATAGTTTTCTGAACATTTCGCGAACATAACATTATAGTCAAACTATAATGGGTATAGTTTGGGATTTCATTACCAGCTTTACAGATACAAACTACATACACGGTTGAATACATAAACTATGACATATTTAGTTTATATCATACATTACTACGAGAGTACAACAGTAATTAATTATTTTAGCATAATTATTTTTACTCTACAAAACATACATCGGATTTTCTTATGAAAGGACAGTACACTTATATATTATCACTTGAAAAGTCGTTAACTTAATTAAGAGACACGTCCTTGGGCGCTTACAACATTACCTAAGTGGAGAACCACCCTTAAGAACCAGAATTTCCTAGAGGGAAAGCATGGATTTTGTGCATATATCTATATGGGACTGACTATCCTGCACCTGGCTGCTAGCTAGGTTCGGACCAGCAGGTCTACGGGTGACAAATGTCATAAAGGATATCGGCGTTCGTTTCACATCGTATCAAGTTTAAGTATGGTCATAAAACTCACCAATCGTATGACATATTTACGTAATAATATACCTCTCATGAACAATTGCTTTAATAACATAAGTGTGACACTTATTCCTTACAGTTTAAGAACAATTAAAGCAACAAACACACATATACCAGGGAAAATAAGAGATTTTACCAGCCTAAACCTCATACTTTACATACTAGTGGTAGCCAGAGTTTTTAAACGGAATATAGTTTACATACTGTTGGTAGCCAGGGTTTTCAAACAAACATATTTTACATACTGGTGGTAGCCAGGGTTTTCAAATGAAACATACTTTATATACTGGTGGTAGCCAAGGTTTTGATACGAATCATATTGTACATATGATGAAAATCAATCATTTATACAAATTCAGTGACTAGTTTTCGTTACAAAAACAAGCTTATGAACTCACCAGCTTTATGCTGATACGTTTCAAAACTGCTTGTATTCTTAGGACAACAATAGTCAGGTACTCTTGTTAGCTTTTGGAGAAGATGCAGCGTTTTGGATCCTCGTCTTTTACTTTTGTCTCATTTTGATGTATACAAACTATGTTTTCAAACAAATGTAAATATTCATATTATAATGTAATGGTTGAGTTTACTTTGATTACTATGATGCAATTGTTGTGATACTACGCATGACGTTATCCACCCCCGGACGTTTCTGCCAATTGTTTTATGGTTTGGGGGTGTGACAGATTGATATTAGAGCTATTGTTTATAGTGAACTAAGTATACCAAACCTTATGTGGTGTACAAGTATAAACACTAAAGGTCCGAAACGCTATGAACTAAAAGTATACTTTAAAATAGAAGTATTTTACAAGAAGTATACAAATATACATACGTACCAGAAACAATATCATGAATAGAACAAAACAAAAGTATTTCGATGTTGGACACTGCGGTTAAACCCGGGCAGTTATGTAATCATTTCTAGGGTCAATATAGCCTGATCAACTATACTTATTCGAGACATGACCAACATGTGCTTGGGAGTGACTGTGGTGTTGCAGCGAACCTAAAACTTACATAAGTATTCATACTACAAGACATCAATAGAACAAAACATGAAACTTAAAATACTATAGGAGTATTTTTACTAGAGTTAAATACATTGCAGAGTTTCACCTCCAAGTGTTGCTACTCATTCCTTTTACTGATAATTTACTTGCACTAGTAGTTTTTCCTTGTTTATCGCTTAATAGAACACTCTATCTATTAGGCTGAGATATATCTTGCTTCATATGTCTTGATTCAAATCTAGAGGACTTACCATCCTCTTATTCCTGAATATTTTTAGAACAAGATGCCTCCAAAGAAAAGACCCAGCAAAAAGAGCAATAATTCTTCATCAGATCCGACACCGCCGCCTCCTCAGTTCGATCCCGCTATGTTCCGGGTAGCTGCAACTACCGATGTGACTGCCGCTTTGTCAGAGATTAATCCTGGCGGTTCAGGAAATGGTACTCATCCCCCAAATCATGAAAGTAGTCAGGAAAACCAGAAGGAGTGCTCCTATAAAGACTTCATGAATACAAAACATCTTTCGATGGCAATGGAGGTATTATTGCCCTGACTCGATGGTTCGAGAAGATCGAATCCATCTTCAAAATTTGTTATCGTTCCGAAGCCAACAAGGTGAAATTCACTGCTTGCACTTTCATCAACAGAGCACTGACCTGGTGGAATGGTCGGGTCAAATCCCTACCCCTGCCAGTAGAAAATGCTATGGGTTGGTAGAGCTTGAAAGATCTCATGCTTGCTAAACACTGCCCAAGGGGCGAGATGCAGTAACTGGAGCACGAATTATGGAACTTGAAGATGAAAGGTTCGACATTTCCTCCTACACAGCTAGATTCTATGATCTGGCTCTTGTTTGTTTGGGAATGGTCACCCGGAAAGCAAAAGGATAGAAAGATACATTTGGGGATTGATGCCCCCAATGCAAGGAAATGTCTTGAACACTAGGCCAACCACTTTTGACAGCGCCAAGTGCCTAGTACAGACTCTCATAGATCACGCACTTGATCTCGATGTAGCAGCAGCCACTCCCGAACCAGAAAAGGTGAGTGGTGGGGAAAAAACGTTCTTGAAGCAGCAAAAGGGTCAGCCTTCACAGGAGCCCTCAAAGAAACAACAAACGATAACAGTTCACGCTGCTACTACTCCTGTCGCTGCTCCTGCCACTCAAGCACCTACCAATAGATATGTTGGTACCCTTCCTTGGTGCGACAAGTGTAACTATCATCATAATCCTAGCCTATGCCATGAAATGCTCTGCAGTAACTGTGGAAAGAAGGGTCACACGGATCGAGGCTGCAAGACACAAGTCCAACCAACCAATTAGGCATCTGGAGCGGGTGTCGGTCAGGCCTGCTATGGTTGTGGAGAAGTTAGGAACTACAAAAGAAACTGCCCTAAGGCAACAAGAACTGGTAGCACGGGGAGAGTGCTAGCGATCAGCCAGGAGGAGGCAGTTGCAGATCCCACCGTAGTTTCGGGTACGTTCCTCCTCAACAACTCTTATGCATGCATTTTTTTGGATTGTGGTGCGAAGAGAAGTTTTGTTAGTCATGCATTCAAGCATCTTCTCAAACATAAACCCCAACCTCTAACCGAAACATTTACCATTGAGATGGATAATGGTGATAAAGAGAGAACTAACAATATATTCATCGGCTGTACCCTTAACCTAAATGATCATTCCTTTCTGATCGATCTCATGCCAGTCTCCATAAAGAGTTTTGATGTCATCATCGGCATGGATTGGTTGAGCCTCAATCGTGCTGATATCCTTTGTTATGAAAAGGCGATTTGTCTCAATCTTCCCTCTGGTGAAACCCTTATGATATATGGATATAAACTTAGCTCGAACCTCCGTATCATTTCGTGCATCAAAGCCCAAAAATTTATGCGATAGGAGTGTAATTCATTCCTAGCCCATGTTGTTAACGAAAAACAGGAAGTTAAAGACCTCGAGAGCATCCCTGAAGTCTGCAATTTTCCTAATGTCTTTCCGAAAGAGCTCTCGGGAATCCCTCCCGAGCGCCAAGTTGAATTCCGCATCGACTTAATCGTCGGAGCTACCCCTGTAGCTAAATCCCCATACCGCCTAGCGCCAACAGAAATGCAAGAGTTATCCAACCATCTCAATGAACTCCTCAACAAATGATTCATCAGACAGAGTTCCTCACCCTGGGGAGACCCAGTCTTATTTGTGAAAAAGAAGGATGGATCTTTTCGGATGTGCATTGACTACCGCGAACTAAACAAACTCACCGTCAAAAAATTGTTATCCTCTTCCGCGTATCGACAACCTCTTCAACCAACATCAAGAAGCCAGCTACTTCTAAAAAATAGACCTAAGATTAAGGTACCATCAACTACGAGTCTATGAAAGTGATATTCCTAAGACAACATTTAGGACTTGATATCGTCACTACGAGCTCGTAGTAATTCCCTTCGGTCTAACCAACGCATCGGCGGTATTCATGGACCTGATGAATCGGGTGTGTCGTTCTTTCTTGGACAAGTTTTTAATTGTATTCATTGACAATATACTCGTCTATTCAAGAAGTGAGGAAGATCACAAACAACACTTGAGGTTAGTGCTGGAAACTCTAAGGGCGGAGAAGCTATACGCGAAATTTTCCAAGTGTGAATTCTAGATTCGAAAGTAACTTTCCTAGGTCATGTGGTAAGCGAGAAAGGCATACACGTGGACCCTTCCAAAATCAAAGTGATAGAGAACTGGTCAGCACTGAAGATGCCCACAGAAATCCATCAGTTCTTGGGCCTCGCTAGCTATTATCACAGGTTCATCCAAAATTTCTCCAGGATTGCGAAACCCTTAACCACCTTGACTCAGAAAGGTGTACCCTTTTGTTGGAGTGAAAAGCAAGACACTGCGTTCCGAACATTGAACCAGACCCTATGCAGGGCACCTATCCTGTCTCTACCCGAAGGGACGGATAAGTTCGTTATCTACTGTGATGCATCCAATCAAGTCCTAGGCTATATGCTCATGCAGCGAGGAAAAGTCATTGCTTATGCCTCAAGAAAACTCAAAGCACACGAAGCCAACTATACAACTCATGATTTAGAGTTAGGAGCAGTGGTCTTCACATTAAAGATATGGAAACATTACCTCTATGGAACCAAGTGCACCGTCCTTACCAATCACAAGAGCCTACAACATATCTTCGATCAGAAAGAGTAGAACATGAGATAACGGCGATGGGTAAAGCTACTGTGTGATTACGAGTGTGAAATACGCTACCATCCCGGCAAGGCCAATGTAGTGGTGGATGCCCTCAGCCGGATAGAGTATTATGGCTGCAGTATGAAAGCACTAACCATGACCATCCATTCCCACTTATCCACACAAATCAGAGAGGCTTAGTTGGAAGCCTAAAACCAAAGACGATGGTGGATGAAGCCCTGAGAGGAATGGAGAAGAACTTAGAGATCAAGGGAGAAGGAGTCTACTATTTCATGGACCGGTTCTGGTCCCCAAAGTTTGGTGGATACAGGGAGGTTGTCATGAACAAAGCTCACAAGACCAGATACTTCGTTCATCCAGGTTCAAATAAGATGTACCTCGATCTTAAGAAACTATATTGGTGGCCAAACATGAAAGCGGAGATCACTACCTTCGTGGGCAAGTATCTGACTTGCACCAAGGTGAAGGTCGAATATTAGAAGCCCTCAGGTGTGCTTCAGCAGCCGGAGATACCTGAGTTGAAGTGGGAAAGGATTACTATGGATTTCATCACTAAATTACCCAAATCTCCAAGTGGGTACGACACCATCTGGGTAGTAGTCGACCGATTGACAAAATACGCTCACTTCCTACCAGTCAAAGAAACTTTCAAGATGGAAAAGCTCACATGAATCTACATCCAAGAAATAGTTCAGCTACACGGTGTGCCTATGTCCATTATCTACGATCGAGATAGCAGGTTCACTTCGAGATTTTGGCAGTACCTGCAGAAAGCTCTTGGAACTAAGCTGGATATGAGCACAGCTTACCATCCTCAGATGGACAGGAAGAGTGATAGAACCATTCAGACCTTGGAAGACATGTTGAGATCATGTGTAATCAATTTTCGTAAATCGTGGGACGTCCATTTGCCCTTGGTCGAATTCTCCTACAACAATAATTATCACACCAGTATCAAGGTTGTGCCGTTCGAAGCACTCTATGGCTGTAAGTGCATATCCCCTCTGTGCTGAGCTGAAGTGGGTGACACACAGATAGCCAAGGGAAAGGTCCCTGACAGCACTCTCACTGGTCCTGAAATCATCCGTGAAATTACAGAAAAGATCGTACAAATCCGAGAACAACTGAAAGCCTCACGAGACAGGCAAAAGAGTGATGCCGATAAACGAAGATAAACCTTGGAGTTGCAGGTTGGAGATCGCTTTCTATTGAAGGTCTCACCCTGGAAAGGCTTGATACACTTCGTTTACCTCAAGAACTTAGCAACATTCATCCCATCTTTCACGTCTCGAATCTTAAGAAGTGTTTATCCGATGAGACCCTTATGATCCCTCTCGATGAGATTGAAATCAACGAGAACCTCAACTTCATGGAAGAACCGGTCGAAATCATGGACAGAGAGATTAAACGAGCGAAACAAAGTCGCATTCCAATAGTGAAGGTTCGCTGGACTGCCAAGCGAGGACCTGAATTCACTTGGAAGCGCGAAGATTCAATGAAACAAAAATACCCCCATCTCTTTCCGAGTCCATGATTTGTATTCTATGTTCGAATTTCAGGACGAAATTCCCTCTAACGGGGTGATGATGTGACAACCCGAAATTTATTCCGTTCAAACCGTTAAAAGTAAATAAATTCGGAATTTATTTTTCTCTTAGCATTATTTTGGGTCTAATTAAATATGCTAAGCTCAGTACAATCATGTTTTAGGTCCAAGAATGCGTTTTTCTAAGTCATAACATAGCATCCGGGCCAAACACCCCTTCGAGAGGAGTGTACGAATGCAAACTCGAGTTTACGGCCGTACACCCCCACCCACCCCAATGGCCGAAAACTCACCCCTATATAAGGGATGCTTAGTCTACATTTCACACTTTACCCACTTCAAGGCTTTCTCTTTCTACCTTCATCAAAATTCCTCCAAGATCTTCAAGATGTAAGTGTTTTCGCCACCTTGATTGTGGCTACATTCCTTATTCTAGTGATGAATCCATGTTTCATCGCATTTAATCTCATATTTTTCTAGATCTTCTCTCTCACCAAGAACACACACTAGTTCTTGGTGGCTAAAAACCTCATTTCAAGCTTCCTTATAGTAAGTAAATGCTTCCTATGCTTGTTATCTACTAGAAATGCTTGTGTTTCACTGAAAATTCAACCCAGAAGACATGATCATGGAGGGTTTACGGTCATAAACCCATGTGTACGGCCGTACACCCCTCATTGGCTGCAAACCCTGGTTTTTGGTCGATTATTGACCTTAAACACTCCTTTTAGCTATGCATGGGACTTAGAACACATCTGGGAGGCTAGAAAAGGCCTTGAAACACCGCAAATCACATATTTCATCAAGTGTTTATGGCCGCAAACTCATGGGCCGAAAACCCATGGACCGCAAACACCTGGGCCACAAACTCTTGGGCCGAAAACCCTATTAGGCCGCAAACCCATGACTGTACACCCATGTTTTGCGGCCACAAACTCTTCTCCTTGAATCACATGTGATTCTAACACTTAGTTTCAAGTGTTTCCTAGTCCCTAAGGTGGTTTCCTTCCATAACAAATAGTGTTATCCCCTCATCTAACACATATATGTGCTTCTATATGTTAAATAGGATCCGTTTGTGACCGAGGCTTCAATTGACACTCCATATTCCCATCGACTTACACTCAAATCCCACGTCAAACTGTGAGTTCATACCCTTACGCTTTTATGATTTTTAAATGTTTTCAGGGGGGAATACAAGCCAAAGACAAAAGCTTTCAACAAGCCAAACTTATGCAATTTATACAAATCTATGATTTTCATAAAGCAATTAGATACTTAATCCCTTTTGTAGCATGTGGAACATAAGGGACGTTTTCTAAATTTAATTGCATAGTTTTCTGAACATTTCGCGAACAAAACATTACAGTCAAACTATAATGGGTATAGTTTGGGGATTTCATTACCAACTTTACAGATACAAACTACATACGCGGTTGAATACATAAACTATGACATATTTAGTTTATATCATACATTACTACGAGAGTACAACAGTAAATAATTATTTTAGTATAATTATTTTTACTCTACAAAACATACATCGGATTTTCTTACGAAAGGACAGTACACTTATATATTATTACTCGTAACATCGTTAAGTTAATTAAGAGACACGTCCTTGGGCACTTACAACATTACCTAAGTGGAGGACTACCCTTATGAACCAGAATTTCCTGGACGGAAAGCGTGGATTTTAGGTATAGATCTATACGGGACTGACTATCCCGCACCTGGCTGATAGCTACAGTCGGACCAGCAGGTCTACGGGTGATAAATGTCATAAAGGATATCAGCGTCCATTTCACGTCGTATCAAGTTAAAGTATGGTCATAAAACTCTCCAATCGTACGACAAATTTACGTAATAATATACCTCTCATGAACAATTGCTTTAATAACATAAGTGTGACACTTATGCCTTACAGTTTCAGAACTATTAAAGCAATAAACACACGTATAGCAAGGAAAATAAGGGATTTCCTCAGCCTAAACCTCATACATTACATACTGGTGGTAGCGATAGTTTTCAAACGGAACATACTTTACATACTGGTGGTGGCCAGGGTTTTCAAACGAACATATTTTACATACAGGTGGTACCTAGAGTTTTCAAATGAAACATACTTTATATACTGGTGGCAGCTAGAGGTTTGATACAAATCATATTGTGAATATAATGAAAATCAATCATTTATACAAATTCAATGACTAGTTTTCGTTACGAAAACATGCTTATGAACTCACCAGCTTTATGCTGATACATTTTCAAGAGCGCTTGTATTCTCAGGGCAACAATAAACAGGGACTCTTGTTAGCTTTTGGAGAAGGGGAGCATTTTGGATTCTCATCTTTTACTTTTGTCTCATTTTGATGTATACAAACTATGTTTTCAAATAGATGTAAATATTCATATTATAATGTAATGGTTGTGTTTACTTTGATTACTATGATCCAATTGTTGTGATACTACACATGATGTCATCTGGACATTTCCGCCGTTTGTTGTACGGTTCGGGGGTGTGACAATATTCTTAACTTAGTCCCTACAAAGAAGGTTGCCAAAACACTACACGAGATTTGGACAGGAATGGCTCCCTCATTGGCACATATTAAGGTTTGTATTTGCAAGGCTTTCGTAAGACGAGAGACTCACGACAAACTCGAACCTCGTAGTGAGCGGTGTATTTTCATCATCTAACCACGGAATTCCTTTGGATATCTCTTCTATAGACTGAGTGACAATGTTGTCTTCATTGCGAGGAAACGGGTTTCTAAGAGGGAGAACTCATAAGGCAAAGGGATAATGGGAGGAAAATCGATCTTGAAGAGATTTAAGTGTTGGGCGATGAAGGAACCTCTAACGTTGGCGCTCAACCCGAGGAGGAAACTCCGGTTGAATCGATTAATGAGTGCTTACCACTTAGATGATTCAAAAGAGTTAGGTTTCAACCATAGTTTTATGGTTTTCATATTACTACCGAAGGGGATACGTTCATTAGTGATAGTACACTAGTGAATCTGGAGGAACCTAACAACTATAAGTAAGCCATGGTAGGCCCATAGTCTGCAAAGTGGAAAGAGGCGATGAACAGTGAGATTCAGTCCATGTATGACAACCAAGTTTGGAATTTGGTTGACCATGTGCCCGGAAGTAAGACGGTCGGGTGCAAGTGGGTCTTCAAGAAGAAGACCGACATGAATGGGAATGTGCACACATACAAGGCACGATTGGTCGTGAAGGGTATCACTCAAACTCCCAGAGTTGATTATGATGAAACCTTCTCACTGGTTGCTAAGATAAAATCTATTAGCATAATGCTGGACATTGCTGCGTTTGATGATTATGAAATATGGAAGATGGATGTCAAAACCACTTTCCTTAATTGGAAGTTGGCTGAGGATGTTTACATGGCTCAGCCAGAGGGTTTTTTCAATGCAAAGCATCCCAATAGAGTGTGCAAGCTTCAGAAGTTCATTTATGGACTTAAGCAAGCGTCTCGCAGATGGAATCTTTGGTTCGACAAGAAAGTCAAAGAGTTTGGTTTTCTGCGAAGCGATAATGAATCATGTGTATATGTCAAAGCCAGTGGTAGTATAGTAAGCTTCCTTGTATTGTATATTGATGACATACTACTCATAGAAAACAACATCCCGACATTGCAGGAGGTTAAGTCCTGGCTCGGGAAGTGCTTCGCTATGAAGGACCTCGGAGAGGCTTCCTATATTTTAGGAATAAGGATAGTGAGAGACAGAAGTAGGAGACTAATAGGACTTAGTCAAAATACTTACTTGGATAAGGTACTAAAATGTTTTAGTACGGAGAATTTTAAGAAGGGGGGTTACCGGTCCAAAGTAATGCCAAGTTGAGTAAGACTCAATGCCCGAGTACCGAATTCGGGACAGCAGAAATGAGTCGAGTACCATACGCTTCCGTAGTTGGCTCGCTTATGTATGATATGACTTGTACTCACCCTGATGTGTCCTTCGCTTTGATCATGGTCAGAAGATATCAAGGGAACCCTGGGAAAGCACATTGGACCGCAGTCAAGAATATACTTAAGTACCTTCGGAGGACCAAGGAATGGTTTCTGGTCCTTGGTGGGAGTGATGACTTAAAGGTGTGAGGGTACGGTGATGCCAATTTTCATACCGACAGGGACAACTATCGTTTGTAGTCCCTTATCTAAAGGACAATTTACTGACTAGATCAGAGTTTCATAGCGTCTTTGAGAGCTACGATTGCTAATCGGATTGTGCTTACATTTGTAGTTACTAGACTTATCCAAGTGGGAAACTATTGGATTAGTGTCTAAGCCCGTAACTAAATTTGGTAAGTACTTGACCCGGTTGTGCATGGTCCTTTTGGCTTGCCTTCACCATAGCAACTTGACAGGGTAGTTTATGAAGAGAGAGAAGTTATTATGTTTTATTAATATATTATAAGAATAATATATTAAAAGAGAAATCATATTATTTAATTAATATTAGTAATAAATTAATTAGGAACTAATTTGGTGACTAAAAGAGATTAATTGAATAAAGGGGACTTAAACTGTCAAATGTGTGATAGTTGAATTTTGGGCTGGGAAACCTAATGGATCAAGGGGTGAACGAAATTATGATGGGAGCCTATCATATTTTCATCCATGGACTTTATTCTAGAAGGTTCCATGGGCTGCTTAATGTTTAAGCTATCCATTAGGGTTTTGATTGAAACCCTAGCTGCTCACAGTATAAATAAAACCACTAGGCTACAGAAATCGGCCACTTGCTTCCTAAGAACCCTAGAGCCGATTTTGTGTGGCTCCTCCCTCTCTCAAATACTAACCTCTTACTAGTTGGTGTTTGTAAGCCATTAGAGGAGTTACACTTGTGACTCTAAGCATCAAAGACAAGAAGATTCAAGCAAGCAACAAGAGGTAATCTTCTAGATCTGATTTGGTCATTATAATTTTGAATTATTATCACTAGATCTAGGGTTAGGAAGTGTTGGATGGATGCATGTACAATTAGAGAAACCTAGATCCAAGCATTAGGGTTTGCATGAGCACAAAGGATGTTCTTGTGGCTTAAACCCATCAGTTACTGGTGTGTTTACATATCATCAATGTGCAACTGACTTGCAAACTACAACTCACATTTCTCCATTTCAAGAATATAAGATATTATCATCTCACAATCGCTCGTGATAAAATCTATGAAGGGGTTCACATAAGTGTGGGTTTATTCCAATAATCAAATGTTACTTCAGGAGCACTCATGAACACTGTAGCAGACTTTTGATATGTCTAAAATGCTTCAGACAATATACAGTTAGATTCATGAAAGTCTTGCCTCAATACCTTCTTCCAAAGTATGATCGAATGTGGATGGTTTGAATAATCCAATATGGCCTCAAACTTGTGAGTATAAATATAACACTTTTTATTTAATCACCATATCGATTACACATTATTCATTGTACAATGTTTCGGATAATCAACTTAATACTTGAATTATAACAATAGTTGTCCCATGCTCCAAGCATGAACACTATGATTACCTATGGTCCTTACTTGGTGAAATAGATCAATTGAACAAATTTCCAATGATACTCATTTCACAATTCCCAATCCTTATCACAAATGTAAGACTTCCAAATTCTTGCTATGTGTTAGATTCTAACGTTTTACGCAATGATCCTTTTGTAATGACATAACACCAAAGTCACCAAGACTTTGCCAATGATATTACAAAGTGCTCTATTCGAGATTGTTACAAGACAACTCCATAGACATGAAGTCTCAAATTTAGAGTACAATCCTTTGAACATCCTTCTTGCATAAAAGTTTCTAATCTACATAAATCCTTAATATCCAACTCCTATGTAACAGCCCGGAATTTCAGGTATTGCTTTAAAACTATTTTTGGAGCATTTTAGGAAGGGACTCGGCGAGTTGGTATCTGACTTGCCGAGTAGGACCACAGGCTTGGTCGCGGGTTCGCGACTGGACTCGACGAGTCCAGATATGGACTCGGCGAGTCGACGCTGTTCAGCAAAAACCCTAGCCGTTTGGTTTGGATCATATATAACGCCTCTTAGGCCGTCATTGTTCGTCTTTTGGCCGATTGAGAAGAACCCTAATCGTTTGTGGACGTCTAGAGCAGGAGGGAAGGCTATTGGAACTTTGAGGAATTGTTAGGCAAGAAGAAGAAGAGTGGTGGCCAAAGGAATATCAAGGAGGATCGAGTCCTGAGGTTTGGAGACACAGAGAGTGTGTTTCAGGTAATACTCGGACCATTTCTGTTATTTTGATGTGTACACGAATCTAGGGTTTATGAAACCCATTTGGTGATTAGATAGATTATAATGTTGTTACCCAAGCGTTTATACCCCAGTAATAGGATGTTTAGAGGTCTAGAAAGTCCCATGATTGCATATTTCGGGACCATGCTTATTTCAGGAAGCAGTGATTGACTACATGGCATGGACTCGCCGAGTCCAATGATCAGACTCGGCGAGTAGCTTGAAGATTCACTAGGACTCGTCGAGTTGTTCGTCAGGCTCGGCGAGTAGATTGAAGTTTTACTGGGACTCACCGAGTTGTTCTTTAGACTCGGCGAGTGGAGTCGGGGTGGCCCCGCGATTCTTCCACGAAGATCTCGTCGAGTCAAGAGGGATACTCGACGAGTAGAAAGGGGACAACAGGGAAAGATGGGGAGGACGTCTAGACTCGCCGAGTCGCCTTTGCACTCGACGAGTCCGGTCAAGTTGACCGTTGACCAGAGTTGACTTGCATGTAAATTCTTAGGGTCAGTTGTCTTGAATAATAAGAGTATTAATAAGGGTATATGGTATTATAGGGAGTCTGCAGATCGGCGGATCGAGTGCGAGTAGTTTCAAGAGTTGGTAGCTTACATTACCACGAGGTGAGTCTTCTCACTATACTTCACCCGGAAGGGTTTGACTGTGAGACCGGAAGGTCGTATATGATATGTGTTATTTATGCTATAAATAGAAAGGTAGTTGCTATGCATGATATGTATGTTTATACGGGCCGGAAGGCGATATGTTATGTGACAGAAAGGTCAGGTATGATGTATGTTATATGTGCTATGTGTGTTATATTAAATGTATTATATGTTGTAAATGTTATGGGCCGGAAGGAAATATACTGTGGGCCGGAAGGCAATATGATACGGGCCGGAAGGCAATATGTTATGGGCTGGAAGGCGATTATGTTTACGGGCCGGAAGGCAATGTGTTGTGGACCGGAAGGTCAGGGCCTGGAAAGGCGTATATGTGTAAGTCGTATACTGGGGAACTCACTAAGCATTTATGCTTACAAGTTGTTATGTATGTGTTTCAGGTACTAGCGAGGACCGTGGGAAGGCGCCGGCATGATGCATACACACTGCTGCTATTTGAGATCTTGGGGATTTTATATATTTATTTGATATGAAACATGAAATAAATACTGTTGGTTGAATGAAATTACTTTATTTTAAATGAAAATTTTATTTGAAAATTTGCGTTGTTACATTCTATTATGGAAACATTTCCATATATGCCATATGAAAACATATTGTAAATAGAATCCTATCTATTCATAGTAATGTCAATATGGTTCATCCATTACTATACCTCCAACTGCCCACAAGTGATCAATCCTTGGCAAACCATAGATTTCCCTTGACAATTGTTTAACTACTTTAGTCATATCCGATTCTGGTCCTTTTCCCTCTTAATGCCCTAGGCATTTGGAAAAGACAGAATGGTCGAATATTACGATTGATAATGTCTTACATATGCAATCGATCCTATACCCGAAGTTCATGGGATACGATTGATAATGTCTTACATAAAGACATGATACTTTACCAGTTTCTTGCTATAATATTACCATATATAGAATTCCCTTATGTTGAATCTTTTCAACATAAAATTCAGATATGTCCTTTGACTAAATTTGATTAAAATTTCTCGATCTAAGCTTTTAGACTTGAAATGAAGTATAAATTCCTCTCCCTTAAATATAGTAAAACAACTTCTCAACCTCTGCAACTTGGCGAATTGAAAGTTTTGTTTTTCTATAATTAATATTGCTAACTTGCAATACATAATAATCATGCTCCCACTAACATGATAATTATTTCCTTACCAGCATAACACGTGTGCTCCCACTAGCTTTGATATGTATTCAGAAATCAGTTGGACTTCTAGAAATCAGTACTTGTTGACTTTCATTACCAAAGTTCATATTATTGATACGACATGATTTGATAAGACTTTATCTAAGCTTCTTAAACTCATACACCTTTCCTTAGATAACTCATATGTGTGTGTGAACTAATTCAGAACTTAAAACAATAAGTCCCAAGTGCTTAGACTAATTGCCAAATCTCATAATTCGAACTATGAAGAGGGATGTCGTAATCATAATTGAATTTGAGAATGCTATTTACATATTGCTATCTCCTCAAAATCTTCTTAATGAAAGTGTTTCCTCACAATCATTTTCATGAAGCGGAAATATTATTGATTTATATAATCAGTCCCCGTTAATTTAATCAGTCTCTTTTGATCATCAAATTAATTTTCGATCAATACTAATTAAATAATATGATTTCTCAATTAATATATTATTTTTATAATACATTAATAAATCATAATAAATCCTCTTTCTCCGTAATTCATCCTATTAGTTGTTATGGTGAAGGCAACCTAAAAGGACCATGCTTATAATCAGGTCTAGTAGATATCAAAATAATTATTAGCTTAGACACCTAATCCAAGATGAGGCATATCAACTTGAAGTTGCTTTTTGATATGAAAAGTGGTTGCAACTTGGCCTAACTTGGTAAAAGAAAAGCATCCTTGGTGTTATTCATGGTGTCTTGATGTCTACATGTGACACTGTAAACTTTCAAATAAATTATTTTCATTTTAAAAATCACATAAACTCAATATCAGATTTCTCAAGAATTACAAAATGTATAAGTTTTCAAAACACAAGTTAACAATGTTTGATAAAATCCCAGAATCCTCAAAATCATGATCTCTAACTGGTGTGTACAGTCAAGTCGGTGCTTTCCCGCGATCCTAAAACACATGTCACACAACAGAATAATATAGCATATATCACAAATAGAAATGCATAATATCTCATAACTCAATATAAGCACATAGGACCCTCCAGTCGATAACTCAAATAAGACCCTCCGGTCACTCGGTATTACCACTTTGGTAAGTATAGTGAGAAGACTCACTTCAACTGCTACGCGAGAAACCGTACACTGTCGTTGTTGCTGCGCACTGACTCCTAAACTAGGCCAAAACAACACAACACTATATTCAAAGACTATACAAGGCTACACCCAACACTATGCCCCATAGATGGCCCAACTAATCAAGCCCACTACTGACCCAACTTATTGGGCCTACCAAACCCAAAACCAAAAAGGTCTACTAATGGCCCAATCTTCCAAATTGGGCCCAAACCCTTGCTTTGGCCTTACCCTAAAGCCCATGACTTAACTCTAGTCCAAAACACCCTTTCTCAGATTGCCTAACCCGACACCAGCAATCAGGCCCAAAAAGACATCACAAACCAAAGCCTAAATATTCAAATCCACTCAGACATAGTACGTAGGGCGTACTTAGTGGTACGTTGAGTGTACTCGCTTAATGGCTTGTACGTTGCACGTACCGGCTTGTACGCCCAGCATACGCCCCTGTTAAACCCACTTTTCCATTTAGCACTTAATGTTTTAAGCCATAAGTCCAAACTACATATCCGAGTCCCAAATCACGTCTAAACCCATAAAGTCACTGGCTTGGTGACTTTGCACGCCCCATATAAGCCCAAACTCTAAAAATGGAACTCTAATTCCATGAAAATGGTCTTAACTCTTGCTTGAACCAATTAAGACTTCCAAGAGAGCAACGTTATTACTATAGGTCCCAAATAACACTGATAGCGGCAACTCTAAGCTCAAAAAACGACATGGACTTAAGGGACTTCATCAATGGGACCAAAAGAGTCTATAAACTCAACCCAAAAGAGATCTAATAAAATAAACACCATGATTGAGACTTTATACATCAAATGAGAGCCAAAGGCTGATGAGGTTCTGGATCTAAAAGCTCTAACTTCTTCAATGAATCTTCAAGAGTGAGCACCTTCTTCAAAATCACCAAAACACTCTTCTAATGGTCTTTTAAGCTCCAAGAACACATAAGAAGGATTAGGGTTTCATGAAGGTTGTCCAAGGGTGAGAGGGAGGCTGATCTTTGAGGCATTATGTTCTTTATATAGTGTCCATCCCTAAAATTAGGGTTTTTTCATTCTGACCCTCGTACGCCCCATGTACCTCCTTGTACGCCCCGCGTACGACGCTGCACACCCCGACTCAATCTTTGCATCTACGTTGCGTGCTCTTCCCAGCTACGCTTTGCGTATACCTTTTCTCCTCTCGGTACGTCCTGCGTATCACTCGGTACACCCCGCATACTAGGGTTTCTCCCAAACCCTAACTCTTCTGAATGCCATAACTTACTCGATACTACTCTGATATCGACCATCCACATACCCATAGAAAGGCATCAAGATGCTTGACACTATTATCAATTCATACTTGCAAGCAAATATCCTTAATCTAAAATCCATTCCCCCTAAGCCCCGATTAACAAATTACCGAAATACTCTTTTTGCTTCAAGTCACAACCGAATACTCAAAACATTCAATATAGCCTCTACCTCCAAATGAACCGAATAACTGACTTCATCAAGGTTCCTAACCCTGCTAATACCCAAACCATGTTCACCATCTCGAAATGAAAACGTCTTGAAAACAGGATGTTACACGACATGGAAAGTGTGTTTTGCTTGTGCTTCATTATGTGATAATCATTTTTGTCCAATCACAAAATGACCATATTACCCTTAACAAATGTGGCTTTATTACACAAAAAAACCTAAATTGACCAAACAAAATCAAAGTCCACTCTTTCTGATCAAGTCAACTCCTGGTCAATTCTTCTTTTTGTCAATGCATTCAAACATATGTGAACTGTAGATGGATTGATATTGTACTATCTATTGTTAGCTCTTACATAAAAATGATCTCTGGAAAACTAATCCTCCAATTTAATGTATCGATTTATCAGGTGAATATTTCTTATTATCTGATTTTTGTATTTTCTGTTAGTGTATATTTCTTATTATCTGATTTTTGTATTTTCTGATTTTTGTATCAAGTGATGTCGTCCCATTTACCCATGGGTACAGGTAGAGGTTCTAAACTCACATACGGTTTATGATGTTGTGCCTTAACCCTGGCATAAGTTACACACTCAGCCACATACTTTAGCAACTTCGAGTTTCATCGCCGGCTACCAGTAATAGCGTTTTAGATCACTATACATTTTCGTATTGTCGGGATGAATTGAGTGCATGGTCTTGTGAGCTTCTTTCATCAGAAGACCTCTTATTCCTCCCATCCTAGGTACCCAAATCCTATCTTTGAATACCTCTAGTCCTTGACCGTTTGTATCAAACACCAACGTTTTATCCCAAACGTTCCTTCTTTCGTTCATTTTTCTCTAAAGCTTCTTCCTGAGCTTTCTTTATACTCTCCACAATTGTTGAGACAACCTCAATTCTCAACGCTCCTGGCCTTTTCTTTTCAAGGTTGACTTTCTGACTGAGGGCATCAACAACAACATTTGCTTTACCAGGGTGATAAAGTATCTCACAGTCGTAGTCTTTGAGTAATTCCAGCCAGCGTCGTTGCCTCATATTCAGTTCTTTCTGATTAAAGAGATACTGGAGACTCTTATGATCAGTGAAAAGTTTGCACTTCGTACCATAGAGGTAATATCTCTATATTTTTAGAGCGAAAACTACCACTTCCAACTCCAAATCATGAGTAGGGTAGTTCTTTTCATGCTCCTTCAGTTGTCTTGATGCATATGCTATCACTTTATCTCACTGGGTCAGAACACAACCTAACCCAACTCCAGATGCATCACTATAGACTGTGAAGTCTTCAACTCCTTCGGGTAAAGAAAGAATTGGTGCTTCACATAATTTCTTCTTCAGCTTCTCAAAGGCTTCCTTTGTGGGTCAAGGCTGTCAATGGAGCAGCTATCGAAGAAAAGCCTTGGATAAACCTTCGGTAATATCCAACTAATCCTAAAAAGCTTCGGATCTCCGTGGGACTTTTAATTGTAACCTTCGGGTTACATAATAAATCTTTATTGAGGACTCCTTCTTCTTCTTGGAATAAGTACTTTCCTTCATGTTCTAATGTGATACAATCACAGTTCAACATGTATTATTTCTAACTACCAACTTCTTTCACAATAAGTGTGATATTTCTATTGATCTCTTTGATCATCTTTCATTTCAATCTTCTGGCTTAAGTCAAATGTTACATCGAACTTGGTTATCTGAATCACATAATAAACTCATCGTGGTCGGACTCAATTTGATATGACCTCTAAGGTCAGAATAACAATCATCTTCTTAGTCATTACCGAAATGATGGTAACGACAGACTAGAACAAAACGAAATCAAATAATAGCTTCTTGGTAACCTTGTGACTTTCCCTGATCCAAGTGCGAGTCCTGTGCTTCCAGTAGTATAGATCTCTACTACTGTTCACACCTACTCATACTCGTCCCAAGTACTGTTTTACAGTCCCTAAGTCCTAAAATCACAAAACAATTTAACACATACGAATGTGTCCAATTAATCATAAAATTTTCCTAGACTCTGCTAGGACGTCTTTCATGCGTATCTTCAATGATCAACTCTACTTCAACTTGGTTGGTGATGGAAATTCCAGATGATTGGGACAACTTCAAAAATTACACCAGCCATTCTATTCATTAGACGACAAAACCAGGATTTATTTTATTTCCTTGAAACGATTACACAAAGGTTCAAGTTTACCCTATACTATGCCTCTCATATGCTAAACTACTTGTTACTATTCACATTACTACTTCGTAACTTGATCATCGGGTATCAAGTCTTGACTTCTACTTCGTAACTTTATCTTCGGGTATCGCTTCGTCAAGGATATCCCGAAATTCCTTTGGCGTTGATGGTGCACTTGGCCTTGTCACTTCATTGTTCTTCGGACAATTCATAGAAATATGGCCTTGTTCTTTACATCCGTAGCACACCTGCTTGGGAATCGTACACTTATTGGCGTAATGCCTTATTTCTCCACAATTAAAGCACTTCACCTCCCCATTACAATTCCTAGAGTGTTTATTTTTTCACTTCCCGTACCATTTTCCTTTATCTCTTCTTTTTCCAAACTTTGAGGATATGTTGCTCTTGTTGGGCCTTGAAGACCCCTCAAATTTCCTCTTCTTGCCAACTTCAACTTTGTTGGCAGTTGTGTTATTGATCATTTCCTCAATAGACTTAGCAATCCTAATAGTTGCCTCAAGAACAGATTCCTGATGTACTGGCACAATAAGTTCATCCTTACTTTATTGAAGTAAATGTTTTGTTTCTTCCATCTGTTCACCTAACATCGTACGTACCATTGCCTGCACTCCAGTCATTGTGATTGGCTCAGGCTGTGGATTATCACTTCCGAACCCACTTTAAGTACTTGCCATTTCGATCTATACACCAATCGTAGGTAAATTTAGATCTTCATTTTCATTAGATGTTAAGTCTTCGAAACATTTATATGTTAGTTCCAATATCGTAGTGATACGTTTAGAATCCTACACACATAAGGTTTCCAAATCCGTTCGGCAACACACCATAGATCCGAACAATAATATCATGTATAGCAAACACATAACATTTAGCACATAAAAGCATTTTAGGCATCTTTCCTAAAATATACTAGTGCTCACACCTCACAATCATCGCTTAACATTCTAAGTTTAAGTCTAGAAATCCTACAAATTCCTAGTTCGCTTGAACTAATGCTCTAATACCAACTGTGACATCCCCAATTTCACGGCCAAAAAGGACTGGTTTTGTTTATACTTTATTTCAAAATCAGAGTAACCTTTTAATAAAAGAATTGTGGAATTTGTCCCAAAACAATAATATGATAAAGATTTATCAAAAGCATTTCCTTATAAATGTATTTCATTAAAAGACTCAGGATGTCATGTTCGATACAATACATAAGTATAAATAGTACATTATAATCCTTACAACAGTTATTTACAACTAATGGCTTATAATCCAAAAGTCCCTCATCATCATCATAATTATGCTCTGAGTCCACTACCTGTAAAACAGAAAGCTGAGTGGGTCAGGCTTGAGAGCCTGGTGAGCATATAAGGTTTTCAACCCACAAATAATAAGAAATTTATTAATTTCATCGATCAACAATCAATTTATTAATTTCATCAACCAACAATAACCCTAATTACCCATTCCCGTTATCCTCACTTTACGTCCCTAAACACCTATACAAGGGACCTAGTCTAAGGATTTTATCATCGGGATGAACACTACTGCTAAGGGGGTTCCTCAACAATAAATTTCCTAAAGGAAACCATGAGGGGGATGGAGTACATCGGTGAACACATCGTTCACAATACCTACAGGTTGCGAGCCTGCTAGCGTACCACTGGACTGTCTAGAAGAGTCTGTGGTCGTCATCCATACTCCGCTAGATGACTGGAACAACAACAACATCAAGGCCTCTCATCATTTTAACACACATCAACTATTTTGTCCACCCATGTTCTACCCAACATATTTGTAGATAAAATACATATACAGTTTATAACTTGTATAAAACATTGTATTCAACAATCATCTCAAATAAACAATCAATATAATTACACATAACACGTATTTTATAGAAAATACTTCATATCTATGTGTAAGATGAAAGTGACTATACACTCACTTGATTTGATGATAATCAGGAAGCAATTCATTCCTTAAAATGATCGTTTCTGATAAAACCAGGAGTTTTATTGAGAAACCGGGCTCTGCGAGAGTTGGAGCTTCAAAACCGAAAAGATAAAATTTTCCAGGTTTTTGGGCACTTCGGGACGTATTCCGGGCTTTAAAAATGATACCAGGGCTTCAGGGGAATTCAAAATAGTCAAAATATAAGTTTAGGGGTGAAAAATGTCAAATTTCCAAAAGTAGTCGGGAGATCTCACAGCCCCCCTATTTATAGGGTGCGAGGCCGAGGTCTTCGTGGCTGAGCAGCTTTCGCGTAGCACCTACGAGGTTCGGACACGATAAGAAGACGTGGCAGCGAAGGGGCGAGGCGCGTGGCGAGACACGGAGGCGAGCTACGAAGCTCGGACGTGGCCCTGCAAGACTCGGACACGCGGCGGCTACGAGGCGACTTCTGATTGGCCGAGGCTTCGGTCCGAGGGAATAACGACACGCGTCGGATGCAGCGAAGGCCAGTGAGACTCGGATGCGAAGGGCACGTCGGAGGCTGGTCGGTGATATGTGGCTGCTTCGGATTCTTCCACGGATGCGACACGCGTCATGCATGCGAGGCTCGTACGTGGCCAAATCCGAGCCATGCATGCGAAATTCCTCGGATTTTGCACCCAAAACTTCTAAAATTCATAACTTTTGCATACGAGCTCCGTTTTTGACGTTCTTTATATGCACGCGTAGCTACAATTACGCTCTACAGCTTTCGTTTAGACTTCGTTGGCTAATTTTGAATTTAATTTTAATATTATTATTTTTAACAGACCGGGACAGGAAAATCCGTTAAAAATTCATAACTTCTTCATCCAACGTCCGTTTTCGTCAGTCGATATACCATTGTACTACTATTGACGAGACCTTCGATTCTCGTTTAGATTGTGTCAACTAAATTTCGCTCGATCTTAAATTTGAGTGTTTAGCTGTCTACTGCTAAGCTAAAACTTAGAAACTCATAACTTCCTCATACGAAGTCAGATTTGGGCGTTCTTTTTATCGAACTTCTCGGTTTAACGAATACTACGACTTTTGTTTAGATTTGTAAGGCTATAAAGCACTTTATCACAATATTCACTTTTTACACTTCCCGGTGCCGTGCTGTTTCGTCGCGAAACTTCGACAGGTCATAACTTCTTCGTTATAACTCGGATTTCGACGTTCTTTATATCTCCGAAATCCTTGTTTCGGCCACTACAACTTTCGTAAAAGATATCGGATTTTTCTAATATTTATTTTAAAAGCTTATTTTCATTATTAATTAATTAAATCATAATAATTAAGCAAATAAACATATAATTCACATAATATTCACATAATTCATATTTATTACTTCAAAATGAGTTACAAAGGTTGACCTAGACTATTACAACTTTATTATTGCTTTTAGCCCAGAAACACGGCGTTAAAAGAACCCAAAGCTTCATTACCCTTCGGGTTAGTAGTGACTATCAGAATTGTAGATGATTGTTTGGGAGGGTCTTGCTTAGCTTCTCCCCCTTGTTACGGAGAGAAAATCGCCTCTGTAACACCTTGAAGACGACTTAAGATTTCCAGAGCAGGCAATAACTTCTCAGTCAAGTGGTTTCAGATTAAGAGAGTTAGAACCGAATCATGAGCGTTGACCGGATTAGAGAGAAGGGCAAAGACATCAAAAATGAAGATTTTGATGAGCGTGTGCTAGGTCTTCAAAGAATCAATCTCTTTATTCGCTTGTGAAAGCTGAACGGATTGAACTTCAAGCAAAGTAGTTTTGCGAGAAAGTTCATCCATAATTTTGTTCTCCATGGCAAGATCTGCTTGTAGTTTGTCAAGGCGAGCATTGATAGAGATTAGAAGAGTGTTTTGATCAACTTTAATACTTGAGCTCAATAGATCAAATTTTTCTTTCTCAGCTTGAAGAGATTTGGAAAGCAACTCAATAGCATTATTCACCTTGTTAGCATTGGTTTCTACAGCCCCTTAAAGAGATTCAAGAAAAATCTTGGCATCAGAAATAAGAGAAGCGACTTCTTCCGTGGCTGTCTGAAAAGACCAAGTGGAGGCATCCACTGCCTCGGTTGCCTTCTGGATTGACTCATCATGCTTTTGAATTGAAGTTTCAATCAGGGTTAGGTAGCAGCATCGAATAAGCTGAGGTGGAGGAAGAGGTAGATGAAGCGAGCAACTTGTCAAGTTTTTCATTGAGATCTTTTAAGTGTCTCTTGGTGAGGGCAGCATCATCATCATCCTCACTCGGCGCTCGATAAGGGTTGTAGTAAAAGGACTCATAATCTACATCATCACCACCAAGAATAGGGAAAGATTTTGTTGAAGGAGACAGGGAAATGGGTTTGATAGTAACAGGTGGTTTTGTTTCTAAGGTAGGTACCCCCGTATTAGATATGTTGACACGAACCGAAGGTTCTGGTGTGGTTGTTATTGTTGAAGTTACTTGAGTGAAGATCGGTGGAGGGAGAGGAGCAATGGTTGTAGGTTGAGAAGAAACAAGTGGTGGAAGTGGAGAAATGGAAATAGGTACAGTTGTATGAGATGGAGAAGGAGGAGGAGTTGGAATAGAGTCATTAACAAGTACCTCAAGAAACGGAGAACGTGGAGGTGTATCTCCCCTTGGCGATCCTTCAAGATGAGCATCTTCACCTACATCTGAATTTTCATTATCATGATCAGAAGGAACATAATCTGAATCTCTAGGCGAAGCTGCCTTCGGTTTCTTCGCCATCTTTTTGACCTTTCTCTTCTTGGGCATAGAAGGATTTGGTTGTTAAGCCTTACGCTTTTTGGGCATGGTAGCATGGGAGGATTGGCCTTCTTTTTCATGCTTCTTTGAAACCGGTTTCTTTCCCCTTTTGGCTAGTTTATCAATAGCATCCAGTACGATTTGCATCTTTGGGGTCAATAGCCTTGATCCTTTTGGTGGAAGTTTTTGGTAGTCTGCCATAACCTTGCTTTCGGCCGAGACACACCGGTACATCGACTCAGGAATGGACCCGTTGAGAAGAAATTTGGTTGGATCGGAGACGATGATATGCGTTGTGTGAAAAGTTTCGATCGAAGATATAAAGCATCTGCCATGATTGGAATCTGAAAGTGCTCCATTACTCTTTGAGTAATCAACGTCCATAATCTTCCACAAGAGATTTCAGAGTGTTTGGAAGAAGAATTGAGACTCTGCACAAGTTGAGTCCAAATCAATGATCCATATTCCAAATTGATCCCATGATAAATACCATAAAGAATGTTCATAAACCCTTTGTTGGCACCATCAGATCTAGCAATTCGTTATGATAATCCTTTGAAGAGAAGAGTAAAAAGACCATTCCATTGAGAAGGCAGACAGGACTTCTTGAACTTAGTCACCGTGGTAAGAACATCAGTGTATCCTATATCGTAGAACATGGTGAACAGCTGTGTTGTAGTGATGGAATCATGAACCACTACAGAGTCATCATAAATTAGCCCTAATAGTGAACAAAGACGGGCTTTGGAGACAGAGGACTTGTGATTGAAAATCTAAAAGTAGATTCTTTCCTTGCGTTTATCATAAGATGCAGAGGAATAGACCTGGGACAGCAGAGACATGGGAATCGATTCCACTTGGGTTAAAGCAATAACCAATGGTGAATATTTGAGGCATTCAACCACTTGTAGCATGTAGGGATTGTATAGGAAAGGATTTAGTTCAATAATCAGGTTTTGATTGGGTTTGATGGTTAACAAGGAAGAAGAAGCAGTCTGTTTGTGAACTGATGAAGATTTAGCCATTATTGCAGGTGACAAGAAGAAGATGATGAACAATGGAAATTTATCGGTGTATTCTTGAGTAAGTTTGGAAAGGGTAAATAGGTACAAGGGGTGTGAGAAACCCTTATGTACCGTTTCCAAGAGAGAGAAAGTATCCGAAGTAATGATGATACAATCTTCTGAATCAGCGCCTGAAAAAGCGCGATTTGGCAGCTTGGTTTCCATAGGAAGACGTCATCAGGCGTGATATTAGGAACCGTTTCAAATTCACTCACCCGTTGCAAATCTTATCCAATGAATCAGTTTGAAATTTTATATTGTTACCGCATTTTCATCTTCAAAAATGTTTCAGATTCCTTTTTAAACTGTGACATACCCTTTCGTTTCATATAAGGGCGGCGATGTCCGCTCCTTAACATAGAGTACCACCATAGCATTTATAACCGAAGCATCAAATCTGAAAAATTCCCATTAGTACCACAAACAAAAATTGAGAAAATCATAAAGATCTTCATGCAAGAGTGTGCCAATAGAAAAGAAATAAAGCAAAGTATTTATGGGATTTAAGTAATACCTATTTAGACACGAAACTATGGATCCCGAGCAGGAATCACTTCCTTCAAAGTCAAGAGAGACTTAGAAGTGTCTGTGTGGTTTCTCGTTGAAATACGATCAAATGTTTATAAAGAAACATTGAAAGGAATCTTTTCAAATTTAAGCTATAAGGGGTGGCTAAGCTTCAACCGAACTTCAATACTTGACATAAGACCGAAAGTTGGATGAAGTACTTATGAGACTGATGTGGCCTATAAAACAAGTAGGTTTGTATAATTTTCAGTGACTTGGTGATATACGGAGAAATCTCAAAAATAAAATAAACTTGATCTTTTGGGAAGAAAAGTCTTGGTATTTAGACAATTTCATAAAGATCTTGCAAAAATAAAAAGAGATTTCTTATGGAACTCGTTAAAACAAGGGTGAAACTACAACATGTTATTGTTCACCATCAATTCATTGTAGGTGTTGGATTGTGGGTTTCACTCAGCACGTGGCGAAACGAAACTAAGATCATTAACACAAATGTTGTGTAACCATAAACCCTCAGGGGCAACGTCTGAGAGTCTCAAGGGTTACATTAATGAAACGAAGTACTAGGGATAATATTGAAGAGATGGCTAAAGAACCGAAAGTACATGTGCTATGTGAAGATGACCAAGCAGTTAACTCTTTACTCAATATGAGAAGAGTAAGATAGCTCATGACTTAAGTGAATTTGGCAGCCTGATTGGGAAGAATCAATTTGTGTATATCGAATCATTAAGGCTTCACTAGAAGTCGTTGAGGCTTCGGTCAACATGCAGCAAAATGCTTCTAAGGACACTTAGCTAGTCCAAAGATAAAGAGAGATATACCTATCCCAGCGACTGCATTGGAAGATGTTCATGAGCCCATTCTTATAATATTTTTGGTATTTTCATTTTATTGGAAGACAAACGAAGAGAAAGAAAGAAAAAATATTTTTGGAATTTAGGAATTTTTAGAAAAAAAAAATAAAAACACAAAGAAAATATTTTTGGATTTTATGAAAAGAAAGAAAAACACAAAAGATAATATCCAAGGATATATAAAATATACAACCGAAACAATACCTTAGAAATAATGAAGCAAAATGGACCGAGCGTTTGGTTCATTTCGGTTCCTGAAAATTCCGGAACCGAAATAGATCGAGCGTTCGCTCTATTTCACTTGACCAATTTGAATGAAGTGAACGATGTTTCGGTACTGACTCAGCTTCCATCATTCCTAAACCTTAGAGAATTTTATTAAAACTTGCTTCAGGTAAGGCTTTTGTGAAACTATCAGCTAGTTGATTAGATGATCAAACAAAGTGGACTTAAACGTTGCCATCTTCAACGTGATCTTTGATGATGTGATATCTCAGTGCGATATGTTTCATTTTGGAGTGTTGCACTGGATTGTGACATATCTGAATAGCACTTTATGAGTCACAATAAAGAGGAATCCTTTTCATGTTCAGGCCATAATCTCTTAATTAACTTTGGATCTAAATGACATGTGAAGTGCAAGATGCTACAACAATATACTCAACTTCGGCTATAGAGAGTGAAACACATGTTTGCTTCTTGGACTGCCAGCTGACAAGTTTACCATCAAGGAATTGACAACCGCTAGTGGTTCTCTTTCGGTCAAGACCACATCCTCCAAGATCATCATCAGAGAATGCTTGAACAAAGAAACCTGATTTTGCTGGGTACCAAAGACCGAGAGACAAGGTTCGCTTCAAGTATCTGAAGATGTTTTTCACAGCCACCATATGAGGTTCGTGTGGATTAGCTTGGAACCTGGCACAATAACAAACCAAAAACATTATATCTAGTCTACTAGTTGTTAGATACATAAGAGACCCTATCATTTGTCGATATAGGGTCATATCAACAATCGGTTTCTCCAAAGATGGTGTTAACTTTGTTCCAAATGCCATAGGAACCTTCACTTTGGAATCACCCATCATGGCAAACTTAGCCAGAAGAGTCTTCATGTAAGCCTCCTGATTGATAAATATGCCTTCTGGTTCGTGTCTAATATTCAAACCAAGGAAGAAGTTAATTATACCCATTGAACTCATCTCAAACTTAGTCTCCATCAACTTTCTGAATTCAGTTGTCAGGCTGGGATTCGTGGAACCGAAGATGATGTCATCAACATAGATTTGGAAGATCATTAAGTGGTCACCCTCTTTCTTGTGAAAGAAGGTTGGGTCAACCGAACCTTGTTTAAACTTAGACATTTTTAGAAATCGAGTAAGGGTTTCATACCAGGCTCTAGGAGCTTTCTTCAAACCATAGACAGCTTTATCCAGAATATAGAAATGATCAGGATACCTTTTGTTCACGAAACCCAGTAGTTGCTCAACATATACAGTCTCCTCTAGTTCTCCATTCAGAAAGGCACACTTGACATCCATTTGAAAGACTTCAAAGTTTTTATGTGCAGCATATGCCAGAAAGATTCAAACCGATTCCAACCTTGCAACTGGAGCGAAATTCTCTTCGTAGTCTATCCCTTCTTCCTGATAATATCCCTCCATTACCAACCTAGCTTTGTTGCGAATTATATTTCCCTCTTTGTCCATCTTATTTCTGAAAACCCATTTCAACCTGGCTGCAGATGCATCTTTAGGTGTGAGAATCAATCTCCAAACCCGATTTTGCTCAAACTCATTGAGTTCATCTTGCATAGCTTGTACCCAATCGGAGTGATCGAGTGGAATGTTAACCATTTTCGGTTCTATTTTCAAGATGAACGAATTAAACATGCAAAATTCTACTTGAGAGAATACAGCGGTTTGTTTCACTTTTATTTGAGACTGAGTAAGAACACCCTCTGGTGATTCACCGATTACTCGAGTTTTTGGATGATCTCTTGTCAATTTTGTGAGAGAATGATAGTTTGGATCATAAGCGAGATCCAATTCAGCATGTATTTCTTCTTCAAATTCTGATTGAGAGTCTTCGTCATTTGTTCTATTATTCTCCCTCTCAAATGAAGAAATGTAACGAACCAAAAATCATGACTAAAAATTTCATTTTAATTTAATAATAAAACCACAAACTGTCAACCATTCATACAAAACATATCAGGTCAAGTATCATGACCAAAGCATTATTTTATTATCAGAGTAAACATTCCAGGCTGACTAAACAATGGTGTGTGCCATGCTATCATCCCGAGCTCTTCCCTTCGATACTGGAAATACCTGAAACCAAAACTGAAAACCGTAAACACGAAGCTTAGTGAGTTCCCCAGCCTACCACATACCATACACATAACTACATACTGCAAATACTGGGCCTCACCCGCTACAACAGGCCCCGCATGGCTTCGAGCCCCGCTCGGTGTACATATATGTTTCTCTTAGGCCCAACCTGTCTCAGGGCCCCACCCGCTAAACATATATAAACATATAACATATCGCCTAGCACATAAACTATAACTACTCTACTGCATTCATGTACTAAGGCCTCGCCTGTCTTGGGCCCCACCCCTGTCCTGCTACTAATAAGTCAGGGAACCCCATCCACACTCCTGGTGATAGTGAGATAGGGCCCAACCCACACTCACTTCTTTCTTAACTCGGGTGTTGCCCCTTCTCGGCTACTAATGAGATATGGAACCATGTCCATACTCTGTTAATGGTGAGATACGGGACCTCGCCCACACACACCTCCCTACCAGGCACATACAAGTATCACACAGACAACAAGCATACTCTATCATGCAAACCATTCCTTGGGCACCCGCCCGACATTGGACCTTGGTCCTAAATATCATACTAGCAACTAGTACCTAAGGCTAACCCCCGGGTCTTCCTACTCATAACTACATGGGCCGGCATTGTGGCCGTAGACCCATTCACACAAAGGGAAACTCACCTCACACTATTGTTGCCATGCTAAAATCCCTCGGCTGATGTCTGACAAATCTCCGGCCTGCTGATCCTTCGGCTCTCTGAGCTATCCATACCATAATACACTTAGTCAGATCCAATAATCCATCATAGGTTAGAATGACCATTCTACCACTAGGCCACCCTGGTCCATAACTAAGGCCCAACACTAAACAAACTCCACAAGTCCATTAGTGGCCCAATTTGCTGCATTGGGCCCAATCCCTTTACTGGGCGTTATCCTTAGCCCAAACATATCCCTTGGCCCATATTAACTGATTCCTGATGGCTCAGAATGGCCTAAAGGCCCAAAGTCCCAAGCACAGCCCACACCGAGGCTCAAAATCACCATAAGCCCACTCTGATGAGTGCGCTGGGCGTACTCCCCATGTACGCTAAGCGTACAGGCCAAGTGACGAATACGATGGGCGTACCTTCACGTACGCTCAGCGTAATTCCCTCTGTTAAGACACTCTTCCTTTAAGTGCTTAATACTCTATTTCAGAAGCTACAATCACAGATCCCGGTCCATTTCCACATGTTAATCTATAAATTCACTAACTTGGTGACTTGCAATCCACCAAACAAACCTAAACTCAAAAGGTGGAAACAACCTTCCATAACAAAGGCTAGATCTCATTCAATAGCTCATAACGACCAATAAAATCGAGACTTTACTGCTCATGGGACATTTGTAGCTCTAAGGGTGGCAATCCCAAGCTTAGAGACGAAGTTACACCATAAAGGTCCAATCTGTGGACCTAGAAAGATCGTAAAACTTCCTACATCTAGATCTAAGCTTCTATAAGGAAAGTTAAAAGCTTTGTACCTTCTGGCGCTTGCAAATGGGCTAGAGAATTTGGATCCAAAACCTCTTCCTCGATCTATGATACTCCAAGATGATCCCTCCACTCCAAAAACACTAAGATGCACTCAAAATGACCTTACAAGCTTCAAGAACACTCAAGAGGATTAGGGTTTCTGTGAGATTTGTCCACGGGTGAAATGGAGCCTATTGTTCCTTATATAGTGGAAAACCCTAAAAATTGGGTTTTTGGACATTGGACGTACGTTGGGCATATATCTTGTATGCTAGGCGTACGCCCCCGCGCACCCGTCACTAAGCGACTCATTACGTTGGGTGACACGTCTCATTTACATGCATGGCTCTACTTGCCAGCTTTTTCCATTAAGGGACCATTTATGTCAATATCTTCAAAGTGCGATAACTCCTTCATTTTAAGTCCATTTTCGACGAAGTTAATATCCACAAAAAGGTGGTGAGAAGCCCTACGCTTCTAGCATCATATCTCAGTCCCAAAACCTTCTCAAAATAAACTCCAATCCCAAAAATAACCAAAACACCCCTAGCTTTGGTTTCTGAAATCCACAAACGAATACTTTTAGAACAGGGAGTTAGACGAAACTATTTCTACATCCAGTTCAGAATACTCACCCTCAGTTGGACTCCCATGATTTAGAGTTGATGATGGATCCTCCCCCTCGAATGATGAGATGGTTCCAACATCAAGGTCAAATTGCTTCCCTTCAAATAGAACTTCATGGGTATTTACTGGTGATGGGTTTTCCTCCTGAAATATTGAACTTATTGTTGGAGGTTCACTTGGACCTGGTTGTTCGGTTGGTTCTTGACATCCGCTTTCCATTTCTTTTGCTGCTTCATCTATGATTTTCTTCAAGTTGTCGATCTTGTTGGCGGCTGCCTTCGTCTTAGAGTGAATTGCTTGTTCTGGTTCATCAAAAAGCAACATGTATTCATCAAATAGATTGGAAATAGGGACCGAGACTTGACCTGATTTTGGAAAGATTTTCTCCCATGGATCTTTGTTTTATTGAAGTTTCTTCACATAACTATCATCAAAGGTGACATATCAATTTCCTTTGAACGTTTATTTAGAACCCTATATGCCTTTGAGGTTAGGGAGTAACCAAGGAAAATCCCTTAATTAGCTTTTACATCGAACTTGTTTCGGTTCTCTTTGGAATTGAAAATAAAACCACCTTGAACCGAACACATGGAAGAACTTTACATTAGGATTGCGATTATTCAAGATTTCGTATGGAGTGCAGGAATATCGCTTATTGAGGAAGGATCGATTCTGGGTATAGCAAGCAGCAGCTATTGCATCAGCCCAGAAGTACAAAGGTAAAGATGCGAAGCCGAGCATGGTTCGGGCCGCTTCACACAAAAAGCGGCTTCGCCTTTCAACTATGCCATTCTTTTGTAGAGTGTAGGGAGCAGAGAAGTTGTGAGACACTCCCTTATCAACAAGAAATTCTTCAAACTCTTGATTTTTGAATTCCAACCCATTGTCACTTCTAACATTTCTAACCACCATTCTCAATTGAATTTCCACTTGCTTTATAAATGCTTTTAGCTTTGGAGTCGCTTCTGATTTCTGTTTAAGAAAGGAAACCCAGGTGAAACGTGAAAAGTTGTCAACAATCACTAAGATGTACTTACTACCACCGATGCTTTCGATTGCTGAAGGTGATGGGTTTTTAGCATTCTAACACATCCTAAGTGTACATGCAACCCTAATAACCTTGAATGTATGTTTTCTCTATATACATGCAAATTTCTTTTTCAAGGTTATTTCCTAACTAGCATGGACTGGGAAATATGAAACATAAAAAGTAGTAGAAAACATACTTTGTTGTTGCTTGGATTCCTTTGAGACTTTGTGAGCCTAGAACCCCAAATATTGTGCCTCAAATGCTTCACACAACACCACAAAACTTGGAATAACTTAAGAGAATACTTCTAGCACTCAAAATCGGTTATGCCCTCTCTAGTAACCCTCCTAGGTCCGATTTTACTAGCCAAAGGGTTCCTTTTATAGTGGTGTCACAATTAGGGTTTTATTAAGAAGACCCATATTTCTCATGACCCTTCATTTCTCATGACCCATGGGTTTGTAACTCCCATGGACTATCCATGGAGCTCCAAATGGTTACATCCATAACCCATAAACCATTGATCATCAATCCACCATAAAAGACTTGATGATTATCATAATCAACTCTATCCATTTAATTAGTCTCACTTTGATCACCAAATTAATACTAGATTAATACTTGATCAATACTAATTAAATAACACTATTATTAATATATTAGAACTTATAATATATTAATAATCATAAGCGGAAAATTCTCTCATTTAGTCTATCCAAGTATTGCAATGCCATGCAACCCAAATGGACCATGCCGGGTTGGATCAAGTACATACCAAATAAAGTTATGGACATAGACAATATATCCAACAGTCTCCCACTTGGATACGTCTAATAACTATATTTGCAAATATGACTTCAAAATTCGACTAGCAATCGTAGGTCTTTCAAAGTCTCTCGGAACTGAGATGATGATGATACGCCATTTAAGATAATTGATCATATAATCCTCTGCTCTCATGATATCAGTCGGACAAACACATGGAACATGGTGTTACTTATTGTCCAGCATTTGTTTCTCGATCTCCCATTTGTTTCGACATAGAACTAAATTGAACACATCAATTAGGTTGTAACATCCGAAAAATACAACCAATTTAAATTTTTCAAAACAACCCGATTTTCATTAAAATGTTTACAAAAAGGTTTTCAATACAAATCATTAGCGTATTCCCATAATCACATTGCTACAAAATCATGAGGAGCGGTGCGATCACGCCTTCGCCTTGCCACGGTCTCCTGAAGAACCTGAAAAACATTAAACCACAACTGTAAGCCCGAAAGCTTAGTGAGATACCCCCAAAATACCAACCACGTATACGCTCTTCCAGGCTGCGACCTTCCGGTCCAAAACATATAAAACATACATAACAGAACAGAACATAGAACAACCATGCATATCGGGTCTACTGTGTGACTGGTCCACCGTATCGGGCCTTCAGTCCACCGGATCCATCCTCCAGGTCTAGTCATGTCTTTCGAGTCTACAGTGGGGTTGGTCCGCCCACATCGGGCCTTCAACCCGCCTGGTGCACTCTCTGAGTCTACAGTGTGACTGGTCCGCCCGCATCGGGCCTTCAGTCGGCCTGGTCCACTCTCCGAGCCTCGGCATGTCTGGTCCGCCCTCGTGGGGCCTACAGCCTATCCGGACCGCTCGTTGGGCCTTCGGAATAACCGGTCCTCCCTGGGTGTCTTGGCCTACAGCACAAAGCAGGACCCACCTCAACCCATCTCTAGTCCAAACAACCATGTGCACAAAACATACAATCATATAACAGTCATAGCCAACAAACCGAACAAACAGATCACATAGCATATCATTACTCTACCCAGGTTACCGACCTAACCGGTCACTCGCATAGCATCACTTTATATATATATATATATCGAGAAACTGACCTTAACAAGGTCTCCTAGCATGTACCATCCTAGCTACCAGGATGCAGACACATCAAACAATAACATAATAACCATATCCGAATCTCAATCCAATAAAGGGCCGGCCTTGGTGCCTTAGACCCTGTTGATATAGTGAGGATAACCCACCTCGAAACTGTCGGCTGAAAGGATAAGATCCCGCTGCTCCGAACTCTGACACGAACTCCTCCACTGAACATCAAAACATACAACTCAATAAATACCCTTAATTACCAAAATACCCCTGGAAGACAATTGGTCAACCTTGGACAGTCAAAGTCAACCCCTGACTGACCCTACTCGCCGAGTCACCCCGATGACTCACCGAGTCCTTATGCTCAGAACTTCCTTCAATCAGCGACCCAACTCGCCGAGTCGCCCCAAGACTCGTTGAGTTCAACAACTCTGAGTCCACTCGCACCCAACTCACTGAGTCATCCCTTGACTCACCGATTCCTCGACTTAACCAGATAATATTGGGACTTCCTCGACAAGACTCACCGAGTCCAAGTGGACTCGTCGAGTCCAAGGCTATCTTCAACCTACTCGCCGAGTTGTTCTTCCAACTCATCGAGTTCCAGGCCATCTTCAAGCAACTCGTCGATTCCACCCATGTGACTCGTTGAGTACCACCGGTCTGAATCCATACAGAAGCATCTCAGGCCATGTAATTGATCCAAAACATAGATCCAACCTCCTACAATCCATCCATCACGTAAACTGGCAAACTTTACGTGAATCTAAAGGGATCTAAGCCTTCTTCACCTTAGAACCAAGGTTTGGGACATGGTAGCTCCATTAACAACACAAGAACAGGGGCTTTAATGCTCTTAAGATCTTCTCCACTCCAGATCTGAGGTAGCAACCTCAGATCCATCCTCCAAACATCAAGATGCCACACAACTAAGCACCCCACACAACCCCAAAATGAGAAACTAGGAAAACACAGCCCAAGAACGAAAGTATTACCTCCAAAAGATGCCTCAATATCAACCAAACTCGAATCCAAGCAAAGTCCTTTGATCCAAGCCACTTCTCCTTCAAGATTTCTTTAACCAACACCCCTCCAAGCTCTAGTTTGCTCCACAAATGGACTCTCCACGAATTTAGGGTTTCTGGAACTCAAGGGGGGAATAAGGGAGGCTGTGGAGGGGCATAATGCTCTTTATATAGGGCTCAACCCCGAAAATTAGGGTTTTCTCCATACATCACCTACTCGCTGAGTCCATCTTTGGACTCGCCGAGTAGGCCACTTGACACGTGACCATAGTCGCGACCTGACTCGCCGAGTCTATCCATGGACTCGTCGAGTCACTCTCCGAAACTTACACTTTTAGCCCTTCAACTCTACTCTTGCGATTCCGGGATGTTACAATTCTCCCCCACTTAAATTAGGCTTCGTCCTCGAAGCCTACGACATCTCATCTTCAAATTACTTCCCACGACGCGCCACCTGACCTTGACCGAACCAAGTCCCTCAAGGCACAACCATAGAACCCAGAAGCTCACCTTCTCCTTCCATACAGTGCTCCAACCACCTACTCAACCCGGGCACCAGCTGTGCCCTCCGATAACCGCACTCAACAACCGAGAATTACCCATGAGGCCTTACTGCTCCAATTCTCATCTTTCACTTGACTCATATGGCTATAAAACCACGAACCATCGGATCCCCGATCCGAATCCCTCTCTATCCATTCCATGACGACAGAAAGAACCATTCTTCCATTCCGGAGCAACTCCCCCGAGTTCTCCTCTCGCAATCACACACACATGTTGATCTAGCTCTAGCACCCTCAGGTTTGGAAAACCTGATACACTGATGATATCCTCAAACATCCTTCTAGGATGAACCGCTAATACATACCCAAAAGCCTGATCAGAACTTCACTGAGAGTCCAAGACTCTCTCTCTCTCTCTCTCTGCATCCCTTCCGAACCCCTCTCCCTGGCTCTATGCCGCGGTATTCCCACCGCACCCTGAGCAAACATAACAAGTCGAGTGAGCTTTTATTCTACTGCCGCAACACGCTACTCAAAGACCATCGACGGACCACTCCAATCATAACTCTACACTGCCGCTTTCACTTCTGTGAATTCGCACTCCCTATCGGAACTTCATTCCTCCCTCTTTCCTTACCATGGAAACCACTCGTCTGCCCTGTCACCAAGATAGGCACTATGGTGCTCATCCCACGCTACATTACCTCTTTAAAGCGTACTCGACATCCATTCATCACCACTACTCTGACTCTCATCGCAGGGACTCTCAAGCCCATGCACTACCTTCACTGCTCAAGATTGCTAACCGGGGCCAGACCTCCCAATGTAATCACACTGCAACATACGCAACCCATAACCTCAAACCGATCCAAAAATACTCGCAGAGTCTTCAGCATGACTGGACCGCCTCCCCAGGCCTTCAGCCAATCCGGACCACTCTTAGAACCTTCAGCCAATCTGACTGGACCGTTCTCCGAGCCTTCGGCCTAACTGGTACACCTACCGGCCTTCAGTCTATCCGGACCGCTCAACTAGCATTCATCATTCCGAACTATCCCTTCAGGAAATCCTCCCGTGCATACCATTCTAGCCCTCTAGGGGTTCCAAACTCTATCTCCATCATACATACTCGATCCCGTCCTACTCCCATGCCTTCTACAATCAACTGCTCTAGGTCTGTAGTCCGCCCCGCACGCCTGTTACTCACCCATACGAGCCTGCTCTCGGCTGATAGAAATACCGTTGAATTCCCCAAGCAGCTAAACAACCTCTCAGGCCTAACGATCATCCGGAGAATTTCCAATTCTCCCCCACTTAAGACACTGACAAATACTCACCGGTCGCCATCACCGATCTCCCAAAGCAACCTTGCAGGAAATCAACACTTACACGCAAAATGTTTCTCACCAATGCTAACAACTTTCATAAAATCATGTTTCCACACTGAACAACCCGCTCGAAAGGAACCCAATCTTCAAATATCCATTCCTCAGACTGCAGAATCTACTCGGCCTTCAAACCAACGCCGCATCCGCCACCAATCCTCACAAAGATAATCAACGATAGCTCGACGTACTAATCCATAACCATATCGATCCTTCAGGGAACAAAGGATACCAAAACGAAATCTCGATCGCAACTCGCCAAACCCTCAGGGAACAATGGATACCACACGAAAACCCAAAACACAATTCCATAACCAACCAACGAAACCAATAGATAACAATACTCCACAACAATCATAAATAATCAAAAACAGCAGAAAGAACATACCCGCAGCAGCAAGCTGAAAAGCATGACCCTAAGCCCTTGGGGGCTCCGCTCCACCCTGACCTCCACCTGTGATCCTCAACGTAGCCGGTGCTGGAGCCTGCACCGGTCCTGCAGCAAGCCGTGGACAGTTGACCTTCAAATGTCCAACCTGATGACAATGATAGCATATCCTCAAATCCTGAACCGACACTGACTGCCGACAATCCCCCGCATAGTGTCCCTCCTTTCCGCACTTGCGGCATGCTCCACCGGACCGACAAACCCCGGCGTGACCCCTTCCACACTTTCCACAGACGTGGCTACCCTGATCTCCCATCCTGGAATCAACGGTCTTAGACCGTTTCGTCGCCGGCTGCGACTGAACCGGAGCTTGCCTCAGCTCACGCATCTGCAACTCAATCTCTAACTCACTCCGCCTGGTGGCCTCCTGCAACTCCAGCAGGGTCTCGCACCTCTGCGCAGACACAAACTGCCTGATGTCTCTCTTTAGCATACTCAGATATCGGGACATCTGAGCCTGCTCCGAAGCGAACTCAGGGCAAAACATCGCCCTCTCAGTAAACATTCTGGTGATTTCCGTCACCGACTCCGAATCCTGTTTCAGCTCTAAGAACTCCTGAGCCAACCTCTCCCTCTCGACATGCGGAAGATAACGAGTGCTGAACATCTCTCTGAACCGATCCCATGAAATCGCAGCCCTCTGCGCATCCAAATACAACCCCGTGGTCAATCTCCACCAATCCTTTGCCCCGAGCCTTAACAGGTTCAGAGCACACCTCACCCTCTGATCAGCAGGGCATGAACACGTGAAGAAACATCCCTCCACATCTGATAACCATCTCGTAGCAACGATCGGATCCTGAACTCCATCAAAATTGGGAGGCTTCGTATTATCGTAGTCCCAATACTGAAAACCTCTACTAGCTCCTCCCCCTGCCGCTGCTATAGCTGTTGTAGCCGCCGCAGCAGCCGTCTCTACGAGAGACGCATAATGCTAATCAAAATACTCCACCATGGCGGTCTTGATCGACCCAAACAACTCCGGCAGCTCAGCCCGAAACAATGCAGCAACCTCATCATGCAGGATCTCACGAATCCTCGCATCCAACTCGTGTGTACTCATCTGACTGACAACCTTGGGTTGTACAGACCCACCCGGAACTTCCTCTCCTGCTCCTGATCCTGACCCGGATCCACTCCCAGCGTGCCCTGAATCTCCATACTGAAAATAAAACACCAAAATCTCAGACATATTCCGCTATCCCGGGAGCCAGCTCTCATCCCAACCCTAGAGGTCATGGTTTCCCTTATACGCGTATGAGTCCGTGCTTTCAGTAGTACGGGCCCATACTACCTTCCACACCTACCCATATTTGTATGAAGTACTTCCACAACACTCTAGCGACATACATAACAACGCTCCATCCTCACAACTAGAGGAACACTAGAAATCTCTCACAAGGAACCCTAGGCTAGCAGGCATCATAAATCAGGCAACTCATCAAGAAATCCTGAAGATCCCTAGCCTAACTCTAGCATGCTGTTCTATCAAAGCTCAAGAAAACAATTGTCATGTATGGTATTTTGGGGTTACTTACTAGCTCCAGCTGATCGTACCTCCGCGTCCTCCTTTACTTATTTTGAAAACCATTTTAAATTCTCTTTTGAAAACCCTCCTCGATTTGAGACTGGAGTCACACAAGTGTTCCTCCAATTCACTCAAACCAAGGCTCTGATACCAACTTCTAACATCCGAAAAATACAACCAATTTAAATGTTTCAAAACAACCCGATTTTCATTAAAATGTTTACAAAAAGGTTTTCAATACAAATCATTAGAGTATTCCCAGAATCACATTGCTACAAAATCATGAGGAGCGGTACGATCACGCCTTCGCCTTGCCACGGTCTCCTGAAGAACCTGAAAAACATTAAACCACAACTGTAAGCCCGAAAGCTTAGTGAGATACCCCCAAAATACCAACCACGTATACGCCCTTCCAGGTTGCGACCTTCCGGTCCAAAACATATAAAACATACATAACATAACAGAACATAGAACAACCATGCATATCGGGTCTACTGTCTGACTGGTCCGCCGTATCGGGCCTTCAGTCCACCGGATCCATCCTCCAAGTCTAGTCATGTCCTTCGAGTCTATAGAGGGGTTGATCCGCCCGCATCGGGCCTTCAACCCGCCTGGTCCACTCTCTGAGTCTACAGTGTGACTGGTCCGCCCGCATCGGGGCTTCAGTCAGCCTAGTCCACTCTCCGAGCCTCGGCACGTCTGGTCCGCCCTCGTGGGGCCTACAGCCTATCCGGACCGCTCGCTGGGCCTTCGGAATAACCGGTCCGCCCTGGGTGTCTTGGCCTACAGCACAAAGTAGGACCCGCCTCAACCCATCTCTAGTCCAAACAACCATGTGCACAAAACACACAATCATATAACAGTCATAGCCAACAAACCGAACAAACAGATCACATAGCATATCATTACTCTACCCAGGTTACCGACCTAACCGGTCACTCGCATAGCATCACTTTATATATATATCGGGAAACTGACCTTAACAAGGTCTCTTAGCATGTACCATCCTAGCTACCACGATGCAACCACATCAAACAATAACATAATAACCATATCCGAATCTCAATCCAATAAAGGGCCGGCCTTGGTGCCTTAGACCCTGTTGATATAGTGAGGATAACTCACCTCAAAACTGTCGGCTGAAAGGATAAGATCCCGCTGCTCTGAACTCTGACACGAACTCCTCCACTGAACATCAAAACATACAACTCAATAAATACCCTTAATTACCAAAATACCCCTGGAAGACAACTGGTCAACCTTGTACAAGTCAAAGTCAACCCCTGACTGACCATACTCGTCGAGTCACCCTGATGACTCACCGAGTCCTTATGCTCAGAACTTCCTTCAATCAGTGACCCAACTCACCGAGTCGCCCCAAGACTCGTCGAGTCCAACAACTCTAAGTCCACTCGCACCCAACTCACCGAGTTATCCCTTGACTCACTGATTCCTCGACTCAACCAGAAAATATTGGGACTTCCTCGACAAGACTCGCCGAGTCCAAGTGGACTCGTCGAGTCCAAGGCTATCTTCAACCTACTCGCCGAATTGTTCTTCCAACTCGTTGAGTTCCAGGCCATCTTTAAGCAACTCGTCGAGTCCACCCATGTGACTCGTCGAGTACCACCGGTCTGAATCCATACAGAAGCATCTCAGGCCATGCAATTGATCCAAAACATAGATCCAACCTCCTACAATCCATCCATCACGTAAACTAGCAAACTTTACGTGAATCTAAAGAGATCTAAGCCTTATTCACCTTAGAACCAAGGTTTGGGACATGGTAGCTCCATTAACAACACAAGAGCAGGGGCTTTAATGCTCTTAAGATCTTCTCCACTCCAGATATGAGGTAGCAACCTCAGATCCATCCTCCAAACATCAAGATGCCACACAACTAAGCACCCCACACAACCCCAAAATGAGAAACTAGGAAAACACAGCCCAAGAACGAAAGTATTACCTCCAAAAGATGCCTCAATAGCAACCAAACTCGAATCCAACCAAAGTCCTTTGATCCAAGCCACTTCTCCTTCAAGATTTCTTCAACCAACACCTCTCTAAGCTCTAATTTGCTCCAGAAATGGACTCTCCACGAATTTAGGGTTTCTGGAACTCAAGGGGGGAATAAGGGAGGCTGAGGGGCATAATGCTCTTTATATAGGGCTCACCCTGAAAATTAGGGTTTTCTCCGTACAGCACCTACTCGCTGAGTCCATCTTTGGACTCACCGAGTAGGCCACTTGACACGCGACCATAGTCGCGACCTGACTCGCCGAGTCTATCTATGGACTCGTCGAGTCACTCTCCGAAACTTACACTTTTAGCCCTTCAACTCTACTCTTGCGATTCTGGGATGTTACATAGGTTCTGACTGGGCCCGGTACATAGCTCATAACCAAATCATCGAGGGGCCCAGATATCGCTTCTATTTCTAAAAGGAACAGATAAACTTCGAATGATATGCTTGTACTAACTACTTGTTCAATTACTCACAAAGGCACGTTTTATAACATCGAGTTACCAATGCGTTTTAGTACAATCAATGAATAACCAACTCATAGTCAACAACTCATATCTCTAGGTTTGAAGATTTATATGATATTACCGTCTCACGATCACTCGAGATAAATTCCATGAAGTGATACAAGTGAGCGTGGGTTGAATCCAATACTCAGACCTTATGAGTACTCATGAATGTTGTAGCAGCCTTGCATTATCCAAAGCACTTTAAACAAATCGTACAAGCCAAATTCATGATAGTCTTAAATCAATACTTACTTCAAAAGTTTGACTGACTGTGGATGGTTTGAATAATATGATATATACCATAACATAATTATTCTGGAAGTAAAAAACATGCAAAATTGAAACATAGTAAACAATTAACACAAGATAGTAACACCTTACTCATAAATAAATAACAACTTTTATTTATCATCAAATGTCAATTACATTTTACAAGTTTCAGGAATCTAATTATTGAAACTAATATCATCTTTCAGCCCAATGCGCCTTGCATGCTTTAGATGCTTAACCCTGCTCAGTCCCTTTGTGAAGGGATCTATTGGGTTCTCATATGATGATACCCTCTTTTCCATGAGGGGTCCTTCTTCTATTCTATGTCTGATGAAATGGTATTTTCTATCAATGTGCCTAGATCTCCCGTGATCTCTTGGTTTGTTCGCCAAAGCAACCGCACTTTCACTGTCATAGAAAATTTCCATTGGCTCCTTTATAGCTGGTACAACTCCAAGGTCTCCGATGAAGTTCTTTAGCCATATCGCCTCTTGTTCTGCCTTGCTTCCTGCTATGTACTCTGATTCCTAAGTCGTATCAGCTACTGTCTCCTGCTTGGAACTTTTCCAAGTAATGGCTCCTCCATTTAGGATAAAGACCCAGCCTAACTGAGAGCGAAAATTATCCCTATCAGTTTGAAAGCTAGCATCACTATATCCTTCCACTCTCAAGTCATCACTGCCTCCGAGGGTAAGGACCCAGTCCTTAGTCCTCCGCAAATACTTGAGAATGTTCTTTACCGCTGTCCAGTGTGCCTTGCTAGGGTTTCCTTGATATCTACTGACCATGCTCAAAGCAATGGCCACATCAGGGCGAGTACAAGTCATAGCATACATGATCGAGCCCACAGTAGAAGCATATGGTATCTGACTCATTTCAGCTATCTCAGCCTCTATGCTCGGACTCTGAGTCTTACTTAGCTTGGCATTACTCTGGATTGGTAACTCTCCTTTCTTGGAATCTTGCATACTGAACCTCTTCAGTACCTTATCCACATAAGTACTTTGACTAAGTCCAATTAGTGTCTTACTCCTATCTCTCAATATCCTTATCCCTAGGATATAGGCAGCTTCCCCAAGGCCCTTCATAGCAAAACACTTCCCAAGCCATGCCTTAACCTCCTGCAAAGTTGGGATGTCGTTTCCTATGAGAAGTATGTCATCCACATACAGCACCAAGAACCTAACTATGCTCCCACTAGCCCTGATATATACACAAGACTCATCCTCACTCCTAGAAAAGCCAAACTCTTTGACTTTCTCATCAAAGCAAAGATTCCACCTGCGAGATGCTTGTTTCAATCCATAAATGGATTTTTCAAGCTTACACACTCTATTAGGGTATTTTGGATTGACAAAACCCTCTGGCTGATCCATGTAAACATCCTAAGCCAACTTCTCATTAAGGAAAGCGGTTTTCACATCCATTTTCCATATTTCATAGTCATGAAATGCAGCTATGGCTAACAACACTCTAACAGACTTAATCTTAGCTACTGGTGAGAAGGTCTCATCATAGTCAACTCCTAGAGTTTGAGTAAAGCCCTTCGTAACCAGTCGCGCTTTATAAGTGTGTACCTTCCCATCCATGTCAGTCTTCTTCTTGAAGATCCATTTGCACCCAACTGTCTTACGACCTAGTACATTGTCAACCAAGTTCCAAACTTGATTGTCATACATGGACTGAATCTCGTTGTCCATAGCCTCCTGCCATTTCGCAGACTCAAGGCCTGCCATGGCTTCCTTATAAGTATTAGGTTCATCCAAATCTATCAACGTACTATCACTAATAAATGTATCACCTTCAGTGGTGATGTGATAACCATAATAAAAATCAGGTGTGTTCCTCACCATAGTGGAACGTCTTGGAGGTACAGACTCATCTATCGGCTCAACAAGAGTTTCCTCCTCAGGTTGGCTGACAGTATTAGAGGTTCCTTCACCACTTGACTCTTGAAGTTCTTCAAGGTCAATTTGCCTCCCACTGTCCCCTTGGCTTATGAATTCTCTCTCACGAAAGACTCCTCTTCTTGCTACAAAGACCACATTATCACTGGGTCTGTAGAGGAGGTAACCAAAGGATCTCTATGGGTAGCCGATGAAAATACACCTCTCGCTTCGGGGCTCAAGCTTTTCATGAGTATCACGCCTCACAAAAGCTTCACAACCCCAAATCTTGATGTGGTCCAAATTGGGCACTTTCCCAGTCCACATCTTGTGAGGTGTTTTGGCAACCTTTTTAGTAGGGACTAGATTAAGGATATGGGCGGCAGTCTCTAAGGCATACCCCCAGAAAGAGATTGGTAACGAAGCTCGACTCATCATGGAATGAACCATATCCAACAAGGTTCGATTGCACCTCTCAGCCACACCATTTAACTGTGGTGTCCTAGGAGGTGTCAATTGTGAGACAATCCCACATTCCTTAAGATAGTCAAGGAACTCAATGCTAAGATACTCTCCTCCCCGATCGGATCGGAGCATCTTGATGTTCCTGCCCAATTGATTCTCATCTTTCTGCTTAAACTCTTTGAATTTTTCAAAGGTTTCTGACTTATGCTTGATTAAGTAAATATATCCATATCTACTATAATCATTAGTAAAAGTCACATAATAACGATTCGCATCCCTTGTAGCAACTCTGAAGGGCCCACACACATCCGTGTGTACAAGGTCCAACAAACCTTCACCCCTATCACAAGTACCTGTGAAGGGTGACTTTCTCATTTTTCCAAGTAAACAAGACTCACAACTATCATCTCACTTGAGGTCAAATGATTCCAAGACTCCAGCCTTTTGGAGTTGGCCTATGCACTTCTTGCTAACATGTCCAATACGACAATGCCACAAGGATGCTTTATCCAAGCTATCAGAAGAATCAATATACAACACATTATGTCCTAGGTTGTCTACAACATTCACGGCTTCATATACACCATCACAAGGTATTGCTTTAAAGTAAAATACATAATTGTAATAAACATTAATAGCACCATTTTTATTATCAAATGAAAATGTAAAACCTTGTTTGTCCAAGCCATTAAAAGAAATAATATTTCTCGCCATTTCAGGCGAGTAACAACACTTATTCAAATCTAACATTAACCCATTATTAAGCAATAGAGAATAAACTCATATCTTGGTAACAGGTGATGCTTTCCTATTGCCCATGACTAAGTTTATCTTCTCGTGCTCTACTTGCTCACTTCTTCTTAGTGCCTACAAATCAGTACAAATGTGAATACCACACCCTGTATCAAGCACCCAAGAATTAGCATTAGATGAGTTGTTGGACAATATTGTGTAAATACCTGCATGGGTGGGTTTAACCTTCCCATCCTTTATGTTTTGCAGATATTTGGCGTAGCTTTCGTTTGAAGTGTCCCTTATCCTGGCAATAGAAGCATTGTGCTTCATTTGGGTTTGAAGAAGGAGTAATGGGACCTTTTTTTGTCCCACTTGAAGAGGAACCATCAAGAGTCTTACCCTTGGTACCCTTTGAAGGGCTTTTCCTCTTCTTACCCTTACCTAGCCCAATTGCAAGAACAGGGGCTGTTAAAGGAGTAGAAGTAGCAACCGCTTTACCCTTAAGGCCATTTTCAGCTATCCTTAAGAGTCCTTGAAGTTTGCTAAGTGTGACTTCCTCCTTATTCATATGATAAGTCATACGAAACTGATCATAACTTGAAGGTAAGGAATGGAGAATGATGTCAATCGCCAATTCCTCAGGGATGTCAACATTGAGCTTTAGCAACCGGTCAACGAACCTCTGCATCTTTTGCAAGTGACCAGTGATGGGTTCACCATCCTTCATCCTTGCGGTTATCATGGAGGAAATGATTTCATACCTCTGTTGACGCGCGCTCTGATGGTACCTTTCCATCAGATCCAGGTGCATCTCATAGGGGTAGAAATCTTCATAAGATTTTTGGAGTTCCGGAGTCATTGTGGCCATCATGATGCAGATACTTTGGTGGCATCCTTCTCATGTGCAATGAACTCTGCAAACTCTTCAGGAGTAGCAGTGGCTTCATTAACAACCTTAAGCTCCCTGTCAAGGACATATTCTTTGTCCTCATAGCGGGTAATCATCCTGATGTTTCTGATCCACTTATTGAAGTTGGATCCATCAAAGATGACCTTTCCACACAAGTTCATTAGGGAAAAGGAGCATGTAGGGTTTGAGCCAGCAACGTTATTGGAAGACATTTGGAATAGAAGGAAGATAAGTTTCATTAGATTAAGAGTCCTTAATAAGTCACCCAAATGAAATATTAAGGCTAGGATCCAACAAACTATTTATAGGTGGAAGAGGGATTCCGTAATCCACACTATAAATATTTGAAGGTAGGTAAATGACGATTTACCAATTTCCACCATAAGAATGAAATATTTTATTATTAGGTTTTATTGGTTTTTGAAACTCCTAGATCTTTTGAGATACATTGAACTTTTCAATGGCATGTTTGAATCTCGAATGTGCCCTTTCAAGTTTGTGACTGGGATGTCGAGGATCACAAACAAGGTGTGAATAACCATACAAATTGACTTGGTACCCTTAACAATATTACCTAATCGATGTGCCGGTTAACCACACACGCTCCACCAATCTATAATAAAGTTAAGTTACCCTTTGCCACTCTTACTAGTCCATGTTAGTGTGCCGGTTAACCACACACACTCCACTAACGACTTGGTAAGGTACAAAGTGTAATTTTATGGGCTAGCACCAATTCCACATTTTCCTAAAGTAACTAAGATTGGGAATTTATAATGTATAGTTACTTTATAATTCATTATACTTTTAATGAGAATTTAAAATCGTATCCTACCTGTTCGGCTAACGACCCTCCAGCGATCAAGGAAGCAGTGGGTGAGAGTGGACACCCATTAAGTCACCATTTTATAGGCAACAACCTTATACCCCCTTATATACTGGCTTCGTGAATGAGTCCTACTAACAGTAAGAACGACATATTCTTATACATATCTATATAATAAAATTATAATAATAGTATAAGGGTTGACTTTTAAACCTTTTAAAAATCTAAGGTTTAATTTGGAATTAACGTATTAGAGTGTAAGACTTTTCAAATTCCAAAACTTGAGGGCAAGAATTGAAACTATTCCAAGTCTCTTCAATTTTGTAACTTATGAGTTTTAATGGTTCATAAAATGAAGACTCTTCATTTTATGAAACCTCTTTAGTTCTTTAAACACAAATTAAATAAGTGACCTTTGGTTATCCATAACTTGAGGACAAGTTATGGACACCATCAATACAATTAAGATCAAGAATTAAACACACATGGTGATTACACATAATTCCTATGATCTTCTAAAAACTCATAAGAACACAAATTCATGTCAAGCAATTTCAAGAAATCATATAAACATATATAATACTTTGAAATTGTTAAAAGTCATGTAAAATGCATTAACATAATCATTATCATTTTGAAAAACAGATTTTACAAGTCCGAAATAGATTGGGATAATGATTCTAATCCATTTCCAGCAACAAAAACTTGAAAAATCTGCCCAGCTCGATCCTACTCGCCGAGTGCATTATCCTACTCGACGAGTAGGATGAATTTGTTCATGGATTCGGCGAGTACAGTCGTCAGAATGCAGAATTTTCGATTTTCAAGCAGTTTTGCATCAAGTATACAGAAAACAATCTTAGGCTCTGATACTACTGATGGGTTTTCAGCATTCTAAAACTTCCTAAGTGTACATGCAACCCTAATAACCTTGAATCTATGTTTTCTCTATATACATGCAAATTTCTTTTTCAAGGTTATTTCCTAACTAGCATGGCATGGGGAATATATGAAACATAAAAACTAGTAGAAAACATACCTTGTTGTTGCTTGGATTCCTTTGAGACTTTGTGAGCCTAGCACCCCAAATGTTGTGCCTCAAATGCTTCACACAACACCACAAAACATGGAATAACTTCAGAGAATATTTCTAGCACTCAAAATCGGTTATGCCCTCTCTAGTAACCCTCCTAGGTCCGATTTTACTAGCCAAAGGGTTCCTTTTATAGTGGTGTCACAATTAGGGTTTCATTAAGAAGACCCATATTTCTCATGACCCTTCATTTCTCATGACCCATGGGTTTGTAACTCCCATGGACTATCCATGGAGCTCCAAATGGTTACATCCATAACCCATAAACGATGGATCATTAATCCACCATAAAAGAATTGATGATTATCATAATCAACCCTATCTATTTAATTAGTCTCACTTTGATCACCAAATTAATACTAGATTAATACTTGATCAATACTAATTAAATAGCACTATTATTAATATACTAGAACTTATAATATATTAATACTCATAAGTACCATATTCTCTCATTTAGTCTATCCAAGTATTGCAATGCCATGCAACCCAAATGGAACATGCCAGGTCGGATTAAGTACATACCAAATAAAGTTATGGACTTAGACACTATATCCAACACAAGGTCCACACAAATCGATGTGTAGGAGTTCAAGTGGTTCAATGATATTTGTGTTAATTCGTGTAGGATGACTCTTTCGGCTTTGCTTTCCCATCTCGCATGCATCATACAAGTGTTCCTTATCAAATTTGAGAAGAGGAAGTCCTCGTACGTGATCACCTATAACCAACTTGTTGATATCCTTAAAGTTGAGATGTGAGAGCCTTTGGTGCCATAGCCAGCTTTTATCAGAGTGACCTTTCGTTAAAATACATATAGCTGGCTTTCCTCGAATTGGGTTGAGATTAAGAGGAGACGTTTCCCTTTTTCTCTTGGATTTTAACAGCACAGTCTTCGTCTTCTTTTCAACAATCTCAAAACCTTCATCATCAAACTGTAAGGACGTAAATTTTCAAAACAATTTTTCATTTGACAAACATAATTATCATTTAAACATTCTTAAATCTCATGTTCAACGATTGTCATCAAATAAAACATATCCAAAGATCACACATCAAATCTTCGGTCTATGTGTACGGATCATGTTGGCGCCTTCCCGCGACCGTCACTAGTACCTGAAACACATAACACATAACACTGTAAGCATAAATGCTTAGTGAGTTCCCCAAAATACAACATACAACACATATTAGCTACTTGAGTCTATAACTCTGTTTGACCCCCTGGTCAATGTGTCTTAGTGGGACCCTCCAGTCCCATAACTCTATGGGCCCTCTGGCCCTAACTCTATGGACCCTATGGTCCTAACTCTGTAAACTCTGGATAATACATAGCACAAATCATATAGAAATCATATCATACAAATAGAATACAAGATACTCTGTCACATAGCTATAATTACCACTCTAGGTAAAGTATAGTGAGAAGACTCACCTCGGGTAACTCAATAAATCTCGTACTCGGTAATACTTGTCTAGCCTCCACCTAATCACATGGAACAATTACTCTAATCAATACAACTCTCAAAGTCTAGACTAAACCCTCTCTAAGTTCTCTCAGAAGGGTAAAAGACCATTTTACCCCTCCAATGGCTCACAAGTCCAAATATTGACCAGACCCTAAAAGTCAATGGTCAACTTTGACCAGACTCGTCGAGTGTACATAGGTGACCCGGTGAGTCCAAGTGTGTCCTCTGGGTCTATCTAAACCTTACTCGACTCGCCGAGCGAACCTTCCACTCGATGGGTCGCCACTAATCATAAATCGTGGGGCAACCCGACCCGACTCGACTCGTCGAGTCCCCTTACGGACTCTGTGAGTTCCTTCCATGGCAACACTCAAATGAACTTCTGAGCTTAGATCTGCTTCACCAACTAGTAGATCTAACCTTCTAGCACTCAAAAGTCATGTAAAGGTTCGAACTTTAGGCCGATGCAGCACACTATCATCTCTATATGCAAAAATAACCCTTAATATGATAACCTAGGCCCCAAAACTCATAAAGGATTACATAAAGCTGAAGAATACGGACTCTCTGGACCTCTCAAGGTCCAAATCTGATAATATTGTCACAAGGGGACATCAAACACACTAGATCACTTACCAAAAGAGAAGAGAAGAAACCCTAGATTCATGAAATCTATTACTCATTGAAGATAGACATGAATCCTTACCTCCCACAGCTGCTCTGAACGAAATGATGGAAGATTTGAGTCCCACAAGTTAGCCTAGCCCGAAATCCTTCCTCCCCTTTGCTAAAATACACCAAAGAATGATGAATTAGCCCTCCTCTTGCACTACAAGCTTTCTCTCTGCTCTCTAGGGTTTCTCAGGGGTGTAGTGGCCGCAAACGAAGGCCACTAAGGCCTTTAAATAGGGCACAGGCCCTGAGATTTAGGGTTTCTACCGCCAGCACAGACTTGTCAAGTCACCAAGCAGACTTGTCGAGTCCAATCATTAATCCAGTCAGCGAATTGCGATCCTACTCGACGAGTCTAAGCATCAACTTGTCGAATCCCTTTCTACAAATCAAAAATAACAGGTTAAAATAAAATACCTGGGAATCCGGGTGTTACAATTCTCCACCACTAGAATCAGACTTCGCGCTCGAAGTCTCACTCTGCAAACAACTATTGATGTTGCTCTCGCATCTCCAACTCCGGCTCCCAAGTCAGCTCAGACCCTCTCCGATGTTACCACTGGACCTAAACCAGCGGCACCTCATTGTTCCTAAGATCCTTGACCTTTCAATCCCGGATCGCGATCGGTCTCTCAACATAATTCCAGCTCGCATCCACTTGAATATCCTCCAGCAGTACCACCACCGACTTGTCAGCTATGCACTTCTCAACTGAGACACGTGGAAGGTATCATGTATCTGGATCAACTCAACAGGTAGCTCCAAACGATACACTACTCTGCCCACCCTCACGGTCACCCGAAACGGACCAATGTACCAGGGTCCCAGCTTGCACCTTTTCCTGAATCGGATCGCTCCTTTCCAAGTAGATACCTTCAGGAGAAGAAAGCCTCCCACCTAGAACTCGAGCTCGGATCGTCGCCTATCCGCATAACTCTTCTGGCGACTCTGAGCTATCAACAATCTCTGTCTGACCTGTTGTATCTGCTCTATTGTCTGAAGCACTATCTCGGTGCTACCCATCACTCGCTGCCCTACCTCTCCCCAACAGATGGGAGTCCAACACCTCCTCCCATACAACAACTCAAAGGAAGGCATGCCAATACTCGAATGGTGGTTGTTGTTATAGGAAAACTCATCCAATGGAAGATACGTGTCCCAACTCCCTCCGAAGTCCAACACACATGCTTGAAGCATGTCCTCGAGTGTCTGAATCGTTCGCTCACTCTGATTGTCCGTCTGTGGGTGGTAAGCGATACTAAAATGATGCCTCCTTGCCAAAAGTCTCCGCGACACGATTGAGATTGGCACTCCATGTCGCAATACCACGTCCCTCACATACAACTCTTCCAACGTCTCCGCGGAAGAGCTCTCACTGATAGCAAGAAAGTGAGCGTCCTTCGTCAGCCGGTTGACGATCACCCAAATTGCATCGACACCCCTCACGGTTCTCGGAAATTTGGTGATAAAATCCATAGAAACCTGTTCCTAATTCCACTGGGGAATCTCAAGTGGCTGCACCTTGTCATGTGGACGTTGGTGCTCAACCTTAACCCTACGACAAGTCAAGCACCTCTCAACGAACCACGCTACATCCCTCTTCATACAGGGCCACCAATATTCACTTTTCAGGTCCAAATACATCTTATTGGCCCCGGGATGGATCAAGAACCTCGACCTATGTGCCTCCTCCATCAGTATGGTACATGCCCTGCCCAGGAATGGCACCCAAATCCAACCCTGAAAGGTCATAAGCCCTTGGCTATCAGTAAAAACTCAGATATCTGCCCGATCACCTGCTCTCTCTTGCGGTTCTCTGGTCTCATCGCCTCTGCCTAGGCCCCTCGAATGGTATCCAATACCGGAGTCATCACCGTCAACCTCATACAAACATCTCGAATCAGGGCACTCTCTGCCCTACGGCTCAGGGCATCGGCTACCACATTAGCCTTGCTCGGGTGGTACAGGATCTCACAATCATAATCCTTTACCACATCCAACCATCTCCTCTGGCGCATATTTAGGTTGGGTTGATCCATCAAATACTTCAATATCTTGTAGTCTATGTATATGGTACATCGAACCCCATACAAATAGTGATGCCAGATCTTGAGGGCGAACACCACGGCCCCCAACTCCAAGTCATGTGTGGGATACCTCACCATGTGAGGCTTCAACTGCCTCAATGCGTACGCTATCACATGCCCTCTCTACATAAGCACCGCACCTAAGCCCGATATCGATGTGTCACAATATACCACAAACTCCTCTATCCCCTCCGGAAGGACTAATATTAGGGCCTCACATAATCTCTGGCGAAGAGTCTCAAATGAGGTCTGCTGCTCTGGACCCCATCTGAAAGTCACGCCCTTTCGGGTCAAACTGGTCAGAGGAATGGCAATCTTAGAGAAATCCCTGATAAATCTCCGATAACAGCCGGCCAACCCCAGAAAACTCCTAATCTCGGTGGGGGATCTCGACACCTCCCAATTCATCACCGCCTTAATCTTGGCCAGGTCGACCAATATCCCGTTCTGATTAACGAGATGCCCCAAGAATTGGACCTCTCGTAACCAGAAATCACACATGATGAATTTGGCATATAGCCTCTCCGATCTCAAGACTCCGAGAATCTCTCTCAAATGCTCCTCATGCTGCTCTCTAGATCTCAAGTACACCAAAATATCGTCAATGAACACGATCACCGACCGATCCAACATCGGCCTGCACACCCCGTTCATGAGATCCATGAACATTGTCGGTGCATTGGTGAGCCCAAAAGGCATCACCATGAACTCGTAGTGCCCATAATGAGTCCTGAACATCGTCTTCTGGATATCCTCTTCTCGCACCCTCATCTCATGATATCTAGATCTCAAATCAATCTTGGAGAACCAAGATGCTCCCTGCAACATATCGAACAGATCATCGATCCTCGGTAAGGGATAACGGTTCTTGACTGCCAACTTGTTTAACTCCCGGTAATCAATGCACATCTTGTATAAACCATCCTTTTTCTTGACAAAAAGGATCGACGCTTCCCACGGTGAGCTACTCGGTCGAATAAACCCCTTACCCTGCAGCTCCTGAAGCTGTGAGGATAACTCCTGCATCTCTGGCGGCGCAAGGTGATAGGGTGCCTTGGTAATAGGCACCGCTCCCGGAACTAAATCAATGCGAAACTCCACCTGCCTCTCAGGATGCACACCCAACAATTCCTCAGGGAAAACTTTCGGGAACTCCCGCACTAACGGTACATCATCAACCAAACTCGGCCCCTTCCCGGCCACTCGGAAGTCCATCACATAGGCTACAAACCCATTACAACCCTGCTGTAGACCATGTCTCACTCTAGCAACCGAACAAAATGCTGACTCAGGACAGGTACCCTCGCCGCACACCGTAAGCACTCCCCCACTAGGGTCTCGTATGGTCACCAGCTATCGCTCGTAGTCGATGACCACTCCAAATCTACTCATCCAGTCCATGACCATGATGACACAGATATAACTTATCGCAATCGGGACCATATCTATCGGGAACTCAATAATGAAGATCTCGAATACACATCCTTGAATCACCTCATTAGCATATACCGCTCGCTCGTCAGCTATGGAAACTCGTATAGGTCGACTCAACGCCTCTCGACAGATACCGATGTGCCGAATAAAGGCTAACGACACAAAAGATCAACTAACACCCGATTCAAATAACACCAAAGCAGGTGCAAAACTCATAAGAAAAGTACCTACACATATCATAATATAAGCATAATATCTCCAACTCAAAATAAATAAATGAAGGAATACATACTAGCCACAACATCAGACGCTGCACGGACCTCTTCCGCTATTAACTGGAAGGCTCTCCCACGAGCCTTTGGCGCCTCGGCCTTCACTGGCAGACTCTCAGTAGCTTGTACGATAGTAGGGGCAGATCCTTGCGGTGCTCCCTGTGCCAACCCCCACAGCTGTGGACATTCAGCCTTCCGATGTCCGGTCTGATTGCAGTGGAAGCACGCTACAAATCCCTTGAGGCAATCCTTGTCCATATGCCCCTCCTAGCCACACTTGTAGCAAGACCCTTCTTGACAAATCCCCTTGTGGCTCTTACAGCACTTGCCATAAGTGCGCCCCTTCTAGTTCCCTGATCTCGAATCGGCAGGCTTTGCCCGCTTTACTGCAAGCTGAGACTGTGCCAGTCACCGATCCCTCTCCTGAGACTCTACCTCCTCCCTTTTCCTGAGTCTCGAGCTCAATCTCCCTCTTCTGAGCATTTTCCTGAAGCTCGAAAAATGCCCGGTACGTTGAGTTCGCTACGAAATCGCGAATGTCTCTCCTCAGAATACTCAGATATCGACTCATGCGTGCCTGCTCCGTAGACACATGCTTAGGGCAAAACATCGCCCTCTCATTAAACAACCTGGTGATCGTAGTAACAGACTCAGTACCCTGCTTGAGGGTCAAGAACTCCTAGGCCAACCGTTCCCTTTCCACCGGGGGAACATACTCATCTCGGAACATAGCGTTGAACCTCTCCCAGGTCACTGCAACAAGCTCTGCAGAAGTGAAGTGCGTTGTCATGAACTTCCACCAATCCTTCACTCCCAAGCGAAGCTGGTTCAGTGCGAACCATACTCTCGGATGCTCCAGACATGAACATGTATAGAAGAACCCCTAAATGTCAGAGATCCATCTCATCGCGGCTATCAGATCCTAAGTCCCATCAAACTCTGGTGGTTTCGTGTTGCTGAACTCTCGGAACAGCAAAGAGTCACCCCCTACGACTTGGCAGTAGCAACGGCTATGGTGGCCGCAGCAACAACAGCATCAGTAAGAGCGGTGTACCGCTCATCAAAAGTTTCGATCAGCATGGTTTTGATAAGCCCAAACATCTCTGGTATCTCAGCTCGGATGGCCGCAACCACCTCCTCATGAATCAACTAGTAGACCTCTTCATCACTAACACCGCTGCTCTCAGGTGTGTGGCATCTCCCAACCATGATGTCTCTCTGAAATACAACACAAAAATATCAGAAACTCGCTCGAGCATTCTCACAGTCGATAAATCAACCCTACTTGCTCTTCGGTGCCCTAATGATTCTTACTTGGACTGCGCACTGATTCGGTGTCTTCAGTAGTGCGGGTCCAATACTATTGTCCATGCCGCATCAGCATTCACCCCAAGTTCTCCTCCCAGGATTCCAGATCACAAGTACTCTAATCTCGTTATACAATGGCTACTCTCCAGCAGACCTCTTACAAGCTCCTCGTTGCTACCTATTCACTCTCAAGCATCTCATAGCAGTAGTAATCTCCTAGGCTAAGGAATCACAAATCAGGCCACTCTGGTCCTAATATGAGTACCTAACTTACTCTGGCATGCATTACATATCATAATGTATCTCATAACACATAATGTAAGGGTATTTTAGAAAATCACCGTCCGGGCGTTGGCTGACCGTACACACTGCTCTATTCTGCTCTTCTCAAAACCTTTTACTCTTTTTAGAAAAATATAATTTATTGTGAAAATTTTCTCAAATCCTCAGTTTAAGTTCGAATACGCCCGGAGGTGCGTCCGAATCCCTCAAACCAAGGCTCTGATACCAACATGTAATGACGTAAATTTTCAAAATAATTTTTCATTTTTCAAACAACATAATTATCATTTAAACATTCTCAAATCTCATGTTCAGCAACTGTCATCAAATAAAACATATCCCAAGATCGCAAATAAAATCCTCAGTCTGTGTGTACAGATCATGTCGGCGCCTTCCCGCGATCGTCACTAGTACCTGAAACACATAACACATAACACTCTAAGCATAAATGCTTAGCGAGTTCCCTAAAATACCACATACAACACATATTAGCCACTCGATGCTATAACTCTGTTTGACCCCCTGGTCAATGTGTCTCAATCGGACCCTCCAGTCCCACAACTCTGTGGGCCCTCTGGCCCTAACTCTGTGGACCCTCCGGTCCTAAATCTGTAAACTTTGGATAATACATAGCAAAAATCACATAGAAATCATATCATACAAATACCATACAAGATACTCTATCACATAGCTCTTATTACCACTCAAGGTAAAGTATAGTGAGAAGACTCACCTTGGGTAACTCGGTAAATCTCGTACTCGGTAATACTGGTCTAGCCTCTGCCTAATCACATGGAACAATTACTCTAATCAATACAACTCACAAAGGCTAGACTAAACCCTCTCTAAGTTCTCTTAGAAGGGTAAAAGACCATTTTACCCCTCTAATGGCTCATAAGTCCAAACATTGACTAGACCCTAATAGTCAACGAAAGTCAACGGTCAACTTTGACCAGACTTGTCGAGTATACAAAGATGACTCGGTGAGTCCAAGCGTGTCCTCTGGGTCTATTCAAACCTCACTCGACTTGCCGAGCGAACCTTCCACTCGACGGGTCGCCACTAGTCATGAATCGCGGGGCAACCCGACTCGACTCGTCGAGTCCCCTTATGGACTCGACGAGTTCCTTCCATGGCAACACTCAAACGACCTTCTGAGGTCAGATCTGCTTCACCAACTAGTAGATCTAACTTTCTAGCACTCAAAAGTCACGTAAAGGTTCGAACTTTAGGCCCATGCATCACACTATCATCTCTATATGCCAAAATAACCCTTAATATGATAACCTAGGCCCCAAAACTCATAAAGGATTACATAAAGCTGAAGAATAGGGATTCTGTGGGCCTCTCATGGTCCAGATCTGATAATATTGTCACAAAGGGACATCACACACACTAGATCTCTTACCAAAAGAGAAGAGAGGAAACCCTAGATTCATGAAATCTATTACTCAGTGAAGATGGACATGAATCCTTACCTCTTACAGCAACTCTGAAAGAAATGATGGAAGATTTGAGTCCCACAAGTTAGCCTAGCCCGAAATCCTTCCTTCCCTTTGCTAAAACACACCAAAGAATGATGAATTAGGCCTCCTCTTGCACTACACGATTTCTCTCTGATCTCTAGGGTTTCTCAGGGGTGTAGTGGCTGCAAATGAAAGCCATTAAGGCCTTTAAATAGGACACATGCCCCGAGATTTAGGGTTTCTGCTGCCAGCATAGACTCGTTGATTCACCAAGCCGTCTCGTCGAGTCCAATCACTAATCCAGTCAGCGAATCGCGATCCTACTCGACGAGTCTAAGCGTGAACTCGTTGAGTCCCTCTCTACAACTCAAAAATAAAAGGTTAAAATAAAATACTTGGGAATCCGGGTGTTACACGAACGAAACCTTCAAGCCAGTTCCCACCACCAGTTGAGAGACACTGATGAGATTGTGCTGCAATCCCTCTACGTATGCAACCTTTCGGATTGAGAATTCACTGTTTGTGATCATTCCGTATCCTTTGATCATGCCATATGAATTATTCCCATATTTGACATATTCACCATCCTTAAAGGCCCAAAACTCCCTCAACTCTTCCCTCCTTCCTGCCATGTGACGTGAGCAGCCACTATTAATGTACCATTCATCGTCGAAATGCTCGTCACTAATAACCTGCAAAAATCAAGCAGATTTAGGAACCAAAAGTTTCTTGGGTCCTTGTGAGCCTTTTACATGACAGGAAATAGCAATAGAAAGATCAACCAAATATGTTCTTTTCATTAAAGTGGTTTCATCTTTTCTTTTTATGGTGAAAACTTCGATTTTATTGTTTTCTTGTTTTGGTTTGTTTGAATCAGATTGGTTAATTTTGTTTTGATTCTCATTTAAAATAATCTTTAGATTCCTAGGGTTAGCTAATTTCTTCTTGGCATGAACTTCAGAGTCCATGACTAGCTTTCCCTTTCCTTTACTAGGTTTTGCTTTAGTTATTGATGAATATAATGAGGCTTAGGACGGAAACTGGTCTTTTGGTTCTTATCACTGCTGGATTTGGAACGAACATTATTTCTTTGGTTCGTATGACTGCAAGATTGACAGTGAGTGCATGGAATTTTGTTTACTTGAGGCCTTACTTTCGTCTGTGGATTCGATAACTTGTGAACGTGATTAGCATTTTGAGAATTCCAAAATTGCTTTCTCTCTTTGACGATTTTCTAGTACCTTCTGTTCCTTTGACGTGTTTGCTCAGCAAGTTGTTTTCGAGATTTGTGAATGTTTATCTTTGGTTTTGGTTTCTCTTCACTAGCTTTGCTTGGAGATGATTTTGTTGATGCCTTTACAGGTTCGCCTTGAATTTCTTTAGTACTGCTTGTACTTGGCTTATCATAGCTTGAAGGCTTGTTAAGGGGCTCAGCCACATATCTACCCTTGACTATCCAAGAGGTTTGCTCCGACAGACCTATTGTTTCGTCTGCATTGTCAATGGGAGCTGACAAGAAAAAGTTATCACACCCATCAACGTTGTCTTCATTTACCAAAGAAGTTAGCTCAACTTTTTGCTTCTTGGTAACTCTAGTGGTGGCATATACTTGATTCGGTATCGTTTGCACCTTTTGGTATACAACTACCTTTTCTCTAAGGACTTTAGACTTGTTCATGGACATGCGAGCGAACTTAGCAAAATTTTCAGACACGAGTGGCTTTGCCAGTTCGGGTTCGCTTTTGAGAAATTCAGAGCATTCAACCTCACCCTCTACAGAAATTTCACTCATATCACTGTCCTCAATAAATTCAGAAGAATTTTCCACATTTATCTTATTTTCTGAACTTAATTTGGTACTCAATGAGTCAAATTTGTTCATGGTTTCGGTCTTTATTTTCAATTTGTCATTTTCGTCCAATAAATTCCTAAGCATGTCCTTATGGTCTTTGGACTTAATAAAGGACTCAATTTTATCCAGAACAATTTTGTAAACATTCGAAACCTCATCTGATGATACAACGGATTCACAATTATAGCAATCAACGTCTACTTCATCCTCATTTTAATTCAAGAAAGGGCAAAATCATTTTGTGAACCTTTTTGCCAATATCACAATTCAAATGTAACTGAGTAATATTGTTGTAAATTCATTTAGCTATCAAATAAAAAATATTCCTTTGTTTTAAAAACTTCAAATTGCCATGTTGCAAATATATCAACTCATCTCTCGGTCTAACTAATTCTAACTCCGTCTTCTATATCCATATCCTTCGCTTCTCACTCTTAGATGTCACCCTGCTAATTTGATCGGTCTGGTTAACATTTGAGAGACGTGTTTGCATTAGACTTCCACTTAAACTATAAAACTTGAATTTTAATTCGTATAATTTCTTTTCATAGTTTGTTATAGTTATTTTAAGTAATTCGGGAATGGATTGTACCTTTTTGATCAACTGATTACAATCGCTGATCCTCTCACTCACAGGTTTGGCAGCAAAGCACTTATCTTCTTTTTGATTCGATGTATCATACTCGCCTTCGCTTGTGTATCCCCTCATTTGTGACGCCCCAGCAGTCACCATCAAGCATCTCCCAACAAACTCAGCACTATCTTCTTTCGCCACAAATGCCCTGCCATGTGTGGGTTTACGTACCTCTTCATCTTCAGAGTCTGTCGACCAGACCTCTACGCCACCAAACTCATCATCCACAACGTTCTCCTGCATAATTAAAACATTCATAGTATTTTTAGAGGCTTTCTTCTTCTTTATCTACTCCAGCTTGTGTATATGATATGCTTCATCATCTTCTCCCTCTTTCTTTTTTGATAGCTTTCTTAACATGCAATCTTTGGCAAAATGGTTTTTGCCATGGCAGAAGTTGCAGTCATATCCGAAGTCTCCAACCAGTTTACTCTCTTTCTTCCCTTCTTCTTTCTGAGGATTGTTTTTAATTTCCTCTTTCGCCTTTTCTGAGCTGTAACTTCCTTGCCAGTTTTGGTTCTTGGCAACAGGGAACTTTTTGCGAGCAAACCGCTTAGGGTTGGAAACCCTCATTGCATACTCTTCGCTTGTCAGATCACATTCTGACATTTCTGACTCTTCTTCATCTTCTACCACATTCTTCGCCTTAGAAAGAAGGGCCAAGCATCCCATACTAGACACTACTTTCGTTTCCTTTCTTACCACACTTTCACGAGACTTGAGAATACCCACCATCTTCACCAATGAGTAGGATTTAAACTCCTCATGAGCCTTCACAGTTAATGCCACAGCCATCCATTCGGGTCTTAAACCATTCAGAAATGTGACCTTCTGTTCGATTACTTCTCTTCCATTATCGTGCTTGATCATCTTACTCAAAAGATGGTTGAAACGATTGAATGTCTGTATCAGTTTTTCATCGGCCTTTTGTTGGAAAGCACCGAACTCAAAAAGAAATAGAGTTTGGATAGAATGTTCTAGATCCTCATCAGTGGAATACAACTCTTTGAGTCTACCCCAGATCTCTTTCACCATGGTGCATGGGCTTACCAAACGAAAAGTGTCAGATTGTAAAGCAAATCAGATCATTCTCATGGCTTTAACATTACACAGCAACTTATCCTTTTCATCTTGAGGAATCCTGTCCACATCAATAAACAATTTATAGTACCCCGTTTGAGTTTTAATGGTTCTATTTGTTCCAGAATGAACAAAAGGACCCCACGTTATCGCCTCCCAGATTAGATAACTGTTGTCTTTAGATCCAACCACATAGTCTTCAAAGTGATGCGTCCAAACTTCATAATCTTGAGTATAAAGGATTTGAATCATGGTTGTAGATCCAATGCTATTGGAGATATTGATTGGATTTGTTTATGAATCATCATGAGACATGATGACTTTTTACAGATATCTGCAAAGAATCATACTTGTAAAGATTTAATTAGGGTTTTATCAAAAGCAAGAAACAACCTCAATTGGAAGATGACGACCCCTACAAATTGGATAAAAGCAGAAACCCTAAACAGATTCTTCTAATAGAAGATATGCATATAAATTACACAGTCTCCTGCTCTGATACCAATTGATGAGAATAAAGAATTCTTAGATCGATAGATTCAAACAGATATCAATAAAACTATCGCAAGTAATAGAAAATGATGAACACAACAATGAATCAAACAAGTGTCGAACGATTAAAATGCTCCACCTCATAAGAATTCGATGAGAATTGCTACTGTAGAGGTGCGTTAGGGTTACAATACTTAATCCCCAAAAAATAATTATCAAAAGCGTTCTCAATATAGTGCATGCATGCACCATATATATACTAAACCCTAAAATAAAACACGGCTGGATAGGCCCAAACCAAGAATACAAATGTATCTAAGTGTTAAGCCCAATGGCACAACCTTTAAGACTCAACATTTGCAAAGTGAAAGAATTTGTGTGACATATCAGGCAGCCAAGAAATATCCGATAAAAAGGACCCATCAACAACCTCCGTCCCTCGTGGGGTGAGGAAACACCTCCTAGTTGATAGTAATGTAAATATAAAGTTAATTTATGAAAAATAGATAAACAGATTGACGGATTAAAATCATATTTCGAATTTCAACCTAACCAAATGGATTAAAAGGGTAGAAAATTTCAATCTAACTTCTAATTTTAGGTTGGAATAAGTTGGGTCATTTTTTACATGATCTAAGTACTTAGGAGGAAAAGAAAGAACCAAATGCCTTCTTTATATTTTAAAGACCCAATTGTCATTGCAAAGTCTTTTACTAAAGCACGATCGTAATTACAAATAATTTCACACCTATATCCCCATTCATCACTATTGAACTTTAAAACAATGGTGACAAGATAAGCTGCATTCCATGCTATTTCAGACACTAAGGTGTTGTTTGTTTTTTCTAAGGCAAAATGTCTGCAGTCTGCGGATCACATCTGTAGATCTCTGCAGCAAAAGAGGTGGTCCAAACATCTGCAATCTGAAAAAAAAATGTTTTTTTGAACATCTGCATACTACTAAAATAAACTAAAATGTAAATAAATTTATTTTTTTTAAACTACAAAGTGATTTTTTAAGATTTTTATGATGTTATAAATAATTAACAAATATAGATCAACTTTTATTTATTATTGTATAAAAAATGAAAATAAAAAGGTACAAATTAATGTATATATTTCATACAAACCAACAATTTTTGTCGCAAAGTTGTACCTATACATTATAATTAGGAGTCAAAGAATTTGATACATAAATAGATAGAAATAACTTCGATTTTTTCAATTAAATCAATTAAAAACATATCATAAATATTTTTCTAAGAAATTGACGATACCGTATTGAATAAGTTTTTATAAAATTTGGCATAAAAAATATAAGAATATATTATGATTTTTTTTTTCATATTTATATAAACAATTTCAACGACCATTATTGTAACAAATTTTTATTTATAAATTTGTCAAAAATATCATGTTTGTGTCGTCGAACTTTTTTTAAAAAATATTGTATTTTTTTTTCAAATTGTTTATCATTAATAAAGTTAGAATAAATATAAATTCAAAATAACTAAAAAAACAAAGATATGTGTTTCTTAGGCTAGACGAAGTCTGAAGATGTTAGAAGACTCTGGTCCACATCTGCGCCAAGAAAAGCATGAGCATACATTTTTAGGTCTGCGGTCTTCAAAAAAACAAATAGTTTGCGACGGCTAATGTCTGCGTGTGGTCTACGTCGTGCAAACAGAATAGGTCAAGAAGATCTATAGACAAAAAACAAACAACACATAAACTATGTCATGTACATTGCTACAATTTTCCTAATCTAACACAAAACTTTCAAGAATCTTGATTGCAAAGTCTTTTGGTGAAAGGTTCTTTTTTCGTACATTATTAATTGGCTGTTTAAGATTGCATTTTCCATAATATAACATCAATTTTGTATTCCAATATGTAATCACTTGATTTAGTATCTTACATTACCTATTAGTTTATTGTTCTCAGTTTTCATCATAATAAAACGAAACAAAACTTCACTTCAATCAGATCAACAGATTGGGATGCAATCATAATATTATAGCAACACGAATGAAAACAATATTACTAGAAATCATCCATATACACTAATTAGACTTTGTGTTATACACATCGAGGAACGTGGATCCGTGAATCAATTTTTTTTGAGTCGGATAACAAATGAGATGAAGTTAGAGCTTTGATTTTGAAAAATAAAATAAAATAAAATTGGAAGCGTTAACTTGGTGTTTGAGCTTTGATTTCTGGAACTCTTGGGTTGATAATTGATCTTTGAGTTCATTAGTTGGAATGTATTTGTAGGGTTTATTTTCGTCAATGCGAACTGTTGTATCACTTTTTAGTCATAAGTTTTGTATATTATAGATTTTCATCTCCTGTTCTGCAAAAGGACATTTCATATATATTTATTCATGTTGACGATCCCATCATGAAGCACGACACCCTTTAATGAGGTTACAAGATCATATAAAATCCTTCACAATATGATTCACACCAACACATAAAATTACCTAAATTCAAACTAGTTAAAAATGATTGACGAAACAAATAACAAAATTATAGTGTATATCTACACCAAGCTCAAACCAAACCTTTTTTTTTTAATACGAAGACTTTGATTACAAGAAAAAAAATTAAAAAAAACTAGCAAGAAGCTAGGAAGAAACAAGGAGTATTAATTACATCAAGGGAGAGCACTATATGTATGCTTTTTTATTTGGCGACTTGTTGTTTGTATCTTTCTAGCAAAAAATGAAATACCTCTAGCTTTTTCTAAAAGGCGAACTACAATATGACACTCATAATGAAGTTTAAACTTGCATTCCAAGCACTCAAAGATCATCCTGTACTGCAAGTTTTCTCCACATTCATCGCATTGACCATGACACTCCATCCCTTGAGCCAATTTTAGAAGATGTGGGTGCACACCTCCAACCATAAGCCTTGTTGTTTCAAACTTGACATTGAGAAAATGGAAGATAGATCTCTTATAGTAGGCATATACAGCTTGCTCACACTGAAAGATCACGGGTGCACAGGCAGTATGCATAGACTGGACACAAAAACTACAATGATAGAACCAATATTCAGGATTAAATTCGTCCTCGCAAATTTCACAAAAGTAGGCACTAGGATGGTTCTCGACTGGATTGTATCTTAGGGTCAATGGATGCTTATCGTACTTGTGCCTAATCAATCCAGGCAACATAAAAGCACACTCTGTATCCAAGTAGAAATCGCAAGAAGGGCAAAAGAATGCGATGCAATTTATTAGGCAATTACCACATGCATCGCATGGTGTTTCCGATAGACTGGAAATCGATGAAGCATCTATTCTTGAGAGAAGATGGTCAGGGTGAGCTTCATGCATGATTTCTATAGGTAGGAATGCACAATTGACATCTACATAATACTCACAAATCCTACATCCATACCCGAAACCACTGGAAGGTAACATGCAAATCTTACACCCAAAAACACCTGAAAGGAGTTCATTAATGTTTAGCATGAGAAAAAGTGTATGGTATGGATGGCCAGGGTGGTCTTTTATTTCACGGGGTAGCCTAGCACACCACTCATGAAGAACAAACCCACAATGTCCAACACACTTGTAAAATGGTATTTTTGTGATTGGCTTCACACATCCATCACATAATAGTTTAATTTTTTTCAACGGGTTGTGAAGTAAAACCGAATACTTCTCGAGTGATGTTTGCGAGTCTAAAAGTATCAATGGGTGTTCATCACTAAGACGTTTGAGCGTTTCACCATGGTTTCCCTGAGGTACTACAAAGTCCTTCTGATTATTGATAAAATGGTGCTTGAGAAGGTTGTAACTTTCATCAGGAAATGGACAATAGAGAAGATTAGAATGATCCTCATCTTTGAAATTTTTACAAATCTTTCCACGTCCTGATAAGCAACATATTCAAAAATTATCTGAGACCAACAAATCTTGAGAAAATGAAAATTATATGGGAAAAGGGAATATACTCTTAATGATATATAAGCTTACGTACTCAAAATCACCATAATACGTCGTTTTGTTTGATATATTGATTATAATGTTCTTAAAATTTAACCTGTAACTTGATTTACTTTCAAAAAATTTCGGAATTTCACTATGATCTTCTTACATCACATTTTATGCCGAACACATACTAAGCTATATATATTATAGTTGAAAATGAAGATTACGTAAGAGGAAGATAAATTTGAAATTTATAAAAATATTGGAAGTAAATCAAGTTAGAAGTTGAATAATAAGAACATTGGACAATTAGAATGTATATATGACACAAAACGATGTAGTATGGTGAGTTTGGGTACGTAAGCTTATATACCCTTAAGGGATATTCACTTTTCCATATATATATATATATATATATATATATATATATATATATATATATATATATATATATATATATATATATATATATATATATATATATATATATATATATATATATATATATATATATGTTACCTGGACGCAAAAAATGGATGTACTTTGAAGATGCACAATGAATATGGACATAGTATCGACATTTATCACACTTGTAAATCCAAAAGTAAAAATAGAATCCCGTATCACATATTCTACATTTGGGATAGAACTTAGCTTCTTGATCAATGTTGGGAAAGGAATATGTAAGGGTAAGTGGATGAGAATGATTAGTAGGTTGTTGGATAAGTAATTTGGTAGGAGAGAAAGCACAATCCTGATGGATCCAAAACCAATAACAAATGGTGCAGTGGTAGAAAATCCCTTCATGTTCACAACCACATGCATTGCAAATAGATACCAATTTCTTTGGGTTACGTTGCAGTTGGTGATGGTGGCTTGGGTGGTCTATCTTCTGTTGAGACATGGTAGCACAAATTATGTCCATGTTGAATTTGCAACTGGAACAATGGTAATTGAAAAAGTTCTTCCGCTTATGATTGCAAACACCACATGTCCATTCTTGATTAGAATGAAAAAAAGGATGTCGATCTTGAAATCTCTCGGACAAGGTAATATTGTGGTTAGGATCATGTAATGGGTGGTCTTGTAGGGTTATGGGGATTTCTGCACAAAATTTGTGTAAAGAGTAGTTGCAATTCTTGCAGGTGTAGTAACACAAATGAAATGAATAGATGTCTTCCTTACACATGTTGCATTGGCCAACATGGTGGTCTTCAACCACAAACTCATCTACATCTTCCTCTTCCTCTTCCTCTTCCCCTTCCTCTTCATTGTGGTATGGCTGTAGTTGGACAAGTTTGAGTGGATGATCATGACTAAAGTGCACAAGTTGCTCCATTGCAGATATCAATCAAAATGTCTAGCTACACAAATAGATGCAGCTAGAAACATGAATCTTTATGCCATCATTAGAATATAAAATAATCATGGGTCAAAAATGTGTAGACATATCTTATACTCTTAACTTTATCAACTTACACATTAAGTGCAGTTATCATGGTTTCAACATCCAAATAAATTTGAATACGATATATAAATCATGTAGAAAAATGCTCATCTTAATTACCTTGGTTTTTCCAAACAAGATTTCATGATCAAAGGCATCCTGACTATCAATTTCCACTTTCTTATCAGATATCATGGATACATGATACACACTCAAAATATATATCCTTTTACTTGGTGATTTCAACTCAATCTTTGTGAACTTTCTTAAAATACACAGCTAAATATTACAACGCCGTTCTAAAGAACAATGATAGAATTGCAAAAGCATATATATATATATATATATATATATATATATATATATATATATATATATATATATATATATATATATATATTCTCAAGGCTACCTTAATATATACGAACGTGTTAATATTGTGATTCATGATTCTCAAGCAACCATGTCAAAACATATTCACAAGAAAAAGCTATCTTAATTTCAGCTTTGAATCAAACACTGGTTTGACATCCAACTTATGTTTTAATTTTTTTTTTATCATAACATTATTAAATCCTACTTCTTCATGTTTTTTTTTAATTTCCACATGTATAATAAAAACTTGAAATGAAATACAAAAAGCCTTACATGTTGTATTGAGATGAAACTTGTACCTTAAAGCAACACAGTGGATATAAAAGTTGGAAAGGGACTAATGTTTGGGCAATAAAGACGTGATATAAACGGGTCCTTATAAAGGAATGAATAAGAATATGTTAGGTTACACGTAAGGAACTTGCCATTTATCAAGAAATCTCAACTTTGATATTAAAGTCATCCTAATTCCATTCTTAGATTGAATCCAAAGCAAATAACGCCTTGTAAAGTTGTAATATTCCCCCTTTTGTTTTAAGAATAACTTTTTAAAAACAATTCTAACAAGATACTTATAACGGGGTTGGGGAAACAACTAACTGCATCAACGAAAGGACATAGAAAAAAGTATACAAAATTGTAATGAAGTAAGCAATTAGAGAAAAAAAGTCATAAGAAAAAAAGAATACATATTAAAATATATACATGAATGCATTTGATAGAAACAGAAAAATACACAAATATGTGTACTTTAAGAAGGATTTTATGAGAGCAAGAGGATGACCACTAATCACAAAGATGGCTATGTATGGTCGACCTCAAAACATGAGTTTGATGTAAATTTGAAATACTATTTCATTTTATTGAGCGTTAAATGTATATAAAGTAGTAACATAAATTTATCTATGTGGCATCCTAGTTTCATTGTTTCTATTACCACATTTTATTTTTAAAAATAAAAAAACATCATAAATGGTCCATGTGGTTTCCTAAGGTCTGAAGTTTAGTCCTCGTGGTTTAGAAACATCATAGATAGTACCTGTGCTTTCAAACTTTTGACAATTGGTCCTTATCCCTCACACCGTTAGAACCCCACCGTTAACTCTTATTTTATTAAAATAATATAAGGGCAAATTGGTCTTTTCACGTGTGCCCTCTTCTTTATAACCGAATGCATGTCTGATCATTTTGAAAACCCTTGTCGCACCCACCCTCATCTACTCTCACTCTACAGTGCATCCAATTGCAAAACTCTTCTTTAAGTGTCGAAGTTGGCAATTTGTAGATGTAGAATCGAAACAACGAAGGTGACCTCATGGACGGATCATAATCCCGGAAGGAAATTTTTGAACTTTTCAAGATGTAGGTTTGTAATGTGGGTTGACCCTCTGATGTGTGCTATGGTATTGCTGGTGCTTCCAAGTTTGATAAGATGAATGAATCGATTGGAAGAGAGGGTTGTGATTACAAGTGCAGAACTATAGAACTACCAACTGATGTTCTGTTCATGGATGTTTTTTTTTGGTTTTATTTTAACTAGTAAGGTGGTTGAAGGATTTGAATGGTAACAGGATGGGGTTTTTTTGGTTTCTTTTGTAAGCATCTAACTAGTTTAAGGGGTTTTAGATTGTGATTGAATGAGGATTTTTGGTTTCATTTTGTGTATGAAGTATTACACATTAAGTCAATAAAAGTTTAATGTAATGTACTTTGTTATAAATCAGTAGTTTTGATGTGCATTTTCGTAAATACATTGTTACAACTACATCTTGCAAATGGTTGGGAATTGTATTTCAAATGTACATTGTTATACGTGCATCTTTTTTAGAAAGGTTTGGAGATTGTAATTCATAAGCAAATGGTTGATAAAACCATTACATACCAAAGTTTAAACATGACACTTAGTTTCAACATACTAACTGATGGAAGGTTTTAACCCATACAAACATTATGGAAGACCTAATTACCATAATTTAAACAACCAAACCATAATTTAAGTTTCAAAAGACCTATTATCCAAACATCCAAGTAACTACTTAACAGAATTTCCAACCCCCTTTCCTTTACCCTGTTTCTTCCCCTTCACATGTGTCTTCCCCTTTGGTCCAACTTTACCAATGCCTCCATGCCCTTTACATGTTCTGGAATTGTGCCCCATGTTATGACACTTTGAACATGTGACTGCAAGAAATATCCTGTTCAATTTAGTTGTTTGGCTGTTAGGCTCATGAACACCTCCCATTCTCTTCTTTTTGTGGCCTCCCAACCTACACATATGCATATATTATAGTTAAAACATAAACATACATGTTGGCATTCAAAGTACAAATTTAACCTAATTGACATAACAGCCTGTGTGTGATGTTTTGGTGGAGTTAAAGTGAGTGGAAAGTCACTTTTTTGCCACATTGAATGACCATTTATTGGATCAATTTTGTTCACATACATGGCTCTCCATGTTGATAACTTATAGCAACGATGGACCTAATCCTCAACATCAAGGGCATCTTCTCCATTTTCATTTTTTTTCCATATAGCAGAAACAGAATGCCTACATGGAAAACCTATAATTTTCCAGAACCTAAAAGTGCAACTTCTTTCATTTAGGTTCACCACATACTGTGTTGGGTTATGAGCATTCTAACACTCCTAAGTGTACATGCAACCCTAAATACCTTGGATCTATGTTTTCTCTATTATACATGCAAATATGAACATCCAAGGTATTATCCTAATCTACCATACAAAATAATGGATATAACAAGATAGAATACATACCTTTTCATGTAGAAAGTCTTCATGAAGCTTGAGTGCCTAGTGCCCCAAGTGTGACACCTCAAATGGTTCACACAACACCAAATACACTTGGAATAACTTAAGAGAATTCTACACTTCATAAAATCGGCTAGCCCTCTCTAGAATAATACTAGTGGCCGATTTTGGGAAGAATAATATATTTATATAGTGTTACAATTAAGGTAAACCCTAATTGTCATGACTTTCCATTTCCTTGGATCCATGGGTTCAAATACACCATGGAGAATCCATGGAGCATTATATGGGTTTTGGCCCAACTAAATAATCCATGGAGCATTAGCCCACTATACGAGTATGGATGATTTGTACAATCAACCCATATATTTAATTAGTCTTCTTTTGATCACTTAATTAATCCTAGATTAATTCTTGATCAATACTAATTAAATAATCTTATTATTCTTATTATTAATATACTAGAACTTATAATATATTAATAATCGTAAGTGTCTTATTTCTCTCATTATAGTCTATCCAAGTGCATGATGCCATGCAACCCAAATGGACCATGCCGGGTCGGGTCAAGTCTTACCAATTATAGTTATGGACTTAGACATTAATCCAACAGTCTCCCACTTGGATAAGTCTAAAACTATTATTGCGTATGACTTCAGGAACCAACTGGCAATCGTAGCTCTCAAAAGCTTCTGTCGAACTCTAACCTTGTAGATGAACTCTGACCTTTGTCAATGAATTGTCCATTAGATAAGGGATCATATATTCCTCCATTCTAGATATCATATGGACTGAGACATGGATTATAATCATTCTCTCTGTCCATTTGTTGTTTCCCGATTTCCGATTTATGACGGCTCACTAATTGAACAAATCAAATCAGTCCTGACCCGGCCGAGCACTTCCATTTGTCATCATCAAATCATCGAGGGGCCCATAGATATCGCTTTTATCCCGAAGGTAAAAGGAATGGATAAACTTCGACTCATATGGCTTGTTCTACTACTTGTTGAATCATACACAAAGACACGTTTTATAGCACCGAGTTACCAAATGCGGTTTCGTGCAATCAATGTACAACCAACTCATAGTAACAACTCATATCTCTAGGTTTGAAGAATATAAGGTATTATCGTCTCATGATCACTCGTGATAAAATCCATGAAGTGATTCCAATGAGCGCGGGTTGAATCCAATACTCAGAACTTATGAGCACTCATGAGTGTTGTAGCCATTTGTCCAACACCTTAGACCTCTACAAGCTAACCCATGATAGTCTTAATTCATATCTACTTCCAACATATGACCGACTGTGGATGGTTTAAATAACTTAGTTATTCCGGAAGAATAACCTAGTTTATTTGGGAAGTCAAAACATGCAAAGTGAAACACAATAATAATTGAATCCAATATGGTCTCAGAACTTATGAATATAAATAAAACACCTTTTATTTTGATGGGTTTTGAGCATTCTAACACTTCCTAAGTGTACATGCAACCCTAATAACCTTGGATCTATGTTTGTCTAATTTGTCATGCAAAGTTGAATTCCAAGGTTATATTCCTATCTAGCATACATGGGGAACAATTTTAACATAAAGTATAGATAGAATAACTTACTTTGTTCTTGTTTGTGTTCCTTGAAACCTTGTGAGCCTAGCACCCCAAGTGTGATGCCTCAAATGCTTCACACAACACCAAATGCTCTTGGAAGAACTTATGAGAGAATACTCACTTCTTCAAAATCGGCCAAGCCCTCTTGATTCTTAGTGTAGCCGATTTTGGGTGGAGAATATGTTACTTATATAGTGTTGACACATCTAGGGTTAAACCCTAATGTGTCATGACTCTTCATTTCCATGACCCATGGGTTTGTAACTCCCATGGAGCATCCATGGAGCATCCTATGGGTGGAACCCAACTTGATAGTCCATGGAGCCTTTTAGCCCACTATACAAGATATGGATGATTTACATAATCAACCCATATATTTAATTAGTTATCTTTTGATCACTTAATTAATTCTAAATTAATTCTTGATCAAACTAATCAAATAATATTATTAATATATTAGAACTTATAATATATTAATAATCTCCAAGTGTTATTTCTCTCATTTAGTCTATCCAATTGCATGGTGCCATGCAACCCAAATGGACCATGCCGGGTCGGGTCAAGTACATACCAGAAATAGTTATGGACTTAGACACCTTATCCAACAGTCTCCCACTTGGATAAGTCTAATAACTATTACTGCAAGTATGACTTCAGGAACCGATCGGCAATCGTAGCTCTTTTCAAGGTTTCTCGAAACTGAGAAGATGATGGTACGCCATTTAAGATAAGTGATCATATAATCCTCTGTTCTAGATATCAGTCGGACAAATACATGGAACAATGTCTTACTTATTGTCCAACATTTGTTTCCCGATTTCCGATTTGTTTGACAAAGAACTTCATTGAACACATCAATTTAGTTCTGACCGGGCCCGGTACATAGGTCAAAACAAAATCATCGAGGGGCCCAGATATCAGCTTCTAATCCAAGAAGGAACAGATAAACTTCGACTCATATGTTTGTTCTACTACTCATTGAATTACACATAAGAGCGCGATTTTATAACATCGAGTTACCAATGCGTTTTTCGTACAATCAATGCATAACCAACTTGTAAGTAACAAATCATATCTCTAGGTTTAAAGACTTATATGATATTACCGTCTCACGATCACTCGAGATAGAATTCCATGAAGTGATTCCAGTGAGCGTGGGTTGAGTCCAATGCTCAGAACATATGAGCACTCATGATTGTTGTAGCCTTGTCCCAGACCTCTACAACCAAACATGACAGTCTTGATTCATACCTACTTCCGACATATGACCGACTGTGGAGGTTTGAATAATATGTTATACCAAACAAAATTATTCTGGAAGTCAAAACATGCAAAAGAAATATAGTAAACGATCGACAAGAGATAGTAACACTTTACTCATAAATAAAACACTTTTATTCATCATCAAATGTCAATTACACTTTACAAATTTCGAGGTTATCTAACTACTAAATCTAATATCATCCTTCAGCCCTATGCTCCAAGCATGCTGGAGATGCTTAATCCGAGTCAGTCCCTTCGTGAGGGGATCTGCTGGATTCTCATCTGATGATACCCTCTTTGCCACGAAGAGTCCTTCTTCGATCCGATGTCTGATGAAATGGTATTTTCTGTCAATGTGTCTGGATCTCCCGTGATCCCTTGGTTCCTTGGCTAAGGCAACAGCACTTTCACTATCACAAAAAATTTCCATTGGCTCTTTAATAGCTGGTACAACTCCAAGGTCTCCAATGAAGTTCCTCAGCCATAAAGCCTCCTTTGCCGCTTCGCTAGCTGCAATATACTCTGATTCACAAGTAGAATCTGCCACTGTCTCTTGCTTGGAACTCTTCCAAGAAATTGCTCCTCCATTTAGGGTAAAGACCCAGCCCGACTGAGAGCGGAAGTTATCCCTATCAGTCTGGAAGCTAGCATCACTATACCCTACAACTCTCAAGTCATCACTCCCACCGAGGGTAAGGACCCAGTCCTTAGTCCTTCGTAGGTACTTGAGAATATTCTTTACCGCAGTCCAGTGTGCCTTGCCAGGGTTCCCCTGAAACCTGCTAACCATGCTCAAGGCAAAGGCTACATCAGGTCGAGTACACGTCATAGCATACATGATCGATCCTACAGCCGAAGCATAAGGTACTCGACTCATTTCTGCTATCTCAGCCTCAGTGCTAGGGCTTTGTGTCTTACTCAGCTTGGCGCTACTCTGGATGGGCAACTCTACTTTCTTGGAGTCTTGCATTCTGAATCTCTTCAGAACCTTCTCCAAGTAGGTACTTTGACTAAGTCCAATTAGTCTTTTACTCCGATCTCACAAGATCCTTATCCCCAAAATATAGGCAGCTTCACCAAGGTCTTTCATAGCGAAACACTTTCCAAGCCAGGACTTTACTTCCTGCAGGGTTGGAATGTCGTTTCCTATGAGTAGTATGTCATCCACATACAATACCAAAAAGCTAACTATACTCCCACTAGCCTTGACATATACACAAGATTCATCTTCACTCCTAGAAAAGCCAAATTCCTTGACCTTTTCATCAAAGCAAAGATTCTATCTGCGAGGTGCTTGCTTTAATCCATAAATGGATTTCTCAAGCTTACACACTCTATTAGGGTACTCGTTACTGACAAAACCCTCTGGCTGACTCATGTAAACATCTTCAGCCAACTTCCCATTAAGGAAAGCGATTTTGACATCCATTTGCCAAATTTCATAGTCATGAAATGCGGCTATGGCTAACAGAACCCGAATAGACTTAATCTTGGCTACCGGAGAAAAGGTCTCATCATAATCCACTCCAGGAATTTGAGAGAAGCCCTTTGCAACCAGTCTAGCCTTATAAGTGTGTACTTTACCATCCATGTCGGTCTTCTTCTTGAAGACCCATTTGCACCCTACAGTCTTTCGACCTGGTACATTCTCAACCAAGTTCCAAACTTGATTGTCATACATGGATTGTATCTCGCTATCCATAGCCTCTTTCCATTTGGCAGACTCGGGGCCTGCCATGCCTTCCTCGTAGCTGTTAGGGTCATCTTGACTTACTAGTGTCTCATCACTAATAAGTGTCTCACCTTCTGCAGTAATATGGAATCCATAGTAATGCTCAGGTGCACTCCTAACTCTCGTGGAACGCCTCAGAGGTACAGATTCGTCAATTGGCTCAACAGGAGTTTCCTCCTCAAGTTGAGGGCTAGAGTTTGAAGTTCCTTCACCACTTGACTCTTGAATTTCTTCAAGATCAACTTGCCTCCCACTGTCTCCTTGGCTTATAAACTCTCTTTCTCGAAAGACTCCTCTTCTTGCTACAAAGACCACATTGTCACTAGGTCTGTAGAAGAGGTAACCAAAGGATTGCTGTGGGTAGCCGATGAAAATACACCTCTCGCTTCGGGGTTCGAGCTTATCATGAGTCTCGCGTCTCACGAAAGCCTCGCAACCCCAAATCTTGATGTGGTCTAGTTTAGGTACTTTACCAGTCCACATCTCGTGAGGAGTTTTGGCAACTTTCTTTGTAGGGACTAGATTAAGGATATGGGCGGCAGTCTCTAAGGCATACCCCCAGAATGAGATTGGTAGCGAAGCTCGACTCATCATGGAATGAACCATGTCCAACAAGGTTCGATTACGCCTCTCAGCCACACCATTCAACTGCGGTGTCCTGGGAGGTGTCAATTGTGAGACAATCCCACATTCCTTTAGATAGTCCAGGAACTCTGAACTAAGATACTCACCACCTCGATCGGATCGAAGCATCTTAATGTTCCTGCCCAATTGATTCTCGACTTCCTGTTTAAATTCCTTAAACTTCTCGAAAGTCTCTGACTTATGCTTGATTAAGTAGACATATCCATATCTACTGTAATCATCAGTAAAAGTCAAATAATAACGATTAGCATCTCTTGTGGCATGTTTGAATGGTCCACACACATCCGTGTGTACAAGGTCCAACAAACCTTCACCCCTTTCGCACGAGCTTGTGAAGGGTGACTTTGTCATTTTTCCAAGTAAGCATGATTCGCAACTATCATTTGACTTTAGGTCAAACGACTCCAAGACTCCATCTTTTTGGAGTTGGTCTATGCGTTTCTTGCTTATATGTCCAAGACGACAATGCCATAATGATGCTTTATCCAAGTTATTATTATTAGTAGAATCAATACACAAAACATTATTTCCTAAGTTATCTACAATAGATACAGCTTCATACACACCATCACAAGGTAATGCTTTAAAATAAAGTACATTATTAAAGAAAGCATTAATCGAACCAACTTCATTATCAAACGAAAAGGTGAAACCTTGTTTGTACAATGCATGAAAGGAAATAATATTTCTTGCCATTTCTGGCGAATAACAACATTTATTCAAATCTAAATTTAACCCACTACTTAGCGATAAAGTATAAACTCCAATCTTGGTGACAGGTGTAACTTTCCTATTCCCCATGATTAAGTTTATTCTTCCTTGCTCCACATTCTCACTTCTTCCTAGTCCCTGCAAGTCACAAAAAATATGAATACCGCAACCGGTATCAAGGACCCAAGATTTCGAATGGGGTGAGTTATTAGAAATGATAGTGTAAATACCTGCATGGTTGGGTTTGACTTTCCCATCCTTCACATCCTGCTGGTACTTTGGGCAGTTCCGCTTCCAATGAGCTTTTTCATGGCAATAGAAGCATTCAGCCTCTTTTGGGTCAGAAGAAGGAGTAATGAAACCTTTCTTGGTTCCACTTGAAGAAGAGCCATCAAGGGTCCGAGCCTTGGTACCCTTTGAAGATCTCTTTCTCTTCCTCCCTCGACTTTGCCCAATTGCCAAGACCGGAGTTGAGTCTGGAGTAGGAGTGATAGCAACCGACTTCCCCTTAAGACCTGTTTCTGCGGTCTTGAGAAGTCCCTGAAGTTTGCTGAGGGTGACCTCTTCCTTGTTCATGTGATATGTCATGCGGAATTGATCATAGCACAATGGTAAGGAGTGCAAAATGATATCTATTGCAAGCTCCTCAGGGAAGTTCACATTGAGCTTCAGCAAACGATCCACATACCTTTGCATTTTCTGCATGTGGCTCGTGACGGACTCTCCGTCCTTCATCATGGTTGTTATCATGGAGCAGATGACTTCGTACCTCTCTTGTCGTGCACTTTGATGGTATCTTTCCATCAAATCTTGGTGCATTTCATAAGGGTAGAAATCTTCATAAGACTTTTGGAGTTCAGTTGTCATGGTGGCCAACATGATGCAAGCCACCTTGGTTGCATCTCTTTTATGAGTATGAAAGTCAGCGATCTCCTGGGGAGTTGCAGTGGACTCGTCAATTTCCTTAAGCTCCTTGTCAAGGACATATTCTTTGTCTCGTAGCGGGTAATCATCCTGATGTTTCTGATCCACTTATTGAAGTTGTATCCGTCAAAGGTGACTTTCCCACACAAACTCATAAGAGTAAAGGAGCCATTAGGATTCGAGCCAGAAGCATTATTTGAAGACATCTGAAAGAGAAGAACAAGTTTAGTTTAGATTTAAGAGAGTCCTTAATAAAACACCCAAATGTAATATTAAGGCTAGGATCCAATCACAATATAGTATAACTTAGAAGAGGTATGCCGTAATCTAAGCTATACCATATTTGAAAGGTAGGTGAATGACGATTCACCAATTTCCACCACGAAAACCGAAATATTAGATATTTAGTTTTTATTGGTTTTAGAAATTCCTAGATTCTTTGAGATCCAATGAACTTTTCAAAGGCATGTTTCAATCTCGGGAGTGCCCTCCAGGTTTTGTGACTGGGATGCCGAGGATCACAAAACGAGGTGTGAAGTAACCATGCAAATCACTTGGTACCCTTAAAGTTTATCACTCAATCGATGTGCCGGTAAACCACACACGCTCCACCGATACTATAATAAACCTTAAGTCACCCTTTACCTACCTTGTTAAGTCCAAGTTAGTGTGCCGGTTAACCACACACGCTCCACCAACGACTTAGACAAAGTGTAAAGTGTAATTTCATGGATTAGCACCTTATTCACATTTTTCCTAAAGTAACTAAGATTGGGAATTTAATAAACATTTAGTTACTTTATTATATTCATCATACTTTGAATGAGAATTTATAAGTCCTTGTCTTACCCGTTCGGCTAACGACCCTCCACCAGTCAAGCAAGCGGTGGGTGAGAATATTCACCCATTAAGTCACCATTTTATAGGCAACAACCTTATAGACCGGCTTCGTGAATGAGGCGTACTAGCGGTAAGACGACTTTATTCTTATACATATATATATATATATATATATATATATATATATATATATATATATATATATATATATATATATATATATATATATATATATATAATTATTAAATTATCATAATATAAGTATAAGGGTTGAATTTTAACTTTTAAAATTCTAGGGGTTGGAACTTAAAGTTTTAACTTAACTTTACTTGTTCCAAAACTTGAGGGCAAGTTTTGTAACTTTCAAAACTTTTCATTTCTTGTAACTTATGAGTTTAATAGAGTAATAAAATGAAGACTCTTCATTTTTCTAACTCTTGTGTTTTCTTAATGGTTTTAACTCAAGTGTGACTCTTGGTTTTCCATAACTTAAGGATAAGTTATGGACTCCATTAAAACACATTATGATCAAGAATTAAACTACCAAATAGGTTACAAATAATTCCTATGATCATCTAAAACATCATAAGAACAAGAACATGAATATGAACACAATCAAAAATTACATAAAACTTTGTAATTTTGATAACTAGTTGTTGTAAATGAATTAGCAAAGACATTACACCACCAAAAACAAGTTTTCAATTACCAAAACAGTTTAGGGTAATGTTTCTAATTCATTTTCCAGCAACTGAATCGAAATTCTGCAATCATTCGACCCTACTCGCCGAGTGCATAAACTGACTCGCCGAGTTGGTTGAAGATACTCATGGACTCGACGAGTCCCCCCTATAGACTCGATGAGTCCATTCGCAGACAACAAAATTTCCGATTCTGTTTTCAACTTTTAAGCACAAATAAGAGCAAACAAGCCTAGGCTCTGATACCACTGATGGGTTTTGAGCATTCTAACACTTCCTAAGTGTACATGCAACCCTAATAACCTTGGATCTATGTTTGTCTAATTTGTCATGAAAAGTTGAATTCCAAAGTTATATTCCTATCTAGCATACATGGGGAACAATTTTAACATAAAGTATAGATAGAATAACTTACCTTGTTCTTGTTTGTGTTCCTTGAAACCTTGTGAGCCTAGCACCCCAAGTGTGATGCCTCAAATGCTTCACACAACACCAAATGCTCTTGGAAGAACTTATGAGAGAATACTCACTTCTTCAAAATCGGCCAAGCCCTCTTGATTCTTAGTGTAGCCGATTTTGGGTGGAGAATATGTTACTTATATAGTGTTGACACATCTAGGGTTAAACCCTAATGTGTCATGACTCTTCATTTCCATGACCCATGGGTTTGTAACTCCCATGGAGCATCCATGGAGCATCCTATGGGTGGAACCCAACTTGATAGTCCATGGAGCCTTTTAGCCCACTATACAAGATATGGATGATTTACATAATCAACCCATATATTTAATTAGTTATCTTTTGATCACTTGATTAATTCTAAATTAATTCTTGATCAAACTAATCAAATAATATTATTAATATATTAGAACTTATAATATATTAATAATCTCCAAGTGTTATTTCTCTCATTTAGTCTATCCAATTGCATGGTGCCATGCAACCCAAATGGACCATGCCGGGTCGGGTCAAGTACATACCAGAAATAGTTATGGACTTAGACACCTTATCCAACATATTTATCACCATATGATTACACATTATTCATTGTATACTGTTTCAGCTATCAACTTTATTCTTGAATTTAAAACAATAGTTGTCCCATGCTCCAAGCATGTACACTATGTTTTCTAAACACTAGTCATGCCATACACCAAGTATGCATACTATGTTTGTCTATGATCTTTACTTTGTGAACTAGATCAGTTGAACATAACTTCAATGATTCTCTTTTCACACTCCTAAATCCTTACTGCAAATGCAAGAATTCCAAATTCATGCCATTTACTGAAATCTGTTAGATTCTAAACTTATATGCATTAATCCTCTTGTAATGGTTATGCACAAAGTCATAAAGTCTTGACAACAACCATTACAAAGCATTCCAAAGGAGGTCAACTCCTTGGAAACAACCTTCTTGCATTAAGTTTCCTTAACCTTACACAGATTGAAATTTCTGACTTTGAAACATTTCCATATTCATTTTGACTATCACTTCTGAACAAGAGTTGCCTCCTTACAGATTATGTCAATATGGTCCTTCCAGAATTATCACTATACTTCCAATTGTCCTTGAGCAACCAATCTTTGGTAAACCTTTGATTGTCCTCAACAATTGTTTAATCCTTTTAGTCATATCCAGTTCTAAACCTTTTCCTTTCTTAACGCCCCAGGCATTTGGAAATTTTTAGAAAGGATATCTATAGCACATGTAATCGATCCTATATCCAAAGCATATGGGACACGATTCATGATGTCTCACATAAAGACTAAACCAGTCTTTTGCTAAAACATTTCCATTTCTATTTGCCAAGTTATCATAATTCAGATTATGAAAAGGGATGCCATAATCATAATCGAATTTTAGAACTCAAATAATGGACCCATATACAGAATTTCCTTATGTTGAGCCATTCTAACATGAAATTCATATATATCCTTGACTAAATGATTAAAACCTCACAATCTAAGCTTATCGATTTGAGATGAAGTATAATTTCCTCTCCCTTAATTATAGCAAAACAACTCTTTCCCAGTTGAAACTTTTGTTTTCTATAATTAACATTGATAACTTGCAATACTTATCATAATTATCATGCTCCCACTAACATGATGATTATTAGCATAACACTTATGCTCCCACTAGCTTTGACATATACTCAGAAAGCTCGACTTCTAGAAATCAATACTTTATTGACTTTCTTACCAAAGTTCAGATTTCTGATACTAGATTATTTTGATAAGACTTTATCAAAAACATACACCTTCCCTTAGATAGCTCATGGGTGTGTCAAAACAATTTTAAGAACTATGAAAAGGGATGCCGTAATCATAGTCTTGATCGTTTTGACCTTTGCCATTTCTCACAAGTCCAAGTTAGTGTGCCAGTAAACCACACACGCTCCACTAACGACTTTGAGAATGCAAACATCACAATTGCTATCTAGCTAAAATCTACTTAGTGAAAGTGTTTCCTCACCATCATTTTCATGAATCGGAGAGAAACCTTATGACACTTAGATTTAATGGTGTATGTGTTCTTATCCATGTGAATTGTCAAAACCATAGTCACAAGACAAGGATAATGACAAATCCAAACTCATATGGACTGAACTCAATCTTAATTTCTTGCCACCTGGCAGCTCAAGGGCCTGCCATTGCTTCCAAGTTGTTGTGCAACCAATTGAGAACTCTAAGAACTCAACTTTAACTGGAATGGGCACAGAATATGTCAACACGATAGGTTATAAACCTCAAGTTGTGTGCTAGTGAGGAACTTTAGGTTCTATTCTTGATTAATTCTTGAGACTTTCAAGACCTTTAAGACTCCTACTGTCCTCTTGACCTATAAGACTCCCTAGTCAAACATCCAAGAGATAGTGTGGATTCTAACCAAGACAAACACTTCACACAATTGGCCTAAGTTGGCCTTTGTTTTATCTAAAACATCACTACTTACCAACTTCAAATGAACAAGAGTAGGACACTTTTACTCTTACATTTGACACGTGTTTTAAACCTTCTTAAAGACATGTCACTCATATTACAATCTTGGAGTATGACTCTAAGACTTGTATTGGAACGAAGTATGACTCATCTTCTTGATTTAACCATTTCAACAATTTCAAGATCCCTTCTTCTTAGTCATAAGAATGCACTAAGACTTCCTCAGAGAACAAATTTTGATATGGTTTCTTAATCATTAAGATGATCACAAAGCTGATACTAAAGTACTCTCCCATCTTTTCAGATTTGAGAAACTTTTATCCTTCTGCCTAATTTGATTCTTCTTATTCGCTCTGCTATGCATTGAAACCTTTTCCAATGTCTCAGAGTTACACTTAAGCTTGTAAGTATAATCATATTTACTGAGCTTTAGTAAACTATGACGAATAGCCTTATATCTTTTGTGGTGGACTTAATCAGTGCACATGACTATGTACTCGATCCCTTAGTCCATTACTTGACTCACACATCCATGTGAACAAGTAATTAGTCTTAATTTTTCCAATACTTGAAAGTTCTCATTCATCATGCTACACAACTTGCATGATTCCAAGTTTCGGTCCAATTGAGACTTGGTGATGAGAATCTTTCCTTATTTGGTAAATTTAGACATTACCACAAATGAAGGAATCAATTTCATATTTCCACTCTTGCTATTAATGGAATCATATAAGCAACAATTTTTTTCCTCAAATGCCATTGTAAGGATATTTTAAAATAAATAAAATCAAAATTTTCTTTTATTTTAAAACTATGCGGAAAAACTTATCCTTAAAATCCATATGAAAACTTGTTGTTATCTATTCCTTAGCAATATCTCATAACTCCTAAGAAGTAGCTCAAGAATCTGATTTTCAAACTACGTGATAGAAATCCATCTATGCGATCAGATTCAGCATATTCTTTCTTTAAGTTCCTTTACTTTTCTTTGATTCTTAAAACATTACCATGTGACCCAGTCACATCATGTATCAGGAATCTCAGAATAGAAACTTAACAGAGTTAGATTAGTGGACTTTACCTGAAGTAGAGTCAATCTTATTGACTTTAACATCCTTAGGTAAATTTGGCAGCTTCGCAACTAATGACCCTTCCTTTGGCAATATAAACATATGGACCCTTTGATAATGGTACACGGGACTATTACAGACTTAGCCTTTTTCTCTTTACCATTTGGTCAACCTAGTTGACTATGGTCAATCCCTTTTCTTGGGAAGAGAATGCTTTTTCGGTATTTCCTGTGTCACATTGTCAATGTCCATCAAGTTTTGAGGAAGTTGATCTTAACAAATAAATAAGATCATTAAGGGTCTTGTCATAGTCTGTTTCATAGATGTTCCAAAAGAACTCACTATGTGACTTAGAAAGTAGTTGAACCACCAACTTTCTCAAGACTTTGACACCCAACTCTCCCGGCTTGTCAATATGTGACTACATCTCCAAGATATGATCACACCTAGACCTTGCCTTGCCAATGGGGCTTGAGTGATCTTAAACTTTTCAAGAACTTATGGGGTAGGGAGAATAATTTGGAGGAGGTGAATGAAGTATGATTTCCATGGGACATCATCTTCATTTAGGAAAGCTTTTTTCAAGAGATTTGGGAAGATCATAAATGTCTAAACCAGACATGTTTTGGGAGATATTCAAGATAGTTGATCTTAAAGTCCTTAATATGACACCCAATATGAAATATTAAGGCTAGGACCCAACAAACTATTTTATAACTTAGAAGAGGTATGCCGTAATCCAAGCTATAAAACAATTTGAAGGTAGGTGAATGACGATTCACCAATTTCCACCAAGATAAACGAAATGTATTATTAGGTTTTAATTGGTTTTGAAACTCCTAGATGTTTTGAGATTCATTGAACTGTTCAATGGCATGTTTCAATCTCGAGTGTGCCCTTCAGGTTTTGTGACTGGGATACCGAGGATCACAAAACAAGGTGTGAAGTAACCATGCAAATTACTTGGTACCCTTAAGTGTTTACCCCTTAATCGATGTGCCGGTTAACCACACACGCTCCATCGATACTATGATAAACATTAAGTTACCCTTCGCCTACCTTGTTAAATACGAGTTAGTGTGCCGGTTAACCACACACGCTCCACTAACCGACTTAAACAAAGTGCAAAGTGTAATTTCATGGATTAGCACCTTATTCACATTTTCCTAAGTAACTAAGATTGGGAATTATTAAGAGTTTAGTTACTTAGTATTTATCATTAATACTTTTAATGAAGGGAGAATTATAGTCCTGTCAAACCCGTTCGGCTAACGACCCTCCACCAGTCAAGCAAGCGGTGGGTGAGAGTGGACACCCATTAAGTTGCCATTTTATAGGCAACAACCTTATACCCACCTTATAGACCGGCTTCGTGAATGAGGTGTACTAGCGGTAAGACCGACTTTACTCTTATACATGTATATATTATTAACTTATAATATTATAAAGTATAAGGGTTGAATTTTAACTTTTAAAATTCTAAGGGCTAACTTGGAATTAAAGTATTCATAAGAGAAAACTTTAAAAATTCCAAAACTTGAGGGCAAGTTTTGAAACTATTCAAAACTAATTAATTCCATAACTTATGTATTTAAAGTAGTTTTAATCCAAAAACTCTTCAAGTTCCATAACTTGAGGACAAATTATGGAAGACTTTAAACTAATAAAGAATTAACTTTTTCTTTATTTTATAACTTATGGAATTAATTAAGGTTACATTATTTTTATTTATTTATTTATTTAATGAAGAGACTCTTGGTCCTCCATAACTTGAGGACAAATTATGGAGTCATAACTCCAATTAATTAAAACTAGACTCTTCATTTTTTGTAACCTTTGCCAATTTTATGAGTTTTATGAGTCTTTAATGTGACTCTTCATGTAACTTGAGGACAAGTTGCACAATCACATTTTATACTCAACTCTTAGATTAAAATGGATTGAAAACAACTATTTCAATTAACTTTTCTATTAATCTAAGCAACTCATAAGAACAAGATAATTCAAATCAAACTTTTCTATTAACAATTATCTTTGAAAATGGATTAGCATGAACATTACCACATTAAAAAAAAACAAGTTTATAAGTTCAAAAACAACTTAGGGTAATGTTCCTAGTCCATTTCTAGCCAAAAACCTCGAAAATATGTTGTATGGGGTCCAACTCATCGAGTGCATGAACATAACTCGGCGAGTTGGATGCATTTTGCCTTGGACTCGTCGAGTCCCTTCATGGACTCAGCGAGTCTACTGGGCTGATAGCACCAATTTCGATTTTTCAGCTTCTATTGCAGGTATAACAAGAAAACAAACCTGGCTCTGATACCAATGTTGGGTTATGAGCATTCTAACACTCCTAAGTGTACATGCAACCCTAAATACCTTGGATCTATGTTTTCTCTATTATACATGCAAATATGAACATCCAAGGTATTATCCTAATCTACCATACAAAATAATGGATATAACAAGATAGAATACATACCTTTTCATGTAGAAAGTCTTCATGAAGCTTGAGTGCCTAGTGCCCCAAGTGTGACACCTCAAATGGTTCACACAACACCAAATACACTTGGAATAACTTGAGAGAATTCTACACTTCATAAAATCGGCTAGCCCTCTCTAGAATAATACTAGTGGCCGATTTTGGGAAGAATAATATATTTATATAGTGTTACAATTAGGGTAAACCCTAATTGTCATGACTTTCCATTTCCTTGGATCCATGGGTTCAAATACACCATGGAGCATCCATGGAGCATTATATGGGTTTTGGCCCAACTAAATAATCCATGGAGCATTAGCCCACTATACGAGTATGGATGATTTGTACAATCAACCCATATATTTAATTAGTCTTCTTTAGATCACTTAATTAATCCTAGATTAATTCTTGATCAATACTAATTAAATAATCTTATTATTCTTATTATTAATATACTAGAACTTATAATATATTAATAACTGTAAGTGTCTTATTTCTCTCATTATAGTCTATCCAAGTGCATGATGCCATGCAACCCAAATGGACCATGCCGGGTCGGGTCAAGTCTTACCAATTATAGTTATGGACTTAGACATTAATCCAACATACTGATCATGTCATGTGCTTGCAACTTGGTACTTTCCTGCCTATTATACTTAGCTACATACTCTGCTACTTTAGTCTTAATCTCCTCTAAAATTATAGTTGCAGTAGTACTTAGTTCCACTTGACACTTACATATTTCCTTTTGCACAACACATCCTATTCATGAGATACTCTCTAATATACTTTAAGCATGTGATGATTGGTTTATCCCTACCTTCATCTATCTTAGCATTGAATACCTCACAAAGATTATTTAACAAACAATCAGTGTGTGCCCTACCTGTGTAAAACATATTAAAAAAGAAAATTTGCACATTTTATATTAAAAACTTAAAATTCAACTTGTTAGTGACATACCACTGAAGTGAGATTTAGACCATTTCTTTGCAAGAATCTTACACAACCAAGAATGAGCTTCATCATTAATTTTCTTCAAATCATCCATTGCATATTTAAAGTGATTTAATGTTGTTGCTCTACGATATTCCCAAACTTTGTCACTCAACTCTTTTCCTTTCCATTGTTTCTTCATATTCTCCTGAATATGACTCAAACAAAAACCTATGTTCTGCATTGAGAATACCTTTGCAACTGTTAGTATTATCCCCTTAACAAATACAAATACAGTCAGTTTCATTTATAAAAATAGAAAGTAAGCTACACTAACATGAGAAATAATGAGGTGAAACATACCTTTTGTCTATCGGAAATGTAGGTAAATTTGAATTTGCTCCCAATTCCAAGTCTTCTCCTAACAATTCCATAAACCAGGTTCAAGAACTAGTTGTTTCTACCTCTACCACTGCATATGCTACATGGTATATTCCATTATTTGAGTCTAAACCCACATCAGTTAGTACCTGCCCAGGATATTGGCATTTCAAGAATGTACCATCCACTCCCAGGAAATCCCTTAACACAACTTTGAATCCCAACTGCAATGCACCTAAACATACATATATCCTTCTAAAAGTTCTTGTAGTAGTCGACAAGCATGGTTCATGATACACATCTATCCTAACAGTTGTAACAGGATTAGTGTTTTGCAGTTCCAAAGCATAATCCCTCAGATACACATCTTGTAGTTGGTAGTCCCCATTGATCACACATTAGTCATTTGTTTTGCCCTAACAACCTTTTGAATTGAGATACCAAGCTCCAGCTTCTTACACAAATCCTCGTGTAAAGATTTGATTGGAATTCTAGGATTACTCTGAATTTGTGGAACAATTAAGTTTGCTAAATATTTGGAAGTACAAGCTTCAACTAATCTCTCCTGCAAACATTTATGGACATCATGTATTGTTTTCACCAACCAATCCTTATTCTTATTTGGCCTCGGGATTTGGATAGCCCAAGGACATTTTTCTTTTTTAATAATCACATTTTTTCCATTACACATTACCTTACTTCTAGTTGATAGGCCACCATGTTCAACTGTTTTAGTATATTGGCCCACAACACCTCCACATTTCTCCCTTATCCTGATTTTATTATTTTTTGTTAAGTATATGGACCTCCTTGTTTTTACAGCATATGAATGCATGTAATCCACAACTTCCTTCCTTGTTTCGAAACACTGCCCCACCATATACGGTTTTAAATGGATCCCCCCATGAGAGCATGGAGTTGACCTACTCATCTCCTTAAGCATTCTTTTCCTTTCATCTTCATAAAATCCTATACACTGATAATCATCACTTTGAATAACTTCCAACTCTTCATGAACTATGTCATTCCCTACAGATTTGATTTGCTTGTTTAAAATTTCATGTTCATCTACATCCACAACACTTTAGAATTCGCTCATGTCTATATCCACATCAAATTGCAAGTTAGACTCATGTACAATGTAGTCACTATCATCAAAATCATCTGCACTATAATCAGATTCATCTACATTCTGATTATAGAAAACATCTCCACCATCATCACTTAACATGCCCTTTAGAATTTCCATTCCTACTTGATTGTCTTCACCATTTGGTACATTGTACTCAGCATCAAAGTCAGCATAATATGAATAATCCTCTGTAAATGCTTACTTTTTCTCCACCAATATCTTCACAAATTGGTTCCTCTGCATGATTGAATAAATTACCCTTACCCACTTCTTTTATGTGGCCCATGGTCACTCCTTCATTCACATCGATGACATTACTTTGTTGGCTAAGTTATGACATAACATATGGGACAATAGTCTTTGAATGATCCTGATTTTCATCCATATTTATTACCTATGACTGGTCAACAACATGGTTGATAGGGTGGTTTACATCAAACTTTTTACTACACGATCCTACTTCTCTTCTACAAGGTTTTTTTCTATTAAGTTTTGGTGACACACTCTCAGGTTCCAATTCCTAAATAACAACTTTGGAAGGAAACTTAAAATAAGTAGGTACCCTAATCTGATCAATTTCAGTATACACCTTTACAAACTTGTGTTTAGGGACATAACCAATTTAAGTACGTCTTGGTTATTACTTAAAGGCAAACAACCTACCATTTATTAATACAAAACGACAAAATAAAAAGGCCAGAGCACGAACCCTAATAAATAAACATAACAAAGAAAAACTGCAGAAATAAGTGATAAAAGACAACCAACAAACAAATAACAATAAACAAACATATTAACAAATAATATTACAAAAGTTATTTTGTACCTCCTGTTGTTGACGGCATGTGATGCTAATGTTGTGAGCCTAACAAGAAACAAACAGCTTAACAACAGTCTGTGATGCTAACTTCTAAGCACTTGCCAAATACCAATTAAAAAAGCTCCATAGTTACAACACAAAATTCTGAAGTTTTAAAAAAGGGAAACCAGATGAAAATGATGAACATTCTTACATTCAAAAACTGATATTAAACAAGTGAGTAACAAACTAACTCTAAAAAAATCAAGAGGCCACTTACATTGAGAGTTAAAGGGATTCATAATCACTCAATCAAAAGGTCATAAACTTAGATTTGGATAAGTTGGATTCTCTGATTCTTACACAACATAAAATTCTGAAGATCAAAAAATATACATAAAAGAATAGATTATATCACAGATTCACAGAAAAATAAGAAATTTCAATTAAGGGTTAGAAAGTATAACTAACAGAATCATAAGAAATTTCATAAATCACACATTCACAATTAGCGATTTCGATGGGAATACTTAGAGTCTCAGGCGCTAATGCGACCTCGTCTGTAACTAGCGATTCTTAGAATTTCAGTGGTCTGTGTTATTCCAGTCTTTCCAGAAAAAAAAAAATGAAACTTGGAAATCTAAAATAGAAGGGCAAGAATCCGGAATCGTGAAAAGTGAACCCAAGAAGCAAATAATCGAATGTTGAATGTCGATTTGAGAATCAGATACCCTAAATCAGAAATCAAAAAAGATGGAGAATCGGAGAAGATATTAGAGATCGAGATCGATTCAACTACAATTAAATATGAAATGAGAAATTAAATATCATCCTACATTTTCTTCTTACTATCCTCCTACCTACATTCAATGTTCTAAAAAGTTCGTCATGGCTCCAAGGCTTGCACCTACCGCCAAGCTTTACAAAAACGCCGTCTTAACTCGTATATGTGTATAAAAATGAACAATAGTTGAAAAAACATATACAAATATTATTTATATAGAAAATTGCCGCCTTACAAACGTCGTGGTTCGCCAAGGCTAGAAAAAGCTTGAGGCTTGACATTTTCGCCAAGTCACACCTTACGTTATTTAGAATCTTGCCCACATTAAATGGTGACAAGAAGATGAAAATATTATCAATTTCATTAAATATGTCATTAAATGTGACACGTGTCAACATTTCATATGGTAGAAGGATAAGTAGAAAAAAATGTAGAAGGATATTTAATTTCTCATGTGAAATAGAACAAATTTGAGTTCTAACCGTTGCTTACCTTAACGAATCCAGAGAAAGCGTTTGGATTTTCCATGGAAATTGATCGTTCAAGATTTAATTTGCCTTGGAAGTCGGACATCACTCATCTCTCGCACGCCAGTCGCGATCGCTCATTCCTCCCGCTTCCTTTTTGGGTTGGCACCTGATAAGAGGATTGGGCTTCAATAAGCGGTCCAATAAGCTATAAACTAATGGGCTACGACTATAAGATTAATATAAGAAATATAAAATGGGAGCCCTTTGGCATTTTGAGGCCCGGGGCGATCGCCTAGCTTGCCCAGGTCTATGAACCGGCCCTGCATACTTTCCCTGCATACTTTCCCAAAACCATCCTTGTAGGAAAAAAAACACAAATATATATTATTTGCATATTTAAAATAAACAAAATATCATTTCTTTCAAATAAATAAATAAATAAATAAATAAATAAATAAAACCTCATCTGGGTGATCAATTGTTGTCACTTGTTGAAGAGGAACCTGCATGATTAAATGTTATGTGTAGCTTTAACTTTATAAATTATTTAATAGAAATTATTAATCTTTTTATCTACAAAAGGTTAAAATTTAAACATATTAAAGCTGAAAAAAAATCCCAAAAGAAAACCTAAAGAATCAAACAGATTATATCACGTTAAGGATTGCAGAAGCCTTATAAAGCTCTTCCTTTCTCACATCTCCAATACCATCTGCATTATCTATAAACAAAGAGCCCAAGTTTATTTTTAATTTACTAAGTAAGTTTTGTTTTTATATAAAATGGTGATACGAAAAAATTGTGCTTCAAATACTGATGGCAAAAAGAAATACCAATAAATGAAACTTGTATGTAAGATTTATGTTCATAGTGTTACCATAGATCCTGATTAATTCACAACTAAAGCTTAATTTATGTAATTTAAAAAAAAAAAAAAGTAAAATTAAGAAATTGTTATTAGTTGAAGTCAGGTGATTAATTATTGGTCAAAAAAACCAGCCAGTCGAATATTTCGAAAACAATATAACGAAGATTTTGACCTTTCAAATTTTTGGTAGATCCTGTATAATGGAATTAAGTATTAAATATACCATTATCAAAAGGAGAAAATTATTACTTTAAATATTAACCTCAGATTGAGGGCTTTTTTGGAAAAAAATGAAAAGTCTTCAAGTATTAAATTTTTACTTTAAAAAAAATATTAACCTTCATTGTTAACCACATTCAAAAGCAATATTATCCTAATATTCTCCAATGGAAAAGATAGGACTTGAAGCTTCAGTGTAGTCTTTCTAATCCAACAATCAGATTCCTTGTCTCTATATATAACGTTCAAGTAAAAAAAATCAAATTCAACAAATATTAAGGTTAAGGAAAACAGAAAAATCCTTGAAATTGTACAAAAGATCCAACATTTAAAAATGAAAGTAATTAGCTAAAAAAATAAAATACAAACTTCCTTAAAAGCAGGACAAGATAAACCTGAGCATCAGCTATTTAGCATCCTTTGTCACATATATCAAGTTGAATTTCACTTTCTATATAAATGCAAGGCTTCAAGAGAATTACCTTATTGAAATTGAACCAATGATAACCTCTAATGTTTGCAATCAAATGCCAAGAATAGCATGTTATCACATGATATTATTCCTTAGAACGCAGAAAGTTGAAAGCAAAACCTAAAAACACCATCTCTGTAGAGAATAACACCAAACTTCAATAAGATAATGAAAACCACACCCACATAAATGTGAAAAAATATACTGGAATGAGAAGAGCTTTGAGCTATATTTTCCACCTATTGCTTCTAGAACCTGAACATAAACTTCACGAGTTAGTTGAGACTGGATTTAGCTTGAACAAAAAGAAACACACATCAAATGTATGAGAAGATAAAGCACAATCGTGATTCGGTTCGGGCACAACTGTACCCGGGTGGCAAAATAACAACGATGGCTGCACTTTTCGGTGGTCGCCACCGTCACCATCGGTTGCTCCCACTTTTTCTTTTGTTCCCGTGACCACAATCAGTGGAAGATAGAGCAGGTTGGGTGATGCGGTTGAGCAAAGATCGCCAAGGAGTGGAGGGATTAAACCATGACGAAGCGGATGTTTTCTTTTACCTTTTGTCTTAACAAGCGGCTGGAGTTGTTGAAAAAAATATTTACCAATCTAGTATAGTTTGGAAAATATTTACTAAACTAGTGTTTTTCTTCAATTTTTTAGTTATTTTTCAATATTTCTTATTGTTTTTCTATTTATTTATAATATATCGGTTTTTTTACTTTTTTTTATTTCAGTTTTTTTACTATTTATTGTTTTTACATATCAGTTTATTTTTATTTTATTTTTGTTTCAGTTTTTTTGTTTTATTTTTTTTACTTTTATTTAATATACATTTAACATAAATATCTAACACACAAAAGAGCTTTATTATTTTGGTTCATTATATGCTTATTTGATTAAATTTCTTTCTACCGAGTATTATTTTGGTTCATTATATCATCAAAACTTGCAGGTTTCTTACCCAACTATTCACTTTTAAAAATTTGCACAAAAGTAATAGTTGTGTTATCAAATTTTGTCGGTATCTTTTTTTTGTTTTTTTACAATTTTGTTTTCACATGTTTTGAAATAAAAGTTTTTATTGATCTGGAAATTTGTTTTCTAAATGTTTTTTACATATTTAGTTTTATGCATGTATTTTATGATTTCTTTCGTTTTACAAATAAGATTTATTTTAAAATTTGTTTTCTATGTTTTTACATATTTGTTTTTATGTAAAGACATAAAAAATATGTAAACTTTTGCTTTTTATATTTTATTTTCAATGTAAAGAAACTCAGAAAGCATGCAAATATTATATAAATAAAGATATGAGAAAAAATTTCTTTCTATAAAGGATTAAGTTTTTAAAATATATGTATAAATAAATGGTAAGGAAATTAAACTAAACCGATAATCACTATATAAACAGTGGAAAAAAATTACTCAAATAGGCATATAATGAACGAAAATAATAAAGCTCTTTTGTGTGTTAGATGTTTATGTTAAATGTACATTAAAAAAAATCTAAAATGAAAATAAAATAAAAAATAAAATAATATTTAATAACAAAAAATAGTAAAAAACTGAAATAAAAAAAAGTAAAACAGCGGATATTTTAAATAAATAGAAAAACAATAAGAAATATTGAAAAATAAATTAAAAATGAAGAAAAACACTAGTTTGGTAAATATTTTTCAAACTATACTAGATTGGTAAATATTTTTTTCAATAACCCCATTTTGGTTAAAAACTCAGGAGTGAGTGGTGGATGGATAGGAAAAAAGCGGTGGATTGGTTTGACTGGTAAATGAAAAGTGTTTTATCGGAAGAAGCGGACACTAACAATTTTTATCCATATATAACAACCATGCTTTAAAATGTTATATTGTACACCTATATAATGTATAAATTATTGTGTATGACAAAAAACTATTGTGTACGAATCACTTCTTCTAAATATACGTTCTCAAGTTAAAGACAAGTGTAAAGGGACATTGGAAAAAAAATGTTAAAAAGAAAGAGATTATCTTTACCAAAATAAAAATAAAAATAAAAATTTTGGTCCAACACAAACAAAATACTATTCCTAAAAGGGACTCAAAATTGTATAGATTTGATTTGATTAGTAAAACTTTGTTTTTCAAATTTTTGATTAAAATAAAAAATGAAAAAAAAAATGATTTTATAAATAGATATAACTTTATTTAAATGCTTTTAAATATAACAAAAAAAAGTTTATTATCTTATTTTAGTTTTCAAGGTAGGATTTGTTTACTCAAACAACCTCTAAGGAGTTTATTTCACTTTTTTTCTACCACGTTTTTTTTTCTTCACTTTTCTTTCTCTTATTAAAACTCAAGGAATGGATGAGAAGTTTTTTCACTATTTGTTTTTTCTATTTTTTTTAAATAAATTTAATTCATTTTTATGATTTATAATTTTTAAATTAATAATAAACATAAAATTTAATTAAAAATAAAAAGCATTTCATTAATTAAAATAACATTACATTAAACCTATTATCTAAATAAGTAAAAAATTAAAAAAAAAAAAAACCCCCACACACACACAAACAAAAAAACAAACAAACCACAACATAGAAAACATAATTAATATCCTAATTAAAAAAAAACAAAATACATCATTCGGAATCATCGTTCTCGTCATCGACCTCATCGTCTTCATCATTCTTCTGAACGTCACTTTTGTCATCAGAATCTTCGCTCTCGACGAACATATCAGAATCCTCGTCTGATGCGTTAAACAAATCATCGTGTCAATACTCTATAGGCGGCTGAATATGAGTCCTATAAACGTGCTCCACCAAATCAACACGAAGGGTGTGATGAATGTCGCGATTGTGTACTTCTCTTCTATTTTCCCCATACTATTGTGTACCAACGGCTAGTCCTTCGGCATTTAGCAAAACTTCATTTCGGTTGTACCCACATATCGCTCTTCATTCGTCTTCAAGAATTATATTATGCAATATGATACATGCATACATTACGTGTTGTAACATTCTCACTTCATATGACCTTGCCCCGACTGCTAGTACTTGCCAACGCCTCTTAAGTATACCAAATGTTCGCTCCACATCCTTCCTAGCTTAATCTTGCGCCTCTTTAAACTTTACCATTTTCGGTTCGTTAGGATATGTAAACGATTTCACAAAAACAAACAAGGGAGGATATATACTGTCAGTAAGATAGTATCTGTGACAACCCGATATTTCAACTCTTTATAATGACCTAAAAAGTCAAGTATTGTAACCACTTTTGAGTTAATAAAATTAACTTCGATATTAAAAAGTCCAAAAAGTTCCTATTTAAATTTCTTCTATGTTTAAATGTCATCAAACCATGATCGTACGTAAAAAGAACGCCCAAATCCGACTTCGTATATTGAAGTTATGATTTTTCCAAGTTCAGCTTAGCAACAGACAGCTGAAAACTCGAATCAGAGATCGAGCGACTTTTGGCCGGAACGACCTAAACGAGAATCGAAGGTCTCGACAATGGTTGTTCAGCGGTAAAAAGTCTGGCAAAAACCGACGTCAGATAAAGAAGTTATGATTTTTTAAAGAAATTCCTTAATCACGTCATTTTAATAAATAAATAATAAAAATAATTTCGGAATTTGCCAACGGAATCTAAACGAAAGTTGTATATCGTAGTCTCACCTTCGTGGGGATATAAATAACGTCGAAAACGGAGTTCGTATGAAGGAGATATGAATTTTAGAAGTTTATTTAAAATAAATATAAAAATAATTAAAACACCTTGGTAATATCCGAAGGGGAGTCAGCAGATAGGGCCAGAGTACGCGTTGCGTACTCTTGTACGCCCCGCGTACTCGAATCAAGGGCCTCAAATCGTCCACGTCGCCCTATGCGAAGCTACCAACCCGTCCCATCCGACCCGCCCCATCCGACCTGTCCCGTCCGAAGTGCGTAAGCGATGACGCACGGGCACGCGCTGCGTACGCCCGTACGCCCCGCGTACGGAGGCGGTTTAGCACCCCTATAAAAGGGATGCGAGGCTTTCCGAAAATTTTGCTCATTTTCTCTCTTTCTCTCACGATCTTGCCTCAATTTCCGTGCCCGTTCAAACCCGAAGCTCTGGTCTTTTTGCTCAAGTCACGAGGGTCGATTTTACTCCCGAGATTCCCGAGAATCCCGAGAAAAATCCGTTTCCCGAGACGAAACTCTGCCCGGTTTTCCATCTCGCTATCTTCAAACTCCCAAGTGGGACTATACCCCTTAAATCAACCTTTGAAACGATTTTAAATGTTTAAATACTTTATGGGGGGGCGGGAATACAAGTTAAATACTTATAGTTATTGCTTCGATCACATGTGATTGCATTAATCACCTGTGATTAATAACTAGGAAACCAATGATTTTATCACTGTTCAAACTGTTTTACTTCAAAATGTTTTACAAACTCTTTTACTTATCAAATGCTTTTATTTAAACTTTGTTTTACTACTTATAAATTGCGTGCCCATATATGTATAGATATATAAGTAATGTTTAAAGGGCTTAGGAAGGCCATCCGCCATATTTCCTTTTCGCGCACTGAGATGTGGTCTGGTGGGATTTCGGGTGACCATCCGAGGGTCGTTTCAATATTAGTTATATATCATATATACATGTATAGACATAAAAGTACTTCCATATTCATACTTATCGATACATCAATAGCTAGTTACCATCGGGGTAACACAGAACATATACAACTATACTAGAAACAGTACATATACAACTATACTAGAAACAGAACATATACAACTATACTAGAAACGGGAAATATACAACTATACTAGAACGAGAAACATTACAGATACATGAACACGTTAACAATTGTGATCCACTGTATCGGAGCATGCCTTAAATGTCATGGCCCGAGTTGTAGCCAGAATTCTCTTGGAGGGAGAGCGTTGAGTTTGCGTATAGATCTATACTGGATTGACAATCCTACACCTTGTTGCTAGCTACAGCCGGACCTGCAGGTCTGCGGGTGCCAAACGTCATTCCGTTATTACGACCGTTCTATATGTCGTTGTTATCAGTCGATAGTATGGTGCAATTATCACATTATACCTTAATATAAATCCGGTTTAAGGTAGTTAGTACAGCAATAGTTCCTATAAAACAAAACTACAGTACTACAATGATTTACCCATTACATTTTAGTGATAACCTCACTTAAACTTTAATGTACAAACTATATTTTGCTAAATAATAGTTACAATTGGGAAATTACACACTTTTACAACAAACGAGCATACAAAACAGTTAAGCCTTGGTAGAAGGCTACTTTAATAGAAAATATAGGTTTTTCTGAGAGATTCAAACTTTTACAAACATTTACATACAGTTTACAACTTATACTTACAACAGGTTCAAACGTTTTGATAACGAACATCGACACTAAAATACTTATGAACTCACCAGCTTAATGCTGACAAACTCTTTCAAAATAACTTGTATTCTCAGGTCATCAGTAGACAGGTACCGATGCCAGCTTTTGAGAAGATAGAGCGCATTCAAGACTCATCATATTATTTTGATTTACATTATATTTTTGGTGTCTAAAACTGTATAGAACACGCTTGTATTAAAATTATGTATTTAATGCAATGGATGATGTTGTTTGCTTATTTACATTTACTGTGTTGTGATACTTTACATAACGTCCTCCGCCCCAGAAACTTTCCGCCGTTCTTGGTTTTGGGGTGTGACAGATTGGTGTAACGACCCAATTTTTACGTCCGAAAATTTCATTTTAAAATATTACTTTAGAAAACATTAATAAATAAAAACATTGTTTGATCACACCATAACACATCGTAACCATGTTCTAAAAGGCCAAACCATACATCCCATCAAAATATCAGAGTACAATCCCAGGAAATCTCGTAAATGCGGAAACCGAAAAGTGTGTGTATGACGTGCCGCTACCGCGCCGGCTCCTTCCCCTTCGGTGCAGAGGTACCTGAAAACAAAACTGTAAACGTAAGCACAAAGCTTAGTGAGTTCCCCCAACGTACCACATACCATACAAATACATAACATACGTACTGCCAGGCTGTTCTGGGGTGCCTGACTACCCGGTACGGCCATTCTGGGGTGCCGACCTACCCATACGACCATTCTGGGGTGCCGTCTTACCCGTGTCTAGCCATTCTGGGGTGCTGACTACCCATGTCAAGCCATTCTGGGGTGCTGACTACCCATCGGTCCTAACAACCGATCCTTGGGGACTGGTCCCCTCCCGCTTCCTCTATCGCATAACATAACAGACCAACATACAAGCATACCATCACATACAGTCAGATAATTCTGGGGTGTCTGACTACCCAGCGGTCCTAACAACCGAACTCTACTACTATTGCATATAACGTATCATGGTAGCATATAACATAACAGGTAATAGCAAGCTTAGATGATATCACAAAGACAATCATCTATCATACGTCTCCTACTGGTGGGCCGGCATTGTGGCCTTAGACCCACCACTACTGGAAGGTAACTCACCTCAAAGTAGCTGCTGAACTGATCGGGAACTAACTGACTGCTGCTGCTCCGGGAGTCCTCCGGCTGCAATTCCCACAACATACTCAATCAAACACTGCTAACTGTCCTTTAGATAAAATGACCATTTTATCCCCGGTCTAGCTCTAAGCCAATTCTAGGGTCAACTTTCAGTTGACCCGACTCGCCGAGTGGATCTCCACTCGCCAAGTCCCAAACAAACCATTGTCCTGGGTCCCTGGTTCTACTCGTCGAGTCGGGCTATGACTCGACGAGTCCACCTTCTAACTGTCATTCAACTCCTTCATCCTACTCGCCGAGTTGTATGAACAACTCGTCGAGTTCATCTTCATCCGAAGAACACTTTATGCTAAGACTCGCCGAGTTGTATGAACAACTCGCCGAGTCTGTTCTTAATCTATGAAGATTGCCTTGGACTCGCCGAGTCAGGGCATTGACTCGCCGAGTCCTAACATGGATAAGTTCAGCTCCCAACTCACCGAGTCACCCCCTGTGACTCACGACTCAGCTCGACACATCATGAAGGGACCAAATCGGTGACTCGCGACCAGACTCGCCGAGTCACCTATACGACTCGCCGAGTCATCTCCATGCACCCACCAAATACACAGATTTACTCGATTTCAGTCCATGCCATTCATAGATCTGGACTTCTAGGACACAAATCACACGTAAAGTTTCCAACTTTACGTGTGGATATTCACCAATGTGGATTTTAGGGTGCAAAATGCCTCAAAAGGGTAGATCTAGGATGAACAAGCCACATGGGGCCATAAAGCTCACAGATCTGAGCTCCTGGAGCTCAATCTTGCTTAGATCTAAAGGTTAATCCACTTATTACGAATCATTAAGCACAAACAAGCTTGAAGAATTGCTCAAGAGTGTCCCAAATGAAATCCTAAGCATAGAAACAAGGGGAAAACGAGATATACCTCAAGGAAAATGTTGAAATGACACAAAGATGGCTGATCTCCTTCTCCTCTTCTTGATCTACTCCTCTTTCTCCTCCAAACCTTCAAGAACACACCAAGAACACTTCAATCTCTTAAGGAAATAAGGGAAAACGATGTTGGGGGAGTTCTGGGGGGTGAATGGGGACGAGTTGGGGCGGAATGAAGGTTTAAATAGGGTGCAAACCCTTGAAACTTAGGGTTTCATCCAGCAGCGGTGACTCGCCGAGTCCAGGATATGGACTCGCCGAGTCGCCAACTTAAAACGTGTCCTGAGTCTCGTCCCTACTCGGCGAGTCGGACCTTATGACTCGCCGAGTCCAAGGCTAAAATAGGGCAATGCTCAAATAAAATTCACATACCGGAAACCAGGTGCTACAAATCTCCCCCGCTTATTTTAGACTTCGTCCTCGAAGTCTGCTGCCCGGTCCCGAAACAGCTCGAGGTAATGCTCCATCATCTCGTCCATCGGTTCCCAAGTCCATTCCGAACCCTTGCGGTGCTGCCATTGCACCTTTACTAGCTCTACCCTCTTGTTTCTCAACGTCTTGGTCTTTCTGTCAAGTATTGCGACTGGGCGCTCAATGTAATTCAAGCTGTCATCAACCTGAATATCCTCCAACGGTACTACTACTGAATCGTCCACTAGGCACTTCCGCAGCTGCGAAACATGGATGGTGCTGTGGATTTGACTGAGCTCGGTTGGCAGATCCAGCCTATACGCCACCTTGCCCACCCGGGCTGCAACCCTGAACGGCCCGATGAACCTTGGGCCCAACTTGCCCCGCTTCCTGAATCGAATGACACCTTTCCAAGGTGACACTTTCAGGAGGACCATATCCCCGACTTGAAACTCCAAGTTGGATCGACGTCTATCGGCGTAGCTTTTCTGCCGACTCTGTACAGTCTGAAGTCTGCTCCGAACCTGCTGGATCCTCTCGGTCGTCTCTAGCACCACCTCGGTGCTTCCCATGACTCTCTGGCCAACCTCCCCCCAACATATCGGGGTTCTGCACTTCCGCCCATACAACATCTCGAACGGGGGTCGGTCAATACTCGCGTGATAGCTGTTGTTGTAGGAGAACTCAGCCAAAGGAAGATAGGTATCCCAGCTACCACCGAAATCCAGCACACACGCCCGCAACATGTCCTCCAGAGTCTGGATGGTCCGCTCACTCTGACCATCTGTCTGCGGGTGAAAGGCGGTGCTGAAATGCAGACGAGTGCCCAACTCGTCATGAAATTTCTTCCAGAATCTGGAAGTAAAACGCACATCCCTGTCCGAGATTACTGATACTGGCACCCCATACCGTGCCACAATCTCCCTAATATAGATGTCGGCCAATTTTTCGGCCGATATGCTCTCCTGAATCGGGATAAAGTGAGCACTCTTGGTCAATCTATCCACGATGACCCAAATCGAATCCACTCCCCGTGCGGTCCTGGGAAGCTTTGTGATAAAATCCATCGTGATATCTTCCCATTTCCACAGTGGAATGTCCAACGGCTGCATCTTGCCATGCGGCCTCTGATGTTCGGCCTTGACCTTCCTGCAGGTCAAACACCGCTCGACGTACCATGCCACATCCCGCTTCATGCAAGGCCACCAATAGTCCGGACGAAGATCCCTATACATCTTCGTCACCCTGGGATGAATAGAAAATCGGGACTTGTGCGCCTCCTCCATCAAAATCTGACGCACGCCACCGTGATACGGCACCCACACCCTACGGTGTAATGTCAAAAGTCCTCTGCCATCATAATCAAAGGAGGAAACCTACCCCACTACACGCTCGCTCTTCCGATGCTCCTCCTTGATAGCCTCCTGTTGAGCCTCCCGAATCTGCTCCAACAGGGGAGTCACCACAGTCATCCTCAAACAGATGTCCCTGATTGGCACCGTCTTGCGGCTAAGCGCATCGGCCACCACATTGGCCTTCCCCGGGTGGTAAAGGATCTCGCAATCATAATCCTTCACCACGTCCAACCATCGCCGCTGTCTCATATTCAGATTCGGCTGGTCCATGAGGTACCTCAAACTCTTGTGGTCCGTGTAGATGGTATACCGAACCCCGTAGAGGTAATGTCGCCAAATCTTGAGGGCAAAGACCACCGCCCCCAACTCCAAATCGTGCGTCGGGTAATTTGCCTCGTGCGGCTTGAGCTGCCGCGAAGCGTAGGCAATGACATGCCCCCTCTGCATCAGAACTGCGCCCAACCCTGAAATGGACGCATCGCAGTAAACCACAAAATCCTCCACGCCCTCAGGCAGGGCTAGGATCGGTGCCTCACACAATTTATGTCTCAGCATCTCAAACGCAGCCTGCTGCTCGGGTCCCCACTGAAAGACCACGGCTTTCTTCGTCAGTCGTGTCAGGGGTACGGCTATCTTGGAGAAATCTTGGATAAATCTCCGATAGTAGCCCGCCAATCCCAGGAAGCTCCGAATCTCGGATGGAGACTTCGGGACCTCCTATCTCATCACGGCCTCGACCTTGGCCGGATCAACCAGAATCCCGTTCTGGTTGACGAGGTGTCCAAGAAATTGCACCTCGCGCAACCAAAACTCACACTTGGAGAACTTGGCATACAAGCTCTCCCTCCTCAGGGTCTCCAATACCTCCCTCAGATGCTCCTCGTGTTCCTCCCGAGTCTTGGAATAGACCAAGATATCATCGATAAAGACTATCACAGACCGATCCAGCATCGGTCTACACACGCGGTTCATGAGGTCCATGAACGCGGCAGGAGCATTAGTGAGCCCAAACGGCATCACCACGAACTCGTAATGACCATAGCGCGTCCGAAACGCAGTCTTCTGCATATCCTCCTCCCTGACCCTCATCTGATGATACCCCGAACGCAAGTCAATCTTGGAGAACCAAGATGCTCCCTGAAGCTGGTCAAATAGGTCGTCAATCCTCGGAAGCGGGTATCGGTTCTTCACCGTTACCTTGTTCAGCTCCCGATAATCTATACACATCCGATGCGACCCGTCCTTCTTTCTTACGAACAGAATCAGTGCTCCCCAGGGTGAACTGCTCGGCCGAATAAATCCTTGGTCCAACAGCTCCTGCAACTGCGTAGACAACTCTTGCATCTCGGGAGGAGCCAACCGATATGGTGCTTTGGCTATCGGAGCCGCACCGGGAATGAGGTCAATCCTGAACTCCACCTGTCACTCCGGAGGTATCCCAGGTAGTTCCTCCGGGAAAACATCAGCAAAATCTCGAACCACCGGGACCTCGCTCACGGTCGCCTTACCCACCTCCCGGGTATCCATCACATACGCGACATAACCCGCGCATCCCTGCTGAAGGTAGCGCCTAGCCCTCGCTGCTGAACATACAGTGGGTCCACACTGCGGTCGCTCTCCATGAATCACTAACTCTCCCCCGTTTGGGGTCCTGACTCGCACTAGCTGCTATGCGCAATCTATCACTGCCCCATTAGGGCTCATCCAATCCATACCAATAATCACCTTGTTCCCACGCAATGGAATGGGAACCAAGTCTACCAGGTAACGCTCCTCAAACAGTCGCAGAACACAATCTCGAAACACCATCGATGCTCGCACCGATCGATCGTCAGCAATCTCTACCTCTAACGGGCAATCCAACTCGCCTGAAGTCTCATGAAATCTCTTGCTAAGGGCAAGAGAAAAGAATGATCGGGATGCACCCGAGTCGAACAATACCTGAACTGGGATGCCGTTCACATGGAACGATCCTAATACACATGTATACATACGGAGCACATATCAATATCGTAACAACGTAAAATAAAAGATAGAAGGAAGGAATCATACCCGTCACCACATCGGTCGCGGCGCGTGCCTCCTCGGCAGTCAACTGAAATGCCCGACTCCTCACCACTGGAGCCTCTGCCTTGCCCTGACGGCCATCCGTGATCCGCAGGGTCGCTGGAGCTGGCGCCTTCACTGGCGCTGAAACTGTCAACATGGGGCAATTGGCCTTCCTGTGGCCCCTCTGGTTGCAGTGGAAACACAGCAACTCCGATGTTTGAATAACTGGCGCAGGAGCAGTGCAATCCCTGCTGATATGCCCAAACTTGCCGCACTTGTAGCAGCCTGACGATCCCATCTTGCACGCCCCCTCGTGCGGCCTGCTGCACCTCCTGCAGCGGCTCGGTCCCGACTGGCCTTTCGGCCTCCCATCTGATCCCTTGGGCTTCTTCCCCGAATCCCCTGCTGCCTGACCGTCCTCAAGTTTTCGTTTCCGGATGTGCTCCAAATCTATCTCTCTCTCCCTAGCCCTGGCAATCATGGAGTCCAGGGTGGGGCAAGCCGAAAAACTAACATGCTCCCGGATGTCAGCTCGTAGCATATCATGGTAACGAGTCCTCCTCATGTCCTCGTCACCGGCATACTGGGGCACCAATAAAGCCCTCTCACGAAACTTGGCGGTTATCTCCGCCACGGTCTCTGTCGTCTGCCTCATGTCTAGAAACTCCCTGGCCAGCTGCTGAAGCTCGACCACTGGTGCAAACTCTGCCCTGAACCTAGCCACAAAGTCCGACCAGGTCATTGCCTCGATAGCCGAGGCTCCCAACGAGTCACCCACTGACTCCCACCAATCCCGGGCTCGGTCCCGTAAACACCCTGCTGCGTACCTCACCTTCGACCCCTCGGGGCAGAAGCTGGTCAACTGGGCGGACTCAATATCCGCAATCCATCGCCTGGCGACAATGGGGTCCTTCACCCCATGAAAATCCAGCGCACCACTGCCCCTGAAGTCCTTGAAGGACAGTGTGCGAGATCCCGACTGGCTAGAGGCCAAGTCGCTCCTGAATGCCCATAGGCGATCCTCCATCAACTCCACGATCCCTTCCTTGATCGACCCAAAGATGATGGGGGTCGACTCAAGGATGCCCCTAGTGATCTCCGACGTGATGAACTCACGTAGCCTCTCATCAATCGGCTCGGTGCCTGATCCCGAACCTGACCCCTCTCCTGACCCGCCATCTATCGGTCTCGGTCGAAGTACCACCATTCTGCAAAACATCATAATAATCATTAGTGGTACTGCTACTTTCTGAGGGATCTCAACTACTTACAGGTTCCTTGGTCTCGTCTTGGCCTTCCTCGGCTCGGGTACGGATCCTCTGCTTTCAGTAGTATGGGCCCATACTACCTTCCACATCTATCCGTACCTTCTCCAAGGGAATTCCTCGACTCCACCAGCTCCCCTTTACTACTGCTACTCTCTGATATTCTCATCCTAGGCTTGCCCTAGGGAAAACTCAAGTTCAACACGACTGGTCCTCAGCTGCTGTAGGTCTCCTCATGATGCCAGTTAGTCACCACCTAAACACCATCACATGTGATGAGGATTAGATAATCCTTCAAGTAAAAGATCCGTCCCTATAACGGTTGGACTCAAACAAGAGCTGCGCAATAGGGCCAGTTCCAATACTTTGGGATTATTCAACCCTGATTACATGTGGTGTGACGTGTTTACCTAGTGGCTAACTCCCATTACTCAGAATCCCCCCAAGCACGAAGAAAGCAGCATTCGGATAAGGGAAAAACAGACTCAAGCCAAAACTATTCTTATAACAAGAAACGACACTTAACATAGGATGCTAAGCTCATACTATCAGGCATAACCTAAACAGGCTATCCTACTGCTGTCTACTCAATTCCAGCATGCAATATTCAATAAGCTGTAACACATAAGCAGGCACATAAGGCATCACTCCTAGATCCTTAGCCTATTCTAGCATGCAGTTCTACGTAAGCTGATAAACATAACATAAACTTGTATGGGTACTATGGGGAATACTTACTTGAGCTCGGCCGGTCGCGCACGTCACACACTTTGCTCTTTCTTATGACTCTTTTCCGGGTTTTAAAGAACAATTTCTTTTGGAAAATCTTTCAATCCCTCGATTTGAGTCCAAACACTCCCGAAGGCGTGTCCGAATCCCTCAAACCAGGGCTCTGATACCAACTTGTAACGACCCAATTTTTACGTCCGAAAATTTCATTATAAAATATTACTTTAGAAAACATTAATAAATAAAAACATTGTTTGATCACACCATAACACATCGTAACCATGTTCTAAAAGGCCAAACCATACATCCCATCAAAATATCAGAGTACAATCCCAGGAAATCTCGTAAATGCGGAAACCGAAAAGTGTGTGTATGACGTGCCGCTACCGCGCCGGCTCCTTCCCCTTCGGTGCAGAGGTACCTGAAAACAAAACTGTAAACGTAAGCACAAAGCTTAGTGAGTTCCCCCAACGTACCACATACCATACAAATACATAACATACGTACTGCCAGGCTGTTCTGGGGTGCCTGACTACCCGGTACGGCCATTCTGGGGTGCCGACCTACCCATACGGCCATTCTGGGGTGCCGTCTTACCCGTGTCAAGCCATTCTGGGGTGCTGACTACCCATGTCAAGCCATTCTGGGGTGCTGACTACCCATCGGTCCTAACAACCGATCCTTGGGGACTGGTCCCCTCCCGCTTCCTCTATCGCATAACATAACAGACCAACATACAAGCATACCATCACATACAGTCAGATAATTCTGGGGTGTCTGACTACCCAGCGGTCCTAACAACCGAACTCTACTACTATTGCATATAACGTATCATGGTAGCATATAACATAACAGGTAATAGCAAGCTTAGATGATATCACAAAGACAATCATCTATCATACGTCTCCTACTGGTGGGCCGGCATTGTGGCCTTAGACCCACCACTACTGGAAGGTAACTCACCTCAAAGTAGCTGCTGAACTGATCGGGAACTAACTGACTGCTGCTGCTCCGGGAGTCCTCCGGCTGTAATTCCCACAACATACTCAATCAAACACTGCTAACTGTCCTTTAGATAAAATGACCATTTTATCCCCGGTCTAGCTCTAAGCCAATGCTAGGGTCAACTTTCAGTTGACCCGACTCGCCGAGTGGATCTCCACTCGCCGAGTCCCAAACAAACCATTGTCCTGGGTCCCTGGTTCTACTCGTCGAGTCGGGCTATGACTCGACGAGTCCACCTTCTAACTGTCATTCAACTCCTTCATCCTACTCGCCGAGTTGTATGAACAACTCGTCGAGTTCATCTTCATCCGAAGAACACTTTATGCTAAGACTCGCCGAGTTGTATGAACAACTCGCCGAGTCTGTTCTTAATCTATGAAGATTGCCTTGGACTCGCCGAGTCAGGGCATTGACTCGCCGAGTCCTAACATGGATGAGTTCAGCTCCCAACTCACCGAGTCACCCCCTGTGACTCACGACTCAGCTCGACACATCATGAAGGGACCAAATCGGTGACTCGCGACCAGACTCGCCGAGTCACCTATACGACTCGCCGAGTCATCTCCATGCACCCACCAAATACACAGATTTACTCGATTTCAGTCCATGCCATTCATAGATCTGGACTTCTAGGATACAAATCACACGTAAAGTTTCCAACTTTACGTGTGGATATTCACCAATGTGGATTTTAGGGTGCAAAATGCCTCAAAAGGGTAGATCTAGGATGAACAAGCCACATGGGGCCATAAAGCTCACAGATCTGAGCTCCTGGAGCTCAATCTTGCTTAGATCTAAAGGTTAATCCACTTATTATGAATCATTAAGCACAAACAAGCTTGAAGAATTGCTCAAGAGTGTCCCAAATGAAATCCTAAGCATAGAAACAAGGGGAAAACGAGATATACCTCAAGGAAAATGTTGAAATGACACAAAGATGGCTGATCTCCTTCTCCTCTTCTTGATCTACTCCTCTTTCTCCTCCAAACCTTCAAGAACACACCAAGAACACTTCAATCTCTTAAGGAAATAAGGGAAAACGATGTTGGGGGAGTTCTGGGGGGTGAATGGGGACGAGTTGGGGCGGAATGAAGGTTTAAATAGGGTGCAAACCCTTGAAACTTAGGGTTTCATCCAGCAGCGGTGACTCGCCGAGTCCAGGATATGGACTCGCTGAGTCGCCCACTTAAAACATGTCCTGAGTCTCGTCCCTACTCGGCGATTCGGACCTTATGACTCGCCGAGTCCAAGGCTAAAATAGGGCAATGCTCAAATAAAATTCACATACCAGAAACCAGGTGCTACAATTGGTATCAGAGCATTGCTTATAGTGAATCAAGTATATCAACCCATAAAAGATATACTAAACTATAAACCCATTTGGGATTAAAACACTCTGACCAAGAGTCTATACTTTAAATACTAAAATAGTTAATTAAAGTATACTAGTCTGCATTCATACTAAAACCAGTGTCACAACGACAAGAACAAAAGTATTACGATTGTTAAATATCACAGGTAAGCTAGGGGATGTATGGTCAGTCCTGGGAATGGCATAGCCTGATCAACTATGCTGGTCCTAGGAGTGATTAGCATATGCCCTAGAATGGTTGTGATAGGTTAACAAGTCTAAAAACTTACCAACAATACCACAGGAAGATCAGTAGAACTTAAACTTTAAATACTATAGGTGTATTTTGTACTACTAGTTACACGTATACCATATTCTTATACCTCTCTTCTCGCGTAGATCTAAATGGCTGGAGTCCATCACGGCGACCCGTACTTTCCAAATGAAGGCAATGTCGGGTGGATCGATGAAGAGCCCGAAGTTGAGCATCCAATCCGTTTGGATGATCACCTCGCAGAAGGCTTTTCTAATGCATCCGAATCCGAGCCTGAAGTCAACAACCTATCGCTTGTAGGTCAATCCCCGAACAACAACCGTCGGCCAGCTTTTCCAGGTCCTACTCCCTTATGGGCAAACAACTTGAATCGTTGGAGTGATGAACAGGGTCAACCCTTACCATACTTTGGGGACCGAAGCTTTTACAAAGTCAGCGATGGTGGCTCTGCTGACTGAGCTCTGCCTGTCATTATCCACAGAATAGCTCGTAATGTCGAGCAAGGTCGAGCAGCCATCGACCGGGTCATGGAGATTGATGCCAAATCAGGTGTCAACACAGTCCGCATCCGCCATCTTGAAGAAGACATGGAACAGACCCGAAGAACCAATGAAACCCTACAGCAACATCTGGTTGCCTCTCAATTAGAAGTCATGGAACTCCGAGATCGTCAAAGGGCTCATGAGCGACACCTTCAAGAGGTGGTCCGTCAAATGAGAGACCTCAGGGTTCGCCCGGGAAATTCCCATCGCCGTTAGATGATGTCTAGTACATCTCTGTCTTTTGATTAAGGAATAGCCTTTAACATCTGTGCTCTAAGTAGCACTTATCTGTAAAATATTCCTAACTTTTAGTACTCTCATTAGGAATCTAAGAACTGTCAAACTTTTCTATATGGTATGATGTAAGACCTACTGTTAGGTCGATTTTCCCTGAACTTATTACATCAGTAATACCAGTATTATTGAAATCTATCTAATCTGTGGGAAAAATCTATACACTTGTGCTTTCCTACTAATATTTCTTATTATAATTTCAAACACTCATTCAAGTGTTGGGCTATGGTTAGTTAGTCCATGTGTCACTCTCACGTTGCTTACAAATTGATTCTTACCATTTTTCTTATGTTTATAAACTTATAGCTGAAAGATGCCTCCTCGCAAATCTCCCAGGAATAATCCTGCACCTCCACCTCCGGTCATCGATACTGTAGCCTTGAATGCTGCCGTAGTTGCAGCAGTGGCAACTGCCATGGCTCAGTATCACTCTTCTGATGCTAGCAGAGGTGAAACCCCTGTGGAATCAACCCCGGATGAAACCCCTGTGCGCTCGAGAGAGTGCTCATACAAGGATTTCACGAATTGCAAACCGAAGCCTTTTTACGGCACCGGCAGAGTCATTTCCCTCTCGCAATGGCTCGAGAAGACTGAATCAGTCTTCGAAATCTGTTCGTGCCCTGCGGCGAGTAAAGTCAAGTACGCCGCATGCACCTTTGAAGGAAAGGCCCTGACATGGTGGAAAGGCCATGTTAAGGCACTAACTCTCGTTGTAGCCAACGACATAGGTTGGGTAACAATGAAAGACCTCATGACTGAGGAATACTGCCCGAGGGGCGAGATCCAGAAACTGGAGCAGGAACTCTGGAACCTGACGATGAAGGGCACCAACGTGGTCGCTTATACTGCCCGATTTAGAGAGCTGGTGGCCCTCTGCCCCAATATGGTTCCCACCGAGGGGAAGAAGATTGAGAGGTACATATGGGGGCTAGTGCCTCCGTATCAGGGGAATGTTCTAGCATCAAACCCCGCTACCTTCGACAGTGCCAAACGATTGGCACAACGACTCATTGACCATGGAGTCAAAACCCCTGCAACCACAACAACCCTAGCCATCTCGGAACCCTCCAAACCTGCTGACACTAAGCGGAAATTCTGGGATGAAAAGAAGAAGCAACAGGCTGCCAAAAAGCAACAAATTGTGGCAATACATGCTGCAATAACCCCTGCTGCTGCTACTACTGCTCCGGTGGGTGGGTATGCTGGAAGTTCGCCCAAGTGCAACAAATGCAACTACCACCACAACGGCCCCTGCCGTGAAATGCAGTGCTCTAACTGCAACAGGAAAGGACACACCGTCTGTTTCTGTAAGTTCCCGGCACAACCTATCAACCATGTCCCTGGCTCTGGCGCGAGCCCGACCTGCTATGGATGTGGCGAAGCAGGCCAGTATAAGAGGGACTGCCCCAAAGCATAGAATGCTGGTGGAGCAGGAAGGGTACTAGCTATAGGCCACGGGGAAGCAGTTGCTGACCCGACAGTGGTGACTGGTATGTTCCTCCTCGATGACTCCTATGCATGCATTCTATTCGATAGTGGAGCGGAGCGAAGTTTCGTAAACCATAAATTTACTCACATGCTTAATCAACCACCGCACGCACTCAAAGAATTATTCACAGTAGAAATGGCTGGCTAATGGAAAAACTGAAAGTACGAGTAGCATATACTTAGGTTGTACCCTAACTCTAGATAACCATTCATTCCCAATCGACCTCATGCCAGTCTCAATAAAAAGTTTCGACGTTATCATTGGCATGGATTGGTTAAGCCTTCATCGCGCCGACATTATGTGCTACGAGAAAGCAGTCCGTCTAATGAAACTCTAATAGTCTACGGTGACAAACCCGGTGCAAGTCTTTGCATCATATCAAGTATTCAAGCACAGAAGTATCTGCGTAAGGAATACCATGCATTCCTTGCTCACGTCGTCGACACGAGCCTTGAAATGAAAGAACTAAAGAACATCCCTATAGTGAGCGACTTCCCTGACATTTTCCCAGAAGAACTACCTGGGTTACCTCCGCAACGACAGGTCGAGTTCATAATCAACTTAGTCCCAGGAGCTACCCCAGTAGCCAAGTCGCCCTACCGCTTAGCACCAGCTGAGATGCAGGAACTCTGTGGTCAACTTAACGAACTGCTCAGCAAGGGCTTTATAAGACCGAGTTTCTCACCTTGGGGAGCACCGGTCTTGTTCGTTAAGAAGAAAGACGGATCATTTCGTATGTATATTGACTACAGAGAACTCAACAAACTGACGGTCAAGAATCGTTACCCTCTGCCTCGCATAGATGATCTATTCGACCAACTGCAAGGGGCGAACTATTTTTCCAAGATTGATCTGAGATCCGGATATCACCAGTTACGAGTGCTAGAGGAGGATGTGCCGAAGACAGCCTTCCGAACTTGTTACGGACATTACGAGCTCGTGGTGATGCCATTCGGATTGACCAATGCGCCCGCAGTCTTCATGGATCTGATGAATAGAGTATGTCGACCTTATTTGGATCAGTATCTACTCCCGAAGTAAGAAAGAGCATGGCGATCACCTGCGACAAGTTCTAGAGACATTACGAAAAGAGAAGCTTTATGCGAAGTTCTCGAAATGTGAATTTTGGATCCGAAGAGTCGAATTCTTAGGACACGTGGTAAGCGAAGAGGGAATCCACGTGGACCCATCCAAAATTAAAGCCATTGAGAACTGGTCAGCACCTAAGACGCCTACAGAAATTCGCCAATTCCTAGGTCTCGCTGGCTACTACCGCAGATTCATTCAGAACTTTTCGCAAATACAAAAACCTCTAACAACCCTAACCCAGAAAGGCGTGGCCTTTGACTGGGAAGAGAAACAAGAAAGAGCGTTCCAAACGCTCAAACGAGCCTTGTGCACCGCACCAATACTATCCCTTCCCGAAGGAATAGAAGACTTCGTAGTCTATTGCGATGCATCGAATCAAGGGCTCGGATGTGTCCTGATGCAGCGAGGTAAGGTCATCGCCTACGCCTCAACACAATTAAAGACACACGAGGTTAACTACATGACCCACGACCTTGAACTAGGAGCAGTGGTGTTTGCTCTGAAGATCTGGAGACATTACTTGTATGGAACGAAGAGCACTATCTTTACCGACCACAAGAGTTTACAACACATTTTCGATCAAAAGGAGCTCAACATGAGAGAACGACGGTGGGTCGAGCTACTTAGCGATTACGAATGCGATATTCGTTATCATCCGGGTAAAGCCAACGTAGTAGCAGACGCCCTAAGTCGGAAGGAATATTTTGGTCGCAAAATCAAGTCATTGTCAATAACCATCCATTCACACTTGTCTAAACAAATTTAGGAGGCTCAACTTGAAGCCATGAAACCTCAAAATGTGACGAGTAAATCCCTTAGAGGAATGGACAAGAATTTAGAAGCCAAGGGTGAAGGAGCCTTATATTTCATGAACCGGATCTGGACACCAAAACACGGTGGTTTCCGAGACTTGGTCATGACCGAGGCGCACAACACTCGGTATTCCGTCCACCCAGGTTCAGATAAGATGTATCTGGATCTTAAAAAACTATACTGGTGGCCTAATATGAAAGCAGAGATTACTACCTTCGTGAGTAAATGCGTTACTTGCGCAAAGGTTAAGGTCGAGTACTAGAAGCCCTCTGGTTTATTGCAACAACCAGAGATCCCGGAATGGAAGTGGGAGCAGATCACTATGGATTTCATAACCAAGTTGCCCAAGACAGCGGGTGGACTTGATACCATATGGGTCATCGTCGATAGATTAACCAAGTTTGCACACTTCCTGCCTATCAAAGAAATCGACAAGATGGAGAAACTGACTAGAACATACATTAGGGAAATCGTACGGCTACATGGTGTACCTATGTCCATTATCTCCGATAGAGATAGTAGGTTCACCTCAAGCTTCTGGCAATCAGTACAACATTCCCTAGGAACAAGGCTGGACATGAGCACAGCTTACCATCCTCAGACCGACGGACAGAGTGAGAGGACCATCAAAACACTGGAAGATATGTTGCGAGCCTGTGTGATTGATTTCAGGAAAGCATGGGATACTCATTTACCCCTTGTCGAGTTTTCCTATAATAACAGTTATCACACGAGCATCAAGGCTGCTCCATTTGAAGCTCTCTACGGCCGAAAGTGTAGATCCCCTCTGTGTTGGGCTGAGGTGGGTGATACCCAATTAGCTAGGGGGCAAGCTTCTGACAGTACTCTCACCGGTCCAGAGATCATTCGGGAAACAACAGAGAAAATCGTTCAGATCCGCGAACGATTGAAAGCCTCTAGAGACCGACAGAAGAGCTACGCTGATAAACGAAGGAAACCTTTGGAATTTCAGGTAGGAGACCGAGTCCTTCTCAAAGTCTCACCCTGGAAGGGCTTGATACGCTTCGGCAAGCGTGGGAAGCTTAATCCGAGGTACATAGGGCCTTTCAAGATTCTTGCAAGAGTCGGCGCCGTGGCTTACAAACTCGACCTACCAGGCGCACTTCGTAACGTACATTCTACATTCCACGTATCTAACTTGAAAAAGTGTCTATCCGACGAGACTCTTGTAATCCCACTCGACGAGATCAAGATCAACAAGAGCCTCAACTTCATGGAGGAACCAGTAGAAATCATGGACCGAGAGGTCAAGCAAACCAAGCAAAGTCGCATCCCTATCGTGAAGGTCCGCTGGAATGCAAAGCGAGGACCTGAATTCACCTGGGAACGCGAAGATTAGATGCAACGCAAGTACCCACATCTGTTTCCCTAATCCACAAGTGTTTTCTTACTTTCAATTTCGGGACGAAATTCCCTCTAACAGGGGGATGATGTCACAACCCGATATTTCAACTCTTTGTAATGACCTAAAAAGTCAAGTATTGTAACCACTTTTGAGTTAATAAAATTAACTTCGATATTAAAAAGTCCAAAAAGTTCCTATTTAAATTTGTTCTATGTTTAAATGTCATCAAACCATGATCGTACGTAAAAAGAACGCCAAAATCCGACTTCGTATATTGAAGTTATGATTTTTCCAAGTTCAGCTTAGCAACAGACAGCTGAAAACTCGAATCAGAGATCGAGCGACTTTTGGCCGGAACGACCTAAACTAGAATCGAAGGTCTCGACAATGGTTGTTCAGCGGTAACAAGTCTGGCAAAAACCGACGTCAGATAAAGAAGTTATGAATTTTTAAAGAAATTCCTTAATCACGTCATTTTAATAAATAAATAATAAAAATAATTTCGGAATTTGCCAACGGAATCTAAACGAAAGTTGTAGATCGTAGTCTCACCTTCGCGGGGATATAAAGAACGTCGAAAACGGATTTCGTATGAAGGAGATATGAATTTTAGAAGTTTATTTAAAATAAATATAAAAATAATTAAAAATCCTTGGTAATATCCGAATGGGAGTCAGCAGATAGGGCCGGAGTACGCGCTGCGTACTCTCGTACGCCCCGCGTACTCGAATCAAGGGCCTCGGATCGTCCACGTCGCCCTATGCGAAGCTACCGACCCGTCCCATCCGACCCGCCCCATCCGACCCGTCCCGTCCGAAGTGCGTAAGCGATAACGCACGGGTACGCGCTGCGTACGCCCGTACGCCCCACGTACGGAGGCGGTTCAGCACCCCTATAAAAGGGATGCGAGGCTTTCCGAAAATTTTGCTCATTTTCTCTCTTGTTCTCACGATCTTGCCTCGATTTCCGTGCCCGTTCAAACCCGAAGCTCTGGTCTTTTTGCTCAAGTCCCGAGGGTCGATTTTACTCCCGAGATTCCCGAGAATCCCGAGAAAATTCCGTTTCCCGAGACGAAACTCTGCCCGATTTTCCATCTCGCTATCTTCAAACTCCCAAGTGAGTTCATACCCCTTAAATAAACCTTTGAAACAATTTTAAATGTTTAAATACTTTATGGGGGGGGGGGGGGGAATACAAGTTAAATACTTATAGTTATTGCTTCGATCACATGTGATTGCATTAATCACATGTGATTAATAACTAGGAAACCAATGATTTTATCACTGTTCAAACTGTTTTACTTCAAAATGTTTTACAAACTCTTTTACTTATCAAATGCTTTTATTTAAACTTTGTTTTACCACTTATAAATTGCATGCCCATATATGTATAGATATATAAGTAATGTTTAAAGGTCTTAGGAAGGCCATCCGCCATATTTCCTTTTCGCGCACTGAGATGTGGTCTGGTGGGATTTCGGGTGACCATCCGAGGGTCGTTTCAATATTAGTTATATATCATATATACATGTATAGACATAAAAGTACTTCCATATTCATACTTATCGATACATCAATAGCTAGTTACCATCGGGGTAACACAGAACATATACAACTATACTAGAAACAGTACATATACAATTATACTAGAAACAGAACATATACAACTATACTAGAAACAGGACATATACAACTATACTAGAACGAGAAACATTACAGATACATGAACACGTTAACAATTGTGATCCACTGTATCGGAGCATGCCTTAAATGTCATGGCCCGAGTTGTAGCCAAAATTCTCTTGGAGGGAGAGCGTTGAGTTTGCGTATAAATCTATACTGGATTGACAATCCTACACCTTGCTGCTAGCTACAACCGGACCTGCAGGTCTGCGGGTGCCAAACGTCATTCCGTTATTACGACCGTTCTTTATGTCGTTGTTATTAGTCGATAGTATGGTGCAATTATCACATTATACCTTAATATAAATCCAGTTTAAGGTAGTTAGTACAACAGTAGTTCCTATAAAACAAAACTACAGTACTACAATGATTTACCCATTACATTTTAGTGATAACCTCACTTAAACTTTAATGTACAAACTATATTTTGCTAAATGATAGTTACACTTGGGAAATTACACACTTTTACAACAAACGAGCATACAAAACAGTTAAGCCTTGGTAGAAGGCTACTTTAATAGAAAATATAGGTTTTTCTGAGAGATTCAAACTTTTACAAACATTTACATACAGTTTACAACTTATACTTACGACAGGTTCAAACGTTTTGATAACGAACATCGACACTAAAATACTTATGAACTCACTAGCTTAATGTTGACAAACTCTTTCAAAATAACTTGTATTCTCAAGTCATCAGTAGATAGGTACCGATGCCAGCTTTTGAGAAGATAGAGCGCATTCAAGACTCATCATATTATTTTGATTTACATTATATTTTTGGTGTCTAAAACTGTACAGAACACGCTTGTATTAAAATTATGTAGTTAATGCAATGGATGATGTTGTTTGCTTATTTACATTTACTGTGTTGTGATACTTTACATAACGTCCTCCGCCCCAGAACGTTTCCGCCGTTCTTGGTTTTGGGGTGTGACAGATTGGTATCAGAGCATTGTTTATAGTGAATCAAGTATATCAACCCATAAAAGATATACTAAACTATAAACCCATTTGGGATTAAAACACTGTGACCAAGAGTCTATACTTTAAATACTAAAATAGTTAATTAAAGTATACTAGTCTGCATTCATACTAAAACCAGTGTCACAACGAAAAGAACAAAAGTATTACGATTGGTAAATATCACATGTAAGCTAGGGGATGTATGGTCAGTCCTGGGAATGGCATAGCCTGATCAACTATCCTGGTCCTAGGAGTGATTAGCATATGCCCTAGAATGGTTGTGATAGGTTAACAAGTCTTAAAACTTACCAACAATACCACAGGAAGATCAGTAGAACTTAAACTTTTAATACTATAGGTGTATTTTGTACTACTAGTTACATGTATACCATATTCTTATACCTCTCTTCTCGCGTAGATCTAAATGGCTGGAGTCCATCACGGTGACCCGTACTTTCCAAATGAAGGCAATGTCGGGTTGATCGATGAAGAGCCCGAAGTTGAGCATCCAATCCCTTTGGATGATCACCTCGCAGAAGGCTTTTCTAATGCATCCGAATCCGAGCCTGAAGTCAACAACCTACCGCTTGTAGGTCAAGCCCCGAACAACAACCCTCGGCCAGCTTTTCCAGGTCCTACTCCCTTATGGGCAAACAACTTGAATCGTTGGAGTGATGAACAGGGTCAACCCTTACCATACTTTGGGGACCGAAGCTTTTACAAAGTCATCGATGGTGGCTCTGCTGACTGAGCTCTGCCTGTCATTATCCGTAGAATAGCTCGTAATGTCGAACAAGGTCGAGCAACCATCGACCGGGTCATGGAGATTGATGCCAACTCAGGTGTCAACACAGTCCGCATCCGCCGTCTTGAAGAATACATGGAACGGACCCAGAGAACCAATGAAACCCTACAGCAACATCTGGTTGCCTCTCAAGCAGAAGTCATGGAACTCCGAGATCGTCAAAGGGCTCATGAGCGATACCTTCAAGAGGTGGTCCGTCAAATGAGAGACCTCAGGGTTCACCTGGGAAATTCCCATCGCGGTTAGATGATGTCTAGTACATCTCTGTCTTTTGATTAAGGAATAGCCTTTAACATCTGTGCTCTAAGTAGCACTTGTCTGTAAAATATTCCTAACTTTCAGTAAACTAATTAGGAATCTAAGAACTGTCAAACTTTTCTATATGGTATGATGTAAGACCTACTGTTAGGTTGATTTTCCCTGAACTTATTGCATCAGTAATACCAGTATTATTGAAATCTATCTAATATGTGGGAAAAATCTATACACTTGTGCTTTCCTACTAATATTTCTTATTGTGATTTCAAACACTCATTCAACTGTTAGGCTATGGTTAGTTAGTCCATGTGTCACTCTCACGTTGCTTACAAATTGATACTTACCATTTTGCTTATCTTTTTAAACTTATAGCTAAAAGATGCCTCCTCGCAAATCTCCTAGGAAAAATCCTGTACCACCACCTCCTCCACCTCCGGTCATCGATACTGTAGCCCTGAATGCTACCGTAGTTGCAGTAGTGGCAACTGCCATGGCTCAGTATCACTCTTATGATGCCAGTAGAGGTGGAACCCCTATGGAATCAACCCCGGATGAAACCCTTGTGCGCTCGAGAGAGTGCTCATAAGGATTTCACGAATTGCAAACTGAAGCCTTTTTACGGCACCAGCGGAGTCATTGCCCTCTCGCAATGGCTCGAGAAGACTGAATCAGTCTACGAAATCTGTTCGTGCCCTGCGGAGAGTAAAATCAAGTACGCCGCATGCACCTTTGAAGGAAAGACCCTGACATGGTTGGTACGGCCATGTTAAGGCACTAACTCTCGTTGTAGCCAACGACATAGGCTGGGTAACAATGAAAGACCTCATGACTAAGGAATACTGCCCGAGGGGCAAGATCCAGAAACTGGATCAGGAACTCTGGAACCTGATGATGAAGGGCACCAACGTGGTCGCCTATACTGCCCGATTCAGCGAGCTGGTGGCCCTCTGCCCCAATATGGTTCCCACCGAGGGGAAGAAGATTGAGAGGTACATATGGGGGCTAGTGCCTCCGTATCAGGGGAATGTTCTAGCATCAAACCCCGCTACCTTCGACAGTGCCAAACGATTGGCACAACGACTCATTGACCATGGAGTCAAAACCCTTGCAACCAAAACAACCCTAGCCATCTCGGAACCCTCCAAACCCGCTGACACTAAGCGGAAATTATTAGATGAAAAGAAGAAGCAACAGACTGCCGAAAAGCAACAAATTGTGGCAATACATGTTGCAATAACCCCTACTGCTGCTACTACTGCTCCGGTGGGTGGGTATGTTGGAAGTTCGCCCAAGTGCAACAAATGCAACTACCACCACAACGGCCCCTGCCGTGAAATGCAGTGCTCTAACTGCAACAGGAAAGGACACACCGTCCATTTCTGTAAGTTCCCGGCACAACCTATCAACCATGTCCCTGGCTCTGGCGCGAGCCCGACCTGCTATGGATGTGGTGAAGCAGGCCACTATAAGAGGGACTGCCCCAAAGCAAAGAATGCTGGTGGAGCAGGAAGGGTACTAGCTATAGGCCACGGGGAAGCAGTTGCTGACCCGATAGTGGTGACTGGTACGTTCCTCCTCGATGACTCCTATGCATGCATTCTATTCGATAGTGGAGCGGAGCGAAGTTTCGTAAACCATAAATTTGCTCACATGCTTAATCAACCACCGCACGCACTCAAAGAATTATTCACAGTAGAAATGGCTGGCTAATGGAAAAACTGAAAGTACGAGTAGCATATACTTAGGTTGTACCCTAACTCTAGATAACCATTCATTCCCAATCGACCTCATGCCAGTCTCAATAAAAAGTTTCGACGTTATCATTGGCATGGATTGGTTAAGCCTTCATCGCGCCGACATTATGTGCTACGAGAAAGCAGTCCGTCTAATGAAACTCTAATAGTCTACGGTGACAAACCTGGTGCAAGTCTTTGCATCATATCAAGTATTCAAGCACAGAAGTATCTGCGTAAGGAATACCATGCATTCCTTGCTCACGTCGTCGACACGAGCCTTGAAATGAAAGAACTAAAGAACATCCCTGTAGTGAGCGACTTCCCCGACATTTTCCCAGAAGAACTACCCGGGTTACCTCCGCAACGATAGGTCGAGTTCAGAATCAACTTAGTCCCAAGAGCTACCCAAGTAGCCAAGTCGCCCTACCGCTTAGCACCAGCTGAGATGCAGGAACTCTGTGGTCAACTTAACGAACTGCTCAGCAAGGGCTTTATAAGACCGAGTTTCTCACCTTGGGGAGCACCGGTCTTGTTCGTTAAGAAGAAAGAAGGATCATTCCGTATGTGTATTGACTACAGAAAACTCAACAAACTGACGGTCAAGAATCGTTACCCTCTGCCTCGCATAGATGATCTATTCGACCAACTGCAAGGGGCGAACTATTTTTCTAAGATTGATCTGAGATCCGGATATCACCAGTTACGAGTGCTAAAGGAGGATGTGCCGAAGACAGCCTTCCGAACTCGTTACGGACATTACGAGTTCGTGGTGATGCCATTCGGATTGACCAATGCGCCCGCAGTCTTCATGGATCTGATAAATAGAGTATGTCGACCTTATTTGGATCAGTTCGTCATCGTTTTCATTGATGACATCCTGATCTACTCCCGAAGTAAGAAAGAGCATGGCGATCACCTGCGACAAGTTCTAGAGACACTACGAGAAGAGAAGCTTTATGCGAAGTTCTCAAAATGTGAATTTTGGATCCGAAGAGTCGAATTCTTAGGACACGTGGTAAGCGAAGAGGGAATCCACACGGACCCATCCAAAATTAAAGCCATTGAGAACTGGTCAGCACCTAAGACGCCTACAGAAATTCACCAATTTCTAGGTCTCGCTGGCTACTACCGCAGATTCATTCAGAACTTTTCTCGAATATCGAAACCTCTTACAACCCTAACCCAGAAACGCGTGGCCTTTGACTGGGAAGAGAAACAAGAAAGAGCGTCCCAAACGCTCAAACGATCCTCGTGCACCGCACCAATACTATCCCTTCCCGAAGGAATAGAAGACTTCGTAGTCTATTGCGATGCATCGAATCAAGGGCTCGGATGTGTCCTGATGTAGCGAGGTAAGGTCATCGCCTACGCCTCGAGACAGTTAAAGACACACGAGGTTAACTACATGACCCACGACCTTGAACTAGGAGCAGTGGTGTTTGCTCTGAAGATCTGGAGACATTACTTGTATGGAACGAAGAGCACTATCTTTACCGACCACAAGAGTTTACAACACATTTTCGATCAAAAGGAGCTCAACATGAGACAACGACGGTAGGTCGAGCTACTCAGTGATTACGAATGCGATATTCGTTATCATCCGGGTAAAGCCAACGTAGTAGCAGACGCCCTAAGTCGGAAGGAATATTCTGGTCGCAAAATCAAGTCATTGTCAATAACCATCCATTCACACTTGTCTAAACAAATTCAGGAGGCTCAACTTGAAGCCATGAAACCTCAAAATGTGACGAGTAAATCCCTTAGAGGAATGGACAAGAATTTAGAAGCCAAGGGTGAAGGAGCCTTATATTTCATGAACCGGATCTGGACACCGAAACACGGTGGTTTCCGAGACTTGGTCATGACCGAGGCGCACAACACTCGGTATTCCGTCCACCCAGGTTCAGATAAGATGTATCTGGATCTTAAAAAGCTATACTGGTGGCCTAATATGAAAGCAGAGATTGCTACCTTCGTGAGTAAATCCCTTCTATAAGCAAAGGTTAAGGTCGAGTACCAGAAGCCCTCTGGTTTATTGAAACAACCAGAGATCCCGGAATGGAAGTGGGAGCAGATCACTATGGATTTCATAACCAAGTTGCCCAAGACAGCGGGTGGACTTGATACCATATGAGTCATCGTCGATAGATTGACCAAGTTTGCACACTTCCTGCCTATCAAAGAAACCGACAAGATGGAGAAACTGACTAGAACATACATTAGGGAAATCGTACGGCTACATGGTGTACCTATGTCCATTATCTCCGATAGAGATAGTAGGTTCACCTCAAGATTATGGCAATCACTACAACATTCCTTAGGAACAAGGCTGGACATGAGCACAGCCTACCATCCTCAGACCGACGGACAGAGTGAGAGGACCATCCAAACACTGGAAGATATGTTGCGAGCCTGTGTGATTGATTTCGGGAAAGCATGGGATACTCATTTACCCCTTGTCGAGTTTTCCTATAATAACAGTTATCACATGAGCATCAAGGCTGCTCCATTTGGAGCTCTCTACGGCCGAAAGTGCAGATCCCCTCTGTGTTGGGCTGAGGTGGGTGATACCCAATTAGCTAGGGGGCAAGCTTCCGACAGTACTCTCACTGGTCCGGAGATCATTCGGGAAACGACAGAGAAAATCATTCAGATCCGCGAACGATTGAAAGCCTCTAGAGACCGACAGAAGAGCTACGCTGATAAATGAAGGAAACCTTTGGAATTTCAGGTAGGAGACCGAGTCCTTCTCAAAGTCTCACCCTGGAAGGGCTTGATACGCTTCGGCAAGCGTGGGAAGCTTAATCCGAGGTACATAGGGCCTTTCGAGATTCTTGCAAGAGTCGGCGCCGTAGCTTACAAACTCGACCTACCAGGCGCACTTCGTAACATACATTCTACATTCCACGTATCTAACTTGAAAAAGTGTCTATCCAACGAGACTCTTGTAATCCCACTCGACGAGATCAAGATCAACAAGAGCCTCAACTTCGTGGAGGAACCAGTAGAAATCATGGACCGAGAGGTCAAGCAAACCAAGCAAAGTCGCATCCCTATCGTGAAGGTCCGCTGGAATGCAAAGCGAGGACCTGAATTCACCTGGGAACGCGAAGATTAGATGCAACGCAAGTACCCACATCTGTTTCCCTAATCCACAAGTGTTTCTTACTTTAAATTTCGGGATGAAATTCCCTCTAACGGGGGGATGATGTGACAACCCGATATTTCAACTCTTTGTAATGACCTAAAAAGTCAAGTATTGTAACCACTTTTGAGTTAATAAAATTAACTTCGATATTAAAAAGTCCAAAAAGTTCCTATTTAAATTTCTTCTATGTTTAAATGTCATCAAACCATGATCGTACGTAAAAAGAACGCCCAAATCCGACTTCGCATATTGAAGTTATGATTTTTCCAAGTTCAGCTTAGCAACAGACAGCTGAAAACTCAAATTAGAGATCGAGCGACTTTTGGCCGGAACAACCTAAACGAGAATCGAAGGTCTCGATAATGGTTGTTCAGCGGTAAAAAGTCTGGCAAAAACCGACATCAGATAAAGAAGTTATGAATTTTTAAAGAAATTCCTTAATCACGTCATTTTAATAAATAAATAATAAAAATAATTTCGGAATTTGCCAGCGGAATCTAAACGAAAGTTGTAGATCGTAGTCTCACCTTCGCGGGGATATAAAGAACGTCGAAAACGGAGTTCGTATGAAGGAGATATGAATTTTAGAAGTTTATTTAAAATAAATACAAAAATAATTAAAAATCCTTGGTAATATTCGAAGGGGAGTCAGTAGATAGGGCCGGAGTACGCGCTACGTACTCTCGTACGCCCCGCGTACTCGAATCCAGGGCCTCGGATCGTCCACGTCGCCCTATGCGAAGCTACCGAACCGTCCCATCCGACCCGCCCCATCCGACCCGTCCCGTCCAAAGTGCGTAAGCGATGATGCACGGGTACGCACTGCGTACGCCCGTACGCCCCGCGTACGGAGGCAGTTCAGCACCCCTATAAAAGGGATGCGAGGTTTTCCGAAAATTTTGCTCATTTTCTCTCTTTCTCTCACGATCTTGCCTCGATTTCCGTGCCTGTTCAAACCCGAAGGTCTGGTCTTTTTGCTCAAGTCCCGAGGGTCGATTTTACTCCCGAGATTCCCGAGAATCCCGAGAAAAATCCGTTTCCCGAGACGAAACTCTGCCCGGTTTTCCATCTCGCTATCTTCAAACTCCCAAGTGAGTTCATACCCCTTAAATCAACCTCTGAAACGATTTTAAATGTTTAAATACTTTATGGTGGGGGGGGGGGAATACAAGTTAAATACTTATAGTTATTGCTTCGATCACATGTGATTGCATTAATCACATGTGATTAATAACTAGGAAACCAATGATTTTATCACTGTTCAAACTGTTTTACTTCAAAATGTTTTACAAACTCTTTTACTTATCAAATGCTTTTATTTAAACTTTGTTTTACCACTTATAAATTGCATGCCCATATATGTATAGATATATAAGTAATGTTTAAAGGGCTTAGGAAGGCCATCCGCCATATTTCCTTTTCGCGCACTGAGATGTGGTCTGGTGGGATTTCGGGTGACCATCCGAGGGTCATTTCAATATTAGTTATATATCATATATACATGTATAGACATAAAAGTACTTCCATATTCATACTTATCGATACATCAATAGCTAGTTACCATCGGGGTAACACAGAACATATACAACTATACTAGAAACAGTACATATACAATTATACTAGAAACAGAACATATACAACTATACTAGAAACAGGACATATACAACTATACTAGAACGAGAAACATTACAGATACATGAACACGTTAACAATTGTGATCCACTGTATCGGAGCATGCCTTAAATGTCATGGCCCGAGTTGTAGCCAAAATTCTCTTGGAGGGAGAGCGTTGAGTTTGCGTATAAATCTATACTGGATTGACAATCCTACACCTTGCTGCTAGCTACAGCCGGACCTGCAGGTCTGCGGGTGCCAAACGTTATTCCGTTATTACGACCGTTCTTTATGTCGTTGTTATTAGTCGATAGTATGGTGCAATTATCACATTATACCTTAATATAAATCCAGTTTAAGGTAGTTAGTACAACAGTAGTTCCTATAAAACAAAACTACAGTACTACAATGATTTACCCATTACATTTTAGTGATAACCTCACTTAAACTTTAATGTACAAACTATATTTTGCTAAATGATAGTTACACTTGGGAAATTACACACTTTTACAACAAACGAGCATACAAAACAGTTAAGCCTTGGTAGAAGGCTACTTTAATAGAAAATATAGGTTTTTCTGAGAGATTCAAACTTTTACAAACATTTACATACAGTTTACAACTTATACTTACGACAGGTTCAAACGTTTTGATAACGAACATCGACACTAAAATACTTATGAACTCACTAGCTTAATGTTGACAAACTCTTTCAAAATAACTTGTATTCTCAAGTCATCAGTAGATAGGTACCGATGCCAGCTTTTGAGAAGATAGAGCGCATTCAAGACTCATCATATTATTTTGATTTACATTATATTTTTGGTGTCTAAAACTGTACAGAACACGCTTGTATTAAAATTATGTAGTTAATGCAATGGATGATGTTGTTTGCTTATTTACATTTACTGTGTTGTGATACTTTACATAACGTCCTCCGCCCCAGAACGTTTCCGCCGTTCTTGGTTTTGGGGTGTGATAGTATCTATGCTTATATGCTACCCCATTTGCTTAAAAATGTACATTGTGCGACTTTCCAATGTAGATATCGTTGAATATCAGCGACTGGTCTAGGACATTGATGTCATTGTTTGCACCAGCTGGACCAAAGAATGCATGCCATATCCTAAGATCATGTGATGTGATAGCCTCCAAAATGATCGTCGGCTTTTTGTGGTCGCCTCTCATGTACTGACCACGCCATGTGTTGGGACATAATGACTAACTCCAATGCATGCACTCGATACTACCTAACATTCTAGAGAATCCATGTTTGCCTTCATGCACCATGTACAATTGGTGGATATTGTTCATAGTTGGTTTGCGTAAATATTGTTGCCCATAAACCAAATAGATCGCTTTGCAGAACTTGTACATACACTCCTACACCGTACGCTTTGACATCCTAAAATACTCGTCCCATTTGTATGCGCCCATGTCGTATGCTAACTGACGAATTGCAGTCATGTATTTTTGAATTGGAGAGAAACCTTTTATCAGTCTTACATCCATTTTCTATTAAAAATATGGAAAACGGCCTTCCAAATTGCCAACAATACGTAAGAATAGTTCCTTCCTCATCCAGAATCGACGTCGAAACTTTACAGCATAGATGGCGCCATCTGCAAGGTAGTCTTCCATAAGATGATCGTGACCGCTTCGTGGTTTCTATGCAACAACGAGTTTCTTGGTTTAGATCGTGCACGTGATGTTTCACCATGATGGAACCGATAAACATAGCATCCTCTTGAGACGTCGAATTGGATGATGAAGATGATGACATTTTGATTAATATTTTTTTGGAGAGAGTAAGAATGTATGTGTTACAAAAATGTTGGGTGTTGTGGTATTTATAGTGGGGGAATAGGATATATATATATATATATATATATATATATATATATATATATATATATATATATATAACCGTTAGAACCTAAAAAAATGCAACAACCAATCACTTGTCGAGTGAGAATGCGGCAAGTCTTCCCCTCCTCTGGTTCCCGTGCATCGCTTCCCGCACCCACGTTGCAGTGTTCATTGGAACAGGAAACGCCCCGCCCCTCCTTCCCGCATTGACTCCGTCCGATCTAAGGTGTAGTTTTTAGTTTTTTGCAAAAAAAAAAAAAACTTCAGACCTTTTATTGTTGCGCGGTGCAGGACACGCTTAACATTTTTCATCTCCCAGTTGTTTGTTTTTTAAAAAAATTCGGAGTAAAAACCTTATGCACTTGTTTTGTTTGAGGCAGCACTTGTATTGCATTTTTCAATCTCTTGTTTTTGTCTTTGTTGAAATCTTGACGAATCTTTGATTATATGTTGTTGAATTCTTGTTTCACATTTTTTGTTTTTTTATTCTTACAGAATTATTATTATTTTTTTGTTTTTTTATTATATTGAATAATGATAATTTTTTGCTGAAATATCCTTATTTTTTTTGTTAAAATATCATTATTTTTTGTTAAATGTCATTATTTTTTTTAAATGTCACACATTATTAAATTTTCGGTATTAAAAAACTATTTTCGGTATATAAAATCAGTTTGTTTTAATTTTTTAAATATCTGCAGTAACACGCATATGTCAAAAAATAAACACGCTTCTTATTACAGTTTGCAACCGTTTGGTCTACTTCTCTTTCTGCAGAGGGTTGTAGAGGTGGTTCGCAGATTTTATGAATTTTTGTTTAAAAAAACAAACAATATATAAATCTGTAATTATTAGGCTCGAGGGAGTGAGCCTTGCTAGGGTGGTCGTCACCGATCGCCAAGGGAGCTGAACACCACCCTCGGGCTTGAGCCAAGGGTCTCTAGCCAAGTATCACTATCCGCTTAGTGAGAAGAGAGAGAGAGAGAGAGAGAGAGAGAGAGAGAGAGAGAGAGAGAGAAGCAGGGAGTAAAGGTGTTTGGTTGGTGGTTGAATTTTGACATCTATCTTCTTTACACACCGATGAACTTGATAACATTTCAATGGCTAGTACTTACAATCAATCTCGTAAAACTCTACTTCAGAGATGATATCTTGGATGTCGAAAGATTTATCTTTCGATGGGAAATTATATTTCGTAAAACAGAAAGAATGATTGAGAAAAGATCATGGTCTCTATCGATAAACGAAATTTGATCGTAAGAACTGAAGAGATTGGAGAAGGGAGGGTGTTGGAGCCAGCTAGGGTTAGGGTTTGTTTGGTGGTTTGAAAGAGCTTACCCCCGACGTCAATTATGACGACATTGGTGGATAAATGGTGGTTGGGTTTGTCGATTTTCTAATTATTGTGGGAAAACGCAAGCGAGAGAGGGTCTGGTTGTGAAAAAGGAGGCATCTTTCTGAAGAATTGAGAAAAAAAATATATGTGATTCTTCATGAAGAATTAAAATGGGGTTTGGTGATGATGTTGGTGAAATGGGATTGTTGGGGAGGGGTTTGGTTTTGTAGAGCTATTTTGGGGGATGAAGGTGATGAATTTTGAGCAAAACATACAATCCTATGTGTGCATGCAACCCTAATTGAATTGGATCTAGGTTTTCTCTAATTGAACATGCAACTTGAACACAAAAGGAGAAACCCTAGGTTCTATGTATTATAATCAAATTCACACAATAGGGATTAAAATACATACATTAATTTTTATATTGTAATAACAATCTAAAAACCTTGCTTGAAAAAACTTCGGTAGCAAGCGCCACAAGCGTGGCGCCTCTAATGGCTCACAAACAAACCTAGCAACCAATGATTACTATGGAGAGAGATAAGGGAAGTGAAAATTCGGCTCTAAGCCTTTCTTGGAGTGCATGGGACGAAATCCAACCCTATAGGGGTTTATATAGGTGATAAGGAAGATTTAGGATAAGGCAGGTGTATCTTAGATAACCCTAATCCCTTAACTTCCTCCTTAAGGCTTCCAAGGCACCCTTAGAGCCCAAGGAAACCCTACTAGAATGCTCAATGCCCAACTATTGAACATTGTCACCTTTAGTCCCTACAGTTTCAGTTACTTCCTTTAATCCCAAAATTAACTCCAAGTTAATTTCTGATTAAATATTAATTAAACTATATGATTACTAATTAATATATTATTTACATAATACATTAATTAAATCATTTATTTTGATTTGAAATTAATTTATCAACCATGTAATAAATTAATAAATCATTATTCCCTCACTAATAGCCATCCTATTCCATTGTCAGGTTTGAAGGCAACCTTAAAGGACATTGCTACTATCAATTCAAGTTTATACCAATTATAGTTATGGGCTTAGACACCTAATCCACCAGTCTCCCACTTGTATAATGTCACACCCCCAAACAAGAACGGCGGGATTGTTCGAGGGTGGATGACTTCATGTAATATCGTAACAATTGAATACATAGTAAAGAAAGTAATACAACCATCATATATATAATTTAAAAGTTTACATTGTTGAAAGGTACTTGTTTCAAAAAAAATTACAATATGATGTCAAAATGAAACTAAACTGACGCCACAATGTCCTTTCTTTAAAAGCTATTTGTTTACCTGTTTTACTGCATTCCTGAGAAATACAAGTAGTTTTGAAAGAGTAGTTCAACATTTAAGTTGGTGAGTTCATGAGTATTTAGTAAAAATGTTTGTATAAAATAGAATGAAATGGTTTGTACATGTATGAATGTTCCTAAAAAATCCCATATTTTCTACTATAGTAGATGGTAGTTTAAGTATAAATCGCTAGGGCATTTAAAAAAACCCCATAAATCAATGTGTTTTTAATACTCCATGTGAGTCTTATAACCATGCTATTTGACCAGGATTCCTATAACAACATTCTTCTAGCGTTGGAAGGTTATGACGTTTGTCATGATGGGTTTTGGTCATAATAACATCCTATGTGCTCATACAAACCCTAATGCTTGGATCTAGGTTTCCCTATTGTACATGCAAGTTATCCAAGACTATAAACCCTAATTCTAGCATTCAAATAATCATATTAACATGAGAATAGGTTTATGATCATACCTTGATTGTTATGTAGCAATAACAATCCAATTCCTCCTTGTATTGACTTTAGAAAGCTTAGAGTCACAAATGTCACTCCTCTAATGGTTCACAAACACCATAAGCAGGAGGATGAAGAGAAGAGAGGATGGAGGCTGCCCAAAATGTGTTCTAACCCTAGAAGAAGTCTTCCCCACGTTTTTGATCCTTAAGGGTTCTATATATAGTGAGGCTATTAGGGTTATCTAATAAGGAAACCCTAATTTGGATGCTTAAGCCTTAAGCAACCCATAAACTCCTTTAATTAAGGCCTTCGATGATTTCCTTATGGGCTTCCCCATAGAATTTATCCACTCCTTAATTTAAGACAATCCATAGCCCAAATTGCAATTATCTTATAATTACAATTCTAGTCCCTTAAATTTAATTAATCTCTTTTACTTACAAAACTAATTACCAATTAATTATTGACTAATATTAATTAAACAATATGATTTCTCCTTTAATATATTATTCTCATAATATATTAATAAATCATATTTAATCCTTTCTCTCCATAATTCATCCTATCAAGTTGTTCTGGTGAAGGCAACCCAAAAGGACCATGCACCATCAGGTCAAGTACATACCAAAATAGTTATGGACTTAGACACTAATCCAACAGTCTCCCACTTGGATAAGTCTAATAACTATTATGCGTATGACTTCAAATCCTGATCTGTAATCGTAGCTTTCCAAAGCCGCTATCAACTCGGATCCTATTAGATACGTGTGTCCTTAAGATAAGGGATCATATATTCCTCCATTCTAGATATCGTATGAGATATGATTTCTAATCATTCTCTTTGTACTATTTATCGATCTCCGATTTATGACGACTGACTAATTGAACAAATCAAATTAGCCCTAGCCTGGCCGAGCATTTACGTTTGTCATCACTAAACCATTGAGGGGCCCAAAGATATCGCTTTTATCCTACTTGGGATAAAAGGAACGGATAAACTTTGATTCAATGCTCGCTTGCACTCACTCACCGAATCACACACAACAATATGTTTTATAACACCAAGTTACTAGTGCGTTTACATATTATCAATGTGCAACCAATTAGCAAGATACAACTTACACATCTCGGTTTCAAGAATATAAGATGTTATCGTCTCACCAATCACTCGTGATACAATTCATGGAGTGATCCAAGTGAGCGTGGGTTTAATCCAATGCTCAAATTCATATTCATAAGCACTCATGAACATTGCAGCAAACATTTACTTATGTCTAATACTCTTTTAGACAATCCACACACCAATTCACGACAGTCTTCATTCATACCTACTTCCAACATATGAACGACTATGACCCGTTCGAATAATTTGACTGTTCTTAACCAATTAAATTATTTAGGAAGTCAAAACATGCAAGGTGAAACACAAGAATAATACTAATCCCATATGGCCTCAAATCTTTGAGTATAAATAAAACTCCTTTTATTTATCACCATATCGATTACTCATTATTTGTCGTTTTGGGTAATCAACTTCTTACTTGAATTATTACACTTGTCCCATGCTCCTAGCATGCACACAATGTTTACCTATGGTTCTTACTTTGTGAAATAGATCAAATTGAACACATTTCCAATCATTCTCATTTCACAACTCCAAATCCTTTTTCATAAGTGAAAGAATACCAAATTCTTGCTACTTATAAAATATGCTAGATTCTAACATTCTATGCAATGATTCTTTCGTAATGTTACTGCACCAAAGTCACAAAGACTATTGCCAATGATATTACAAAATCTTATATCGGAGATTGTTACAAGACAATTCCTTAGATATGATGTCTCTCACTCAAAGTACCTTCCTTTGAACATCCTTTTGCATAAAAGTTTCTAATTTAGTCATAGATTTTTCAATATTCAATTTCCCAATATGGACACATTTCCATATTTTCCATATGACAACTCATTCTTAATAGAATCTTATCTATTCATAATAATGTTGATATGGTCCATCCAATATGGAAACATTTCCATATTTTCCATATGATAGCTTATTAATAGAATCTTTTCTATTCATAATAATGTTGATATGGTCCATTCAATACCATGCTTCCAACTACTCATAAGCAACCAATCCTCGTCAAACTTTGGATTGTCCTTTGATAGTTGTTTAATTATTTGAGTCAAAACCGATTCTAGTCCCTTTTTCCCTATAAATGCGCCAGACATTTGGAAAATTCTATGTTCTCAAAATTCGAATTGTGAAGAGGGATGCCGTAATCATAATCGAAATTTTAAGAACACACTATGTTTCTTTGACCAAGTTATTAACATTCCACAACCTAAGCCTTCAGATTTGAAATGAAGCATAATATTCTCTCCCTTAATTATAGCAAAACAACTATTCCATCCTTATGACTTTGCAAAGAATGACTCTTGTTTTCTATAATTAATATTGCCAACTTGAAATACTTGCCTTAATAATCATACAATCATAACATTTATGCTCCCACTATCATGATGATTATTATAAACATAACACTTATGCTACCACTAGCTTTGACATGTATTCATAAACATCTTAACTTTCAGAAAAACAATACCTATTGAATTTCTTAAGTCCATGTTTCCAATACTTAATGCTTTGATAATCTTTTATCAAGGCTTCTCGAACTTATACACCTTTGCCTTAGATAGTTCATATGTGTGTCTAAACACTTAAGACTAATTGTCAAACCTCACAATTCAAATTATGGAAAGGGATATCGTAACCATAATCGAATTCGAGAATGCAGTTTTACAATCACTATCTTCTTAAAATCTTTCTTAGTGAAAGCATTTCCTCACAATCATTTTCATGAAGGAGGAAATCTTATGACACTTAGATTTAAATGGTGTATTTGTTCCTATCCATGTGAATTTGTTAAAACCAAAGTTTACGAAAAATTCAAACTCATATGGACCGAACTTTCTTAATCTTGATTTCTTGCCTTATGGTAGCACAGCTACCCACCACGTCTTCCAAGTAGTTAAGAAACTCACCTTTTCCTATCAATGTACATTTCATTGATCAAGGTGCCTTGCCTTTTATGTGTTCAAAATGAGAACTCATAGAACTCACATGCATAATTAACTCAACTGGAACCAGCACAGAAACAAAATAATGTCAACACAATAGGTTGTAAACCTCAACTCATGTGCTAGTGATGATCGATAAGGTTTATTTGATTTGTTCTTGAAACCTTTCAAGACCATTAAGACTCCCATTGACTCCTTGACATATAAGATTCTCTTGTCAATAACCATTTCTTGACAAAACAAATATTCAAGAGTTAGTGTAGCTATTATCAAAACACTTCATAAATTGGTCCTAGTTGGCCTTTGTCTTATCCAAGACATCACAACTTTCCACATTTGATGAATGTCATAAACCTTCTTAATACTTGTCACTTATTGCCACAATCTTAACTTTAAGACTTCTTATTAGAACAAAGTATGATTGAAATTTTGATTTAACCATTTCTTCAATTCTTGATTCCTCTTCTTAAACATACAATTGTACTAAGACTCACTTAGAGGATCAATTGAGATACGGTTCTTAATCATTAAGACCTATCATAAAGCATAAACGGTACTCTCCCTTCTTCTTAGAATGGAGAACCTTTTATCTTTCTGCCTACTTGATTCTTCTTATTCGTTCTGCCATTGATTTAAACCTTTTCAATCAATTCAGAGTTACACTTAATCTTATAAGTATAATCATATTTACTAAACCTTTAGTAAATCATGACGAATATCTTTGTTACTCTTATAGTGACCTTGATCAACACACAACTTTGTGTGCTCGATCTCCTAGTCCTTCACTTGACACTTTGTCATCGAATTAGTCTAATTTCCAAATATGAAATTTCTCATTCATCATGCAACCAAGTTGCGTGATTCCAAATTTCTGTCCAATTGAAACTTGGATGATGAGAAACTCTCCCTATTTGGTAAATTCTCGACCTTACCATAAATAAGAATCATATCCATTTGTTGTAGAAATATTCAAACATCAATTTTCATAATGATTTCATTGCAAGGAAGTAAACAAATAAATAAATAAGTCAAACCAAAATTTATTTTATTTATAAAAGCAGCGGAAAACATTTGTCCTTACAATGCAAAATCCATTGAAAACTATGTATTTCAAAAAGAAAATTTCTAACAACTCTATCATAACTATCTAAGCTCAAAATCTAATCTTCAAGTCCATGCGATCAAGATCCATTTCTTGTGATTAGATTCATCTTGCTCTTTCACCAAGCTTCCTTCCTTTTCACCGATCCTGCAAAAACATTCAAATGCAATCTTATCACATCATGTATTTTGAATCAATGAATAGGAACTTAATGAAGTTAGATAGTGGATTTTACCTGAAGCGCAGTCATACTCTTTGACTCTCCCATCTTTGGAATTTTCAGGCTCTTGAGGCAGACTTCTATCCAATGCCCTTTCTCTTGGCAGCAAACGCAGGTCGCTTGTCTTAGAACATCATCGGAAGCATGGTCGGTTGACTTTCCCAACAAAAACACTCTATTGCTTCGCCAAATCATTTCTGATTCAGCAGCAATGAGGATGTAAGTTAGGTCAATGTGGTTTTCGTCATGATCCATCATATAATACTTTCCTTTGAACTCATTATATGATTCAGGAAGTGACTGCAAAACCCAATTTACAGCCAACTCATTCGGGAATGACACACCCAACATTATCAACCTATCAATGTGTGATTTCATTCCTAGAATGTGTGCACACACGGGTTTACCATCTTCATGTTTCATTTACAATAGGGCTTTAGTGATGTTGAACCTTTCAATTCTTCGATCTTGTGGGTTAGGGAGAACAATTGCAGGAGGTGGAGGAAGTGAAGCATAATATCTTGTTCATCGATCGAATCGTGGAATACCATCTTCATGTGGAATGCTTGTTCCACGGGATTTGGGAAGACCATAGTTGTCAAACTTTGACATCTACAAAATGGGAGAAAACGAATTCAAGTTAGTTGATCGATTGAGTCCTTAGTAAATCACCCAAATGAGATACTAATGCTAGGACCCAACACAATACACTACAACCTAGAAAAGGGATGTCATAATCTAGTTGCAGAATATATGAAGGTAAGTGAATGACGATTCACTAATTTCTACCATGAAAAACAAAAAGAAATTTAAGTTTTAAATCTATGAAAACTCCTATATCCTTTAAAATTCATTGGACATTTCAATGGCATGTTTAAATATCGATATTCCCCTCTTGTTTGTGACTGGGATGCCGAGGATCACACAGCGGGTGTGAATAACCATGCAAACTTACATGGTGCCCTCACATGTTACAGTCACCTATTTGATGTGCCAGTAAACCACACACGCTCCAACGAACTATGACAAACATTGAGTCACCCTTTGCTACCTTTGCTTAGAACCATTTAGTGTGCCGGTAAACCACACACGCTCCACTAACGACTTCGCAAGGGCACAAAGTGTAATTTTATGGAATTGCATCAATTCACTTTGACTAAGTAACTAAGATTGGGAATTTGTAAAAACATTTAGTTACTTTTGTATTTCATTATACTTATAATGGAAGGTTTCGTCCTATCCTACCCGTTCAGCTAACGACCCTCCACTAGTCAAGAGTGCAGTGGGTAAGAGTGGATACCCATTCAATTGCCATTTTATAGGCAATTTCCTTAAACACCCCTTATAGACCAGCTTCGTGAATGAGGCCTACTAACGGTAAGACTGACTTTTACTCATATATATATATACATATATATATATATATATATATATATATATAATATTAGACTTTTAATGTTATATATAGTATAGGGTGTATTTTACACTTTTAAAAAATACTAGGTGGTCAAATTTAAGAATTATACTTTTAATTCAATTAAATTGTAAACCTAAACTTTTATGGATTTATTAAATCTCCTTTAATTATACATCTTAATTAATTAATAAAACCATAAGGATGTGATTTGAACTTTTCAAAACAATACTAGGGTTTTAGAATTTAACATTCCTAATTAAACCTTTAATCAACTTTTAAATTCCAAAACTTGAGGGCAAGTTTTGAAACATTTCAAAATATTAGGGTTTCGAATTTAAATGTACATCAAAATCAAACTATTAATCAAAATTTAAATTCCAAAACTTGAGGGCAAGTTTTGAAACCTTTTTCAAAACATTAGGGTGTCCACTATTTAAATTTCAGAACATCAAAACTTTTGAGTTCAAATTTAAACTATAAACCTAAAGGGGAAAATATGAAACTTTTCATAACAACAAGGATCAAATAACAAGTAATCTAAATTAACATTTAATCACATAATTATCCATATTTGATTTATTTAATGATTTCTTGCAAAACAATTTACCAATTTAATCAAAATAATTAATCAATTATCATATAAGGAAACAAATATTTTATTAATTGATAAATATCTTCAATTAGAACAAGAATATAGTCATATATATCATAAAATCGGATTTATATTGATCTAATATGATAAAGGCAAGTATCTCAAAGATAAACAGCAAGAATTCCCGAAAATAGCTCCATCTGACGCTCGAACTCGCCGAGTACCCCCATGGACTCGCCGAGTAGGGCAACTCGCCGAGTCCACAGTGGGACTCGCCGAGTCCATCATGCAGAACCACAAAAATCGAATTTTTTTCAACATACAAGGCATCAATACAATAGAAACCAATCTAGGCTCTGATACCACTGATGGGTTTTGGTCATAAGAACATCCTATGTGCTCATACAAACCCTAATGCTTGGATCTGGGTTTCTCTATTATACATGCAAGTTATCCAAGACTATAAACCCTAATTCTTGCATTCAAGTAATCATATTAACATGAGAATAGGTTTAAGATCATACCTTGATTGTTATGTAGCAATAACAATCCAATTCCTCCTTGTATTGACTTTAGAAAGCTTAGAGTCACAAATGTCACTCCTCTAATGGTTCACAAACACCATAAGCAAGAGGATGAAGAGGAGAGAGGATAGAGGCTGCCCAAAAACGTGTGAAACCCTAGAACAAAGCTTAACCACCTTTTTGGTCCTTAAGGGGTCTATATATAGTGAGGCTATTAGAGTTATCTAACAAGGAAACCATAATTTGGATGCTTAAGCCCTAAGCAACCCGTAGACTCCTTTAATTAAGGCCTTGGATGATTTCCTTATGGGCTTCCCCATAGAATTTGTCCACTCCTTAATTTAAAACAATCCATAGCCCAAATTGCAATTATCTTATAATTACAATTCCAGTCCCTTAAATTTAATTAATCTCTTTTAGTCACAAAACTAATTACCAATTAATTATTGACTAATATTAATTAAACAATATGATTTCTCCTTTAATATATTATTCTCATAATATATTAATAAATCATATTTAATCCTTTCTCTCCAAAATTCATCCTATCAAGTTGCTTTGGTGAAGGCAACCCAAAAGGACCATGCACCATCGGGTCAAGTACATACCAAAATAATTATGGACTTAACCACAATCCAACATGTTACCCCAGGCCTGCCGGCCTAGCTGTAGCCAACAACTTAGGTGGGGGATTGTCAATCCCGTATAGATCTATACACAAGTATCACGCTCCCCTTACAAGGGATTTTGGTATATAATACAGGACTTAAAATGCATACTTCAAAGTACGTGAAATGTCTCACAAAACTTTGTATAAAATAGATTTACGTACTAAAATGTCCATTTGTTCTTGTGTATGAGAATATCTCTTTGATATAATGTTTCTAGTATGTAAATGTTCATGATTTTCTCGTAAACTATACCTGTTATAGTTTTTCAAAATGTGTGTTTCGTTCGTATAGTAAACCCTAGTGTAATGCTCACTTGTTATGTAAAGTATAACATTTATAGTGATATAAATGATCACATATACTTAAAGTATAAATAAAGTGCTTGATTCGTGTATATATATAAACATGTTTTATTTCCAGAAGACAAGATGTTATCGAGAATATATATTACATACGAAAGTTCCCATGTAGTAGTTATGAAGCACATATGATTTACTTGATAAAAAGAGTATATAGTGAAACTTTATGTTATACACGATAATAACCGTGTGTTTACTTGTATTCCCCCCCTTAAAAGTGTATAAAAAGAATTCATAAAAACATTTTAAAGTGTAGTTTATAGGGGTATGAACTCATTTGATTGATGGGAGAAAGCGAGATGATAATCGAGCAGAACTTCAACTTGGAGGAGTTAATTTTCTCGGGAATCTCAGAAATCTCGGAAATATCGGGAGTGTAGAACGTTCCTTCGGAACTTGAGTGTGAAAACCGGGGCTTCGGGATGGATTATCGAGGTAATTACGCAGAGTAATAGCACTTAGATGGAAAGAGATTGTAACACCGTAAATTTCAAGACAATTTTTTTTTCATTTAAAATAATCATTTTATTCTTACAAACACTTGTTTAAAATCTCATTCATAGTCGATTTACAAAACATGACTCCATTTTCACTTGCATAGAAAAGAAGGATCCTCCAAAATATGACTCTTTCTCTGGTGTGTACAATCAAGCCGGTGCCGTCCCGTGATACTGAAAGAAACCTGAAAAACATCACACAAAACACTGTAAGCACGAAGCTTAGTGAGTTCCCCAAAATACCACACATAACACATATTAGCCACTCGAGGCTATAACTCTATGGGTCCGTGCACCCAAACTCTATGAACCCTCAGGTTCTAACTCTGGGAACCTTCCGGTTCCAACTCTATAAACATGCACAGCATAAATCACATAGAAATAATGCAGTACAACACATCACGTACATATAGCATACAAATACTCTGATCACATAACTTTGGTTACCTACTCAAGGTAAAGTATAGTTAGAAGACTCACCTGGCAAGCAGAAAGCAGATATCCCCACACTTGAATCTCGAACTCGCCACCGCCTAACACGTAAGGCAAATACTCTCATGAATATAACTCTCGAGACTAGAATAAATCCTCTCATAACACCCTCTTATGGGTAAAAGACTATTTTACCTCTCTCTTGGCCCAAAGGCCACATCGCTGACCAAACCCTAAAAGTCAACGGCCAACCCTTGGTCGAAATCAAAGTCCTCAGTCTAAGTCAACCCCTGACTGACCCTACTCGCCGAGTCAACCCTGTGACTCATCGAGTTCCCATAATCAGAACTTCACTCAATCTGCGACCTAACTCGCCGAGTCACCCCGAGACTCGCCGAGTCCAACAACTCTGAGTCCACTCGCACACGACTCACCGAGTCATCCCTCGACTCACCGATTCTCGAATCATCCAGAGAATATTTGGGACTCTTCGACAAGACTCGTCGAGTCCAAGAACAGACTCGCCGAGTCTACGGCTATCTTCAACCTACTCGCCGAGTTCCAGGCCATCTTCATCCAACTCGTCGAGTCTTCCCATGTGACTCGCCGAGTACCACCGGTCTGATTACATTCTGAAGCATTCCAGGTGATTTAACTGCTCCAAGACATAGATCTAGTTTCCTACCACTCATCCATCACGTAAAGTGGCAAACTTTACCTGAATCCAAAGAGATATAAGCCGTTTGCACATTGGGGCTAGGGTTTGGGGCATGTAAGCTTCACTAAACACTCCAACACAGGGACTTTCATGCTCTCTGATTCTTCTCCCTTCCAGATCTGAGGTAGCAACCTCAGATCTAACCTCTAGACTTCCCATTTCATCCATAGACAATTTCTCACAAACCCCAAAATGAAGAAACAACATAACAACAGGTCAATAACGCGATATTACCTCTAAGTGATGCCCCAACTGCAATGCAATTCGAATCCAAGCAAAGCCCCTTGCTCCAAGCCTTCAATCTTCCCAAAATTCCTTCAACCATTACTTCTCCAAGCTCCAATCCACTCAACAATGGTGCTTCTCCGTGATTTAGGGTTTTCTGGGGCTCAAGGGGTGATAAAGAGGCTGGGAGGAAAACATAGTCATCTTTATATAAGGCTCAACCCCGAGAATTAGGGTTTTCTCCACTCAGTGCCTACTCGCCGAGTCCATTACACTGACTCGCCGAGTCGGCCACTTAACATGCGACCAAGTCGTGACTCTACTCGCCGAGTCCGCACATGGACTCGTCGAGTCACTCTTTCCCAATTTACTCTTTTAGCCCTTCAACTCTACTCTTGATATTTCGGGATGTTACAATTCTCCCCCACTTAAATTAGGCTTCGTCCTCGAAGCCTACAGCAACTCAAATCCGGAAATACTCCCACAACGTGCCACCTGGCCTTAATCGGACCAGGTCTCACAAGGCATACCCATCGAAACTCGATCACACTTTCCCTTTCCTTACGGTGTCCTGACCACTATCTCGAACCGGGCACCGGATGTACCCTCTGATAACCACACTCAACGATCCGAGAATTACCCATGAAACATTACTGTCCCAAATCTCAACAATCACTCGACCCATAAGGGTTAGAAGCCATGAACCATCGGATCCCCGATCCGAATCCCATTCAATCCAATCCGTGACGACAGAAAGGCCCACTCTTCAATCCCAGAGCAACTCTCATGAGTCCTCTTCTTGCAATCAAGCACCCAAGCTGCACCAACCTTCGCACTCTCGGGTTAGGAGAACCCGTCGCACTGATGACATCTCTAACATCCCCAGGAGACACCACCACTACGCACACGACCCTTGATCAGAATCAAGCTGGGAGTCCCAGACTCCATCCCTACATCCATCCTGAGACTCTTGGCTCTACACCCGCAGAATCACATCCTCAGCAGACATCCCATAATGATGTCATTCCATACCACTGTCACAGACACAATGTTCGACCATCATACTCCAAATCATCCATTCTCACTACAACTTCCACTTCCGCGAATCGACACTTTCCTCAGCAAATGAGGGTCCGACACTTCCTCCCATACAACAACACAAAGGGTGGCATACCAATGCACTAATGATGGCTATTGAAATAGGATAACTCAACCAAGGATAAATACGTGCCGCAACACCCTCCGAAATCTAATACACATGCCCGAAGCATTTCTTTGAGCGTCTGAATCGTTCACTCCCTCTGAGGTGTCCTCAGACATCATCATGATAAGCTCTAGCTCATCTCATATCCCTCTTCGAGACTGGGAACCAGGTCAGCTTTTGACTCCACAGCTGAGCCTCCAAAGGTCACCCAAATCATGATCCAAATATCCCACTAACTTCCTTCCCGTGACCACTATCCCGGCCCCGTGACACGCACGTCACGAAATTCTCTTTTCCTTATGCAAGAAAGTACAATCAAATCGAGGATCGTCTCCACTCTGATCTCTGGTTTCTGCTGCGCATATCCCTTGCGCATCTCACCACATTCCCTAACAGAGACGGGGACCCCAGTCTCGCCCCCGGTCTAACATCCAGGCTCCAAAAACTCAATACTAGGGCTACTCAAGCCCAAAACTCTTCCACATCATACACTGATCGGAGAACCTTCCATCATCACACTCTCTTGCCATCTAGTGAGCACTACAGCTTCCCGCGGTATCACAGCACCCTCTGACTAGTGAGTACTACGGCTCCCCGCAGTATCACAACACCCTCTGACTAGTGAGTTTTCCGGCTCCCCGCAGTATCACAACACCCTCTGACTAGTGAGTACTACGGCTCCCCGCAGTATCACAACACCCTCTGACTCCACTAGCTCGTGCTCCACAGACTATCATAGGCGGCTAGCCATACTCGTCTCGAATATTCATCACAGACTCTGGAGGCAATCGTCATAACAGATGCCCACCCTTGCGAAGATCCACTCTCCCAAGTAATCTCCCTGGATGCCCATACTCGAAGGGCTCTCACTAGATCCATAGATACCTGATATACCACAAGTCGTCTCAACTCAAGAATCTAGAATAACTTTGAAATAAAGATATCAATACCCGGATGCCTCGGAACACCCCCACCGAACATTACAAGATCCTGCCACAACCACAGATCTCCTGCCCCAAGCACCATATTGATGCAATAATACATGCCCTCTGAACCCCATAACTAGATCTTCATTTTTCCCAAGTTGCAACTTCGGTGTATTCAATTTCTCAATTTCAATACGAAGAAACGCTAATGCTACGAAATATGCTGAGAATTCTCCGAAACCCTTTTTCCACCGCTCAAAATCCAAACAAGGATACGCATACCGACCCGGGAGTTGGCTGCCCAATCATTCTCTATCTACTTGCCCCAACACTGACCAATACCAGATTCCTAACTAATAAACACCTGTCGTGGAGACATTCATCATTCTCAAACAAGCACTTCCCGCATTAACTCACTCTGACCCCTTTCCTCGATCACCGACATCTCTGGTCTCATGATTTCTTACCGCATATCTCTATACTCCACTTATAACTGCTCTTGACAAATCCCTGCTTTCTAAGATACGGCACCCGGTTCTCCCCCACTTAGGGTTCAAACCATCACCAAATAGCACGCAACTAACCCATAACTATATTCTCCAGCAAAATCTCACCTGCCCCCGGAAAGTGCTACACAACGCCCGATAATCCCCCCCTTAAGGAATTGAATCGACCTCATATACTCTGAACCTCTGGTGAACTCCTCAAGAACTTCTCATCACGTCTGCCTCTAGTCGTTCCAAATCTCGTACCAATTTAGTACCAAACAACTCAACTGCTTGATAACATCCCTGGCTCATAGACTGAACCATAAAATCTTCGTACCCCTCACCTCAACTCATTAATCAACGCTCCAACACCGGGATCATCCCAAGAATAGGAACCCACTCCCAAATTCAACACCCCATGGATAGAAAACTCTCAGCACCGCTGAACTCGACTGAACTCCCCGTGGATACCACTACCGTACACCCGACTAAACTCAATTAGGTATAGCGTGGCCCTCGACTATCTCAGTCCCAATTGACTATCTGCTCATGATAGATCACTACCTCGCGACACACATGCTACCTGATATTCTGGTGGGAAATCATCATCAATGACGACCTGCAGGGTTTACCCCTAAACCCAAAACCAAAACATCATGCTTCTCATATTTTTCACACGAGCATAATCAGTACCTCCCATATCATAGGAGGTGACATCTCCTTTATCGACTGATCGCCCAACTCAGATCGAAATTCTCCCTTCTCACTGACTCCTTACTAAAATACTTTGAGGGGCTCTCGATCTCCCTCTCAAGGGACGCCTCTTCGAACTTACTCGTGATCGAATAACCGGAGAGCCACAAACATCATTCACTACGAACCATGGTACTCATTCCATGACATCTCTTCTTAATATGCCCTGGTGTATGGTACCCTAACCATAACATCACTCCCCAATCCGCTCCGATGTATGGTACCCGAACCATAACATCACTCCTCAATCTGCTCTGATGTATGGTACCCGAACCATAACATCACCCTCAATCTGCCCTGATGTATGGTACCCGAACCATAACATCACTCCTCAATCTGCCCTGATGTATGGTACCCGAACCATAACATCACTCCTCGATCCGCTCCGATGTATGGTACTCAAACCATAACATCACTCCTCAATCTGTTCTGATTTATGGTACCCGAACCATAACATCACTCCTCAATCTGCCCTGATGTATGGTACCCGAACCATAACATCACTCCTCGATCCGCTCCGATGTATGGTACTCAAACCATAACATCACTCCTCAATCTGCTCGGATGTATGGTACCCGAACCATAACATCACTCCTCAATCTGCCCTGATGTATGGTACCCGAACCATAACATCACTCCTCGATCCGCTCCGATGTATGGTACTCAAACCATAACATCACTCCTTAATCTGCTCCTTAGAACCTTCAGAATACTCCCTGTATCAAGTATGGGTCCTCTGCTTTCAGTAGTACGGGCTCATACTACCTGCCACATCTACCCATACTTTCCACAAGGACCATCCTAGAGCTTCTAAATAGCTGCTCGACCTGCTCTTTCACCAATCCCATCGCGCGTGTTCTTTCCCCAACGAAATTCTCTATTCTACAAGCGCACTCATCTGGATAGGGTTACTCCATAGGCTCTTCCGTTTTCCTCCCACTTCTTTGCTATCAGCTGCTGAAGAGCTCCTAATGATGCCAGCCATCTACCTCCTGAATATCGTCATATTCACTTGGTAGCTGACTCCCATCATCGAGAGTTCCTCAAAGCACAAAGCAAGTAGCATTCGAGCATCGAAGAATACATAGGACTCCCTCTCTGCGATAACTCCACATTCTCGGCTCATCCTCGAAAGTACCACCGAACTCTATAACTCTACCCCTCATGGGTTCTAACTGGATACTCTCACTCATCACATACTCAAAAGCATAACAAATATAACAACGAGTCCTAGGCTAAGGCATCACAAATCAGGCCACTCTAGTCCTAACATATGAAATACCTAGCCTGTCTCTAGCATGCAATAATATCTCATAAAGTGCATCATACATATCTCATAACACAAAAGTAAGCGTATTTTGGGAAATCACCGTTCGGGCTCTGGCTGATTGTACACACTGCTCCTTCTTGCTTTCTCTTTGAACTCTTATTCACTTTTAGAAAATTATTTCTTTAAAAACTTTTCTTACTTCCTCAGTTTGAGTCCAGATTTACCCGAAGGCGCATCCGAATCCCTCAAACCAAGGCTCTGATACCAACTTGTAACACCGTAAATTTCAAGACAATTTTTTTTCATTTAAAATAATCATTTTATTCTTAGAAACACTTGTTTAAAATCTCATTCATAGTCGATTTACAAAACATGACTCCATTTTCACTTGCATAGAAAACCAGGATCCTCCAAAATATGACTCATTCTCTGGTGTGTACAATCAAGTCGGTGCTTTCCCGTGATACTGAAAGAAACCTGAAAAACATCACACAAAACACTGTAAGCACGAAGCTTAGTGAGTTCCCCAAAATACCACACATAACACATATTAGCCACTCGATGCTATAACTCTATGGGTCCGTGCACCCAAACTCTGTGAACCCTCAGGTTCTAACTCTGGGAACCTTCCGGTTCCAACTCTATAAACATGCACATCATAAATCACATAGAAATAATGCAGTACGACACATCACGTACTTATAGCATACAAATACTCTGATCACATAACTTTGGTTACCTACTCAAGGTAAAGTATAGTGAGAAGACTCACCTGGAAAGCAGAAAGCAGATATCCCCACACTTGAATCTCGAACTCTCCACCGCCTAACACGTAAGGCAAATACTCTCATGAATATAACTCTCGAGACTAGAATAAATCCTCTCATAACACCCTCTTATGGGTAAAAGACTATTTTACCTCTCTCTTGGCCCAAAGGCCACATCGCTGACCAAACCCTAAAAGTCAACGGCCAACCCTTGGTCGAAATCAAAGTCCTCAGTCTAAGTCAACCCCTGACTGACCCTACTCAGCGAGTCAACCCTGTGACTCGTCGAGTTCCCATAATCAGAACTTCACTCAATCTGCGACCTAACTCGCCGAGTCACCCCGAGACTCGCCGAGTCCAACAACTCTGAGTCCACTCGCACACGACTCACCGAGTCATCCCTCGACTCACCGATTCTCGAATCATCCAGAGAATATTTGGGACTCTTCGACAAGACTCGTCGAGTCCAAGAACAGACTCGCCGAGTCTACGGCTATCTTCAACCTACTCGCCGAGTTGTTCATACAACTCGCCGAGTTCCAGGCCATCTTCATCCAACTCATCGAGTCTTCCCATGTGACTTGCCGAGTACCACCGGTCTGATTACATTTTGAAGCATTCCAGGTGATGCAACTACTACAAGACATAGATCTAGTTTCCTACCACTCATCCATCACGTAAAGTGGCAAACTTTACCTGAATCCAAAGAGATATAAGCCGTTTGCACATTGGGGCTAGGGTTTGGGACATGTAAGCTTCACTAAACACTCCAACAGAGGGACTTTCATGCTCTCTGATTCTTCTCCCTTCCAGATCTGAGGTAGCAACCTCAGATCTAACCTCTAGACTTCCCATTTCATCCATAGACAATTTCTCACAAACCCCAAAATGAAGAAACAACATAACAACAGGTCGATAACGCGATATTACCTCTAAGTGATGCCCCAACTGCAATGCAATTCGAATCCAAGCAAAGCCCCTTGCTCCAAGCCTTCAATCTTCCCAAAATTCCTTCAACCATTACTTCTCCAAGCTCCAATCCACTCAACAATGGTGCTTCTCCGTGATTTAGGGTTTTCTGGGGCTCAAGGGGTGATAAAGAGGCTGGGAGGAAAACATAGTGATCTTTATATAAGGCTCAACCCCGAGAATTAGGGTTTTCTCCACTCAGCGCCTACTCGTCGAGTCCATTACACTGACTCGCTGAGTCGGCCACTTAACACGCGACCAAGTCGCGACTCTACTCGCCGAGTCCGCACATGGACTCGCCGAGTCACTCTTTCCCAATTTACTCTTTTAGCCCTTCAACTCTACTCTTGATATTTCGGGATGTTACAGAGATGAGCACCAAACCCGACACCCTTAAGCTTCTATTTATAGGGGGAGAATTTGGGTGCCACATCGTGGAAAAGGGTTGGCCACGTCGTGGTGGGCTGCCTTATCCTCTTCCATTGATGGGATGCCCTTAATCACTTGCCAGGTCGCAGCCAACTGTGTCACGTCGTGGCAGACCTGACAGCCTCGAATTTTGAGCCTTAAACTTGTAAAATCAGTAACTTTTGCGTACGAGCTTCGTTTTCGACGTTCTTTATTTGCACGCGTAGGTGAGAAAATACTCTACAACCCTCGTTTTGACTTCGTCGGCTAATTTTAAATTTATTTTTAATTATTTATTTTTAACGGGATGGGACTGGAAAAGCCCGTTAAAAATCCATAACTTCTTCATCCGACGTCTGTTTTTGCTAGACTTTTTACTGTTGCGCTACTTTGGTTGAGACCTTAGATTCTCATTTAGTTTGTTTTGACCAAAAGTCTCTCGATCTCTATTTCGAGTTTTTAGCTGTCTACTTCTATATCCGGATTTTGGAAAAATCATAACTTCCTTATACGAAGTCAGATTTGGACGTTCTTTTTATGTACACTCATGGTTTAATGATATCTACAACTTTCATTTAGATACTTAAGGCTAAAAGCTATTGTATTGAAACTTCACATTTTTCATTTAATCGGTGTTTTCGGTTTTGTCGGAAATCTTAGAATGGTCATAACTTCTTTGTTATAACTCGGATTTTAGTGTTCTTAGTATTTCTATAAACCTTGACACAATATCTAGCATAGTAGGTAACCCAATAGAGACTTTTGTACATTTTATTTTCGAAGTTAATTTCATTATTTCAAAAGTGGTTACAATACTTAACTTTTTAGGTCATTACATAGAGTCGAAATATCGGGTTGTGACATCATCCCCCCGTTAGAGGGAATTTCATCCCGAAATTTAATGTAAGAAAAACACTTGTGGATTAGGGAAAAAGATGTGGGTACTTGTGTTTCATCTGATCTTCACGTTCCTAGGTGTATTCAGGTCCTCGCTTTGCATTCCAGCGGACCTTCACGATGGGTATGCGACCTTGTTTTGTTCTTTTAATTTCCCTATCTATGATTTCAATTGGTTCTTCTATAAAGTGGAGAATCTCGTTGATTTCGATTTCATCTAGAGGAACGACGAGGGTCTCATCGGACAAACATTTCTTCAAGTTTGACACATGAAAGGTAGGATGTACGTTATCGAATTCTTGCGGTAGACGAAGTTTGTAGGCTACCGGGCGGATCCTTGCAAGGATCTCGAATGGTCTGATATACCTTGGGTTTAGTTTCCCACATTTTCAAAAACATATTTGTCCTTTCCAGGGCGAGATCTTCAATAGCACTTGGTCCCCAACCTGAAATTCCAAGGGTTTCCATCTTTTGTCTGCATAACTCTTTTGTCTGTCTCTTGAAGCCTTTAGTCGTTCCTGAATTTGTATAATCTTCTCGGTTGTTTCTCTTATGATTTCTAGGTTAGTGAGAATGTTTTCGGGTACTTGTCCCTTGGCTAGTTGTGTGTCACCCACTTCAGCCCAGCACAGTGGTGATCTGCACTTGCGGCCATAGAGGGCTTCGAATGGAGCAACTTTAATGCTCGCGTGATAACTATTGTTGTATGAAAATTCAACTAGTGGTAAATTTGTATCCCATGCTTTACCAAAATCTATTACACAAGCTCTTATCATATCTTCCAAGGTATGTATGGTCCTCTCACTTTGACCGTCAGTTTGTGGATGGTAAGCAGTACTCATGTCTAGTTTCGTTCCAAGAGATTTTTGTAGCGACTGCCAGAACTGTGAGATGAATCTACTATCTCTGTCAGAGATAATGGATATTGGCACACCATGTAGTCGTACAATCTCTCGGATGTATGTTCGAGCTAGCTTCTCCATCTTTTCGGTTTCCTTTATGGGTAGGAAGCGTGCGGATTTTGTTAATCTATCTACGATTACCCAGATGGTGTCTATCCTACCTGCAGTCATGGGTAATTTGGTTATGAAGTCCATGATTATCCATTCCCACTTCCACTCGGGTATTTCGGGTTGTTGTAGCAATCCCAATGGCTTTTGGTACTCTACCTTTACTTTGGCACAAGTTAGTCACTTGCCCACATAGGTAATGATCTTTGCTTTCATGTTCGGCCACCAATAGAGTTTCTTGAGGTCCAGATACATCTTGTCCAAACCTGGGTGCACGGAGTATCGAGTCTTATGAGCCTCATTCATGAACACGTCTCTGAATCCCCCAAACTTCGGTGTCTAGATCCGATCCACGAAGTAACGAACTCCGTCAACCTTGACTTCAAGATTCTTATCCATTCCCCTTAAGGCTTCACCTGCCACATTCTCTGTTCTCAAGGCTTCCCTCTGAGCTTCCTTGATTTGTGTGGACAGGTGTGAATGGATCGTCATGGTTAAGGATTTCACTCAGCGGCCAGAGCATTCCTTTCAGAGCATCAGCTACTACATTCGCTTTTCCTGGGTGATAACGAATCTCGCATTCGTAGTCATTCAGCAGTTCAACCCATTATCTTTGCCTCATGTCGAGTTCCTTTTGATTGAGAATGTGCTGAAGGCTATTGTGATCAGTGAAAATCATGCATTTCGTGCCATAGAGATAGTGTCTCCAAATCTTTAGCGCGAAAATGACTGATCTTAGTTCAAGATCATGTGTAGTGTAGTTGACATCGTGCGTCTTGAGTTATCTTGAGGCGTAGGCGATTACCTTTCCTCGTTGCATTAGAACACATCCAAGACCTTGATTATATGCATCACAGTAGACCACGAAGTCTTCTGTTCCTTCTGGTAAGGACAATATAGGTGTGTTGCATAGAGCTTGCTTCAGTGTTTGGAATGCAGCGTCTTGTCTTTCTTCCTAAATGAAAGTAACACCATTTTGGGTCAGGGTGGTAAGTGGTTTCACAATCTTCAAGAAGTTATGTATAAACCTTCGATAGTAGCCAGCATGGCCCAAGAATTTTCGGATTTCCATTGGGATTTTGGGAGCTGACCAGTTCTTGATTGCCTTGATTTTGGAGGGGTCCACGTGTATCTTGTCTTTGCTAACCATGTGACCTAGGAAATCTACTTTCCGAATCCAAAATTCTCACTTTGAGAATTTTGCGTATAGCTTTTCGTTTCTTAGAGTTTCCAAGATTTGTTGGAGGTGTTGACCATGTTCCTCTTTACTCTTTGAATAGATGAGTATATCGTCTATGAACACGATCAAAAATTTGTCCAGGAATGAACGATACACTCGATTCATTAAGTCCATGAACACTGCCGGTGCATTTGTTAATCCAAAGGGCATCACTACAAACTCGTAGTGACCATAACGAGTTCGAAAGGCTATTTTGGGAACATCTCCTTTCGAGACTCGCAACTGATGATACCCGGATCTCAAATCGATCTTTAAAAAATAATTTGCTCCTTGGAGTTGGTCGAACAAGTCGTCAATGCATGGTGAGGGATATCGGTTCTTGATAGTGAGCTTGTTGAGTTCCCGGTAATCGATGCACATGCGGAAAGATCCATCCTTCTTTTTTACGAACAGGACTGGTGCTCCCTAAGGTGAGAAGCTTGGCCTGATGAATCCTTTGTTAAGTAGTTAATTTAATTGGATGGATAATTCTTGCATCTCAGCTGGCGCCAGACGATACAACGACTTAGCTACTAGGGTAGCTCCGGGAATTAAATCGATCCTGAACTCGACCTGTGGTTCTAGTGGGACTCCTGGGAGATCTTCAGGGAAGAAATCGGGAAAATCGTAGACTTTTGGAATGTATTTGATGCCTTTTGTTTCTTTTTCCTTATATACCACGTGGGCTAAGAAGGCATGGTACTCCTTACAAAGGTATTTCTGGGATTTGACGCAAGAGATGATTTGTAAATTGGAACCAGGTTTGTCACCATAAATTACAAGAGTTTTGCCTTTTGGCATATTTAGGCGGACGACCCTTTCATGACAAAGTATATCGGCATGGTGCATGCTTAACCAATCCATACCGATGATGACATCAAAGCTTTTTATGGTGATTGGCATTAAGTCGATTCGAAATGAATGTTCGTTTAGCGTTAGGGTGCAGCCTATGTACATATCGTTTGTGCTTTCTGTTATACCATTTTCCATTTCAACTGTAAATATCTTATTGAGTGATTGAGGGTTCTGTTTTAGTATGTGTTTGAATTTATGACCCACAAAACTCCTTTCTGCACCACAATCAAAGAGTATGCATGCATAAGCATTATTGAGGAGAAACGTACCCGTAACCACCGTGGGATCAACTATTGCTTCGTTCTGCCCTATTTTCAGCACTCTTCTTATGCTGCCAACATCCCTTGACTTAGGGTTGTCTCTCTTGTAGTGTCCAGCCTTACCGTATCCATAACATGCCTGGCCCACCCCGACTCTAGGGACTTGGGTGATTGGTCGTGTCGGTGCCTTATAGAAATGGGCAGTGTGTCCTTTCTTCTTGCAATTGTTGCAGTGCATCTCCCGATAATTTCCTTTGTGATGGAAATGACATTTGTGACACTTTGGTAGGTTCCCCGCATATTGCTTTGCCGGTGCAGAGGTAACCGGAGCAGCAGTGGGGGTAGTAACGGCATGGACTGCCACTATTTGTTGCTTCTTGGAAGGTTCTTGCTCTAGCTTTTGTACTTCGCCCCTTAGACAGTACTCTTGCACAACCCCAAACCAGAACGGCAGAATCGTTCGAGGGCGGATGACTTCATGTAGTATCGTCACAATTGAATACATAGTAAAGAAAGTAATACAACCATCATATATATAATTTAAAAGTTTACATTGTTGAAAGGTACTTGTTTCAAAACAAATTACAATATGATGTCAAAATGAAACTAAACTGACGCCACGACGTCCCTTCTTCAAAAGCTGTTTGTTTACCTGTCTTACTGAATTCTTGAGAAATACAAGTAGTTTTGAAAGAGTAGATCAGCATTTAAGCTGGTGAGTTCATAAGTATTTAGTAACAATGTTTGTATGAAATAGAATGAAATGGTTTGTACATGTCTGAATGTTCCTAGAAAATCCCATATTTTCCACTATAGTAGATGGTAGTTTAATTGTTCCAAAACTTGTAATGCAATAGTGCTTTTCATGCCTGAAATAGTAGATTTATGTATAAATTGCTAAAGGAATTTAAAAAACCCCGTAAATCAATGTGTTTTTAATACTCTATGTGAGTCCTATAACCATGCTATTTGACCAAGATGCGTATAACCACGTTCTTCAAGCATTGAAAGGTTATGACGTTTGTCACCCCAGGCCTGCCGGCCTAGCTGTAGCTAACAGCTTAGGTGGGAGATTGTCAATCCCGTATAGATCTATACACAAGTATCACGCTCCCCCTACAAGGGATTTTGGTATAAAATACATGACTTAAAATGCATACTCGAAAATACGTGAAATGTCTCACAAAATTTAGTATAAAACAGATTTACATACAAAAATGTCCATTTGTTCTTGTGTATGAAAATATCTCTTTGATATAATGTTTCTAGTATGTAAATGTTCATGATTTTCTCGTAAACTATACCTATTATAGTTTTTCAAAATGTGTGTTTCGTTCGTATAGTAAACCCTAGTGTAATGCTCACTTGTTATGTAAAGTATAACATTTATAGTGATATAAATGATCACATATACTTAAAGTATAAACAAAGTGATTTATTCGTGTATATATATATAAACATGTTTTATTTCCAGAAGACAAGATATTATCGAGAATATACATTGCATACGAAAGTTCCCATGTAGTAGTTATGAATCACATATGATTTACTTGATAAAAAGAGTATATAGTGAAACTTTATGTTACACATGATAATAACCGTGTGTTTACTTGTATTCCCCATTTAAAACTGTATAAAAAGCGTTGATAAAACATTTGAAAGTGTAGTTTATAGGGGTATGAACTCATTTGATTGATGGGAGAAAGCGAGATGATAATCGAGCAGAACTTCGACTTGGAGGAGTTGATTTTCTCAGGATTCTCAGGAATCTCAGAAATCTTGGCAGTGTAGAACCTTCCTTTTGGAACGTGATTGTGAAAACCAGTGCTTCGGGATGGCTTATCAAGGAAATTATGCAGAGTAACAACACTTAGATAGAAAGAGCTGAGCACCAAACCCGACACCCTTAAGCTTCTATTTATATGGGAGAATTTGGATGCCATGTCGTGGCAAAGGGTTGGCCACGTCGTGGTAGGCTTCCTTATCCTCTTCCATTGATGGGATGCCCTCAGTCACTTGCTAGGTCGCGACCAGCTGTGTCGCGTCGTGGCACACCTATCAGCCTCGAATTTTGAGCCTTAAACTTGTAAAATCCGTAACGTTCGTGTCCGAGCTCCGAATTCGATGTTCTTTATATGCACGCGTAGGTGAGAATATACTCTACAACTCTCGTTTAGACTTTGTTGGGTAATTTTGAATCTATTTTTAATCATTTATTTTTAACTGTCCGGGACTAGAAAAGCCCGTTAAAAATCCATAACTTCCTCATCCGGCGTCCGTTTTTGATAGACTTTTTACCGTTGCGCTACTTTGGTTGAGACCTTCGATTCTCATTTAGGTTGTTTTGGCCAAAAGTCTCTCGATCTCTATTTCGAGTTTTTAGCTGTCTACTACTATATCCGGATTTTGGAAAAATCATAACTTCCTCATAAGAAGTCAGATTTGGACGTTATTTTTATGTACGCTCACAGTTTAATGATATCTATAACTTCCATTTCGATACTTAAGGCTAAAAACTATTCTATTGAAACTTCGTGTTTTTTATTTAATCGGTGTTGCCGGTTTTGTCGGAAATCTTAGAATGGTCATAACTTCTTCGTTATAACTCGGATTTTAGTGTTCTTAGTATTTCTGTAAACCTTGACACAATATCTAGCATAGTAGGTATCCCAATAGAGACTTTTGTACATTTTATTTTCAAAGTTAATTTCATTATTTCAAAAGTTGTTACAATACTTGACTTTTTAGGTCATTACATAGAGTCGAAATATCGGGTTGTCACATATAAGTTTAATAACTATAGTTGCAAGTATAATTACCAAATTAAATAGCAAATTGTAGTTACCAAAAGCTTTTGTCGAACTCTGACCCAGTCAGTGACATGTCCTTAGATAAGTGATAAAATATTCCTCCGTTCTACAAGATATCATATGGACATGAGACATGGATTATAATCATTCTCACAGTCAATGTGTTGTTTCCCGATTTCCGATTTATGACCACTGACTACAAACTGCAATTGAACACATCAACTTAGTTGAGGCTTGACCAAGCGCTTAGGGTGTCATCACTATGTCATCGAGGGGCCCACATATATCTCTTTTAACCCTTTAAGTTAAAAGGAACAGATAAAATTTGACTCATATACTTTCATACTTTACTCATTAACTCACACACAACAATACAATTTATAACATCAAGTTACTGATGCGTTTAGGTATTATCAATGCGCAACCGATTCGTAAACAAAAACTATATGTCTCCGTTTAAAGAATATAAGATATTATCATATCACTCACGATAAAATCCATGAAGTGATTCAAATGAGCGTGGGTTTAATCTAATACTCAAATCCTATTTCAGGAGTACTTATGAACACTACAGCAAACTTGTGCTATGTCTAAGCACTTAGACAATCTACAGACAAATTCATAACAATCTTAATTCACTACTTACTTCTAACGTATGACCGATTGTGGATGTTTGAATAACCTAGTTATTCGGGAAGTAACATGCGAAGTGAAACACAAGAATAACCTAATCTAATACGGTCTCAATCTTTTTAATATAAATAAAACACTAATTATTTAATAACCATATTAATTAGACCTTACTCATTGTATAATGTTTTGATCAATCAACTAAATACTTGAATTAAAACAATAGTCATCCCATGCTCCAAGCATGCACACTCTATTTATCTATGATCCTTCCTTTGTGAAATAGATCAATTTAACACATTTCCAATTATGTTTATTACAAAATTCCCTAATCCTTGTTATAAGTGTAAGAAGACATAATTCTTGCCACTACTAGAATATGTTAGAGTCTAAACTTACTTGCAATGTTCCCTTTTGTAATGTCAAGGTACCAAAGTCATAGAGAATTTTCCAGTGATATTTCAAAACAATCCACTAGAGATTTATTACAGAACAATTCCATGGAGATGAAGTCTCACATTCAAGGTACATTCCTTGAACATCCTTCTTGCATAAAAGTTTCTAACTCACACATAGATTATTAATATCCAACTCCTATTATTGAAATATTTCCATAATTTCCATATTACTATCCATTCTAAATAGAATCCGTTCTATTCAGAATTATATCAATATGGTCCATCCATTACTTATACTTTCAACTATCCCAAGCAACCAATCTTTGGTAAACCTTAGATTGTCCCTGACAGTTTAATAATTTTAGTCATATCCAGTTCTGGTGCTTTTTCCTTCTTAATGTCATAGGCATTTGAAAATCAGAGAGAGTGAATATTATAACATATGTGATCAATCCTATATCCAAAGCTTATGGGATTCGATACATAATGTCTTACATAAATACATGATAATTGATTCATCTTTTGCTATAATATTTCCACATATAGAATTTCTTATTTTGAAGCATTTCAACATGACATTCATATACGTTCATGTCTAAGTTCTATTAAAGTTTCAATCTAAACTTTTATATTTGAAATGAAGTATTGATGCCCTCTCCCTTAAGTCTTACTAAAGCAAAACAATTTCCAGATTTTGCGACTTTGCAAATTTAGAACTTTGTTTCCTATAAATAGCATCGCTAACTTGCACTACTTAAAATAATAATCATGCTTCCACCAGCATAACAATTATGTTCTTACCAGCATAACTATTATGCTCATACTAGCTTTGACATGTACTTAGGAATCAACTGGACTTCTAGAAATCAATACATATTGACTTTTCTTAACAAAGTTCAAATTTCTAATACGTGGTGCTTTGATAAGTCTTTTCCTAGACTTCTCAAGCTCATACACTGAAAGATCCCAACTTTCTTATTTCTGAAAGACCCAAACTTTCATACTTCACAATATTATTACACCAAAACTGTTGGGTTATGAGCATTCTAACACTCCTAAGTGTACATGAAACCCTAAATACCTTGGATCTATGTTTTCTCTATTAGACATGCAAATAAGATCTGTCTAAGGCTTTCATCCTAACTAGCATATTATGAAGTTCTTATACTACAAAGTACTAGTTAGATGACATACCTTTTGATGTAGCTTGATGTCTTCAAGCTTTAAGAGCTTAGCCCCAATAGTGTGGAAGCCTCAAGTCGAATCAAAAATCACCAAAACACCTTGGAAAACTTTAGAGAATATGGATACTTGGTTCTCTCTAGTGAAATCGGCTAGCCCTTCTTAGTGTACCACACTAGTGCAATTTCACCAACCAAGGACATCTTTATATAGTCTGGAAACTAGGGTTAAACCCATGACCTTTCATTTCATATGATCCATGGGTTAAAGACTTCATGGACTATCCATGAAAGCTTAGCCCAACCTAAATGAACTTGGCCCATTCCATATATATAAGAGTCCATATTTAATTAGTTCATTTTGATCACTTAATTAATCCTAAATTAAGTCTTGATCAATACTAATTAAATAATATGATTCCTTATTAATATATTATAACTTATAATATACTAATATAAATCATAAATTTACTATTCTCAAAAGACTATCCATATAAATTGTGTCGGTGAAGTGCAACCCAAATGGACCATGCTGAGTCAGGTCAAGTACATACCAAATATAGTTATGGACTTAGACATTAATCCAACAGTCTCCAACTTGGATAAGTCTAAAACTATTATTGAGTATGACTTCAAAACCTAACTGGCAATCGTAGCTCTTAAAGCTGTTGTTGAGCTCTGATCTTGTCAACGAACTTGTCCATTAGATAAGGGATCACATATTCCTCCATTCTAGATATCATATGGACTGAGACATGGATTATAATCATTCTCTCTATCCATTTGTTGTTTCCCGAATTCCGATTTATGACGACTCACTAATTGAACAAATCAAATCAGTCCTGGCCCGGCTGAGCACTTCCATTTGTCATCATCAAATCATCGAGGGGCCGAAAGATATCGCTTATATCCCGAAGGTAAAAGGAATGGATAAACTTCGACTCATATTTCTTGTTTTAGTACTTGTTGAATCATACACAAAGGCACGTTTTATAACACCGAGTTACCGAATGCGTTTTCGTGCAATCAATGTACAACCAACTCATAGTAACAACTCATATCTCTAGGTTTGAAGAATATAAGATATTATCATCTCATGATCACTCGTGATAAAATCCATGAAGTGATTCCAATGAGCGTGGGTTGAATCCAATACTCACAACTTATGAGCACTCATGAGTGTTGTAGCCCTTTGTCCAACACCTTAGACCTCTACAAGCTAACCCATGACAGTCTTAATTCATATCTACTTCCAACATATGACCGACTGTGGATGGTTTGAATAACTTAGTCATTCCGAAAGAATAACCTAGTTTATTCTGGAAGTCAAAACATGCAAAATGAAACACAATAATAATCGAATCCAATATGGTCTCAGAACTTATGAATATAAATAAAACACCTTTTATTTATCACCATATGATTACACATTATTCATTGTATACTGTTTCAGCTATCAACTTTATTCTTGAATTTAAAACAATAGTTGTCCCATGCTCCAAGCATGTACACTATGTTTTCTAAACACTATTCATGCCACACACCAAGTATGCATACTATGTTTGTCTATGATCTTTACTTTGTGAAATAGATCAATTGAACATAACTCCAATGATCATCTTTCTCAGTCCCAAATCCTTACTGCAAATGCAAGAATTCCAAACTCATGCCGTTTAGTGAAATCTGTTAGATTCTAAACTTATATGCATTGATCTTCTTGTAATGATTATGCACAAATTCAGAAAGACTTGGCACCAATCATTATAGAGTATTCCAAAGGAGATCAGCTCCTTGGAAACATCCTTCTTGCATTAAGTTTCCTAATCTCACACAGATTGAATAATTTCTAACTTTGAAACATTTCTAGATTCATTTTGACTATCACTTCTAAACAAGAGTTGCCTCCTTACAGATTATGTCAATATGGTCCTTCCAGAATTATCACTATACTTCCAACTGTCCTTGAGTACCAAATCTTTGGTAAACCATAGATCGTCCTCGACAATTGTTTAATCCTTTTAGTCATATCCAATTCTAGACCTTTTCCCTTCATAATGCCGCAGGCATTTGGAAAATTTTAGAACGGATGAATATAGCACATGTAGTCGATCCTATATCCGAAGCATATGGGACACGATTCATGATGTCTAACATAAAGACTACACCAGTTTTTTGCTATACTATTTCCATTTCAATTTTCCAAGTTCTCATAAATCAGATTATGAAAAGGGATGCCGTAATCATAATCGAATTTTTGAACGCAAATAATGGACCCATATACAGAATTTCCTTATGTTGAGCCATTCCAACATGAAATTCATATATATATATATATATATATCCTTGACTAAATACGATTAAAACCTCAATATAAGCTTTTAGATTTGAGATGAAGTATAATTTCCTTTCCCTTAATTATAGAAAAACAACTCTTTCCCAATTGAAACTTTGTTTTCTATAATTAACATTGCTAACTTGCAATCTTTATCATAATTATCATGCTCCCACTAACATGATGATTATGAGCTTAACACTTATGCTCCCACTAGCTTTGACATGTACTCAGAAATTAGCTGACTTTCTTACCAAAGATCAGATTTCTGATACTAGATTGTTTTGATAAAACTTTTATCAAAATCATACACCTTGCCTTAGATAGCACACTTGTGTGTCTGAACAATTTTAAGAACTATGAAAAGGGATTCTGTAATCATAGTCTCGATTGTTTAGACTTTTGCTACTTCTCACAAGTCCAGGTTACTGTGCCGGTAAACCACACATGCTCCACTAACGACTTTGAGAATGCAAATATTATAATTGCCATCTAGCTAAAATCTACTTAGTGAAAGAGTTTCCTCACCATCATTTTCATGAATCTGAGAGAAACCTTATGACACTTAGGTTTAATGGTGTATGTGTTCTTATCCATGTGAATTGTCAAAACCATAGTCACAAGACAAGGATAATGACAAATCCAAACTCATATGGACTTAACTCAATCTTGATTTCTTGCCATCTGGCAGCTCAAGGGCCTGTCATTGCTTCCAATTTGTTGCACAACCAATTGAGAACTCTAAGAACTCATATGCAAAGCCAACTTTAACTGGAATGCGCACAGAATATGTCAACATGATAGGTTATAAACCTCAAGTCGTGTGCAAGTGAAGAACTTCAGGTTTTATTCTTGATTAGTTCTTGAGACTTTCAAGACCTTTAAGACTCCAACTGTCCTCTCGACCTATAAGACTCCCTTGTCAAACATCTAAGAGATAGTGCGGATTCTAATCAAGACAAACACTTCACACAATTGGCCTTAGTTGGTCTTTGTTTTATCCAAAACATCACACCTTACCAATTTCAAATGTACAAGAATAGGAAACTTTTACTCTTACATTTGACAAGTGTTTTAAACCTTATTTAATACATGTCACTCAAATTACACTCTTGGAGTAAGACTCTAAGATTTGTATTGGAACGAAGTATGAATCGACTTCTTGATTTAACCATTTCAACAATTCAAGATTCCTCTTCTTAGTCATAAGAATGCACTAAGATTCCCATAGAGAAATAATTGTTCTATGGTTTCTTAATCATTAAGATGATCACAAAACTGATACTAAAGTACTCTCCCATCTTTTTAGATTTGAGAAACTTTTATCTTTCTGCCTAAGTTGATTCTTCTTATTCGCTCTGCCTTACATTGAAACCTTTTTCCAATGTCTCAGAGTTACATTTAAGCTTGTAAGTATAACCATATTTACTGAGCTTTAGTAAACTATGATGAATAATCTTATCAATCTTTTGTGGTGGACTTAATCAGTGCACAAGAATGTGTACTCGATCCCTTAGTCCATTACTTGACTCACACATCCATGTGAACAAGTAATTATTCTTAATTTTCCAATACTTGAAAGTTCTCATTTATCATGTTATACAACTTGCATGATTCCAAGTTCCGGTCCAATTGAAACTTGAGTGATGAGAATCTTTCCTTATTTGGTAAATTTAGACATTACCACAAATGAAAGAATCAATTTCATATTTCCACTCTTGCTATTGATGGAATCATATAAGCAACAAATTTTCCTCAAATGCCATTGTAAGGATATTTTAAAATAAATAAAATCAAAAAAAATATATTTTAAAACTTTGCGGAAAAAACTTATCCTTACAATCGATATGAAAACTTGTTGTTATCTATTCCTAAGCAATATCTCATAACTCCTAAGAAGTAGCTCAAGAATCCGATCTTCAAATTACGCGATAGAAATCCATCTACGCGATCAGATTCAACATATTCTTTCATTAAGTTTCTTCACTTTTCTTTGATTCTTAAAACATCACCATGTAACCCAGTCACATCATATATCAAGAATCTCATAATAGAAACTTAGCAGAGTTAGATAGTGGACTTTACCTGAAGTAGAGTCAGAGTAATTGACTTTAACATCATTAGGTAAATTTGGCAGCTTCGCAACTAAAGGGACCTTTGGCAATATAAACATATGGACCCTTTGATAATAATACACGGGACCATCTCAGACTTAGCCTTTCTCTTTACCATTTGGTCAACCGAGTTGACTATGGCCGATCCGTTTCCACTGGGAAGAGAGAGCTTTACTAGATATCCAATGTCATCATTGTCAATGTCCATAAAGTTTTAGGAAGTTGATCCTAGCAAATAGATAAGATCATTAAGGTTCTTGTCATAGTCTGTTTCATAGGTGTTCCAAAAGAACTCACTATGTGACTTAGAAAGTAGTTGAACCACCAACTTTCTCAAGACTTTGACACCCAACTCTCCCAGCTTGTCAATATGTGACTACATCTCCAAGATAAAATCACACCTATACCTTGCCTTGCCAATAGGGCTTGAGTGACCTTGAACTTGTGGGCTAGGGAGAATAATTGGAGGAGGTTAAAGAAGTATGATTTCCAAAGGACATCATCTTCATTTAGGAAAGCTTGTTTCAAGAGATTTGGGAAGATCATAGATGTGTAAACCAGACATCTTTTGGGAGATATTCAAGATAGTTGATCTAAAGTCCTTAATATGACACCCAATATGAAATATTAAGGCTAGGACCCAACAAGCTATTTTATAACTTAGAAGAGGGATGTCGTAATCTATGCTATAAAATATTTGAAGGTAGGTGAATGACGATTCACCAATTTCCACCAACATAAACGAAATGTATTATTAGGATTTAATTGGATTTGAAACTCCTATATCTGTTGAGAGTCATTGAACTGTTCAATGGCATGTTTCAATCTCGAGTGTGCCCTTCAGGTTTTGTGACTGGGATGCTGAGGATCACAAAACAAGGTGTGAAGTAACCATGCAAATTACTTGGTACCCATAAGTGTTTACCCCTCAATCGATGTGCCGGTTAACCACACACGCTCCATTGATACAATGATAAACATTAAGTTACCCTTTGCCTACCTTGTTAAATACGATTTAGTGTGCCGGTTAACCACACACGCTCCACTAACCGACTTAAACAAAGTGCAAAATGTAATTTCATGGATTAGCATCTTATTCACATTTTCCTAAGTAACTAAAATTGGGTATTATTAAGAGTTTAGTTACTTAGTATTTATCATTAATACTTTTAATGAAGGGAGAATTATAGTCCTGTCAAACCCGTTCGGCTAACAACCCTCCACCGGTCAAGGAAGCGGTGGGTGAGAGTGGACACCCATTAAACTACCATTTATAGGCAGTAACCTTATACCCCCCCCCCTTATAGACCGGCTTCGTGAATGAGGCCTACTAACAGTAAGACTGACTTTACTCTTATACATACATATATATATATATATATATATATATATATATATATATATATATATATATATATAAATATTATTAACTTATAATATTATAATGTATAAGGGTTGAATTTTAACTTTTAAAATTATTAGGGCTAACTTGGAATTAAAGTATTCATAAGTGAACACTTTTCAAATTCCAAAACTTGAGGGCAAGTTTTGAAATTATTCAAAACTAATTAATTCCATAACTTATGTGTTTAAAGTAGTTTTAATCCAAAAACTCTTCAAGTTCCATAACTTGAGGACAAGTTATGGAAGACTTTAAACTAATAAAAGAATGTTCCTTTTCATTATTTTATAAATTATGGAACTAATTAAGGTTACATTTTTTTTATTAATTATTTAATGAAGAGACTCTTGAACCTCCATAACTTGAGGACAAGTTATGGAGTCATAAAACAATTTAATGAGGAAGAAGAGTCTTCATTTTGTAACCTATGGCAACTTTTATGAGTTTTAAGATTCATAAATGTGACTTTTAAGTTACATAAACACATTTTATGAACTTCTTTTAGATTAATTTGGATTAAAACCAACTATCACATAACTTTTTCATTAATCTAAATTCACTCATAAAACAAGGTAACACAAAAAACTTTTGGTGATCCATAACTTATTCTTAAGTTATGGAATTCTTTAAAACATTAACACCAAATTTTGTAACTCCATAAAAACTTTGAATCAATTTTTTTTTAAAACCTTTTCATATCCATAACTTATGGAGGTTTAAAAAAATAAAACTCTTTAGATCAAACTTTTAAAACTAATAAAATAATCATATCATTTTATCTTTTACTAAATTTGACCTAATTCAACTCATATAGCAAATTATTCAAATTTTACAGATAATTAGTTTTTCACAAGAACAAGTAATTATCTTAAAATTTGACAAACTTCATGGTTTTTTTGTTCCTTTTTTTTCAACATTGAAAATAAAATATTTGCATCAATATAACAGAAAACAACCCGTGGCTCTGATACCACTGTTGGGTTATGAGCATTCTAACACTCCTAAGTGTACATGCAACCCTAAATACCTTGGATCTATGTTTTCTCTATTATACATGCAAATAAGATCTTTCCAAGGCTTTCATCCTAACTAGCATATTATGAAGTTATTATACTACAAAGTACTAGTTAGATGACATACCTTTTGATGTAGCTTGATGTCTTCAAGCTTTAAGAGCTTAGCCCCAATAGTGTGGAAGCCTCAAGTGGAATCACAAATCACCAAAACACCTTAGAGGACTTTAGAGAATATGGATACTTGGTTCTCTCTTGTGAAATCGGCTAGCCCTTCTTAGTGTACCACACTAGTGCAATTTCACCAACCAAGGACATCTTTATATAGTATGGAGACTAGGGTTAAACCCATGAGCTTTCATTTCATATGATCCATGGGTTAAAGACTCCATGGACTATCGATGAAAGCTTAGCCCAACCTAAATGAACTGGGCCCATTCCATATATATAAGAGTCCATATTTAATTAGTTCATTTTGATCACTTAATTAATCCTAAATTAAGTCTTGATCAATACTAATTAAATAATATGATTCCTTATTAATATATTAGAACTTATAATATACTAATATAAATCATAAATATACTATTCTCAAAAGACTATCCATATAAATTATGTCGGTGAAGTGCAACCCAAATGGACCATGCTGAGTCGGGTGAAGTACATACCAAATATAGTTATGGACTTATACATTAATCCAACAAAAACATGCTACTTGCATATTCATAAAAGCAATATTTTACATTGATAAAGTGGTTACAAACTACTGGATACAAACCGACTATTACAAAGTGTTATATATTACATAACTTCCCATGATATTGTAATTTATACAAACATAAGCTGAAGTAAAAAAAATATTAATACAAACCATTCTAAATCTCAAAACAGTATACGATCATACTGATTACTTATCTCCTGCAATTGTTAAACATAGATAGGGTAAGCGGTGACGCTTAGTGAGTTCAATAATAGATACAATATAACATTATGCCATATATATACTTCAATATGGAAGATTCAAAGAGAAAGAAAGAACAACAAAGTCATATGAGAATCATGTGTTAAGTTTTCCATATAAATCAATGACTTGATTCAAAGATATACAATCAACGAGAGATAACAATTTCCATACTTGATATACATCAATAAAGCTTTGGCCCAAATGGCATAGAAGACATACAATTTCTAATTAACATCTTGTTAGATTTTAGGCTTATAGTCATGTCAAACCATTTGCCAATGCCATAGAATAGAATTCATTCTCTTACGGAGACATGCTCTACATGGGCAGAGGCTACATACCAGTACCAATGTGAATCTAAGTCTTTTCACTAATTACATGGTCAAAGGTATTACTTTTGCTATAAAAATAGCGAATAAAATAACACGGGAAAATAACCTGGAATAATAACCTTAATACATAACATACAATTGTTCCTATGTATTGAACTTACCTTGATTAACCGGGGGTCAAAATAGTAATTTGGGTAGCACTTCGGCTTTAAATATGACTTTCTATGTTGAAAACCGGGAGCTTAATTGAAAATCGGGCTCTGCGAAGGTAGGGCTTGAAAACCGAAAGGATAAATTTTTCGGGCTTCTTGGGAAATTCAGGACGTGTTTCGGGTGTTAAATTTGATATCGGGGCTTCGGGGGAAGTCAAAATAGTGAAAATATGGAATTAGGGTGAAAAAGTGTCAAATTCCTCAAATTCCCCGGCAAATCTCGCAGCCACTATTTATAGTAGTGAGGTCCGGAGCTTCGGCCGAAGGGAGAAGGACACGCGGCTGCTAGAGCGAGGTTCGGAGGCCAGACGTCGCACATGCGAGGCTGCCAGGTGCGAGGCTCGGAAGGGTGACATGGGGCAAGGTGTAGGAGGTGTGTCAGCAGCTCGTAGGTGAGACGTTGCTCAATTCGGACACGCCACGTATGCGACACTCATAAGACTTCGGTTGGACCTCCCTTCGGTCCTATCACAATCCGACACGCATCATGTATGCGAGGCTCGTACGTGGTCAATTCCGAGCCATGCATGCGAAATTCCTTGGATTTTGTGCCGAAACTTCTAAAATCCAAAAGTTTCGCATACGGGCTCCGTTTTCGACGTTCTTTATTTGTACGCGTAGGCGGGAATATATTCTACAACTTTCGTTTGGTCTTCTTCGGCTAATTTTGACTTTATTTTTAACAAACCGGGATAGAAAAATCCGTTAAAAATTCATAACTTCTTTATCCGACATCCGTTTTCGTCAGACTTCTTATCGTTGTACTACAAATGATGAGACCTTCGATTCTTGTTTAGGTTGTATTGGCTAAATATCGCTCGATCTAAAATTCAAGTTTTTAGTTGTTTACTGCTATTCCAAAACTTAGAAAAATAATAACTTCCTTATACGAAGTCAGATTTTGGCATTCTTTTAATCGAACTTCTCGGTTTAATAAACACTACGACTTTCATTTAGATCACTAAGGCTAAAAAGTAGTTTATCAAAAACTCACTTTTTACGGCATTCGACGTCATGCCGGTTTTGTCGCGGTTCTTCGATTGGTCATAACTTATTCGTTATAACTCAGATTTTGACGAGTTTTTTGCGTACAAGTTTTAATGAGATTATCTACAATTTTAAATAATAAAATTTTACTTATTTCAGATTTTATATTTTTGCTAAATTTCACTATTTGACTTTTAATTGGAATCTCGTAAGACTTTCAATATTTTATGAGTGATTCTGGACATAGTTTTACTTAATTTCTAGTAAAAAGCATCTGTTAGAACACAACATTCAAATTCACATAATATTTCGTAATATTATTCATTACAAAATACGATTTCAAAACGTGTATGTTACAAATACCTCCTCCTTTTGAGGATTTCGTCCCCGAAATTACATCGAGTGTAATAAATGGGGATATTTTGCTTTTATCTCATTCTTATTCTCCCAAGTATAGTTTCGACCTTGATGGTTTTTCCACTTGACAAGCACCAATTCTACTTCTTTATTATGTAGCTTTGTTATTCTTTCATTCGCGATCTCTTTAAGTACTTCGACATATCTTAACTTATTATCCAATTTCACCTCGGATAATGGAACTATCTCATCGTAGATGCTCAAGCATTTTTGCAAATAACTCACATGAAACACATCATGTATACCTACCAAATATTCAGGCAATTCTAAGCAGTATGCTTGCTTTCCAATTCTTTGGATGATTTTGAAAGGTCCAACAAATCTAGGACTCAACTTTCCTTTCTTCCCAAATCGCATAAGGCCTTTCCATTTGGATACCTTCAGCATAACGGAATCACCCACTTTGAATTCTATGGGACATCTTCTCTTTTCTGTATAGGACTTTTGTCGATCTTGGGCCGCTTTCATTCTTTCTCGTACGATTTGAATCTTGTGGGTGGTGTCTTGAATCATTTCAGGGCCTCCAAGGATCTTCTGTCCTACATCACGCCAACATAATGGTGTACGGCATTTGCGACCATATAATGCTTCATATGGTGGCATTTTGATTGAAGTGTGGTAACTGTTATTATATGAAAATTCGACAAGAGGCAAGTATTTATCCCAGTTACCAACAAACTCCAAAACACATGCACAAAGCATATCTTCTATTGTTTGGATTGTTCTCTCTATCTGACCGTCTGTCTGGGGATGATAAGCTATGCTGAGGGCAACGCGAGATCCTAATTCACATTGTGTACTCGCCCAAAAGTGAGAAGTGAAGCGAGTATCGCGATCGGAAATGATCTTTAGTGGCACACCATTTCTTGCAACAATTTCATCTAAGTATACTTGTGCATATTTCTCCATTGGAGCCATTTCACGCATGGCGAAAAAATGTGCACTCTTAGTCAGGCGGTCGACGATTACCCAAATGCTATCATGCTTGTGACATCCCCAAAATCTCGGCCAGAAAAGACGGATTTTCATTTATGCTTTTAAAATAATTTCAGAGTAAATCCTTTTGATTTGAAAGAATTGCAGAATTTGTTCCCAAAAACAAAACATGATAAAACAATGTTTACCAAAGCATTTCATAAAAGAAATGTATTTTCATTATATAATCAAAACTCGGGGTGTCATGTTCCGATACAGACCAATAAGCATAAACGATAACATTACAAGTCGTTCAACAAATGTATACATATACAAACTTGTAAACAAAACAACTTGATGGTTCATCCATCTTACGCCCTTGCACCACTTCCTGTAATACAAATAAAACTGAGTGGGTCAGGCTTGGGAGCCTGATGAGCATATAGGATTTTCAACCCACAATTAATTATTATCAACCAATAATAACCCAATTACCCATTCCCGTTATTCTCACTTTATGTCCCTAAAATAACTAACACAAGGGACCTAGTCTAAGAATATTTCATCGGGGTGACAACACATGCTTCGGGGGTTCCTCAGCAATATAAGTCAAATAAGGCAACCATGAGGGGGATGGAATACAGCGAATGAACACCCAAGTTCATTAACACCTACAGGTTATGAGCCTGCTAGCGTTCCACTGGACTGTCTAGAAAAGTCCGTGGTCGTCATCTAAATTCCGCTAGATGACTGGATCAAAAAAAAACATCAAGGCCTCTCATCTGTTTATTACACACCAACTAGCTACCCATGTTCTACCCAACATATTAGTAGATAAAACATACTTTTTATACATATTTTCAAAACCTGTATAGCATGCTCAATCAATACATTTTCCACATAACAGATGAGGCACACACACACAATACGTATTTCATAGAGAAATAATCAAATCTATAAGATAGAAGAAAGTGAATATACATTCACACACATAACAACAAAATATACACATAACACGTATCTCGTATAAAATACTTCATAATTATGCGTTAGAAGAAAGTAACAACACATTCACACATATAAACAACAATATACTTAATACACTCAAACCATACTTGTATTATTATCGTGTTTATGAAAGGTAGTATACACTCACCTGATCAGAAGATGGTCGAACAGCACTACCACTTGCAAAAGTAGTAATCCTTTGCAGATCTGGAAGATCTCTACAAAAACCGAACTTCTCGTGCGCAGAGCTTCGGCTCGGAAACCGCACTTCTCGGGATCTTCGGGATCTCGAGACTTGCTTCGAGACTCGGGAATATTATCGGGGATTCGAGGTACTTCTGGCATGCAAATCGATGCAAAACAGGAGAGAGAAGAGAGAAAAATAGCAAAGAAACTCGGCAGCCTCGCATCCTATTTATAGGAGGCTGGAGCCTCCCAGTACGCGGGGCGTACTGCTCCGAAATCGTAAGCGGATGTATCATCCGAAGTCCTCGAGTGCGAGTGTCGACACTCTTCGTTGTACACGGTACCTCGGATCAGTCTGGTGACTCCTCTTCGGATAAGGCCGAATTTAATAATTAAATTTAATTATTAATTATTTAATAAACTTAGAAAATTCATATCTTCTTCATACGGACTCCGTTTTCGACGTTCTTTATATCCACGCGAAGGTGAGACCATGCTTTACAACTTTCGTTTAGACTCCGTTGGCTAATTTTGAATTTATTTTATTATTTATTTTTAATAGGCAGGGACAGAAAATTTTGTTATAAATTCATAACTTCTTCGTTTGACGTCCGTTCTCGCCTAACTTTTTATCGCTTTGATACTAACAATGAGATCTTCGATTCTCGTTTAGATCACTAAGGCTAAATATCGCTCTAACGTAAATTTCACTTTTTACGTCATTCAGCGTTGCCGGTTCTGTCGCGAAACTTTGACAGGTCATAACTTCCTCGTTATAACTCGGATTTTGGCGTTCTTTATATCTTCGGAAACCTTGTTTCAACTACTACAACATTATCTAAAGATATAAAGTTTATTTTACACTTCAATTTTGACGCTTATTTTTATTCTTAATTAATCAAACCACATAATTAAGCAATTAAGCACAAAACACATAATACTCAAATAATACACTTCTATTATTTCAAAACGGGTTACAAAGGTTAACCTAGACTATTACATTGCTAAAAATGGCAAGCCCAGAAACACAGGCATTACAATTCTCCCCACCTTAGGATGATTCCGTCCCCGGAATCACACCTCAACAAACAAATGCGGATAGCGACCCATCATGTCACTCTCCGTCTCCCAGGTGAGATTCGGCCCATTCGTGTGTTTCCATCGGACAAGAACTAACTTGACCATCTTGCGTCGCAACTTCTTAGTCTTTCGGTCAACAATTGCCTCTGGTTCTTCAATCAACCTTTTATTCTCATCGATTCTCAACTCCGAAAGTGGAATCATGTCGGGAACTTCCCCCGTGAACTTCCACAAATAACACACATGAAAAGTGTTATGAATTCCATTCAGTTCTTCTGGTAGTTCGAGCTTGTAAGCTTAGTTCCCAATCCTCTGAAGAACTTTAAACGGTCCAATAAACCTTGGACTTAATTTTTCCCTTTTCCCAAATCTTATAAGTCCCTTCCACGGCGAGACTTTAAGCAAAACCAAATCCCCAACTTCAAAAGTCATCGGTCTTTGCTTTTTGTCAGCATAGCTCTTTTGACGATCCTGAGCCGCTAACATTCTTTCCCTAATTATTTTCAACTTTTCAGCAGTTTGATGAACCATCTCCGGTCCCATAAACTGCTTTTCCCCAACCTCAAGGCAACAAGATGGCGTACGACACTTTTGTCCATACAAAGCTTGGTAAGGTGCCATCTTAATGCTCGAGTGAAAACTATTATTATAGGAAAGTTCTACCAGTGGTAAATGTTCATCCCAATTACCTAGGAATTCCAAGGTACATGCTCTCAGCATATCTTCAAGTGTTTGTATCGTTCTTTCACTTTGACCATCAGTCTGCGGATGGTAAGCTATACTTAAACATAACTTGGTACCCATTTCCTCTTGTAGACTTTTCCAAAACCTTGAGGTGAAACGACTATCACGATCCGACACAATTGTTAGCGGAACACCATGAAGTCTCACAATTTCTTTCACATAAGTTCGCAAGCTTTTCCATAGACCATTTCTCCATGGCTGCTATGAAATGCGCACTCTTAGTGAATCGATCGACGACCACCCAAATCATGTCGTGACCATTCTTTGTTCTGGGCAGTTTAGTGACAAAATCCATAGCAATGTCTTCCCACTTACATATGGGCACAGGTAAAGGTTCTAAACTCCCATACGGTTTCTGATGTTGTGTCTTGACTCTCGCACAAGTCACACACTCGGCCACATACTTTGCAACATCAAGCTTCATCGTCGGCCACCAGTAGTAGGGTTTTAGGTCCCTATACATTTTAGTGCTACCGAGATGAATCGAGTACATGGTCTTGTGAGCTTCTTCCAGCATAAGATCTTTGATTCCTCCTGTCTTAGGTATCCAAATCCGATCTTGGAACACCTTCAGTCCATGACTGTTTACACCGATCACCAACGTTTTGCCCAAACGTTCCTCCTTTCGGTCATTCTTCTCAGAAGCTTCCTCTTAAGCTTTCTTTATACTTTCCACAATGGTCGAGACAACTTCAATTTTCAATGCTCTTGGCCTTTTCCTTTCAATATTGACTTTCCGACTGAGAGCATCAGCAACAACATTAGCTTTACCGGGATGGTAAAGTATCTCACAGTCGTAGTCCTTGAGTAGTTCCAGCCAGCGTCGTTGCCTCATATTCAATTCCTTCTGATTGAAGAGATATTGGAGACTCTTATGATCAGTGAAAAGTTTGCACTTCGTGCCATAGAGGTAATGCCTCCATATTTTCAGAGCGAAAACTACCGCTGCCAACTCCAAATCATGAGTCGGGTAATTCTTTTCATGCTCTTTCAGCTGTCGAGACGCATATGCTATCACCTTTTCTCTTTGGGTCAAAACACAACCCAATCCGACCCCAGACGCATCGCTATAAACAGCGAAGTCTTCAACTCCATCGGGTAGAGAAAGTATCGGTGCCTCGCATAGCTTCTTCTTTAGCTTCTCGAATGCTTCTTTATGCTTATCACTCCAAGCATAAGTAGTTCCTTTGTGGGTCAAAGTTGTCAATGGAGTAGCAATCGAAGAAAAGCCTTGGATAAACCTTCGGTAATATCCGGCTAATCCTAAAAAGCTTCGGATCTCTGTGGGACTTTTCGGTTGTTCCCACTTCATTACAGCTTCAATCTTTGCTGGATCAACCATTATCCCTTCTTGGTTGACCACGTGACCCAAGAATTGGACTTCACGAATCCAAAAATTGCATTTGGAGAACTTAGCATACATCTTCTCCTTCTTCAAGACTTCTAACACTTCTCGCAAGTGTCTGCCATGCTCCTTTTGGCTTCTCGAGTAAATCAGAATGTCATCTATGAACACTATCACAGATTTATCACGGAACGGATTACAAACTCTATTCATTAAATCCATGAATGCTGCTGGAGCATTGGTTAGTCCAAACGACATGACCAAAAACTCGTAGTGTCCATATCGGGTTCTGAATGCGGTCTTCTCGATATCTTGCTCTCTTACTTTTAGCTGATGATATCCTGACCTAAGATCGATCTTCGAGAAATAGCTCGAACCTTGCAATTGATCAAACAGGTCATCAATCCTTGGCAACGGGTATCTATTCTTTATTGTTGCCTTGTTCAGCTCTCTGTAATCGATGCACATCCTCATACTTCCATCTTTCTTCTTCACAAATAACACCGGTGCTCCCCAGGGTGATGAACTAGGTCTAATGAAACCTTTGTCCAATAACTCCTGAAGTTGCATCATCAACTCCTTCATCTCCGTCGGTGCTAATCGATAAGGTGCTTTTGCAATTGGCGTTGTTCCTGGTAACAAGTCTATTCTGAACTCTACTTGTCTATCAGGTGGTAATCCAGGAAGATCTTCGGGAAATACTTCCGGATAATCACACACCACAGGAATACTCTGCATCACCTTCTTTTCCTTCTTAGCATCAATCACGAATGCTAAATATGATGTACATCCCTTGGTCAAACACTTTCTGGCTTTTATTAGGGAAATGATTCCATAATTTACTCGACGTTTGTCCCCATACACCATAAAAGAATTGTTGGGCTTAGAAGATTGCGTCTTTTGGGCTCGTTTGTTAATAATTCTTTGTATTACGGTTTGGGCCTGTCCAACCGTATGTCATTTATGCTTTGTATATAAGCTTATGCTTGCATGCATATTAGGTTAAGTTTTTAGAGATCTGAGAATACGATATTTTCCAGACGACTAAAGGTTTCTTTGATCATACTTGTAACCTTCCAATCCTCTACAGTTGATGTTCTTAATCGAGCTCTTCTGAGGATTTTGTTTTAATCATTCGACACGTTTGATTCATTCTTGTTCTATAATTTTACTGTGTTTATATCGTCATTGTTTTCATAACTTGTTCAAGATCTTTTCGATCTTCATAGATTAAAAAGAAACTTTAATCTTATCAATTGGTATCAGAGCAGGAGGCTGTGTAATTGATACACATCTTTTCTGTGAAAAAGATTATCATTAGGGTTTTTCCGCAATCATTAATATTTATTGAGCCGTCATCTTTATTGACGTATCTTGATATTTATTATTTTGCCCTAATCTGCTTTATTACAAGTCTGATCTTTGAACAGGTTTTTACGATCATAATGGACGCGACACAATCAAACGTTATCAATATTTCAAACAGCATTGGTTCGACGACAAGGATTCCGATCTTATACACCAACGATTATGAAGTATGGGCACATCATTTCGAAGACTACGTTATTGGGTCGGAGGAAAATGGGTATTTGATTTGGGAAGCCATCACCAACGGACCGTTTTCTCATTCTGCAACGTCCAGAGTCATTAAAACTCAAAAAGAATACAATGATCTGCTTAAGGATGTGAAAGACATTGCACAAGATGAAAAAGACAAGTTCCAATGCAATATCAAAGCACTAAGATTGATCCGGTTTGCCCTTCAGTCCGATACATTCAGATTGGTTAGCTCTTGCACGACGGCGAAGGATGTATGGGACAGACTTCGTGAATTGTATTCTACAGACGAAGATCTCGAACATTCTATTCAAACTCTGCTTCTATCTGAGTTTGGTGAATTTAGACAAGAGGCTGAAGAATCTGTAACCCAGACATTCGATCGCTTCAATCATCTTCTCAGCAAGATGATCAAACATGATATCGAAAGGAAGCTCATCGAACAGAAAGTTACATTCCTGAATGGTCTAAGGTCTGAGTGGAGAGCAGTAGTTTTCACAGTTAAAGCCCATGAGCAATTTAAATCATACTCTTTGGCGAAACTGGTGGGAATTCTCAAGTCTCAAGAGAAAAATGTGGTGCAAGAAAAGAATGTCGTTTCCGGTCTCGGTTCGTTGGCTCTCTTGTCAAAAAGTAAAGCCATTATGGAGGATGAAGACCTCAGCCTGGAAGAATATGATCTCACATCAGAAGATTATGCCTTGATGGTATCCAATCCCAAAAGGTTCATAAAGAAGAAATTTCCTAGCAACAAAAACCGAAACTGGCAGGGAAGTTACAGCTCAGAAAAGGTGGTTAATGAACCGAAAGTTGAGGAGCACAAGAAGGAACCGAAGGTTGACGGCGACTCTGGAGTGAGCTGTTTCTACTGTGGTGGGAAAAACCATTATGCTAAGGACTGTGTCCTCAAGAAAATGGCTGAGAAAGATGATGGAAACAATGAGGAAGCTGTGTTGCAGAAAAGGCTAGAAGAGTTGAGAAAGAAGAAGTCTGCTGCTAACCCACCTTGTAATGCCCTTATTGTGCAGGGTTCTGTTCCAGGTGATGAATTCGGTAGCACGGAAGTTTGGTCTACTGACTCAGAAGACGAGGAAGTGAGGCAGCCTACTCATGGAAAGGCGTTCGTGTCTAAGGAAGAAGGCAGTGGTGGTAAATGCCTTATGGTTTCTGACGTATCTCAATTGAGGGGATACAACACCGATGGAGGTCATGATGGACAGAATGCAAAGGAGGACATGTGCTTCACAGCCAAACCACTCAGCCAGCAGTTCAATGAGCTGGATGAACTGATAAAGAAGGTACAATCTGTTTTTATTTCATGCAAAGTACCATCATCCTCTTATGAGAAAGAACTAAAAAGTGTCAATTCAAGAATATCTCATCTAGATAGTAGCTTAACTCAAACTCGGGTCACAAATTCTAACCTAACTGATCAATTGAGCAGGGCTGCGTCGAAGAGTGAGGAGCGGAGAATGTGGATAGAGTTAAAGGAATCGGAATTAGTCAGAGTTAAAGATGAAAACATTTATTTGCAAAGAGACAATTTGAAATTGTTAAAACAACGAAATGTTTTTTGTTTAATTGCTAAACGTCTGTATTCTAATATTACTCAGCTCCACTTGGATTGTGAAATAGGCCAAAGAATTCACCGCATGATTTTGCCCTTCCTGGAATTTAAGGAAGATGAAATCGATGCCGAAGCTTATAACTGTGAAAGTGTGATATCGTCTGATGACATAAATCCCACCTACATGTACGGACTGGACAAAATTGAGTCCTTCATTAAATCTAAAGACCACAAGCTCATGCTTAAAAATCTTTTGGATGAAAATGACAGACTTAAACTAAGGACCGAAACCATGCAAAAATTTGACTCTTTAAACACCAAAGTAAGCTCAGAAAACAAAATTGATGTTGAAAATGCATCTGAGCTTGATGAGGATGACAATATGAGTGAAATTTCTGTAGAGGACACGGTTGACTGCTCAGAATTTATTAAAACCGAGCCAGAAAATCACAAGAATCTTATTTCTGAAAATTCGGTAGAGTTCGCTCGGTTGTCCCATCAAAAATCCCCAAAATTATTTGAGAAAGCTGTTGTGTATCAAAAGGTCAGGACTACTCCAAATCAAGTATACAAGGTAACAGGAGTAACTGAACATCAAACAGCCGAACTTGCAGCCATTGTAGATAAAGACAATGCTGATGGCTGTGATGAATACTTCTGGGAAGCTCCTATTGATAATGCAGACGAAACCATTGGTTTATCTGAACGAAATTCATGGAAGAGCAAAGGAAGATATATACCCGAACCTTTGAATAAGGCAAACAACTTCAGTGAGCCGAGCACTAGTGGTACAAAAGATACTCCTCAGAAGGATGTTCACTCACCAACAGAAACCATTCCTTCGGCTTCTTCAGCTCAAAATAATTCCACTGCAGTTCAAATGGAACCAATCAAGGGGTCAGCAAAAACAAAAGCAAATGTTCATCATCAACCATCTCAGATGCGGAACAGGAAGATAGAAAGGAACATCAGATACCGGAAGAACCTTTCGGAAAGGAAACAATTTTGGCGTTCCCAGAATGCATACTTCACTCATCAAGACAAGAATCTAAAGTATGAAGTCATTCCTGAAGAAAAGCTTGAAAGTCACAAAAACCGAAAGCCGAGGTTCGGTTCACAAAAGGACAACAACCGAAAGCAGAAGTTCGGTTCTGAAAAGGATATCAACCAGAACCAAAGGTTCTGTTCCAAAAGTCTCGAACCAAACACAAAGGTTCGGTTCTGAAGACAAAAGAGTTCAAAACTCTAAGGTCAGTCCCTCCAATGATCAAAAACAAAAGGGTCACCTAAAGTCTCCTTCTAAGTCTGATTCTTTTCATTCTTCCAATTCTTCTTCATCCTCAGTTTCATATCAATCTCGTTCTAAATCTCATTCATCAACTGAGTAAAAGTGGAAGCAGAAAGTCGATAAATCCACTCCAAAGACCGAATCTAACACTACTAATCTTAACAAAATAAAAGTGTACACCATTAAAAGGAAAGATAAAACAACTCTCGTAAAAAGAACTTTTCTTGTTGATATCTCTTTCATTGCTCCTGTTTCCATGCAAAGCTCACGTGGACCCAAGAAACTTTGGGTTCCTAAATCTCTCTAAATTTTGCAGGTTATAAGTGACGAACAGTTTGATGAAGAATGGTACATTGATAGTGGCTGCTCACGTCACATGACAGGAAGGAAAGAAGAGCTTAGGGAGTACAGATCGCTTGCAAATGGTGGCAACGTCAAGTTCGGAAACAATTCTTTCGGCACCATAAAAGGATACGGAATGATAACCAATGGAGATTTCTCGATAAGGAAGGTGGCATATGTGGAAGGACTCCAACACAACCTCATTAGTGTATCTCAACTGGTTGGAGGCACAGGTCTCAAAGTCTCATTCGATGATGAAGGTTCAGAGATTATAGAGAAAAAGTCAAATAAACTAATTCTCAAGTCAGAGCGAAAGGGTGAAATGTTTCCCTTAAACATGAAACCCATCAAAGGAAACCCAGCTGTATGCTTATTGTCAAAAGCGCAATCCGATGAAAGCTGGTTGTGGCACCGAAGATTATCTCATCTTAACTTCAAAGATATCAATCGTCTTGTTACAGGAGGTCATGTAAGGGGCCTTCCATTACTCAAGTTCGACAGGGATCATCTATGTGCTACATGCGAAATGGGAAAGCAGAGTCGTCAAAGTCATCCATCTATTATCAACACAAAAGTTGTTGAACCACTCGAATTAATTCATATTGATTTGTGTGGTCCTTCATCTATCGAAAGCATCGGTGGTAGCAAGTATATTCTTGTTATCGTTGACGACTTTTCTCGATTTACATGGGTGTTCTTTCTAAAGCTCAAATCTGAAGCGACTCAAAAACTGAAAACGTTTATTACGCAAATTGAAGTACAGCTCAAAAAGGTTGTTCGCAACATCCGAAGCGACAATGGTCTCGAATTCAAGAACAGGGAGTTTGAAGAGTTTCTTGCAGAGAAGGGAATTAGTCATAATTTCTCAGCTCCCTACACACCACAACAGAACGGAATAGTCGAAAGACGAAACCGATCCTTGTGTGAAGCTGCCCGAACTATGCTAAGTTTTGCTTCTTTACCTCTTTATTTTTGGGCTGATGCTATTTGTGCTGCTTGTTTTACACAGAACATGTCATATCTCAACAAAAGGTTCGCACTCACCCCATATGAGATATTGAACAACAGGAAGCCAAATGTGAAATTTTTTCATGTGTTCGGCTCAAGGTGTTTCATCTTCAACTCCAAAGAACACCGCAACAAGTTTGATGTCAAAGCCGACGAAGGAATTTTCCTAGGTTACTCTCTCACATCCAAGGCATACAGGGTCCTAAACAAGCGTTCAAGAAAAATTGAAGAGACGTATTATGTGACCTTTGACGACAACTATGTCAAGAAGCTGCAGGCTAAAGAAAATATCACTGGGGAAATCTTTCCTCCAAATGGCATGGGTACAGTCTCGGTTGCTAATCTATTCGAGACATTTCTGGAGCTCTTTGACGAACCAGAGAATGCTTCACTTTCTGAAGCTGGTGCAGCAGATAACAAAGTTGATCACATGGAGCAGATTGTTGAAGATGCTGCAAGGAGAATGTATGAAGAAGAATCAATCTGTAACGACTCTCCTTCCAACGAAGCTCAAATCGAGGGGGAGCCAAGTGCTCAAGTCGAGGGGGAGCCATGCACACAAGTCGAGGGGGAGCCATGCACACAAGACGAAGGGGAGCCATGCACACAAGTCGAGGGGGAGCCAAACGCTCAAGTCCAGGGGGAGTCAAATTCCACAACTTCAACCAAAGAGGTCTCAACACCAGCAAGCTCAGGTCCACTAGAATCACACGAACCTCATATCTTCCAAAGTACACCAACTGAGGTAGAACATGACGATGTGACACTCGGTTATGATAGCCAATCTGAACTAGAAGAAATAATCAATGCCGACTTAGACCCAACCGTTGATCCAAATTAACCTCCTCTTATCAAATGGACCAGAGATCATCCTGTCTCTCAGGTAGTTGGGGATGTATCTGAAAAGGTTCTGACCCGATCAAAACTGAAGGCAAAACAGACTTTCTTATTTTCAAAGGTAGAGTTTTGCATGTTCAATTCATTCGTATCAAAAGTTGAACCAAAGACAGTTAACACTGCTCTCGACCACTCTGATTGGGTTCAAGCAATGCAAGACGAGTTGTACGAATTTGAAAGAAACAAAGTCTGGCGCCTAATTCCAACTCCTCCAGATGCTTCGGTTGTTGGTCTCAAATGGGTCTTTAGGAACAAAATGGACAAGGAAGGTAATGTTATACGGAACAAGGCTCGTCTGGTGGTCAAGGGATATTGTCAAGAGGAAGGGATAGACTACGAAGAGACTTTCGCTCGAGTAGCTCGGCTAGAATCTGTTAGAATATTCCTAGATTATGCTGCTCACAAGAACTTTGAAGTTTTCCAAATGGACGTCAAGTGTGCATTTCTCAATGGAGAACTTGAAGAGACGGTGTACGTGGAGCAACCTCCTGGATTCGTGAACGAAAAGCATCCAAATCATTGCTATATTCTGGATAAAGCTGTGTACGGCCTTAAACAAGCTCCGAGAGCCTGGTATGAAACGCTTACAAAATTTTTAAAGATGTCTAAATTCAAACAAGGTTCGGTTGACCCAACCTTCTTTCGCAAAAAGGAAGGTAACCACCTTATGATAGTTCAAATTTATGTCGATGATATCATCTTTGGCTCCACAAATCCAAGCTTAACGGCTGAATTCAGAAAGCTGATGGAGACTAAGTTTGAAATGAGCTCAATGGGTCCTATTAACTTTTTCCTTGGTTTAAACATAAGACAGGGACCCGAAGGCATCTTTATTAATCAGGAAGCTTACACAAAGACTCTCCTAGCAAAGTTCGGTATGATGGGAGACTCAAAAGTAAAAGTCCCAATGGCATTCGGCACTAAGCTTACCCCATCTCTAGACAAACCAGCTGTTGATATCACGCTCTATCGTCAAATGATTGGATCGTTAATGTATCTTACTGCTAGCAGACCTGATATCATGTTTTCTGTGTGTTATTGTGCTCGATTTCAGGCAAACCCCCGTGAACCTCACATGCTTGCAGTGAAGAACATCCTCCGATATCTCAAGCGAACCACCTCCTTAGGTCTCTGGTATCCATCCAACTCAGGCTTCTTCGTTCAAGCCTATTCTGATGCTGACCTTGGAGGATGTGGACTCGACCGAAAAAGCACGACCGGTGGATGTCAATTTCTTGACAGGAAGTTAGTTAGCTGGCAATCCAAGAAACAGACATGCGTGTCGCTATCTACAGCCGAAGCAGAATACATTGCAGCCGCATCATGCACATCACAAGTGATTTGGATCCAAAGTCAACTTCGAGACTATGGACTCAATATGAAGAAGATCCCACTATATTGTGACTCCGAAAGTGCAATTAGGATTTGTCATAACCCAGTGCAACACTCCAAAACCAAACACATAGCACTACGGTATCACTTCATCAAAGATCATGTGGAAGATGGAAATGTCGAAGTTCACTTCGTAAGAACCACTGATCAGCTGGCTGACATCTTTACAAAAGCTCTTCCTGAAGCATCATTCAATCAGATATTGCAAGGCTTAGGCATGATGGTTGCAGAATCGGTCCCAAATCCTCATGTCTCTATTTAAAAAAAAAAAAAAAAAAAAAAAAAAAAAAAAAAAAAAAATCAAGAACCGAACCTAACAGACCGCTCGGTCACTCTCTGTTCTGGTAAAATTCAAGAACCGAACCTAACAGACCGCTCGGTTGCTCTCTGTTCTGGTCACATTCAAGAACTGAACCTAACAGACCGCTCGGTCACTCTCTGTTCTGGTAAAATTCAAGAACCGAACCTAACAGGCCGCTCTGTTACTCTCTGCTCTGGTACAATCAAGGAACCGAATCAACCAGACCGCTCGGTTACTCTCTGCTCTGGCAAAATCAAGGAACCGAACCTAGCAGAACGCTCTGTTGCTCTCTGCTCTAGTACAATCAAGGAACCGAATCCACCAGACCGCTCGGTTACTCTCTGCTCTGGCAAAATCAAAGAACCGAACCTAGCAGAATGCTCTGTTGCTCTCTGCTCTAGTAACATAACGGAACCAAATCAACCAAATCGCTCGGTCTCTCTCTGCCTCTACAATATAGGCGCTCATTCAATCAAACCGCTCGGTTCTTCCAAATCTCTGCTTCTTTTCTTTGTCTAAATTTTATTTTTTTTATTTCTTTTTCAGAAAATTCAAATTTAACAAAAATATTTTATCTTTCTGTTTTTATTTCTTTTTCAGAAAATTCAAATTTAACAAAAATATTTTATCTTTCTGTTTTTATTTCTTTTTCAGAAAATTAAAAATCAAAAATATTTTGTCTTTCAGTATTCATTTATCTCTAAGCAAATTTCAAAATTTCAAAAATATTTCATATTTCTAGTATATGTACTTCTTGCTCAAGTGAATACAAGTATCTTCTTATGGAACGTTCATCCAGGTATGTTTTTCTCTTATAAGACTAGTTAGACGTCCCTAGAAGCATGCTGCTGTATGTTGTCTCAAGCCTCTATGACCTTGAGCATGCCTTAATGATTCGATCAATACCTATCGTTTCTTCCCAATCAGGCTATTCTCTCATATTCGGTCTAGAGCTACCTTCTTTTACTCATCTGAAACATGAGTTGCTCTGCTTTGTCCCATTTATGTAGCAGAAGGTCCGTTCGGTCTCTTAACCATCTCTTCAACTTCTTCACTTACATTCGCTCCCCAAAGTAACCCTTGATGCTCTCGGTCTTTACCACTGAGGCTTATGGTTGCACAACATCTGAGTTCATGATCTTAGATTCGATTACCACGTTCTGAGTGAAACCCAAAATCCAACACCTAAATAGAATTGACGGTGAGTTATTAACTCAAGCTTTTACTTGGAAATCTTCTTTATGAGTGATCTTTTATGAAACTGTCTCGTCCTAAGACATTTCTTCCCAAAGAGATCCAGTTTAATTTATTTTGAGATTTCTGTCTATATCATTCCCATCACAGAATACTTCCCACCTACCGGTTCAACAGATCACATCAGTCTCACAGGTAACTCTACCAACACTTAGTTTTATGTCAAGACTTAATGTTTGGTTTGAGTTCAGCCACCTCTTAGCCATCATCAGAAGACGCCTTTCATTGTTTCTCTAAAAACAACTGATCGTATTTCTTGGGATACCACACAAACACTTCAGGTCTCTCTTGACTCTGAAGGAAGCGATTCTTGCCCGGAATCTTCTGCCTTCTGTCTTTTATTTAGACAACACGCACTACCAAACACATTAGATTTATTTCCTTGTCTTTCACACTCTTATGCACGGAATTGTTTTCCCACATTCTCATTACTGTTTGGCACATGGTTCTAAGTTTCAGTTGTAACCAAACAAGGGCACAAGGGATTTCAAACGGTACGAAAAAGATTTGGGCGCGTGCAAAGGATTCGTTTCAACCCCACGTGTGCTGACGTCTTCATTGAATACACCATAACTTCTAATCGCGCTTTTTCAGGCGACGTTTTGGGTTCCTCATCATCACAATTTTCTCTCTCCTGGGAACGGTATAAATAAGACGTGATCGTGTTCTTTGGCAGTTACCTCTCAAAGCATTATCTCTCTGAAAAAGTTGCCCCTGTTCATCTTCTTCCAAAAAAAAAAAAAAAAACTCAACAATGGCGACTTCTTCTTCCACTCACGATCAGTCTGCTTCTTCTTCTTTTCTTGCAATCAAACCAAATCAGAACATGATCATAGAGTTGTCTCCATACGTCTATGACTCATATATGCTCTACGTGGTGGAATGCCTCACATATTCCCCATTGGTATTGGCATTAACGCAGGTGGAGGCAGTTCCTATGTCCCTGCTATCTCAAGTCTACTCCACAGCAAGCTATGACAAACACAAAGACCGTATCTATTTCTCTATTCACGACAAGAAGACTTCCGTTTCCAAAGCACGGTTTTGCTCTCTTCTAGGGCTTGCCGTAGATGCGTCTGTTATTTCACCAGACTTCATCACAACCGCCCAGATTTTTAAGATGATGTACGAGATGGGATATACAGATGTTCTAACATCTGTTGGCAAAGTCAAGAAATCATGTCTTCCATCTCAGTGGAATGGATTGCTTACCCTTTTAATTAAGGGTTTAGCGGAGCGATGTGGTGGTTCCGACACCACTAGCAAAGGATTTCTCACAATGCTGTATGGGCTTTACAACGGGATCAATCTGGACTATGGGTCGATTCTCTGGTCTCAAGTGGTTCAGAGTCTCAACTCTACCGCAAGGCACTCAGAAATTTCATGCGCCAGGTTTTGGACCCTCATCACCAGGAGAGCCATCGATTCTCTTGACATCCCTGTCATGAAGGATGTTCTTATGGCTTCAATTGCCACATACCACACCAAGAAAATCATTCTCTCAGATCCAAGTAAGTTCCTCCACTATGGACTAATCCCTGAGTCCATGTACAGATGTGTCACGCCCCACAGCAAGATTATGGCGGACTACAGCTCCAGAACCCCCCTGCCTCCTAGGGTTCTTTCTGAGGAACAACGTGCAGCTCTTGAGGCTCTGGATCGGCCTGCTAACCGGGGCAAAAGAGCGAGCAAAAAGAAGAAGGCTGAGATGAAGGAACCCACACCCCAAACGGAGAAAAAGAGAAGGTCCTCCAAACGCAAATCCGAGGCAGAGGAACCTTCTCAGCCCAGAACGAAAAAGGTTAAGAAGATGGCTAAAAGAGCCAAAGGATCTCCTTCTGAATCAAAACAGAATGCACCATCCGAAACAGAAGATGTTGATCCTCAACCCGAAACTGCACCCGTTTCGTCTCCACAAAACTCACCTACCCCACCAGACGTTAATCCTCAACCCGAAACTGCACCCGTTTCGTCTCCACAAAACTCACCTACCTCACCTAAATCTCCCCAAATTACCAAATCTCCTTCTCCTCCTACTTCCCCAAAATTTCCAACCCCAAACCAATCACCCAAACAGAACATCTCAAGTTCTGTTCCAACATCAATTCCCCAAACCACAACCGAAACCACTATTCCTTTCACCATTTCTCAACCTTTATCTTCTATCTCCCAACCTATTATCACAGAATCTATCACCATAACCACAACCCAACCACCAGTAACGGTCAACGTATCTGATACGGGGGCTGCTTCTGTGGTTGAAACCCCGGTCATCAACCCTCAATCCTCCCCTTCTCCATCTTCCAACTCCGGTGCTACCCTAGGGGGTGATGATGATGAATTTGATTCCATCTATTACAGCCCTTACCGGATCCCTACCGACACCGATACAGATACCCCTGTGTCAAGTCAGCAACTTCAAGAGATTCACGCAAAACTCGACAGTCTGCTGGCTGACAGTAAAGCATATGGGGGTGCTGTGCTGAAGGCTTTCATCGAGTCAGCAATCCAGACTTACACCGAAGCCTTGGATCGCTCCACTGATGCTGTAGACAATTCAGCAGCCTCATGCTCCAAAGCCACTAAGGAAGTTTCTGAGGTTGTTCATACAACTCAGATCTTTCTTGATTCTCTCAAGGCTCATGCTGATTCAAATGCTTCCAAATTTCAAGCGTCAGTAGACTCGTTCGCAGCCACCCTTCAGGGAGAAACCAGGAAATTTGAGGCTCTGCGTGCTGACCTCAAAACTGAATCCACTACAATTCTCAAATCTTTGGATTCACGTTTTGCCTCTTTAGCAGCCGAGAGCACCCTGAAGGAAGAAGTTATCAAGCACCAGGCAACTATTGACTTACAGAAAGTTCAACTGGCCCAGGCACAACAAGAAATCACTTTACTTCAAACTCAACGAGCAGTTCTTCAGAGTTGCGCTGGTGACGTTAAAAATATGTTAACCGGTGTTCTTGACTCCCATGATCCCTTCCTAACCCTCACTGTTCGTTAGCATCTCCAGGCGAAACTCCTTCCGGCGATCACTATCCTAAGTGAAATGAAGGGTGTCTCGGAGAAGCATGTTCTTCCGAGACAAGGGGGAGAGGAAGGTATGTCCAAACAAGAACCGAAGGGTAATGTAGCTTCGGGTTCTGGTAAACATGTCCTAGTTGAGAGCGAATCAGAATCAGATGAAACCATTACTGAAGCTCTTCAACGCAAGAAACGGGACAGAGAGCTTGATGAAACATTGAAGATAGCTCGTGAGGCAGAAGCCAGAGAAAGGAAAATCCGGGAGGATGAGGAGGCAATTCAAGCTAAAAAGACTCTGTTCCAAAATTGGGACAGAGACACACTCATCACTCAAGCAATTGAGTTTCCTTCTATTTATTGGTTGGAACCGATTGCATCTTTTGAGTGTGAAAACTCCAAAGACTCGCAGTTCGACATGCCCATTACGCGTAAAGCCTTCACTTTTCACTGCTTTGATGTCACTGCAAATGTCCCTCATCCGAACCCGAAGGTTGACAGGGAGCTTATCGATTTCTATCTGAAATTCGGTCAACCTCAGTACTTGACTTGGAGTGCCCAGAAAATTATAAGAGTCAAGGTACTGAAACCAACCCAGGCTGGGAAATTTGTAAACGTCAATTTCAAAATCAACAGAGGAACTGCCAACACCGAACATCTTATTTCTCTGGCAGATCTTCCCAGTCTGAACCCCCACGATTGGATCTTGCTATACAACATTCTTCTCTCCAACCAGAGAGAATATGAACCAATTCTTTCTCATCTTAAAAGAATGTTGGCTTCATATGTCCATGAGCTAGCCACTATGGATCAGGAAATAGCAAAGGTAATGAATAAGAAACCGACTGTCAAGCCCACTTCCAAAACCGGAGATGTCCATAAAATGAAGTTGGGGCAGATTGATTCTTCCAATCTGACAGTTATGTTCACAAGGGGGGATAAGCACAAGTTTCTGTTTGCGTTGGTAGACAAGCATCTGTTCTCTACAGAGTGTCTGGAGCACATCATCAATATCATTCACCGATGCAAACAGAATACAACAGCAGATAAGAAGAACTTTACAGATATGCTTCGTTGGTATATTACCTTCAGGCATCATATTCTAGCTTTGATACCGAAAATTTTTCAAACGGTAAAGAAGCCATCTGCTTTGAAGACAGAGTGAAGATCTCACCCCAAATTGACGCAAAGGGGGAGATTGTTGGGCTTAGAAGATTGCGTCTTTTGGGCTCGTTTGTTAATAATTCTTTGTATTACGGTTTGGGCCTGTCCAACCGTATGTCATTTATGCTTTGTATATAAGCTTATGCTTGCATGCATATTAGGTTAAGTTTTTAGAGATCTGAGAATACGATATTTTCCAGACGACTAAAGGTTTCTTTGATCATACTTGTAACCTTCCAATCCTCTACAGTTGATGTTCTTAATCGAGCTCTTCTGAGGATTTTGTTTTAATCATTCGACACGTTTGATTCATTCTTGTTCTATAATTTTACTGTGTTTATATCGTCATTGTTTTCATAACTTGTTCAAGATCTTTTCGATCTTCATAGATTAAAAAGAAACTTTAATCTTATCAAGAATCTTTTCCAGGCAGGTTTACTTTAACTATCTTCTTCTTGCACAATATCTCAGCATCATTGGCACTAAGCCAATCCATTACCAACACGATGTTGAAACCATTAAGTTTGATAGGTAATAATTTTTCGTGAAACTTATTCCCATTAAGGTCGATTAAGATGTTTTTCATACGATGGCTAACAGGTACAAACTTGCCACTAGCAACTTCGACTAATAAAGCATTATCTAGTCTATCAACAGGCAAGGCTAGTTTTCTACCAAATTCATGCGATATAAAGGAGTAGTTGGCTCCAGAATCAAATAAAATTTGGGCATGCAATATGTTTACGAGAAAGGTACCTAAAGCGACATCAGCTTCATCTTTAGCAGCTTCCAGTGTCATCTGGAATGCTCTCGCCTTTGGCTTTGGTGGAATGTTAGGCTTAGCTGCCTCCTTCTTCTTCGGACAGTCTTTCAAAATGTGCCCCTCTTCATTACAACCGAAACACATCCTTTTGTTGTTCGGACATTCATTGGCAAAATATCCAACCTTTCCACACTTGTAGTAGGTTACATCCTCGCTACATTTCCCAAAGTGCTTTTTCTTACTCTTATCACACCACTTCGCTTCGCCTCCTTTTCCTCCACCAAACTTTTTCGAATCAGATTTCGAAAATTTTCTTTTCTTACCGGAACCAGATGTTCCCTCAAAATTTGTCTTCTCACCAACCTCAACCTTGTTGGTGGTTCTCCCTTTAATCATGTTCTCAATAGACTTGGCAGCCCAAATAGCTACCTCTAGAGTATGTGCCTGACGTACTGGCACCTCGTACTCCCATGGGAGTCCCTTCGCATACCGGTCCACCTTTGTCAGCTCATCAGGAATGATACGCAAGGCAAACTCCATCTTATCGGTTAAGTTATTGGTGCATTCATCAACTGACATGCTACCTTTCGTCAATGTCAGAAACTTGTTCTCTAGTTCCAATAGATTTTGAGCCGAGCAGAACTTGCACTTGAACTGCACCAAGAACTCTGCCCATGTCAATTGCAGTGGCTCATTTGGGCTTAAAGTCTTCCCTAGAGTATTCCACCAACAAACGGCTCCACCACGGAATTGACGCACTGCATAGATGGTCTGCAACTTGCCTCTACAGCCACAAGTCATGAAGGCTAACTCCATTTCAGAGATCCAATCCATCACTCCTATCGGGTCCTCCTTTCCATTGAAGGTTGATGGTTTGCAAGTTAGAAAATCCTTGTACTTGCATCCCATTCCATCATTCCTTCCATCATGGTTGTCTCGACTAACTATCGGTGGGTTGGCTTGACCAACAAACCCACTAAAGTTTCCACCTTCCGAGTGCCCTTCATTTAATTCAGGCTCTTCCACACGAATTGACAGTTCTTCACAATTCTGTTGAAGCAACCATCTAGTTTCATCCATATGATGATCCAACATTGTTTGAATCATCATTTGCACACCAACCATGGTTATTGGCTCAAGTGCTGCTGTTACGACAGGTCTTTGTTCAATCACTGGTGGTTGATTCTTGTTTTCATCAGCATTTCCAACTCCACTTCTTGTTCTCACCATTTTTGATCTACACACCGAATAAGGTGAAATTAGATCCTCATTCACGATAGATATTCAAATCATCCTTATCACTCCGAAACATTTACATGCTAGTTCTAATATTGTAGACGTACGCTTAGAATCCTACACACATAAAGTTTCTAGATCCGGTCGGCAACAGACCATAGATCCGAACACATAATATCATATATGGCAACATATAACATTTAGCACATAAAGCATTTTAGGCAACTTTCCTAAAATAAACTAGTGCTCGTGTCTAAAATATAACAGACACACTTCTCAAAATTTCACTTAGCATTCTAAGTTTAAGTCTAGAAATCCTACAAATTCCTAGTTCGCTTAAACTAATGCTCTGATACCAACTATGACATCCCCAAAATCCCTGCCAGAAAAGTCCGATTTTCATTTATGCTTTTAAAATAATTTCAGAGTAAATCCTTTTGATTTGAAAGAGTTGCGGAATTTGTTCCCAAAAACAAAACATGTTAAAACAATGTTTACCAAAGCATTTCATAAAAGAAATGTATTTTCATTATATAATCAACACTCGGGGTGTCATGTTCCGATACATAACAATAAGCATAAACGGTAACAACATATTCACACATATAAACAACAATATACTTAATACACTCAAACCATACTTGTATTATTATCGTGTTTATGAAAAGTAGTATACACTCACCTGATCAGAAGATGATCGGACAACATTACGACTTGCAAAAGTAGTAATCCTTTGCAGATCTGGAAGATCTCTACAAAAATCGAACTTCTCGTGGGCAGAGCTTCGGCTCGGAAACTGCACTTCTCGGGATCTTCGGGATCTCAGGACTTGCTTCGGGACTCGGGAATATTACCGGGGCTTCGAGGTACTTCTGGCACGCAAATCGATGAAAAACGGGAGAGAGAAGAGAGAAAAATAGCAAAGAAACTCGGCAGCCTCGCATCCTATTTATAAGAGGCTGGAGCCTCCCAGTACGCGGGGCGTACTGCTCCGAAGTCCTCGAGTGCGAGTGTCGACACTCTTCGCTGTACGGGGGCATACATGAGTACGCGGGGCGTACCTCGGATCAGTCTGGAGACTCGTCTTCGGATAAGGCCGGATTTAATAATTAAATTTAATTATTAATTATTTAATAAACTTAGAAAATTCATATCTTCTTCATAAGAACTCCGTTTTCGACGTTTTTTATATCCACGCGAAGGTGAGACCACGCTCTACAACTTTCATTTGGACTCCGTTGGCTAATTTTGAATTTATTTTTATTATTTATTTTTAATAGGCAGGGACAGAATATTTCGTTATAAATTCATAACTCCTTCGTTTGATGTCCGTTCTCGCCTAACTTTTTATCGCTTTGATACTAACAACAAGATCTTCGATTCTCGTTTAGATCACTAAGGCTAAATATCGCTCTAACGTAAATTTCACTTTTTACGTCATTCAGCGTTGCCGGTTCTGTCGCGAAACTTTGACAGGTCGTAACTTCCTCGTTATAACTCGGATTTCGGCATTCTTTATATCTTCGGAAACCTTGTTTCAACTACTACAACATTATCTAAAGATATAAAGTTTATTTTACACTTCAATTTTGACGCTTATTTTTATTCTTAATTAATCAAACCACATAATTAAGCAATTAAGCACAAAACACATAATACTCAAATAATACACTTCTATTATTTCAAAACAGGTTACAAAGGTTAACCTAGACTATTACATTGCTAAAAATGGAAAGCCCAGAAACACAGGTGTTACAATGCTGTCTAGCATACTTTGGCAATTTGGTAATAAAATCCATCGACAACTCTTCCCATTTTCATACAGGAACACTAAGGTTTTCTGGAGTTCCGTAAGGCTTTTGGTGCTCTATTTTGACTTGTAAGCATACTAAGCATTCTTGCACACATCGTCCAATGTCTCTCTTTAATCCAGACCACCAATAATCAGCTCTTACATCATAGTACCGTCTACTAGTACCAGGATGTATTGATAGCTTAGACTTATGAGCTTCATCTAAAATCTTCAATCTTAATCCACCAATCTTTGGAATCAATAGACGATTCTTAAATACTTTTAATCCTCATGGATCATCAAGTAAAACATCAGCATAATGTACCATTCCTTCTTTCTTCACATTTCTGGCTTTAAGGCCTCAACTTACCACTTCTCTAGTTCATCAAGAATAGTGAACTTCACCATAGTATGAGTAATAGTATAACACATACTATTACGATAAACCTTCTTGCTAAGTGCATTTGCAACCACATTAGCTTTTCCAGGATGGTACAGGATTTTGCAGACATAGTCTTTGATTAGCTCCATGGCTCGTTGTTGTCTCATATTTAAAGTTTGCTGACTAAATATATACTTGAGACTCTTGTGGTCAGTAAAAAATTGGCATTTCGTACCAAAAAGATAATGCCTCCAAAGTTTTAGGGCAAATACCACTACAACAAGTTCGAGATCATGGGTGGGATAATTCTTCTCATAATCTTTCAGTTTTCTTGATGCATAGGCTATCACCTTACCACGTTGCATCAACACACAACCGAGTCCCAATCTTAAAGCATCGCTATACACAGAGAAATCATCATCACCTTCTGGAAGTGATAAGATGGAAGCCTGAGTCAAAAGATCTTTTACAATTGAGAAAGCTTTTTCTTGGGCTTCACCCCCATTCGAACTTTGCTTCCTTTCGAGTAAGACTAGTGAGAGGTACAAGTATACCAGAAAAGTCTTTAATGAATCTTTGGTAATAACCTGCAAGACCCATGAAACTATGAATTTCGGAAGCATTACAAGGAACTTCCCAATTCATCATATCCGTGAATACAACAGGAGCATTTGTCAGACCGAATGGCATGACAAGGAATTCGAAATGCCCATAACGAGTACGGAAAACAGTCTTCGGTACATCCTGGTCTTGTACTTTCAACAGATGATAGCCAGACCTCAAATCAATCTTTAAGAAATAGCTAATGCTCTGAAGTTGATCGAACAAATCATCGATGCAAGGTAGTGGGTACTTGTTCTTGATAGTCACCTTGTTCAGCTCACGATAATCAATGCACATCCGCATTGATCCATCCTTCTTCTTGACAAACAATACCGGAGCACCCCAAGAAGAGGTACTCAGTCGGATAAATCCTTTGTCAAGTAATTCTTGTAGTTGGATCATCATTTCTTTCATCTCGGCTGGCGCAAGAGGATAAGGGGTCTTTGCAATTGGAGCAGCAACAGGCACAAGGTCAATTCAGAATTCTACTTGCCTTTCCGGAGGAACTCCAGGCAGGTCATTGGGGAAAACATCAAGATATTCGTTAACAATGGGAACATCATTTACAGTTTTATTCTCCTTTCGTGAGATGTCAATTGTATAGGACAGATAGATAGGGTAACCCTTCGATATAAATTTACGAGCTTTGAGGAAAGAGATTATTTTTAAGATATTTTGCTCACCGTAGATATGAATAGGATCTTCCCCTTCAATAGGAATGCGTACCATCTTTTCATAACACAAGAGTTCTGCATGGTTCTTTGACAATTCTAACATCCCGAATTCCCAGGTATTAGTTATTTTGCATTTTTTGGTGATTTGTGAGGAGACTCGGTGAGTTAGAGCCCAAACTTGCTGAGTATGATCGCGGTTATGGGCGCGGGTTCGCGTTCGGACTCGGCGAGTCCAAAAGTGGACTCGGCGAGTCCACGCTGTTTAATGAAACCCTAATTTCCAGGGTATGAGACTTATTTAAAGGGGCTTATGGTCGTCATTTTCGGCCACCAACCCCAGAGAGAACCCTAAAGAGTCTTTGAGCGTTTTGTGAGAGAGAAGAGGAAGATCCTTGATTAATTATGGGTGTTTTGCTTAGAGAAGGTGACCAAGGCAAGAGGATACCAAAGAAGGTGCTAATCTAGTGATTTTTGAGCTCAGAGACTTCATTTGAGGTAATCATTCGTTCCTTTCTCAGTCCTTGGTGTAAATCTTAGAGATAGGGTTTCTTTGTGGCCTTTTTGGAATGATCCATGGGGTAAATGGCCTCTTCTCATGTTGATTCTTTAGATCTGGACCAAAAGAGGTCCAAAGACCCTTTTTCCTCAAGCTTTATGAGTGTTAATGGAGGCCATGAGCTTAGAATAGAATTCTAGAGACCATATCTTCAAATAAGGCCTTTAAACCTTTGCATGGGCACCAAGATAGTAACTTTACGTGATGAATGAGCTTGGAAGTACTGGATCTATGAGTTATTAGAACGGATTTGACCTCAGGAGTGAGTTTGAGTTGATGCATGGCATAGACTCTCCGAGTCTGAAGAACAGACTCGGTGAGTAGCATGAAGATTGTCCATAACCACTCAGCAAGTGGTCTTGCTGAGTTAAGGGGTTGACTCAGTGAGTCAAGGAGAGTCAGAGAGGATTGACGGGTGGACTGAGTCAAGCCGGAACTCGCCGAGTTCTTCCTGAGACTCGGCGAGTTGAGTCGTGGTGGCCCTGCGACTTATGCCAGGTGGAACTCGTCGAGTTAGGAAAACACTCGACGTGTCGAGAGAGGATCCCAGGGAATTAGTGGACACATGTAGACTCGCCGAGTCGCCCTAGTGTACTCACCGAGTCCGGTCAAAGTTGATCGTTGACCATGTTGACCTTTAGGGTTGAGTTCAGTTGTATTTATGGGTGTATTATCTTGGGTGATTAGGCGGAGGCTAGATCACGTTTGTTACGAGGCAGATAGTTATCAAGATACGCGAGGTGAGTCTTCTCACTATACTTTACCTTGAGTAGGTAATTAGAGTTATGGGATACAGTGTTTGTGTGCTATATATGTGTTATGTGTTGCACTGCATTATTCTATGTGATTTATGTTGTGCATGTTTACAGAGTTAGAACCTGAGGGTTCACAGAGTTTGGGTGCACGGACCCACAGAGTTATAGCCTCGAGTGGCTAATATGTGTTATATGTGGTATTTTGGGGAACTCACTAAGCTTTGTGCTTACAGTGTTTGTTGTTATTTGTTTCAGGTACTAGTGACGACCGTGGGAAGGCGCCGGCTTGATCAGTACACACACGGGATTTTTATGTTATGAGATCTTGGGATTTTTTTATGACATGGATTGAATTTTAAACATGGGTGCTTTACGAATATCAAATGAATTATGTTTCTATAAAATCCAAAAAAAAAAAATTGTCTTGAAATTTTACGGTGTTTCAAGTTGGTATCAGAGCCTTGGTTTGAGGGATTCGGGTACACCTTCAGGAGTATTTGAACTCAAACTGAGGATTTGGAAAATATTTCCAAAAGAGAACCAAATTTTCTAAAAGAAGTAAAAGATTTTTAGAGAATCTCAGAGTAGAAACGTGTGTACGATTAGTCAGCGCCCGAATGGTGATTTCCCAAAATACCCTTATATTATATGTTTATGAGATTGATATGATGTATTCTCTTGCTAGAGCAGGCTAGGTATTCCTATTAGGACTAGAGTGTCCTGATTTGTGATGCCTTAGCCTAGGGAGAGGTGAGCTTCTATGAGATGCTTGTGAGTGAATAGGTAGCAGCGAGGAGCTTATGAGAGATCTGTTAGAGAGTGATAGAGTACTTGGAACTTGGGATCTGAAGAGGGGGATTTGGGGTGTATACTGAAACGGTGCGGACAGTAGTATTGGGCCCGTACTACTGAAAGCACCGGGGTGGTGTACAGTTCAAGTAAGAACCTTCGGAATGCCAAGGATCAAGGAGGGAAGGGTTGTCGAGTATGAGTATGCTCGAATGGATTCTAATTTATCGTATGTTGTATTTCAGAGGTAGATCATGGTGAGGACACGTCTTATGCCAGAGAGCAGTGGGCCTAGTGATGAGGAGATCCGCCAGATCATCCACGAGGAGCTGGCTGCGGCCATCAGGGCAGAGATACCAGAGATGTTCTGAGGCTGCTGTTGCGGCGGCCACTGCAGTTGTTGCTGCTGCGAGGCCGCTGGGTGGTGATGCGTTGCTATTCCGAGAGTTCAGCAACACAAAACCGCCAGAGTTTGACGGGACCCAGGACCCAATGGCGGCCATGAGGTGGATTTCAGACATAGAGGTGTGTTTCTACACTTGCTCATCTCCTGAGCATTTGAGAGTTCGGTTTGCGCTGAACCAGCTTCGCTTGGGAGTGAAGGACTGGTGGAAGTTTGTGACAACGCACTTTTCGCCTGCTGAGCTTGCGGGAGTGACCTGGGAGAGGTTCACTGCCATGTTCCGAGATGAGTACGTTCCCCAGGTGGAGAGGGAGCATTTGGCCCAGGAGTTTCTGACCCTCAAGCAGGGTACTGAGTCTGTTACGGTGATTACCAGGATGTTCCACGAGAGGGCGATGTTCGGCCCTAAGCACGTGTCCACTGAGCAGGCACGCATGAGCCGATATTTGAGTATCATGAGGCGAGACATTTGGGAGTTCGTGGTGAACTCCTCGTATCGGATATTTTCTGAGCTTCAGGAAAATGCCCGGAAGAGGGAGATTGAGCTAGAGACTCAAGCCAGGGAGGAGGTGGAGTCTCGGGGGAGGGATCGGCGACCAGCACAGTCCTAGCCGAAAGCCAAGCGGGCCAAGCCCGCTGATCCTAAATCTGGGAGCCAGAAGGGCCGCACTTGTGGAAAGTGCGGCAAGGGTCACGATGGAGTATGTAGAGCTGGATCTTGCTACAAATGTGGCAAGGAGAGCATATGGCCAAGGACTGCCCCAAGGGGTTTGCAGTGTGTTTTCACTGCAACCAGACCGGACACCGGAAGGCGGAGTGTCCGCAGTTGTGGGGATCAGCTCAGGGAGCACCTCAGGGATCTGCCCCTGCCGCCATCAAAGCTACCGAGAGTCGGCCAGTGAAGGCCGAGGCGCCGAGGGCACGAGGGAGAGCCTTTTAGTTGACCGCGGAGGAGGTCCGTGCAACGCCCGATGTCGTGGCTGGTATGTCTTCTTTCGTGTATTTATTTTGATGTTGAGATATTATGCTTATATTATGTTATGCGTAGGTACTTTTCTTGTGAATTTTGTACCTGCCTTAGTGTTATTGGACTCGGGTGCGAGTCAGTCTTTTGCATCTTTGGCTTTTAGTCAACACATCAGTATTGGTCGTGAGGCGCTGAGTCGGCCTCTAAGAGTTTCCATAGCTGACGAGAAGGCGATATATGCCACGGAGGTGATCCGTGGGTGTGTACTCGAGATTTTCGGTGTTGAGTTCCCGATTGATTTGGATCCTATTGCCATGGGGGATGTTTGTGTCACCGTGGGCATGGACTGGTTGAGCAATTTCGGCACGGTTATCGATTGCGAGCGACAGCTAGTGACCATACGTGACCCTAGTGGGGGAGTTCTTACAGTGTACGGCGAGGGTACCCGTTCTGGATCAGCATTTTGTTCGGCCGCTAGGGCGAGGCAGTGTCTACAACAGGGTTGTAAGGGCTTTGTTGCGTATGTGATGGATACGAGGGTTGATTCAGAGAGGCCGAGGTCAATTGAGGAGGTTCCGATAGTGCATGATTTTCCGGATGTATTCCCAGAAGAGTTGTCGGGTGTACCTCCCGTGAGGCAAGTGGAGTTTAGTATCGATTTGGTTTCGGGAGCCAAGGTGCCTTATTGTCTTGCACCTCCAGAGATGCAAGAGTTATCCTCACAACTTTAGGAGCTGTTGGGAAAGGGGTTTATTCGGCCAAGCAGCTCACCGTGGGGAGCGCCTATCCTTTTCGTCAAGAAGAATGATGGTTCACACCGGATGTGCATTGATTACTAGGAGTTGAACAAGCTGACGGTCAAGAACCGTTACCCGTTGCTGAGGATCGACGATTTGTTCGATCAGTTACAGGGAGCATCTTGGTTTTCCAAGATCGATTTGAGGTCCGGATATCATCAGGTGAGGGTCCGAGATGAGGACATCCAGAAGACAGCGTTCAGGACGCGTTATGGGCATTATGAGCTTGTAGTGATGCCTTTCGGGCTCACCAATGCCCCGATAGTGTTCATGGATCTCATGAACCGAGTGTGTAGGCCGATGTTGGATCGGTCGATGATTGTATTCATTGACGATATTTTGGTATATTCGGGATCTAGATAGCAGCAGGAGAAGCATTTGAGGGAGATTCTCGGAGTTCTGAGATCGGAGAAGCTTTATGCCAAATTCCCAAGTGTGATTTCTGGTTGCGAGAGGTCCAGTTTCTAGGACATCTCGTTAACCAGAAAGGTATATTGGTCGACCTAGCCAAAGTTGAGGCGGTGATGAGTTAGGAGGTGCCGAGGTCACCCTCCGAGATTAGGAGTTTTCTAGGTTTGGTCGGTCATTATCGGAGATTTATCAAGGATTTCTCTAAGATCGCAGTGCCACTCATCAGATTGACCCGGAAGGGTGTCGCTTTTTCATGGGGCCCCGAGCAGCAGGCCTCCTTTGAGACGCTTCGCCAAAGGTTATGTGAAGCCCTGGTGTTAGCCCTCCCAGAGGGGATGGAGGATTTTGTGGTATATTGTGATGCGTCGATCTTAGGGTTGGGAGCGGTGTTGATGCAGAGAGGGCATGTGATAGTATACACATCGAGGCAGCTGAAGCCACATGTGACGACGTATCCCACCCATGACCTAGAGTTGGGGACAGTAGTGTTCGCCATCATGATTTGGCGTCACTATCTGTATGGGGTTCGGTGTACGATGTAAACGGACCAAAAGAGCCAGAAATATTTGATGGATCAGCCCAACCTAAATATGCGGCAGAGGAGGTGGTTAGATGTGGTTAAAGATTATGATTGTGAGATCATGTACAATCCGGGAAAGGCTATTGTAGTAGCCGACGCCCTGAGTTGCACGGCGGAGAGCGCCCCGTTGCGAGGTGTATGTTTGTGTTTGACCGTAATAGCTCCGGTGTTGGACACCATTCGTGGAGCACAGGTTGAGGCAGCGAGATCGGAGAACCAGAAGAAAGAGCGAGTTGTAGGGTTGGTATCGGAGTTCGTTACCGATGGTCGGGGGCTTATGACATTTCAGGGGCGGATTTAGGTACCGTTTGTGGGAGGGACGCGTACCATTTTGATGGAAGAGACTCATCGGTCGAAATTCTCGATCCATCCTGGGGACACTAAGATGTATTTGGACCTAAGGAAAGAGTATTGGTGGCCCTGTATGAAGAGGGATGTTGCGTGGTATGTTGAGAGGTGCTTGACCTGCCGTAGGGTTAACGTCGAGCACCAGAGACCGCATGGTAAGTTGCAGCCGTTAGAGGTTCCCGAATGGAAGTGGGAACAGATCACCATGGATTTTATCACCAAATTGCCAAGGACTGCTAGGGGAGTCGATGCAATTTGGGTGATTGTGGACAGATTGACGAAGAGCGCCCACTTCCTTGCTATCAGTGAGAGTTCTTCCACAGAGAAATTAGCAAAGGTATACGTGAGGGAAGTGGTATCACGGCATGGAGTTCCGATTTCGATTGTTTCAGACCGTGATGTGCGTTTCACTTCAAGATTCTGGAAGAAGTTTCACGAGGAATTGGGTACTAGACTACATTTTAGTACCGTATATCACCCCCAGACAGACGGACAGAGTGAGCGGACGATTCAGACGCTCGAGGACATGCTCCAACCATGTGTGTTGGATTTCAGGGGAAGTTGGGATACGTACTTGCCCTTGGCAGAGTTTTCCTACAACAACATCCATCATTCGAGCATTGGTATGCCGCCCTTTGAGCTGTTGTATGGGTAGTACTGAGATCGTACTTCAGACGATAGAGCAGATCCAGCAGGTCAGACAGAGGTTGTTGACCGCTCAGAGTCGTTAGAAGAGTTATGCAGACAGATGCTGGTCCGAGCTTGAGTTTCAGGTTGGCGACTTTATGCTCCTGAAGGTCTCTCCTTGGAAAGGAGTGATTCGATTTAGGAAGAGGGGCAAGTTGGGGCCCCGATATATTGTTCCATTTTGGGTGGTTGCGAGGGTAGGCAGGGTATCCTATCGTTTGGAATTGCCAGCAGAGTTGGGGCAGATTCACTACACTTCCCACGTGTCGCAAGTACGGAAGTGTATAGCTGACGAGTCGGTGGTAGTGCCATTAGAGGACATTCAGGTGGATGCGAGTCTGAACTATGCAGAGAGACTAGTCGCAATTGTGGACCGGAAGGTCAAGGTTCTGAGGAGCAAGGCGGTACCCTTGGTTTTGGTTCAGTAGCAACATTGGAAGGGGTTCGAGATGACTTGGGAACCGGAGCGTGAGATGCGTGAGCAGCATCCAGAGTTATTTGCAGAGCGAGACTTCGAGGTCGAAGTCTAGTTCTAGTGGGGGAGAATTGTAACATCCCGGATTCCCAGGTATTGGTTATTTTGCCTTTGTTGGTGATTTGTGAGGAGACTCGGCGAGTTGGAGCCCAAACTTGCTGAGTATGATCGCAGTTATGGGCGCGGATTCGAGTTCGGCCTCGGCGAGTCCACGTTGTTTAATGAAACCCTAATTTACAGGGTATGAGACTTATTTAAAGGGGATTATGGCCGTCATTTGCGGCCACCAACCCCAGAGAGAACCCTAAAGAGTCTTTGAGCATTTTGTGAGAGAGAAAAGGAAGATCCTTGATTAATTGTGGGTGTTTTGCTTAGAGAAGAGGACCAAGGCAAGAGGAGACCAAAGAAGGTGCTAACCTAGTGATTTATGAGCTCAGAGACTTCATTTTAGGTAATCATTCGTTCCTTTCTCAGTCCTTGGTGTAAATCTTAGAGATAGGGTTTCTTTGTGGCCTTTTTGGAATGATCCATGGGGTAAATGGCATCTTCTCGTGTTGATGCTTTAGATCTGGACGCAAAGAGGTCCAGAGACACTTTTTCCTCAAGCTTTATGAGTGTTAATGGAGGCCATGAGCTTAGAATAGCATTCTAGAGACCATATCTTCAAATAAGGCCTTTAAACCTTTACATGGGCACCAAGATAGTAACTATACATGATGAATGAGCTTGGAAGTACTGGATCTATGAGTTATTAGAACGGATTTGACCTCAGGAGTGAGTTTGAGTTGATGCATGGCATATGTAATAGCTCAAATTTTCAAATAAAATTTTCATTTAAAATAAAACTATTTTATTCAACAAAAGTATTTATTCCAAGTTTCATTTCAAAATACAATTAAAAGAATCCCCAAGATCTCCAACAATGGCAGTGTGTACGTGTCATGTCGGCGCCTTCCCACGGTCCTCGCTAGTACCTGAAACACATACATAACAACTTGTAAGCATAAATGCTTAGTGAGTTCCCCAGTATACCACTTACACATATACGCCTTTCCAGGCCCGGACCTTTCGGTCCACAGTACAATGCCTTCCGGCCCGCCTTCCGGCCCGCCTTCCGGCCCATAAGATAATTGCCTTCCGGCCCATAAGATAAATTGCCTTCCGGCCCATAACATGATTGCCTTCCGGCCCATTAACATATATAACACATAATACACATATATCACATATATCATAAATCATCACTGACCTTCCTGTCACATAATACATTGCCTTCCGGCCCATAGAAACATAGATAGCATGCATAGCAACTATTCCTTTCAATTATAGCACATATAAAAGACATAGCATATCCGACCTTCCGGTCACACAGTCAAACCCTTCCGGGTGCAGTATAGTGAGAAGACTCACCTCGTAGTATGTAAGCTATAAACTCTTGAAACTACTCGCACTCGATCCGCCAATCTGCAGGCTCCCTATAATACCACATACCCTTATTAATGATATTATCAAACAAGACAACTGACTCTACGAAATTACATGCAGGTCAACGGTCAACTTGACCGGACTCGTCGAGTGCAAGGGCGACTCGGCGAGTCTAGATGTCCTCCCAACTTCCCAGTTGTTCCCCTTTCTACCCGTCGAGTATCCCCTCCTGACTCGACGAGATCCTCGTGGAAGAATTGTGGGGCCACCCCGACTCCACTCGCCGAGTCTAAAGAACGACTCAGCGAGTCCCAGTGAATCTTTAAGCTACTCGCCGAGTCTGAAGAACAACTCGGCGAGTCCCAGTGAACCTTCAAGCTACTCGCCGAGTCTGAAGAACAACTCAGCGAGTCCCAGCGGATCTTCAAGCTACTCGCCGAGTCTGATCATTGGACTCGGCGAGTCCATGCCATGCAGTCGATCAACTGCCTCCTGTAATCTGCATGGTTCTGAAATATATAGACGTGGGACTTCCTGGGCCTCTAAGCATACTACTACTGGGATTTAAACGCTTGGTAACAACATTATAATCTATCTAATCACTAAATGGGTTTCATAAACCCTAGATTCGTGCTCACCATCAAAACAACAGAAATGGACCAAGTGTTACCTGAAAACGTGATCTCTGTGTCCCCAACCTCCAGAACTCAATCCTCTTGATCTTCCTTTGACCAAAGTCTTGCCTCTTCTTGCCTAACAACCTCCTCAAGATCTCCAATAGCCTTCCCTTCTCCACTAGTCGTCCACAGATGCTATGTTCTTCACAATCGGCCAAAAAAACGTACAATGACGGCCTAAGAGGCATTATATACGTCCCAAACGAAACGGTTAGGGTTTCTGCTGAACAGCGTCGACTCGCCGAGTCCCTAATGGACTCGTCGAGTCCAGTCGCGAATCTGCGACCCAGACTGTGGTCCTACTCGGCGAGTCAGGCACCAACTCGCCGAGTCCCTACCTATGATGTCCCAAAATAGATTTAAAAACAATACCTGAAATTTCGGGCTGTTACAATTCTCCCCCACTAGAACTAGACTTCACCCTCGAAGTCTCGCTCTGCGAATAACTCCGGATGTTGCTCCCGCATTTCACGCTCCGACTCCCAAGTCATCTCCGATCCCTTCCGGTGTTGCCACTGAACCAACACCAGAGGTACCTCCTTGTTCCGCAGAACCTTGATCTTCCGATCCCTGATAGCTACTGGTCTCTCAGCGTAATTCAGGCTCGCATCCACCTGAATATCCTCTAACGGAACCACTGCCGATTCATCGGCTATACACTTCCTCAACTGTGATACGTGAAAGGTGTTGTGAATCTGACCCAACTCTGCTGGCAACTCCAACCGATAAGCTACCCGACCTACTCTTGCAATTACCCGAAACGGACCTATGAACCCGGGCCCTAATTTGCCCCTCTTTCTGAACCGGATCACTCCCTTCCAGGGAGAAACCTTCAGGAGAACGAAATCACCAACCTGGAATTCCAGCTCGGACCGGCGTCTGTCTGCATAACTCTTCTGTCGGCTCTGGGCGGTCAATAACCTCTGCCTAACCTGCTGAATCTGCTCGGTCGTCTGAAGTACGATCTCTGTACTGCCCATCACTCTCTGTCCCACCTCTCCCCAGCAGATGGGAGTCCGACACCTCCTACCATACAACAACTCAAAAGGTGGCATACCAATGCTCGAATGATGGCTGTTGTTGTAGGAAAACTCAGCCAAAGGCAAATGCGCATCCCAGCTACCCCCGAAGTCTAACACACACGCTCTAAGCATGTCTTCCAGTTTCTGAATCGTCCGCTCGCTCTGACCGTCGGTCTGGGGATGGTATGCGGTACTAAAATGCAGTTTAGTACCCAGCTCCTCATGGAATTTCTTCCAGAACCTGGAAGTGAAGCGTACATCACGGTCTGAAACAATCGAGATTGGCACTCCATGCCGAGATACTATCTCTCTCACGTATAACTCTGCCAACTTCTCCGCTGATGAACTTTCGCTAATGGCAAGGAAGTGTGCACTCTTCGTCAACCTATCCACTATCACCCAAATTGCATCAACTCCTCTGGCAGTTCTCGGCAATTTGGTGATGAAATCCATCGTAATCTGTTCCCACTTCCACTCAGGAACCTCCAAGGGCTGCAACTTACCATGCGATCTCTGGTGTTCGGCCTTAACCCTCCGGCAGGTCAAACACCTCTCAACGAACCAAGAAACGTCTCTCTTCATACAAGGCCACCAATATTCCTTCCTCAAATCCAAATACATCTTCGTAGCACCGGGATGGATCGAGAATTTCGATCTATGAGCCTCCTCCATCAAATTAGCACGCGTACCGCCCACGAATGGTACCCAAATCCGACCCTGGAACGTCAGAAGTCCTCGTCCATCCTTAACGAACTCCGAAATTAACCCGATGACCCGCTCCTTCTTCTGCATCTCGGACTTCACAACCTCGGCCTGTGCCCCACGAATAGCATCTAATACCGGAGTCATTACCGTCAACCTCAGACATACGTCCCGCAATGGAGTGCTCTCTGCCCTACGACTCAATGCATCGGCTACCACATTAGCCTTGCCTGGGTGATATAGGATCTCACAGTCATAATCCTTAACCACGTCCAACCATCTCCTCTGACGCATATTTAGGTTGGGTTGATCCATCAAATACTTCAAACTCTTATGGTCCGTGTATATAGTACAACGAACCCCGTACAGGTAGTCACGCCAAATTTTGAGAGCGAACACCACTGCCCCCAACTCTAAGTCATGTGTGGGATACCTCGCCTCGTGAGGCTTCAGCTGCCTCGATGCATAAGCTATCACATGGCCCCTGTGCATCAACACTGCACCCAGTCCCGAAATCGATGCGTCGCAATATACGATAAAGTCCTCCATCCCTTCCGGGAGAGCTAATATCGGGGCTTCGCACAGTCTCTGACGAAGTGTCTCGAAGGAAGTCTGCTGCTCGGGTCCCCATGAGAATGTAACACCCTTCCGGGTCAATCTGGTGAGCGGTACAGCGATCTTGGAGAAATCCCTAATAAACCTCCGATAGTACCCCGCCAACCCAAGGAAACTCCTGATCTCGGAAGGTGACTTCGGTGCCTCCCAACTCATCACTGCTTCCACCTTGGCCGGATCAACCAATATCCCTGCCTGATTAACAACATGTCCCAGAAATTGGACCTCCCGCAACCAGAAGTCACATTTGGAGAATTTCGCATATAACTTCTCCGACCTCAGTACCTCAAGGACCTCCCTCAAATGTCCCTCATGCTGCTCTCCAGACCGAGAATACACCAGGATGTCGTCGATAAATACAATCACAGACCGATCCAGCATCGGCCTGCATACCCTGTTCATGAGGTCCATGAACACTGCCGGGGCATTGGTGAGCCCAAAAGGCATCACCACGAACTCGTAATGCCCATATCGCGTCCTAAATGCTGTCTTCTGGACTTCCTCATCCCGCACTCTTACCTGATGGTACCCTGATCTCAAATCGATCTTGGAAAACCAAGATGCCCCTTGCAACTGATCGAATAGATCATCGATCCTCGGTAACGGATAGCGGTTCTTGACCGTCACCTTGTTCAACTCCCGGTAATCAATACACATCCGGTGTGAACCATCCTTCTTCTTGACAAATAGAATCGGTGCTCCCCACGGCGAGCTACTCGGCCGAATAAATCCCTTCCCCAGCAACTCCTGGAGTTGCGAGGACAACTCTTGCATCTCTGGAGGTGCAAGACGATAAGGCACCTTCGCAATAGGCGCAGCCCCCGGAATCAGATCGATACCAAACTCCACTTGCCTCGCAGGAGGTACTCCCGGCAAATCCTCGGGAAAGACATCTGGAAACTCGCGCACCACTGGTACCTCCTCCACTGTCCTCGGTCTCTCGGAAGCCTCCCGCGTATCCATCACATACGCCACAAAACCTTTACATCCTTGCTGTAGACACTGCCTCGCCCTAGCGGCCGAACAAAAAGCTGATCCCGAACGGGTACCCTCGCCGTACACCGTAAGAACTCCCCCACTAGGGTCTCGTATAGTCACCAGCTGGCGCTCACAGTCGATGACAGCGCTGAATCGGCTCAACCAGTCCATGCCCACGATGACACAGACATCACCCATCGCAATAGGAATTAGATCAATCGGGAACGCAACCCCAAAAATCTCTAGCACGCATCCCCGAAAAACCTCAGTAGCACAAACCACCCTCTCGGCCGCTATAGAAACGCTCAGAGGCCGACTTAACGACTCACGACTAATGTGGATATGCTGACTAAAGGCTAACGATACAAAAGATCTACTCGCACCCGAGTCAAATAACACTAGAGCAGGCATAGAGTTCACAAGAAAAGTACCTACACATACATTAACATAAGCATAACATTTCGACTTTTAAGTAAATACGTGAATGATAACATACCTGCCACAACATCGGGCGCAACGCGGACCTCCTCCGCAGTCAGCTGAAAGGCTCTCCCGCGAGCCCTCGGGGCCTCGACCTTCGCCGGTCAGGTCTCAGTAGTCCTGGTAGTAGGTGTAGCTCCCTGACGAAGCTGCGGGCACTCGGCCTTCCGATGGCCTGTCTGGTTGCAATGGAAGCAAACCATAAACCCCTTAGGACAATCCCTGGCAATGTGTCCTTCCTTGCCACACTTGTAGCAACCACCCGCTCTACACGCTCCCTCATGACTCTTGCCGCACTTTCCACAAGTGCGGCCTTTCGGACCTCCCATCCTCGAATCAGCGGACTTGATCCGCTTGGCTGCCGGTTGAGACTGAGCCGGCCGCCGATCCACCTGCCGAGACTCGGCCTCCTCCCTCGCCCGAGTCTCCAACTCGATCTCGCGCTTCCTGGCGTTCGCCTGAAGCTCAGTGAAAGTACGATAGGTGGAGTTTGACACAAACTCCCGGATATCCCTCCTCAGAACGCCCAAATACCGGCTCATCCGTGACTGCTCTGTAGATACCAGCTCAGGGCAGAACATCGCCCTCTCATGAAACTTCCGCGTGATCACTGCCACAGAATCAGTACCCTGCTTAAGGGTCAAGAACTCCTGAATCAATCGCTCCCTCTCCACCGGGGGAACGTACTCGTCCCTGAACATCTCAGTGAACCTCTCCCACGTCACCGCTGTAATCTCCGCCAGAGTGAAGTTCGCCGTCACGAACTTCCACCAATCCTTCGCTCCTAGTCGGAGCTGGTTCAAGGCGAACCGTACCCTCAGGTGCTCCGGGCATGAGCAAGTGTAGAAGCACCCCTCAACATCGGCGATCCACCTCATCGCAGCAATCGGATCCTGCGTTCCATCGAACTCAGGGGGTTTCGTGTTGCTGAACTCTCGGAACAGCAACGAATCACCCCCTTGCGGCCTAGCAGCGGCCACAGCTGCGGTAGCGGCAGCGACTGCAGCTTCAGTCAGTGCGGCGTACCGCTCCTCAAACTCCTCCATCAGGGTGGTCTTAATGGACCCAAACATCTCCGGGATCTCAGCCCGAATCGCCGCAGCTACCTCCTCCTGAATCATCTGACGAATCTCTTCGTCACTCATACTGCTCGAACTCGCTCCGTGGCGTGTCGTAACCATGATGCCTCTGAAATACAACATAAGATTATCAGAGACTCTATCAAGTACAATTGTACTCAATAACGCAACCCTACTCAGTCTCCGATATCCAGGGATTCTTACTTGGGTCTTCCACCGACCCGGTGTCTTTGGTAGTACGGGCCCAATACTACCGACCACACCGTATCAGTATTCGTCCCAAATCTTCCTCCCCAAACCCCGAATAATGAGTACTCTACTTCTAGTATGCACTATCTACTAGCACGCTACCGAATATCTCATATAAGCAACCTCCCTAGACTAAGGCATCACAAAACAGGCCATTCTAGTCCTATCATGTATACCTAGTCTTCTAGCATGCATAACAATTCATAATTCAGTGCATAACATAACATTGTAAGGTATTCTGGGGATCTTTACCGTTCGGGCGTTGGCTGTTCGTACACACTGCTCCGTTCTTGTTTACCGCTTTACCATTTATAAAATTTTACGTCTTTATTATTTTTTTAAAAGATCTTTCCTCAAATCCTCGGTTTGAGTTCAGTTACACCCGAAGGTACACCCGAATCCCTCAAACCAAGGCTTTGATACCAATTGTAATAGCTCAAATTTTCAAATACAATTTTCATTTAAAATAAAACTATTTTATTCAACAAAAGTATTTATTCCAAGTTTCATTTCAAAATACAATTAAAAGAATCCCCAAGATCTCCAACAATGGCAGTGTGTACGCGTCATGCCGGCGCCTTCCCACGGTCCTCGCTAGTACCTGAAACACATACATAACAACTTGTAAGCATAAATGCTTAGTGAGTTCCCCAGTATACCACTTACACATATACGCCTTTCCAGGCCCGGACCTTTCGGTCCACAGTACAATGCCTTCCGGCCCATAAAATAATTGCCTTCCGGCCCATAAGATAATTGCCTTCTGGCCCATAAGATAAATTGCCTTCCGGCCCATAACATGATTGCCTTCCGGCCCATTAACATATATACCACATAATACACATATATCACATATATCATAAATCATCACTGACCTTCCTGTCACATAATACATTGCCTTCCGGCCCATAGAAACATACATAGCATGCATAGCAACTATTCCTTTCAATTATAGCACATATAAAAGACATAGCATATCCGACCTTCCGGTCACACAGTCAAACCCTTCCGGCTGCAGTATAGTGAGAAGACTCACCTCGTAGTATGTAAGCTATAAACTCTTGAAACTACTCGCACTCGATCCGCCAATCTGCAGGCTCCCTATAATACCACATACCCTTATTAATGATATTATCAAACAAGACAACTGACTCTACGAAATTACATGCAGGTCAACGGTCAACTTGACCGGACTCGTCGAGTGCAAGGGCGACTCGGCGAGTCTAGATGTCCTCCCAACTTCCCAGTTGTTCCCCTTTCTACCCGTCGAGTATCCCCTCCTGACTCGACGAGATCCTCGTGGAAGAATCGCGGGGCCACCCCGACTCCACTCGCCGAGTCTAAAGAACGACTCAGCGAGTCCCAGTGAATCTTTAAGCTACTCGCCGAGTCTGAAGAACAACTCGGCGAGTCCCAGTGAACCTTCAAGCTACTCGCCGAGTCTGAAGAACAACTCGGCGAGTCCTAGCAGATCTTCAAGCTACTCGCCGAGTCTGATCATTGGACTCGGCGAGTCCATGCCATGCAGTCGATCAAATGCCTCCTGTAATCCGCATGGTTCCAAAATATATAGACGTGGGACTTCCTGGGCCTCTAAGCATACTACTACTGGGATTTAAACGCTTGGTAACAACATTATAATCTATCTAATCACTAAATGGGTTTCATAAACCCTAGATTCGTGCTCACCATCAAAACAACAAAAATGGACCAAGTGTTACCTGAAAACGTGATCTCTGTGTCCCCAACCTCCAGAACTCAATCCTCTTGATCTTCCTTTGACCAAAGTCTTGCCTCTTCTTGCCTAACAACCTCCTCAAGATCTCCAATAGCCTTCCCTTCTCCACTAGTCGTCCACAGATGCTATGTTCTTCACAATCGGCCAAAAAAACGTACAATGACGGCCTAAGAGGCATTATATACGTCCCAAACGAAACGGTTAGGGTTTCTGCTGAACAGCGTTTACTCGCCGAGTCCCTAATGGACTCGTCGAGTCCAGTCGCGAATCTGCGACCCAGACTGTGGTCCTACTCGGCGAGTCAGGCACCAACTCGCCGAGTCCCTACCTAAGATGTCCCAAAATAGATTTAAAAACAATACCTGAAATTTCGGGCTATTACAGCATAGACTCGCCGAGTCTGAAGAACAGACTCGGTGAGTAGCATGAAGATTGTCCATAACCACTCAGCAAGTGGTCTTGCTGAGTTAAGAGGTTGACTCAGTGAGTCAGGGAGAGTCAGAGAGGGTTGACGGGTGGACTGAGTCAAGCTGGAACTCGTCGAGTTGTTCCTGAGACTCGGCGAGTTGAGTCGTGGTGGCCCTGCGATTCATGCCAGGTGGAACTCATCGAGTTAGGAAAACACTCGACGTGTCAAGAGAGGATCCCAGGGAATCAGTGGACACATGTAGACTCGCTGAGTCTCCCTAGTGTACTCGTCGAGTCCGGTCAAAGTTGATCGTTGACCATGTTGACCTTTAGGGTTGAGTTCAGTTGTATTTATGGGTGTATTATCTTGTGTGATTAGGCGGAGGGTAGATCACATTTGTTACGAGGCAGATAGTTATCGAGATACGCGAGGTGAGTCTTCTCACTGTACTTTACCTTGAGTAGGTAACTAGAGTTATGTGATACAGTGTTTGTGTGCTATATATGGGTTATGTGTTGCACTGCATTATTCTATGTGATTTATGTTGTGCATGTTTATAGAGTTAGAACCTGAGGGTTCACAGAGTTTGGGTGCACGGACCCACAGAGTTATAGCCTCAAGTGGCTAGTATGTGTTATATGTGGTATTTTGGGGAACTCACTAAGCTTTGTGCTTACAGTGTTTGGTGTTATTTGTTTCAGGTACTAGTGACGACCGTGGGAAGGTGCCAACTTGATCAGTACACACACACGGGATTTTTATGTTATGAGATCCTGGGATTTTTTTATGACATGGATTGAATTTAAAACATGGGTGTTTTTACGAATATCAAATGAATTATGTTACTATAAAATCCCAAAACAAATTGTCTTGAAATTTTACGGTGTTACAACAACCAATCCATGCTGAGAATAATATCGAAGTTGGGCAAGGAAATAGGGATTAGGTTTGCAAGAAATTATAGCCTTCAATTTCTACGACACAACCCCTATAGATTTTATCAGAAAGTAATGATATACTTCCTGCAGTATCTACGTGAAATGCTTGCAGGAGTGCATAGCAAGTAGTTTGAAAAGAATGCGCAAATTCATATGATACAAAAGAATCTGAGACACCAGAATCAAATAAGATGCGAGCAGCTCTAGATTTGACAAGAAATGTACCTGTCACAACATTCGGGTCCTCGCGTGCTTCCTCTGAGGTAATCTAGAATGCGCAACCCTTAGCTTTTGGCACCTCCTCCTTTTTAGTTGGAGCACCCTTTGATTGTTGAACAGGGACTTGACTTCTTGCCGGTTGTTGAATAGAAGCTTGACTTCCCGTCACTTGGCTGGTAAGAGTAGGGCAAAAATGCTTCTTGTGGCCGGTATTACCACATGCATAGCAAGTCACATCCTTCCTTGCGCAAGCTGACTTTATATGACCAATTTCTCCACATCCATAACCAACAATTGATTCCTTGTCTATTTTGCATTGACCCGGATGATTCCTTCCACAAACGCGACATGAAGGCGATTGAATAGAAAAAGATTGTGACCTTCCGCAGCCACGAAAAGCACTCTGAGACCATGCTTGCTTGCTAGGAAAGGTTCGTACAGATTGAGCTAGTGGAATAGTGGAAACAGGAATAGTTCTTTCAGTACGTGGATGCTTTGGAACAGTAAGAGTGGGTCCATGTATCTCTAAGTCATGCTCACGCTTTCGAGCATACTCAACAGCTTTATCAAATGACAGAACATCCCGATTGGCTACAAAATCATGGATTTCATGTCGTAGTCCCTCCATGAATAACTAAATTTTCTCGTCTTTAGTTGGAATATAATTTGTCGCAAACCTTGCTCTTTGATTAAACTGAGTTTCATATTCATTCACAGTCATTCCTCCCTGTTTAAGCTCGAGGAATTCCTTCTCCAGTCTTCTCCTCATATCTAGAGGACAATACTTTTCTAGCACACGAGTTTTGAACAACTCCCAGGATAAATTCTCATGCTCATACCCATTGAGAGCTTTATATGTTGCTTCCCACCAGACCAAGGCTTCTCCGATGAGAATTGCAGAAGCATAAATAGCTTTGTCTTCATTATCCACATGAGAGACACAAAATACTTTCTCGGTGTTCTGAATCCAAGTTAGAACAACTATGAGATTAAGGACATTAGAAAACTTTGTAGCACCACTACTCTTGAAATCTTTGAACGAGGGACGCTTCACCTCTCATTTTGAATATTTTCCAGTGGCTTTCTCTTTTCCTTTATCACCATTCTTTTTGTGTTCTTCGAGAGTCTGTCGAATAACACCGGTAAGTTTACCCAAGAGCCGCTCCTCACGAGGAGATACTAGAGTATTCACTTCCTCGGGTTGAGGACCTCCACCAACCTCAAGGGTATGGCTACTTACTTGTTCAACCATCGTTCTAAAATTTAGGAGTAATATAGTATTTTAGAATATTAGGATTTATTATAACCTCATACTTCACTTAAGTTTTTCCTATGGTTTGTATCTATATACTTATAATGATTCAGTTCATATATTGAACTTCCAATAGTTTAAGTCTAAATACCAATCCAAGGCATTTAGTTCGCTTAAACTACTGCTCTGATACCATGATTGAAAGATCCCAACTTTCGTATTTCTGAAAGACCCAAACTTTCATACTTTACAATATTATTACTCCAAAACATGCTACTTGCATATTCATAAAAGCAATATTTTACATTGATAAAGAGGTTACAAACCACTGGATACAAATCGTCTATTACAAAGTGTTATATATTACATAACTACCAGGATATTGTAATTTACACAAACATAAGCTGATGTAAAAAGAAAATATTAATACAAACTATTCTAAATCTCCAAACAGTATACGATCATACTGATTACTTATCTCCTGCAATTGTTAAACATTGATAGGGTAAGCGGTGATGCTTAGTGAGTTCAATAATAGATACAATATAACATTATGCCATATATATACTTCAATATGGCAAAAGCATAGAGAAAGAAGGAACAACAAAGACATATGAGAATCATGTGTTAAGCTTTCCATATAAATCAATGAATTGATTCAAAGATATACAATCAACGAGAGATAACAATTTCCATACATGATATACATCAATAAAGCTTTGGCCGAAATGGCATAAAAGACATACAATTTCTAATTAACACCTTGTTAGATTTCAGGCTTATAGTCCTATCTAACCATTTGCCAATGCCATAGAATAGAATTCATTCTCTTACGGAGACATGCTCTACATGGCCAGAGACATATAAAAATAGCGAATAAAATAACACGGGAAAATAACCTGGAATAATAACACTGAAAAGCACATAGCACATATAATACATAACATACAATTTTTCCTATATATTGAACTCACCTTGATTAACCGGGGGTCAAAATAGTAATTTGGGCAGCACTTCGGCTTTAAATATAACTTTCTATGTTGAAAACCGGGAGCTTAATTGAAAACCGGGCTCTACGAAGGTAGGGCTTCAAAACCGAAAAGATAAATTTTTCGGGCTTCTTGGGAACTTTGGGATGTGTTTCGGGTGTTAAAATTGATATCGGGGCTTCGAGGGAAGTGAAAATAGTGAAAATATGGAATTAGGGTGAAAAAGTGTCAAATTCCTCAAATTCCCTGGCAAATCTCGCAGCCACTATTTATAGTAGTGATGTCCGGAGCTTCGACCGAAGGGAGAAAGACACGCGGCTGCTGGAGTGAGGTTCGGAGGCCAGACGTCGCACATGCGAGGCGGCCAGGTGCGAGGCTTGGAAGGGTGACACGGGGCGAGGTGTAGGAGGCGCGTCAGCAGCTCGTAGGCGAGACGTGGCTCACTTTGGCCACGCCACATATGCGACACTCAGAAGACTTCAGTTGGACCTCCCATCGGTCCTATCACAATCCGACATACGTCATGCATGCGAGGCTCGTACATGGTCAATTCCGAGCCATGCATGCGAAATTCCTCAGATTTTGTGCCCAAACTTCTAAAATCCACAACTTTCGCATACGGGCTCCGTTTTTGACGTTCTTTATATGCACGCATAGGCGGAAATATATTCTACAACGTTCGTTTGAACTTCTTCGGCTAATTTTGACTTTATTTTTAACAGACCAGGATAGGAAAATCCGTTAAAAAATCATAACTTCTTCATCCGACATCCGTTTTCTTCATACTTTTTATCGTTGTACTACAAATGATGAGACCTTCGATTCTCGTTTAGGTTGTATTGGCTAAATATCGGTCGATCTAAAATTCGAGTTTTTAGCTGTTTACTACTATTCCGAAACTTAGAAAAATCATAACTTCCTCATACGAAGTCAGATTTTGGCGTTCTTTTAATCGAACTTCTTAGTTTAACGAACACTACGACTTTCATTTATATCACTAAGGCTAAAAAGTAGTTTATAAAAAACTCACTTTTTATGTCATTCGACGTCGTGTCGGTTTTGTCGCGGATCTTCGATTGGTCATAACTTCTTCGTTATAACTCAGATTTTGATGAGGTTTTCGCCTACAAGTTTTTAACAAGATTATCTACAATTTTAAATAATAAGATTTTACTTATTTTAGATTTTATATTTTCACTAAATTTCACTATTTGACTTTTAATTGGAATCTCATAAGACTTCCAATATTTTCTAAGCGATTTTGGACATAGTTTCACTTCATTTCTAGTAAAAACCATTTGTTAGAACTCAACATTCAAATTCACATAATATTTCGTAATATTATTCATTACAAAACACGATTTCAAAACATATATGTTACATACAACCTACAATAGATACCTTATGTGTGTGTCTAAACCTTTTCAAAACTTATAGCGATGAGTCCCAAATGTTGAAACTATTTTCCATTTCTCACAATTCGAACTATAAAAAGTTATGCTATAATCATACTCGAATTTGAGAACACAATTACCACAACTGATCACTCCGATCCTTTAAAATCTACTTGTGAAAGTGTTTCCTCACAGTCATTTTCATGAAGTAGAGAGAAACCTCTTACTTATTAGATTTCATGGTGTATGTGTTTCTATGCATGTGAATTCATCACTTCCAACCACTATCATAAAGACAAGGTTTATGAAAAACAAATTATGGACTAAACTTGCTTAATCTCAATTTCTTGCCATCCGGTAGCATAAGGGCCTACCATTGCTTCCAAGTTATTGAGCAGCTCATCCACACTGATTAATGTACTTTCATTGATCAAGGTGCTTTGTCTTATGCAATTAAATGAGAACTCATAGAACTCACATGCATAGTCAACTTAAATGGAATGGCATGGTGTAACAACCCGAAATTTCCGTATCATTTTACTGTAACTTTTTCGTAGTACAATTCGCGCAACCAATCGTCGTTTCCATTTCGATTTCCGATCTTCCGTTTAATTAAGTCATTATTTAGTACACATTTAAAATGACTTAATGGGTGTCTTAATACATTTAGAAATCATTTTAGTACCCAACTTTAGTGATCAGAATATTTCTAAAAATTACCGTATCAGGTTACGGTAACTCAATCGGGTACGACCAAAAGCCTCGTCTAACACCGGTATCGGGTAGAATTCCACCGTGTCCAAAACTTAAACACTATATAAACGTGTTTAAGACTTCATTTGAAGCCTTTGGCCAATTTCTCACTAAACTCTTACAACCTCTCTCCTCAAGCTAGAATTAAGATCCAAATCTCAAGTTTAAGGCTTCAAATCTTTAAGGTAACCTCCCTAACATGTTATTCAACACCTTTAGCCTTCAAATTGATGAATTAATTGAGTTTTGGGACCAAGAACTTGAGTTTACGGCCAAGGAGCAAGCTTGGGCCGTAAACTCCATTAAACGGGGTTTTAAGCCCTTAAACTCCTTCCTAAACTCAATTGGACTTTAGATATGGCTATGGGACTTCAAGATATGGACTTAGAACATTTGAAACTTTGATTTTGAGCCATTTGAAGGAGTTTACGGCCAAGGCATAAGCTTAGGCCGTAAACTCATGTAAAAGGGGTTTTCATGCCCTTAAACCCTTCCAAATCACTTCTATGGCTTAGATATGAATTATAGGACCTTGGTTTAAGCATTTGGACTCTTGAAACATGAATTTTGGGAGACTTATGTGAGTTTACGGCCAAGGTATGTGCTTGGGCCGTAAACTCCCCAAAATTTGACATAAATCCAATTCTAAGGTGTTAGAAAGCCATCCAACACCACCAAAAGCCTTGGAATAAATCAAGGGACCAACCAAAAATACTTTAAGGGCCTAAAACACATCATTTGTGAGATTTATAAGAGTTTATGGCCAAGGCTTGTTCTTGGGCCGTAAACTCCAAGATTTTTGGTGTTAGAATGCAAACTAAACACCCCTAAAGCCTTTAGATGAATTTTAGAAGTCCTTCTATGCAAGTTTTAGACCTTGAAACACTTTGTATGACCCTATATAAGAGTTTACGGCCATGAGGAGGGTCTCATGGGCCGTAAACTCCATAACACCCCTCAAATGTCCCATAAAACTCATGTAAGGTCTTGGAATAATCCTATTAATCACATGCGATTTGTTTTAACAACATTTAACACCATTTTCATGAAGATTAAGGAGTTTACGGCCAGGAGCCTATTCTGGGCTGTAAACTCCCATAAAATAATCATTTTGATGATTTAAATTCATTCCAAGTGTTCCAAGGCAATTTAGATAATCCATTCTAGCAACCCCTATGTCCATTTGAGCCCTTAAACCATCAAAACCACACACACATGAGTTTACGGCCGTAAAATCATGTATGTGTGTGTTTTATGGTTGTAAACTCTTTAAAATGTTTACTCTTGGGGAGTAAACTCATGTCCCAAGTCCCTAGTGCCATTACAAGTCCGAAGATGTCACCCGGGTCACTCCAAACGCCCGTTTTGAGGTGTTTAATTTCATTGGAGTGTAATGTTCCATATGATTAGTGAATGTATCTCTAATTGTATATATATGGACATTATATCATTTTACATAGGGTCATCACGAGTAATCAAACCCCGAACCAACGTATGGCATTCAAAACCGACACGTTTCCGAGTCCGGTGAGTTCATACCCCTACCCTTTTTCACTGTTTTTCACTGTTTTCAGGGGGGAACACAAGCAAAGTACAAGGAAATTCTTGTACTCCAAACATGTTTTCAAATGTGTGTTTCATATTCTTATGCTTTTATAATTGATTACTACAACTGATAACAGATTGAACTTACAGATCGCGTAACATATATTTGTGAAATAGGTCTTTAAACTAGTAAGTTTTACATATATTTCACAAATGGCTTCCCACATTTTATCAGTTAAAAGCACGACATTAAAACATTTGAACATAACACCTGTACACTGTTTTGTCCTCGGTAACACTCCACACACATATAAGAGTGGAGGACTATCATATTATTACTAGTAAATTTGTTATTCCTGTATGATTGGAGACACGTCCTCGGAGAACACTCCACCCAGATTACGCGAGTGGAGGACTACACCCATAACCAGAATCTCTGGTATTTAGAGAGCGTGACTTGAGTGTATAGATCTATACGGGGCTGACTACCCCACACCTGGCTGCTAGCTACAGCCGAACCGAAATGGTTCAAGGGTGACGAAAGTCATAAGTATGTGGACGACTTATTGCCACATGTGGACTACTTATTGCCACAGGTTTCAGTCTATTATATGGTTATGGAACTCGCAATTAGGATAACAAAGATTTACTTACAGTAATAATGGATTACTTTATACATCGTTTACATCTTTGACATCTTTTACATCTTTTACTTACTGTAACCAACATTCAAGAAGCTACGGGACTTTCCTGGGGAAAACATAGAACCTAATCACGATTACATCTTTTACATCTTTAACATCGTTTACATTAGATACATACATGCAGGAAAGCATGGGGCTTTCCTGGGTAACATTTACATAACTAGAAAGAGTAACAAACTGGATAACATTACATCTTTTACAATTTGTAACATACAATAAGGAAAATATGGGACTTTCCTGGTAACACATGATAAGTAAACAGAACTATTCAACCAGTCAGATAACCAGCTATACATTTTCACATGAATAAACATATTTTCAGTGTACAAACTTACTATACTTTACATTTGTGAAACAATAACCAACGTTAAGAAAATACGGGATTTTCTTGGTGAACATAACATTTCAGATACAGAAAGGAAACCGATACATTTTCATAAAACAAAACCGCTTATGAACTCACCAGCTTTATGCTGATTTTCAAACCGCTTGTGTTCTCAGGTCAGCGTTAGAACAGGTACCCGAAGATCCTTTTGCTCGAAGACGGTGCACATGAAGATCCGTTTCATTTTGTTTATATATACTATGTATCACAACTGTACAAACTTTACTTTTGAAACAACTGTAAAACTTTTATTATGTAATTTAATGGTTGCTTTACTTTACTTACTATATGCATTGGATTTGATACTCAACGTGGTAGTCAACCCCGGAAATGTTTTCCGCCTTCGGTTTTCGGGGTGTGACAGATTGGTATCAGAGCCCTTGTTTATAGTGAATGAAGTATACCAAACCTTACGTGGTATAAAACTATAAACACTAAAGGGCCTAAGTGCTCTGATTAAAAGTATCTTCAAACTACAAGTATTTTCAAAAGTATACAAGTATACCGAACCGTCGTCATCCGTAACCACAAGTAGAACAGAACATAAGTAAATGGGTGTTGTGTACTACGGTTAAACCTGGGTAGTTATGTAGTCATGTCTAGGGTCAATATAGCCTGGCCAACTATATTCATTCGAGACACGGCCAACATGTGCTTGGGAGTGACTGTGGTATGTGGTATGCCTAAAACTTACCTTAATATCCCAACATCGAATCATTGTCGTAAACAATTCATGAAATACTATGGGAGTATTTCTCGATCCCGATCCTCTGTAGTAATCCTCATTCGAGTGGTTTTCTATGATTACTCTTAGCGATAAATTATCTGTTCGATAACTCTTTCCTGCTTTATCGCTTGCTCGAATCATATAACTGTCATATCTATCGATTCAATGTAGAGGACTTACCATCCTCTTTTCCTTGATCTTATTAGATCAAGATGCCTCACCGAAAGAGACCTAGCTCCAAGAACAACAACAATCCTTCCTCGCCGCCACCTCCTCCCCGGTTCGATCTAACATCGCTCCAAACGATGATGACCGCTACGATGGTAGCAGCTATGTCACAAATGAACCCTAGTGGTTCAGGTGGTGGTACTCAATCTCAAAACCCTGAGGGTAGCCAGGGACACCAAAGAGGGGGTTCCTACAAGGATTTCATGAATGTGAAACAAACATCTTTTAATGGCGCTGGAGGTGTCATTTCCTTATCTCGATGGTTCGAGAAAATAGAATCCATCTTTGAAATCTATGCTTGTGCGGAGTCCGATAAAGTCAAGTTCGCAGCCTGTACCTTCGATGATAAAGCCTTGACTTGGTGGAATGGCCGAGTCAAATCTCTGACCTTACCCGTAGCCAATGCCATGGGCTGGGAGGCCATGAAAGAACTTCTCATTGCCGAGTACTGCCCCCGTGGTGAAATGCAGAAATTAGAGCACGAGCTCTGGAACCTGAAGATGAAAGGTTCCGACATTGCTACATATACTTCCCGATTTGATGATCTCGCACTTCTCTGCCCGAGGTTAGTCACTCCTGAAAACAAAAATATCGAAAGGTTCGTTTGGGGATTATCTCAACCAATAAAGAGTCACGTTTTGGCTGCTCGTCCGGATACTTATGATAGTTCCAAGACTTTAGCTCAAATTCTGATTGATCACAGCGATGATGTTAAGGAAATCACTACCACTTCTGAGCCGACTCAAAGGAGTGGTGAAAAGAGGAAATTCTGGAAGAAGAAGAAGGGTCAATATTCTCAAGGATCATCCAAGAAACAATAGACGGTAGCAGTCCATGCTGTTATAAACCTACTTAGAATACGTTACTCAAGGTACAACTTGGAGTAACTAGAGTATAACTCTAAAACATGATTTTGGAACGAAGTATGACTCATCCTTTTAACCATTTCAACAATTCCCGATACCTCTTCTTAGTCATGTGAATACACTAAGATGTCCTTAGAGGACCAATTGTGATATGATTCCATAATCATTAGGATGATCATAAAACATGATACTAAAGTACTTCTCCTTTCCTTTCAGTCTGGAGAAACTTTTATCTTTCTGCCTACTTGATTCTTCTTATTCGTTCTGCTATACGTTGAAACTTTTTCAAAGTGTCAGAATTATACTTGATCATATAAGCATAACCATATTTACCAAAATTTTAGTAAATTATGCGAATAATCTTATTATTCTTTGTGGTGCAACTGACCAGTGCACATCAATGTGTACTAGATCCTTCAATCCTTCACCTGACTCACATCTACATGTTAACAAGGAATTAGTCTTAATTTCCTAAAGATGAAGGTTCTCATTCATCACACAATACAAGTCACATGATTCCAAGTTTTTGTCCAATTGAAACTTGGGTGATGAGAATCTTTACTTATTTGGTAAAATTCTGACACTACCACGAATGATATAACTAAGAATCAAATCCATTTACAACATTGCTAACAATATATAAACACCAATTTTCACAAATGCCATTGCAATGTAACATAAAATAAGACAAAATCATTTTTTTTCTTTATTTATAAAATACGGAAAACTTGTCCTTACAATGCAAATTCATATGAAAACCATGCTTCTAAATATTCGTAAGTTGCAGCTTAAAATTCTGATCATCGAACCATGCGATCGAAATCCATCTCTTTGCGATTAGACTCAATGTAACATTCGGTTCCCGGTATGTATTTTTAATATAACTTTTTTCACTTTTACACTGGGACTCGACAACTTGGAGGCCCCAAATCGTCGAGTAGATGCAAATTTTGGATGCGGGTGGAAGAGTCTACTCGCCGAGTCGGAAGCCCCGACTCAACGAGTAGATCTGTCTGGATGAAACCCTAAATTTGAGGGTTTTCACCCTATTTAAATAACTTATAGGGTCTTCACTCCATCCACCATCACCCTCAAACCCTCTTCACGAAACCCTAATCGGATATTGAGTGTTCTTGAGCTTTTTGTGCCATTTGTGTGTGTCTTTGAAGCTTGAGCAGAAAGAGGAAGCTTGGGAGATCAAGAGAAAGCATGTAGATCCAGAGGTTTTGTCACATTTCCAACTTATTTGAGGTATAAATCTTATACCTTGACTATTCATTTCGTAGATCTCTACCTAGGGCTATTTTCTACCTTTTCTAAGTCCTAGTGAAGCCATATTCGGGATCGTGTGTATCAATGGGGTTATACTTTAGATCTTGAACCTTTGAGGGTTCCCATGGCATAAAGTTGCCAACTTTATGACCATGGGAGTCTCATGCACCTTGTAGTCTTCATTTTTGGGTCCTTATGAGCTAGTTAACCCATGCATGCACGTAAAGTTTGTGACTTTACATGCTATATTGATCCTAAGAGGCTAGATCTATGTTTTGGATGCATTAAGTCCGACTGAAATCGACTAGGCAGACTTGGACTTTGGGGGACTCGAAGAGTCGTTCATATAAATTGGTGAGTCAGGTTATGGTTCCCCACCCTTTTATGCTTCTGATCAATCTGGTTGAGTCTAGAAGGGGACTCAACAAGATGGATGTGAATATGGACTTGAAGATCAAAGAACTCGACAAGTTCATGGATGAACTCAGCGAGTTCAAGGCAACGTCCCGACTGTATGAAGAAGAACTCGACGGGTTCAAGGAAGAACTTTGAGAGTCCAGGTCTAAACATTCCAACTTGTATGAAGCAGGACCCGATGAGTTCAAGGATGAACTCGGCGAGTCATGAGCAAAAAGTACCAATTCTGTATGAAGGAGAACTCGATGAGTTCTTGAAAGACTCGACGAGCATGATCGAAGTTCCAGTATTTTGTGGATTATGGAACTCGACAAGTTGGTGGACCAACTCGGTGAGTTGAGTCAACCAGATGTTGACTTTGGCTAAAAGTTGACTTTGACCAAGGTGTTGACCTTGACTTTGACTTTGACCTGAGTTGACCCTTGAAAAGGGTAAGAGCATGAAATAGTAATTAAGGAAGGTTGTTATGTGTAGGAATTTGAGAGGAGTTGATCCCAGCATCGAGGACAGTTCAGTCACTACACGACATTCAGGTGAGTTGCCTTTCAGTAGAAGTGGGTCTAAGGCACCAAGGCCAACCCATTAGTAAGAGTTATAGTAGAGATATTTGTCTTTGTGATAATTATCTGGTATGTTGTTATCTGTTATGATTATGTGCTAGTATGCTATGATATTGTGTGATATCTGATAGGAGGGGTAGGATAGACTTCAGTACCAGTCGATAAGGTTGAAGGGGTATGCTAGCACCCATATAAGCTAGGCAGTATATGATTTATGTGTTATGCACTAGGATGTTATATGGTAGAGTAGGGGTGAAATATACCCCGGTACCTGTCGAAAGGACCGAAAGGGTAGGCCAGAACCCTAATATGCTAGGCAGGATATCGGTCGATAGTACCGAAGGAGTAGGCCAGCACCCTGATATGCTAGGCAATATACCGGTCACACCCCTAAACCGAGATGGTGGAAACATTCAGGGATGGAGGACGTCATGTACAATATCATATCAATGCACCATAGTAAAACAAGCAACATCATCCATTACATTAATAATATAGTTTATACATGTGTGTTCTTTGTATAGTTGTATGACACCAAAAATGTATATAAAAAATAAAAGATGAGTCTTGAACGGGCTCCGTCTCTTCAAAAACTTGCATGAGTGTACCTGTCTAATGATTCCATAAGAATACAAGTTATTTTGAAAAGAGAGTATCAACATTTAAGTTGGTGAATTCATAAGCATTTAGTAGATGACGTAACGCCCGTAGATCCGGGCTAGTCAATTTAGAGGCAATAGGGGTCGAAAATGACTTTTTGACAAAAGATTATTTAGAATAAATAATCTTAACCAAGTTTTAGAATATGTCACAAGCTTTTCGTACATATAAAGAACGCCAAAATTCGAGTTATAACAAAGAAGTTATGGCCCGCCGAAGTTTTACGGCAAAACCGGCACGGCACCGGGAGACGTAAAAAGTGAATTTACGATAGAAGACTTTTTAGCCTTATCAATCTAAACAAAATTCATAGAATATGTTAAACTAAGAACATCGATAAAAAAAACACCCAAATCTGACTTCGTATGAAGAAGTTATGATTTTTCTAAGATTCGGCTTAGCAGTGCACGGCCCGAAACTCGAATTTTAGTTCGAGCGGTTTTCGGCTTACACGACCTAAATGAGAGTTGAAGATCTCATTAATCGGAACTCAACGGTAAAAAGACAGATGAAAACGGAGTCCGTATGAAGGAGTTATGAATTCTTTGCGATCATTTAACACTCTAAACGCCTCCTACTGTTAAATTTGCGATCGGTCGAGAACTCGCCGGCGGAGGCTAAACAAAAGTTGTAGATCTTGATTTTACCTACGCGTGGATATAAAGAACGTCAAAAATGGAGTTCGTATGCGAAAGTTATGATTTTTCTAAGTTTGAAGGCTGATACGCGATAGGGGGTGACGTGGCACCACCAGAATTGGACACGTGGCACCACCAGAAGGCCACCACATGGACCAACTCGACGAGTCATGACTCAGACTCAGCGAGTCCACCAGTCAGGCCTCCTATAAATAGAGGTTTCGGGCATTCACTTCTCTTCACACCTCTCCAACATTCTTTCTCTCTCTAGTTTCTCTCTCTAGCCTCCCAAACCCTCCCTAAAGCCTAGGTAAACCCCCTAGCACCCAAAGGAATCCCTGAGGTTCTCGAAGTCCCAAGAAAAAGGGTCTTTCGGCTCGGAAACACTGCTCCGGCGAAGCCCGGTTTTGCGAAAAACCCGTTGTAAGTGAGCTATGCCTACGCTATCTTTAGTATAGCTTATGTTTTAATATAGTAACATTATTAGGAACTTATAATAAGTATTTAGGCTATTATTATGAGTTATATTGAGTGTTATTTAACGCTTATATAATAATAATAATAGTCAGACTATTAATTAGTCACGGTTATCGTTAGACTAAACCCTAGTGGTACTGGTACTAGGTTTTATCGAAGAAATATCGTTTTGAGAGTATCGAAGTGCTGTCCGAGTGCTGAGTCACCACCTATTCAGGTGAGTGCATAGTCCCTTTCATCTTACACATAGATATGAAGTATTTTAATATAAATTACGTGCTATGTATGCATATTGTTTGAATACTTGTTGTCTACGCTGGATGAATGATTTATACATGTTTTAAATGATTTAAACTGTATAGTTATTTTATATCTACAAATATGATGGGATAAAACATGGGTAGATGAAATAGTTGGTAGGAGATGAAATAAAATAATGAGAGATAGGTAATGATAGGAAGGTGATGATGATAGATAGGTGATTATGAATCGGTGATGTAGGATACTACAACCTTGTCCGACAATTTGGAGATGTAGTCATCTACCAGACTATAGATGGCAACCACGGACTATCATAGACAACCCCGTGGAAACACTAGCAGGCTAGTAACCTGTAGGTGATGAATTACGAGTTCAGGCGATGTTGTAACTACGTATTCATGCGATGATAGTCTAACCCTTATTATGAATTACGAGTCCAGGTGATGTTGTGGCTACGTATTCATGTGATGATTGACTAACCCTTATCATGATTTACAAGTCCAGGCGATGTTGTGGCTGCGTAATCATGAGATGATACCCTAACTCTTGCTAGACACATATTGAGGGAGTAATCCCCGGGTTAGTATTGTCTATGCAATGTAGGCGATGATCCTTAGGTAAAGTTCGTAGGAACGATCATATAAGGAAATACGATGTAAGGAGATGAGAAGTAAATATGATATAGGAGATGACCCATTAGATAATATCTTTAGGGAAGACTAAAAGAAGATAATGGGGATGGGTAATTAGGTTGATTGTTTGATTGTTTAAACATAATAATTATATTATTGTGGGTTGAAAACCCTATGTACTCACCAGGTTTCCCAACCTGACCCACTCAGTTTATTTATATCGCAGGTGTTGATATGAAGTCACTTTACACTGAGAGATTTAAAGAGATGTAGATCACTAGTGTAAATAAATGTAAGTTCTGTTTATGCTTATGTTTCTGTATTAACAATGACATCCCAAACATTTTGAAATGAATAAAATACGTTTCTTCGAAAATGTTTTAATAACGTATTTATCGTATTTTCTACGAACAAATTCCGCAACATTTTTATTAAAAGAAGTACTCTGATTTTTATAAAGCATAAACAAAAATCGGTCTTTTCTGGCCGTGAAAATGGGGATGTCACAGTTGGTATCAGAGCATTAGTTTAAGCGAACTAGGAATATGGAGTTATTTCTAGACTTAAACTTAGAATGCCAAGCATTGATTGTGAGGAGTGTGTTTAATAAAATTTAGGTAATACACCTGAATAGACACAAGCACTAGCTTATTTAGGGAAAATTCCTAACATGCTTTTATGTGCTAAATGATTTATGATATGCATTATATGATCGGATCTATGGTCTGTTGCCGACCGGATCTGGAAATTTTATGTGCTCAGGTTTCTAAACGTTTAATTACGATATTAGAACTGGCATGTAACTTTTTGGAGTACTAAGGAGGAATACGTGTTTAATTCTTCCTCTATCTATATTCTCGTCTCGATACACCAAACGCTTGATTTGGAGAATAGAATGTCATGATAAGGACTCATAGAGAATTGAGTAAGTGGATGAAATGAAAAGGCTTACGATAGTGAATGACACCTATCGGAAGATATCATAAGAGTGGTATCTTGCCTTTAGAATATGTCATGCTGTACGTTTAGAGGAGTACAGTACGTCCGGAGTACACCTTCGATTGGCAGGATGATGGAATGATTGGCGCAATTCATGAAGTTGACCCATCGTATGGTATTTCCACCAAGCTGAAGCGGAATTGATGATTGAAGATACGCATAGAAGAAGTCCTAGTAGAGTCTAGGGAAAATTTTGTGATTGTTTGGACACATTTTTATGTGTTAAAAATTGTTTTGTGATAATAACTTGGGAAAACTGCGAGACAATACTTGGGACGAGTATGAGTAGGTGTGAAAGGTAGTGGATGCATATACTACCGGAAGCACAAGACTCACGCTTGGATCAGGGAAAGTCACAAGGTTACCAAGAAACTAGTAATTGATTTCGATTTATTCAAGTGTGTTGTTACCATTGTTTCGGTAATGACTAAGAAGATTGTTGATATTCCGACCCTAGTGGTCATATCGAATTGAGTCCGACTACGATGAGTATGTTACGTGGTTCAGAGAACCAAGTTTGATGTAGCATCCGACTTAAACCAAACGATTGAAATCAAAGCGATCAATAGAAGTATCGCGCTCATTGTTAAAAAAAGATGGTTGCTAGAGATGCTACCTTTTTAGATGTGACTAGAACATGAAGGAAGATATAAACTGTTCCGGAATTTGACTCTAAACGACCTAAGTCCAAGCAATGCATCGCACGATGATAGGTCATTAGAGTATGACGCATCGTTCCATTCAATTCGTATCAACTGAGGATTAATGATTGTGACTTGAAGGTCATAATTTGGAGTCTAATGTGAGATAGAGGGCGGAGGTAGGATCGAGCACCGCCTGTAGTCAAGGAGTCTAACAGTTAGATACACGTTCGAAGAAACATTGAAGTTATGACTTAGGATGAATAGATAAAAAAAATGGAGTCATCATGTGAGCCCTGTTTCGTTGATGATTCCGGGACGTAATCATCCTAAGGGGGAGATAATTGTAACGCCCGTAGATCCGGGCTAGTCAATTTAGAGGCAATAGGGGTCGAAAATAACTTTTCGACAAAAGATTATTTAGAATAAATAATCTTAACCAAGTTGTATAATATGTCACAAGCCTTCCGTACATATAAAGAACGCCGAAATCCGAGTTATAACGAAGAAGTTATGGCCCGCCGAAGTTTTACGGCAAAACCGGCACGACACCGGGAAACGTAAAAAGTGAATTTACGATAGAAGACTTTTTAGCCTTAGCAATATAAAAAAAAGTCGTAGAATATGTTAAACTAAGAACATCGATAAAAATAACGCCCAAATCTGACTTCGTATGAAGAAGTTATGATTTTTCTAATATTCGGCTTAGTAGTGCACGGCTCGAAACTCGAATTTTAGTTCGAGCGGTTTTTGGCTTACGCGACCTAAATGAGAGTTGAAGATCTCATTAATAGGAACTCAACGGTAAAAAGACAGACGAAAACGGAGTCCGTATGAAGGAGTTATGAATTCTTCGCGGTCATTTAACAGTCTAAACGCCTCCTACTGTTAAAATTGAGATCGGTCAAGAACTAGCCAACGAAGTCTAAAAGAAAGTTGTAGATCTTGATTTTACCTACGCATGGATATAAAGAACGTCGAAAACGGAGCTTGTATGCGAAATTTATGATTCTTCTAAGTTTGAAGGCTGATACGCGATAGGGGTGACATGGCACCACCAGAATTGGACACGTGGCACCACCAGAAGGCCACCACATGGACCAATTCAACGAGTCATGACTCAGACCTGACGAGTCCACCAGTCAGGCCTCCTATAAATAGAGGTGTCGGGCATTCACTTCTCTTCACACCTCTCCAACATTCTTTCTCTCTCTAGTTTCTCTCTCTAGCCTCCCAAACCCTCCCTAAAGCCTAGGTAAACCCCCTAGCACCCGAAGGAAGCCCCGAGGCTCCCGGAGTCCCGAGAAAAAGGGTCTTTCGGCTCGGAAACGCTGCTCCAGCGAAAGCCGGTTTTGCAAAAAACCCGCTGTAAGTGAGTTATGCCTATGCTATCTTTAGTATAGCTTATGTTTTAATATAGTAACATTATTAGGAACTTATAATGAGTATATGGGCTATTATTATGAGTTATATTGAGTGTTATTTAATGCTTATATAATAATAATAATAATAGTCAGACTATTAATTAGTCACGGTTATCGTTAGACTAAACCCTAGTGGTACAGGTACTAGGTTTTATCGAAGGAATATCGTTTTGAGAGTATCGAAGCGCTGTCCGAGTGCTGAGTCACCACCTATTCAGGTGAGTGCATAGTCCCTTTCATCTTACACATAGATATGAAGTATTTTAATATAAATTACGTGCTATGTATGCATATTGTTTGAATACTTGTTGTCTACGCTGGATGAATGATTTATACATGTTTTAAATGATTTAAACTGTATAGTTATTTTATATCTACAAATATGATGGGATAAAACATGGGTGGATGAAATAGTTGGTAGGAGATGAAATAAAATAATGAGAGATAGGTAATGATAGGAAGGTGATGATGATAGATAGGTGATTATGAATCGGTGATGTAGGATACTACAACCTTGTCCGACAATTTGGAGATGTAGTCATCTACCAGACTATAGATGGCAACCACGGACTATCATAGACAACCCCGTGGAAACACTAGCAGGCTAGTAACCTGTAGGTGATGAATTACGAGTTCAGGCGATGTTGTAACTACGTATTCATGCGATGATAGTCTAACCCTTATTATGAATTACGAGTCCAGGTGATGTTGTGGCTACGTATTCATGTGATGATTGACTAACCCTTATCATGATTTACAAGTCCAGGCGATGTTGTGGCTGCGTAATCATGAGATGATACCCTAACTCTTGCTAGACACATATTGAGGGAGTAATCCCCGGGTTAGTATTGTCTATGCAATGTAGGCGATGATCCTTAGGTAAAGTTCGTAGGAACGATCATATAAGGAAATACGATGTAAGGAGATGAGAAGTAAATATGATATAGGAGATGACCCATGAGATAATATCTTTAGGGAAGACTAAAAGAAGATAATGGGGATGGGTAATTAGGTTGATTGTTTGATTGTTTAAACATAATAATTATATTATTGTGGGTTGAAAACCCTATGTACTCACCAGGTTTCCCAACCTGACCCACTCAGTTTATTTATATCGCAGGTGTTGATATGAAGTCACTTTACACTGAGAGATTTAAAGAGATGTAGATCACTAGTGTAAATAAATGTAAGTTCTGTTTATGCTTATGTTTCTGTATTAACAATGACATCCCAAACATTTTGAAATGAATAAAATACGTTTCTTCGAAAATGTTTTAATAACGTATTTATCGTATTTTCTAGGAACAAATTCCGCAACATTTTTATTAAAATAAGTACTCTGATTTTTATAAAGCATGAACAAAAATTGGTCTTTTCTGGCCGTGAAAATGGGGATGTCACAGATGATGTCTGTACTTGTTCCATGAAAAGGATACTATGTTTCCTAGAAAATCTCATATTTTCTCTATTGAATGAAAAGCAGTCTTAGGCCTTAAGACCAAAATGTTTGTATGTTATTGTATTCTGAAATAGTATGAGTGTGTGTGTTTTCCATAAATGTATGTTTCCTTGATAAAAAATAGTGTATTGCACAAGTATGAACTCCATAGTGTAATAGTACTTGAAAAATAGTAGTAGGTAGTCTTATTACTTAAAATAAAACCACTGAAGAAATGTTTTTTTTGTAAACCGAAGGGGTCAGTTAATGCTCAATATGGATAAAATTATAACCATACTTAATTGACTAGTATTCTACACGACATTCTTCAGGCGTCGAGAAGTTATGACATTTGTCACCCGTAGACCTGCTGGTCCCAACTGTAGCTAACAACCAAGGTGTGGGATTGTCATTACCGTATAGATCTATACACAAACTCACGCTCTCCCTCCAGGAGACTCTGGTTATAAATCATGAACTAGCAAGAATTTTACTAAGCACCATGAAGTAGTATCTCACATTCTAATATTAACTTGTTTACGTATAGTATGTATATGTTCTCTTGTTATTGTAAATGAATGATGTACTTGTAATGAAAGTAGTATGTAATCATATATTGATTTATGTAATGTACTTTGAACTAGTAGTAGTGTGAATAGATCTCAAAACTATACCAATTATAGTTTCCTAATGTTATGTTTGTACTGAACTGATTGACAATGTTATTGAAATGAATTTAATACTCATGTATATGTTGGAATAGTGTCTAAGGCTACAACTATAATAGGCAAGTATTTGATCCGGTTGTGCATGGTCCTTTTGGGTTGCCTTCACCATAGCAACTTGATGGATGATTTGTTAAGATAGAGTAAATATTATAAGGAATAATATATGGTTATTTGATTAATATAAGTCATAAATTAATTGGAATTAATTTGGTGACTTAAAGAGATTAATTAAATAAGAGGGTATAAACTGTCAATTGTTTGATAGTTACACTTTAGACTATAAATCCTTATCCTAGATAGGATGGACGATTTCTAGGGCTTGGATAAGCCAAAATCGTCCATAGGGTTATCAAGGAAAGGATATGGATTAACTTAAAGTCTAAGTTATCCAATTAGGGTTAAAGCCGTAATCCTTAAGGAGTCTACAAGTATAAATAGACCCTAGGGGTGAGGGAATTCGATAGACCATCTAAAGTAGAGATACTCTGGCCGAATTCCTCCCCTCTCCTCCCTCCTAAATCATTCTTCTTGCTATTGGTGTTTGTAAGCCATTAGAGGAGTGACATTTGTGACTCTAGAAGCTCCAAGACAACAAGATCAACAAGGAATCCAAAGGTATGATTCTAGATCTATTTCAATGTTGTTATTTAACCTAATTAGCCATTAGAAGTCTTGGATTCAAAGCATGTTTAATTAGAAAGCCTAGATCCAAGCATTAGGGTTTTGCATGCGCACATAGGAAAGTTCTTATGGCTAAAACCCATCAGTGGTATCAGAGCCTAGCTTGGTTTTCTTTAAATTGTTGCTTGATTAACTGAAACAAACCTGCAAAAAATTCGATTTTTTGGGTTTTTGGGTCACTGACTCGGCGAGTCCCAAGGTGGACTCGGCGAGTAGGCCTGACTCGGCGAGTCCCCTTGTGCACTCGGCGAGTCCAGGCATCAGGAATGGCCAGATTTGGGATTTTTTCATAATTATCTTATGGAAACTTACCTTAATCATATTAGATCAACCCTAATCCGTTTTTTTGATATATATATGACTATAATCTTGATCTAATTAAAGATATTTATCATCTAATAAAATATTTAATCTCCTTATATGATAAATGATTAATTGTTTTGATAATTATCTTAAAAGAAATCTTGGATAAATCAAATATAGATAATTAGGATATTAATCGTTAATTGGAATTATTTGTTATTTGATCCTCCATGTTTTAAAATGTTTAAAACTTTCCCTCAAGTTTTGAAATTTATATTTGTGATTAAAAAGTTTTAATTTAGACAACTTAAATTTCAAACCCTACGTTTTAAAAGGTTTAAAACACAACCTTATACTAATATGATATTACTAGAATAATATATATATATATATATATATATATATATATATATATGTATAACTAAATGCTAGTCTTACCATTAGTAGGCCTCATTCACGAAGCCGATCTATAAGGTGGGTATAAGGTTGCGGCCTATAAAATGGCGCTTAATGGGTGTACACTCACACCCACCGCTTGCTTGATTGGTGGAGGGTCGTTAGCCGAACGGGTAGGATAGGACAACCTCATCCTCTCATTAAAAGTATAATAAGAAATACAAAGTAACTACACGTTTTAAAATTTTTCCCAATCTTAGTTACTTTAGGAAAAGTGAATTGATGCAATCCCATGAAATTGCACTTTGCACCCTTGCTAAGAAGTTAGTGGAGCGTGTGTGGTTTACCGGCACACTAATTGGTTCTAAGCAAAGGTGGCAAAGGTGGCAAAGGGTGATTCATTGTTTATCATAGTTCGATGGAGTGTGTGTGGTTTACCGGCACATCGAATAGGTGATCTTTACAATGAAGGCACCATGTGAATTTGCATGGTAATTCACACCCGCTTTGTGATCCTCGGCATCCCAGTCACAAACAAGAGGGGCATATCGAGATTTAAACATGCCATTGAATAGTTCAATGAATCTCATCCGAACCTAGGAATTCTCAATACACTTAGGACTAATAGTCTAGCTTTTGTTATGGAGAATTAGTGAATCGTCATTCACTTACCTTCAATTCATTTTCATGTTAGATTACGGCATCCCTTTTCTAATATGTAAATGTTATTGTTGGATCCTAACCCTAATTTTTCTTATTGAGTGATAATTAGGGATTCTTATTCTAATCTATCTTTGTCCTTTCTATAGATGTCGAACACAAACAACACTGCTGCTAGTTCTTTCACGTTGATGAGCCTTTGCCAAAAGGTCACCTTCGATGGAACGAACTTTAGTGAATGGATAAGATACATTCGCACCATTGCTCGCTACGAGGATAAGGAGTATGTCCTCGATGAAAAGCTTGAGAAGATCAACCCCGAAATCGCTACTCCGGCTGAAATCACCGCTTTTGAGACTCATGAGCGAGATGCAACGAAGGTACAATGCATCATGATTGCCACCATGAACTCCGAATTCCAAAAGTCCTACGAGGACATGTATCCATACGAGATGCATCAAGACTTGTTGGAGAGATACCACCAAAACGCGAGACAAGAGCGTTATGAGATTTTCACTAACATGATCTCCGCTAAGATGGGTCATGGAGAATCTCTTACCGTGCACCTGCAAAAGATGCAAAGGTATGTCGATCGCCTTCGCAAGTTAAATGTTGACTTTGGGGAAGACTTAGCGATCGACATGGTGCTTCACTCTTTGCCTCCGATGTACAACCAATTTAGGATGACCTACCACATGAACAAAGAATAGGTCACCCTAAGCAAACTCCAAGGTCTCTTGAGGGTCGCTGAGAGCAACTTCAAGGACAAGTCTGTTGCACCTGCTCCCAATCCGTCCGCTGCTCCTGTCTTGGCTATTGGTCAAGGGAAGGGAAAGAAGAGGAAATCTTCATCGAATAAATATCGCAAGGTGAAAGCCCGAGATGGTGCCTCTTCTAGTGGGACCAAAGTTGATCCCGCTAAGCCCTGCTCCAACCCAAAGGAGGCAGAGTGCCACCACTGCCACAAGATAGGACATTGGAAGAGAAGCTGCCCGGATTACCTGCAAGCGATCAAAGAAGGAAAGATCAAGCCATCTTTCGCAGGTATATACACAATCAAATCTAACGATTCTAATCATTCTATTTCTTGGGTTCTTGATACCGGTTGTGGTTATCACATTTGTTCTAATGTGCAGGGACTAAGAAGAAGTAGGGATGTAGAGCAAGGAAGGATTAATCTAATCATGGGGAATAGGAGATCGTCGCCTGTGACCAAGATTGGAGTGTATTCTTTAGTGTTTAGGAATAGTTTGGTTTTAGATTTGAACAATTGTTGCTATTCGCCAAAAATGGCGAGAAACATCATTTCATTTCATGGTTTATATAGACAAGGATTTAGATTTTCTTTTAATAATGAGAATGGTTCTATTTTGGCTTATCTAAATGGTGTCTTTTACTTTGAAGCTATACCATGTAATGGAATATATGAAACTGTTATGATTGTTGATAACTTAGGAAATGATGTTTTGAATATTGATTCTTCCACTAGTATGGATAAAGCATCCTTGTGGCATTGTCGTCTTGGAGATGTCAACAAGAAACGCATAGCGCAACTCCAAAAGGATGGAGTGTTGGAGTCATTCGACCTTAGGGAAGATGACACATGCGAGTCTTGTTTACTTGGAAAGATGACTAAGTCACCCTTCACGAGTACTTGTGAAAGGGGTGAGGGGCTATTAGACCTAATACATACCGATGTATGTGGACCCTTTAGATCAACCACGAAGGATGGGAACCGCTTCTATGTGACTTTTACCGATGACTATAGTAGATATGGGTATATCTACTTAATTAAGCAAAAGTCAGACACCTTTGAAAAGTTCAAAGAGTTCAAGAATGAAGTGGAGAATCAATTGGGCAGGAAAATCAAGATGCTTCGATCCGATCGAGGAGGAGAGTACCTAAGTCTTGAATTCCACAATTATCTCAAGGAGTGTGGAATAGTTTCGCAATTGACGCCTCCTAGGACACCGCAGTTGAATGGTGTGGCAGAAAGGCGTAATCGAACCTTATTGGATTTGGTTCGCTCTATGATGAGTCGTGCTTCACTACTTATCTTCTTTTGGGGGTATGCCTTAGAGACTGCCGCCCATATCCTTAACCGAGTCCCTACTAAGAGGGTTGCCAAAACACCTCACAAGATGTGGACGGGAAAAGCTCCCTCGTTGGCACATATCAAGGTTTGGGGTTGCGAGGCTTTCGTAAGACGAGATACTCACGACAAGCTTGAACCTTGAAGTGAGCGATGTATTTTCATCAGCTACCCGCAGACATCCTTTGGATATCTCTTCTATAGACCGAAGGACAATGTTGTCTTTGTTGCGAGGAGAGGAGTTTTCTGAGAGCGAGAACTCATAAGCCAAGGAGACAGTGGGAGGCAAATCGAACTTGAAGAGATTCAAGAGTCGATAGATGAAGGAACCTCTACCGCTGGCATTCAACCCGAGGAGGAAACTCCGGTTGAACCGATTGATGAATCCTTACCTCTTAGATGTTCCGATAGAGTTAGAGTTCATCCCCAGTTTTATGGCTTTCATATTACTACCGAAGGGCACACGTATATTAGTGATGGTACACTAGTAAATCTTGATGAACCTAATAGCTATAAGGAAGCCATGGCAGGCCCGGAGTCTGCGAAATGGAAAGAGGCAATGGATAGCGAGATCCAATCCATGTACGATAACCAAGTTTGGAATTTGGTTGATTATGTGCCCGAACGTAAGACCGTTGGGTGCAAATGGATCTTCAAGAAGAAGACCGACATGGATGGGAATGTACACACGTATAAAGCGCGATTGGTCGCGAAGGGCTTTACTCAAACTCCAGGAGTTGACTATGATGAGACCTTCTCACCAGTTTTGAAGATTAAATCTATTAGAGTGATGCGAGCAATTGCCGCATTTCATGATAATGAGATTTGGCAAATGGATGTCAAGACCGCTTTCCTTAACGGAAAGTTGGCTGAGGATGTTTACATGGCTTAGCCAGAGGGGTTTTTGAATCCGAAGCATCCAAATAGAGTGTGTAAGCTTGAGAAGTCCATTTATGGACTTAAGCAAGCGTCTCGCAGATGGAATCTTTGCTTCGATGAGAAAGTCAAAGAGTTTGGATTTGTACGAAGCGAAGACGAATCTTGTGTATATGTCAAAGCCAGTGGGAGTATAGTAAGCTTCCTCGTTCTATATGTCGATGACATATTACTCATAGGAAATGACGTCCCGACTCTGCAGGAATTCAAGTCCTGGCTCGGGAAGTGTTTCGCTATGAAGGCCCTCGGAGAGGCTTCTCACATTTTGGGAATAAGGATAGTAAGAGAAAGAAGTAAGAGACTAATTGGACTTAGTCAGAATACTTACTTAGAGAAGGTACTAAAACGTTTTAGTATGGAAAACTCAAAGAAGGGAGAACTACCGATACAAGGAAATACCAAGTTGAGTAAGACTCAAAGTCCGAGTACCGAAGCTGAGATAGCAGAAATGAGCCGAGTACCATACGCTTCCGCAGTTGGCTCAATCATGTACGCTATGACTTGTACTCGCCCTGATGTAGCCTTTGCTTTGAGCATGGTTAGCAGATATCAAGGGAATCCTGGCAAAGCACATTGGATTGCGGTGAAAAACATCCTTAAGTACCTTCGGAGGACGAAAGAATGGTTCTTAGTCCTTGGAGGGAGTGATGACTTGAAGGTGCGAGGGTATAGTGATGCCAGTTTTCAGACCGATAGGGACAACTACCGTTCGCAGTCGGGCTGGGTCTTTACCCTAAATGGGGGAGCAGTAACTTGGAAGAGTTCCAAGCAAGAAACCGTAGCTGATTCAACGTGCGAATCAGAGTACATCGCAACGAGCGAAGCGTCGAAGGAGGCAATATGGCTAAAGAACTTCATTGGTGATCTTGGAGTTGTGCCTGCCATAAAGGAGCCCATGGAGATTTTCTGTGATAACGAAGGTACGGTTGCCTTGACCAAGGAACCGAGGGATCATGGTAGATCTCGACATATCGACAGAAAATATCACTTCATTAGACATCGTGTAGAAGAAGGACAACTCGTAGTGAAGAGGATATCATCAGAAGATAACCCATCAGATCCACTTACAGAGGGACTGAGTAGGGTTAAGCACTTGCAGCATGCTAGGAGTATTGGGCTGAAGGATGATATTAGTATAGATTAGATAGTATTAGAAACATATAATAGATAAATGTAATTAACATTTGATGATTAAATAAAGGAGTTTTATTTATAAGTAAAGTTATTGTCATATGTTAATTGTTTAACTATTGTTTAACTTTGCATGTTTTGACTTCCAGAATAATTAAGGTTATTAAGAATAATAGAAATTGTTCAAATGGTTCACAATCGTTCATATGTTGGGAGTAGATATGAATGAAGATTGTCATGAATTGGAGTGTAGAATGTCTAAATGGTGTTAGACATAGCAAGGGTTGCTGCAACGTTCATGAGTGCTTATGAACTAGTTTTGAGCATTGGAATAAACCCGCGCTTGCTGGAATCACTTTATGGAATACGATATAAAAGGTGATCGCAAGACGATAATATCATATAGTCTTAAAACCTAGATATATGGTTTATTATTTGTTAATTGATTGTACATTGATAATGCGAAAACGCATCAGTAACTTGGTGTTATAAAACGCATTGTTGTGTATAGTTGGTTAATGAATAAGTAAATGCATATAAGTCGAAGTTTATCTGTAAATTTTATCCTAAGAGGGTAGAAGAGATATCTTGGCCACTCGATGATTTGATTTGACTTATGTGTCGGGCCCGGTTAGAACTGAATTGATGTGTTTGATTAAGTTCTATGTCGAATAAATCGGAGATCGAGAAATCAAATGCTAGACTAACCATTCCATAGGATTGTGAGCATGATATCTAACAGAGGACTGTACGATCCCTTATTTAAAGGACAAGATTGATTAGATCAGAGTTTGATAGCGTCTTTGAGAGCTACGATTGCAAACCGAATTGTACTTGTATAGTTACTAGACTTATCCAAGTGGGAGACTGTTAGAATAGTGTCTAAGGCTGCAACTATAATAGGCAAGTATTTGATCAGGTTGTGCATGGTCCTTTTGGGTTGCCTTCACCATAGCAACTTGATGGATGATTTCTTAAGAGAGAGTAAATATTATAAGGAATAATATATGGTTATTTGATTAATATAAGTCATAAATTAATTGGAATTAATTTGGTGACTTAAAGAGATTAATTAAATAAGAGGGTATAAACTGTAACTTGTTTGATAGTTACACTTTAGACTATAAATCCTTATCCTAGAAAGGATGGACGATTTCTAGGGCTTGGATAAGCCAAAATCGTCCATAGGGTTATCAAGGAAAGGATATGGATTAACTTAAAGTCTAAGTTATCCAATTAGGGTTAAAGCTGTAATCCTTAAGGAGTCTACAAGTATAAATAGACCCTAGGGGTGAGGGAATTCGATAAAACATCTAAAGTAGAGATACTCTGGCCGAATTCCTCCCCTCTCCTCTCTCCTAAATCATTCTTCTTGCTATTGGTGTTTGTAAGCCATTAGAGGAGTGACATTTGTGACTCTAGAAGCTCCAAGACAACAAGATCAACAAGGAATCCAAAGGTATGATTCTAGATCTATTTCAATGTTGTTATTTAACCTAATTAGCCATTAGAAGTATTGGATTCAAAGCATGTTTAATTAGAAAGCCTAGATCCAAGCATTAGGGGTTTGCATGCGCACATAGGAAAGTTCTTATGGCTAAAACCCATCAGTATATACTTGACATGTATAATTAAAGTTTAACTGATAGTCAGACAGGTGGTCCTACCCTAAGCCCACAACCAACCAAGGAAGAGGAGTCAAGGTAGAAGCACTAGTCCTAAGTCTGTTAAATCCTAATTATACATAAGGATATATATGAATATGATTTCATAAAAGGACAATTTAAGAGTTTGAAAATAGTTTAATAAGTTTATAAAAGTATTAGAATCTTAATAGTGGTTTGTAATCATATGTGAGTGTTAACACAATTATGTTGTGTTCAACTTGTATTCCCCCTGAAAACATTTAAAAATGGTAAAACATAGGGGTTATGAACTCACCTTTTGTGAGTGATCAAGTGAAGATGCAGTGAAGTAGCAATGCTCCTCTAGTTTGAAACCCATGCAAGAATTCATATGCTAATAATAATTAAGCTTGATATCGAACGTAAGTTAATAAATATATTAATTTAAGGTGTTAGACAACACTAAAGTAAGTAAGAAATACTCACAATAAGTTCTTAGAATATCCGAAGGTGTTCTTGGCGTTCTTCGTGTGTTCTTGGTGTGTTCTTGGTGTTTATGTGAATATTCAAAGGGTTTCTGGGAAATGGTATGAAGGTTTGAAGATCTTGGATGATACTTGATAGAAAATGAAAGGAATCTTGATGATACTTGAAAGCTAAATGAAGTGAATTCGGTTGAGAAATGTGAGAAATGAAAAGTGAATTTGGTTATAACAATACATATAAGTGTGTGTTCAGCCTTAATGGGCCTCCAAATGGAGTGAATTCGGTCACATAAGGTGGAAATCATGAGGATTTTGGTTTCAAGTCAAAGGGAGGAAAAGGAATTCGGTTTTGGGAAAAAGAGAAAGAGAATTTGTCCAAGCCTAAAGCATCATGAGGTAAATTCAGTTTCTAGTCAACCCAAGGAATGGAATTCGGTTTTGATTAAGGGATTTGATTCCCTTGGCCGAAATCACCTAAGGCCTATGTATTTTGGCGATTTATGTCATTTAATAAGCTTGTGTAAGTTTATTTTAACAAGGCATTACATAACTACTCACACACCAGTTAAATAAGCATGCACACAAGGTATTCAAACTTCTTATTGCAACAACTTATGTTGTAAGTTTACTTGTTCATGATTGAAATTTTAGACTTTAATCAAATTAGTTTGACTTACGTTGACTCGAAATAACGGGTTGTCACATCATCCCCTTGTTAAAGTGAATTTCATCCCGAAATTTAAGACTATAGAGATACAATAAGACTAGGGAAAGAGATGTGAGTATTTTTGTTTCATCTGATCTTCCCGCTTCCAAGTGAACTTAGGTCCCCGCTTGGCATTCCAGTGAACCTTCACTATAGGTATATGTGACAACCTAAAATTTCCATTCTGTGTGAACATTATCAAGTCAATAGAAGATAGAACAGTCGCAGTAAATTTTCAGACTTTTCCGTATAAGTTTGAGTATTTCAGGGTTTACACTTAAGGAGATATCAGGAGAGTGGATGCACTAGGGTTTTGTACAACTTTGTTATTCCAAAACTCTATTATATTAGAGTTCATTTCGTGAATAAAATATTTCTGCCAAAAATCCTACGACTATATATAGAATTCTGAGCCATATTCATTCACTAGCTACATTTCCAACTAGAGAAACGCCATTTTCTCTCTCACGGATCTTAGGGTTTTCACCCCAAATCCTGAGTACCTCTCTCTAGTTGTATTGTATGACTTATAATGTGCTTAATAACATCAATTTCATAACAAAACAGCTACATTCGAGAGTTTACCGCCCAAGAACACCTTGGGGAGTAAACTCTTTTATGAGGGTAAATTGATGCCTAGTCCTTTCCCCTTGATAAGTAACTACCATAGACTTGTATATAGGTGTATTTAAGACTAGAAATCATCCATGAACACCAAGATTTAGGTGTTCACGGTCCAAGAAGTTCTTGGACCATCAACTCCAAACTCAAAGGCCAAAAAGTGCCTTAATCACTCCTAAAGCCTTGGACAATAGCCTTGATTTAATCCTAGTTATTTTAGGGACATTAAATCATCAAATGCCCATCCCAAAGAGAGATTATGGCTGTAATCTCTTATGATTTTGATCTTTGGGCAGTGAACATGAAGGAAGGGTACCAAAGTGTGCCTAAGGCCTTCATTTGCCTTAGATAAATGTCTAGAACCTATCCTACATGAGCATGGGACTTGAAAGCATAAAAACACCCCTTTCCATATGAGTTTATGGCAGTAAACTCAAAAGGAAATGGCCTTGGGGCCGTAAACTCCTCAAAGGAGAGTATTAGTGCCCTAAACCCTTCCAAGGATTAAACCACCAAGTAAAATTGCTTCTAGGGATGATGTAACACTTCAAAACACAAAATGGAATTAAGCTTAGGAGCTTACGGCTGTAAACTCAAGGGTTTACGACCGTAAACTCCTTGTGTGAGGATTATTGGAGAGTAAACTCATGTATGTGGTCCTCTGGAACCCTAAACTCACTAGCCGGGTCCTACAACAACTTAGATGTAATCCTTCGAGCTAATAACACTTATTATAAGTGTTTAACATCTTCTAGGAGGTTTAAACAATTTCAATTAGTAGTTAAATCTAATTGGGTACACATATGTGTGATTATATGTTAACTAGGATCATAGCGTGTGTTCAAGACTTCACTTAACACTTAGCAATCCTACATCTTCAGTACATCCGTACCACTCACTAGAGGTGAGTTCATACCCCTTAATCAATGGTTTAAATGTTTTTAAATGATTTTATAGCGAGGGGGGGGGGAAATACAAGTCAAATGCTTATAGTTATTACATCAATCACATGTGATTAATAACTACAAAACCAGTGATTTCCTTATTGTTCAAATTGTTTATCAAATTGTTTTGCTTCAAACTATTTTTACAAGTTCTTATACTTATTAAATACATTTTCTTAAACTACTGTTTTACTTATTATTAATTGCATGTCTATGTATGTATAGTTATATAGGAAATGTTTAAAGGACTTAGGAAGGCTATCCATCCTATTTCCTTTTCGCGCTTGAGATGTGGTCTGGTGGGATATTGGGTACCCGTCCGAAAGTCGTTTAAATATTAGTTATATATCATGTGTACATATATAGTCATAAAGAATCTTCCAGTTCATTTGGTACCCTTAGGTAGCAAGGGTATACTTCCATGTCATACGTACCGGTTACATCACTAGTAAGTTACCATAGGAGTAGCACAGGAGGATACAAATACTATTACTAGCACAATGAAACATACAATGAGTCAGTTCATTCATGAGTCGGTTCGAGTAGTACTCACAGTACATTACTATACATGCTAGATAGAGAGAACATACATTATAGCTAGCACACGCAGAACATTTCGGTACACACAGGCTAGACAGAGAAAGATTACACTTTCAGTTAGCACATTCATTACATATACATTTATGTAGTTATGTGAACCATTGAGCGGGTCATGGCACTTCCTGCCACGACCATTATTGTATCCCGAATCTCCTTAGTTGGGGAGCGTATGAGTTTGCGTATAGATCTATATTGGATTGACTATCCTACACCTTGTTGCACGCTACAGTGGGACTTGCAAGTCTACGGGTGCCAAATGTCATTTCTTACAGCATCTAACATCGTTGTTTTACTAGAGTCAGTAGCAGGATGCAGTTCTATCGCATGTTATTTGGAACACCTTTTGTTTTAAGGTAGTTAGTGCCATGGTAGTCACTTATTACAAATACTACGATACGATAATATTTTCCCATTACATTCGCTTCGTGAATATTCACACGATGCACGGTAATGTAGTAATTATATTTTTGGTTAATGATAGTCATAATTGGGAAAACACACTCTAACAAGAGACACATGCACAGACACTAGATGCCTTGTTAGAAGGCTACAGTTAATAGGAAACATAGGGTTTTCTAGGAGAGTTCAAACATTTTACAAAACATTGTACAAAACAGCTTACGGAACATTTTACATATGTTTTCATACAAACTCAGACATTAATATACTTATGAGCTCACCAGCATTAATCTGATACTCACTTTCAAAATAACTTGTATTCTCAGGTCACCACTAGACAGGTACAGGTGCTAGGCTTTTGAGAAGATGGAGTTCGTTCAAGACTCATCTTTTATTTTGATATGTATATTTTTGGTGTCTATAACTTTGACAAAACACACATGTATGAAATTATATTATTAATGCAATGGATGATGTTGTTGCTTGTTTACTACTATTCATTGTTGTGATACTGTACATGACGTCCTCCGCCCCAGAATGTTTCCGTGATTCACGGTTTTGGGGTGTGACAGATTGGTATCAAAGCATTGTTTATAGTGAATTGAGTATATCAATCCATAAAAGATATACTAACTATAAATACATTTGGACTAAAATACGCTGACCAAGAGTTTATACTTTTAAAATAATAGAATATTTAATTAAGTATACGTGCCTACATTCATACTAAAATCAGGGTCACTAGGACAGTACAAATGAATTACGATTGTTGGGCAACACAAGTGGACTTAGAGATATATAGTCAAAACTGGGAAGATATAGCCTGATCAATTATATTATCCGAGGGTTGACTAGCATGTGCCTAGGTGTAGTTATGTGGTTGCAACAAGTCTAAAATCTTACCAACAATACCATAATGAGAACAATAGAACATAACATTAAACTTAAAAATACTATAGGAGTATTTTACATTACTATAAGTTACTTATGTGCTAGATTCTTATACCTCCCTTCTCGCGTAGATTTAATGACTGGATTCCACATTCTCGGAGACCCGTACTTTCCACCCAACGGAAATGCTGGATTGCTTGAGGCAGAGTCCGATGATGAGCATCAAATCCCTTTGGATGATCATCAAGCAAAAGGCTTCTCAGATAGATCTTACTCTGAGCCCGAAGTCAATAACTTACCTCAAGTTGGTCAAGCCCCGAATAACAACCCCCGACCCACATTTCAAGGACCCACACCTCTGTGGGCAACAAACTTGAATACATGGAGCCATGAACAGGGTCAACCTATTCCTTACAATGGGGACAAAAGTTTCTACAACCTCACTAGTGGAGGTTCTGCTGACAGAGTCTTACCCATCATGGTTCGTAGGATTTCTCGGAACACCATACTGGGTCAATCATCTACCAATCGAATCTTGGAGATTGATGCCAACACTAGTGTTAATACTATCCGCATTCGCCAACTAGAGTCTGCTCATGAAAGGAATCTGGTCTACAATGCAGCTCTTCAGAGGGAACTCACTGAAGCACGAGCTGAAGTCGGAGAACTTAGAGCTCAGCAAGCAAGGGCTGATAGGCGTATGAGGGACATCGAACATCTGCTGTCGGGATCAAGGACTCACTTTGGTAGTTCTCGTCACCGATAGATCCTCATCAACTTCTCTCTTTTTGGATATAACCTAGTTATGTAAAACTTTGGTCTAGTTCCCTATCTTTGTAAATCATAGGCATGTTAGGTCTTGGTTAGGTTGTAATTATGTCAAAATTTTCTCATTTTGGTTGATGTAAGGCCTTTTACTTTAGGCTGTTTTCTCGAACATGTTACATCGGTAATCCCAGTAATATTGACAGGTACCTAATCTTATGGGAATTATTATCCAAATGCGATCATCTATTAGTTTTAGATCTACATTCAATCTTATTGTTGGGCTATGGGGAGTTAGTCCGTGAGTCATTCTCATCAATTCTTCCATTGAATTCTTATCAATACTTTCATCTTCATAAACTTATAGATCAAAGATGCCGCCTCGCAGAAATCCAAGGAGAAACCCAAATAACAAAACACCACCTCCTCCACCTCCACAACCACCTACTCCTCAATTCGACGCGACAGCTCTAAATGCTACCGTAGTTGCGGCTGTGGCTTCATCCATGGCCCAATACCATTCATCTGGTTCCACTGGAGGAGGAACCCCTGTTCAGTCTGTTCAAGTTGAAGCTCTTGTGCGCTCGAGAGAGTTCTCCTATAAGGACTTCACGAACTGCAAGCCATTGTCCTTCAAAGGGACTGACGGGGTCATTGCCCTCTCGCAATGGTTCGAGAAAACTGAATCGGTTTTCGAAATATGCTCTTGTCCTGAGGAGAGCAGGGTGAAGTATGCTACTTGCACCTTTGAAACTAAATCCTTAACATGGTGGAATGGCCATGTTAAGTCACTAACTCTTATCGTGGCAAATGCGATGGGCTGGGAAACCTTGAAAGACATCATGATTGAGGAATACTACCCGAGGGGCGAGATCCAAAAGCTGGAAGAAGAGCTTTGGAGCCTAACCATGAAGGGATCCAACGTAGTCGCTTACACCGCCAAGTTCTGTGAACAGGTGGCCCTCTGTCCCAACATGATTCCTTCAAAGGGAAAGAAGATTGAGAGATACATATGGGGACTGGTGCCCCCATACCAGGGAAATGTTTTGGCATCACACCCCACTACATTTGATAGTAACGAGCGATTAGCACAACGGCTCATAGACCATGGGGTTCGTACCCCGACCGCAAAAACTACCCTGGCCATCTCAAAACCTGCAAGAACCGCTGATTCCAAGCGGAAGTTTTGGGATGACAAGAAGAAGGCTAAGGCTGCCAAGAAGAGGCAGGTCGTGGCAGTACATGTTGCGATAACACCTGTCGTTGCTGCTCCGATAAAGCAGTATGCTGGAAGTTTACCTAAGTGCAACAAGTGTAACTTCCATCACGTCGGAGCCTGGTGGGAGAGGCAGTGTTAGAACTGCAACGGGAAGTGGCACACAGCCCGTTTCTGTAAAGCTCCAGCGACACCAATCAACCAAGCCCCCGGTGCTGGAGTGGGCCAAACTTGCTACGGATGTGGCGAGGTAGGCCACTTCAAGAGAAACTGCCCAAAGGCAGGGTTTTCCGGTGGAGCGGCAAGAGTTATGGCCATAGGCCATGAGGAAGCGGTTGCCGACCCCACAGTGGTCACCGGTACGTTCCTCCTCGATAACTCTTACGCATGCATTCTATTTGATAGTGGAGCGGAGAGGAGTTTCGTGAACCAAAAATTTGCTCATTTACTTAAGCAAAAATCACGAGCACTTAATGAACCGTTCACTGTGGAAATGGCTAATGGAAAGATAGAGAGCACTAGCAGTATATTCATAGGGTGTACCCTAACTTTAGATAACCATTCATTTTCTATCGATCTTATGCCGGTCTCAATTAAAAGTTTCGACGTCATTATCAGCATAGATTGGCTGAGTCTTCATCGTGTCGATATCATGTGTTACGAAAAGGCTGTTCGCCTTAATCTGCTATCTGGCGAAACCTTAGTAGTTTATGGTGACAAACCCAGCACACACCTTCGTATCAGCTCGAGCATCCAAGCTTAGAAATTCTTATGAAAGGAATGTAGAGCATTCCTTGCTCATGTGGTCGATGTGAGCCAAGAAGCGAAGGACATTCAAAACATTCCAGTAGTATGTGACTTTCCCGACATCTTTCCAGAAGAACTCTTAGGATTACCTCCGCAACATCAAGTCGAGTTCCGAATCGACTTAGTTCCAGGGGCTACCCCGGTAGCCAAATCGTCGTATCGTCTAGCACCTGTAGAGAAGCAAGAACTGTCCGGTCAACTTTACGAACTCCTCAGCAAGGGCTTTATAAGACCAAGCTTCTCACCCTGGGGAGCTCCAGTCTTGTTCGTCAAGAAGAAAGAAGGATCGTTTCGCATGTGCATCAACTAAAGGGAGCTCAACAAGCTGACGGTCAAAAATCGTTATCCGTTGCCTCGGATTGACGACTTATTTGATCAACTTCAAGGGGCGAACTTCTTTTCAAAAATTGACTTAAGATCCGGATATCACCCATTACAAGTGCTAGGGGAGGATGTTCCGAAGACAGCCTTCCGAACTCGTTATGGGCACTATGAATTCGTAGTGATGCCGTTCAGATTAACAAACGCACCAGCAGTATTCATGGAATTAATGAATAGGGTGTGTCGTCCGTACTTAGATCAGTTCTTCATCGTCTTCATCAATGACATACTTATCAACTCTCGTAGTAAGGAGGAGCATAGTCAACATTTACGACAAGTCATAGAAACATTACGTTCGGAGAAACTCTACGCGAAGTTCTCTAAATGCGAATTTTGGATTCGACGAGTCGAATTCTTAGGACACGTGATTAGCGAAGAGGGAATACACGTGGACCCTTCCAAAATCAAGGCCATTGAGAACTGGTCAGCACCGAAGACGCCTACGGAAATTCGTCAATTTCTAGGCCTCGCTGGCTACTATCATAGATTCATTCAGAACTTCTCCCACATAGCGAAACCTCTTATAACACTAACCCAGAAGGGCGTGGCCTTTGACTGGGAAGAGAAGCAGGAAAGAGCGTTCCAAACGCTCAAATGAGCCTTGTGCACCGCACCAATACTATCCCTTCTCGAAGGAATAGAAGACTTTGTAGTCTATTGTGATGCATCGAATCAAGGGCTCGGATGTGTTCTGATGCAGCGGGGTAAGGTCATCGCCTATGCCTCGAGACAGCTAAAGACACATGAGGTCAACTACACAACCCACGATCTTGAACTAGGAGCAGTTGTGTTTGCTCTGAAGATCTGGAGACATTACTTGTACGGAACGAAGAGCACTATCTTTACAGACCACAAGAGCTTACAACACATCTTCGACCAGAAGGAGCTCAACATGAGACAACGATGGTGGATCGAGCTACTTAGTGATTACGAATGCAAAATTCGTTATCATCCGGGTAAAGCCAACGTAGTAGCTGACGCCCTGAGTCGGAAGGAATATTCTGGTCATAGAGTTAAGTCGTTGCCTGTGACTATCCATTCACAGTTGTCCATCCAAATTAAGGCAGCTCAGTGTGACGCTTTGAAGCCTGAAAATGTGGCGGGTGAATCCCTAAGAGGGATGGATAAGAACTTGGAGGTTAAGGGTGGCGGAGCTTATTATTACATGGACTGGATCTGGACCCTGAACCTAGGAGGTTTCAGAGACTTGGTCATGAACGAGGCGCACAACACTCGCTATTCTGTGCACCCGGGATCAGATAAGATGTATATGGACCTCAAAAAGTTATACTGGTGGCATAACATGAAAGCAGAGATTGCTACCTTCATGAGTAAATTCCTTACTTGCGCAAAGGTCAAGGTCAAATACCAGAAACCCTCCGGTCTTTTACAACAGCCGCAGATACCAGAATGGAAGTGGGAGCGGATAACTATGGATTTCATAACCATGTCTCCCAAGATGACGGGTGGACTTGATTCCATATGGGTCATCGTCGATAGACTGACCAAGTCTGCATACTTCCTGCCGATCAAAGAAACAGACAAGATGGAGAAGCTTACAAGGACTTACATTAAGGAGATTGTGAGACTGCATGGTGTTCCATTATCCATTATCTCGGACAGAGATAGTAGATTTACTTCAAGGATCTGGCAGTCGTTACAAAGTTCCTTAGGAACTAGGTTGGACATGAGTACAGCCTACCATCCACAGACCGACGGGCAAAGTGAGAGAACTATCCAGACCTTGGAAGATATGTTGCGAGCCTGTGTGATCGACTTCGGGAAAGCATGGGATACTCATTTACCACTTGTCGAATTTTCCTATAACAATTATCAAATGAGCATCAAAGCTGCTCTATTCGAGGCTCTCTATGGCCGAAAGTGCAGATCCCCTCTATGTTGGGCTGAGGTGGGTGAAACCCAGTTAGCTAAAGGACGAATTCCTGAAAGCACTCTCACAGGTCCGGAAATCATACGGGAAACGAAGGAGAAGATCGTTTAGATCCGTGAACGATTGAAAGCCTCCAGAGACCGACAGAAAAGCTACGCTGATAAACATAGGAAACCGTTGGAAGTCCAGGTGGGCGACCGCGTTCTATTGAAGGTCTCACCCTCGAAGGGCATGATACGCTTCGAAAAGCGTGGGAAGCTAAATCCATGGTACATTGGGCCTTTCGATATTCTCGAAAGAATCAGCCCAGTCGCTTACAAACTTAACTTACCGTGTGAACTCAGTAACTTACATTCTACCTTCCACGTATCGAACTTGAAAAAGTGTCTGTCCAACGAGACTCTAGTTATTCCACTCGACGAGATCGAGATCAACGAGAGCCCCAACTTCGTGGAGGAACCAGTAGAAATCATGGACTGAGAGGTCAAGCAAACAAAGCAGAGTCGTATCCCGATAGTGAAGGTTCGTTGGAATGCCAAACAAGGACCTGAATTCACTTGGGAACGAGAGGATCAGATGAAACAGAAATATCCTCATCTTTTCGCTTAGTTATTTTGTAACTTCTCATTTGCTTAAATTCTAATTTCGGGATGAAATTCCTTCTAATGGAGGGATGATGTGACAACCCAAAATTTCCATTCTATACGAACATTATCAAGTCAATAGAAGTTAGAACAGTCGCAATAAATTTTCAGACATTTCCGTATAAGTTTGAGTATTTCAAGGTTTACACTTAAGGAGATATTAGGAGAGTGGATGCACTAGGGTTTTGTGCAACTCTGTTATTCCAAAACTCTATTATATTAGAGTTCATTTCGTGAATAAAGTATTTCTGCAAAAAATCCCAGGACTATATATAGAATTCTAAGCCACATTTATTCATTAGCTACATTTCCGACTACAGAAAAGCCATTTTCTCTCTCACGGATCTTCGGTTTTTCATCCCAAATCATGAGTACCTCTCTCTAGTTGTATTATATGTCTTATAATGTGCTTAATAACATCGATTTCATAACAAAACAGCTAGATTCGAGAGTTTACCGCCCAAGAATACCTTGGGGAGTAAACTCTTTTATGATGGTAAATTGATGCCTAGTCCTTTCCCATTGGACAATAGCCTTGATTTAATCCTAGTTATTTTAGGGACATTAAATCGTCAAATGCCGATCCCAAAGAGAGATTATGGCCGTAATCTCTTATGATTTTGGTCTTTGGGCCGTGAACATCAAGGAAGGGTACCAAAGTGTGCCTAAGGCCTTCATTTGCCTTAAATAAATGTCTAGAACCTATCCTACATGAGCATGGGACTTGAAAGCATAAAAAAACTCCTTTCCATATGAGTTTACGGCAGTAAACTCAAAAGGAAATGGCCTTGGGGCCGTAAACTCCTCAAAGGAGAGTATTAGTGCCCTAAACCCTTCCAAGGATTAAACCACCAAGTAAAATTGCTTCTAGGGATCATGTAACACTTCAAAACACAAAATGGCATTAAGCTTAGGAGCTTACGGCTGTAAACTCAAGGGTTTACGACCGTAAACTCCTTGTGTGAGGATTATTGGAGAGTAAACTCATGTATGTGGTCCTCTGGAACCCTAAACTCACTAGCCAGGTCCTACAACAACTTAGATGTAATCCTTCGGGATAATAACACTTATTATAAGTGTTTAACATGTTCTAGGAGGTCTAAACAATTTCAATTAGTAGTTAAATCTAATTGGGTACACATATGTGTGATTATATGTTAACTAGGATCATAGCGTGTGTTCAAGACTTCACTTAACACTTAGCAATCCTACATCTTCAGTACATCCGTACCACTCACTAGAGGTGAGTTCATACCTCTTAATCAATGGTTTAAATGTTTTTAAATGATTTTATGGGGGAGGAGGGGAATACAAGTTGAATGCTTATAGTTATTACATCAATCACATGTGATTAATAACTACAAAACCAGTGATTTCCTTATTGTTCAAATTGTTTATCAAATTGTTTTGCTTCAAACTATTTTTACAAGTTCTTATACTTATTAAATACATTTTCTTAAACTACTGTTTTACTTATTATTAATTGCATGTCTATGTATGTATAGTTATATAGGAAATGTTTAAAGGACTTAGGAAGGCTATCCACCCTATTTCCTTTTCGCGCTTGAGATGTGGTCTGGTGGGATATCGGGTACCCATCCGAAAGTTGTTTAAATATTAGTTATATATCATGTGTACATATATAGTCATAAAGAATCTTCCAGTTCATTCGGTACCCTTGGGTAGCAAGGGTATACTTCCATGTCATACGTACCGGTTACATCACTAGTAAGTTACCATAGGGGTAGCACAGGAGGATACAAATACTATTACTAGCACAATGAAACATACAATGAGTCAGTTCATTCATGAGTCGGTTCGAGTAGTACTCACAGTACATTACTATACATGCTAGATAGAGATAAAATACATTACAGCTATCACACACAGAACATTTCGGGACAAACAGGCTAGATAGAGAAAGATTACACTTTCAGTTAGTACATTCATTACATATACATTTATGCAGTTATGTGAACCATTGAGCGGGTCATGGCACTTCCTGCCACGACCATTCTTGTATCCCGAATCTCCTTAGTTGGGGAGTGTACGAGTTTGCGTATAGATCTATACTGGATTGACTATTGTACACCTTGCTGCTCGCTACAGTGGGACTTGCAAGTCTGCGGGTGCCAAATGTCATTTCTTACGGCATCTTACATCGTCGTTTTACTAGAGTCAGTAGCAGGATACAGGTCTATCACATGTTATTTGGAACACCTTTTTTTTAAGTTAGTTAGTGCCACGGTAGTCACTTATTACAAATACTACGGTACGATAATATTTTCCCATTACATTCGCTTCGTGAATATTCACACGATGCACGGTAATGTAGTAATTAAATTTTTGGTTAATGATAGTCATAATTGGGAAAATACACACTCTAACAAGAGACACACGCACAGACACTAGATGCCTTGTTAGAAGACTACAATTAGTAGGAAACAAAGGGTTTTCTAGGAGAGTTCAAACATTTTACAAAACATTGTACAAAACATCTTACGGAACATTTTACACATGTTTTCATACAAACTTAGACATTAATATACTTATGAGCTCATCAGCATTAATCTGATACTCGCTTTCAAAATAACTTGTATTCTCAGGTCCCCACTAGACAGGTACATGTGCTAGGCTTTTGAGAAGATGGAGTTCGTTCAAGGCTCATCTTTTATTTTGATATGTATATTTTTGGTGTCTATAACTTTGACAGAACACACATGTATAAAATTATATTATTAATGCAATGGATGATGTTGTTGCTTGTTTACTACTATTCATTGTTGTGATACTGTACATGACATCCTCCGCCCCAGAATGTTTCCGCCATTCACGATTTTTGGTTTTGACAGTATACGACTTTGTTTGGTTTGTTTGACTTCCCTATCCATGATTTCTATGGGTTCTTCCACGAAATGAAGTTTCTCGTTCAACTCGATCTCATCAAGTTGTATTACAAGTGTCACGTTGGATCGATACTTCTTTAGGTTCGATACGTGGAAGGTAGGGTGTACGTTGTTAAGTTCTTGGGGTAGTCGGAGTTTGTAAGCTACTAGACTGATCCTAGCGAGGATCTCGAAGGGCCCTATGTACCTTGGATTTACTTTGCCACATTTCCCAAAGCGCATCATGCCCTTCCAGGGTGATACCTTCAATAGTATGTGGTCACCAGCCTGGAATTCCAAGGGTTTTCGTCTTTTGTCTGTATAGCTCTTCTGTCTGTCTCTAGAGGCTTTCAATCATTCACAAATTTGAACAAACTTTTCAGTCATCTCTCTGATGATTTCCGGACCAGTGAGAGTGTTGTCAGGAACTTATCCTTTAGCTAGTTGCGTATCACCCACTTCAGCCCAGCACGGAGGTGATCTGCACTTCCGGCCATAAAGAGCTTTGAAAGGGAAAACCTTCATACTAGTGTGATACCTGTTGTTATATGAAAACTAGACTAGTGGTAAATGGGTATCCCATGCTTTACCAAAGTGGATCACACAAGCTCTCAGCATGTCTTCCAATGTTTGAATCGTTCTCTCATTCTGCCCATCAATTTGTGGGTGGTAGGATGTACTCATGTCTAGCCTATTCCCCAAGGATTTTTGTAGCGACTGCCAGAATATTAAGGTGAATCTACTATCTCTATCAAAGATAATCGATATGGGCACACCATGCAGTCGTACAATCTCTCTAATGTATGTTCTAGTCAGCTTCTCCATCTTGTTAGTTTCTTTAATTGGTAGGAAGTGCACAGACTTGGTTAACCTGTCAATGATCACCCAGATGGTATCGAGGCCACCCATTGTCTTGGGAAACTTGGTTATGAAGTCCATTGTAATCCGCTCCCACTTCCACTCAGGTATCTCCAGTTGTTGTAGTAAACTAGAGGGCTTTTGGTATTCAACCTTAACTTTGGCACAAGTAAGGCACTTGCCCACAAAGTTAGCAATCTCTACTTTCATGTTGGGCCACCAATATAACTTTTTGAGGTCCAAATACATCTTGTCTGAACCCGGATGAACGGAGTATCGAGTATTGTATGCTTCGTTCATGACAACGTCTCTGAAACCACCGAGTTTCGGTGTCCAGATTCGATCCATGAGGTAAAAGACTCTTCCACCCTTGACTTCTAAGTTCTTATCCATCAATCTCAGGGTTTCACTTGCCACATTTGCAGGCTTTAAGGCTTCCTACTGAGTCTCCTAAATTTGTGTGGACAGATGTGAATGGATGGTCATAGTTAATGCTTTGACCATACGACCTGAGTACTCCTTCCGACTTAGGGCGTCAGCTACTACATTGGCTTTATCGAGATGATAATGAATTTCGCATTCGTAGTCATTTAGTTGCTTGACCCACCATTGTTGTCTCAATATGAGCTCCTTCTAATCGAATATATGTTGAAGGCTTTTGTGATCTGTGAAAATAGTGTTTTTCGTACCGTACAGGTAGTGTCTCCAGCTCTTTAGAGCAAATACTACTGCACCTAACTCAAGATCATGTGTCGTGTGGTTGACTTTATAGGTCTTAATTTGTCTTGAGGCATAGGCAATGACTTTTCTCCGTTGCATAAGAACACATCCAAGCCCTTGGTTGGATGCATCGCAGTACACCACGAAATCTTCAATCCCTTTTGGGAGGTACAATATCGGTGCGTTGCATAGGGCTTCTTTCACCATTTGGAACGCCTTTTCTTGTTTCTTTTCCCAGTCAAACATCACACTCTTCTGGGTCAAAGTGGTAAGTGGTTTCGTAATCTTTGAAAAGTTCTGAATGAACCTGCGATAGTAGCCAGCGAGGCCTAAGAATTGACGGATTTTCGTAGGCGTCCTTGGTGTCGACCAGTTCTCGATGGCCTTGATTTTGGAAGGTTCCACATGAATTCCCTCTTTGCTAAGCATGTGACCCAAGAATTCAGCTCTCCGAATCTAAAATTCGCATTTAGAGAACTTCGCATAAAGCTTCTCTGCTCGTAGTGTTTCCAAGATCTGGCATAAGTGTTGATTATGTTACTCCATACTGCGTAAGTAGATAAGTATGTCATCGATGAATACTATCATGAACTTGTCAAAGTAAGGATGGCATACTCGATTCATTAAGTCCATGAACACCACGAGCGCATTGGTTAATCTGAAAAGCGTCACTACAAACTCGTAGTGACCATAATGAGTTCAGAAGGCTGTTTTAGGAACATCTTCCTCTAAAACTCATAACTAGTGATACCTGGATCTTAAGTCAATCTTTGAAAAATAGCTTGCTCCCCGAAGTTGGTCGAACAAGTCGTGTATCTGAATTATAGGGTATCGGTTCTTAATGGTAAGTTTGTTTAGCTTGCGATAGTCGATGCACATACGGAACGATCCATCCTTCTTCTTCACGGACAAGACCGGTGCTCCCCAGGGTGAGAAGCTTGGTCTAATAAATCCCTTGCTGAGCCGTTCATTCAAATGACTAGATAGTTCATGTATCTCGGGTGGTGCTAGTCGATAGGGCGATGTGGCTACAGGGGTAGCTCCTGGAATTAAGTCGATTATGAACTCGACTTGGCGATGTGGTGGTAATCCTGGAAGATCTCCGGGAAAGATGTCGGGAAAATCACGGACTTCTGGGATGATCTTTATGTCTTTCACCTTTTGGCTCGAATCAACTACATGATCAAGGAACGCATGATATTTCTTTTGTAAGTACTTCTGGGCTTGAATACTCGAGATGATTCGAAGGTTTGAGCTTGGTTTGTCTCCATAGAGAACATCGCATAAAGCTTCTCTTCTCGTAGTGTTTCCAAGATCTGGCATAAGTGTTGATTATGTTTCTCCTTACTGCGTAAGTAGATAAGTATGTCATCGATGAATACTATCACGAACGTGTCAAAGTAAGGATGGCATACTCGATTCATTAAGTCCATGAACACCACGGGCGCATTGGTTTATCCGAAAGGCGTCACTACAAACTCGTAGTGACCATAATGAGTTCAGAAGTCTGTTTAAGGAACATCTTCCTCTAAAAGTCATAACTAGTGATACCTGGATCTTAAGTCAATCCTTGAAAAATAGCTTGCTCCCTGAAGTTGGTCGAACAAGTCATGTATCTGGATTAGAGGGTATCGGTTCTTAATGGTCAGTTTGGTTAGCTTGCGATAGTCGATGCACATACGGAACGATCCATCCTTCTTCTTCACGGACAAGACCGGTGCTCCCCAGGGTGAGAAGCTTGGTCTAATAAATCCCTTGATGAGCCGTTCATTCAAATGACTAGATAGTTCACGTATCTCGGGTGGTTCTAGTCGATAGGGCGATGTGGCTACAGGGGTAGCTCCTGGAATTAAGTCGATTATGAACTCGACTTGGCGTTGTGGTGGTAATTCTGGAAGATCTCCGGGAAAGATGTCGGGAAAATCACGGACTTCTGGGACGATCTTTATGTCTTTCACCTTTTGGCTCGAATCAACTACATGAGCAAGGAACACATGATATTTCTTTTGTAAGTACTTCTGGGCTTGATTACTCGAGATGATTCGGAGTTTTGAGCCCGGTTTGTCTCCATAGAGAACATCGCATAAAGCTTCTCTGTTCGTAGTGTTTCCAAGATCTGGCATAAGTGTTGATTATGTTACTCCTTACTGCGTATGTTATCGATGAATACTATCACGAACATGTCCAAGTAAGGATGGCATACTCGATTCATTAAGTCCATGAACACCACGGGCGCATTGGTTAATCCGAAAGGCGTCACTACAAACTCGTAGTGACCACAATGAGTTCAGAAGGCTATTTTAGGAACATCTTCCTCTAAAGCTCATAACTAGTGATACCTGGATCTTAAGTCAATCTTTGAAAAATAGCTTGCTCCCTGAAATTGGTCGAACAAGTCGTGTGTCTGAATTAGAGGGTATCGGTTCTTAATGGTCAGTTTGTTTAGCTTGCGATAGTCGATGCACACACGGAACGATCCATCCTTCTTCTTCACGGACAGGACCGGTGCTCCCTAGGGTGAGAAGCTTGGTCTAATAAATCCCTTGCTGAGCCGTTCATTCAAATGACTAGATAGTTCACGTATCTCGGGTGGTGCTAGTCGATAGGGCGATGTGGCTACAGGGGTAGCTCCTGGAATTAAGTCGATTATGAACTCGACTTGGCGTTGTGGTGGTAATCCTGGAAGATCTCCGGGAAAGATGTTGGGAAAATCACGGACTTCTGGGATGCTCTTTATGTCTTTCACCTTTTGGCTCGAATCAACTACATGAGCAAGGAACGCATGATATTTCTTTTGTAAGTACTTCTGGGCTTGAATACTCGAGATGATTCGGAGTTTTGAGCCCGGTTTGTCTCCATAGAGAACTTCGCATAAAGCTTCTCTGCTCGTAGTGTTTCCAAGATCTGGCATAAGTGTTGATTATGTTATTCCTTACTGCGTAAGTAGATAAGTATGTCATCGATGAATACTATCACGAACGTGTCAAAGTAAGGATGGCATACTCGATTCATTAAGTCCATGAACACCACGGGCGCATTGGTTAATCCGAAAGGCAACACTACAAACTCGTAGTGACCATAATGAGTTCAGAAGGCTGTTTTGGGAACATTTTCCTCTAAATATCATAACTAGTGATACCTGGATCTTAAGTCAATCTTTGAAAAATAGCTTGCTCCCTGAAGTTGGTCGAACAAGTCGTGTATCTGAATTAGAGGGTATCGGTTCTTAATGGTCAGTTTGATTAGCTTGTGATAGTCGATGCACATACGGAACGATCCATCCTTCTTCTTCACGGACAAGACCGGTGCTCCCCGGGGTGAGAAGCTTGGTCTAATAAATCCCTTGATGAGCCGTTCATTCAAATGACTAGATAGTTCATGTATCTCGGGTGGTGCTAGTCGATAGGGCGATGTGGCTACAGGGGTAGCTCCTGGAATTAAGTCGATTATGAACTCGACTTGGCGTTGTGGTGGTAATCCTGGAAGATCTCCGGGAAAGATGTCGGGAAAATCACGGACTTCTGGGATGCTCTTTATATCTTTCACCTTTTGGCTCGAATCAACTACATGAGCAAGGAACGCATGATATTTCTTTTGTAAGTACTTCTGGGCTTGAATACTCGAGATGATTCGGAGGTTTGAGCCCGGTTTGTCTCCATAGATAACTAGGGTTTCGCTATTCGGTAGATTAAGACGAACAACTTTCTCAAAACACAGGATGTCAGCACAATGAAGACTCAACCATTCCATGCCGATAATGATGTCGAGACTTTTAATTGAGACAGGCATGAGGTCGATTTGAAATGAATAGCTATCTAGAGTGAGGGTGCATCCTATGTATATATTGTTAGTATTCACAGTCTTCCCGTTAGCCATTTCTACCGTGTACGTTTCTTATAGTGCTTGTGGTCGTTGCTTAAGTAAGTGTTTAAATGTTTGAGTCACGAAACTCCTCCCCGCTCCACTATTAAATAATATGCATGCATAAGAGTTATCGAGGAGAAACGTACCCATGACTACTGTGGGATCTGCCACAACTTCCTCATGGCCTATCGCCAAAACTCTCCCTACTCCACCAGTATTCCCTACTTTTAGACCGTTCCTTTTGTAGTGTCCAACTTCACCGCACCCATAGCAAGCCTGGCCTACTCCAACACCAGGGAACTGAGTGATTGGTCTTACCGAAGCCTTACAGAAACGGATAGTGTGCCCCTTCTTGTTGCAATTAGAACATTGCATCTCTCGGCAAGGTCCATTGTCATGGAAGTTGCACTTGTTGCATTTTGGCATACTTACAGCATACTACTTTGCTGGTGTAGGGGCAGCATGGGTTGTTGCAGCAAGAACAACCCCAATCTGTTGTTTCTTGACCGAGTTATGTGCTTATTGGTTCTTCTTTCTATCCCAAAACTTTTTCTTGATGTCGTTCGTTTTGGCTGGTTTTGGGACAAGGGTTGTTACTTGTGAACGGACTCCATGGTCAATGAGTCTCGTGCCAAGTGTTTGTCACTATCGAATATAGAGGGGTTCAAAGCTAAAACATTCCCCTGAAGTGGAGGTACCAGCCCCCAGATGTACCTCTCAATCTTCTTGCTCCCCATGGGGACCATCCCCGTATATAGAGCCATTAGATCACTAAATCTAGTAGTGTAAGCTACTATGTCATGGCCTTTCATAGTAAGGCCCCAAAGTTTCCTGCTCTAGGTTCTGAACTTCACCCCTCGGGCAATATTCTCCCATCATTAGATCCTTCAGTGTCTCCCAGCCCATGGAGTTAGCCATTATGAGGGTAAGTAACTTGACATGGCTATTCCACCATGTGAGGGCCCTGTCAGAGAAGTTGCAGGAAACAAATTTCACTTTGCTTCCTTCAAGTCAGGAGCAGATCTCAAAGATAGACTATGTTTTCTCAAACCATTGCGATATAGCAATGATTCCACCGCTACCATTAAGGTTTTGGGTTTAGAGCTGGTAAAGTCCTTGTATGAACACTCCCTAGGGTGTCCATGACTATCTCCTTGGGTAGAGTTGCTACTCGTTCCACCCCCACTAGTATCGCTAGTGTTGATCTGAGTTAATCCATTCGTCACAGCCGCGGTCACTACAGCTTGAAAAACTACATGATCGAATTGAGGTGGAGGTGGTGGTGGTTGAGGTGGAGTTATTGGCGGATTGCGCCTGTTTATTTATAATGAGGCATCTTTTAACTATAAGTTCATAAAAATGAAGATAATGGTAAGATGCCAATAATGAGTATAATGTGAGTGTTCCTTGAACTAATTTACCCTAGTTCAACATTTATCAGTTTACGTGTTTGCAATAGAGGTCTATCATTAGAAAATGAAAGAATTTGGATAGAAACCTTTCAAGAGAATTAGATGCCTGTCAATCCATTGGTATTATAGGGGTATAGAGTTCATGAAATTTTGACCTTGAAGGAGGTCCACAACATACCAACATAGAGAAAACTTTGACACATTAAGACCTAACAAAAATGAAGTTTCGAGGTTTAATCATAAACATGAGAGTAATACTAGATTCTATAAGTAGAATTAATCTATATCCAAAAGAGTGAGTAGAGTATGCTCTACTCGCGAGGAGCGTTGTTTTGCTTAGTACTAGTTCCAACCTTGGATTCAACCAACTGGTGTTCTGTTTCCCACACACGCCTTTCCAATTCCAATTGGCTCTGCCGAGGTTCTCTAACTTCGGATCGGCTAGCATCCAGTTCCCTTTGTAGTGCATCGGTGTGGGTCCTTTTCAACTCCTAGTCTTCGCCTAGATGGCGGAGGCAAACTGTATTGACTCCCGAGTTATCATGAATCTGCATGACTTGGTCGAATGCCGCTCTTCCTTGTTCAACATTGTGAGAAACACGACGAACTAAGATAGGGAGGATTTTGTCAGTTGAGCCTCCCTCTCTTAAGTTGTAAAAGCTTCAGTCCCCATTATAAGGAATTGGTTGTCCCTGTTCGTGACTCCACCTTCCCAAGTTTATTGCCCATAGAGTCGTCGGGCCTTGAAAATCCTATCGAGGGTTAGGATTTTAGGCAACTTGAGGTAGATTATATGATGGGTTTTATGCATAAGAACAATCCTATGTGCTCATACAAACCCTAATGCTTGGATCTAGGTTTTTCTATTGTACATGCATTGAATCCAAGACTTGAAAACCCTAATCTAACATACATAATTCAAAATTAACTTAATGCATCAGATCTAGATGTTTACCTCTTCAAAAAAGTGGCTTAGATCTTTTTCTCTTCTTCTCTTGAGCTTAGAGTCACAATTGTAACTCCTCTAATAGATCACAAACACCACAAGCAAGAAGGAAACTTTGAGAGAGGAGGGAGGATGCTAATTTTCGGCCCTAGGGTTTCCCTCGGAAGCAAGTGGTCGAAAATTGGAGCCTTGGGGTCATATTTATAGTGCTAGCTGCTAGAGTTTCAGTCCAAACCCTAATGGATAACTTAGCCACCAAGCAGCCCAAGGAACCTTCTGGAATAAGGCCCTTGGACGAAAATATGATGATCCTTCATCATAATTTCGTTCCCCCTTAGTCCATTGGGTTCCCTTAGCCCAAAACTCAACTATCATACATTTGACAGTTTATGCCCCTTTATTTAATTAATCTCTTTTAGTCACCAAATTAATTCCTAATTAATTTATGACCATAAATAACCTCTTCTCAATACTAATTAAATAATATTATTTCACATTAATATATTAGAACTTATAATATATTAATAAATCATAAATAACCTCTTCTCAAAAGCCCATACTTACAAACTGTTCTGGTGAAATGCAACCCAAATGGACCATGCTAAATCGGGTCAAGTACATACCAAATATAGTTATGGACTTAGACACCTTATCCAACAATTTCTAGCTTCTTCTTGAGTCATTCATGGTTTTGAGCATGCTTTGAAGCTAAGACTTCGGATCTGGACACTATTAGACCCCTTAGGCCTAAGGACTCAAGCTTTATCAAGCTTTGGCCAACTTCCATGCCTCAAACCCCTTGTTAAGCCTTCTTTTCGAAAGTTAGCCCCTAAATGTCATATGCAGACGTAAAGCTTGCAACTTTACGTAATAGCTTAGCCCTAGAAGACTAGATCAATAGTTTGGAGCGTTGGTTTTGCTTAAAAGTGTCTGATTGGGAAAAAGGGATGAAGGAACTCGACGAGTTGATTGGGGTATTTCCCCGATATTTTGGACACTGTGCAAGCTCGATGAGTTGGTGAGACAACTCGGCGAGTTGACTCGAATTTTACCGGTTTTCTGAGAACTGAAGGAACTCGACGAGTCACATAGATATACTACACGAGTTGGGTCAACATGGATTGTTGACTTTGATGTGTTGACTTCCATTGACTTTTAGGATTTGGTCAAGTTGTGGACTTTAGAGGCCTGGAGGGGTAAAATGGTCTTTCACCCTTTCTGAGATTTACTAGAGGAATTAGCCTAACATCTTTGGGGGTTATTAATATCAATTATTAATTAGAGATAATTGTGATATATGTTAGGAGGAGTTTAGACCGGCAGTTCGAGTGCGAGACATACTTGCTTTACTTACGAGGTGAGTCTTCTCACTATACTTACCTGAGTGGTAATTATTGTGCGACTGGAGGGTCTTATATGTGCTATTCACTGGAGGTTCTTATTTGCTTATGCTGAGATATCTGATATTATGCATTATGTCTCTGTGATTTATGGTGTATATTAGTTTGTGCATTTATTGAGATGGGACTGAAGGGTCCAAATCGAGTCGTGAGACCGGAGGGTCTTCACTGAGACACAGGACCGAAGGGTCCAACCCGAGCCATGAGATCGGAGGATCTTCACTAAGACACATGGCCGAAGGGTCCTTATCGAGATATATCAATGATTGGTTAATTATTTTTGTGTGGTATTTTGGAGAACTCACTAAGCTTCGTGCTTACAGTGTTGTGTGAAATGTGTTTCAGGTACATCTTAGGATCGCGGGAATGCGTTGGCATGATTATACACACCAGCTAGTTGATTTGTGTTTTGAGGATTCTGGGATATTTGACAAACAATTTTTATGTTTTGTGTTTTGAAACATTAACAAATTAGGCATGAGAGATGTTAAACTATGTTTTGTGTGGAATTAAAAATGAAATTTTAATTTGAAAATTTAGAGTGTTACAAGTTGACTTTGAAATGAAAGAAGATAATTTGAATAAAAATGAGTTATTTGTGTGTGCATTTTTGTTCCTATTTGTGAAGAATCAACTTTCATAGTTTTTGGTGGTATAAAGTTGTGCTGATAAAGGTGGTTGTTTGCAATTAGAGAAAGGCACATGGCAAGACCTAGAGACCACGAATGTTAGTTTTGTAATTTCCTTCCTAATTAAAATTATTACATCTCTTTTATAAATGCTAACTGTGTTGTTAATTTTGGTGTGGTAGATGATTTGTAAGATTCAACATAAATGTTGAAAAATTCAGATCTGAACACCAATAGACAAACACAATATTTCCTTCCTCATTTACTTTTTGGTCAGAATTGGAGTTCAATTCCATTCCTATCCCGCATTTGGTTTAAAATGAATAAACACCAAAATCCTTTTTCATCAACATAAAAGCTTTGCTGCCAACAAAGATCCCTAATCTAGAAAAAAGAAGGAAGGCATCAAAGTAAGTAGCACTTGGTCCTTTTTCCATGGGACTAAACAGGAATTGGAATTCAGTTTCATCCCAATCCTTCTTTCGGACGTAAGATATCATGAAATGGAGAAGATGTATGTGGAAATCCAAAATATGAGACAAAATTCAAAATTATGGTACATTATACTTTGAAATCAACTATTAATCAATGTTAAACTTTGACAGAAGCTTTAGGTATTTTAATGTTAATGTGTGGATTGTATAATTATTGGATGTGTTTGGTGTTTAAATGTTAATGTTTGGTTTGAGATTTTATTATTATTTGATGTTTTTGATATATTTGTTTTACATTAATAACGAAAAATAAAATATGATATTATGTATTTGCGAGGGATTAGCTAGGGAAAGAAAAAAAAATCACATCCTAAATTTGCGAGGGATTAGCCACAGAAAAAAAATCACATTTTAAATTTGTGAGGGATTACCGACAAAAAAAACTTGAGGTTTGCAAGTGATTAGTGACGAAATATAGTATTAAGTTATGTCGCTAGTGTCCTAAATAACCATAGTAAGTGATCAATCATCGCTATGGCCGTCGCAAGAAAAAAAAACCTGCTCCGTCGCTAAATCTCTCACTAAGTCATTAACCACACTTTAATTGGCTATAGCGTAAATCTGTCGTGTATCCGTCGCAACGCTCTTTAGTGACGGACACGTCTGTCTCTAAAACCCATGTTTCTAGTAGTGAGCTGTGATATCTAAAAATAAAATAAAATTGGAACCGTTAATTAAGTTGATGTTTGAGCTTTAATTTCTGGAACTATTGGGTTGATGTTTGATCTTTGAGTTGATTAGATTGAATGTAATAGGGTTTCTTGTCTTCAATTTGAACTGTTGTATATCGTTTTAGACATAAGTTTTGTATATTATAGATTTTCATCCCCTCTTCTGGAAAAGGACATTTCATATATTTATTCCTGTGATCACCATCCCATCATGAATAATTGAGTTCTTCAACTAGAATTAAAGATTATTACAAGATAATATAAAATACTTCATGATTTTAAATGATTCACACCAAATCATAAATCCGAAGCTAGTTAAAAATGATTGACGATATAAATAACAAAAGTAAAGAGTATGGCTACATACACCAAGCCCAAACCAAACGACTTTTTTTTTAATCTTTACATCAAGGGAGAGCATTATATGCATATGTTGGTATTACAGGGGAGGCTAAAACTGGTATATATGCAGGTTTTATGAATTAAAACAGGGGACAGAAGGACGCAAAAAAAAAAGGCTGCACCTTTATTCACTTTCACAGTAAAACGAGATGAGACGATACCATCAACGTACACTTTGCCATTTTAACTCAACAATGATTGGTTCTTGTTTTTAATTTTTTTTTATAATTGGTTTTTCATTCTCTACCATGCAAGGTGTGGGAATACTAGCGCTCTTAGTATATTGGCAGGTTGATGACACTCATTATGAACTGTGTACTTGCATTTCAAGCAATTAAAGATCACCCTATACTGCAATTTTTCACGACAGTAATAGCAATTACCATGGGACTTGATCCCTTGAGTAAATGTTAGAAGATGTCGGTGTTGTATTAACCGAAACGTCCCTCCAAACTTGGCATTAGCGAAATAGAAAATAGATCTCTTATAGTGGGTATATACAGCCTACTACACTGAATGATTAAGGGTGCACAAGCAATATGCATAGACTGGACACAAGTGCTACAATGATAGAACCAAGATTCTGGGTTAAATTCTTCCTCACAAATTTCACAAAACTAGTCGCCAGGATGGTTCTCGACTGGATTGTATCTTAGGGTCAATGGATGCTTATCGTACTTGTGCCAAATCAACCCAGGCAGCATAAAAGCACACTCTGTATCCAAGTAGAAATCGCATGAAGGGCAAAAGAATGCAATGCAATTTATTAGGTAATTACCACATGCATCGCATGGTGTTTCCGATAGACTGGATGAAGCATCTATTCTTGAGAGAAGATGGTCAGGGTGAGCTTCATGCGTGATTTCTTAGGGTAGGAATGTACAATTGACATCTACAGAATAATCACAAGTCCTACATCCATACGAATAACCATTGGAAGGTAACATGCAAATTTTACACCCAAAAATACGAAACATTTTATTAGTAATGTTTGGCATGAGAAAAAGTGTATGGTTTGGATGCCCGGGGTGGTCTTCTATTTTAGGGGGTAGCCTAGCACACCACTCATGAAGAACAAACCCAAAATCTAGACGAACATCTTTTAAACACTTGTAAAATGGTATTTCTGTGATTGGTTTCACACATCCATCACATAATAGTTGAATTTTCTTCAAGGGGTTGTGAACTAAAATCGAATTCTTATTGAGTGATGTTTTCTTGTCTACAAGAACCAGTGGGTGATTATGAGTAAGATGTTTGAGCGGTTCACCATGGTTTTCATCAAGTGCTACAAAGTCCTTATCATTATTGATAAAATGGTGCTTGAGAAGATTGTAACTTTCATCAGGAAATGGACAACAGAGAAGATTAGGATGGTCATCATCTTTGAAATTTTTACAAATCTTTCCACGACCTGATAAATAAAGCAAATACTGAAATTTTATCTAAGACCAATAAATCTTTGAGAACATCAAAAAAGAATATACATATATATATATATATATATATATGTATATTACCTGGGCGCAAAAACTTGTCGTACTTTGAAGCTACACAGTGAATGTGGACATAGTATCGACATCTATCACACCTGTAAACCCAAAAGTAAATATAGAAGCGTGTATCACAAATTCTACATCTGGGATAAAACTTAACTTTTTAATCAATGTTGGGAAAGGAATATGTGAGGGTAAGTGGATGAGAATGAGTGAAAGTGTGATTAGTAGGTTGTTGGATAAGTAATTTGGTAGGAGAGAGAGCACAATTCTGATGGATCCAAAACCAATAACAAGTGGTGCAGTGGTAGAAAGTCCCTTCATGTTTGCGACCACAAGCATTGCAACTAGATGTGAATTTCTTTGGGTTACGTTGCAGTTGGTGATGGTGGCTTGGGTGGGCTATCTTTTGTTGAGACATGGTAGCACAAATTATGTCCATATTGAATTTGCAAATGGAACAATGGTAATTAAAGAAGTTCTTCCGCTTATGATTTCATAAACCACAGGTCCATTCTTTATCTGAACTAAAATAAAGATCTGGATCTTGAAATCCCTTGGACAAGGTAAGATTGTGGTTAGGATTATGTAATGGGTGGTCTTGTAGGGTTTTGGGGATTTCTGCACAAAATTTGTGTAAAGAGTAGTTGTAATTCTTGCAAGTGTAGTAACGCAAATGAAATGAATATATGTCTTCCTCACACATGTTGCATTGGCCAACATGGTGGTCTTCAACCACAAAGTCATCTACATCTTCCTCTTCATTGTGGTTTGGTTGTAGTTGGACAAGGTTGAGTGGATGATTGTGACTGAAGTGCTCAAGTTGCTCCATTGCAGATATCGATGAAATGTCTAGCTACACAAATAGATGCAGCTAGAAACATGAATCTTTATGCCATCACATAAGAAAAATCATTGGTCAATCGTGTGTAGACATATCTTACACTCTTAGGTTTATCAAGTAAAAACCATGAGACCAACGTTCGATCTCAACTTGCACATTAAGTGAAGTTCATGGTTTCAACATCCAAATAAATTTGAATACAATATATAAATCATGCAGATAAATGCTCGTCTTAATTAGCTTGTTTTTTTCCAAACAAGATTTTTTGATCAAAGGCAAACTCATACGCCAAGCCCAAACCAAACGACTTTTTTTTTTAATTATTACATCAATGGAGAGCATTATATGCATATGTTGGTATTACAGGGGAGGCAAAATTGGTATATATGCAGGTTTTATGAATTAAAACAGGGTACGGAAGGATGCAAAAAAAAGGCACCACCTTTATTCACCATCACAGTAAAACAAGAACAAGAGGGGACGATACCATCAACGTACACTTTGCCATTTTAAACTAAAACAAATGCAGGAAATAAGGAAACTGACTCGGTACTATATATAGCCAACATGGCATATAACTTACTCAAAACTCTACTGAAACAAAAACTTTTTGCAATAATAATTAAATAAAAAAGCTCAAATATCTGGATTAAGTCAACAATGATTGGTTCTTGTTTTTAATACGTTTTGATAATGTAGGTTGTTGCTTCTTCATTTTGTGACATGAAAATAGTTTTGCGATTAACATGTTTCGTCCATTGGCAGGTTGACGACACTCATAATGAACTGCGTACGTGCATTTCAAGCAATCAAAGATCATCATATACTGCAATTTTCCATCATAGTGCTTGCATAGACCATGGCGGTTGATCCCTTGAGTAAATGTTAGAATATGTCAGTGATCTTTTATCCGAAACGTCCCTCCAAACTTGACATTAGCGAAATAGAAAATAGATCTCTTATAGTGGGTATATACAGCTTGCTCACATTGAATGATTAAGGGTGCACATGCAGTATGCATAGACTGGACACAAGTGCCACAATGATAGAACCAAGATTCTGGGTTAAATTCTTCCTCACAAATTTCATAAAAGTAGTCGCCAGGATGGTTCTCGACTGGATTGTATCTTAGGGTCAATGGATGCTTATCGTACTTGTGCCTAATCAATCCAGGCAACATAAAAACACACTCTGTATCCAAGGAAAAATTGCAATAATGGCAACGGCATGCGATGCAATATGTTATGTAACAACCACATGCATTGCATGGTGCTTCTGATAGACTGGATGAAGCATCTATTCTTGAGAGAAGATGGTCAGGGTGAGCTTCATGTGTGATTTCTTTGGGTAGGAATGCACAATTGACATCTACAGAATAATCATAAGTATTGCATCCATACGAAAAACCATTGGAAGGTAACATGCAAATTTTACACTCAAAAACACGAAACATTTTAGTAGTAATGCCTGGCATGAGAGAAAGTGTATGGTATGGATGACCAGGGTAGTCTTCTATTTTAAGGGGTAGCCTAGCACACCACTCATGAAGAACAAACCCAGAATCTAGACGAACATCTTGGAAACACTTGTAAAATGGTATTTCTGTGATTGGTTTCACACATCCATCACATAATAGTTGAATTTTCTTCAAGGGGTTGTGAAGTAAAATCGAATTCTTATTGAATGATGTTTGCTTGTCTACAAGAACCAGTGGGTGATTATGAGTAAGATGTTTGAGCGGTTCACCATGGTTTTCATCAAGTACTACAAAGTCCTTCTCATTATTAATAAAATGGTGCTTGAGAAGATTCTAACTTTCATCAGGAAATGGACAACGGAGAAGATTAGGATGGTCATCATCTTTGAAATTTTTAAAAATCTTTCCACGACCTGATAAATAAAACAAATACTGAAATTTTATCTAAGACCAACAAATCTTTGAGAACATCAAAAAAGAATATATATATATATATATATATATATATATATATATATATATATATATATATATATATATATATATATATATATAATTTTTTAAAATTAAGTTTGGTATCTAAACAACCTTATTTTTTAAAATTTCATTTCAACAAGTTCATAAAATAAAAAATATATTAAACCTTTAAAATGATTTCTAATTTGAATAATAAAAAATATAACGCCATATTCTTTATAAAAAGTTAGAAACACTTAAATAAAACGTTTGTATCTTTGTATCTTTAACAATAGTATTTTTGGAAAAAAATAGTTACACATTTATAAAAATAGTATTATGATGAACTCTATCATTTATATTTTTGAACTTGAATAAAAAATAAATTATGTTATATTTTATAAAAACAAATATTTCTTAAAATCAAAATATAAATACTTTTAAAAACTTATTTTTTTAAATTCGTTTTACAAAGTCGGTACTATAATAAGTAGAAATATTATTTAATTCTTTTTTTTTTTTAAGAAAATTTCCAAGTCTTTTTGTATGAAAAATAAAAAAAAAAATCAGATTTTCATTATTGTGTTTATTTTGTAGAAATTAAATTTTAATAATTTTGGTTTTTTCACATTTTTATTTTTACAGAAAAAAAATTATTGACAAAAAAAAAATTGTTGAAAAATGAAAATACCCACTCCCCGAGTGGCGATACATGTCACATGTAGGGAGAATTAGGCACATGTGGCATGTTTTGATGAGAATACCTCATATTCTACTAGGTTATAATTTGTGGAAACCACAATCAATATATTTAAAATTTTCATATAGATAAAAAAATAAAAAATGTCAAAAAAAACCTAAGATATTACCAATTGTAAGTAGTTATGAATTAATTTGTTAAGCAAAATAAACATAATAATGTTATTAGGATATGATTGTGTATTTTCAAAATTTGAATTCAATTTAATTTAATACCAAAAAAAATAATAGGAAGAAGAATCATAGAAAAATATCACATATCAAAAAGACATTCTAAAAAGCTGACACGTATTATTTTTAGGTTTTATTTATTAGAAGAAGTAGATTACTTTTCTACTCACCCAACTTAAAAATCGGTCACTTCTTTTTTATGATAATTAGGTAAATAAACCCTTGTTTTTCTAGAATTGTTTATTTTCAACTTAATAAATCTAACTATTAAAATTAATTAATAAATGGTATAGATTTGTCCTCGCCGTCCTCATTAATTTTTGAGTCCTCATTCGTCTCTCTCTCTCTCTCTATATACATATATATATATATATATATATATATATATATATATATATATATATATATATATATATATATATATATATATAAATCATGTAGGAACTCAAAAATTAGTAGGAACCGCAATGACAATATGTTTATTTAAAAATTTGGATCGTTGACATTTAATATGAAAAAACTGATTAACCATCATAAGTATTAGGGTCATTTGTGTAAGTGATAAAAGCTAGATGGTAATTCGGTAAAAATTGAAGGGTAGCAAAGTAATTGGCCTAAACTGCCATTTTCGTGAAATCTCGGACGTATCAAACAAATTCTCCTCCTACTACACATGTCGACGACAGGTTAAATGAGTTTTTTTATTTAATAAACTAGGTGAATGCTCGTACGTTGCATAGAAACACATATATAGTTGAAATCCTTATAAATATATGTTTTTTTTTTCTAAATATAACAATAACATGTTAAATTTGCTATAATGATTTGTATACTAAATTAATATAATATACTGATTATTTTGAATTATATGATAATATATATATTTATAATCTTAATCGTTTGAATGACTTCTATCCACGAGTTACACATGAATAAATTAAATATAATATATGGTTTACTGTTATTTATAGTTGTTGTTATTGTTAATTAATTTTTTAAAATTTATTTGCTTAATATTTTAGTTTCTATCATTATAATTATTTAAAACATCAAAAATTGTTTTTTTTTAAGTTAACAATATAATCATTTATATAGAGTTATTTTTAACTATTCTTATTGTAAATTATTTTAATTTACTTATTTGAAAAGTTTTAATGATTATAAAAATATATTTAGAAAATATTTTAATTAAATTGAGATTACAATTTAGTTTTTGCATTTATCACTATAATTTATTACTTTTAACTATTTACGAAATATTTTTTAGTTTTGTAGGTGGAACTGAAATTTATATTTAAGTTGACATTGTAATATCATATTTAAATTAATAATTTAAGTATTTTATCAAAGCAGTTCAAAAGTTATAACTTTAAATTGATAATGGTTTATATATAACAATATTTTAAATCTAATAAATTAAGCATAATATGTTAAAAGTTAATGACATAACTTTATAAGTAGAAATTAAAGAAATTATTTTAAAAATTGAAATGTAGTTTATTTATACATACAATTTAGATTTGATATTTATTTAACCTTATTAACTACTTATAATCATTATTAGAGAGACACTACAATTTATCATTTTTATCTATTTACAAAATATTTTTTGGGTTGTTTAAGTTAAACTAAAATTTATATTTAAGTTGGCCTTGTAATATAATGTTTAAATTAATAATCTAAATATTTTATATAAATTGTTCCAAATTTGTATCTTTAAAATGATGATGGTTTATATCTATCAATATATTAAAACTAATAAATCAAGTATAAAATATTAAAAGTTAAAAAACATAAATTTATAAGTAGAAGAAAGATATATTTTAATATTTAAATTTAGTTTATATATGATTACACTTTAGTTTTGATATTTATTTAACCTTATTAACCAACTTATAATTATTATTAGAAAAAAAAATGAAAGGTCTTGGGAGTTTCAAATGAATGTGGTGAAATACTTTTACACAGTATAAAAATTTCTTCAATAATTTTAGTAAAAATTTAAGAAATACTTTTACACACTATTCTAAGGACTTTGTTAGTTAAAAATATTAAACAAAATAAGCATAATGTGTTTTACATACCAAACTTGTTTTTAAAAAATTAAAAGTTTTTAAAAAGATGTTGAACATAATATGATCAAATAGAGATTATTCAAAATATTTATGATTCAAAAATATTATGATTCGATATGTTTATGATCTTTAACTTGTTATGATCTAAAAATATTTTGATTCAATTATTTAATAATCCTTTATTATTATATTTTATATGATTCAAAATTAAATGATTCAAAAAATATAATGATCTAAATGTTGCATTGAACAAAAACTTTATTTAATTCAATATATTATGATCCAAAACTTTATGATGCATAATATCGTTACGATTCAAAATAATTTGATTCAAAATTTTATGATCCAAAAATAATATGATTCAAAAAAATTATGAACGGAAAATATTATGATTCTTAATATTATTCTTATTTAAAATTTTATAATGGTTAAACATCAAAACTAAAACCGATATTTAGTTTTTTTTTAAAAGCAAAAAAATCAAAATACAAAAACAAAAATAAAGAAAAAACCCCTACTATCTTCAAGTATGTATTAAAATATATATATATATATATATATATATATATATATATATATATATATATATATATATATATATAATTAAAATAAACAAAAAAAAAATAAAAACGTTAAAACCAAGGAAATGAGTTTAACATTTGTGTCCTTGACGAAATCATTAATGGAGAATAATCCTTACGATTCTTACCAATTTTTTGGTTTTTATTGTATATATATATATATATATATATATATATATATATATATATATATATATATATATATATATGTATATGTATATATTACCTGGGCGCAAAAACTGACCGTACTTTGAAGTTGCACAATGAATGTGGACATAATATCGACATTTATCACACCTGTAAACCCAAAAGTAAATGTAGAAGCCTGTATCACAAATTCTACATCTGGGATAGAACTTAACTTTTTGATCAATGTTGGGAAAGGAATATGTGAGGGTAAGTGGATGAGAATGAGTGAGAGTGTGATTAGTAGGTTGTTGAATAAGTAATTTGGTAGGAGACAAAGCACAATCCTGATGGATCCAAAACCAATAACAAGTGGTGCAGTGGTAGAAAGTCCCTTCATGTTCACGACCACATGCATTGCAAATAGATACCAATTTCTTTGGGTTACGTTGCACTTGGTGATGGTGGTTTGGGTGGTTTATCTTTTGTTGAGACATGGTAGCACAAATTATGTCCATACTGAATTTACAAATGGAACAATGGTAATTGAAGAAGTTATTCCGCTTATGATTGCATAAACCACAAGTCCATTCTTTATTTGAACTAAAATAAAGATCTGGATCTGGAAATCCCTTGGACAAGGTAAGATTGTGGTTAGGATTATGTAATGGGTGGTCTTGTAGGGTTTTGGGGATTTCTGCGCAAAATTTGTGTAAAGAGTGGTTGCAATTCTTGCAAGTGTAGTAACGTAAATGAAATGAATAAATGTCTTCCTCACACATGTTGCATTGGCCAACATGGTGGTCTTCAACTACAAGGTCATCTACATCTTCCTCTTCCTCTTCCTCTTCCTCTTCATTGTGGTTTGGCTGTAGTTGGACAAGGTTGAGTGGATGATTGTGACTGAAGTGCTCAAGTTGCTCCATTGTAGATATCGATGAAATGTCTAGCTACACAAATAGATGCAGCTAGAAACATGAATCTTTATGCCATCACATAAGAAAAATCATTGGTCAATCGTGTGTAGACATATCTTACACTCTTAAGTTTATCAAGTAGAAACCATGAGATCAAGGTTCGATCTCAACTTGCACATTAAGTGAAGTTCATGGTTTCGACATCCAAATAAATCTGAATACGACATATAAATCATGCAGACAAATGCTCGTCTTAATCAGCTTGGTTTTTTTCCAAACAAGATTTTATGATCAAAGGCTACCTCATGATCAATTTCCTTCGGCTTATCAAATATCATGGATACAGGATACACAACAAAACATATATCCTTTTACTTGGTGATTTCAACTCAATCTTTGTGAACCATATTAAAATCCACAACTAAATATCACACCACCGTTCTAATGAACAATAATAGAATTGAAAATGCATATAACATGATTAAATCCTACTTCTTTATGTTTTTCTGTATTTCGACATATATAATAAAAACTCAAAAATGAAATAGAAAAAGCCTTACATGTTGTATTGATTTGAAACTTGTACCTTAAAGCAACACGGTGGATATAAAAGTTGGAAAGGGACTAATGTTTGGGCAATGAAGACGCGATATGAACCGGTACTTATAAAGGAATGAATAAGAATATGTTAGGTTACACTTAAGGAACTTGCTATTTATCAAGAAATCTCAACTTTGATGCTGCAATAGAAAGTCATCCTAATTCCATTCTTAGATTGAATCCAAAGCAAATAACACTTGTAATATTCACCCCCCTAATTGTTTTAAGAAGAACTTTTTAAAAACATTTCTAACAAGATACTTATAACGGAAGGACATACAGAAAAAAGTATACAAAATTGTAATGAAGTAAGCAATTAGAGAAAAAAAATACATATTTTAAAGATATAGAGGAATGCATTTGATAGAAACAGAAAATACGCAAAATGTGTATTTTAAGAAGGATTTTATGAGAGCAAGAAGATGACCACTAATCACAAAGGTGGCTATGTGTGGTTGACCTCGAAACATGAGTCTGATCATCTGATGTAAATTTGAAACACTATTTCATTTTATTCAGCGTTAAATGTATATAAAGTAGTAACATAAATTTATCTATGTGGCATCCTAGTTTCATTGTTTCTGTTACCACATTTTATTTTTAAAAATGTACCAAATTATAGCGATATCATGATAAATGTTTTGGCATATGCTATAAAAACTATATTTTTTTTTCCTTTTTACTAGTTCTAAACAGTAAACAAATCTTTAGTAACAGACGCACACAAAAAAAAATTGTAACAGCCCGGAATTTTCAGGTATTTATTTTGGACTTAATTATGGAAATTGTGAGTGGACTCGGCGAGTCGGAGCCCAGACTCGCCGAGTAGGATCACGGATTTGGGTGCGGGTTCGCGTCCGGACTCGGCGAGTCCACGCTGTGTGATGAAACCCTAATTTCTGGGGTTTGCGGCCTCTTTAAAGGGCCTTATGGCCGTCATTTGTGCTCACCCAACCCTTAGAGAGAAACCCTTGAGAGCTGGAGCATTTTGAGAGAGAAAGGGAGCCTTATTGACCTTGTGTGTGTGTACTAGCAAAGAAGGAGGAGGATCTAAGCAAGAGGAAGCAAAGGAGGCTACTATTCAGTGGATTTAAAGCTTAGAGCATCGATCTAGAGGTATGAATTCGATCCATTTTCTGATTTGTGGAGTATAGGGAGATCTAGGGTTTCTTATGGACATTTATGGAATGATTTGATGCCAAATAGTCCCCTTTTTGTGTTGAGACTCTGGATCTGGACCAATAGAGGTCCAGAGAGCCTCCCTCTTCCAGCTTTATGTATAGCAATTGAGTTCATGGCCTTGAGATATTGAAATTGAGACAAAAACATCATTTAGGGTCATATCGAGATTGTATGTGCATCAAGATAGTGACTTTACGTGCTAAATAAGCTTGGAGGGACTGGATCTATGGGTTAATGGACCGGATCTAACCTCATGATCAAGTTTTACTCATTACATGGCACGAAATCGCCGAGTCCGAAGAACAGACTCGGCGAGTAGTATGAATATTGCCCGATCATGCAGCGTGTGGTCTTGCCGAGTTGGGAAAGGTTGACTCAGTGAGTCAGGGGGGAATCAGAGTGGACAGGTGGACTGAGTCAAGTTAGACTCGCCGAGTTGTTCTTGAGACTCGGCGAGTTGAGTCGTGGTGGCCCCACAACTCATGCCAGGAGGGACTCGTCGTGTTAGGGGAATACTCGACGTGTCAAGGGAGGATTTCAAGGAAATTAGTGTATACGCTCAGACTCACCGAGTCGCTATATGCACTCGTTGAGTCTGGTCAAAGTTGACCGTTGACCGTTGACCAGGGTTGACTTTTGTGGCTTATCAAGAAGTAGCCAACCTTAGTTGGGAAAGTGTTAATTAGAGTGGTATTGTGATTTAGGAGGACTATAGCTCGGGAGATCGAGCGCTAGTGATTTCAGGACTTACGACTTATCGAGATACGCGAGGTGAGTCTTCTCACTATGCTTTACCTTGAGTAGGTAACCAGAGTTATGTGATAAAGTATTTGTATGCTATGTATGTTATGTGTTGTACTGCATTATTTCTATGTGATTTATGTTGTGCATGTTTACAGAGTTAGAACCTGAGGGTTCACAGAGTTTGGGTGCACGGACCCACAGAGTTATAGCCTCGAGTGGCTAATATGTGTTATATGTGGTATTTTGGGGAACTCACTAAGCTTTGTGCTTACAGTGTTTGATGTTATTGTTTCAGGTACTAGTGACGACCGCGGGAAGGCGCCGGCTTGATCCATACACACACACGGAGTTTATACATTTGTGATCTTGGGATTTTGTATTGACTTGAATTGGATAATTAATATGGTTGTTTTATGAATATTAAATGAATTATGTTTTACGAAAATTTGAAAAATTTGTTTTGAAATTCACGGTGTTATAATTTGGTATCAGAGCCTTGGTTTGAGGGATTCGGGTACACCTTCGGGAGTATTTGAACTCAAACTGAGGATTTGGAAAAAAAATATTTTCAAAAGAAAACTTAACTTTTCTAAGAGTAAAAGATTTTCTTGAAAAAAAATTTCAAGGAAGAAACGTGTGTGCGATCAGTCAGCGCCCGAACGGTGATTTCCCAAAATACCCTTATATTATATGTTATGGTGTAATCTCTTGTTAGAGTAGGCTATATATTCTTATTAGGACTAGAGTGCCCTGATTTGTGATGCCTTAGCCTAGGGAGATGTGAGCTGCTATGAGATGCTTGAGAGCGAATAGGTAGCAGTGAAGAGCTTATGAGAGATCTGTTAGGGAGTGATAGAGTACTTGGAATTTGGGATCCGAAGAGGAAGATTTGGGGTGTGTACTGAGACGGTGTGGACAGTAGTATTGGGCCCGTACTACTGAAAGCACCGGGGCGGTGCGCGGTCCAAATAAGAATCTTTGGAATACCAAGAGTCAAGGAGGGATGGATTGTCGAGTGTGAGTATGCTCGAGCGGATTCTAATTTATCGTATGTTGTATTTTAGAGGTTGATCATGGTGAGGACACGTCATATGTCGGAGGGTGTCGGGGCTAGTGATGAGGAGATTCAGCAGATCATTCATGAGGAGGTGGCTGCGATCATCAGAGCAGAGATACCAGATTTGTTCGGGTCTATTAAGACCGCACTGATCGAGACCTTCAACGAGCGTTATGTAGCTCTTTCTGAGGCTGCGGTTGCGGCGGCCACTGCAGCTGTTGTTGCTGCTAGGCCGCAGGGTGGTGACGCGTTGCTGTTCCGGGAGTTCAGCAACATGAAACCACCGGAGTTCGATGGGACCCAGGACCCGGTGGCGGCCATGAGATGGATTTCTGACATAGAGGGGTGTTTCTTCACTTGCTCATCCCCTGAGCATCTCAGAGTACAGTTCGCGCTGAACCAGCTTCGCTTGGGAGCGAAGGACTGGTGGAAGTTTGTCACAGCACGTTTTTCGCCTGCTGAGCTTGAGGCAGTGACCTGGGAGAGGTTCACTGCCATGTTCCGAGATGAGTATGTTCCCCAGGTGGAGCGGGAGCGGTTGGCCCAGGAGTTTCTGACCCTCAAGCAAGGTACTAAGTCTATTAAAGTGATCACCAGGATGTTTCACGAGAGGGCGATGTTTTGCCCTGAGCACGTGTCCACTGAGCAGGCACGTATGATTCGATATTTGAGTATTTTGAGACGAGACATTCGGGAGTTCGTGGCGAACTCCACATACCGAACATTTGCCGAGCTTCAGGCAAATGCCCGGAAGAGGGAGATTGAGTTGGAGACCCTGGCTAGGGAGGAGGCTGAGTCTCAGGGGAGGGATCGGCGACCGGTACATTTCCAGCCGGCAACCAAGCGGGCCAAGCCCACCGATCCCAAATCAGGGAGCTAGAAGGGCCGCACTTGTGGAAAGTGTGGTAAGGGTCATGACGGAGTGTGTAGAGCGGGATCTTGCTACAAATGTGGCAAGGAGGGGCATATGGCCAAGGACTGCCCCAAGGCGTTTGTAGTATGTTTTCACTGCAACCAGACCGGACACCGGAATGCGGAGTGTCTGCAGTTGCGGGGTCGGCTCAGGGAGCATCGCAGGGATCTGCCCCTGCCTCCATTAGAGCTACCGGGAGTGGGCCAGTGAAGGCCGAGGCGCCGAGGGCACGAGGGAGAGCATTTCAGTTGACCGCGGAAAAGGTCCGCGCAGCGCCCGATGTCGTGGCTGGTATGTATTCTTTTGTGTATTTATCATAATGTTGAAATATTATGCATATATTATGTTATGCGTAGGTACTTTTCTTGTGAATTCTATATCTGCCTTGGTATTATTTGACTCGGGTGCGAGTCGGTCCTTTGTATCTTTGGCCTTTAGTCAGCACATCAATATTAGTCGTGAGGCGCTGAGTCGGCCTTTAAGAGTTTCCATAGCTGACGAGAAGGCGATATATGCCACGGAGGTGATCCGTGGGTGTGTACTCGAGATTTTCGGTGTTGAGTTCCTGATTTATTTGGTTCCTATTGCCATGGGGGATGTTTGTGTCATCGTGGGCATGGACTGGTTGAGCAATTTCGGCACGGTTATCGATTGCGAGCGACAGCTAGTGACCATACGAGACCCTAGTGGGGGAGTTCTTACAGTGTACGGCGAGGGTACCCGTTCTGGATCAGCATTTTGTTCGGCCGCTAGGGTGAGGCAGTGTTTACAGCAGGGCTGTAAGGGTTTTGTGGCGTACGTGTCAGATACGCGGGTTGATTCCGGGAGGCCGAGGTCGGTGGAGGAGGTTCCTATTGTGCGTGAGTTTCCAGATGTTTTTCCGGAGGAGTTGCTGGGGGTGCCTCCCGTGAGGCAAGTAGAGTTCAGTATTGATTTGGTCCCAGGGGCCGTGCCTATTGCTAAGGTGCCTTATCGTCTTGCACCTCCAGAGATGCAAGAGCTATCCTCACAGCTTCAGGAGCTGCTGGGGAAAGGGTTTATTCGGCCGAGTAGCTCGCCGTGGGGAGCGCCCATTCTGTTTGTAAAGAAGGACGATTCACATCGAATATGTATTGATTACCGAGAATTGAACAAGCTGACGGTCAAGAACCGTTACCCGTTACCGAGGATCGACGATTTGTTCGACCAGTTGCAGGGAGCACCTTGGTTCTCCAAGATCGATTTGAGGTCTGGATACCATCAGGTGAGGGTACGAGATGAGGACGTCCAGAAGACAGCGTTTAGGACACGTTATGGGCATTATGAGTTTGTGGTGATGCCTTTCGGGCTCACCAATTCCCCGGCAGTGTTCATGGATCTCATGAACCGGTATGCAGGCCGATGTTGGATCGATCAGTGATTGTATTTATTGATGACATTCTGGTATATTCGAGATCTTGGGAGCAGCACGTGGAGCATTTGAGAGAGATTCTCGGAGTTCTGAGATCGGAGAGGCTTTATGCCAAATTCTCCAAGTGTGATTTCTGGTTGCGAGAGGTTCAGTTCCTTGGACATCTTGTCAACCAGGATGGAATATTGGTCGACCCGGCCAAAGTGGAGGTGGTGATGAGTTGGGAGGAGCCGAGGTCACCTTCCGAGATCAATAGTTTTCTAGGGTTGGCCGGTTATTATTGGAGATTTATCAGGGATTTTTCTAAGATCGTTGTACCACTTACTAGGTTGACCCGGAAGGGTGATGCTTTTTCATGGGGCCCCGAGCAGCAGGCCTCCTTTGAGAGGCTTCGCCAAAGGTTATGCGAGGCCCCGGTGTTAGCCCTCCCGGAGGGAATGGAGGATTTTGTCGTATACTGCGATGCATCAATTTTGGGGTTGGGAGCGGTATTGATTCAGAGAGGGCATGTGATAGCGTATGTGTCGAGGTAGTTGAAGCCTCATGAGTCGAGATATCCCACCCATGACCTAGAGTTGGGGGCAGTGGTGTTAGCCCTCAAGATTTGGCGCCATTATTTGTATGGGGTTCGGTGTACGATTTACATGGACCATAAGAGTCTGAAGTATTTGATGGATCAACCCAACCTGAATATGCGACAGAGGAGGTGGTTAGATGTGGTTAAGGATTATGATTGCGAGATCTTGTATCATCCGGGCAAGGCCAATGTAGTAGCCGACGCCCTGAATCGTCGGGCGGAGAGTGCCCCGTTGCGAGGTGTATGTTTATGGTTGACTGTGATGACTCCGGTGTTGGACACCATTCGAGGAGCACAGGATGAAGCAATGAGGTCGGAAAACCAGAAGAGAGAACGAGTTGTTGGTTTGATATCGGAATTTGTTACCGATGGTCGGGGGCTTATGACTTTCCAGGGGCGTATTTGGGTACCATTCGTGGGTGGTGCACGTGCCATTTTGATGGAAGAGGCTCATCGGTCGAAGTTCTCGATCCATCCCGGGGCCACTAAGATGTATCTGGATTTGAGGAAAGAGTATTGGTGGCCCTGTATGAAGAGAGATGTTGTGTGGTTCGTTGAGAGGTGCTTAACCTGGCGTAAGGTTAAGGACGAACATCAGAGACTGCATGGTAAGTTGCAGCCGTTGGAGATTCCCGAATGGAAGTGGGAACAGATCACCATGGATTTCATCACCTAATTGCCAAGGACTATTCGAGGAGTTGATGCAATTTGGGTGATTGTAGATAGATTCACGAAGAGTGCTCACTTTCTTGCCATCAATGAGAGTTCGTCTGCGGAGAAGTTAGCAGATATATATGTGAGGGAAGTGGTGTCTCGGCATGGGGTGCCGATCTCGATTGTCTCCGATCGTGACGTGCGTTTCACTTCCAGGTTCTGAAAGAAGTTCCATGAGGAGTTGGGTACTAGGTTGCATTTTAGTACTGCATATCACCCCCAGACCGACGGATAGAGTGAGCGGACGATTCAGACCCTCAAGGACATGCTCCAAGCATGTGTATTGGATTTCGGGGGAAGTTGGGATACGTATTTTCCTTTGGCCGAGTTTTCTTACAACAACAGCCATCATTCGAGCATTGGTATGCTGCCCTTTGAGCTGTTGTACGGGAGAAAGTGTCGAACCCCCATTTGCTGGGGAGAAGTTGGGCAGCATGTTATGGGCAACACTGAGATAGTACTTCAGACGACAGAACAGATCCAACAGGTCAGACAGAGGTTACTGACTGCACAAAGTCAGCAAAAGAGTTACGCGGACAGACGTCGGTCCGAGCTTGAGTTCCAGGTCGGTGATTTTGTGCTCCTGAAGGTCTCTCCTTGGAAAGGAGTGATCCGATTTAGGAAGAGGGGCAAATTGGGGCCCCGATATATCGGATCATTTCGGGTAATCGTGAGGGTATGCAGGGTAGCCTATCGCTTGGATTTACCGACAGAATTGGGGCAGATTCACAACACTTTCCATGTGTCGCAATTGCGGAAGTGTATAGCCGATGAGTCGGCAGTGGTTCCATTAGACGATATTCAGGTGGATGCGAGCCTGAATTATGCTGAGAGACCAGTGGGCATCAGGGATCGAAAAATCAAGGTTCTGAGGAACAAGGAGGTACCTTTGGTCTTGCTTCAATGGCAGCATCGGAAGGGGTCCGAGATGACATGGGAACCGGAGCGTGAGATGCGAGAGCAGCCTCCAGAGTTATTTGCAGAGTGAGACTTCGAGTCCATGATGTGTGATGAAACCCTAATTTCCGGGGTTTGCGGCCTATTTAAAGGGCCTTATGGCCGTCATTTGTGCTCACCCAACCCTTAGAGAGAAACCCTTGAGAGCTGGAGCGTTTTGAGAGAGAAAGGGAGCCTTATTGACCTTGTGTGTGTGATCTAGCAAAGAAGGAGGAAGATCTAAGCAAGAGGAAGCAAAGGAGGCTACTATTCAGTGGATTTGAAGCATAGAGCATCGATCTAGAGGTATGAATTCGATCCATTTTCTTATTTGTGGAGTATAGGGAGATCTAGGGTTTCTTATGGACATTTATGGAATGATTTGATGCCAAATAGTCCCCTTTTTGTGTTGAGACTCTGGATCTGGACCCATAGAGGTCCAGAGAGCCTCCTTCTTCCAGCTTTATGTATAGCAATTGAGTCATGGCCTTGAGATATTGAAATTAAGACAAAAACATCATTTAGGGTCATATCGAGATTATATGTGCATCAAGATAGTGACTTTACGTGCTAAATAAGCTTGGAGGGACTGGATCTATGGGTTAAAGGACCGGATCTGACCTCATGATTAAGTTTTAGAAATTGCATGGCATGGAATCGTCGAGTCCGAAGAACAGACTCGGCGAGCAGTATGAATATTGCCCGATCATACAGCGTGTGGTCTTGCCGAGTTGGGAAGGGTTGACTCAGTGAGTCAGGGGGAAATCAGAGTGGATAGGTGGACTGAGTCAAGTTGGAATCGCCGAGTTGTTCTTGAGACTCGGCAAGTTGAGTCGTGGTGGCCTCACAACTCATGCCAGGAGGGACTCGTCGTGTTAGGGGAATACTCGACGTGTCAAGGGAGGATTTCAGGGAAATTAGTGTATACGCTCAGACTCGCCGAGTCGCTATATGCACTCGCCGAGTCCGGTCAAAGTTGACCGCTGACCAGGGTTGACTTTTGTGACTTATCAAGAAGTAGCAAACCTTAGTTGGGAAAGTGTTAATTAAAGTGGTATTGTGATTTAGGAGGACTATAGCTCAGGAGATCGAGCGCTAGTGATTTCAGGACTTACGACTTATCGAGATACGCGAGGTGAGTCTTCTCACTACACTTTACGTTGAGTAGGTAACCGGAGTTATGTGATAGAGTATTTGTATGCTATGTATGTTATGTGTTGTACTGCATTATTTCTATGTGATTTATGCTGTGCATGTTTACAGAGTTAGCACCTGAGGGTTCACAGAGTTTGGGTGCACGGACCCACAGAGTTATAGCCTCGAGTGGCTAATATGTGTTATATGTGGTATTTTGGGGAACTCACTAAGCTTTTTGCTTACAGTGTTTGATGTTATTGTTTCAGGTACTAGTGACGACCGCGGGAAGGCGCCGGCTTGATCCGTACACACACACGGAGTTTATACATTTGTGATCTTGGGATTTTGTATTGACTTGAATTGGATAATTAATATGGTTGTTTTATGAATATTAAATGAATTATGTTTTACGAAAATTTGAAAATTTTGTTTTCAAATTCACGGTGTTACAAAAATACTCTCTCACATATTTCATTCACAACTTCAAAACATACAAGAAAAATAACCACCAAAACAAATCAATCAATCAATCACCTGTGAGAGCATGTGGTCTATGCTCAAAGGTAAAAAGAGACATTCCTGTTTGTGAAACAGCTCTAACAAATCCCATGTTAGCAGTTAATGTTGGAGAACGCCAATAATCTCCTGCCCCAAAAACAATATTATTCTTCAATGCAAGTTTTCTAGTGGTTGGGAAACTCATCATTCGTGTTGGAAGACTCATCATTCGTGTTGTGTGAAATGTGTGAAATGTGTTTCAGGTAAATCTTAGGATCGCCGGAATGCGCTGGCATGATTGTACACACCAGCTTGTTGATTTATGTTTTGAGGATTCTGGGATATTTGACAAACAATTTTTCTGTTTTGTGTTTTGAAACATTAACAAATTAGGAATGAGAGATGTTAAACTATGTTTTGTGTGGAATTAAAAATGAAAATTTAATTTGAAAATTTAGAGTGTTACAAGTTGACTTGGAAATGAAAGAAGATAATTTGAATAAAAATGAGTTATTTGTTACTTATACGATATTTTTTTTAGTTTTATAAAATAATCTTTCATGAATATTAACTTTAAATAGTGTGTGCGTTTTTGTTCCTATTTGTGAGGAATCAACTGTCATAGTTTCTGGTGGTATAACGTTGTGCTGATAAAAGTGGTTGTATGCAATTAGAGAAGGGCACATGGCAAGACCTAGAGACCAAGAATATTAGTTTTGTAATTTCCTTCCTAATTAAAATTATTACATCTCTTTTTATAAATGCTAACTGTGTTGTTAATTTTGGTGTGGTAGATGATCTGTAATATTCAACACAAATGTTCAAAAATTCAAATCTGAAGACCAATAGGCAAACATAATATTTCCTTCCTCATTTACTTTTTGGTCATAATTGGAGTTCAATTTCATTCATATCCCGCATTTGGTTTAAAATGAATAAACAACAAAGATCCCTAATTTAGAAAAAAGCAGGAAGGCATCAAAGTAAGTAGCACTTGGTCCTATTTCCATGGGACTAAACAGGAATTAGAATCTAGTTTCATTTCAATCCTTCTTTCGGACATAAGATATTAAGAAATGGAGAAGATGTATATGGAAATGCAAAATATGAGACGAAATTCAAAATTATGGTACATAATACTTTGAAATCAAATATTAATCAATGTTAAACTTTGACAGAAGCTTTAGGTATTTTAATGTTAATGTGTGGATTGTATAATTATTGGATGTGTTTGGTATTTAAATGTTAATGTTTGGTTTGAGATTTTATTATTATTTGATGTTTTTGATATTTTTGTTTTATATTAATAACGAAAAATAAAATATGATATTATATATTTGCGAGGGATTAGCTAAGGAAAGAAAAAAAAAATCACATCCTAAATTTGCGAGGAATTCGCTACAGAAATGAAAAAAAATCACATTTTAAATTTGTGAGGGATTACCGACAAAAAAATTGAGGTTTGCAAGTGATTAGTGACGAAATATATTATTAAGTTATGTCGCTTGTGTCCTAAATAACCATAGTAAGTGATCAATCGTCGCTATGGCCGTCGTAAGAAAAAAAAACCTACTCCGCCGCTAAATCTCTCACTAAGTCATTAACCACACTTTAATTGGCTATAGAGTAAGTCTGTCGTGTATCCGTCGCAACGCTCTTTAGCGACGGACTCGTCTGTCTCTAAAACCAATGTTCCTAGTAGTGACCTGTGATATCTAAAAATAAAATAAAATTGGAACCGTTAATTAAGTTGATGTTTGAGCTTTAATTTCTGGAACTATTGGGTTGATGTTTGATCTTTGAGTTGATTAGTTGGAATGTAATAGGGTTTCTTGTCTTCAATTTGAACTGTTGTATATCGTTTTAAACATAAGCTTTGTATATTATAGATTTTCATCCCCTCTTCTGCAAAAGGACATTTCATATATTTATTCCTGTGATCACCATCCCATCATGAATAATTGAGTTCTTCAACTAGAATTAAAGATTGTTACAAGATAATATAAAATACTTCATGATTTTAAATGATTCACACCAACTCATAAATCCGAAGCTAGTTAAAAATGATTCACGATATAAATAACAAAAGTAAAGAGTATGGCTACATACACCAAGCCCAAACCAAACGACTTTTTTTTTAATCTTTACATCAAGGGAGAGCATTATATGCATATGTTGGTATTACAGGGGAGGCTAAAACTGGTATATATGCAGGTTTTATGAATTAAAACAGGGGACAGAAGGACGCAAAAAAAAAAAGGCTGCACCTTTATTCACTTTCACAGTAAAACGAGATGAGATGATACCATCAACGTACACTCTGCCATTTTAACTCAACAATGATTGGTTCTTCTTTTTAATTTTTTTTATAATTGGTTTTTCATTCTCTACCATGCAAGGTGTAGGAATACTAGCACTCTTAGTACATTGACAGGTTGATGACACTCATTATGAACTGTGTACATGCATTTCAAGCAATTAAAGATCATCCTATACTGCAATTTTTCACGACAGTAATAGCAATTACCATGGGACTTGATCCCTTGAGTAAATGTTAGAAGATGTCGGTGTTGTATTAACCGAAACGTCCCTCTAAACTTGACATTAGCGAAATAGAAAATAGATCTCTTATAATGGGTATATACAGCCTGCTCAGACTGAATGATTAAGGGTGCACAAGCAGTATGCATAGACTGGACACAAGTGCCACAATGATAGAACCAAGATTCTGGGTTAAATTCTTCCTCACAAATTTCAAAAAAGTAGTCGCCAGGATGGTTCTCGACTGGATTGTATCTTAGGGTCAATGGATGCTTATCGTACTTGTGCCTAATCAATCCAGGCAACATAAAAGCACACTGTGTATCCAAGTATAAATCGCATGAAGGGCAAAAGAATGCAATGCAATTTATTAGGTAATTACCACATGCATCGCGTGGTGTATCCGATAAACTGGATGAAGTATCTATTCTTGAGAGAAGATGGTCAGGGTGAGCTTCATGCGTGATTTCTTTGGGTAGGAATGCACAATTGACAATTACATAATACTCACAAGTCCTACATCCATACGAAAAACCATTGGAAGGTAACATGCAAATTTTACACCCAAAAACATGAAACATTTCAGTAGTAATGTTTGGCATGAGAAAAAGTGTATGGTTTAGATGCCCAGGGTGGTCTTCTATTTTAGGGGGTAGCCTAGCACACCACTCATGAAGAACAAACCCACAATCTAGACGAACATCTTTTAAACACTTGTAAAATGGTATTTCTGTGATTGGTTTCACACATCCATCACATAATAGTTGAATTTTCTTCAAGGGGATGTGAAGTAAAATCGAATTCTTATTGAGTGATGTTTGCTTGTCTACAAGAACCAGTTGGTGATTATGAGTAAGATGTTTGAGCGGTTCACCATGGTTTTCATCAATTACTACAAAGTCCTTCTCATTATTGATAAAATGGTGCTTGAGAAGATTGTAACTTTCATTAGGAAATCGACAACAGAGAAGATTAGGATGGTCATCATCTTTGAAATTTTTACAAATCTTTCCACAACCTGATAAATAAAACAAATACTGAAATTTTATCTAAGACCAATAAATCTTTGAGAACATCAAAAAAGAATATATATATATATATATATATATATATATATATATATTACCTGCGCGCAAAAACTGGCCGTACTTTGAAGTTGCACAGTGAATGTGGACATAGTGTCGACATCTATCACACCTGTAAACCCAAAAGTAAATATAGAAGCCTGTATCATAAATTCTACATCTGGGATAGAACTTAACTTTTTGATCAATGTTGGGAAAGGAATATGTGAGGGTAAGTGGATGAGAATGAGTGAAAGTGTGATTAGTAGGTTGTTGGATAAGTAATTTGGTAGGAGAGAGAGCACAATCCTGATGGATCCAAAACCAATACCAAGTGGTGCAGTGGTAGAAAGTCCCTTCATGTTTGTGACCACATGCATTGCAACTAGATGTCAATTTCTTTGGGTTACGTTACAGTTGGTGATGGTGGCTTGGGTGGGCTATCTTTTATTGATACATGGTAGCACAAATTATGTCCATATTGAATTTGCAAATGGAACAATGGTAATTGAACAAGTTCTTCTGCTTATGATTGCATAAACCACAGGTCCATTCTTTATCTAAACTAAAATAAAGATCTAGATCTTGAAATCCCTTGGACAAGGTAAGATTGTGGTTAGGATTATGTAATGGGTGGTCTTGTAGGGTTTTGTGGATTTCTGCACAAAAATTGTGTAAAGAGTAGTTGCAATTCTTGCAAGTGTAGTAACGCAAGTGAAATGAATAGATGTCTTCCTCACACATGTTGCATTGGCCAACATGGTGGTCTTCAACCACAAAGTCATCTACATCTTCCTCTTCATTGTGGTTTGGCTGTAGTTGGACAAGGTTGAGTGGATGATTGTGACTAAAGTGCTCAAGTTGCTCCATTGCAGATATCGATGAAATGTCTAGCTACACCAATAGATGCAGCTAGAAATATGAATCTTTATGCCATCACATAAGAAAAATCATTGGTCAATCGTGTGTAGACATATCTTACACTCTTAGGTTTATCAAGTAGAAACCATGAGATCAACGTTCGATCTCAACTTGCACATTAAGTGAAGTTCATGGTTTCAACATCCAAATAAATTTGAATACAATATATAAATCATGCAGATAAACGCTCGTCTTAATTAGCTTGGTTTTTTTCCAAACAAGATTTTTTGATCAAAGGCAAACTCATACACCAAGCCCAAACCAAACGACTTTTTTTTTTAATTATTTCATCAATGGAGAGCATTATATGCATATGTTGGTATTACAGGGGAGGCAAAAATTGGTATATATGCAGGTTTTATGAATTAAAACAGGGTACAGAAGGACGCAAAAAAAAGGCTCCACCTTTATTCACTATCACAGTAAAACAAGAACAAGAGGGGACGATACCATCAACGTAAACTTTGCCATTTAAAACTAAAACAAATGCAGGAAATAAGGAAACTAACTCGGTACTATATATAGCCAACATGGCATATAACTTACTCAAAACTCTACTAAAACAAAAACTTTCTGCAATAATAATTAAATAAAAAAGCTCAAATATCTGGATTAAGTCAACAATGATTGGTTCTTGTTTTTAATACGTTTTGATAATGTAGGTTGTTGCTTCTTCATTTTGTGACATGAAAATAGTTTTGCGATTAACATGGTTCGTCTATTGGCAAGTTGACGACACTTATAATGAACTGCGTACGTGCATTTCAAGCAATCAAAGATCATCATATACTGCAATTTTCCATCACAGTGCTTGCATAGACCATGGCGGTTGATCCCTTGAGTAAATGTTAGAAGATGTCGGTGATCTTTTATCCGAAACATCCCTCCAAACTTGACAATAACGAAATAGAAAATAGATCTCTTATAGTGGGTATATACAGCCTGCTCACACTGAATGATTAAGGGTGCACATGAAGTAGGCATAGACTGGACACAAGTGCCACAATGATAGAACCAAGATTCTGGGTTAAATTCTTCCTCACAAATTTCACAAAAGTAGTCGCCAGGATGGTTCTCGACTGGATTGTGTCTTAGGGTCAATGGATGCTTATCGTACTTGTGCCTAATCAATCCAGGCAACATAAAAGCACACTTTGTATCCAAGTAGAAATTGCAAGAATGGCAACGGAATGCGATGCAATATGTTATGTAACAACCACATGCATTGCATGGTGCTTTCGATAGACTGGATGAAGCATCTATTCTTGAGAGAAGATGGTCAGGGTGAGCTTCATGTGTGATTTCTTTGGGTAGGAATCCACAATTGACATCTACAGAATAATCACAAGTACTGCATCCATACGAAAAACCATTGGAAGGTAACATGCAAATTTTACACTCAAAAACACGAAACATTTTAGTAGTAATGCCTGGTATGAGAGAAAGTTTATGGTTTGGACGACCAGGGTGGTCTTCTATTTTAGGGGGTAGCCTAGCACACCACTCATGAAGAACAAACCCACAATCTAGACGAACATCTTGGAAACACTTGTAAAATGGTATTTCTGTGATTGGTTTCACACATCCATCACTTAATAGTTGAATTTTCTACAAGGGGTTGTGAAGTAAAATCGAATTCTTATTGAATGATGTTTGCTTGTCTACAAGAACCAGTGGGTGATTATGAGTAAGATGTTTGAGCGGTTCACCATGGTTTTCATCAAGTACTACAAAGTCCTTCTCATTATTAATAAAATGGTGCTTGAGAAGATTGTAACTTTCATCAGGAAATGGACAACGGAGAAGATTAGGATGGTCATCATCTTTGAAATTTTTACAAATCTTTCCACGACCTGATAAATAAAACAAATACTGAAATTTTATCTAAGGCCAACAAATCTTTGAGAACATCAAAAAAGAATACATATATATATATATATATATATATATATATATATATATATATATATATATATATATATATATATATATATATATATATATATATATAATTTTTTAAAATTAAGTTTGGAATCTAAACAACCTTATTTTTTAAAATTTCATTTCAACAAGTTCATCATATAAAAAATATATTAAACCTTTAAAATGATTTCTAATTTGAATAATAAAAAATATAACGTCTTATTTTTTATAAAAAGTTAGAAACATTTAAATAATAAGTTTGTAACTTTGTATCTTTAACAATAGTATTTTTGGAAGAAAAAAAATAGTTACACACTTATAAAAATAGTATTATGATGAAGTCTATCATTTATTTTTTTGAACTTGAATAAAAAATAAATTATGTTATATTTTATAAAAACAAATATTTCTTAAAATCAAAATATAAATACTTTAAAAAACTTATTTTTTTTAAATTCTTTTTACAAAGTCGGACTATAATAAGTAGAAATATTATTTAATTCTTTTTTTTTTTTAAGAAAAATTCCAAGTCTTTTTGTATGAAAAATAAAAAAAATAAAATCAGATTTTTATTATTGTGTTTATTTTGTAGAAATTAAATTTTAATAATTTTGGTTATTTCACCTTTTTATTTTTACAGAAAAAAAATTATTGACAAAAAAAAACTGTTGAAAAATGAAAAATACCCACTCCCCGAGTGGCGATACGTGTCACATGTAGGGAGAATTAGGCGCATGTGGCACGTTTTGACGAGAATACCTCATATTCTACTAGGTTATAACTTGTGGAAACCACAATCAGTATATTTAAAAATTTTATATAGATAAAAAAATAAAAAATGTCAAAAAAAACCTAAGATATTATCAATTGTAAGTAGTTATGAATTAATTTGTTAAGCAAAATAAACAAAATAATGTTATTAGGATATGATTGTGTATTTTCAAAATTTGAATTGAATTTAATTTAATACCAAAAAAAAATAAGAAGAAACATAGAAAAATATCACGTATCAAAAAGACATTCTAAAAAACTGACACCTGTCATTTTTTAGGTTTTATTTATTAGAAGAGGTAGATTACTTTTCTACTCACCCAACTTAAAAACCGGTCCCTTCTTTTTTATGATAATTAGGTAAATAAACCCTTGTTTTTCTAGACTTGTTTATTTTCATCTTAATAAAACTAACTATTAAAATTAATTAATAAATGGTATAGATTTGTCCTCGCCGTCCTCATTAATTTTTGATTCCTCATTCGTCTCTCTCTCTCTCACTCTCTCTCTCTCTCTCTCTCTCTCTATATATATATATATATATATATATATATATATATATATATATATATCATGTACGAACTCAAAAATTAGTAGGAACCGCAATGACAATATGTTTATTTGAAAATTTGGATCATTGACATTTAATATGAAAAAACTGATTAACCATCATAAGTATTAGGGTCATTTGTGTAAGTGATAAAAGCTAGATGGTAATTAGGTAAAAATTGAAGGGTAGCAAAGTAATTGACCTAAACTGTCATTGTCGTGAAATCTCGGACGTATCAAACAAATTCTCCTCCTACTATACATGTCGACGACAGGTTAAATGACTTTTTTATTTAATAAACTAGGTGAATGCTCGTACGTTGCGTAGAAACACATATATAGTTGAAATCCTTATAAATATATGTTTTTTTTTCTAAATATAACAATAACATGTTAAATTTGATATAATGATTTGTATACTAAATTAATATAATATATTGATTATTTTGAATTATATGATAATATATATATATTTATAATCTTAATCGTTTGAATGACTTCTATCCACGAGTTACACATGAATAAATTAAATATAATATATGGTTTACTGTTATATATAGTTGTTGTTATTGTTAATTAATTTTTTAAAATTTATTTGCTTAATATTTTAATTTCTATCATTATAATTATTTAAAACATCAAAAGTTGCTTTTTTAAGTTAACAATATAATCATTTATATAGAGTTATTTTAAACTATTGTTATTGTAAATTATTTTAATTTACTTATTTGAAAACTTTTAATGATTATAAAAATATATTTAGAAAATATTTTAATTAAATTGAGATTACAATTTAGTTTTTGCAATAATTTATTACTTTTAACTATATACAAAATATTTTTTAGTTGTGTAAGTGGAACTGAAATTTATATTTAGGTTGACATTGTAATGTCATATTTAAATTAATAATTTAAGTATTTTGTCAAAACAGTTTAAAAATTATAACTTTAAATTGATAATGGTTTATATATAACAATATTTTAAATCTAATAAATTAAGCATAACATGTTAAAAGTTAATGACATAACTTTATAAGTAGAAATTAAAGAAATTATTTTAAAAATTGAAATGTAGTTTATTTATACATACAGTTTAGATTGGATATTTATTTAAACTTATTAACCACTTATAATCATTATTAGAGAGACACTACAATTTATCATTTTTATCTATTTACAAAATATTTTTTTGGGTTGTTTAAGTTAAACTAAAATTTATATTTAAGTTGGCCCTATAATATAATGTTTAAATTAATAATCTAAATATTTTATATAAATTGTTCCAAATTTGTATCTTTAAAATGATGATCGTTTACATCTATCAATATATTAAAACTAATAAATCAAGTATAAAATATTAAAAGTTAAAAAACATAAATTTATAAGTAGAAGAAAGATATATTTTAATATTTAAATTTAGTTTATATATGATTACACTTTAGTTTTGATGTTTATTTAACCTTATTAAACAACTTATAATTATTATTAGAAAAAAAATGAAAGGTCTTGAGAGTTTCAAATGAATGTGGTGAAATACTTTTACACACTATAAAAATTTCTTCAAAAATTTTAGTAAAAATTTAAGAAATACTTTTACACACTATTCTAAGGACTTTGTTAGTTAAAAAGATTAAAAATATTAAACAAAATAAGCATAATGTGTTTTACATACCAAACTTGTTTTTAAAAAATTAAAAGTTTTTAAAAAGATGTTGAACATAATATGATCAAATAGAGATTATTCAAAATATTTATGATTCAAAAATATTATGATTCGATATGTTTATGATCTTTCACTTGTTATGATCTAAAAATATTTTGATTCAATTATTTAATAATCCTTTATTATTATATTTTATATGATTCAAAATTAAATGATTCAAAAAATATAATGATCTAAATGTTGTATTGAACAAAAACTCTATTTAATTCAATATATTATGATCCAAAACTTTATGATGCATAATATCGTTACGATTCAAAATAATTTGATTCAATATTTTATGATCCAAAAATAATATGATTCAAAAAAATTATGAACGGAAAATATTATGATTCTTAATATTATTCTTATTTAAAATTTTATAATGGTTAAACATTAAAACTAAAACCGATATTTAGTTTTTTTTTTTTAAAAAGCAAAAAAATCAAAATACAAAAACAAAAATAAAGAAAAAACCCCTACTATCTTCAAGTATGTATTAAAAATATAAAAAAGTATATATACATTTTTTTAAATTAAAATAAACAAAAAAAAAACGTTAAAACCAAGGAAATGAGTTTAAGGTTTGTGTCCATGACGAAATCATTAATGGAGAATAATCCTTACGATTCTTACCAATTTTTTGGTTTTTATCGTATCCGGACCTATATATATATATATATATATATATATATATATATATATATATATATAGATTACCTGCGCGCAAAAACTGGCCGTACTTTGAAGTTGCACAGTGAATGTGGACATAATATCGACATTTATCACACCTGTAAACCCAAAAGTAAATGTAGAAGCCTGTATCACGAATTCTACATCTGGGATAGAAGTTAACTTTTTGATCAATGTTGGGAAAGGAATATGTGAGGGTAAGTGGATGAGAATAAGTGAGAGTGTGATTAGTAAGTTGTTGGATAAGTAATTTGGTAGGAGACAAAGCACAATCCTGATGGATCCAAACCCAATAACAAGTGGTGCAGTGGTAGAAAGTCCCTTCATGTTTGCGACCACATGCATTGCAACTAGATGTCAATTTCTTTGGGTTACGTTGAAGTTCGTGATGGTAGCTTGGGTGGTTTATCTTTTGTTGAGACATGATAGCACAAATTATGTCCATACTGAATTTGCAAATGGAACAATGGTAATTGAAGAAGTTATTCCGCTTATGATTGCATAAACCACAAGTCCATTCTTTATTTGAACTAAAATAAAGATCTGGATCTGGAAATCCCTTGGACAAGGTAAGATTGTGGTTAGGATTATGTAATGGGTGGTCTTGTAGAGTTTTGGGATTTCTGTGCAAAATTTGTCTAAAGAGTAGTTGCAATTCTTGCAAGTGTAGTAACGTAAATGAAATGAATAAATGTCTTCCTCACACATGTTGCATTGGCCAACATGGTGGTCTTCAACCACAAGGTCATCTACATCTTCCTCTTCCTCTTCCTCTTCATGGTGGTTTGGCTGTAGTTGGACAAGGTTGAGTGGATGATTGTGACTGAAGTGCTCAAGTTGCTCCATTGCAGATATCGATGAAATGTCTAGCTACACAAATAGATGCAGCTAGAAACATGAATCTTTATGCCATCACATAAGAAAAATCATTAGTTAATCGTGTGTAGACATATCTTACACTCTTAAGTTTATCAAGTAGAAACCATGAGATCAAAATTCGATCTCAACTTGCACATTAAGTGAAGTTCATGGTTTCAACATCCAAATAAATCTGAATACAACATATAAATCATGCAGACAAATGCTCGTCTTAATCAGCTTGGTTTTTTCCAAACAAGATTTTATGATCAAAGGCAACCTCATGATCAATTTCCTTCGGCTTATCAAATATCATGGATACAGGATACACAACAAAACATATATCCTTTTACTTGGTGATTTCAACTCAATCTTTGTGAACCATATTAAAATCCAGAACTAAATATCACACCACCGTTCTAATGAACAATAATAGAATTGAAAATGCATATAACATGATTAAATCCTACTTCTTTATGTTTTTCTATATTTCGACATATATAATAAAAACTCAAAAATGAAATAGAAAAAGCCTTACATGTTGTATTGATTTGAAACTTGTACCTTAAAGCAACACAGTGGATATAAAAGTTGGAAAGGGACTAATGTTTGGGCAATGAAGACGCGATATGAACCGGTACTTATAAAGGAATGAATAAGAAATTGTTAGGTTACACTTAAGGAACTTGTTATTTATCAAGAAATCTCAACTTTGATGGTACAATAGAAAGTCATCCTAATTCCATTCTTAGATTGAATCCAAAGCAAATAACCCATGTAATTTCCCCCCCCCCCCCCCCCCCCCCCCCGTTATTGTTTTAAGAAGAACTTTTTAAAAACATTTCTATCAAGATACTTATAACGGAAGGACATACAGAAAAAAGTATACAAAATTGTAATGAAGTAAGCAATTAGAGAAAAAAATACATATTTTAAAGATATAGAGGAATGCATTTGATAGAAACAGAAAAATACGCAAAATGTGTATTTTAAGAAGGATTTTATGAGAGCAAGAAGATGACCACTAATCACAAAGGTGGCTATGTGTGGTCGACCTCGAAACATGAGTCTGATGCAATGTTTTAAAACCCGGGTTGACCCGGCCGGTTCAATTGGTTGGACCATGACCCGGGGTAGAAGGCGGGTCAATTTAGACCGGTTTTTTGTAAAAATACAAACCGGATCGAACCGGCCGGGTTTCCCCTAAAACGTGGTTCAACCGCTTATGTAGTTGGAAACATGTAGCGAACACCAAAACAACGAGCCGTTTGCAATTTCTTCAATGTTTTTAAATATTTAAACTTTGTGGACATTAAATTATTGGTTTTATATGTTTATATATTATGCATGAAAGTAAAAATATATAAAAATAGAAAAAGACCATAAACCGGGTTGACCCGGCAGTTCAACCGGTTGAACCGGTTGACCCGTGAACCGGTCATCATACCAGGTCAACCAAAAACCCGGGTTTTAAAACATTGGTCTAATGTAAATTTTGTTGATGTATATTGTAAAAGTCGAATAGAGTGTTTTGTATAGTTTCGCATTTTATGTTATTTTACTAAGTCATCTTTTGTGCGAAGTTAAAATGTATAGACTGAGTATATTTTTTGTTCGTTCCCTATAAATAAGGACTTAGGCTAGAAGTTGTAGCACGATGCTTGAACTCACTTCTGCTTAACTTTGTAATCAGTCTTAATCAATATGAGATCTGATTAATATTTACTCTTTGTGTTCTTCATCTTAAATCGTTCAAATCTATCTTTTCTTTTTCTAAATTCTCAATAACAATTCTCATCAATTGGTATCAGAGCAGGATTCAAACTGCTTAGATCTGATTTTCATATAAGAATCATTTGGTTTTTGAGTTACAAATTTACTCAAAATTTTCCGCACCTTTTTGGTTTTGAAAATCACTTTTGATCTTCAGATTTGAATTGATTCTGCATTTGAATTGTTAAATCGAGTAATCGATTAGTGATTTGTGATCAATTCGTTTGATAAATTCTGAAATTCATCAAGGTTTCAAGTTTTCAGATATTTTCTGTGTTCATCAATGGCAAACTTCAACATGAATTCAATGACTTCTTTCTCTCACTTGCTTGGTTCCTCAACCAAAATTCCAATGTTAATTCCAGAATACTATGATCAGTGGGCTGATAGAATGGAAGATTACTTAAATGGAATTGATGAAGAACTCTGGAAGTGTATCGATGGAACAGTACTAGCTCCTGCTAATGTTCAACCAATTGGACCATCCACTGCATCTACTGATGTTGAAGAACAACGAAATCGTTTGAAGAAAAATGAAAAGAGATGCATGAGAGAACTAAGAGGTGCTCTACCTCCTGTGGTTTACAATTACATTCGTAGTTGTAAAACAGCAAAAGAGATCTGGAATACTCTAAAAGAAAAATATCAAGGTAGTGAAAAGACGAAGATCAACTCTGTGAAGCAATGCCTAGCTGAACTGAAGGAATTCAGACAAAAGGATACAGAAACTCTCGAAAGTTGTTATGATCGTCTGAATGAGCTTATGTTTCGCTGCAATAGGTATGGTATTACTAGATCTACCATGGAGTTCAATTTAACTTTCATTATGAGTCTTCGCAAGGAATGGCGAGGTGTGAGCATGATGATTAAGAATCAACAATGTTTTGATACAACTACATTGAATGATCTTTACAATCAACTGAAAACACATGAATGTGAAGTCACTGAAATGTATGAAGAATCAAAACAAGCTATTGGTGGTCCTTTGGCTCTTGTTTCAAAAGTATCCGAAACTGATGAAAAAGATGGTTCAGATGTAGAAGGATTTTTGATGAACTCTGATGATGAAGTAGTAGCATACTATTCAAACAACAGAGTTAAAAAGTTTTTCAAAAAGCCTTTTAATCCGAAAGGAAAGAATAGTGATTTGAAAAATGATGTAACAAGAACTGGAGGAGAAGAGAAGAAGAAAATGGAGAAAATAGATGGAAAACAGAAAAATGTGAATGAAGAGAAAAAGTTGAAGGGTGATTCAGGAATTTACTGTCACTACTACAATGGTGCGAATCATTTCACAGCTGATTGCATGTTGCGAAAGAAAGAAGAAAAGAAAGAAAAAGTCAAAGATGTAGCTTACTATTCTGAAAAGATTGAAGAACTACGTGCAAAGAACAAAGGAGTGTCTTTGGTTGCTAAGGGAGAATCAAATGAAGAAGAAAGTGGAACTTATCAGATCTGGTCTTCAGGATCTGATGATGAAGAAATGAGGCATCCCACACATGGAGCAATGTTCGCAAGTTTTGAGGATTGCGAAGAGAACATTTCAGGGAAATGTTTTATGTCTAAATCCACTGACAAGTCTCCCATGAAAACCAAGGTACGTGCAATTCTTGAATCTTTTAATATTCCTTTATCCGCTTATGATGCTGAAATTGTTTCGTTTGATGATACTGTGGCTTATTTTGATTATGTTATTGTGTCTGCTAGTAATGAAGCTAAGAAATTAAATGTGCAACTTAGTGAGACATGAAGGGATTTAGAAATAAAGAAGAGAAAAGTTGAAAAATTAGAAATGCAAGTCAAAAATATAGATTGTGATAGGAGTAATCTTTCTAATGATGTTAGATTGTTACTAGCACAAAGAAACATATATTGTAATTCAGAAAAATGATTGTATGCAAAATTAACAGCTTTACATCATTCTTCTGATATTAGCAAAGAACAACATAGGAAACTTTTACCTTTTCTAGAGTATGAGCGTGAAAAAGTTGATGTTGTTTCTTATGATTGCGAAAGTACAATTGCTCAGTTTGACAAAATACCAGATGATAGATATTCATATGGTATTGTCAAAATTGATGAATTTCTGAATGCTGATGAGTTGGTTGACATTGTAAATGAAAGTTTGACAAAAAGTGAACAAGTGAAAATCTTAAAGAAAACCGAAAATTCAACTCTTACTTCACAATTCAATTACGCTGATATTGATGAAAATTCTGATAATGTGAGTGAAATCAGTGAAATAGAAGAAGAAGAAGAGATTGATTGTTCTCAATTGTCGATCATTAATATCACATCTAAGATCAAAGGTAACGAAATAATAGTTGATTCTATAGTAGAGGATAAAGTTGATACATCTTCAACTTCGCAACATTGTAAGTTTGATAATGTGGAAGTTGAAAGCTGGAAATCTGATGATACTAATGAAAATAAAGAAGAAAAGAAAAATTCAACTGAAACACATCAAAGGGTTGTGGTTGATCAAGTGTTTGAAAACACAAAAGAATTTGACAAAGTTTTAAATGACAAAGGCGCACATTATTTGGAAACCAACACAGTAGTATATCCAAATTTTGTATGTACTGATAAAACTATTTTTCCAAATCAAGTTTTTGTCACTACTGGAAATGCTGAGAAAGTTCATCCTGAGTTCAATAAAATGATTGAAAAAGATAATCAAAAGTCCACACCTGAAGGGTCCTTCGCAAATCAAAACACAGTAGAAAACAATTTAACTCAAAATTCTTATGTGTTTCAAAAACAAAAATCATTACAAAAATGGGTGGTTAAAGGTGAAAAATTAAACAAACCTTTTGAAAAAGCTGAAAATTCAAAGGTTGAAGTGAAATTAAATTCTCAAGAATTCAAATTGATGGTTGGAAATTATTCAACAGAAAATAATGTTTCAAAAAGACAAGCAAGAAAAGCAATATTCTGGCAAGTTGTGAATAATGAAAAAGAACAAATTTCAAAAACATCATCAAAATTTCAAAATAAAAACACTCAAACAACTTCGCATTTTCATAAACAAATAAATTCTGTTGACAAAGTTTCATATATTCGCAAATATGACAACAATAGAAAATTTGAGAATTTGCAAAAATTTGCAAATAATCAAAAGTTTCCAAATGTTGACAAATTCACGAATAATTCATCAAGTTTGAAGACCTCAACTCAAGTAAAAGCGAAATTTTCACCACAACAACCAAATTTTCCAAATCCTTCAATATCAACAAAAACCAAAGTTTCATACATCAAAGGAAAGTCTGATGTAAATATGATCAATAATTGGTTTGAAGGGAAAAGAAAGAAATATCAAAGTGCAAAGTTTTCAGAACAACAAATTAAAAGTGCATTTGATAAGTTCACAAATAATTCTTCAACTGATAGTACATCATCCCATAATTCGCAAGTTCCGGTTCAAAAATGGAAACCAGTTATCAAAAATGCGAATGTTGTGAAGGATAAGATTACAATCAATGAGAATCCAAAATTATTGAATGACTATATTTTAATATCTAGAACTGATGATGCTGGTATAATGGATTCTGTTACAAACAAAGTGAAAGCATGGTTTTTAAGTTCCAAAAAGTTGTTTAATTCTACTAATGATGGACCCAATAAGTGTTGAGTTCCTAAATTTTTTCAATAAATGCAGGTGATATGTGACGAGCAATATGATACAAAATGGTATATTGATAGTGGTTGCTCTCGTCATATGACTGGAAGAAAGGAAAATTTGCGAGATTATCGAAGCTTGGAAAATGCTGGAGTTGTCAAATTTGGAAATAATCACAAGTGTCAAGTGAAAGGATGTGGGAAAGTCACAAATGGAAATTTCACAGTAAACAGAGTTGCTTATGTTAAAGGACTTCAACACAATTTGATAAGTGTATCACAACTTGTTGTGGGTACTGGAAATCAAGTAGTGTTTAATGAAGAAGGAAGTATCATCTCAAATGCAAAGACAAATGAAATACTTCTAAAATCCAAAAGATATGGTGATATGTTTACACTGGACATCAAACCAATTGTGGGAAAATCAGCTGTGTGTTTACTATCAAAAGCATCCAATGATCTCAGCTGGCTTTGGCATAGAAGATTGTCACATTTGAACTTTTGAAATATAAATAAACTTGTAACTGAAGATTTAGTTCGCGGGTTACCAGTATTAAAATTTGACAATGATTCTTTGTGTGCAGCTTGCGAACAAGGAAAACAACATCGAAAAGGTCATCCGATTATCATAGATTCAAAGATAGTAGATCCATTGGAACTTCTTCACATTGATCTATGTGGACCATCAATTGTTGCAACAATAAATAAAAAGCGGTATATTTTAGTTGTTGTAGATGATTTCTCTAGATTCACATAGGTGTTTTTTCTCAGGTTGAAATCTGAAGTTACTCAGACGATGATTGATTTTATCAAAATGATTGAAATTAGTCTGAAGAAGAATGTACGAAAAATTAAAAGTGATAATGGTTCGGAGTTTAAAAATCAAACTCTTGACAATTTTCTCACAAACAAAGGTATTTCGCATAATTTCTCATCACCATATACTCCACAGCAAAATGGTGTAGTTGAAAGAAGAAATCGGTCTCTATGCGAAGCTGCCAGAACCATGCTAACATATGCGAATCTACCTCAATATCTTTGGGCAGAAGTTGTGTCCACAGCATGTTTTACTCAGAATCGATCATACATTCACAGAAGATTCAATGTTACTCCATATGAAATAATCAATAATCGAAAACCTAATGTAAAATTCTTTCATGTTTTTGGTTGCAGATGCTTTGTTATGAATCTCAAAGATAATTTGTCAAAGTTTCAAGCAAAAGCTGATGAAGGCATTTTCTTAGGATATTCACAGAATTCAGTTGCATACAGAGTGCTTAATAAACGAACAAGAAAAATTGAAGAAACTTTCAATTTAACATTTGACGATTACTATCTTAAACAAATTGATAGTAAATTCGATCAGAAACCAATACTTGTGGATTCAAATACTCAAATTGATAATTCTGAAATTAATGATTTTGATTATGATTTAATTTTTGGAATTCCTGACAGGGCAATTGATGCAGAAAATAATGCTCCTGATAATCACACATCAGAATCCTCAAAACATACTGATGAATCAACAATCACTACAACGTCGATAACTTGTGAAAGCACACCAAATGGTCATATGGAGGAGGAACACACAAGTGTCCATGAAGATTGTATACCAACTTTTGAGGGGGAGCATTCACAACATCAACAAGAACATCAAGTTGAGGGGGAGCATTCGCAAAATCAACATGAACATAGTTTTGAGGGGGAGTATCCAAATGCAGATCATATTGAGAGAGAGCATGATGAAACATAGACAAATAATCTTGATAAAATGCAGACTTTCATGAATTTAATGATAACTTTTCTGTTGCAGGATCGAAAATGAAGATATGCATGAAGATGCACCATTAGATTATGATCCAAATTATCCACCACTTGCGAAATGCACAAGAAATCATCCACAAGAACAGGTAATTGGTAATTTACAAGAAGGTGTGTTGACTAGAGCTCAAATTCGTGCGAAAAATGAGGTACTGAATACTAACCAAGAACTTTGTATGTTTAATGTCTTTATTTCGAAAATAGAGCCAAAAATAGTAAAGAATGCTATGGAACACTCAGATTGGGTTGTTACTATGCAATCTGAATTGGCTGAATTTGAACGAAACAAGGTTTGGAGATTAGTTTCTAAACCTTCTGATGTTTTAATTGTTGGATTAAAATGGATTTTTAAAAACAAAACCGATAAAGATGACAATATTATTCGAAATAAAGCAAGACTAGTGGTTAAAGGTTATTCGCAACAAGAAGGCATTGATTATGAAGAAACATTTGCACCTGTTGCAAGACTTGAAGCAGTTCGCATAGTTTTAGCTTATGTAGCTCACAAAGATTTTGATGTTTATCAAATGGATGTTAAATGTGCATTCTTAAATGGAAAACTCGAAGAAACAGTGTATGTTGAACAACCACCAGGATTTGTAAACATTGAACATCCTGGTCATGTTTATATTTTAGATAAAGCTGTATATGGGTTAAAACAAGCACCAAGGGCCTGGTACGCAACACTTACAAATTTCTTGAAACAATCTAAGTTTAAACAAGGATCAGTCGACCCCACATTATTTCGCAAGAAAGTTGGGAGTCATCTAATGCTTGTTCAAATTTATGTTGATGATATTATCTTTGGTTCAACTGATCCAGCATTGTTACTTGAATTTGAAAATTTAATGAAAAGTCAGTTTCAAATGAGCATGATGGGAAAAATTAATAATTTTCTTGGTTTAAACATAAGACAGAACAGGCAAGGAATCTTCATCAATCAAGAAAAATATACAAAGAACTTGCTTGAAAAGTTTGGAATGCTTAATAGCACGAAGCTCAGAGTCCCTATGGCAGTAGGAACATGACTAACTCCTTCGTTAGACACTCCTGCTGTTGATTTAACATTGTATCGTAGCATGATAGGGTCTTTATTGTACTTAACTGCGAGTAGACCTGATATTATGTTTTCGGTTTGTTGTTGTGCTAGATATCAAGCAAATCCAAGAGAACCACATTTGACGGCAGTGAAAAATATCTTTCGATATCTAAAGGGAACAGTTTCTTTAGGACTTTGGTATCCTGTGAAAACAGGATTTTTCATTCAAGCTTTTTCGGATTCTGATTTAGGAGGATGTACCTTGGATAGAAAAAGTACGACTGGTGGGTGTTAATTATTGGATGGAAAGTTGGTGTGCTGGCAATCAAAGAAACAGACTTGTGTGGCTATATCAACTGCTAAGGCAGAATACATTTCTGCGGCTGCTTACACTTTGCAAATCATATGGATTCAGAGTCAACTTCGTGATTATGCAATCAACATGAAAAAGATTCCTTTGTATTGTGACTCACAAAGTGCGATTCGCATTTGTCATAATCCAGTGCAACATTCAAAGACAAAACACATTGCTCTTCGATATCATTTTATCAAAGATCATGTGGAAGATGGGAATATTGAAATTCATTTTGTCAAAACAACTGAACAACTTGCTGATATTTTTACAAAACCTCTTGATGAAAAATCATTTGTTAGAATTTTAGCAGGTTTGGGGATGCTTAATGCGAATTCAATTTCATCCACACAAGAATAAATGTTTTGTTCAGTAGATGCGTCCACATTATTCAGAGGTTACTGTTCATTCAGAGGCTTCGCATCCATATCATTTCGCATCTGTGGTAATATCAACTTAGGTAAGTTTTACGTATGTTACTTTATTTTCTTTTGACAAAACAAAACTCCAAAAAGATTTTCATTTTTTTATGTTCTTTTGAAAAATCAAAAATCCAAAAAGATTTTCATTTTTTTTGTATTTTCTTTTGAAAAATCAAAAATCCAAAAAGATTATATTTTTCTTTGTTTTTTCAATTGTGTGCTAAGAATTTCATGCAGGGCTCAAATGCGAAGTGGACATACATTTTGTTTCTATGGGAAGGTATTAAATTTTTTTTAGACTAGTTAGGATGTCCCTAGAAGCATGCTGTTGTATGTAGACCTAAAGCCTCAACACGATTCTATGTGTGCAAAGAAAGCCTTAATGACATTATCACATGATAATTTCTTCCCAAAAAAGGCTTATATTCGCATAAGTCCACATGAGCTACCTTACTCTTCTCAAATAAGTTAAGAGTTTTCTGTTTTGTCCATTATAACAGAGGTACACTTTGATTCTTATCCACTCTTTTTAAACCAAACAATTCTTACACTCCAAAATTTTTTTTGAAAAGATTTGTCCTTGAGGTTTTTGATCATACCAATCAAAACCTAGAAAAATCACAACTCTGTGTTTATGATCTATAATCATGAGTCCGTGATGAAAGTGAAACCCAAAAATCATAAACCTTAAGGAATTGACGGGGAACTTTGTTCCAGATTTTTACGAAACCTTTGTTTCAGTATCAAAAATTTCGAAACTTCAAATCATATTCAATTCGCATGTGTGGTCTTGATCAAATATTCCGAACCTAGAATGTTTGTTACCCAACAAGATCCAGAACAAACTTTTTTTTTTAATATGATTTCAGTGTAAGTTTCATTCGCAAATTCTTGTCATGATAAATATTTTCCAAAGCCAACTTGTCACTGACTACACTGGTCAAACAAGTAATTTCATTTACAATTTCTCACCTTATGTTAAGGTTGATATGTAATGACATTTTAAACCAATCCAAAATGACTTTTAAAAAGAAGCCCTTTGATACTTTTCTACAAGTATTCAATTGTAATTCACGAGAAACTATACAAGCAGTTGATTATCTCTCTTGATAATTAATGAAGCAACCTTTGCCCAGGGTTTTACTGCATTTATGTCAAATTGAATTGTTGACATCACTACATTCTAAATATCTTTGTTTCTTATCTTATTTCGTTTGGCACAATGCACACACGAAATCCTTGAGGTTATGAGTACAACCAACTCAGACTGATGATTTCGCAAGTCTGGCATATGACTTCACTTTAAATCCCAAAAGTGAATGAGCCTTGCTTCCATGCGAAGGGTTTTACTGGTTCGAATTCTATAACGGATATTTGACAGGCTGTATACTCAAAATCGTTGGTATTTTGTCAGGTTTTCAAGGAGATGTGACAGTTACTTTTTGGAATGTTGTTACCTTTTTCAGTCATGATCCGACTTTCAAAGTGCCACGTCGGATAACATTAAATGTATCCTGCTTCAATTTCAAATCAATTTTGAGCAACCTATAAAAGGGGGTTAAAGAACACTCTGTACGGTTACGCAAACAAGAACTCTCACAACACTTCCAAGATTACACCTTGATCCAAACTTCATCTTTCTTTTTCAAAACCCTAACAATGGCAGCCACTACTTCCAACACTAATGAGGTTCTTTCTCAGTCCCTGATGAAGATTCAAAGCACTAACTACCAAGTTGATCCGAAAGTTTCCGCTTATCCAGAAGAGTTGAAGATGCTGATTGTTGCTCTGAAACGCTCATCTTTAGCAAATGCCATGTTCAGTTCATCTCCGGTTCCAATGGTATGGTTATCGCGTGCCGCTTCAACGGCTTCATACAACCACACGGCGGGTGTGATTACTTTCAACCTAACTAACAACAAACGAGTTAAACTGTCAAAGAACTTGTTTGTGAAAATTCTGCAAATTCCAAACAACCCTCCATTTATCAAACCTGTCAACTCCCAGGTTATTCATATGTTTAATGAAATGGGACATCAACCGGAGTTGACAAAAATCAGTGATTTCAGAAAGTCTGGGTTGCCATTTATGTGGAATTTTCTCTTTGGAATCTTTCTCAAATGTCTTACAGGAAGAGTAGTCGGGCTGGATAGAGGAAGAATGGAAGTATATGCCATGGTGATGGGCATATACTATGACATTAATGTCAATTATGCAACACAGCTGTGGAAGGAATTTGTCAAAAGCCTAGAACATACAAATTCGGAGAAGGGAATCTCATGTGCAAGATACTGGAGTTTAATTCTTGAACATGTGTATGCGAAAGAAGAAATTCCGATGCTGACCAATGTTGAAGTTGCTGAATTTTCTTTATATCAATTCCCAAAAGCTGTAGAAGATGATGAAGCGATATTTACTCATGTAGCTCGTATTCCAGATGCGATGCTTCGCAAAGTTTCTCCCACCCACAAAATTTTGGTGAGATATTTGCGAACTGTTAATACAGATGAGCAGACTGGAGTTTTACTCGATGTTGCTACTCCATCTAAAACAAAGAAGGTTAGCAAGAAAACTACGAAGGGTTCATCATCATCAACTGTAACAGCTGAAGTCATTCCAACTGAGGAACCTTCAAAGAAATCGAAGAAGGAACTCTTATCTTCCAAGTCTGGGGTACTGAAGCAAATTCTCAAAGCGGAAGTGAGTAGTAAAGGTGTTACTATTCGCAATATTCCAGCGCCAGTATCTCCAACAAAGAAGCGACAAAGAGCTGAAGACGTTGCGAAAAATATGCAACGTACAATGGTGAAACGAAGGAAGATGGTGATTCGCAATGAATCATCTGAAGAAGAAATTGTCCCAGAAACTCCACCTGTCACCACTATGGTACCTATTTCTTTACCCATCATACCAACTTCGCAAATTTCTACCACTGTTTCCCAAACCACACCACTCGAAATAGTTCTTACCAAATCAGTTACTGAGGAGGTTCCTATTTCTGATGTGGTTGTCAACGTATCTGATACGGGGGCACCTATCCTGAGTGTTGCACCATCAACTCAAACATCCTTACCCATTTCATTACCTGTTACCACTTTGTTTACCACTTCAAACATTTTTGATCATGCTCTTCAAAACCCATTCACCACACTTTTCCCTTCGCAATCACCTGAAAAGCCTCAACCTTCGCAACCGTTGTCCGATACAGAAGTCGAAGGAGGTGCCTTTGGTGGGATACTTGATGATATTCATTTTGATTCAGATGAAGAAGAAATTCCTGATCATATGCTGATGACAGGAAAACAGTTTAAAATACTGAATCAAAAGTTAAAGACCATTATTCAATCACAAGGTTATTCTGGTCGAATGTCTTCAATATCTGCCATGGAGGTTGATATCATGATTAATGGAGCAGAGAAACGACTCATGGAAAAAATTGCTCAATCTGATAAAAACAATGAGCTCAGAATTACATCACAAGGCAATAATTTTAATTATGTAGTTCAAGATCTTCGTGCAGTTACAAAAGAACATCATGTTCTTTTTGTACAAGATGTTAAGAAGGTTCGTGAGGACGTCAACTTCAAAATTCAGGAGTTGAAGTCTAAACTTGCGAAGGATCTTCAGGATGTCCACATAACACAAGACGAAATTCAAAAGCAAATTGTGGACATTTCTTCTCAGCTTCACAAGCTCAATAATATTCATGTTCTTGCTGATCATAAAGCAGAAATCACGATGAAATTTGATCAGCTCATCCAGTTGGTCACTGGTCTTAAAATAGCTCTTTCACATTCTTCATCCTCACAAATCCTTACTCCTGAATTCTTGTCTCTAAAGATTAATACCTTAGAACAAGCTATTCACAAAGCCCTTACTCCACTCACAAATTTCACTTCTTTACTTCCGAAGAGTGCTCCGCCTGTTTCCATAGGGGTGCAAGGGGGAGAAGAAGGTCGAAGCAAAGAAGAGGATGCGAAAACTGTCGGAAAGGTGATATCAACTCAGCTTGTTGCTACTCTTCCAATTCCTTCAAAACCAATTTCTGCAACAACAATTACTACAAGAACAATTACCAAAGGTATTGTTATTGGAAGAAATGAAGGAGCTTCAAGCTCAATACCTCAAAAGGATGTTGTTGGAAGAGGAAAAGGAATATTATATGAAAAATCAAAAGAAGAGTTGAAAGCAGAGGCTGAGGCTGAGATGGAGAGAATGAGGCAAGTTCAGAGCATTATGAGGCAACGGGCAAGTGATCCTCCCTCCATGAATAAAGGAGACCCTGCAAAACTTTACTCTTACGAAACCATAGAGTCAAAAGTTGTGTGTAGGGAGATGTATGAGTTTGAGAAGAAGCCAAAGAGAAGTTATGATATTGCGAACTCAGATCATTGCCAGTTGGACTTCCCTATAAATGAAATGCTGTTCATCAATGCACAATATAAGATCAGTGAGAAATTTGATAATCCGAATGATTATACTCAAATGAAAATCAGATTTCATGCTGTCTTGGGGAAGAATCCTGATGAAGTTTGGTCGTTAATGAAGATGAAAAAGGTGGTGACGATAAAGAAAGATATTCTGTTTGAAGAGATGCTACAGAATTTTAGATACTTTGTTATCAGAGCTGACAACAAACAATATGACTTCACAGTTGCTGACTTTCCTTTGATAAATTGCAATGACTTAATTCAAGTAGCACTGATCTTGAAGCATATGGAAGAAAACAATCTCAAAGTCTCTGATACAGATGTGTTTAAAGCAGGCTTCGCACATGTGAAGACTTTCATAGAAAATTATTTCGATTGTCTAGCCCTTACTGATGATGAATTAGCACATGTTGTGGGAAGGGAAGTGAAAGTTCCATGGGAGGAGACTTTGACACAATCTGCTTTGTCAAAGTATGCTGTTGGAGAAATCTGCCTAAAACCTTTTGGCATGGTGTTTTCTGGGAGAGACACAAAAGGAAACCCGAAGAAATTTTTGTTTAAAGTCTCAGAGATTGAAAGATATAATTCTTCGCAATATATGCACTTCATTGTACGTATGAACAATTGCAAGAAGAATACCGAAGGAGACAAGAAAGATTTGAAGAATGTGATCTCCTGGTATGGAGAAGTGCGAAATGCAATTCATTCTGCAATTCAAAAGCTTATGAGTTGAATTGTATCGACTGTTTACAAAGGGGGAGAATGTTGATGCATATTGTAAAAGTCGAATAGAGTGTTTTGTATAGTTTCGCATTTTATGTTATTTTACTAAGTCATCTTTTGTGCGAAGTTAAAATGTATAGACTTAGTATATTTTTTGTTCGTTCCCTATAAATAGGGACTTAGGCTAGAAGTTGTAGCACGATGCTTGAACTCACTTCTGCTTAACTTTGTAGTCAGTCTTAATCAATATGAGATCTGATTAATATTTACTCTTTGTGTTCTTCATCTTAAATCGTTCAAATCTATCTTTTCTTTTTCTAAATTCTTGATAACAATACTCATCAAATTTGAAACACTATTTCATTTTATTCGGCGTTAAATGTATATAAAGTAGTAACATAAATTTATCTATGTGGCATCCTAGTTTCATTGTTTCTGTTACCACATTTTATTTTTAAAAATGTACCAAATTATAGCGATATCATGATAACTGTTTTGGCATATGTTATAAAAACTGTATTTTTATTTTCCTTTTTACCAGTTCTAAACAGTAAATAAATCTTTAGTAACAGACGCACACAAAAAAAAATACTCTCTCACATATTTCATTCACAACTTCAAAACATACAAGAAAAATAACCACCAAAACAAATCAATCAATCAATCACCTGTGAGAGCATGTGGTCTATGCTCAAAGGTAAAAAGAGACATTCCTGTTTGTGAAACAGCTCTAACAAATCCCATGTTAGCAGTTAATGTTGGAGAATGCCAATAATCTCCTGTCCCAAAAACAATCTTATTCTTCAATGCAAGTTTTCTAGTGGTTGGAAAACTCATCACTCGTGTTGGAAGACTCATCATTCGTGTTGTGTGAAATGTGTGAAATGTGTTTCAGGTACATCTTAGGATCGCGGGAATGCGCTGGCATGATTGTACACACCAGCTTGTGGATTTATGTTTTGAGGATTCTGGGATATTTGACAAACAATTTTTATGTTTTGTGTTTTGAAACATTAACAAATTAGGCATGAGAGATGTTAAACTATGTTTTGTGTGGAATTAAAAATGAAAATTTAATTTGAAAATTTAGAGTGTTACAAGTTGACTTTGAAATGAAAGAAGATAATTTGAATAAAAATGAGTTATTTGTTACTTATACGATATTTTTTTAGTTTTATAAAACAATCTTTCATGAATATTATCTTTAAATAGTGTGTGCATTTTTGTTCCTATTTGTGAGGAATCAACTGTCATAGTTTCTGGTGGTATAAAGTTGTGCTGATAAAGGTGGTTGTATGCAATTAGAGAAGGGCACATGGCAAGACCTAGAGACCAAGAATGTTAGTTTTGTAATTTCCTTCCTAATTAAAATTATTACATCTCTTTTTATAAATGCTAACTGTGTTGTTAATTTTGGTGTGGTAGATGATGTGTAATATTCAACACAAATGTTCAAAAATTCAAATATGAAGACCAATAGGCAAACATAATATTTCCTTCCTCATTTACTTTTTGGTCAGAATTGGAGTTTAATTCCATTCCTATCCTGCATTTGGTTTAAAATGAATAAACAACAAAGATCCCTAATCTAGAAAAAAGCAGGAAGGCATCAAAGTAAGTAGCACTTGGTCCTATTTCCATGGGACTAAACATGAATTAGAATCCAGTTTCATTCCAATCCTTCTTTCGGACATAAGATATTAAGAAATGGAGAAGATGTATGTGGAAATGCAAAATATGAGACGAAATTCAAATTTATGGTACATTATACTTTGAAATCAAATATTAATCAATGTTAAACTTTGACAGAAGCTTTAGGTATTTTAATGTTAATGTGTGGATTGTATAATTATTGGATGTGTTTGGTATTTAAATGTTAATGTTTGGTTTGAGATTTTATTATTATTTGATGTTTTTGATATTTTTGTTTTACATTAATAACGAATAATAAAATATGATATTATATATTTGCGAGGGATTAGCTAAGGAAAGAAAAAAAATCACATCCTAAATTTGCGAGGAATTAGCTACAGAAAGGAAAAAAAATCACATTTTAAATTTGTGAGGGATTACTGACAAAAAAATTGAGGTTTGCGAGTGATTAGTGACGAAATATAGTATTAAGTTATGTTGCTAGAGTCCTAAATAACCATAGTAAGTGACCAATCGTCGCTATGGCCGTCGCAAGAAAAAAACCATGCTCCGTCGCTAAATCTCTCACTAAGTCATTAACCACACTTTAATTGGCTATAGAGTAAATCTGTTTATCCGTCGCAACGCTCTTTAGCGACGGACTCGTCTGTCTCTAAAACCTATGTTTCTAGTAGTGAGTTGTGATATCTAAAAATAAAATAAAATTGGATCTGTTAATTAAGTTGATGTTTGAGCTTTAATTTCTGGAACTATTGGGTTGATGTTTGATATTTGAGTTGATTAGTTGGAATGTAATAGCGTTTCTTGTCTTCAATTTGAACTGTTGTATATCGTTTTAGACATAAGTTTTGTATATTATAGATTTTCATCCCCTCTTCTGCAAAAGGACATTTCATATATTTATTCCTGTGATCACCATCCCATCATGAATAATTGTGTTCTTCAACTAGAATTAAAGATTGTTACAAGATAATATAAAATACTTAATGATTTTAAATGATTCACACCAACTCATAAATCCGAAGCTAGTTAAAAATGATTCATGATATAAATAACAAAAGTAAAGAGTATGGCTACATACACCAAGCCCAAACCAAACGACTTTTTTTTTTAATCTTTACATCAAGGGAGAGCATTATATGCATATGTTGGTATTACAAGGGAGGCTAAAAGTGGTATATATGCAGGTTTTATGAATTAAAACAGGGGACTGAAGGACGCAAAAAAAAAAAAGGTTGCACCTTTATTCACTTTCACAGTAAAACAAGATGAGACGATACCATCAACGTACACTTTGCCATTTTAACTCAACAATGATTGGTTGTTGTTTTTAATTTGTTTTGATAATTGTTTTTTCATTCTGTACCATGCAAGGTGTGGGAATACTAGCGCTCTTAGTATATTGGCAGGTTGATGACACTCATTATGAACTGTGTACTTGCATTTCAAGCAATTAAAGATCATCCTATACTGCAATTTTTCATGACAGTAATAGCAATTACCATGGGACTTGATCCCTTGAGTAAATGTTAGAAGATGTCGGTGTTGTATTAACCGAAACGTCCCTCCAAACTTGACATTAGCGAAATAGAAAATAGATCTCTTATAGTGGGTATATACAGCCTGCTCACACTGAATGATTAAGGGTGCACAAGCAGTATGCATAGACTGGAAACAAGTACCACAATGATAGAACCAAGATTCTGGGTTAAATTCTTCCTCACAAATTTCACAAAAGTAGTCGCCAGGATGGTTCTCGACTGGATTGTATCTTAGGGTCAATGGATGCTTATCGTACTTGTGCCTAATCAATCCAGGCAACATAAAAGCACACTCTGTATCCAAGTAGAAATCGCATGAAGGGCAAAAGAATGCAATGCAATTTATTAGGTAATTACCACATGCATCGCATGATGTTTCCGATAGACTGGATGAAGCATCTATTCTAGAGAGAAGATGGTCAGGGTGAGCTTCATGCGTGATTTCTTTGGGTAGGAATGCACAACTGACATCTAGATAATACTCACAAGTCCTACATCCATACGAAAAACCATTGGAAGGTAACATGCAAATTTTACACCCAAAAACACGAAACATTTCAGTAGTAATGCTTGGCATGAGAAAAAGTGTATGGTTTGGATGCCCAGGGTGGTCTTCTATTTTAGGGGGTAGCCTAGCACACCACTCATGAAGAACAAACCCACAATCTAGACGAACATCTTTTAAACACTTATAAAATGGTATTTCTATGATTGGTTTCACACATCCATCACATAATAGTTGAATTTTCTTCAAGGGGTTGTGAAGTAAAATCGAATTCTTATTGAGTGATGTTTGCTTGTCTACAAGAACCAGTGGGTGATTATGAGTAAGATGTTTGAGATGTTCACCATGGTTTTCATCAAGTACTACAAAGTCCTTCTCATTATTGATAAAATGGTGCTTGAGAAGATTGTAACTTTCATTAGGAAATGGACAACGGAGAAGATTAGGATGGTCATCATCTTTGAAATTTTTACAAATCTTTCCACAACCTAATAAATAAAACAAATACTGAAATTTTATCTAAGACCAATAAATCTTTGAGAACATCAAAAAAGAATATATATATATATATATATATATATATATATATATATATATATTACCTGGGCGCAAAAATTGGCCGTACTTTGAAGTTGCACAGTGAATGTGGACATAGTATCGACATCTATCACACCTGTAAACCCAAAAGTAAATATAGAAGCTTGTATCACAAATTCTACATCTGGGATAGAACTTAACTTTTTGATCAATGTTGGGAAAGGAATATGTGAGGGTAAGTGGATGAGAATGAGTGAAAGTGTGATTAGTCGGTTGTTGGATAAGTAATTTGGTAGGAGAGAGAGCACAATCCTGATGGATCCAAAACCAATAACAAGTGGTGCAGTGGTAGAAAGTCCCTTCATGTTTGCGACCACATGCATTGCAACTAGATGTCAATTTCTTTGGGTTACGTTGCAGTTGGTGATGGTGGCTTGGGTGGGCTATCTTTTGTTGAGACATGGTAGCACAAATTATGTCCATATTGAATTTGCAAATGGAACAATGGTAATTGATCAAATTCTTCCACTTATGAGTGCATAAACCACAGGTCCATTCTTTATCTGAACTAAAATAAAGATCTGGATCTTGAAATCCCTTGGATAAGGTAAGATTGTGGTTAGGATTATGTAATGGGTGGTCTTGTAGGGTATTGGGGATTTCTGCACAAAATTTGTGTAAAGAGTAGTTGCAATTCTTGCAAGTGTAGTAACGCAAATGAAATGAATAGATGTCTTCCTCACACATGTTGCATTGGCCAACATGGTGGTCTTCAACCACAAAGTCATCTACATCTTCCTCTTCATTGTGGTTTGGCTGTAGTTGGACAAGGTTGAGTGGATGATTGTGACTGAAGTGCTCAACTTGCTCCATTGCAGATATCGATGAAATGTCTAGCTACACAAATAGATGCAACTAGAAACATGAATCTTTATGCCATCACATAAGAAAAATCATTGGTCAATCGTGTGTAGACATATCTTACACTCTTAGGTTTATCAAGTAGAAACCATGAGATCAACGTTTGATCTCAACTTGCACATTAAGTGAAGTTCATGGTTTCAACATCCAAATAAATTTGAATACGATATATAAATCATGTAGATAAATGCTCGTCTTAATTAGCTTGGTTTTTTTCCAAACAAGATTTTTTGATCAAAGGCAAACTCATACGCCAAGCCCAAACCAAACGACTTTTTTTTTTTAATTATTACATCAATGGAGAGCATTATATGCATATGTTGGTATTACAGGGGAGGCAAAATTGGTATATATGCAGGTTTTATGAATTAAAACATGGTACAGAAGGACGCAAAAAAAAGGCACCACCTTTATTCACTATCATAGTAAAACAAGAACAAGAGGGGACGATACCATCAACGTACACTTTGCCATTTTAAACTAAAACAAATGCAGGAAATAACGAAACTAACTCGGTACTATATATAGCCAACATGGCATATAACTTACTCAAAACTCTACAAAAACAAAAACTTTCTGCAATAATAATTAAATAAAAAAGCTCAAATATCTGGATTAAGTCAACAATGATTGGTTCTTTTTTTTAATACGTTTTGATAATGTAGGTTGTCGCTTCTTCATTTTGTGACATGAAAATAGTTTTGCGAAGAACGTGGTTCTTTTCTTGGCAGGTTGACGACACTCATAATGAACTGCGTACGTGCATTTCAAGCAATCAAAGATCATCATATACTGCAATTTTCCATCACAGTGCTTGCATAGACCATGGCGGTTGATCCCTTGAGTAAATTTTAGAAGATGTCGGTGATCTTTTATCCGAAACATCCCTCCAAACTTGACATTAGCGAAATAGAAAATAGATATCTTATATTGGGTATATACAGCGTGCTCACACTGAATGATTAAGGGTGCACATGCAGTATGCATAGACTGGACACAAGTGCCACAATGATAGAACCAAGATTCTGGGTTAAATTCTTCCTCACAAATTTCACAAAAGTAGTCGCCAGGATGGTTCTCGACTGGATTGTATCTTAGGGTCAATGGATGCTTATCGTACTTGTGCCTAATCAATCCAGGCAACATAAAAGCGCACTCTGTATCCAAGTAGAAATTGCAAGAACGGCAACAGAATGCGATGCAATTTATTAGGTAATTTCCACATGCATCGCATGGTGTTTCTGATAGACTGGCTGAAGCATCTATTCTTGAGAGAAGATGGTCAGGGTGAGCCTCATGCGTGATTTCTTTGGGTAGGAATGCACAATTGACATCTACAGAATAATCACAAGTACTGCATCCATATGAAAAACCATTGGAAGGTAACATGCAAATTTTACACTCAAAAACACGAAACATTTCAGTAGTAATGTTTGGCATGAGAGAAAGTGTATGGTTTGGATGACCAGGGTGGTCTTCTATTTTAGGGGGTAGCCTAGCACACCACTCATGAAGAACAAACCCACAATCTAGACGAACATCTTTTAAACACTTGTAAAATCGTATTTCTGTGATTGGTTTCACACATCCATCACATAATAGTTGAATTTTCTTCAAGGGGTTGTGAAGTAAAATTGAATCCTTATTGAGTGATGTTTGCTTGTCTACAAGAACCAGTGGGTGATTATGAGTAAGATGTTTGAGCGGTTCACCATGGTTTTCATCAAGTACTACAAAGTCATTCTCATTATTGATAAAATGGTGCTTGAGAAGATTGTAACTTTCATCAGGAAATGGACAACAGAGAAGATTAGGATGGTCATCATCTTTGAAATTTTTACAAATCTTTCCACGACCTGATAAAAAAAACAAATACTGAAATTTTATCTAAGACCAATAAATCTTTGAGAACATCAAAAAAGAATATATATATATATATATATATATATATATATATATATATATATATATATATATATATATATAATTTTTTAAAATTAAGTTTGGTATCTAGACAACCTTATTTTTTAAAATTTCATTTTAACAAGTTCATAATATAAAAAATATATTAAACCTTTAAAATGATTTCTAATTTAAAAAATAAAAAATATAACGTCTTATTTTTTATAAAAAGTTAGAAACATTTAAATAAAACCTTTGTAACTTTGTATCTTTAACAATAGTATTTTTGGAAAAAATAATTACACACTTATAAAAATAGTATTATGATGAACTCTATCATTTATTTTTTTGAACTTGAATAAAAAATAAATTATGTTATATTTTATAAAAACAAATATTTCTTAAAATCAAAATATAAATACTTTAAAAAACTTATTTTTTTAAATTCTTTTTACAAAGTCGGTACTATAATAAGTAGAAATATTATTTAATTCTTTTTTTTTATTTGAAGAAAATTTCCAAGTCTTTTTTTATGAAAAATTAAAAAAAAAATCAGACTTTCATTATTGTGGTTATTTTGTAGAAATTAAATTTTAATAATTTTGGTTTTTTCTCATTTTTATTTTTACAGAAAAAAAAATTATTGACAAAAAAAAACTGTTGAAAAATGAAAAATACTCACTCCCCTAGTGGCGATACGTGTCACATGTAGGGAGAATTAGGCGCCTGTGGTACGTTTGGACGAGAATACCTCATATTCTACTAGGTTCTAACTTGTAGAAACCACAATTAGTATATTTAAAAATTTTATATAGATAAAAAAAATAAAAAAATGTCAAAAAAACCCTAAGATATTATCAATTGTAAGTAGTTATGAATTAATTTGTTAAGCAAAATAAACATAACAATGTTATTAGGATATGATTGTGTATTTTCAAATTTTGAATTGAATTTAATTTAATACCAAAAAAATAATAATAATAATAAGAATCGTAGAAAAATATCACGTATCAAAAAGAGATTCTAAAAAACTGACACGTACCATTTTTAGGTTTTATTTATTAGAAAAGGTAGATTACTTTTCTACTCACCCAACTTAAAAAACGGTCCCTTCTTTTTTATGATAATTAGGTAAATAAACCCTTGTTTTTCTAGACTTGTTTATTTTCAACTTAATAAATCTAACTATTAAAATTAATTAATAAATGGTATAGATTTATCCTCGCCGTCCTCATTAATTTTTGAGTCCTCATTCGTCTCTCTCTCTCTCTCTCTCTCTCTCTCTATATATATATATATATATATATATATATATATATATATATATATATATATATATATATATATATATATATATATATATATATATATATATATATATATATATATATATACACACACACACAATCATGTAGGAACTCAAAAACTGATTAACCATCATCAGTATTAAGGTCATTTGTGTAAGTGATAAAAGCTAGATGGTAATTAGGTAAAAATTGAAGGGTAGCAAAGTAATTGGCCTAAACTGCCATTGTCGTGAAATCTCGGACGTATCAAACAAATTCTCCTCCTACTACACATGTCGACGACAGGTTAAATGAGTTTTTTTTTATTTAATAAACTAGGTGAATGCTCGTACGTTGCGTAGAAACACATATATAGTTGAAATCCTTATAAATATATGTTTTTTTTTTCTAAATATAACAATAACATGTTAAATTTGATATAATGATTTGTATAATAAATTAATATAATATATTGATTATTTTGAATTATATGATAATATATATATATATTTATAATCTTAATCGTTTGAATGACTTCTATCCACAAGTTACACATGAATAAATTAAATATAATATATGGTTTACTGTTATTTATAGTTGTTGTTATTGTTAATTAATTTTTTAAAATTTATTTGCTTAATATTTTAATTTCTATCATTATAATTATTTAAAACATCAAAAGTTGCTTTTTTTAAGTTAACAATATAATCATTTATATAGAGTTATTTTTAACTATTGTTATTGTAAATTATTTTAATTTACTTATTTGAAACTTTTAATGATTATAAAAAATATATTTAGAAAATATTTTAATTAAATTGAGATTACAATTTAGTTTTTGCATTTATCACTATAATTTATTACTTTTAACTATTTACAAAATATTTTTTAGTTTTGTAAGTGGAATTGAAATTTATATTTAAGTTGACATTGTAATATCATATTTAAATTAATAATTTAAGCATTTTATCCAAACAGTTCAAAAGTTATAACTTTAAATTGATAATGGTTTATATATAACAATATTTTAAATCTAACAAATTAAGCATAATATGTTAAAAGTGAATGACATAACTTTATAAGTAGAAATTAAAGAAATTATTTTAAAAATTGAAATGTAGTTTATTTATACATACAGTTTAGATTTGATATTTATTTAACCTTATTAACCACTTATAATCATTATTAGAGAGACACTACAATTTATCATTTTTATCTATTTACAAAATATTTTTTTGGGTTGTTTAAGTTAAACTAAAATTTATATTTAAGTTGGTCCTGTAATATAATGTTTAAATTAATAATCTAAATATTTTATATAAATTGTTCCAAATTTGTATCTTTAAAATGATGATAGTTTACATCTATCAATATATTAAAACTAATAATCAAGTATAAAATATTAAAAGTTAAAAAACATAAATTTATAAGTAGAAGAAAGATATACTTCAATATTTAAATTTAGTTTATATATGATTACACTTTAGTTTTGATATTTATTTAACCTTATTAACCAACTTATAATTATTATTAGAAAAAAATGAAAGGTCTTGAGAGTTTCAAATGAATGTGGTGAAATACTTTTACACACTATAAAAATTTCTTCAAAAATTTTAGTAAAAATTTAAGAAATACTATTACACACTATTCTAAAAGGACTTTGTTAGTTAAAAAGATTAAAAATATTAAACAAAATAAGCATAATGTGTTTTACATACCAAACTTGTTTTTAAAAAATTAAAAGTTTTTAAAAAGATGTTGAACATAATATGATCAATTAGAGATTATTCAAAATATTTATGATTCAAAAATATTATGATTCGATATGTTTATGATCTTTAACTTGTTATGATCTAAAAATATTTTGATTCAATTATTTAATAATCCTTTATTATTATATTTTATATGATTCAAAATTAAATGATTGAAAAAATATAATGATCTAAATGTTGTATTGAACAAAAACTTTATTTAATTCAATATATTATGATCCAAAACTTTATGATGCATAATATCGTTACGATTCAAAATAATTTGATTCAAAATTTTATGATCCAAAAATAATATGATTCAAAAAAATTATGAACGGAAAATATTATGATTCTTAATATTATTCTTATTTAAAATTTTATAATGGTTAAACATTAAAACTAAAACCGATATTTAGTTTTTTTTTTTTTAAAAAGCAAAAAAATCAAAATACAAAAACAAAAATAAAGAAAAAACTCCTACTATCTTCAAGTATGTATTAATATATATATATATATATATATATATATATATATATATATATATATATATATATATATATATATATATATATATATATATATATTAAAGTAAAATAAACAAAAAAAAAAAAACGTTAAAACCAAGGAAATGAGTTTAACGTTTGTGTCCTTGACGAAATCATTAATGGAGAATAATCCTTACGATTCATACCAATTTTTTGGATTTTATCGTATCCGGACCTATATATATATATATATATATATATATATATATATATATATATATATATATATATATATATATATATATATATATATATATATTACCTGGGCGCAAAAACTGGTCGTACTTTGAAGTTGCACAGTGAATGTGGACATAATATCGACATTTATCACACCTGTAAACCCAAAAGTAAATGTAGAAGCCTGTATCACAAATTCTACATTTGGGATAGAACTTAACTTTTTGATCAATGTTGGGAAAGGAATATGTTAGGGTAAGTGGATGAGCATGAGTGAGAGTGTGATTAGTAGGTTGTTGGATAAGTAATTTGGTAGGAGACAAAGCACAATTCTGATGGATCCAAAACCAATAACAAGTGGTGCAGTGGTAGAAAGTCCCTTCATGTTCACGACCACATGCATTGCAAATAGATACCAATTTCTTTGGGTTACGTTGCAGTTGGTGATGGTGGCTTGGGTGGTTTATCTTTTGTTGAGACATGGTAGCACAAATTATGTCCATATTGAATTTGCAAATGGAACAATGGTAATTGAAGAAGTTATTCCGCTTATGATTGCATAAACCACAGGTCCATTCTTTATTTGAACTAAAATAAAGATCTGGATCTGGAAATCCCTTGGACAAGGTAAGATTGTGGTTAGGATTATGTAATGGGTGGTCATGTAGGGTTTTGGGGATTTCTGCGCAAAATTTGTGTAAAGAGTAGCTGCAATTCTTGCAAGTGTAGTAACATAAATGAAATGAATAAATGTCTTCCTCACACATGTTGCATTGGCCAACATGGTGGTCTTCAACCACAAGGTCATCTACATCTTCCTCTTCCTCTTCCTCTTCATTGTGGTTTGGCTGTAGTTGGACAAGGTTGAGTGGATGATTGTGACTGAAGTGCTCAAGTTGCTCCATTGCAGATATCGATGAAATGTCTAGCTACACAAATAGATGCAGCTAGAAACATGAATCTTTATGCCATCACATAAGAAAAATCATTGGTCAATCGTGTGTAGACATATCTTACACTCTTAGGTTTATCAAGTAGAAACCATGAGATCAACGTTTGATCTCAACTTGCACATTAAGTGAAGTTCATGGTTTCAACATCCAAATAAATTTAAATACGATATATAAATCATGCAGATAAATGCTCGTCTTAATTAGCTTGGTTTTTTTCCAAACAAGATTTTTTGATCAAAGGCAAACTCATGATCAATTTCCTTCTGCTTATCAGATATCATGGATACAGGATACACAAAAAAACATATATCCTTTTACTTGGTGATTTCAACTCAATCTTTGTGAACCATATTAAAATCCATAACTAAATATCACACCACCGTTCTAATGAACAATAATTGAATTGAAAATATGCATATAACATGATTAAATCCTACTTCTTTATGTTTTTCTGTATTTCTACATATATATAAAAAAAAACTCAAAAATGAAATAGAAAAAGTGTAACATGTTGTATTGAGATGAAACTTGTACCTTAAAGCAAAACAGTGGATATAAAAGTTGGAAAGGGACTAATGTTTGGGCAATGAAGACGCGATATGAACCGGTACTTATAAAGGAATGAATAAGAATATGTTAGGTTACACTTAAGAAACTTGTTATTTATCAAGAAATCTCAACTTTGATGCTGCAAAAGAAAGTCATCCTAATTCCATTCTTAGATTGAATCCAAAGCAAATAACACTTGTAATATTCCCCCCCCCCCCCCCCCTTATTGTTTTAAGAAGAACTTTTTAAAAACATTTCTAACAAGATACTTATAACGGAAGGACATACAGAAAAAAGTATACAAAATTGTAATGAAGTAAGCAATTAGAGAAAAAAAAATACATATTTTAAAGATATAGAGGAGTGCATTTGATAAAAACAGAAAAATACGTAAAATGTGTATTTTAAGAAGGATTTTATGAGAGCAAGAAGATGACCACAATCAAAAAGGTGGCTATGTGTGGTCGACCTCGAAACATGAGTCTGATGCAATGTTTAAAAACCCGGGTTGACCCGGCCGGCTCAACCGGTTGGACCATGACCCGGGGTAGAAGGCGGGTCAATTCAGACCGGTTTTTTGTAAAAATACAAACCGGATAGAACCGGCCGGGTTTCCACTAAACCGTGGTTTAACCGCTTATGTCGAACTGGTTAAAACCGTATTGACCCATTTTAATAGGGTTTGGATAGTTGGAAACAAGTAGCGAACACCAAAACAACGAGCCGTTTGCAGTTTCTTCAATGTTTTTAAATATTTAAACTTTGTGGACATTAAATTATTGGTTGTATATGTTTATGCATTATGCATGAAAGTAAAAATATATAAAAATAGAAAAAGACCATAAACCGGGTTGACCCGGCAGTTCAACCGGTTGAACCGGTTGACCCGTGAACCGGTCATCATACCGGGTCAACCAAAAACCCGAGTTTAAAACATTGGTCTGATGTAAATTTGAAACACTATTTCATTTTATTCAGCGTTAAATGTATATAAAGTAGTAACATAAATTTATCTATGTGGCATCCTAGTTTCATTGTTTCTGTTACCACATTTTATTTTTAAAAATGTACCAAATTATAGCGATATCATGATAACTGTTTTGGCATATGTTATAAAAACTGTATTTTTTTCCTTTTTACCAGTTCTACACTGTAAACAAATCTTTAGTAACAGACGCACACAAAAAAATACTCTCTCACATATTTCATTCACAACTTCAAAACATACAAGAAAAATAACCACCGAAACAAATCAATTAATCAATCACCTGTGAGAGCACGTGGTCTATGCTCAAAGGTAAAAAGAGACATTCCTGTTTGTGAAACAGCTCTAACAAATCCCATGTTAGCAGTTAATGTTGGAGAATGCCAATAATCTCCTGTCCCAAAAACAATCTTATTCTTCAATGCAAGTTTTCTAGTGGTTGGAAGACTCATCATTCGTGTTGAAGGACTATCTTTAACAACCACCACATGCTTCACCAACTCACCTACCCTTAACTTCTCATTAAGGTGACCAAGGAACTGCACCTCACGCAACCAAAACTCGCACTTGGAGAACTTAGCGAAAAGCCTCTCCCTTCTCAACACTTCTAGCACCTCCCTCAGGTGCTCCTCATGCTGCTCCTGAGTCTTGGAGTACACCAAGATGTCATCTATGAATACTATCACAGACCGATCCAGCATCGGTCTGCATACGCGATTCATGAGGTCCATGAATGCGGCTGGAGCATTAGTGAGCTCAAAAGGCATCACTACAAACTCATAATGACCATATCGGGTCCTGAAAGCAGTCTTCTGCACATCTTCGCCTCTAACTCGCATCTGGTGATATCCGGAGCGTAAATCAATCTTGGAGAACCAAGACGCTCCCTGAAGCTGATCAAACAAATCATCGATCCTCGGGAGAGGGTAACGGTTCTTCACCGTTACCTTATTCAGATCCCGGTAGTCGATGCACATACAGTGCGACCCATCCTTCTTCTTTACAAATAAGATCGGCGCCCCCCAGGGTGAACTACTCGGCCAAATAAAACCCTTATCCATCAACTCCTGCAGCTGCGTAGACAACTCCTGCATCTCAGGAGGAGCTAACCGATACGGTGCCTTGGCTATCGGAGCCGCACCAGGAATTAGGTCAATCCCAAATTCGACCTGTCTCTCGGGAGGTATTCCAGGTAAATCCTCTGGGAATACATCCGGAAAGTCTCGCACGACCGGAACATCGTCCCCTGTCGACTTGCCCTCCACCCGGACATCCATAACGTAGGCTACATAGCCTGCGCAACCCTGCTGAAAACAGCATCTCGCCCTCGCGGCTGAACAAAGAACTGGTCCACGCTGTGGTCTCTCGCCCTGAATCACTAACTCACCACCACTGGGAGTGCGAATCCTCACTAGCTGTAACTCGCAATCAATCACGGCCCCGTTGGGACTCAACCAATCCATGCCTACTATAACCTTATTTCCTCGCAGGGGAATAGGGACCAAATCCACCAAAAACTGCTCGTCAAACAACTGAAGAGAACATCCTCGATGTACTCTGGCAACCCTCACGGTCCTATCATCTGCTATCTCAACCTCTAGTGGGCAATCCAGCTCCCCAGGAGCTCTACTAAATCTCTTGCTAAGCACTAGCGATACAAACGATCGGGTAGCCCCCGAATCAAATAATACTGTAGCAGAGATGCCGTTCACAGAGAACGACCCTATACAAAACATATAACCATAAGCAATACTCAATGATAATAACAATAATGCAGAGATGAAGGGAAAAATACATACCCGTCACCACATCTGGAGTCGCTCGCGCCTCCTCTGCTGTCAACTGAAAAGCTCGGCTCCTAGCCACTGGTGTCTCTGCTCGGTCCTAACGGCCATCTGTAATCCTCAAAGTAGCAGGGGCAGGTACAACCACCTTCCCTGCTGCAGCTAAACTTGGACACTGGGACTTTTTATGTCCCCTCTGATTGCACTGAAAGCAAATCAGATCTGATGCTGCAACAGCAGTAGCAGGGTCCGTACAATCCCTGCTCATATGCCCAGTCCGACCGCACTTGTAGCAGCCGGAACTCCCTGCCTTGCACGTTCCCTCGTGCAATCTCCCACACTTGCCACATCGACCATGGCTCTACTGACTCCTGGACCTGTGATCAGATACCTTGGGCTTTTTGCCCGAACCTCCTGAACCCGAAACCGCCTCCGGTTTCCTCCTCTTCTCCATCTCTAGGTCAATCTCCCTCTCCCGAGCTCTAGCAATCATGTCATCCAGCGTTTTACAGCTGGATCGGCTCACAAACATGCGAATATCACTCCGCAACATCTCATGATAACGGGTATTCTTCATCTCCTCATCGGCTGCATACTGAGGAACAAGAAGAGCCCTCTCCCTGAACTTGGCGGTGATCTCCGCCACGGTCTTTGTAGTCTGTGTGAGGTCCTGAAACTCTCGGGCTAACTGCTGTACCTCAATAACTAGTGCAAACTCTGCCCTGAACCTGGTAGAGAAATCGGCCCAGGTCATGGCATCTAACGCTGCATCATCTCCAATGGTATGACCGACCTCCTCCCACCAATCCCGTGCCATGTCCTTCAGAAGACAGGACGCCAATCTGACCTTGTCCCCCTCGGGACACCTGCTAGTGCGGAATGCGTTGGCCACATCCGCCAACCATCTCGTGCTCGCTATGGGGTCCCACGCCCCATGGTAGTCTGGAGCTCCACATGCCCTGAACTCCCTAAACATAAGTGTGCGTGACCCCATCATGGCCGCCATCTCGGCACGGAAGATGCCCAATCTCGCATCCATCAGATCTAAAATACTCTCCTTGATCGAACCGAAGATCACAGGAGTCTGCTCTAGTATGATGCGGGTAACCTCAGAAGAAAGGAACTCTCTGGTCTGCTCATCCATCTGCCCGGCCTCCGGGCCTGATCCCCCTCCGACATCTGAACTGCCGACTGCTGGTCTCGAACACAAAACTACCATTCTGAAACATATCATAACAACATCAGAAAACTGAAATATCTCAAGGGATCATGATACTACTACTAGCTTCCTGGTCTTGTCTTGGCCTTCCTTGATTCGAGTACGGATCCTCTGCTTTCAGTAGTACGGGCCCATACTACCTTCCACATCTATCTGTACTTTCCTCAAGAACTGCCTTGACTCCACCAAGTCACTTCTACTACTGCTGCTCTCTGCTACTCTCATCCTAGGCTTGCCCTTGGGAAATCTTGACTCTGCTCAAAACAGTCCTCAGTTGCTGAAGGCCTCCTAGAAATGCTAATTAGCCATCACCTGAATACCATCACATGTGATGAGGCTTGGATAATCCTTCGAGTAAAAGGCTCGTCCCTACAATGGTTAGACTCAAACAAGAGCTGCGCAATAGGGCCAAATCCAACACTCTGAGATTGTTCAACCCTGATCACATGTGACGTGACGTATTCACCTAACGACTAACTCTCATTACTAAGAGTTCTACAAAGCACGAAGCAAGCAGCATTCGAACACTGTAAAATTACCAAAGCAATCCTACTCTCATAACGAGAAACCGATCTGGCATACAATGCTAAACTCGCGCTACCAGGCATAACCTAAATAGGCTATCCTACTGTTGTCTACTCGTTACTAGCATGCAGTTCTCATAAAGCTAAACACATATAACAGGCACATAAGGCATCCTCCTAGATCCTTAGTCTTATACTAGCATGTTGTTCTACTGAAACTGGAACAATTATTCATAATTATAAAACTTGTATGGGTAATTTGGGAGTACTTACTTGAGCTCGGCTGATCGCATGCACCACACCCTTATCTTGTTTAAAACTTCTTTTCTTTCTAAGTGTTTTTTTTTCATTCGAAAACATTCTTCCTTTTTGAAAATCCTTTTATCTCTCCCTTAGTTTGAGTTCAGATACACCCGGGGTGCACCCGAATCCCTCAAACCAAGGCTCTGATACCACCTTGTAACATCCCAAAAGAAATGACCCTAATTTTTTTTTTTAATAATTACTAAAAACACCATAATAAAATCATAAGGTAAACTCATACGTCAATATCTCACAACAATAATAAAGTGTTATAAGTGAACTGAATCAAAAATGTATTAGTCACATCTATGAAAAACAAAACAACTCCCACGACAAATGATACTGTGGTGTGTGTGTGCGATGCCATCAACCCGAGCTCTTCCCTTTGCTTGCGGAAGTACCTGAAACCAAAACTGAAACTGTAAGCACGAAGCTTAGTGAGCTCCCCCAAACTACCACATACCAAATAATACATATAATCACATACTGGGCCTTTCCCACTGCATTGGATCGAAGTACGGAAACTGCATCGGACCAAAGTCCGGAACTACCCAGGGCCTTGCCCTCTGCATCGGATCGGGATCCGGAACTACTGAGGCCTTGCCTCCTGCATCGGACCAAAGTCTGGAACTACTGCATTGGACCGAAGTCCGGAACTGACTGCATCGGACAAAAGTCCGGAACATGCTGTACATAGCATCACATAAGCATATCAACTAACATGAGTACATACATAGCATACTGCATCGGGATGTAACCCGGAACACATAACTCCAAATACTGTCCGAGCCACGAAGGCATCAAACATACTAAAATCTGCATCGAACCGAAGTCCGGATACTACTGATAGCTAAACGGGCCGGCATTGTGGCCTTAGACCCGTTCCTACTGAAGGGAAACTCACCTCGTGATCTGGCTGCTGAGTGTGTGGCTCCGGGAACTATCTGTTGTTGCTCCGGTATCTCCCCGGCTACAAATCCACAATTACACTCAATCAAATTATTAATAACTGTATTGGGGTGAATGACTCCTTTACCCCTGGCTAAAGTCAACTCTCCTGGTCAAAGTCAACTTTACAGTTGACCTGACTCGCCGAGTTGGGCCGCCAACTCGCCGAGTCCCTACTCTCATTTCTCACCCTACTCGCTACTACTCGTCGAGTGCGGCATCAACTCGACGAGTTCCCTTTCGAATCTAAAACTTCAGGCAATCTGCATCAGACTCGCCGAGCCGTATGAACAACTCGACGAGTTGTTCTTCGAGCTAAGAAGATTGCATTGGACTCGCCGAGTTGTATGAACAACTCGCCGAGTCCCTCCATTACTGAGTCTAACCACAACTCACTGAGTCCACTCCATCACTCACTGGTCTCACTCGGCATCACTCAAAAAGGGAAAAATCGGGGCCTCGCGGCTCGACTCGCCGAGTCGTTCTTCCGACTCGCCGAGTCGCTTGCATGCAGCAACTCAAAACTTGATTCTGCTTGAATCCAGTGCATAAAACTTATAGATCTGGACTCCCTTAACTCGATTAGCACGTAAATATTCTATCTTTACGTGCCCATATGCATTCATGAAGATAAAATAGCTCAAAAAGCATAATAAAGGCTAGATCTAGGGTTTCCATGCAAAGTATCTTCATAAAGGCAATAGATCTGGGCTCTGAAACTTCTCAATGAATAGATCTAAGGATATCTCGACTTATTAGGGCATTCATACAATCATAAGGCTTGGGAGAAGCATCAACTAGATCTAGAAGAGTTCTAATGGAGGTTTAAAGCATAAAACAAGAGGGAAATCCGAAGAATACCTCAAATAACTCTGATTTGCCCTTGGATCTTTGCACTACTCCTCTTCTCCTTGCTCCTTTCTTCTTCTCCTTCTTCAAGCCTTCACAAATCACACAAGAACACTTAGATCACTCAAGGATGGATTAGGGTTTTCTCTCAGCGTTCTGAGGGTGAAGGAGGCGAGAATGGGGGCTATAAGGTGGATTAAATAGTGAGCAACCCGAAGATTTAGGGTTTCAACCTGGCAGGCCGACTCGTCGAGTCCCGAATATGGACTCGCCGAGTCGCCGATCTATACGCTGATCAAAAAAACGACCCTACTTGACGAGTCGGGACATAGACTCGCCGAGTTCCTCCATTAACTTCAAAAAAATAAATACTAAAACCACATACCAAGGACGGGTCGTTACAATTCTCCCCCACTTGACTCAGACTTCGTCCTCGAAGTCTGCTGCTGCATCTGCAAATAACCCGGGATAGTGCTCTCTCATTTCGTCTTCAGCCTCCCACGTCCACTCAGACCCCTTCCGGTGCTCTCACTACACCTTCACTAGCTGATTTACCTTGTTCCTCAAGGTCTTTGCTTTCCGGTCCAGAATCGCGACCGGCCTCTCAATATAATTCAAGCTGCTATCCACCTGGATATCCTCTAAAGGAACAACTGCTGACTCGTCCACCAAACACTTCCTTAACTGAGACACATGGAAAGTGTTGTGGATCTGGCTAAGCTCTGCCGGAAGATCTAACCGATAAGCAACCCGACCCACCCGGGCCAAAACCCTGAAAGGACCAATAAACCTGGGACCCAACTTGCCCCTCTTCCGGAACCTGATAACACCCTTCCAAGGTGAGACCTTCAGAAGAACCATGTCCCCCACCCGGAACTCCAAGTCTGAACGCCTCCTATCGGCGTAACTCTTCTGCCGACTCTGCGCAGTCTGCAATCTACTACGGACCTGCTGGATCAACTCGGTCGTCTTGAGCACCACCTCAGTGCTCCCAATGACTCGCTGACCCACCTCGCCCCAACAAATCGGCGTCCTGCACTTCCTCCCATAAAGCATCTCAAAGGGAGGTCGATCGATGCTCGCATGATAACTGTTGTTATATGAAAATTCCGCTAACGGAAGATATGTATCCCAACTGCCACCAAAATCCAAAACGCATGCCCTAAGCATGTCCTCGAGAGTCTGAATCGTCCTCTCACTCTGCCCGTCCGTCTGAGGGTGGAAAGCAGTGCTGAAGTGGAGACGAGTACCCATCTCGTCATGGAACCGCTTCCAGAATCGGGAGGTAAAACGAACATCTCGGTCTGACACCACCGATACCGGCACTCCATGGCGTGCCACAATCTCACGCACATAGATATCGGCTAACTTTTCTGCTGATATACTCTCCTGGATCGGGATAAAATGGGCACTCTTCGTCAACCGATCCACTACTACCCATATCGAATCTACTCCTCATGCGGTCCTGGGAAGCTTGGTGATAAAATCCATAGTGATGTCCTCCCATTTCCACACGGGAATGTCTAACGGCTGCATCTTGCCGTGAGGCCTCTGATGTTCTGCATTGACCTTCCTGCAGGTCAGACACCTCTCCACATACCAAGCAACATTCCGCTTCATGCAGGGCCACCAATAATCGGGTCGAAGATCTCTATACATCTTCGTTGCCCCTTGATGGATAGAAAATCGAGACTTATGAGCCTCGTCCATCAACACCTGTCGTACTCCGCCTCCGTACGGTACCCACACTCTCCTATGAAGGGTTAACAACCCCCGACTATCATAATCGAACGCAGCTACTCGACCTACAATCCTCTCGCATTTCTGCTTCTCTTCCTTGAGGCCCTCAACCTGAGCCTCCCTGATCCGTTCCAACAACGGAGTAATCACAGTCATTCTCAAACACAAATCTCTGATAGGGGCTGCTGTCACCTTCCGACTTAAGGCATCGGCCACTACATTGGCCTTCCCTGGGTGATAAAGGATTTCACAATCATAATCCTTCAGCACATCCAACCATCTCCTCTGCCTCATGTTTAGACTCGGTTGATCCATAAGGTATCTCAAACTCTTGTGATCTGTGTAGATGGTACAACGAACCCCATAAAGATAATGTCTCCAAATCTTGAGGGCAAACACCACTGCCCCCAGCTCCAAGTCGTGCGTAGGATAATTAGCCTCGTGAGGCTTCAACTGTCTCGAGGCGTAGGCTATCACATGCCCCCGCTGCATCAACACTGCTCCCATACCTGTGATTGAGGCATCACAGTAGACTACAAAATCCTCTATCCCCTCGGGCAGGGAAAGAATCGGAGCCTCGCATAACCTTTGCCTGAGGGTCTCGAATGTCGTCTGCTGCTCAGGACCCCAACGAAACACCACCGACTTCCTAATCAGTCGGGTGAGCGGTACTGCGATCTTGGAGAAATCCTGAATGAACCTCCAGTAATACCCTGCCAACCCCAAGAAACTCCGAATCTCGGTTGGAGACCTCGGGACTTCCCACTGCATCACGGCCTCTATCTTGGCCGGATCTACCAATATACCCTTCTGGTTGATGAGGTGACCAAGGAACTGCACCTCACGCAACCAAAACTCGCACTTGGAGAACTTAGCGAAAAGCCTCTCCCTTCTCAACACTTCTAGCACCTCCCTCAGGTGCTCCTCATGCTGCTCCTGAGTCTTGGAGTACACCAAGATGTCATCTATGAATACTATCACAGACCGATCCAGCATCGGTCTGCATACGCGATTCATGAGGTCCATGAATGCGGCTGGAGCATTAGTGAGCCCAAAAGGCATCACTACAAACTCATAATGACCATATCGGGTCCTGAAAGCATTCTTCTGCACATCTTCGCCTCTAACTCGCATCTGGTGATATCCGGAGCGTAAATCAATCTTGGAGAACCAAGACGCTCCCTGAAGCTGATCAAACAAATCATCTATCCTCGGGAGAGGGTAACGGTTCTTCACCGTTACCTTATTCAGCTCCCGGTAGTCGATGCACATACGGTGCGACCCATCCTTCTTCTTCACAAATAAGATCGGCGCCCCCCAGGGTGAACTACTCGGCCGAATAAAACCCTTGTCCAGCAACTCCTGCAGCTGCGTAGACAACTCCTGCATCTCAGGGGGAGCTAACCGATACGGTGCCTTGGCTATCAGAGTCGCACTAGAAATTAGGTCAATCCCAAACTCGACTTGTCTCTCGGGAGGTATTCCAGGTAAATCCTCCGGAAATACATCCGGAAAGTCTCGCACTACCGGAACATCGTCCACAGTCGACTTGCCCTCCACCCGGGCATCCATAACGTAGGCTACATAGCCTGCGCAACCCTGCTGAAAATAGCGTCTCGCCCTCGCGGCTGAACAAAGAATTGGTCCACGCTGTGGTCTCTCGCCCTGAATCACTAACTCACCACCACTGGGAGTGCGAATCCTCACTAGCTGTAACTCGCAATCAATCACGGCCCCGTTGGGACTCAACCAATCCATGCCTACTATAACCTTATTTCCTCGCAGGGGAATAGGGACCAAATCCACCAAAAACTGCTCGTCAAACAACTGAACAGAACATCCTCGATGTACTTTGGCAACCCTCACGGTCCTATCATCTGCTATCTCAACCTCTAGTGGGCAATCCAGCTCCCCAGGAGCTCTACTAAATCTCTTGCTAAGCGCTAGCGATACAAATGATCGGGTAGCCCCCGAATCAAATAATACTGTAGCAGAGATGCCGTTCACAGAGAACGACCCTATACAAAACTTATAACCATAAGCAATACTCAATAATAATAACAATAATGCAGAGATGAAGGGAAAAATACATACCCGTCACCACATCTGGAGTCGCTCGCGCCTCCTCTGCTGTCAACTGAAAAGCTCGGCTCCTAGCCACTGGTGTCTCTGCTCGGTCCTGACGGCCATCTGTAATCCTCAAAGTAGCAGGGGCAGGTGCAACCACCTTCCCTGCTGCAGCTAAACTTGGACACTGGGACTTTTTATGTCCCCTCTTATTGCACTGAAAGCAAATCAGATCTGATGCTGCAACAGCAGTAGCAGGGTCCGTACAATCCCTGCTCATATGCCCAATCCGACCGCACTTGTAGCAGCCGGAACTCCCTGCCTTGCACGTTCCCTCGTGCAATCTCCCACACTTGCCACATCGACCATGGCTCTACTGACTCCTGGACCTGTGATCAGATACCTTGGGCTTTTTGCCCGAACCTCCTGAACCCGAAACCGCCTCCGGTTTCCTCCTCTTCTCCATCTCTAGGTCAATCTCCCTCTCCCGAGCTCTAGCAATCATGTCATCCAGCGTTTTACAGCTGGACCGACTCACAAACATGCGAATATCACTCCGCAACATCTCATGATAACGGGTATTCTTCATCTCCTCATCGGCTGCATACTGAGGAACAAGAAGAGCCCTCTCCCTGAACTTGGCGGTGATCTCCGCCACGGTCTCTGTAGTCTGTGTGAGGTCCTGAAACTCTCGGGCTAACTGCTGTACCTCAATAACTGGTGCAAACTCTGCCCTGAACCTGGTAGAGAAATCGGCCCAGGTCATGGCATCTAACGCTGCATCATCTCCAATGGTATGACCGACCTCCTCCCACCAATCCCGTGCCATGTCCTTCAGAAGACAGGACGCCAATCTGACCTTGTCCCCCTCGGGACACCTGCTAGTGCGGAATGCATTGGCCACATCCGCCAACCATCTCGTGCTCGCTATGGGGTCCCGCGCCCCATGGTAGTCTGGAGCTCCACATGCCCTGAACTCCCTGAACATAAGTGTGCGCGACCCCATCATGGCCGCCATCTCGGCACGGAAGATGCCCAATCTCTCATCCATCAGCTCTAAAATACCCTCCTTGATTGAACCGAAGATCACAGGAGTCTGCTCTAGTATGATGCGGGTAACCTCAGAAGAAAGGAACTCTCTGGTCTGCTCATCCATCTGCCCGGCCTCTGGGCCTGATCCTGATCCTGATCCCCCTCCGGCATCTGAACTGCCGACTGCTGGTCTCGAACACAAAACTACCATTCTGAAACATATCATAACAACATCAGAAAACTGAAATATCTCAAGGGATCATGATACTACTACTAGCTTCCTGGTCTTGTCTTGGCCTTCCTTGATTCGAGTACGGATCCTCTGCTTTCAGTAGTACGGGCCCATACTACCTTCCACTTCTATCCGTACTTTCATAACGAGAAACCGATCTGGCATACAATGTTAAACTCGCGCTACCAGGCATAACCTAAATAGGCTATCCTACTGTTGTCTACTCGTTACTAGCATGCAGTTCTCATAAAGCTAAACACATATAATAGGCACATAAGGCATCCTCCTAGATCCTTAGTCCTATACTAGCATGCTGTTCTACTGAAACTGGAACAATTATTCATAATTATAAAACTTGTATGGGTAATTTGGGAGTACTTACTTGAGCTCGGCTGATCGCATGCACCACACCCTTATCTTGTTTAAAACTTCTTTTCTTTCTAAGTGTTGTTTTTTTTTTTTCATTCGAAAACATTCTTCCTTTTTGAAAATCTTTTTATCTCTCCCTTAGTTTGAGTTCAGATACACCCGGGGTGCACCCGAATCCCTCAAACCAAGGCTCTGATACCAACTTGTAACATCCCAAAAGAAATGACCCAAATTTTTTTTTAAAATAATTACTAAAAACACCATAATAAAATCATAAGGTAAACTCGTACGTCAATATCTCACAACAATAATAAAGTGTTATAAGTGAACTGAATCAAAAATGTATTAGTCACATCTATGAAAAACAAAACAACTCCCAGGACAAATGATACTGTGGTGTGTGTGTGCGATGCCATCAACCCGAGCTCTTCCCTTTGCTTGCGGAAGTACCTGAAACCAAAACTGAAACTGTAAGCACAAAGCTTAGTGAGCTCCCCCAAACTACCACATACCAAATAATACATATAATCACATACTGGGCCTTGCCCACTGCATCGGACCGAAGTCCGGAAACTGCATCGGACCAAAGTCCGGAACTACCCAGGGCCTTGCCCTCTACATCGGATCGGGATCCGGAACTACTGAGGCCTTGCCTCCTGCATCGGACCAAAGTCCGGAACTACTGCATCGGACCAAAGTTCGGAACTGACTGCATCGGACAGAAGTCCGGAACATACTGTACATAGCATCACATAAGCATATCAACTAACATGAGTACATACATAGCATACTACATCGTGATGTAACCCGGAACACATAACTCCAAATACTGTCTGAGCCACGAAGGCATCAAACATACTAAAATCTGCATCGAACCAAAGTCCGGATACTACTGCTAGCTAAACGGGCCGGCATTGTGGCCTTAGACCCGTTCCTACTGAAGGGAAACTCACCTCGTGATCTGGCTGCTGAGTGTGTGGCTCTGGGAACTATCTGCTGCTGCTCCGGTATCTCCCCGGCTACAAATCCACAATTACACTCAATCAAATTATTAATAACTGTATTGGGGTGAATGACTCCTTTACCCCTGGCTAAAGTCAACTCTCCTGGTCAAAGTCAACTTTACAGTTGACCTGACTCGCCGAGTTGGGCCGCCAACTCGCCGAGTCCCTACTCTCATTTCTCACCCTACTCGCTGCTACTCGTCGAGTGCGGCATCAACTCGACGAGTTCCCTTTCGAATCTAAAACTTCAGGCAATCTGCATCAGACTCGCCGAGCCGTATGAACAACTCGACGAGTTGTTCTTCGAGCTAAGAAGATTGCATTGGACTCGCCGAGTTGTATGAACAACTCGCCGAGTCCCTCCATTACTGAGTCTAACCACAACTCACTGAGTCCACTCCATCACTCACTGGTCTCACTCGGCATCACTCAAAAAGGGAAAAATCGGGGACTCGCGGCTCGACTCGCCGAGTCGTTCTTCCGACTCGCCGAGTCGCTTGCATGCAGCAACTCAAAACTTGATTCTGCTTGAATCCAGTGCATAAAACTTATAGATCTGGACTCCCTTAACTCGATTAGCACGTAAATATTCTATCTTTACGTGCCCATATGCATTCATGAAGATAAAATAGCTCAAAAAGCATAATAAAGGCTAGATCTAGGGTTTCCATGCAAAGTATCTTCATAAAGGCAATAGATCTGGGCTCTGAAACTTCTCAATGAATAGATCTAAGGATATCTCGACTTATTAGGGCATTCATACAATCATAAGGCTTGGGAGAAGCATCAACTAGATCTAGAAGAGTTCTAATGGAGGTTTAAAGCATAAAACAAGAGGGAAATCCGAAGAATACCTCAAATAACTCTGATTTGCCCTTGGATCTTTGCACTACTCCTCTTCTCCTTGCTCCTTTCTTCTTCTCCTTCTTCAAGCCTTCACAAATCACACAAGAACACTTAGATCACTCAAGGATGGATTAGGGTTTTCTCACAGCGTTCTGAGGGTGAAGGAGGCGAGAATGGGGGCTATAAGGTGGATTAAATAGTGAGCAACCCGAAGATTTAGGGTTTCAACCTGGCAGGCCGACTCGTCGAGTCCCGAATATGGACTCGCCGAGTCGCCGATCTATATGTTGATCAACAACGCGACCCTACTCGACGAGCCGGGACATAGACTCGCCGAGTTCCTCCATTAACTTCAAAAAAATAAATACTAAAACCACATACCAGGGACAGGTCGTTACATGCTAACTGTGTTGTTAATTTTAATGTGGTAGATGATGTGTAATATTCAACACAAATGTTCAAAAATTCAAATCTGAAGACCAATAGGCAAACATAATATTTCCTTCCTCATTTACTTTTTGGTCAGAATTGGAGTTCAATTCCATTCCTATCCCGCATTTGGTTTAAAATGAGTAAACAACAAAGATCCCTAATCTAGAAAAAAGCAGGAAGGCATCAAAGTAAGTAGCACTTGGTCCTATTTCCATGGGACTAAACAGGAATTAGAATCCAGTTTCATTCCAATCCTTCTTTCGGACATAAGATATTAAGAAATGGAGAAGATGTATGTGGAAATGCAAAATATGAGACGAAATTCAAATTTATGGTACATTATACTTTGAAATCAAATATTAATCAATGTTAAACTTTGACAGAAGCTTTAGGTATTTTAATGTTAATGTGTGGATTGTATAATTATCGGATGTGTTTGGTATTTAAATGTTAATGTTTGGTTTGAGATTTTATTATTATTTGATGTTTTTGATATTTTTGTTTTACATTAATAACGAAAAATAAAATATGATATTATATATTTGCGAGGGATTAGCTAAGGAAAGAAAAAAAATCACATCCTAAATTTGCGAGGAATTAGCTACAGAAAGGAAAAAAAATCACATTTTAAATTTGTGAGGGATTATTGACAAAAAAAATTGAGGTTTGCGAGTGATTAGTGACGAAATATAGTATTAAGTTATGTCGCTAGTGTCCTAAATAACCATAGTAAGTGACCAATCGTCGCTATGGCCGTCGCAAGAAAAAAACCATGCTCCGTCGCTAAATCTCTCACTAAGTCATTAACCACACTTTAATTGGCTATAGAGTAAATCTGTTTATCCGTCGCAACGCTCTTTAGCGACGGACTCGTCTGTCTCTAAAACCTATGTTTCTAGTAGTGAGCTGTGATATCTAAAAATAAAATAAAATTGGATCTGTTAATTAAGTTGATGTTTGAGCTTTAATTTCTGGAACTATTGGGTTGATGTTTGATCTTTGAGTTGATTAGTTGGAATGTAATAGCGTTTCTTGTCTTCAATTTGAACTGTTGTATATCGTTTTAGACATAAGTTTTGTATATTATAGATTTTCATCCCCTCTTCTGCAAAAGGACATTTCATATATTTATTCCTGTGATCACCATCCCATCATGAATAATTGAGTTCAACTAGAATTAAAGATTGTTACAAGATAATATAAAATACTTGATGATTTTAAATGATTCACACCAACTCATAAATCCGAAGCTAGTTAAAAATGATTGACGATATAAATAACAAAAGTAAAGAGTATGGCTACATACACCAAGCCCAAACCAAACGACTTTTTTTTTAATCTTTACATGAAGGGAGAGCATTATATGCATATGTTGGTATTACAGGGGAGGCTAAAAGTAGTATATATGCAGGTTTTATGAATTAAAACAGGGGACAGAAGGACGCAAAAAAAAAAGGCTGCACCTTTATTCACTTTCACAGTAAAACGAGATGAGACGATACCATCAACGTAGTAACATGCAAATTTTACACCCAAAAACACGAAACATTTCAGTAGTAATGTCTGGCATGAGAGAAAGTGTATGGTTTGGATGCCCAGGGTGGTCTTCTATTTTAGGGGGTAGCCTAGCACACCACTCATGAAGAACAAACCCACAATCTAGATGAACGTCTTTTAAATACTTGTAAAATGGTATTTCTGTGATTGGTTTCACACATCCATCACATAATAGTTGAATTTTCTTCAAGGGGTTGTGAAGTAAAATCGAATTCTTATTCAGTGATGTTTGCTTGTCTACAAGAACCAGTGGGTGATTGTGAGTAAGATATTTAAGCGGTTCACCATGGTTTTCATCAAGTACTACAAAGTCCTTCTCATTATTGATAAAATGGTGCGTGAGAAGATTGTAACTTTCATCAGGAAATGGACAACAGAGAAGATTAGGATTGTCATCCTCACACATGTTGCATTGGCCAACATGGTGGTCTTCAACCACAAAGTCATCTACATCTTCCTCTTCATTGTGGTTTGTTTGTAGTTGGACAAGGTTGAGTGGATGATTGTGACTGAAGTGCTCAAGTTGCTCCATTGCAGATATCGATGAAATGTCTAGCTACACAAATAGATGCAGCTAGAAACATGAATCTTTATGCCATATCACATAAGAAAAATCATTGGTCAATCGTGTGTAGACATATCTTACACTCTTAGGTTTATCAAGTAGAAACCATGAGATCAACGTTTGATCTCAACTTGCACATTAAGTGAAGTTCATGGTTTCAACATCCAAATAAATTTGAATACGATATATAAATCATGCAGATAAATGCTCGTCTTAATTAGCTTGGTTTTTTTCCAAACAAGATTTTTTGATCAAAGGCAAACTCATGATCAATTTCCTTCTGCTTATCAGATATCATGGATACAGGATACACAACAAAACATATATCCTTTTACTTGGTGATTTCAACTCAATCTTTATGAACCATATTAAAATCCATCACTAAATATTTCAACTCAATCTTTGTGAACCATATTAAAATCCATCACTAAATATCACACCACCGTTCTAATGAACAATAATAGAATTGAAAATATGCATATAACATGATTAAATCCTACTTCTTTATGTTTTTCTGTATTTCTACATATATATATATATATATATATATATATATAAAAACTCAAAAATGAAATAGAAAAAGCGTAACATGTTGTATTGAGATGAAACTTGTACCTTAAAGCAAAACAGTGGATATAAAAGTTGGAAAGGGACTAATGTTTGGGCAATGAAGACGTGATATGAACCGGTACTTATAAAGGAATGAATAAGAATATGTTAGGTTACAGTTAAGGAACTTGCTATTTATCAAAAAATCTCAACTTTGATGCTGCAATAGAAAGTCATCCTAATTCTATTCTTAGATTGAATCCAAAGCAAATAAGACTTGTAATATCCCCCCCCCCCCCTTATTGTTTTAAGAACTTTTTAAAAACATTTCTAATAAGATACTTATAATGGAAGGATATACAGAAAAAAGTATACAAAATTGTAATGAAGTAAGCAATTAGAGAAAAAAAATACATATTTAAAAGATACAGAGGAATGCATTTGATGGAAACAGAAAAATACGCAAAAATGTGTATTTTAAGAAGGATTTTATAAGAGCAAGAAGATGACCACTAATTCCAAAGGTGCCTATGTGTGGTCGACCTCGAAGCATGAGTCTGATGTAAATTTGAAACACTATTTCATTTTATTCAGCGTTAAATGTATATAAAGTAGTAACATAAATTTATCTATGTGTCATCCTAGTTTCATTGTTTCTGTTACCACATTTTATTTTAAAAATGTACCAAATTATAGCGATATCATGATAACTGTTTTGGGATATGTTATAAAAACTGTATTTTTTTTTTCCAGTTCTAAATAGTAAACAAATCTTTAGTAACAGACGCACACAAACAAATACTCTTTCACATATTTCATTCACAACTTCAAAACATACAAGAAAAATAACCACCAAAACAAATCAATCAATCAATCACCTGTGAGAGCACGTGGTCTATGCTCAAAGGTAAAAAGAGACATTCCTGTTTGTGAAACAGCTCTAACAAATCCCATGTTAGCAGTTAATGTTGGAGAATGCCAATAATCTCCTGTCCCAAAAACAATCTTATTCTTCAATGCAAGTTTTCTAGTGGTTGGAAGACTCATCATTCGTGTTGAAGGACTATCTTTAACAACCACCACATGTTTCACCAACTCACCTGCCCTTAACTTCTCATTAACCCCTCCACACATCAAAACCAAATCCTTAAACTCCTCAAAAACACTCTCGCATACAATACCTTTTCTCCCAAACATAACCTTCCCTATATCCACATGTATCGGATCCTTAATCTCAGACATAACCTGGGAGATCACAAACTCCGTGTTCCCTTTAAACCGGGATCTTAACTCCGCTTCAGGTGTATCCAAAAGCTTTTGTGTTCCACCATTGCTGATACCCGATACAATAGCAATCAAAGCTGTTGTATCAAAGTTTATGTAATTTTCATTATCTGGTGAACTCATTTGTGAAACAAGATTGCCAAAAGAGCCTTCAAATTTGACATTAGTAGGTTTTACCAAAGGGTTGGTTACAAAAGGCTCCTTTATGACAGGTGGAGAATCGAGCTTTATTTCAAGAACAGATGCATGCTGATATGATCTTGGAAGAACATCTATCCATCCATCTTCTAGTTCTTTGGAGAAATTAATGTCAAAATTCGAAAATGTTGATCCGATGTCAACGGGTTGAAATTCGTTAAGAAAATTATCGAGTGTGAATCTGTCTAGCCCGTTTGAGAAGAAAAAGATTATGGAAGTAGGTTTTAATGCAACAGAGGTGTGAGCTGCTTCAAGAAGAAGATGGATTTTAGCCTGTAAACCTTTGTTTTTTAAAGATTCTTGATGGGTGTTCCATGATATATACTTTGGGTTCCTATCGGATACAATAAACCAAACTGGGTTTCCATTGAAAGTGCAAACTATATCAACATGCGCACCTTTATGAAGCTCGTTGTGTCTTGTGGGTTGGAATTTGATTGTTTTGCAGACACGTGTCACGCCAGATATGTCTGGATGTTGAAGGACGTGAACTACTGCTTCAAAATGGCCGATGTTGACAGAAATTGAGGGGTCGGAATTTGGAGTGAAGTCATTTGATGAAACGCGAGAGAGGAAAGAGAGCTCTGATTGGATCAATCTGAGGAGAGTATGCTTGCAGGATGGATTCAAGGATAAGGTTTCTAGCGTACTCATCACAGCCTCGCATCTCTTTTTTGCTTCTTCGACCATTGCGCCTAGAACCCTAAAAGCCCCATGAAAATGTTGTTATCAGATTTAGGATCTTAAATTAATCTCCGCCAAAAAAGGACTTGACTTGTTGATTTTATTTCCAACACGAATGAAAGCAAATTAACTAGAGGTGATCAAATTCTGATTGATTTCGAACTTTTAGGGTTCCACAAAACGAGTTGTTATAAGTAATTTGATGATCAATTTGGGGATAAGATCAGATATTCGAACTCACCAGATGTCAATTAAGAAGATTCTGTACCTTCACTATAAATTGTCCCTGCAACAAAATAACACAGAAACCCTAATCCGGAAATCACCATTGTACAGATGGAGGGCGGGGTTCATAATTTCATACATAGTATTTTTTTTAGTTCGAATTTTTTAATAATTAAAAACTAAAACATCTCTAAACTTCTTTGCATATGAATATCAATAATGAATTTTATAGATTTGATTAGTAAAACTTTGTTTTTCAAATTTATGATAAAAATAATAAAGTGGAAAAAAAAATCAGTGTAACGAAATTGATTTCTATAAATAGATATAACTTTATTTAAATGATTTTTAATATAAAAAAAAAGTTTATTATCTTATTTTAGTTTTCAAGGTAGGATTTGTTTACTCCAACAACCTCTAATAACTCTAATCTAATAACTCTAAGGTGTTGTTTGTTGTTTTTTTGTAAAAAAAAAAACATATTCGAACCTCTTACTACTGCGCAGAGCAATACACGTGCATCATTTTTCATATCGCAGTTATTTATTTTTTAAAAGTGTCCGAAGTAAAAAAAAAAAAAAAAAAAAAACTTATACGCGTGTTCTGTTTGGGGCAACGCTTGTATTGCCACTTCCAACCACTTCCAATCTCTTCTTTTTTCTTTGTTGAATTTTTTATATGTTGAATTCTTGTTTCACATTCTTTTTTTTTTCTTTTTTTTTTTTTTTAAATTCTTAGTGAATTATTTTTTTCGTTTTTTTATTATATTGAATAATGATAATTTTTTGCTAAAATTATTTATTTTTTACTAAAATATAATTATTTTGTTGAAATATCATTATTTTTTGCTGAAATATCATATATTATTAAATTTTCGGTATTAATAAACTATATTCAATACATAAAATCAGTTTATTTTATTTTTTTAATATCTGCAACAACATGCTGATGTTAAAAAAACAAACACGCTTCTTGTTACAATTTGCAGCCGTTTGGTTCACTTCTTTTTTTGTAAAGGTGTAATGTTCGGTTCCTGGTATGTATTTTAAATTAGATTTTTTTAATAACTAAAAACTAAATATCTCAAAATTTCTTTCCATATGAATATCAATAATGAGTTGTATAGATTTGATTTGATTAGTAAAACTTTGTTTTTCAAATTTATGATAAAAATAATAAAATGGAAAAAAACATCAGTGTAAAGAAATTGATTTTTATGAAGAGATATAACTTTATTTAAATGATTTTTAATATAAAAAAAAAGTTTATTATCTTATTTTAGTTTTCAAGCTAGGATTTGTTAACTCAAACAATTTTGTAATTATTAGTACCGAAACTTTGGTGGTCGAAATATAATAACTAGAACATATTGGACTATTATGAAAACGAGTTTTAAAGTGAAAGAGGTGCAGAAAGAAAAGTTGAATACGACAGCGTATGACTGAATTATTGAATTTGCGTAGCACACACATATATATAGAAGCTTTCCCCAAATTAAATCGTACATACCGGAATAAAGCCCTAGAAATTTCAAGAAGGCGAAAATGGCGAGACCTGCAAGGCAATTGGCAACGACCACCACAACTATAACATTAGAGAACCCATCTCCGCCGCAGACAACAACCCTAACATTGACGCTCAATCCAAGGAAGAAGAAGGTGACATGGAAAGAAGGCACCGTCGATAACGAGTTTCTCCAAAAGAAGAGCTCAAAAAAATGCTGCATCTTCCATAAACAAAAACCTTTCGATGAAGATTCCAGCGACGAGGAGGATTGTCACGATCATCATCATGACCATGATTGCGGCGGATCGAAGAAGGATGACGACGGTGCATCGACGAGCTAGGTCATTTCTATCCCCTATTGATACTATACGGTTTGTAAAATCTATGGGTTTTTGCGAGGGCTAAAACTTCTCGGGAAATTTTTGTGTATATAGAAACATAATCATGATTCCAATATATTGAATCGGATGCTCTAGATCTGATTACGTATTGGAGTTCGATTTGTGTGATGTTCCAGCATATTGATTGGATTTTGTATTCTATGTGGCTGTTGAATGAATTTTGATTTCTAGATGCTCGATTCTACTGTTTTTTACGAATTGGTATTCTAGAATCCTTCCCTAACATTTATATCATATGGACATATTATCTCTGTTTCGGGTTATCTTCTATGTAAGCGGATATGGATGTGATGGTTTCAAATGCCTCTATAATTTGTTATATTCCTAAGAATGTGGTATACGATGTTCTTATTGATGACAATTTGATTAATTGGTATTGATTTTCTTTTAGATTTATGATATTGCCTGATCTTAATCGTCAAATTACTGAATTTAAAACCCTAGAGAGACTGTAAATAGTACTATAGTAGTAAGACAAACTATGGATTATAAGCAGGACAAAAATGAGAATAATCTTAAGGAAATAGCTAACATATTTTTGCACTATAATGTTAAACTGTATTAGCAATGTATTTGTAATTTTCTATGGATTATATCATTTTTTAACCTGAAATACTGCTTACTTGTTAATTTTTTCTTTCAATTTTCTGCATATGTGGCATCCTACTCAAGCTTATGTAGCAGATGAAGTGGCAATAACCCATGTCACAAACGTTTCATATTACTCAAGCTAGAAACTAAAAACTAGGCCTGGCAATCGTGTTGGGTTGGTGGGTCAAAATATGCCAACCCAAACACGATCCATTTAACTATACAGGTCACGGGTTGGCGGGTTTGGAACATAAACCCATATATGACCCATCAACCCATTTATTTATACGGGTTCACAAGTTGGCGGGTTCATGGGTCAGATTTGGGTTCGTGGGTTCAAATTTTAGATATTTAAGTCTTAAACATCCAAATGAAAATTAAAAGCATTCATAGAAACATGTTACAGACTTAGCTTTATAGATTACGATTTATAACCTTAGACCATCCACCACGAATCCACCACGAGTAATAATGTCAAAACAATCAAATGGTATATATTATATAATACTTATTAAATATTAATACTTGATACATAAATACATTTAAAAATATAATAATTTTTTTATTAAGAATATAAACAGGTTGGCGGGTCAACCCGTTTATTTTTTGAGAAACTCATATATGACCCGTTTAATAAACGGGTTGATGAGTTGACGGGTTGAAAAACTCAACTCAAACCCATTTATTTCGTGTCGTGTCGCGTGTGTTGTCAAGAATTGTGAGCCCTACTAAAAACTAACTTTTAGCTTTTAGGTTAGCTAATTTGGTAATATTATGATTTTGACCAATAAGATTAAATCAGAATAGATATTCATTTAAAAAAAAAAAAAAAAAGAATGGATAAAGTAAGTAACAAAGTTTTCCAGTGCAGTTTTTATTTGTGGAAGGCAATGGGATGGGTATTTTTTGCCATGTGTACTTTTCTTTGAGTGCAAGGAAGGGAAAAGAAAAAAAAAAAAAGGGAAAGGAAAAGATAATAAGTGTAAATTATCTTTTTACTTATATAATTATGTTGTAAAAAGAGTCTAAATATATTTTTAATATGGAGAAAAAAGGGAAGAAAAAGGAAATTTGATAATTTTGTAATTGTTGCTGAGTATTTGATAATTGCAAGCATATCAATAAGAGGAAAGCAGGAAACAAATATCCTTGTCGTCATCATATTTCATAAAAAAAAAATTCAAGTATCCTTGCTTTTCAAATATCGGATGTAAAGATTAAAAAGAAGAAACAACAGAATCTTCTTCCTTTTTTTCCACATACAACAAAACCAAAACCACAACTTTTTCTTTGTTTCTTTCCTTTTACTTCTTTTCTTTACCTTTGCCTCCTTTCTTTATCCCGATAAAGACCATGAGAACATAGTGTAAAGGTGGGTTGGAAGTCACTAAACTAGAGGTGCCAATCAAATCATATGAAAAGAAACTAATTTGGCTTGTAAGTTATTTACAACGATCAAACACATATTATGAAAACAAGAAAAAAGAAACCCGAAACTCGCCTAAAATATTTTCAAACATTTATAATAACCATAAATCATTTTATTAACACGCCTCCATATTTATATCAACAATACTCTTTGTATTCATAGTTGATACTTGATACATGAATTATATACAAAATCTTAGAAAGAAAAAATATATATATACTTCCAATCAAATTACTTGACCAGAATTAACAATTACACTGCAAGAATTCATTTAGTGTTATCTCAAGTTAAGTCTCAAAATACAATGATTCTTTTACACGATAAAAGTTACCAATCACCATTGAGTTAACTCACTTCCAAATACAATATGTTATGTACAAGTATATATGCCATAGGTACAAATCTAAACCGCCACCAACCAACCAACCAAATCACAAAAATCACTCTCACTTTACACACCAAACCTCGTAGTTGTAGTTAGAAACATAAAAAGTAAAAAACTTACATGGTATCGTATCAACAATTAGGAAGATTGTTAAATCACATCACAGCCAAAAGTGCAGCATTGCCTGTTCAAATAACGACCAAAATTGAATAAATCAGTATACTCAGGGACCAAAAACGTAATTAACTCATATTTCCAAAAACATTACCAAAACAGAAAATGTTAAAATACCTACCTCTGAAAGTTGAAGCATTTGCAAGTCATAATTCTGAGACAAATTTTCATTTTTCTTGTTTCCATTTCTGATCTCAAATTGTATTGAATCCAATTTCTGATTTATCTCATTTAACAATCTCAACACTTCTTCCTTTCCTGTAATCCCAACTTGTTCATCTTCTATCTCATCCTCTCTTCTCTTCACTTGTTGAGATGACCCTTCAACAGGAAAATCAATCGCCATCTGGCAATCCACAACAATATTCTCTCCCTTTTCTTTCTGTTTCAAAAGTAACATTTTTTCGTATGATTTTATAGCCTCTTCAGGAAAAATCAACACTTTTTCCAACTTATTTTCACCTCCCAAGATCAATTTCCCATTATTATCCTTCGCCTCATTTTCATGGTTTAAAACAACTTCAATTTCAGGGACTTCAAACACATCATGCACACTTAAAGAACAAGTATCCGAAGGTGTTTCGTCATTTTCCAACTTTTTGACACTTTGATTTTCATCTAATTCGTTTGTTTGAGGAAACCCAGATGAAGGTTTTGAAGATTTGATCCTTAAATTGACATATTCATCACCTGCCATCTCTTCAACTATCTTATCCAACTTTCGAATCTGATCCCAATAACTTTGTTTCTCTAACTCAAGACTTTCATCTTCCCCTACATTTTCATCCAATGTTGTTGAAATTATATCAGAATCTGGACTTATGGATCGATGCCTTTTCAAATAAGCAAGTCTCAGAAGTTTTGGGGGTGCAGAGTTTCTTCTCAAAAGACTTTCATGGCTTGTTTCATTGGCTTCAATATCTTCAAACCCTAAGCTAGCTAGCTTGTATCTGTAGGCTTGAAGTTGACAATCTAATGAAGCAATTTCCATTTCTTTTTGGTGGATTTGTTCTTCGAATATTTCCATGGATTCCTCTGCATGACACATCTTTTCTTCTGCTAGTCTTTTGTAGTGCTCGGACTCCATTTTTACAGAAGCTTTTTCTCCTTGAAGACGAAGAATCATTGCTAATGCTTCACTAGCTGCTGAAGAAGAGGCTTCTCTTTCTACATCTAATTCATTGTAAAGTTTTTGAAGTAGTTGTTGTTGAGCACGAAGAGTTTCTTTTAAAGATTTGCCACTTTCTTCTATTGCAAATATTGAATCCGTGTTGTTTTCTGTCATTTTAAGATTGATATTCGCTATCCCATAACATCAAGCCTCTAATATATACCAAAGATTCTGCAAAAAAGCATGAAAGGTTTATATTATTAGTATAAATATGGGTAGTTGAAGAACTTGAAAGATTTACCACTATTTTTTTTAAGGTTTCTTGTGATTTTATATGGAATATAGATGCGGATTTAAGCCCTTGTTTAGAAAAGTCGACTTGAAAGTGTTGTGGACTGGAAATTAGGAACCTCGAACAGCCCAGGTCCAAGAACATAATTATTAATTAAAGATATTGAAAAAACAACTCAAGAACAACGCCAAAAGGCAAAATATGTTTTACCCAAACATGAGAAAGGAGAAGAACAGATGCAAAAACTTCTCACAGACACTTCCACAAACAGTTTGTATGCATTCGAAATAGTTTACCTTTGCACGTCAAAGAACATCCAAATGTAAAATCCACGCAAACACTTCGTTGATCAGAAAGCCACAGCGACTCATCAACGCCCACTACTTCAATTTTGAAAATGAATCAGTAGATGTTCAGATAAGAACCCTACGGAAGATTCGATCATGGAATCCGATCAAACTTGTAAAGAAGAAACCGATTCTAGTAAACTGTACACAAAAGGAAAAAGAAAAAGAAGGTGCATCATAATATCAATCCAACAATCGATGCGTCTCGTAACTGTTTGCTGTTTTGTCTTATCGAAACGAGAAACAGATACCGATTTTGGGGTTTAGGTTGTTTGGATGAATAAATTTGTTTGTTAGTCTCGAAGCCTAACTATATGGGTGTTCAATACGACTTTTGAACTGTAGTCATAATTGAAGTACATATAAATAAATATATTTAAGCATTATATTCATATTTATTGTGGCTATAATCGCTTTAATTAAGTTTAATATTTTCAAACATGCCGCTTTTTGAATTTTAACATCATGAAATCTAATAATACCAGATAAATAAAATAGTTAATATTAGTCGGTAGGATTTAATTGTATGATTATGATGGTTGGACCTCTTAACATTTTCTTAAAATAACTTGTATTAATCAATCGTGAAACTTGGTTGATGTTCTTTTAGAATAGGGATTTTAAAATACAATTTATTTGAATTTATGACACATGGGGCCACATTAATGAAAAGGTGGTAGAAGAAAATAAAATAAAGGATTTAAGAAGTCGTTGGATCCCATATTTCCCGGCCGTTCTGCTTAAATATGATCATATGCTTTTTCTTTCACAGTTCACACCTCCAACATAATGATCCTTTAAGCAGAAAGATCTTTTGAAATAAATGTGAGATTTATTTAAAATATATAATTCTTCCAAAAATATATGTTCCTTTTCGAAATTTTGCTTTAAAGTTCAAACTAAAGGTAAGATTTTGATGAGTGAACTGTTTTTACATGCTAAATCATTGTTTTTACTTTTTATATTTTGTTTTATGATATTACTTTATTGGGTTAATGATAAGAAAACCTTTATATTTTTGTCACGGGAAAAACCATAGAAGTCATTTGACTTGTAAAATTAAGCTAAATACGAAGCAAGGCAACTGAGTAAGTCGAATGAAACCAAAACTGAAAACAGACAAGACAGACGGACTGGTCACGTGGTTGTGGCGGACCGATCAGGTGGTATCGAATGAGCCAGCGGACCAGTCAGCTCAAAATGACAATCGTCCGTGAAGAGCAATGATCGATTTGATCAAAGCTATAAGTGGGGCTTCATTTTAAGTTTTGTGGACACACACTTCGAGCTCTCTTGAACTTTTGAGAGCTATGATTGTTGACAAAAATTAGGAATTTTGTTTCATTAATTTTAACATTTAGAGCAAATTACAGTCGTAATCCATGGGGTTTACATTAGGGATGAGAATTTTGATTGAAAATTCGAACCGAGCCAAATTAGACCCGAATAAGCAATTCGATTTGGGTTTCGGGTATCTATATTATGCTTATTCGGTTCGGGTTACCCGAATAAGAGCTAATTCGGTTCTAAATACCTGACCCGAATAAGCATTCATTGTCGCCTTTCTTTGTTCGACAAAAATCAAAATCATGATTCACACTTCTGTTCTCATCGTTCATAATAAAACAAAAAAAAAGACCTACGCTCATCCTCGTTATTTTCAAAATCAACCAATCTTCTCAACTATTTCCAAACTCGAAATCACTTCTGTCAATCCTTCCTCCTGTTTCAGACTTTCAAAAATCGGCCCTTCTTATTACCTCTAAGGATTCACAAATTCCTACTTTTTCTGGTCATGGAAAACTGGGCTTCAACTCAAGAAACTCAAGTAAACAATTAATTCTCATTATGTTAATCGACTATATAATGTTATTTTTCAATGTGTTATTGTATTATGTTAGTCTTTAAATGTTTATGTTACTGTATAAAATTACATTGTTATTCTATTATTCAGGTTATTCGGGTTATAGAATCCTAATACGGTTTATTCGGTTTGTTTTGGTTATTTTAGGTCCCTAATCATTTTATACATGTTATTCGGGTTATTCGGGTAATAACCGAACCGAACCGATTAATACCTGAACCGAACCGAACCCGTATTGGTTAATCGGTTCGGTTTTCGGTTCATGCAATTACTCTTATTTAGTTTTCGGGTTATTCGGGTTCGAGTTGGTTCGGTCCGGTTCCGACCCAAATAACATACCTAGTTAATGATATAACATCTTTTATCTAACTTTTCGAAAAATAACACTAATAGTCCCTAATAAGGGTTTAGATAACACCGATGGTTCACCCAAGTTAACACCGTCTGTTTTTCCATTCATTCACAACCATTTCACACAATAGATGGGTAAATTGGTAAAATGGCATATAAATAAAATAGGGGATGGTCTCAGTAAATCTGGATCGACGCACGTAATGCCCTCCAAAGTGCTATATGATCAATCAATCTCATACAGAATCCGAGAAGTCGTTTGACTATCATCCTTTAACCCTCAAGGCCTAACTCTAAAATCTTTTCAACTGTTGAAAACTCAATCTCTGCCCAAGACTCGTGGCCTTCCTGCCTTCGATGTAATCATTATGAAAGGAAGTTCCTAGAGGATTACAGTAACTAATTTGCATATAATGTGGCAAGGTAGACCAAAGACCTACCTCCTGAACCTATCCTTTTCATTTCCAACTCTGGTTACCATTGGATACTTCAATCGTTGAATTTAAATGCTACAGTTAGTGTTTTTCTTTAAGATTCATTCATTCTTCTGTTAATTTCTTATTCTACATGGTGGTTTTAGTATGAGTCTCATGTATGCAGGTTTTCGAAGTAGGTTTAGTTACATTGAAGTGTATGACTTCATGTTGGATGCTATTATGCTTTGCACTTAAAGTTTATGTTATTATTCGTAAATGATTGAGCCTTTAGTGGATGAAAAGAGAAAAAACAAAGTTTGGACTCTTGTTAAGTGTGTAAAAACTTTGTTTGGGTTCTTAGATGTGCAAATTAGATGGTCGGATGAGATTCAAATACCTGAGACTAGTTATGTCAACAAAATGCTTCACTATATCAATTATTTAAATGATAACACAATTAGATCGGAAAACTCTTAACAAATAGATAGTGGATATGATGCATCTAAATAAAATAGGGGTGGTTTTAGTTGAAGTGAAAGATGATGGAAGGGGTTTTAGATATCATTTTACTAATTTACCCATCTATTGTATGTAGTTGTTATGAAAAGATGGACAAAATAGACTGGGTTAACTTAGGAGGTCAGTTGGTGTTATCCAAACCCTTAATATGGACTGATGGTGTTATTTTGCCAAAAGTTGGACCAAAAGTGTTATATTATGTAAACCATAGGGACCAAGAATGTAATTTACTCTAATATTTAATTTCTTCCTTGGTGAGTCTTTTAGGGTTTGACATTATAAATGCAAGTTGTCACATCCTAACGATTGAGGTATTAAATTACATAGAAGATGTTAAAGGTATAAAATTTGTATATCCAAAATATCGTTACGTTCCACAATTTACTCCCCATACACACATATATTATGTTGCTACGTACCTTCTCGGATGCTTGTGATAGTCTCTCTTAGAGCTTTCTCTAATGAGCAATCCAAATAGCATGTTGCATATTATGTGACAAGTACAGGTTAGAAAGCCATATTGAGGGCGGACCCCCTGTACTGCTCTTTGATGCCTAAGTTAGAAGTCATGTTTAATGCTTTAAGTTTATATGAATTGCTTAAAATGTTTTCTCCTTGCCTTTTAGCGAAGGCTCGTTTTTATAGCTAAGGTTTAGACCAGTTCCTAGCTTCTTCTTTTGGGTTTTGCATTAATCTTCAGGTCATGATGGTGAGCCTCCTTTTCTATTAAAATAGTCTTACTTTTCCCGTGTTTCCTGGAGATACTTTATAGGGTATGTATGATGATAGGGTGATTCTCGCTTTAGTGCTCGACATTTAGGTAGATGCTTGTGCTCCAAGAAGGTAGGTTGGGCTGCTCGACCGTCCTGGTTTTATGTGGACTAGTGGCCTGTATGTACGATGATAGGGTGATTCTCGCTTTAGTGCTCGACATTTAGGTAGATGCTTGTGCTCCAAGAAGGTAGGTTGGGTTGCTCGATCGGCCTGGTTTTATGTGGACTAGTGGCCCTACCCTATTAAGCCCCCCCCCCCCCCCAAACCTATTGTTATGAAGCGCTATTGATGTATAATAATTGGGCTTAAGTGAGTTATTTTTGCTCGCCTTTTCATTCGACCCAGTTGATGGTTTATTCGCTTGCCCACGACTGATCTTAGGCTTATAGGCACTTGAGATCCTCCTAGTAACAGTTGCCTTTTAGCCTTCTAATTCATAATGCTTGTCAAACCTTTTTTAGTTGCGTACTTGTATTCTTTTCTCTTGATCGTCCATATTCCCTTCGCGATTTCTTATTTCTGAATCCTCGTATACTCTATGAAAGAATGTCTCGCTCGATGATGCCCGTTGTTCACTTGACCGTCAGCCATGAACAACTTAACTAGGTTACTGTCAAGTATCATCTTGTTGAAGAAGAATTTTCTCTTCCCGCTGCGAACGCCGTCATTGATCAACCACCACCAGGTAAGGTTGGTTTTTATATTTACGATTTGAGGCCGGTTTGTGAGTTTCCTCCTCAGCGTTCTTCAGTTCAGTTATTGAGGCGTACAAGATCCATACTTTCCAACTAAAACCTAATTCCATTTCAAAAATTATTTGCTTTGAACTTCTGTGTCATGCCTCCTTGGTCATCCGTACTGTTGTCATGTTCTTGTACTTCTTTCGCATTTGCAGTAATGGGGCCTAGTATTATTTTCATTTGAGGGAACATAGTTTTGCTGAAGGTCTTCTGGATTCGATAAAAAATGGAAAAATAAATTTATCTGGCTGAATGCTTCATGCTTCCATTATCGAAATGAAATCCACCTTCCTAGGACGATTGAAGACCAAAAGCCTACTAGGACTAGTGACTTAAGCCAGGATATAGACAAGATCTCCTGTTTAAATGTGATGATGAAGAAATTCCCTGAGGCCTTGTTGCGGCAAGTTGGTAGGAGTCAATATTGGTTGCGTCTTGGCGTTGTTTCGTCATTATTTGTTCTCGGTGCAAGTTTGTTCCCACAAGACATTTTTGAGTTCTTTATTTTTATTATGTGTATTGACCCAATACTTGGCACATGTAGATGGAACTCAATTGCATTTCCTTTTATCTAATTTTGTTAAGGGCATAATTGCTTCACGGGATCTGGGTTTGGAAGATTTTGACCTTCCAATTCTTGATAATAGCTTTACCTATAGTGGTAGCAATGGCAGTAATTCTCACGACGGAGAGGATGAGAGTTTTGAATCTTTGATTGGTTTCACGATTCTTATGATGGCACAAACGTTATCCATACTTCCCTATGACACAAACCTCCTCAATCGGCAGGAGAGCAGGCTGTGAGATGATGAACACTGAGTTTAAGATGGGCCTTCATGAAACAGATCTTCCGTTATATGACCCCTCTCGTGTGCAGAAAATGGAAGAAATGTTTTCAACTTTGTTTTGTGCTGACTATTTATCCTAGTTTGGCTTTCCTTTAGCAAGTGTTGATTAGTTGTGCAAATTGGTGGATTGTGCTGGTGGTAATGTTGCTTCTACAAGTGGTCATGACGGGCACAACGAATCTGAAAAGGTATGGTGTGTGGATGAGGCTGGTGGTATGGTTGTGGGTATTTGTTGAATCACTAATGTTAGTTTGTAGGTTTGTTGAATTTGGACAAGTTCTTCTCCCCCTTTTTTCTTAATATATTTTTGGTGCTTGGTTGTTTTTCCTTTGATATTTGTGTTGATACTTGGGATGATGGTATTGATGTAACCAGGGTGTTTGGTAATATGTATTGCAACATATATTGCTTGATCTTTGAATATGTAAAATGAATTGGTTGTATGATGTTCCTAAAATTAATACCGTGTTTTGCATACGTAATCCTTTCATTTCCCTCTCCCCATATTTCTATTGTGAATCGTCATAATCGTTCGGTTGGCATTTTCTCTATTCCCCTGCTGGTGTGCTTTCAATTTGGATTGTATCCTTATTCCAAAGCTTTAAGCTTGTCGTGAGTACCGTCTCGTAAGGCAGTATTGTTAGAATAGGAATGTCTTTTTTGGCTAAGAAAGTAGTGTGGGTCGGGGTTTTGAAACGTTGACGTGCATGAGATTGTAGTCCGCTGATCGAGTCGCAAAATTTTGGAAAAGGTTGAGGATTTTCTAAGGCTAAATAGATAGTTTTGAACTTTACCTTGTCATGCTCTTGTGGTCGGCTGTCCGAGCTACATGATTTTCATATAATGAAATTACTCTTAGGCTAAGCTTTTAAGTGGGGTCGAAGTGTTTGAACTTCGACCTTTATTAGGTTGCAGTCAGCTTGTTGAGCCACAAATTTAAAATAGATTGACGACGTTCTTCAAGCTACGCGGATAGCCAGGGTCGAAGTGTTGAACTTGACTTTTATTAGGTTTTAGTCGGCTGACTGAGTTACAAAATAGAATAAAGATATTCTTAGGCTAAGCAGGTAGCCAGGGTCGAAGTGTTGAACTTGAACTTTGTTAGATTGTAGTCGGATGACCGCGCTACACAATATAAATAAAATAAAGATATGCTTGGGCTAAGCAGGTAGCTGGGGTTGAAGTGTTGAACTTGGCATTTGTTAGATTGTAGCCAAGCTACAAAATGTAAATAGAATAAAGATATTATTGGGCTAAGCAGGTAGTTGGGGTAGATGTGTTGAACTTGACCTTTGTTAGATTGTATTCATTGACCGAGCTACATAATATAAATAGAATAAAGATATTCTTGGGCTAAGCAGGTAGTCGGGGTCGAAGTGTTGAACTTAACCTTTGTTAGATTGTAGTCGGCTGACCAAGCTACAAAATATAAATAGTATAAATATATTTTTGGGCTAAGCATGTAGTCGGGGTCGAAGTGTTAAACTTAACCTTTGTTAGATTGTAGTCGGTTGACTGAGCTACAAAATATAAATAGAATAAAGACAATCCAGGGCTAATCAGGTAACCAAGGTCGAAGTGTTGAAATTGACCTTTGTTAGATTGTAGTCGGCTGACCGATCTACAAAATATAAACAGAATAAAGATATTCTTGGGCTAAGAAGGTAGCTAGGGTCGAAGTGTTGAACGTAACCTTTGTTAGATTGTAGCCTGCTGACCGAGCTACAAAATATAAATAAAATAAATATATTCTTGGGTTAAGCAGGTAGACGAGATCGAGGTGTTGAACTTCGACCCTTGGTTTTATTTATCATGAAATAACCACGGTAACCGTAGTCGCTTGTCCTACAACATGCTTTTAGTAGGTTGTTGCCACTTAATTGCAAACATGAACATCTATTGTGCACCTTTATACTTACTTTCATGGCCCATCGTGGGTGGTACTATTTCCCAGCGTATTGTTCTCAATTTCTTGTCTCCCCACATCAATATCACAACCGTTGATCGTTTCTTCCCTTTGGTTTTTGTCGAGGGTTGTATAGTCGTTGTTTTGCTTAAGTTATATATGTCCACTAATCATTTCGTGGCTTTGCATTTCTGTCGGTTTCCTTTGGCGTTGGTCGTTTTATCCTACTTGGATTGTTTTTTCCTTTCTTTTGCCCTAGATGGTCCACATTATGCTTTCTTATACATGCTTCTCATGCGATTTCTTGCTTCATCTCGGTTTTCGCTAACTTATTCGGTTCACCTTGTCGGTGCATGTTTTATGTTGACCGGCGCGATGCTTATTGTCTACTTGTGTTTCTTTACAATTACTGATGTGTTGCCTTCTGTGATTTTACATGATGCCCTAGTCGCGAGCAGTTGTAACGCTTGTTTAAGGCATGTGTTGTCTTCTGTTTGTACATCTGATGGCCCTTGATTGTCGTGTGGTATTTGTGTAGTGGTGCTCTGTCTAACCCCTTGCTTCATTGATGGGTAGTTTATTTGGATTTCAAATCGACTTGGGACGTTGTCTAGGTGATCCTCGTTGTCAAAACTCTTACCTTGTTATACTCTTCTTTTGGTGTATATTGTCCCGACACCCGAGTTTGTCTTAAATTTGACAGCTCCATGAATCGCTGATGAGATAACCTTGAATTTCTGCATCATTGTGCGCCCAAAGATGATGTTGTAAGGTGAAGGTGAGTTAATTATCACGAAGCATATTAATCGCATGTTATTCCTCCCATGAGGATAATCGATAAGGGTCAGTGATATGGTGATTAACCCTTCCGGCCATACGTTGTTGTCGGCAAGGCTGACCGGGTGACTTTCTGGTGGACTTGATCTTGCTTATACGTGACCGAGTAGTTGTTTGAAGAAGGTTTATATATGACATTCATAGAGCGTCCACTATCTACGTAGAGATCGCTTGCATGGCTTTTCCCTATAAGACGATGATGACAATCAAATCGTCTCCCCTATGGCGATCATGGATGTAATCCTATTCGTCAAATGTGAAGGTGCAATCCTCCTACTCTGTATTTGGCACTTGCTGTAACGACCAAAAATTTCAACATAATTTAAACTTTTTAAAACAATCCATTTTAATAACATTATTACAAAAAGGTTTTCAATACATTATTTATCAGAGTATTCCCCAGGTTCATTTCATAAAACATAAACGCGAGGAACGGTACGATCACACCTTTGCCTTGCCACAGTCTCCTGAAGAACCTGAAAAACATTAAACCACAACTGTAAGCCCGAAAGCTTAGTGAGATACCCCCAAAATACCAACCACATATACGCCCTTCCAGGATACGACCTTCCGGTCCAAAACATATTGCCTTCCGGCCCATAGCATAAAAAGCATACATAACATAACAGAACATAGAACAGCCATGCATATCGGGTCTACTGAGTGATTGGTCCGCCGTATCGGGCCTTCAGTCCACCGGGTCCACCCTCCGAGTCTAGTCATGTCCTTTGAGTCTATAGTGTGGTTGGTCCGCCCGCACCGGGCCTTCAACCCACCTGGTCCACTCTCTGAGTCTACAGTATTACTGGTCTGCCTGCATCGGGGCTTCAGTCAGCCTGGTCCACTCTCCGAGCCTCGGCACGTCTGGTCTGCCCTCGTGGGGCCTACAGCCTATCCGGACCGCTCGCTGGGCCTTCGGATCAACCGGTCCTCCCTGGGTATCTTGGCCTACAGCACAAAGCAGGACCCGCCTCAACCCATCTCCAGTCCAAACAACCATGTGCACATAAGATACAATCATATAACAGTCATAGTCAACAAACCGATCAAGCAGATCACATAACATATCATTACCCTAACCAGGTTACCGACCTAACCGGTCACTAGCATAGCATCACTCTACATATCGTGAAACCGACCTTAATCAGGTCTCTAGCATATATACCATCCTAGCTACCAGGATGCAGACATATGAAGCAATAACATAACAACCATATTCGAATCACAATCCAATAAAGGGTCGGCCTTGGTGCCTTAGACCCTATTGATATAGTGATGATAACTCACCTCGCGAATGCCGATACTCTGAACTGAAGAAGCAGACTCCCGAACCACCAACTCACCGCAAATCCCGAACTAACCAACATAACAAGCATAAGCATTAGGTCAAACATACTTTCACTTATCGGACCAAGACCAAAGTCCAAATCTTACACAAAGTCCAACATTGGCCCAATTTACCAAATTGGGCCCACCTCACCAAATAGGCCTAGATCCAATATCCCTAATATTAATTGGGCCCAAAATACTCTATTCATAATTTCCAGACTTGGCCCAAACACCAACAACCCACAATTGGCCCAACTCAAAAGCCTAAAAGAAAGTCCACAGGAGGAGTACGCTGGGCGTACCCTCCCTGGTACGCTGGGCGTACAACAATGATCACCAAAAGAAAATGGGGCATTGGCCCGCTACGCGGGGCGTAACTGCGAGATCCATTAAGTCCTTTTAACATCTTAATGGCTTAAGCTCTTAATCCCAAACTTCAGATCCATAGGCCAAATATGATTAGAAATCATAAAGTCTCAGACTTTATCACTTGGGACGTCCTTAAGCTCTTAATCCAAGGTCTTAATCCATTAAGACCTATATAACTCATACATGGAATAACTACAGCCCTTGGGACCTCATTTTTATCACTCAAGACCTCTCCAAAGGTCTGAAAGGACAAATAATCTTGACCAAATCGAACTATACAACAAGGAGAGGACTTTTGGGACAAGAATGGAGACAAAGCTTCAAAATACATAGATCTATGCCATATGAAGGTCAAGCAAGAAACTTTATACCTTAAACCAGCTCCAAAGGGTGGTATTTCTTCAGATGTACAAGCTCCACACGTTCTTCTTCTTCTTTGACAACTTCCCTTTTCTCCTTCAAGCCTTTCTTTTGCCAACAAGAGATTTCCAAGGCCAAACACACCCAAATATGTGAGAATACGAGATCTAGGGTTTTTCTGAGGTTGAAGATGAGCATTAGGGGGCTGAGGGGTGAACCAACATGTTCCTTATATAATGGTTGACCCTAAAAATAGGGTTTGGAGTTACTGAGAGTACGCTGGGCGTACCTCCCTGGTACGCTGGGCGTACTCACCCGGCCAACTCGTATCAATCACCCACTTACGCTGGGCGTACGTCCAGCTTACGCTGGGCGTACCCAGCCAGACTTCAAGATCAAAAGCATGCATGCATGCCATGCATGCATGGGACCATCTCCTTCTTATTCCATAAAGAACTATAAACAATGATCAACTTCGAGGTACCGCAACTCCTCTAATCTAAACCCACTCTCATAACTGACATTCATACAAGGGTGACGAGAAGCCCAATACTTCTAACACATACACTCGCCCGAAACCTTCTCGGATGAAACTCATTTCTCGAAAGGGACCAGAATTAACTTTCTCTTAAATCTCAGTGACTCATAATTAAACACTTGAAGAACAGGGTGTTACAATTCTCCCCCACTTAAATTAGGCTTCGTCCTCGAAGCCTGTGACGTCTCTACTCTGAAACTATCCCTGCAATACTCCGTATGGCCCTCACCGGACCAGGCTTCCCAAGACTCGACCATCGTAATCCAAACCCCAAATTTACCTTTCTTACTGACAAGATGAAACGAGCTTCATCCCTAGAGCAACTCCCATGAGTTCTCCATCGCAATCTCATAACCGCACCAAACTGGCTCTAGTGTCCTCGGGTTAGGAAAACCCCGATACACTGTTGACACTTCCAAACACCCTTCCGGATGCATTTTCACCACATAAAAAAATGTATCTGAAATTCCGAAATTCCATCCATGCATTCCTGCCGAGCCTCAGCAACCATCCAATCCGGATGTGCTCCGTAACACTATCGTAATCTCGCTGCTCAATGACCATAATTGGACCACTCCCAACATAACCCTGCGCTGCTACTTCCACTTCCGTGGATTTACATTCCCTTAGCATGACCGCTAACCATGAGACATACATGTCCTGAACCTGCTCGCAAGGACTCTCGAGTCCATGCACCAACTCCACTACTTCACAATCAATCGTCGGGGCCAGACCTTCTAATGCTAATACATCACAACACACCCAACCCATTTCCTCGAACTGATCCGATAATACCTGCAGAGTCTTCAGCATGACTGGGCCACCTCACCAGGTCTTCAGTCAATCTGGACCACTCTCAAAACCTTCAGCCAATCTGGGCCACCCTCCAGGGCCTTCAGTCTAGCTGGACCGTTCCCCGAGAATTTGGTCTGACTGGTACGCCTTACGGCCTTCAGTCTATCCGGACCGCTCAACTAGCATTCATCATTCCGAGATATCTTTCCGGGAAATCCTCCCCTACATACCGTTCTAGCCCCCTAGGGGTTCCTAACTCTATCTCCACCATACATACTCGATCCCAGCCTGATCCCAGGCCCTTCACAATCAATGCCAGGTCTGTATTCCGCCCCGTACGCCCGCTACTCTCCCATACCAGCCTGCTCTCGGTTGAAAGAAATATCGCCGAAACCCAAGCAGCTAAACAACCTCTCAAGTCTATCGATCATCCAGAGAATTTCCAATTCTCCCCCACTTAAGGCACTAACTATCAACCACCGGTCGCTATCACCAACCTCCCAAAAATAACCTTGCACAAAACCCAACGCTTACACGCAGACTGATTCCCACTAGCACTAGCAACCTTCGCAAAACACATTTCCACACCGATCATCCCGCTCGAAAGGAACCCACTCTTCAATTATCCACTCCTCAGACTGCAGATGCTACCTGACATTCAAACCAATGCCGCATCCACTATTAACCCTCACGAATGATAACCAACGATAGCCCGAAACACTAACCCATAACCATGCCAAACCCTCAAGGAACGACGGATACCAAAACGAAAACCCGAAACACTAACCCATAACCTTACCAAACCCTCACAGAACAACGGATACCAAAACGAAAACCACCCAACGGGACTAGCAAATAAACGATACTCCACAATAATCATAAATAAACAAGACAACAAGAAAGAAACATACCCGCAGCTGCATCCGGCACTGCTCTAACCTCCTCCGCGGTAAGCTGAAAAGCACGACCCTAAGCCCTTGGGGGGCTCCGCTCCACTCTGACCTCCACCCGTGATCCTCAGCGTCGCCGGTGCTGGAGCCTACACCGGTCCTGCAGCAAGCTGTGGACAGTTGACCCTCAAGTGTCCAACCTGATGACAATGATAACATATCCTCAAATCCCGAATTGGCACTAACTGCCGATAATCCCTCGCATAGTGCCCCTCCTTTCCGCACTTGCGGAATGCACCACCGGACCGACAAACTCCAGCGTGACCCCTCCCACACTTTCCACAAATGTGGCTGCCCTGATCTCCCATCCTGGAATCAACGGTTTTAGACCGTTTTGTCGCCGGCTGCGACTGAACCGGAGCTTGCATTAGCTCACGCAACTGCAACTCAATCTCTAACTCACGCCGCCTGGCGGCCTCCTGCAACTCCAACAAGGTCTCGCACCTCTGCGCGGATACAAACTGCCTGATGTCTCTCTTTAGCATACTTAGATATCGGGACATCTGAGCCTGCTCCGAAGCGAACTCAGGGCAAAACATCACCTTCTCAGTAAACATCCTGGTGATTTCCGTCACCGACTCCGAATCCTACTTCAGCTCAAGGAACTCCTGAGCCAACCTCTCCCTCTCGACCTGCGGAACATAACGAGTGCTGAACATCTCTCTGAACTGATCCAATGAAATCGCAGCCCTCTGTGCATCCGAATATGACCCTGTGGTTAATCTCCACCAATCCTTTGCCCCGAGCCTTAACAGGTTCAGAGCACACCTCACCCTCTGATCAGCAGGGCATGAACACGTGGAGAAACACCCCTCCATGTCTGATAACCATCTCATAGCAACGATCGGATCCTGAACTCCATCAAATGTGGGAGGCTTCATATTATCGAAGTCCCGGTACTGAAAACCTCTACTAGCTCCTCCCCCTACCGCTGCTACAACCGCTGTAGTCGCCGCGGCAGCTGTCTCTGTGAGAGCCGCATAGCGCTCATCAAAATACTCCACCATGGCGGTCTTGATCGACCCAAACAGTTCCGACAGCTCGGCCCGGAACAATGCAGCAACCTCATCATGCAGGATCTCACGAATCCTCGCATCCAACTCGTGCATACTCATCTGACCGATAACCTCGGGTGGTACTGACCCATCCGCAACTCCTTCTCCTGCACCCGATCCTGACCCAGATCCACTCCCAGCATGCCTCGAGATCTCCATACTGAAAATAAACCACAAAACCTCAGACACTTCCCACTAACCCGGGAACCAACTCTCCACCCAACCCTAGAGGTCAGGGTTTCCTTGATACGCGTATGGGTCCTGTGCTTTCAGTAGTACGGGCCCATACTACCTTCCACACCTACCCATATTTGTATGAAGTACTTCCACAACACCTTAGTGAAAACATACATAACAACGCTCTACCCTCACTAAAAGAGGAACACTGGAAGTCACAAGCAGAGGAAAACCCTAGGCTAGCAGGCATCACAAAACAGGCAACATTATCATGAAATCCTGAAGATCCCTAGCCTATCTCTAGCATGCTGTTCTATCAAGCTCAATAAGACAAATATCATGAATGGTAATTTGGGGTTACTTACTGGCTCCGGCTGATCGTACCTCCGCGTCCTCCTTTTACTTAATTTAAAAACCATTTTAATTTCTCTTTTAAAACCCTCCTCGATTTGAGACTGGAGTCACACGAGTGTTCCTCCAATTCACTCAAACCAAGGCTGTGATACCAACTTGTAACGACCAAAAATTTCAACATAATTTAAACTTTTCAAAACAATCCATTTTAATAACATTATTACAAAAAGGTTTTCAATACATTATTTATCAGAGTATTCCCCAGGTTCATTTCATAAAACATAAACGCGAGGAACGGTACGATCATGCCTTTGCCTTGCCACAGTCTCCTGAAGAACCTGAAAAACATTAAACCACAACTGTAAGCCTGAAAGCTTAGTGAGATACCCCCAAAATACCAACCACATATACGCCCTTCCAGGCTACGACCTTCCGGTCCAAAACATATTGCCTTCCGACCCATAGCATAAAAAGCATACATAACATAACAGAACATAGAACAGTCATGCATATCGGGTCTATTGAGTGACTGGTCCGCCGTATCGGGCCTTCAGTCTACCGGGTCCACCCTCCGAGTCTAGTCATGTCCTTCGAGTCTATAGTGTGGTTGGTCCGCCCGCACCGGGCCTTCAACCCACCTGGTCCACTATCTGAGTCTATAGTATGACTGGTCCGCCCACATCGGCCCTTCATTCAGCCTGGTCCACTCTCCGAGTCTCGGCACGTCTGGTCCGCCCTCGTGGGTCCTACAGCCTATCCGGACCACTCGTTGGGCTTCGGATCAACCGGTCCGCCCTGGGTATCTTGGCCTACAGCACAAAGCAGGACCCTCCTCAACCCATCTCCAGTCCAAACAACCATGTGCATATAACATACAATCATATAACAATCATAGTCAACAAACCGATCAAGCAGATCACATAACATATCATTACCCTAACCAGGTCACCGACCTAATCGGTCACTAGCATAGCATCACTCTACATATCGTGAAACCGACCTTAATCAGGTCTCTAGCATATACCATCCTAGCTACCAGGATGCAGACATATGAAGCAATAACATAACAACCATATTCGAATCACAATCCAATAAAGGGCCGGCCTTGGTGCCTTAGACCCTGTTGATATAGTGAGGATAACTCACCTCGCGAATGCCGATACTCTGAACTGAAGAAGCAGACTCCCGAACCACCAACTCACCGCAAATCCCGAACTAACCAACATAACAAGCATAAGCATTAGGTCAAACATACTTTCACTTATCGGACCAAGACCAAAGTCCAAATCTTACACAAAGTCCAACATTGGCCCAATTTACCAAATTGGGCCCACCTCACCAAATGGGCCTAGATCCAATATGCCTAATATTAGTTGGGCCCAAAATACTCTATTCATAATTTCTAGACTTGGCCCAAACACCAACAACCCACAATTGGCCCAACTCAAAAGCCTAAAAGAAAGTCCACAGGAGGAGTACGCTGGGCGTACCCTCCCTGGTACGCTGGGCGTACAACAATGATCACCAAAAGAAAACGGGGCATTGGCCCGCTACGCGGGGCGTAACTGCGAGATCCATTAAGTCCTTTTAACATCTTAATGGCTTAAGCTCTTAAGCCCAAACTTTAGATCCATAGGCCAAATATGATTAGAAATCATAAAGTCTCAGACTTTATCACTTGGGACATCCTTAAGCTCTTAATCCAAGGTCTTAATCCATTAAGACCTATATAACTCATACATGGAATAACTACAGCCCTTGGGACCTCATTTTTATCACTCAAGACCTCTCCAAAGGTCTGAAAGGACAAATAATCTTGACCAAATCGAACTATACAACAAGGAGAGGACTTTTGGGACAAGAATGGAGACAAAGCTTCAAAATACATAGATCTATGCCATATGAAGGTCAAGCAAGAAACTTTATACCTTAAACCAGCTCCAAAGGGTGGTATTTCTTCAGATCTACAAGCTCCACACGTTCTTCTTCTTCTTTGACAACTTCCCTTTTCTCCTTCAAGCCTTTCTTTTGCCAACAAGAGCTTTCCAAGGCCAAACACACCCAAATATGAGAGAATAATAGATCTAGGGTTTTTCTGAGGTTGAAGATGAGCATAAGGGGGCTGAGGGGTGAACCAACATGTTCTTTATATAGTGCCTGACCCTAAAAATAGGGTTTGGGGTTTCTGAGAGTACGTTGGGCGTACCTCCCTGGTACGCTGGGCGTACTCACCCGGCCAACTCGTATCAATCACCCACTTACGCTGGGCATACGTCCAGCTTACGCTGGGCGTACCCAGCCAGACTTCAAGATCAAAAGCATGCATGCATGGGACCATCTCCTTCTTATTCCACAAAGAACTATAAACAATGATCAACTTCGAGGTACCGCAACTCCTCTAATCTAAACCCACTCTCATAACTTACATTCATACGAGGGTGACGAGAAGCCCAATTCTTCTAACACATACACCCGCCCGAAACCTTCTCGGATGAAACTCATATCTTGAAAGGGACCAGAATTACCTTTCTCTTAAATCTCAGATGCTGCTTCTTCTTGCTTCATGTACCGGTAGACCCTATCCATCATTTTTTTCATTAGGGATGGTTGTTTCCTTACTAGTTTTTTTGAACAAAGCTCATGGTTTCAAACCGTATGTAAAAGCGACGATTACCATGTTGTTTGATTTCTATGGGGTGTTGAGTGTGGCTTTGTTGAATTTTTGAACGAAGGCATCGATAGATTCATCTTTTCTTTATCTACATCCCAAGATAGCTTGTGTGCCTGCCGTCTACCTTCTTTGTTGTACGAAATGGCCAATGAGTTCTTCTCGTAATTGATTGAAATCACGTATGCTTTCTGCTGGTAAGTTTTTGTACCATAGTCGTGCTGCTCCCGATAGGGTAGTTGGGAAGAAAATACACCAATAGTTTTCATCAAGGTAATAGGTGTCCATCATCCATTAAGAGTTCTCTATATAGTCATCGGGGTCCCCGACCCCATCGTACTTTGTGATCTTAGGTATGTTGGCTCTGTTGGATTAGTGTCTAAGTCCATAACTATATTTGGTATGTACTTGACCCGGTTGTAGCATGGTCCTTTTGGGTTTCCTTCACACTGGTGACTAGACAGGATGACTATTGAGAACAGAGGCTGATTTATTGTTAAGAATAATAAATTGGGGTATAAATATGATTTGCTAATATATTATATGAATAATATATTAATTTGGAATCATATTATTAATTGGTATTTAATCAAAAATTAATTTGGAATTAATTTTGGGATTAAGGGAACTGATTAAAAGTGCAGGGGTTGTTTTGTAATTATTTGATAGCTGATGCTTTGGGACAATGCATCACCTTATTAGACAAGGGCCGAAAATCCTAGAAGGCTCTAGGAGTTTTCATCCAAGGTTAAAGGATAAGGAGTCCATGGACTTGCTTAGGCCCTAAGCTAATGGATTAGGGTTTCCACCCTGAAACCCTAGTTGGCCTCAAGTATAAATAGACCCCTAAGGCATTAGAATTCGGCACCCCTTGGAGAAACCCTAGAAGAGCTGAATTTTCGAGCTTGTTACCCTCCCTTCTCTTTCTCATATTCATCCTCTCACTCAAGTGTGTTTGTGAGCCATTAGAGGTACTACACTTGTGCTACTTGATCTCAAAGAGCTAAGGGAGTTCAAGGAACTAGTTATTATTGCCTTATAACAATAAAATGTATGTATTCTATTCTTGTTTTTTAATTTTGAAAATAATAGATGAATGTTAGGTTTCTTTTTGTGTTCATAAATTTGTATGTCTAATAGTGAAAACATAGATCCAATTAGGGTTGCATGCACACATAGTTGGTAATTTATATTCCTTGATGCTTCTTACTAACGGTGAATTATCTTATCGTAAAACTCATTTGATAGTGTAACGACGTGAAAATTTAAAACAAATTTTCATTTTTCGAACAACATAAAACTCATACAATATTTTCAAATATCATGTTCGTCAAATATCATCATAATAAAACATATCCCAAGATCACAAAATACAATCCTCTGTTAGTTTGTACGGATCATGTCGGTGCCTTCCCGTAATCCTCACTAGTACTTGAAACACATAACACATAACACTGTAAGCGTAAATGCTTAGTGAGTTCCCTAAAATACCACATACAACACATATTAGCCACTCGAGGCGATAACTCTGTTTGTCCCTCTGGTCAATGTATCTCCATGGGACCCTCCAGTCCTATAGCTCTTTGGACCCTTTGGTTCTAATTCTGTGGACCCTCTGGTCCTAACTCTGTGGACCTTCCGGTCCTAACTCTGTAAAGTCTAAATCATACATGGCACAAATCACATAGAAATCACATCATATAAATAGCATACAAATTACTCTATCACATAACTCTAATTACCACTTTAGGTAAAGTATAGTGAGAAGACTCACCTCGTATGAAGTCAGATAAACTCTCGTGCTCGAATACCCCGACCTAGTCTCCTCCTATCAACAGGATAACATCTCTAATCAAAATCTTCTCATGTTCTCATCTCTAATAATGGGTAGAAGACCATTCTACCCCTCTCTTACCTTTCTTGAATCAGCTTGACCAAAACCCCAAGGTCAACTGAAGTCAACTCTAGTCGATTGTCAAACTTGACCAGACTCGTCGAGTGCACATGGGTGACTCGGCGAGTCCAAGCGTGTCCTCTGAATCCTTCTAAGGTCTCACTCGACTCATCGAGTGAACCTTCCACTCGAAGGGTTACCACTGGTCAAGCATTGTGGTGCAACCCCGACTCGACTTGTCGAGTTCCCTTCTGGACTCGGCGAGTTCCTTCCGTGGCAACACTCAAATGACCTTCTGAGGTCAGATCTGTTTCTCTAACCTATAGATCTGACCTTACCATACTCAATAATCACGTAAAGGTCCAATCTTTAAACTCATGCAACGTCCATAATACTTATTTTGGTGAAATAGCTTATAAAATGGCAACCTAGGTTTATATCTACAATGGAACAACATAAAGCAGGATGGTTGGGACTCTCTGGACCTCTCAAGGTCTAGATCTAAGAAGCATTCCACCTTGGGACCTCATATGCTTTGAATCCATGCTAAAGAAGGAGTAAGAAAACCCTAGATTCAAGTAGATCACCATAAACACGAGTTTGAGCATAGATCTATACTCTAGTAGCCTCTTCTGATAAAATGGTAGCAAAGCTCCTTCACCCGTCTAGCTTGCCCTCTTTCGTTCTTTCTTGCAAAATCACACTAGAAATGATGCAAATAGCTTTTTCTCTCACTCACTATGCTCTATGCCTCTGGTTCTCTGAAGGGTAAAGGTGGCCGCCAATGAGGGCCATAAGATCCTTTAAATAGGGCACATACCCGAGGATTTAGGGTTTATGGCCGCATCGCGGACTCATCGAGTCGACTCTCCGACTCGTCAAGTCCTTCATTAAACACATCACCAAGTCGTGATCCTACTCGACGAGTCTAGGTGCTAACTCGTCGAGTCTCTCTTCTTTACATAAAATAAATAATTAAAATATGATACCTGGAATTTCGGATGTTACAGATAGCGGTGTCATTGTTCCCGTGTCGCTCAATATGTGTGTTCGGTGGTTGTTGGGATGTTGGTTGTCCATCTAAGGCAGGTTTCAGGGTGTACAGTTGTTGGTATTAGGGCAGCCAGTAAGCCTGGTAATGTGTAAATACGAAAGGTGGCGGTAATGGTGTGTATGGTTGTATGTTGTGGTTGGCCATCAGGCTTCCAACGAAGTGTTGCTGTAGCAAAGGTGGCAACGACTATATTGTCGCTTCCTTATTTTTTGTTGTAATTTTGGTTGGTTCTCTGGGAGCGCTTGCGCCTGCCATACTCGAGCCACTAACCATTTTCCATTGTGATTGAATCATCCTTCCTGGCTTTCTTCGCTCGTCCTGCCGCCCATTCAGTTATTTCTGTCTTAATAAGTGTGTTTAGTTGGCATGAAGGTGTGATGTGTACTTGTGGTTCAGTGACCTTGGTTGTTAACGTGGTCAGTGTGAATGCGAGGATTAAATTGATTGGGATAAATGGTGTTTAGTTTCTTGGCCTAGTTGATTGTGTTTTTTTCTTGCATAGTTATATACGGATGGCGCCAATGTTGCTACGTAGCTTCTTGGATTCTCATGGTAGTCTCTCTTAGAGCTTTCTCCAATGAGACAGTCCAAGGAGCACGTTTTATGGTATGTGACAAGTATAGGTTAGAAAGCCATACCGAGGTCGGACCCCCGATATTTCTCTCCGATGCCTAAGTTAGAAGTCATGTTTAAAGCTTTAAGTGTATATGAATTGCTTAGAATGTTTTCTCCTTACCTTTCAATGAAGGCTCGTTCTTATAGCAAAGGTTTGGACCAGTTCATGGCTTCTTCTTTTGGGGTTTTCATTAATCTTCAGCCTTCAGGTCATGATGGTGAGCCTCATTTTCTATTAAAATAGTCTTGTTTTTCCCATGTTTCCTGGAGATGCTTTATATGGTATTTACGTGATAGGGTGATTCTTGCTTTAGTGCTCGACACTTAGGTAGATGCTTGTGCTTCGGGCAGGCAAGCCGAGTTGTTCGTCTGGCCTGGTTTTATATGGATTGGTGGCGCTACCCCATTACCTTGTAAATAATAGTTCGTTGTTGGATAAAAAATTAGTCTGAGTTAAGCTTTTGGTAAACTTACACAAGAATTAAAGTTTAATTCCTAAAAGAACAAATATTGTATTTTGTGATTTTTAAGTATTTCACATTTGTTTATGCCTTTCTTTGTTCTCATTTAACATAATTTATTAGAGACGAGTTAAAATGGTCAACTATAGTGGAATAGGTTGCACAACTACAATCTTTTGCAATGTATAATGTGGCAATGGTGTGTCATATGCACGCATGATACTGTCTGTAAGGCCTGTAAGGTGGGGCTAAACGATTAAGTGATTTGAGTTATAATTATTCATTTTATTGAATAATTAAAATCCTCGAATATGATAATTATTCGTTATACCCGTTATAGGTTATATAAATATTTATTTATTGTATACACGTTATGTGGACAAATATTATGAGTATATAATATTTTTAGAAAATCTTGTTATTATTATATCGTCGAGTGATACGTTAACATTTTAAATAAATGATTATTACGATAAACAATTTTAATGGAAGTTGTAGTAGTCGTGATGACGATTCCATGAGTATGAATAACGCCTAAATCTGCTTTCATATGAATAAGTTACGATTTTTCAAAGTTTCGCCTTCAACCTAATACAACAATGTGTGTCATAAAAAGTGAAATGAAGATCGGTTCCTTGTTAGAAAAAACAATCTAAACGAAAGTTGATGTCCTCGTAAATACGAATATGTCAACATAAAGAGCATAAAAAACGGTGTTCGTATAAAGAAGTTATTAATTTCGCAAAGTATTTTACAGTGTAATCCCCATGTATTGTAAAATAAAAATAGAATGTGACTAGCTGACGGAGTCTAAATAAAAGTTTTAGTCCCCGTCAATATTAAATTAAGGATATAAAGAACGTAAAAAACGAAGCTTATATCCAAAAGTTAAGATTTTTCAAAGATTTAGGATTTTACTTTTTAGCGGTGAGGTGGAGGCTCGAGAGTGTGTCACGTGGCTAAGCATTGCAGCTTTCGAGCTTCTAGTCAATTTAGTGGTGAGGTGGAGGCTCGAGAGTGTGTCACGTGTGTCACCCCAAGGCTCGATATTTTCGAGCTTCTAGTCAATTTAGCAAAGCATTGCAGCTTTCGAGATCCCGACGTAAAGCAGTATTCATAGTTGAAGTTCTGCCCGCGACTTTCCAAACTTTTGTTAGAAAACTCTGTAAGTTAAGATGCACTTACTACACTTTAAGTGTAACTTATAATTATATTCATAGTCATTATTATGAACCTGTAACACCCAGAATCTAGAAGACTCGGAAAGGAAAGAAAACCCTAAGTCAAAGGGTCAACTCATCGAGTCTAATGAGGAACTCGACGAGTCAGAGCGGGTTCTGTGTCGCGGATTAAGTGACCAAAATGCGGTGAGTCGGTAGTGGACTCGGTGAGTCTGGTCTGGGTTTAGAAACCCTAATTCTGGGACTTAGTGCCATATTTAAGCATCTTATTCTCTTCCCTAGGGTTCATTACAACCTCTCTCGTCCAAAACCCCAAAACCCTAGCCACCCAACTTCATTCTTGAGCTTTTGGTGAAGATTAAGGTCCATTGGAGTGGATTTTGAAGGTTTGGAAGAAAGGAGCAAGGAAGGAAGAGTAGATCCAACCTCTATATCGACTTGGAAACTATGACGAGGTAAAAAGTCTAGACCTTGAGTTTTCAATTGATAGATCCCCTTTCTAGCTTGCCTTTTTGTCACATTTGGATCATTTACAAGGTTAATCCGAGTATTAAACCCTTGAGGATGGATTTGGATAACAGATCTGGACACTCTTAAGCTTTAGGAGCTCAGAGTTGCTGGCTTTATCCAGCTAAGATCCCATTTCATGACCTAGACCTTCTTTCTAGCTTGGATTAAGAGTCTTAGCTTCATAACACCTTGCATGCACGTAAAGTTAGCAAATTTACATGCTATGCTAGCATAAGGAGTTCAGATCTATGAGTTTGAGGTGTTGGAATGAACTAGAATCGGCAGAATACAATTTTCATAAGATGAACTTGGCGAGTCAATTCATGGACTCGACGAGTCGGGTTGCAAATCCAAACCCTTCTGTTTATGAGTCGGATCAGTGTGTGGGGTTAGAGAAGGACTCAGCCAGCCTGTGTCCGTAATGGACATGAAGATCATGGTACTCAACGAGTTCAAGGAGGAACTCGGCGAGTCCAATGCAATCTCCTTAGCTTATGAAGATGGTCTCGACGGGTTGTAGAACAACTCGGCTAGTCGGTTGAGGATGCTCCCAAATGTTTAGTTGAAGGAGAACCCATCTAGTTGTTGCTAGGCTTTATGAGTAGAGTCGAGGTTGTTTTGGGATTTGAGGAGCATGGACTCGACGAGTTAGTAGAACAACTCGGCGTGTCGAGTCAACTGGAAGTTGACTCTAACCATTGACTTTGACCTTGAGAAAGGCCTTGACTAGAGTTGACCTATTTGACTTCTGGAGGATAGTTAGGCTAATTGTTATTATTGTTATTGGTAGCTCGGGGAGCTAGAGGATCAACGGTTCAGAGAGTTGTCGGATAGCAGCCAGAGGGTTATCAGCAGCTTTAGCAGTTTGATGTGAGCCTACTCACTGTTTGTATGGGTCTACAGCCACAATGCAGGACCATTTAGTTTATGTATGAAAGGAAGACCAGGGGGTTAGCCCTAGGCATTACGCATGAAAGACCAGAGACGGCTCCTGGCACACAATATGTTATTATGTATGGCAGGAAGACCCGGGGGTTAGCCTTAGGCAATATGTATGAAAGACCAGGAGGTGGCTCCTGGCGTACTGTATGCTATTATGTACGAAAGACCAGGAGGTGGCTCCTGGCGCACTGTATGCTATTATGCATGAAAGACCGGGAGGTGGCTCCTGGCACATTATATGCTGAGTTGCCTAATAGAGTAGTATGTATAGTTATCTTGGCGATGCTTGCATGGAAGACCAGGGGGTGACCCTTGGCACTTGTCTGTAAGACCGAGGGAGTGGCCCCAGGCTTGACCAGGAAGACCACGTGTGGCCCGTGGCATAATCGCAAGACTATGTTTGGCACATAGCACCTTAGCAAGACTATGTTTGGCACATAGCACCTTACTTGATTATGGATATGTTGGTTATGTATGGCTCTTGGTTATGTATGGCATGTATGGACTAGTTGGTATGCATGGTATGTGGTATCTGGGGAACTCGCTTAGCTTTGTGCTTACAGTTTTCAGTTTTGGTTTCAGGTACCTTGTTTTCAAAGAAAAGAGTCGGCTCGATTGCAACGCATCACACTATGATTTCCGCACATGAATCTTTGGGATTACACTCTGATATGGTTTTCTGATAATATGTTTTGATTATTGACACTTTGGGTTGACATGAGATATTATTATGAATGTTTTTATATTGTTGGTTTTATATAATAACTCAATTAAAACGAAATTTTTGGTCTTGAATTTTAGGATGTTACAGAACCTATAATTAAGATTTGTCTTTAATTCCTGTCATGATACTGATCGATCTACTTATGACAGTGATGTCTAGGTTAGATCTAGTGAGGTGTTTAAAGTTGATTTTTTAAATAGTATACTCTGTATACTAAATGGATCTTATCTCTGATATGATCTTACCTGGGTATTTCTTATATGATAGAATTCGGTATTTCTTGTGATTATTGAATAATCCGAAAATAATTGATATAACTTTATAAATATGAACAAATACTAAAGTGTAGTAATATTCATATTTATGTTGTTTAAAAATGAAAAGCTGAAGTGTTAGTCGAAGAGCTAACTTTCTTGTGGATCTTCCACCTTCATCAAGTGAGTGCATATTTACTCTCATGAGCATGCTTTAATATAAGTATTGAATACTTAAAGAATTAAATATATATTGAAAGTGTGTTATTTGTATTCTATGTTGATAATATAGTTTATATATGATACATGTTAACTTTAAATACTATATAACATTATGTGCGATCAAGATACAATTAAATAAGTGCTAAAAGTATTTCTGGTTATACAACGTGACAATCGTATTACAAGCATTATTACTTAAAAGGTTTAAGGTATAGAGAATACTTAAGGATGGAAAGTGTAACACCCCGGTTATTAAATAAATAAAATAGATAAACTAATATGTATAGTAGCCTTAAAATCCATAATATTTTAGTGGGGTGTTGGTTTCGGGATCCAAATGTTATAAATTGGATTATTCGGGGATTAAAGTGTAATTTCAGAATTTATTTTGTAAAGATTTTTAGAAGTCAAGGGGTGTTTGGTAAGTATTGAACTTAATTTGAAAGGATTTATGGAAGCAGGGGCTAAAAAGTAAATTTTAGACCTAAGTTGAAAAGGAATTGTAGGGGTAGGGGATGCTTGGTAAAATTTCGGACTTGATTTGTAAGGAATTTCAAAAGGCAGGAATTAAATGGTAGTAATTGCAACTAGTTTGTAAAGATTCTTATGGGGAGGGTTGGAAGTGTAAAGATGAAACAAGATTTAAAGGTTACAGGTATAACCCGCCACCCTCTCATGCAACCCTCATATATATTGTATCAAACCCAAACCCTAACCCTATATTTCATCCAGCCGCCATGTGAGACTCCAGTTGCCAACCACGTCCCTCCATCTGCCTATTCGCTGCCTCCCTGTTTGTTGAAGCCGTAAAACGCTGAAGGAGCACGGGAACATCTAGTCGTCTCACTACTGAAAATGTCGTGGATTGCGAAGCTCGAGCCATCGCTATGAACAAGAGAGAGATCGGTTGGACTGCAACCGTTGATAATGCAACCCCCCAGCTCCACCGCAACCGATGTGGTTCGTCGTTGCCGTTGGAAATGGCTATCAGCTGCCATTTCAACTTGTTCCAGCTCCACCTGCTTCCTAGTCGATGGATTAGAGCGGTGGTCTCATATCGGGGATGGATATATGTTATTATTGAGGCCGTAAACCACCAGCCATCGTTGTTGCGCCACCGTTGCTGCTGTTTCATCGGTCCTTTCGGCGCGCCACCGTCTGCTACCACCTTTTGTCACCACCAGCCACCGTTGAAGGTGGTTGTGTGTGTGTTTTACTATCTGTTTAGGTATGTGTGTATGTGTGTGTGGTTATATTTCCATTGTTAGTGTGTGTTGTGCATGTTTTGTCTAGCCGGAAAATCATGAAAGCGACCACCACCACCGTGAGGAGGTGGCTGCCCCCATGTACCACCGCCGACCACCATAAGGGAGGATGTGTGTGTGTGCATTTGTTATAGTGTGTGTGTTTATTTTAGGGTATTGCATTGTAAAATTGTAATTGGTGATGAAATAATAAAAAGAAACTCATAACCACCACCATGAGGTGGTGGCCGCCGCCGTGAACCGCCGTTGACCACCACTACCCAAGGTGGTAGTGGGTGATACCCAACTAGTGAAACCTGAATGCACCTAGTGAAACCCTAATAGGCCTAATGAAACCCTAATGGATGTAAGGACTAAGCTTTTAGGCCTATTGGGTTGGGATTGGATTGGAAACCCTAATTAGGGTTTAGAAAACCCTAATTTTGGAATCATTGGCTTGGACTTATCGGGACCTGAATTTTGGGCCATTGGAATTGGATTATGTATTAAGCCCGACCACACCATATGATTTGTCTAGTAGAGTGATGGACTTAATGGATTAAGTCCTTAATGGGTTAAGTGAGAAACACTTAACCCTAATCGTTATTTTATGTGAAAACCCTAATTTCACTTGGGCCTTAAGTTGGGCCTTGATGATTGAGATATTGGTGGGCCATACAAGAATAATCATATGGACTAGAATATGTAGATGAGCTTTAGGGTAAGGCCCATATGTGAGGTTCGAGCCCAATTTGGAAATCTGGGCCATAGATGGGCCATAATTTGGCCTTTATGATTATGAGATATTGGGTCATCAGAAATACCAAATGTTTGGACTGGACTAAATGGTTGGGCCTTAGAATAAGGTCATGTAAAGGTTGTTGGATTAGTGTCTAAGTCCATAACTATAATTGGTATATACTTGACCCAACCCGGAATGGTCCATTTGGGTTGCATGGCATCATGCATTTGGATAGACTAAAATGAGAGAAATTACACTTAAGGTTTATTAATATATTATAATTTCTAATATATTAATAATATTATTTAATTAGTATTGATTAAGAATTAATCTAGAATTAAGTGATCAAAAGAAGAATAATTAAATATATGGGTTGATTGTGTAAATCATCCATACTTGTATAGTGGGCTAAGACTCCATGGATTATCAAGTTGGGCTAAAACCCATAGGATACTCCATGGTGTATTTGAACCCATGGATCCAAGGAAATGGAAAGCCATGAGAATTAGGGTTTACCCTAATTGTAACAACTATATAAGCATCATATTCTTGTGCTAAAATCGACCACTATGTGTGTATGTAGAGGGCAAGCCGATTTCATGAAGTGTGCATTTTCTCTCAAGTTATTCCATGTGCATTTGGTGTTGTGTGAACCATTTGAGGTCTCATATTTGGGGCACTAGGCTCTTGAGCTCCATGGAATCAAGCACCAACAAAGAGGTATGTAATCCTACTAGTTTTATATTACTTGTACTTCATAATATGCTAGTTAGGATAATACCTTGGAAAAATTGATATTTGCATGTATAATAGAGAAAACATAGATCCAAGGTATTTAGGGTTGCATGTACACCATAGGAGTGTTAGAATTCTCATAACATAACAGTGGTATCAGAGCCTAGGCTTGTTTTCACTTATACTTGATACAAACTGCTTAAAAATCGAAGTTTTGTGCGGTCTGGACAAGGGACTCGACGAGTCCAAGGCAAAGTTCATCCAACTCGCCGAGTTGGTTCATGCACTCGACGAGTTGGACCCCCAAACATCATATCTTCGAGTTTTGGTGCTGGAATTGGTCTAGAATCATTACCTTTGAATGTTTTGGACTTATAAAACCTGTTTTTAATGTGATAATGATTATGTTAAACCAATTTCAATGATATAATCAAAGTTTCAAGTTTGTATATGTTTATGTAAATCTTGAAAAATTGTTGATTATGAATGTTCATTCTTGTGAGTTTTAGTTAGATCATAGGAATTATGTGCAAATTGTTTTGTTAGTATAATTCTTGATTTTAATGAAATTGTATGGACTCCATAGCTTGTCCTCAAGTTATGGATTACCAAAAGTTTTTTGTGTTACCTTGTTTATGAGTTGATTTAGATTAATAAAAAAATTTATGTGTTAGTTGTTTTCAATCCATATTGATCTAAAAAAAAGTTCATAAAATATGTTTTTGTAACTTGTCTTCAAGTTATATGAAAAGTAATATTTATGAATCTTAAAATTCTTATTGCCAAAGGTTACACAAAATGAAGATTCTTGTTCATTAAATTGTTTTATGACTCCATAACTTGTCCTCAAGTTATGGAAGTTAAGAGTCACTTCTTTAAAAGTGTTATTAAAGAATAAGGAGTTACATAAAATGAAGAGTCTTCATTTTAATGTACATTAAACTCATAAGTTATGAATATGAAAGGTTTTGAATAGTTTTAAAATTTGCCCTCAAGTTTTGGAATTTGTAAAGTCTCACACACATTAATGCTTTAATTCCAAACTCTAGAATTTTAAAAGTTAAAATTCAAACTTTATGAACTTTATTAAATTAATTAAAGTGTTTAATAAAAGGAGTTAATAGTTCCATAATGATATGGTTTAAGTTTAATTAAATTAAGAGTATAGTTTAATTAATAAGATTAAACCACCAAGTATTTTAAATGTGTAAAATACACCCTTATACTATTATAATATTAAAAGTTAATACCTATATATATGTATAAGAGTAAAGTCAATTTTACCGTTAGTAGGCCTCATTCACGAAGCCAGTCTCTAAGGGGGGTATAAGGTTATTGCCTATAAAATGGTAGTTTAATGGGTGTCCACTCTCACCCACTACTTCCTTGACTGGTGGAGGGTCATTAGCCGAATGGGTAGGATTGGACTATAATTCTCCATTCATTAAAAGTATAATGATAAATACTAAGTAACTAAACACTTATAAATTCTCAATCTTAGTTACTTAGGAAAATGTGAAAAGGTGCTAACCCATGAAATTGCACTTTGCACCTTGTTAAGTCGTTAGTGGAGCGTGTATGGTTAACCAGCATACTAACCTGGGACTGGCCAAGGGTGGCAAAGAGTAACTTAAATTTATCGTAGATCGGTGGAGAGTGTGTGGTTAATCGGCACATCGATTAGGTGATAAATATTAAGGGTACCAAGTATATTTGCATGGTTATTCACACCTTGTTTGTGATCCTCGGCATCCCAGTCACAAACTTGAGAGGGCACAATCGAGATTCAAACATGCCATTGAAAGTTCAATGTATCTCAAAAGATCTAGGAGTTTCAAATCCAATGAAAACTTAATTATATTTCGTTTTTCATGGTGGAAATTGGTATATCGTCATTTACCTACCTTCAACTATTTTATAACTCGGATTACGGCATCCCTCTTCCAGTTATAAGTAGGTTGTTGGGGTCCTAGCCTTAATATTTCATATTGGGTGTTATATTAAGGACTTTAAATCAACTAACTTGAATTTCTCCCTTATAGATATCTCCTTTAGACAACTATGGTCTTCCCAAATCTGTAGGAACAAGCTTCCTAATGAAGATGATACTCGAAATGGAAATCAAGGTGAAAGATCAATCCCTTTGTTGTGCATTAGTGGGACTGGAAATCATACTTCACTTCTTCCACCTCCTCCAATAAATCTCCCTATCCCACAAGTTTCAAGACTTTTTAAGTTCTAAGTCACTCAATCCCTATTGGCAAGAAAAGTTTATATGTGCTTACATCTTAGATGTTAAGTCACATATCGACAAGCCGGGAGATTCGGATGTCAAAGTCTCGAGGTAGCTGACTGTTGACTTGTTTCTTCAGCCACTCCCTGATGACAGATCACGACATAACCCTTAATGATCTTACCTATTTGCTTGATGATGCTGAATCAACAATGATTTGGAGCATTGGTAAAGCAAATTAGATTGGAAGATCTACTTCCCAAACCTATTTGGACATTGACAATGGTGACATTGGAAGTCTAGAAAAACTTTCTCTTCCAATTGAGAGGGATCATCCATGGTCAAGTCGTTTGGCCTAATGGTGAGGAGAAAGTCTAAGGCTGTGATAGTCCCGTATACCATTTCCAAAGAGTCCATATATTTCTTTTTCCAATAAAAGGGACATTGGTTACGAAGTTGCCCAATTTACCTAAAATTTCATAAGGAAGGTAAAGTCAAAAAGTTTGACTTTGCTTTGGGTAAACTCCATTATCTAACTCTATTAAGTGTCTTTTTTAGATTCGTAATACAAGATGTAATGTAATTACATTTTGATGTTTTGGAAGAATCAAAGGAAGCTTAAAGTATGATTATGCTGATTCTGATCGCGAAGATGGATTTCGATCGCATGGTCCGATGATCAGAATTTTGAGCTGTTGCGTAAGAGTTATGATATATATTGCTTAGGAATAGACAACAAAATGTTTTCATATGTATTTGCATTATAAGGATAAGTTTTTCCGCAAGTTTTTAAATAAAAGAAAATTTTTGTTTTATTTATTTTAAGTATCCTTACAATGGTATTTGTGAAAAAAAAATGTTGTTCATATGTTTCCATTGATAAGCAATATTGGTAAATGGATTTGATTCTTTCATTTATTGTAGTGTCACAATTTACCAAATAAGGAAAGATTCGCATCACCCAAGGTTCAGTTGGATAGAAACTTGGAATCATGCAACTTGTATTGTATGATGAATGAGAAATTTTCATCTATGCGAAATTAAGATTAATTCCTTGTTCACATGTATATGTGAGTCAAGTGAAGGACAAAGGGACCGGGTACACTTGGCTGTGCGCTGATAAGGGTCACCACAAAGTTCAATACGATTATTCGTTATGCTTTACTAAAGTTTAGTAAATATGGTTATGCTTACAAGTTTAAGTGTAATTCTGAAACATTGGAAAAGTTTCAATGTATGGCAGAACAGATAAGAAGGATCAAATAAGGCAGAAAGATAAAAGTTTCTCCAATCTAAAGAGATGGGAGAGTACTTGAGTATCTTGTTTTATGACTATCTTAGTGATTATAAAACCATATCACAATTGATTCTCTAAGGAAACCTTATTGCATTTGTTTGACTAAGGAGAGGAATCATGAATTGTTGAAATGGTTAAATCAAAAGATAAATCATACTTCGTTCCAAATCAAATCTTAGAGTCATACTCCAAGATTGAGCCTTGAGTGACATAGTCTTAAGAAAGGTTTAAAACACTTTTCAAATGTAGAGTAAAATGTTTCTTACTCTTGTACATTTGAAATTGGTAAATTGTGATATTTTGGATAAAATAAAGACCAATTAAGGCCAATTGTGTGAAGTATTTGTCTTGATAAGAATCCACACCAACTCTTGAATATATGTTTTGTCAAGGAATGGTTCTTGACAAAGAGAGTCTTATATGTCAAGAGGACAGTGGATTCTAAAAGATCCTGAAATAATTTCAAGAACTAATCAAGAGTATTGTTAATCACTAGCCCACGTCCTTCAGTCCATATGTGTTTGGATTTGCCACTAACCTTGTCTTTTGATTATGGTTACGACAAATTAACATGGATAGGAACACTTACACCACATAAAATTGAAGTGTCATAAGGTTTCTTTCCGATTCATGAAAATGATGGTGAGGAAACTCTTTCACTAAGTAGATTTTAAGTAGATAGCAATTGTGATATTTGCATTCTCAAAGTCATTAGTGGAGCGCATGTGGTTAACCGGCACACTAGCATGAACTTGTGAGAAATGGCAAAGGTCTAAACAATTGAGAATATGATTACGACATCTCTTTTCATAGTTCTGAAACTGTTTAGACACACATGTGTGCTATCTAAGGAAAGGTGTATGATTTTGATAAAGTCTTATCAAAGCATCTCGTATCAAAAATCTGAACTTTCGTAAGAAAGTTAATGAAGTATTGTTTTTTCTAGAAGTCCAGCTGATTTTTGAGTACATGTCAAAGTTAGTGGGAGCATAAGTGTTATGCTAGTAAGGTAATAATCATTATGCTACTGGGAGCATGATGATTATGTTGCAAGTTAGCAATGTTAGTTATAGAAAACAAAAGTTTCAATTCATTTTGAAAAGTTGTTTTCCTATAATTAAAGGAGAGGGTTTTATACTTCATTCCAATTCTACAAGCTTAGATTGAGATTTTAATCAACTTTAGTCAAGGATATATATGAATGTTAGGTTGGAATGGTTCAATATAAGGAAATTATATATATGTTGCATTCTCAAAATTCGATTATGATTACGACATACCTCTTCATAGTTCGAACTGTGAGAACATGGAATAGGAAAAATTTATAGCATAAATCATGTCCCATATGATTTGGGTATAGGTTTGATTACATGTGCTATAATATTTATCCATTATAAATTTTCCAAATGCCTAGGACATTAGGAGGGAAAAGGAATAGAACTGGATATGACTAAAATGATTAAGAAATTGTCGAGGACAATCTGAGGTTTACCAAAGATTGGTTGCTCATGGATAATTGGAAGTATATAGTTAGGACCATATTAACATATTCTGAAAAGAGGCAACTCTTATTTAGAAGTGATAGTTAAAATGGTAATGTGGAATTGTTTCCATAGGTGGAAGTTATTCTTTGAATTTGTGTAAGATTAGAAAACTTAATGCAAAGAAGGATGTTCAAAGGAATGCACTTTGAATTTAAGATTTCATTTCCATGGGATTGCTTTCCATTGGAGTACTCTGTAATGTCTGTTGCCAAGTCTTTGTGACTTTGTGCATATTCATTACAAGGGGATCATTGCATATAAGTTTAGAATCTAACAGATTATAGTAAATGGCAAGAGTTTGGTATTCATACATTTACAATAAGGATTGGAATTGTGAAATAAGCATCATTGAAATGTTGTCAATCGATCTGTTTCACAAAGAGATGACCATATGTAACCATAGTGTGCATACTTGGAGTATGGCATATCTATTGTTTAGACAAACATAGTGTGCATGCTCGGAGCATAGCATCACTACTATTTTAATTCAAGTATTAAGTTGATTAATCGAAACATGAATAATGAGTAATCCATATGGCGCTTAGATAAAAGATGTTTTATATACACTCAAAGTGTTGAGGCCATACAAGATTAGTATTATTTTTGTGTTTCACTTTGCATGTTTTGACTTCCAGAATAACTAGGTCATTCTTCCCGAATGACTAACTTATTCAAACCATCCACAGTCGGACATATGTTGGAAGTAGATATGAATCAAGACTGTTATGAATCTGGCTTGTAAGATTTGTCTAATGTGTATTAGACATAGCAATGGTTGCTACAACATTCATGAGTACTCATAAATTATGAGTATTGGATTCAAACCACGCTCATTTGACTCACTTCATGGATTTTATCACGAGTGATCATGAGACGATAATATATTATATTCTTTAAACCTAGATATATGAGTTGTTTACTATGAGTTGGTTATACATTGATTGCACGAAAACGCATTGGTAACTCGATGTTATAAAACATGCCTTTGTGTATGATTCAACAAGTAGTTAGTACAAGCATATGAGTCGAAGTTTATCCATTCCTTTTACCCTTAATGGGATAAAAGCGATATATGTGGGCCCCTCAATGATTTAGTTATGGCACCCCTAAGTGCTTGGCCAAGCTTGGACTGATTTGATTTGTTCAATTAGTTGGTTATCATAAATTGGAAATCGGGAAAAGATAAATGGACAGAGAGAATGATTGTAATCCATGTCTTAGTCCATATAATATCTAGAATGGAGGAATATATGATCACTTATCTAATGGATGCGTCAATGATTTGTTCAGAGTTCGGCAGCAGCTTTTAAGAGCTACGATTGCTGGTGAGGTTGTAAAGGCGTACTTGCAATAATACTTATCAGACTTATCCAAGAGTATCCTATGGGTTTTAGCCCAAGTATGGATGATTTACACAATCAACCCATATATTTAATTAGTCTTTTTTTGATCACTTAATTCTAGATTAATTCTTGATCAATACTAATTAAATAATCTTATTAATATATTAGAACTTATAATATATTAATAAACCTTAATTGTTATTTCTCTCATTTTAGTCTATCCAAATGCATGATGCCATGCAAGCCAAATGGACCATCCCGGGTCGGGTCAAGTATATACCAATTATACTTGACCCGAACCGACATGGTCAATTTGGGTTGCATGGCATCATGCATTTGGATAGACTAAAATGAGAGAAATAACACTTAAGGTTTATTAATATATTATAAGTCATAATATCCATGGATTATCAAGTTGGGCTAAAACCCATAGGATACTGCATGGATGCTCCATGGTATATTTGAACCCATGGATCCAAGGAAATGGAAAGCCATGACAATTAGGGTTTACCCTAATTGTAACAACTATATAAGCATCATATTCTTGTACAAAAATCGGCCACTATGTGTGTATGTAGAGGGCAAGCCGATTTCATGAAGTGTTTATTTTCTCTCAAGTTATTCCATGTGAATTTGGTGTTGTGTGAACCATTTGAGGTGTCACATTTGGGGCACTAGGCTCTTGAGCTCCATGGAATCAAGCACCAACAAATAGGTATGTAATCCTACTAATTTTATATTACTTGTACTTCATAATATGCTAGCTAGGATAATACCTTGGAAAATTGATATATGCATGTATAATAGAGAAAACATAGATCCAAGGTATTTAGGGTTGCATGTACACCATAGGAGTGTTAGAATGCTCATAACCCAACAAAGGTCTGGGCTGAATTTGGAAAATTGGGCTATATGTTGGGCTTTGACTCATAGTTGAGTTTTGGGCCTTTGGATTGGGCCTTGGGCTTGATTCAAGCTAAGTTGGGGGGTAAAGTAGCCTTTTTCCCCAAACATGGACTTATGGATATAGATTGGTGTTATTTTGATGATAGACAGTTTGAGAACCTGCCATCCGGTAGCTAGAGTTTTGTCTACGGGACTTCAGCAGTGTGAGGTGAGTTACCTTCTAGTAGATGTGGGTCTAAGGCTACAATGTCGACCCACTAGTAGAGTTGTTTGATAGATGATTGTCTTTCTGATAATCATATAGGTTTGCTACTACCTGATATGTTTATGTGCTAGCATGATATGATGTTATGTGATAGTAGGTAGTAGGGGGAATAGTCCCTGAGTACAGTTGAAAGGACCGAAGGGTAGGTCGGGCACCCCAGATATGTTTGATAGTATGTTTTTGTTATGTTGTTATGTGGTAGTGGTAGGGGTTAAATAGTCCTTGTAGCCGGTTACGATAAACCGGATGATAGGTCAGGCACCCCAGAATTGCTTGACATGGGTAGACCTGATGGGTCTTGAGCATTCTAACACTTCCTAAGTGTACATTCAACCCTAATAACCTTGGATCTATGTTTGTTTAATTATCATCCAAAGTTGGATTCCAAGGTTATATTCCTATCTAGCATACATGGGGAACAACATTTAACTTGAATGGAAGATAGAATAACTTACCTTGTTGTTGCTTATGATCCTTGAAACCTTGTGAGCCTAGCACCCCAAGTGTGATGCCTCAAATGCTTCACACAACACCAAATGCAAAGGAGTAAACTTTGAGAGAATCTTACACTTGCAAAAATCGGCCTAGCCCTCACTAGTTCATGTGTGTATCCGATTTTGGTGGAGAACATGTTCTTTATATAGTGTTGATACATCTAGGGTTACACCACGTAAACCCTAATGTGTCATGACTCTTCATTTTCATGACCCATGGGTTTGTACTCCCATGGAGCATCCTATGGATGGAACCCAACTTGATAATCCATGGAGCCTCTTAGCCCACTATACAAGTTATGGATGATTTACATAATCAACCCGTATATTTAGTTAGTTATCTTTTGATCACTTAATTAATTCTTGATCAAACTAATTAAATAATATTATTAATATATTAGAACTCATAATATATTAATAAACCGCAAGTGTTATTTCTCTCATTTAGTCTATCCAATTGCATGGTGCCATGCAACCCAAATGGACCATGCTGGGTCGGGTCAAGTACATACTAGAAATAGTTATGGACTTAGACACCTTATCCAACAGTCTCCCACTTGGATAAGTCTAATAACTATAACTACAAGTATGACTTCAGGAACCGATCAACAATCGTAGCTCTTTCAAGGTTTCTCGGAACTGAGAAGATGATGATACTCCATTTAAGATAAGTGATCATATAATCCTCCGTTCGAGATATCAGTCAGAAAAATACATGGAACAATGTCTTACTTATTGTCCAGCAGTTTGTTTCCTGATTTCCGATTTTTTTGGAAAAGAACTTAATTGAACACATCAACTTATTTCTGACCGAGCCCGGTACATAGGTCAAAACAAAATCATCGAGGGGCCCAGATATCAGCTTCTAATCCAAGAAGGAACAGGTAAACTTCGACTCATATGTTTGTTCTACCACTCATTGAATTATACACAAGAGAACGTTTTATAACATCGAGTTACCAATGCGTTTTCGTACAATCAATGCATAACCAACTCATAAGTAACAAATCATATCTCTAGGTTTGAAAACTTATATGATATTACCGTCTCACGATCACTAGAGATAAATTCCATGAAGCGACTCTAGTGAAGGTGGGTTGAGTCCAATGCTCATACCTTATAAGCACTCATGATTGTTTTAGCCATGTCGAACACCTTAGACCTCTGCAACCAATCATGACAGTCTTGATTCATACCTACTTCCGCCATATGACCGACTGTGGAGGTTCGAATAATATGATATACCAAACATAATTATTCTGGAAGTCAAAACATGCAAAAGAAATATAGTAAACGATTGACAAGAGATAGCAACACTTTACTCATAAATAAAACACCTTTTATTCATCATCTAATGTCAATTACACTTTACAAATTTCAAGGTTATCTAACTACTAAATCTAATATCATCCTTCAGCCCTATGCTCCGAGCATGTTGGAGATGCTTAACCCGAGTCAATCCCTTCGTGAGGGGATCTGCTGGATTCTCATCTGATGATACCCTCTTTGCCAGGAGGAGTCCTTCTTCTATTCGATGTCTGATGAAATGGTATTTTCTATCGATGTGTTTGGATCTCCCTGTTGGGTTTTGAGCAATCTAACACTTCCTAAGTGTGCATGCAACCCTAATAAACCTTGGATCTATGTTTGTCTAAATACATGCAAAATAATAAAATTTCCAAGGTTTATAACCTATCTAACATGGCATGGGGAACATTTCAACATAAAAGAGTTAGAAGAGATTACATACCTTTTGGTGAGTTTGGTTCTAAGGAGTTTGAGGGCCAAGCACCAATAGTGTGAATGCCTCAAATGGAATCACAAAACACCACAAACTCTTGGAAAACTTTGAGAGAGTATACACACTTGTATAAAATCGGCCACACACAAGCACACACACACACACACACACTAGTTCACTAGTTTCCTTTTAGGCTCCATTTCATGCTCCATAAGCATGCTTATATAGTGTGCATGGTTAGGGTGAAACCCTAATAACCCATGTCTTTTCCTTTCCAAGGATCCATGGGTTAAAAGCTCCATGGATCATCCATGGACTTCCACATAAGCCTAGCCCATTAACAAATGAGTATTAGCCCACACTATATAAAACAAATAGCCCATAATCTAATTAGTCTTCCTTTTAATCTCTAAATTAATTCATAATTAATTTAAGACTAAAACTAATTAAATAACGTAACTTCATATATTATAACTCATAATATATTAATAAACATATGTGTATAACTCTCATAAAATTATCCATAATAGTTTGGATGAGATGCAACCCAAATGGAGCATGCCGGTCGGGTCAAGTATATACCAAATAAGTTATGGACTTAGACACCTTATCCAACACTCCCGTGATCCTTTGGTTCCTTGGCTAAGGCAATAGCACTTTAACTATCACAAAAAATTTCCATTGGCTCCTTAATAGCTGGTACAACTCCAAGGTCTCCAATGAAGTTCTTCAGCCATATTGCCTCCTCTGCTGCCTCGCTAGCTGCTATATACTCTGATTCGCAAGTTGAATCAGCCAATGTCTCTTGCTTGGAACTCTTCCAAGAAATTGCTCGTCCATTTAGGGTAAAGAAATAGCCTGACTGAGAGCGGAAATTATCCATATCAGTCTGAAATCTAGCATCACTATACCCTACAAATCTCAAGTCTTCACTCCCACCGAGGGTAAGAACCCAGTCCTTAGTCCTCCGTAGGTACTTAAGGATATTCTTTACCGCAGTCCAGTGTGCCTTGCCAGGGTTCCCCTAATACCTGCTAACCATGCTCAAGGCAAAGGCTACATCAGGTCGAGTACACATCATAGCATACAAGATCGATCCTACAGCCGAAGCATAAGGTATCCGACTCATTTCTGCTATCCCAGCCTCAGTGCTAGGGCTTTGTGTCTAACTCAATCTAGCGTTACTCTAGATGGGTAACTCTCCTTTCTTGGAATCCTGCATACTGAATCTCTTCAGTACCTTATCCAAGTAGGTACTCTGACTAAGTCCAATTAGTCGTTTACTCCGGTCTCTCAAGATCCTTATCCCTAGAATATAGGCATCTTCTCCTAGGTCCTTCATACAGAAACACTTCCCAAGCCAGGACTAAACTTCCTGCATTGTTGGGATGTCATTTATTATGAGTAGTGTGTCATCCACATACAATACCAAAAAGCTAACTATACTCCCACTAGCCTTGACATATACACAAGATTCATCTTCACTCCTAGAAAAGCCAAACTCTTTGACTTTCTCATCAAAGCAAAGATTCCATCTGTGAGATGCTTGTTTTAACCCATAAATGGATTTCTCAAGCTTACACACTCTATTAGGGTACTCTGTATTAACAAAACCCTCTGGCTGACTCATGTAAACATCCTCAGCCAACTTTCCATTAAGGAAAGTAGTTTTGACATCCATTTGCCAAATTTCATAGTCATGAAATGCAGCTATGGCTAACAAAACCCTAATAGACTTAATCTTGGCCACTGGAGAAAAGGTCTCATTATAATCAACTCCCGGAGTTTGTGAGAAACCCTTTGCAACCAGTTGTGCCTTATAAGTGTGTATATTACCATCCATGTCGGTGTTCTTCTTGAAGATCCATTTGCACCCTATAGTCTTACGACCTGGTACATTCTCAACCAAGTTCCAAACTTGATTGTCATACATGGACTGTATCTCGCTGTCCATTGCCTCTTTCCACTTGGCTGACTCAGGGCCTGCCATTGCTTCCGCGTAATTGTTAGGTTCATCCATACATATTAGTATCTCATCACTGATAAGTGTATCAAATTCCGTAGTAATATGGAATCCATAGTAATGCTCAGGTGCATTCCTAACCCTTGTGGAACGCCTCAGAGGTAAAGACTTGTCAATTGGCTCAACATGAGTTTCCTCCTCAAGTTAAGTGTTAGGGTTTGAAGTTCCTTCACCGCTTGACTCTTGAATTTCTTCAAGGTCAACTTGCCTCCCACTGTTTCCTTGGCTTATGAATTCTCTCTCTATCGAAAGAATGCCCTCCTAACTACAAAGACCACATTTTCACTAGGTCTGTAGAAGAGGTAACCAAAGGATTGTTGTGGGTAGCTGATGAAAATACACCTCTCGCTTCGAGGTTCGAGCTCATCATGAATCTCGCATCTCACGAAAGCCTCGCAACCCCAAATCTTGATGTGGTCTAGTTTTGGTACTTTACCAGTCCACATCTCATGAGGAGTTTTGGCAACTTTCTTTGTAGGGACCGGATTAAGGATATGGGCGGCAGTCTCTAAGGCATACCCCCAAAATGAGATTGGTAGCGAAGCTCGACTCATCATTGAACGCACCATGTTCAACAAGGTCCGATTATGCCTCTCAGATACACCATTCAACTGTGGTATCCTGGGAGGTGTCAATTGTGATACAATCCCACATTCCTTAAGATAGTCGAGGAACTTTGAACTAAGATACTCACCACCTCGATCGGATCGAAGCATCTTAATGTTACTGCCCAATTGATTCTCGACTTCCTGTTTAAACTCTTTAAACCTTTCGAAAGTCTCTAACTTATGCTTGATTAAGTAGACATATCCATATCTACTATAATCATCAATAAAAGTCAAATAATAACGATTAGCATCCCTTGTGGCATGTTTGAAGGGCCCACACACATCCGTGTGTACAAGATCCAACAAACCTTCACCTCTCTCACAAGAACCTATGAAGGGTGACTTTGTCATTTTTCCAAGTAAGCATGATTCGCAACTATCATCTGACTTTAGGTCAAATGACTCCAAGACTCCATACTTTTGGAGTTGGCCTATGCGTTTCTTGCTTATATGTCCAAGATGACAATGCCATAATGATGCTTTATCCAAGTTATTATCATTAACAGAATCAATACACAAAACATTATTTCCTAAGTTATCTACCACAGATACAGTTTCATACACACCATCAGAAGGTAATGCTTTAAAATAAAGAACATTATTAAAGAAAGCATTAATCGAACCAACTTCATTATCAAATGAAAAGGTGAAACCTTGTTTATACAATGCATGAAAGGAAATAATATATCTTGCCATTTCTGGCGAATAACAACATTTATTCAAATCTAAATTAAACCCACTAGTTAGTGATAAAGTATGAACTCCAATCTTGGTGATAGGTAAAGCTTTCATATTCCCCATGATTAAGTTTATTCTTCCTTGCTCCACATTCTCACTTCTTCTTAATCCTTGCAAATCAGAACATATATGAATACCACAACCGGTATCAAGGACCCAAGAGTTGGAAAGGGGTGAGTTATTAGATAAGATAGTGTAAATACCGGCATGGTTGGGTTTAACTTTCCCATCTGTCACATCTTGCTGGTACTTTCGGCAGTTCCGCTTCCAATGTGGCTTTTCATGGCAATAGAAGCATTCATCCTCTTTTGGGTCAGAATAAGGAGTGATGAAACCTTTCTTGGTTCCACTTGAAGAGGAGCCATCAAGGGTCCTAGCATTGGTACCCTTCGAAGAGCTCTTCCTCTTCTTCCCTCGACTTTTCCCGATTGCCAAAATTGGGGTGGAGTTTGGAGTAGGAGTGTTAACAACCGACTTCCCCTTAAGACCTGTTTCTGCGGTCTTGAGAAGTCGCTGAAGTTTTCTGAGTGTGACCTCTTCCTTATTCATGTGATATGTCATGCGGAATTGATTATAACACGATGGTAAGGAGTGCAAAATGATATCTATTGCAAGCTCCTCAAGGAAGTTCACATTAAGTTTCAGCAACCGATCCACATACCTTTGCATTTTATGCATGTGGCTCGTGACAGACTCTCCGTCCTTCATCAAGGTTGTTATCATGGAGCAGATGATTTCATACCTCTTTTGTCGTGCACTTTGATGGTATCTTTCCATCAGATCCTAGTGCATTTCAAAAGGGTAAAAGTCCTCATAGGACTTTTGGAGTTCCTCTGCCATGGTGGCCATCATGATGCATGCTACTTTGGTAGCATCCCTTTTATGTGCCTGGAAGTCAGCGATCTCCTGAGGAGTTGCAGTGGTCTCATGAATCTCCTTAAGCTCCTTATCAAGGACATATTCTTTGTCCTCGTAGCGGGTAATCATCCTGATGTTTCTGATCCATTCATTGAAGTTGGATCCATCAAAAGTGACTTTCCCACACAAGTTCATAAGGGTAAAGGAGCTATTAGGATTAGAGCCAGAAGTAGCATTGTTTGAAGACATCTGAATGAAGAGAAGAATATTAGTTTAGATATTAAGAAAGTCCTTAATAAAACACCCAAATGTAATATTAAGGCTAGGATCCAATCACAATATATTATAACTTAGAAGAGGTATGCCGTAATCCAAGCTATAACATATTTGAAAGGTAGGTGAATGACGATTCACCAATTTCCACCATGAAAAACGAAATATTGATATTAGTTTTTTAACTGGTTATTAGAAATTCCTAGATTCTTTGAGATTCATTGAACTTTTCAATGGCATGTTTCAATCTCGAGTGTGCCTTCCAGGTTTTGTGACTGGGATACCGAGGATCACAAAACGAGGTGTGAAGTAACCATGCAAATCACTTGGTACCCTTAAAGTTTATCACTCGATCAATGTGCCGGTAAACCACACACGCTCCACCAATACTATAATAAACCTTAAGTCACCCTTTACCTACCTTGTTAAGTCTAAGTCAGTGTGCCAGTTAACCACACACGCTCCACCAACGACTTAAACAAAGTGTAAAGTGTAATTTCATGGATTAGCACCTTATTCACAAATTTCCTAAAGTAACTAAGATTGGGAATTTAATAAAACATTTAGTTACTTTATAATATTCATCATACTTTTAATGAGAATTTATAAGTCCTTGACGTACCCGTTCGGCTAACGACCCTCCACCAATCAAGGAAGCGGTGGGTGAGAGTGGACACCCATTAAGTTGCCATTTTATAGGCAACAACCTTATACCCCCCTTATAGACCGACTTCGTGAATGAGGCGTACTAGCGGTAAGACGACTTGATCTAATACACACACACACACACACACACACACACATATATATATATATATATATATATATATATATATATATATATATATATATATATAAACTTATAATATTATAAAGTATAAGGGTTGAATTTTAATTTTAAAAATTCTAAGGGTTGGACCTAAGTTTTAATTAAGACTTTACTTGTTCCAAAACTTGAGGGCAAATTTTGTAAACTTTCAAAACTTTTCATTTCTTATAACTTATGAATTAATTGAGTCATAAAAATGAAGACTCTTCATTTTTTATAACTCTTGTGTTCTTTTAATGTTTTAATAAAAGTGTGACTTTTGGTTTTCCATAACTTGAGGACAAGTTATGGACTCCAATAAAACACATTATGATCATGAATTAAACTACCATGAAGGTTACAAGCAATTCCTATCATCATCTAAATTTCATAAGTTCAAGAACATGAATATGAACATTTCAAGAATCAAAAATTACACTTATAAAGTTGTAATTTTGATAATCGCCATTGCAAATGGATTAGCATAAACATTACACCATCTAAAACAAGTTTCCAAGTACCAAAACAATTTAGGGTAATGTATCTAGTCCATTTCCAGCAACAAAAGTCGAAAATCTGCATTCTGAGGGTCCTACTCGTCGAGTGCATGAACCTACTCGGCGAGTAGGATGAACTTACTCATGAACTCGGCGAGTCCCCCCATGGACTCAGCGAGTTCAACATGTAGATAGCACAAAATCGACTTTTTTTTCAACAGTTTTGCACAAATAACAAACAAACAAGCCTAGGCTCTGATACCATTGATGGGTTTTGAGCATTCTAACACTTCCTAAGTGTACATGCAACCCTAATAACCTTGGATATATGTTTGTCTAATTATCATGCAAAGTTGGATTCCAAGGTTATATTCCTATCTAGCATACATGGGGAATAATATTTAACTTGAATGGAAGATAGAATAATTTACCTTGTTGTTGCTTATGATCCTTGAAACCTTATGAGCCTAGCACCCCAAGTGTGATGCCTCAAATGCTTCACACAACACCAAATGTAAAGGAGTAAACTTTGAGAGAATCTTACACTTGCAAAAATCGACCTAGCCCTCACTTGTTCATGTGTGTATCCGATTTTGGTGGAGAACATGTTCTTTATATAGTGTTGACACATATAGGGTTAAACAATGTAAACCCTAATGTGTCATGACTCTTCATTTCCATGACCCATGGGTTTGTAACTCCCATGGAGCATCCTATGGGTGGAACCCAAATTGATAATCCATGGAGCCTCTTAGCCCACTATACAAGTTATGGATGATTTACATAATCAACCCATATATTTAATTAGTTATCTTTTGATCACTTAATTAATTCTAAATTAATTCTTGATCAAACTAATTAAATAATATTATTAATATATTAGAACTTATAATATATTAATAAACCATAAGTGTTATTTCTCTCATTTAGTCTATCCAATTGCATGGTGCCATGCAACCCAAATGGACCATGCCGGGTCGGGTCAAGTACATACCTGAAATAGTTATGGACTTAGACATCTTATCCAACAAGACCATGCATCCCAGAAATGCCTGACAGGGTAGGTCAAGCACCCCAGAATTGCTTGACATTGGTAGGTCAAGCACCCCAAAATTTCCTGGCAGGGTAGGTCGGGCACCCCATAATTGCCTGGCAATATGTTTGTTATATGGTATGTGGTATAATAGGGGAACTCACTAAGCTTCGTGCTTATGCTTTTCAGTTTTGGTTCAGGTACTTCATTTTCAAAGGAAAGGAGCCGGTGATCGCAGCGCATCACACTATTTTTTCCGCACAGGAGATCTTTGGGATTATACTCTGATATTATTTTATGTTAACATGTTTTGATTACTGACACTTGGGTCTTGATATGTGATGTTATTATGAATGTTTTTATACTATTGGTTTTATAATAACTTAATTAAAAACGAAATTTTTGATCTTGAAATTTGGGATGTTACAGAAAGTATTTCATAAAATAGGTAAACGGTTTTAGAAGTTAAAATAGGAAAAATATTACGAAAATATACAAAAGCAAATAAGAAAACAGAAAACATGTGTTTAACACATTGTCCTTAAAACAAATTCGCCCATTACCGAATTTTAGGATACTGTAACGCTCTAAAGTTTTCAACCAATTTAAACTTTTCAAAAACAACCCAATTGCAATTCATTACGAAAAGGTTTTCAATACATTTATTATCAGAGTATTCCCAGAACCATATCATAAAACAAGAACATGAGGAGCAGTACGATCACGCCTTCGCCTTGCAACGGTCTCCTGAAGTACCTGAAACATTAAACCACAACTGTAAGCCCGAAAGCTTAGTGAGATACCCCAAAAATACCAACCACATATACCATACACATAACATATCATAACCAAACACACAACAACCATGCACTACGGGTCTACTGTGTGACTGGTCCGCCACACCGGGCCTTCAGTCCACCTGGTCCACCCTCCGAGTCTAGCCATATCCATCGAGTCTGCAATGTGGTTGGTCCGCCCGCACCGGGCCTTCAACCTACCTAGTCCACTCTCTGAGTCTACAGTATGACTTGTCTGCCCGCACCAGGCCTTCAGTCGGCCTGGTCCACTCTCCGAGCCTTGGCATGTCTGGTCCGCCCTCGTGGGGCCTACAGCCTATCCGGACCGCTCGTTGGGCCTTCGGAATATCCGGTCCGCCCTGGGTATGTTGGCCTACAGCACAAAGCAGGACCGCCTCAACCCAACCCCAGTCAACCAACCATGTGCACATAAACATATAACCATATAATAATTAGTTATCAATCAACCGATCTAGCAGATCAAATACATAGCATACTCTAACCAGGATACCGACCTTAACCAGGTCTCTAACATATACCATCCTAACTACCAGGATGCGAGCATATAGCAAAGCAATAACATAACAATAACAACTACCCAAATTTCCATCCGATAAAGGGCCGACCTTGGTGCCTTAGACCCTGTCGATATAGTAAGGATAACTCACCTCGCAACCGCTGACTGAAAATATAAGATCATACCGCTCCGAATTTCGTCACGAACTCCACCACTGATCAATACCAAATACTGAACTCAATAAATAGTAATAATTACCAAAATACCCTTGGAAGTCAACTGGTCAACTCTTGGTCAAAGTCAAAGTCCTCAGTCAAAGTCAAACTTCCTGATTGACTCTACTCGCTGAGTCAGCCCGCTGACTCGTCGATTCCCTAAGCTATAAAAACTCCCATATCGCAACCCAACTCGTCGAGTCGCCCCAAGACTAGCCGAGTCCCATGAACTCTGAGTCGCCTCCTGCTCAACTCACTGAGTCATCCCTCGACTCACCGACTCACAGCTCAACCAAAAAGTTTAGGACTCCACGAACAGACTTGCCGAGTCCAAGGCAATCTTCAACAGACTTGTCGAGTTGTTCTTCCAACTCGTCGAGTTCCTGCCTATCTTCATCCAACTCGCCGAGTTCACCCATGTGACTCGTCGAGTACCTCTAGTTCTTAATCCATACAGTGGCTTTCCAAGCCATGCAGGGCTCCAATCCATATATCTATTCTCCTACAACCCATCCATCACATAAAGTGGTAAACTTTACATGAATCCAAAGAGATTTAAGCATAATACACTCTTGGGCTAAGGGTTGGGACAAAAGAACTTCACCTACATCTCTTGGACGTAGACTTTATGGCTCCTTGGATCATTATAAGCCTAGATCTAAGGTAGCAACCTCAGATATTACAACAACTCGAGATGGACCTCATTTATGCCTCAAAAGCCCCACCATTGATAAATCTAGGTGCACAAAAGCTCAAGAACAGATCTATTACCTCCAATGCAAGCTCCCACTAAAGAATGAACTAAATCTCTGCAAAGCCCCTTGCTCTAAATCTTCTTGCTCTTCAATTCCCCTCCAAGATTCCCTCCTCTAAGGCTCTAATTTCTCACAAGGGAAAACTCACACGAATCTAAGGCTTCTGGAACTCAAAGGGAATGTAAAGAGGCTGGGGAACAGTTGTTATGTTCTTTATATAGGGCACAACCCCCGTGATTAGGGTTTTCTCTCTTCAGCACCAACTCGCCGAGTCCAGCTTCCGACTCGCCGAGTTGGTCACTTAATGTGTGACCAGAATCGTGACTCGACTCGCCAAGTCTATCCATTGACTCACCGAGTCGGTCTTCCTTATTTACACTAAGAACCTTGAACTTGCACTTATGAACTCGGGGTGTTACAATTCTTCCCCACTTAAAATAGGCTTCGTCCTCGAAGCCTGCTGCAACATACACTTTCCGATGATACTCCCACAATGCACCTCCTAGAGTTAACCGACCCAGGTTCCCCCGATCGGTGCTATCGAACCTCTATTAAGTCCAAATCTTCTCTCCCAGAGTTACGACAACTGATTCAAGCTGGCCACCGGCTTCTTTTTCTGATAACACCCTTAATAACCAATGATCACTCGATGATACTTTCATCACTCCAAATCACCACGATCACTTGACCCTTTCCAAACTAGGTATCACCCTGATCCACCGGGTCCTGACCAACACCCTCTACCCGTAGCCCATCGTCTAAATCAATCACACTATAACAATAAAAAAAATGGTTTTTAATTTTTGTAGTTTTCATATACATACTCTTTTATTATTATTTATTATTTCATAGTTTAGAATTAAATGGTTCGTTTAACACATGAATCATAAAAGGATGCAAACTTTTTTTTTTTTTTTTTTAATTTTTGCTCTTATTTATTTTATCTTACAGAAATAAACAAAAAAATGGTAGCAAATTATTAAAGGGGGTTATCTTCTTGCTCTTAGTAGACTTGATATTGGGATAGGTTAGGAGCAAATCATCATTAAACCAAATTTTTTTTAAAATTTAAAAATATGATCGGTCTCGCTCCAATAACCCTCAGGGTTTTAAATAATCAAATTCATACCCGTCTCCACCGAATTAACTAGTACCCGACACATTAACCATATCTTTTTTTTTTTAATTTTATAATTCCACAATTTTGATGTGTGCCACAAAGTAATATTTATCAAAAAAATAAAATAAAATATCTACTTAAATAATATATACAATTCTTAATACTCAAAATTCAATATAATAAGAATTACATTTTACCTAGACATAGGTTGTATACTTTGGTGTTATATATATATATATATATATATATATATATATATATATATATATATATATATGGTTATGTTATATTGTTTTAACTATCTATTGTGTGATTAATTCTGGACTAATCATTTTAGTTATTTTAATAAAGTAATTAATGCATATTAGATGTTAAAGATATAATGAGCATTAATTAGAACTTCAACATTTAATATGTATTAATTACTTTTTTAAAATAATTAAAATGATTGGTTCAGAATCAATCATACAAACACAAAATAGATACTAAAAACATTTGAACCTAACACATACACTCTCTCTCTCTCTCTCTCTCTCTATATATATATATATATATATATATATATATATATATATATATATATATATATATATATATATATATATATATATATATATGGTGGGTTATAAATGAGGCAAATCGACAATGATTCATATCCAACCTATTTAATAAAAGGGTAAACGGGTATGGTTGTAAACGGATAACGAATCGAAAATTAAAATCAAAAACCGTAAAATTCTTACGGGTTTGGAACAAATAAAGATCAAACCTCGCTCCATTGACATGTCTAATTATTAGACTAGGCTATCATTGTATGTATGAGTTTATTCTTCTGTTTAATTGATTATCAGTTTATTCAATTTGGTTTAATCATTTTTTTTACTTCTAAAATATTAACAAGAAACCAAACCAAATTACATTTGGATAAATCAGTTGTAAGGTTATGTTGTTCGAGTTCTTGGTTGAATAAGAATAACAAAAACCAACATCACAAGTGTATTAGGAAATATTGATCTGTCAAAAAATAACTTAACAAACACCGTCTAGATCAGTTGTAGGATAAACAATATAAAAAAAAAAACCTGATGAAACTATAAATGTGCGTATATGGACAATACAGATACAATTTTTTTTTATAATGCGACTGACTTAGACAATGCCCTAAGGGTGATGTTGGTTTTAAAAAATCGGCCGAAGAAAAATTATCACACAAGTATTGGTTATGAAATGACTTTTTTTTTTCACATTTAATACCTTTTTTTTTTTGTTAAATATATATTATTTAACTTGTTGAAACTGTTTATATATATATATATATATATATATATATATATATATATATATATATATATATATATATATATATATATATATATATATATATATATATATAAAAGCTGCGGTTGGTCACAAAATAAATATAAATAAATAAATATAAATAACTTCACTAAGTTGGATAGTATGTGATATAAAGAAAATAAAAATAAATAAATAACTAAACCTAAACAAAATCAAGAGTGTGTAACCGTCATGAATCATTTTCCCATCTTTCAAATAATCAGGTGTTATTATTTTTTTCTTTTTTATTTACGGCATAGCTCTGCTTGGTAAATTTTTATAAAATTTGGTTGATGTTAAGAAAAAAACAAAAATAAAATAAAGGGGTTATTCTTTTTATAATATGCGTGGAGCGTGACTCCCAATATTCTTAACCAAGCACCGTTTCAATTCCCTTACCTTCCCTAAGCTTCCGATAAGTTTATGCACTATATATGTGTGTGCAGGTTGTTCGGTTTCCTATTGTTTTGACAATCGTATTTGAAGTAGCTTTCCTCCACTGACAAATTGGAAACAATGATGACATTGGGTCCAGGACCATTGCGAGGAAATAATTGGGAGGAAAGAGGGATGAGTGAAATTGTGCAAATATTAATTTCATATGACAGCCACAGGATCTGTTCGATCCAGTTCGCATACGTTCAAAATGGTGGCGTGATGCATTCAAAAAAATATGGACAAGACTGTCGCGTGGGATTTGATGCAGTAAGTACGATTGTTTTCAATTCTTTACTTGTTTCAAATGCTAAATGCTTCCAGTTACTTTCAATTATTTGATTGTCGTAAAACATCTTTCAAAGAGATTACTTCATCATACGGTTTTAGTATCATTATTTTGTAACTCCTAGCTGTTAAAAAAAAAAAATGTAACTAGTTATTATAGTCTGTTGGATCAAAATTCTATATTTGTATTTGTGTATTTGTGTAAAATATGCATGTCTTTGTGTGCACATAGATGCATACAAGTACATAAAAAGTTTTTTTTTTTTCATTAGAATCTTGCCTTTGTTACAAGAATCTAAAGTTATTTGCTCATTTAAATGTTACTTGCCTTGTTACAAGAATCTAATCATTATCATACGACTTTGAATGACTGTTTTTCTAAATTTACATTATCTATTTATAAAATATACCACATATAAGGTGGTACATACTATCTTGCTAGCTCCACATTTAACTTCTTTTAAGTGTTCCAGTTTTATTTGCATTGAACAACATAGGTGACATTTGATTATCCGTCCGAGTATTTAACTTCTTTAAGTGGTCGCTATAATGATGATGGTCAATTGACTTCTATTGTGTTTGGCACAAACAAACGTAAATATGGACCCTTTGGACAGACATCCACATCTACAAAAGGCGAATTCAACTATAAATTTGGAACGAGGTCCTCTTTTGCAGGTTTTTATGGAACCGTTTTGTATGGTTTAGTGTATGCTATTGGAGTCTACGTCAAGCCCATCCAGTCTCTTGCTGAACTCAACAACAAGCCCACTGAGTTTGTTGCTGAAGTCAAAACTGAAAAATGATAGCTCAAACTCAAAGTATTTATACATTAATGTTATAAAGAATTTGAACACTTTGTTTGTTTGGATGATTTATAATGACTATCTTTTTGGATGATATATAATGATCGTCTTTTTTGAGTTTTACTGATTTGGTTCACCTTTGTTGAGTCAAAATCATGTATTGAGAACATTAAAACATGTGTATGTGATCATATTTTCAACACAAAATTACGAATATTGTGTGAGGTGGAATGTTCACCAAGTGTCCTAGAAGGTGTTATATGGATGAAAGGGTGAACTATGGTGATTTTGTGGAAATGGGTGTATTCTCAGACAACAAGTCAGATGATATTGATGAATGAGTTGGGGTATAACAATGGAGGCTCAATGTATACCGGTTTTTGAATCGATATGTTGATTTAGATTATGTTTTACTTTTTGATGATTTTAGTATCACCGGTGATTTTATGTAATGAGATTTATATATGTTTCATAGGGGTTTATATGTTAGTTTTAATACAATGTTGGAGGTGCAGGGTACACACTTGTATTAGTCTGCTACCAAAAGAGTGGTGGACAAGAGGGGCGCACCCCCTTATGGGGTTAAAATACTGTATAAAATTCTAAATCCTGGTTCTTTTTGAAACATATGAAAATTACAAGGACTATATTCTCTCTTGTTCTTGATCAATTTTTTGTGCCTAGATTCTTGATTGTTCCTGTAAGTGTTATCCAATGTCGATTTTTTCGTAACCAAACGTAGAGGAAAAATATTGATTCGGAAAGTGAACCAACACGGTCCTTGAAGAATCCACTGATTACCTATTCTGTTTCTACTCCACTTTCTAACATTGCTCATATTAATTGTCTCTTGCATTTAATTATATTTACGTGTTGTTATTAGTTAACCCATGTATATTTTTCTAAGTATAGTGCAAATTCTGATTATGAGAATATCTTGTCATATGGCATCAGAGCATTGGCTTGAACCCTAGCTAGCCGTTGATCATCCCTTTCATTTGGTTCCTTTCTATTGACAATATGATTCCTCTTGTCTTCTTCTACCTTCTTTCTCTTCATTATCCATCAATAGTTGCTCTTGTCGAAAAACCGTATGAGATTACTAATATCAAATCAGTCGTCCCATTAACATTTGATCTTGAACGGTCAAACTATGATATTTGGCGTGAATTGTTCAATACTCGTTGCATTGCATTGATTATGGGGTGCATGACCACCATGTGATTGCTAATGAAAACATATGAAATAGACTCAAATCAACTTTTATCGTTAATTCTTGGATCTATGAACCCTATCACAATCGTTACTTCAAAAGATCTTAAAGAAGAGTGCAATCACAAGCCATATTTGGAAGAGCATTGATGACCTTTTCCGGGACAACAAGGATGCTAAAGTGATTAGACTCAACAATGAGTTCCGCAACATTGTCATGGGAGAGTCATTTGTCACCAAATATTGTTCTCGAATCAAGACAATTTTACATTTCTAAACATCCTAGACAAACACAATTAAAAGATGCACTATTTTTCATATTCATGTTCATCTTCACATGATAATGATATGTTTTGCACACATTTCATACAAGGACAATCATCATGTTAGCTCAAGAAGCTAAAAGTTCAACTGTTATCAAGAAGACTATAACATCTTTAAATACGAACTGTAACGCTACACACAAATTTCTAGTATGTGATTACTTTGTCAATGATTGTTTTGTACGACCATATGACATAGGGGTGTGTATGAGATGGTTTGAGGCGGTTAATAGCCAAAATCGAATCATAACCAAAGCATTCGGTTAAGACATTTCTTAAGCAGGGGATGGTGGTTAAAATTGCTTTTGGTTAATGGTTAAGTCAGTTATGATTGAAGTTATCGGTTAATATTGGTTAACTATAAATATTAGAATTTATTGATAAATACAGTGCATCTTTATAAAATGTAAGCAACGAAAAATACATTGTTCTAAAAAGTGATATGAATATTTTTATATGTAATCTATTACATAAGAAGATATTTAATTTTTAACTCATTGATGTTTTAGCTGATTGACTGAAGAATTTATATCAGAAAAAGGACTAAAAAGAGTCACAATGCAATCAAAGAAAAGTAAAATAAAACTAGCACCGAAGACAATTAATCGCCAATGAAGCCTAACCAATGATAGAAGGTCAATTTTTTTATATGGAAAAACTTAAACAACGACAAGCATATTAAATAGATTACTATTCAAATAGATTACCATTGAATCTTGTGATTTTTTAAATTTTGTGTTGGAGTATTAATGTATTATTATGAAGTTATTGTATTAAATAGTTTAGCATTTAAATAATAATCATCTTCCTCTATTTAGACCATCCGACCATCTATATCAGTACAATGTCAACTACCATTCAAATATGTTACGTCAGCTTTGCAATAAACTTCTACATCAATACAATATACACTCATTCATAACCGGTCTTAATTGACACATCATCAACTATTTCAAACATATTTTTTATTATTTAATAGATAAAAACAACTTAAGTTTTAAACATTAATGTTTAATATATTATTATTATTATTATTATTGAAATGGCAATTCTAACCTACTCCTAAATTACACTTTAAATCCACCTGTGTCCACGACGGGACTTGAACCCTCAACCTCAAGGAGGGAGGGCAACACCGGATACCGCTAGGCTAGAAGCCCTTTGATATTAATTTGTTATTTCATTAATAGAATAAATACATTTAAATCGTTAATGTTTATTACTCCGTGCAAACATAAAGTTATGATACATATTCTTTTAGTTTCAATATAAATATATTTTATATACATCGTTAATATATTATTATAGATATAAATATAGCCATTAAGGTTAAAATCACTATAAATTGTAGGTTGTTTTGTAAAAATCAGCATATTCACATACTGGTCCAGATTTGTTCTTGAAATGATAGGTTGTTTTGTAAAAATCACCATAAATTGTAGAAAAATCGTATGAATTTTAAAGGTATGAATCTGAACTATTTGCACCTAATACAGTTTTGAAAACTAAAATGTTTAAGTTGTCCAAAACAGTCCGTGAATGGAGTGGAACTTTCCTGGTGAAAGCTGTTGGAAGAGTCTAGTTGTGTTCTTGGTGTTTTAACTTGTATTCCCCCCCCCCCCCCCCCCCCCCCCATAAAACTTACGAAAAACATGAAAAGATAGGGGTATGAACTCACCTTTTGTGATTTCAATGGATGGATGTTGAAGAAAGGAAGTGTTCAACTCAAGAACACTTAGAAGATTGCTTGAAGATTCGAAGTTCTAACACAAATATGATGAAGTTTGTGTAAAAAACCTATGATTTGAGTAGAAAGAGGTGGAATAATCATATGAAGGACGATGTTACCTACCAAAAGTAGATGAAGAACTTGAAAATTAGCCTTGGAATCTCGAAATTTAGAGAGAGAAGTGAGAGAGAATGGACTTTCTTCTTTGGTGAACAATGAGACAAATGAGAGGAGAGATAAGAGTTTTTCCAGCCTTTGACTAAGAGTGTGGCTGGAAAATAGTAGGAAAAAGGATAATGAAATGACCAGGTATAGTGGAAGGACGAGGGTTGGTCATGGAGTGGGCATGGGGTGGTTACTTGTGTCATACACTAAGGTAAAGTCAACACTCCACCACAAGTATCTCACCCACTAATATTGGATAAGGATTGCACTCAAAACGTGATTAATTCATCAAATATGGGGTTTTATACGTTGAAATATGATTTTGGGTGAAAATCCCGCGTTAAAATAATCAAAAACCGGCTTAAAACGCAAAAATAGTCGAAAACCGGGTGGAATGGGCCTTACAGCGAGGCTTCTCGGATAGGGGCCGAAGGTTCGGTCCCTTGTGGCCATGGATCGAAGGCGAACTGGGTCGAGATGGACCGAAATGGAGCGAAGACGAAGGGGGGGGGGGGGGGTCGGTCGGAAGGCTATATAGAGCCGAAGCTTGGTTCGGTCCCTAGTGCGAGGTTCGGGTTCGGTCCTTCTTATCTTCGGGTTCGGTCCTGGTCACTTAGGTCCAGCAGGGTTCAATCCCTTAAGGGACCTTCGGCTCTAAGAGGGTTCGCCCCTTAAAGAGGGTTTTCGGTTCCTTAAGGCTATTTTACCCAATATTTCCTCGTATTAAGTGGTTTTTGACCCGGTTAAGGGTCGGGATGACCCGAATGATTACAAAAAGTTAAAGGAACTTTTGAGAGAGATTTGGCAGAGATTTTTAATAGAGAGAGAGAGAGAGAGAGAGATTGAGTGAAATAGATTGAGAGGGACTTCTTTTGTGACCTTTTTGAGTGTTTGGCTTTGTAACGCAAGGTCCGTAAACCCCGTTATGCCATGTTTAAGAGTCCTACACACCCCTGAAGGGTATGTAAGAATGTTTTATCGCTTTGCTAGCTCACTTACCCCGATTAGGGTTAAAGAAATTTTAAGAATACGAATTTTCCAAGTGATAAATTCTTATTAAAATAACAAGTTATACAGTATTTACATAACGTAAACCCTAGTTTACAAGGGTTAGTTGAGTTGACCGGTTTGACTTGTTGACTTTAGTTGAATTTGACTCGACTAGAATTTGATGGTTGTCACATCATCCCCCCGTTAGAAGGAATTTCGTCCTGAAATTTGCATTTTGACTGGGACTTCAAGAATTTGGGAAAAGATGTGGATAGTTTTGTTTCATTTGATCCTCGCGTTCCCAGGTGAACTCGGGTCCTCGCTTAGCGTTCCAACGGACCTTCACAATGGAAATACGACTTTGCTTTATTCTTTTGATCTCCCGATCCATGATTTCTACTGGTTCTTCCACGAAGTGGAGACTTTCGTTAATTTCAATTTCGTCGAGTGGTATCACGAGGGTTTCGTCAGATAGACATTTCTTTAAGTTCGATTCGTGGAAGCTAGGATGTACTTTATTAAGTTTAGGTGGTAGGTGGAGCTTGTAAGCTACCGGGTCAATCCTAGTGAGGATCTCGAATGGCTTGATGTATCTAAGGTTCAGCTTTCCTCGCTTACCGAAAAATATTAAACCCTTCCAGGGTGAGACCTTTAATAGCACACGATCTCCAACCTGGAATTTCAAAGGCTTCCGTCTGCTATCTGTGTAACTTTTCTATCTGTCTCTAGAAGCCTTTAATCGTTCTCGGATTTGGAAAATCTTATCTGTAGTTTCTTTTATTATCTTCGGACCAGTGAAGGTGCTATTAGGGACTTGTCCCTTAGCTAGTTGTTTGTCACCCACTTCAGCCCAACACAATGGTGACCTACACTTGCGTCCATAGAGGGCTTCAAACAGTGCAACCTTGATGCTAGTGTGATAACTGTTGTTGTACGAGAATTCGACCAGTGGAAAATGGGTATCCCAAGCTTTACCGACATCTATCACACACGCCCTAAGCATGTCTTCTAGTGTTTCAATGGTCCTCTCACTTTGCCCGCCGGTTTGTGGGTGATAAGTTGTACTCATTTCCATCCTAGTTCCGAAGGATTTCTGAAGTGATTGCCAGAATTGTGAGGTAAATCGACTATCCCAATCTGAGATAATGGACCTTGGTACCCCATGCAATCTCATGATTTCCTTTATGTACATCTTTGTCAGTTTCTCCATCTTGCCGATCTCTTTCATTGGTAGAAAGTGTACTGACTTGGTCAGTCTGTCGACGATTACCCGAATGGTATCCAGTCCACCCGTGGTCTTAGGTAGCTTGGTTATGAAGTCCATGGTTATTCGTTCCCACTTACACTTAGGTATATCAGGCTGTTGTAGTAGTCCTGAGGGTTTGTGATGTTCTACCTTGACCTTCGCGCCAGTCAAACACTTGCCCACGTAAGTAGCAATCTCTGCTTTCATGTTCGGCCACCAGTATATGTTCTTGAGATCCAGATACATTTTATTTGAACCTGGGTGGATGGAGTATCTAGTCTTGTGTCCTTCGTTCATGATGATGTCTCAGAGACCACCGAACTTCGGTGTCTAGATTCGGTTCATGAGGTAACGAGCTCCGTCGTCTTTGACTTCTAGATTTTTATCTATTCCTATTAATGCCTCACCCTTAGCATTTTTGGTTTCAAGGCCTCTAGCTGAGCCTCCTTGATTTGTGTAGACAGATGTGAATGGATTGTCATAATTAATGACTTTACTCGTCGACCCGAATATTCCTTCCTGCTTAGGGCATCGGCCACCACATTGGCCTTGCCCGGATGATAGCGAATCTCGCACTCGTAGTCATTTAGCAGTTTAACCCATCTTCTCTGCTGCATGTTGAGCTCTTTTTGGTTGAGAATGTGCTGAAGGCTCTTGTGATCGGTAAAGACAGTACACTTTGTTGCGTAAAGGTAGTGCCTCCAGATCTTTAGGGTGAATACTACTTCTCCCAATTCGAGGTTGTGAGTGGTGTAGTTGGCTTCGTGCGTTTTCAATTGCCTCGATGTGTAGGCGATGACCTTTCATCGCTGCATTAACACACACCCAAGCCCTTGGTTTGATGCGTCACAGAATACTACAAAATCTCCAGTCCCATCTGGGAGAGACAAGATCGGGGCGCTGCACAGGGCTCATTTCAACGTTTGGAATGCAGTTTCTTGCTTATCATCCCACTTAAACATCACACCTTTTTGAGTCAAGGTGGTGAGCGGTTTAGCGATCTTGGAGAAGTTTTGAATGAATCTTCGGTAGTATCCAGCAAGCCCTAAGAATTGTCTGATTTCCGTTGGTGTTGTCGGTGTAGCCCATTCTTCGATCGCTTTGATTTTTTAGGTATCCACATGTATCCCTTTCTTTCTAACACATGGCCAAGAAATCCCACTTCTCGGAGCCAAAATTCGTACTTTGAAAGTTTAGCATAAAGCTTCTCAGTTCTTAGAGTCTCCAATACCAGTCGTAGATGTTGGTTGTATTCTTCTTTGCTTCGCGAATAAACCAAGATATCATTTATGAATATGATTAAGAATTTGTCGAAAAAGGGTCGACAAACTTGGTTCATCAGATCCATGAACATCGCAGGTGCATTTGTTAGTCCGAAGGGCATCACCATAAATTTGTAATGGCCGTAGCGTGTTCTGAAAGCTGTCTTGGGAATATCATCCTCTTGAACTCGCAGTTGATGATAACCCGACCTCAAGTCGATTTTCGAAAAGTAACTCACTCCTTGTAGTTGGTCGAAGAGGTCATTGATTTGGGGTAGGGGATATCAAATCTTGACAGTAAGTTTGTTTAACTCCCGATAGTCGATGCACATGTGAAAGGATCCATCCTTCTTCTTCACGAATAGGAGTGGTGCTCCCCAAGGTGAAAAGCTTGATCTGATAAATCCTTTGCTCAGTAGCTCGTTTAGTTGACTGGACAGTTCTTGCATTTCCGCCAGCGCGAGACGGTATGGATTCTTGGCTACGGGGTAGCTCCTGGGACCAAATCGATTCATAATTCGATTTGTCGTGCAAGTGGTACGCCTGGAAGGTCTTCTAGGAACATGTCGAGAAAGTTACAGACCTCCGGGATGTCTTTGAGGTCCTTTGTTTGTTGTTTCTTTTCTACCACGTGGGCAAAATAGGGAATATTGCCCGATTCAATGACCTAGCACTCCTTTGTCCGGAAATGGTCACTCCAGAGGGGAAGAAAGTGGAACGATACCTCTGGGGATTATCCTCCCAAGTTTAGGATAGTGTGCTGGCATCAAGACCCACTACTTTTGAAAGTGCCAAGTGGTAGAAAAGAAACAAGAAACAAAGGAGTGTTAGGTCATTGAATCGGGTAAGTCGGGTGATATTTGTGCTACATTATTAGTGTTATGCCCCAACTTCACGGTAATTATAAACAATTCATAAATAAGGTCTATATGATTAGAATTATGAATTTAGAAATAGTGACTCGTGTTCTACTTTGTGCTTGATACACTCCTAAAATTGACTCAATGTACACCAGTCACATGTAATTAAGTTTTGATAAACCATTAAACCTAATGAATCTACCCTAAGTCCATAACCAAACAAGGAACATGTCCTAAGGCAGACTCACCATTTCTAAGTCGATCATCCCTTAATTACACATAACCTCGATGTATAACTTAAGAAGTTTAGAGTTCTCATTTACAATTGTTTGTATTATCAAGTTATGAGTTCTCATGCTAATTAACCAAAAAAATAACATGCAAGTCAATTTCATTGATGTAAGTTTAGTACATATTGCTTAAGAAAATTTGACCTCATAGGAGATCTACATTACATTAATGTAGAAGAAAATTTTGACAGCATAACGACCCTTCAAATAGCGTAATCACTTAGACATAGGGTCTAACCTACTTGTAAGAAAAATAGCACCAACGCATACTCGAAATCCTAGTTTTATAACAAAATGTGAGTAGTGTAAACACTACTCGAGGCGGGTGGCATCTGGTCCACTGTGGCCTTGAGATGAGGTCGAGGCTCCCTGAAGCTCCGCAATCTGGCATTCTGCCTCGATCACTCTCTCCTAGAGAGTTGCGTGCCTCACCTGGTACTCCTTTACCTCCGCTCGAGCGGTGGTAAGGTCCTCAATAAGTTGGTCCACGGGATAGAAGTCCCTTTCCAACTCCCTGGTGCGTGCATCGATAGCTTTCATAACAACATTGAGATTTCAAACTTGATCTGCCATTTCCCAATTTTGGTTTCCCAAATTCTTAATATGCTAGACCATGATGGGGAGGGCTCTGTCAGCCGGTCCCCTGTGGATGAGGTCGTAGTAACCCCGTTGATCGCCATATGGTGATCGTTAGCGTTGTTGTCAGCTCCACCTCTGAATCATTGTTGCCTAACGGGGCTCATGCCCGTTGTAGCCGAAATGGTTTGCAGGCACCCTGGCGATGTAAGGAGGGTTGAGACTTCCTCCTCTGGTTCCTCTTCTTCTTCTACCTCTTCGGATTCTTCTTCTTCGTCCTCCATTTCATCTTCCTCCTCGGGTTCTTCTTCTTCGTCAACCTCTTCAGGGTCTTCTTCAGGATCCTCCTCGATCATTTCCTCGGGTTCTGCCTCGAGCCATCCAGTGTTCCCCTCATTAGGGAAGTAAGGGTCTCCAGGTAGATGGAATCCTGACACGTCGTCTATACGAGAATAGAGGTGTAAGAGATATGAAATGAACCTAAAATGTCGAGTTATGAGGTTACAAAATACTCCCATAGTATTTTTAAATGTTATGCTTGGTTTTTAGCGCACTCTTTATAGGGTGATATTAGGTTGTTATAGATTTGTTGCCCACTACGACTATCCCCCGATATATGCAAGTCACCTCTCGGACATATATAGTTGATTAGCCTATATCCATCCCAGACTTGACCACACATCCAAAGGCATACTCGTAATGCAAACTCCTGCTCTTTTATTTTATGTTCTTCCAATTTATGTCACTACGCGAGCATGTATGCATCTACTTATACTTTTACCAAGAAACTGTTTATTTCCTAAAAGTATAGACATTTGTAAGTGTTTAATCAGAGACTCTTAGTCCCAAACGCATTTATAGTTTGTATATCTTATGTGGTTTGATATACTTAGTTCACTATAAACATTGCTCCGATACCAATCTGTTACACCCCCAAACCAAGGATGGCGGAAACATCCTGGGGTGGAGGACTTCATGTATAGTATCATAACAACAACTGCAATAGTGACCAAAGTAAAAACAACCAACATAAATATAATTGAAAAAGTTACACCATAGTATGAGTTTACATGTTTCCAAATCAATTACATTATGTTGACAAAAATGAAATGTTTGACGCCTGAACGTCCCATCCTCAAAAGCACTTTGTTACCTGTTTATTGATTTCCTGAGAATACAAGTAGTTTTGAAAGAGTGTCAACAATTAAGTTGGTGAGTTCATAAGCTTTTGAATGCAGTAGTAAAAGTCTTTTTCCTTGTAAATGTGGTGTTTGTTCCAGAAAAATCCAATATTTTTCTTAAAGTGTGAAATGTAGTCTTAAAATCCAAAGACCGAAATGTACAAGTAATTTCCCAAACAATGCAAGTTTCAATTGACATAAAATCATTTGATTTAGTGAAGTTCCCATAAATCCTATGTTTAGTTAATACTTGTTGTGAGTTATTATAACCATGCTATGACCTAGTTGGCCTGAAACGATGTTCTTCAGGCGTCGGAAATGTTATGACATTTGTCACCTTTAGACCTTGAGGTCCCACTGCAGCTAACAACAATGTGTGGGGTGTCAATCCCAATATAGATCTATGTACAACTATTACACTCTCCCTACAAGAGATTTTGGTTACAATACATGACTTAAGTGTATTACTTGAAAAGTAACATGAAGAGAATGTCTCACATTTAATCATTAACGGATTTACATGTAGTGTAATGAAAAACCTTTTTGTATAAGTGAAACCTTTTAGTAATGAGTTTGCTATGTAAATGAATCATAAACTATACCTATTATAGTTTATTAAAATAATGGTAATTGTAGTGATCATAATCTATACTGTCAATAGTTTATCAAATTTGTTTGTAATGCAAAGGGGTATAAACGTAGTTTATATTAATTTATTACCACGGTTGTGAAGGTAAAAATCCCTTTGTTTTCTGATGTATCCCTAATTTACCAAGACAAAACGACATATAATATAACAACAAGTGTTCGTATAATGATACACACCTTGCTCAACATATTACAAGGTGTAAGTGAAATTTATAGCATTTTTCTAATTATAACATATCTATTCCTGTTCTTAGAAAATTTATAGAAAAATCATCAAATGTCCAAATCAGAATCTGTAAATTCTAAGAGTTTGGAAAAAGAGTCTAGCTTGTTCATAAATTTTATTATGATTTTTAGTGACCTCCAACTTGTGTGAAAAATTCCATATTCACAGACTGGTTCGGATTTGTTCTTGAAATGATAGGTTGTTTTGTAAAAATTACCATAAATTGTAGAAAAATCATATGGATTTTGAAGGTATGAATCTGAACTATTTGCACCTAATACAGTTTTGAAAACTAAAATGTTTAAGTTGTCCAAAACAGTCCGTGAATGGAGTGGAACTTTCCTGATGAAAGTTGTTGGAAGAGTCTAGTTGTGTTCTTGGTGTTTTAACTTGTATTCCCCCCATAAAACTTAAGAAAAACATGAAAAGATAGGGGTATGAACTCACCTTTTTTGATTTCAGTGGATGGATGTTGAAGAAAGGAAGTGTTCAACTCAAGAACACTTAGAAGATTTCTTGAAGATTCGAAGTTCTAACACAAATATGATGAAGTTTGTGTAAGAAACCTATGATTTGAGTAGAAAGAGGTGGAATAATCATATGGAGGACGATGTTACCTACCGAAAGTAGATGAAGAACTTGAAAATCAGCTTTGGAATCTCGAAATTTAGAGAGAGAAGTGAGAGAGAATGGAGTTTGTTCATTGGTGGAGAATGAGAGAAATGAGAGAAATGAGAGGAGAGATAAGAGTTTTTCCAGCCTTTGACTAAGAGTGTGGCTGGAAAATGGTGGGAAAAGGACAATGAAATGACCAGGTATGGTGGAGGGACAAGGGCTGGTCATGGAGTGGGCATGGGGTGGTTGCTTGTGTTATACACTAAGGCAAAGTCAACACTCCACCACAAGTATCTCACCCACTAATCTTGGATAAGGATTGCACTCAAAACGTGATTATATGTTGAAATATGATTTTTGGTGAAAATCTCGCGTTAAAATAATAAAAAACAGGCTTAAAACGCAAAACTAGTCAAACATCGGGTGGAATAGGCCGTACAGCGAGGCTTCTCGGATAGGGGCCGAAGGTTCGGTCCCTTGTGGCCATGGACCAAAGGCGAACTGGATCGAGATGGACCGAAATGGAGTGAAGGCGAATGGGGGAGGTTCGGTCCGAAGGTTAGAGCCGAAGCTCAGTTCGGTCCCTGGTGCGAGGTTCGGGTTCGGTCCTTCTTATCTTCGGGTTCGGTCGTGGTCACTTCGGTTCAGCAGGATTCGGTCCCTTAAGGGACCTTCGGCTCTAAGAGGGTTTGCCCCTTAACGATGGGTTTCGGTTCCGTAAGGCTATTTTACCCAATATTGCCCCGTTTTAAGTGGTTTTTGACCCGGTTAAGGGTCGGGATGACCCGAATGATTATAAAAAGTTAAAGGAACTTTTGAGAGAGATTTGGGAGAGATTTCTAATAGAGAGAGATTGAGTGAAATAGATTGAGAGGGACTTCTTTTGTGACCTTTTTGAGTGTTTGGCTTTGTAACGCAAGTTCCATAAACCCCGTTAAGCCATGTTTAAGGGTCCTACACACCCTCGAAGGGTATGTAATAGTGTTTTATCACTTTGCTAGCTCACTTACCCCGATTAGGGTTAAAGAAATTTTAAGAATACGAATTTTCCAAGTGATGAATTCTTATTAAAATAGCAGGTTGTACAGTAATCACATAACGTACACCCTAGTTTACAAGGGTTAGTTGAGTTGACCGGTTTGACTTGTTGACTTTCGTTGACTTTGACTTGACTAGAAATTGACGATTGTCACATCATCCCCCCGTTCGAAGGAATTTCGTCTCGAAATTTGCATTTTGACTGGAACTTCAAGAATTTGGGAAAATATGTGGATACTTTTGTTTCATTTGATCCTCGCGTTGCCAGGTGAACTCGGGTCCCCGCTTAGCGTTCCAACGGACCTTCACAATGGGAATACGACTTTTCTTTGTTCTTTTGATCTCCCGATCCATGATTTCTACCGGTTCTTCCATGAAGTGGAGACTTTCGTTAATTTCAATTTCGTCGAGTAGTATCACGAGGGTTTCGTCAGATAGACATTTCTTTAAGTTCGATACGTGGAAGGTAGGATGTACGTTATTAAGTTTAGGTGGTAGGCGGAGCTTGTAAGCTACCAGGCCAATCTTACTGAGGATCTCGAATGGCTCGATGTATCTAGGGTTCAACTTTCCTCACTTACCGAAAAATATGAAACCCTTCCAGGGTGAGACCTTCAATAGCACACGATCTCCAACCTGGAATTTCAAAGGCTTCCGTCTGTTATCTGCGTAACTTTTCTATCTGTCTGTAGAAGCCTTTAATCGTTCTCAGATTTGGACAATCTTATCTGTAGTTTCTCTTATTATCTTCAAACCAGTGACGGTGCTATTAGGGACTTGTCCCTTAGCTATTTGTGTGTCGCCCACTTCAGCCCAACACAATGGTGACCTACACTTGCGGCCATAGAGGGCTTCAAACAGTGCAACCTTGATGCTAGTGTGATAACTGTTGTTGTACGAGAATTCGACCAGTGGAAAATGGATATCCCAAGCTTTACCAAAGTCTATCACACACTCCCTAAGCATGTATTCTAGCGTCTAAATGGATATCCCAAGCTTTATCAAAGTCTTGTGTGCTTCGTTCATGATGATGTATCAGAGACCACCGAACTTCGGTGTCCAGATTCGATTCATGAGGTAACGAGCTCTATCATCTTTGACTTCTAGATTTTTATATATTCCTCTTAATGCCTCACCCATTACATTTTCTGGTTTCAAGGCCTCCAGCTGAGCCTCCTTGATTTGTGTGGACTGCTGTGATTGGATTGTCATTGTTAATGACTTTACTCGTCGACCCGAATATCCCTTCCTGCTCAGGGCATCGGCCACCACCAAGATCTAGTCTTTAATAGCTAAAGTTTCCAACTTTATCTATTAGGATGGTCCAAACAACCAAGATCTAGTCTTTAAGTCCTTTGACGCATGTTCTCCCAATAGTGTGAGTACTGACTTGTTCGTAGAAAAGAAGAGTACTGACTAGCATACCATCTACTATTCTTACTAAATCTCAAGATTAAATTGGTAGTTGTACAATTGAACACTGTATGGGAACTATACAAATTGAACACGATATGGGTAGGAGTCAAATGGAACATAGAATTGTTTGTAGTCAAATTGAACATAGAATTGTTTATTAACAAGTTTGTGGGTATGTGGTTTTTGCATTTCGTTCAATAGGGGTACACGAGACCTATAAAGAAAGGGGAATACAGATAAATGTTTTTTAGATTTTGATGCATTAGTAGATTCATTCTTTTCCTCTCCACAAACACTCAAAGGGACCAAAAATGCATCTTTCTCAACGTAATCCATGAAGTCCAAGTCTCCAACCTTCAGATCTGAATCAACATGATGTTTAGATGGATAAAGTTTCCAACTTTATCCATAACATGGTCACAAACTTTCAAGATCTAAACTTTATGCACTAAAGTGACCAAAAAGTTGACAAATATGAAAATTAACAAGAACTATGAAACTAATGAGCAAGTTTGAAGCTTTTTTACTCACAAAGGTCCAAAAATGATGTAATCTTGCTAGATCTATGCTTGAATCCTTATTCCATACACTTTTCCACCAACTTATTCTTTAAGATCCCACCTTCTAATGGAAAATTAAGCTCATAAATGATGCCAATGCTCAAAATAAGTGAGAGGAGGCTAGGGTTTCGAGTTAGAGGCTCAAGAGAGTGGAGGCTCATGATAGGAAGGGTCCCAAGGGGTTAGAGACCTTAAATAGGGCTCAAAACTATGAAATTAGGGTTTTAACAATGTGGCGACATGCCTAGGGTAACACCTTAAAAATGGGTCCCTTCATCCTTGTACGCCCAATGTACTACCCAGTGTACAACCAACATACTACCAAACTTTCCTTTTCCAGCTTAAGTTAAAACAACCATAACTTCTTCGTTTCGACTTTGTTTTTGGTATTCTTTATATGCACGAAAAGGTATTGAAGAGTCCCAAAATCCTATATAAATACTTTTGACTCAAAACATACTGAACTAAAACTCTTAAATCACGAAAGAAGTATGAATCATCGTTTTTCCTATTTTACCCTTTGACTCCAAAACACAAACTAAGAGCTTAGATCACATAACCAATATTATCCACATCCAATCGGGTCTAAACCCTATTCCTTGAAGCCTAAGGCCTTCACTTGATCCACTTGTTATCTAAAATCCTAAAATAAGAACTTCTCGAAATACGATGTTACAATATAGAGAACATCTAAATTTGACTTCATAAGAGGAAGTTGTGATTTTCTAGGATTTCGCACAACATTGTGCACACCGACATCAAATTTTAGAATGATATATTATTAGGAAAAATAATCTCAAAAAGAGTTAAAGATCTAGTTAATAGGAATACATCGATATGAAGAACACCGAGAACAAAATCTGTATGTAGGAGTTATACTTTCTACAACATTCTCTAACAGGTAAAGCCTATCAAAAATATAAATTTTTGACAGAGTGAGAATTAGCTATTTGAATTTAAAAGAAAGTTTTATATCTCGTCGAGAGCTATTAATGGATATAAATAAAATCGAAAATGGAACTCATATAAAGAAGTTATGCAATTTCAAAAATCAGAAAAATAAGGCGTGCGAAGTTCCTGTCGCTCATTGACGACGTGGCAGCACTGGAGAGCGCCACGTGGCAAGTCTGCTATTCCCCTCCTCCAAGAGTCAAGGTGATGTGGCACCATTAAAATAAGACATGTTGCACCATAGTTTTGTGACATGTGTCACGTTCTAAAAGGCGGTGAGGTGGACCACTAGTATCGCGACAAGTGGAAAACAACCAGAGGAGCCAACAATGCTGACGTGCCCGATGTGCACCATGCCCCAATACATATTTCCAAGTCCTATAAATAGACCTCATTCACGTATAGGTTCCTTACATCCAACCCCTAGAACTTTCTCTCTCTCTCTCTCTCTCTCTCTCGATACTTTCCCATGTAGAGCCATCTTCCTTTAGTTTTTGGCATGCGGTGAAGCCCTGCGATGTCCCTGAGTACGTATCCGAGTAGTAACCTTCGATTAGAAGATTCTGAGTCAATATTCTGCCTGTTTAGATTCTGGTCTTCATCGAAAATTTCTATCACGTCAACGGAATATCTAAGGTGTTAAGATGAAGCATTGCCCTAACTTTGAGTCACCTGCCTCTATCAAGTGAGTTCATAGTTACCTTCGGCTTACACATAGATATCAACTATTTATTTTTTGTAAATGCTTTATGTGCTTATTATCTGATTTTCTGATATCTGTGTTATATGAGATAATGATTTTTCTAAAATATCATATATGTATTTTACCGTACTCATAATGTAGTGGGTAGGAGGGGTAATAGGAGATAAGAGAAATGAGATAATAATTAGGGACCATAAGAGTAGATATAGCAGTGAAAGACCATTAGAGAAGCGAGATAATGGTGAGAAACCATACTGGAGATAGAATAATAGTGAGAAACCATACTAGAGATAGTATAGTGGTGAGAGACCATACTAGAGTTAGGGGAAATAGATCATGCCCAACAGAGATCAATCATCAAGCAGAGTATTGATGACGACCACATACTATTCTAGATAGTCTAGTGGAACACTAGCAAATTTGCAATCTGTAGGTGTTAATGAAATCACACAAACAGAGAGTATGGATTGTGGATTCATTTGAGTACTCTATTTTTCCTTGGTTACCTTATCAACACATAACCCTTAGGATAGAACCCTTGATAGAGAGAGAGAGAGAGAGAGAGAGTAACGGGAAAGGGTAATCGGGGTTAACTTTTTGGTGTGAATTATATAAAGAGAGATTCCAAGGAGATGTAAATTATTAGGGTAAAGAGATGTTGTAAGTCTTCATTTATGCTTATGTTTCTTGTATTGACGATGACATCCCAAGTTTAATAAATAAAATACATTTCTTGGAAATGTCGTGATAATATTATTATCATATTTTTGGGACAAATGACGCAAAGTAAATATTTTTAAAAGGATACTTAGATATATTAAGCATAAACAAATAGGTCTTTTGTGGCCATAAAAATGGGGATGTCACAGTTGGTGTCATAGCATTAGTTAAGCGAACTAGGAGTAATGATTTATTTCTAGACTTGAACTTAGAATTCTAAGCAATGATTGTAAGATGAGTATCTATTATATTTTAGGTACTACACCTAAATTGACACTAGCACTAGCTTACATTTGATTAGATGCCTAATTTGCTTTCATGTGCTAAATGAGTTATGCTATACCATGCCTTAGGATTGATTATATATGATGCTATGCTTAGGTAGAATTTAAGGTTTGTTGCTGACCTAGGAATTAGGAAATTTTATGTATTGAGGTTTCCAAATGTTTAATTACGTAGAACTGACATATAACTTGTCAGAGTGATAAGGAGATTTTTACGTAAGGTATTCCCTATCTATATTCTCATCAATGTACATTGAACGCCTGCTTTCGTGTATAGAAAGTCATGGTGAGGACATGTAGTACACTAGGAGACAATAACGGAATTCGTCAGCCTGAGCCTCGAATAGTTGAACGTGTACCTAAAGTAGTGTAGGTAGTTGAACCTGTCACAATGGCAATGGTTAGGTCTCTATTAGTGAAACATCCCAAAAATACAGTCCAAAAATTTCATTTTAAATCATTAAGAAAACCATAATTATCAAATCATCACATAAAAATCGCAAGTAATTTTTTCTGAAAGCATCATAAACATCGGTCAAACATATCAGAGTAAAAACATCCCAAACTAAAATCATGGTGTGTGCACTGTAGTCATCCCAAGCTCTTCCCTTTGCTACTCGAAGAACCTGAAACCAAAACTGAAAACTATAAGCACAAAGCTTAATAAGTCTCCCCATACTACCACATACCATACAAATAATCATGCTACTAGGAGATACGGGTCCCGCCCACACTCAGGAAGATACGGGCCCCGCCCACACTCTGCTAACTAGGAGATACGGGCCCCACCCACACTCCGCTGTCTAGGAGACACAGGATCCGCGCATACTCCACTGGCTACGAAATACGGGCCTTGCCCACACACGGCTAACTAAGATACGGGTCCCGTCTACCCTCAGCTAATTATGAGATACGGGGCCCGCCCACACTAAACTACTAAACATACATATTGTTGGATTTTATGTAATATAACACTCATATGGTGCACATACTATTGGATTTCGAACACTATAACACTCCTATGGTGCACATGCAACCCTAAATGCTCTGGATCTATGTTTTCTCTAATTATACATGCATATTTTCAATTTTCCAAAGCATTGTCCTAACTAGCATACATTTGAACAATTGAATGATACAACGAGTTAGATGACTTACCTTTTAGAAGGACTTGTAGTTCTTGACCTTTGAAAGCTTGAGCACCCCAAGTGTGATGCCTCTAATGGTTCACAAACACCAATATGCAAGAGGTGGCTTGAGAGAATATGTTACTTGCACAAAATCAACTTCACACTCTTAGAAAGTATGGTGTAACCAATTTTGGCTCCTAGAGGTGTGATTTTATAGTGTTGTTGAGATAGGGTTACATCTATGTAAACCCTGATGCTCAATGACCTTCCACATTCTTATCCTCCATGGGTTTAACCTCCATGGACTATCCATGGATTATCTCATTGGTTTAGCCCATCTACATAATCATGGATCATTGGCCCATACTAGCAGAATCATTAATTTAAATAAGCAATCCCCATACATTTAATTAGTCTCTTTTGACCACAAATTAATTACAAATTAATTCTTGATCAATACTATTTAAATAATATGATTTCATATTAATATGTTATACTTATAATATATTAATAAATCATAAATAACCTTATTCTCAAAAGTCCATCCTATCAACTTGCATTGGTGAAGGTAACCCAAAAGAACCATGCTACAATCGGGTCAAGTACATTCCAGCTATAGTTATGAGCTTAGACACCAAATCCAACCGTCTCCCACTTGGATAAGTCTAATAACTATTACTACCAATGTGACTTCAGGATGCGACTTAGCAATCGTAAGCTTTCAAAAGCCGCTATTGAACTCTAACCTAGTCAATGGCGCGTCCTTCAGATAAGGGATCATATATTCGTCTATTCTCAAGATATCTATGCAGACAAACACATGGAACATAGTCATACTTATTGTCCTGCAATTTGTTTCCCGAATTCCGATTCATCTAACATAGAACATAACTGAACACATCAATTTAGTTCTGATCGAGCTCGGCACATAGTCAAAACAAAATCATCGAGGGGCTGAAGATATCGCTTTTAATCCATTTAGGATAAAAGGAACAGATAAACTTCGACATTATATGCTTGTACTAACTACTTATCAAATCATGCACAATGACACGTTTTATAACATCAAGTTACTGATGTGTTTTCATGCCATCAATGCACAAACGACTCGTATTCAACAATTCATATATCTTGGTTTGAAGACTATATGATATTATCATCTCACAGTTACTCATGATAAATTCCATGAAGTAATTCAGGTGAGCGCGGTTTGAATCCAATACTCAAATCTTATTTCAGGAGCACTCATGAATGGTGTAGCAAACTCTTGCTTCCAAAGTATGATCGACTGTGGATGGTTTGAATAATAATTTTATTATTCTGGAAGTCAAAACATGCAAAGTGAAACAATAATAAATAATTGGCACAAGATAGTAACTTTACTTATAAATAAAAACCCTTTTATTTAATCATCAAATGTCAATTACAATTTAGCTATTACAAGTTTCTATTTATCTAACCGCTAAAAATAACATCGTACGTTAGGCCAATTCCCCTTGCATGCTGCAAGTGCTTAACCCTAGTCAGTCCCTTTGTAAGTGGATATGCTGGGTTGTTCTCTGACAATATCCCTTTTACCACGAGGTGTCCTTCTTCTACTTGATGTATTATGAAGTGGTATTTTTTGTCGATATGCCTATATGTACCATGATCTCTCGGTTCCTTTGTTAAGGCAACCGCCCCTTCATTATCACAGAAAATCTCCATAGGCTCCTTTATGGATGGAATGACTCCAAGGTCTCCAATGAAGTTTTTCAACCATATCGCCTCCTTTGATGCTTTGCTAGCTGCTATGTACTTTGATTCGCACGTTGAATCAGCTACAATCTCCTGCTTGGAATTTTTCCATGTCACTGCTCCTTTATTCAGAGTAAACATCCATCCCGAATGAGAGCGGAAATTATCTCGGTCGGTTTGAAAGTTGGCGTCACTATACCCTATCACTCTCAAGTCATCACTTCCACCAAGGATAAGGACCCAATCCTTAGTCCTCCACATGTACTTAAGAATGTGCTAACTACAATCCAATGGGCTTTACCAGGATTCCCATGATATTTTCTGACCATGCTCAAAGAAAAGGCCACATTACAGTGAGTACAAGTCATAGCATGCATGATCGAGCCAATTGTGGAAGCACATGGTATTCGACTCATTTCTGCTATCTCAACCTATGTACTAAGACTATGAGTCTTACTCGACTTGGTATTGCTTTGGATAGCTAAGTCACCTTTCTTTGACTCCTCCCTGTTGAAACGCTTCAACACCTTGTCCAAGTAGGTAGTTTGACTAAGTCATATTAGTCTTTTACTTCTGTTTCTCAATATCCTTATCCCTAAGATGTAAGCAGCTTCTCCGAGGTTCTTCATAGCGAAAAACTTCCCAAGCCAGTACTTACCCTCCTGCAAGGTTGGTATGTCACTTCCTATGAGGTGTATGTCATCTACATACAACACCAGAAAGCTCACTATACTCCCACTAGCTTTGACATATACATAGGATTCATCTTCGCTTCGAGAAAATCCAAACTCTTTGACTTTCTCATCAAAACAAAGATTCCATCCACGAGATGCTTTTTTTTAATCCATAGATGGATTTCTCAAGCTTACACACTCTATTAGGGTATTTTGCATTGACAAAACCCTCTGTCTGACTCATGTAAACATATTTAGCCAACTTTCCTTTAAGGAAATCGGTTTTGTCATCCATTTGCCATATTTGATCATCATGAAATGCAGCTACGGCTAGTATAACCCTTATAGATTTAATCGTTGCTACTGGGGAGAAGGTCTCATCATTGTCAACTCTGTGTGTTTGAGTAAAGCCCTTCGCAGCAAGTCATGCCTTATATGCGTGTACTTTCCCATCCATGTTGGTCTTCTTCTTGAAGATCTCTTTGCACCCGACTGTCTTACAACCTGGTACATTGTCAACCAAGTTCCAAACTTGATTGTCATACACAGACTGAATCTTGATGTCCATAGTCTCTTTCCATTTTGTAGACTCGGGGACTGTCATGGCCTCCTTGTAGTTGTTAGGTTCATCCAGATTTACCAGTATGTTATCTCTGATAAATGTATCACCTGTAGCTGTTATATGAAAACCATATAACACAGGTGGAACACTAACTCTACTAGAACGCCTGAGAGGTACGGACTCGTCAATTAGTTCAATCGGAGTTTCCTCCTCAGGTTGATTGCTAGTGTTTGAGGTTCCTTCACCGCTTGAATCTTGAAGCTCTTCAAGTTCAATTTTCCACACTGTCCCCTTGGCATATGAGTTCTCTCTCACGAAAGACTCCTCTCCCTGCGACGAAGACAACATTGTTACTCGGTCTATAGAAGAGATATCAAAAGGATTTTCGCAGGTAGCCGATGAAAATACACCGCTCACTCTGAGGTTCGAGCTTATCATGAGTCTTGCGTCTCATGAAAGCCTTGCAACCCCAAACTTTGACGTGGTCTAACGAGGTAACCTTCCATGTCCACATCTCGTGAGGTGTTTTGGAAACCTTTTTAGTAAGGACTAGAATAAGGATATTGGTGGTAGTCTCGAAGGCATACCCCCATAATGAGACAGGTAACGAAGCTCAACTCATTATGGAATTAACCATGTCTAGCAAAGTTCTATTGCGCCTATCAGCCACACCATTAATCTACGGTGTCTTAGGTGGCGTCAATTGTGAAGAAATTCCACATTCCTTAAGATAGTCAAGGAAGTCGATACTAAGATACTCTCCTCCTCGATTGGATCGCAACATCTTTATCTTCCTGCCCAATTGATTCTCCACTTCTTGCTTAAACTCCTTGAACTTTTCAAAAGTTTATGACTTATGCTTGATTAACTAGACATAGACATACCTACCATGATCATCAGTAATAGTCACATATAAGCCGTTAGCATCCCTTATGGTGGTTCTGAATGGTTCACATACATCAGTGTGTATGAGATCCAACATACCTTCACCCCATTCACAAGTACCAGTGAAGGTTGACTTATTTATCTTTCCAAGTAAACATATTTGCAAGCTTCATCCGACTTTAAGTCGAATGACTCCAAAACTCCATCCTTTTGGAGTTGGGCTATGCGCTTCTTATTTAATTGTCCAAGGCAACAATGCCACAAGCATGCCTTATCCAAATCATTAGAAGAATCAATGTGTAACACATTATTTCCTAAGTTATGTACAACCATCACAATTTCATATATACCATTACAAGGTAATGCTTCAAAATAAAATACACCATTGTAATAAGCATTAATACCACCAATTTCATTATTAAAAGAAAAGGTAAAACTTTGTTTATATAAATTGTGAAAGGAAATAATATTTCTCACCATATCAGCTGAGTAACAACAATTATTCAAATCTAAATCTAAACCATTACTAAGCAATAAAGAATAAACTTCAAACTTGGTTACATGCGACACTTTCCTATTTCCCATGATTAACTTTATCTTCCCATTCTCCCCATCTCTACTTCTTTTTAGTCCCTACAAATCAGAACAAATGTGAAATCCATAACCTGTATCAAGGACCCAAGATATAGCATGTGATGAGTTATTAGATTGAATAGTGTAAGTACCTGCAAAGGAGGGCTTGATCTTGCCATCCTTTATGTCCTTCAAGTACTTGGGGCAGCTTCATTTCCAGTGCCATTTTTCATGGTAGTGGAAGCACTCTGCATCCTTCGGATTGGAAGAGGGATTAGCAGAACCAACTTTGGTCGCACTTGAAGAAGATCCATCAAGAGACTTTACCTTACGGCTCTTGTAGGGAGCCCTCCTCTTCTTTCCCTTCCCATGTGCGATTACCAGAATAGGGGCAGAAGTAGTAGTAGGAGTAGATACAACCGACTTACCTTTCAGGTTGCTTTCTACAGTCCTTAGAAGGCCTTGAAGCTTGCTAAGAGTGACCTCATCCGTGTTCATATGATAGATCATATGAAACTAATCATAACAAAAAGGTAAAGAGTGTATAATTATATCTATGGCCAAGTCTTCATCATAATTAACATTCAATTTAAGCAAGCGGTCCACAAATCTCTACATCTTTGGCAAGTGGGTCGTGATGGTTTCACCATCCTTCATTTTGGTTGTGATCATGGATGCAATGATCTCATACCTCTCTTGTCGAGCACTTTGATGGTATCTTTCCATCAAGTCTTGATACATTTTAAAAGGATAGTAGTCCTCATAGGACTTCTGCAGCTCAACAGTCTTGGTAGCAATCATTAGACACGACAACTTTGTTGCATCCCTCTCATGAGTAGTATGTTCAACGATTTTTTTGGGGGTAGTAGTGGTGACATCAATCTCCTTGAGCTCTTTATCTATGATATATTCTTTGTCTTGATAACGGATAGCCATTCGGATGTTTGAATCCAATCATTGAAGTTCGAGCCATCGAAAATGACCCTCCCACATAGGTTCATGAGGGAGAAAGAACCAGAAGGGATCGGGTTGGAAGCATTGTTTAGGATAGACATCTGAAAAAGAAGAAGAAAAAAGTTTAGGTTAGATGTTAATCCTTAATATTACACCCAAATAAAATAGTATGTCTAGGACCCAACACAATATTCTACGATTGCGAAAAGCAATGCCGTAATCCAATTGTAAAATATTTGAAGGTAGGTAAATGACGATTTACCAATTTCTACCATGAAAATCGAAATAGATCCTTTGAGATTCATTGAAATTTTAAATGGCATGTTTAAATCTCAATTGTGCCTTTCAAGTTTATGATTGGGATATCGAGGATCACAAACAAGGTGTGAATAACCATGCAAACTAGCTTGGTACACCCAATGTTACCGATCACCTAATCAATGTGCATTAACCACACATGCTCCATTGATCTATGATTAACACTAAGTTACCCTTTGCCACACATTTTCAGTCCCATATTAGTGTGCCGGTTAACCACACACGCTCCACTAACAACTTAACAAGGTGCAAAGTGTAATTTCATGGATTAGCACCATTTTCACATTTTCCTAAAGTAACTAAGATTGGGAATTTAATAAAAGTTTAGTTACTTTATATTTATCATTATACTTTTAATGAGGGAGAATTAATGTCCTATCCTACCCATTTGGCTAACAAGCCTCTACCAGTCAAGGAAACGGTGGGTGAGAGGGGACACCCATTAAACCACCATTTTATATGCAGTAACCTTATACCCCCTTATAGACCGGCTCCGTGAATGAGGCATACTAACGGTAAGACCGACTTGTCTTATCCATACACACACACACACACACACACACATATATATATATATATATATATATATATATATATATATATATATATATATATATATATATATATACGGTGGGTGAGAGGGGACACCCATTAAACCACCATTTTATATGCAGTAACCTTATACCCCCTTATAGACCGGCTCCGTGAATGAGGCATACTAACAGTAAGACCGACTTGTCTTATCCATACACACACACACACATATATATATTATTAAACTTATAATATTATAAAGTATAAGGGTTGAATTTTAACTGTTAAAACTCTAGGGTTTGGAATTAAAGTTTCATTAGTGTGACTTTACAAATTCCAAAACTTGAAGGGAAAGTTTTGAAACTTGTCAAAACACTTCATATTATTAACTTATGAGTTTAATAAAATTTTAAAGATGAGACATTTCATTTCCATAACTTGAGTATGGGGGGTCATTATAATTCATTTAGATCAATTTATCAACAACTAAAACTATCATATAATTCATCACATTGACAATTATCTTGTGGTTGGATGAGTATAAGCACTACTAAGTCAGAAAAAACATTTTTAATGATCCAAAACAGTTTGTGGTAGTGTTCCTAATCCAAACCAGGTCAAGAATTTCGAATTTCTGCAAACAGAGCCTGCAACTCGTCGAGTGAATGAACTGATTCGCCGAGTTGCTCTATTACTGAGTGGACTCGTCGAGTCAGTCAGTGGACTCGGCGAGTTCATCAGTTAGAGGCTAAAAATTCAACTTTGAAAAAACAAGCATCAAGTATAATAGAAAATAATCCTAGGCTCTGATACCATTGTTAGGTTTTGAGCACTATAACACTCCTATGGTGCAGATGAAACGCTAAATGCTTTGGATCTATGTTTTCTCTAATTATAGATTCATATTTTCAATTTTCCAAAGCATTGTACTAACTAGCATACATTTGAACAATTGAATGATACAACTAGTTAGATGACTTACCTTTTAGATGGACTTGTAGTTCTTGACCTTTGAAAGCTTGAGCACCCTAAGTGTGATGCCTCTAATGGTTCACAAACACCAATATGCAAGAGGAGGCTTAAAAGAATATGTTACTTGCACAAAACCAACTTCACACTCTTAGAAAGTATGGTGTAACCGATTTTGGCTCCCAGAGGTGTGCTTTTATAGTGTTGTTAAGCTAGGGTTACATCCATGTAAACCCTAATGCTCAATGACCTTTCACATTCTTATGCTCCATGGGTTTAACCTCCATGGACTATAAATGGATTATCTCATTGGTTTAGCCCATCTACATAATCATGGATCATTGGCCCACACTATAAGAATAATTGATTTACATAATCAATCCCCATACATTTAATTAGTCTCTTTTGACCACAAAATTAATTCCAAATTAATTCTTGATCAATACTATTTTAATAATATGATTTCATATTAATATATTACACTTGTAATATGTTAATAAATCATAAATAACCTTATTCTCAAAAGCTCATCCTATCAAATTGCACTGGAGAAAGCAACCCAAAAGGACCATGCTACAATCGGGTCAAGTACATCCTAGTTATAGTTATGGGCTTAGACACCAAATCCAACACATACAACCCTAATGCTTTGGATCTAAGTTTTCTCTAGTTATACATGAAACAAAAATTTTCCAAATCATGAAACCTATCTAGCATACAAATTTGGTTCATGAATCATAAAACTAGTTAGAAGAAATCCTCTTATTTGTAGCTTGTAGTTGTTCGCCTTTTAAGAGCTTAGCACTTCAAGTGTGATGCCTCAAACATGTCACAAACACCATGAAAAAATGGTGGACTTTGAGAGAGAGGATAGAACCACCAAAATCGGCTAGGGTTCTCTTAGAACCCTTGGGGTTTTGAATTTGGAGCTAAGGGGTTACTTTTATAGTGTGTAATTCCTAGGGTTTCAACTTGTAAACCCTAATTCATTCCTTGGGGCTTTAATCCAATAATCCATATGATAAGCCTTATGGACTAACACTTCATGGACTCTCACATAAACTTAGTCCATCACTAATGAATCATGAATCGTTGGCCCAAACTATATGTATTACTAATTTACTTAATCAGTCCCCTTAATTTAATTAATCTCTTTTGATCACTAAATTAATTTAAAATTAATTCCTAACCAATATTAATTAAATAATATGATTTCTTAATTAATATATTATACTTATGATATATTAATAAATCACAAATAACCTCTTTCTCAAATATCCTTCCTGTCAAATTGTTCCCGTGAAGGCAACCCGAAATGGACCATGCTACTAGCGGGTCAAGTACATGCCAATTATAGTTATGGGACTAGACACCTAATCCAACGCATACAAGTATCACACATACAACAAGTATAGTCGAATCTATCAATCAATCCAATATACATACTTAAATAATGCTATGAGATACGGGCCCCGCCCACACTCAGCTAAGGATGAGATAAGAGCCTCACCCACACTCTATGAGATATGGGCCCCGACCACCCTCACCTAATGATGAGATACAGGCCATGCCCACACTCACATTCCCAACAACACATACATGTATCATACAAAATACAAGTATAGCAATCTAATAATCTGATTGATATCTATTCTCTGGTAATAATGAGACACGGGCCCTGACCACACTCCGTGTTCCTATCAAGAACATACAAACTACACATGTGGGCATTAGTGCCTTCAACCCGTCCAAACTAGGAGGAAACTCACCTCGCACTTCTGAAGTCCTGCAGATAATTCTCAGGCTATTGGCTGACAAATCCCCAAATTGTCGATCGTCAAAACAAAACCCAATTAACCATTTAGGTTTCAATGCATAACCATAAATACACACTTTGGGTAAAAGGACCATTTACCCCTAACATAACTGGGTCCAATACCAAGGCCCGACTCATACTCTAAAGGCCCAAAAGTCTAATAGTTAAGCAAGTCCCAATTATGGCCCGATTTTCCAAATTAGGCCCAAACCCCTTACATGCGCCTTACCCTAAAGCCCATCAAATTAATCTAGTACATACACTTGTTCTCAGATGGCCCATCAACAACCCAATCACCAACGCTCAATAGAAAGGTCCAACTCAACACCCAAGTAAAATTAGGGTTTTCAAATAAAATGACGATTAGGGTTAACTATTCTTACTTAACCCATTAAGGAATTAATCTATTAAGTCCATCCCTCCACAAAACCAATCATATAATGTGGTCAGGCATAAATCAAAATTCCCAATCTAACAATCCAAACGTGGGTCCGGACAAATCCCAAAACAACAATTTCAGAAATTAGGGTTTTCTAAACCCAAAACCCTAATTAGGGTCCTCAACCCAATCACAAGCCAAAAAAGTCCAAGATCAACCTATTGGGCCGATTAGGGTTTCACTATGTCGAGCACCACTCAATGCCACCTCAGGTAGTGGTGGTCGACGGCGATAGCCACCACCTCATGGTGGTGGTGGTTTTGACTCTAGGCCAAAATAAAGATAAAAGTACCCCAAGCACTGATCCAAAAACACCCATAAACACACAGCCACCAGAGATGGTGGCTACTGGCGGCAAAACAGTGGTGGTGGTGGGTTTTTCGGCCACACAGTCACACATACAACCTCATGAATATCAAAAGCAGCAGATACACTTGAATACACACCCATACACACACCTACAGCTACCTCCCATGGTGGTTGGTGGCAGCAAGATACGGGAAAAGGCGGCAGAAAGAAGTAGAAGTGGTGGCAACCACCATGGTTGGCTGCCATGCTGGTTTCCCATGTTTTTCGTCCAACCGAATAGACACACACGCCTTTGAATTGTAGCAACAACACACTCACCTACACAAGACCCACTGAACACGCACCCAACACAACCACCCTCATGGTGGTAGGAGGTGGTTGGACGGTGATAAACTGATAGCCACATGGCAGCGACGGTAGAGGTCGGAAAATTGTAACTTCCAAAAAGCATGGGGAAGAGAGAGAGAGAGAGAGAGAGAGAGAAAGAGAGAGAGAGAGAGATTGTGTGTGTTTGCAACTGGTACACACACATGAAGCATACATCACGCAGCCACTCACTCTCGGTGGTAAACGCTAGCTGAAATAAAATGGTCGACCAATCGGAGCGGCGGCGATGTGGGACAACGGATGAGAAGACGAAGCGAAGAGGGTGGGCGAATTCCATTAGAAACAACAACAATGACACCCATGGGTGTGTTTCTTCCAATCATCCACTACCATGACCTTAAACCCGAATCCATAATAATCTTCCTTCCCTTTTACACAATCAACCCCTCCTTCACTAAACATTACAAACTGAATCCGAATTTTACCCTTTAGCACCTGCTTCCCAAAAATCTATTCAACACAAGTCCAAATGATACCATTTATACCATAAATTACTGAATTTATAACATTTTACTCCAAAGGCTAACACTAAATAACTATTATGGATTTAGGGCTTCAATAAAATAATATGAAATATAGTTCTCATCCTGGGGTTCATTTATTTATTTATTTTATTTAATCTTACTTATTTAAATTCCAAACTAGAATGTTACAGTTAGTCGAGCAAAGAGAGGAAATGTGGCAACTGATTTGGTAGAATGGAAGAGAGCCTAGTGCACCCGTCGTACAATGTGAGCTTCAAGAGGAGCTGTCGAAAGAAGGAAATTACAGTAGAAGTGTTAGTTATGTTGAACCCCAACTAATAAGGAAAAACCACCCTAATGGAGGATACGGAAACGATGGGTGTAAGTATAAGGACTTCAAGAGTGCCAAACCACCAAGTCTTTCAGGAAGCCCAAATCCAGTAGGAGTTATGGATTGGATCTCCGAGATGCAGATGGTGTTTGATAGTTGCGACTGTAGCGACAGACAAAATACGATCTTCGCTGTCAGACAACTAAAGACTGGCGTGTTGAGTTGGTGGAAGCTATTGGCTAATACAATGCCCAAAGGATAGACCATCAAGACGTAATGGGAAAAATTCTTGGAACAGTTGAAGAGGCAGTATTGTTCAGAAACATACTTATTAGAGATGAACAACGAGTTCCAGAATTTGAAAAAGGGGAAATTAAGTGTCACTGAGTATGCCACTACTTTCACAGAGAAGATGAACATATTTCGTTAATTGTTTCCCAATGAAGTCTCAAAGATAGGGAGGTTTGCTAACGGAGTACCAGCGGACTTTGGTCCAACGGTGAAGATGGAAACCACTTTGAAGGAAGCAATCAGAGTATCTAAGAATGTAGAGACCCAGATTAGAGAGAATGGTCTAGAGAAGATGGAGGCTGAATCAAAGAGGAAGTTGGAGGGATCTTCAAGACCCTATAAGAAGACTAAGTACTCAAAGTATAAATATCATAAGCTTGAAATTGACATGGCAAGGAGGTGTAACAAGTGAAAAAAAGAACTTTGGGGAATGCATTGAAGGAGTGACCTATTACAAGTACAGGAAAACCGGTCACTATTCTAATGAATTCAATGCCAAGAAGGAAGTTTACTTCAAGTGTGGTGAAGAAGGACACTTCAAGCAAGACTGCCAGAAGAAAGAAGGAACTGCAAGGCCAAATGCTTTTCCATAGCCAAAAGGGAGGACATATTTTATGGAACTTGATGTTCTAACAAGAGGGCAAGAGTTTAGAGCTACTTGTTTAAAGTACTTGAGGGAGGGAGATAAATAATTAGAATTTACCTACGTAGCCTAATGAGTATGGAAAACTCAAATAAATTTTATAATCGTATCCAATAAACAATATAATTTCCTAAATTATGTTATATGTTGAGTTTCTGTGTGATTTTCGAACTTAGTGAACTGGGAGACAATACTTGGGACAAGTATGAGTAGGTGTGAAAAGTAGTAGAGGTCTATACTTCCAGAAGCACACGACTCGCACTTGGATCAGGGAAAGCCAAAAGGTTACTAAGACTTTTTAAGATGATCAATTTTGTTCATTTCCATCATTACCTTTGTTTTGGTGATGATTCATGTTTCAACCCTAGTAGTCATATCGAATCGAGTCTAATTAATCTACAAAGTATGTTCCACGTAGTGTCTGAATATACAACCTATTTTGCTTATGATTCCAGAACGTAATCATCCTAAGGGGAGATTAAATGTAGCACCCGCAAATTTGAGTTAGACAAATAAGTTATTATAAGACATAATAATGAACTTTAAATTGGAGATTATTTGGGATAAATAAACTTAACCAAGTTATACTATATGTGACAAGGATTTCATACATATAAATAACGCTCAAGTCCGACTTCGAGTGAAGAAGTTACAACCTTCCAAAGTTCCTCGTTCGAACCGTATGTCGTAAATAGTGAATTAGATATAGGTCGCTTATTAGCCTAAGTGATCTAAATGAAAGTCGTATATTCAGAAAAGCGAACTCATGCTTATAGAGAACGTCCAAATCTGACTCCATAAGAGGAAGTTATGATTTTCTAGGATTCAACACATCATTGTAAGCACCAACATTGCATTTTATAAAAGTAGATTATTAGGAATAATAATCTAAACGATATTTGAATATCTCATCAATAGGAATCCATTGATTTAAAGAGCATCGAGAATAGAATCTGAATTTAGGAGTTATACTTTCTGCAACATTCTTTAATAGGCTAAGCCTATCAAAAATATAATTTTTTTATAGAAAGAGAATTAGCTATTGGGATCTAAAAGAAAGTTGTAGATCTCACCAATACATTTCCGAGGATATAAATTATGTCGAAAACGAAGCTAGTATGAAGAAGTTACACCATTTTGAATATCAGGAAAACCGAGTGCACGAAGTGCCCAGCACGCACTGATGACATGGTAGCACCAGAGAGCACTACATGGCAAGTCGACCATTCCCCTCCTTAAAGAGTCAAGTTGAAGTGGAACCATGAAAATTGGACACATGTTGAGGATTTTGTGCTATATTCTGATGCTTCAATCACATGTTTGGGGGCGGTGCTCATGCAGAGGGGTAGAGTACGATCCCATCTACGCATGGATATAAATAACGTCTAAAATAGAGCTCGTATACGATAGTAAAGAATTTTTAAAAACGGGAATCGAATTTGCGAGAACCGGTGATGTGGCACAATCTCAGCCGTCGCTTGCGGCCCATGGCCTTGCTTCGGATGGAGACACCTTGCCTCGTATACATGCAGCGTAGAAGGAACGCCGTGCATTCAGAATCGCTTGGTCTCGAAAGCTTCACGTCGCACCAAGCTGGCTTGGACACGTCCTCATATGAACGCTCAGCATAGCAGAGAACATCTAGCGGCCAAGGTACGCCCAACATACCCTCGCATGAATGCACAGCGTTCCCAGCAGGTCTCGGCCTATAAATAGATGCGAAGTGTACCTGGAAAAGTCACACCTTTCTCCACTCCTTTCTTTCTCTACTCTCTCTATTGCCTTCCTAGACCTTCCCAAACCCTAGGGAACCCCCTAGCATCCAAAGGAAGCGCCAGAGCTCCCAAAGCCTCCGAGAAAAAAAGCATTTCGGCTCGGAAATGCTGCACCAGTGAAGCCCAGTTTTTAATAAAAACTTGCTGTAAGTGAGATATGCCTACCATACTTTAAATATAGCTTATATATAAATACAATATTGTTATTATGAACCTATAAATAAGATTTATCAGTGATTCAAAGTCGTTATACATATTGATCTACTTACGGGAATGATGTCTAGGCTGTGATTTGGTGAGGTGTTTAAATTGGGATTTCCAAACAGTATACTTCGTATACTAGATGGACCCTACCTCCGATATGATCCTGCCTAGTTGTTCCTTACTTGATAGATCATAAAGTAGACTTTGAGTTAATGAAGAATTTATACTAATAATTAGTCGCAACGAATATTAGACTAAAATCTAGTGGTAATGATACTAGGTTTCGTCGAAGGAAAATAAATTAAGCGAAGAACTTTTTGAGTTCGGAATCATCACCTTAACAAGTGAGTGGATAGTTACTTTTATCTTACACATAGATATGAAGTATTTTATATAAATTACGAGCTATGTGTGCATATTATCTGAATACTTGCTGTCTATGCTCGATGAATGATTATATACACGTTTTAAATGATTTAAACTGTATATGTATTTTATATATACAAAATATGTTGGTAAAACATGGGTAGATGTAATAGTTGGGTGTGATGAAATAAAATGATGAGCGGCCTCAATGTTGACGATGTTTCCAGTCATCTAGCGGAGTGTAGATGACGACCACGAACTTTTCTAGACAATCCAGTGGAACGCTAGCAGGCTCGCAACCTGTAGGTGTTTGTGAATGATGTGTTCACTTGTGTACTCCATCCCCCTCATGGTTGCCTTAAGGACATTTATTGCGGAGGAATCTCAATAGCAGTAGTGTCCATCCTGATGATGATCCTTAGGCTAGGTCCCTTATGATAGGTGTTTAGGGACGTAAAGTGAGGATAACGGGGACGGGTAATTGGGTTATGTTGGTTGATAAAATTAATAAACTTATTTATCATGGGTTGAAAACCCTATGTGCTCACTAGGCTCCCAAGCCTGACCCACTCAGTTTCTTGTATTACAAGTAGTAGGGCTCGAGCATAGATGTGAAGTTTTGGATGAGGGATTACGGATTATAGGCCTGTAGATATGAGTAAATGTTGTAAGGATTATATTGTACTATTTATGCTTTTGATCTGTATCGAACAAGACATCTCAACATTTTTAATGAAATACATTTTTACGGAAATGTTTTGATAAATCTTTATGATATTTTCTTTTGGGAACAAATTCCATAACACTTTTCTTTAAAATGTTACTCTGATTTTTAAACAAGCATAAACAAAAATCGGTCTTTTCTGTCCGTGAAAATGGGGATGTCACAATTAGTATCAGAGTATTAGTTTAAGTGAACTAGGAATTTGTAGGATTTCTAGACTTAAACTTAGAATGCTAAGTGATGATTGTGAGATGAGTGTCTACTATATTTTAGACACAAGCACTAGTTTATTTTAGGAAAGATGCCTAGAATGCTTTTATGAGCTATATGCTAGTATTTTTTCGTATCTATGGTCTATTGCCAACTGGATATGGAAACCTTATGTGTTCAGGATTCTAAACGTTCAACTACAATATTAGAACTTGCATGTAACCGAGTGACAAGGAGGATTTAAACGTCTATAGTAAAAAAAAAAGATTTCCCTATCTTAATATCCTCATCTCAAACTTCTACTTGGTGCCAACCAAACTCTCAAACATAGATAGGTTTGCTACGGATTGTCAGCAGACTTTGGCCTAATGGTCAAAATGGCAACTACTTTGAAGACAATCGTTAGAGTAGCCAACAATGTAGCAACCTAGTTAAGGGAGAAGGGTCTATAGAGATGTGAGGTAGGAGAGAAAAGGAGGTTTGATGGATGTTCAAGGTCCAAGAAGAAAAGCAAATTATCAAAGTTTGGTTCTAAGAAACTTGGAGGAGGAGGAGGAGGTGAAGCGAAGTGGTGCGAAAAATGCAAGAAGAAGCACCATGAGAAATATGATAGAGAGGTCACTTGTTTTAAATGTGGAAAGCCTGGGCACTATTCCAATGAATGCACCCTCAGCAAGAAAGTCTATTCTGGGTGTAATGAGGAGGGGCACATCTCGAGGGACTTCCCAAAGAAGAAAGAGGCAGGAAAATCCAATGTTCCACAGAAGCCGAAGGTCAGGGCCTTCCAAATGATGTTGGAAGCTGCAAAGGATGCAATGGATGTAGCTTCATGTACCTTTCTTGTAAATGGATTACCTTCCACTATACTATTTGATTCAGGAGCGAATTTCTCCTTTGTATCGCATAAATTTGGTGGGAAACTAGCATTGCCTGTAGAAAAACTTGATAATGCCCTAGATGTGGAAGTTTTCAGTGGCAAGTTCGTACATGTTAGTGATCGTATTAAGGACATCATCATCGACTTAAACAAAAACGAATTCCACGAAGAGCTCTTACCCATAGAGTTGAACAGTTTCGACATCGTTCCAGGGATGGATTGTCTTAGCACCAACGATGTCGAGATACTTTGCAGGAAGAAGATAGTAAGGATAGACACCCGGAAAAGAGTCACTTATGGTTACCGGGACAAATGCCTTGTGAATTCTGGATTCATCTCCCTGATGAAAGCCAGGAAATGTTTGTCCAAGGGATGCACATCATACTTGACATTCGTGATCAATGCAAAGAAGGAGAAAAAGGAGGTGCATAGTATACCAGTGGTGTGTGATTATCCAGAAGTCTTTCTTGAAGATCTTCCCAGATTACCGCCTGATAAACAAGTAGAGTTCTGAATAGACTTGTTACCAGGAACGACACCAATAGCAAAAACATTGTACCAATTAGCACCGACAAAGATGAAGGAGCTTATGACACAACTTCAGAAGTTGTTGGAAAACGATTTCATTCAACCTAGTTCATCACCCTGGGGAGCTCCATTGTTATTCATGAAGAAGAAGGATCAAAGTATGAGAATGTGTATAGACTACCGAGAGCTGAACAAGGCAATGGTGAAGAACAAGTATCCATTGCCAAGGATTAATTTTACTTATTCGATCAGCTGTAAGGTTCGAGCTATTTCTTAAAGATCGATCTTAGGTCAGGATATCATCAGCTAAAGGTGAGAGAGCAAGATATTCAGAAGACTACATTCAGAACAAGATATGGACACTATGAGTTCTTAGTTATGTCATTTGGACTAACCAGTGCTCCAGCAACATTCATGGATTTTATTAATAGGGTTTGTAAACCATTCCTTGATAAATCTGTGATTGTTTTCATAGATGACATTCTGATTTACTCAAAAAAACTAGGAAGAGCATGGAAAGCATCTACAAGAAGTGTTGGAAGTATTGAAGAGGGAGAAGCTATATGCAAAGTTCTCCAAATGCGATTTTTGGATCCGAGAAGTCCTTTTCCTGGGTCATGTGGTTAACCAAGAAGGGATATGGTTGTGTTGGATTAATGTCTAAGTCCATAACTATAATTGGTAAAACTTAACCCGACCCGGCATGGTCCATTTGGGTTGCATGGCATCATGCACTTGGATAGACTAAAATGAGATAAATAACACTTAAGGTCTATTAATATATTATAAGTTCTAATATATTAATAAGGTTATTTAATTAGTATTGATCAAGAATTAATTTGGAATTAATTAAGTGATCAAAAGGAGACTAATTAATATATGGGTTGATTGTGTAAATCATTCATTCTTATATATGTGGGCTTGTGATCCAAGATTCCTTATGTTGGACTAAGTCCATGGGGTGACCCATGGATACTCCATGGAGGTTAAAATCCATGGAGCATAAGGAATGGGTAAAGTCATGAGTTACATGGTGTAACCATAATAGCCACCATATAAAAGAAACCCATGGCTCAAGAAATCGTGACGATGTGTGTGTGAGGGCTAAACGATTTCATGGAGTGTTCAAGTTTCTCTCTAAGTTATTCCAAGTTCTTATGGTGTTGTGTGAACCATTTGAGGTGTCACACTTGGGCCACTAGGCACTCAAGCTTCATGAAGACAAGCACCAACAAAAGGTATGTTATTCTAACTTGCGTTATTCAAAGTTTTGTATGCTAGAATAGTACAATACCTTGGAAAGTTGATATTTGCATGTATAATAGAGAAAACATAGATCCAAGGTATTTAGGGTTGCATGTACACTTAGGAGTGTTAGATTGCTCAAAACCCAACAGTGGTATCAGAGCCAGGTTTGTTTTCTTGTTGTACTTGCTTAAACTGCCTAAAAATCGACTTTTGGTGCTGTCAGCCCAGCAGACTCGCCGAGTCCATGAAGGGACTCGACGATTCCAAGGCAAAATGCATCCAACTCGCCAAGTTTGTTCATGCACTCGACGAGTTGGAACCCCAGACAGCATATTTACGAGTTTTGGTGCTGGAATTGGTCTAGAATCATTACCTTTGACTGTTTTGGGCTTATAAAACTTGTTTTGAATGTGGTAATGATTAAGTTAAACCAATTTCAATGCTATAATAAAAGTTTCAAGTTTATATGTGTTCATGTTATTCTTGAAAATTGTTGATTATGAATAATCATGCTTATGAGTTTTGTTAGATCATAGGAATTGTGTGCAAATAGTTTGTTGATATAATTCATGATCTTGTTGAAAATTGTATGGAGTTCATAACTTGTCCTCAAGTTATGAATTTTTCAAGAATTTTATGTTTCCTTGATTTATGAGTTAGTTTAGATTGATAATGAAAAAATTATGTTTTAGTTGTTTTCAATCCATATTAGTCTAAAAGAAGTTCATAAAATATGTTTTTGTAACTTGTCTTCAAGTTATGTGAAAAGTCATATTTATGAATCTTAAAAACTCATAAAAGTTTTGTAGGTTACATAAAATGTAAGAGTTTTTTTCCATTAAATAGTTTAATGACTCCATAACTTGTCCTCAAATTATGGATGTTGAAGAGACACTTCTTTAAAGTGTTTTTAAAGAATAAGGGGTTACATTAAAATGAAGAGTCTTCATTTTAATGAACCATTAAACTCATAAGTTATGATTTAAAGAGTCTTGAAATAGTTTCAAAACTTGCCCTCAAGTTTTGGAATTTGAAAAGTTACTCCTCATGTATACTTTAATTCCAAAATTGAACATTGAAATTTTAAAAGTTTAAAATTCAACCCTTATACTATTATTATAATTTTAATTATATAGATATGTATAAGAGGAAGTCAATCTTACCGTTAGTAGGCCTCATTCACGAAGCCGGTCTATAAGGGGGGTATAAGGTTACTGCCTATAAAATGGCAGTTTAATGGGTGTCCACTCTCACCCACCGCTTCCTTGACTGGTGGAGGGTCGTTAGCCGAACGGGTAGGAATGGACTATAATTCTCCCTTCATTAAAAGTATAATGAAAAATACTAAGTAACTAAACACTTATAAATTCCCAATCTTAGTTACTTAGGAAAATGTGAAAAGGTGCTAGCCCATAAAATTACACTTTGTACCTTACCAAGTCGTTAGTGAAGCTTGTGTGGTTAACTGGCACACTAACATGGACTATTAAGAGTGGCAAAGGGTAACTTGACTTTATTATAGATCGGTGGAGCGTGTGTGGTTAACCGGCACATCGATTAGGTAATATTGTTGAGGGTACCAAGTCAATTTGTATGGTTATTCACACCTTGTTTGTGATCCTCGGCATCCCAGTCACAAACTTGAGAGGGCACAATTGAGATTCAAACATGCCATTGAAAAGTTCAATGTATCTCAAAAGTGATGGGTTTTGGCCATAAGAACTTTCCTATGTGCGCATGCAAAACCCTAATGCTCGGATCTAGGGTTTCTAATTAAACATGCTTTGAATCCAAGACTTCTAATGGCTAATTAGGTTAAATAACAACATTGAAATAGATCTAGAATCATACCTTTGGATTCCTTGTTGATCTTGTTGTCTTGGAGCTTCTAGAGTCCCAAATGTCACTCCTCTAATGGCTTACAAACACCAATAGCAAGTAAGATGATTTAGGAGAGAGGAGAGGGGAGGAATTCGGCCAGAGTATCTGTAACGCCTGTGTTTCCGGGCTTGCCATTTTTAGCAATGTAATGGTCTAGTTTAACCTTTGTAACCCGTTTTGAAATAATATAAGTGTATTATTTGAGTATTATGTGTTTTGTGCTTAATTGCTTAATTATGTGGTTTGATTAATTAAGAATAAAAATAAGCGTCAAAATTTAAGTGTAAAATAAACTTGATATCTTTAGATAATGTTGTAGTAGTTGAAACAAGGTTTCCTAAGATATAAAGAATGCCGAAATCCGAGTTATAACGAGGAAGTTATGACCTGTCGAAGTTTCGCGACAGAACCGGCAACGCTGAATAACGTAAAAAGTGAAATTTACGTTAAAGCGATATTTAGCCTTAGTGATCTAAACGATAATCGAAGATCTCGTTGTTAATATCAAAGCGATAAAAAGTTAGGCGAGAACGAACGTCGGACGAAGAAGTTATTAATTTATAACGAAAATTTCTGTCCCGGCCTATTAAAAATAAATAATAAAAACAAATTCAAAATTAGCCGACGGAGTCTAAACAAAAGTTGTAGAGCGTAGTCTCACCTTTCCGTGGATATAAAGAACGTCGAAAATGGAGTTCGTATGAAGAAGATATGAATTTCCGAAGTTTATTAATTAATTTGTATTTATTTTTAATTGAAAATTCGGAAGCATTATCCGAAGACGAGTCACAGCTCTGATCCGAGGTACGCGCCGCGTACTCGAGTACGCCCCGCATACAGCCAAAGTGTCGACACTTCGGATGACGCATGCAGTGACGCAATTCGGAGGCAGTACGCGCTGCGTACTGCTGTACGCCCCGCGTACGAGGGGGTCCAGCCTCCTATAAATAGGATGCGAGGGCAGCCGGCCAATTTGCTAATTTCCTCTCGTTTTTGTGCCGAAGCTCTGTGGTTTTACCCCCGAAGCCATCCCGAAGCCCCGGTAATATTCCCGAGTCCCGAAGCGAGTCCCGAGATCCCGAAGATCCCGAGAAGTGCGGTTTCCGAGCCGAAGCTCTGCCCGCGAGAAGTTCAATTTTCGTAGAGATCTTCCAGATCTGCGGAGCATTACTACTTCTGCAAGCCGTAGTGCTGTCCGATCATCTTCTGATCAAGTGAGTGTGTAGTTAATTTCTTCTAACGCATAATTATGGAGTATTTTATACGAAATACGCGCTATGTGTATAATTTTGATGTTATGTGCATGACTGTATATTCACTCTTTTCAATCTCATAGATCTGAATTGTTTTCTATGAAATACGTGTTATGTGGGTATGCCTCATCTGTTATGTGAAATATGTATTGGATGAAAATGCTATACAAGTTTTAAACTATGTATAAAAATATATATTTTTATCTACTAATATGTTGGGTAGAACATGGGTAGATAGTTGGTGCGTAATAAACAGATGAGAGGCCTCGATGTTGTTGTTGTTGACCTAGTTATTCAGCGGAGTATGGATAACGACCACAGACTCCTTCTAGACAGTCTCGTGGAACGCTAGCAGGTTCATAACCTGTAGGTGTTGTGAACGATATGTTCACCGGTGTACTCTATCCCCCTCATGGTTGCCTTTAGGATATCTATTGTTGAGGAAACCCCTTAGCAGTAATGTCCGTCCCGATGAAAATCCTAGATTAGGTCCCTTGAGATAGATGTTGTTTTAGGGACGTAAAGTGAGGATAACGGGAATGGGTAATCGGGATAGTGATTGGTTGGTGAAATTAAATATAATTTATTTATTGTGGGTTGAAAACCCTATATGCTCACCAGGCTCCCAAGCCTGACCCACTCAGTTTTATTTGTATTACAAGAAGTGGCGCAAGGGCGTAAAATGGACGAACCATCAAGTTGTTTTGTTTACAAGTCTGTATATGTATATATTTGTTGAATGACTTGTAATGTTATTGTTTATGCTTAATGGTCTGTATCGGAACCTGACACACCGAGTTTTAATTATATAATGAAAATGCATCTCTTGATGAAATGCTTTGATAAATATTATTTTATCATGTTTTGTTTTGGGAACAAATTCCGCAACTCTTTCAAATCAAAAGGATTTACTCTGAATTTATTTTAAAAGCATAAATAAAAATCGGTCTTTTCTGGCCGTGATTTTGGGGATGTCACAGTTGGTATCAGAGCATTAGTTTAAGCGAACTAGGAAATTGTAGGATTTCTAAACTTAAACTTAGGATGCTAAGTGGAGATTGCGAGGTGTGTGTCTGTTGGATTTTAGACACAAGCACTAGTTTATTTTAGGAAAGTTTCCTAAAATGCTTTTATATGCTAAATGTTATATGTTGCCATATATGATATTATTTGTTCGGATCTACGGTTTATTGCCAACCGGATCTGAAGGTTTATGTGTTTAGGATTCTAAGCGTATAGGTACGATATTAGAACTAGCATGTAATCGTTTGGAGTAATAAGGTGAAATTATTCGGTGTGTAGATTAAAAATGGTGAGAACAAGGAGTGGCGTTGGAAACGCGGATGAAAACAGGAATCAACCGCCAGTGATTGAGCAAATACCTGTTGTAGCAGCAGCACCAGAACAGATCACCATGGCTGGAGTGCAAGCCATGATTCGGGCTATGTTAGCCGAACAAAGGGAGGAGATGCGACAAATGTTGCATAACAATAGGGACGAACCTATCATACCTATTGAGGAACCTGAATTGATTCCCGAGCAATCGGAGGAAGGGAACAATAGTCGCATTATGAGTCAAGTTGGGACTCAAGAAGAACGAAGGAACAATCCGGAAAGGAGAAACAACAACGATGGGCGAATGTACAAGAATTTCTTGGGCGCCAAACCGCCAAGTCTTTCTGGGAGCCCAAAGCCTGTTGAAATAATGGATTGGATCTCCGAAATGGAGATGGTATTTGAAAGTTGCGACTGTAGCAACAAACAAAAGACTGTATTTGCAGTTAGACAACTGAAGACTGGAGTATTAAGTTGGTGGAAGTTGTTGGCAGATACTATGCCACAAGGGAAAGCCCTGAAAATGTCATGGGAAGAGTTTTTGGAACAATTAAGGGTGCAATATTGTTCAGAGATAGATCTGATTGATCTTAACAATGAGTTCCAAAACTTGAAGAAGGGGAGGATGAGCGTAGACGACTACGCTATGGCATTCACTGAGAAAATGAAATTATTTCCGTACCTAGTGCCAACGGAACTCTCCAAGATTGAGAGGTTTGCTAATGGACTGCCTGGCAACTTTGGCCCGACAGTCAAGATGGCAACTACTCTGAAAACGGCTGTACGTGCAGCTAAGAATGTGGAGGCCCAGCAGAAAGAGAAGGGTCTGGAAAGGGTAGAAGTTGGCGAAAAGAGGAAGTTCGATGGAACTTCAGGGTCCAATAAGAAAAACAAGTTCTTGAAGTCTGGTTCGAGGGGAAGTGGGGGCGAAGCGAAATGGTGTGACAAATGTAAGAAGAAGCATCATGGAAAGTGTGAGGTAGTGACCACATGCTACAAGTGTGGAAAGCCAGGTCACTATGCCAATGAATGTACCCTCACTAAGAAAGTTTGTTATGGTTGTGGTGAGGAGGGACACATGTCGAGGGACTGCCCAAAGAAGAAGGAGGCAGCTAGACCCAACATTCCGCCAAAGCCAAAGGCGAGAGCATTCCAGATGACACTGGAAGCTGCTAAAGATGAAACTGATGTCGTTTCAGGTACCTTTCTCGTAAACAAATTGCCTGCCCAAATTTTATTTGATTCTGGAGCCAACTACTCCTTTATATCGCATGAATTTGGTAGAAAACTAGCCTTGCCTGTTGATAGACTAGATAATGCTTTATTAGTCGAAGTTGCTAGTGGCAAGTTTGTACTTGTTAGCCATCGTATGAAAAACATCTTAATCGACCTTAATGGGAATAAGTTCCACGAGGAATTATTGCCTATCGAACTTAATGGTTTCGACATCGTGTTGGGAATGGATTGGCTTAGTGCCAATGATGCCGTTATATTATGCAAGAAGAAGATAGTGAAGGTAAACCCACCAGGGAAGGAATCATTTATGGTGTATGGGGACAAACGCCGAGTGAATTCTGGAATCATTTCCCTAATGAAAGCCATAAAATGTTTGACCAAAGGATGTAGATCATATTTAGCATTCGTGATTGATGCTAAGAAGGAAAAGAAGGTGATGCAGAGTATTCCAGTGGTGTGTGATTATCCGGAAGTATTTCCCGAAGATCTTCCTGGATTTCCACCTGATAGACAAGTAGAGTTCAGAATAGACTTGTTACCAGGAACCACGCCAATAGCAAAAGCACCTTATCGATTAGCACCGATGGAGATGAAGGAGCTGATGATGCAACTTCAGGAATTGTTGGACAAAGGTTTCATTAGACCTAGTTCATCACCTTGGGGAGCTCCGGTGTTATTCGTGAAGAAGAAAGATGGAAGTATGAGAATGTGCATTGATTACAGAGAGCTGAACAAGGCAACAATAAAGAATAGATATCCGTTGCCAAGGATTGATGACCTATTCGATCAGCTACAAGGTTCAAGTTATTTCTCAAAGATCGACTTGAGGTCAGGATATCATCAGCTAAAAGTGAGAGAGCAGGATATAGAGAAGACTGCGTTCAGAACTAGATATGGACACTACGAGTTCTTGGTTATGTCGTTTGGACTAACCAATGCTCCGACAGCATTCATGGATTTAATGAATAGGGTTTGTAACCCGTTCCGTGATAAATCCGTGATAGTGTTCATAGACGATATTCTGATTTACTCAAAAAGCCAGGAGGAGCATGGCAGACACTTGCGAGAAGTGTTAGAAGTTTTGAAGAAGGAGAAGCTGTATGCTAAGTTCTCCAAATGTGATTTTTGGATTCGTGAAGTCCAATTCTTGGGTCACGTGGTCAACCAAGAAGGGATAATGGTTGATCCAGCAAAGATTGAAGCTGTAATGAAGTGGGAACAACCGAAAAGTCCCACGGAGATCCGAAGCTTTTTAGGATTAGCCGGATATTACTGAAGGTTTATCCAAGGCTTTTCTTTGATTGCTACTCCATTGACAGCTTTGACCCACAAAGGAGCTACTTATGCTTGGAGTGAGAAGCATAAAGAAGCATTCGAGAAGCTAAAGAAGAAGCTATGCGAGGCACCGATACTTTCTCTACCCGATGGAGTCGAAGACTTTGCCGTTTATAGCGATGCGTCTGGGGTTGGATTGGGTTGTGTTTTGACCCAAAGAGAAAAGGTGATAGCATATGCGTCTCGACAACTAAAAGAGCATGAAAAGAACTACCCGACTCATGATTTGGAGTTGGCAGCGGTAGTTTTCGCTCTGAAGATATGGAGGCATTACCTCTATGGCACGAAGTGCAAACTTTTCACTGATCATAAGAGTCTCCAATACCTCTTTAATCAGAAGGAATTAAATATGAGGCAACGACGCTGGCTGGAATTACTCAAGGACTACGACTGTGAGATACTTTACCACCCCGGTAAGGCTAATGTTGTTGCTGATGCTCTCAGTCGGAAAGTCAATCTTGAAAGGAAAAGGCCAAGAGCGTTGAGAATTGAAGTTGTCTCGACCATTGTGGAAAGTATAAAGAAAGCTCAAGAGGAAGCTTCTGAGAAAAATGACCGAAAGGAGGAACGTTTGGGTAAAACATTGGTGTTTGGTACAAACGGTCATGGACTGAAGGTATTCCAAGATCGTATTTGGGTACCTAAGTCAGGAGGAATCAGATATCTTCTGATGGAAGAAGCTCACAAGACCATGTACTCGATTCATCCCGGTAGCACTAAAATGTATAGGGACCTGAAACCCTACAACTGGTGGCCGACGATGAAGCTTGACATTGCGAAGTATGTGGCTGAGTGTGTGACTTGTGCGAGAGTCAAGACACAACATCAGAAACCGTATGGGAGTTTAGAACCATTTCCTGTGCCTATGGGTAAGTGGGAAGACATTGCTATGGATTTTGTCACTAAACTACCCAGAACAAAGAATGGTCACGACATGATTTGGGTGGTCGTCGATCGATTCACTAAGAGTGCGCATTTCATAGCAGCCAGGGAGAAATGGTCTATGGAAAAGCTTGCGAATTCTTATGTGAAGGAAATTGTGAGACTTCACGGTGTTCCGCTAACAATTGTCTCGGATCTAGATAGTCGTTTCACCTCAAGGTTTTGGAAAAGTCTACAAGAGGAAATGGGTACCAAGTTATGTTTAAGTACAGCTTACCATCCGCAGACTGATGGTCAGAGTGAAAGAACGATACAAACACTTGAAGATATGCTGAGAGCATGTACCTTGGAATTCCTAGGTAATTGGGATGAACATTTACCGTTGGTAGAATTTTCCTATAACAATAGTTTTCACTTGAGCATTAAGATGGCACCTTACCAAGCTTTGTATGGACAAAAGTGTCGTACGCCGTCTTGTTGGCTTGAGCCTGGGGAAAAGCAGTTTATGGGACCAGAGATGGTTCATCAGACTGCTGAAAAGTTGAAATAATTAGGGAAAGAATGTTAGCAGCTCAAGATCGTCAAAAGAGTTATGCTGACAAAAAGCGAAGACCAATGACTTTTGAAGTTGGGGATTCGGTTTTGCTTAAAGTCTCGCCGTGGAAGGGACTTATAAGATTTGGTAAGAGGGGAAAGTTGAGTCCAAGGTTTATTGGACCGTTTAAAGTTCTTTAGAGGATTGGGAACCAAGCTTACAAGCTCAAACTACCAGAAGAACTGAATGGAATTCATAACACTTTTCATGTGTGTTATTTACGGAAGTTCACGGGGGAAGTTCCCGACATGATTCCACTTTCGGAGTTGAGAATTGATGAGAACAAAAGGTTGATTGAAGAACCAGAGGCAATCGTTGACCGAAAGACTAAGAAGTTGCGATGCAAGATGGTCGAGTTAGTGCTTGTCCGATGGAAACACACGAATGGGCCGAATCTCACCTGGGAGACGGAGAGTGACATGTTGAGTCGCTATCCGCATTTGTTTGTTGATGAGTGATTCCAGGGACGGAATCATTCTAAGGTGGAGAGAATTGTAACGCCTATGTTTCCGGGCTTGCCATTTTTAGCAATGTAATGGTTTAGGTTAACCTTTGCAACCCGTTTTGAAATAATATAAGTGTATTATTTGAGTATTATGTGTTTTGTGCTTAATTGCTTAATTATGTGGTTTGATTAATTAAGAATAAAAATAAGCGTCAAAATTTAAGTGTAAAATAAACTTGATATCTTTAGATAATGTTGTAGTAGTTGAAACAAGGTTTCCGAAGATATAAAGAATGCCGAAATCCGAGTTATAACGAGGAAGTTATGACCTGTCGAAGTTTCGCGACAGAACCGGCAACGCTGAATAACGTAAAAAGTGAAATTTACGTTAAAGTGATATTTAGCCTTAGTGATCTAAATGAGAATCGAAGATCTCGTTGTTAATATCAAAGCGATAAAAAGTTAGGCGAGAACGGACGTCGGACGAAGAAGTTATGAATTTATAACGAAATTTTCTGTCCCGGCCTATTAAAAATAAATAATAAAAATAAATTCAAAATTAGCCAACAGAGTCTAAACGAAAGTTGTAGAGCGTAGTCACACCTCTCCGTGGATATAAAGAACGTCGAAAACGGAGTTCGTATGAAGAAGATATGAATTTCCGAAGTTTATTAATTAATTTGTATTTATTTTTAATTGAAAATTCGGAAGCATTATCCGAAGACGAGTCACAGCTCTAATCCGAGGTACGCGCCGCGTACTCGAGTACGCCCCGCGTACAGCCAAAGTGTCGACACTTCGGATGACGCATGTAGTGACGCAATTCGGAGGCAGCACGCGCTGCGTACTGCTGTACGCCCCGCGTACGAGGGGGTTCCAGCCTCTTATAAATAGGATGCGAGGGCAGCCGGCCAATTTGATAATTTCCTCTCATTTTTGTGCTGAAGCTCTGCGGTTTTACCCCCGAAGCCATCCCGAAGCCCCGGTAATATTCCCGAGTCCCGAAGCGAGTCCTGAGATCCCGAAGATCCCGAGAAGTGCGCTTTCCGAGCCGAAGCTCTACCCGCGAGAAGTTCGATTTTCGTAGAGATCTTCCAGATCTGCGGAGGATTACTATTTCTGCAAGCCGTAGTGCTGTCCTATCATCTTCTGATCAAGTGAGTGTGTAGTTAATTTCTTCTAACGCATAATTATGGAGTATTTTATACGAAATACGTGCTATGTGTATAATTTTGATGTTATGTGCGTGAATGTATATTCACTCTTTTCAATCACATAGATCTGAATTGTTTTCTATGAAATACGTGTTATGTGGGTATGCCTCATCTGTTATGTGAAATATGTATTGGATGAAAATGCTATACATGTTTTAAACTATGTATAAAAATATATATTTTTATCTACTAATATGTTGGGTAGAACATGGGTAGATAGTTGGTGCGTAATAAACAGATGAAAGGCCTTGATGTTGTTGTTGTTGACGTAGTTATTCAGTGGAGTATGGATAACGACCACAGACTCCTTCTAGACAGTCTCGTGGAACGCTAGCAGGTTCATAACCTGTAGGTGTTGTGAACGATGTGTTCACCGGTGTACTCTATCCCCCTCATGGTTGCCTTTAGGATATCTATTGTTGAGGAAACCCCTTAGCAGTAATGTCCGTCCCGATGAAAATCCTAGATTAGGTCCCTTGAGATAGATGTTGTTTTAGGGACGTAAAGTGAGGATAACGGGAATGGGTAATCGGGATAGTGATTGGTTGGTGAAATTAAATATAATTTATTTATTGTGGGTTGAAAACCCTATATGCTCACTAGGCTCCCAAGCCTGACCCACTCAGTTTTATTTGTATTACAGGAAGTGGCGCAAGGGCGTAAGATGGACAAACCATCAAGTTGTTTTGTTTACAAGTCTGTATATGTATATATTTGTTGAATGACTTGTAATGTTATTGTTTATGCTTAATGGTCTGTATCGGAACCTGAAACCCCGAGTTTTAATTATATAATGAAAATGCATCTCTTGATGAAATGCTTTGATAAATATTATTTTATCATGTTTTGTTTTGGGAACAAATTCCGCAACTCTTTCAAATCAAAAGGATTTACTCTGAATTTATTTTAAAAGCATAAATGAAAATCGGTCTTTTCTGGCCGTGATTTTGGGGATGTCACAGTATCTCTACTTTTGATGGTGTCTCGAATTCCCTCACCCCTAGGGTCTATTTATACTTGTAGACTCCTTAAGGATTATAGCTTTAACCCTAATTGGATAACTTAGACTTTAAGTTGATCCATATCCTTTCCTTGATAACCCTATGGACGATTTTGGCTTATCCAAGCCTTAGAAATCGTCCATCCTATCATGGATAAGCATTTATAGTCTAAAGTGTAACTATCAAACAATTGACAGTTTATACCCTCTTATTTAATTAATCTCTTTAAGTCACCAAATTAATTCCAATTAATCTATGACTTATATTAATCAAATAACCATATATTATTCCTTATAATATTTACTCTCTCTTAACAAATCATCCATCAAGTTGCTATGGTGAAGGCAACCCAAAAGGACCATGCACAACCGGATCAAATACTTGCCTAATATAGTTGCAGCCTTAGACACTATTCCAACAATCTCCCACTTGGATAAGTCTAGTAACTATACAAGTACAATTCGGTTTGCAATCGTAGCTCTCAAAGACGCTATCAAACTCTGATCTAATCAATCTTGTCCTTTAGATAAGGGATCGTACAGTCCTCTGTTAGATATCATGCTTACAATCCTATGGAATGGTTAGTCTAGCATTTGATTTCTCGATCTCCGATTTATTCGACATAGAACTTAATCAAACACATCAATTCAGTTCTGACCGGGCCCAACACATAAGTCAAATCAAATCATCGAGTGGCCAAGATATCTCTTCTACCCTCTTAGGATAAAATTTACAGATAAACTTCGACTTATATGCATTTACTTATTCATTAACCAACTATACACAACAATACGTTTTATAACACCAAGTTACTGATGCGTTTTCGCATTATCAATGTACAATCAATTAACAAATAATAAACCATATATCTAGGTTTTAAGACTATATGATATTATCGTCTTGCGATCACCTTTTATATTGTATTCCATAAAGTGATTCCAGCAAGCGCGGGTTTGTTCCAATGCTCAAAACCAGTTCATAAGCACTCATGAACGTTGCAGCAACCCTTGCTATGTCTAACACCATTTAGACAATCTACACACCAATTCATGACAATCTTCATTCATATCTACTTCCAACATATGAACGATTGTGGACAATTTGAATAATTCGATTATTCCTAATAAACTCAATTATTCTGGAAGTCAAAACATGCAAAGTGAAACAATAGTTAAACAATTAACATATGACAGTAACTTTACTTATAAATAAAACTCCTTTATTTAATCATCAAATGTTAATTACATTTATATATTATACGTTTCTAATACTATCTAATCTATACTAATATCATCCTTCAGCCCAATACTCCTAGCATGCTGCAAGTGCTTAACCCTACTCAGTCCCTTCGTAAGCGGATCTGCTGGGTTATCTTCTGATGATATCCTCTTAACTATGAGTTGTCTTTCTTCTGCACGATATCTAATGTAGTGATATTTTCTGTCGATATGTCGAGATCTACCATGATCCCTCGGTTCCTTGGTCAAGGCAACCGCACCTTCGTTATCACAGAAAATCTCCATGGGCTCCTTTATGGCCGGCACAACTCCAAGATCAACAATGAAGTTCTTTAGCCATATTGCCTCCTTCGACGCTTCACTTGCTGCGATGTACTCTGATTCGCACGTTGAATCAGCTACGGTTTCTTTCTTGGAACTCTTCCAAGTTACTGCTCCTCCGTTTAGGGTAAAGACCCATCCCGATTGCGAATGGTAGTTATCCCTATCGGTCTGAAAACTGGCATCACTATACCCTCGCACCTTCAAGTCATCACTCCCTCCAAGGACTAAGAACCATTCTTTCATCCTCCGAAGGTACTTAAGGATATTCTTCACCGCAATCCAATGTGCTTTGCCAGGGTTCCCTTGATATCTGCTAACCATGCTCAAGGCGAAGGCTACATCAGGGCGAGTACAAGTCATAGCGTACATGATTGAGCCAACTACGGAAGCGTACGGTATTCAGCTCATTTCTGCTATTTCAACTTCAGTACTCGGACTTTGAGTCTTACTCAACTTGGCATTTCCTTGTATCGGTAGTTCTCCCTTCTTTGAGTTTTCCATACTAAAACGTTTTAGTACCTTCTCTAAGTAAGTATTCTGACTAAGTCCAATTAGTCTCTTACTTCTTTCTCTTACTATCCTTATTCCCAAAATGTAAGAAGCCTCTCCGAGGTCCTTCATAGCGAAACACTTCCCGAGCCAGGACTTGACTTCCTGCAGAGTCGGGATGTCGTTTCCTATGAGTAATATGTCATCGACATATAGAACGAGGAAGCTTACTATACTCCCACTGGCTTTAACATATACACAAGATTCGTCTTCGCTTCGTACAAATCCAAACTCTTTGACTTTCTCATCGAAGCAAAGATTCCATCTGCGAGATGCTTGCTTAAGTCCATAAATGGACTTCTCAAGCTTACACACTCTATTTGGATGCTTCAGATTCACAAACCCCTATGGTTGAGCCATGTAAACATCCTCAGCCAACTTTCCGTTAAGGAAGGTGGTCTTGACATCCATTTGCCAAATCTCATAATCATGAAATGCGGCAATTGCTAGCATCACTCTAATAGATTTAATCTTCGCAATTGGTGAGAAGGTCTCATCATAGTCAACTCCTGGAGTTTGAGTAAAGCCCTTCGCAACCAATCGCGCTTTATACGTGTGTACATTCCCATCCACGTCGGTCTTCTTCTTGAAGATCCACTTGCACCCAACGGTCTTACGTCCGGGCACATAATCAACCAAATTCCAAACTTGGTTATCGTACATGGATTGGATCTCGCTATCCATTGCCTCTTTCCATTTCACAGACTCTGGGCCTGCCATGGCTTCCTTATAGCTATTAGGTTCATCAAGATTTATTAGTGTACCATCACTAATATACGTGTCCCCTTCGGTAGTAATATGAAAACCATAAAACTGGGGATGAACTCTAACTCTATCGGAACGTCTAAGAGGTAAGGATTCGTCAATCGGTTCAACCGAAGTTTCCTCCTCGGGTTGAATGCCAGTGGTAAAGGTTCCTTCATCTATCGACTCTTGAATCTCTTCAAGTTCGATTTGCCTCCCACTGTCTCCTTGGCTTATGAGTTCTCGCTCTCGGAAAACTCCTCTCCTTGCAACAAAGACAACATTGTCTTTCGGTCTATAGAAGAGATATCCAAAGGATGTCTACGGGTAGCCGATGAAAATACATCGCTCACTTCGAGGTTCAAGCTTTTCGTGAGTATCTCGTCTTACGAAAGCCTCGCAACCCCAAACCTTGATATGTGCCAACGAGGGAGCTTTCCCCGTCCACATCTCGTGAGGTGTTTTGGCAACCTTCTTAGTAGGGACTCGGTTAAGGATATGGGCGGCAGTCTCTAAGGCATACCCCCAAAAGAAGATAGGTAGTGAAGCACGACTCATCATAGAGCGAACCATATCCAATAGGGTTCGATTACGCCTTTCTGCCACACCATTCAACTGCGGTGTCCTAGGAGGCGTCAATTGCGAAACTATTCCACACTCCTTGAGATAATCGTGGAATTCAAGACTTAGGTACTCTCCTCCTCGATCGGATCGAAGCATCTTGATTTTCCTGCCCAATTGATTCTCCACTTCATTCTTGAATTCTTTGAACTTTTCAAAGGTTTCTGACTTTTGCTTGATTAAATAGATATACCCATATCTACTATAATCATCGGTAAAAGTTACATAGAAGCGGTTCCCATCCTTCGTGGTTGATCTAAAGGGTCCACATACATCGGTATGTATTAGGTCTAATAGCCCCTCACCCCTTTCACAAGTATTCGTGAAGGGTGACTTAGTCATCTTTCCAAGTAAACAAGACTCGCATGTGTCATCTTCCCTAAGGTCGAATGACCCCAACACTCCATCCTTTTGGAGTTCGGCTATGCGTTTCTTGTTGACATGTCCAAGACGGCAATGCCACAAGGATGCTTTATCCAAACTAGTGGAAGAATCAATATTCAAAACATCATTTCCTAAGTTATCAGCAATCATAACAATTTCATATATTCCATTACATGGTATAGCTTCAAAGTAAAAGACACTATTTAGATAAGCCAAAATAGAACCATTATCATTATTAAAAGAAAATCTAAATCCTTGTCTATATAAACCATGAAATGAAATGATGTTTCTAGCCATTTCTGGCGAATAGCAACAATTGTTCAAATCTAAAAATAAATTATTCCTAAGCACTAAAGAATACACTCCAATCTTGGTAACAGGCGACGATCTTCTATTCCCCATGATTAGATTGATCCTTCCTTGCTCCACATCCCTACTTCTTCTTAGTCCCTACACATTTGAACAAATGTGATAACCACAACCGGTGTCAAGAACCCAAGAAATAGCATGATTAGAATCGTTAGATTTAATTGTGTATATACCTGCGAAAGATGGCTTGATCTTTCCTTCTTTGATTGCTTGCAGGTATTCTGGGCAGCTTCTCTTCCAATGTCCTATCTTGTGGTAGTGGTGGCACTCTGCCTCCTTCGGGTTAGGATAGGGCTTAGAGGGATCAACTTTGGTCCCACTAGAAGAGGCACCATCTCGGGCTTTAACCTTGCGATAGTTCTTTGATGAAGCCTTCCTCTTCTTTCCCTTTCCTTGACCAATTGCCAAGACAGGAGCAGCAGACAGATTGGGAGTAGGTGCAACAGACTTGTCTTTGAAGTTGCTCTCAGCGACCCTCAAAAGACCTTGGAGTTTGCTTAGGGTGACCTCCTCTTTGTTCATGTGGTAGGTTATCCTAAATTGGTTGTACATCAGAGGCAAAGAGTGAAGCACTATGTCGATCGCCAAGTCTTCCCCAAAGTCAACATTTAACTTGCGAATGAGATCGACATACCTTTGCATCTTTTGCAGGTGTACGGTAAGAGATTCTCCATGACCCATCTTAGCGGAGATCATGTTAGTGAAAATCTCATAACGCTCTTGTCTCGCGTTTTGGTGGTATCTCTCCAATAAGTCTTGATGCATCTCGTATGGATACATGTCCTCGTAGGACTTTTGGAATTCGAAGTTCATGGTGGTAATCATGATGCAATGTACCTTCGTTGCATCTCGCTCATGAGTCTTAAAAGCGGTGATTTCAACCGGAGTAGCGATTTCGGGGTTGATCTTCTCAAGCTTTTCATCGAGGACATATTCCTTATCCTCATAGTGAGCAATGGTGCAAATGTATCTTATCCATCCGCTAAAGTTCGTTCCATCGAAGGTGACCTTTTGGCAAAGGCTCATCAACGTGAAAGAACTCGCAGCAGCGTTGTTTGTGTTCGACATCTATAGAAAGGACAAAGATAGATTAGAATAAGAATCCCTAATTATCACCCAATAAGAAAAATTAGGGTTAGGATCCAACAATAACATTTACATATTAGAAAAGGGATGCCGTAATCTAACATGAAAATAAATTGAAGGTAAGTGAATGACGATTCACTAATTCTCCATAACAAAACCTAGACTATTAGTCCTAAGTGTATTGAGAATTCCTAGGTTCGGATGAGATTCATTGAACTATTCAATGGCATGTTTAAATCTCGATATGCCCCTCTTGTTTGTGACTAGGATGCCGAGGATCACAAAGCGGGTGTGAATTACCATGCAAATTCACATGGTGCCTTCATTGTAACGATCACCTATTCGATGTGCCGGTAAACCACACACGCTTCATCGAACTATGATAAACAATGAATCACCCTTTGCCACCTTTGCTTAGAACCAATTAGTGTGCCGGTAAACCACACACGCTCCACTAACTTCTTAGCAAGGGTGCAAAGTGTAATTTCATGGGATTGCATCAATTCACTTTTCCTAAAGTAACTAAGATTGGGAAATTTTTAAAACGTGTAGTTACTTTGTATTTCTTATTATACTTTTAATGAGAGGATGAGGTTGCCCTATCCTACCCGTTCGGCTAACGACCCTCCACCAATCAAGCAAGCGGTGGGTGTGAGTGTACACCCATTAAGCGCCATTTTATAGGCCGCAACCTTATACCCACCTTATAGATCGGCTTCGTGAATGAGGCCTACTAACGGTAAGACTAGCATTTAGTTATACATATATATATATATATATATATATATATATATATATATATATATATATATATATATATATATTATTCTAGTAATATCATATTAGTATAAGGTTGTGTTTTAAACCTTTTAAAACGTAGGGTTTGAAATTTAAGTTGTCTAAATTAAAACCTTTTAATCACAAATATAAATTTCAAAACTTGAGGGCAAGTTTTAAACATTTTCAAACATGGAGGATCAAATAACAAATAATTCCAATTAACAATTAATATCCTAATTATCTTTATTTGATTTATCCAAGATTTCTTTTAAGATAATTATCAAAATAATTAATCAATTATCATATAAGTAAATTAAATATTTTATTAGATGATAAATATCTTTAATTAGATCAAGATTATAGTCATATATATCAAAAAATCGGATTAGGGTTGATCTAATATGATTAAGGTAAGTTTCCATAAGATAAACATGAAAAAATCCCGGTTTTGGCTAATCCTGACGCTCGGACTCGCCGAGTACACAAAGGGACTCGCCGAGTCCATGACTCAGAAACATGAAAATCGAATTTTGCAGGTTTGTTTCAGTTAATCAAGCAACAATTTAAAGAAAACCAAGCTAGGCTCTGATACCACTGATGGGTTTTGGCCATAAGAACTTTCATATGTGCGCATGCAAAACCCTAATGCTCGGATCTAGGCTTTCTAATTAAACATGCTTTGAATCCAAGACTTCTAATGGCTAATTAGGTTAAATAAAAACATTGAAATAGATCTAGAATCATACCTTTGGATTCCTTGTTGATCTTGTTTTCTTGGAGCTTCTAGAGTCACAAATGTCACTCCTCTAATGGCTTACAAACACCAATAGCAAGTAAGATGATTTAGGAGAGAGGAGAGGGGAGGAATTCGGCCAGAGTATCTCTACTTTTGATGGTGTCTTGAATTCCCTCACCCCTAGGGTCTATTTATACTTGTAGACTCCTTAAGGATTACAGCTTTAACCCTAATTGGATAACTTAGACTTTAAGTTGATCCATATCCTTTCCTTGATAACCCTATGGACGATTTTGGCCTATCCAAGCCCTAGAAATCGTCCATCCAATCATGGATAAGGATTTATAGTCTAAAGTGTAACTATCAAACAATTGACAGTTTATACCCTCTTATTTAATTAATCTCTTTAAGTCACCAAATTAATTCCAATTAATCTATGACTTATATTAATCAAATAACCATATATTATTCCTTATAATATTTACTCTCTCTTAACAAATCATCCATCAAGTTGCTATGGTGAAGGCAACCCCAAATGACCATGCACAACCGGATCAAATACTTGCCTAATATAGTTGCAGCCTTAGACACTATTCCAACAAAAAGATCTAGGAGTTTCAAAACCAATAAAACCCAATAATAAAATATTTTGTTTTCATGGTGGAAATTGGTAAATCGTTATTTACCTACCTTCAACTATTATATAATTTGGATTACGGCATCCTTCTTCCAGTTATAAATAGGTTGTTGGGTCCTAGCCTTAATATTTCATATTGGGTGTTATATTAAGGACTTTAAATCAACTAACTTGAATTTCTCCCATTATAGATGTCTAGTTTAGATAGCTATGGTCTTCCCAAATCCTTAGGAACAAGCTTCCTAATGAAGATGATATCCCAAATGGCAATCAAGGTGAAAGATCAATCCCTTTGTTGGGCATTTGTGGGACTAGAAATCATACTTCACTTCATCCACCTCCTCCAATAAATCTCCCCATCCCACAAGTTTTAAGACTTGATAAGTTCTAAGTCACTCTATCCCTATTGGCAAGCAAAGTTTATATGTGCTTAGATCTTGGGGATTAAGCCACATATTGACAAGTCGGGAGAGTCGGGTGTCGAAGTCTCGAGGTAGCTGGCTGCTGACTTGGTTCTTCAGTCACTCCCTGATGACAGGTCGCGACAAGACCCTTTTTGATCTTACCTATTTGCTCGATGATGCTAAATCATCAATGATTTGGAGCATTATTAAAGCAAATTGGATTGGAAGATCTACTTTCCAAATCTATTTGGACATTGAAAATGGTAACATTGGAGGTCCAGGAAAAACTTTCTCTTCCCAATGGAAAGGGATCGGCCATAGTCAACTCGGTTGACCAAATGGTAAAGAGAAAGGTTAAGTCTGTGATAGTTCCATGTACGTTTCCAAAGAGTCCATTGTCACACCCCGAAAACCAAAGGCGGAAACGTCTCCGGGGTGGACTACCACGTTGTGTATCAAATCCAATGTACATAGTAATCACAGTAATCAAAACATTACATTACATATATATATATATATATATATGAAAGTTTACATTTGTTTCAAAAGTAAAGTTATACAAGATATACATATGCATCATATTAACAAAAGTTGAGACGAGTCTTCCACGCACTCCGTCTTCATCAAAAGAGATCACCGGGTACCTGTCTAACTTGGACCTGAGAGTACAAGCGGTTTGAAAATCAGCATAAAGCTAGTGAGTTCATAAGCGGTTTTGTTTTATGAAAATGTATCGATTTCCTTTAGTTTCTGAAAAGATATGTTATCCAAGAAAATCCCATATTTTCTTATGTGAAGTTGGTTAAGTTATCATTGGTTACCAATTCGATTATGTATTGTATTTTTCCCCAGGAAAATCCCATATTTTCCTAATTGTAAGATCGGTTGTATAACACAAAGTATAGTTTAACATCCAAAACTATATAATGAAAATCTTGGGATCTCTATTCCGAAAGACATATATAAGATAGTTTGACACATCTGAAAGTACAGGTTTAAGATCATGGGACTATCATCCCGGACTAGACACTAGATAAGTTAATGTATATATGTAAATATAGATTGAAACCATGGAATCACTATCCCGTATAAGATATAGTTGAAGACACAAAACCTTGGGATCACTATCCCGTATAAGATATAGTTGAAGACACAAAACCTTGGGATCATTATCCCGTATAAGATATAGATTTAGAAAGCCATGGGATCACTATCCCTTATAATTTATAGATACAAAACCATGGGATCACTATCCCGTAAGATATAGTTAAAGACCATGGGGAAAGACATCCCGTACAAGCTGTGAATACAAAACTGTGAATAAGCTGGTATTAATACATATTGTGAGTCGGGTAACCATACTAATACGACAACGTGACCTCCTTGACGTTTGTCAGACGTCGAACGATATCCAGAAATTTGTCACCCCAGGCGTGCCCGCCTAACTGTAGCTAGCAGTTAAGGTGTGGGATTGTCAGTCCCGAATAGATCTATTCACAAATTCCACGCTCTCCCTCCAGGAGACTCTGGTTAGACTTTCGGGGAGGATTTACTGATCATCCATAAAGGGTAGTGACTATCTCACAAACTAGTACTAAACTATTCACAGGGTTCTTGTAAGATATCGATATGCAGAAGATTATGAAACATAGTACGGTAAAGTATAGATACATACATGAAATTATCTGACAATACATTCAAATGATACAGAGATAAACTGAAACAGACATAGTTTATCTAATAACTTGATATAGATATCAGTATACGATAGAAAGAACAGTAAAGACCCCCAAATTATTCCCATAATAATTTGATTAGTTTGATTGTTTCCTTAACTAAAATCCATTTAGTTGAAATCGAATAGTCATTCCTTATGCTCAGCATAATACATAAGGAGTAAAAGAGTTTATAAGTTTTTCAGATATTGTTTGAAACATATCAATGTTGTGATTTGGAAAACAGTTATAGTTTGCTTGTATTCCCCCCCCCCCCCCCTGAAAACATTGAAAACAGTGAAAAAGCCGTAGGGGTATGAACTCACCGGACGAGATACGAGACGGTTTGGATGCTAAGAGTTGATCCGGAACTTGTAAACACACAAGGTTCCTAATTATGATGTAAAGATACACATTTGTATCTAATTAGGACTTAGTTTATTCATATGATAGGGACACTTGCTTCAAGTCGCGATAACACTCCGATACAAGTGTTTGGAGTGACCCGGGTGGCGTTTAGGGACATGAGTGACACAAGGGACTTGGGAAATGAGTTGGGACATCAAAGGAACACTCCCCTTATGGGAGTTTATGGCCTAAACACCCATCCCCATGAGTTTACGGCCGTAAACTCATGATGGGTGGTTTATGGTGCAAATTTGACTTCCAACACTTAGGCGATAATTTCTAGACTTGGTTTAAGGACTTGGAATGATTACTAAACATCAAATAGATCCCTTTTATGGGAGTTTACGACCTAGCTTAGCTCCATGGCCGTAAACCCCTATTTTTCCAAGAAAATGATGTTAAATGGTGCTAGAACAAATCACATGTGATTGGTAGAATTAATCTAAGGCCTAACATGAGTTTGCATGTGACATTTGAGGGGTTTATGGAGTTTACGGCCCATGAAACCCCCTTCATGGCCGTAAACTCTATTATATGAGGCTACAATGTGATTCAAGGTCTAGAACTTGCATGAAAGGACTTCTAAAATTCATCTAAGGGCCTTAGGGGTGTTTAGTTTGCATTCTAACACCAAAAATTTTGGAGTTTACGGCCCAAGAACAAGCCTTGGCCGTAAACTCTTAGAAATCCCATGAATGATGTGTTTAAGGTCCTTAAAGTAATTTTGGTTGGTCCCTTGATTTATTCCAAGGCTTTTGGTGGTGTTGGATGGCTTTCTAACACCTTAGAATTGGATTTATGCCAAGTTTTGGGGAGTTTACGGCCCAAGAACTCTCCTTGGCCGTAAACTCATCTAAATCCCTCAAAATTCATGTTTCAAGTGTCCAAATGCTAGAATCAAGGTCCTATAATTCATATCTAAGCCATAGAAGTGATTTGGAAGGGTTTAAGGGCATGAAAACCCTAATTATATGAGTTTACGGCCCAAGAATTGTTCCTTGGCCGTAAACTCCTTCAAACATCACAAAAATTATGTTTTACATGTTTAGAGTCCATACCTTGAAGTCCCATAGCCATATCTAAAGTCCAAACTAGTCAAGGAGGGGTTTAAGGGCTCAAAACCCATCATTTTTGGTGTTTACGGCCTAAGCACCTTCTTAGGCCGTAAACTCATATATATTTTCTAATTTCATGATTAACTGTCTAGTTTGGAAGCTAAACATGCTATAGATTAAGGCTAGGAAGGTACCTTAAGGATTTGAAGCCTTAAAATTGAGTTTTGGGCACTTAATATTTGGATTTTGGAGAGAGGTTAGAGAGAGAGTAGTGAGAGAAGGAAAAGCTTCAAATGAAGGCTGAAACATGTTTATATAGTTCCTAAAATTTGCACACGGTGGAATTCTACCCGATACCGACGCTAAACGCGGCTTTTGGTCGCACCCGATTGAGTTTCCGTCACCCGACGGGAACATTTTTAAAACTTATGAAATAAATGTTTTTGGGCTGATAACATAAGTTCCTGAGTGATTTAGACACTCATTAGAATAAAATAAGCATATAAGTTTATACAATTAATTCCAAAGAGAAGACGGAACGAATCCGATAACGGCGACCTTTCGGGTAAAACGGGTTTTGGCGACGAACAAATTTCGGGTTGTTACATTATCCCCCCGTTAGAGGGAATTTCGTCCCGAAATTCAAAGAATAAGATATGGATCATAAGTTTGAAATGAGACTCGAATGGATTTGTTACCTCGGATCATCACTCTCTCAAGTGGAATCGAGTCTCTACTGGGTGTTTTAGTGAATTCTCGCTGTCAGGACGTGTCCTTGTTTTGTACCTTGACTCTCTCTCAATCTATGTTATCAATCGGTTTTCTCATGGAAGTTCCAACCCTGGACGACTTCAGTTTCCTCAAGGAATTACTAGGGTTTCGTTGTGTAGGAGTTTCTAAGGATTCGAGACATGATGTACTGGATAGATGTTAACAAGCTCTACGAGCATCTGAACCCTGAAGATTGTAGAATCAATCTCTACAATATTTCAAAAAGTATGGCGTGGAACTAAACTTTAGACGTTCGAATGAAATTCCCGAAAACTCTTCGGGACAGACCTTTAGTAGAAAGAGCTACTAACCTCTCGTTTCCAAATGATCACAGAAACGAGGAACGTGGTAATTCGTATCAGGAAAACTCTTGGGTTTTAAAGCATGACACAATACGAAAGTTGATGCCGTAGATCATGAGAGTTAGGTCGAGGAAAAGATATAGACAGGCGACCCTCTCGAAACCAAGATAACAACATGAATGAGACTCCGTCGTTCCATGTTAAATGTAGCATCAAAGTATTTTCGCGAAGGATTTCCCATTTAACAGAATAGAACAGACTAGTCCTCTGGAACGAGGATTCAATCTATAGGCACGAAGTTAGCGTTCTCAATCTCATTGATTAGTCATCTCGATGATGCACATCTCGATCACATACGAGGAATTGAGCTTAGAAAACGTTCGAATTGATAGATAACAGGTTTCCCTCCAAACACGGGAATTGAAAAGAGTTGCAGGTATAAGAGTTATCAAAGAGAAGTATACCTGCGGCGACAGAAGGATCAGTGGTGGTAGTTGCCTTGGGGCAATTCCTTTTGAAGTGCCCTGCTTCACCATAATTGTAGCAGGGTGGACTGATTCCTACTCCCGATGATTGGTTTGTTGACTTGACCGGTTTTCTGCAGGTTCGAGATAGATGGCCCTTCTTGCCACAGTTGTCGCAGCTCCTTTCGCGACATGGACCAGGGATGCGGTGATGGTAGTTGCACTTACCACACCAAGGAAGACTGCCAGTATATCCACTGGTGGGAGTTTGGGCTGTAGATCCAACAGCTGAGACAGCAATAGGGTTAGTAGCAGCATGGACTGCTATCGTTTGCTGTTTCTTGGAAGACCCTTTCGTACTCGGGGCCTTTCGCTTGTTCCGAGATTTCTTTTTGCTTTCACCTCCACTTGTGTCTGACTCGGGAGTGGTAGTTTCTTCATCTGAATTGTCTTCGTGATCGATCAAGATTTTCGCAAGGCATTTAGCGCTGTCGTACGTGTCTGGCTTTGCAGCCAAGACATTCCCTTTAGTTGGCTGGGTCAATCCCCAGATGAATCTCTCGATCTTTTTACTCTCCGGGGTAACCATTCCCGGACAGAGTAAGGCCAGGTCATCGAATCTGGAAGTATAAGCTGCTATGTTGGAACCCTTCATCTTAAGGTTCCAGAGTTTGTTTTCTAGTTTCTGAATTTCACCCCGAGGGCAGTACTCTGCAAGCAGAAGCTCCTTCATAGCTTCCCAACCCATGGCATTCGCTACAGGTAAGGTTAAGGATTTGACTCGGCCGTTCCACCAAGTCAGGGCTTTATCAAGGAAGGTGCAGGCGGCAAACTTGACTTTGTCAGACTCCGAACAGGCACATATTTCGAAGATTGACTCGATTTTTTTTCGAACCATCGAGTCAGGGAAATGACACCTCCAGTGCCATCAAAGGTTGTGGGTTTCGCGTTCATGAAGTCTTTGTAGGAACCCCCTCTTCGGTGTTCCTGGTTGCCTTCTGGGTTTTGGTGTTGGGGACCACCTCCGGAGCCACCGGGATTCATTTGAGACATAGCTGCCACCATTGCAGCAGTCAGAACTGTTTGAAGTGATGCGAGATCAAATTGAGGAGAAGGTGTTGGCGGAGGAGGATTATCGTTGTTCTTCGAGCTGGGTCTCTTTCTCGGAGGCATCTTGATCTAAAAAGATCAGGAAAGAGAGGATTATAAGTCCTCTGAATTGAATCAAGAGATATGGAACAGGGGATATCACATCAAGACAGATATAGCATCATACTAAGCGATAAAGTAGGAATGAGTTATCAAGACAGAACATTTTATCGCTAGCGGATTGATCAAGTAACATCGCGTATACGAGGATTTTTCTACGAAGGATTTGCTCGAGAAATACTCCCATAGTATTTCATGGTTGCGCTGCAGCGATGATTTGTTGTTCGAGATATTAGGTAAGTTTTAGGCATGATGCGTACCACAGTCACTCCCAAGCACATGTTGGTCGTGTCTCGAATGAATATAGTTGGCCAGGCTATATTGAACCTAGACACGACTACATAACTGCCCAGGTTTAACCGCAGTGTACAACACCTATTTACTTATGTTTTGTTCTACTTGAAGTTACGGATTTCGACGATTCGGTATACTTGTATACTTTTGAAAATACTTGTAGTTTTGAAGATACTTTTAATTCAGAGCACTGAGGCCCTTTAGTGTTTATAGTTTTATACCATGTAAGGTTTGGTATACTCTGTTCACTATAAACAAGGGCTCTGATACCAATCTGTCACACCCCGAAAACCAAAGGCGGAAACATCTCCGGGGTGGACTACCACGTTGTGTATCAAATCCAATGTACATAGTAATCACAGTAATCAAAACATTACATTACATATATATGAAAGTTTACATTTGTTTCAAAAGTAAAGTTATACAAGATATACATATGCATCATATTAACAAAAGTTGAGACGAGTCTTCCACGCACTCCGTCTTCATCAAAAGAGATCACCGGGTACCTGTCTAACTTGGACCTGAGAGTACAAGCGGTTTGAAAATCATCATAAAGCTAGTGAGTTCATAAGCGGTTTTGTTTTATGAAAATGTATCGATTTCCTTTAGTTTCTGAAAAGATATGTTATCCAAGAAAATCCCATATTTTCTTATGTGAAGTTGGTTAAGTTATCATTGGTTACCAATTCGATTATGTATTGTATTTTTCCCCAGGAAAATCCCATATTTTCCTAATTGTAAGATCGGTTGTATAACACAAAGTATAGTTTAACATCCAAAACTATATAATGAAAATCTTGGGATCACTATCCCGAAAGACATATATAAGATAGTTTGACACATCCGAAAGTACAGGTTTAAGATCATGGGACTATCATCCCGGACTAGACACTAGATAAGTTAATGTATATATGTAAATATAGATTGAAACCATGGAATCACTATCCCGTATAAGATATAGTTGAAGACACAAAACCTTGGGATCATTATCCCGTATAAGATATAGTTGAAGACACAAAACCTTGGGATCATTATCCTGTATAAGATATAGATTTAGAAAGCCATGGGATCACTATCCCTTATAAGTTATAGATACAAAACCATGGGATCACTATCCCGTAAGATATAGTTAAAGACCATGGGGAAAGACATCCCGTACAAGCTGTGAATACAAAACCATGGGATCACTATCCCGAACTAGATATAAAATAATTAGGTTAATACCATGGGATCACTATCCCGAAAGAGATATAGGAATAAACCATAGGATCACTATCCCGTATAGGACATCGATATAAAATAGTTTGATAATACCATGGGATCACTATCCCGAAAGAGATCTAGAAACAATATCATGGGATCACAATCCCGAAAGAGATATAAAATATAGATGCAAAACCATGGGATTACTATCCCGAACGAGATATAGTTTCTGAACCCGAACTGTGAATAAGCTGGTATTAATACATATTGTGAGTCGGGTAACCATACTAATACGACAACGTGACCTCCTTGACGTTTGTCAGACGTCGAACGATATCCAGAAATTTGTCACCCCAAGCGTGCCCGCCTAACTGTAGCTAGCAGTTAAGCTGTGGGATTGTCAGTCCCGAATAGATCTATTCACAAATTCCACGCTCTCCCTCCAGGAGACTCTGGTTAGACTTCCGGGGAGGATTTACTGATCATCCATAAAGGGTAGTGACTATCTCACAAACTAGTACTAAACTATTCACAGGGTTCTTGTAAGATATCGATATGCAGAAGATTATGAAACATAGTACGGTAAAGTATAGATACATACATGAAATTATCTGACAATACATTCAAATGATACAGAGATAAACCGAAACAGACATAGTTTATCTAATAACTTGATATAGATATCAGTATACGATAGAAAGAACAGTAAAGACCCCCAAATTATTCCCATAATAATTTGATTAGTTTGATTGTTTCCTTAACTAAAATCCATTTAGTTGAAATCGAATAGTCATTCCTTATGCTCAGCATAATACATAAGGAGTAAAAGAGTTTATAAGTTTTTCAGATATTGTTTGAAACATATCGATGTTGTGATTTGGAAAACAGTTATAGTTTGCTTGTATTCCCCCCCCCCCCCCCCCCTGAAAACATTGAAAACAGTGAAAAAGCCGTAGGGGTATGAACTCACCGGACGAGATACGAGACGGTTTGGATGCTAAGAGTTGATCCGGAACTTGTAAACACACAAGGTTCCTAATTATGATGTAAAGATACACATTTGTATCTAATTAGGACTTAGTTTATTCATATGATAGGGACACTTGCTTCAAGTCGCGATAACACTCCGATACAAGTGTTTGGAGTGACCCGGGTGGCGTTTAGGGACATGAGTGACACAAGGGACTTGGGAAATGAGTTGGGACATCAAAGGAACACTCCCCTTATGGGAGTTTATGGCCTAAACACCCATCCCCATGATTTTACGGCCGTAAACTCATGATGGGTGGTTTATGGTGCAAATTTGACTTCCAACACTTAGGGGATAATTTCTAGACTTGGTTTATGGACTTGGAATGATTACTAAACATCAAATAGATCCCTTTTATGGGAGTTTACGACCTAGCTTAGCTCCATGGCCGTAAACCCCTATTTTTCCAAGAAAATGATGTTAAATGGTGCTAGAACAAATCACATGTGATTGGTAGAATTAATCTAAGGCCTAACATGAGTTTGCATGTGACATTTGAGGGGTTTATGGAGTTTACGGCCCATGAAACCCCCTTCATGGCCGTAAACTCTATTATATGAGGCTACAATGTGATTCAAGGTCTAGAACTTGCATGAAAGGACTTCTAAAATTCATCTAAGGGCCTTAGGGGTGTTTAGTTTGCATTCTAACACCAAAAATTTTGGAGTTTACGGCCCAAGAACAAGCCTTGGCCGTAAACTCTTAGAAATCCCATGAATGATGTGTTTAAGGTCCTTAAAGTAATTTTGGTTGGTCCCTTGATTTATTCCAAGGCTTTTGGTGGTGTTGGATGGCTTTCTAACACCTTAGAATTGGATTTATGCCAAGTTTTGGGGAGTTTACGGCCCAAGAACTCTCCTTGGCCGTAAACTCATCTAAATCCCTCAAAATTCATGTTTCAAGTGTCCAAATGCTAGAATCAAGGTCCTATAATTCATATCTAAGCCATAGAAGTGATTTGGAAGGGTTTAAGGGCATGAAAACCCTAATTATATGAGTTTACGGCCCAAGAATTGTTCCTTGGCCGTAAACTCCTTCAAACATCACAAAAATTATGTTTTACATGTTTAGAGTCCATACCTTGAAGTCCCATAGCCATATCTAAAGTCCAAACTAGTCAAGGAGGGGTTTAAGGGCTCAAAACCCATCATTTTTGGTGTTTACGGCCTAAGCACCTTCTTAGGCCGTAAACTCATATATATTGTCCAATTTCATGATTAAGTGTCTAGTTTGGAAGCTAAACATGCTATAGATTAAGGCTAGGAAGGTACCTTAAGGATTTGAAGCCTTAAAATTGAGTTTTGGACACTTAATATTTGGATTTTGGAGAGAGGTTAGAGAGAGAGTAGTGAGAGAAGGAAAAGCTTCAAATGAAGGCTGAAACATGTTTATATAGTTCCTAAAATTTGCACACGGTGGAATTCTACCCGATACCGACGCTAAACGCGGCTTTTGGTCGCACCCGATTGAGTTTCCGTCACCCGACGGGAACATTTTTAAAACTTATGAAATAAATGTTTTTGGGCTGATAACATAAGTTCCTGAGTGATTTAGACACTCATTAGAATAAAATAAACATATAAGTTTATACAATTAATTCCAAAGAGAAGACGGAACGAATCCGATAACGGCGACCTTTCGGGTAAAACGGGTTTTGGCGACGAACAAATTTCGGGTTGTTACATTATCCCCCCGTTAGAGGGAATTTCGTCCCGAAATTCAAAGAATAAGATATGGATCATAAGTTTGAAATGAGACTCGAATGGATTTGTTACCTCGGATCATCACTCTCTCAAGTGGAATCGAGTCTCTACTGGGTGTTTTAGTGAATTCTCGCTGTCAGGACGTGTCCTTGTTTTGTACCTTGACTCTCTCTCAATCTATGTTATCAATCGGTTTTCTCATGGAAGTTCCAACCCTGGACGACTTCAGTTTCCTCAAGGAATTACTAGGGTTTCGTTGTGTAGGAGTTTCTAAGGATTCGAGACATGATGTACTGGATAGATGTTAACAAGCTCTACGAGCATCTGAACCCTGAAGATTGTAGAATCAATCTCTACAATATTTCAAAAAGTATGGCGTGGAACTAAACTTTAGACGTTCGAATGAAATTCCCGGAAACTCTTCGGGACAGACCTTTAGTAGAAAGAGCTACTAACCTCTCGTTTCCAAATGATCACAGAAACGAGGAACGTGGTAATTCGTATCAGGAAAACTCTTGGGTTTTAAAGCATGACACAATACGAAAGTTGATGCCGTAGATCATGAGAGTTAGGTCGAGGAAAAGATATAGACAGGCGACCCTCTCGAAACCAAGATAACAACATGAATGAGACTCCGTCGTTCCATGTTAAATGTAGCATCAAAGTATTTTCGCGAAGGATTTCCCATTTAACAGAATAGAACAGACTAGTCCTCTGGAACGAGGATTCAATCTATAGGCACGAAGTTAGCGTTCTCAATCTCATTGATTAGTCATCTCGATGATGCACATCTCGATCACATACGAGGAATTGAGCTTAGAAAACGTTCGAATTGATAGATAACAGGTTTCCCTCCAAACACGGGAATTGAAAAGAGTTGCAGGTATAAGAGTTATCAAAGAGAAGTATACCTGCGGCGACAGAAGGATCAGTGGTGGTAGTTGCCTTGGGGCAATTCCTTTTGAAGTGCCCTGCTTCACCACAATTGTAGCAGGGTGGACTGATTCCTACTCCCGATGATTGGTTTGTTGACTTGACCGGTTTTCTGCAGGTTCGAGATAGATGGCCCTTCTTGCCACAGTTGTCGCAGCTCCTTTCGCGACATGGACCAGGGATGCGGTGATGGTAGTTGCACTTACCACACCAAGGAAGACTGCCAGTATATCCACTGGTGGGAGTTTGGGCTGTAGATCCAACAGCTGAGACAGCAATAGGGTTAGTAGCAGCATGGACTGCTATCGTTTGCTGTTTCTTGGAAGACCCTTTCGTACTCGGGGCCTTTCGCTTGTTCCGAGATTTCTTTTTGCTTTCACCTCCACTTGTGTCTGACTCGGGAGTGGTAGTTTCTTCATCTGAATTGTCTTCGTGATCGATCAAGATTTTCGCAAGGCATTTAGCGCTGTCGTACGTGTCTGGCTTTGCAGCCAAGACATTCCCTTTAGTTGGCTGGGTCAATCCCCAGATGAATCTCTCGATCTTTTTACTCTCCGGGGTAACCATTCCCGGACAGAGTAAGGCCAGGTCATCGAATCTGGAAGTATAAGCTGCTATGTTGGAACCCTTCATCTTAAGGTTCCAGAGTTTGTTTTCTAGTTTCTGAATTTCACCCCGAGGGCAGTACTCTGCAAGCAGAAGCTCCTTCATAGCTTCCCAACCCATGGCATTCGCTACAGGTAAGGTTAAGGATTTGACTCGGCCGTTCCACCAAGTCAGGGCTTTATCAAGGAAGGTGCAGGCGGCAAACTTGACTTTGTCAGACTCCGAACAGGCACATATTTCGAAGATTGACTCGATTTTTTTTCGAACCATCGAGTCAGGGAAATGACACCTCCAGTGCCATCAAAGGTTGTGGGTTTCGCGTTCATGAAGTCTTTGTAGGAAGCCCCTCTTCGGTGTTCCTGGTTGCCTTCTGGGTTTTGGTGTTGGGGACCACCTCCGGAGCCACCGGGATTCATTTGAGACATAGCTGCCACCATTGCAGCAGTCAGAACTGTTTGAAGTGATGCGAGATCAAATTGAGGAGAAGGTGTTGGCGGAGGAGGATTATCGTTGTTCTTCGAGCTGGGTCTCTTTCTCGGAGGCATCTTGATCTAAAAAGATCAGGAAATAGAGGATTATAAGTCCTCTGAATTGAATCAAGAGATATGGAACAGGGGATATCACATCAAGACAGATATAGCATCATACTAAGCGATAAAGTAGGAATGAGTTATCAAGACAGAACATTTTATCGCTAGCGGATTGATCAAGTAACATCGCGTATACGAGGATTTTTCTACGAAGGATTTGCTCGAGAAATACTCCCATAGTATTTCATGGTTGCGCTGCAGCGATGATTTGTTGTTCGAGATATTAGGTAAGTTTTAGGCATGATGCGTACCACAGTCACTCCCAAGCACATGTTGGTCGTGTCTCGAATGAATATAGCTGGCCAGGCTATATTGACCCTAGACACGACTACATAACTGCCCAGGTTTAACCGCAGTGTACAACACCCATTTACTTATGTTTTGTTCTACTTGAAGTTACGGATTTCGACGATTCGGTATACTTGTATACTTTTGAAAATACTTGTAGTTTTGAAGATACTTTTAATTCAGAGCACTGAGGCCCTTTAGTGTTTATAGTTTTATACCATGTAAGGTTTGGTATACTCTGTTCACTATAAACAAGGGCTCTGATACCAATCTGTCACACCCCGAAAACCAAAGGCGGAAACATCTCCGGGGTGGACTACCACGTTGTGTATCAAATCCAATGTACATAGTAATCACAGTAATCAAAACATTACATTACATATATATGAAAGTTTACATTTGTTTCAAAAGTAAAGTTATACAAGATATACATATGCATCATATTAACAAAAGTTGAGACGAGTCTTCCACGCACTCCGTCTTCATCAAAAGAGATCACCGGGTACCTGTCTAACTTGGACCTGAGAGTACAAGCGGTTTGAAAATCATCATAAAGCTAGTGAGTTCATAAGCGGTTTTGTTTTATGAAAATGTATCGATTTCCTTTAGTTTCTGAAAAGATATGTTATCCAAGAAAATCCCATATTTTCTTATGTGAAGTTGGTTAAGTTATCATTAGTTACCAATTCGATTATGTATTGTATTTTTCCCCAGGAAAATCCCATATTTTCCTAATTGTAAGATCGGTTGTATAACACAAAGTATAGTTTAACATCCAAAACTATATAATGAAAATCTTGGGATCACTATCCCGAAAGACATATATAAGATAGTTTGACACATCCGAAAGTACAGGTTTAAGATCATGGGACTATCATCCCGGACTAGACACTAGATAAGTTAATGTATATATGTAAATATAGATTGAAACCATGGAATCACTATCCCGTATAAGATATAGTTGAAGACACAAAACCTTGGGATCACTATCCCGTATAAGATATAGTTGAAGACACAAAACCTTGGGATCATTATCCTGTATAAGATATAGATTTAGAAAGCCATGGGATCACTATCCCTTATAAGTTATAGATACAAAACCATGGGATCACTATCCCGTAAGATATAGTTAAAGACCATGGGGAAAGACATCCCGTACAAGCTGTGAATACAAAACCATGGGATCACTATCCCGAACTAGATATAAAATAATTAGGTTAATACCATGGGATCACTATCCCGAAAGAGATATAGGAATAAACCATAGGATCACTATCCCGTATAGGACATCGATATAAAATAGTTTGATAATACCATGGGATCACTATCCCGAAAGAGATCTAGAAACAATATCATGGGATCACAATCCCGAAAGAGATATAAAATATAGATGCAAAACCATGGGATTACTATCCCGAACGAGATATAGTTTCTGAACCCGAACTGTGAATAAGCTGGTATTAATACATATTGTGAGTCGGGTAACCATACTAATACGACAACGTGACCTCCTTGACGTTTGTCAGGCGTCGAACGATATCCAGAAATTTGTCACCCCAGGCGTGCCCGCCTAACTGTAGCTAGCAGTTAAGCTGTGGGATTGTCAGTCCCGAATAGATCTATTCACAAATTCCACGCTCTCCTTCCAGGAGACTCTGGTTAGACTTCCGGGGAGGATTTACTGATCATCCATAAAGGGTAGTGACTATCTCACAAACTAGTACTAAACTATTCACAGGGTTCTTGTAAGATATCGATATGCAGAAGATTATGAAACATAGTACGGTAAAGTATAGATACATACATGAAATTATCTGACAATACATTCAAATGATACAGAGATAAACTGAAACAGACATAGTTTATCTAATAACTTGATATAGATATCAGTATACGATAGAAAGAACAGTAAAGACCCCCAAATTATTCCCATAATAATTTGATTAGTTTGATTGTTTCCTTAACTAAAATCCATTTAGTTGAAATCGAATAGTCATTCCTTATGCTCAGCATAATACATAAGGAGTAAAAGAGTTTATAAGTTTTTCAGATATTGTTTGAAACATATCAATGTTGTGATTTGGAAAACAGTTATAGTTTGCTTGTATTCCCCCCCCCCCCCCCTGAAAACATTGAAAACAGTGAAAAAGCCGTAGGGGTATGAACTCACCGGACGAGATACGAGACGGTTTGGATGCTAAGAGTTGATCCGGAACTTGTAAACACACAAGGTTCCTAATTATGATGTAAAGATACACATTTGTATCTAATTAGGACTTAGTTTATTCATATGATAGGGACACTTGCTTCAAGTCGCGATAACACTCCGATACAAGTGTTTGGAGTGACCCGGGTGGCGTTTAGGGACATGAGTGACACAAGGGACTTGGGAAATGAATTGGTACATCAAAGGAACACTCCCCTTATGGGATTTTATGGCCTAAACACCCATCCCCATGAGTTTACGGCCGTAAACTCATGATGGGTGGTTTATGGTGCAAATTTGACTTCCAACACTTAGGGGATAATTTCTAGACTTGGTTTAAGGACTTGGAATGATTACTAAACATCAAATAGATCCCTTTTATGGGAGTTTACGGCCTAGCTTAGCTCCATGGCCGTAAACCCCTATTTTTCCAAGAAAATGATGTTAAATGGTGCTAGAACAAATCACATGTGATTGGTAGAATTAATCTAAGGCCTAACATGAGTTTGCATGTGACATTTGAGGGGTTTATGGAGTTTACGACCCATGAAACCCCCTTCATGGCCGTAAACTCTATTATATGAGGCTACAATGTGATTCAAGGTCTAGAACTTGCATGAAAGGACTTCTAAAATTCATCTAAGGGCCTTAGGGGTGTTTAGTTTGCATTCTAACACCAAAAATTTTGGAGTTTACGGCCCAAGAACAAGCCTTGGCCGTAAACTCTTAGAAATCCCATGAATGATGTGTTTAAGGTCCTTAAAGTATTTTTGGTTGGTCCCTTGATTTATTCCAAGGCTTTTGGTGGTGTTGGATGGCTTTCTAACACCTTAGAATTGGATTTATGCCAAGTTTTGGGGAGTTTACGGCCCAAGAACTCTCCTTGGCCGTAAACTCATCTAAATCCCTCAAAATTCATGTTTCAAGTGTCCAAATGCTAGAATCAAGGTCCTATAATTCATATCTAAGCCATAGAAGTGATTTGGAAGGGTTTAAGGGCATGAAAACCCTAATTATATGAGTTTACGGCCCAAGAATTGTTCCTTGGCCGTAAACTCCTTCAAACATCACAAAAATTATGTTTTACATGTTTAGAGTCCATACCTTGAAGTCCCATAGCCATATCTAAAGTCCAAACTAGTCAAGGAGGGGTTTAAGGGCTCAAAACCCATCATTTTTGGTGTTTACGGCCTAAGCACCTTCTTAGGCTGTAAACTCATATATATTGTCCAATTTCATGATTAAGTGTCTAGTTTGGAAGCTAAACATGCTATAGATTAAGGCTAGGAAGGTACCTTAAGGATTTGAAGCCTTAAAATTGAGTTTTGGACACTTAATATTTGGATTTTGGAGAGAGGTTAGAGAGAGAGTAGTGAGAGAAGGAAAAGCTTCAAATGAAGGCTGAAACATGTTTATATAGTTCCTAAAATTTGCACACGGTGGAATTCTACCCGATACCGACGCTAAACGCGGCTTTTGGTCGCACCCGATTGAGTTTCCGTCACCCGACGGGAACATTTTTAAAACTTATGAAATAAATGTTTTTGGGCTGATAACATAAGTTCCTGAGTGATTTAGACACTCATTAGAATAAAATAAACATATAAGTTTATACAATTAATTCCAAAGAGAAGACGGAACGAATCCGATAACGGCGACCTTTCGGGTAAAACGGGTTTTGGCGACGAACAAATTTCGGGTTGTTACATTATCCCCCCGTTAGAGGGAATTTCGTCCCGAAATTCAAAGAATAAGATATGGATCATAAGTTTGAAATGAGACTCGAATGGATTTGTTACCTCGGATCATCACTCTCTCAAGTGGAATCGAGTCTCTACTGGGTGTTTTAGTGAATTCTCGCTGTCAGGACGTGTCCTTGTTTTGTACCTTGACTCTCTCTCAATCTATGTTATCAATCGGTTTTCTCATGGAAGTTCCAACCCTGGACGACTTCAGTTTCCTCAAGGAATTACTAGGGTTTCGTTGTGTAGGAGTTTCTAAGGATTCGAGACATGATGTACTGGATAGATGTTAACAAGCTCTACGAGCATCTGAACCCTGAAGATTGTAGAATCAATCTCTACAATATTTCAAAAAGTATGGCGTGGAACTAAACTTTAGACGTTCGAATGAAATTCCCGGAAACTCTTCGGGACAGACCTTTAGTAGAAAGAGCTACTAACCTCTCGTTTCCAAATGATCACAGAAACGAGGAACGTGGTAATTCGTATCAGGAAAACTCTTGGGTTTTAAAGCATGACACAATACGAAAGTTGATGCCGTAGATCATGAGAGTTAGGTCGAGGAAAAGATATAGACAGGCGACCCTCTCGAAACCAAGATAACAACATGAATGAGACTCCGTCGTTCCATGTTAAATGTAGCATCAAAGTATTTTCGCGAAGGATTTCCCATTTAACAGAATAGAACAGACTAGTCCTCTGGAACGAGGATTCAATCTATAGGCACGAAGTTAGCGTTCTCAATCTCATTGATTAGTCATCTCGATGATGCACATCTCGATCACATACGAGGAATTGAGCTTAGAAAACGTTCGAATTGATAGATAACAGGTTTCCCTCCAAACACGGGAATTGAAAAGAGTTGCAGGTATAAGAGTTATCAAAGAGAAGTATACCTGCGGCGACAGAAGGATCAGTGGTGGTAGTTGCCTTGGGGCAATTCCTTTTGAAGTGCCCTGCTTCACCACAATTGTAGCAGGGTGGACTGATTCCTACTCCCGATGATTGGTTTGTTGACTTGACCGGTTTTCTGCAGGTTCGAGATAGATGGCCCTTCTTGCCACAGTTGTCGCAGCTCCTTTCGCGACATGGACCAGGGATGCGGTGATGGTAGTTGCACTTACCACACCAAGGAAGACTGCCAGTATATCCACTGGTGGGAGTTTGGGCTGTAGATCCAACAGCTGAGACAGCAATAGGGTTAGTAGCAGCATGGACTGCTATCGTTTGCTGTTTCTTGGAAGACCCTTTCGTACTCGGGGCCTTTCGCTTGTTCCGAGATTTCTTTTTGCTTTCACCTCCACTTGTGTCTGACTCGGGAGTGGTAGTTTCTTCATCTGAATTGTCTTCGTGATCGATCAAGATTTTCGCAAGGCATTTAGCGCTGTCGTACGTGTCTGGCTTTGCAGCCAAGACATTCCCTTTAGTTGGCTGGGTCAATCCCCAGATGAATCTCTCGATCTTTTTACTCTCCGGGGTAACCATTCCCGGACAGAGTAAGGCCAGGTCATCGAATCTGGAAGTATAAGCTGCTATGTTGGAACCCTTCATCTTAAGGTTCCAGAGTTTGTTTTCTAGTTTCTGAATTTCACCCCGAGGGCAGTACTCTGCAAGCAGAAGCTCCTTCATAGCTTCCCAACCCATGGCATTCGCTACAGGTAAGGTTAAGGATTTGACTCGGCCGTTCCACCAAGTCAGGGCTTTATCAAGGAAGGTGCAGGCGGCAAACTTGACTTTGTCAGACTCCGAACAGGCACATATTTCGAAGATTGACTCGATTTTTTTTCGAACCATCGAGTCAGGGAAATGACACCTCCAGTGCCATCAAAGGTTGTGGGTTTCGCGTTCATGAAGTCTTTGTAGGAAGCCCCTCTTCGGTGTTCCTGGTTGCCTTCTGGGTTTTGGTGTTGGGGACCACCTCCGGAGCCACCGGGATTCATTTGAGACATAGCTGCCACCATTGCAGCAGTCAGAACTGTTTGAAGTGATGCGAGATCAAATTGAGGAGAAGGTGTTGGCGGAGGAGGATTATCGTTGTTCTTCGAGCTGGGTCTCTTTCTCGGAGGCATCTTGATCTAAAAAGATCAGGAAATAGAGGATTATAAGTCCTCTGAATTGAATCAAGAGATATGGAACAGGGGATATCACATCAAGACAGATATATCATCATACTAAGCGATAAAGTAGGAATGAGTTATCAAGACAGAACATTTTATCGCTAGCGGATTGATCAAGTAACATCGCGTATACGAGGATTTTTCTACGAAGGATTTGCTCGAGAAATACTCCCATAGTATTTCATGGTTGCGCTGCAGCGATGATTTGTTGTTCGAGATATTAGGTAAGTTTTAGGCATGATGCGTACCACAGTCACTCCCAAGCACATGTTGGTCGTGTCTTGAATGAATATAGTTGGCCAGGCTATATTGACCCTAGACACGACTACATAACTGCCCAGGTTTAACCGCAGTGTACAACACCCATTTACTTATGTTTTGTTCTACTTGAAGTTACGGATTTCGACGATTCGGTATACTTGTATACTTTTGAAAATACTTGTAGTTTTGAAGATACTTTTAATTCAGAGCACTGAGGCCCTTTAGTGTTTATAGTTTTATACCATGTAAGGTTTGGTATACTCTGTTCACTATAAACAAGGGCTCTGATACCAATCTGTCACACCCCGAAAACCAAAGGCGGAAACATCTCCGGGGTGGACTACCACGTTGTGTATCAAATCCAATGTACATAGTAATCACAGTAATCAAAACATTACATTACATATATATGAAAGTTTACATTTGTTTCAAAAGTAAAGTTATACAAGATATACATATGCATCATATTAACAAAAGTTGAGACGAGTCTTCCACGCACTCCGTCTTCATCAAAAGAGATCACCGGGTACCTGTCTAACTTGGACCTGAGAGTACAAGCGGTTTGAAAATCATCATAAAGCTAGTGAGTTCATAAGCGGTTTTGTTTTATGAAAATGTATCGATTTCCTTTAGTTTCTGAAAAGATATGTTATCCAAGAAAATCCCATATTTTCTTATGTGAAGTTGGTTAAGTTATCATTAGTTACCAATTCGATTATGTATTGTATTTTTCCCCAGGAAAATCCCATATTTTCCTAATTGTAAGATCGGTTGTATAACACAAAGTATAGTTTAACATCCAAAACTATATAATGAAAATCTTGGGATCACTATCCCGAAAGACATATATAAGATAGTTTGACACATCCGAAAGTACAGGTTTAAGATCATGGGACTATCATCCCGGACTAGACACTAGATAAGTTAATGTATATATGTAAATATAGATTGAAACCATGGAATCACTATCCCGTATAAGATATAGTTGAAGACACAAAACCTTGGGATCACTATACCGTATAAGATATAGTTGAAGACACAAAACCTTGGGATCATTATCCTGTATAAGATATAGATTTAGAAAGCCATGGGATCACTATCCCTTATAAGTTATAGATACAAAACCATGGGATCACTATCCCGTAAGATATAGTTAAAGACCATGGGGAAAGACATCCCGTACAAGCTGTGAATACAAAACCATGGGATCACTATCCCGAACTAGATATAAAATAATTAGGTTAATACCATGGGATCACTATCCCGAAAGAGATATAGGAATAAACCATAGGATCACTATCCCGTATAGGACATCGATATAAAATAGTTTGATAATACCATGGGATCACTATCCCGAAAGAGATCTAGAAACAATATCATGGGATCACAATCCCGAAAGAGATATAAAATATAGATGCAAAACCATGGGATTACTATCCCGAACGAGATATAGTTTCTGAACCCGAACTGTGAATAAGCTGGTATTAATACATATTGTGAGTCGGGTAACCATACTAATACGACAACGTGACCTCCTTGACGTTTGTCAGGCGTCGAACGATATCCAGAAATTTGTCACCCCAGGCGTGCCCGCCTAACTGTAGCTAGCAGTTAAGCTGTGGGATTGTCAGTCCCGAATAGATCTATTCACAAATTCCACGCTCTCCTTCCAGGAGACTCTGGTTAGACTTCCGGGGAGGATTTACTGATCATCCATAAAGGGTAGTGACTATCTCACAAACTAGTACTAAACTATTCACAGGGTTCTTGTAAGATATCGATATGCAGAAGATTATGAAACATAGTACGGTAAAGTATAGATACATACATGAAATTATCTGACAATACATTCAAATGATACAGAGATAAACTGAAACAGACATAGTTTATCTAATAACTTGATATAGATATCAGTATACGATAGAAAGAACAGTAAAGACCCCCAAATTATTCCCATAATAATTTGATTAGTTTGATTGTTTCCTTAACTAAAATCCATTTAGTTGAAATCGAATAGTCATTCCTTATGCTCAGCATAATACATAAGGAGTAAAAGAGTTTATAAGTTTTTCAGATATTGTTTGAAACATATCAATGTTGTGATTTGGAAAACAGTTATAGTTTGCTTGAATTCCCCCCCCCCCCCTGAAAACATTGAAAACAGTGAAAAAGCCGTAGGGGTATGAACTCACCGGACGAGATACGAGACGGTTTGGATGCTAAGAGTTGATCCGGAACTTGTAAACACACAAGGTTCCTAATTATGATGTAAAGATACACATTTGTATCTAATTAGGACTTAGTTTATTCATATGATAGGGACACTTGCTTCAAGTCGCGATAACACTCCGATACAAGTGTTTGGAGTGACCCGGGTGGCGTTTAGGGACATGAGTGACACAAGGGACTTGGGAAATGAATTGGTACATCAAAGGAACACTCCCCTTATAGGATTTTATGGCCTAAACACCCATCCCCATGAGTTTACGGCCGTAAACTCATGATGGGTGGTTTATGGTGCAAATTTGACTTCCAACACTTAGGGGATAATTTCTAGACTTGGTTTAAGGACTTGGAATGATTACTAAACATCAAATAGATCCCTTTTATGGGAGTTTACGGCCTAGCTTAGCTCCATGGCCGTAAACCCCTATTTTTCCAAGAAAATGATGTTAAATGGTGCTAGAACAAATCACATGTGATTGGTAGAATTAATCTAAGGCCTAACATGAGTTTGCATGTGACATTTGAGGGGTTTATGGAGTTTACGGCCCATGAAACCCCCTTCATGGCCGTAAACTCTATTATATGAGGCTACAATGTGATTCAAGGTCTAGAACTTGCATGAAAGGACTTCTAAAATTCATCTAAGGGCCTTAGGGGTGTTTAGTTTGCATTCTAACACCAAAAATTTTGGAGTTTACGGCCCAAGAACAAGCCTTGGCCGTAAACTCTTAGAAATCCCATGAATGATGTGTTTAAGGTCCTTAAAGTATTTTTGGTTGGTCCCTTGATTTATTCCAAGGCTTTTGGTGGTGTTGGATGGCTTTCTAACACCTTAGAATTGGATTTATGCCAAGTTTTGGGGAGTTTACGGCCCAAGAACTCTCCTTGGCCGTAAACTCATCTAAATCCCTCAAAATTCATGTTTCAAGTGTCCAAATGCTAGAATCAAGGTCCTATAATTCATATCTAAGCCATAGAAGTGATTTGGAAGGGTTTAAGGGCATGAAAACCCTAATTATATGAGTTTACGGCCCAAGAATGTTCCTTGGCCGTAAAATCCTTCAAACATCACAAAAATTATGTTTTACATGTTTAGAGTCCATACCTTGAAGTCCCATAGCCATATCTAAAGTCCAAACTAGTCAAGGAGGGGTTTAAGGGCTCAAAACCCATCATTTTTGGTGTTTACGGCCTAAGCACCTTCTTAGGCCGTAAACTCATATATATTGTCCAATTTCATGATTAAGTGTCTAGTTTGGAAGCTAAACATGCTATAGATTAAGGCTAGGAAGGTACCTTAAGGATTTGAAGCCTTAAAATTGAGATTTGGACACTTAATGTTTGGATTTTGGAGAGAGGTTAGAGAGAGAGTAGTGAGAGAAGGAAAAGCTTCAAATGAAGGCTGAAACATGTTTATATAGTTCCTAAAATTTGCACACGGTGGAATTCTACCCGATACCGACGCTAAACGCGGCTTTTGGTCGCACCCGATTGAGTTTTCGTCACCCGACGGGAACATTTTTAAAACTTATGAAATAAATGTTTTTGGGCTGATAACATAAGTTCCTGAGTGATTTAGACACTCATTAGAATAAAATAAACATATAAGTTTATACAATTAATTCCAAAGAGAAGACGGAACGAATCCGATAACGGCGACCTTTCGGGTAAAACGGGTTTTGGCGACGAACAAATTTTGGGTTGTTACATCCATATTAATCTGTTGCCAAAGGAAAGATTTTGGTTGCGAAGCTGCTAAATTTACCTGAAACATCTTAAGGATGGTAAAGTCAATAGGTTTGACTCTACTTCAGGTAAAGTCCATTGTCTAACTCTATTAAGTTTCTATTCTGAGATTCTTATTGCATAATGTGACGAGGTCACATGTTGATGTTTTAAGAATCAAAGAAAAAGTGAAGAAACTTAAAGGAAGTATATGCTGATTCTGATCGCGAAGATGGATTTCGATCGCATGGTTCGTTGATCAGAATTTTGAGCTTTTACTTAGGAGTTATGATATGTTGCTTAGGAATAAATAACAACAAGTTTTCCATATGGATTGTAAGGATACATTTTTCCGCAAAGTTTTAAAATAAAAGAAAAATGGTTTTGATTTTATTTATTTTAAGTATCCTTACAATGACATTTATGAAAAATTGTTGATTATATGTTTCCATTGATAAGCAATATAGGAAATGGATTTGATTCTTTCATTTGTGGTAGTGTCATAGTTTACCAAATAAGGAAAGATTCTCATCACCCGAGTTTCAGTTGGATAGAAACTTGGAATCATGCAACTTGTATTGTATGATCATGAGAATTTTTATATATTTGGGAAATTAAGACTAATTCCTTGCTCACATTCGCATGTGAGTCAAGTGCAGGACTAAGGGATCGAATACACTTGGTTGTGCGTTGATCAGGTCCACCACAAAGTTGATAAGGTTATTCATTATGATTTACTAAAGTTTAGTAAATATGGTTATACTTACAGGTTTAAGTATAGTGTTGGATCATTGGAAAAGTTTCAATGATAGATATAATGAGTAAGAAGAATCAAATAAGGCAGAAAGATAAAAGTTTCTCTAATCTGAAGAGATGGGAGAGTACTTGTGTATTTTGTGTTATGATTATCTTAGTGTTTATGAAACCATGTCACAATTGATCCTCTGAGGACACCTTAGTTCATTTTGTTTGACTAAGGAGAGGAATCGTGAATTGTTGAAATGGTTAGGTCAAAAGATAAATTATACTTCGTTCCAAAATTAAATCTTAGAGTCATACTCCAAGATTAAGCCTTGAGTGACATAATCTTAAGAAAGGTTTATAACACTTGTTAAATGTAGAGTAAAATGTGTTCTTACTCTTGTACATTTGAAATTGGTAAGTTGTGATGTTTTGGATAAAACAAAGACCAACTAAGACCAATTGTGAGAAGTGTTTAACTTGATAAGAATCTGCACTAACTCTTGAATATTCGTTTTTCTCAAGGAATGGTTCTTGACAAAGAGAGTCTTATATGTCAAGAGGTCAGTGGGAGCCTTAAAAGGATCTTAAGATAGATTCAAGAACTAATCAAGAGTTTTGTTAATCACTAGACCACGACTTGAGGTTTGTAACCTATCGTGTTGACATATTCTGTGCCCATTCCAGTTAAAGTTGGTTTTGCATTAGAGTTCTAAGAGTTCTCAACTGGTTGCATAACAACTTGGAAGCAATGGCAGGCCCTTGAGCTGCCAGGTGGCAATAAATTAGATTGAGTTCAGTCCATATGAGTTTGGACTTATCATTATCCTTGTCTTGTGACTATGGTTTTGACAATTCACATGGATAAGAACACATACACCATTAAATCTAAGTGTCATAAGGTTTCTCTCTTATTCATGAAAATGATAGTGAGGAAACTCTTTCACTTAGTAGATTTAAGTGGATAGCATGTGTGAAGTTTTCATTCTCATGTCGTTAGTGGAGCATGTGTGGTTAACCGGCACACTAACTAATGAGAATGGAAAAGTTTAGACTCACATGTGAGCTATCTAAGGAAAGGATTAGACTCCAGGTGTATAGTTTGATAACGTCTTATCAAGGCAATCTAGTATCAGAAATCTGACTGATTTCTAGGTACATGACAAAGCTAGTGGGAGCATAAAGTGTTATGCTAGTGGGAGCATGACGATTATGTTGCAAGTTAGCAATGTTAATTATAGAAAACAAAAGTTTCAACTCGCTTTGAAAAAGTTGTTTTACTATAATTAAGGGAGAGAAATTTATACTTCATTCCAATTCTACAAGCTTAGATTGGGATTTTAATCAACTTTAGTCAAGAATATATGTGAATGTTATGTTGAAATGGTTCAACATAAGGAATTTCTATATATGTTGCTTTCTCAAAATTCGATTATGATTATGGCATCCCTCTTCATAGTTCGAATTATGAGAACATGGCAAATAAAAATTTTATAGCATGAATCGTATCACATATGCTTCGGGTATAGGACTGGTTGCATGTGTTATAATATTTATCCATTCTAAATTTTCCTAATGCTTAGGGCGTTAAGAAGGGAAAAGGGATTAGAACTGGATATGACTAAGATGATTAAGCAATTGTCGAGAACAATTTGGGGTTTTCCAAAGTTTGGTTACTCATGGACAATTGGAAGTATAGAGTAAGGATCTTATTGACATATTTTGGAAAGAGGCAACTCTTGTTCGAAAGTGATGGTCAAGATGGGAATATGGAATTGTTTCCATAGGTGGAAGTTATTCTTTGAATCTATGCAAAGAAGAATGTTCAAAGGAATGTACTTTGAATTTGAGACTTCATCTCCATGGAATTGCTTTCCATTGGAATACTTTGTAATGTTTGTTGCCAAGTCTTTGTGACTTGTGTGAATATCATTACAAGAGGATCATTGCATAGATTACGGTAAATGATAAGAACTTGGTATTCTTACATTTACAATAAGGATTGGGATTGTGAAATGAGAATCATAGAAGTCATGTTCAATTGATATACATTTCACAAAGAGATGACCATATGTAAACATAGTGTGCATACTTGGAGTATGGCATAGCTATTGTTTAGAGAAACATAGTATGCATGCTTGGAGCATGGCATCACTACTGTTTCAATTCAAGTATTAAGTTGATTAATCGAAACATGAATAATGAGTGATCAATATGGTGCTTAGATAAAAGGTGTTTTATTTACGCTCAAAGTGTTGAGGCCATATAGGACTAGTATTATTTTGTGTTTCACTTTGCATGTTTTGACTTCCAGAATAACTAGGTCATTCTCCTGAATGAACAGGTTATTCCAACCATCCACAGTCGGTCATAGTTGGAAGTAGATATGAATCAAGACTGTCGTGAATTTGGCTTGTATGATTTGTCTAAAGTGCTTTAGACAATGCAATAGTTGCTACAACGTTCATGAGTACTCATAAGGGCTGAGTATTGGATTCAACCCACGCTCATTTGGATTCACTTCATGGATTTTATCATGAGTGAATCATGAGACGATAATATCTTATATTCTTCAAACCTAGAGATATGAGTTGTTGACTATGAGTTGGTTATACATTGATTGCACGTAAACGCATTGGTAACTCGATGTTATAAAATGTGCCTTTGTGTATGATTCAACAAATAGTTAGTACAAGCATATGAGTCGAAGTTTATCCATTCCTTTTACCTTTGGGATAAAAGCGATATATGTGGGCCCCTCGATGATTTGATGATGACAAATGGAAGTGCTTGGCCGGGCCAGGACTGATTTGATTTGTTCAATTAGTCAGTCGTCATAAATCAGAAATCGGGAAACAACAAATGGACAGAGAGAATGATTATAATCCATGTCTCAGTCCATATGATATCTAGAATGGAGGAATATATGATCCCTTATCTAATGGACAAGTCATTGACAAAGGTCAGAGTTCATCTACAAGGTCAGAGTTCGACAGAAGCTTTTGAGAGCTACGATTGCTAGTCGGGTTTTGAAGTTATACTTGCAATAATAGTTTTAGACTTATCCAAGTGGGAGACTGTTGGATTAATGTCTAAGTCCATAACTATAATTGGTAAAACTTGACCCGACCCGGCATGGTCCATTTGGGTTGCATGGCATCATGCACTTGGATAGACTAAAATGAGAGAAATGACACTTAAGGTTTATTAATATATTATAAGTTCTAATATATTAATAAGGTGATTTAATTAGTATTGATCAAGAATTAATTTGGAATTAATTAAGTGATCAAAAGGAGACTAATTAATATATGGGTTGATTGTCTAAATCATTCATTCTTATATATGTGGGCTTGTGATCCAAGATTCCTTATGTTGGACTAAGTCCATGGGGTGACCCATGGATACTCCATGGAGGTTAAAATCCATGTAGCATAAGGAATGGGTAAAGTCATGAGTTACATGGTGTAACCCTAATAGTCACCATATAAAAGAAACCCATGGCTCAAGAAATCGTGACGATGTGTGTGTGTGAGGGCTAAACGATTTCATGGAGTGTTCAAGTTTCTCTCTAAGTTATTCCAAGTGCTTATGGTGTTGTGTGAACCATTTGAGGTGTCACACTTGGGGTACTAGGCACTCAAGCTTCATGAAGACAAGCACCAACAAAAGGTATGTTATTCTAACTTGTGTTATTAAAAGTTTTGTATGCTAGAATAGTACAATACCTTGGAAAGTTGATATTTGCATGTATAATAGAGAAAACATAGATCCAAGGTATTTAGGGTTGCATGTACACTTAGGAGTGTTAGATTACTCAAAACCCAACAGGTTGAACCAGCAAAGATCAAAGTTGTGTTGAAATGGGAATGACCGAAAAGTCCCACGGAGATTCGAAGCTTTCTAGGATTAGCCGAATACTACCAAAGATTTATCCAAGGCTTTTCTTCGATAGCTACTACATTGAAAGCTTTAACCCACAAAGGAGCTACATATACGTGGAGTGAGAAGCACGAAGAAGCATTCGAGAAGCTAAAGAAGAAGTTATGTGAAGCACCGATTCTTTCTCTGCCCGAGGGAGTTAAAGACTTCGCAGTTTATAGCGATGCGTCTGGAGTTGGGGTGGGTTGTGTTCTGACCCAAAGAGAAAAGGTGATAGCATATGCATCTCAACAATTGAAAGAGCACGAAAAGAACTACCCCACTCATGATCTGGAGTTGGCAGCGGTAGTATTTTCCCTAAAGATATGGAGACATTACCTCTATGGCACAAAGTGCAAAGTTTTCACTAATCATAAGAGTCTCCAATAACTCTTTAATCGGAAGGAATTGAACATGAAGAAATGACGTTGGCTAGAGTTACTCAAGGACTACGACTGTGAGATACTTTACCACCCAGTAAAGTAAATATTGTAGCCGATGCTCTAAGTCGAAAAGTCAATCTTGAAAGAAAAAGTCCAAGGTCATTAAGAATTGAAGTTGTCTCGAAGATTGTAGAAAGCATAAAGAAAGCTCAGGAAGAAGCTTCAGAGAAAAATAACCGAAGGAAGAACGTTTGGGCAAAACATTGGAGTTAGGTACAAACAACCAAGGGTTGAAGGTATTCCAAGGCATGATTTGGGTACCTAAGTCAGGAGGAGTAAGAGATCTTCTGATGGAAGAAGCTCACAAGACCATGTACTCGATTCATCTCGGCAGCACTAAAATGTATATGGACCTAAAACCCTACTACTGGTGGCCAACGATGAAGCTCGATGTTGCAAAGTATGTGGCTGAGTATGTAACTTGTGCAAGGGTGAAGGCACAACATTAGAAACCGTATTGGTGTTTAGAACCTTTACATGTACCCATGGATAAATGGTAGGACATCACCATGGATTTTGTGACTAAACTGCCCAGAACGAAGAACGGTCACGACATGATTTGGGTGGTCGTTGATCGATTCACTAAGAGTGCACACTTCATAGCAGCTAATGAGAGATGGTCTATGGATAAGCTTGAAGTCTCTTATGTGAAGCAGGTAGTAAGACTTCACGGTGTTCCTCTAACAATTGTATCGGATCGTGATATTCGTTTCACGTCAAGGTTTTGGAGAAGTCTACAAGAGGAACTGGGTACGAAATTGTGTTTAAGTACAGCTTACCATCCGCAGACTGATGGTCAGAGCGAAAGAACGATTAAAACACTTGAAGATATGCTAAGAGCATGTGCCATGGAATTCCAAGGTAACTGGGATGAACACTTACCTCTGGTAGAGTTTTCACTCGAGCATCAAGATGGCACCTTGTCAAGCTTTATACGGACAGAAGTGTCATACGTCGTCTTGTTGGCTTGAGGCTGGAGAAAAGTAGTTTATGGTCCCCGAGATAGTCCATCAGACTGCTAAAAAACTGAAGGTGATCAAAGAAAGAATGTTAGCAGCTCAGGATTGTCAAAAGAGCTATGCTAAAAAGAAAAGACGACCGATGACATTTGAAGTTGGAGATTCATTTTTGCTTAAATTCTCACCATGGAAGGGACTTATAAGATTCAGGGAAACGAGGAAAGTTGAGTCCAAGGTTTATTAGACCATTCAAATTTCTTCATAGGATTGGGAACCAAGCTTACAAGCTGGAACTACCCGAAGAACTAGATGGTATTCATAACACTTTCCATGTGTGTTATATGAGGAAGTTCATGGGAGATATTCCTGACATAATTTCAATCTCATAGTTAAGGATAGATGAGAATAAGAGGCTAATCAAAGACCCCGAGGCAATCGTTGACCGTAAGACTAAGAAGTTACGACACAAGATGGTCAAATTAGTGGTTGCCCGTTGGAAACATACGAATGGGTCGAATCTCACCTGGGAAACAGAAAGTGACCTGATGAGTCACTACCCATATTTGTTTATCGATGCAAGATTCCGGGACGAAATCATCCTAAGGGGGAGAGAATTCTAACCCCCGTGTTTCGGGGCTAAGCATTAGTACAGTAATGTAGTAGTCATGTCAACCATTGTAACCTATTTTGAAGTAATAAAGAGGAATTTCATGAATATTAAGTGAAATATATGATTTTATTTGCTTAAATACTTGTTTATAAGTATATAATAAATAAGGATAAAAATAAGCGTTAAAATTTAAGTGTTAGATAAACCCAATATCTACACATGAAGTGGTAGTGGTCGTGACAAGGAATTCGGACATATAAAGAACGTCGAAATCCAAGTTATAGAGAAGAAGTTATGGTCTGTCGAACTTTCGCGACAAAACCGGCACGACACCACGTGACGTAAATAGTGAATTTACGATAGAGCAGTTTTTACCCTTAGCGATCTAAATGAAAGTCTTAGTATTCGTTAAACTGAGAGCATGCTTAAAAAGAACGCCCAACTCTGACTTTGTATGAGGAAGTTATGATTTTTCTAAGTTTCGGGTCAGCAGTATACAACCCGAAATATTAGATCGAGTGGTTTTTAGTCGACACAACCTAAATGAGAGCTGAAGATCTCATTAATAGTAGTACAACGGTAAAAATACTAACGAAAAAGGACATTGGATGAAGAATTTATGAATTTTTAGCGGATTTTCCTATCTCGAACTGTTAAAAATAAAACTTTAAAAATAAAGTCAAAATTAGTTAACGGAGTCTAAACGAAAGTTGTAGAGTACGATCCCACCTACGTGTGGATATAAAGAATGTCGAAAACAGATCTCGTATGTGATAGTTATGATTTTTTGAAAATGGGATTCAAATTTGCGAGAACGGGTGACGTGGCACAATCTCAGTCGTCGCTTGCGGCCCACGGCTTCGCTTCGGATGGAGACATCTGGCCTCGTATACGCACCGTGTAGAAGGAACGCCCCGTGTTTGGAATCGCTTGGTCTCGGAAGCTCCACCTCACACCAAGCTGGCTCGGACACGTCCTCGTACGAACGCCCAGCGTACCATCGCATGAACACACAACATTCCCAGCAGGTATCGCCCTATAAATAGACGCGAGGTGCAATCGGAAAAATCACACCTTTCTCCACTCCTTTCTCTCTCTACTCACGCTCTAGCCTTCCTAGACCCTCCCAAACCATAGGGAACCCCGTAGAACCTGACGGAAGCCCCGGAGCTCTTGAAGGATCCGAGAAAAGAGCTTTTCGGCTCGAAAATGCTGCTCCAGCGAAGCCCAATTTTTAATAAAAACCCGCTGTAAGTGAGATACGCCTACCATACTTTAAATATAGCTTATATATAAATATAATATCGTTATTATGAACCAATAAATAAGATTTATCAGTGATTCAAAGTCGTTATACTGATTGATCAACTTATTGGAATGATATCTAGGCTGTGATTTAGTGAGGTGTTTAAATTGGGATTTCCAAACAGTATACTTCGTATACCAAGCATACCTTAACTTTGATATGATCCTACCCGGTTGTTCATTACTTGATAGATCATGAAGTAGATTTTGAGTTAATGATAAATCTAGACTAATAGTTAGTCGCAATGAATATTAGAGTAAAATCTAGTGGTAATGATATTAGGTTTCATCAAAGGAAAATAAATTAAGCGAAGAACTGTCTGAGTTCAGAATCACCACATTAATAAGTGATTGCATAGTTACTTTCATCTTACACATAGATATGAAGTATTTTATATAAATTACGTGCTATGTGTGCATATTATGTGAACACTTGTTGTCTATGTTGGATGAATGATTTTACACACGTTTTAAATGATTTAAACTGTATATTTATTTTATATCTACAAAATGTGTTGGGTAAAACATGGGTAGATGTAATAGTTGGGCGTGATGAAATAAAATGATGAGAGGCCTCAATGTTGATGATGTTTCCAGTCATCTAGCGGACTATAGATGATGACCATGGACTTTTCTAGACAGTCCAGTGGAACGCTAGCAGGCTTGCAACCGGTAGGTGTTTGTGAACGATATGTTCAGCGGAGGACTCTATCCCCCTCATGGTTGCCTTAAGGACATTTATTGCTAAGGAATCCCCTTGGTAGTAGTGTCCATCCCGATGATGATCCTTAGGCTAGGTCCCTTATGATAAGTGTTTAGGGATGCAAAGTGAGGATAACGGGAACAGGTAATCGGCTTATTGTTGGTTGATGGAATTATTAAAATTATTTATTGTGGGTTGAAAACCCTATGTGCTCACCGGGCTCCCAAGCCTGAACCGCTCAGTTTTTTGTATTTCAGGTAGTGGGACTTGAGCATAGATGTGATGTTTTGGATGAGGGATTACGGATTATAGGCCTTTAGATATGAATAAGTATTGTAAGGCTTATATTGTACTATTTATGCTTTTGATCTGTATCGAACATGACATCCCGAGGTTTTTAATGAAATACATTTCTTCGGAAATTCTTTAATAAATCATTATCATATTCTCTTTTAGGAACAATTTCCGCAACACTTTTCTTTAAAATGTTGCTCTGATTTTTAAACAAGCATAAACAAAAATCGATCTTTTCTGGCCGTGAAAATGAGGATGTCACAGTTTGTTGAGAGATGCTTGACCTACCAGAAGGTCTAGGCCAAACACTAGAGGTCGCACCACAAGTTAAAGCCCTTGGAGATTCACATATGGAAATGGAACATGTTACCATTGATTTTATCACAAAGTTGCCGAGGACGGTCAAGGGATTTGACACCATTTGGGTGATTGTTGAGCGCCTGACCAAGCGTGCCAATTTACTTGTTATTTGAGAAAGTTCTTCGGTCGAGAAGTTGGCTGATGTTTATATGTGAGAGATTGTTTCTCGCCATGGTGTACCAATTTCCATTATATTGGATCAAGATGTCCGCTTCAATTCCAGGTTTTGGAATAGTTTCCATGAAGAGTTGGGAACTAGATTTCACTTCAACACTGCTTACCACACGCAAATAGATGGACAGAGTGAGAGAACTATCTAGACACTTGAGGACATGTTGAGGGATTGCATTATTGATTTGTATGGGAGATAGGACTTTTACCTTCCTTTTGCTAAGTTTTCATAGAACAACAACTATCATTCCAGCATCAGTGCACCTTAGTATGAGATCCTTTATGGGAGGAAGTTTCGGACTCCATTTTATTAGGGAGAGATCGGCCATAGGGTCATGGGGAGCACCAAGGTTATACTATATATAACAGAGCTTATCTAACGAATCAGGCAGCGGTTACAGACATCACAAAGCTGACAGAAGAGTTATGTTACCAGACAATGGTCTGAGAGGGAGTTTCAAGTAGGAGATATGGTTTTGTTGAAGGTATCACCCTGGAAGGGTGTTATTCGCTTCAGGAAGTGGGGCAATTTGGGCCCTAGGCTTATCAGGCCTTTTGAGTGGTGTCTAGGGTGGGCAAGGTGGCCTACCAGTTAGATCTGTCTGAGGAACTAATTCAGATTCATAGTACATTCTATGTTTCTCAGCTTCGTAAGTGTTCGGTGGATGATTCAACGGTGGTTCCATTGGATGACATCCAAGTTGACGAGCGCCTGAACTATGTGGAGATACCAGTGACGATTCTTGATAGGAAGACAAAGACCTTGTGCAGCAAGGTAGTGCCTTTGGTCAAGGTGCGGTGGCAACACCATAAGGGTTCAGAGTCGACTTGGTAGACCGAGACGGAGATGTACGAGCTCTACCCAGATCTGTTTGCAGCTGAAGATTTCAAGGATAAAATCTAGTTCAAGTGGGGGAGACTTGTAACGCTGAGTTCCACGTAAATATCATCTTTAAGTTGTGGCAATTCAAGTCTTAATAAAGGATTTTGTGATGACAACGACGTTGCAAAGGATGCATCACCTCCTTTTCGACCTAGAAGCATCCATAGCCACTATTGTTTAGTTTTTGAGGTATTGTGGTGATTTTTGGTGTGAAGAAGAAGAAAAAGGAAACCATTATGTGAAGATCTAGCATGAAAGCTCCTCTTCACTTCCTATCATATCTTCTGGACCATTGTTAGACTTCAAGTTCCAACCGTTATGCTTCATGCTTCCAAATCTAGGTTTCTTTGCATTTTTCTTCAAGTTTAGTATAGTTTCAATGGTTGGATTCCATAAACTTGGCAACTTTATGGATCCTTAGGGCCCCTTTGTAGATATATGTTCCAGATCTGAAGTTTTATAGAGTCTTGATGTTATGCATGGAGTTTTGGGTCTCATTTCCTCTATTTTTGATCTAGCTTAAGGATGAAATATAGTTAAAGTGTAACACCCAGCCAAATCATTATTTACATTCTTGATATAGATGGTGTGGAGTAGCAGGTATTTGTAAGGTTTGTGGTGTGACGGTGAAATTGATGTGGTGCTGAGATTAGGTGTAAGGATATAGTACCCACTCCTCATAGCTCTATAACATTAACCCTTTTTGGTAATGATGAAACTAGAAAATGTTAGAAATTTGGTAGGGTTTATAGTAGAAATTTGGGCATCCCTTGGATCGTGTAAACACTTTCCAAACTGATATTTCTACCCTATGTCCATGTTACAAGAAATTCAGCCTAGGATATTCCCAATGGGACACATATGAATCTGGGCACAGAAAACGTAAGCCAAATTTCTAAAGAATTATGAGTTCGTATGAAGAAAAACGATAGCTAAAAGGTGATATATTCTCCTAAAAAGGAGTCTTTTATATATAAGACGATATGTAGGGTTTCGTTTTAGGGTTGTCCGTCATGGGTTCCTTTGGAAACAAGTCAAGGGAATCCGAAATTAATGAGGAAATCAATGGTTTCCAAAAATGACGATCTTAGTCAGTTTTACCAGCCAGGGGCTCTGCTCCTTGGACCCTGTTAGGGGTGCTGCCCCTAGACGCTCCTTTGGAAATCCCAGACCCCCGATTTGTCGTCGAACTGGCTTCTAATTTGATTTTATACATGCGTGCACTCCACACGTACCGAAACATATATTAGAGTGCAAATTACGAAGCTCCTTAATTCACATATAAGTTCCAATTACATAAAATGTCCTTATGATACTAAAATCACCAACAGAAAAATACCAAAATGCCCAAACAAAACAAAAGTAAATTCATTAGGTTTGGATTAGAAATGTAAAACCAATAATTTGATATAATCCATGAATGGTATTTGTGGTTTACTCATTAAAAGTGGCAAGAGCTTTTAGGTAAGGGTCTAGCACGCGCAATTCACAAAAGTCTCTTGACACTTGTAGCATAGAAATTGTCTTACCACTATTTATCAAATCAATGAATTGTTTTAATTAATATGATAAACAGAAAAGAAGATGTTTGTTTAAACGACATCTCAACTTCCATTATTGTCTAGATGCAATCCGAACATTCACAAAACACGTATACCAGAATTCCGTTATTGTCTAGGTCCCAAGGGATAACAGAATTCAAATTAAATTGGTTACACATTTTTATTTCTGAAATTTGCAAGAGAAACAAGCCTTCCATTTCATATGTTTTTCCATGATGCCTTAATGATAGAATAGTCAACTTTAGCATGAAATCACTTAAGCAAAATTTATCAACTTTTCAATTATTTTGTATAGTTACAAATTGCAATAATACATCCCTACCTTCTTGCATGTTCCAAACGGCATACGGAGTTGCAACGACCACATATTAAATAAAGTGTCATATTTGCAATCAAATATATAATCAACAAAAAATTGAAAAGGCAAGATATACGTATACTCTTAAACTACTTTTTTGTCTAAAGAGGAAACTCCTAATGGGCCAATTATGATCAGATTCCAACGTGAAAAAAGGTCATGTGATCAATCTTCTTTTCCTTGGTTACTTATCGATTAAATCTGGTTTTTTTTTTTTTTTTTTTTTTTACAAAAATTGATGATTTAAAAATGTAACGAAGTTTTCAAAATATTCAAAAATATCATTGTTGTTTTTTAGTACAAAAAATATCATTAAAGTATATTTTTTTGTACACAGAATACCAATAAAATATATATGTATCCAAATAAAATCTTATGGTAACCGGTTACCTCAGTAAACGGAAAAATAACCGAAAAGGGTAATAAAGTTTTTAAAATATTCAAAAAATATCATTGTTTTTTTAGTACAAAAAATACCATTGAAGTATACCACTTGTACACAGAACACTGACGAAGTACACATTTTAGTTCAAAAAATATAATTGAAGTTTCCAAAATATTCAAGAAAAACATCATTATTGTTTTTTTAGAGCACCATTTGTTAACTTCGTTGTTTCCGAATTATGTAGAACACGGTCATCGGAGATCATTCACCGTCGTACCGGTTTACACCAGTTGTGTACTCTCTTTCATTCCCTCACTCGATCAGTTTGTATCTAAATACAATCACAAAAAAAAACACATAACTAAGATTCCATCAATTAGGATGCAAGTCGTTCAAGTGCTCCAACACATATTCTTCTCTCTCTATGTTGACTACAAATTGTCATCAAATCAGCCATATGATACTGAGTGTACCTAATCATTCATCTCTCATTGGTCACGAAGAATTAAACACAACTCCTACTCTCTACATCCACATTTAGGAATTCTCAGGACATAACGTCACACTCGTTTCTCCTTTGTGTCTCTCTTGTGTTGCAACACTAATGAACGACTTACATTGATGTATAATATGTGTATCTATGTAATATATATATATATATATATATATATATATATATATATATATATATATATATATACGTTTTAGGTTTGAGGCATCTCATGCGATCTGCAAGCAAGAATGTTTAACTAAGGTTATTACGCACTTACTTCTCATGTTACTATAAGAACGATTGAGTGAGGGAATGAAAGAGATTGCACAACTGTTGTGAACTGATATGATGGTGCATGATCTCTAGTGACTGTGTTCTACATAATCCAATAACAACGAAGTTAACAAAAAGTGTGATATTTTTTGAACATTTTGGAAACTTCGTTACACTCTTAAATCATTTTTCTGTTTACCTGAAGTAATCGATTACCACAAGGTTTTATTTGAACACACGAGTACTTCGTTTGTGTTCTGTGTACAAATAGTAACTTTAATTTCCTATTTGAATTTAATTCACATAAATGGAGTAATATAGTTCAATACATATTGATGGAAGGAAAACGGACAACAACCTGCACCGCTAGCCCTTTCTGGATGGCAAAACACATTCTTTTGAAAACACCATCTGTAGATCTAGGAGATATGACATTAGAATGCATGACCTGTTGGACTTTGTTGAGGAGCTCCACTATCTCTAGTGTGAGAAAACCAAATGTATCAAATGCAAAAGGTACAAACACATGTTGATTTTCTATACATACATTCTCTTGCTTGGCCACTTTGCATGCAGTGGTTTTCAAAGCGGCATGCCCTGCTGTGAAACCCCTGCTCCTCAAACCGACAAGAGGAGAGACCCCAGTAAGATTCGCACACACGTTATCCCCCACTACCCATCCAAAGACCAAAATGTCGGTCGGTGTAAGTGTGGATCTTCCATCTTGTGGGTCCATCAAAAAGTTAACTGGCACTTCTTTCTTCGCAGAAATACCAGCACGCCAACAAGCATCAAAGAGAACATCCCTAACCACATCATGTATGTACTTGAAACCAGAGAGCCCTCTACAAGGAACCTCATGTTCCCTAAAGGTATCCAAACATTCCTTGCAACAAACTGGGAATTTTTCGTCAATTGGGAATAAAGGAATCATGAGGCGGTATAGTTCAGTATTCCATAGGAGACATATGCTGGCCAAGGCCATCAATAGGAATTGTTAGCAGAAAACCCTAAGCATGAGGTGCCCGAAGACACTCAAAAACTAGTTTCTGTCTAACAGTCATGCCGAAGTCGACTTCCATATCTTTGACGATTTTGCTAAAAAGGGAACAAGCCAATGCTTTTTAGGATTTAGAGGGGCGGTGTCCTTATTAGTGAAACCACTACAGTCGAATCCCATAATCGTATCGCGAAGACAAGTCATAGCACATAGGTAATCATAGTACATACCACATATGCCACTATCATGTAAGATGTGGTCTTGTAATACCTAAGATTGGGCCCTCGAGGCTACAACTGTGTAGGAAGAAACCTCGTATGCCAAGTACAAACCCAAACCACCGAAACGAATAAGTAAGGAAGCCATACGCCACTGAATGTCTCCAAATAAGGGGCCTCCACATACCACCATATCCTTGATAGACTTGAGCAATCCTTGGTCAAAGAACAAAGCTGCCTCTTCTATGTGCACTGGCTAGCATGTCCTTAAACCAAAGAAAATTTTTGCAATGGCCATACTGATTTTATTTTATACAAACAATCCTATGTGTGCATGCAACCCTAGATACAAATCTATGTTTTCACTATTAATCATACAACATTATGAACACAAAGGAAACCTAGCATGCTCCTAGTAATTTCAAAAATCATAAGGAAGAATGAATTACATACCTCTTGTTGTTATATTGTAATAACAACTTGTTTCTTGAATCTTCTTATCTTTGAAAGAAAGTACCAAGAGTGTAGTACCTCTAATGGCTCACAAACACCAAGAGCAATTGAAGAAGCAAAAGAGATAGATAGAGGGGAGAGGTAAAAATTCGGCTCTAGGAACTTCTAGGATCAAAATGGTCGAATTTCTTATGCCAGGGGTCCTTTATATAGGTGTAGGAATTAAAGTTTCAGTCCTTATCCTTATCTGATTGCTTAGCCACCAAGCAGCCCAAAGGATAATTCTAGAACCCTTATCTTGGATGAATTCTAAGGCCTTTAACCCCTTGAATTCGTCCAGCCTATCTTATAGGGCTTCCTTGCCCAACTTTGTAACTATCACATAATTACAGTTCAGTCCCCTAGTTCAATTAACTTCTTTTGATCATAGAATTAATTTTTAATTAAATCTTGACTAGTGTTAATTAAACAAACATGATTTCTCTTTTAATATATTATTCTTATAATATATTAATGAACCATAATAACCTCCTTCTTTATTATTTCTCCAGTCAAGTTGCTTTGGAGAAGGCAACCCAAAAGGATCATGCACAACCGGGTCAAGTACTTACCAAATATGTTTACGGGCTTAGACACTAATCCAATGGTATCCCACTTGGATAATTCTAGTAACAATAGATGCAAGTACAACCCGATTAGCAATCGTAGATCTCAAAGACGTTATCGAACTCTGATCTTATCAGTAACCTTTCCTTTAGATAAGAGATCGTATAATCCTCTATTCTAGATATCGTGTGGAAAATCACATGGAACATAGTCATACTTATTGCCCAACAATTTGTTTCTCGATCTCAGATTTGTTTGACATAGAACTTAATTGAACACATCAATTCAGTCCTGACCGGGCCCGACACATAAGTCAAACCAAATCATCGAGGGGCCTTGATATCGCTTTTACCCTCTTAGGATAAAAGGAACAGATAAACTTTGACTTATATGCATTTACCATTCACTAATCAAATCATACACAACAATGTGTTTTATAACATCAAGTTACTGATGCATTTTCGCATTATCAATGCATAACCAATTAGCAAACAATAAAGCATATATCTAGGTTTTAAGACCATATGATATTATCATCTTGCGATCACTCATGATAAATTCCATGAAGTGATTCCAGCAAGTGTGGGTTTATTCTAATGCTCAAAACTTGTTCATAAGCACTCATGAACGTTGTAGCAAACCTTTGCTATGTCTAATACCCTTTAGACAATCTACACACCAATTCATGATAGTATTCATTCATACCTACTTCTAACATATGAACGATTGTGGACCGTTTGAATAAATTCTTTATTCAGGAAGTCAAAACATGCAAAATGAAACAATAGGTAAACAATTAACATAAGACAATAACTTTACTAATAAATAATACTCATTTATTTAATCATCATATATCAATTATATTTATCTATTACATGTTTCTAAACTATCTAATCCAAACTAATATCGTCCTTCAACCCAATGCTCCTAGCGTGCTGCAAGTGCTTAACCCTACTCAGTCCCTTCATATGCAGATTTGTTGGGTTATCCTCCGACGATACCCTCTTCACTACCAGGAGTCCTTCTTCTACCCGATGTCAAATAAAGTGATATTTTTTGTTGATATGCCGAGATCTACCATGATCCCTCGGTTCCTTGGTCAAGGTAACCGCTCCTTCATTATCACAGAAAATCTCCATAGGCTCCTATATGGCTAGCACAACTCCAAGGTATGCAATGAAATTCTTTAGCTCCTATATTGCCTCTTTTGATGCTTCGCTCGCTGCAATGTATTCTGATTCGCACGTTGAATCAACTACAGTCTCTTGCTTGGAACTTTTCCATGTCATTGTTCATCCATTAAGGGTAAAGACCTAGCCCGACTGTGAATGGTAGTTGTCCCCGTCGGTCTAAAAACTGGCGTCACTGTACCCTTACACCTTTAGGTCATCACTCCCACCGAAGACTAGGAACCATTTCTTGGTCCTCCGAAGGTACTTAAGAATGTTCTTGATTGTGGTCCAATGTGTTTGCCAAGGTTCCCATGATATCTGTTGACCATGCTCAAAGTGAAGGCCACATTAGGGCGGGTACAAGTCATAGCATACATGATCGAGCCAATTGCGGAAGCGTAAGGTACTCGGCTCATCTCTGCTATCTCGACTTCGATACTCGAACTTTGAGTCTTACACAACTTTTCATTACTTTGGATTAGTAACTCCCCTTTCTTGGAATTCTCCATACGAAAATGTTTTAGTACCTTGTCCAAGTAAGTATTCTGACTAAGTCCTATTAGTCTTTTACTCTTGTTTCTCACTATCCTTATTCCTAAGATATAGGCAGCCTCTCTGAGGTCCTTCATAGCGAAGCACTTCCCAAGCCAAGACTTTACTTCCTGTAACATCGGGATACCGTTTCCTATGAGTAGTATGTCATCGACATACAATACGAGGAAGCTTACTATACTCCCACTAGCTTTGACATATACACATGGTTCATCCTCGATTCGCAAAAAACCAAACTCTTTGACTTTCTCATTGAAACAAAAATTCCATCTGCGAGACGCTTTCTTAAGTCCATAAATGGACTTCTTAAGCTTACACACTATATTGGGATGGTTCACATTGACAAAACCCTCTGGCTGAGCCATGTAAACATCCTCAGCCAACTTTCCATTAAGGAAAGCGGTTTTGAAATCCATTTTCCATATTTCATAATCATGAAATGCAACAGTGGCCAGCATCACCCTAATAGGCTTTATCTTTGCAACTGGTGAGAAGTTCTCATCATAGTCAACTCCGGGAGTTTGAGTAAAACCCTTCGTAACCAAGCACGCCTTCTAAGTGTGCACATTCCCATCTATGTTAGTCTTCTTCTTGAAGATCCATTTGCACCCGACCGTCTTACGACCTGGTACATGATCAACCAAGCTCCAAACTTGGTTATCGTACATGGACTAAATCTCGTTGTCCATCTCATCTTTCTATTTTACAGACTCTGGGCTTGCCATGGTCTCCTTGTAGCTGTTAGGTTCATCCAAATTTATTAGTGCACTATCACTAATATATGTATCACCCTCGCTTGTTATTAGAAAACCATACAACATGGGTGGAACACTAACTCTACTGGAACGTCTACGAGGTAATGATTCGTCAATCGATTCAACCAGAGTTTCCTCCTCGGGTTGAATGCCAGCGTTAGAGGTTCCTTCATCGCCCGATTATTGAATCTCTTTAAGATCGATTTGCCTCCCACTGTCCCTTTGGATTATGAGTTCTCTCTCTCTCTCTCTCTTTCTCTCTCTCTCTCTCTCTCTCTCTCTCTCTCGAAAACCCTTATCCTCGTAACGAAGACAACATCGTCACTCGGTCTATAGAAGAGATATCCAAAGAACTTCTGCGGGTAGCCAATGAAAATACATCACTCACTACAAGGTTTAATCTTGTCGTGAGTCTCTCGTCTTACAAAATCCTCACAACCCTTAACCTTGATATGTGCTAACGAGGGAGCCTTCCATGTCCACATCTCGTGAGGTGTTTTGGCAACCTTCTTCGTAGGGACTAAGTTAAGGATATGGGCGGCAGTATCTAAGGTATACTCCCAGAATGAGATAGGTAGTGAAGCACGACTCATCATGGAACAAACCATGTCTAGAAAGGTTCGATTACGCCTCTCAGCTACACCATTCAACTGTGGTGTCCTAGGTGGTGTTAATTGCAAAACTATTCCGCATTCCTTGAGGTAGTCATACAATTCAAGACTTAGGTACATTATCCTCGATTGGATGGAAGCATCTTGATTTTCCTGCCCAGTTGATTCTCCACTTCTTGTTTAAACTCTTTAAACTTTTCAAAGGTTTCTGACTTGTGCTTGATCAAGTAGATATACCCATATCTACTATAATCGTTGGTGAAAGTCACATAGAAGCGGTTCGCATCCCTTGTGGTGGATCTAAAGGGACCACACACATCGATATGTATGAAATCCAATAAACCCTCACCCCTTTCACAAGTACTAGTGAAGGGTGACTTGGTCATCTTTCCAATTAAACAAGACTCATACACGTCATCGTCCCTAAGGTCGAATGACTCCAACACTCCATCCTTTTGGAGTTGGGTTATGCGTTTCTTGTTGACATGTCCAAGATGACAATTCAACAAGCATGCTTTATCCATACTATTGGAAGAATCTGTTAGCTAAGGTTTCTAAGTCCATAACTATTTCTAGTATGTACTTGACCCAACCCGGCATGGTCCATTTGGGTTGCATGACACCATGCAATTGGATAGACTAAATGAGAGAAATAACACTTATGGTTTATTAATATATTATAAGTTCAATTATATTAATAGTATTATTTAATTAGTTTGATTAAGAATTAATTTAGAATTAATTAAGTGATCAAAATATAACTAATTAAATATATGGGTTGATTATGTAAATCATTCGTAACTTGTATAGTAGGCTAAGAGGCTCCATGGATTATAAAGTTGGGTTAAACCCATAGGATGCTCCATGGGAGTTACAAACCCATGGGTCATGGAAATGAAGAGCCATGACATATTAGGGTTTACATGGTGTAACCCTAGATGTGTCACACTATATAAAGACCATCTCCTCCCCCAAAATTGGCTACACAAGTGCAAGAGAGGGATAGGCCGATTTTCAAGCATGTGTATTCTCTCAAAGGTCATTCCAAAGGCATTTGGTGTTGTGTGAAGCATTTAAGGCATCACACTTGGGGTGCTAGGCTCACAAGGTTTCAAGGATCATAATCAACTACAAGGTAAGTTATTTTATCTTTCATTCTAGTTTTAAATGTTCCCCATGTATGCTAGATAAGAATATAACCTTAGAATTCAACTTTGCATGATAATTAGACAAACATATATCCAAGGTTATTAGGGTTGGATGTACACTTAGGAAGTGTTAGAATGCTCAAAATCCATCAGTGGTAACAGAGCCTAGGCTTGTTTGTTTGTTATTTGTGCAAAATTGAGTTAAAAAAAATCAAAACAGCTTGCTGTCTGATCAGTGAACTCGTTGAGTCCATGGGGGGACTCGACGAGTCCAAGTGAATATTCATCCTACTCGTCGAGTAGGTTCATGCACTCGACGAGTAAGAGGCCCTGACAACAGATTTTCTACTTTTGTTGCTGGAAATGGACTAGAAACATTACCTAAAACGGTTTTGTTACTTGAAAACCTGTTTTAGATTGTGTAATGTTTATGCTAATCCATTTACAACGGTAATTATCAAAAATTACAAGTTTAAGAGTAATTTATGATTCTTGAAATGTTCATATTCATGTTCTTCAACTTATGAAGATTAGATGATCATAGGAATTGTTTGTAACCTACTTGGTAGTTTAATTCATGATCATAATGTGTTTTAATGGAGTCCATAACTTGTCCTCAAGTTATGGAAAACCAAAAGTCATATTTTTATTAAAGCCATTAAAAGAACACAAGAGTTATAAAAAATGAAGAGTCTTCATTTTTATTACTCAATTAATTCATAATTTATAAGAATTGAAAAGTTTTGAAAGTTTACAAAACTTGCCCTCAAGTTTTGTAACACGTAAAGTCTTGATTAAAACTTTAGTTCCAACCCTTAGAATTTTAAAAGTTCAAATTCAACCCTTATACTTTATAATATTATAAGTTAATAATAATAATAATAATAATAATATATATATATATATGTATGTATGTATGTATGTATGTATGTATGTATGTATAAGATCAAGTCGTCTTACCGCTAGTACGTCTCATTCATGAAGCCGGTTTATAAGGGGGTATAAGGTTGTTGCCTATAAAATAGCAACTTAATGGGTGTCCACTCTCATCCACCGCTTCCTTGATCGGTGGAGGGTCGTTAGCCGAACGGGTAGGACAAGGACTTATAAATTCTCATTAAAGTATGATGAATATTATAAAGTACCTAAATTCTTTTATTAAATTCCCAATCTTAGTTACTTTAGGAAAAATGTGAATAAGGTGCTAATCCATGAAATTACATTTTACACTTTGTTTAAGTCGTTGGTGGAGCGTGTATGAATAACCGGCACACTAACTTGGACTTAACAAGGTAGGTAAAGGGTGACTTAAGGTTTACCATAGTATCGATGGAGCGTGTGTAGTTTACCGGCACATCGATTAAGTGATAAAATTTAAGGGTACCAAGTGATTTGCATGGTTACTGCACACCTCGTTTTGTGATCCTCGGTATCCCAGTCATAAAACTTGGAGGGCACACTCGAGATTGAAAAATGCCTTTGAAAAGTTCATTGAATCTCACAAGAATCTAGGAATTTCTAAGAACCAATTAAAAACCTAATAATTATATTTTGTTTTTCATGGTGGAAATTGGTGAATCGTCATTCACCTACCTTTCAAATATGTTATAGCTTGGATTACGGCATACCTCTTCTAAGTTATAATATATTGTGATTGGATCCTAGCCTTAATATTACATTTGGGTGTTTCATTAAGGACTTTCTTAATATCTAAACTAATCTTTGTAACACCCCAATTCTGGTATGATATTTATATTGTTATTTGTTGTTATTTTTCTTCAAGTTTTAAGGGGAACTCAACGAGTCAGTAGCTGGACTCGTCGTGTTGGGTCGTGATTTCGAGCACGTTTAAGTTGGCGACTCGGTGAGTCCGCCAGTCTGGATGAAACCCTAATTTCAAGGGTTTGCACCCCATATAAACAACTTTTGGGGCCTCAAGTCAGTCCCCATGACCCCTCAGAGCTTCATTCTCGAAACCCTAGAGCCCTTTTTGCATTTTGTGTGATTTTTGTGTGTTATTTGAAGATTTTGAGAGATAAAGAAAGGTAGATCAAGAGGAGAAGAAGGAGATCCTAGATCTTGGAGGAATTTCAGAAGAAAGTAAGGTATATCTTGGCCCTTTTATGTTTCTATGCTTAAATCTCCTTTGTGAAGCCATTCTTAAACCATTTCTTAGCTTAGTAGTGGCATAGAGGACTCATGGAGTTGATTAACCTTCAGATCTAGCTAGATTTGATTTCCAGGAGCTTAGATCTAGCACCTTTATGGATCCATTTTGCATGAAAGCTCTAGATCTACTAGTATAGTGTGCTTTTAACCTTAAAACTTCCATTTAATGTTATTTACATGTAAAGTGGGAAACTTTACGTGTAAATCGAGTCCCAGGAATCCAGATCTACTAATGGCATGGATTAGTTTCAAGCAGAATCAAGTGTATAGTATTTGCATGCATACGACTCAGCGAGTCGTTCTTCTGACTCGGCGAGTCGAGTCGCGAGTCCCTTGTGTTTCCTTTTTCGAGTTATGCCGAGTGGAGCCAGTGAGTGAGAAGTGGACTCGGTGAGTTAGAGGGTTAGACTCATTCGTGGAAGAACTCGTCAAGTCAATGCCCTGACTCGGCAAGTCCAAGGCCATCTTCATACTTCAAGAACAGACACGACAAGTTGTTCATACAACTCGGCGAGTCACAGCTAGAATAATCATCTGATGAAGGAGAACTTGACGAGTTGTTCATACAACTCGGCGAGTCAGATGCAGATTGTCAGAGTGTTAGTAGCAAAGAGGAACTCGCCGAGTTTGCGCCAAAACTCGACGAGTAGTAGTGAGTGGAATCAAGGAAGTAAGAGTAAGGACTCGATGAGTTGGCGGCCCAACTCGACGAGTCAGGTCAACTGAATGTTAACTTTGAAAGTTAGGTTGACTTGGACCAGGGATATGAGAGTCTTTTTACCCTCAGTATTATTATTATCAGTATTTGATTAATGGTGCAAATGGATATTGTAGCTCGGGTGAAACCGGAGACGCAGCAGATAGATTCCAGAGCAGTCCTTTCAGCAGCTAGGCTACGAGGTGAGTTTCCTTCCAATAGGAACGGGTCTAAGGCCACAATGTCGGCCCATTTAGTAGTAGTAGTTTCTGGACTTTGGTCTGATGCAGTTGTTAGTTTGTTTGATGCCTTCGTGGCTCAGACAGGATTTATGTGTTAAGTGTTATGGGCTACGGCCTGATGTAGTATGCAGTATATGAGTTTATGATCATGTGTGTTATGCTAGTTGATACGTGTTTATATGCTATTGTATGGTATGTGGTAGTTTGGGGGAGCTCACTAAGCTTCGTGCTTACAGTTTTAGTTTTGGTTTCAGGTACTTCCGCAAGTAAGGGGAAGAGCTCGGGATGATGGCATCGCACACACCACAGCTTCAGTCTTTATCCTAGGAGTTTGTTTTGATTCATAGTTTGATTTGATACAGTTGTTTCACAACATTTTATTATGAGTTGAGATATTTGACATATGGTTTTTATAATATGATGATCAGTATATGATTTATATTACTATTTAAACAAAAAAATTTGGGTCGTATTTTGGGATGTTACAAGTTGGTATCAGAGCCTTGGTTTGAGGGATTCGGGCACACTTCCGGGTGTGTCGGAACTCAAACTCAGGAAATGGTAAAATGTTTTTCAAAGGAAAGGAGTTTTAGAAAAGTAAAAGGAAATTTTTAAGAAAGATAAAAACTTTGAAAAGAGAAAAGGGGTGTGGTGCATGCGATCAGCCGAGCTCAAGTAAGTACTCCAAAATTACCCATACAAGTTATGTTATGAATATCAGTTTCAGTTTCAGTAGAACAGCATGCTAGTATAGAACTAAGGATCTAGGAGGATGCCTTATGTGTCTGCTTTATGTGTTTTAGCCTAATAAGAATTGCATGCTAGCATAGAGTAGTCAGCAGTAGGATAGCCTGTTTAGGTTATGCCTGATAATGTAAGCTTAGAATTGTATGCTAGTATAGTTTCCCTCTTATGAGGATAGAATTGCTTGAGTAGTCTCCTATGTCTGAATGCTACTTGCTTTGTGCTTTGTGGGACTCTAAGTGATGGGAGTTAGCCATTAGGTGAATGTGTCACGTCACATGTGAACAAGGTAAAATAATCTCAGAGTGCTAGACTTAGCCCTATTGCGCAGCTCTTGTCTGAGTCTAACCGCCGTAGGGACGAGTCTTTTACTTGAAGGATTATCTGAGTCTCGCCGCATGTGATGGTGTTCAGGTGCTGGCTAATTGGCATCACAAGGAGGCTTTCAGCAGCTGAGGATTGGATCGGGTATAGTCAGAGAATTCCCTAGGGCAAGCCTAGGATGAGAGTAGCAGAGATCATTAGCAGTAATAGTGACTTGGTGGAGTCGAGGCAGTACTTGAGGAAAGTACGAATAGATGTGGAAAGTAGTATGGACCCATACTACTGGAAGCAGAGGATCCGTACTCGAATCAAGGAAAGCTGAGATGAGACCAGGAAACTTGTGGTAGTAGTGGTTCCACGAGATATATCAGTGTTCCTGACATTTATTATGTTGTGTTTCAGAATGGTGGAATTACGCCCTAGACCAGCAGTTGGCAGTTCAGGTGCCGGAGGGGGATCAGGATCAGGCCCGGAGGCCGGGCAGTTGGATGAGCAGACTAGGGAGTTTCTCTCTTCAGAGATTACTCGCACCATACTTGAGCAGACTCCTATGATATTTGGTTCGATAAAGGAGGGTATCTTAGAGATGATGGACGAGAGGCTGAGTACTTTCCATGCTGAGGTAGCGGCCATGATGGGGTCGCGCACGCTTACCTTTAGGGAGTTCCGTGCATGTGGAGCTCCAGATTACCACGGGGCACGGGACCCCATAGCGAGCACCAGATGGTTGTCAAACGTGGCCAACACCTTCCGCACTAGCAGATGTCCTGAGGGGGACAAGGTCAGATTGGCGTCCTATCTTCTAAAGGACAGGGCACGAGATTGGTGGGAGGAGATTGGTCATGCCATCGGGGATGACGCAGCTTTGGATGCCATGACCTGGGCAGACTTTACTACCAGATTCAGAGCTGAGTTCGCACCGGTTATTGAGGTGCAACAGTTAGCCTGCGAGTTTCAGGATCTTACCCAGACTACTGAGACAGTGGCGGAAATTACCGCCAAGTTCAGGGAGAGGGCACTTCTCGTTCCTCAGTACGCGGCTGATGAGGAAATGAAGAAGGCTCGTTATCCTGAAATGCTGCAGAGTGATATCCGCCAGTTCGTGATCCGGTCCAGCTGCAAAATGCTGGATGACATGATTGCTAGGGCGAGAGAGAGAGAGAGAGAGAGAGAGAGAGAGAGAGAGAGAGATAGATTGACCTTGAGATGGAGAGGAAGAGGAAGCCGAAGGCGGCTCCAGGTACAGGGAATGTAGGCAAAAAGCCCAGGGGTTCAGATCATAGAGCTAGGAGTCAGCAGAGCCACGCTCGGTGTGGCTAGTGTGGGAGATTGCACGACGAGGCGTGCAAGGCAGGGAGTGCCGGTTGCTACAAGTGCGGCCGGACTGGGCATATGAGCAGAGATTGTATAGCCACTACTACCGCCGTTGCAGCATCAGATCTGATTTGCTTCCATTGAAATCAGAGGGGACATAAAAAATCCCAGTGTCTGAGTTTAGCTATTGCAGGAAAGGTGTCAGCACCTGCTCCTACTACTTTGAGGATTACAGATGGCCGTCAAGGCCGAGCTGAGACGCCGGTGGCAAAGAGTAGGGCTTTTCAGCTGACAGCAGAGGAGGCACGAGCGACTCCTGACGTGGTGACGGGTATGTATTTTTCTTTTATCTTAGTATTTATTTCTTCATTGTTTCTTATGGTTATATGTTTTGTATAGGGTCGTTCTCAGTGAATGGCATTTCAGCTACGGTATTGTTTGATTCGGGAGCTACCCAATCATTCGTCTCTCTTGCACTTAGCAAGAGGTTTAGCAGAGCTCCAAGGGAGCTAGATTTTACACTTGAGGTTGAGATTGCAGCTGATAGGACCGTTAGGGTGGCAAGGGTGCACATAGGGTGTTCTTTGCAGTTGTTCGATGAGCAGTTTCCAGTGGACTTGGTCCCTATTCCCCTGCAAGGGAATAAAGTCATAGTAGGCATGGATTGGCTGAACCCCAATGGGGCGGTGATAGATTGCGAGCTATAGTTAGTGAGGGTGGGCACTCCCAGTGGGGGAGAGTTAGTGATTCAGGGAGAGAAGCCACAACGCGGGCCAGTTCTGTGTTCAGCAGCGAGGGCAAGACGCTACGTTCAGCAGGGTTGTGTCAGCTATATTGCCTATCTTTCAGATGCCCGGGAAAAGGGCAAGATGATAGTTGATGATGTTCCAGTGGTGCGAGATTACTCGGATGTATTTCCGGAGGAATTGCCGGGGATACCTCCTAAGAGACAGGTTGAGTTTGGGATCGATCTAGTCCCAGGTGCGGCTCCGATAGCCAGGGCACCGTATCGGTTGGCTCCCCCAAAGATGCAGGAGTTATCTACGCAGCTGCAAGAGCTGCTGGACAAGGGATTTATCAGCCCGAGCAGTTCGCCCTGGGGTGCACCAATTTTATTCGTGAAGAAAAAGGACAGGTCGCACCGTATGTGTATAGATTACCGGGAGCTGAATAAGGTAACGGTGAAGAACCGTTACACACTTCCGAGGATATATGATTTGTTTGATCAGCTTCAGGGAGCGTCTTGGTTCTCCAAGATTGATTTACGCTCCGGATATCACCAGATGCGGTTCAGAGATGAGGATGTGCATAACACTACCTTTAGGACCAGGTATGGTCATTATGAGTTTGTGGTGATGCCATTTGGGCTCACCAACGCTCCAGCCGCATTCATGGACCTCATGAACCGCATGTGCAGGCCGATGCTGGATCGGTCTGTGATAGTATTTATAGATGATATCTTGGTGTATTCCAAGACTTAGGAGCAGCATGAGGAACACCTGAGAGAGGTGCTAGAGGTTTTGAAAAGGGAGAAACTTTTCGCGAAGTTCTCCAAGTGCGAGTTTTGGTTACGCGAGGTGCAGTTCCTTGGTCACCTCGTCAACCAGAAGGGTATTTTGGTAGATCCGGCCAAGATTGAGGCTGTGATGCAGTGGGAGGTTCCGAGGTCTCCATCCGAGATTTGGAGTTTCCTAGGATTGGCAGGGTATTACAGGAAATTCATCCAGGATTTCTCCAAGATAGTAGTACCGCTCACACGACTGACCAAGAAGTCGGTAGCGTTTCGTTGGGGGCCTGAGCAGCAGGTAGCATTTGAGACCCTCAGCCATAGATTGTGTGAGGCACTGACTCTTACGCTACCAGAGGGAGTGGAGGATTTTGTAGTTTACTGTGATGCCTCGATCACAGGTATGGGAGCAGTGTTAATGCAACGAGGTCGTGTGATAGCCTACGCCTCGAGACAACTGAAGCCTCACGAGGCTAACTATCCTACGCATGATTTAGAGCTGGGGGCAGTGGTGTTTGCCCTTAAGATTTGGAGACATTACCTTTATGGGGTCCGTTGTACCATTTACACGGATCACAAGAGTTTGAAGTACCTCATGGATCAGCCGAATCTGAATATGAGGCAGAGGCGATGGTTGGATGTGTTGAAGGATTACGACTGTGAGATCCTTTATCACCCGGGGAAAGCCAACGTAGTGGCCGACACCTTGAGCCATAAGGCAGTAGCGGCCCCGATCAGAGACATTTGTTTGAGGATGAAGGTGATTGCTCCATTATTGGAGCAAATTAAGGAGCCTCAGGTAGAAGGCCTCAAGGAGGAGAGATAGAAGTGTGAGAGGATCGTGGACCGAGTAGCTTCTTTTGACTATGATAGTAGAGGATTGTTGACCCTTCACGGGAGAGTTTGGGTGCCGTACTGGGGCGGCGTACGGCAAGTGTTGATGGATAAGGCCCATAAGTCTCAATTTTCCATTCATCCGGGGGCTACAAAGATGTATAGAGATCTTCGACCCTATTATTGGTGGCCCTGCATGAAGCGGGATGTCGCCTGGTATGTGGAGAGGTGTCTGACCTGCAGGAAGGTTAAGGCAGAACACTAGAGATCTCACGGCAAGATGCAGCCGTTAGACATTCCGGTGTGGAAATGGGAAGACATTATCATGGATTCCATCACAAAGCTTCCCACGACTACGTGTGGAGTGGACTCTATATGGGTTATTGTGGATCGGTTGACGAAGAGCGCTCATTTTATACCGATTCAGGAGAGCATATCAGTAGAAAAGTTAGCTGATATTTATGTGAGGGAGGTAGTGGCACGTCATGGAGTGCCTGTTTCGGTGGTGTCAGACCGAGATGTCCGTTTCACTTCCAGATTCTGGAAGCGGTTTCACGACGAGATGGGTACTCGTCTCCATTTTAGCACCACTTTCCATCCTCATATGGACGGACAAAGTGAGAGAACGATTCAGACCCTCAAGGACATGTTGCGGGCATGTGTTCTAGACATCGGTGGCAGTTGGGATACGTACCTTCCGTTAGCGGAATTTTCGTATAACAATAGTTACCACGCGAGTATCGATCGACCTCCTTTCAAAATGCTCTATGGGAGGAAGTGCAGGACCCCGATTTGTTGGGGCGAGGTCGGTCAGCGAGTCATTAGGAGCACCGAGGTGGTGCTCAAGACAACATAATTGATCCAGCAGGTTCGTGGCAGACTACAGACTGCTCAGAGTCGGCAGAAGAGTTACGCCGATAAGAGGCGCTCAGATTTGGAGTTTCAGGTGGGCGATCTGGTCGTCCAGAAGGTTTCGCCCTGGAAGGGTGTTATCAGATTTCGGAAGAGGGGCAAGCTGGGCCCCAGGTTCATTGGTCCTTTTAGGGTTTTGGCCCGGGTGGGTCGGGTTGCTTATTGATTAGATCTTCCGTCAGAGCTTAGCCAGACCAACAACACTTTCCATGTTTCTCAATTGAGGAAGTGTTTGGTGGACGAGTCAGCAATAGTGCCCATCGAGAAGCCAGTTGCGATCTTAGATCGGAAGGTGAAGACCTTGAGGAACAAAGTGATTCAGTTGGTAAAGGTGCAGTGGCAGCACCGTAAGGGTTCTGAGTGGACGTGGGAGTCCGAGGAGGAGATGCGGGGGCATTACCACGAGTTGTTCTTGGATTCGGCAGCAGCAGACTTCAAGGATGAAGTCTGAGACAAGTGGGGGAGGGTTGTAACACCCCAATTCTGGTATGATATTTATATTGTTATTAATTGTTATTTTTCTTCAAGTTTTAAAGGGAACTCGACGAGTTAGTAGTTGGACTCGTCGAGTTGGGTCGCGATTTCGAGCACGTTTCAGTTGGCGACTCGGCGAGTATATATTCCGGACTCGGCGAGTCCGCCAGTCTGGATGAAACCCTAATTTCAAGGGTTTGCACCCCATATAAACAACTTTTGGGGCCTCAAGTCAGCCCCCATGACCCCTCAGAGCTTCATTCTCGAAACCCTAGAGCCCTTTTTGCATTTTGTGTGATTTTGGTGTGTTATTTGAAGATTTTGAGAGATAAAGAAAGGTAGATCAAGAGGAGAAGAAGGAGATCCTAGACCTTGGAGGAATTTCATAAGAAAGTAAGGTATATCTTGGCCCTTTTCTGTTTCTATGCTTAAATCTCCTTTGTGAAGCCATTCTTAAACCATTTCTTAGCTTAGTAGTGGCATAGAGGACTCATGGAGTTGATTAACCTTCAGATCTAGCTAGATTTGATTTCCAGGAGCTTAGATCTAGCACCTTTATGGATCCATTTTGCATGAAAGCTCTAGATCTACTAGTATAGTGTGCTTTTAACCTTAAAACTTCCATTTAATGTTATTTACACGTAAAGTGGGAAACTTTACGTGTAAATCGAGTCCCAGGAATCCAGATCTACTAATGGCATGGATTAGTTTCAAGCAGAATCAAGTGTATAGTATTTGCATGCATACGACTCAGCGAGTCGTTCTTCTGACTCGGCGAGTCGAGTCGCGAGTCCCTTGTGTTTCCTTTTTCGAGTTATGCCGAGTGGAGCCAGTGAGTGAGAAGTGGACTCGGTGAGTTAGAGGGTTAGACTCATTCGTGGAAGAACTCGTCAAGTCAATGCCCTGACTCGGCAAGTCCAAGGCCATCTTCATACTTCAAGAACAGACACGACAAGTTGTTCATACAACTCGGCGAGTCACAGCTAGAATAATCATCTGATGAAGGAGAACTTGACGAGTTGTTCATACAACTCGGCGAGTCAGATGCAGATTGTCAGAGTGTTAGTAGCAAAGAGGAACTCGCCGAGTTTGCGCCAAAACTCGACGAGTAGTAGTGAGTGGAATCAAGGAAGTAAGAGTAAGGACTCGATGAGTTGGCGGCCCAACTCGACGAGTCAGGTCAACTGAATGTTAACTTTGAAAGTTAGGTTGACTTGGACCAGGGATATGAGAGTCTTTTTACCCTCAGTATTATTATTATCAGTATTTGATTAATGGTGCAAATGGATATTGTAGCCCGGGTGAAACCGGAGACGCAGCAGACTGATTCCAGAGCAGTCCTTTCAGCAGCTAGGCTACGAGGTGAGTTTCCTTCCAATAGGAACGGGTCTAAGGCCACAATGTCGGCCCATTTAGTAGTATTAGTTTCCGGAATTTGGTCTGATGCAGTTGTTAGTTTGTTTGATGCCTTCGTGGCTCAGACAGGATTTATGTGTTAAGTGTTATGGGCTACAGCCTGACGTAGTATGCAGTATATGAGTTTATGATCATGTGTGTTATGCTAGTTGATATGTGTTTATGCTATGCTATGCTATGCCCAGTTAGTTTCCGGACTTCGTTCCGATGCAATCTGTTCCGGACTTCGGTCCGATGCAGGGGACAAGGTCCCAGTCAGTTCCGGACTTCTGTCCGACGCAGTTAGTTCCGGACTTCAGTCCGATGTAGTGGACAAGGTCCAGTCAGTTCTAGACTTTGGTCCGATGCAGTTTCCGGGCTTCGGCCCAATGCAGTGGGCAAGGCCCAGTACGTGTTTATATGCTATTGTATGGTATGTGGTAGTTTGGGGAAGCTCACTAAGCTTCGTGCTTACAGTTTTAGTTTAGGTTTCAGGTACTTCCGCAAGTAAGGGGAAGAGCTCGGGATGATGGCATCGCACACACCACAGCTTCAGTCTTTATCCTGGGAGTTTGTTTTGATTCATAGTTTGATTTGATACAGTTGTTTCACAACATTTTATTATGAGTTGATATATTTGACATATGGTTTTTACGATATGACGATCAGTATATGATTTTTATTACTATTTAAACAAAAAAATTTGGGTCGTATTTTGGGATGTTACAATCTTGTTCTCTTCTCTCAAATGTCTTCAAACAACACTATTTCTGGCTCTAATCCTAATGGCTCCTTTACCCTTATTAACTTGTGTGGGAAAGTCACTTTTGATGGATCCAACTTCAATGAATGGATCAGAAACATCAGGATGATTACCCACTATGACGACAAAGAATATGTCCTCGATAAGGAGCTTAAGGAGATTGATGAGACCACTGTAGCTCCCCAGGAGATCGCTGACTTCTGGGCACATGAAAGGGATGCTACCAAAGTAGCATGCATAATGTTGGCCACTATGACAGCAGAACTCCAAAAGTCCTATGAGGACTTCTACCCTTTTGAAATGAACCAAGATCTGATGGAAAGATACCATCAAAGTACACGACAAGAGAGGTATGAAATCATTTGCTCCATGATAACAACCATGATGAAGGATCAGGAATCCGTCATGAGCCACATGCAGAAAATGCAAAGGTGTGTGGATCGGTTGCTGAAGCTCAATGTGAACTTCCCTGAGGAGCTTGCAATAGATATCATTTTGCACTCCTTACCATCGTGCTATGATCAATTTCGCATGACATATCACATGAATAAGGAAGAGGTCACACTCAGAAAACTTCAGGGACTCCTCAAGACCGCAAAAATAGGACTTAAAGGTAAGTCGGTTGTTAACACAACTACTCCAAACTCCACCCCTATCTTGGCAATCAGGAAAGGTAGAGGGAAGAAGAGAAAGAGCTCTTCGAAGGGTACCAAGGCTAGGACCCTTGATGGCTCTTCTTCAAGTGGAACCAAGAAAATTTTCGTCACTCCTTCTTCTGACCCAAAAGAGGCTGAATGCTTCTATTGTCATGAAAAGTTACATTGGAAGCAGAACTGCCAAAATACCAGCAAGATGTGAAGGATGGGAAAGTTAAACCCAACTATGCAGGTATTTACACTATCTTATCTAATAACTCACCCCATTCTAACTCTTGGGTCCTTGATACCGATTATGGTATTCATATATGTTTTGATTTGTAGGGACTAAGAAGAAGTGAGAATGCGGAGCATGGAAGAATAAACTTAATCATGGGGAATAGGAAAGCTTTACATGTCACCAAGATTGGAGTTTATACTTTATCGCTAATTAGTGGGTTTAATTTAGATTTGAATAAAATTTGTTATTCGCTAGAAATGGCAAGAAATATTATTTCCTTTCATGCATTGTATAAATAAGGTTTTACCTTTTCATTTGATAATGAAGTTGGTTCGATTAATGCTTTCTTTAATAATGTTCTTTATTTCAAAGCATTACCTTGTGATGGTGTGTATGAAACTGTATATGTGGTTGATAACTTAGGAAATAATGTATTGTGTATTGATTCTGTTAATGACAATAACTTGGATAAAGCGTCATTACATCATTGTCATCTTGGACATATAAGCAAGAAACGCATAGGCCAACTCCAAAAGGATGGAGTCTTGGAGTCATTTAACCTAAGGTCAGATGATAGTTGCGAATCATGCTTACTTGGAAAAATGACAGAGTCACCCTTCACAGGTTCTTGTAAGAGGGGTGAAGGTTTATTGGATCTCGTACACACAGCTGTGTATGGACCCTTCAAACATGCCATAAGGGATGCTAATCATTATTATTTGACTTTTACTGATGATTACAGTAGATATGGATATGTCTACTTAATCAAGCATAAGTCAGAGACTTTTGAAGCGTTTAAAGAATTTAAATAGGAAGTCGAGAATCAATTGGGCAGGAACATTAAGATGCTTCGATCCGATCGAAGTGGTGAGTATCTTAGTTCAGAGTTCCTCGACTATCTTAGGGAATGCGGGATTGTCTCACAATTGACACCTCCCAGGACACCGTAGTTGAATGGTGTGGCTGAGAGGCGTAATCGAACCTTGTTGGATATGGTTCGTTCCATGATGAGTCCAGCTTCGCTACCAATCTCATTTTGGGGGTATTCCTTAGAGACTGCCGCCCATATCCTTAATCTGGTCCCTACAAAGAAAGTTGTCAAAACTACTCATGAGATGTGGACTGGTAAAGTACCCAAACTAGACCACATCAAGATTTAGGGTTGCGAGGCTTTCATGAGACGCGAGACTCATGATAATCTTGAACCTCAAAGCGAGAGGTGTATTTTCATCGGCTACCCACATCAATCCTTTGGTTACCTCTTCTACGGACCTAGTGAAAATGTGGTCTTTGTAGCAAGGAGGGTTGTCTTGAGAGAGAGAGAGAGAGAGAGAGAGAGAGGGTTCATAAGCCAAGGAAACAGTGGGAGGCAAGTTGACCTTGAAGAAATTCAAGAGTCAAGTGGTGAAGGAACTTCAAACCCTAGCACTCAACTTGAGGAGGAAACTCCTGTTGAGCCAATTGACAAGTATGTACCTCTGAGGCATTCCACAAGGGTTAGGAATGCACCTGAGCATCACTATGGATTCCATATTATTGCGGAAGGTGATACACTTATCAGTGATGAGACACTGATAGGTTTGGATGAACCTAATAGTTACGCGGAAGCCATGACAGGCCCTGAGTCAGCCAAATGGGAAGAGGCAATGGACAGCGAGATACAATGCATGTATGACACTCATGTTTGGAACTTGGTTGAGAATGTACCGGGTCGTAAGACTGTAGGGTGCAAATGGATCTTCAAGAAGAAGACCGACATGGATGGTAATGTACACACTTATAAGGCACGAATGGTAGCAAACATTTTCTCACAAACTCTGGGGGTTGATTATGATGAGACTTTTTCTCCAGTGGCCAAGATTAAGTCTATTAGGGTTCTGTTAGCCATAGCTGCATTTCATGACTATGAAATATGGCAAATGGATGTCAAAATCCGCTTTCCTTGATGGAAATTTGGCTGAGGATGTTTACATAAGTCAGCCAGAGGGTTTTGTCAATACAGAGTACTCTAATAGAGTGTGTAAGCTTGAGAAATCCATTTATGGATTAAAGCAAGCACCTCGCAGATGGAATCTTTGCTTTGATGAGAAAGTTAAAGAGTTTGGCTTTTCTAGGAGTGGAGATGAATCTTGTGTGTATGTCAAAGCTAGTGGGAGTATAGTTGGCTTTTTGGTATTGTATGTGGATAACATACTACTCATAGGAAATGACATTCCAACTTTGCAGGAAGTTAAGTCCTGGCTTGAGAAGTGTTTCTCTATGAAGGACCTAAGAGAAGTTGCCTATATTCTAGGGATAAGGATCTTGAGAGACCGGAGTAAAAGACTAATTGGACTTAGTCATAGTACCTACTTGGATAAGGTGCTGAAGAGATTTAGCATGCAGGACTCCAAGAAAGGAGATACCCATCCAGAGTAACGCCAGATTGAGTAAGACACAAAGCCCTAGTACTGAGGCTGAGATAGCAGAAATGAGTCGAATACCTTATGTGTCAGTTGTAGGATCGATCATGTATGTTATGACGTGTACTCGATCTGATGTAGCCTTTACCTTGAGCATGGTTAGTACGTATTAGGGGAACCCTGGCAAGGCACACTGGACAACGGTAAAAAATATCCTTAAGTACCTATGGAGGACTAAGGACTGGGTCCTTACCCTCGGTGGGAGTGATAACTTGAGAGTTGTAGGGTATAGTGATCCTAGCTTTCAGACTGATAGGGATAATTTCCGCTCTCAGTCAGGCTGGGTCTTTACCTTAAATGAAGGAGCAATTTCTTGGAAGAGTTCCAAGCAAGAGAGAGTGGCTGATTCAACGTGCGAATCAGAGTATATAGCAGCTAGCGAGGCAGCAAAGGAGGCGATATGGCTGAAGAACTTCATTGGAGACCTTGGAGTTGTACCAACTATTAAAGAGCCAATGGAAATTTTTTATGATAGTGAAAGTGTAGTTGCCTTAGCCAAGGAACCAAGGGATCACAGGAGATCCAGACACATCGACAGAAAATACCATTTCATCAGACATCAAATTGAAGAAGGACTCCTCATAGCAAAGAGGGTATCATCGGATGAGAATCCAGCAGATCCCCTCACGAAGGGACTGACTCGGGTTAAGCATCTCCAACATGCTCGGAGCATAGGGCTGAAGGCTGATATTAGATTTAGTAGTTAGATAACCTCGAAATTTGTAAAGTGTAATTAACATTAGATGATGAATAAAAGGTGTTTTATTTATGAGTAAAGTGTTGTTATCTCTTGTTAATCGTTTACTATATTTCTTTTGCATGTTTTGACTTCCAGAATAATTATGTTTGATATATCATATTATTCGAACCTCCACAGTCGTTCATATGTCGGAAGTAGGTATGAATCAAGACTATCATGATTGGTTGCAGAGGTCTAAGTTGTTGGACATGACTACAACAATCATGAGTGCTCATAAGTTTTGAGCATTGGACTCAACCCACGCTCACTGGAATCACTTCATGGAATTTATCTCGAGTGATCGTGAGACGGTAATATCATATAAGTCTTCAAACCTATGCATTGATTGTACGAAAACGCATTGGTAACTCGATGTTATAAATCGTGCTCTTGTGTATAATTCAATGAGTAGTAGAACAAACATATGAGTCGAAGTTTATCTGTTCCTTCTTGGATTAGAAGCTGATATCTGGGCCCCTCGATGATTTTGTTTTGACCTATGTACCATGCCCGGTCAGAACTAAGTTAATGTGTTCAATTAAGTTCTTTTTCAAACAAACTGGAAATCGGGAAACAAACTGTTGGACAATAAGTAAGACATTGTTCCATGTATTTGTTCGGCTGATATCTAGAATAGAGGATTATATGATCACTTATCTTAAATGGCGTATCATCATCTTCTCAGTTCCGAGAGACCTTGAAAGAGCTAGGATTGCTGATCAGCTCTTGGAGTCATACTTGCAGTTATAGTTATTAGACTTATCCAAGTGGGAGACTGTTGGATAAGGTGTCTAAGTCCATAACTATTTCTGGTATGTAGTTGACCCGACCCGGCATGGGCCATTTGGGTTGCATGGCACCATGCAATTGGATAGACTAAATGAGAGAAATACCACTTGTGGTTTATTAATATATTATAGGTTCTAATATATTAATAGTATTATTTAATTAGTTTTATCAAGAATTAATTTAGAATTAATTAAGTGATCAAAAGATAACTAATTAAATATATAGGTTGATTATGTAAATCATCCATAACTTGTATAGTGGGCTAAGAGGCTCCATGGATTATCAAGTTGGGTTAAACCCATAGGATGCTCCATGGATGCTCCATGGGAGTTACAAACCCATGGGTCATGGAAATGAAGAACCATGACACATTAGGGTTTACATGGTGTAACCCTAGATGTGTCACACTATATAAAGACCATCTCCTCCACCAAAATCGGCTACACAAGTACAAGAGAGGGCTATGTTGATTTTCAAGTGTGTGTATTCTCTCAAAGGTCATTCCAAAGGCATTTGGTGTTGTTTGAAGCATTTGAGGCATTATACTTGGGGTGCTAGGCTCACAAGGTTTCAAGGATCATAATAAACTACAAGGTAAGTTATTCTATCTTTCAATCTAGTTTTAAATGTTCCCCATGTATGCTAGATAGGAATATAACCTTGGAATTCAACTTTGCATGATAATTAGACAAACATAGATCCAAGGTTATTAGGGTTGCATGTACACTTAGGAAGTGTTGGAATGCTCAAAACCCATCAGAATCGACACACAACACATCATTTTCTAAGTTATCTACAACCATCACAGTCTCAATATTCCATTACCAGGCAATGCTTCAAAATATAAAACACTATTAAGATAAGCATAAATACACCCTTTTCATTATCAAATGAATATCTAAAACCTTGTCTATATAAACCATGAAATGAAATGATGTTTCTACCCATATCTAGAGAATAGCAAAAATTGTTTAAATCTAAACCTAATCCATTACTAAGCACTAAGGAATAAACTCCAATCTTGGTGACAGGTGACGATCTTCTGTTTCCCATGATTAGATTTATCCTTCCATGCTCCACATCCATGTTTCTTCTTAGTCCCTACAAGTTAGAACATATGTGAAAACCACATCCTGTATCAAGAACCCAAGAAACAGAATACGATGAATCAATAGATTTAATTATGTAAATACCTGCGAAAGATGGCTTGATCTTCCCATCCTTGATGGCTTGTAGATATTCTAGACAGCTTCTCTTCCAATGCCCTATCTTATGGCAGTGGTGGCACTCTGCCTCCTAAGGGTTAGAGTTGGGTTTAGCAGAACCAACTTTGGTTCCACTAGAAGAGGTACCATCTTGGTACTTTCCCTTGTGGTGACCCTTTGAGGGTGCCTTCCTCTTCTTACCCTTCCCTTGCCATATTGCCAAGACATGGGCAGCAGCGGGAGTAGGTTTCGGTGCAACAGACTTATCCTTGAGATTGCTCTCAACAGTCCTTAACAAGCATTGAAGCTTGCTCAAGGTGACCTCTTCCTTATTCATGTGGTGGGTCATGCGAAACTGGTTGTAGCAGGGAGGCAAGGAGTGAAGGATGATGTCGATTGCCAGCTCTTCATCGAAGTTAACATTTAACTTCAGCAGGCGATCAGTATATCTCTGCATCTTTTGCAGATGAGCGGTAAGGGACTCTCCATTGCCCATTTTGGAAGTGATCATTGAAGTGATGATCCCGTACCTTTCTTGCCTAGCGCTTTGGTGGTACAGATCCAACAAGTCTTGATCCATTTCATAGGGGTACATGTCCTCATAGGACTTTTGGAGTTCATCAGCCATGGTCGTCAGCATGATGCAATGTACTTTCATGGCATCATGCTCGTGGGCCTCAAAGGCAGCGATCTCATCGGGAGAGGCAGTGTTGATGTTGATTTCCTTCAGCTTCTCATCAAGGACATACTCTTTGTCCTCGTAGCGAGTGACCATTCGGATGTTACGGATCCGATCATTGAAGTTGGACCCGTCGAATATCACTCTCCCACACAAGTTCATGAGGGAGAACGAGCCAGAGGAGTTCGAGCCAGAAGCATTGTTGTTGACGTTCGACATTTGAAATAGAAAAGAACAAAGTTTGATTAGAAATGAATCCCCAATTAAACACCCAAATGAGAAATTAGGGCTAGGATCCAACAACATTATTTACAAATTAGAAGTGGGATGTCGTAATCTAACATGCAAATAATTTAAAGGTAAGTGAATGACGATTCACTAATTCTCCACCATGAAAAACGAAAAAGAGATTAAGTTTTAAATGTATTGAAAACTCCTAGATTCTTTTGAGATTCATTGAACTTTTCAATGACATGTTTAAATCTCGATATGCCCCTCTTGTTTGTGAATGGGATGCCGAGGATCACAAAGCAGGTGTGAATAACCATGCAAATGTATATGGTGCCTTCATTGTTACAGTCACCTATTTGATGTTTCGGTTAGCCACACACGCTCCATCGAACCATGACAAACAATGAGTCACCCTTTTCCACTTTTGCTTAAAGCCCAATTAGTGTGCCGGATAACCACACACGCTCCACTAACGTCTTAGCAAGGGTAGAAAGTGTAATTTCATGGAATTGCATGAATTCATTTTTGCCTAAAGTAACTAAGATTGGGAACTGTTTGAAAAACATTTAGTTACTTTTATAATTCATTATACTTTTAATGAGGAAAGGTTTGCTCTATCCTACCCGTTCGACTAACGACCCTCCACCAATCAAGGAAACGGTGGGTGAGAGTGGACACCCATTAAACGGCCATTTTATAGGCCATAACCTTATACCCCCTTATAGATCGGCTTCGTGAATGAGGTCTACTAACGGTAAGACTGACATTTTAAGTTATACATATATACATATTAATCTTGTAATATTATAATATGATAGGGTGAATTTTAAACATTTCAAAATACTAGGGTTTTAATCAAATTTAAAATTTCTAAAATTTAAAACCTTTTAATTTTAAAATTTTAAATATCAAAAGTTTGATTTAATAATTATCCCAAAATTAAACAATTAATTTGAATTACTAAATCTTGAAGGATTATCTATTAAATTAAACAATTAATTTAACCTAATCCCTTAAATCCCCTAAAATTCAAAAATATTTAATTACCATATTAAAACAATTAAGGGATAATTACAAGATATGAAATTATCCAAATTCGTAAACTTTAGGGATCTTATCTTGGAGAGGAGGCAAATTTTGAAACCCTAGGGTTGGATAACCCTAAAATTCGAAATCTTGGAGGCTAAGGAAAGGGTTTGGGAAACCTTATCAAATTTCGAAATATAGGGTTTATGAACTCTAATTTCAAAAATCATGTCTTTAAGGTTTATTGGCTATAAACCCTAATATGTCAAATTCATACTTTTGTATACAACTAATTGAAAACAAAACCAAACGCTCTAATACCACTGATGGATTTTATACAAACAATCATATGTGTGCATGCAACCCTAGATACAGATTTATGTTTTCACTATTAGTCATACAACATTATGAACACAAAGGAAACCTAGCATGCTCCTAGTAATTTCGAAAATCATAAGGAAAAATGAATTACATACCTCTTGTTGTTATATTGTAATAACAACTTGTTTCTTGAATCTTCTTATCTTTGAAAGCAAGTACCACAAGTGTAGTACCTCTAATGGCTCACAAACACCAAGAGCAATTGAAGAAGCAAGAGAGAGAGAGAGAGAGAGAGAGAGAGGAGAGGTAAAAATTCGACTCTAGGAACTTCTAGGATCAAAGTGGCCGAATTTCTTATGCCAAGGGTCCTTTATATAGGTATAGGAATTAGGGTTTCAGTCCTTATCTTTATCTGGTTGCTTAGTCACCAAGCAGCCCAAATGATAATTTTAGAACCCTTATCTTGGACAAATTCTAAGGCCTTTAACCCCTTGAATTCGTCCACCCTATCCTATAGGGCTTCCTTTCCCAACTTTGTAACTATCACATAATTATAGTTCAGTCCCCCTAGTTCAATTAACTTCTTTTGATCATAGAATTAATTCTTAATTAATTATTGACTAATGTTAATTAAACAAACATGATTTCTCTTTTAATATATTATTCTTATAATATATTAATAAACCATAATAACCTCTTTCTCTATTATTTCTCCAGTCAAGTTGCTTTGGTGAAGGCAACCTAAAAGGACTATGCACAACCGGGTCAAGTACTTACAAAATATGGTTACGGGCTTAAACACTAATCCACACACATACATGATCGAAGCAAAAAGAGATCACTTTGCAGGTCACATAGTTATGGAAGAAGACCCATCAAATCAACAGCATTGAGCGCTCTCTTCATGGTCAGCCCGCTAATAAACCCTGCATCTCTGCTAACAACCCCCCCCCCCCCCAAAGGAGCTCCACCCCCAAAGAAGGTCTCCCTATATCTGTTGGGAATAAATCAGCACGAATCTTCCTACCATCACAGGAGGGCCAAAAAATCTCTGTTTTCTTGATGTTCACCTCAAGACCTAAGTTTGGACCATTCAACCGAATAATGTTTAACACTCTAGCCACCTCCTCTGAATCCCCAATGACAGTCCCATCATATAGATACGAAGCATGGAGAAGGAGCTTAAAATTGTCTCTAATCTTGTGCATAAGCAGGTGCAAAACGAGGGCAAAAAGAAGAGGGCCCAAGGGGTTACCTTGCTGCACCCCAGTGGAAGACCATATATGTTGGTCTCCGATATAAAGTCTCAGTGCTTGCTCGTACAAGAAATTCACCCACAAAGAAATAGAATGGAACATCCTCTTAACCTCGTGGAGCAATGCTGATCTATCCACCAGATTAAAGGCATTCGAGAAATCCACTGTCAGCATTACAAGAGACCCATCAGCATGGTGTTCACTCAACACCCTATTAGCACTGTGTAACATGGCCTCAGCACCCCCGTACACACCAACCCCGAACTGAAAATCATTAAGGTACTTGTCCATTTCTTTACCCACACCTTTCACGACAACCTTGGAAACCAGACGTCTCCATATAGTGCCTATTGCAATTGGATGGATCCCGTTGTCAGGTTTAAGCAGAGGCGTGAGAGGAGCGGATGCAACAAACTCTGCCAAGATGGTCGGACATCTTCCCGCTAACCATAAATTAACCATTGAAATGATAGCATGAATGGTATATGTGGCTATAGTAGACCCTTCTCCACAAAGGGCATCCAGTAAGTGTTGAGCCCTCAAGCCATCTCTCCCGTAAGAAGTTCCTTTAGGTAATGATTTGATGCAACCAAATACACAGTCAAAGTCTACTACAAGCGGAGTTTCAAAAATTATGGGGCTCAGCATGGATGGGGGTGGCCTAAAAGGGTGTTTGTCCTCCAAAGCTTTAATAGTATCACCATTATATGACGCAACACCTGATGAGCATAACACTTTCACAATTGCAGTAAAATGTTCATCTGCAACCTTACGGAGACACTGCCTGATGGATGCCTCCACCTTGTCCCATGGAACCAACCTCGGGATCGTCTAACATATTTTGAACTAACTTTCTGATACCATCCTCTTTCCCCCATGTATCCAATGACTTCAGGATGGAGCTTTGTTGTAAGGATTTTCTATTCTCAAACATACATTCTTGTCTATTTTTGGGCCTAAACATCTGCAGTGTGCCGCGAGGAAGAAGTAACAAACAAATTCATGCATCAACCAAGCCAGGTTGGCCAATCACCTTGTAAAGAGCAGTTTTTAAAGCATGAGAGAAAGCAAGGCGACAACTATGGTATTTTTTGCACTAAAAAAACATTGGTATGTTTTGAACATTTAATAACCGGGTAACCGAATAGATAGGTACAGCCGGTTCAATCGTATTTTGTGTACTAAAAAAACAACAATTGTCATTTTTGTACATTTCCAAAACTTCATTACCTTTTTAAGTTATTTTCCATTGCCTTTTAAAGTTATTTTCCCTTGATAAAAAGAGTAAACTGCAACCCAAACAAAGATGAGCAATTGCAAACCCAAAATTTAAATGGCACAAAACACAGCAATTCAAATATTGAACAACACACACACAAGCCCACAAAGTTTTCATTACAATTTACAAACAACACACACAAGTGCACAACACAAAGCCTTAAACACAATGAAATTGATGCTTCACTACAAACACACAACGCCTTGCATCTCCATTTTGATGTTCATCTTCATTCTTCCAACCTCACTCTTTGTTTTGAATTTAGTTATCATAAAAATAATAATAAAATTAATTTTAGAAAAAAGAAAGAAAGAAAGAAAATCTATTCTTTTTAAATCCACATGGACACGCAGGTGGGTCAGAATGATTATCCATTAAAATGGTCATTTTGGATTTCAATTGACATATAATGTGTACTTTCTCTTTCTCATGTGCACTAAACACTTATTAAAACAATATATCCCTAAATTTGAAATGTCAAAAACACAATACTTGCAAGTTTAAGGTAACTCAAAAGATACTAAACTGATGCAAAATACAAATTCTAACACTCTTGGAAGACATAAACAAGATCAAATTCAGATTCAAACAACGGGTTAACTAAAAAGTAAAAAATGTTAGTTGTTTACACTACATGATACAAGTATCTAAACACCTGATTTTTGTAAAAACTACATCTCAAACTAGTCAATAGGAACCTCAACTTCCATCTTCAAACCCGAGTTTCCAAGAATCTGCAATTACCAATTATGAAATTTTTATTATCAAGTATCAAACAAACAATCCATTTTTAATAAAAATGATTACCACAAGTACAATCCATTAAATGCACATGGAAAGCTTAAACATTATTATGCTTACTAAATGCAATTTATAAATATTAATACAAAGTCAAGTGTGATTGAGGAGTAGAGGGAGTAAAAAGTTGTAATTTTTCATTAGATAAGAGAAGATAGAAAATAGAAATTTATAATTACCTTCATGAAGTCGGATTGAACTAATAAAGAATCTTTTTTATACCCTGCTTCCTCAAGAACATGTGTCAGGACAATCTGTAGAAACAGAAATGACATAAAGATTAAATTAAATAAAGTAATAGTATAAAAATATGTACACAACAAGTCAACAATAGTAAATCATTTGCAAAGTATATTATGTATCAAATGTGTAGAGAATATGGTTGTACTTTGTTGATTATTAATTACTATACTTTGTAAATGGTTAAATCCTGTTTTAGAAAACCAAAATATTGATCAGATGACTCAAGAAAATCAAATTGTTTTTTTTACCAAATGAGTTAAGAGAGACAAATCAGACAGTATGTTGTTATTTAATGATCTTATCAAACATTCAATTAAGTTTTGAAATATAATTCGACCTTTAAAGTATTGATTTTTGCCTTTTTAGTCTTTATCCACCTCTAGCTCTAAACCACTTTCAGTCATTGATTTGAATCCAAATGAAGATTTGCAAAGGCATCAAGGAACAAAAACAAATATTAAATTGACAGTTTTGGGATTTTCTGTTAAACTAAGTAGTCAGAGATATGTGACAGATTCTGGAAAAGAACAAGAACAAGAAAACAAGGTTGTGCTCTTTTCCTCAATTAACCCTTTTCTCTATATGGCATTCTTATCATAACTATGATCTTTTCATTATGATTCTTTTTGTATGATAATGATTATGATATGATCTTAAAATGTTTATGCATTTTAAACTTACCTCCCTTTGTTGTTCAGAAATGAATTGTCCTGTCAAGTCTCGTAGAACATCTAATAAATCAGAGAATGCAACCTTCCCATTGCCATCAGAATCATAAACCTTGAATATGACTGCAAAAAAGAGAGCAAAATCCATTTTCAAAGAGAAAAAGAGAATGATTATACATTTGTTAATTGATAAAAGGGGAGGCAATTACATTCTACTTTATGTTGTAAGGTCGCACGAGAACTAAATGCAGATAAAAATAACACAAACTCCTTGAAATTCAATCCATCAATCATCCTGAATAGTCGCTGAGAGAAGAAGAATATGAGTTAAGAGTCATTGATAAACTAAAACGATGATGAGTTACATGACAATTATGAAAAAAATGTAGCATAGAACTAACAATTGCATAGTAAGAAAAACCTGAGAGAGGGGATTGACAGCGAATTCCGGCACCGAAAGGAATTCGTCAGCTGAGATGAACCCACCACTGTTACGATCCAACTGACAGAACCTTTGGTACAAGGAAACTATCTCTTGTTGCGAAACTACAATCAATTAAACAAAAAATAATCCAATTTAGACGATATCAGAAGAACGTAGTTCCAGATTCTCAACTCCGTGATCGCTTACATGTGTTGTTGCAATGTTCCTGGACTTCTTCGATGTCGTATTGAGTGAGCATTGACGATGTGTTCCCCATGACTTCGAAGAGTTTTTGTACTGAATTTGAGAATAGGGTAGAACCCTAGGTTATTTATTGTGGGTATTGAAATGCGTGAGATTTGGGGGAAAGAGAAGGGAGAGATTTGGTGACCAGCACAACAACAATCAAGAAACAGGTAGGCTGTGATCTTGAAAGTGGATTTGGGAAAGTTTTGACCTTTTGAGTTTGACCAATTGCTTTTTTACCTTTTGTTTGGATGCACGAGCATAGATATATGTTCCTCCTTTTTCTAATTTTTCTAATATTTCTTTTTTGAGAAATTAAATATCCTTCTACCATTTGTTTTTACTTTTCATTGTACCGTATCAAATGTTAATATATATTATTTTTAATTACATATTTAATAAAATTAATAATCATTTAATCCATTTGTCAACATTTAATAAGGTAGGAGGAAAACTAGCAAGAGGATATTTAATTTCTCTTTTTTTTAGATTAAGAAAAGATTATACAGCTCTAACGCCTTGTTCCCTAGTTTTTTTTGTAAATTCATTAAAGGAAAGGAAAAGAAAATTTTGACCGAAAGAAAGGGAGCGGAAGGAAAATATTCATTATATCGTGTTCCCGAGTTCGAAGGATATGAAAAGAAATGAGATGAAAATTTTAAGTTTTTGTGTTCCCGAGTTAAGAGGAAAAAGAAAATAAAACTTGAAATTTTTCTTCCCCTCACTTTCTTCCCAAATCCGCCCAATTTGGAAGGAAAATTTGGAAGGAAAATATGACTCCAAAATCCTTCCCCTCCCTTTATTTTCCTTCCATTAATAAAACTCGGGAACACAATTTTCCTTCGACACCCCTCATTTTCCCTCCGTATCCTCCCATTTCCCTCCTTAAGTAAAACTCGGGAACAAGGCGTAAAGTACAAAGAGAGAGAGAGAGAGAGAGAGATGTTTTTATGTAGAGCTCAGCAAGAAGACGAGGCTTGTTTGGCTTAGGTGGAAATCAATGGTGAAACTGTAAGCTTGACACCTCCGGCAAAGAGAATGAGGCTTGTTTGGCTAAGGTGGAACTCAGTGGTGAAACTGAGCTCAACACTTAGTTTTGTTGTGTTTGCCTTAATCTTTTTGAAATGATCGTTTTGACGATTTGTACATTCAAATCGTCCAAATGATCATCCCACTTAATGTAACGTCCCAAATATCACGACTAAAATTTTCTTTTTAAAACATTACTAAAACCATATTTATAAAAACCGTATCATAAGTCATAACATAATTTCATAGCATTAATTCGAAATACAAACTTATTATCAAAGTAAAACATCCCAGGCTAGCTGACTATGGTGTGGGCACTGCAATCTTTCCGAGCTCCTCTTTTGAAAACTGAGTACCTGAAACCAAAAACTAAAACTGTAAGCACGAAACTTAGTGAGCTCCCCCAACTACCACACACCATACAATAACATATAAAGCACATAATGGGCCTTGCCCACTGCATCGGACCGAAGTCCCGACTAACTGGGGCCTTGCCCCCTGCATAGGACCGAAGTCCGGAAACTGACTGGGACCTTGTCCCCTGCATCGGACCGAAGTCCGGACTAACTGGGGCCTTGCCCCCTGCATCGGACCGAAGTCCGGAAACTGACTGGGACCTTGTCCCCTGCATCGGACCGAAGTCCGGACTAACTGGGGCCTTGCCCCCTGCATCGGACCGAAGTTCGGAAACTGACTAAACATAGCATAGCATAACATATCAACTAGCATGAACACATATACTGCATACTGCATCGGGCCGTAGCCCGGAACACATAACACATAACACATAACACATAAATCCTGTCTGAGCCGCGAAGGCATCAAACATACTAACTACTGCATCGAACCGAAGTCCGAAAACTACTGCTAACTGAACGGGCTGACATTGTGGCCTTAGACCCGTTCCTACTGGAAGGAAACTCACCTGAACTGCTGAATTCTGCTGGTAACCCTCGGACTGCTAACCAACCACCGTCTAAAACGCTGCTCCTCTAACTCTCCGAGCTACCAATAACAAAGCGACACTTAGCCTGACAGTCCTCTAAAAGTCAACTAACTCAACTCCGATCAAAGTCAAAGTCCTGGCCAAAGTCAACCTTCCATGTTGACCCTACTCGCCGAGTCAGTCTACTGACTCGCCGAGTTCACTGATTTCTGAGTTCTGTCCTGTCCAACTCACTGAGTCCCCACTCAACTCACTAATCTGAGCCTTGACTCGAAGGGTTTGGGGTTTCGCAACTTGACTCGCCGAGTCCAAGAACAGACTCGTCGAGTCCAAGGCAATCTTCATCAGACTCGCCGAGTTGTTCATCTAACTCGTCGAGTACGCCTCCATCTTCATACTACTCGCCGAGTCCACTCAAAGGACTCGCCGAGTCTATTCAGTCGTTAAACCATGCAGTGGCTTTTCGAGCCAAACAGGGCTTCCAACTCATAGATCCATACTTCTAAGGCCTATCCCTCACGTAAAGTGGCAAACTTTACGTGTAGATAAAGAGATCTAGGCTTAAAACAATCCAAACTAGGGTTTAAGACAAAGAGGCTTCACTATCAACCCAAGAACAGATGCTTTATGACTTTCTAGGCCAAGATACACTCAGATCTGAAGTAGCAACTTCAGATTTGGGCTTCTAACTCGAAATAGTTCTTAAGCATGGCATAAAAGCCCCAAATCTCATAGCCAAGGTTGATCTATTAAACAAAAGAGGGAAGGTCACGATTTATTACCTTTAAATGCTCAGAAATGTTCCACCAACTTTGGATCCGAGGCCCCCTTCTTGCTCCACTATGACTATCTTCTCTCTCAAGCTCCAAAAAGCTTCACCAAGGGTAGATCTCGCTCCAAAACGATTATGGCGACTAGGGTTTAGTGTTATGTGTTAGAGAGGCAGTAAAGGAACCCTAGGGGAGAGAGTGAGACTTTTAAATAGGCTCCAAATCCCGGATTTAGGGTTTTCCTCGCTCAAACCAGACTCGCCGAGTCACCTTGGCCGACTTGCCGAGTCGGTCGCTTACTCCTCGATCCGGATCCCGCTCGGACTCGCCGAGTCCCTCCTTGGACTCGCCGAGTCTCCCCTTAAAATTGGGATTTTCTTTCTTTTCTTGGTTTTCCAAACTTTGGGTGTTACACTTAAGCCATCCATAATATGTAGTTTAATGTGAAAGTTAAATGAGATGAAATGTCTAATTGATATTTAATAGATTATCATTGTGAAATGACATACTTACATTCAATGTTTATTTAACTCTTCAATGGGTAAAAGAGGAACGTTTTAATTATTAAATATATGTTTCATTGAATTTTATAAAGTTTAGTGCATTATAAAAAAAATATGATAGAATTGAATGGAGACTAGAATGATTCTTCAAAAATTCATTAAACTCTAACAAGTTCAATGCACTGTAAATGCCCTTAGAGCATAGAGCACTTTTTGTTTAATTCATTCTTTTTTCATATTGTGGATAAGTGTAAATTTGTCACCGATCCATCACCCTACATAACTTTAACAAATTAAATTCCCTTAGGCAAACCTTTCCGAAGTAATTGTTGTCTATGATTGTTTGTGAAATCTAAAGGGAATGGTTAGCAACTTTCTCTTCATAAAATTGCATTCCACCAACTTGTTAAAAGATTGAAGATTGATATTGGTTATGGTTTGAAACATTTCTCTTCATAAAATTGCATGCCACCCACATGTTTAAAGATTGAAGATTGATATTGGTTATGGTTCGAAACATGAAATTTAGGTTTACAATCAATGTTTTGAAATTTGCTCTAATAAAACATTTGATTTTCTTCCAAGTTCACTTATGGTACCATGGATGAGATGGAATTGTTACCCAAATGACACATAATGAGATCTAAAAATTAACAATCTTAAGATAAATTGCATATGGTTTCAGAAAACTTGTTGGGCGTAGAACCTATTATGCTAGGCACTTTCACACCACACACCACAAAGCATGCCTCATTTGGTCTGTGGAATGAATAGTGAACAAGCAACAAAAGTGTGTTATTCACCATTTTCTGCAACCGTATTCTCCATTCCAGTTTTTTTCAAATTCACCTGTTTCAATAAGATTTTTAAGATTTTCATTTCACGTTTCATATAAATTAATAGTGCCCACTAAATTCTGATTTTTTCTTGATAATATTTTCAGTAAAAAGACAGTAATAATTTTTGGAGCCTTAGAGACGGTATTTTACAAAATAGCCACTTATTTGTTTCTTTTCCACAAATAACCACCAATTTCACAATAGGCCCACGGAGAAACCATTATTTGGTGCAAATTTTGGTTTTTATATGATTCGCACCAAAAAAATATAGGGTTAATCTCATAAAAAACATTATATATTGTATTTTTTTCGGATTAAAACTCGTCTTAAATTTTTTCCTGAAAAAGACATTGCATTTTCATTTTTTTCGATTCAACCCTTTTAGCAGTTTTTTTCGAAAAAAACTTGTAAATGTGAGGGTGTTTTGTATAAAAATATAAAAGTTGAGGGTTTTCTGAAAAAAATGAGAGTTTTTTCGGACAAAAAATAAAAAAGTTGATGTTAAATCCAGAAGAAAAAAAAAAAAAAAAACCTAGTAAATGCAATGTGTTTTTCAAGAAAAAGAATAAAGTTGAAGTTAAATCCACAAAAAATACAATATGTAAAGTCTTTTATGAAATTTACCCCAAAAATATATAAAGAAACTAAAAATATATGTTGCAAAATTTTCTTCTTATACTTGCTAAATTTTTCTTCACAAAATTGTTCATATTATTGAGATGACAAAAAAAAAAGTGAAATCTTTTTTTGCAATGATTTTCAAAAACCAGAAAATATATCCTTGTGGTGCAAAAATTGAATGTTAGGTTGAAAGAGATTTTTGAAATAAAATTTGGCATAAAAATAAGAAAAAGAAATAAAAACAATAAATAGAGGTTGATTGCCAAATTGGTGGTTATTTCTAGCAAAGACAAAAAAAAAAAAAAAAAAAAAAAAAAAAAAAAAAAAAAAAAAAAGAAAGATAGGCTATTTTGTAAAATACGTTCTAATAATGTATTAAGCCATACCTTCATTAAGACATTTTGAATGAACTCCTTCACATCCCACATAAGTTGTTCAGATTCAGGCAACTCCGGAAACACATAAAAAGCATGGAACATATTTGTGTACTCAACCAAGTACACGTCTACCCCCGACTTCTTCAGCCACTCGCAATACCTTTTTTGCCAATCATATAGAAAATCAAAGCCAGCAACCACCACCATTGTCGCTGGAAAATCTAGTTTCGATATGTCCACCGCCATTGGGCCGCTAACATTGATGATCGGGTGGTCACGATTGTAACTTTCACCTGGCGGCATGATCACATTCCAGTACCAGTCTGTTTGCTTCAGTGACGCGAGGGGAGCTTTTCCGTCAAAAAAAATTTCAGAATTGGTTCGCTCTTCTCCTCCAAAAAAAGGTTGAATTGCTAACACGCCATTTACCTTTGAATGTTTAATTTTAGAACTTGTAATCGCTAAGAAAAACTAGTTTTATATTCATATTGACTATAAGTAATGAGGAAACTAAAATGTTAATGGAGTGATATCATGAAGAAGCATTTCAGCCAATACCTTCTGTGGGTTCAAAACATTTCCTTTTTCTCTATAAATAGTCACCAATATACTTATATTCTTTTATAATTAAAAATTTTAAAAAAATTATAAACATTTGATTTATACTGAAATAAGGTAAATGTGCTATATTCATTATAAATTTAATAATAAAAAAATTGATTAAAATACGAACATTTTTAATAAAATACTTGAGATTATTAGGTTTCTAATAAAATAACCAAATTTGTAAATGGTTGGGTTGTAATGCGGAAAATTGATAATATTTTTTAATAAAATGTTGGTTTTGTTTAGGTCACTAAGATTCTTCATTCACAATTCAACACAAACTAATATCTTATTAAAGACCAATCCAACACAAACTAATCTTCATTCTCTGATACCATCTTCATCCACAATCCAACACAAATTAATTTATCTATTCATCGTCCAAACATGTTTGACAAAACCAACCAATAGATGGTAGCTGTAATTTTTATTTGTACAAAAGTGTTTGACAAAAGTAGTTGTTAACTTTTAAATGTGTAAAATTACAAAAAAATCAAAAGCTAAAAGCTCCCAAAAGCTACGTGAAGTAGCTTTTGGATTATAAATTTTTCGTTTAAAATAAAAACGGAAAGCTCCTACTCCTAAACTACATCTTTTTTTTTCGAGCTTTTTTTTTTTTTTTTTTTTTAACTTTCAAAACTTTGTATCAAACATACCCATACTCCAACCAATTCAATAAAACTTATCTTCATTCACTAAGGGGCTGTTTGTTTACCACTTAATACCTCTTAAAAAGAAGCATGTTTGAATCTGTCCAATTAAATGTGTTTGTTTATCTCTTATTTTTGCATCTTAATCTAAAAATAACGTCTTATTCGGTCAGACTCTAGGCCACATCTGAAAGAAAAAAAAAAGATGTGTTTCCCTTTATGTCCCAACCCTACCATACCGCCTATGTTCATTCTCTTTTCGCTACCAAAGAATTCCTCCCTCTTCTTTCCTCTGCCCTCTTCGACGTCTCCATGCCAACCCTCTCAGTTGAACTCGTCGTACACCGCCGGCACGAGACCTCCGACGCCACCGTCCTAGACCCCCGGTCCAACAGCAAGGCCATGAAATCGATTTTCTTAAATTGAGTTCATGAAATCGATTTCCCCAACAACCACCACCGGTCACCGCCTTCCTCCGGTCTTTCTCTGTTGGTGTGTTTTTAATTCTCTAATCTTGAAATCGATTTTCTCACAATTGAGTTTTGAAATTGATTTTCTCATAATCGAGTTATTGAATTCGAAATTGAAACCTGAAAATTGTTTGAAATCGAGATTTTGAAGAATCTATGCAGAAAATTATGTCTAAAAATCGAGTTTTGAAATTCATTCCCAGTTTTATGTTTTTCTGCATATTTTTTCTTTTCATAGATATTAATTATGTTTTTCATATAGGAAATTAATGAACAGTAGATGTAATTAGGTATAATTATTTTGATTCATACTTTATTGGTCCTTCCTTCCTCATGTTTCTATTGATTTGTGGTGTAGCTCATGGTTTGTGGTGTAACTCATGGTTAGGTGATGAAGAATATACATGAGAGGACTGGTTCTTAAGAAAATTTTTATACAAGTTCAACTGATTCTTCAGATAGATTATTTATAGAAAATGTGTTCCTAATTGCTAATATAAGTTGCTGATTTTTCATTTGCTGAAGTCTGTTGCTGATCTTGTTATTATATGTTGATATGTTCAAATTTATTGTTGACAGTGTTATGTTTGATTTGGATTAATATTAATTTTCAATTATGTTTAATCTGGATTTTATATAGTGTATATATATTATAAAAAAAAATAATAATAAAAAAAAAAGTTGATTTGGTTATTTTATAGAAAAATCATTAAATTAAGCGAAAAATAAAATAGAAGGGTAAAGTAGTCATCTTTATAATTCAGCACTATAATTCAGAGGTTCCAACCAAACAACATTTAAAAATTTAGATCTTAAAAATTGAGACCCTCTTAGAAATTCAGATCTTTTAGAAATCCAGCTCGTAAAAGTTCAGATCCTGCCAAACAACCCCCAAGACTATTTTCTTCCTTTTTTCTTTTAAGTGTATAACTTTTAGTAAATCTTAATGTATCATTTTAGTGTTAATTACATATTTGTTAATGAAAAAATCCGAAACCGAAACAAAAAAAAAAAATTGAAATATACTGAAACTGAACCAAAAAAGAGGCACACAAAGACCATGAGACGGGTCCCAAAAGGACCGGACCGGATAAATACCGGTCTCAGGTCCAAAAAAAGACGTTACCATTTAGAGACAGACTCGAAACCGGTCCGGGACTGTCGATATACATCTCTATGTTGCACCACCAAGGCCCCCCGCTAATAGCTAAGAAACTTTCCCCTTTTTTCTTTTTAATTATATTGCTTTTTTTTTTTTTTTGTGGAATGGGATTGGTGCACAAAAAACTAACCTTTATTGAAACATGTTTTAAGATCCAATCCTATAACTATCCGATTTTACCATTAGAACTCGTTTAAGTGAAACCAATTCGAAAAATCAGATTAGAAAACGTTTTCAAACCTATAAATAACTTATATCCATATACTAAAAAGATGTTTTCATCCATTAAGGGAGGAGAGAGTCATTACCTCCCAACCCACTCCACATCAGGGTTTTTTTTTTTTTTTTTTTTTTTTTTTTTTTTTTTTTTTTTTCCAACCAACAACACACAAAAACTCTATCTTTTTCAACCCACTCAACCTATTCAATTAAAAAAAATCAAGATAAAATCTTAATTAGCAATAGAGTTACCGTCGGTAACACTCCCTTTTCAGCGAGTTGTTTAATTGGTTTCACAAACCCACTTCATCATCATCTCTCTCTCTCTCTCTCTCTTTACTTTCTCTCTCATTTTTTCTTGTACCATATGTTTTAAAACTTGTACTTTAGTTGTTTTGTATTTTTTTTTTTAATTGAATGAGTTGAAAAAGAAAGAATTTTCATGTGATGTGGGTTGGGAAAGATAAAGAAAAAAAATAAACAAAAATTGTTGTGACAGTAGGTTTAGTGGGTTGGGAAGGAATAACTCTCTTCTCCCTAATATGAGGTTTTCAAGGTTTCCCATGACTAGTTTCACCATTACGTATTCCAAAAATTAAAATTTGAAAATACAATTTTGAAAGCATAAATGCTTTTGAATGCTGGAAAGCACCTTACATCATCGCAAACCCATGTCTTATGGTTATTGGTTTGTTGAATACAAACACCCAAACAAAAAACTGAAAAATGGCAAAAAGATAAATTTTTTTAAACCAATTGAACCAATCCTAATCGGTTCACATGTACTAGGATATTTGTGCTTGGCCAATTTGGATCCAATCCAATTTGGACTCCATGCGGTTTTGACTTTGTTGATCAAAACCGATCTAGATTTGAAAAAATCAAGTTTTTAGATCTCTACCCTTACATATCAAACTTTCAGATTGACAACTAATCAGAGCCGGTCCAAACATATATGGGATCCGGGGCAAAAAGAAAAAAATGACCCCTCAATGACAAATATAATAAAGATTTTAAAAAAATATATCATTTACTCTTTAATATAGACGTGTTCAATTAGCACTAACAAGCAAACTAAGTTGTTTATCTTATGAGCTAATTTGAGTTTTGACCAACTTTAGGCCCTAAAAATCATTTAGATGATAATTTTTCTATATATATATATATATATATATATATATATATATAAATTACATAGCGCATAAATTTTGGGCACCTGGAATTGTGGGTCCTGAACGGTCGTCCGGATTGCCAACTGTCTGGACGGGCCTGCAACTAATCCCTCACCAAAAGATACTTTTTAAGCCCAATCGGGGTTCATCTCTACTATCAACCCATTTGGTATTTATAGCCGACCCAAGAGGGGAACTTGGGTTTTAGGCATTGATAAATATTGTGGTCCACTAGAGACCATTTAATATTTGTTTTGTGTTGTTAATGTCATTTAGGTTTTCTAATTGGGCTATATCACTATACGATAGTTGCATTAAATTGACACCAAAATTCATAAATGGCAAATGATTTTGGAAAAGATAATGTTAAGTTCCATAGTGTGTAATTTTTGTGGCTGAAAAAAATTGCGACTGGGATAAACAGATAAGTATCTGATTTCCCAATGCAAAAAATATTAATCATGTTTAATAGTTTGAAGTACGTATAACTAATTGGAGAAAATTAAATAAATGGAAATCTGGTTACGCAAAGGATTGATGTACCTTAAGTCGTTGGAAGTTGAATTCGCATGCTCTCTGAGCAACGTGATGAACTAGGTTTCCGCCAGCACTATCTCCAGCGACAAAGCACCGTGAAATGTTCGTTTTCTCCGGTAACGACTTCGAACAATTCTCCTCATCATCCAAAAATTTCAGCACATCGAAGCAATCATCATGCTGCTCAGGGTACCGGTGCTCCGGTGCAAGACGATAGCTGACAGAAACAATGATTGCAGGCAGTTTTCTAGACAACCGGCGGCAAAAAACGTCGTAAATGTCCTGGTCGGGGGCGAGGAAGACGAATCCACCGCCGTGAAAGAAGATGATCACCGGGAGATCTTCTATGGACTGCTGTGTGGGGACAAATACTCGGAACCAGAGCTTGCGAGTGGAATCTACTACGATGTCGTATGTCTTGACACCGTTGATCGGTTTGGACGACGCCGGGGTCCGGAAGTCTATGAATTTGAGGATACGGCGGTTCACGGTGCCATCTCTCCGGCTAACTGCTGCAAGTGCTCTAGAGACTACCGAAAACAGAATCCGTCGTCTCCAGGACAAGGTGAATGATGCCGAAGTTTTGGCGGCAGCTTCCATCGAAAGATGGGACAGAAATAAGATTAGCTGATTTTTATGATCGCATAGTTCTTTTTAAAATTTAGACAAAATTACATAAATGGGCCCTCTAGTATCTTGAAGTAAACACATATAGTACAGCTTCAAGAAAATGGATATATGATTTTTTGATATTACATAAAAGATCCCTCTATCATATGGCATCAATAAATTGTCGTTAAAGTCCCTTATGTGCATTGCATATGAGGGTACAATTGAACATTAACTAGGGAAGAACCCCGTTTTGTGGGGTTGTGTGTCTCTTAAATCAATAGAATGATGTATTTTGAATCTTTATCACAGATAACAGGTTCTATTGGTTAGTATGACTCAACAACATCATTTCACATTTTCTAAAATGTTATTATAGCATTGTACTTTGTTTGATGACATCGGAAAATAAATACAACATATATACCGGGTAGTTAATCAACAATTAACTATTTAACAACGCTAGTGTAACAACGTGAATTTTTAAAACAATTTTTCATTTTTCAAACAACATAAACCATCATTTAATATTCTGAAATCACACGTATAACAATGTCATCGTAACAAAATACATCCCAAAATCATAAAACAATTCTTCCGTCAGTGTGTACAGATCACGCTGGCGCCTTCCTACGGTCCTTGCTAGCACCTGAGACACATAACACAACAACTATAAGCATAAATGCTTAGTGAGTTCCCCAAAATACTACTTACGCACATACGCCCTTCCGGGCCCTGATCTTCTTGTCCATGTGTCTCAAGGGACTTCCGTCCCGACTCGGTAAACCTTCTGGTCCTACCTGCGTCAACCTTACGGCCCACATCACAACGCCTTCCGGCTCATAACATATATGCCTTCCGGCCCATAACATAATGCCTTCCGGCCCATATTAAGCATAACATACGTAGCACATACAACAGTTAACTTATCATATACAATGCATACAACTCATAACATATCCGACCTTCCGGTCACACAATAAAACCCTTCAGGGTACAGTATAGTGAGAAAACTCACCTCGTGGAAAGTCTAGAATCTCGCGTGCTCGCTATCTCCGAATCCCAACCCCGCCTAATCATAACGAAATATCATTTTAATTAATATAGACTTCCATAACTAGACTTTACCCTTATTAACATTCCTCAGAGGGGTAAAAGACCATTTTACCCTTCCTTGATTCAAAGTCCACATGTTGACCAAAACCCTAAAAGTCAACAAAAGTCAACATCTTTCAGTACGCAGGGGGTACAGTCTTATGTACGCGGGGCGTACAGTCTTATGTACGTGGGGCGTACATCGCCAACCCACAATCGGGGTCTCCACCCAGTACGCTGCGCGTACTGGGAGTTACGCCCAATGTAACATCCAGATCCAGCCACTCCTCATTTCTAGTCTTAATTGGTTAAGTTACTTCTTCAACTTCTAGATCCGGCTTTCTTTAGGCCTCCTTACCCATAAAGTCGAAACCTTTAAGCCTTGGCATGGCTGTAAAGGCTCCTACACTCCTTAACACCTTTCCATTTCAACTCAAAAGATCTAGATCTCATGCATGGCTAATCATTCACGTCCAAGATTACATTTTTATGAATCTACAACTCAAATGGACCAGAAATATGATGGATCTAAGCTAATGGAGACTACTTGCTCATAAAGTCTCCACCTTTGGGACCAAAACCCTAGAAAATGGTCCATAAAGCATACCACAAGAACTACAAGTCAAGATCCGAACTTTTTACCTTAGAAAGAAGCTCCAACCTTTGCTATCCACGGATCTACACTTGAACACCAACTTCTAGCCTCCACAATGGACTCCTATTCTCTTTTGCTACCTTGAAATGACACCACCAAGCTTAGAACACTCACAAACAAGCTATGAACGAAGGAACAACTCTCTTAGGGTTTCTTTCTGAAGGATGGTGGCTGAGGAACCAAGCCATCTCATTCCTTTTATAGCCAACCACAAAATCAGGGTTTTTGGGTTTGGACCGGTTACGCCCAGCGTAACCTTGGGTACATCCAGCGTACGCGGGTGACGGTGCATATAAATGAGGCGCGTGAGTACGTGTAGCGTACTCCTTGTACGCCCAGCGTACTCGCCCAACACAAAAGCCCTTAAATGACAACATATATAAAGATGAAGGGCTAATTAAAGGTACCTGGATTTCGAGCTGTTACAGCTAGCTTAAAAGAATACAATAATCAAAATGAGACTTTATTCCACCTTTATCTTATTTCATAACAATTCAAGTCATAGAAGGTTATTTCCGTTTTCAATGGAATTTTCCATTTTTGACCTTGTGATGAGCATAAGATTTTCCCTCAACCACTCACTTTTCAATCTTTCCAATTGCCATCATAAAGTATGAGATTTGATCATATGTATTTACCCATGCCATAGTGACGTTTACCCGTGACATGCTCAAAGTAAACATATCCATGTAATTTTTATTTCCTAATTCAGCCTGAGACCCATCAGGAGTATAACATGTCAAGCATATATCATATGGTTAAAAGATATTCAACTTAATATCAAATCATGAGATGGTTATCACTATGAAGGTATACCAAAATCTAATTAAAACTAAGATATGATTTGATCTGGATCTAAAGAACTCAACTTTCAACAGTAAACATAATGTGTATGAGGGTGATACCAGTTAAAAGGCCTTTCAGTCAAAGGGACACAACGATTTCAAAAGGAAATACAAAATATTTCAAACCCCCAAAAAAATATTTAATTAAAAATAATCTGTAAAGACAGAAACTAAAACAGATAACCTAACTATTATGCTCATTACCAAACCATCAATTATGTAAGTTCCAAAAAAAATACACAATAACAATGTAAATTATTATAAGAAGTAGTCAATCTCTTTATTAAAAAGAAGAAATTGTGACATACTTTTTATAAACAAAAAGAAAACCACAAATTTTGCTACCCATAAAATAGCAACGTACAAATGGAAGAAAAAAAAAGTAGATCACATTTAAAATTTCGAGATATGTCACAAAACAAAAGGGGATCAAGATGACTACGTACTTTTAGGAATGCAAGAAAGGGTTATATGTCTATTAAATAATGAAATAAAAAAGATGATCTTTTTTATCAAGAACAACATATATTTCTATTTCCTGCAATTTATCCTTTTCAAATACTATGATATTCCATCCGACTAAAATTGTAATTAACTTGCCTTGAAATTGTCCCCGTTTTCAAGTCCCTTTGGATTCATATGATGAACAGCCCCATAAACGGAAAGCATAGAAAGACCGAATAAAATATGTGGACATCAGATGGTAATAAGACACAATATTATTTCTGTTTAAATGAAACTCTCTTATCAGTCATACTCTCAACTACGATATTGTTACTCTTAGCATCAAGCTGTAAGTGGTAAAAGTTGTCTCATTGCTTATCAGCCAGTTAAAATTTCTAGTCCTGTTTCAAACTGAATCTCAATTACAAAGCCAAAATACAATTGATTAATATCGCACCCTTAATCCAAAGTTCAATATGTCATCTTCATTAGTCTTTTTTGTAGTTCTAAACAAAATCAACATTATAATACTTTCTTCTTGTTCGATAATTCTTTCAGTTGATTTTAATTGAACATTTACAAACTTGTGTCCAGATGGGTGCAAGGGTATTTTTGTCAAGTATTAACAAAATATGATGATACAATTACATATCATTAACATAAACATTCGACAAATTATTTTTGTCTCACCTTTGACATGATCTTCAATGCATTAAAATATTTTGTTCAAATAACGACGATGTTGTCCCATGGTGACTTCATTTTTAGGCATAAAAGAGAAGTCTCTGAGAATATTCAAAGCAGAAAAAATATGTTATTGGTTTATAATATATATTAAATCAATTAATAAACAACAAAAAACTAACAAAAACTCAATAACCGAAAAACCCCAATAAAAAGATGTAGACCAAGAATCCAAGCGAAAATATCAACAAAATGAAGTTTCTTTTTTAAGTTGTAATGCATTTTCTGCACTTAGTTATATACTGACAAAATTTAAAGAACATAAATAGCAAAAAACTAATTTTTCCAATCATTTAAAATATTCAAATATCATATTTAAAATCTACAACTTTCATTATTTGAAGAACATCGTTGTTTTGAGAAGAATTTTAGAAGCAAGGGTACGTTTGGTAATTAATGGATTTAAATTGAAAAGATTTTATGGAGTCATGGACTAAAAGTGTAAGTGTTGGATTCAAATTGAGAATAAATTGTGGAGGAGGGGATTTTTAGTAACTTTTGGAATTATATTGAAAAGAATTTAGGAGCTGGGGTCTAAAGTGTAAATAAAGGAGCAAAATTGAAAAGAAATCGGACTAGAGGGACCAAAGATGTTAATTGATCACAAAGTTGTGTGATTGGGTATTAAACCTGTCACCCTATTCCACCCATGTGTACCCTAACCCTAAATGATGCAGCTGCCAACCTTATGACTCCCTCTCTCTCCGATGTCGCCACCCCTCTTACTCTCACATCTCTGATCATCGAGGTCGCCGCCCACCACCACTCCATGGAACCGCCACCATCAAGACTCGCTGCCGGCAACGGCGTGAGTCAATGAGAGTTCCACCAAATACCGGGAAGAACCACTGCGTCGTCATCGTGTGAGTCGTACGCCGCCGTGTGAAGCACCAACGTTGTAGTCGCTATTGTCGTGTCAAGTGAATGTCGCTATCGCGATGCTTACTGCCGAAGATGCCTGAGTCCATTGCTGCTGTTTGCTATCGGCGATTTCCGGAGACGAGGCTGATGTCGGAGCTGTCGTACCTCTATCTTCTCCGGTGGGTTTGGGTTCACTTTCAGAATAAGACTTGATGGCGTGGGTGTTTGCTGGTGAGGAGTCTCAGACCAACATGGGCGGCTGTCAAAAGCCATGACCACCATCTTGCCACTGTTGTTGCTGATGGATGCCAGGTTGCTGCTGCTACCGGATCACCGTGAGCCACCAGGTGGGTGGCTGGGTCCTTAGTGCAAATTAATGAGAAACGTGTGTAGGCTATATTTTTATATTTAGTGTGCGATGTGTGTGTTTTGTTTAGCCAGATTCCTCGGGAAAAACCACCACCACCACCACCACCGTGAGGTGGTGGCTGCCGCCAAGCACCACCGCTGGCCACCATGGTGTGGCTGTGTGTGTTAGTGTGTGTGTGGTTATGTTTGGATTAAACATTGTAATTGTAATTAGCTTTGGTTAATAATAATAAAAAGTAATAATAACCACCATCGTAAGGTGGTGGCCGCCGCCGTGAGCCGCCATCGACCACCACTACCCGAGGTGGTAATGGGTGGTGCCCCGCTAGAAAACCCTAATGGGCTTAGGTATTGGTTTTGGGCCTATTGGGCCATGTTTAGGTGGAAAACCCTAATTATAAGTATTGGGCCTTAGACTTATTGGGCCTACTTGTGGGCTATTGGGATTGGATTGTGAATTAAGCCCAAATTATTCCATGCCATTTATCTAGTAGAGTAAATGAATTAATGAATCAAGTCCTTAATGGACTAATTGAGAGAATCCTAATATTTGAGAATTTATCAGGACACACACGAGAATTATTTAATAAATGAAATATTTAATAATAATCATTGGCAAAAATTAATCTAAGCAATAATGGACTTAATGGATTAAGTCCTAAATGGATTAAGTCTTTATTGGGTTAAGCCCTTAATGGGTTAAGTGAGAAACACTTAACCCTAATTATCATTTTATGTGAAACCCTAATTTCACTTGGGCTTTGTATTGGGCCATCCAAGAATATGCAAACGGACTAGAGTAATTAGTTGGGCTCTAGGGTAAGGCCCATATGAAGGATTGTGCCTAATTTGGAAAATTGGGCCATAGATGGGCCATAGTTTGGGCCTAGATGGTTGTATGATATTGGGCCCTTAGAATGAGACATGTTGTACTGGACTGAACAATTGAGCCTTAAGGGAAGTCCATGTAGAGGTTTGGGCCCAATTTGGAAATTTAGGCCATATGTTGGCCTTTGATCCCTAGTTGACTTTGGGTCTATGGATTGGGCCTTGGGCTTGGGTAAGCCAAGCTAGGGGTAATGTAGTAATTATCCAAAATATGTATTTATAGTTATGTAGTGGAACCCAATTATTAATTGGGTGTTATTTTGATGTTGAGAGATTGGGAATCTGTCATCTAGCAGTTGGGGTCGAGTCTACGGGACTTCAGCAGTGTGGGATTGAGTATGCGGGACTTCAGCAGTGTAAGGTGAGTTTTCCTTCCAGTAGAAATGGGTCTACGACCATGATGTCGGCCCGTCTAGTTAGCGGTAGTTCCGGACTTTGGTTTGATGCAGTAGTTTAGTGTGCTTGATGTCTTTGTGATTCAAGAATGTCTTTGTGTTATGTGTTCCGGACTTCGGTCGGATGCAGTATGCAATATATGTGTTTATGCTATTTGATATGTTTATGCTATGCTATGTTATGCTCAGTCAGTTTCCGGTCTTCGGTCCAATGCAGGGGACAAGGTCCCAGTCAGTTCCGGATTTCGGTCCGATGCAGTTAGTTCCGGACTTCGGTCTGATGCAGGGGAAAAGGTCTCAGTCAGTTCCGGACTTCGGTCCGATGCAGTTTTTGGAATTCGGTCTGATGCAGAGGGCAAGGCCCTGGTTAGTTCCGGACTCCAGTCCGATGCAGTTCCGGACTCGGTCCGATGCACTGGGTAAGGCCCAATATGTGTTTATATGTTATTGTTTGGTATGTGGTAGTTTGGGGAGACTCACTAAGCTTCGTGCTTACAGTTTTTAGTTTTGATCAGGTACTCAGTTTTCAAAAGAGGAGCTCGGGAAGATTACAGTACACACACCATTTATTTAGCCTGGGATGTTTATACTCTGATATACTTGACAGTTGTTATAATATTTTGAGATACATTGCTTATGATTTTTATATGAGGTTTATCGACTATGGTTTTTATTATTAAATTAAACGAAAATTTCAGACTGTGTTTTTGGGATGTTACAAGTTGGTATCAGAGCCTTGGTTTGAGGGATTCTGAACCACTTTCGGGTGTGTCTGAACTCAAACTAAGGAATTGGTATAGAAATTTTCAAAAGGAAAATCAGTTTTTTGTAAAAGGGAAGTTTTGAGAAAAGAAAAGAGTTTTAGAAAAAGCAAAAAGAATTTTTTAGAAAGAAAAGAACGTTGAAAAGAGAAAAAGGTGTTGTGGATGCAATCAGTCGAGCTCAATTAAGTACTCCTAAATTACCCATGCAAGTTTTTGTTATGATTATCAGTTTCAGTTTCAGTAGAACAACGTGCTAGAATAAGACTAAGGATCTAGGAGGATGCCTTATGTGCCTTCTATATGTGTTCCAGCTTTATGAGAATTTCATGCTAGTATTGAGTAGACAATAGTAGGATAGCCTGATAGTATGAGCTTAACATTGTATGCTAGTATAGTTTCTTGTTATGAGGTTAGATTTGCCTGAGTAGTTTCATGTGTCGGAATGCTGCTTGCTTTGTGCTTTGTGGGACTCTGATTGATGGGAGTTAGCCATTAGGTGAATACGTCACGTCACATGTGATCAGGGTTGAATAATCTCAGAGTGCTGGATTTGGCCCTATTGTGTAGCACTCGTTTGAGTCTAATCGTTGTTGGGACGAGTCTTTTACTCAAAGGATTATCTAAGCTTCGTCACATGTGATGGTATTCAGGTGATGGCTAATTGGCATTACAAGGAGGCCTTCAGAAGCTGAGGACTGGTTTGAATGGAGTCAGAGATTTCCTTAGGGAAAGCCTAGGATGAGAGTAGCAGAGATCAGTAGCAGTAGAAGTGACTTGGTGGAGTCAAGGCAGTTCTTGAGGAAAGTACGGGTAGATATGGAAGGTAGTATGGGCCCGTTCTACTGAAAGCAGAGGATCCGTACTTGAATCAAGGAAGGCTAAGATAAGACCAGGGAACTAGTAGTGTGTAAGATCCCTCGAGCTTGGATGAGTATTGTGATGTTAGTGATGGTATGTTGTCGAGTATAGTGACGCTATGTGGTATACCAGAAGGTAGTTCTGGTGTCGACGAGGGATCAGGCTTGGACTCTGGAGCCAAGCAGCTTGATGATAAGATGAAGGAGTTCATTTCATCTGAGAGTATGTGCAGTATCGTTGACCAGACTCATGTGATCCTCAGTATGATCAAGGAGGGCATTATAGAGATTTGTGATGAGAGGCCGAGTGCATTCTGCACTGAGGTTGCATTCATGATAGGGACCCGTACGTTGATGTTTTGGGAATTCGGAGTTTGTGAAGCTACAGGTTGTCATAGGGGTTAGGGACCCCATTGTTAGCAGCAGATGGTTGGCAGACGTCACCAACACTTTTCGTACCAGACGTTGTCTCGAAAGGAGACAAGATCCGACTTACTTCCTGTCTCCTGAGGGACAGAGCACGAGATCGATAGAAAGAGGTTGGTAGAAGGTTGAGTGATGATGCAGTTTGATGCTATGAAATGGGATGACTTTTAGACCAGATTCTGGGCAGAGTGTGCCCAAGCGATTGGGGCGCAGCAGTTGGCGCAAGAGTTGTTAGATCTCCACCAGACTACTGAGAATGTAGCAACGATCACTTCTAAGTCTCGAGAGAGAGCTTAGTTGGTACTGCAGTATGCATCAGATGAGGAATGGAAGAAGATAAAGTATAAGGACATACTGCATAATGATAGCAGGGAGATCGTGAGTATCTCAGGGTGTGAGACCCTGAATGATAAGACTTTTAGAGCTCGAGAACAAGATATTGACTTGGAGCACGTTGGGAAGGGAAACTAGATCGGTTGCTTATAGTGAAGGGTCTAAGGAGGAGACCGTAGATTTCAGATCAACTTCTGAGAGGCCAACAAGGTCAGATTCGGTGCGGCAATTGCGGGAAACTGCACAAGGGAGCCTTTTGTTCCAAGGCTTGGGTAAGTGTAATCCTGAGTTATCCTCAGTTTGTGTCTGAATTATATTTTCAAGAGATGTTATATGCGAATTGCATGCCGAGAAGCATTAGCAAATAGTGATAGAGCAATTCCCCATATTACGGGATTGGGAAAGTACAGTGTCATCTTGGTTTATTCCAAGACTGAGGAGCAGCACGAGAAGCGCCTGAGGGAGGCGTTGGAGACTTTGAGGAGGGAGAGAATTTTCGCAAGGTTCTTCAATTGTGAGTTCTGGTTGTACGGGGTGCACTTTCTTGGGAACCTTGTCAATCAGAAGGATATTCTAGTCGATCCGGCCAAGATAGAGGTTGTGATGCAGTGGGAGATTCCGAGGTCTCCAATTGAGATTCGGAGCTTCCTCGGTCTAGCGGGTTATTACCGGAGATTTATTCGGGTTCTTAGAGGTGGTGTGACCTTTTGGAATGACTAGCATTGAAACACTAGCAATGGTAAACGTGGTCTTCAGTAGATTAGGCATAGAATGGTAAGAAGGATTGAGAATCCTTCCAATATTGTGTGCCATAAGACGTTAGTTGAAGCAAAGTGGTGGAGAATCATGCAAGGATTCAGAAGTAGGAGCAATTTTGAAATTGGGATAAGTTTCGCATCCTTTTTTGGAAGGAAGACAGCCTAAGCGATTGTATGGTTTGCGAATAGTGTGAGATGGAAGTTCGGAAAAACTTGCCAATAAGGAGATCGTTTTCCCATAATGTTTGCTAGCAAGCCTTAGGGAATCAAGTTAGGGATTCTAGTCAGGACATGAGTTTAGCTGAGTGTGGGTGTAGCCGTTGTTGGATAAGGTGTCTAAGTCCATAACTTATTTGGTATATACTTGACCCGACGGGCATGGTCCATTTGGGTTGCATCTCATCCAAACTATTATGGATAATTTTATGAGAGTTATACACATATGTTTATTAATATATTATGAGTTATAATATATTAATATGAAGTTACGTTATTTAATTAGTTTTAGTCTTAAATTAATTATGAATTAATTTGGAGATTAAAAGGAAGACTAATTAGATTATGGGCTATTTGTTTTATATAGTGTGGGCTAATACTCATTTGTTAATGGGCTAGGCTTATGTGGAAGTCCATGGATGATCCATGGAGCTTTTAACCCATGGATCCTTGGAAAGGAAAAGACATGGGTTATTAGGGTTTCACCCTAACCATGCACACTATATAAGCATGCTTATGGAGCATGAAATGGAGCCTAAGAGAAAACTAGTGAACTAGCGTGTGTGTGCATGTGTGTGGCCGATTTTATACAAGGTGTATACTCTCTCAAAGTTTTCCAAGAGTTTGTGGTGTTTGTGATTCCATTTGAGGCATTCACACTATTGGTGCTTGGCCCTCAAACTCCTTAGAACCAAACTCAACAAAAGGTATGTAATCTCTTCTAACTCTTTTATGTTGAAATGTTCCCCATGCCATGTTAGATAGGTTATAAACCTTGGAAAATTATTATTTTGCATGTATTTAGACAAACATAGATCCAAGGTTTATTAGAGTTGTATGCACACTTAGGAAGTGTTAGATTGCTCAAAACCCAACAGTGGTATCAGAGCCTAGGCTTGCTTGTTTGATACTTGATGCAAAATAGTGAAAAAAGTTGAAATCGTTGCTGTCTGCATGGTGGACTCGCCGAGTCCATTGGGGGGACTCGACGAGTCCAAGGCAAACTTCAACCTACTCGACGAGTAAGTTCATGCACTCGACGAGTAGGATCGAAAGAGTGCAGTTTTTCGACTTTTGCTGCTGGAAATGGACTAGAAACATTACCCTAAACTGTTTTGGTGTTATAAAACTTATTTTAGTTGGTGTAATGGTTGTTCTAATCCATTTGCAATAGCATATATCAAAATTCCATGATTTTATGTGTTCATATAATTCTTGAATTTTTGATGATCATGTTCATGTTCTTATGAATTTAGAAAATGATAGGAATTATTTGCTGAATTGTTTAGGATTAATTCTTGATCATTTATGTGTTTTAATGGAGTCCATAATTTGTCCTCAAGTTATGGATTTCCAAAGGTCACTCTTATTTAACACACACTTAAACCACATAAGTTACATGAAAAATGAAGAGTCTTAATTTTTATGAACCTTTAATTCATAAGTTATGAAATGAAGAGTTTTGCAAAGTTACAAAACTTGCCCCCAAGTTTTGGAATTTGTAAAGTTTCACACACTTTAATAAACTTTAATTCCAACCCTTAGAGTTTTAATAGTTAAAATTCAACCCTTATACTATTTATAACATTAATGGTTAATTATTATATATATGTATAAGAATAAGTCGTTTTACCGTTAGTAGGCCTCATTCACGAAGCCGGTCTATAAGGTGGGTATAAGGTTGTTGCCTATAAAATGGCAACTTAATGGGTGTATACTCTCACCCACCGCTTACTTGATCGGTGGAGGGTCGTTAGCCGAACGGGTAGAACAATGACTTTAAATCCTCATTAAAAGTATAATGAATATTATAAAATAACTAAACTCTTTTAATTCCCAATCTTAGTTATTTTAGGAAAATGTGAACATGGTGCTAGTCCATGGAATTCACACTTTGTACCTTACCAAGTCGTTGGTGGAGCGTGTGTGGTTAACCGGCACACTAACTAGGACTAGTAAGGATCACGAAGGGTGACTTAATGTTTGTCATAGATCAATGGAGCGTGTGTGGTTAACCGGCACATTGATTAGATGATAATATTAAGAGTACCAAGTGAATTAGCATGGTTATTCACACCTTGTTTTGTGATCCTCGGCATCCCAGTCACAAAACTTGAAGGGCACAATCGAGATTGAAACATGCCATTGAAAAGTTCAATGAATCTCAAAAGAATCTAGGAATTTTAAATTCAATTAAACCTAATAAATCATTTCGTTTTCATGGTGGAAATTGGTGAATCGTCATTCACCTACCTTTCAAATATATTATTACTTAGATTACGGCATCCCTCTTCTAAGTGTAATATATTGTGACTGGATCCTAGCCTTAATATTACATTTGGGTGTCTTATTAAGGATCCTATATATATATATATATCTAATCTAAACTTACTCTCTTTCAGATGTCTTCCAACACTAATGCTTCGGGCTCTAACCCAACTGGTTCTTTCTCTCTCATGAATCTTTGTGGGAGGGCCATCTTTGATGGTTCCAACTTCATGGATTGGATTAGGAACATCAGGATGGTTACTCGTTATGAGGACAAGGAATATGTCCTCGATAAGGAGTTAAAAGAACTTGATGAGTCTACTGCTACTCCTAAGGAGATCGCTGAATTCAGGACTCATGAGAGAGATGCTACTAAGGTGGCATGTATCATGATGGCCACGATGACAGCCGAGCTCCAAAAGTCGTATGAAGATTTCTACCCTTTTGAGATGCACCAAGACCTGATGGAAAGGTACCATCAGAGTGCTCGTCAGGAGCGGTATGAAATAATCTCCTCCATAATAACTACCCACATGAAGGACGGTGAATCCGTCACGGGCCACATGCAAAAGATGCAAAGGTATGTGGACCGTTTGCTGAAGCTGAATGTTAACATCCCTGAGGAGTTGGCAATTGACATCATTTTGCACTCCTTGCCTTCTTGTTATGATCATTTTCGAATGACATATCATATGAACAAGGAGGAAGTTACCCTCAACAAGCTTCAAGGACTCTTGAAGACCGCGGAATCCGGTCTTAAGGGTAAGGCGGTTGTTACCTCTACTACTCCTACTCCAACATCTACCCATGTTTTAGCTATTGGGCAAGGAAAAGGGAAGAAGAGGAAGCACCCTTCGAAGGGTACCAAGGGAAAGTCTCTTGAAGGCTCCTCATCAAAGACCAAGAGCGGTTCTGCCACTCCTTCTGCCATTCCCAAGGATGTTGAATGCTTTTATTGCCATGAAAAGGCACACTGGAAGCGAAACTGCCCTAAGTACTTGCAGGATCTAAAGGATGGGAAAGTGAAACCCACCCATGCAGGTATTTACACCATATTGTCTAATTACTCAACATATTCTAACTCTTGGGTGCTTGATACAGGATGTGGTATTCACATATGTTCTGATTTGCAGGGCCTAAGAAGAAGTGAGGATGTGGAGCACGGGAAGATAAACTTAATCATGGGGAATAGGAAGGCTTCACCTGTTTCCAAGATTGGAGTTCATACTTTGTTGCTTAATAATGGGTTAAAATTAGATTTGAATAAATGTGTGTACTCGTCTGAAATGGTGAGGAATATTATTTCTTTTCATGCTTTGTACAAACAAGGTTTTACCTTTTCGTTTGATAATGAATGTGGTGGTATTAATGCTTTCTTTAAAAATGTGTTTTGTTTTAAAGCGTTACCTTGTGATGGTGTGTATGAAACTGTGTCGATTGTAGACAACTTAGGAAATAATGTGTTGTATATTGATTCTTCTACTAGCCTATATAAAGCATCATTGTGGCATTGTCGTCTTGGACATGTAAACAAGAAACGCATAGGCCAACTCCAAAAGAGTGGAGTCTTGGAATCATTTGACCTTAAATCGGATGATAGTTGTGAATCTTGTCTACTTGGAAAGATGACAAAATCACCCTTCACTGGAACTTGTGAGAGGGGTGAAGGTTTGTTGGACCTAATACATACTGATGTATGTGGGCCATTCAAAACCGCCACAAGGGATGCTAATCGGTATTATGTGACTTTTATTGATGATTTTAGTAGATATGGGTATGTCTACTTAATCAAACATAAGTCAGAAACCTTTGAAAGGTTTAAGGAATTCAAACAGGAAGTAGAAAATCAATTGGGCAGGAACATTAAGATGCTTCGATCCAATCGAGGTGGTGAGTATCTTAGCACCGAGTTCCTTGACTATCTTAAGGAGTGTGGGATTGTCTCACAATTGACTCCTCCCAGGACACCACAGCTGAATGGTGTAGTTGAGAGGCGTAATCGAACTTTGTTGGACATGGTTCGCTCTATGATGAGTCGAGTTTCATTACCAATCTCTTTTTGGGGGTATGCCTTAGAGACTGCCGCCCATATCCTTAATCTAGTCCCTACAAAGAAGGTTACCAAAACACCTCATGAGATGTGGACTGGGAAGGTTCCCAATTTGGACCACATCAAAATTTGGGGTTGTGAAGCTTTCGTGAGGCGTGAAACTCATGATAAGCTTGAACCCCAAAGTGAAAGGTGTATTTTCATCGGCTACCCACAGGAATCCTTCGGTTACCTCTTCTACAGACCCAGTGAGAATGTGGTCTTTGTAGCACGAAGAGGGATCTTTCGCGAGAAAGAATTTATAAGCCAAGGAGACAGTGGGAGGCAGATTGATCTTGAAGAAATTCAAGAATCAACTGGTGAAGGAACCTCAGACACTAGCAATCAACCTGAGGAGGAAACTCCTGTTGATCCAGCTGACGAGTCTGTACCTCCAAGGCGTTCTACACGGGTTAGGAACACACCTTCGTTTTATTATGGTTTTCATATTACTACGGAAGGTAATACGTTTATTAGTGATAGTACACTGGTAAATTTGGATGAACCCAGCAGTGTTAAGGAAGCCATGGCAGGCCCGGAGTCTGCTAAATGGAAGGAGGCTATGGACAACGAGATACAGTCCATGTATGACAATCAAGTTTGGAACTTGGTTGACCATGTACCAGGACGTAAAACAGTCGGGTGCAAATGGATCTTCAAGAAGAAGACAGACATGGAAGGAAAAGTGCATACTTATAAGGCTCGACTGGTTGCGAAGGGTTTTACTCAAACTCAAGGTATTGATTATGATGAAACCTTCTCGCCGGTAGCAAAGATTAAGTCTATTAGGATTATGTTAGCCATTGCAGCATTTCATGATTATGAAATATGGCAAATGGATGTCAAAACCGCTTTCCTTAATGGAAAGTTGGCTGAGGATGTGTACATGAATCAGCCAGAGGGTTTTGTCAGTGTAGAGTACCCTAATAGAGTATGCAAGCTTGAGAAATCCATTTATGGATTAAAACAAGCATCTCGTAGCTGGAATCTTTGTTTTGATGAGAAGGTAAAAGAGTTTGGCTTCTCGAGAAGCGAAGATGAGTCTTGCGTGTATGTCAGAGCTAGTGGGAGTATAGTTAGCTTCTTGGTACTGTATGTGGATGACATACTACTCATAGGAAATGACATCCCAACCTTGCAGGAGGTTAAGTCCTGGCTTGGGAAGTGCTTTGCTATGAAGGACCTAGGGGAGGCTACCTATATCCTAGGGATAAGGATATTAAGAGAAAGGAGTAGAAGACTAATTGGACTTAGTCAGAGTATCTACTTGGATAAGGTGTTGAAAAGGTTCAACATGGAGAATTCCAAGAAAGGAGATTTACCGATCCAAAGCAATACCAAACTGAGTAAGACTCAGAGTCCGAGTACAGAGGCAGAGATAGCTGAGATGAGCCAATTACCGTATGCTTCCGCAGTTGGCTCGATCATGTATGCTATGACTTGTACCCGTCCTGATGTGGCATTTGCTTTGAGCATGGTCAGCAGGTATCAGGGGAACCCTGGCAAGGCTCATTGGACAGCGGTAAAGAACATTCTCAAGTACCTGCGGAGGACTAAGGATTGGGCCCTTATCCTTGGTGCCAGTGATGACTTGAAAGTATTAGGGTATAGTGATGCTGGTTTTCAGACTGATAGGGATAATTTCCGCTCTCAGTCAGGCTGGATCTTTACCTTAAATGGAGGGGCAATTTCTTGGAAGAGTTCCAAGCAGGAGACGGTGGCTGATTCGACTTGTGAATCAGAGTATATAGCAGCGAGTGAAGCAGCAAAGGAGGCGATATGGCTAAAGAACTTCATCGGAAACCTTGGAGTTGTACCAGCTATTAAGGAACCTATAGAGATGTTCTGTGACAACAATGGTGCGATTATCTTAACCAAGGAACCAAGAGATCATGGCAGATCCCGATACATTGACAGAAAATATCACTTCATAAGACACAAGATTGAAGAAGGACTCCTTGTGACAAGGAGGATATCGTCAGATGAGAATCCTGCAGATCCCCTTACGAAGGGACTGACAAGGGTTAAGCATTTTCAGCATGCGAGACGCATCGGGCTGAGGGACGATATTAGTTTTACAGATTAGATAGTTTTCCTGAAACTTGTAAAATGTAATCGACGTTTGATGATGAATAAAATTTGTGATTTATTTATGAGTAAAGTGTTACTATCATTGTCAATTATTTACTATTGTTTCAGTTTTGCATGTTTTGACTTCAAGAATAATTAATTTATTCAAACCTCCACAATCGATCATACGTCGGAAGTAGGTATGAATCAAGATTGTCATGAATTGGGTTTGTAGATGCCTTAAAGGTGTTTAGACATGGCAATGGTTGCTGCAACATTCATGAGTACTCATAAGTTATGAGTATTGGTATAAACCCACGCTCACTTGTATCACTTCATGGAATTTATCTCGAGTGATCGTGAGACGATAACATCATATAAATCTTTAAACCTAGAGATATGAGTTGTTACCTATGAGTTGGTTGTGCATTGATTGCACGTAAACACATCAGTAACTTGATGTTATAAAACATGCTTTTGTGTACAATTCAATAAGTAGTAGAACAAGCATATCAGTCGAAGTTTATCTGTTCCTTCTAGAAATAGAAGCGATATCTGGGCCCCTCGATGATTTTGTCTTGACCCATGTACCAGGCCTGGTCAAAAGTAAACCAATGTGTTCAGTGAAGTTCTTCGTCAAACAAATCGGAAAATCGAGAAACAACTACTAGACAATAAGCAAGACACAGTTCCATGTGTTTGTCCGGCTGATATCATGAGAACAGAGGATTGTGTGATCACTTATCTAAAATGGCGCTTCATAGTTCGACAGAATCTTCATTGTTCGAGGGAGTTTTCGAGAGCTATGATTGCTGGTTGGTTTCTGAAGTTATAGGCAAATATAGTTATTAGACTTATCCAAGTGGGAGTCTGTTGGATAAGGTGTCTAAGTCCATAACTTATTTGGTATATACTTGACCCGACCGGCATGGTCCATTTGGGTTGCATCTCATCCAAACTATTATGGATAATTTTATGAGAGTTATACACATATGTTTATTAATATATTATGAGTTATAATATATTAATATGAAGTTACGTTATTTAATTAGTTTTAGTCTTAAATTAATTATGAATTAATTTGGGGATTAAAAGGAAGACTAATTAGATTATGGGCTATTTGTTTTATATAGTGTGGGCTAATACTCATTTGTTAATGGGCTAGGCTTATGTGGAAGTCCATGGATGATCCATGGAGCTTTTAACCCATGGATCCTTGGAAAGGAAAAGACATGGGTTATTAGGGTTTCACCCTAACCATGCACACTATATAAGCATGCTTATGGAGCATGAAATGGAGCCTAAGAGAAAACTAGTGAACTAGCGTGTGTGTGCATGTGTGTGGCCGATTTTATACAAGGTGTATACTCTCTCAAAGTTTTCCAAGAGTTTGTGGTGTTTGTGATTCCATTTGAGGCATTCACACTATTGGTGCTTGGCCCTCAAACTCCTTAGAACCAAACTCAACAAAAGGTATGTAATCTCTTCTAACTCTTTTATGTTGAAATGTTCCCCATGCCATGTTAGATAGGTTATAAACCTTGGAAAATTATTATTTTGCATGTATTTAGACAAACATAGATCCAAGGTTTATTAGGGTTGCATGCACACTTAGGAAGTGTTAGATTGCTCAAAACCCAACAGCCGTAACATTCACTGGGTTGGTAGATTGCATGAGTACGTTGTTAGTACGCGGAAAGAACTGTAGTACCCACCAGTTCGGGTGTAACAGTGAGGATATGGAAATCCATGGATTGGATTTCGGAATTATCCAGAAGGATTAGACCTAGTTAAGCCAGTGATAAGACTATAGGAACGTCACTACAGTTTTGAGATCGAGGAAGCAATGGATTACTTCAGGTTGCTTGTTATATAAGGCTACAATTGGTCATATAGCAATCGCGTTCAACTGTGGTTTGGTAACATCAGGATTCGATGCATGGAACCAATCAGTTAGATCAGGAGGTTGTTAGGGCCACAATGATAAGATAATTAGTAGCAACTAGTTCTAGAGAAGGATTTTAATTAGAAGTCGTTTGAGGCGTCTAAGCAGGGAGTCCTTTGGCTCTGCAGTCGGGGTGGAACCTGGTATTTCAGATAATTGGTGAAAAATTTAGACCAGGTAGGTCTCGGTAGACGCTAGGAAGCAGCCATGTGGCAACATACAGTTTCAGGCAGTTCAGCCAACGACGTGAGTCAACGAGAGTTCTGCCAAAGACCGGGAAGAACCACTGCACCGTCATCGTGTGAGTTGTACGCCACCGTGTGAAGCACCAACGATGTAGTCATTGATGTCGTGTCAGGTGAACGTCGCTATCGCGATGCTGACTGCCAAAGATGCTTGAGTCCATTGCTGTTGTTTGCTACCGATGATTTCCGGAGACGAGGTTGACGTCGGGGCATCGTACCTCTATTTTCTCCGGTGGGTTTGGGTTCGTTTTCAGAATATGACTTGATGGCGTGGGTGTTTTCTGTTGAGGAGTCTTAGACCGACGTGGGCGGCTATCGAAAGCCATGACCACCGCCTTGCCACAGTTGTTGCCGATGGACGCCAGGTTGCTGCTGCTGCTGGACCACCGTGAGCCATCAGGTGGGTGGCTGGGTCCTTAGTGCAAATTAATGAGAAACGTGTGTGGGCTATATTTTTATATTTAGTGTGTGATGTGTTGTTTAGCTAGATTTCTCGGGAAAAACCACCACCACCACCACCACCACCACCGTGAGGTAGTGGCTGTCGCCAAGCACCACCGTCGGCCACCATGGTGTGGCTGTGTGTTAGTGTATGTGTGTGGTTATGTTTGGATTAAACATTGTAATTGTAATTAGATTTGGTTAATAATAATAAAAAAATAAAAATAACCACCACCGTAAGGTGGTGGCTGCCGCCATCGACCACTACTACCCGAGGTGGTAGTGGGTGGTGCCCCGCTAGAAAACCCTAATGGGCTTAGATATTGGTTTTGGGCCTATTGGGCCATGTTTGGGTGGAAAACCCTAATTATGAGTATCGGGCCTTAGACTTATTGGGCCCACTTATGGGCTATTGGGATTGGATTATGAATTAAGCCCAAATTATTCCATGCCATTTATCTAGTGAAGTAAATGAATTAATGGATCAAGTCCTTAATGGACTAATTGAGAGAATCCTAATATTTGAGAAATTAGCAGGACACATACGAGAATTATTTAATAAGTGAAATATTTAATAATAATCATTGGCGGAAATTAATCTAAGCACTAATGGACTTAATGGATTAAGTCCTAAATGGATTAAGTCCTTAGTGGGTTAAGCCCTTAATGGGTTAAGTGAGAAACACTTAACCCTAATTATCATTTTATGTGCAAACCTAATTTCCCTTGGGCTTTGTATTGGGCCTTCCAAGAATAATCAAATGGACTAGAGTAATTAGTTGGAATCTAGGGTAAGGCCCATATGAAGGATTAGGCCTAATTTGGAAAATTGGGCCATAGATGGGCCATAGTTTGGGCCTAGATGGTTGTATGATATTGGGCCCTTAGAATGAGACATGTTGGACTGGACTGAACAATTGGGCCTTAAGGGAAGTCCATGTAGAGGTTTGGGCCCAATTTGGAAAGTTGGGCCATATGTTGGCCTTTGATCCCTAGTTGACTTTGGGCCTATGGATTGGGCCTTGGGCTTGGGTAAGCCAAGCTAGGGGTAATGTAGTAATTATCCAAAGTATGTATTTATAGTTATGTAGTGGAACCCAATTATTAATTGGGTGTTATTTTGATGTTGACAGATTGGGAATTTGTCATCTAGCAGTTGGGGTCGAGTTTGCGGGACCTCAGCAGTGTGGGATTGAGTCTGCGGGACTTCAGCAGTGTGAGGTGAGTTTTCCTTCCAGTAGGAACGGGTCTACAGCCACAATGTCGGGTCGTCTGGTTAGCGGTAGTTCCGTACTTTGGTCTGATGCAGTAGTTCAGTGTGCTTGATGTCTTTGTGATTCAAGCATGTCTTTGTGTTATGTGTTCCGGACTTCGGTCCGATGCAGTATGCAATATATGTGTTTATGCTAGTTGATATGTTTATGCTATGCTATGTTTTGCTCAGTTAGTTTCCGGACTTCAGTCCAATGCAGGGGACAAGGTCCCAATCAGTTCTGGATTTCGGTCCGATGCAGTTAGTTCCGGACTTCGGTCTGATACGGGGACAAGGTCCCAGTCAGTTCTGGACTTCGGTCCGATGCAGTTTCTGGACTTCGATCTGATGCAGAGGGCAAGGCCCTGGTTAGTTCCGGACTCCGGTCCGATGCAGATTCCGGACTCGGTCCGATGCAGTGGGCAAGGCCCAATATGTGTTTATATGTTATTGTATGGTATGTGGTAGTTTGGGGAGACTCACTAAGCTTCGTTCTTACAGTTTTTAGTTTTGGTTTCAGGTACTCAGTTTTCAAAAGAGGAGCTCGGGAAGATTGCAATGCACACACCATTTGTTCAGCCTGGGATGTTTATACTCTGATATACTTGACAGCTGTTATAATATTTTGAGATACATTGCTTATGATTTTTATATGAGGTTTATCGATTATGGTTTTTATTATTAAATTAAACGAAAATTTCAGACTGTGTTTTTGGGATGTTACATTTTTCTTGAGAAGTAAGGATTATAAAATGCATATTATTCCTTCTCAGAGAGAAACCTATATAGGATTTTGGCCCTTTCTTGAAAACAAAACATCAAAAGACCAATCAAATTATGATATTATAAGTTGGGCACACATAAGAAATTATACACTGTAACCATTCCTTACAATGGTGATATCTACACATCCTCCCTGTACTAAAATCCAAAACCGTTTCAAAGAATCAACACTAACATTCTATTTTATCTTGCAAAATTAAAGATTTTCAAACAATCCCATCAATAGAAACTCTTAACTATTTTATCTTGCATAATTGAACAATTATTAGTAAATGATTGTTTTCCTAAAGCAACATACCTATTATGTATATTTGAAATGATTTATTGTTAAAGAAATAGTTCATTCGATGAAACATATATAAGACTCAATAAATCAAAATGGAAGACTAAACCGACTATTTTCAAATTAAAGTGCCATTAAAGCTACACTTCTTAAAAATTCATACTTTGGAACTAAAATAAAGTATTTATGAAAAACTTACCTTTTCTCAAATTTTGAAGACCCAACGACATTGTCCTGATAGAAGTTCAATCGATGCTACAATTTCCAGAATTCAATAATTAACCAAATGATAATGACAATACCACCATATAATTATTAAGATGAAAAGCCACACCTTGATGGCAACACATCTATCCCTCATCCGATTGACCAATAGGGGTTGGCCCCTTTATGGCTGATTAAGATACCCCAATTCCTAAACCGAACCCTAGCACCCATCAACTGAGGCTTTAGAAGAGAAATACGTTGGACATCTAATACGACAACACACAAAGGGGGAGATGAGTGGTGGCGATCTAACCTACAATTGAGAGTAGTGGTCGAGACACAACACCACTGCAAAGTAGCAATTTGCAGCACAAAAGAAGGAATTTAATAGGGTAAAAAACATATATCACCACAAAGGGCGTTGCAATGAAATCAATTCGACCATAGAGAAGACATTTTCAGAATCCAAGGCAGTGGAGAAGGATGTGCATAGTATGTATGGTTAATAGAGTGACAATCAAGACAATTAGGCAGGCGGTAGGCCGATTGGGTGGGTCGTCGTCTAAATCTTTCAAATCCCAAATTAGAAAGGAAAATAATTTTGGTTCCAAGACTTCCATACCTATATTGTGTTCTTCGACTTAGGTTCCAAGACTTCCATACTTGCATCGTATTGTTCAACTGTGAGAGGAAAACGGGACGGAATCAACTATGATCCACTTCCAAACTGGTGGATAGAATATCGGTAAGAAGAGATAGGAAAAATGTAGACACGCACAAAAATCAAATTAAAGTGATAAAAAATAAGCAAAGGCAAAAGATGTAGATACTTGGACGAAGGCGATGGAAGGCGTGATTAATTTGAGTTGGCCGGTCCATTTGTGGGTTGGTAAATGAAAGAGCGATGGATGATTAAAGTAACAATGAAGTATGATTAATTGAGGGTGAGTAAGCAAAAAGATGCAGAAAAAACAAAGGGAAAAAGCCACATATCATATTCTGTTAAAAAGAGGCAGCGGTGGGAACAGATGACAACACGTACCACCGAACATTGAAAACACTTACTGCCACCCACCACTATAGAATATAAAAATGGATAAATAATACAAAAAGACAGAAAAAAATAGCCAATCACAATAGAGTATTGTTCCCTAAGGGAGTCCTATATATATATATATATATATATATATATATATATATATATATATATATATATAATGATCATGGTTCCATCTCACTAATTTAAAGCATATGGCTAATCGTTATCTCTTTTAGAGAACTTTCTTCTCTAACTTTCTCTTTCTTCTCCAAAGGTTAGAATGTAACGCCTACAAATTCGGGCTAGTCAATTTAGAGATAATAATGGTTAAAAATGACTTTTTGATAGAAGATTATTTAATAATCTTCACTAACTTATAGTATATATCACAATGGTTCCGTACATATAAAGAAAGCTGAAATCCGAATTATAATGAAGAAGTTATGACATGTCGAAGTTTTACGGCAAAACCGACACGACACCAGGAATCGTAAAAAGTAAGTTTATGATAAAATACTTTTTATCTTTAGAGATCTAAATGAAATTCGTGGTATACATTAAACAGAGTGTGCATAAAAAGAACGTCCAAATCTGACTTCGTATAAGGAAGTTATGATTTTTCTAAGATTTAGCATAGCAGTGCACAGCCCAAAAAATCAAAGTTTAGATCGATTGGTTTTTTAGCCGACACAACCTAGATGAGAATTGAAGATCTCATTAATAAGAGCTCAACGATATACAGACAGTCGAAAACGGACGTTGGATGACAAATTTATGAATATTTAACATACTTTAACTGTCTAAGTCTGTTAAAATATAATTTTAAAAATAAAGTCAAAATTAGTTGATGGAGTCCTAAGGAAAGTTGTAGATCACGTCGCTAACTATGTGTGGATGTAAAGAACGCCAAATATTGAGCTCGTATGCGAAATTAACAGATTTTAGAAGATCATTAGTTTTTAGAGTAATGTGAGAGTGACACGTGGCACAATCTAGACCATTACTTTTTTCCCACGCCTTGCCACCAGATGGTGACACTTGGCACCTAACACGTCGTGTTGGGCTCAGTAACACGTAGTGTTGGACAACAACACGTAGTTTTTTGGCTAGTAAGACGTAGTTTTGGTCAGTTTCCTAGCCTATAAATAGAGACACAAATCTCTCATTTTTCTCACACCTTTCTCATTCTTTCTCTCTCAAATACTCCTCTTAACATATCCCATTCTCTAGTACCTCCTAGGTGTTAGAAGCGAGTCCCAGAGTGCGCTAGAGAGCCCCGAGAAGAAGAGCTTTCGATTCAAAAGTTTTGCCCCAGTAGAGCCCAAATCCTAGCTAAACCACCTAGTAAGTGAGTTATGTTTACCCTACTTTAAGTATAGCTTATGTTTAAATTCAATATCATTATTATGAACATATAAACAATATATGTATTATAAAATATAATATACAAAGTGCTATTATAATATCTTTTAACTATTCATGGTACGAGGAATCTGGTTTAAAGGGCCGCATAGGGTTGTTGGATTTTAGAAGTGCTATAATGCCAAAATGGTCATGCCCTCCAGTGTTTCATGTCTGGCACCTGTCTGTACATAGTGGTGGGAAAGTATTGTTTAACACTTATAAAACAAGATCGCTCGTGAATCTAGACTAATAATTAGTCGCAATAAGTATTATACTAAAATCTAGTGATAATGATACTAGGTTTTGTTGAAGGAAAATAAATTTGGTAGAAGCGAAGCGCTGCTCGAGTTTGGAATCATCACTTTAAAAAGTGAGTGTATATTTACTTTCATCTTACACAAAGATATGAAGTATTTAATATAAATTACGTGATATATGTGCATATTATCTATGTTCTTGATATCTATGTTAGATGAATAAAATATACATGTTTTATTCAATTTAAACTATATATGTATTTTATACCTATAATTATGATGGGTAGATTAAAGATGAGATGAGAGATGAAAGATGAAATGAATGATGAGAGGCGAAAGATGATATAGATGATGAGAGGTGAAAGATGATGACAAGCGATGACCCAAGCAATGGCCTAGTCATCTAGCAGAGTATAGATGACAAGCACGGACTATTGTAGACAGTCTAATGGAACACTAGCAGGCTCACAACATGTAGCCTGTAGGTATTATGAACGATGTGTTCACCAGATGTACTCTAAAAACCCATTGACATGTATTATGGATGGACTCCCTAAAATAATACCGTTAATAAAGGAGATAAACTCTAGCAGCTATGGACTTAGTGCCTCACAAATGAACGTTGGCAGCTATGGACTTAGTGTCTTACAAATAAACGTTGGCAGCTATGGATTTAGTACCTCAAAAAGTGAACATTGGCAGCTATGGGCTTGGTGCCTGTTAAATAAACCCGGGTGGTGATGGACTTCGTGCTTATTCCTTAGGACAATCCTTAAGAATAAACATTGAGGAATAGATGATTCTTAGAGAATATATTTAAGAATAAATAAGCTAATAGGTATGGGTAATTGGGTTAATTTTTTTATAATGAAACATAAGAATTATATTATTGTGGGATGAAAACCCTATGTACTCACCAGGTTTCCCAACCTAACCCACTTAGTTTATTTGTATCACATGTATCGAGACGAAGCTACATTACACAGAGATTAAAGGATATGTAAATCGTTAGTGTAAATAAGGTATGTTTATGCTTATGTTTATGTATTGACGATGACATCCCAAAGTTTTAATATAAACAAAATACATATCTTCGGAAATGCTTTGATAATATATTTATCATGTTTTTTGGGAACAAATTCCACAATATTATTCTTAAAAATGAATACTCTGATTTTCAAATAAGCATAATGTAGGTTGAAGGTTTCGGGCTTACTCAAAATATGGATCGAAGTTCCCATTCATTGGATATGTTGACCCACTGATGTGTCGTAGATCCATGGAAATCATTCATGGGCTATTAAGTTGAAGAAACATGCTTGAAGAAGGTCTTCGAAATGTTGTAGTTGAAGCTAGAATGTATAAGTTTTTATGCGTAAGTACTTAGGGTTTTGATTTTCGTTTTTATTTGCTTGAAGTTGTGAATATAGTATCATTTGGTGTTATGATGCTAGTTTGGTGGTTGTAAATGCATTTTGTTTCATTTTGTTGAAATAGAAATGTCTTTGGTGTAATGGAAATGTGTTTGTTGTTTGTGCAATGGTATTTTGTTTGCAAAAACATTATGGTTCATTTACACGTACTTTTATAAGCAAAAACATACAATATTGACCATTTAATTGACATTATATATACCACTAAAATGAATGGAAATTTTTGTTAGCATAATAGGTACATACATTAGTATGGTATGAAACCGCATCTAAAAGTTACATACAATCGTTTTGAACGCATCCATAGTGTTGATTATTTAAAAAGAACTACAACAAAAGATTTCCTAAAACTGTTTTAACAACATAAAGAAAACCCACCCTTAAACATAAAAAATAAAATAAAATAAAATAAAATATCATGTGCCACACACTTAGACCATTGGTCCTTTCCCTTTGTCCTTCTTCATGACCTTTCTTTTTTTTTTTTTTTTTTTATCTCTCACCTGGTCCACCTTGTCCCTTGCAACTTCTAGAGTTATGGCCCTAGTTTTTACACTTGCTACAAGTCACTATCACATACTTCCTTGACAATTTTTTTTACTTTGGTTGCTCTCTTCATCCACTACTGTAACATCCGTCACTTGAGGTAATAATCATTTAATATTTCTTTAATTAATTGTTGGGCTAAGAATTTAATAGATGGAATATTGAGTGGACCATTACTAAGTGGGTCGTGTAGTTGGGTTGCCCAGAAAACGTATGTTGGGCATAAGCTTGGCGTACACAGGGCGTAATGGAGCATTGGATTCGGGGGGCGCATGCACGTACACGCAGCGTACCAAGGAGTACGTGCAACGTACGTGAGCAGACTCCAAACCCTAATTTTTAGGGTTTAAGCCATATAAATACAACATTATGACTCAAACCCTAGCCTCCTTACTAGCCTCTCAACCTCAGAAACCATAGATAGCCTCTCACTCTTCATCCTTGTGTTATTTTGGCTTTGTGAAGTCCTTGGTGATGTTTAGAAGCTTGGAAGGAGAAAGAAGGAGTTAGAGATCAAGAACCTGAGTATATTGACCTTAAGGATCCGAGATTACACCACCTTTTGACAATCATTTGAGGTAAAAAGCCTCCATCTTGCCTCATGAATGCTTAGATCTTTTTTTTATGGAGTTTTGGACCTCTTTAGGTCCCAAGTGTGGATTTTTATGGTTTAACTTCGTTTCTAGGCTTAGGGTTTCCACCCTTAGTGGTAAATGTGTCCCAATATCAGTAAAGTTTCGATCTATGAGGTCCTTTTGTGATCTTGCATGAGATCTAGCTATTTCAATGGAAGTTAGTTGCTATATTCCAAGTTTGGCTCCATTTGGTGGGTTGCAAGACACTTTATGAGTTAAGACATGCTAAGGGACTCAGATCTATAATATGGGCTTAAGGTCTTAATGGAATAAGCACTTTTGAAGTTTATGGCTTAACAAGGTAGTACGTTGGGCGTACAAACTAGTACGTGCAATCTACAAGCCATGCAACCGTACACTTAGCGTACAGAGGAGTACACCTAGCGTACTCTCAGGTTTTGAGCTTTATGGTGTTTGGGCCTCGGTTTGGGCCAATCTTTGGACTTAGCAGTTATTAGGCCTTAATGGGCCTTAATGGGCCATCTAAAGTCAGATAAGGAGTTGGGATCAATTTATAAACTTGATCCATTAGTGGGCCTTTAGTGGGCCATTAGTGCTTGGAAAGATTAGATAGAATTGAGCCTAGGTTATGGTGCAAACTAGACCAGGGGGTAAAATGGTCATTTTACCCTAAGAATGATTATTAGATTTTGAGTAAGTGTTATTGTGATAATGATATTCGGGGAGTCGCGGGAGCAACCAATAGAGATTCCTTACCAAGAGATTCAGCAGCCAGCTTTGTAAAGTGAGTTTTCCTCCAGTAGGAACGGGTCGAAGGCACCAATGCTAGCCCGTTTATGTATGTTAGCATATGCCAGACTAAGGTCTGATGTTGGGATGTGCCCGATGTTGGATTATATTTTTCTAGACTTCGGTCCGACGTCGGGGCAAACCTGAGGAATGTTTGTATGCTTGGTGTGTTCGTGATTCTTGCATGTGTCTGTTTGTATGTTTCCGAACTTTGGTCCGATGCCGGGGAAAGCCCGAGGAATGTTTATATGCTTCCGGATTTCGGTACGATGCCGGGAGGGGCCCCGAGGAATGTTTGTATGTTTATGTTATGTGTTATGTTTATATGTATTTGTTGATATGCTTATATATACCAAGCTTTGCTTGATGTCGGGCGGGGCCCGATGCTGATTTCAGCCTGATGTCAGGCGGGCCCCGATGCCGAACTTCGGTTCGATGTCAGGCGGGGCCCGATGTAGTGGGCTAGGCCCAAGTTATGTGTTACGTGTTTTTGTGATTATGTGTATGGTATGTGGTATTTGGGGGGGAGGGGACTCACTAAGCTTCGTGTTTATAATTTTCATTTTTGGTTTTAGATACTTCCTCTAGTAAGGGGAAGAGCTTGGGATGACTGCATTGCACACACCACAATGTTTAGCCTGGGATGATTTACTCTAATGATTGGACATGTTATTTTGATACAGTGTTTCGATATGATGTTTTCAAAAAGAAAACCAATTTTATAAAAAGGATTTGGAAAAGAGAAAAAGGGTGTGGTGCATGCAATCAGTCGAGCTCAAGTAAGTACTCCTAAATTACCCATACAAGTTTATGTTATGATATGTTTATTAAAATTGCATGCTAGACTAGGGTTAAGGATCTAGGAGGATGCCTTATATTCATGTTATATGTGTATGAGCTTTAGGAATTACATGCTAGTACTGATTAGTCAGATATATGATGGCCTATTTAGGACACACGTGATTACAGTTACTCAATGATTGAATGTTGCATGCTTTGTGCTTTTAAGAGTTCTAGTTATCTTTTAATAACTAGTAAACAAATACGCTAAGTTACATATTGCGAGGACTAAATAATTATAGAAGGTTAGGTTTAGCCTTATTTCACAGCTCTTGTTTGAGTCTAACCGTTGTAGGGTAGGACCTCTCATTCGAAGAATTATCTAGTCTTAGTGATACGTAATGGTATTATCAAGCTAGTTATGGGGAGATAGCAGAGACTTCTTATGCAGCTAATGGTGGAGAGTGGGTTGGAGGTTACCCTAGGGCAAGCCTAGGATGAGATTAGAGCATGAAGCAACAGTAGTAGAAGGGACTTGGTAGAGTCAAGGCAGTTCTTGAGGAAAGTACGGATAGATGTGGAAGGTAGTATAAGCTCATACTACTAAAAGCAGAGGATCTGTAGTTGAATCAAAGAAGACTGAGATGAATCTAGGGAACTTGTAGTATGTGTGATCCCTCAAGATATGATGAGTATTCTGATGTTTGTTATGGTGTGTTTTTCAGTATGGTGACACTACGCACTAGACCAATCGGTAGTTCAGGCACCTGTAAGGGATTAGGCTCAGGCTCTGGAGTTGGGAAACTAGATGACCAAATGAGGGAGTTCATCTCATCTGAGATCATGCGCAATATTTTGTACCATACTCTTGTGATCTTCAGCACGGTCAAGGAGGGTATCCTGCAGATTCTTGACAAGAGTTTGAGTGCTTTCCGCACTGAGATGGCGGCCATGCTAAGGGAGCGTACGATGACCTTCAGGGAGTTCCGAGCTTGTGGAGCTCCAGACTATCATTTGGATCGGGACCCCATTGCTAGCAATAGATGGTTGGCTGATGTTTCCAACACCTTTTGTACGAGCCGATGTCCCGAAGAGGACAAGGTCCGACTTGTTTCTTGTCTTCTGAAGGACAGAGCACGTGACTGGTGGGAGGAGGTCGGACATGCCATTGGAGATGATGCAGCTTTAGATGTAATGGACTGGAGTGATTTTTCAGCCAGGTTCAGGGCTGAGTTTTCACCTATGATTGAGGTCCAACAGCTTGCTAGGGAGTTCCAAGATATCCAGCAGACGACTGAGACTACAACGACCCAATTTTCAAAAGAAAATTTTCATTTTTAAATAGTCAAAAACATTTTCCATAAACTATAGAAGCTCAATACATTTGTTTCCAAAATTCATAACAATAACAATATTATTCCAATCATCAGAGTGTCCCATAAAAACGCCTGAGAAAGTGTGTGTGTCGCATCATCAAACCTTGCCCTTGCCCTTAGGCTTAGATGTACCTGAAATAAATCCACAAAATGTAAGCTAATGCTTAGTGAGTTCCCCAGAGCATACCCACACAATCCACATAATCACATAATCACATTAACTATAAAGTTACATAAACCACATAAGCCATGCATACAAACATATAAGGAAGCCCTGGAAACCCTCCAGTGTCTTACTCCGGGTGCCATGGAAACCCCCACATGGTCTTAGCCCAATGCCTCGGGAATCCCCCTGAGGTCTTGATTAAGGATGTCTGGAAACCCTCCAGGGTCTTATACCCTAATGCCTCGGGAGACCCCGAGGTATATACCTAGGATGTTAGGGAAACCATCCTAGGTCTTACACATAAGTGCCTCGGGAACCACCCGAGGTCTTTAACTAGGATGTTGATATTGCCATATTTATACCTATTTTAGGCAATATTTATTGACATTTTTATTAATAAGTTGATAATATGTTTAGAATAATGATACTTATGACTTTAAAATGTTATTTGCAGTCAATTAGAAGTATTTTCGAAGAGAGGGACCAAAAGCGACAATATATAGAACATTGGAGACTTGAAACACAAGAGATGAGGAAATCCACGGAAATTACTAAAACCATGACGTGGCAGAGACAACCAAGACGTGGCAGAGACAACCAAGACGTGGCATGAGTATTCTAGACGATAAAGATCACGTGAAGAAGGATTCCTTGCCCGATACAGATAACTTGGAAATCACGTCGTGGCAGAGATAGCCACGACGTGGCGCAGGATTTTTGAGTTTATATATATATATATATATATATATATATATATATATATATATATATATATATATATATACACACACTCTTGGTCATTACGAAGGGAGACTTTTTGGCCAGAGAAAGAGGTTCCAGAAGGCGATTTTTAGCAGAAGAAAGGTCCTGGAAAAAGGGTTTCAACACCAAAAGAGTGAAGGTCCATAATTTAGTTTACTTATTTGTTACCTAAGAACATGTTTCATTATACTTTGATTTGTGTTAGTGTGTTAGTTGCTATTATGAGCAGCTGAATCTAGCTACTCTTGTTTAGCTAGATGAAGCTTCCAACTTATGAATAGCTTAATTTTATATGGATTCATTTAGTTGGTAAATTGCTTGTGTTTGATTTATAGTTACCTAGCATGCTTGTGTTTGTTTCTTTAGTTGCTTATTTCATGTTCTGTGTAGCTTAGTGACCATTAACTGTATGAGCTTGTTTACCTAATGATTTAGTGAACATTAAATTGTTAGAGCTGGGATTGACCAATCTTAGTGTAAGTCCCCAAAATTGCTTGTGTATCAATCAGATCCAATTGATGGTGCGGAATCCCAATCAATTGGATGATGTCAGATCAATATAGAAGAGAATGAGAAGAAGAAGATGATGAATCTAATGATGTATTCAATATGAATGATGCTCCTTACAATAGATTCTCTCACACACACACTTCTTAGCCTTCTCTCCTAATCGTACACTCACATGTACTCCTCACCCTATATATATGAGACATGGGCCACCAGCTGCACATCAGTGTACAGCCGTACACAGCCACAAATTTACATATTACATTATAGAAAAATATATTTTCCTAGAAAAGCAAAGTGTAAACCAATAATTATGACCCAACAATCTCCCCCTTGGTTTATAGCTTTCTTTTCTAAATGACCCAACAAGCTCCCCCTAAAAAATAGTTGGCTTTTCTTGTTAATCTTCATTGGGAACTTGGCTTCAGCATTAATCTTCAAATTCTTCACAACATCAGGATAAACATATGAATCTTCCATGAATGACTTCATCTTGAGCAGTTGGGCATTTCTTCAAGATTTGACTCTGAACACACATTGGGTGAGGAGGCTTGATAAAAGGACTCTTGAAAGATAGCACTTTCAGCTTGAGAATCTTCAGAGAGAACTATCAGAGAGAAATAATCTTCTAGATCACTTCAGCAGGTACAAAGATAGCAGCAGACTGATTGAGGAGGATTCAATGCAATCTGTCACATATTCTTTAATTTCAGCTTCACCTTGCTTTTGGGGTTGAAGGATGGAATGTCGAAAGAATAATCTTCATTTCTTGCTCCTTCGAATGCGAATTCTTCGATGCTCACATATGAAGCCTTGGCTTAGAAATCTTCAACACAAACTCCATGAGTCTTATCTATACCTGAAATCACTTTTTAAGACAAAAAAAAACTAAAAGAAAAATTAACACACAAAATAAAAATAAAAATAGAAACAAAAATATTTTTGGATTTTCTGATTTTTCTGAACAATAAATAACACTATTTTTGGATTTTTAATTTTCTAATTTTTGTTTGATTTTTGAATTATTTCTAATTCTCCCCCTAAAATTTATGCATAGAGGAAAACTATGAACAAATTTAAAAAAAAATAAAATGATATCTAACTTTAAGGATGATTTGGGACATACTATAAGTGACAAGACAATGTGATCCTAAGTTTCTAGATACTATATCTTAAGGACCATTCAGCTGACGACGAACAGGGATAGTGTTGTCCACCTAAATTGAGCAGCGAGATCTATAGACAATCTTTGAGTGTTCAATTTTAATTGTACTGGAACATGTTTACTGCTTCTTGATATGCCCCAGTAATCAAAGACGTCCAGAGTACTCCTTACATCGCGTGAGCAGACAATCATTAAGAGAGAAGATAGATTTAGATTATTATCACTTATAGTTTTTAGAGGGATTGAGAAGTAGAAGGTTGCATATGCTGTGTACCAGGTCGGATTGTTAGTCACGCAAAGGAGACAGCATATGACTAACAGATAAGAAGAATTTCATAGATATAATATGCAGAGAAATAGATTTGCATATGTTGCAGTCCAGGTCGGATCTCTTCCAATCACGTAGAGGAGGCAACATATGACTAACAGTTAGAAAGAAAGAAAATAATTTTCTACATACCTAATTCATCGGAATTTACCAGTCGCTCCATCAATACCGGAATTAAGGATAGAATCCGCACATCGAGGAAAAGTTAAACCACGGTTCCAAATACAGGTTCATTTAATGTGACGAGTAGATTCCCATATATATCTCCCTGCTCAACCTATCCAAGTGTCGTATTGTCAGGCTAAACGGATCTAACTAGGTCAAGATTTGTCAAGTCTATAGATTTCCTAAGTTTAACTCTTCCTAGTCATGTCCATTTAGAATCTTTCGTGCCTACCGACGCATCAAACCAGAGCATAGACCCTTCAACTTTGGGTACGTTACGCAGACTTAGATTGCCCGTTATCACTAGATGATATCACTTCCCAAAGCATCTCCCTCATGCACATTCCATAACCAACATAATTTTTTTTTGATTTTTTGATTTTCTAATGTTTTTTGGATTTTTTTAAAATTTTTTAATTTTTGTTTTGTTTTTATTTCTCCCTCTAAATTTGTGCATAGGAGAGAAACAAAAGTAAATGCGCAAATTTAAAGTATCCTAAAACAAAAATTTGTCTTTAAAGCGAATCAACTTAAGAAAAACTCAGGAGTATAGAGAAGAAAACTCAAACCGTAAGTCACCGATTGAATTTGCATCCAGAAGGTTTGAGAACAACACTCATAAACTCAGAACAGATCCGAAAATTCTTCATATCGTTAAGCACAAACCCCGTGAGTGATCACTTCCTTTCTTCCTTTCCCGCAAGGACACATACTCTCAAACAATGTTTTGAGTGTTTTACAGTTGAGAGATGCCTCCTATCATGTGCCTAGAGCAACCACTATCAACAAACCAAAGTCTGATGATATGCCTCCATAGCTGCTCCGACACAGAGCGGGATCAGTTGGTCTTTGGAACCCAGTCCATTTTGAAACTGGGTCGACCTTTATCATCCTTGCACGATACTCTCTCCCATGACATATCCTGTTTATCACAAACAGAAGATGTAAAAATATTAGAAACGTTAGAAGATTTGGGAGAGTGAGCCTTTGGAACCCATTTGTAGTTGGGTTTAACCCATTTCTTTTTCGATCTGATGGGCGGCTCAGTACTTGTTTTTGATCTAGATGTTGGCCATTGAGATGACTTTGATTTTAGCTTCACGGGAGCATCTCTTGGATTTGGCTTCTTGGCCGACATTCCCTTCTTGACCTTGGGATTTGATTTCTTGGCCTTGGGAGTTGAACTCTTTCCCTTTGTGGCATTCCAGTCTCCATTGTCTGAACATGACCTGGAGAGGTTTCTTTTGAAGTATCTCCCTCTTGGCGTGTTCTGCCACCCTTGTGCATAGTAGGGAACGTATGCGCGATTAGGACAATTTCTGGCAATGTGTCCAGGTGTTCCACAGTGAAAACATGTCTTTTTCTTCACTGTGGAGTTGTTTCTTCCTGCCCCTGGTGGCGTGTCCATGCCTTGTCTCTTGTTGTTCCCACATGCACACTTGCAACAAGAACTCTGTTGAGTTGGAATTGGTGGCCTGTATTTCTCAACGGCACGTTGATCAGAAGCAGTTGAGTTCGAAGCAACAGATTCAGAGTTAAAGGAGATGTTGGTTTGTTCAATTGTGTTCTCCTTGTTCTCATCCTCTGCTATTTTACCATATTGAAGATGTGCCTCCCTGTCAATTTCGTCCTGTGTCATAGGGATGGATGTGTAGTTATGATTGAAAGGTGGAGGAACACTATCATACCCTAGACCCTTGGTTTGATTATCTTTAAAACTCAATTGATTTTCTACTAAGGACTCGACTGTCTTACTTGATGCAGTATAACTTTTGAAACTAAGATCTGTTTTTCCACATTTTATTTTCAAAGCATCAACTTCTTCAGTTACAGCGTTTAATGTGATCGTAATTTTCACACTTGTTGCTGTACTCTTCTTGAAGTCTTTGGTTTTTGCTTCTAGTTGTGCTTTTAATGGTTTCTGACCTTTCCTTAGAGTATAGCCTTCATATTTAAGGTCCTCATTTTCCCTTTTTAGCAAATCAATTTGTTCGCGAAGAAATTTAATTGTGGCTTTACAAGATGGAGTACATGAAACTTCATTTACCGAAATTGATGCGGAACTCATTTTCTTTTCTTTTTTTTTAATTTTATTTATTTATTTAATTTTTTTTAATTGCCCTTTGACTTAAAAATAGAGAAAGTCAACTTTAAAAGTCAAATTTAAAAAGTCAAACTTGAAAAGTCAAACTTAAAAGTCAAACCGAAAAAAGCCAAATTTGAAAAATTAAAAGTCAAACAAGAAAGTCAAAATTTAAAGTCAAAGGTCAACTTTTAAAAGTCCAAGTCAAAATTTTAATGTAAAAAGTCAAAATTAAAAGTTAAAATTTAAAAACTAAAATTTTTGGTTGAATTTGGAATTTAAAATGAAAAGAAATTGAATTTTGGGGTTAAAAGAGTCAATTTTCGAAATTTGGAACCGAGAGAGCCACCATATGAATTAAATTTCGAAGGAGGGAACCAAAGCGTTTGCTAGCTGAGTTGGTAACGCGCTGTCGCAATGTCCTAGAGGTTGCAGGTTCGATTTCCGGCAGCCGTCAATCTGTTTCAAAATTTTTAATGCGAAGCTGCTGTGCGAGGTTGCTGTTTGCGAGGACTAGAGCTGCGAAGCGAGGACGAAGCCGCGAAGCCGAGACCGATTCTGCTGAGCCGTGAACCAGATGCGAGACCGAGGGGAAGAAGCTGGACCGTACACGAGACCGCACACGTCCGAGTCACACACACTGAGCCGCACACCGAGACCCTAGCCACACTCCGAACCGCACACTGCTGAGCCGCACACACCGAGCCGTATACTCTGAGCCGCACACACCGGGCCGCACACCTTCAACAGATTCGCGAAAAAACGACGTTTTTCACCCTTTTTTGCTCTAAAACTCGATTAAAAACTCGTTTTTATGAAAAATGCAAAGAAGTAACCCCCCTTATTTTTGCGAGATCTATCCAAAAATGCTATTCTCTTTTCAAAATATGATCAAATAAGCTCCAAATCTGAAAAAATTGATTGATACAACCAAGCTCTGATACCAATTGTAAGTCCCCAAAATTAAGGATCCGATTTAGTAATCAATGAAGTTAATTGCAATTAGATTTAGATTGAGAAGAAGAAGAAATTGAATCAAGCATGTACACATTTATATCATATAAATGTCAGGTACACCTTGGGAAAACACACACATACGTCACAGACTTCTAGCCAAAAAAATACAGACTGACACACCTCAGTTGCTATTTATAGTACTCCTCCTACCAGCACAAGAGTGTGCAGCCAAGCACATGTGTGGTAGCACATCGACATTAAAATACATTTTATTCGAGAATGTTATGAACATTTGCTTATTCGGCTAGAACAGGTTTGCTCTGATAATAATGTAGCAGATCTGTTCATCAAGCCTTTTAACAAAGCTCGATTCGATGTGCTGGTTAATTTTCTCAAAATGATTCGTTTTGAGGATTAATTTTTAAATAAATTTGTGCATTTCATTTCTTTTATGCACAAATTTAGGGGGAGAAATAAAAACAAAACAAAAATTAGAAAATTTAAAAAAAAAATCAAATTTTTTTTTTTAAAAATAATAATTATAATATGTTGGTTATGGAATGTGCTTGAGGGAGATGTTTTGGGAAGTGAGTGATAACGAGCAATTTGAGTCTGCGTAACGTACCCAAAGTTGAAGGGTCTATGCTCTGGATTGATGCATCGGTAGGCACAAAGAATTTAATAGACTTGACTAGGTGCAGATGAACTTAAGGAATCTAGAGACTTGATAAATCTTGACCTAGTTAGTTCCGTTTAGCCTGAAAATATGATGCTTGGATAGGTTGAGCAGGGAGATATATATAAGAATCTACTCGTCACATTAAATGAACCCGTATCTGGAACCGTGGTTTAACTTTTCCTCCATGTGCGAATTCTGTCCTTAATTCTGGTATTGATGGGGCGACTGGTAAATTCCGATGAATTAGGTCTGTAGAAAATTATTTTCTTTCTTTCTTACTGTTAGTCATATGTTGCCTCCTCTGCGTGATTGGAATATATCCGACCTGGACTGCAACATATGCAAATCTATTTCTCTGCATATTATATATATGAAATTCCTCTTATCTGTTAGCCATATGTTATCTCCTTTGCGTGACTAACAATCCAACCTGGTACACAACATATGCAACCTTCTACTTCTCAATCCCTCTAAAACTATAAGTGATAATAATCTAAATCTATCTTCTCTCTTAATGATTGTCTGCTCACCCGATGTAAGGAGTACTCTGGAAGTCTTTGATTACGGGGGCATATCTGGAAGCCGGAAACATGTTCCAGTATAATTAAAATTGAACACTCAAAGATTGTCTATAGATCTCGTTGCTCAATTTAGGTGGACAACAATATCCCTTGTCGTCGTCAGCTGAATGGTCCTTAAGATATAGTATCTAGGAACTTAGGATCACATTGTCTTGTCACTTATAGTATGTCCTAATTTTGTCACAATTTTTCGTGTTTAAGTGGACAACAATACCGACGATTGACCAGACAAAGACGTGAAGATAGAAGGTACCGACAAGCGGATAAAGGCTGTCTAAAAACTTTGATCCCAAATCATTCTTAAAGTTAGTTATCATTTTACTTTTGTTAAATTTGTTCATAGTTTTTCTCTATGCACAAATTTTAGCGGGAGAATAAAAAATAATTCAAAAATCAGAAAATTAAAATCCAAAAATAGTGTTATTTCTTGTTTAGAAAAAATTAGAAAATCCAAAATATTTTTGTTTCTAATTTTATTTTTATTTTGTGTGTTAATTTTTCTTTTAGTCTTGTTTTGTCTTGAAAAGAGATGTCAGGTATAGATAAAACTCATGAAGTTTGTGTTGAAGATTTCTGAGCCAATGCTTCATCTGTGAGCATCGAAGAATTCGCATTCGGAGGAGCAAGAAATGAAGATTATTCTTTCGACATTCCATCCTTCAACCCCAGAAGCATGGTGAAGCTGAAATTGAAGATTATGTGATGGATTGCATTGAAGCCTCCTCAATCAGTCTGCTGCTATCTTTGTACCTGCTGAAGTGATCCAAAAGATTTGTTCTCTCTGATGTTCTCTCTATAGATTCTCAAGCTGAAAGCGCTATCTTTCAAGAATCAGTACATCAAGCCTCCTCACCTGACGTGCGTTCAAAGCGAAATTCTTGAAGAAATGCCCAACCGCTCAAGATGAAGTCATTCATAGAAGATTCATATGTTCATCTTGATGTTGTGAAGAAATCTGAAGATTAATGCTGAAGCCAAGCTCCCAACGAAGATAAACAAGAAAAGCCAGCTACTTTTTAGGGGGAGTTTATTGGGCCAGTTAGAAAAGAAAGCTATAAACCAAGGGGGAGATTATTGGGTCAAAATATGGTTTATACTTTGCTTTTCTAGGAAAATATATTTTTATGTAATTTTGTATGTGTTTGCGGTTTGTGTGTATGGCCGTACATGTGTGTACGGCCGCACACAGGGTGTGCGGTTGTACACATGTGTATGACTATAGGTCCATATAAATAGAGGAGTGCATGTGGGAGTGTACAGTTAGGCAAGGAGAGAAGGCTAGTGTAGAGAGAGAAAGTTAGAGAGAAGAAGTGTGTGTGTGAGAGAATTTATTGTAAGGAGCATCACTCAATTTCATTAATACATCATAGATTCATCTTAATTCTTCTTCTCCTTCTCTTCTATATGATCTGACATCATCCAATTTATTGGGATTCCACACCATCAATTGGATCTGATTGATACACAAACAATTTTGGGGACTTACACTTAGTTAGTAATTAAAGTAAATAAACTTAGCTGTGCTAGAGAACGTAGATTATGACTATAATTGCGTTTACGTAATAAATATTACATAGCATATTCATATTCATAATTGGTTCTGTGTTTAATTGTGTGTGACCATACATAGATTTACATGAATTAATTAATTATTGGTAAAGTTAGACTTTAATTACTAATATAATTAAAACCAACTTGATAATCCATAGTTATTAGCTAGCCATAAGGACGAAGTGGATTCGAACTAGACAAGAGTGTTTTTACTTATTGATTGAATTTGAGTTAAGTTCGTTTGATCTTGTAAAATTAGATAAAACCATTTTTAAACTTGTTAATAATTAGGTTAATTTGATAGCAAGTAGATTAATTAGTAACACCGTTCCCTGTGATCGACACCCGACTTACCTAAGCTATACTGTAATTTGACTAGGTACATTGCCTATAAGTGCATAGTTAGTTTAAGTTTGTTAGGTTATAAATATTAAAATTAGTGGGTACTTTCGTGCACATCAGATGTCATGGAAACCCTCCAAGGTCTTATACCTAAGTGCCTTGGGAACCCCCCTCCACTCCCGAGGTCTTCCATATAAGTATCATAAATACAATTAGCATACCACATATCACATAATCAACTAGCACACATGTAGTAAATAATGGGTCGGCCTTGGTGCCTTTGACCCATTGGTATGGTGAGGAGACTCGCCTCTTGTGAATATTGACTGACAAGAAAAGATCAGATAAGTCCCACACACAGCTCCAACTCACTGCCTATAATCATCATGCGATTAACTTGTCACAATCTTGAAATACCATAAATACCCACAAAGTCAACCCTAGTCAACAGTCAAGGTCAACAATCCATGTTGACCTCAAGTCGTCAAGTGCATCAAGCAACTCGCCAAGTTACCTAAGTAGCTTGTCAACTCATCGAGTTACCTGAGTAAATCGTCGAGTTCCTTAATGTCCAGAAGACCAAAAACTCATGTAAACTGAAAAATCCAATCCTTCACTGAAATCACTCAGAATCTCGAAAATGGGTAAACCCTACCTGACTCGTCGAGTTGGTTAAGGGACTCGCGAGTCCCTTCAGTCCTTTTTGTGTTCAGAACTTTTTAAGCTACCCCAAAACTCCAAATTGCAGATCTAGCCTCCTAGGACATGGTTTTCATGTAAAGTTGCAAACTTTATGTGCATGCAAGCTCTTAAATGCCAAAACCAAGCTAAGGGAGGGTTTTAAGCCAAAGAGAAGGGCAAATGCTTGATAAATTCAATGACTTTATAACTCTAAGAACTTAGAGGAATCTAGATCTAAAGTTACAACATCAGGTCATGCCCAATACCCAAAATAATCTACAAATATACTAAAAATGGCCTTAAACCCAAGAAAAGGGGGATCTGATGCTAGAATGACCATGGTAACATCTTTTTACCTTCAAATGGAAGTCTAAACGATGTAGATGATGGATCTACAAGCTCCCTTCCATTCCAAGCCTCTCAACCTTCAAACTTCTTCAAAAAAAAATGCACCAAAACACTCTCTTAGCCTCTCAAGCATAAGGAAGCAGTAAAGAACGGCTTAGGGTTTCTTCTCTGGGTAATGATGTGGTAAGTGAGGCCACAAGAGGCGGATTAAGTCCTTTATATTGGGTGCAAACCCTAAAAATTAGGGTTTTCCTTTACAACGCCTACTCATCAAGTCGGGGCCTTCCTACTCGTCGAGTAGAGTCTAAATCTCGCATCCTCATAAATGACCTCTACTCGACGAGTTGGAGCTCACCAACTCGTTGAGTTCCAATACAACACCCTAAAACTTAATAAAATTAAATGTCGAGTTCCAACACAACACCCTGCAACTTAAGAAAATTAAATGATACCTGAGACAGGTGTTACAGAGACGATGAATGAGATCACTGCCATGTTCAGGGAGAGGAGATGAAAAAGGCTCGATACCATTAGATGCTACGGAGTGATTGTTGGATTAGTGTCTAAGTCCATAACTATTTTGGTATGTACTTGACCCGATAGTGCATGGTCCTTTTAGGTTGCCTTCACCAAAGCAACTTGATTGGAGAAATAAATAAAGAGAGAGAGGTTGTTATGATTTATTAATATGTTATAAGAATAATATATTAAAGGAGAAATCATATTTTCTTAATTAATATTGGTCAATAATTAATTAGGAATTAATTTTGTGATCAAGTGTAATTAATTAAACTAGAGGGGCTGAATTGTAATTATGTGATAGTTACAAAATATGGTAATGGTTATCCTAAATATGGGTTGAACAAATTCAAGGAGATAAGGATCCTTGAAATCGTCCAAAGGATAAAGGATAAGGGTTTTCAAGGCTTATCTTATGGTTGCTTTGTGGATAAGCAACTAGATATGGATAATGACTGAAACCCTATCTCTACACCTATATAAAGACCCTATGGCCTTAGAATTCGTGTACTTGTTCCCAAGGAGTCCTAAGGACGAATTCTAACCTCTCTCCTCTCTCTTTATACCTTCTCCATTTGCTCTTGGTGTTTGTAAGCCATTAGAGGAGTGACACTTGTGACTCTAAGCATTCCAAAGTCAAATCAAGGAGATTTGGGATTGTTATTGCTACATAACAATCAAGGTAACATTATAAACTCATTCTTATGTTAATATGATTACTTGCATGCTAGAATTAGGGTTTATAGTCTTGGATTCAAAGCATGTACAATAGAGAAACCTAGATCCAAGCATTAGGGTTTGTATGAGCACATAGGATGTCTTATGACCAAAACCCATTAGTGGTATCAAAGCCATTGGTTTGGTTTCAATTGTATGAACTTGATATATTAGGGTTTATTGCCAATAAACCCTAAGAGGCTAGGGTTTTTCGAGATTAGGGTTTGCAAACCCCAATTTGCAAGAGTTTGAATAAGATCTTCAAATCCTTTCCTTAAACCCTTAAATTTCGAAATCTAGGGTTTGTTATAATCCCTTGATTTTCGAAATTTGCCTCCTCCCCAAGATAAGGTCCTAATTTTTAGGGATGTGGATTATCCCATATCTTGTAATTATCCTCTAATTGTTATATATGGTAATTCAAGATCTTGCATTATCCATCCATATTTTCGAAATCTATATAGATATTTAAGGGATTAGGATAACTTAAATGTCAAAATGGTAATTATCCTCATTATTTAGATAATCCCTTATGATTTAATAATTAAATTAATAGTCTAATTCAAGATAATTATTAAATCAAGAGTTTTAATATTTAAAATTTTAATCTAAATGTCATAAATTCGGAATTTTAAGATAGATTAAAACTAAATTGTTTTGAAATGTTTCAAAACTTGCCCTCAAATTTTGGAATTTAAAAGTTGATTAAAAGTTTAATTAGGAATGTTAAATTCTAAAACCCTAGTAATGTTTTGAAAAGTTCAAATCACACCCTTATGGTTTTATTAATTGATTAAGGTGTATAATTAAAAGAGATTTAATAAATCCATAAAAGTTTTGGTTTGCAATTTAATTGAATTAAAGGTATAATTATTAAATTTGACCACATGGTATTTTAAAAGTATGAAATGCACCCTATATTATATATACAACATTAAAAGTCTAACATTATATATATATATATATATATATATATATATATATATATATATATATATATATATATATATATATGTATGAGTAAAAGTCAGTCTTACCGTTAGTAGGCCTCATTCACGAAGCTGGTCTATAAGGGGTGTTTAAGGAAATTGCCTATAAAATGGCGATTGAATGGGTATCCACTCTTACCCACCGCACTCTTGACTAGTGGAGGGTCGTTAGCCGAACGGGTAGGATAGGACGAAACCTTCCATTATAAGTATAATGAAATACAAAGTAACTAAATGTTTTTCTAATTCCCAATCTTAGTTACTTAGGCAAAAGTGAATTGATGCAATTCCATGAAATTACACTTTGTGCCCTTGCGAAGACGTTAGTGGAGCGTGTGTGGTTTACCGGCACACTAAATGGTTCTAAGAAAAGGTAGCAAAGGGTGACTCAATGTTTGTCATAGTTCGGTGGAGCGTGTGTGGTTTACCGGCACATCGAATAGGTGACTGTAACATGTGAGGTCACCATGTAATTTTGCATGGTTATTCACACCCGCTTTGTGATCCTCGGCATCCCAGTCACAAACAAGAGGGGCATATCGATATTTAAACATGCCATTGAAAGTTCAATGAATCTCAAAGGTTCTAGGAGTTTTCATAGATTTAAAACTTAAATTTCTTTTTCGTTTTTCGTGGTGGAAATTAGTGAATCATCATTCACTTACCTTCAAATATTCTGCAATTAGGGTTACGGCATCCCTCTCCCGAGTTGTAGAATATTGTGTTGGGTCCTAGCGTTAGTATTTCATTTGGGTGATTTACTAAGGACTCAATCTATCAACTAACTTGAATTCGTTTTTCTCCCGTTTTGTAGATGTCAAAGTTCGACAACTATGGTCTTCCCAAATCCCGTGGAACAAGCATTCCACATGAAGATGATATTCCACGATTCGATCGAGGAACAAGAAATCATGCTTCACTTCCTCCTCCTCCTCCAATTATTCTCCCTAACCCACAAATTCAAAGGCTTGAAAAGTTCAAGATCACTCAAGCCCTTTTGGCAAGTGAACATAAAGAAGGAAAGTCGGTGTGTGCACACGTCCTAGGGATGAAGTCACACATTGATAGGTTAAGAATGTTGGGATCCGTTGTTTGTGTGGAAATGGCTATTGATTGGGTTCTTCAGTCACTTCCTAACTCATATAGTGAGTTCGCAAGAGAGTACTATATGAAAAACCACGACGTAACCCTTATAGATCTCACCTATATGCTTATTGCTGCTGAATCAGCAATGGTTTGGTGCAATAGAAAAGCAAAGTTGATTGGTGAATCTGCCTTCAAGACCTCTATGGATATACACAATGGCAATGAAAGACATGCAATGATCGAAAAGTTTGATCACAAGAGAAAGGCGATGTCTGAAGTAGTTCCATGTGTTGTTCCAAAAGAGTCAATTTGCTTTTATTGCCAAGAGAAGGGGCATTGGAGACGAAGTTACCCTATTTACCTAAGAGATCTAAGAGATAGGAGAGTCAAAAGTATGACCACGCTTCAGGTAATATCCACTATCTAACTCCGTTAAGTTCCTATTCATTGATTCTTAATACATGATGTGATAAGATTGCATTTGAAAGTTTTGAAGGATCGGTGAAGAGAAAGGAAGCTTGATAAGAGAGCAAGATGAATCTAATCACAAGAGATGGATCTTGATCGCATGGACTTGAAGATTGGATTTTGAGCTTAGATAGTTATGATAGAGTTGTTAGAAATTTTCCTTTTACATAGTTTTTCAAATAGATTTTGCATTGTAAGGACAAATGTTTTTCCGCTGCTTTTATAAATAAAATAAATTTTGTTTGACTTATTTATTTATTTGTTTACTTCCTTGCAATGAAATCGTTATGAAAATTGATGTTTTCATATTTCTACAACGAATGAATATGATTCTTAGTTATGTTATTTATGGGAAAGTCGAGAATTTACCAAATAGGGAGAGTTTCTCATCGCCCAAAGTTTCAATTGGACTGAAATTTGGAATCATGCAACTTGGTTGCATGATGAATGAGAAATTTCATATTTGGAAATTAGACAAATTCATTGACAAAGTGTCAAGTGAAGGATTAGGAGATCGAGTACACAAAGTTGTGTGTTGATCAAGTTCACCATAAGAGTAACAAAGATATTCACCATGATTTACTAAAGGCTTAGTAAATATGATTACACTTACAAGATTAAGTGTGATTCTGAATTGATTAAAGGTTTTAGATCAATAGTAGAACAAATAAGAAGAATCAAGTAGGCAGAAAGATAAGAGTTTCTCCACTCTAAGAAGAAAGGAGAGTAGCTTTTATGCTTTATGATAAGTCTTAATGATTAAGAACCATATCTCAATTGATCCTCTAAGCGAGTCGTAGTATAATTGTATGTTTAAGAAGAGGAATCAAGGATTGAAGAAATGGTTAGATCAAGAAGTCTATGATACTTCGTTCCAATAACAAGTCTTAAAGTTAAGATTGTGACAATGAGTGAAAAGTATTAAAGGTTTACAACATTCATCAAATGTGGAAAGTTGTGATGTCTTGGATAAGACAAAGGCCAACTAGGACCAATTTATGAAGTGTTTTGATACAAGCTACACTAACTCTTGAAAATTTGTTTGTCAAGAAATGTTTATTGACAAAAAGAATCTTATATGTCAAGGAGTAAGTGGGAGTTTTAATGGTCTTGAAAGGTTTCAAGAAAATAAACCTTATCAATCATCACTAGCACACGAGTTAAGGTTTACAACCTATCGTAATGACATTCTGTGCCAATCCAATCGAGTTAATTGTGCATGAGAGTTCTATGAGTTCTCATTTTGAACGCATAAAAGGCAAGGCACCTGAATCAATGAAAGGTACATTGATAGGAAAATGTGAGTTGCTTAACTACTTGGAAGACGTGGTGGGCAACTGTACTACCATAAGGCAAGAAATCAAGATTAAGAAAGATCGGTCCATATGAGTTTGAATTTGTCATAATTTTTTTTTAAATTCACATGGATAGGAACATTTACACCATTAAAATCTAAGTGTCATAAGATTTCCTCCTTCATGAAAATGATTGTGAGAAAATGCTTTCACTAAGAAAGATTTTAAGAAGATAGTGATTGTAAAGTTGCATTCTCAAATTCAATTATGGTTACGGTATCCCTTTCCATGATTTGAATTGTGAGGTTTGGCAATTAGTCTTAATAGTTTAGACACAAATATGAACTATCTAAAGCAAAGGTGTATAAGCTTAAGAGGCCTTGATAAAAGATTATCAAAGCATTAAGTATTAGAAACATGGACTTAAGAAATTCAATAGGTATTGTTTTCTGAAAGTTAAGATGTTTGTGAATACATGTCGAAGCTAGTGGGAGCATAAGTGTTATGTTTTATAGTAATCATCATGATAGTGGGAGCATAAAAGTTATGATTGTATTATTATTATGGAAAGTATTGCAAGTTGGCAATATTAATTATAGAAAAACAAGAGTTATAACTTGTAAAGTCGTAAGGGTTGTAAAGTTGTTTTGCTATAATTAAGGGATGTTGAGATATAAACTCTCTTTGATCGATTAGATCTTTGTAACAGGTATATAAAGAATGTAAAGCAATGAAACAATACTCAAGAATGGATTTGAATGTGTTGAATGATTAGAACGTTCAATCCTCAGCAGAGCTCGATAAAGAACTTCCACTGTAGAGGATTCTAGGGTTATAAAAAGATATCTTCTTAAATTACACGTAAAAACCCCGATCTATCAGTTACTAAAAAGATGCATGCAAACATCTATTAATACACAAACCCTAGAAAATAAGATACGGATGGACAGGCCCATACCGTATAAAAGATGGGCTAGGAAGCGAGCCCAAGACGCAATACCAAGTACCCAACAATCTCCCCTTTTGCGTCAATTGGGGCGAGACCTCACTCCAGCTTGCTTACCCCCGCAGCACTGGATTTCTTGACGGTCTTGAACAGGCAGGGGATGATAGCAAGAAGTGTTTGTCGGAAGTGAATGTACCAGTTTATCATATCATTGAAGTACTTTTTATCACTATCTGAGTTCTGCTTGCAACGATTGATTATACCCAGAACATGCTCCAGACAGGTAGTAGTGTAGAGATGTTTGTCAACCAAAGCAAACAGGCATTTCTGACCTTCTGCTCTGGTGAATATGATTGAGTTCTGTTTCGGATCAATCTTTCCCATCTTCATTCGGTTTATATCGCTTGCAGAACCGACTGGAGTGATGATGGGCTTCTTCCTCAGAACATTAGCAACCTCTTGATCAAGCTTAGCCACCTCCAAAATATAGCAAACTAACATTCTCTTGAAATGGTCTATGATCGGACCATATTCAGCTTCATTGACAAGATGAATGTTGTGCAAGACAATCCAATCGTGAGGGTTGAGGTTGGGAAGATCAGCCAGAGAGATGTAATGCTCAGATTTTTCAGATCCCCTCAATACCTTGAATCTAACATTAACGAAATTACCTTCACGAACATGCTTGAGTACCCGAACGTTGGTTATCTTCTGTGCGCTCCATGTCTGGTACTGAGGTTGAGTAGTCCTCAGGTAATAGTCTATAAGCTCCCTATCCACCTTCGGGTGAGGATGGGGAACTTCAGCTATATGAGCGAACACATGGAAGATGAAGGCCTTTCGGGTCAGGGGCATGTCGAACTGGGAATCGACCGAATTGACACGGTCTAAGGAGATGACCGGTTCTAGCCACAGAGTGTAAGGGGACTCAATGGCTTCTTTGATAAGCACTTCGAGAGTCCAAGGAGGAAACAAAGTTTTCCTGCTTTCAAGGAGATCATGAGCCTCCTTTATCTTCCTCTCCATGGCCTCGACTTCCCTGACGATGCGAACATTTTCATCCAGCTCTCTCTCTCTCTGGTCTACTTCCTGACTAAGCTGACAATCGGTTCTTGATCATCACTTTCATCACTGTTGTCAGCAATTTGTTTGGCTTTGGTTTGAGCACTCAAACCTGATGAAGGACCAGATGTTGGTTTGGGTGCTTTCGGAGGGACAAGTGATGAAAATGGAATAGTTTGAGCTTTGGAACTTGGAGGGGGTTTCTGTTGAGCTGTGGACTTCTTTTCTCCCCCTTGTTTCGGATGGTCCTCCTGCTCAGGAATGCCTTCAATACGGCTAAGCAGGGCAAGAGTAGGAGCGAGCTTCTCTGCAAGACCACGCCTCACCGAATAGTTGAGAATCGGATCATGGGCTTCAATGATGTTAGACAGAGCTCCATGGACATCTGAAACACAACTCTTGACCACATCTTTCTCAGACCGAAGAGAATCGATCTCCTTCTCGGCTTGGGAGAGCTGATGAGTTGCCAAGGTAAGCTCGGAAGACTTTCGGGCAAGCTCTTCCTTGGTGGTAGAATCGGCGGCAAGAGTGGATTGGAAGGAAAGAAGAAGATCCACAACCGAAGACTAAAATGATTGATTGTCTTCTTTGAGTTTTTGGTGAAAGCTGGCAAATTGGTCTTTTTCAGTTTCGAAGGAATGGACCAGCTTCTCCACAACGGTGCGGATCTTCTTAGTATTTGTCTCTGATGCCGCCTGTAAAGACTCCAGCCAGATCTGGGCGTCTTGAAATAGTTTTTCGACTTTTTTGGTCGCAAAAGCACTAGCCTTCGTGGATTTATCAATGGCAGCAGCAGCTGAGCTGACAGAGGCTTCATCTGCTTTGGAGAGTGACTCCACCATACCCTGAATGGCAGCCTCCGAAAAGTGAGATGTTAAGGAAGAGGAAGAAGCCACAAGATTGTCAATCTTCTCGTGGAGTTCCTTGATGTGCTTTTTAGTGACCGGAGAATCATCATCATCAACACTCTGAAGTTGATAGGGGCTGTAGTAGATGGAGTCAAAAACAGTATCCTCCCCTCCCAAAAAGGTTTCGGTTTCAGCAGATGGAGTGGGAGATAAGGGTGCGGTTGGTGGTTCGGTAGTGATAGTGGGTTCGGGAGCAGAAGTAGGTTCGGGTTGTGAAGTAGAAACCCCCGTATCAGATACGTTGGTTGGAACCTCACGGGTGGTAGTTGTGGTGGCTTCCGTGAAAAGTGGTGGGGGAAGGGTGGTTGTTGTGGTTGGAAGAGAAGTAGAGGAAGTTATGGGGGGAATAGAAATAGGGTTAGATATAGAGGGAATGGAAATGGAGGAGGTTATGATGGGAATGGAAGAGGTGGGTATAGGAGAAGGGGAAGGAGGTTTTGATGAAACATGTACCTCATAACCAGGCGAGTGAGGCGGAGTTTCGCCTCTAGCTGACTCATCTGAGTCAGAATGGTTCTCTTCCGAATCGCTGGAGGAAGAAGAGAGAATAAGTTTTCTCTTGGGCTGTACTGTTGGAATAGTGTCTAAGCCCGTAACTATATTTGATATGTACTTGACCCGGTTGTGCATGGTCCTTCTGGGTTGCCTTCTCCAAAGCAACTTGACAAGGTAATTTAAGGGGAAAGAGAGAGTATTATGATTTATTAATATATTATAAGAGTAATATATTAATGGAGAAATCATATTTATTTAATTAGTATTGGTCATGAATTAATTAAGAATTAATTTAATGGTCAAAAGAGATTAATTGAGTAAAGGGGTATAAACTATCAAATGTATGATAGTTGAGTTTTTGGTTAAGGAAACCTAATGGGCCTAAGGGGGAACGAAATTATGATGGGTAACCATCATAATTTTGTCCAAGGGCCTTATTCCAGAAGGTTCCATGGGCTGCTTGGTGGCTAAGCTGTCCATTAGGGTTTAGATTGAAACCCTAGTAACCTGTAAGTATAAATATGACCCCTAGGGCTTTGAATTCGGCTACCACTTGATTCTAAGAGTACCCTAGGCCGATTTCTAGCCTCTCTCTCCCTCTCTTATATTGCCTTCTTGCTTGTGGGGTTTGTGAACCATTAGAGGAGTTGCATTTGTGACTCTAGGCTCAAAAAAAGAAGAAAGAGAAGATCTAAGCCAACTCTTGAAGAGGTAAACATCTAGATCTGATTCTATATGTTAATTTTGTTGTCAATATGCTAGATTAGGGTTTGTAAGTCTTGGAATCAAAGCATGTTCAATAGTGAAACCTAGATCCAAGCATTTGGGTTTGTATGAGCACATAGGAATGTTTCTTATGCATAAAACCCATCAGTGGTATTAGAGCCTTGAATGGTTTCAGTTGAATGTGATGCTTAACTGCTTTATTTGCTGAAAAACGATTTTTTGGTCCCTGCCCGACTCAACTCGGCGAGTCAGTATCTGGACTCGACGAGTCCAGGTCTGACTCGGCGAGTCAGTTCATCAGAATTAGGGATTTTCGGGTTTTGGCTGTTGTTTTGACTTGGACTTGATGCTTAATTTGTTTTATGAAGTTAAAATCCGAATTTTATCTTAATTAAGTGTTTATCCTTGCCAAAATAATAGATAATTTCAAATCTTTTAATATTAGTTGTTTATGTGATAAATATGGATTATTTAAAATTATTTGGTAATTATCTAATGACTAAAATTAAGATTAGGTCAAATATAGATAATTATGAAATTAATTGATTAATTTGAATTATCTGTTATTTGATCCCTTATGTTTTGAAAAGTTCAATACTTTCCCTCAAGTTTTGAAATTTGAATTTATGATTAAAAGTTTAATTTTGAGTAATTTAAATTTCAAACCCTTAGAATTTTACAAGTTTAAAATTCAACCCTGTACTATTATATATTATTACAAGTTTAGTTAATATATATATATATATATATATATATATGTATAACTTAAAATGCTAGTCTTACCATTAGTAGGCCTCATTCACGAAGCCGGTCTATAAGGTGGGTATAAGGTTGCTGCCTATAAAATGGCGCTTAATGGGTGTACACTCACACCTACCGCTTGCTTGACTGGTGGAGGGTCGTTAGCCGAACAGGTAGGATAGGGCAACCTTCTCCTCATTAAAAGTATAATGTTAATTATAAAGTAACTACATGTTTACAAATTCCTATTCCTAGTTACTTTAGGGTAAAATGTGAAAATGATGCTAATCCATGGAATTACACTTTGTACCCTTGTCAAACGTTGATGGAGCGCGTGTGGTTAACCGGCACATCAATTTGGGGATGACATTAGTAGCGAAGGGTGACTCAATGTTTGTCATATATCAATGGAGCGTGTGTGGTTTACCGGCACATTGATTGGGTTATAAAGACATTGAGTGCACCGCGTTAATTCGCATGGTTATTCACAAATTTGTTTGCGATCCTCGGCATCCCAGTCGCAAATTTGAAATGCATATCGAGATTTAAACATGCCATTGAAAAGTTCAATGAATCTCAAAGATCTAGGAGTTTTCAATACATTTAAAACCTAAATTGCTTTTTCGTTTTTCATGGTGAGAATTAGTGAATCGTCATTCACCTACCTTCAAATTATTTACTTTTAGAGTACGACATCCCTTTCTAAGTTGTAAATAATGTTGTTGGATCCTAGCCCTAATTTCTCATTTGGGTGTTTAATTAGGGATTCATTTCTAATCAAAATTTGTTCCTTTCTTTTTCAGATGTCTGCAAACAACAACAACAACGCTTCTGGGTCATTCTCGATGATGAACTTATGTCAGAAAGTGACATTTGATGGTTCAAACTTCAACGAGTGGATGAGGTATATTCGCATGATCACACGCTACGAGGACAAGGAATATGTCCTCGATGAAAAGCTTGAGAAGATCATCCCAGATGTTGCTACTCCCAAGGAATTGGCTGCCTTTGAGGCCCACGAGCGTGATGCCACGAAAGTACACTGCATCATGCTGGCCACCATGAACCTCGAACTCCAAAAGTCCTATGAGGACATGTATCCATATGAAATGCATTAGGATTTGCTGGACAGGTATCACCAGAGTGCGAGGCAAGAGCGCTATGAGATCATTACTAACATGATCACCGCTAAGATGCGGAGTGGAGAATCCCTAACCTCTCATTTGCAGAAAATGCAGAGGTATGTTGATCGTCTTCTCAAACTTAATGTTAAGTTTGACGAGGATTTGGCTATCGAAATAATCCTCCACTCCTTGCCCTCCTGCTACAATCAGTTTAGGATGACCTACCATATGAACAAAGAGGAGGTCTCCTTGAGCAAGCTTCAAGGACTCTTGAGGACTGCTGAGAGCAACCTCAAAGACAAATCCGTTGCACCATCCCCTACTGTAGCCGCTCCTGTGATGGCGATAGGTCAAGGAAAGGGTAAAAAGAGGAAGGCTCCATGTAAGAGCCACCATAAGGGGAAACCCCGTGATGGTTCGTCCTCAAGTGGGACCAAAGCTGGCCCTGCTAAACCCTCTTCCGATCCAAAAGAAGCAAAGTGCTTCTATTGCCACCAAAAGGGCCACTGGAAGCGAAGCTGCCCACAATATCTGCAGGACATAAGAGATGGGAAGATCAAGCCCACATTTGCAGGTATGTATTCTATTAAATCTAATAACTCATCATTTGCTACTTCATGGGTTCTTGATACAGGGTGTGGTTACCACATTTGTTCTGATATGCAGGGCCTAAAAAGAAGTAGGGAGATGGAACATGGGAATATGAACCTGATTATGGGAAACAGAAGATCGTCACCTGTGACCAAAGTCGGTGTTTATTCTTTAGTGTTGAGTAATGGGTTAGGAATAGATTTAGAAAATTGCTGTTATTCGCCAGATATGGCAAGAAACATTATTTCTTTTCACAGGTTGTTTAGACAAGGTTTCAGATATTCTTTTGATAATAGTAATGGTTCTATTAACGTTTATTTGAATGGTGTCTTTTATTTCAATGCATTACCTTGTAATGGGATTTATGAATCTGTGATGATTGTTGATAATTTTGGAAACAATGTTTTGCATATTGATTCGTCTACTAGTCTAGACAAAGCATGCTTGTGGCATTGTCGCCTTGGCCATGTCAACAAGAAACGCATAGCCCGACTCCAAAAGGATGGAGTGTTGGTGTAACAGCCCGAAATTTCAGGTATTGTTATAATCATGTTTTTGGGGTGTTTTAAGAGGGGACTCGGCGAGTTGGAGCCAGACTCGCCGAGTAGGACCGCAGACTTGGTCGCGGGTTCGCGACTGGACTCGACGAGTCCAGATATGGACTCGGCGAGTCTGCGCTGTTCAGTGAAAACCCTAGCCGTTCAGTTTTGGGACGTATAAAAGGGACGTATAGGCCGTCATTGTTTGTTTTAGCTTTCTGAGAAGAACCCTAATCTGATTGTGTGCATCTGGAGCAAGGTTGAAGACCATTGTTGAGTTGGAAGAGTTGTTGTGCAAGGAAGAGAAGGCTTGGTGAAGGGAACAACAAGAGAAGTCACGTTCTGAGGGTTGGGGACACAAAGAGAACACGTTATTCAGGTAATAAATCGAATTACATTCTTCCATGTTGATGTGTATATGGATTTAGGGTTTATGGAACCCTTTTGTAGCTAGATTGGATGTTACCCTTGTTCCCCAAGCGATTGTAGCCCTGTATTAGGACCTTTAGAGGTCCAGAATGTCCCATGCTTGTATATTTCGGGAATCAATAGAGGTTTTGGATTAGAATCCTTATGCCTTAAGTTAAAATGTAAATTATAAGTCTTGGGGTGTAGCATGAGCATCTAAATGAAGGCCTTACGTGATGGACCAGCTTAGGAGGACCAGACCTATGAATGGTCGGGACAATACTGATCTCAGGAAGCAGTTTGATCGACTGCATGGCATGGACTCGCCGAGTCCAATGAACAGACTCGGCAAGTAGCTTGGAGATTAACTGGGACTCGTCGAGATGTTCTTCAGACTCGACGAGTGGAGTCGGGGTGGCCCCGCGATTCTTCCACGAGGAACTCGTCGAGGCAAGAGGGATACTCGACGAGTAGAAAGGGAACATCAGGAATTGGTGAGGACGTCTAGACTCGCCGAGTCACCATAGTACTCGCCGAGTCCGGTCAAGTTGACCGTTGACCGTTGACCAGAGTTGACCTATACGTGAATTCTTAGGGTCAGTTGTCTTGAAAGATAAAAGTGTTAATAAGGGATATATGATATTCAGGGAGTCTGTAGCTCGGCGGATCGAGTACGAGTGATTTCAGGAGTTGCTAGCTTTCATTATCCACGAGGTGAGTCTTCTCACTATACTGTACCCGGAAGGGTTTGACTGTGTGACCGGAAGGTCGGATATGATATGTGATATTTGTGATATGTGTGCTATATGCGGTAAGTTAATTGTATTATGTGCTGTGTATGTTTATGGGCCGGAAGGCAATTTGTTATGGGCCGGAAGGCAATGTGTTATGGGCCGGAAGGCGAATATGTTATGGGCCGGAAGGCGATTATATTACGGGCCGGAAGGCGTTGCGTTGTGGACCGGAAGGTCAGGGCCTGGAAAGGCGTATATGTGTAAGTAGTATACTGGGGAACTCACTAAGCATTTATGCTTACAGTTGTTATGTATATGTTTCAGGTACTAGCGAGGACCGTGGGAAGGCGCCGGCGTGATACGTACACACTGTTCGATATTTTGAGATCTTGGGGATTTTATGATTGTATTTTGACATAAAACTTGGAATAATTATATTTAATTGAATAAAGTCACTTTATTTGAAATGAAAATTTTGTTTGAAAATTTGCGTTGTTACAATTGGTATTAGAGCCTTGGTTTGAGGGATTCGGGTGTACCTTCGGGTGTAACTGAACTCAAACCGAGGATTCGAGGAAAATTTTTAAAAATAAAGGCATAAACTTTTATAAATGATAATGTGGTAAACAAGAAAGAAGCAGTGTGTACGATCAGCCAGCGCCCGAACGGTAAAGATCCCCAGAATACCTTACAATGTTATGTTATGCAATGAATTATAAATTGTTATGCATGCTAGAAGACTAGGTATTCATGATAGGACTAGAGTGGCCTGATTTGTGATGCCTTAGTCTAGGGAGTTTGCCGATATGAGGTATTTGATAGCGTGCAGGTAGATAGTGCATATCAAAAGTAGAGTACTCACTATTCGGGGTTTGGGGAGGAAGATTTGGGACGAATGCTGATACGGTGTGGTCGGTAGTATTCGGCCCGTACTACCGAAGACACCGGGTCGGCGGGAGACCCAAGTAAGAATCCCTGGATATCGGAGACTGAGTAGGGTTGCGTTATCGAGTACAATTGTACTTGATGGAGTCTTTGATAATTTTATGCTGTATTTCAGAGACATCATGGTTACGACACGCCACGGGGCGAGTTCGAGCAGTGTGAGCGACGAGGATATTCGTCAGATGATTCAGGAGGAGGTAGCCGCAGCGATCCGGGCTGAGATCCCGGAGATGTTTGGGTCTATTAAGACCACCCTGATGGAGACGTTCGAAGAGCGGTACACCGCACTGACTGAAGCTGCAGCCGCTGCCGCTACCGCAGCCGTGGCCGCTGCCAGGCCACAAGGGGGCGACTCGTTGCTATTCCGGGAATTCAGCAACACGAAACCCCCTGAGTTCGATGGGACGCAGGATCCGATTGTTGCGATGAGGTGGATCGCCGATATTGAAGGATGCTTCTATACTTGCTCATGCCCGGAGCACCTGAGGGTACGGTTCGCTTTGAACCAGCTCCGTCTGGGAGCGAAGGATTGGTGGAAGTTCGTGACGGCGAACTTCACTTTGGCGGAGGTTACAGCAGTGACATGGGAGAGGTTTACTGCCATGTTCAGGGACGAGTACGTTCCCCCAGTGGAGAGGGAACGATTGATTCAGGAGTTCTTGACCCTTAAGCAGGGTACTGATTCGGTTGCGGTGGTCACGCGGAAGTTTCATGAGAGGGCGATGTTCTGCCCCGAGCTGGTGTCTACAGAGCAGTCGCGGATGAGCTGGTACTTGGGTGTTTTGAGGAGGGATATCCGGGAGTTTGTGTCGAACTCCACCTATCGTACTTTTACTGAGCTTCAGGCGAACGCCAGGAAGCGCGAGATCGAGTTGGAGACCCAGGCCAGGGAGGAGGCCGAGTCTCGGCAGGTGGACCGGCGGCCGGCTCAGTCTCAGCCGGCAGCCAAGCGGACCAAGTCTGCCGATTTGAGGACGGGAGGTCCGAAGGGCCGTATTTGCGGAAAGTGCGGCAAGGGGCACGATGGGGCATGTCGAGCTGGTGGTTGCTACAAGTGTGGCAAGGATGGACACATTGCCAGGGATTGTCCTAAGGGGTTTATGGTTTGTTTTCATTGCAACCAGACAAGCCATCGGAAGGCCGAGTGCCCTCAGCTTCGTCAGGGATCTACACCTACTGCCAGGACTACTGAGACTCGACCGGTGAAGGTCGAGGCCCCGAGGGCTCACGGGAGAGCCTTTCAGCTAACTGCGGAGGAGGTCCGCGCTGCGCCCGGTGTTCTGGCAGGTATGCTGTAATTCACGTATTTATTTAAAGTTGAAATGTTATGCTTATGTTAATATATGTGTAGGTACTTTTCTTGTGAACTCTATGCCTGCTCTAGTGTTATTTGACTCGGGTGCGAGTAGGTCTTTTGTATCTTTAGCTTTTAGTCAGCATATCAACATTAGTCGTGAGTCGCTAAGTCGGCCCCTGAGCGTTTCTATAGCGGCCGAGAGGGTGGTTTGTGCCACGGAGGTTCTTCGGGGATGCGTGCTAGAGATTTTCGGGGTTGAGTTTCCAATTGACGTGATTCCTATTGCGATGGGTGATGTCTGTGTCATCGTGGGCATGGACTGGTTGAGCCGATTCAGCGCTGTCATCGACTGTGAGCGTCAGCTGGTGACTATACGAGACCCTAGTGGGGGAGTTCTTACGGTGTACGGCGAGGGTACTCGTTCGGGATCAGCTTTTTGTTCGGCCGCTAGGGCGAGGCAATGTCTACAGCAGGGATGTAAGAGTTTTGTGGCGTATGTGATGGATACGCGGGAGGCTTCCGAGAGACCGAGGTCAGTGGAGGGGGTCCCAGTGGTGCGTGAGTTTCCAGATGTTTTTCCCGAGGAGCTGCCGGGAGTACCTCCTGCGAGGCAAGTGGAGTTTGGTATCGATCTGATTCCGGGGGCCGCGCCTATTGTGAAGGTGCCTTATCGTCTCGCACCTCCAGAGATGCAAGAGTTGTCCTCGCAACTCCAGGAGTTGCTGGGGAAGGGATTTATTCGGCCGAGCAGCTCGCCGTGGGGAGCACCTATTTTGTTCGTCAAGAAGAAGGATGGTTCACACCGGATGTGCATTGATTACCGGGAGTTGAACAAAGTGACGGTCAAGAACCATTACCCGTTACCGAGGATCGATGACTTATTCAATCAGTTGCAAGGGGCATCTTGGTTTTCCAAGATCGACCTGAGGTCAGGGTACCATCAGGTAAGAGTGCGGGATGAGGACGTCCAGAAGACAACATTTAGGACGCGATATGGGCATTATGAGTTTGTAGTGATGCCTTTCGGGCTCACCAATGCCCCGGCTGTGTTCATGGACCTCATGAACAGGGTATGCAGGCCGATGTTGGATCGGTCAGTGATTGTATTTATCGAAGACATCCTAGTGTATTCGCGATCTAGAGAGCAGCATGAGGAACATTTGCGGGAGGTCCTTGAGGTACTGAGGTTGGAGAGGCTATATGCAAAGTTCTCCAAATGTGACTTCTGGTTGCAGGAGGTCCAATTTCTTGGACATGTTGTTAATCAGGTAGGGATATTGGTCGATCCGGCCAAGGTTGAGGCTGTGATGAGTTGGGAGGTACCGAAGTCACCTTCTGAGATCAGGAGTTTCCTTGGGTTGGCGGGGTACTATCGGAGGTTTATTAAGGACTTCTCCAAGATCGCAGTGCCGCTCACCAGATTGACTCGGAAGGGTGTTGCATTCTTATGGGGACCTGAGCAACAGACTTCCTTTGAGACACTTCGCCAGAGGCTGTGCGAAGCCCCGATATCAGCTCTCCCGGAAGGGATGGAAGATTTTGTCGTATATTGCGACGCATCGATTTCGGGACTAGGCGCAGTATTGATGCAGAGAGGTCATGTGATAGCTTATGCATCGAGGCAGCTAAAGCCTCATGAGGCGAGATATCTCACGCATGATTTAGAGTTGGGGGCAGTAGTGTTCGCTCTCAAGATTTGGCGTCACTACCTGTATGGGGTTCGATGTACGATATACACGGACCATAAGAGTTTGAAGTATTTGATGGATCAACCCAACCTAAATATGCGAGAGAGGAGGTGGTTGGATGTGGTCAAAGATTATGACTGTGAAATCTTGTACCACCCGGGCAAGGCTAATGTGGTAGCCGATGCATTGAGCCGCAGGGCGGAGAGCACTCCATTGCGAAATGTATGTCTGAGACTGACGGTGATGACTCCGGTATTGGATACTATTCGTGGGGAACAGGCCGAGGCTGTAAGATCCGAGATGCAGAAGAAAGAGCGAGTCGTTGGGTTAATTTCAAAGTTCGTTAAGGATGGACGAGGACTTCTGACGTTTCAGGGTCGGATTTGGGTACCGTTCGTGGGCGGTACGCGTGCTACTTTGATGGAAGAGGCTCATAGATCGAAATTCTTGATCCATCCCGGTGCTACGAAGATGTATTTGGATTTGAGGAAGGAATACTGGTGGCCCTGTATGAAGAGAGACGTTGCCTGGTTCGTTGAGAGGTGCTTGACCTGCCGTAGAGTTAAGGCCGAGCACCAGAGTCCGCATGGCAAGTTGCAGCCTTTGGAGATTCCTGAGTGGAAGTGGGAACATATTACTACGGATTTCATCACCAAATTGCCGAGAACTGCCAGGGGAGTCGATGCAATTTGGGTGATTGTGGATAGGTTGACGAAGAGTGCACACTTCCTTGCCATCAGCGAGAGTTCATTAGCGGAGAAGTTGGCAGAGATATACGTGAGGGAAGTAGTATCTCGGCATGGAGTGCCGATCTCGATTGTTTCGGACCGTGATGTACGCTTCACTTCCAGGTTCTGGAAGAAATTCCATGAGGAGCTGGGTACTAGACTGCATTTTAGTACCGCATACCATCCCCAGACAGACGGTCAGAGCGAGCGGACGATTCAGACACTGGAGGACATGCTTCGAGCGTGTGTGTTAGATTTCGGGGGTAGCTGGGATGCGTATTTACCCTTAGCAGAGTTTTCCTACAACAACAGCCATCATTCGAGCATTGGTATGCCACCTTTTGAGTTGTTGTATGGTAGGAGGTGTCGGACCCCCATTTGCTGGGGAGAGGTGGGACAGAGAGTGATGGGCAGTACAGAGATCGTACTTCAGAAGACAGAGCAGATTCAGCAGGTTAGACAGAGGTTATTGACCGCCCAGAGCCGACAGAAAAGTTATGCGGACAGACGTCGGTCCGAGCTTGAATTTCAGGTTGGCGACTTCGTTCTCCTGAAGGTTTCTCCTTGGAAAGGAGTGATCCGGTTCAGGAAGAGGGGCAAGTTGGGCCCCCGGTTTATAGGTCCATTTCGTGTGATTGCAAGGGTAGGCCGGGTAGCCTATCGGTTGGAGTTGCCAGCAGAGTTGGGACAGATCCACAATACTTTTCATGTATCGCAGTTGAGGAAGTGTATAGCCGATGAATCGACAGTGGTTCCATTAGAGGATATTCAGGTGGATGCGAGCCTGAATTACGCCGAGAGACCAGTGGCAATCAGGGATCGGAAGATCAAGGTTCTGAGGAACAAGGAGGTACCTCTGGTGTTGGTTCAGTGGCAACACCGGAAAGGATCGGAGATGACTTGGGAGCCGGAGCGTGACATGCGGGAGCAGCATCCGGAGTTATTTGCAGAGTGAGACTTCGAGGGCGAAGTCTAGTCCTAGTGGGGGAGAGTTGTAACAGCCTGGAATTTCAGGTATTGTTATAATCATGTTTTTGGGGTGTTTTAAGAGGGGACTCGGCGAGTTGGAGCCAGACTCGCCGAGTAGGACCGCAGACTTGGTCGCGGGTTCGCGACTGGACTCGACGAGTCCAGATATGGACTCGGCGAGTCTGCGCTGTTCAGCGAAAACCCTAGCCATTCAGTTTTGGGACGTATAAAAGGGACGTATAGGCCGTCATTGTTTGTTTTAGCTTTCTGAGAAGAACCCTAATCCGATTGTGTGCATCTGGAGCAAGGTTGAAGACCATTGTTGAGTTGGAAGAGTTGTTGTGCAAGGAAGAGAAGGCTTGGTGAAGGGAACAACAAGAGAAGTCACGTTCTGAGGGTTGGGGACACAAAGAGAACATGTTATTCAGGTAATAAATCGAATTACATTCTTCCATGTTGATGTGTATATGGATTTAGGGTTTATGGAACCCTTTTGTAGCTAGATTGGATGTTACCCTTGTTCCCCAAGCGATTGTAGCCCTATATTAGGACCTTTAGAGGTCCAGAATGTCCCATGCTTGTATATTTCGGGAATCAATAGAGGTTTTGGATTGGAATCCTTATGCCTTAAGTTAAAATGTAAATTATAAGTCTTGGGGTGTAGCATGAGCATCTAAATGAAGGCCTTACGTGATGGACCAGCTTAGGAGGACCAGACCTATGAATGGTCGGGACAATACTGATCTCAGGAAGCAGTTTGATCGACTGCATGGCATGGACTCGCCGAGTCCAATGAACAGACTCGGCGAGTAGCTTGGAGATTAACTGGGACTCGTCGAGCTGTTCTTCAGACTCGGCGAGTGGAGTCGGGGTGGCCCCGCGATTCTTCCACGAGGAACTCATCGAGTCAAGAGGGATACTCGACGAGTAGAAAGGGAACATCAGGAATTGGTGAGGACGTCTAGACTCGCCGAGTCACCATAGTACTCGCCGAGTCCGGTCAAGTTGACCGTTGACCGTTGACCAGAGTTGACCTATATGTGAATTCTTAGGGTCAGTTGTCTTGAAAGATAAAAGTGTTAATAAGGGATATATGATATTCAGGGAGTCTGTAGCTCGGCGGATCGAGTACGAGTGATTTCAGGAGTTGCTAGCTTTCATTATCCACGAGGTGAGTCTTCTCACTATACTGTACCCGGAAGGGTTTGACTGTGTGACCGGAAGGTCGGATATGATATGTGATATTTTTGATATGTGTGCTATATGCGGTAAGTTAATTGTATTATGTGATGTGTATGTTTATGGTCCGGAAGGCAATTTGTTATGGGCCAGAAGGCAATGTGTTATGGGCCGGAAGGTGAATATGTTATGGGCCGGAAGGCGATCAAGATGCATCGGTCAAACCGAGGAGGAGAGTACCTAAGTCTTGAGTTTGACGACTATCTAAAAGAGTGCGGAATCGTTTAGCAATTGACGCCTCCGAGGACGCCACAATTGAATGGTATGGCTGAGAGACGTAATCGGACCTTGTTGGACATGGTTCGTTCTATGATGAGTCGGACTTCGTTACCAATAGCTTTCTGGGGGTATGCCTTAAAGACTACCGCCCACATACTTAACTTAGTTCCCACCAAGAAGGTTTCCAAGACTCCTCACGAGATGTGGACAGGGAAGGCTCCCTCGTTGGCACATATCAAGGTTTGGGGTTGCGAGACTTTCGTAGTATGAGAAACTCACGACAAACTAGAACCTCGTAGTGAGAAGTGTTATTTCATCGGCTATCCGCATAAGTCTTTTGGCTACCTTTTCTATAGATTGAGTGACAATGTTGTCTTCGTTGCTAGAAGAGGAGTTTTCCGAGAAAGGGAATTGATAGGCCAAGAAGACAGTGGGAGGCAAATTGAACTTGAAGAAATTCAAGATCAAAGCGATGAAGGAACCTCTGACACTGGCACTCAACTTGAGGAGGAAACTCCTGTTGAACCTGTTGACGAGTCCTTACCTCTTCGACGTTCCACCAGGGCTAGTGTTCCACCCCAGTTTTATGGTTTTCATATTACCACTGAAGGGGATACATTTATTAGTGATAGTACACTAGTAAATTTGGATGAACCTAGCAACTATAAGGAAGCCATGGCAGGCCCGGAGTCTGCAGAATGGAAAGAGGCTATGGACAGCGAGATTCAGTCCATGTACGACAACCAAGTTTGGAATTTGGTTGATAATGTACCGGGTCGTAAGACAGTCGCGTGCAAGTGGATCTTCAACAAGAAGACAGACATGGATGGGAAAGTTCATACTTATAAAGCGTGATTGGTTGCGAAGGGCTTTACTCAAACTCCCGGAGTTGACTATGATGAGCCTTTCTCACCAGTTGCGAAGATAAAGTCTATTAAGGTGATGCTCGCCGTAGCTGCGTTTCATGATTATGAAATATGGCAGATGGATGTGAAAACCGCTTTCCTTAATGGAAAGTTGGCTGAGGATGTCTACATGAATCAGCCAGAGGGTTTTGTCGATGCGAAGCGTCCAAATAGAGTATGCAAGCTTGAGAAATCCATTTATGGATTGAAACAAACATCTCGCAGATGGAATCTTTGTTTTGACGAGAAGTTAAAGAGTTTGGCTTTCTGCGAAGCGAAGATGAATCTTGTGTGTATGTCAAAGCCAGTGGGAGTATAGTAAGCTTCCTCGTATTGTATGTCGAAGACATACTACTCATAGGAAACGATGTCCCAACCTTGCAGGAGGTAAAGTCCTGGCTTGGGAAATGTTTCGCTATGAAGGACCTTGGAGAGGCTGCTTATATTCTGGGAATAAGAATAGTAAGAAACAGGGAAAAGAGACTGATAGGACTCAGTTAGGATACATACTTGGAAAAGGTACTGAAGCGTTTTAGTATGGAAAATTCCAAGAAAGGGGAGTTGCCAATCCAAAGCAATACCAAGCTGAGTAAGCCTCAGAGCCCGAGTACAGAGACATAGATAGCTGATATGAGCCGAGTACCTTACGCTTCCGCAGTAGGCTCTATCATGTACGCTATGACCTGCACTCGCCCTGATGTGGCCTTCGCTTTGAGCATGGTCAGTAGATATCAAGGGAATCCTGGTAGAGCTCATTGGATTGCAGTAAAGAATATTCTTAAGTACATTCGGAGGACCAAGGAATGGTTTCTAGTCCTTGGTGGGAGTGATGACTTAAGGGTACAAGGGTACAGTGACGCTACTTTTCAGACGGATCAGGATAACTTCCGATCGCAGTCAGGCTGGGTCTTTACCCTAAATGGAGGAGCAGTGACTTGGAAAAGTTCCAAGCAAGAGACCGTAGCTGATTCAACGTGCGAATTAGAATATATTGCGGCAAGCGAAGCATCAAAGGAGGCTATATGGTTGAAAAACTTCATTGGAGACCTTGGAGTTGTGCCATCCATAAAGGAGCCGATGGAAATTTTCTGTGATAATGAAGGAGCTGTTGCCTTGACCAAGGAACCGAGAGATCATGGCAGATCTCGACATATTGACAGAAAATACCATTTCATCAGACATCGGGTAGAAGAGGGACTCCTCGTTGTGAAGAGGGTATCATCAGAAGAGAACCCAACAGATCCCCTTACGAAGGGACTGAGTAGGGTCAAACACTTGCAGCACGCTAGGAGCATTGGGCTGAAGGATGATATAAGTTTGGATTAGATAGGAAATATGTAATAGATAGTTTGTACTTGACATTCGATGAATAAATAAATTGTGTTATTTATGAGTAAAGCTACTATATTATGTTGGTTATTTATCTATTGTTTCCATTTTGCATGTTTTGACTTCCTGAATGATATGATTATTCAAAAGGTCCACAGTCGGTCATATTTTGGAAGTAGATATGAATGAAGACTGTCATGAATTGGTTGTAGATTGTCTAAAAGGTCTTAGACATAGCAAAGGTTTGCTACAAAGTTCATGAGTGCTTATGAATATGAGTTGAGCATTGGATTTAAACCCTAGTTTGTTGTATCACTTGGTGGTGTTTTATCTTGTGTGATCGCAAAGCGATAACATCATATAGTCTTAAAACTTAGAGATATGGTTGTTGTTTGCTGGTTGATTATACATTGATAATGTGTAAACGCATCAGTAACTTGATGTTATAAACCACATTATTGTGTGTGATCCATTAGTAAATAATAGATGCATATGATTCAAAGTTGATCTGTTCCATTTATTCTATGAGAATAAAAGTGATATATTGGCCACTTGATGATTTGGTTTGACTTATGTGCCGGGCCCGGTCAGAATGAAGTTGATGTGTTCAACTAAATTCTATGTCAAACAAATCGGAAATCAAGGAAATTTTGTTGGACAATAAGCATTGTCAGCATGATATCCAGAACAGAGGATTATACGATCCCTTATCTAAAGGACAAGTTGATCAGAGTTGACAGCAAAGTATAAGAGCTACGATTGCTAATCGGATTCTGAAGTCATATGTGAGATATAGTTACTAGACTTATCCAAGTGGGAGACTGTTGGAATAGTGTCTAAGCCCGTAACTATATTTGATATGTACTTGACCCGGTTGTGCATGGTCCTTTTGGGTTGCCTTCTCCAAAGCAACTTGACAATGTAATTTAAGGGGAAAGAGAGAGTATTATGATTTATTAATATATTATAAGAGTAATATATTAAAGGAGAAATCATATTTATTTAATTAGTATTGGTCATGAAGTAATTAAGAATTAATTTAATGGTCAAAAGAGATTAATTGAGTAAAGGGGTATAAACTATCAAATGTATGATAGTTGAGTTTTTGGTTAAGGAAACCTAATGGGCTTAAGGGGAAACGAAATTATGATGGGTAACCATCATAATTTTGTCCAAGGGCCTTATTCCAGAAGATTCCATGGGCTGCTTGGTGGCTAAGCTGTCCATTAGGGTTTAGATTGAAACCCTAGTAACCTATAAGTATAAATATGACCCCTAGGGCTTTGAATTCGGCTACCACTTGATTCTAAGAGTACCCTAGGCCGATTTCTAGCCTCTCTCTCCCTCTCTCATATTGCCTTCTTGCTTGTGGGGTTTGTGAACCATTAGAGGAGTTGCATGTGTGACTCTAGGCTCAAAAGAAGAAGAAAGAGAAGATCTAAGCCAACTCTTGAAGAGGTAAACATCTAGATCTGATTCTATATGTTAATTATGTTGTCAATATGCTAGATTAGGGTTTGTAAGTCTTGGAATCAAAGCATGTTCAATAGTGAAACCTAGATCCAAGCATTAGGGTTTGTATGAGCACATAGGAATGTTTCTTATGCATAAAACCCATCATGTACTTTCTTCTTCTTCGTTGGTGGGGAAACATCTGATTTTGAGGGTTTTCGCTTCTTAGGAGAAGGACCCTTTTCCCCCTTTGCTGCTTTCTTTATCTTCCCTTGCTCGGGTTTCTTCCCTTTAGCAATAGGTTTATCTGCATCATTAATGGACTGAACCATTTCAACAGAAAGTTCCCTTGGGCCCGAAGGATGAAAGTCCTTGTAGGCTTTCATTATGATGCTCTCCTTGGACACCCCAGTGGACATAGAGTCCGGAATGGATCCGACGAAAGAAAATTTCGTCGGATCGGTAACGATTATTTTGGTGGTGTGGAAGACGCTGATGGTGGAGAGAAGGGAACCTGCAACAGTAGGAACATGAAGTTTATCCATGGCCCACTTGGTGATGAGCGTCCAGAACCTGGCGTAGGATACCTCAGTGTGGCGAGAGGAGGAGGCTAGGCTCTGAATAAGTTGCTGCCATAGAACCGAGCCATAGTCGAGGTTAAGGCCGTGATATAGACCATTGAGAATGGTCATAAACAATTTGCTGGCCCCATCAGAACCAGAACTACGCTCAGAGAGCCCTTTGAACAGAATGGTGAAGAAACCATTCCATGGAGGAGGGAGACACGATTTCTTGTACTTGGTGACCGTCATGAGAATCTCCGTGTAACCCATGTTGTAGAACATCGAAAATAATTTCCCGACGGTGATGGAATCGGGATTAACCCTAGATTCATCAGCTTCAAAACCTAGGAGCCAACAGAATCGTTGCTTGGAGATGGAGGTCTTGTGAGAAAGAATATCAAAGTAGATGCGATCCACTGATCTATCATAATGGGCTGTGGAGAAGACCTGGGAAAGGCATTCCATCAGGACAACCTCGACCTTGGAAAGAGCGAGCACCAATGGAGAGTATTTGAGGCACTCCACCATGGGATACATATAATTCTCGTAAGCTTTAGGGTTGAGATCAATCACCAGGCTTTGTTGAGCGCGAATAGGAAGAATAATTGTGCGGGAGGAGGTTTCCTGAACTGATGAAGAATCCGCCATTGTTGAAGGTAGAAGACGATGAACAATAGATGAGAAATCACCTGATTTTGCTCGTTTGAGTTTTGATTGTGATAATGTTGGAATGAAGCAGATGTGTTCCTTTTATATCGTGGGTAGAGGAGAGAGAAAGATCATCACCCAAATCTTCTTGATACACGAAACGGTTTCGGATTTGACTGAAGCGCGACGGTTGGCACCCCCGATGATTACGCATGAGAGAGAAGGACTGTTCCGTTTTGCACGCGTGCCCGTCACCTCACTATTGAGGCCGTTACTCTGTCGGCTGAGTCAGCATCTTATATGTTTAATAGCTGTCATCCAATCATAAGATTATAAGGTAACCAAACGAGGATTTTGGAAAATCAAAGATTTTCGTGCATAGAGTGTGAAAGATAAGGAAATAAAGCGAGATATATATGGGAAGTAGTGATGTCAATATAGACACAAAACAGTTGATCCTGGGCACAAATCACTTTCTTCAAGGTCAAGAGAGACCTTAAAGTGTTTGTATGGATTCCCGTTGAATTACGATCAATCACTTTCTAAGAAGTGTTGAAAGGCATCTTTTTGTAAGGCTTAAAAGGGTGGCTTTCGCTTCAGTTTAGAGTCTCGGACCTTGACATAAGACCGAGACTAAATGAAGTACTTGTGAGATCGAGGTGGTCTGTTGAACAAGTAGGCTGGATAATAGATGTAGTGTCTTGGAGAAGATATATGATGGTGAAATCTCAAAAAAAAAATTAAACTGGATTCTAAGGGAAGAAATGTTATGGTAAATAACAAATTCATAAGAATCGCACAACCAAAAAGAGATTTCATGTTGACCGTCAATTCATGTTAGGTATTGAATTTTGGGTTTCACTGAGCACGTAGTGACACGTGGCTTAGATCATAAACACAAAGATTTTGGAACCATAAACCTCAGTGGTTAATTCTGAGAGTCTCAAGGGTTACAATATGGGAACGAAATATGATGGAGAAGAGTAAGGTGGTGAAGACAAGCGATAGTACCTCTGCTAAAAATAGTGACCAAGCAGTAAACTCTCAACCCATATGAGAAAAGAGTAAGGTAGCTCAGGATTAGAATAAATGGAGCAGCCTTATTGGGAAGACAAGGTTTGTATATACCTAGTCATTAAGGCTTTTATTCAAAATCAGTTGAGGCTTTGGACAACATTTAGCAGCATGCTTCTAGGGACGCTTAACTAGTTAATATAAAGTGTGAGAACCAAACCTATCCCAACTATATTTAAACAAGAATGAAAGAACAAAAAAAAATATTTTTGGAGATTTTAAGATTTTGAAAAGAGAAAAACCAAACAAAATAAGTAATAATAAAAAAAAATGAACTGAACCCGAAATGGACCGAACGCTCGGTTCATTTCGGTTCCTAAAAAAAATATTTTTGGATTTTTGGAAAACAGTTTTACAAAAGAGAAAAACCAAAACAGAATAAGTAATAATAAAAAAAAAATTAATTGAACCGAACCTGAAATGGACCGAACGCTCGGTTCATTTCGGTTCCTAATTTTTTTTTTTTATGGATTTTTGGAAAACAGCTTTACAAAAGTGTACAACCATAGACAATACCTTTTTGAGATTGAGCGAAAATATGTGCTATGGGACCAAACCCGAAATAGACCGAACGTTCGGTTCATTTCGGTTCCCATGTGAACCGAACCCGAAATAGACCGAACGTTCGGTTCATTTCGCTCCTTACTTTTAACTTTGGGATGATGTCTTTGGTACCGATTTTGATTCCATCATTCCTCGACCATGAAGGATTTTATTGAAACTGGCTTCAGGTAGGGCTTTGGTGAAGATATCGGCCAGTTGATCGGTGGTTCGAACAAAGTGAATTTCGACATTTCCATCCTCCACATGATCCTTAATGAAGTGATACCTCAGTGCTATATGCTTGGTCTTAGAGTGTTGCACTGGGTTATGACAGATCCTAATTGCACTTTCTGAATCGCAATATAGTGGGATCTTTTTTATGTTAAGTCCATAATCTCTGAGCTGGCTTTGGATCCATATGACTTGAGATGTGCAGGAGGCGGCTGCGATGTACTCTGCTTCGGCTGTAGAAAGGGAAATGCATGTTTGCTTCTTTGACTGCCAGCTGACCAATTTCCCATCAAGGAATTGGCAACCCCCTGTGGTGCTTTTCCTGTCTAAACCACATCCTCCAAGGTCTGCGTCAGGGAAGGCTTGAACAAAAAAGCCTGAGTTGGATGGATACCATAGACCGAGAGAGGTAGTTCGCTTCAGATACCTGAGTATATTTTTCACTGCAAGCATATGTGGTTCTCGTGGGTTCGCCTGAAACCTAGCACAATAACATACGGAAAACATGATGTTAGGCCTGCTAGCAGTAAGATACATTAAGGACCCAATCATCTGGCGGTATAGCGTAATGTCAACTGCTGGTTTCTCCAGTGAAGGGGTGAGTTTGGTGTCGAATGCCATTGGAACCTTGACCTTTGAATCTCCCATCATACCAAATTTGGCAAGAAGAGTTTTGGTGTATGCTTCCTAGTTGATAAAGATGCCTTCGGGTCCCTGTCTAATATTTAATCCAAGGAAAAAGTTAATCGGACCCATGGAGCTCATAGGAAGGATCCAATTCAGCGTTTACCATCTCTTCTGGTTCGGATTGACTTTCATCGTCATAAAGCATATTGGCATTCTCCCCCTCGAATGATGAGCTTTCTGGAACAGTCGGACTTTCGGGTATAGTGAAGAGTTCGGGTGCTCCTGTGCCTTCAGATGCTGTGGAGTGTTCAGGTGCTACAGTACCTTCGGTTGCTACAGTGCCTTCTGGTGCTGCAGAACGTTCGGGGTGCTACAGTACCTTCAGGTGCTACAGTGCCTTCTGGTGCTGTGGAGCATTCGGGTGCTACAGTACCTTTGGGTGCTGCAGCACCAGTGTGCTCCCCCTTGACTGAAGCGCTGGAACTGGATACTCCTTCATTCATTCGCCTTGTAGCATCTTCTACTAGTTGCTTCAGATGATCCACCTTGTTGTCTGCTGCGCTGGCTTCCGAGTTAATGGCCTTCTCTGGTTCATCAAATAACTCGAAAAACTTCTCAAAGAGATTTGCAATTGATACTGTGACTTGACCTGTTTGAGGAAAGATTTCACTAGTTGTGTCTACGTTGACTTTTGACTTTTTGACATAGCTATCATCAAAGGTCACGTAATACATCTCTTCTATTTTCCTCGAACATTTGTTTAATACCCTGTACACTTTAGAAGTGAGAGAATAGCCCAGAAAAATCCCTTCATCGGCTTTGACATCAAATTTGTTGCGATGTTCTTTAGAATTGAAGATGAAGCAGCGGGAACCGAACACGTGGAAGAATTTAACGTTCGGCTTCCTGTTGTTTATGATCTCATAAGGAGTGAGTGTGAATCGCTTATTGAGATATGACCTGTTCTTTGTAAAACAAGCTGCAGATATAGCATCTGCCCAAAAATATAAAGGTAAAAAAGCAAATATTAGCATGGTTCGAGCTGCTTCACACAAGGATTGGTTTCGTCTCTCGACTATTCCGTTTTGTTGAGGTGTGTAGGGAGCTGAGAATTTGTGACTAGTTCCTCTTTCCGCCAGGAATTCTTCGAATTCTTTATTTTTGAACTCCAGCCTATTGTCGCTTCTGATGTTGCGAACGACTTTCTTCAGCTGTACTTCAACCTGCTTGATGAACATCTTTAGCTTGTGAGTCGCTTCAAATTTAAGATTCAGAAGGAACACCCATGTAAAACGCGAAAAGTCATCAACAATAACAAGAATGTACTTGCTACCGCCGATGCTTTCGATTGATGATGGACCACACAAGTCAATGTGAAGTAACTCTAGTGGTTCCACAACTTTTGTGTTTATGATTGATGGATGACTTTGACGACTTTGCTTCCCCATTTCACATGCCGCACACAAATGTTCTCTATTGTACTTGAGCAATGGAAGACCACGAACATGACCTCCAGTGACAAGTTTGTTGATATCCTTAAAGTTGAGATGAGAAAGCCTTCGGTGCCACAGCCAGCTTTCGTCAGATTGTGCTTTTGATAACAAGCAGATTGCTGGATTCCCTTTGATGGGTTTGAGATTTAGGGGAAACATTTCACCTTTGCGCTCTGATTTGAGAATAACTTTGTTCGTTTGCTTCTCAATAATTTCCGAACCCTCATCATCGAATGAGACCTTGAGACCAGTACCTCCAATAAGCTGAGATACACTGATGAGATTATGCTGTAGTCCTTCTACGTATGCAACCTTCCTGATCGTGAAATCACCGTTTGTAATCATTCCATAGCCTTTTATGGTTTCGAAGGAGTTGTTCCCGAACTTGACATTTCCACCGTTTGAAGGAGACCTGAATTCCGTTAGCTCTTCCTTCCTTCCTGTCATGTGACGTGAGCAGCCACTGTCGATATACCATTCTTCGTCAAACTGATCGTCACTGATAACCTGCACAAATTAAACAGATTTAGGAACCCAAAGTTTCTTGGGTCCACGTGAGCCTTTCACAGGAACAGGAGTAGCAAGAGAGATATCAACAAAATATGTTCTTTTTATTAACGTTGTTTCATCTTTCTTTTTGATGGTGAAAACTTTAATTTTAGTGGGATTTAATGCTTTTGGTTTGGACTCGGATTTAACTGACGAAACCTTTGATTTCCCTTTCAGGTCAGTTGAAGATGTAAGTTTTTGAGTTCAAGTAGAATTGGATTTAGAATGGGGTTGAGAAGAATGATTGGAAGAATTAGAACAGTTAGAATGAGAGAATTTAGACTGAGATGATTTCTTGACTTGATATTCTAGGTGACTCTTTCGATTTTGATTATCAGTGGGACCGAACCTAGAATTTTGGTCTCTTTTGCTGTCTGAACCGAACCTCTGCTTTCGGTTGATACTGTTTTCTGAACCGAACCACTGCAACTCAAACTCCTCCACCACCACCTCCTCCACAGTTCGATCCGGTGATGTTCCAAACAGCTGTAACCGCAGCGGTGACTCTGGCTCAAATAAATTCTGGTGATGCAAGTGGTGCTGGAATGGGCGGTAATTCTGGACATGGTGAAGTTCACCAACGGACACAGGGATGCACCTATAAGGACTTCATGAACTGCAAACCAACCTTCTTCAATTTTGGTGTTGTCCTTACCTTTTGGTAAACAATAGCCTTTGCTTCAAGTTTCGGGGACTTTTGTTGGGACAAGTGAGCAAACTCCACAGAATTTTCTGAGATGAGATTTTTGTGGTTTTCGGGTTCGCTCTTGACAAACTTAGAACAGTCAACTTCATCCTCTACAGAAATTTCACTCATGTCATTATCCTCATTAAGCTCAGATGCATTTTCAACATCAATTTTATTTTCTGAGCTCAAATTGGCATTCAATGAGTCAAATTTTTGTATGGTTTCGGTCCTTAGATTCAGTTTGTCATTTTCATCCAAAAGGTTTTTCAGCATGTCCTTATGGTCCTTGGACTTAATGAAAGATTCAATTTTCTCTAGACCATACATATACGTCGGATTAACATCCTCAGACGAAACCACACTTTCACAATTGTATGCTTCAGCGTCGATTTCATCCTCCTTAAACTCAAGGAAGGGCAAAATCATACGATGAATTTTCTGCCCTATTTCACAGTTTAAATGAAGTTGAGTAATATTATTGTAAAGACGCTTAGCAATCAAACAAAAAACATTTCGCTGTTTCAAAAGTTTTAAATTGTCTCTTTGCAAATAAATGTTTTCGTCCTTGGTTTTGATTAACTCCGACTCCTTCAGTTCGATCCACATCCTCCGTTCCTCACTCTTCGAAGATACCCTGCTTATTTGGTCAGTTAGGTTAGAATTGGTGACTCGAGTTTGAGTTAAACTGCTGTCTAGATGAGAAATTCTTGAATTAACATTTTTTAATTCTTTTTCATATGAGCATTGTGGGACTTTGAATGAAACAAAAACGGATTGTACCTTCTTGATTAGTTCATCAAGCTCATTGAATTGCACGCTGAGCGGTTTTGCTGTAAAGCACATGTCCTGTTGCTCCTTCGTGTCTCTATTCCCACCATCTGTGTTGTATCCCCTCATCTGAGATACATCAGACACCATCAAGCATTTTCCACTGCTATCCTTCTCTTTCGCCACATAAGCTTTTCCATGAGAAGGCCTCCTTACTTCATCATCCTCGGAGTCGGTTGACCAGACCTCCACTCCTCTGAATTCATCATTTGCTATCGAACCCTGCACAATTAAAGCATTCATAGAAGGGTTAGCAGTAGATTTCTTCTTCCTGATCTCATCCAACTTTTTCAGCAACAAAGCTTCTTCATCTTTTTCCTCATCCTTTTCTGCCATTTTCTTGAGGACACAATCTTTAGCATAGTGATTCTTTCCTCCACAGTAATAGCAGCTCACTCCCGAATCTCCTTCAGCTTTCGGTTCCTTCTTTGATTCTTCTGCTTTTGGTTCTTCTTTGACATTTTCAGAGCTATAACTTCCCTGCCAATTTCAGTTCTTATTGGTGGGAAATCTTTTCTTGATGAACCTCTTGGGGTTTGATACCATCATAGCATAGTCTTCAGAAGTAAGATCATAGTCTTCTATGTTGAGGTCTTCATCTTCCATCACCGCCTTACTTTTGGATAGTAGGGCCAATGAACCCAGGCTTGAAACTACATTTTTCTCCTGCAGTACGATCTTTTCTTGAGATTTTAGAATACCCACCAGTTTCGCTAGAGAATAAGATTTGAATTGCTCATGCGCTTTAACTGTAGACACTACAGCTCTCCACTCAGATCTGAGTCCGTTCAAAAACGTAACCTTCTGCTCAATTAGCTTCCTTTCAATATCATGTTTAATCATCTTGCTAAGAAGATGATTGAAGCGATCGAACGTCTGAGTCACGGTTTCTTCGGCTCCCTGCTTGAATTCACCAAACTCGGATAAGAGTAAGGTTTGAATGGAGTGTTCAAGATCTTCGTCCATAGAATACAATTCTCGAAGCCTGTCCCATATTTCTTTGGCAGTAGTACATGAACTCACCAGCCTGAAAGTTTCAGATTGAAGAGCGAATCTGATTAATCTCAATGCTTTAGTATTGCACTGAAATTTATCTTTTTCGTCTTGGGAAACATCTTTAACATCTTTCAAAAGATCATTATACTCCTTTTGAGTTTTAATAATCGTTGAAGTTGTAGAATGAGCGAAGGGTCCTGATATGATTGCTTCCCAGATGAGGTATCCATTGTCCTCAGATCCTATAACATAATCTTCAAAGTGATGTGCCCAGACTTCATAATCTTGGGTGTAAAGGATGGGAATCTTCGTTGTTAATCCAATGTTGTTCGAAATATTAATGGGATTAGATGGCGACTCGTCCATGCTTGATTGAATAACATGTTTGAAAGATCAGACTTGTAATATATAATATTAGGGCAAAACGAACAAGTAATGAGATACGTCAATTATGGAGTGACGGCTCAATAAATATTAGTTAATGCGGAATAAACCCTAATAGCTTCTTTCACAGAAGAGATGTGTATGAATTACACAACCTCCTGCTCTGATACCAATTGTTGAGATATAAACTCTCTTTGATCGATTAGATCTTTGTAACAGGTATATAAAGAATGTAAAGCAATGAAACAATACTCAAGAATGGATTTGAATGTGTTGAATGATTAGAACATTCAATCCTCAGCAGAGCTCGATAAAGAACTTCCGTTGTAGAGGATTCTAGGGTTACAAAAAGATATCTTCTTAAATTACACGTAAAAACCCCGATCTATCAGTTACTAAAAAGATGCATGCAAACATCTATTAATACACAAACCCTAGAAAATAAGATACGGATGGACAGGCCCATACCGTATAAAAGATGGGCTAGGAAGCGACCCCAAGACGCAATACCAAGTACCCAACAAGGGAGAGAATATTATGCTTCATTTCAAATCTAAAGGCTTAGGTTGAGAAATGTTAATAAACTTAGCCAAAGGTACATAGTGTGTTCTTAAAATTTCGATTATGATTACGGAATTCCTTTTCACAATTTGAATTTTGAGAACATAGCAAATAAAACATTATGCGTCGTGTCCCATACGCTTCGGGTATAGGATCGATTGCAAATGCTTTAATGTTTTACCATTCTAAAATTTTCGAAATGTCTAGCGCATTTAGAGGGAAAAGGGACTAGAATAGGTTTTGACTAAAATAATTAAACAACTATCAAAGGGCAATCCAAAGTTCGACGAGGATTGGTAGCTTGTGAGTAGTTGGAAGTATAGTATTGGAAAATATGGAAATGTTTCCATATTGGATGGACCATATCGACATCATTACAGATAGAAAAGATTCTATTAAGAATGAGTTGTCATGAGGAAAATATGGAAGTGTGTTTATATTAGGAAGTAAATATTGAAAATCTATGTCTAGATTAGAAACTTTTATGCAAAAGGATGTTCAAAGGAATGTACTTTGAGTGAGAGACATCATATCTAAGAAATTGCCTTGTAACAATTTCCGATACAAGATTTTGTAACATCATTAGCAATAGTCTTTGTGACTTTGGTGTAGTGACATTACGAAAGGATCGTTTCATAAAGTGTTAGAATCTAGCATATTCTATAAGTAGCAAGAATTTGATATTCTTACACTTATGAAAAAGGATTTGGAGTTGTAAAATGAGAATGATTGGAAATGTGTTCAATTTGTCTATTTCACAAAAGTAAGAACCATAGGTAAACATTGTGTGCATGCTAGGAGCATGAGACAAGTGTAGGAATTCAAGTAAGAAGTTGATTACCTGAAACGACAAATAATGAGTAATTGATACGGTGATAAATAAAAGGAGTTTTATTTATGCTCAAAGGGTTGAGGCCATATGGGATTAGTATTATTCTTGTGTTTCACTTTGCATGTTTTGACTTTCAGAATAATTGAGTTTATTAAGAATAATCGAATTATTCGAACGGGCCACAGTCATTCATACGTTGGAAGTAGGTATGAATAAAGACTGTCGTGAATTGGTGTGTGGATTGTCTAAAGAGCATTAGACATAAGCAAATGTTTGTTGCAACGTTCATGAGTGCTTATGAATATGATTTGAGCATTGGATTAAACCCACGCTCACTTGGATCACTCCATGAATTGTATTACGAGTGATTGGTGAGACGATAACATCTTATATTCTTGAAACCGAGATGTGTGAGTTGTATCTTGCGAATCGGTTGCATATTGATAATATTTAAATGCACTAGTAACTTGGTGTTATAAAACATATTGTTGTGTGTAATTCAGTGGGTGAGTGCAAGCGAACATTGTATCAAAGTTTATCTGTTCCTTTTATCCAAAGAAGGATAAAAGCGATATCTTTGGGCCCCTCTATGGTTTAGTGATGACAAACGTAAATGCTCGGCCGGGCTAGGGCTAATTTGATTTGTTCAATTAGTCAGTCGTCATAAATCAAAAATCGAGATATAGTACAAAGAGAATTATTTAAAATCATATCTAGAATGGAGGAATATATGATCCCTTATCTAAGGACACGCGTATCTGATAGGATCAGAGTTAACAGCGGCTTTGGAAAGCTACGATTGCAGATCAGGATCTGAAGTCATACGCATAATAGTTATTAAACTTATCCAAGTGGGAGACTGTTAGATTATGTCTAAGTCCATAACTATTTTGGTATGTACTTGACGCGATAGTGCATTGTCCTTTTGGGTTGCCTTCACCAAAGCAACTTGATTGGAGAAATAAATAAAGAGAGAGAGGTTATTATGATTTATTAATATGTTATAAGAATAATATATTAAAGGAGAAATCATATTTTCTTAATTAATATTGGTCAATAATTAATTAGGAATTAATTTTGTGATCAAGTGTAATTAATTAAACTAGAGGGGCTGAATTGAAATTATGTGATAGTTACAAAATATGGTAATGGTTATCCTAAATATGGGTTGAACGAATTCAAGGAGATAAGGATCCTTGAAATCGTCCAAAGGATAAAGGATAAGGGTTTTCAAGGCTTATCTTATGGTTGCTTTGTGGATAAGCAACTAGATAAGGATAATGACTAAAACCCTATCTCTACACCTATATAAAGACCCTAAGGCCTTAGAATTCATGTACTTGTTCCCAAGGAGTCCTAAGGACGAATTCTAACCTCTCTCCTCTCTCTTTATACCTTCTCCATTTACTCTTGGTGTTTGTAAGCCATTAGAGGAGTGACACTTGTGACTCTAAGCATTCCAAAGTCAAATCAAGGAGATTTGGGATTGTTATTGCTACATAACAATCAAGGTAACATTATAAACTCATTCTTATGTTAATATGATTACTTGCATGCTAGAATTAGGTTTTATAGTCTTGGATTCAAAGCATGTACAATAGAGAAACCTAGATCCAAGCATTAGGGTTTGTATGAGCACATAGGATGTCTCATGACCAAAACCCATCAGTGATATCCGCCAGTTTGTGAGCCAATCCAACTGCAAAATGCTGGAAGATATGATTGCTAGGGATCAAGATAAAGAGTTGGATTTGGAGACGAAGAATAAGAGGAACCAGAGGGGGTTCAGTCAGGGAGTGCGGGCATGAAGCCTAAGGTATCAGATCACAGATCTAGGAGCCAATAGATCCGCAGCCATTGTGGCAAATGCGCCAAGCTGCACGAGGGGACATGCAAGGCAGAGAGTTCAGGCTGCTTTAAGTGCGGCTGAACTGGTCATGTGAGCCGAGACTGTACAACTACCACCACCACCACCAAAGTATCAGATTTGATTTGCTTTCAGTGTAATCAGAGGAGAAACAAGCAGTCCCAGTGCCCGAATTTAGCAACAGTAGGATAGGTGGCAACACCCGATGTTGCTACGTTGAGGATTACAGACGACTGTCAGGGTCGGGCAAAGGCGCCTATGGCGAAGAGCAAGTCCTTTCCGATCGCAGAGGAGGCACGTGCAGCTCTCGATGTAGTATTGGGTATGTATCTTCTCCTTATCTCTTTACTTATATTAATTATTGCTTATGTTTATATGTTTCATTATAGGATCATTCCTTGTGAACGATATTTCTACTCTGGTATTGTTTGATTCATGGGCTACCTGATCTTTTATGTCGCTCGCGCTCATAAAGCAATTCGTAGGGGCCCTAAGGGAGCTGGATTGCCCACTTGATGTAGAGATAGCAGATGATAGGACTGTTCGGCTTGCGAGAGTTCACCGAGGATGTACACTGCAATTGTTTGATGTGCAGTTTTTTGTGGGTCTAGTCCCTATTCCCCTGTGATGGAATAAGATTATAGTTGGTATGGACTGGTTGAGCCCCACTAGGGTAGTGATCGACTGCGAGCAGGAGCTAGTAAGAGTTCGAACTCCTAGTGGGGAAGGGTTAGTGATTCTAGGTGAGAGGCTACAGTGTAGACCAACTTTGTGTTCAGTAGCAAGGCCTAGGCATTACCTTCAGCAGGGTTGTGCAGGTTATTTCGCTTATGTCATGGATACCTGGGATATGGGTAAGGAGACGGTGGATGATGTACCGATCGTGCGAGAGTACCCGGACGTATTCTCGGAGGATTTGCCTGGGATACCTCTGGAGAGGCAGTTTGAATTTAGGATTGACCTAGTCCTTGGTGAGACTCTGATAGCCACGACACCATATCGATTAGCTCCTCCATAGATGCAAGAGTTGTCTGCGTATCTGCAAGAGCTGTTAGCCAAAGGATTTAAAAGGACGTGCAGTTCTCCATGGGGAGCCCCGATCCTATTTGTGAAGAAGAAGGACGAGGGTCACATCGGATGTGCATAAACTACCGGGAGTTGAATAAGGTAACGGTGAAGAACCGGTATCCCCTCCCAAGAAGTCGGTGACATTCTACCGGGGGCCTGAGCAGTAGGAAGCCTTCGAGACTCTCAAACATCGGTTATACGAGGCACCGATTCTGACTTTGCTAGAGGGCGACGATGACTTCATGGTTTTCTGTGACACTTTGATCACATGCATGGGTATGGTATTGATGCAGCAGAGTCACGTGATAGCTTACGCTTCAAGATAGTTGAAGGCTCACGAAACGAACTATCCGACACATGATTTAGAGCTGGGGGTTGTGGTTTTCACCCTCAAGATTTGGCATCATTACCTCTATGGGGTTCGTTGTACCATTTACATGGACCACAAGAGCTTAAGGTATCTCATGGATCAGCCGAATCTGAACATGAGGCAGCATCGGTGGTTAGATGTGGTGAAGGACTATGACTGTGAGATCTTTTACCACCTGAGCAAGGCCAATGTCGTGGTCGATGTTTTGAGCTGAAATGCAGTGGTGGCTCTGATTCGAGACATATGTCTGAGGATGACAGTAATTACTCCATTGCTAGAGCAGATTCGGAAGGCGCGGGTCAAGGGCCTGAAGGAGGAGTGTCGTAAGTGCAAGCGGATGATAGGCCAGATGACCTCATTTGATTACGACAGTCGTGGATTGTTGACCCTGCATGGGAGGGTTTGGGTTCTGTACTGAGGTGGTGTATGCCAGGTTCTGATACAAGAGGATCACAAGTCAAGGTTCTCTATCCATCCTGGAGCAACGAAGATGTATCGAGATCTTCTCCCTTATTATTGGTGGCCTTGCATGAAGCGGGACATAGCATGGTACATGGAGCAGTGCTTGACCTGCAGGAAGGTCAAGGCCGAGCACCAGTGACCTCGATGCAAGATGCAGCCGTTGGATATTCCTGTGTTGAAATGGGAAGACATTGTTGGATTAGTGTCTAAGCCAGTAACCATATTTGGTAAATACTTGACCCGATTATGCATGGTCCTTTTGGGTTCCCTTCACCAAAGCAACTTGACTAGAGAAATAATAGAGAAAGAGGTTATTATGATTTATTAATATGTTATAAGAATAATATATTAAAGGATAAATCATATTTTTTTAATTAATATTGGTCAATAATTAATTAAGAGTTAATTTTGTGATCAAATGTAATTAATTAGACTAGAGGGGTTGAATTGTAATTATGTGATAGTTACAAAATAGGGTAAGGATTATCCTAAGAATATGTTGGATGAATTTAAGGTGATAAGGCCTTAGAATTCGTCCATGATAAGGATTCAAGGCTTATCTTATGGGTTGCTTGGTGGGCAAGCAACTAGATAAGGATAAGGACCGAAACCCAATCTCTACACCTATATAAACACCCCTTTGGCTCATGATTTCGTCCATACCTTCCCAAGGATTCTTAGGGATGAATTTTTATACCTCTCCTCTCTCTCTATAGCCTCTCCATTTGCTCTTGGTGTTTGTGAGCCATTAGAGGCACTACACTTGTGGTGCTTGCTTTCAAGACTTAGGGTTTGAAGATTTAAGTTGTTATTACAATATAACAATAAGAGGTATGTGTTCTAACCTTCTACATGAATTTCGAAATCTAGGGTTTGTTTTAATCCCTTGATTTTCGAATTTAGCCTCCTCCCCAATATAAGATCCTAAATCTTAGGGATTTGGATTATCCCATATCTTGTAATTATCTTCTAATTGTTATATATGGTAATTATAGATTTTGCATTATCCTAACCATAATTTCGAAATCTAGAGAGATAATTAAGGGATTAGGATATCTTAAATTTATAAATGGTAATTATCCTCATGATTTAGATAATCCCTTATGATTTAATAATTAAATTAATAGTCTAATTCAAGATAATTATTAAATCAAGAGTTTTAATATTTAAAATTTTAATTTACATGTCATAAATTCGAAACATTTTAAGAGAAATTAAAACTAAATTGTTTTGAAAAGTTTCAAAACTTGCCCTCAAGTTTTGGAATTTAAATTTTGATTAAAAGTTGAACTTTGATGCATATTTAAATTCTAAACCCTAATGTTTTGAAATGTTTTAAAAACTTGCCCTCAAGTTTTGGAATTTAAAAGTTGATTAAAAGTTTAATTTAGGAATGTTAAATTCTAAAACCCTAGTATTGTTTTGAAAAGTTCAAATCACACCCTTATGGTTTTATTAATTAATTAAGGTGTATAATTAAAAGAAGTTTAATAAATCCATAAAAGTTTTGGTTTACAATTAAAAGTATAATTGTTATATTTGACCACCTAACATTTTAAAAGTGTAAAATACACCCTATACTATATATAACATTAAAACTCTAACATTATATATATGTATGAGTAAAAGTCAGTCTTACCGTTAGTACGTCTCATTCACGGAGCTGGTCTATAAGGAGTGTTTAAGGAAATTTCCTATAAAATGATGATTGAATGGGTATCCACTCTTTCCCACCGCACTCTTGACTAGTGGAGAGTCGTTAGCCGAACGGGTAGGATAGGACAAAAAACTTTCCATTATAAGTATAATGAAGTACAAAAGTAACTAAATGTTTTACAAATTCCTAATCTTAGTTACTTTGGCAAAAGTGAATTGATGCAACTCCATGAAATTACACTTTATGCCCTTGCGAAGACGTTAGTGGAGCGTGTGTGGTTTACCGGCATACTAAATGATTCTAAGCAAAGGTAGCAAAGGGTGACTCAATGTTTGTCATAGTTCGGTGGAGCGTCTGTGGTTTACCGGCACATCGAATAGGTGACTGTAACATGTGAGGGCACCATGTAAGTTTGCATGGTTATTCACACCCGCTTTGTGATCCTCTGCATCCCAATCACAAACAAGAGGGGCATATCAAGATTTAAACATGCCATTGAAAGTTCAATGAATCTCAAAGGATCTATGAGTTTTCATAGATTTAAAACTTAAATTTCTTTTTTGTTTTTCTTGGTGGAAATTAGTGAATCATCATTCACTTACCTTCAAATATTCTGCAATTAGGGTTACGACATCCCTCTCCCAAGTTGTGGAATATTGTGTTGGGTCCTAGCCTTAGTATTTCATTTGGGTGATTTACTAAGGACTCAATCAATCAACTAACTTGAATTTGTTTCTTCCGTTTTGTAGATGTCAAAGTTCAACAACTATGGTCTTCCCAAATCCCGTGGAACAAGCATTCCACATGAAGATGGTATTCCACAATTCGATCGAGGAACAAGAAATCATGCTTCACTTCCTCCACCTCCTCCAATTGTTCTCCCTAACCCACAAGATCGAAGAATTGAAAGGTTCAATATCACTAAGGCCCTATTGGAAATGAAACATGAAGATGGTAAATCCGTGTGTGCCCATATTCTAGGAATGAAATCACACATCGATAGGTTGATTATATTGGGTGTGTCATTTCCCGATGAGTTGGCTGTGAACTGGGTTCTGCAGTCACTCCCTGAATCATATAATGAGTTCAAAAAAAGTATTATATGATGGATCATGACGATAACCTCATTGACCTAACTTACATGCTCATTTCTGTTGAATCAGAAATGATTTGGCGAAGCAATGGAGCGTATTTGTTGGGAAAGTCAACTGACCATGCTTCCGAGGACGTTCTAAGAGAAGCGACATAAGTTTGCTGCCAAGAGAAAGGGCGTTGGATAGAAGTCTACCCCAAGAGCTTGAAGATTCCAAAGATGGGAGAGTCAAAGAGTATAGTTGTGCTTCAGGTAAAAATCCACTATCTAACTCCATTAAGTTCCTGTTCGTTGATTCCTAATACATGATGTGATACGATTGCATTTGAATGTTTTGCAGGAGCGGTGAAAAGAAAGGAAGCTTGATGAAAGAGCAAGATCAGTCTAATCACAAAGAAATGGATCTCGATCGCATGGACTTGAAGATTAGATTTTGAGCTTATATATTTATGATAGAATTGTTAGGAAACTTCGACTACATAGTTTTCAATGGATTTTGCATTGTAAGGACAAATGTTTTCCGCTGCTTTTATAAATAAAATAAATTTTGTTTGACTTATTTATTTATTTGTTTATATCCTTGCAATGAAATCGTTATGAAAAATTGATGTTTACATATTTCTACAACGAATGAATATGATTCTTATTTATGGAAATGTTGAGAATTTACCAAATAAGGAGAGTTTCTCATCGCCCAAATTTCAATTGGACAGAAATTTGGAATCACACAACTTGGTTGCATGATGAATGAGAAATTTCATATTTAGAAATTAGACTAATTCGTTGACAAAGTGTCAAGTGAAGGACTAGGAGATCGAGCACACAAAGTTGTGTGTTGATCAAGTCCACCATAAGAGTAACAAAGATATTCGTCATGATTTACTAAAGTTTTAGTAAATATGATTATACTTATAAGATTAAGTGTAATTCGGAATTGATTAAAAAGGTTTAAATCAATGGCAGAACGAATAAGAAGAATCAAGAAGGCAGGAAGATAAAAAGTTCTCCATTCCAAGAAGAAGGGAGAGTACCTTTTATGTTTTATGATAGGTCTTAATGATTAAGAACCATATCTCAAATGATCCTATAAGTGAGTCTTAGTACAATTGTATGTTTACGAAAAGGAATCAAGAATTAAAGAAATGGTTAAATCAAGAAGTCAATCATACTTCGTTCCAAAACAAGTCTTAGAGTTAAGATTGTGACAGTGAGTGACAAGTATTAAAAGGTTTATAACGTTCATCAAATGTGGAAAGTTGTGATGTCTTGGATAAGACAAATACCAACTAGGACCAATTTATGAAGTGTTTTGATAAAAACTACACTAACTCTTGAATATTTTTTTGTCAAGAAATGTTTATTGACAAAAGAATCTTATATGTCAAGGAGTCAGTGGGAGTCTTAATGGTCTTGAAAGGTTTCAAGAACAAATCAAATAAACCTTATCGATCATCACTAGCACACAAGTTGAGGTTAACAACCTATCGTGTTGACATTATTTTGTTTCTGTGCTATTCCAATTGAGTTAATTATGCATGTGAGTCCTATGAGTTATAATTTGAATGCATAAAAGGCAAGGACCTTGATCAATGGAAAGTACATTGATAGGAAAAGGTGAGTTGCTTAACTACTTGGAAGACATGGTGGGCAGCCGTGCTACCATAAGGCAAGAAATCAAGATTAAAAAAGTTCGGTCCATATGAGTTTGAATTTGTCGTAAACCTTGGTTTTAACAAATTCACATGGATGGGAACACATACAACGTTTAAATCTAAGTGTCATAAGATTTCCTCCTTCATGAAAATGATTGTGAGAAAATGCTTTCACTAAGAAAGATTTTAAGAAGATAGTGATTGTAAAATTGCATTCTCGAATTCGATTATGGTTACGGTATCCCTTTCCATGATTTGAATTGTGAGGTTTGGCAATTAGTCTTAATGGTTTAGACACACATATCAACTATCTAAGGCAAAGGTGTATAAGTTCAATAAGTATTGATAAAAGATTATCAAAGCACTAAGTACTAGAAACATGGAGTTAAGAAATTCAATAGGTATTGTTTTTCTGGAAGTTAAGATGTTTATGAATACATGTCGAAGCTAGTGGGAGCATAAGTGTTATGTTTTATAATAATCATCATGATAGTGGGAGCATAAATGTTATGATTGTATGATTATTAAGGCACATATTGCAAGTTGTCAATATTAATTATAGAAAACTAGATTTATACCTTGCAAAGTCGTAAGGGTTGTAAAGTTGTTTTGCTATAATTAAGGGAGATGATATTATGATTCATTTCAAATCTAAAGGCTTAGCTTTAGAAATGTTAATAAATTTAGTCAAAGGTACATAGTGTGTTCTTAAAATTTCGATTATGATTACGACATTCCTCTTCACAATTCGAATTTTGAGAACATAAGAAATAAAACATTATGCATCGTGTCCCATACGCTTCGGGTATAGTGTCGATTGCAAATGCTTTAATATTTGACCATTCTAAAATTTTCCAAATGTCTAGCACATTTAGAGGGAAAAGGGACTAGAATCGGTTTTGACTAAAATAATTAAACAACTATCAAAGGACAATCCAAAGTTCGACGAGGATTGGTTGCTTGTGAGTAGTTGGAAGCATGGTATTGGATGGACCATATCGTCATTATTATGAATAGAAAAGATTCTATTAAGAATGAGTTGTCATATGGAAAATATGGAAATGTTTCCATATTGGATGGACCATATCGACATTATTATGAATAGATAAGATTCTATTAACAATAAGTTATCATATGGAAAATATGGAAACGTGTCCATATTGGGAATTGAATATTGAAAATCTATGTCTAGATTAGAAACATTTATGCAAAAGGATGTTCAAAGGAATGTAATTTGAGTGAGAGACATCATATCTAAGGAATTGTCTTGTAACAATCTCCGATAGAGGACTTTGTAACATCATTGGCAATGGTCTTTGTGACTTTGGTGCAGTGACATTACGAAATGATCGTTGCATAAAGTGTTAGAATCTAGCATATTCTATAATTAGCAAGAATTTGATATTCTTACACTTATGAAAAAGGATTTGGAGTTGTAAAATGAGAATGATTGGAAATGTGTTCAATTTGTCTATTTCACAAAAGTAAGAACCATAGGTAAACATTGTGTGCATGCTAGGAGCATGGGACAAGTGTAGGAATTCAAGTAAGAAGTTGATTACCCGAAACGACAAATAATGAGTAATCAATATGGTGATAAATAAAAGGTGTTTTATTTATGCTCAAAGGTTTGAGGCCATATGAAATTAGTATTATTCTTGTGTTTCACTTTGCATGTTTTGACTTCCTGAATAATTTAATTGTTTTAGAACAGTCAAATTATTCGAACGGGCCACAGTCGTTCATATGTTGGATGTAGATATGAATGAAGACTGTCGTGAATTGGTGTGTGGATTGTCTAAAACAGTATTAGACATAAGTAAATGTTTGCTGCAACATTCATGAGTGCTTATTTAAGCATTGGATTAAACCCACACTCACTTGGATCACTCAATGAATTGTATCACGAGTGATTGGTGAGACGATAACATCTTATATTCTTGAAACCGAGATGTGTGAGTTGTATCTTGCAAATCGGTTGCACATTGATAATAAGTAAACGCACTAGTAAATCGGTGTTATAAAACTTATTGTTGTGTGTGATTTGGTGGGTGAGTGCAAGCAAAACATTGAGTCAAAGTTTATCCGTTCCTTTTACCCAAAGTGGGATAAAAGCGATATCTGTGGGCCCCTCAATAATTTAGTGATGATAAACGTAAATGCTCGGCTGGGCTAGGGCTAATTTTATTTGTTCAATTAGTCCGTCGTCATAAATCGGAAATCGAGAAACAACACACAGACTGAGAGAATAATTTCAATCCGTGTCTCGTGTCTATACGATATCTAGAATGGAGGAATATATGATCCCTTATATGAAGGACAGGTTACTGATAAAATCAGAGTTTGACAGCGTCTTTGAGAGTTACGATTGCAAATCGAGGCGTACTTACATTTGTAGTTACTAGACTTATCCAAGTTGGAGACTGTTGGATTAGTGTCTAAGCCAGTAACCATATTTGGTAAATACTTGACCCGATTGTGCATGGTCCTTTTGGGTTGCCTTCACCAAAGCAACTTGACTGGAGAAATAATAGAGAAAGAGGTTATTATGATTTATTAATATGTTATAAGAATAATATATTAAAGGAGAAATCATATTTGTTTAATTAATATTGGTCAATAATTAATTAAGAGTTAATTTTGTGATCAAATGTAATTAATTAAACTAGAGGGGCTGAATTGTAATTATGTGATAGTTACAAAATAGGGTGAGGATTATCCTCAGGATAGGTTGGACGAATTTAAGGTGATAAGGCCTTAGAATTCGTCCATGATAAGGATTCAAGGCTTATCTTATGGGTTGCTTGGTGGGCAAGCAACTAGATAAGGATAAGGACTGAAACCTTATCTCTACACCTATATAAACACCCCTTTGGCTCATGATTTCGTCCATACCTTCCCAAGGCTTCTTAAGGACAAATTTTTATACCTCTCCTCTCTCTCTATAGCCTCTCCATTTGCTCTTGGTGTTTGTGAGCCATTAGAGGCACTACACTTGTGGTGCTTGCTTTCAAGACTTAGGGTTTGAAGATTTAAGTTGTTATTACAATATAACAACAAGAGGTATGTGTTCTAACCTTCTACATGAATTTAGAAAATTGTAGGCCACATTAGGTTTTCTTTATGTTTTCATAATGTTGTGTATCTAACAGTGAAGACATAGATCCAAATCTAGGGTTGCATGCACACATAGGATTGTTTGTATAAAACCCATCAGACATCACCATGAATTTCATCACCAAGCGTCTCAGGACCACATGTAGAGTGGATTGGATTTGGTTCATCGTGGATTGTTTGACCAAGAGTGCTCATTTCATACCGATCCAGGAGAGTATATCAGCTGGGAAGCTAGCTAAGATCTATGTACAATAGGTGGTGGCACGTCATGGAGTGCCAATTTTGGTTGTGTCGGACGTCTGTTTACTTCCAGACTTTGAAAGCGGTTTCACGACGAGATGGGTACTCATCTCCATTTCAGCACCACTTTCCACCCTCAGATAGCTGGGCAAAGCGAGAGGACAATTCAGACTCTCGAGGACATGCTGCACACATAAACCGACCTCCCTTGTATTGGATTTTGGTGGCAGTTGGGATACGTGTCTTCCGTTAGCAGAATTTTCGAATAATAACATTTAGCATGCCAACATAAACCGACCTCCCTTCGAGATTCTCTACGGGAGGAAGTGTAGGACCCCAATCTGAGGTAGTACACAAGACCACTGAGAGGATCTAACAGGTTCGGAGCAGGCTCCAGACTACTCAGAGTCGACAGAAAAGCTATGCTGACAAGCGCTGTTTAGACTTGGAGTTTCAAGTGGGCTACGTGGTCCTCCTGAAGGTGTCACCTTGGAAAGGTGTCATCCGGTTCAGGAAGCGAGGCAAGCTGGGCCCCAGATACATCCGTCCGTTCATGATTTTTTATAACATCCATAAAATTCAAGCCAATTTAAAACATTCAAAAACCAATATTTATTATAAATGTGTTTTCAAAATAGTTCCGTATCAGAGTATCCTAGAAACAAAGTCATAAAATGCGAGGAAGTGCACAATCACACCTTCTCATTCCTGCAATCATATGAAATACCTGAAATAAAATCCAATATTGTAATCCTGAAGCTTAGTGAGTTCCTCCAAAATACCGATACATAGAAAATAGCACATATACAAATAAGAGCATGTAATTCTACAGAGTGGATTACCCCTGAACCTACGGTGTGAGTCTGGCTTGCCTTCCGGGCCCACAGCTCAGATTTGGCTTGCCCTCGAGCCCACAACATAATTCTGGATCGCTCTCGAGCCCACAACTTATGACTGACTTGCTTCCTCAGTCCTTGGACTTGAATACAAAAGATTAACCCACAGTACGACTCTGGCATGCCCTGTCCGACCCTCAGCTCGGCTCATGAGTCCTCAATATGAGTCTGGCATGCGTTGCCCGACCCTCAACTCATATTTGGCATACTCCAGGGTTTGTTAGCTACCATACGAAGTAGTACGACCTCAACCTATCCACACAACATGTCGACATATAACATCTAAAGGCACATATAGATAACCTAACAGTAACACAGCTAGTCCTACAGATATACCAAACTGACATAGCAACTAGCATGCATAACTATCTTATACTCAGCATATCATCAACTACTAGGATATCAGATCCAATGAGCCAGCCTTGGTGCCTTCGACCCAAAGTATAGTGAGGCCAACTCACCTCGCAAGTAGCAAGGGATGATAAATGTCAAACTCCCCAAATACAACTCCAAACTCAACCACCAACATCCACCAAGGATTTACTTTCATAAGTTCCCAAATTACTAAAGTTCTCATAGAAATCAAACTTGTCAACCCTTGGTCAAAGTCAAAGTCAACGGTCAAGGTCAACAGTCAAGGTTGACCCAACTCGTCGAGTATAGCTCATTGACTCGTCGAGTCCTTCCAGAACTCGAGAAACCGTGAAAACCCAAGTTGACTTACCGAGTTGTAGACAACTCGTCGAGTCCATACGGTGTCTAAATATCGGGAAAACCCTAACTGACTCGTCAAGTTGTCTCACCGACTCGCTCAGTCCATGCAGAAACCAACAAGGGCCAATCTTCATCTGAATTGTCGAGTTGACCATGAAACTCGTCGAGTCCCTTCAGTCCATTTCACATTCAGACGTTTTTAAGCTGCCCCAAAGCTCCAAATTGTAGATCTAGCTTCCTAAGCATAATTATCACGTAAAGTTGCAAACTTTACATGCATGCAAGGTCTTCAAGGCTTAAAACACAAAAACCAAGTCTAGAATGGATTTTAGGGCATGGTGAGAGGTCAATATAAGATAAATTCGATAGCTTTATGAATTTACGGCCTAGAGGAGTCTAGCTCTGAGGCCATGTCCTTGTGACAAGCTCAAACCCAAGATTGGCTCCATTAAACCCCAAAAATGACCATAAATGTCCATAGAAGAAGATCTAACCATGAAAGGGTCAAGGTGTTAGATTTTTACCTCAGATTGATTGCCAAAACAAAGTAGATGACAAATCCACTTCCTCCTTTTCGCTCAAAGCTCCTCAATCTTCAAGTTTCCCTTACAAGATCAACAAATAACACCTTTAAAGCTCTTAACACACACAATGGAGGTTTAGGACTCGATCTAGGGTTTCCTCTAGCTATAATGACGATGAGGGAGGCTAGAAACATCCCATAAGTTCTTTAAATAGGGTGCAAACCCTAAAATTCAGGGTTTCTACGCACAACCTCTACTCGTCGAGTTGGGGTCCTCTGACTCATCGAGTAGAAGTCATAAAATCGTGGGCTAACTAGGTTCGACAAGACGAGTTGGGTCCTCCAAATCGTCGAGTCCCTTCAATAAAATGGATATAAAGCTTTTAAAAACATACATGTGAGTCGAGGTGTTATAATTCTCCCCCACTTGAACTAGACTTCGTCCTCGAAGTCTGCTGCGATAAATAACCTTGGGTAATGCTCCCACATCTCTACCTTCGGCTCCCTAGTCCACTCAGATCCCCTCCGGTGGTACCATTGTACCTTTACCAAAGGTACTTCCTTGTTCCATAAAACCTTCACCATCCTCTCAAGAACAACCACTGGCCTTTCCACGTAATTCAGGCGCTCGTCGACATGTATATCGTCCAATGATACCACTGCCTCCTCATCTAATATGCACTTTTGCAACTGTGACACATGGAAAGTGTTGTGGACCTGATTAAGCTCCTCTGGGAGATCCAGTCTATATGCCACCTTGCCAACCCTGGAAATGATCATGAATGGCTCGATGTATCGGGGACCCAATTTCCCCTCTTCTTGAAGCGGATCACACCCTTCTAGGGTGAGACCTTCAGTAATACCAAATCTCCCACCTCGAACTATAGCTCAAATCGGCGCCTGTGCGCATGACTCTTTGCCGACTCTGAGCGGTCTGTAGTCATTGTCTGGTCTGTTGAATCCTATTAGTTGCGTCTAGAAATACCTCTATCCGCCCCATCACCCTGTGACCAATCTCACCCCAACAGATTGGGGTGCGGCATCTCCGTCCATACAATAGCTCAAATGGTGTGGCACCAATACTGTAATGAAACTTGTTATTGTAGGAGAACTTTGCAAGGGATAAGTAGGAGGCCTAACTCCTACCAAAGTCAATAACGTAAGCTCTTAGCATATCCTCGAGAGTCTGTATGGTCCGCTCACTCGGGTCATCTTATTACGGATGATAGGTTGTAGTGAAGTACAATCATGTGCCTAGTTCCTTGTGAAACTTCTTCCAGAAACGGGGAGGTGAACCGAACATTACGGTCTGAGACAATAGAGAGTGGCACCCCTGACGAGCAACAATCTCGCAGATATACAAGTCGGCCAACTTCTCAGTCAATGAACACTCCCGTATCACTAAGAAGTAGGCACTCTTGATCAATCGATCCACGATGACCCATATAGAATCATAGCCCTTCGCGGTCCTTGGAATCTTAGTGATAAAATCCATCATGATCTGCTCCCATTTCCACATGGGAATCTCTAGAAGCTACAGCTGACCATGTGGCCTCTGATGCTCGGCCTTGACCATCCGGCAGGTCAAGCACCTCTCAACATACCATGCCGTCTCCCTCTTCATGCATAGCCACCATTAACTCAATCGCAAATCCCGGTACATCTTGGTGGACCCGGGTTAATAGAGAAGCGAGATTTGTAAAACTCCTCCAGAACAATCTGTCTGACCCCACTAGACATCAGAACCCAAACCCGACCGCAACGAGTCAACAATCCTCGACTGTCCTGTACAAACAGAGTGTTCTCACCCCTAATACTCTCAAGCTTCTAATTCTCCCATCGCAAACCCTCAGCCTGAGCTTCCCTGATCAAGCTCATAAGTGGAGATCCAATGATATCCTCATACATGTCATCAGAGTAGAAGATCCAGCTGACTTGCGACTTAGAGTGTCTGCAACCACGTTTGCTTTACCCGGACGATAAAGGATCTCGCAGTCATAATCCTTTACCACGTTAAGCCACCTGTGTTGTCTCACGTTCAGGTTTGGCTGATCCATGATGTGTTTCAGAGTCTTGTGGTCTGTATATATCGTACAACGAACCCCATAGGGATAACATCTCCAAATCTAGAGAGCGAATACCACCGCTCCCAACTCCATATCATGAGTAGGGTATCTTGTCTCATGTGGCTTCAACTGTTGTGACGTGTAGGATATCACCCATCCTCTCTGCATGAGGACCGCCCCCAGTCCCGTGATGGATGCATCACAGAACACTACAAATTCCTTAACTCCCTCTAGGAGAGTCAAGATTGGAGCCTTGCAAAGTCTCTTTCTGAGAGTCTCAAATGCCCTCTGCTGCCCAGGGCCCCACCAGAAATCCACCCCCTTCCTCGTCAGACGAGTGAGGGGTACTACCATCTTGAAGAAATCTTGTATGAATCTCCGATATTACCCTGCCAATCCCAAGAAGCACCTGATATCCGAGGGAGATTTGAAGCTTTCTAGGATTAGCCGGATATTACTAAAGGTTTATCCAATGTTTTTCTTCGCTAGTTGCTCCATTCACATATATAAACCATAAAGGAGCTACATATACATGGAGTGAAAAACACGAAGAAGCATTCAAGAAGCTAAAGAAGAAGTTATGTGAAGCACCGATTCTTTCTTTACCTGATGGAGTTGAAGACTTCGCAGTTTACACAGATGTATCCGGAGTTGGGTTAGGTTGTGTTCTGGCCCAAAGGGATAGGTTGATAGCATATGCATCGAGACAATTGAAAGAACACGAAAAGAAGTAACTAACTCATGATTTAGAGTTGGCGGCGATAGTATTCGCATTAAAGATATGGAGGCATTATGTTTATGGCACAAGGTCCAAACTTTTCATTGATCATAAGAGTCTTCATTATCTCCTTGATAAAAAAGAATTGAATATGAGACAACGACACTGGCTAGAGTTACTTAAGGATTACAACTATGAGATACTTTACCACCCTGGTAAAGCAAATGTCATAGCTGATTCTTTAAGCCGAAAAGTGTGCCTTGAAAGGAAAAGGCCAAGAGCATTGAATTGAAGTTTTCTCAACGATTGTGGAAAGCATCAAGAAATCTCAGGAAGAAGCTGCAGAGAAAAATGAACGAAAGGAAGAACATTTGGGCAAAACGTTAGTGTTTGGTACAAACAGTCAAGGACGGAAGGTATTCCAAGATAGGATTTGGGTACATAAGATGAGAGGAATAAGAGATCTTCTAATGGAAGAAGCTCACAAGACCATGTGCTCGATTCATTCCGGCAGTACAAAAATGTATAGGGATCTGAAATCCTACTACTGGTGGCCGACGATGAAGCTCGATGTTGCGAAGTATGTGGTCGAGTGTGTGACATGTGTGAGAGTTAAGGCACAATATCAAAAACCATATGGGAGCTTAGAACCTTTACATGTACCCATGGGTAAGTGGGAAGACATCACCATGGATTTTGTGACTAAACTGCCCAAGACGAAGAGCGGTCATGACATGATTTGGGTGGTCGTTGATCGGTTCACAAAAAGTGCACACTTCATAGAAACCAATTAAAGATGGTCTACAGATAAACTTGCAAATGATTACGTGAAGGAGCTTGTGACAACCCAGAAATCTCTATCTCTAAAGTTACCTCGATCATTGAAAGTCAGACTCGTTTTTTCTATATTTTAGCATTGTTTAGGGTCTATTTGAGTGTTCTAAGCCTAGTACATTAAGGTTGGGTCTGGGGATAGTTATTTTAAGTTCATCGAGTTGCATTCAATCCAAACACTCATTTTAGCATTGTTTAGGGTCTATTTGAGGTAGTATGGGCCCGTACTACTGGAAGCATAGGATCTGTAACCAAATCAGGGAAGGCTGAGATAAAGTCAGGGAACTTGTAGTGTTGTGATCCCACGGGTTTTATAGTATTATCATATTCATTCTAATGTGGTTCTCTTTCAATATGGTGGTTTTACGTCCTAGGCTAGCAGTTGGCAGTGCAGGTGAGGGATCAGGCTCGGGCTCTGGAGTCGAGCAGCTGGATGAGTAGACCAGGGAGTTCATTTCCTTAGAGATTACGAGTTGCATACTTGAGAAGACTCCTATGATCTTTGGTACGGTCAAGGATGGTATTTTGGAGCTTATGGAGGAGAAGTTTAAAACCTTCCATACTGAGATGGCGACCACGATGGGGTTGCACACACTCACTTTCCGGGAGTTTGGAGCTTGTGGAGCTCCCAACTATCATGGGGCTCGGGATCCCATTGCTAGCACCAAGTGGTTGGTGGATGTTGTGTCCCGAGGGGGGCAAGGTCAGATTGGCACCCTGTCTTCTGAAGGACAGGGTACAAGATTGGTGGGAGGAGGTTGGCAGAGCTATTGGTGATGATACTGTGTTGCATGCAATGACTTGGAGTGATTTCACAACCTGGTTCAAGGCTGAGTATGCACCGCTTATTGAGGTGCAACAACTTTCTAGAGAGTTCCAGGACCTCCAACAGACGACAGAGACTGTGGCGGAGATCACCGCCAATTTTAAGGAGAGGGCTCTTCTCGTTCCACAGTATGTGGCGGATGAGGAGATGAAAAAGGCCCGATATAATGAGATGTTGCTGAGTGATATTCGCCAGTTTGTGAGCCATTCCGGCTACAAGACACAGGAAGATATGATTGCGAGGGCTCGTGTGAGAGAGAGAGAGAGAGAGAGAGATTGATCTTGATATGGAAAGAAAGAAGAAGCCAAAGGTGGCGTCCGGTGCAGTGGGTTCGGGCAAAAAGCCCAAGATGTCTGATAACAGGTCTAGAGGATAGCAGAGCCATAGTTTTTGTGGCAAGTGTGGCAGGTTGCACGATGGGGTGTGCAAGGCAGGGAGTTCCGACTGCTTTAAGTGCGGACGGACTGGGCATATGAGTAAGGATTGTACAACTACTACCACTACCACCACCACAACATCTAATCTGATTTGCTTTCATTGCAATCAGAGGGCACACAAGAAGTCCTGGTGTCTGAGTCTAGCATCAGCAGGACAGGTGGTGGACCCGCCCTAGCTACATTGAAGATTACAGATGGTCGTCAGCGTTGGGATGAGATACCAGTGGAGAAGAGCAGATCCTTCCAGTTGACAGCAGAGGAGGCAGCTCCTGATGTGGTTACGGGTATGTATCTTCTCCATTATCTCTTATTTATTTCTAAGTATTGCTCATGTTTTTGTGTTTATTTATAGGATCATTCTTAGTGAAAGGTATATCATCTATGGTATTATTTAACTCGGGGGCTACTCAATCATTTGTGTCGCTTTCTCTTATAAAGCGATTTAGTAGAGCTCCGGGGGAGCTGGATTGCCCACTCGACGTTGAGATAGTTGATGATAGGACCGTCAGGGTCGCGAGAGTTCATAGAGGATGTACTCTACGGTTATTTTATGAACAATTTTCAGTGGATTTGGTTCCTATTCCCCTGCGAGGGAATACGGTTATCGTGGGTATGGATTAGTTGAGTCCCAACAGGGCAATGATTGATTGTGAGCTGCAGCTAGTGAGGGTTCGCACTCCTAGTGGGGGAGAGTTAGTGATTCAGGGGGAGAGGCCACATTTAGTAGGGTTGTACAGTATACGTCGCATATGGCATGGATACCAGGGATAAGGGTAAAGTGACGGTTGATGATGTATCGGTGGTTTGAGAGTACCCGGACGTATTCCCGGAGGAATTTCCTGGGATACCTCCGGAAAGACAGGTTGAGTTCCGGATTGACATGGTCCCTATTGCGGCTCCGATAGCCAAGGCACCATATTGGTTGGCACCCCCGAGAAGCAGGAATTGTCTATGCAGCTACAGGAGCTGTTAGACAAAGGTTTTATTAGGCTGAGCAGTTCACCATGGGGAGCCCTGATCCTGTTTGTGAGGAAGAAGGACAGGTCGCACCGTATGTGTATAGATTACCGGGAGATGAAGAAGGTAATGGTGAAGAACCGTTACCCACTACCAAGGATATATGATTTTTTCAACCAGCTTCAGGGAGCATATTAGTTTTCCAAGATGGATCTGTTGGATAAGGTGTCTAAGTCCATAACTATTTCTGGTATGTACTTGACCCGACCCGGCATGGTCCATTTGGGTTGCATGGCACCATGCAATTGGATAGACTAAATGAGAGAAATAACACTTGGAGATTATTAATATATTATAAGTTCTAATATATTAATAATATTATTTGATTACTTTGATCAAGAATTAATTTAGAATTAATTAAGTGATCAAAAGATAACTAATTAAATATATGGGTTGATTAAGTAAATCATCCATATCTTGTATAGTGGGCTAAAAGGCTCCATGGATCATCAAGTTGGGTTCCACCCATAGGATGCTCCATGGGAGTTACAAACCCATGGGTCATGGAAATGAAGAGTCATGACACATTAGGGTTTAACCCTAGGTGTGTCAACACTATATAAGCAATATGATCTCCTCCCAAATCGGCTACACACTAAGAAATAGAGGGCTTGGCCGATTTTGTGAAGTGAGTATTCTCTCATAAGTTCTTCCAAGAGCATTTGGTGTTGTGTGAAGCATTTGAGGCATCACACTTGGGGTGCTAGGCTCACAAGGTTTCAAGGAACACAAGCAACAACAAGGTAAGTTATTCTATCTATACTTTATGTTAAAATTGTTCCCCATGTATGCTAGATAGGAATATAACCTTGGAATTCAACTTTGCATGACAATTAGACAAACATAGATCCAAGGTTATTAGGGTTGCATGTACACTTAGGAAGTGTTAGAATGCTCAAAACCCATCAGTGGTATCAGAGCCTAGGCTTGTTTGTTCTTATTTGTTCTTAAAAGTTGAAAACAGAATCGGAAATTTGCTGTCTGCGAATGGACTCGTCGAGTCTATAGGGGGGACTCATCGAGTCCATGTGTATCTTCAACCAACTCGGCGAGTCATGTTCATGCACTCGACGAGTAGGGTCGAATGAGTGCAGAATTTCGATTCAGTTGCTGGAAATGAATTAGAAACATTACCCTAAACTGTTTTAGGAAATGTAAACTTGTTTTTGGTGGTGTAATGTCTTGCTAATTCATTTACAACAACTAGTTATCAAAAATTACAAAGTTTTATGTAATTTTTTGATTGTGTTCATATTCATGTTCTTGTTCTTATGATGTTTTAGATGATCATAGGAATTATTTGTAACCTATTTGGTAGTTTAATTCTTGATCATAATGTGTTTTAATGGAGTCCATAACTTATCCTTAAGTTATGGAAAACCAAGAGTCACACTTGAGTTAAAACCATTAAGAAAACACAAGAGTTATAAAAAATGAAGAGTCTTCATTTTATGACTCTATTAAACTCATAAGTTACAAGAAATGAAAAGTTTTGAAAGTTACAAAACTTGCCCTCAAGTTTTGGAACAAGTAAAGTTAAGTTAAAACTTTAGTTCCAACCCCTAGAATTTTAAAAGTTAAAATTCAACCCTTATACTTATATTATGATAATTTAATAATTATATATATATGTATAAGAATAAAGTCGTCTTACCGCTAGTACGCCTCATTCACGAAGCCGGTCTATAAGGTGGGTATAAGGTTGTTGCCTATAAAATGGTGACTTAATGGGTGTATATTCTCACCCACCGCTTGCTTGACTGGTGGAGGGTCGTTAGCCGAACGGGTAAGACAAGGACTTATAAATTCTCATTCAAAGTATGATGAATATAATAAAGTAACTAAACGTTTTATTAAATTCCCAATCTTAGTTACTTTAGGAAAAATGTGAATAAGGTGCTAATCCATGAAATTACACTTTACACTTTGTCTGAGTCGTTGGTGGAGCGTGTGTGGTTAACCGGCACACTAACTTGGACTTAACAAGGTAGGTAAAGGGTGACTTAAGGTTTATTATAGTATCGGTGGAGCGTGTGTGGTTTACCGGCACATCGATTGAGTGATAAACTTTAAGGGTACCAAGTGATTTGCATGGTTACTTCACACCTCGTTTTGTGATCCTCGGCATCCCAGTCACAAAACCTGGAGGGCACTCCCGAGATTGAAACATGCCTTTGAAAAGTTCATTGGATCTCAAAGAATCTAGGAATTTCTAAAACCAATAAAAACTAAATATTTAATATTTCGGTTTTCATGGTGGAAATTGGTGAATCGTCATTCACCTACCTTTCAAATATGATATAGCTTAGATTACGGCATACCTCTTCTAAGTTATATTATATTGTGATTGGATCCTAGCCTTAATATTACATTTGGGTGTTTTATTAAGGACTCTCTTAAATCTAAACTAAACTTGTTCTTCTTTTCAGATGTCTTCAAATAATGCTTCTGGCTCGAATCCTAATGGCTCCTTTACTCTTATGAGTCTATGTGGGAAAGTCACCTTCGATGGATCCAACTTCAATAAGTGGATCAGAAACATCAGGATGATTACCCGCTACGAGGACAAAGAATATGTCCTTGACAAGGAGCTTAAGGAAATTGACGAGTCCACTGCAACTCCCCAGGAGATCGCTGACTTTCATACTCATGAAAGAGATGCAACCAAGGTGGCTTGCATCATGTTAGCCACCATGACAGCTGAACTCCAAAAGTCTTATGAAGACTTCTACCCTTATGAAATGCACCAAGATTTGATGGAAAGATACCATCAAAGTGCACGATAAGAGAGGTACGAAGTCATCTGCTCCATGATAACAACCATGATGAAGGACGGAGAGTCCGTCACGAGCCACATGCAGAAAATGCAAAGGTATGTGGATCGGTTGCTAAAGCTCAATGTGAACTTCCCTGAGGAGCTTGCAATAGATATCATTTTGCACTCCTTACCATCGTGCTATGATCAATTCCGCATGACATATCACATGAACAAGGAAGAGGTCACCCTCAGCAAACTTCAGGGACTTCTCAAGACCGCAGAAACAGGTCTTAAGGGGAAGTCGGTTGCTATCACTCCTACTCTAGACTCAACTCCGGTCTTGGCAATCGGGCAAAGTCGAGGGAGGAAGAGAAAGAGATCTTTAAAGGGTACCAAGGCTCGGACCCTTGATGGCTCTTCTTCAAGTGGAACCAAGAAAGGTTTCATTACTCCTTCTTCTGACCCTAAAGAGGCTGAATGCTTCTATTGCCATGAAAAAGCTCATTGGAAGCGGAACTGCCCAAAGTACCAGCAGGATGTGAAGGATGGGAAAGTCAAACCCAACCATGCAGGTATTTACACTATCATTTCTAATAACTCACCCCATTCGAAATCTTGGGTCCTTGATACAGGTTGCGGTATTCATATTTGTTGTGACTTGCAGGGACTAGGAAGAAGTGAGAATGTGGAGCAAGGAAGAATAAACTTAATCATGGGGAATAGGAAAGTTACACCTGTCACCAAGATTGGAGTTTATACTTTATCGCTAAGTAGTGGGTTAAATTTAGATTTGAATAAATGTTGTTATTCGCCAGAAATGGCAAGAAATATTATTTCCTTTCATGCATTGTACAAACAAGGTTTCACCTTTTCGTTTGATAATGAAGTTGGTTCGATTAATGCTTTCTTTAATAATGTTCTTTATTTTAAAGCATTACCTTGTGATGGTGTGTATGAAGCTGTATCTATTGTAGATAACTTAGGAAATAATGTTTTGTGTATTGATTCTACTAATAATAATAACTTGGATAAAGCATCATTATGGCATTGTCGTCTTGGACATATAAGCAAGAAACGCATAGGCCAACTCCAAAAGGATGGAGTCTTGGAGTCGTTTGACCTAAAGTCAAATGATAGTTGCGAATCATGCTTACTTGGAAAAATGACAAAGTCACCCTTCACAGGCTCGTGTGAAAGGGGTGAAGGTTTGTTGGACCTTATACACACGGATGTGTGTGGACCATTCAAACATGCCACTAGGGATGCTAATCGTTATTATTTGACTTTTACCGATGATTATAGTAGATATGGATATGTCTACTTAATCAAGCATAAGTCAGAGACTTTCGAGAAGTTTAAGGAATTTAAACAGGAAGTCGAGAATCAATTGGGCATGAACATTAAGATGCTTCGATCCGATCGAGGTGGTGAGTATCTTAGTTCAGAGTTCCTCGACTATCTAAAGGAATGTGGGATTGTCTCACAATTGACACCGCCTAGGACACCGCAGTTGAATGGTGTGGCTGAGAGGCGTAATCGAACCTTGTTGGACATGGTTCGTTCCATGATGAGTCGAGCTTCGCTACCAATCTCATTCTGGGGGTATGCCTTAGAGACTGTCGCCCATATCCTCAATCTAGTCCCTACAAAGAAAGTTGCCAAAACTCCTCACGAGATGTGGACTGGTAAAGTACCTAAACTAGACCACATCAAGATTTGGGGCTGCGAGGCTTTCGTGAGACGCGAGACTCATGATAAGCTCGAACCCCGAAGCGAGAGGTGTATTTTCATCGGCTACCCACAACATTCCTTTGGTTACCTCTTCTACAGACCTAGTGACAATGTGGTCTTTGTAGCAAGAAGAGGAGTCTTTCGAGAAAGAGAGTTTATAAGCCAAGGAGACAGTGGGAGGCAAGTTGATCTTGAAGAAATTCAAGAGTCAAGTGGTGAAGGAACTTCAAACTCTAGCCCTCAACTTGAGGAGGAAACTCCTGTTGAGCCAATTGACGAATCTGTACCTCTGAGGCGTTCCACGAGAGTTAGGAGTGCACCTAAGCATTACTATGGATTCCATATTACTGCAGAAGGTGAGACACTTATTAGTGATGAGACATTAGTAAGTCAAGATGACCCTAACAGCTACGAGGAAGCCATGGCGGGCCCCGAGTCTGCCAAATGGAAAGAGGCTATGGATAGCGAGATACAATCCATGTATGACAATCAAGTTTGGAACTTGGTTGAGAATGTACCAGGTCGAAAGACTGTAGGGTGCAAATGGGTTTTCAAGAAGAAGACCGACATGGATGGTAAAGTACACACTTATAAGGCTAGACTGGTTGCAAAGGGCTTCTCTCAAATTCCTGGAGTGGATTATGATGAGACCTTTTCTCCGGTAGCAAAGATTAAGTCTATTCGGGTTCTGTTAGCCATAGTCGCATTTCATGACTATGAAATTTGGCAAATGGATGTCAAAACCGCTTTCCTTAATGGGAAGTTGGCTGAAGATGTTTACATGAGTCAGCCAGAGGGTTTTGTCAGTAACGAGTACCCCAATAGAGTGTGTAAGCTTGAGAAATCCATTTATGGATTAAAGCAAGCACCTCGCAGATGGAATCTTTGCTTTGATGAAAAGGTCAAGGAATTTGGCTTTTCTAGGAGTGAAGATGAATCTTGTGTATATGTCAAGGCTAGTGGGAGTATAGTTAGCTTTTTGGTATTGTATGTGGATGACATACTACTCATAGGAAACGACATTCCAACCCTGCAGGAAGTAAAGTCCTGGCTTGGAAAGTGTTTCGCTATGAAGGACCTTGGTGAAGCTGCCTATATTTTGGGGATAAGAATCTTGAGAGATCGGAGTAAAAGACTAATTGGACTTACTCAAAGTACCTACTTGGAGAAGATTCTGAAGAGATTCAGAATGCAAGACTCCAAGAAAGGAGAGTTGCCCATCCAGAGTAGCGCCAAGTTGAGTAAGACACAAAGCCCTAGCACTGAGGCTGAGATAGCAGAAATGAGTCGAATACCTTATGCTTCGGCTGTAGGTTCGATCATGTACGCTATGACGTTTACTCGACCTGATGTAGCCTTTGCCTTGAGCATGGTTAGCAGGTTTCAGGGGAACCCTGGCAAGGCACACTGGAATGCGGTAAAGAATATTCTCAAGTACCTACGAAGGACTAAGGACTGGGTCCTTACCCTCGGCGGGAGTGATGACTTGAGAGTTGTAGGGTATAGTGATGCTAGCTTCCAGACTGATAGGGATAACTTCCGCTCTCAGTCGGGCTGGGTCTTTACCCTAAATGGAGGAGCAATTTCTTGGAAGAGTTCTAAGCAAGAGACAGTGGCAGATTCTACTTGTGAATCAGAGTATATTGCAGCTAGCGAAGCAGCAAAGGAGGTGTTATGGCTGAGGAACTTCATTGGAGACCTTGGAGTTGTACCAGCTATTAAAGAGCCGATGGAAATTTTCTATGATAGTGAAAGTGCTGTTGCCTTAGCCAAGGAACCAAGGGATCACGGGAGATCCAGACACATCGACAGAAAATACCATTTCATCAGACATCGGATCGAAGAAGGACTCCTCGTGGCAAAGAGGGTATCATCAGATGAGAATCCGGCAGATCCCCTCACGAAGGGACTGACTCGGGTTAAGCATCTCCAGCATGCTCGGAGCATAGGGCTGAAGGATGATATTAGATTTAGTAGTTAGATAATCTTGAAATTTGTAAAGTGTAATTGACATTTGATGATGAATAAAAGTGTTTTATTTATGAGTAAAGTGTTGCTATCTCTTGTCGATCGTTTACTATATTTCTTTTGCATGTTTTGACTTCCAGAATAATTTTGTTTGGTATAACATATTGTTCAAACCTCCACAGTCGGTCATATGTCGGAAGTAGGTATGAATCAAGACTGTCATGTTTGGTTGTAGAGGTCTGGGACAAGGCTACAACAATCATGAGTGCTCATAAGTTCTGAGCATTGGACTCAACCCACGCTCACTGGAATCACTTCATGGAATTCTATCTCGAGTGATCGTGAGACGGTAATATCATATAAGTCTTTAAACCTAGAGATATGATTTGTTACTTACGAGTTGGTTATGCATTGATTGTACGAAAAACGCATTGGTAACTCGATGTTATAAAATCGTGCTCTTGTGTGTAATTCAATGAGTAGTAGAACAAACATATGAGTCGAAGTTTATCTGTTCCTTCTTGGATTAGAAGCTGATATCTGGGCCCCTCGATGATTTTGTTTTGACCTATGTACCGGGCCCGGTCAGAACTAAATTGATGTGTTCAATAAAGTTCTTTGTCAAACAAATCGGAAATCGGGAAACAAATGTTGGACAATAAGTAAGACATTGTTCCATGTATTTGTCCGACTGATATCTAGAACAGAGGATTATATGATCACTTATCTTAAATGGCGTACCATCATCTTCTCAAGTTTCGAGAAGCCTTGTAAAGAGCTACGATTGCCGATCGGTTCCTGAAGTCATACTTGCAGTAATAGTTACTAGACTTATCCAAGTGGGAGACTGTTGGATAAGGTGTCTAAGTCCATAACTATTTCTGGTATGTACTTGACCCGACCCGGCATGGTCCATTTGGGTTGCATGGTACCATGCAATTGGATAGACTAAATGAGAGAAATAACACTTGGAGATTATTAATATATTATAAGTTCTAATATATTAATAATATTATTTGATTAGTTTGATCAAGAATTAATTTGGAATTAATTAAGTGATCAAAAGATAACTAATTAAATATATGGGTTGATTAAGTAAATCATCCATATCTTGTATAGTGGGCTAAAAGGCTCCATGGATCATCAAGTTGGGTTCCACCCATAGGATGCTCCATGGATGCTCCATGGGAGTTACAAACCCATGGGTCATGGAAATGAAGAGTCATGACACATTAGGGTTTAACCCTAGGTGTGTCAACACTATATAAGCAATATGATCTCCTCCCAAATCGGCTACACACTAAGAAATAGAGGGCTTGGCCGATTTTGTGAAGTGAGTATTCTCTCATAAGTTCTTCCAAGAGCATTTGGTGTTGTGTGAAGCATTTGAGGCATCACACTTGGGGTGCTAGGCTTACAAGGTTTCAAGGAACACAAGCAACAACAAGGTAAGTTATTCTATCTATACTTTATGTTAAAATTGTTCCCCATGTATGCTAGATAGGAATATAACCTTGGAATTCAACTTTGCATGACAATTAGACAAACATAGATCCAAGGTTATTAGGGTTGCATGTACACTTAGGAAGTGTTAGAATGCTCAAAACCCATCAGGATCTTCGGTCCGGATATCACCAGATGCAGGTCAGAGATGATGATGTGCAAAAGACCACTTTTAGGACCCGCTATGGTCATTCTGATTTTGTGGTGATGTCGTTTGGGATCACTAATGCTCCAGCCATGTTCATGAACCTCATGAATCGTGTGTGCAGACCGATGTTGGATCGGTCTGTAATAGTATTCACTGATGACATCTTGGTTTACTCGAAGACTCAAGAGTAGCATGAGGAGCATCTGAGAGAGGTACTCGAGACACTAAGGAGGGAGAGACTCTATGCGAAGTTCTCCAAGTCTGACTTTTGGTTGTGCGAGGTGCAGTTCCTTGGGCACCTTGTCAACCATAATGGTATTTTGGTTGACCCGACCAAGTTAGAGGCCATGATGCAGTGAGAGACTCCGAGGTCTCCAACTGAGATTCGGAGCTTCCTGGGTTTGGTAAGGTATTACATGAGATTTATCCAGGACTTCTCCAAGATAGCAGTTCCATTAACCCGACTAACCAAGAAGTCGGTGGTTTTTTGTTGGGGCCCTGAGCAACAGTCAACCTTTGAGATGCTCAGGAAGCGATTGTGCGAGGCGCCGATTCTCACCTTTCCAGAGGGAGTAGATGACTTCGTAGTCTATTTTGACGCTTCAATCACAGGTATGGGGCAGTGTTGATGTAATGAGGTCATGTGATAGCTTATGCCTCAAGACAGTTGAAGCCTCACAAGGATAACTACCCAACACATGACTTGGAGTTGGGGGTTGTAGTGTTCGCCCTCAAGATTTGGCGGCATTACATTTATGAGGTTCGATGTACCATTTACACGGAACACGGGAGTTTGAGGTACCTCATGGACCAACTGAGTGTGAACATGAGGCAGCATCGGTGGTTAAACGTGGTGAAGGACTACGATTGTGAGATCCTTTACCACTTGGGTAATGCCAACTTGGTAGCCGACGCCTTGATCCGCAAGGCGACAAAGACCCCAATCCGAGATATCTGTCTAAGGATGACAATGATTACTCCATTTCTAGAGCAGATTCGAGGGGCGCATGTCGAGGGCCTAAAGGAGGAGTTCCGAAAGTGCGAGAGGATTACAGGCCAGGTGGCCTCCTTCGATTATGACATCAGGGGGTTGTTGACCCTACATAGGAGAGTTTGGGTGTCATACTGGGGAAGAGTACAGAAGGTATTGATGTATGAGGCCAACAACTCCAGGTTCTCCATCCATCCGGGAGTGACAAAGATGTACAGAGATCTTCGCCCAGACTATTGGTGGCCCTACATGAAGCGGGATGTAGCCTGGTATGTAGAGAGATACCTGACTTGTAGGAAGGTCAAGATGGAGCACCAGAGGCCGCATGGAAAGATGCATCCATAGGATATCCTCATGTGGAAGTGGGAGGATATTACTATGGATTTTATCACCAAGCTTCCTAGGACTGTACGTGGGGTCGATTCGATATGGGTCATCGTGGATCGGTTGACCAAGAGCGCACACTTCATACCGATCCAAGAGAGCATCCCGGCCGAGAAGATAGCCGAGATTTATGTTGAGAGATAGTGGCATGTCACAGAGTACCTGTCTCAGTGGTGTCAGACTGAGATGTCTGTGTCACTTCCAGATTTTGGAAGCGGTTTCACGAAGAGATGGGTACTCGTCTCCATTTCAGCACCACTTACCACCCCCAGACAGACGGGCAGAGCGAGAGGACGATTCAGACTCTCGAGGACATGCTTCAGGCATGTATGCTAGATTTCGGTGGCAGTTGGGATACGTATCTTCCGTTAGCGGAATTTTCATATAACAACAACTACCACTCCAGTATAGACCCCCCCCCCCTTCGAGATGTTGTATGGGAGGAAGTGTAGGACCCCAATCTGCTGGAGCAAAGTCGGTCAGAAGTTCATGGGGAGTATGGAGGTAGTACTCAAGACTATAGAGCAGATTCAGCAGGTCTGAAGCAGACTCCAGACTGTGCAGAGTAGACAGAAAAGTTACGCTGACAAGCGACGCTCGGATTTGGAGTTTCAGGTGGGTGACATGGTCCTCCTGAAAGTTTCACCCTAGAAGGGTGTTATCAGGTTTCAGAAGTGGTGTAAGTTGGGCCCTACGTTCATTGGTCCGTTTAGGGTTTTGGCTCGGGTGGGTCGGGTTGCTTGCCGGTTAGACCTCCCAGTAAAGCTCAGTAAGATTCACAACACGTTCCACGTTTCTCAGTTGCGGAAGTGCTTGGTAGATGATTCAGCAGCGATACCCATGGAGGATATTCAGGTTGATGACAGCCTGAATTACATAGAGAAACCAATAGCGATCTTAGATCACAAGATGAAGGAGCTAAGGAACAAACATGTCGAGCTATTTAAAGTTTAGTGGCAGCACCGTAAGGGTTCAGAGTGGACGTGGGAGCCTGAGGAAATGAGGGAGCACTACCTAGAGTTGTTTTCAGGTGCAACAGACTTTGAGGATGAAGTCTGAGACAAGTAGGGGAGAATTGCAACGCCCGTTCCTGGTACACAATTTCTTGTTCATTCATTCAAGTATTTTATGTTGAGCTACTCAACGAGTTGGAAGCCCTAACTCGTTGACTATATGCTTTAGAAGTCACGGGATTTAAAAGGCCTACTCGGCGAGTCCAAGCTAGACTCGATGAGTAGGTCTGCCAGGAAGAAACCTTATTCTCGGGGTTTTGTACCCTATTTAAACATCTTAAACCCCTACCCTGGACTTCCCTTATCAGCCTCCTTCTCTCCAAAAAAACCCTAGTGCATTTGTGAGCCTCTCTCCTGAGTTTTTAGTGTGTTTTGCTGCCTTTGAAGGTGATTGAAAGAGTTTTGAGCAAGCAAGCTTGGGGAAAGAGGACTAGATCTAGGAACTCACTCATCTTTTGCAACCTACTAAGGTAAAAAGTTATTACCATGATGAGCTATAACTTAGATCTCCTGGGATGTGGATTCTTGGGTATTTTTGACCCTTTTGTTTAGGAAAAACTATTCCCTTGGGGTGTATGCAAAACATTTCCTCTTTTCTATAACTTAGGGCCTCTGAAGCCATAAAAAGGGTCATGAACCCGTTTTCATGCAAGTCATGACCATGCTTATGAAAGTAGAACGCTATAACTTGAGTTTGGGTTCATTTGAGGTGTGCAAAGCCATCAAGTCTTCAACTTTATAGAAATGGACCTTGGAAACAACCTGATCTGTAATTTGGAACTGCAGAAGTGTGAAACCAATGATTTTGGATAAATCTGCAAGGGACTCGACGAGTCCATGAGGGGACTTGGCAAGTCCAATGAAGAAACCCCGATGATGTTCATAGGAATCGACGAGTTGATTAAGGAACTTGCCGAGTAGAAGGATCTTTCCACTTTTCTGTTTATGCCAAGACTCGACGAATATAAGGACGACGTGACTAGGCAGTTTGTAAAATCGCGATGACATGTAGCTTGGGAACTCAACGAGTCATGGGGTTGACTCGGTGAGTCGAGTCGCGATTCCAAGGTTTTGAGTTCTAGGACTCGGCAAGTCATAAGGCCGACTCGGCGAGTTCGGTCAACAAGGAAGGTTGACTTTGACCAAGGGTAAAATGGTCATTTTACCCTAAGAATAGTTATCGATTTCTGATTGATTGTCATTATGTAATTTATAGCCGGAGAGTTACCGAGCAGCAAACATGGATTCCTCACTCGGGTCTTCAGCAGTTAGTCATACAAGGTGAGTTTTCCTACAGTAGGAATGGGTATAAGGCACCAACACTGGCTCGTTTATGTAGTTGCAGTATACCGAGGTTAGCCCGATGTATTTTATATGTTTCTGGACTTCGGTTTGATGTCAGGGCGATCCCGAGAAGTAGTCATGTATGCTTGATGTCTTTGTGATTCATGCATGTTTATGTTATATGTGATATGTTCTGGACTTCGATCCAATGGTGGGCAAGCCCAATGCAGTATATTTGATTATACCATATGTTTATATTGATGATATGTTTAGTTTATACTAGACTTTGATCTGATGTCGGACGGGGCCCAATGCAGTGGGCGGGGAGCAAGTTATTCTGGATTTCAATCCGATGCCGAGCGGGGCCCGATACAGTAGGCAAGGCCCAGCATATGTTATATGTGTTATTGTATGATACATGTTAGTTTAGGGGAGCTCACTAAGCTCCGTGCTTACAGTTTTAGTTTTGGTTTCAGGTATTTCTGGTAGCAAAGGGAAGAGCTCGATGTGATTGTATGGCATACACCACAATATTCAGTCTGGGATTGTTGAGACTTTGATATTTTACCATTTGTTATTGGTGCGATATTTTATATGATATTTTGAGACACATGACAATTGGTTTTTCTTACTAATTATGGATAATTGTAGTTTTATACATTTTTCAAACGAAATTTTTGGGCGTTTATTTGGGATGTTTCACTCTGGTAGAGTTTTCCTATAATAATAATTTCCACTCAAGCATCAAGATGACACCTTATCAAGCTTTTTACGAACAGAAGTTTCGTATGTCGTTATGTTGGCTTGAAGCTGAAGAAAAGCAGATTATGGGCCCCGAGATAGTCCATCAGACTGCTGAAAAGCTAAAGGTGATTAGGGAAAGGATGTTAGCAACTTAGGATCGTCAAAAGAGCTATGTTGACAAGAAAAGACTACCGATGACATTCGAAGTTGGGGATTCGGTTTTGCTTAAAGTCTTACCATTGAAAGGACTTATAAGATTCGGGAAAAGAGGAAAGTTGAGTCCAAGATTCGTTGGATCGTTCAAAGTTCTTTAGAGGATTGGGAACCAAGCTTACAAGTTGGAATTTCCAGAAGAACTAGATGGTATTCATAACACTTTCCATGTGCGTTATTTGAGGAGGTTTATAGGAGAAGTTTCTGACATAATTCCAATTTATGAATTAAGATGGATGAAAACAAGAGGCTGATTGAAGAATCGAAGACGATTGTTGACCGTAAGACAAATAAGTTGTGACACAAGATGGTCGACTTAGTGCTTGTACGATGGAAACATACGAATGGGCCAACTCTCACATGGGAAACGGAGAGTGACATGATGAGTCGCTATCCGCATTTGTTTGCTGATGCATGATTCCGTGTTTCTAGGTTAAGCATTAATGCGATGATGTAATAGATAGGGTCAACAAATGTAACATATTTCGAAGTAATAAAGATGAATTATTTGAGTATTATGTGAAATTTTGTGCTTTATACTTGCCGATAAAGATATAATAAATTAAGAATGAAAATAAGTGTCAAAAATTAAATGTTAGATAAACCTGATATCTATGAAGAAAGTTGTAGTGGTTGTGACAAGGGTTCCGAGGATATAAAAAACGTCAAAATCTGAGTTATAACGAACAAGTTATGACCTATCGAAGTTTCGCGATAGAACCAATACGACATTGCATGACGCAAAAAGTGAGTTTACGATAAAGTGCATTTTAGCCTTAGCAATCTAAATGAAAGTCGTAGTGTTCGTTAAAACAAGAGTGTGTATAAAAAGAACATCCAAATCCGACTTCATATGAGGAAGTTATGAATTTGTTAAGATTTGGCATAGCATTGTGCAGACCGGACTTCGAATTATAGATCGAGCAATATTTACCCAACACAACCTAAACGAGAATCTAAGCTCGTTAATAGGAGCTCAATGATAAAAAGACCGACAAAAACGGACGTCGTATGAAGAAGTTATGAATTCTAACGGACTTTTCCTGTCCCGTCCTGTTAAAAATACAACTTTAAAAATCAAGTCAAAATTAGTCGACAGAGTCTAAATGAAAGTTGTAGAGTATAGTCCCACCTACGCGTGGATATAAAGAACATCAAAAATGGAGCTCTTATGTGAAAGTTATGAATTTTTGAAGTAAGAGGTACACCTTTCGAGGCTATCTGAAGAGAATGCCCAACGTGCGAGGGTACGCCCTGCGTACGAGGCCCATACGCCCCACGGTCTCCTTTCTTATGTGGTTCTGAAGCAGCCATGAAGCCCCAACTGAAGACCGACACATGTGCACTACGCCCCGTGTAGATCCGAAGTACGCCCATCATATGACGAGTCTTCGACCCTATAAAAGGGGGTGCGAGGTAGCCTTCTTTCTTCACACTTTTACACTTTTCTTTCTCTCTCTACTCTCTCAATAGCCACCCTAAACCACCCCGAAGCTTAGGAAACCTCCCTAGCACTACAAGAAAGCCCCAAAGTTCCCGAAGGCTCTAAGAAAAAGAGTTTTTTGGTTTAGAAACTCCCCCACCTCCCCCCCCCCCCCCCAAGAGCCCGGTTTTTAAGCAAACCTCCTTATTTCGTAAAAGAATATTATTTTAAGAAGAGAAGTGTTGGTCGAATCACCACCTTATAAAGTGAGTGTATAGTCACCTTCATCTTGCACATACATATGAAGTATTTTATATAAATTACTTGATGTGTGTATATATTATCTGTTTACCTGACATGTATGTTGGATGAAAGATTTAAACTTCATTTTTCATATCTGAACTGTATATGTATTTTATATCTACAAATGGGTAAAACATGGGTAGATGAAAGAGTTGATTTGTGATGAAATAAAATGATGAGAGGCCTCGGTGTTGACGATTATTCAGTCATCTAGCGGAGTATAGATGACAACCACAAACTTTTCTAGATAGTCCAGTTGAACGCTAGCAGGCTCGCAACCTGTAGGTGTTTGTGAATGACGTGTTCAACGTGTTGGAATAGTGTCTAAGGCTATAACTATATTCGGTGGTGCATGGTCCTTTTGGGTTGCCTTCACCATAGCAACTTGAAGGATGATTTTGCTAAGAGAGAGTAAATATTATAAGGAATAATATTTAGCTATTTGATTAATATAAGTCATAAATTAATTGGTATTAATTTGGTGACTTAAAGAGATTAATTAATAAGAGGGTATAAACTGTCAATTGTTTGATAGTTAGACTTTAGACTGTAAATCCATTAGGATGGACTTTGGACGAATTCTAAGAGCTTTAGGATAGCTCAAAATCGTCCATAGGGTTATCTATGGAATGGATTTGGATAGCCTTAAGAGAAGATTATCCAATTAGGGTTTAGGGTGAAACCCTTAAGGAGTCTAAAGGTATAAATAGGTCCTTGGGATGTGGAATTCGTGTACAACCTTTCAGAACCTAAAGCAAGGAACCTCTGGTCGAATTCCATCCCCTCTCCTCTCTCCCAAATCATCTTGCTTGCTATTGGTGTTTGTAAGCCATTAGAGGAGTGATAATTGTGACTCTAGAAGCTCCAAGACAACAAGATCAACAAGGAACTCAAAGGTATGATTCTAGATCTGTTTTAATGTTGTTGTTTAACCTAATTAGCCATTAGAAGTCTTGGATTCAAAAGCATGTTTATTAGAAAGCCTAGATCCAAGCAATAGGGTTTTGCATGCGCACATAGGAAAGTTCTTATGGCTAAAACCCAACAGTGGTATCAGAGCCTAGATTGGTTTTCTTTAAATTGTTGCTTGAATAACTGAAACAAACCTGCAAAATTCGAATTTTTTGGGTTTTGAGTCACTGACTCGTCGAGCTCCAAGGTGGACTCGTCGAGTAGGCCTGACTCGTCGAGTCCCCTTGTGCACTCGGCGAGTGCAAGCGTCAGGAATGGCCAGATTCGGGATTTTTTCATAATTATCTTATGGAAACTTACCTTAATCATATTAGATCAATATAAATCCGATTTTTTGATAAATATGACTGTTATCTTGATCTAATTAAAGATATTTATCATCTAATAAAATATTTAATTTCCTTATATGATAATAATTAATTATTTTGGTAATTATCTTCAAAGAAATCAAGATAAATCAAATAAAGATAATTAGATTATTAATTGTTAATTGGAATTATTTGTTATTTGATCCTCTATGTTTTTAAATGTTTAAAACCTACCCTTAAGTTTTGAAATTTATATTTGTGATTAAAGTTTTAATTTAGACAACTTAAATTTCAAACCCTAGATTTTGAAAAGTTTAAACTGCAACCCTATACTTATATGATATTAGAGTAATATATATATGTATAACTAAATGCTAGTCTTACCGCTAGTAGGCCTCATTCACGAAGCCGATCTATAAGGTGGGTATAAGGTTGCGGCCTATAAAATGGCGCTTAATGGGTGTACACTCACACCCACCGCTTGCTTGATTGGTGGAGGGTCGTTAGCCGAACGGGTAGGATAGGGCAACCTCATCCTCTCATTAAAAGTATAATAAGAAATACGAAGTAACTAAACTTTCTTTTTAAATTTCCCAATCTTAGTTACTTTAGGAAAAGTGAATTGATGCAATCCCATGAAATTACACTTTGCACCTTGCTAAGATGTTAGTGGAGCGTGTGTGGTTTACCGGCACACTAATTGGTTCTAAGCGAAGGTGGCAAAGGGTGATTCATTGTTTATCATAGTTCGATGGAGCGTGTGTGGTTTACCGGCACATCGAATAGGTGATCGTAACAATGAAGGCACCATGTGAATTTGCATGGTAATTCACACCCGCTTTGTGATCCTCGGCATCCCAGTCACAAACAAGAGGGGCATATCGAGATTTAAACATGCCATTGAATAGTTCAATGAATCTCATCCGAACCTAGGAATTCTCAAAAACACTTAGGACTAAAAGTTTAAGTTTTGTGATGGAGAATTAGTGAATCGTCATTCACTTACCTTCAATTTATTTGCATGTTAGATTACGGCATCCCTTTTCTAGTATGTAAATGTTATTGTTGGATCCTAGCCCTAATTTTTCTTATTGGGTGATAATTAGGGATTCTTGTTCTAATCTATCTTTGTCCTTTCTATAGATGTCAAACGCAAACAACGCTGCTGCTAGTTCTTTCACGTTGATGAGCCTTTGCCAAAAGGTCACCTTCGATGGAACGAACTTTGGCGAATGGATAAGATACATTCGCACCATTGCTCGCTATGAGGATAAAGAGTATGTCCTCGACGAGAAGCTCGAGAAAATCAACCCCGAAGTTGCTACTCCCGCTGAAATCACCGCCTTTGAAACCCATGAGTGAGATGCAACGAAAGTACATTGCATCATGATCGCCACCATGAACTCCGAATTCCAAAAGTCCTACGAGGACATGTATCCATACGAGATGCATCAAGACTTGTTGGAGAGGTACCACCAAAACGCGAGACAAGAGCGTTACGAGATTTTCACTAACATGATTTCCGCTAAGATGGGTCATGGAGAATCTCTTACCGTGCACTTGCAAAAGATGCAAAGGTATGTCGACCGCCTTCGCAAGTTAAATGTTGACTTCGGCGAAGACTTGGCGATCGACATGGTGCTTCACTCTTTGCCTCCGATGTACAACCAATTTAGGATGACCTACCACATGAACAAAGAGGAGGTCACTCTAAGTAAACTCCAAGGTCTCTTGAGGGTTTCTGAGAGCAATTTCAAGGACAAGTCTGTTGCACCAACTCCCAATCCATCCGCTGCTCCTGTCTTGGCTATTGGTCAAGGGAAGGGAAAGAAGAGGAAAGCTTCTTCGAACAACTATCGCAAGGTGAAAGCCCGAGATGGTTCCTCTTCTAGTGGGACCAAAGTTGATCCCTCTAAGCCTTGCTCTAACCCGAAGGAGGCAGAGTGCCACCACTGCCACAAGATAGGACATTGGAAGAGAAGCTGCCCGGATTACCTGCAAGCCATCAAGGAAGGAAAGATCAAGCCATCTTTCGCAGGTATATATGCAATAAAATCTAACGATTCTAATCATGCTATTTCTTGGGTTCTTGACACCGGTTGTGGTTATCACATTTGTTCTAATGTGCAGGGACTAAAAAGAAGTAGGGATGTGGAGCAAGGAAGAATCAATCTAATCATGGGGAACAGAAGATCGTTGCCTGTGACCAAGATTGGAGTGTATTCTTTAGTGCTTAAGAATAGTTTAGTTTTAGATTTGAACAATTGTTGTTATTCGCCAGAAATGGCTAGAAACATCATTTCATTTCATGGTTTATATAGACAAGGATTTAGATTTTCTTTTAATAATGAGAATGGTTCTATTTTGGTTTATCTAAATGGTGTCTTTTACTTTGAAGCTATACCATGTAATGGAATATATGAAACTGTTATGATTGTTGATAACTTAGGAAATGATGTTTTGAATATTGATTCTTCCACTAGTATGGATAAAGCATCCTTGTGGCATTGTCGTCTTGGACAATTCAACAAGAAACGCATAGCCCAACTCCAAAAGGATGGAGTGTTGGAGTCATTCGACCTTAGGGAAGATGACACATGCGAGTCTTGTTTGCTTGGAAAGATGACTAAGTCACCCTTCACGAGCACTTGTGAAAGGGGTGAGGGACTATTAGACCTAATACATACCGATGTATGTGGACCTTTTAGATCAACCACGAAGGATGGGAACCGCTTCTATGTGACCTTTACCGATGATTATAGTAGATATGGGTATATCTATTTAATCAAGCAAAAGTCAGAAACCTTTGAAAAGTTCAAAGAGTTCAAGAATGAAGTGGAGAATCAATTGGGCAGGAAAATCAAGATGCTTCGATCCGATCGAGGAGGAGAGTACCTAAGTCTTGAATTCCACGATTATCTCAAAGAGTGTGGAATAGTTTCGCAATTGACGCCTCCTAGGACACCGCAGTTGAATGGTGTGGCAGAAAGGCGTAATCGAACCTTATTGGATATGGTTCGCTCTATGATGAGTCGTGCTTCACTACCTATCTTCTTTTGGGGGTATGCCTTAGAGACTGCCGCCCATATCCTTAACCGAGTCCCTACTAAGAAGGTTGCCAAAACACCTCACGAGATGTGGACGGGGAAAGCTCCCTCGTTGGCACATATCAAGGTTTGGGGTTGCGAGGCTTTCGTAAGACGAGATACTCACGACAAGCTTGAACCTCGAAGTGAGCGATGTATTTTCATCGGCTACCCGCAAACTTCCTTTGGATATCTCTTCTATAGACTGAAAGATAATGTTATCTTTGTTGCGAGGAGAGGAGTTTTCCAAGAGCGAGAACTCATAAGCCAAGGAGATAGTGGGAGGCAAATCGAACTTGAAGAGATTCAAGAGTCGATAGATGAAGGAACCTCTACCGCTGGCGTTCAACCCGAGGAGGAAACTCCGGTTGAACCGATTGACAAATCCTTACCTCTTAGACGTTCCGATAGAGTTAGAGTTCAACCCCGGTTTTATGGTTTTCATATTACTACCGAAGGGGACACGTATATTAGTGATGGTACACTGGTAAATCTTGATGAACCTAATAGCTATAAGGAAGCCATGGCAGGCCCGGAGTCTGCGAAATGGAAAGAGGCGATGGATAGCGAGATCCAATCCATGTACGATAACCAACTTTGGAATTTGGTTGATTACGTGCCCGAACGTAAGACCGTAGGGTGCAAGTGGATCTTCAAGAAGAAGACCGACGTGGATGGGAACGTACACACATATAAAGCGCGATTGGTTGTGAAGGGCTTTACTCAAACTCCCGGAGTTGACTATGATGAGACCTTCTCACCAGTTGCGAAGATTAAATCTATTAGAGTGATGCTAGCAATTGCCGCATTTCATGATTATGAGATTTGGCAAATGGATGTCAAGACCGCTTTCCTTAATGGAAAGTTGGCTGAGGATGTTTACATGGCTCAGCCAGAGGGGTTTGTGGATCCGAAGCATCCGAATAGAGTGTGTAAGCTTGAGAAGTCCATTTATGGACTTAAGCAAGCGTCTCGCAGATAGAATCTTTGCTTCGATGAGAAAGTCAAAGAGTTTGGATTTGTACGAAGCGAAGACGAATCTTGTGTATATGTCAAAGCCAGTGGGAGTATAGTAAGCTTCCTCGTTCTATATGTCGATGACATATTACTCATAGGAAACGACATCCCGACTCTGCAGGAGGTTAAGTCCTGGCTCGGGAAGTGCTTCGCTATGAAGGACCTCGGAGAGGCTTCTTACATTTTGGGAATAAGGATAGTAAGAGAAAGAAGTAAGAGACTAATTGGACTTAGTCAGAATACTTACTTGGAGAAGGTACTAAAACGTTTTAGTATGGAAAACTCAAAGAAGGGAGAACTACCGATACAAGGAAATGCCAAGTTGAGTAAGACTCAAAGTCCGAGTACCGAAGCTGAGATAGCAGAAATGAGCCGAGTACCATACGCTTCCGCAGTTGGCTCAATCATGTACGCTATGACTTGTACTCGCCCTGATGTAGCCTTCACTTTGAGCATGGTTAGCAGATATCAAGGGAACCCTGGCAAAGCACATTGGATTGCGGTGAAGAACATCCTTAAGTACCTTCGGAGGACGAAAGAATGGTTCTTAGTCCTTGGAGGGAGTGATGACTTGAAGGTGCGAGGGTATAGTGACGCCAGCTTTCAGACCGACAGGGACAACTACCGTTCGCAGTCGGGCTGGGTCTTTACCCTAAATGGAGGAGCAGTGACATGGAAAAGTTCCAAGCAAGAAACCGTAGCTGATTCAACGTGCGAATCAGAGTACATCGCAGCGAGCGAAGCGTCGAAGGAGGCAATATGGCTAAAGAACTTCATTGGTGATCTTGGAGTTGTACCGGCCATAAAGGAGCCCATGGAGATTTTCTGTGATAACGAAGGTGCGGTTGCCTTGACCAAGGAACCGAGGGATCATGGTAGATCTCGACATATCGACAGAAAATATCACTTCATTAGACATCGTGTAGAAGAAGGACAACTCGTAGTGAAGAGGATATCATCAGAAGATAACCCAGCAGATCCGCTTACGAAGGGACTGAGTAGGGTTAAGCACTTACAGCATGCTAGGAGTATTGGGCTGAAGGATGATATTAGCATAGATTAGATAGTATTAGAAACGTATAATAGATAAATGTAATTGACATTTGATGATTAAATAAAGAAGTTTTATTTATGAGTAAAGTTACTATCACATGTTAGTTGTTTAACTATTGTTTCACTTTGCATGTTTTGACTTCCAGAATAATTGAGTTTATTAGGAATAATCGAATTATTCAAATGGTCCACAGTCGTTCATATGTTGGGAGTAGATATGAATGAAGATTGTCATGAATTGGTGTGTAGAATGTCTAAATCGTGTTAGACATAGCAAGGGTTGCTGCAACGTTCGTGAGTGCTTATAAACTAGTTTTGAGCATTGGAATAAACCCGCGCTTGCTGGAATCACTTTATGGAATACGATATTAAAGGTGATCGCAAGACGATAATATCATATGGTCTTAAAACCTAGATATATGGTTTATTATTTGTTAATTGATTGTGCATTGATAATGCGAAAACGCATCAGTAACTTGATGTTATAAAACGCATTGTTGTGTATAGTTGGTTAATGAATAAGTAAATGCATATAAGTCGAAGTTTATCTGTAAATTTTATCCTAAGAGGGTAGAAGAGATATCTTGGCCACTCGATGATTTGATTTGACTTATGTGCCGGGCCCGGTCAGAACTGAATTGATGTGTTCGATTAAGTTCTATGTCAAATAAATCGAAGATCGAGAAATCTAAATGCTAGACTAACCATTCCATAGGATTGTCAGCATGATATCTAACAGAGGACTGTACGATCCCTTATCTAAAGGACAAGATTGATTAGATCAGAGTTGACAGCGTCTTTGAGAGCTACGATTGCAAACCGTATTATACTTGTATAGTTATTAGACTTATCCAAGTGGGAGACTGTTGGAATAGTGTCTAAGGCTATAACTATATTCGGTGGTGCATGGTCCTTTTGGGTTGCCTTCACCATAGCAACTTGAAGGATGATTTTGTTAAGAGAGAGTAAATATTATAAGGAATAATATTTAGCTATTTGATTAATATAAGTCATAAATTAATTGGTATTAATTTGGTGACTTAAAGAGATTAATTAATAAGAGGGTATAAACTGTCAATTGTTTGATAGTTAGACTTTAGACTGTAAATCCATTAGGATGGACTTTGGACGGATTCTAAGAGCTTTAGGATAGCTCAAAATCATCCATAGGGTTATCTATGGAATGGATTTGGATAGCCTTAAGAGAAGATTATCCAATTAGGGTTTAGGGTGAAACCCTTAAGGAGTCTAAAGGTATAAATAGGTCCTTGGGATGTGGAATTCGTGTACAACCTTTCAGAACCTAAAGCAAGGAACCTCTGATCGAATTCCATCCCCTCTCCTCTCTCCCAAATCATCTTGCTTGCTATTGGTGTTTGTAAGCCATTAGAGGAGTGACAATTGTGACTCTAGAAGCTCCAAGACAACAAGATCAACAAGGAACTCAAAGGTATGATTCTAGATCTGTTTTAATGTTGTTGTTTAACCTAATTAGCCATTAGAAGTCTTGGATTCAAAAGCATGTTTATTAGAAAGCCTAGATCCAAGCAATAGGGTTTTGCATGCGCACATAGGAAAGTTCTTATGGCTAAAACCCAACACAACGGTGTAGTCCATCCCCTCATGGATGCCTTACAGACATTTATGGCCGAGGAATCACCTCAGCAGTAGTGTCTACACCGATGATGATCCTTAGGCTAGGTCCCTTTTATTAGATGCTTTAGGGATGTAAAGTGAGGACAACGGGAATGGGTACTCGGGTTTGTTTGGTTTGATGAAATTAATAAACTTATTTACTATGTGTTGGAAACCCTATATGCTCACCAGGCTCACCAGCCTGATCCATTGAGTTTCTTGTATTACAGGTAGTGGCAAGAGCATGGTTGGATGATCTGACGAGAGATTATGGATTTATAGGCCAGTAGAAAATATATAGAATGTTGTAATGCCTATACGGTTTTTTAGGCCAAATTTAGTTTTGTGGCCTATGATGTGTTGTTTATGCTTTTGATTTGTATTGACGATGACATCCCGAGTTTTGTAATATTACGAAAATACATTTCTTTCGAAATGTTTTGATAAATCTTTATCATATTTTTTTTGGGAACAAATTTCACAACACTTTTCTTTAAAAGGTTACTCTGATTTTATTATAAAGCATAAACGAAATCGGTCTTTTATGGCCATGAAATTGGGGATGTCACATTTGTTTATGGAGTTTTAGACCTCTTTAGGTCCCCAAGAATGGATTTTTATGTTTCAACTTTGTGTCTAGGCTTAGGGTTTCCACCCTTAGTGCTAAATGTGTCCCAATATCAGTAAAGTTTCGATCTTTGAGGTCATTTTGCATGAGATATAGCCATTTCCATGGAAGTTAGTTGCTATATTCAAAGTTTGGGTCCATTTGGTGGGTTGTAAGCCACCAAGTAATCGACTTTATGAGTTAAGACATGCTAAAGAACTCAGATCTGTAATATAGGCTTAAGGTCTTAATGGAATAAGCACTTTTGAAGTTTATAGCTTAACAGGGTAATAGGATGGGCATACAAGCCATGCAGCAGTACGCTTAGCATATAGAGGAGTACGCCCATCGTACTCTCAGGTTTTGGGCTTTGCGATGTTTGCGCCTCGGTTTAGGTCAATCTTTGGAGTTAGCAGTTTTTAGGCCTTAATGGGCCATTAAAAATCATATAATGGACCAAGGACCTGTTTGGGCTGAAAGGAAGGCCTATTTGAGGAGTTGGGCCCAATTTAGAACATGGGCCATTAGTGGGCTTAGAAAGATTAGATGGAATTGGGCCTAGGTTATGGTCCAAATTACACCAGGGGTAAAATGGTCATTTTACCCTAAGATGGATTATTGGATTTTGACTAAGTGTTATTGTGATAATGATAGTCAGTGAGTCACACAAGCAACTGATAGAGATTCCTTACCGATAGATTCAATAGCCAGTTTTGTGAGGTGAGTTTTCCACCAGTAGGAACGTGTCGAAGGCACCAATGTCGGCTCGTTTATGTATGTTAGCATATGTTGGACTGTGCCTGACGTAGGTTTATATGTTTTCGGAGTTCAGTCCGATGATGGGGCAAGCCCGAGGAATGTTTATATGCTTGATATCTTTGTGATTCTTGCATGTGTCAGTTCGTATGTTTTCGGACTTCGGTCTGATGTCGAGGCAAGCCCGAGGAATGTTTATATTCTTTCGGATTTCGGTTCGATGTTGAGCGGGGCCCGAGGAATGTTTATATGTTTATGTTATGTGTTATGTTTATACGTATTTGTTGATATGCTTATGTATACCAAGCTTTACTCGATGTCGGGCAGGGCCTGATGCTGGATTTCGGTCCGATGTCGGGCGGGCCACGATGCCGGACTTCGCTTCGATGCTGGGCGGAGCCCGATGTAGTGGTCTAGGACGAAGTTATGTGTTATGTGTTATGTGTTTATGTGATTATGTGTATGGTATGTGGTAGTATAGGGAGAATGGCTAAGCTTCGTGCTTACAATTTTTAGTTTTGGTTTCAGGTACTTCCGCTAGTAAGAGGAAGAGCTCGGGATGACTCATTGCACACACCACAATGTTTAGCCTGGAATGATTTACTCTGATGATTGGACATGTGATTTTGATATGATGTTTTGAGATACTATCACTTATGTTTTTATGAGATGATTTGGTTTACTATGGTTTTATTTATAAATTAAAATTGAATTTGTTGGACCATATTTTTATGTTGTTTCAACTGCTCTTGTTCTTCTCTTTTTAGGTCTACTAACCTAAACCAATATACTTATAAGCAATATGGAAATGTATATAAGAATTTTCAGGAAAAATGAAATGTATTATACCTGTCTATGATGGTTTGGTCCAACCATAGTGATGGGACAGTTGGATGTGGGTAACATGATTCTCTCATTTATTGGTTCAATCTTATAGTTATACATGCATTTCCATATTGTTAACCAATAAAAAGATATACCCATGTTTTAGGAACTCTAACTTCTAATCCATTATCCAACATGTCAAAAATTACAGCTACTCCATGCTTGCATGGAAAACCAATGACCTCTCGTACCCTACATGTTCAACTTCTTTCCCTCATATTTACCATAAATTGATCCATAAGAGGACCATTAAACCGATACTTGTCATTCCAGGAAAATATACACATGTGTTGAGTAGCATCCTTTTTACCTCTTTTTAAATTATGGTGCCATGTGGTGTTAATTCCCCCTTCATATTTTTTCAATTTCTTTTTGTATGATTGTCAGCCTTTTCATCAAATACTCCCTTATAAACTCCATACATACAATAATAGGCTTATATCTCCCTTCATCCTGTTTAGAATTGAAAACCTCATAAATATTATTCAACAAGGCATTTATGTTTTCCCTTCCTATCCATTAATTACATTGACAAAACTAGACAAGCAAGATTCATACACAAGAAGATAACATTCAACACATAAATAATTGAGTAGACATATATGAAAAATTGCTTATAGACCAATGTTTTGGTGGAATCTGATTTAACCATACATGAGCTCTATTGTTCATTTTCTAAAAATTTATCATGGCCTTTTGGAAATGTATTAATGTGGTTACCCTGGTACAAATCCATACATTATCCATGATGCCATCACCCTTCCATTGAAGTATCAAGTTCTCATGGATATGCCACAAACAATATTGATGCCTCAAATAATAGAGTTCAATGCATAGATTAAAAACTCTTCAATATCTATGTAGTCAATATAAGCTATTTTACCCTTCACATACATGTCTCTTGGTGTGTAAGAAACCAAAATTTTGAGATAATTGAATTTTAGTCACCTATTGACCAAAAGGGAAAATGGTCATTAATGAGGATTTTGTGTGTTTATGAAGTTGTGACTTCATGAAAATAGCTAAGATAAGTTTAAGTCAGTTATATGATATTAGATAAGTGAGTTTAAGAGAATAAGTACATGAGAATATGCATTTTGGCCAAAAGGGTAAAATAAGAAATTTTATGTTTTGGGCTAAATTTATGACTTAACAGATTAAGGCCTATATTAACTTAGAGTTGTAGAACGTATCCCCACCTTCGTGTGGATATAAAGTTCATGGAAAACACGTTAGAAACAAAGAAGTTATGCTTGTTATAAGATTAGAAGAAATTTGTCCCAAGGTTGGAATGGAATCAGCAATGCACATTGTTGATCTGCAGCCACCACAATATGGAAAAGGCTTTCTACGGAGTAGTGAAAGGACGTATAATGGTTCATGTTCTCACTGCAAGTAGAGGGCAATGTACTTTGCCTTGTGGCCTGGTATGTGGGTACACGACGCGGTGGCTAAAGTATAATGTTGTGAGAGGAAAGTACAGTGGCTCGGTTAATGGCTGACCATAGACAACTTACGCACACCATGGCATGACATATAGCTCACTGCGATGTAGTTTTGAGGTCAGAACACGGGTTTAATAAAGTTAATAGATCGTTCAGATAATTTCAAATAGGAAATTGATTGGAGAGCTAAAGAAGGCGATTTTACTGCCAAAATGGTGCCAAGACAAGCTAGAAATGGTGGATGCTAGGATTGTCATCCTCTCCACATTGAGGTAAGATTTCTCCATTTTTGGTGAAATAGTTAGTTTGGTTTAGTTGAATTGATGAACCTATAGTTTGTCTATGATGTTAACGAGAGTGTTTAGAAGCTTTGAACAAGATTTTATGTGATTTCCATGGTGAAATTCATATATGTGAAGTTAGGATTAAACCCTAACTAATAAGAAGTGAATTCATGAAATAGATAGACCTGGCAAAACCTAAAGCGACACAACAAATCGACATGAAATTAGTGGGTTTGGGTAAGAGATTTCGACACGTTTATGTAAACGGGTTGACACGACATGATAATTAAACGGGTAGGGTAAGGGTTAATACTTTCAACTCAAAGATGACCCGTCTAATATATGTATGTATGTATGTATGTATGTATGTATGTATGTATGTATGTATATATATATATATATATATATATATATTTCATAATTTTATAAATATATATATATATATATATATATATATATATATATATATATATATATATATATATATATATTATAGACTTTTAGTGGGTTAAACTCAAGAATTAAAAGTAAAATTCAAACTTTCAAAGTGACTTAGGTGTTGTTTGTTTTTTCGAAGCGAACATATCTAAAGTCTACGGACCACCTCTGTAACCCTATGTAGTAGAAGAGGGGGACCAAACGGTGGCATCATATAATAAAAAGTTTGTTTGTTTTTAAACCTCTATAAACTGTTGCAATAAGTTAAATTAAAGTGTGAAGAGGTTTGAAACAGAGGGTCAAGTGTTATGCCACGCAGCACACGCGCGACAGTTTTTAAGTCAGAAGTCTTCTGAAAAACAAACATCTGAAAATGGTCAAGTGTTGCGCATGTGCTGTGCGGCGCAGCAATAAGTGGTTAGAAGAGGTTTTTTTGAAAAAGCAAATAGCACCTTAATTTTACTCCTCCTCACCACCCATCCCATTTTCTCCCCAACTCTTACTCTTTCCATTTTGCTTTCTAAACTTACTATGAACTTTGTCATTCCACCTCCCAACTCATGTGTTTCACTTTTTCCTTTTTGCCTCCATGTCTCTTACTTTTCAACCTTTAAAATGTTTCAACAAAAAATAATACAACATATTTACATGGACTAAACCTTAAGTCGAAACCTGGCACAAAATCGACATGAAAATAATAGGCTGACAAGACAAAACACGATAGTTAAACAGGTTGGGTTAAGGTCAAGCCCTCTCAACCCGTTTAATGTCTTGACACGACATGACATGTTTTCCAGGTCTAGCAATAGATTAGAGTTTAATGAATTAGGTAGTATAGGATGCTTAATTTATTGGTTGGAATAGATTTAGAAATAGAAATTTAGAAGTTAGAATTATGATCCATTAAGAGGTGATTTTGACATAGAGAGGTATTAAGCTCTTAATAGGCTAATACAAGTTTTAAGAAACTCGATATGTTGTATAAATATGCCTTGGATAAAGAAGATGGATCAAGCATGCATCAATAGAAGAATGGAGCCATGGGCAGTTAGCTATCACTAGCTAACAAGGCGAGTTATAACTCTCTTACACACACACACTCTCTCTCTCTCTCTCTCTCTAAATAATAATTATACATTTTGTAATCTTTTTATGTATGTACGTTGTGTTATTTGAAGATACACTAAGAATATACGTTTAAATCATGTATCTGATCATGCACATATATTTAGAGTATGTATGAGATTATACGTTTGAAATCATGTATCTGAGCATATACGTATAAATAGAGTATGTATGTATGAGTAGATGCTAATGGTATTATGAGTAATACCGATGTAGATTAGAAAAGAATAGGATTATATGTATTATAATCCATTGTATGAAAGTATATGTATGGTTAAATGAAAAATGTATTTGTGAAATACCTAAGAGATGGTAGAAGGAGATAGAAAGTGATTATATACATTACAATCATATAACAAAGTATATGTGTATGTAAAGATCTAAATGGTATTGTGTAGAATACCTATGAGATATGAGAAGAAGAATTAGATTAAGTACTTAATGAGCTAACCGTTAAATGAGTAGTAGAAGATCTCTTGATGAGATAATGAGAAAGAATGTCCATGGGATAAGTGTTATGTGATGAGTCACGTAAAAGAATTAGAAAATAGTAAAAAGATGATACATTCGGGAATAAAGAGTATAATTCCTTTAAGAATGAGATTATTATTCCTTCGGGAATGTAGATAGATGATTCCCACGGGAATGAGATTGTTATGTTTAGATAAGATGGAGGAAGGGTTCCATGAGTGGAACAAGGTAAGAGAGTTCTTTAAGAACTTAGAGATAATCCGTGAGGGATTAAGAGTAAGAAATTTGTAAGGGGTTCAAAAGAAGAAGAATGATGTTAAGGGATCCGTGAAAGATCAAGATGAGGGGATTATGCCTGGATGGTTGTTCCCAGTAAGATTAGAATTATGTTGTCCCCCCTATATGATAAATGTGGTTATCATATATGATTGCACCATTTGGCTCTAGATGAGAGTAGAATGTTGATGCATGAGAAGTTGTGAATAAAGAGATAAAGTATAAGTAGAGTAAGAGAAAGGCATGGCTAGGGTATGAGATGCGAATATAGTAAAGTAAGAGTATGAGAAGGGAATGTGTAGACTATGGAAAAAGTGTAGAGATATGAGATGAGATAAGAGTAATGGATAAGAAAAGATATGTAAAAAAGAAAAGTATGAGGGAGATAAAGAAAGAGAATATAGATTATGTACGGAGTAAGAGATGAGCCTGAGAAGAGGCTAAGAAAGAGTATGTGAGGAGAATAAAAGACTAGAGAAGAAGAGTAGAAGATAAAGTATGAGATAGATGAGATGAATATACATGAGAAATAGTAGAAGAGATAGATGGATTGAAAAAGAATGGCAGAGTATGTTATGAGAAGAAGAGATTAGATTGTAGAGTATGAGAAAGAAGAGAAAAGAATGAAAGAGTATGTGAAGAAAGAAAGAGTTAGAAGATGAGTAGAGTAACATGAAAACATATAGAATATAACTCACCATACATGTGGTCTGATGTATGTAGATTTTTATGTTTTGCAAGTTCAAGTGTAACATACACGTTTTGAATTCGTGTTTTGTAATGAATAAAATTGTGAAATACTATGCGAAATTGAGTGTTGAGTTCTAACAAGATGGTTTTTACTAGAAATGGAGTAAAACTATGTTTAGAATCACTCAGAAAATATTGGAAGTCTTATGAGATTCCAATTAAAAGCCAAATAGTGAAATTTAGCGAAAATATAAATTTTTAAATAATTAAAATATTATTATTTGATGTTGTAGAGAATCTCGTTAGAAGTGTTTAGGCAAAAACCTCATCGAAATCCAAGTTATAACGAAGAATTTATGACCAATCGAAGATCCGCGACAAAACCGGCACGGCGCCGAATGACATAAAAAGTGAGTTTTTGATAAACTATTTTTTTTGCCTTAGTGATCTAAATGAAAGTCTTAGTATTCGTTAAACCGAGAAGTTCAATAAAAAGAACGCCAAAATCTGACTTCGTATGAGGAAGTTATGATTTTTCGAAGTTTCAACTTAGAAGTAGACAGCTAAAAACTCGAATTTTAGATCGAGCGATATTTAAGCGATACATCCTAAACGAAAATCGAAGGTCTCGTCATTTTTAATACAACAGTAAAAAGTCTGACGAAAAAGGATGTCGGATGAAGAAGTTATGAATTTTTAACGGATTTTCCTATCCCGGTCTGTTAAAAATAATAATATTAAAAATAAAATCAAAATTAGCCGACAAAGTCTAAACGAAAGTTGTAAAGCGTAATTTTAGCTACACGTGCATATAAATAACGTCAAAAATGGAGCTTGTATGAGAAAGTTATGGATTTTAGAAGTTCGGGGCTCAAATTCCGAGAAATCTCGCAAGAATAGTGTCAGGCCACGTCACCTCGCACGAAGCAGCAGCATATCCGCGACGTGGCCCAATCCGAAACTGGCGATTGTCGCATACTGATTCGACCGAAGTGCGGTCCAACGCGCCTCGCCTTGGTGTCCGAACCTCGCTTCTCCACGCCTCCTCGCGTCCGAGCCTTCGCGCCTGCCTCGTCACCCCTCCTGACCGAACCTCGCAGTTGCGACGTGGACTCTTCTCAGCCACAAGGACCGAACCCTCGGCCCTATATAAAGGGAGGTTGCGAGCCTTCCCGGGTAACTTTGAAATTTTGACACTTTTTCACCCTAATTCCATATATTCACTATTTTGACTTTCCCCGAAGCCCCGGTATCAATTTTAGCACCCGAAACACGTCCTGAAGCTCCCGAGAAGCCCGAAAAATTTATCTTTTTGGTTTTGAAGCCCTACCTTCGCAGAGCCCGGTTTTCAATTAAGCTCCCGGTTTTCAACATAGAAAGTCATATTTAAAGCCGAAGTGCTGTCCAAATTACTATTTTAACCCCTGGTTAATTTAAGGTGAGTTCATTATATAGGAACAATTGTATGTTATGTGTTATATGTGCTATGTGCTTTTCAGTGTTATTATTCTGAGTTATTTTCCCGTGTTATTTTATTCGCTATGTTTATAGCCAATGTAATATCTTTGACCATGTGATCAGTGAAAGGACTTAGATTCACATTGGTACTGGTACGTAGCCTCTGTCCATGTAGAGCATGTCTCCATAAGAGAATGACTTCTATTCTATGGCATTGGCAAATGGTTAGACATGACTATAAGCCTGAAATCTAACAAGATGTTAATCAGAAATTGCATGTCTTCTATGCCATTTGGGCCAAAGTTTTATTGATGTATATCAAGCATTGAAAAGTATATCTTTGAATAAAGTCTTTGATTGATATGAACGCTTGTCACATGATTTCACATATGTCTTGTTGTTCCTCTTTGCTTCTGCCATATTGATGTATATATATGGCATAATGTTATATTGTATCTATTATTGAACTCACTAAGCGTCACCGCTTACCCTATCAATGTTTAACAATTGCAGGTGATAAGTAACTAGTATGATCACATACTGTTGAAAGATTTAGAATAGTTTGTAATAGTACTTTTTTACTTCAGTTTATGTTTGTATAAATTACAATATCCTGGGTAGTTATGTAATATATAACACTTTGTAGTAGTCGGTTTGTATCCAGTAGTTTGTAATCCCTTTATCAATGTAAAATATTGCTTTTATGAATATGCAAGTAGCATGTTTTGGAGTAATAATATTGTGAAGTATGAAAGTTTGGGTCTTTCAAAAAAAAATACGAAAGTTGGAGTCTTTCAACCATGTGTTAACCATTGTACGAAAGAAAGTATAAGCACAAGGACTTATACTAGAAGTAGTTTTATTTTTAGTACACCTTGTAGCTTTAAACTTATATGTATGATTTTATTGTAAACCTTAATATTTAGTGCGAAGGAAAATGTTTTATTTTTATGAGTTAATAGATTTCCACAAAAATTTTATAGATAACTCTGAAAATCCCTAGATAATTAGATGAGAAAAGTTTGGATCATTACATGGTGGTTGAGTGAACTCACTCCATGGTGGATCTTCATTATGAAGATATTTGAAAATCCACCTATATTTGTCAAGTGAAAATGATAAAAAAAACACCATCCTCATCCTTTCAATGTGCATAAATAACATGGAAAAAAAAGCAACTTACTGTAAACTTTTTTCACGTGAAAGTCTGACGATGATCCACCACGAAGACTCCATATTGTCGAAATCATTCAACTTTGATAATGGAATATTAAGGTTTTGTAAACATGCAGGGAAGATGGAGGAAGAGATATCTCCAACAAAGTCCTAATTTTTTGTGTCACTTTATGGTGTAACACTTGTCATGTGGCACTCCAAGCTAGACAAACTGTTGGTATGTTATGACATGTCAGTGTGTTTCGGTTATCTAAAAAAACTGATTTTTGGCAAGGCAGTAGAAGGGTGGGATTTAAACTCAAGGCGTGCATTTTACCACTAACCTAGAAGCATATTGTTGCATTCATTGTTGAATATTTGTAATTTGTATAAAATGTGGCATTTGTTTCTTACCAACCTTCCACTTCCGCCTTCCTCATATGTAACTCCAAATCTTGCTTCACCCATTTTCTTTCCTTTGCCTTCAACTTCGTCATAAAGATTAGCCCCTACCCCTCCATACTTCAAGAGGCGAAGATCAGAAGTCAACATCGACGATCAATGGTTAGTGATGAGAGCTATGTTCTTGCAATTCTATACACATAATGGAAAACTTTTAAATAAAAGTAAGATGTTTGCATTATCATTCTTGAATTATTATTATATCAAACGTATATATTTTAGGATATTTGGACAAATTTGGAAGTATATATAGGGCAAGATAATGGTTAAGGTTAACTTAGTTTTAAACTCATAAGGCGAGCTCATAAGAATTTTTACCCATTTTGAGGTATGTCACAAAAGATTAAATTTAATTCTAGCATATGACCTTTTATAAATTGAAGTATACCTGCAAGTTTTGAAAAGCAACAATTTGAAATGAGTAGTTTCACAGAAGATTTGTATGCTAGTATTGTAATCATACATTGTATACACGATGCATGAAATTGTGTGTTGAAAGTAAAGGGTGCTTGTGTGGTGTGTTTATGTATACATGAATGGCTATGAATTATATAATGTGTGGTAATGGTCAAGACACTTAGGAGAATTATTATTATGACAACTCATGTCGTGAACTAGTTGTATCAACTCTTCTTGCCGGGAAAGGCCCAACAAGGATCGGTTAATGATATGAAATACATAAGCTTTGTGTCGAAACATATTTTAGGTTATAGAGGACTTAGTTTTATAGAAGTGGCTTTTGTGACAACTAGAAAATATGACTTTAGGATTAGCAAGAGAGAAACATTTAAACATTACTTGTAAACTATGGTCTTTGTAATTATGTATTTCTTCTTTATGACTTGTTGATGGTTTTTTGTAACCCTACTCAAGGACTAGGGGTATTCCTATTACCCATCCCCACTTTTTTTAGGGATTCCATATCATTGTCCTCATCCCTGGTTAAAACGGGTACGAGTTCCCCCACATGGTATGAGTTTTTTTTTTAATCCCTAATCGATGTTTGTTTGGGGGAAAATACCGGCAATAGTAAAAAAATGGGGGGTATTTTCAAATTTTAGACATGAAAATGGACATTTCTAGGTATAGACATGGATTCCGTTGAAGTAGCTTTGCGGAGCTTTGCAGAATTTACTGTAGCTCCGCGGAATGACAAAATCGTAAATAAATAAGGGTATTAAAAAAAACTCAAGATCCATTCCGCGGAGCTATCTCCGAGGAATGAACTCATTCCGCGGAGGTAGTTCCGAGGAATGGATCTTCAAAAAAAAATTTACATTGGTTCTTCGGGTTCGGGTTTTATGTTAATTTTCTAACTAATTATTTTCAAGAAAAGATTATGGTAGTATGATAATCTTTTCTTGAAAATTATTAGTTGGGGAATGAATAGAAACCTTGAAGAATCGATGTGAAAAAAAAAAATCTAAAGATCCATTCATCGGTGTTACCTCTATGGAATGAGTTCATCCCTCGGAGGTAACTCCACGGAATGGATCTTGAATTTTTTTTTTTTTTAATACACTGATTTATTTACGATTTTGACATTCCACAGAGCTACCTCCACGAAATCGAGTCTATATCCGGAAATCTAACTTTTTATGACCATATTTTGAAAATACCCTATTTTTTAACTATTGACATTTTTTCCCTTGTTCGGGGCTTTTTAGTAAATATAATAGCTCCATTCTGGAGCTCACAAAGGCAAATTGAAATGGATAAGGTATTGACCACTACTAGAACCACCATCACGAGACGACGACAACCGCCTGCTTCTAATTCAACAACTTTCGTATTGCAGAAATTCAATGGCTAGGGTTACTACCAGCTCCATCGCCCCGCCTTTTAAACAGTCAATTTCTGCGGGTTCTCTGCAGCCAAAATTCTCTAGTCTCCGGCTGGAATTCCCTAATCTAAACGTTGCCTGTGGCGACCGGAATCACCGGATCACCTGCCGTTACGGGGGAGGAGCTAATTCACGTCAGGAAGACTCCAGACGTTCTCCGCGGCTTAATTCTGATGATGAAGCCCTTGATGTCGCCACTATCAGGTACTGTTCCTCTTTTACATGACAATCAATACATAGCACTCATCTAAACGTTTAAAGAGAAATTAAATATCCTTCTACTTTTGTTCCATCTTATCCATATTTAATTTCTTAGTATCCTAAAATATAATTAGATCTTAAATTTCATTAAATGAGAAAAAAGATACACATTTAATTGGATTGGATAGGATATTTAATTTATCATGTTTAAAACATACAGAAGTTTATTCGCATGATCCTAGATGATATGATTGGATTTTCCTTCCTTCTCAATTCTCCTTCGATTCACAGTAAATTACTGATTTCGACGTTAAAACTACTAATTTTTCAAATGCTTATTTGATGGAACTTCGTATTCGTATTACAAACTTAACCTCAAAATTATTCTATTTTAAAGTGTTCATCGTTGAAAAATTCACCATAGATAGCAATTTTTGGTGGATGCAAATCCCAATCAACAATCAGTGTTTGTATATTTTAAAATTTCGATTTGATTTCAAAGATCATTAAGCAATTACAAATGCTAAAACACAGTTTTTATGCCCTAGCTATATCAAATCCAAATAGGGTCTAAAGCAGACTAAGTTTGCACTCTGTTTGAAGTGTTATCTTTTTCCTTGGATGAAAATAGGTCAAATACTGTGAGGCTTATAGATGATCAGCAAAATATGGTGAGTTTATTGCAAAATGCACATATTAAATTGTAGGAAATTGTTTTTATGAAACTGATCCACTTGTTTTTCTAGGTTGGTATAGTATCCAAAACTGCTGCTATTCAGATGGCTGAAGAAGCTGCACTTGATCTTGTATGCATATATTTTTCAAATACTTGTATTTCCATCTGAATTTTCTTTTCTTATTTCTTGAGTAATTTCTTGTGTTAAGTAATAGTTTCTTATCTTAACCATATGTTATCCTTTCTTCCTTTTTTCTCTCTCCCACTTTTTAAGTACATTTATATGCTTTTTTATAGGTTATATTGTCTCCAGATGCAGACCCTCCTGTTGTCAAATTGATGGATTACAAGTAAATCACATCTCCTCATTTATAATACTGATAAATTCTTTTCAATAATTTGTCTTGAATCTTAATCATCAGTTACAAAATGTTGCAGCAAATATAAATACGAGCAACAAAAGAAGAAAAGAGAGCAGCAGAAGAAAAATACTGGTGAATTCAGAACTCCTCTTTTCTCTTGTGTTTTATTTTTTTTTTAATTTCAAGAAAACGAATGCTGAATAAAATATGTTCATTTGTAGCACTTCGCATGGATCAAAAGGAGCTTAAAATGGGGTACAACATCGATGTGCATGATTATTCTGTACGTTTAAGAGCTGCTCAAAAGTTTCTTAAAGATGGTGACAAGGTTTTTTTCTTTACATTTTATTTCATATAATAAAGTGGCTGAATGGGTAATGATGTTACATTAAGTCAAAAAGAAACAATTCATGATTAATTAATTTTGTCAGGTTAAGATTATAGTGAACTTAAAGGGACGTGAAAATGAGTTCAAAAATAATGCCATTGAGCTACTGAATCGGTTTCGCAATGACATTGGGGAGGTACCTTTTATATTATATATATGTGGTTTATTTATTTTTTATAAATTTTTTGAGTAGAAGTTTTATTATTTATAAAATGAGTTGAATGATTTTGTAGTTAGGGAATGAGGAAAGCAAAAATTTGAGAGACAGGAACATGTTCATGGTATTGATCCCAAATAAGGTTGTTGTACAAAAAGAAGTACCAAAGAGAAAAGGAAAGTCAACTGGGAAAGAAATGTCAGCTAGTGTATGAAAGTAAGGAAAAAGTTAAGTTTGGTGACTATTTTCTAATCTTCAATTTGTTGATTTGTTCATAAATCAACATGTATTTTAAATTTGCAATCTTGTATTGTTATAGATTCTATATCAGTTTGTTTCATAAATCAACGTGTATTTTGTTGGCCATAATTAATGTTGTGTAACTATTCATAATTTGCATGTTTTGTTTAAATGATAGGATTTGTATAAAATCTAATGAATTGAACTCTTCACATTTCTTAACCAAATAAGATAATGAAATGGATTTCAATTCCAAAAGTTGTCCAACTAATGGTGTAAGAGTTCTAACAAAAATAGATGTAAGAGAAAGAAAGATGTAAAATGACATAAAGTATGAAAGCTAAAAAAAAAAAAAAAAAAAAAAAAAAAAGGATAACTTTTGGATTAATTTTTTTTCTTCCAAACGAACTTTTTTCTTTGATTCAAGGTTTTTTTTAAAGCAAAAAGCTAATAGCCAAACATACCCTTAGTCTTGATTTCAGTTGCAAGTGTATAATCTATGCTCATCTATTTGACGTTGTTACATGATATTTGAACGATAAAATGTCCAATTGCTAGTTTAAGACATTTATTGAGATGTTAGACACAATCCACATGCCATTCATCATGCAAGTTTTTATTAAAAAAAAAAATGGATATTTATTGCATAGGAATTTATACAGGTCTTCATGGGTTTGAAAGTTGCCACATATGTTCGAGATCAATCTTTTGAGTTGTATAACAAATACAGGTGTTCATGGGTTAGATTTTAAACCAAAAATGGAATTTGAAGTTCAAAAGGGAAATAATAATAATAATGTTATGTAGAAGTAATATAAATTTGGTTTTATATAGTGGATTTAGGTTCTTAGATTAATACTAATAATAAGAATGATACTTGTATATATTATTTTTTAGCATTCGTACAAGAATACAATCAAATTCATACATGAATATAATTATAACATTACACTTTCCGATCTTTTTCTTGTTGGAACACTAATCTACCAATTGTAACAATGAAAATGTTTTGTATTTGGTTGACATTGCTATATTTGGATAGATTTCAAAGTACAATGTTGTAATATGAACAAATGAGAGTAGGATGTTATAATAAAAAAATCAATTAAAGTACATTGCTACTTCAAATGCATCACAATTTTAGCAATAGAGATACAGAGCATAACTAATGAGTAATAAATGAGATAAAGATTGTGTCACCTAATAAGTGCCTTCAATTGCATAAATGTTTTCAAAGCAGCACCTATGATTTTTTGTTTGCTCTCATGGTCACCATCATTATTTTCAAGGTACATTTGTACAAGTTTAAATATTAGGTCATCGTGTATTCATCTAATGAATAGATATCAAAACAGATACTTAAATACTAAAAGACCATTGCATGTGGCAGTAAATAGTAAAACAGGTAAATGTATATACTAAAAAAAAATAGGCCATGGCGTATTTCTAGAAGAATATATATATATATATATATATATATATATATATATATATATATATATATATATATATATATATATATATATATATATATATATATATATATATCGAAATAGTTGAATAAATTTATGGGAAAACTACAATAAAGTCCCTAAGTATTGCCCGTATAATCGATTTAGCCCTTATATATTTTTTTTTTGCAATTTAGTCCTAAATACCTGTAAACGCAATGTTTTAAAACCCGGGTTTTTAGTTGACCCGGTGTGATGACCGGTTCACAGGTCAACCGGTTCAACCGGTTGAACCGCCGGGTCAACCCGGTTTATGGTCTTTTTCTATTTCTATATATTTTTACTTTCATGCATAACGCATAAACATATAAAACCAATAATTTGATGTCCACAAAGTTTAAACATTGAAGAAACCGCAAACGGCTCGTTGTTTTGGCGTTCGCTACTTGTATCCAATCATCCAAACTCTATTGAAACGGGTCAAACCGGTTTAACCGGTTCAACATAAGCGGTCGAACCGCGGTTTAGGGGAAACCCGGCCGGTTCGATCCGGTTCGTATTTTTACAAAAAACCGGTCTAATTTGACCCGCCTTCTACCCCGGGTCACGGTCCAACCGGTTGAACCGGCCGGGTCGACCCGGGTTTTAAAACATGGTGTAAACGTAATCAAAACGAGATATTTAATAGGTTAGCCGGTATCTAACTGATGTGGCAGCTTACGTGGAAGTCATCATGTGAAATAACATCCTACGTGCCATTTAAGAGGGCTAAATCATTGAATCGAACTCGTCTTCTTCAATCTCCAGTCAAAGGAGCGAATGATTAGGGCAAATTGGCAACAGGAAATCGATGTCGAGTTCGTCAAGCACCAACATCAGAACGTGCTATTGTGGAGATACGGTTGGAATGTGGACATCATGGACTCGAAAGAATCCAGGTCAGAGGTTTTTTGGTTGCCCAAATTACATGGTATAGAATCTTCAAAACTCACTCAAATTCTTCTAACCCTCTAAATTTCCCATTTTTCTATGTTAAAAACATGCATCTTGCTATGTTATGTAGGATGAAGAGAAGGACTGTGGGTATTTTCGTTGGATTGACCCACCACTATTGAATAAGTGGTATAAAGAAAGAATGTATGAGTTAGGAGCTGTTGCTAATGGGGGTGTAGCTATTCCTTTTAATAACCCTGTTAATGAAGGTGAAATACCTGTTGATGGCCCTATTGCCCCTGTGAATGTTGATGTCCCTATTGCCCCTGCGAATGCTCTTGAACCTGATAATCAAATTGCAATGTGTGACAATACACATGTGCCTAGTAATGAATTTGGATTATGCAAGTGGATGATGGTTTGTTTTGTTTGTTTCATTGTAGGGATGATGTATGGTTATTTTAGTGTAAGTTGTAGGGTATTATGGTATGGTAGGGATGATGTAATCTTTTGGTTTGTTATCATCATGATGTAATAGATAAATGTTGTTGTGGATCATGTAATGTTTCGGTTAATGAAATGGCAATATGTTATTATGGTTTGCATAAATGGTGTACACTAGACAAATATAACCATGATTTAACAATTGGTGTTGAATTTGGGACTAAAATGATCACCATTGACAACAAACCAATAAAGCTCCAAATCTGGGACACAGTTTGTCTCCTTCTTTTCTTCTATACCTTATTCTCTTGTTACATTTATTATAAAAAGAAATCTTAAAAAAAATCTCTTCTTTTTTCTTTATATATTTGTTAGGATGGTCAAGAATCATTTAGATCAATAACAAGATCTTACTACAGAGGTGTTGCTGGTGCCCTTCTTGGTTTGCATAAATGGTGTACACTTGACAAATATAACCATATTAAGGGCATTCACAATGTTTCAATGTGGCCAAAATAATTAAACAACAAACTCCAATATGTCATTACCAACCATGTTAAGGGCATTCACAATGTTTCAATGTGTTTACAAAAGATGTACAAAATATGGTTATCAGTAATTTAAGGGCATTCACAAAAGATATACAAAAGTAGCATTCACAAAAGATGCACAAAAGTAGCATTCACAAAAGATGTACCAAAATACCCTTACTACCCTTAACACCCTAACACCCTAATCCAACTCCAATGGTGAATTTGAAGAAGTCCCAACACATCCCATCTTCTTCAGCTTGGTTTTAACAATCCTCTCAGAGGGCCTTCTTTTTTTCACAATCCTAAGGTGTACTGGTAATTCATTGGTGTCATTAATGCCTTCTTCTTCTTCCTCACTTTCTGGTTGTGTCTCAGGGATATTTTCTTCATCCCCATCTTGTGTCTCTGTCTGAGGTGGATACTCCTCTTCCTATAAAACATCAAGCAATTAATAACATAAACGAATGTAAACATTAAGGTAATATAGAGGGTTTACCATAGACATAGGAAGAACTTGTTCAATAGTGTCATTGTAATCATTGAGTTGTTTCATATGTGAATCTGTCAGACTAAGTGACTTTTTAATTTCTTCAGTTGAATACCGTGATAGTTTCAAATCTTGCATTGCCTTCCATAAATGGACTAAATATTTTTCAGGAATAGTGTCATCCTCAACTTCAGCCACTCCACCACCTTCAACTTCAGCCACTCCACCACCTTCCATAAATATTTTTATTTTCTTCAGTTGAATACCCCTACCACCTCTGTTAGCCACTACATCACCTGTGTTACCCACTGCACCACCTCTGTTACCCCCTCTACCACCTCTACTACCCCTTGCACCACCTCTACTACCTCTGACACCACCTCTTACACCACCTCTAGTCCAATGACTGATATTAGGATCCAATCTTGGTCTACCCATTTTTTGCTTGGGTTTGGGTTCTGGTGTGACCTTGGGATTCTTACAGGATGCCTTGTTATGACCCCTTTGAAGACAATTTTTGCATTGGACAGTCCTTCCTTTTCCTGTAACCTTCATCTTATTTTGAGAGTATTTGTCTTGAGATTCAGTGGCATGCCTCTTTCTTTTCAGAGTTGGTCTCCCTGGCATTCTTCTAGCTAAAGGGGGTAGAGGCTTTATGTATGATGTTCTAGGCCATAAATTTCTACCATTCACAGGTAGTATATTGTTTGCATATATGGCCTTGAACCTATCCACATGAAACCACTCACTTATGAAATGAACAGGATCTTGTCCAGTGAATAATATTGCACACTGTGCATGTACACATGGAATTCCTGAGATATCCTAAAGCCTACAGCTGCACACTCTGCTTTGTAAGTTAACCACGTACCCTTCTAATCCATTCCTGGCTTCAAAAATAGATGGTCCACTTGGATTCACATTCCAATTCCTACAATGGCATTACTAAATGAAATCATAACAATGAAATTAGAATAATGATAACAAGGAACAATAAAAATGCTAAGACAAACCTCAAATCCTCTCCAAACTTGTTCATTTTTTTGATAGCAGCTGGACAAACCACTGATTCCCACTTTTCTGCCTTTTGTAACATATGGTAGAACCTATCCATCATGTACAACCTAATTTCTTCAAACATTGCTAAAAGGGGTTTCTTTCTAGCATCCAATATGATGGCGTTGAAGCACTCTGCAATGCCATTTTCAACTGCCTCACATGCTACATCAGTCCTAAAAAATGCCCTGCACCATGTGTGAGGATCTCTTGCGATCAAATGTTCATAAGCATTTGGATTAACCTCTTTTATATCATCCATTTTCCTGAGAAATTCACTCTCTACAGTTGATAAGGAAGCTGCCCAGAACATATTCTTGAACTCCACTCCAGAATAGGTCTTCCTAAAGTTAGCATATATGTGTCTTGCACACTGTCTATGCTCCACATTTGGTAGGACTTCTTTGGTTGCTTCAAGCAATCTCTACAATTTAATGAATACATAAACATATAAGATGATGTTAAGGAAAAATCATAAATATGCAAAGAAATTACAAACCTTATGTTGATCAGAAATTACAGTAAACCCTCCTCCATCTAGCAGATTAAGATCCTCTGTGAGCAGTTCCAAAAACCATTTCCAATTAGCTTTGTTTTCAATGTCAACAACTGCCCAAGCAATTGGATAAACTTGGTTGTTTGCATCCCTCCCTATTGTTGTGAGTAATTCTCCTTTACATGTCCCTTTCAAGAAAGATCCATCTAGACCAATTACCCTACGGCACCCTATTTTCCAACCTTCCTTGATTGCTTTAAAACACAAATACATCCTGTGAAAGTATGTTGTTTGATCTGGATTTACAGTGACACCAACTTGGACAGTGCTACCAGGATTTGACCTTAGTAACTCATGGCAATAGTCCCACACCCTAGCATAATGTTCTGTAAGTTTACCATCTATAATGGTCATTGCTCTACACCTTGTTCTGTAAGCCTTAGACCAAGATACACCACAATGAAATTTGGTCCTAATTATTGATTGCATCTCCTTACACTTCAAGTTAGGTTTCATTATCAACTCCTTCAAAAAGTGTCTTGCTAGCCATCTGGGACTCAGTAAATTTGAAATATTGAAATTTCTAACACATTTGTGCTCATCGACTAAGGTTTTAATCTGAAAAGACCTTTCTTGAGTCATCCAGGAAGCATGAACTCTGAATGGGCAGGGTTGAGACTTCATCTTAGAACCACATTTGGCAGTTAATCTCACAGTGTCACACTTCGCAAATTTAATGTTATACCCTGACTTAATAGCATAATTAGTGAGACATTGTTGCAACTGATGTGGTGATTCATACCTTTCACCAAGAAGGGGCTTCATCTTATTCCACTTAACTGATGGGTCGTGAATGGGGAAGCCTGCACCAACCGCATCTCCCAAATCAAGATCATTAGCCCCTGCTGTGTCATCGATTTCCTCTTCTGAACCAAACCCTTCTTCATCTTCATCAACTAAGTCATTGTCTTCATCGGCTTCATTATCTTCATAATCAGAACTGAAGTTAAGGAAAGCATCCTTGCATCTCTCTTTACCCTGTGTCTTGAAATCATCTTCTTCCAGTTCCACATCTATGTGCTCAGTATCGAGCACCTCGTCATCATCTTCGTATTCTTCAGAGTCGTATTCTTCAGATGACTCATGGCGAACTTCTTCTGATTCGACAACCATTGGGTTTTACCTTCGTTTCTCTGAGTAAAACCTTACTTCTTTCGTGTATCACTCTGTAAAAACCCTATCTTTTTCTCTCAATCGATTTACCAGACGTCGAATGCAGTGGAAATGGAAGGGTAAAACTCACTTGTACACGTAAGGTGGGATACCGGCTAACCTATTAAATATCTCGTTTTGATTACGTTTACAGGTATTTAGGACTAAATTGCAAAAAAAAATATATAAGGGCTAAATCGATTATACGGGCAATACTTAGGGACTTTATTGTAGTTTTCCCTAAATTTATTATTATATTCAGGGACAATTTAGAAAGATAGAGGTTGTATCATCTTTTTTAATACATGTGGCATTTTGAAGTTAAATGGATGATGGATTCTATATAATATCAAAAGGGTAAATGTCAATGTAGCTCAACCATCTTACAAGTTATGGTTTAAATGATCCTTTTTTTGCATTTAAGAGGAACGAAGTCTTACTCTACTGGCTAAAGTGGTCAAGTTACCTGTTTTAACAAGTAAACCATACACGTCATAATAAAAGATAGAGTAAATTACACGGATGGTCCCTATGGTTTAGGGTAATTTGCGCGTTTGGTACCTAACTTATTTTTTTTAACTCGGAAGGTCCCTACTGTTTGTTTTTGTTACGCGTTTGGTCCCTGTCTTACCTAAAAAGACTATTTTTCTTTGATTTTTTAATTTATTTAAATAAACACACCCCAACCCTACTCCCCTCACCTTATTTTACCTACCCCACCATTTTTTCCTATATAAATAATAGTCTTTTTAAGTAAGACAGGGACCAAGCGCGTAATAAAAACAAATAGTATGAACCAAGTGCGTAACAAAAACAATCAGTAGGGACCTTCCGAGTTAAAAAAATAAGTTAGAGACCCAACGCGCAAATTACCCCAAACCATAGGGACCATTCATGTAATTTACTCTAAAAGATAATAAAAGTCAGCAAGTGAGTCAATATTAAGTCAACTCTGAGTTAACTCGTGGACAAGTCACTGAGTTTGACTGGTTCTTTGCTTGGGGACTAAGGGTCAATGTGGACCCATCAGTCAATAAAAGGGATGACTTATTCAATGAAACCCTAAATTTTCAAGCCCCTCTTCCACTAAAGGATATCGACAATTCGATAAAACCTCACTTTCATGTGAATAACGACGACGACCTTACCACCACATTCACCAGATTCAATATCTATAAATTCGAGAGACCATCTCAACTTCGGCGATTTGCATATTATTTATTGTGATTGTGGAGCACAAATCGTAGAACAAAAAAATGGAAGTCGCCCATTTGAAAGAAGAAATGAGTCGAGATTTGGTGTTAAGTATGGTTGAGTCACTCGTATTGCATCGTCGGATTGAGTACACAGAGAAAAAGTTAACTTCGCATTGCAATGGAATTTTATTGTTATGTTAATGGATGCATTATCACGTTTCCTTTCATGTTTAACCATCTATTTGTAATGGATTTGTAATCCTTTTTCTATTAAATGAAAACGTCCTGCTATTGTGTGTCATCATTTTGTTTGTGATATAAGTATACATATAATAACATCCAACATACACATACCATACAAAACACTTGCAACACATAAAATATAAAACACTTGCACCCATGCAAGTCCATTACATTCAAACATGCAAATGACAATAAACGTATGGGACCACATACATATTAATCTGAACAACCAACCAAGATAATACTACAAGAAACAAACTTAAATAACCCATCAAACATCATACAAGCACTTATCCCTATTCGATATTCATTGAATTGTCACCTAAACTGCCTTCTCCATTTTTCCCTTCAACCCTTTTAATCAATCTTTTTCTTTATAATGCTCTCAGATTGCTTCCGTTTATGTGCACATGTTGTTTTTGAACCACTTCCTTTCTCTTCATTACTACCTTTAGTAGTTGATCTCTTTCTCTTCGCCTTGAGTTTTTTGGGCCTCTCAACTTAAGGACATGTAACCTTGTTGTGACCAACTTGTGTTACACACACTGCAAAGAATTTTTTCCCAACCTTTGACATAGTGTCTCTAGTAGTATTTTCACCTGGGTTCTTCCTTCTATTGACTTTAGGCTTGCCTGACATTTTCCTTTTCAAAGGTGGCTGTGGTGGTATGAATTCAATACTAGGTCACATGTTGTTGCCATTCATCCCATTCAATGGATACTTGTAAGTGTTTTTGTAAACAGCTCCAAAGAACATGGGATCCACATAACTTCTCACATAGGTAAAGAGATAGTTGCAACTGATTGTACATACCCATAGCCATTTAATTGCCACACTCTACAAGAACATATCTTCTTGTCTAAATCCACCACATAAGACATTGCTAAGTTTCTTATCTCAAACTGGTTAAAACCAGCTGGTAAAACCTACCAATATCTAATAACACTGTCTAAAAGTTAGTACATGTTTAGTATTTTTGATGATGTTAAGAAACTAAAACTAAGTTTACCTTTGAGCTTTTTTCAATTGATTCAGTAAGGATGTAATTGCTGGATATGGTTGAAAATCTGGCCATAAAGTGCCTTTCATGCTCAAATGAAACTGGATTTTCGTAACATACAATCTAATCTCTTCAAGCATTGTGATGATTAGGTATAAAATCTTTTTTTACATTTTTCTCATTTATATTTTTATGATGTTTTTTTAAGTAATTTTCTTAGTTTGTTGGCATGTTGTTTGGATACATTTTAGCTTTTTTAACTTTTTATTTGTTTATATTTTTTGTAAAAAATGTAATAAAAGGTTTTTTAAATGTAATATTATTAAATTAGATTAGGTATAAAATTATATTTTTAATAAGATTAATAGATAGGCTCACTGAAATACGAAAAATGGTTTCAGTTTATATAAAGGCTAGATGGAAAACCATATAACTAAAAAACGAACAAAATTAAAAAAATGAACTCGAAAATATTGAAATATGTGTTTGAGTTATATGAATTCTTATTAGCATTTTCCATTCTGAACCTTAAAGTGGTTGATTTAATAACCTTAAAAAATAAGGAAATAAGTATTCCATTTACTACTGTATTTATAATTAATTTTATTTATTTCAAAGTTATATGCATATTAGCTCATATTTATGCATAAAGTGGCTTATTATTTTGCTATATAATATTAATTGAATTGATATGAATATGATTTTATAGTTTTGTTTTGATCAAAGTTGCATAGAAATGTTTAGTGTAAACCATATTCTATTAGAATTGTTGTATTGTGTATTTATTATTAAAGTTTGTTTAATTATTTGTCATATAAAAGCATTTTCATAGAATGTTATTCTTACATAATTCGGCTTTATGACAGTTATTCTCATAAAATGCTCGATATCATGGCAATTCTTCTTATAGAACGCGTGAAGGGAACATGATAATCAATGGCCTGAATGTTGCATGATGTTGTGTGGGATGTAGATAAACGATGGTCATCGATCTTCACAAACATGGAAACACAAAAAGTTTTAGATATTGTATGCTTCAATAATTCTTTAGTTGTATAAAAGAAATGTGGTGTTATATATTTAGAAAACTATATATTCTTTAAGAATTACTTTAGTTGTATAAAACATTTGTGATTTTATAGAGCCATAACACTTCAGTTCTTCAAGAATTCTTTAGTTGTATAAAAAAATAAATTTAGGAAACTATATATTCTTCAAAAATTACTTTATTTGAATAAAACATTTGTGGTGTTGTAGAGACATAATCAAAAATTCTAAAGCAATATTTGATTCATTGGTATGTTCAACTTATTTAAATAATTTCTTAATCATAAATTCTAAAAGAATATTTGATTTTTTGTTAAGTTAAACTGATTATTTACCTTAAATTCTAAAAGAATATTTGATTTTTTGGCATGTTTAACTTATTCTTAATTGTTTTTTCTTAAAAGAAAAAATTGCAAAAATGGTCCATATGGTATGCAGAATTTTGGGGTTTTAATCCAAACCACGCCTTTTTTGGATTGATGGTCCTTTTGGAGTGGTTTGTATGTGAAAATAGTCCCTCCGAAAATTGAAATGACTATAATACCCTTGGGGTATTTGTTTTTCATTTTTCCTTCATTTTTCGTACAATTTAATATTTATTAATTTATTTTAACAATTAAAAAAATAATAGAGGACCCACACACACACACTCTCTCTCTCTCTCTCTCTCTCTCTCTCTCTCTCTCTCTCTTTCAACACCTAAGAACACCTTCATAATCTTAAGAACATATTTTCATAATTTCAAGAACACTCAAGAACATATTCATGAACTTAAGAATATCTTCCACCACCACCACCCTTTGACCACCGTCAACTTACACCACTGTCTACCACTACCACCGTCTACCACTTCCATATATGGTTGAAATCTAATTCTAACAACCAATCACGACATCCACCACCATTGTTGAAATCTAATTCTAACCTCAAATCAAAACCAAGAGCTTATACTTAAAATCTAACCTGCAACTCAAATTCTTCAACACCTTCATCTTCTTCAAAAATCCAAACCCAACACATTCGTTACCTATTTTCTCCTCACATATGCATATACATACACATCACAATAGGAGATTTGGTTCCCAGTTTACTAACCCATAAATTTGCAGATCTATCTCCATCTATGCACCAACCATCACCTTAATTACCCTCCTATATCAAGCTCCATCGTTTCTACAAACCTTACACCACCAGGCATTACCTCTTGCATCATCTTCTTTACATACCCACCTCAATTACCTTGTTCTTGATTCGTTTTTTTAGACTTGTTAATTGATTAAGAGAGTGGGAATAATAGAACACAACACACCACCACGTTCTGCATCGATTGCAAAAAAGATGAGGGGATGAGAAGATCTATTTTTTTCTTTCTGTATACACTTTGACGGAAAAAATCCTATGTTGTTAATCGATTGATAGCTAGGACCGGTTCTGGATTTTTTTTTGGGGTTTAGAAGGTTAAAAGTCAATTATTCAGAGATTCACACAGAGGATGGGTAATGCGACTTTCAGATCATTTAGGGACTGTTTGTTTTTTGTGTAAAGATCTGCGCAATCACTTTTGTTTGCGCCGTGCAAACAACGCGCAGACATATCCCCTTGCAGATTGTTTGTTTTTTGGAAGTGCGCAGATTAGAAAACGTCTGTGCGAGGTCTTCCTAGCGCAGACATGGGCCACTATCTTCAAAGGTCTTCAGACCTCATTTTAATCTAAATTTAAAAATTCAATATATTTTAACAGCCCGTAGACGTTAAAAACAAACAATCTTCTTATTGCAGACTGCAGATATTTGATCCACATCTTCTACCGCAGAGGCTTGCAGATGTGGTCCGCAGACTGCAGATTTTTTGACTTCAAAAAAACAAACAGCACCTTAGGGAATTTCACTATAGTTGTAGGATGGGTGAAGAAGAAGAAATTCATCACATGGCTCGTTTTTTCCTGATGCATACCATCTGCTTCTTCCCCAAGTTAAAATTGCTCAGTTAATTAACTTCCTTCTTAGAGGAATTAATCAGCAACGAGTGGAACTTCGGTTCCTGGAGCAGGAAGCTTAAAGATCGAATGATCGATCGTTCTTTTCTACTTTTCTTGGGGTTCTTAAATTTGGGGTTGGGGATATTAGGAGGTCATAGGGACATTAACGTGTTTGTACAGATCTATGGTGCTTTCCTAAGATATATATATATATATATATATATATATATATATATATATATATATATATATATATATATAGAGAGAGAGAGAGAGAGAGAGAGAAAAGAGAGGTTGGCCCAAATTAGGTAATTATTTTATTTTTCATTTAAATTAAATAGAAAATGTATAAAAAAATATATCAGAAGGACATAATAGTCTTTTCAGTTTACCGAGAGAGCAAAAACGCAAAAAAAACTAGCTCAAAATGACCACCAATTCAAAAAAGTCGTTGTTTGGACTAAAACCCTAAAAATTTGCATACCACAGAGACCATTTTTGCAATTTTATCTTCTTAAAATCAATTTAAAGCGGAAGGTAGAACACTATATTCTTTAAGAAATTGTTATTAATACTTCTTTAAAAAAAATGTCAAATTACTTTTCATAGGAAAGTTTGATTCCCATTGTCATATCATATTATGATTTGTATTATTTTTTATTTGATTTCTTTTAATTACTATGATTTAGTTGCCTAAAATGTCTCTATTAATGAAATATCGAAGTTCCTTCTTAATTAAGTGAAATTATCTAGTAAATGATATCTCATGTTAATACAATGTATCCAAAAATCACATCCATTCATTTTTTTTAATCTAATGGATAAAATTTGATCATACGTTTACACAGTATTTATGATTCACATTTGATCCTAACTATATATATATATATATATATATATATATATATATATATATATATATATATATATATATATATATATATATATATGAAAGTGAGTATGTGTTGTTATGCAGCCGTGGGGGATGGGGACGCGAAATGGATGAGATAGGAGATTCGGGGACGTGGACGGTGATGGCTAATGCGACCCATCCCCGACCTATTTTCTTCCCTATATATTGGTACACGTTCTCATTGTACCACATAGAGTTGACAAGTCATTGCCACCAAACTCTTAAGAAAGATGGTGGGAAGCGTATGTGAGTTGACACAGTTCTTGGTTGTGAAGCAATGACACGTTTCCCTTCACAAAAGAGTTGTGGCATATACATCAAAGCTTAGCTTGGGTGTTTTCAAATATATTTTAATATTATTTGAACATGTACTTAATTCAAATAGCCTTCGGCAGCACTTCTCTTTTTCTTTTTTCTTCCTTTGCTTCATCCTCTCAATAAAAAACTTGGTTTTTAAATTAAAGTTGTTGCGAGTTAAACTAATTATCAAATGGTTATAAATAAAAAGTTTGATTACAATGCACGTCATCCAATTAAATGATATGTGGCAGCTGGAAATTGTTAGTGATCATCGTATAAAATAATATCTATGCTCATCTATTTCTGTTAGGCCAATGCACTTTGTGAATTATTGGCGTTATTACATGATATTTGTATGATAAATTATCCAATCGGTAGTTTAAGACAATAAGACATTTATTGAGATGTAAGACACTATCCACATGCCATCCATCATGCATGTTTTTATTAAAAAAATGGATGTAATTTGCGTATGAATTAATTATACTAAAATACTTTTCTATAATTGACGGCAATGATAACTAAGAATGAAGTAATAAGTCCATTGACCATTGTCGTCGTACAATTCATTTTCCCAACATTTTGTTTTGGAAATCAAATTTATATCACCTTCTAAATTATCTAAGGCAACAGGGAAAACTTGGTATGTGCATTGCGTATATAAGTGTAAAGTGTTGGAAAAATATGGCTTTACCCATATTTTCGGTCATAATTTTGTGTTTAATATTATTTAGTTGTGATTATGGTGATTGTTACATGCTTACACTATAAACAAAGTATTATTGTACACGGGAAAGATGAACCAACAACTCTCTACTCTTCTCCTTTATATGACGGTGTTTTCTAGTTGTTGTCAAGGTAAAGTGCAAGCTAGCTTGGTTTGGTGGTCTTGGAGATCCGTTTTGACTATTGTATCTTGGGTGACAAAATAACATGGGGAAAATGTATTCGAAGGAAAACATGTTTTACACGTGCCTCAATCAACATGTTCTTAACATACGAATCGGAATCAGGACGTATAACTCGATTAGGGTTTTCCCATGCTTTCCATCAACATGTTCTTGACATGATTTACACATGCCTTATTCTTATAATGGTTAATGTTATAGTGAATTCACTAATACAAGCATACAGGATGGGCCCAATGAGAATTCAAAGTGTGCCTATAAACAGGATCACTCAAATCTAGGGGACCAAAATTTTCTCGGCCTTTGTATTAACATAGGTTTATTTTGAGCCCAAATAGTATTAGGTTATGTATTGTTGTTGATTTTGTATCATCAATGTGTATTTAAGTGTAATTGATTGATTTGTTGATATAAATCAATATTGATGAATATTAAACAAGGAATGTGCAGAGTGCACACTTGTTTAAGTTTATTCATGATTCAAATTAGACTGTCATTTAAGGCGAAGTCCCTGAATGAACGGGGGTACGGGGGCAGCACCCCTGGGAGCAGGGTTCAAGGAGCAAAGCCCTTAGCTGGGGTCAACGCTGAATTTTTTTTATTTGGGTTATATTGCTATCTTAAAAAGAACTCTGAATTTTTGGAAATAAACCTGATTTTTGACTTTGTTTTGAATCTTATAGAAAGAACCCGAATTAGTGATAGTTTTCAGACACCAAACTGTTTTTTTGTGACATTTTTTCAGACATACAATTGTTTTGTGACAGTTTTCTATAGAAAAATATATTTAACTAATTTTGATATTCATTTGATGGTACATTCGAAATTCATAATAATCAGATTTTCTGATCTTGCACTTGATTTTTGAGTCTTATCTGATTAAAGATTGGGAGTACCACCATATACTTTAATTTAAAAGTGATACCACAATTCTCATAAATTTCCAAACATTTCTATATCCCAAATTTCTAACATGTATCAACGAATGAAAGGAGCGACACAAGAGATAATCATGAGCATGAATCTAAAAGTTTTGGGGCAAAATAACGTTTAGGTTCCTTCAATGTCGCAGATAATATTTACGATTGAGGCATAGGAACAAATTAAATATGCCAACAAAATAGCAAAACAATGAATCATCGTCGAGCACCCTGGTAATGATCTCCTTTTTTCATTCTTTGATTAAAATCAAAATAATCATTCATATGAAACCCTTCCATCCGTGAACAACATCAAAAGGATTTTAGAGGCATTGATCAGAAGGATGTCAATAATCTTCATAAACCTTTGAAATTAGACTAAAATCAGAAGCCTTCAATTGTCAGTAAGAGGTGTTGAAAATCAGAATTCAGGTCTCAATAGGGACGAGAATCTAAAGGCATTATACACATTTTTATCTATATTATACATATATGATATTGTTTAGAGGTTGTATGGTAATAATTTATGTTTACTTTTAACTTAAATTCAGATTTTTTCTAAGAAGAAATCAAAATTTGAAAACCAGAAGGTATTCTCATATCTTTCACCGTTGTATGGTAATAATTTATGTTTATTTTAGCTTAAATTCAGATTTATTTTCTTAGAAGAAATCAAAATTTGAAACCAGAAGGTATTCTCATATCTCTCACCTAAGATTTTTCAGTAAATCTATTTTTCCTATTCATTTATTCTGATCCCTATTTTCTTGATATCAAAAGAAAGATTTGTCAAGTTTTAGGTTTCAATGAGTTGTTTGAAGTTTCAAAAATCAAAAGGTAAATTACTTTATGTCTGAATAAGAAACAAATGAGACTTTCTCTTTAGTAATAATGTAATATAATATTTTGATTTTAAAATTTTTCTTTATGATTTGTTTTTTATTTTTATTTTTTATAGGTTTTTAAAGAAAATAGGTGTTAAAATTTTACTATTTGAATTTCAGAATCGAAGAATCCTTTAAATAAAACTATTTATTAAGATGTTATTGAAAAGTTTATTTAGAAGAATGATTGTTTCCAAATAGAATGATTTTTTTAGTTGTATTATTTTGAATAAAGTTTTAGTTTATGTATTTTTTTAATAGAATATGAAAAATTATAATTGTTTTGCTAAAAATTTATGTTATTTAAGTTTTATATCTTACTTTTTGTTAATTTGCATAGGGCATTCGAAATATCCCGGCCCGCCCTGCAAGTATATTACAAGTATATATGTTTATTTATCACATTATGTTAATTAGACAAAATTCTGGAGGAAATCAATAGTGATTTATATATGGAGTATTTGTTTACATGACAATTTTATATTAAGATAATAAACTATATTTATATAGAAAAAACATCTGTCTTGGTTTCTAATTAATCTCAGTAATAAAAGTATCTAATGACAGAGAGGATGGATAAAAAGGTTACGAATCATCAATTAAAATTTCTTCGAATGCAACATTTAAAAAGAAAAATGTTTTAGTTACCTTTAGATGCTACCATGCCATCATCATCAATCTAAAAACTGAAAACAGTGATCAATAATCACTAAATAGAAATTTACAAAAAAAAAATAAACAAGCATATTGAATGTCAAAACGTATGTTCTATTACATGATTAGATATATAGAATATGAACTTTCAACAACTATTCGTATATTTTACCATCTGAATTAGATGTTAACCGTTTTGAGACCAAAAGGTGAAAAAAGATGATGAACCAGAACCATCATTCCATACAGCATCCGAATAATATTTATATGATAATTTTTTTAGATCTCAACTATTTGTAGAACTCTATTTAATAAAAAAATAATAACTTTTTTAGATCTTGATTTTAAGCAATGCGTTAATGTACAACTAAACAAGCACAAACACAATAGACTTTTAGCAATTTTACGTTTGAATTCTTGGATGCTTTTGTTGTATTTACTAGGTGTTTTTGTTGTATTTACTAGGTGTGAAACCCATATAAAAAAAATTAAACATTAAATTAAAGTGTAAACAAAAAATATTTTTTAATATATAACTTTAAAATAAGAAAGGCCAAATGTATTTATTGTAATTTAATATCATATATATATATATATATATATATATATATATATATATATATATATGATATTTAATACTTTACATATATGAATATTAGTTTAATTTTAAAAAAATATTTATTTTAAAAATATCACAAAATGACAAGTATCAAAATTTATAAGAGATTGACATGTAAAAAAAAAACGAATGAAGGATGATGATTAGAATGTAATCTATAATTGCTATTTATCAAAGAATTAGCATTATCCAACATTTATTCTAGAGATATAGTTAATATTATGATACAAAATAATCAGCGAACATACAAAAATCAAATTATGCAAGCGATATGGAGTCTATCATGTACTATATATCAATTAATTAATTTACTAAAACCTTTGAAATAAAGAAACCATATATAAAAGTAGTTGAAGAAAAACGAGAGGGAAACTTAACTTAAAGGCAACGGAGACCCTGCAACAAACCTATAGGTACATGAGGGACACCTCGAATCTAAAACGAAAACAACACCCCTCGTTCTTTCCATTAAAAGGAACCCTTCACCTCTCTCCATCTCCACCTCCACCTCCACCACCACCACCACCTTGTGTTCTCCACCATGCAAGCCAGCGCCGGCCTAGTCGCCGGATCTCACAACCGGAACGAGCTCGTAGTCATCCATGGCCACGAAGAACACAAGCCTTTGAAGGATTTGACTGGTCAAGTCTGTGAGATATGTGGTGACGAGATCGGCGTCACAGTCGCCGGAGATTTATTTGTAGCATGTAACGAGTGTGGTTTTCCGGTGTGCCGACCATGCTATGAGTACGAGAGAAGAGAAGGTAGCCAGAACTGCCCTCAATGCAAAACCCGATACAAACGTCTCAAAGGTTTGACTTTGACCTCAAAAAACTCAAAATCTCATCTAGGTTTGTTTTTCTTACGAATGGATTAAGTATTAAATATTAATTCTACATATATAGGAAGTCCTAGGGTTGAAGGAGACGACGATGAGGAAGATGTGGATGACATTGAACACGAATTCAATATTGATGATGATCAAAACAAGAACAACAATATTGCAGAAGCAATGCTTCAAGGAAAGATGAGTTATGGTCGAGGACATGAAGATGATGACAATGCTCAATATCCACCTGTCATTGCTGGCCGCTCTAAACCCGTAAGCAATAACTTTTGTTTTTATAAAGATCGAGGCAGATAAGATTGTGTCTAACTGATCATATCAATCATGTTACTTAAAAATGTGAAGTCCTAGAATCTCTCTCTAATATACAAAGACAGAGTAGACTGTGTCTAGCTGAACTAACTAGATTAAGTGCCATGGATGTAGGTAAGTGGTGAGTTCCCAATATCGAGTCAACCTCATGGAGAGCAAACGTTATCCTCGCTTCATAAACGTGTGCATCCGTATTCGGCTCATGAGCTAGGTACGTTTTTTTTAACTTTTTTTTTTATGCCATTTGCAAGAATTAATAGTTATGAAATAATAATTGGATGAATTCCTTTCACAGGAAGCGGAAGATGGGATGAAAAGAAAGATGGAGGATGGAAAGAAAGAATGGATGACTGGAAAATGCAGCAAGGAAACCTTGGTGCTGAAGTTGATGATTCAGCTGATCCTGATATGGCCATGTATGTTTAATTTTGTTCTCAATGTAGTAAAGTTTCAAACTTTTATATAAAATTGGATCTTTTCATATGATACAGGTTAGATGAAGCAAGACAACCACTTTCAAGGAAAGTACCGATTGCATCCAGCAAGATCAATCCTTACAGAATGGTGATTGTGGCTCGTCTTTTTATCTTAGCCATCTTTCTTCGTTACAGACTCATGAACCCTGTGCATGATGCATTCGGGTTATGGTTGACATCTGTTATCTGTGAGATCTGGTTCGCTTTCTCATGGATCCTTGATCAGTTCCCGAAATGGTTCCCGATTGATCGTGAAACTTATCTAGATCGCCTTTCTCTCAGGTAGTGATCTTGATCATTGATGATCAGTATTTATTAGTGACTCTGATACCATGTTAAATTTTGTGTGTTCGATGTTTTGTTGTGATGCAGGTATGAGAGGGAAGGTGAGCCGAATATGTTGTGTCCGGTGGATATATTTGTGAGTACAGTGGATCCATTGAAGGAACCTCCACTTGTTACAGCTAACACTGTTTTATCGATTCTAGCTATGGACTACCCGGTTGATAAAATCTCATGTTACATATCGGATGATGGTGCTTCAATGCTTACCTTTGAATCACTATCGGAAACCGCAGAATTCGCACGAAAATGGGTTCCGTTTTGTAAGAAATTTACAATCGAGCCACGAGCTCCTGAAATGTATTTCTCGGATAAAATCGACTACCTTAAGGATAAAGTTCAACCCACGTTTGTCAAGGAAAGGCGCGCCATGAAGGTATTTATTATTTAATATTTTTTTCTATGATGTTTTAGTATAACCAGACTCTAGACTCTGCTCTGATACCATGTTAAATTTTGTTTTTGTTGCAGAGAGAATACGAAGAATTTAAGGTACGAGTCAATGCGCTTGTAGCGAAAGCTATTAAAGTGCCCGCGGAAGGTTGGATCATGCAAGATGGGACACCGTGGCCGGGGAATAACACAAAAGATCATCCGGGAATGATTCAAGTGTTTCTTGGTCAAAGTGGAGGGACTGATGTTGAAGGAAACGAACTTCCTCGTCTTGTTTATGTTTCTCGTGAAAAGAGACCTGGTTTTCAACATCACAAGAAAGCCGGTGCTATGAATGCCCTGGTAATGATCACATCAGCTGGACACAGTCTCATCTGATTATACATCGTGTAGTCTACCCTTTCTTTTAAGGGGTCTTTTGAAAAGAAATATAATTGTAACGAATGTGTGATTGTTGTGGATGTTTCTTGGATTTATAGGTGAGAGTCTCGGCGGTTTTGACGAATGCTCCTTTTATGCTCAACTTGGATTGTGATCATTACTTAAACAATAGCAAGGCTGCACGAGAGGCGATGTGTTTCTTGATGGATCCACAAATAGGAAGAAAGGTTTGCTACGTTCAGTTTCCTCAACGTTTCGATGGCATAGACAGGCACGATCGATATGCCAACAGGAACACCGTCTTCTTCGATGTAAACATACAAAGATTATTAATTTTTCTTTATTGAAGATGAAATTTGGTGTTTGATCGATGTGTTTTTTCGTCTTTTTACAGATTAACATGAAGGGTTTAGATGGAATTCAAGGCCCGGTATATGTCGGAACAGGATGTGTGTTCAGAAGACAAGCATTATACGGGTATGACCCACCAAAGGGTCCCAAGAGGCCGAAAATGGTGAGTTGTGATTGTTGTCCTTGTTTTGGACGCCGTAAGAAGCTTCCCAAGTATGAAAAACATGGACCGGGTGGCGATTTGGAAAACATCCAAGGATACGATGATGATAAAGAACTTTTGAAATCTCAAATGAACTTTGAAAAGAAGTTTGGACAATCGGCTATCTTTGTCACCTCGACTTTAATGGTGGATGGTGGAGTTCCACCATCTTCAAGCCCCGCATCGCTTCTCAAAGAAGCCATTCATGTCATCAGTTGTGGGTATGAAGACAAAACCGAATGGGGTTTGGAGGTAATTAAAATACGTTATTTGTATGCTAGTTGATTGAATCTCATATCTGACAAATTCTCTTTATCATATAGTTGGGGTGGATTTATGGGTCGATCACGGAAGACATTCTAACAGGATTCAAGATGCATTGTCGTGGATGGAGGTCCATATACTGCATGCCAAAACGACCCGCTTTCAAAGGATCAGCTCCAATCAATCTTTCGGATCGTCTAAACCAAGTCCTCCGGTGGGCCCTGGGTTCGGTTGAGATCTTTTTCAGTCGGCACAGCCCAGTTTGGTATGGCTACAAAGGCGGTAACCTAAAATGGCTCGAGCGGTTATCCTATGTCAACACCACCGTCTACCCCTTCACCTCCCTCCCCCTCCTCGCATACTGCACCCTCCCCGCCGTCTGCCTCCTCACCGGAAAGTTCATCATGCCGGAGATTAGCACCTTAGCAAGTCTCTTCTTCATTTCTCTTTTTCTCTCCATTTTCACCACCGGAATCCTCGAGCTCCGGTGGAGCGGTGTCAGCATTGAGGAGTGGTGGAGGAACGAGCAATTTTGGGTGATTGGTGGCGTATCGGCTCATTTGTTTGCGGTTGTACAAGGTTTGTTAAAGATTTTGGCGGGAATAGATACGAATTTCACAGTGACATCGAAAGCATCGGATGATGAGGATTTCGGGGAGTTGTACGCGTTTAAATGGACAACTTTACTCATTCCTCCGACTACTATTTTGATCATTAACATGGTTGGGGTTGTGGCGGGGATTTCTGATGCGATTAACAACGGGTACCAATCGTGGGGCCCGCTATTTGGGAAGTTGTTCTTTGCGTTTTGGGTGATTGTTCATCTTTATCCGTTTCTTAAAGGTCTCATGGGAAAGCAGAATAGGACCCCGACTATTGTGGTTATATGGTCTATACTTCTTGCTTCCATCTTCTCGTTGCTTTGGGTCAGGATTGACCCGTTTGTGTTGAAGACTAAAGGACCCGATGTCAAGCAATGTGGACTCAATTGCTGAACATGAAATACCTACTCCTTCAAGTGAAAAGTTTTGTTCATTGTACTCGATGAAAAAAGTTTGTTTCTGTTAAGATTGTAATCTAATGCCGATCAAAGAAAGTTTGTTTCTATTGAGAGTGTTTTTTGATGGTATATTTTGAATTTCTGTGTTGTGACGTTTAAGCATACAACAAAGTTTAACTTCTAGAGTAAATTACACCTTTCATCCAAATGTGGTTCGTGGCACTATGGTCCTTAAAGCATGGTATCATACTATCATTGCATATTTGGTCCCTCGACAGCAACTTAATTTGTTTTTTTTTTCCTTTGTTATTACTTTAATCTTAGATTTGAACTTTTATGGGTTAGTTAAAATGTGTTTTTTATTAGGATTTTTTTTTTGAAGATGAGACGAAAAAAATGAAGACAAGAGCAAATTGGTCATTTAGCATCCACTTAAGATATACCACATCGACGAACGCTCTAATTTACTCTAACTAGTAATTAATTGCTTTTTACTTTTTCATTTCTTTTCAAGTAATGATGCTAAAAATTACAATAATAAGAATGAATAAAGCTAGAACCATTGCATTGCCATTGATATGGATACATTAACCGGTTACATTTTTTTGCTATAATTACCCCAACACCTCTCCTAAAGTGATGGGAGAAAAAGAAGCACTCTCTCACACACACAAAAGAAAACTGTACACACACTATATCAACACACCATATGTTGTCGCTGACGTATGTTCTTTTTTTCTTAAGAATATAAAGTGAAGTTAGTGTAGAATGTGGATGGAGTCATTTATGGGCGAAATCATAGACTCTTCAAATCTTGTTTCAACTGTATGAGATGTGTCCTAAGGGTGTATTCCTCTACCTGTATATATCCAAAAAAAATCAACATCAAGATAATCCAAAGACTTTTTCTTACATACTGTAGTTGTAGTTGCTAAGACTTGAACCCTTGACCTATTCTAGAGATACCCATGAGGCCCATACTTTGGCCCCCATGTTTGTGGGACTAAGGACATTATGTTTGCAGCATTTATAACAACCATGTTCATTAATAAGCTTCTTAATGGGCAAGTGGTCCACAATTTCTAAAAGCTTAAAAACGATTTACCTAATTTGCTAACCTAACTAATTTCTATACACACTACATAATTACGTATCCAAGAATAGAAAGATAGCATTTTTTATACAACCAAAAATGGAGAATGTTGCCAAAAGTTTCAATACGCAACTACACGCGTGAACCCTATTATTGTATCAATGAGAAGAAAGAAAAATTACCCAATTAAAAGAGACATATCATAATCATATGCCACATCACATCACATCACATAGACACATACCATATGCTTTAATTGCATATGGCATGATGGAGGACCACCAAAGCTACCTAAACTTCCTGCCCATAACTTAACATAGAATGTTACTGTTATGCTTTACTAAAAAGCGGGGGGACTAATATGTAATATGTAATATCTTGCTCCTTTATAGTTTTAATAAACTTTTTTCACCATTTAAAATGTAAATATTTATTTACCTGTAGAGAAGATGCACAAGTCAATAAAGCTTCACATTGATCAAGAAGAGCTCTTTCTTGTGATGCTACAGTTGCAAGTTCAGAAACCACCCAATTTGTCCCCTCCAACTGTAACAAAAGGAATTTATTTATTCACTTTTTATATAAACTTCAAATGTATATGTATATAAGTAATAAAAGATATAGAACTTACTCTTGATAGTGTAGATTGTAAAGAGGATCCAATCGACTGCATTACTTGAATAGCTGAATAAACCGCCGACTTCACACTTTGTATATTTGCCTGTGAATTGTAAAAAACAAGTGTTATTACTTATTATTTTATTAATTTAATATAAGGTTATTCGATTTTGTCTATGTGGACGCCACGTAGGCATCAAATACATACCGTTGCCCATCCAGTAACAGGAAGGCGTAAAGTACTTGCTTTTAGATCTTCGATAGCACCATGTAATGCAAAATTATGGTCTCTTTCAATTGAACACCATTGGTTTAAGTAACCAGTTTGAGTCATTAAAATCAAGTAAAGCTTTAACTGCAGTTTCATCTGGTTGATGTTAACCCTCTTTGCAGTTACTGAATCTTGAAGTCGTGACGTTGTTCTCTGTGCATTAAGTAAAGATCTCTGCATTACAGAATACGATAGTATCAATATCGGTTTTCAGAATACTATTTTAATTTTTTAATTAATATATACAAAAGAGACAAATGAAAGAACCAAACCTCTTACCTCAGCCGTTAGTTTCTGAGAATTTAAGGTGGCTTCTGCGCCGGCGTTTACGAAACGCCACTGGACTTGCCGGTTATAAAGTAGGCGTAGATTATGAGCGTCTTCTATGCGATTCGCAACTTTTTTCCCCTTTTTAATGTCGGCGATAAATGTGAGAACAGAAACTGTATTCGAATTGCGTAATTGGGTGGAAGGAGTAGGAGTAGATGACGACACGCCGCGACTAGGACTGGCGCCTCTAGCGGCGGCGGGTGGTGGAGGTGGTGGAGAAATTAAAACCCTTGTTCGCGATGGACTGACACCTCGTGAAATAATAATACCAGATGACTTAATTGGTGATGGAGATCGAATTGCGTTTTTTTCGGAAAAAAGATTGGCTATTCTGTGTGGATTATAAGAAAGCGACGATGGTTTTCTTGAATTTCCGTTTGTGGATTTTGGAGTTACGGGTTCATGATCGGGTGGGTCGATGTTTTTGGTTAAAACATTAGAAGACCCGGTTCTGTTAGGCCATCTATGGTGATCAAATCGATCGAAAGGTTTAGAATTTTCTAAGTGATCGATGGTGTTTTTGCCTTTGAGAGGACTTCTATTTCTCTCCGGCGTAGCTTTCCGGTATGTCGGTGGTGGTGATGGTGGTGTTACAGTCGGTTTATGGCCGACATTTGACGAAGGCTTCAATGTCCGATCAAACATGGCTTGTGGGGGAGGCTTCTCTTTCTTACTAATCGGCATTGAAAAAGCTGTTGATTGAAAAGCAACATTGAGACTTCGCATTCTTGAAGGCCATAACGACTCCGGCAATTTACTACTACCACTCGCTTTTCTAGCGCCGAGTTCGGTGTAAATAGATGAATCGTGAACTGGGGTGGAGGGGGACGGCGGCGACGGTGGTGTTGCTGCCGCTGGCGGTTGTCTTCGTCCGGCGGATACAGCTCTCTTTGAAATCGGCGCTGACGTTGAAGTTGTGACTGTTGTTTTCGTGTTTGGAGATGGAAAACGCCGTGGTGTAGGTGATTTGTACCTTGAATTAACGTCCCGATGAATTCTTCCATTGTTTTTGATCTTTCGGGTCTCTGATGCTTGATTTGATTCACATACGTCCATCCACTCTATTCGAATTCAACCACATTGATGTCTTCTATCACACGAGCAACACATTTGCCAAAAATAATCCACGAATTTCTTGAAAAGACGAAGGAATTTGCTTTCTTCTTCTTCTTATGTGCTATCCTTTCACTGTCATTATTAAGCAGAAGATAATATGATGAAAAAAGAAAAAAAGTGATAAAAAGTACACATCTTTACAGGCACACAGATCTGAAAATGCGAAAACTTTTGTAACTTGGAGCCAAAATAAAGCAAATGGATATCTTTGAATCATAATAACAAACTAAATATGATCATAAACAACTAAACATCATCAAGAAAATTGCACTTTAAGAATATTACACTTACACTTACAGTTACAGCTCATAAAAAAAAGGGAAAAGTGCGTTTGTTTGATTGGAGGAATGCAACCCATTTAACTCAAATACAGGAAACAGTAGGAAGAAAGGGAAGGCGATAGGTACAAGAGAAGATATGGAGGGGTGCGTAGGATAAGATTATAAGAAGAATCCTGCTAAAAAACACAAAAACTGCCACCTGTTGTCTCTTTCACGGATTTGCCATGGTCGACAGGACTGAAAGGAAAAGGAGTTGCAGAGTAATGGCGGAAATTCACACAATATAATCTTGAAAACATTGATGAACAAAAATACAATCCCACCAGATTGTTTTATACTTTATATTTATATTTATTCTTTGTTTGTCTACATCTGAGTAAAGATTATTTAATACAATCAACATTTTGAATTTTTAACTTTAGAAGCCTACTTTTTAAATTTACAGTCAAAGGTTAACTGTAAATATTTGATTATGGTCAATAATAAGCATGTAATGATGGGATTATGGAAGCATCCATGGAGGACCATGTGCCAAACAGGATCATTGTCCCTCCTTGTTAGATTAATTCACTGTATCCGTTCACACAGACACAAAACATAGATTTATCAATATAACAAAATACAAAAAACTTAATCTAATTAACTAAAAGGCTAAAATATACTTAGGTTAAGATCTCATTATTACATAATGAAACACAATGAACATCTTTGAACTATATTATAGATATTCAAAACTCAGAAGCTACATATATGATATACACTTTCTACTTTTTTGATCTCTATCAAGAGTCAGATAAAGTCCAAACATAATAATCAAATTCTTTCTGCAATTCTAGCACCAAATGTTTTTGTATCATAGTTATATTGATTTTCCTCAAAAGATCAATATATTTATATCAATTTGATACTTGTAAGAACCTAGGAAGAAACCTCATATAAATCACAAAAATCCCTATTTTCTATAATATATCAGTAAAAATTACAGGAACCATACAAGATGTAGTGGCTGGATTCCGCAGATATCTGTCTGAAATTTCAGGAACAGTGTCGAAGTAAGAGATATCAATAAAATATATATCATTCTACATCAAATATTTTTCTAATAACTAAAACCAGATCTGCATAGAGATTGATTCTATTCTTTTTCATCTCGATGCTCTCGGATACCGTAGAAATGGAAATAAATATTAAATAAAAACTGATTAAACTTCTAACTCTTATGTCACCATTAATGACATTAAATTTCACCTCGAAACTGAAAGTTGACAGTGAATTAGTAATTATGGCCACGATTTTGAACGATACTAAACGTAATTTGAATTTTTCACCGGATGCACACAAATTAAAAACTGGATAGAGTGAACAATAATCTAACCGGCGATCAATTAAGCTGGATGACCGGAGATCGCTGAGAGGGATGAATATTCCGGCGACGCAGCCGTTAAATTTTGAATATTGAATCAGTCAATTTCAGGAATTCGAAAAGCGGGAGAGAGAAAGAGAGACGGCTTCTACACAGCCAACGGTTGAAGGAGAAGAGAACGAATTGATTTTTGTTACATTTTACTAAAGACCAGACTAACCTTTTTAACGTCTTCGTTTTAATTAAAGTATTAAAAATAATATTTTCAAGTGAAATTGTAGCGTAGAAAATCTGATCCGGAAAAGCTAGTAGGTATAATCTGCCATGACCCTGGCCAAAAAGAAAAGAAAATACATCTTATTTTTAAGACATTTTTAATATTAAAAGCTTATAAACATAAGTTTAATATGTAGCTTATATATTACAAATACTTTGAAGATATTTAAAAAGTATATATTATAAGCATTGTAGTTGTAGTATTTTGTGTGCATAGAATAAAATGCCCTTAAAATATAGCCGTTAAAATAATCAATAATACAGTTTTAAATTTATTAAATAACAAAAAAAAGACCATGAACACAAATAACTATATCATTTCTCAATTCCAAATTTCAGCCACAAAACAAATCGATTCTCAGTGATCACTTTTTTCGCATTAGATAAAATCCTCTCTGATTCGATATAAAATATCTCGGGTAAATGCTCCAAAAACAACATATAAGGTAAAACTTTATCCACCCGGCTAAGTTACAAATATAGTATAGTCCAAATATAAAACGCCCCCCCCCCCCCAAAAAAAAAAATAATAATAATAATAATAATAATAATAAATAAAAATAAAAATAAATAAAACTTCGGTAAATCTCGACCTTCAGGTCTCAGGTTTTTGTGCAGCTGAATTGTTAACATGTGTATATATATGAGATACGCTGATACGGATATCACACAAAGAAATGAACTAAACAGGGTATCTATAAAAATAAATTCGTCCCATTTTCATATGTTTGTTTCTCATCATAAAACAACAACAATAACGATTCTTTGTAACTATGAAATCAACCGCGTTCAAATATCATATCTGGGGATGTTCGTGTTACACGTTCAAAATACAAAAAAGTGAATGCGTAATGACAAAGAATAGAAATCGGTTAGTATCTTACTGTTTCGAGTCGTTAAATTTGTGCTCAAATTAGTAAACCTCATTTTTTTCAAACATATAAACGTCATAGCTTTGTGCATCTCCTATGTTTTTATATGCCGATATCACATTATTAGATCTCCACTTCTCATACATTTGACCAATTTTAAGATAATTTTGACCCAAAAGGCCAAAACAAACAATAGTTTTTCATTTACCATTTACTTTCGAGAAGCATCCATATACAGAAACTAATTTAAAGACAAATAAACCCTAAAAGCCTTGTATTTGTATATAATGGTTAAAAAACCTTCAAAGTTTGTATAACGATTAAACCATGTTAATGAGAAATTTTTACTTGATGAATAAGACACCTCCATCTTTCAACATAAGAATTAATTTTGTTTGGTTCATATAAAAAGATATGTTATACATCAACTTCTTATAATTAGGAAATCGGAATACAACATGCTAACAAAAACCCCAATTAGGACCACTAGAACCAAACACGACGTATCGATTACAATTCTCTCGATATGTCTCTGCCTTGTGGGGCTCAAGATCTGTTCATTCATTCACCGATTTATACTTTTCTAAAAATTATATTATATTAGAAAAGAAAGTAGTTGTTTTCATATTTTAAGTTAAATACTAATTTTAGATTTTCATCCTAAATACAATACATTAGACTTCATGATTTTTTTGAGAAAATTATACGGTTTGTTCCTAGTTCAAATGTCAAATTATGTGTTTAATCTTTATTTTTAAAATATAATTCAGATTTCTCTTGTTTGTTTTAAACTTGTACGTTTCATTCATACAGATATGAAAATAATTCAGATTTCTCTCGTTTGTTTTAAAGTTATATGTTTCATTCATACAAATATGAAAGGACTACATTGTGTGTGTGTATATATATATATATATATATATATATATATATATATATATATATATATATTAGTCATATTTTGAATTTTAAGAGGTATAAGCTACAAAGCTTTTTGTACAAATTTATTATGCATAAATAATCATTAATACTTATCAAAAGTTTAAAGATTTGAATTAAATAAAGTAATTAAGTTCAATTTGAAACAAAATGAAAATTTTAAAATATTAAATTCATGAATATAAATTTATTTATATTTCTTAAAGTATACATTAATATTAATTAATTTACATCAACAGTATAAACAAACAATATAAATATAAAGTATAAACATAAATATTTTATTTAAAAATAGTAAATTTTATTACAAAATAACTAATAATAAAATCTAATATTTATTTCCCTGTTGTTATGGCCACGATCCTTACAATATTCAGGATCCTCAAATATTCAGGATCCTTAGTTACCTCAAGATCCCGGTTACTTATCGTTATTATTTTTATTAATATTTATAACGATCATATCTTGTATATAATTAACACGTGTGCAGAAGCATTCAATAGAAGACTAATTCTCAACGAAGAATCATCTCAATAATGCTGAAGACCCGGAATACTAGGTCAAATAACGATCATGAAGTTGGTCATAGAGGATCCCGAAAATATCGGACATCTTGTTGGCTAGTTTAGACTATAAATTGACACTTGTAATCTACACACAATACATTGTTTTTTATTCTAAGGTTACTCTACAAAATTCTTTACTTATTCTGGCTAAAAAACTCACTGTAATCTTTATTTTATATCAATAAAATCACCAAGGCAGGTGCTCATTATCACCTCCCAAGATTTTGTATCGGAGATCCTAGCAATGATCAAGGGTTTTCCTTGTAAACCATTGTGTCACTCTCTTTTACCATTGCTATTACACAATCTGAACATCACAGCCTCTCATTCAATTTGGTTAATAAGTACTTGTGTAATTTTTAACCAAAACAATTTACCGCCCAACGTGGGGTCGTGGTGTTCAAAATCCTCAAAAAAAATAAAAATCATGTCCACACAACTTATCCTCTCTTCATCCTCTATTCCTTCCATTCCAACCAAAAACCTACCACCTCCTCCGAGTGGGCCCCCAACTCATATGAAAACACCTGACACTTCTAAGAAAAGCAACCCCTCGGTTGCTAATCTAGGAAGTTTGGGATCCCTAGGGCTCTAGGATCAAACTGCCTCAGTCACTACTGCAGAACTTTTCGCCATGATGAAGAAAATGATGCAACAGGTGACCCAACAGCAAGAGGAGAATAGAGCATTACTCAAAGAAGTGGAGAGGATGAAGGTGGAATTTCAAAAATCCCAGGAAACAACGCCCACAGTTGTGCAACCAAGGATCCCAGACTTCGATAATGCAGGATCCTCAAAAAAATCGCCAGAAGAACACGATTCCTACCACTGTGGCATCACTCTGGGGGCGACTATGGGCAATCGATCGTCCATGATCAATAATCTCAACGAGCCTTTCACCACTCCTAGAAACCTTGATTCTAGTAACTTCTTAAACATCAATACTATTGATACTAACTATACTAACGTTGATGCAGGAATAAACCCAAGCATGGCCAGGGAACTTCAGCAATTAAGATAAATGATCTCCAGTGTACCCGGAGTGGTCCAACTAATACCAGAAGCATCTCCTACAAGCCATAGGATCTTGATATTTGCTCTCATGATAGCCGATACTGAAGTTCCTAAGCGCTTCCAAACTTCCAATATGAAGTTATACGATGGAACTACAGACCCTGAAGAACATATAGCCTAATACAGAGAAAGGATGGAGATCATTCCCTTCCCATGGCACTTGAAGAAAGCTTGCCTATGCAAAGGATTTGGTTCAACCCTTACAGGATCATACCTTAAATGGATGCTAAACGTTCCCCCATACTCTATTACTTCATTTGCAGACTTAGTCAATATCTTTAATAACCAGTTCTCTTGCAGCAGAACCTTCGAGAGGATCATTATTGATCTCTACCGGGTGGTTCAAGACCCTAGAGAAAAACTTAGGGACTTTGTTAACAGGTTTGGCAAGGAATCTTTGAGCATCCCCAACATCAACATGGCCACCACTGTAGAAGCCTTTAAAATTGGACTAAGAACAAGCTTACCATTAAGAATCAATACCCTCTACCGCGAATAGACGATTTGTTCGACCAACTCCAAGGAGTGAGCTACTTTTCGAAGATCAGCTTGAGATCAGGGTACCACCAATTATGAATCCAGGAGAGTGATGTTCCCAATACAACATTATGAACTCGTTATGGCCACTACGAGTTTGTAGTAATGCCCTTCAGTCTGAAAAATGCACCCGTCGTGTTCATGGGCTTAATGAATCGGGTGTGTTGTCCTTTCTTAGAAAAATTCATGATAGTATTCATAGATGATATACTTATCTATTCATAAAGCAAGGAAGAACATAGTCAGCACCTGAGACAAGTTCTAGAAACATTAAGGGCAGAGAAGCTATAAGCGAAGTTCTCAAAGTGCGAGTTTTGGATTAGGAAGGTAACTTTCCTCGGTCACGTGGTCAGCAAAGAAGGAATACACGTGGACCCCTCCAAAATTAAGGCAATAGAGAACTGGTCAGCACCAAGAACTCCCATAGAGATCTGTCAATTATTGGGTCTTGCTGGCTACTATCGCAGATTCATATATAACTTCTCCAGTATCGCTAAACCACTTACTACCCTGACTCAAAAGGGTGTAACTTTCATCTAGGGAGAGAAACAAAGCATTGCATTCCAAACACGAAAACAAGCCCTATGGAGCGCACCTATCTTGTCTCTTCTTGAAGGGACAGAGGATTTCGTTGTATACTGCGATGCATCCAATCAAGGGCTAGGTTGTGTGTTTATGCAGTGAGGAAAGGTCATTGTCTATGCCTCGAGACAGCTAAACACACACGAGGACAACTACACCACTCATGACCTCGAACTGGGAGCAATGGTGTTTGCTCTGAAAATATGGAGGCACTACCTCTAAGGTATAAAGTGCACCATCTTCACATATCACAAAATCCTCCAGCACATACTCGACCAAAATGAGCTTAACATGAGACAACGGTGATGGCTAGAACTACTCAATGACTACGAATGCAAAATGTGTTATCATCCCAGCAAAGAAAATGTAGTAGCAGATGCCCTCGGTCGAAAAGAAGTACTCAGGTCGCAGAGTGAAAGCACTAACCATGACCATCCATTCACATTTGTCCACACATATCAAATAGGCTCAACTAGAAGCCTTGAAGCCTGAAAATGCGGCGGGTGAAGCCTTAAGAGGAATGTAGAAGAACTTGTAGATCAAGGGAGACAGAGTTCATTATTTCATGAACCGGATCTAGACACCAAATTTCGGTGGTTACAGAGACGTTGTCATGAATGAAGCACACAAGACTTGATATTCCGTTCACCCAGGTTCAGACAAGATGTATCTGGACCTCAAGAAACTTTATTGGTGGCCAAACATGAAAGTATAGATTGTTACCTACATGGGCAAGTGCCTAACTTGTGACAAAGTCAATATAGAATACCAAAAGCCCTCAGGTTTACTACAACAACCAGAACTACCTAAATAGAAGTTGGAGTGGATGTAACGCCGGTAAATACGAGATAGTCAATTTAGAGACAATAACCATCAAAAATGAGTTTTTTATGGAAGATTATTTAGAAGGATTAATCTTAACCAAGTTGTATTATATGTTACAAGGGTTCAATACATATAAAGAATGCCGAAATCCGAGTTATAACGAAGAAGTTATGACCCGTCGAAGTTTTTCGGCAAAACCGGCATGGCACCGGGAGACGTAAATAGTGAATTTACAATAGAGGACTTTTTAGCCTTAGTAATATAAACAAAAGTCATAGAATATGTTAAACTGAGAGTGTCCATAAAAAGAACGCCCAAATATGACTTTGTATGAGGAAGTTATGAATTTTCTAACATTTGGCATAGAAGTGCATGGCCCGAAACTCGAATTTTAGTTCGAGCGGTTTTTGGCCTACACGACCTAAATGAGAGTTGAAGATCTCATTAATAGGAACTCAATGGTAAAAAGACAGATGAAAAAGGAGTCCGGATGTAGAAGTTATGAATTTTACGCGGACATTTAACAGGATAATCTCCTCCTAGTGTTAAATTTAAGATCGGTCGAGAATTAGCCGACAGAGTCTAAATGAAAGTTTTAGATTTTGTTTTTACCTACATGTGGATATAAATAATGTAGAGAGTAGAGCTCGTATGTTAAAGATATGGACGAAACTTGGTCCCTACTCTTCGAGCGCGATAAAATCGATACGGTTTTGTAAATATGAGATAGAACGAGAATTAGCTGGCGGCGTCTAAATGAAAGTTGTAGTACTCGTAAATACCAACGCGTGGATATAAAGAACACCAAATAGGGAGTTCGTATGAACGAGTTACACATTATAATAGCATATTTATGTATTAAAATAAAGTATAAATCATATATACATACACATATATATATAAATGTATATATCATTAGAAAAATATCGACGATGTGGTTATTATAAGACTAGTGTTGAGTACTTTCGACATTAGTTTAGTACAAATATCATTAAATCTATTTAAAATAGTATTATGAAGGGGTGTTTAGTCGTTTATATAACTATAAGGTCATTAAGTAATTATGGAGGGTAGTTTTTGTAAATTCAATTACTATAAATAAAAGGCTTGGGCTCTCATGTTTCTTACACCATTCTCTTGATTCAAGAGTCTTTCTCTTCTTATCCCCCGAGCATTTCGGTCCCTCGTGATTCGAGTTCTCTTTCTGTAGTTTTAGTATAGTAAGGTGAGCGTTGAAGCGTTGCACGAATCTTTCTTAGATAGATTCAGCGACAAAGTTCTGCCCCTGCAGAGCGTGACTCCTAGCTAAAACCCCCTTGTAAGTTAGTTATGCTTAACCTATTTTAATATAACTTATATTTAAAATTAGTATTGTTATTATGAACTTATAATAAATATTTGAGCTATTATTATATAAGTGTCGTTATAATATCTTTTTAACTACTCGTGGTACGGGGAATCTGGTTTAAAGGGTCGCATAGGGTTGTTGGATTTCAGAAGTGTTATATGCCAAAATGGTCCTGCCTTTCGGTGTTTTATGTCTGACCTCTGTCTGTACATAGTGGTTGGAAAGTATTGTTTAAACGCTTATATAATAATAATAAGACTAATAATTAGTCACAGTAAATATTAGACTAAAATCTAGTGATAATAATACTAGATATCGTCGAAGTAAATTATTTTAAAGTAAACGAAGCGTTGTCCGAGTACCGAGTCACCACCTTATCAAGTGAGTGCATTGTCCCTTTCATCTTACACGTAGATATGAAGTATTTAATATAAATTACATGTTGTGAGTGCATAATTACTTTCACCTTACACATAGATGTGAAGTATTTTATATAAATTACGTCTCATGTGTGCATATTATCTGGATACTTGCTGTCTATGCTGGATGAATGATTTTATACATGTTTTAAATGATTTAAACTATATATATTTTGTAACGACCCAATTTTCACGTCCGAAAATTTCGTTCGAAAACATTACTTTAGAAAAACATTAGCAATTAAAAACATCGTTTGATCAAACCATAACATAACGTAAACCATGTCTAAAAGCCAAACCATATAACCCATCAAAATATCAGAGTACAAATCCCAGTGAATCTCGTAAATGCGGAAACCAGAGTGTGTGCATGATGTGCCGCTACCGCGTCAGCTCCTTCCCCTTCGGTGAAGAGGTACCTGAAAACAAAACTGTAAAACGTAAGAACAAAGCTTAGTGAGTTCCCCCAACGTACCACATACCATACAAACACATAACATGCATACTGCCAGGCTATTCTGGGGTGCCTGACTACCCGGTACGGCCATTCTGGGGTGCCGACCTACCCATACGGCCATTCTGGGGTGCCGACCTACCCGTGTCAAGCCATTCTGGGGTGCTGACTACCCATGTCAAGCCATTCTGGGGTGCTGACTACCCATCGGTCCTAACAACCGATCCTCGAGGACTGGTCCCCTCCTACTACCTCTATCGTATAACATAATAGGCCAACATACAAACATATCATCACATACTGTCAGACATTTCTGGGGTGTATGACTACCCTACGGTCCTAACAACCGAACTCTACTACTATCGCATATAACGTATCATGCTAGCATATAACATATTAGGTAATAGCAAACCTAGATGATATCACCAAGACAATCATCTATCATATGTCTCCTACTGGTGGACCGGCATTGTGGCCTTAGACCCACCACTACTGGAAGGTAACTCACCTCAAAGTAGCTGCTGAACTGATCGGGAACTGACTGACTGCCTCTGCTGCTGCTCTGGAAATCCTCCGGCTGCAATTCCCACAACATACTCAATCAAACACTGCTAACTGTCCTGAGTCCCTGATTCTACTCGTCGAGTTAAGCTATGACTCGACGAGATCTTCTTCTAGACTGACATTGAAGTTCTTCATCCTACTCGCTGAGTTGTATGAACAACTCATCGAGTTCATCTTCATCCGATGAACACTCATGCTTAGACTCGCCGAGTTGTATGAACAACTCGTCGAGTCTGTTCTTGATCTATGAAGATTGTCTTGGACTCGCCGAGTCAGGCCATGACTCGCCGAGTGCTACCATGGGTGAGTTCAGCTTCCAACTCACCGAGTCACCCCCTGTGACTCACTCCTCAAACTCAACACAGCATAAAGGGACCAATTCGGTGACTCGCGAGTAGACTCGCCGAGTCACATGAACGACTCCCTGAGTCGTCGCCATGCATCCATTAAATACACCGATTTGTTCGATTTCAGTCCATGCCATTCATAGATCTGGGCTTCTAAGACACGAATCACACGTAAGTTTCCAACTTTACGTGTAGATATTCACCAATATGGATTTTAGGGCTCAAAGTGCACCAAAAGGGGTAGATCTAGGGCTTTCATGCAATATGACCCCATAAAGGCATTAGATCCAAGCTCCAGGGACTAAATCATGCCTAGGTCTAAAGGCTAACAACTTATTACAACCTACAATGCACAAACAAGCTTGGGGAATGGCTCAAGAAGGACTTTCATGAAGCTAAAAGAGACTACAAGCTTGAAAACAGAGGGGAAACGAGCTATACCTCAAGGAAAACGTTGAGATGACACAAAGATGCCTGGCCTCCTTCTCCTCTTCTTGATCTACTCTTCTTTCTCCTCAAAATCTTCAAGAACACACCAAAACACTTCAATCTCTCAAGGAAATAAGGGTATAAACGATGTTGGGAGCTCTGAGGGTGAATGGGGGCGAGTTTGGGGCGGAAATGAGGGTTTAAATAGGGTGCAAACCCTTGAAATTTAGGGTTTCATCCAGCAGCGGTGACTCGCCGAGTCCAGGATATGGACTCGCCGAGTCGCCAACTTAAACGTGTCCTGGGTCTCGTCCCTACTCGGCGAGTCGAACCTATGACTCGCCGAGTCCAAGGCTAAAATGGGAAATACTCAAATAAGATTTACATACCAGGAACCAGGTGCTACAAATCTCCCCCACTTATTTTAGACTTCGTCCTTGAAGTCTGCTGCTCGATCCTAAAACAGCTCGGGGTAATGCTCCATCATCTCGTCCATCGGCTCCCAAGTCCATTCTGAACCCTTGCGGTGCTGCCATTGCACCTTCACTAGTTCTACCCTCTTGTTCCTCAAATCCTTCGACTTCCTGTCGAGTATTACGACTGGGCGCTCAATGTAATTCAAGCTGTCATCAATCTGAATATCCTCCAATGGTACTACCGTTGAATCGTCCACTAGGCACTTCCACAGCTGAGAAACATGGAAAGTGTTGTGGATCTGACTGAGCTCGGCTGGTAGATCCAACCTATACGCCACCTTGCCCACCCGGGCTACAACCCTGAACGGTCCGATGAATCTTGGGCCCAACTTGCCCCGCTTCCTGAATCGAATGACGCCTTTCCAAGGCGATGCTTTCAGGAGAACCATATCCCCGACTTGGAACTCCAAGTCGGATCGACGCTTGTCGGCGTAACTTTTCTGCCGACTCTGAGCAGTCTGAAGTCTGCTCCGAACCTGCTGGATCCTCTCGGTCATCTCGAGCACCACCTCGGTGCTTCCCATGACTCTCTGGCCAACTTCACCCCAACATATCGGGGTTCTGCACCTCCGCCCGTACAACATCTCGAATGGTGGTCGGTCAATACTCGCGTGGTAGCTGTTGTTGTATGAGAACTCAGCCAAGGGAAGATAGGTATCCCAGCTACCACCGAAATCCAACACACACGCCCACAACATGTCCTCCAAAGTCTGGATGGTCTGCTCACTCTGACCATCCGTCTGCGGGTGAAAGGCGGTGCTAAAATGCAATCGAGTGCCCAACTCGTCGTGAAACTTCTTCCAAAATCTGGAAGTGAAACGCACATCCTTGTCCGAGATCACCGATACCGGCACCCCGTTCCGCGCCACAATCTCCCTGATATAGATATCGGCCAATTTCTCGGCCGATATGCTCTCCTGAATCGGAATTAAGTGAGCATTCTTGGTCAGTCGGTCCACGATGACCCAAATCGAATCCACTCCACGCGCGGTCCTGGGAAGCTTTGTAATAAAATCCATGGTGATGTCTTCCCATTTCCACAGTGGAATGTCCAACGGCTGCATCTTACCATGCGGTCTCTGATGTTCGGCCTTGACCTTCCTGCAGGTCAAGCACCGCTCAACGTACCATGCCACATCCCGCTTCATGCAGGGCCACCAATAGTTCAGACGGAGATCCCTATACATCTTCGTCGCCCCTGGATGAATAGAGAATCGGGACTTGTGCGCCTCATCCATCAAAATCTAGCGGACGCCCCCGTGATACGGCACCCACACCCTATGGTGTAGTGTCAATAGACCCCGACTATCATAATCAAAGGAGGACACCTGACCCACCACGCGCTCGCTCTTCCGATGCTCCTCCTTGATAGCCTCCTGTTGAGCCTCCCGAATTCGCTCCAATAGGGGAGTCACTATGGTCATCCTCATGCATACGTCCCTGATCGGTGCCGCCTTGCGGCTAAGCGCATCGGCCACCACGTTGGCCTTCCCTGGGTGGTAAAGGATCTCGCAATCATAATCCTTCACCACATCCAACCACCGACGCTGCCTCATGTTCAGATTCGGCTGGTCAATGAGATACCTCAGACTCTTGTGGTTTGTGTAGATGGTACAACGAACCCCGTAGAGGTAATGTCGCCAAATCTTGAGGGCGAAGACCACGGCCCCCAACTCCAAATCGTGCGTCGGGTAGTTCGCCTCATGAGGCTTAAGCTGCCTCGAAGCGTAGGCAATGACATGCCCCTTCTGCATCAGAACTGCGCCCAACCCTGAAATGGACGCATCACAGTAAACCACAAAATCCTCTACGCCCTCTGGCAGGGCTAGGATCGGTGCCTCACACAATCTCTGTCTTAGCATCTCAAATGCAGCCTGCTGATCGGGTCCCCACCGAAAGACCACATCTTTATTCGTCATCCGCGTCAGGGGTACGACTATCTTGTAGAAATCCTGGATAAAACTCTGATAGTAGCCTGCTAATCCCAGGAAACTCCGAATCTCGGATGGAGACTTCGGAACCTCCCATCTCATCACGGCCTCGACCTTGGCCGGATCGACCATAATCCCGTTCTGGTTGACGAGGTGCCGAAGAAATTTCACCTCGCGCAGCCAGAACTCACACTTGGAGAACTTGGCATACAAGCTCTCCCTCCTCAAGGTCTCCAACACCTCCCTCAGATGCTCCTCATGCTCCTCCTGAGTCTTGGAATAAACCAAGATGTCATCGATAAGGACTATCACAGACCGATCCAGCATCGGTCTGCAAACGCGGTTCATGAGATCCATGAACGTGGCAGGAGCATTGGTGAGCCCAAACGGCATCACCAAAAACTCATAGTGGCCATAACGTGTCCGAAACACGGTTTTCTGCGTATCCTCCTCCCTGACTCTCATCTGATGATAACCCGAACGCAAGTCAATCTTGGAGAACCAAGATGCTCCCTGAAGCTGGTCAAAGAGGTCATCAGTCCTCGGGAGTGGGTAATGGTTCTTCACCGTCACCTTGTTCAACTCCCGGTAATCTATACACATCCAATGTGACCCATCCTTCTTCTTCACAAATAGAATCGGGGCTCCCCAAGGCAAACTGATCGGACGAATGAATCCCTTGTCTAGCAGCTCCTACAGCTGCGTAGACAACTCCTGCATCTCGGGAGGAGCCAATCGATACGGTGCTTTGGCTATCGGAGCCGCACCGGGAATAAGGTCAATCCTGAACTCCACCTGTTGCTCCAGGGATATCCCAGGTAGTTCCTCCGGGAAAACATCTGCAAAATCTCGAACCACTGGAACCTCGCTCACGGTCGCCTTACCCGCCTCCCGGGTATCCATCACATACGCGACATATCCCGCGCATCCCTGCTGAAGATAGTGCCTAGACCTCGCTGCTGAACATACAATGGGTCCACACTGCGGCCTTTCGCCATGAATCACTAACTCTCCCCCGCTTGGGGTCCTGACTCGCACTAGCTGCCGCGCGTAGTCTATCACCGCCCCATTAGGGCTCAACCAATCCATGCCAATAATCACCTTGTTCCCACGCAATGGAATGGGAACCAAGTCTACCAGGTAACTCTCCTCAAACAGTCGCAGAACGCAATCTCGAAACACCATTGATGCTCGCACCGATCGATCATCAGCAATCTCTACCTCTAACGGGCAATCTAACTCGCTTGAAGTCTCATGAAACCTCTTGCTAAACGCAAGAGAAACGAACGATCGGGATGCACCCGAGTCGAACAATACCTGAACTGGGATGCCGTTCACATGGAACGATCCTAATGAATATATATACACACGGAGCACATATCAATATCATAACATCATAAAACAAAAGATAGAAGGAAAGAATCATACCCGTCACCACATCGGGCGCGGCGCGTGCCTCCTCGGTAGTCAGCTGGAATGCTCGGCTCCTCACCACCGGAGCCTCTGCCTTGCCCTGTCGGCCATCCGTGATCCGCAGGGTCACTGGAGCTGGCGCCTTCACCGGCGCTGAAACTGTCAACAGGGGGCAATTGGCCTTCTTGTGGCCCCTCTGGTTGCAGTGGAAACACAGCAACTCTGATGTCTGAATAACTACTGCAGGAGCAGTGCAATCCCTGCTGATGTGCCCAAACTTGCCGCACTTGTAGCAGCCTGATGATCCCATCCTGCACGCCCCCTCGTGCGGCCTGCCGCACTTCCTGCAGCGGCCCGGTCCTGATTGGCCTTTCGGCCTACCATCTGATCCCTTGGGCTTCTTCCCCGAAGCCCCTCCTGCCTGTCCCTCCTCTAATTTCCATTTCCGGATGTGCTCCAAATCTATCTCCCTCTCCCTCTCCCTCGCCCTGGTGATCATAAATCCAAGGTAGGGCAAGCCGAAAAGCTAACATGCTCCCGGATGTCAGCTCGAAGCATATCGTGATAACGAGTCCTCCTCATATCCTCATCACCAGCATAATGGGGCACCAACAAAGCCCTCTCCCGGAACTTGGCGGTGATCTCCGCCACAGTCTCCGTCGTCTGTCTCATATCCAGAAACTACGTGGCCAACTGCTGAAGCTCGACAGCCGGCGCAAACTCTACCCTGAACCTGGTCACAAAGTCCGACCAGGTCATAGCCTCGATAGTTGAGGCTCCCAACGAGTCACCCACTGACTCCCACCAATCCCGGGCTCAGTCCCGTAAACACCCCGCTGCATATCTCACCTTCGACCCCTCGGGGCAGAAGCTAGTCAACTGTGCAGACTTGATGTCTGCAATCCATCGCCTGGCAGCAATGGGGTCCTTTACCCCATGGAAATCCGGCGCACCACTGCCCCTGAAGTCCTTGAAGGACAGTGTGTGTGACCCCGACTGGCCAGATGCCAAATTGCTTCTGAATGCCTGCAGGCGATCCTCCATCAACTCCATGATCCCTTCCTTGATCGACCCGAAGATAATGGGAGTCGACTCAAGGATACCCCTGGTGATCTCTGACGCGATGAACTCACGTAGTCCCTCATCTACCGGCTCGGAACCTGATCCCGAACCTAACCCCTCTCCAGAACCGCCGTCCACCGGCCTCGATCGAAGTACCACCATTCTGCAATACATCACAACAATCATTAGATATACTGATGCTCCCTGAGGGATCATAGCTACTTACAAGTTCCCTGGTCTTGTCTTGGCATTCCTTGGTTCGGGTACGGATCCTCTGCTTTCAGTAGTACGGGCCCATACTACCTTCCACATCTATCCGTACCTTCTTCAAGGACTGCCTCGACTCCACCAGATCCCTTACACTAAGGATGGTTACTACTATACTCATCCCAGGCTCGCCCTAGGGAAATCTCCGGCTCTACTCGATTCAATCCTCAGCTGCTGCATGCCTCCTTGTAATGCCAATTAGCCATCACCCGAACACCATCACATGCGACGAGACTCAGATAATCCTTCGAGTACCCGACTCGTCCCTACAACGGTTGGACTCAAACAAGAGCTGCGCAGTAGGATCAAATCCGGTACTCTAAGATTATTCAACTCTGATCACCTGTAGTGTGACGTATTCGCCTAATGGCTAATTCCCATTATTCGGAGTCCCACGTAGCACGAAGCAAGCAACATTCGGACAAGGGAAACGACTTCAAACAATTCTGCTCTCATAGAGAGGAACTGAACTAGCACACCGTGTTAGCTTATACTACCAGGCATACCCTAACAGGCTACCCTACCGCTGTTGACACTATACAATCATGCAATTCACATATAGGTGGAACACATAAGGCAGGAACATAAGGCATCATTCCTAGATCCTTAGTCCTATTCTAGCATGTTGTTCTACAAAAGCTGATAAACATAACATAAACTGGTATGGGTACTTTAGGGAATACTTACTTGAACTCGGCCGGTCGTGCACATCACACACACTTTTGTTCTTTCTTAAACTCTTTTCTCCTTGTTAGAAATCATTTTCTTTAAAAAAAAATTCTTTTAATCCCTAGATTTGAGTTCAGACACCTTCGAAGGTGAGTCCGAATCCCTCAAACCAGGGCTCTGATACCAACTTGTAACGACCCAATTTTCACGTCCGAAATTTTCGTTCGAAAACATTACTTTAGAAAAACATTAGCAATTAAAAACATCGTTTGATCAAACCATAACATAACATAAACCATGTCTAAAAGCCAAAGCATACAACCCATCAAAATATCAGAGTACAAATCCCAGTGAATCTCGTAAATGCGGAAACCAGAGTGTGTGCATGATGTGCCGCTACCTCACCAGCTCCTTCCCCTTCGGTGAAGAGGTACCTGAAAACAAAACTGTAAAACGTAAGCACAAATCTTAGTGAGTTCCCCCAACGTACCACATACCATACAAACACATAACATGCATACTGCCAGGCTATTCTGGGGTGCCTGACTACCCGGTACGGCCATTCTGGGGTGCCGACCTACCCATACGGCCATTCTGGGGTGCCGTCCTACCCGTGTCAAGCCATTCTGGGGTGCTGACTACCCATGTCAAGCCATTCTGGGGTGCTGACTACCCATCGGTCCTAACAACCGATCCTCGAGGACTGGTCCCCTCCTACTACCTCTATCGCATAACATAACAGGCCAACATACAAACATATCATCACATACTGTCAGACATTTCTGGGGTGTCTGACTACCCTGCGGTCCTAACAACCGAACTCTACTACTATCGCATATAACGTATCATGCTAGCATATAACATATCAGGTAGTAGCAAACCTAGATGATATCACCAAGACAATCATCTATCATACGTCTCCTACTGGTGGGCCGGCATTGTGGCCTTAGACCCACCACTACTGGAAGGTAACTCACCTCAAAGTAGCTGCTGAACTGATCGGGAACTGACTGACTGCTGCTGCTACTGCTCCGGAAATCCTCCGGTTGCAATTCCCACAACATACTCAATCAAACACTGCTAACTGTCCTAAGTCCCTGATTCTACTCATCGAGTTAGGCTATGACTCGGCGAGTTCTTCTTCTAAACTGACATTGAAGTTCTTCGTCCTACTCGCCGAGTTGTATGAACAACTCGTCGAGTTCATCTTCATCCGATGAACACTCATGCTTAGACTCGCCGAGTTGTATGAACAACTCGTCAAGTCTTTTCTTGATCTATGACTCGGCGAGTTCTTCTTCTAAACTGACATTGAAGTTCTTCGTCCTACTCGCCGAGTTGTATGAACAACTCGTCGAGTTCATCTTCATCCGATGAACACTCATGCTTAGACTCGCCGAGTTGTATGAACAACTCGTCAAGTCTTTTCTTGATCTATGAAGATTGCCTTGGACTCGCCGAGCCAAGCCATGACTCGCCGAGTCCTACCATGGGTGAGTTCAGCTTCCAACTCACCGAGTCACCCCCTGTGACTCACTGCTCAAACTCGACACAGCATAAAGGGACCAATTCAGTGACTCGCGAGCAGACTCGCCGAGTCACATGAACGACTCGCCGAGTCGTCGCCATGCATCCATTAAATACACCGATTTGTTCGATTTCAATCCATGCCATTCATAGATCTGGGCTTCTAAGACACGAATCACACGCAAAGTTTCCAGCTTTACGTGTAGATATTCACCAATATGGATTTTAGGGCTCAAAGTGCACCAAAAGGGGTAGATCTAGGGCTTTCATTCAATATGACCCCATAAAGGCATTAGATCCAAGCTCCAGGGACTAAATCATGACTAGGTCTAAAGGCTAACAACTTATTACAACCCACAATGCACAAACAAGCTTGGGGAATGGCTCAAGAAGGACTTCCATGAAGCTAAAAGAGACTACAAGCTTGAAAACAGAGGGAAAACGAGCTATACCTCAAGGAAAACGTTGAGATGACACAAAGATGCCTGGCCTCCTTCTCCTCTTCTTGATCTACTCTTCTTTCTCCTCAAAATATTCAAGAACACACCAAAACACTTCAATCTCTCAAGGAAATAAGGGTATAAACGATGTTGGGAGCTCTGAGGGTGAATGGGGGCGAGTTTGGGGCGGAAATGAGGGTATAAATAGGGTGCAAACCCTTGAAATTTAGGGTTTCATCCAACAGCGGTGACTCGCCGAGTCCAGGATATGGACTCGCCGAGTCGCCAACTTAAACGTGTCCTGGGTCTCGTCCCTACTCGGCGAGTCGGACCTATGACTCGCCGAGTCCAAGTCTAAAATGGGAAATACTCAAATAAGATTTACATACCAGGAACCAGGTGCTACATATTTATTTTATATCTACAAATATGTTGGGATAAAACATGGGTAGATGAAATAGTTGATGTGTGATGAAATAAAATGATGAGAGATAGGTGATGATAGTTAGGTGAAGATTATAGGTGATGATGAATCGGTCATATAGGATGAAAGATACTATAACCTTGTCTGGAAATTTGGAGATGTAGTCATCTACCAGGGTATAGATGGCGACCACGGACTATTATAAACAACGTTGTGGAAACACCTGCAGGCTCATAACCTGTAGGTGACGAATTACGAGTTCGGGCGATGTTGTAACTACGTATTCATGCAATGATACTCTGACCCCTCACTATGAATTACGAGTTCGGACGATGTTGTAACTACGTATTCATGCGATGATACCCTTACCCTTGATGGACACATATTAAGGGAGTAATCCTTGAATCAATACTGTCTATGCGATGTAGGCGATGATCCTTAGGGAAAGTCCTTAGGAACAAACATATAAGGAAATGCGATGTAAGGAGATGAGAGGTAAATATGATGTAAGAGACGACCCTTAGGATAAATCCTTAGGAAAGGTACTTAGGAATAAAGAAGATAATGGGGATGGGTAATTGGGTTAATTGTTTGATGATTAAACATAATAATTATACTATTGTGGGTTGAAAACCCTATGTACTCACCAGGTTTCCCAACCTGACCCACTCAGTTTACTTGTCTCACATGTGACGAGGTGAAGTTACATTACACTGAGAGATTAAGGAGATATAGATCACTAGTGTAAATGAATGTAAGTCCTGTTTATGTTTATATTTCTGTATTGACGATAACATCCCAAATGTTTTAAAATGAATAAAAATACATTTTTTCGGAAATGCTTTGATAATGAAATTATCATGTTTTTCTGGGAACAAATTCCGCAACGTTTTTTTATTAAAAGAGATACTTTGATTTTTATAAAGCATAAACAAAATTGGTCTTTTCTGGCCGTGAAAATGGGGATGTCACAGCGGATTACAATGGATTTCATAACCAAGTTACCCAAGACAACAAGTGGTCTTGACACGATCTGGGTGATTGTAGACAGGCTAACCAAGTCCGCACACTTCCTACTAATCAAAGAAACAGACAAGATGGAGAAACAGACCAGAACTTACATTAGAGATATATTATGATTGCATGGCATACCAAAATCTATTATCTCTGATAGAGATAATAGATTCACCTCAAGATTCTGACAGTCACTTTAGAAAGCTCTAGGAGCTAGGTTGGACATAAGTAGAACCTACCACCCACAAACTGACGGGCAGAGTGAGAGAACCATTCAAACACTAGAATACATGTTGAGAGCCTGTGTGATCGACTTTGGTGAAGCATGGGATACCTATTTGCCACTTGTCGAGTTCTCATATAACAACAACTATCACACTAGCATCAAGGCTGCTCTATTTGAAGCCCTCTGTGGCCGCAAGTGCAGATCCCCTTTGTGTTGGGCTAATGTGGGTGACATGCAGTTAGCTAAAGGTCAAGTTCCTAATAGCATTCTCACCGGCCCGAAGATCATCAGAGAAACGACAAAAGATATCGTTCAAATCTGAGATCGACGGAAAGCCTCTAGAGACAGACAGAAGAGCTACGCATACAAGAGACGAAAACCCTTAGAATTCCAGGTTGTTAACCGAGTTCTATTGAAGGTCTCACTCTGGAAGGGCATGATATGCTTCAGAAAGCGTGGAAAGCTAAATCCAAGGTACATCGAGTCATTCAAGATTCTCGCTAGAATCCTTCTGGTAGCTTACAAACTCTGTCTACCATAAGAACTTAATAACGTACACCCTATATTCCACGTGTCAACCCTAAAGAAGTGCCCATCTGACGAGACTCTTGTGATTCCACTCGATGAAATCGAGATAAACGAGAGTCTACAATTCATGGAAGAACCAGTAGAAATCATGAATATGGAGGTCAAATGAATGAAACGAATCCACATACCAATAGTGAAGGTTCGTTGGAACGCCAAGCGGGGACCTAAATTCACTTGGGAGCGAGAAGATCAGCTACAACAAATGTACCCGCATCTTTTTTCCTAGTTCATGATGTACTCACTATAAAGATAATTTCGGGATGAAATTCCCTATAACAGGGGGATAATGTAACAACCCGTTTTTTGAAGTCAGTGTAAGTCAAACTTGTTCAAATAAAAGCCTAAATCTTATCCAAGCATAAGTGAAACCACCTTGCAAATCCTTGTTGCATTGTATCATCTATAGCCTTAAATGCATGTTTATAAGATAGTAACTAAATATAGCTTGAATCCTAAGTTGATATAAGCTAATGTAAGTCATCATAAGTTAAAAGTTTAAGCTTAAAACCATAAATAAACACCCTATATAAGGGTTTACGGTTTTAAGGATCTAAAATATGGAGATTTTGGTCCAATTAATCTAGAACAAATAGGTTCACGGTTTGAAAATCAATTCAAAAGGGGTTTTTGATTTGCCTTTGACCGAAAACTCATGCTTTTCAAACGCCATGATCGCAAACCCTTTTCCCTTTTACTCAAAACTGCAAACCACTTTTCCATTTGACCTTATGTAGTTCCAATTGAATCGAGTAATCAAACAAAATAAGAGTATGAAATGATTTAGAATAAGAGATCTAAATATAATTTGTTTGGCATGTTATATTACTTGATCAGTTGAATTAAAGAGAATGAAAAGAGAATACGATTACAATCAGGGAAAAGATCTTAACCTCTAAATGTATCATTCCCATATTTATAGGGAAAAATGAAAGCACAAAAAGTATAAGGACTTTGACATCTAAGCTTCGTTACAAAAGTAGTCCTTAAAATAAAAATACAATCAAACATTCGACATTACACACAACTAAGATAATTTCGACACATCACAACCTTCGAACCCCAACACCTTAGGACCAAAATCAAGAGAGATTCCAGTCATATAGAACAGAAAACAAAAGGTTTAAGGCCCCTTCCAAATAATTCCTAAGGATTTTTATAAGTATTTCTTACATAATTAATTGTTGTCTAACACTTAATTAATTATTTAATATATTTAAATTAATATCTTATTAATTTAAATGCGATTACGTGTCTAAATATTATTAGGATAACGCTATTTTCACGTATGCTAGCCCGATGATCGTCTTCCCAATTTTGCTATCCGAACACGAACACGCATTAGAGGTGAGTTCATACCCCTACGTTTTCACTATTTTTCAATGTTTTTAGCGTGGGGGGGGGGGGGGGGGGGCTAAAGCACAACGACTCTTGTGTTAATATTCAAATGATTGCAAACCATTTGCAGTTGTTTCAAACCGATTCATCGCTGCATTATATATATATATATATATATATATATATATATATATATATATATATATATATATATATAACCCTTTTGTAACATGTCAAGCAAAAGGGTATTTTTCACAAATATCTTACTACTGCTTTATACACACTGTTAAATTGCAAAGGTTTTCAGTTCATTACAGAGCATACATTTAAACTATAATAAGTATAGTTTGTGAATCACTACACTATTTTACTAAGACAAAACTGCAAAATGGTCCATGTGGTATGCATCTTTTTGGGTTTTAGTACAAACTATGACTTTTTTGGATTGTGGTCCTTTTCGCCATGTTTGTACGTAGATTTGGTCCCTCGTAAAATTGAAATGACTATAATACCCTTCTGATATATATATTCTATTTAATTTAAATGAAAAAGAAAACAAATAATTAATTTGAGCCCATATCTCTCTCTCTCTCTACAAACACACACACGATCCCCACCCCCATTCTTCCCCAGCCGAACCATTCACCTTCATTGCTCTTGCTTCACCCTACACCTTCGTCGTCTTCTCTGATTTAACATCGCCTCATCCTGGGTCTCTGTTATCGCCTAGAGTCATCTATCCACAGGAAAAGGGAACGATATCCCTAAATTATCCCCATCTAATCATCCATCGATTGACTGCTGCTAATCCAAACCTCCCACCATTAGCGTTTGCAGCAATCTGGAGACGATTTCTCTCCCTCTGCATCACCATTGAATCCAAAGGAAATCAGCCCTTATCATCATCCCATACCTACAACTTGAGACCTGCTTATCAATTTTACAAAGAAAGAAGAAAAAGACATTGAATCTCCATCTTCGTCCCATCTTCTCATTCAAAATCAAATAAGAAAAAGAGAATCATTGAGAGCTACAATTGAAAACACATACACACACACCTATTAATCGATCCAACTAAGATAAAGAAAGGATATCCATGGTTCGATTTCACATGTAAAATCAATTTCAGATTCGAAATATGAAAAACCAAAAGAAGAATCCAATTTTAGGATATTGATTTCAAGTGGGTTTACACACCCTTTTCATGTTCTTCACTGTGTGTTTTTCAGTTTTGAGGATATTGATTTCAAATGGGAACACATTTTCTGATTTCAACAATAGGTAAAAAGGGCAACGGATGATTTGTGTGTCGTTGCAATGAGTGAAGATGGAGATTTGGAAGGGAACATAGTGGACAAGAGTGAATGATTTGGGATGTAGAGAACCCACTGTAGTGAAATGGAAAACGAGGGTTTTTTGATGATGATAGAGAGAGAGAGAGAGAGAGAGAAAGAGGTGGATCTGGTTTTATATTTAATAATAATAATAATTTTAAAAATTGAGAGAAAAATGAAAATTGAATTCATTAAGGGTATAATAGTCTTTTTATTTTGGGCAGGGACCAAAACTGCATGTAAACTAGCTCAAAAGGACCATCAATCCAAAAAAGTCGAGGTTTGGACTAAAACCCCAAAAAAATGCATACCACAGGGACCATTTTTGCAATTTTGTCTTTTACTAAGTTCAAGAAACGATACAAGAACATACATTTAAACTATAATAGGTATAGTTTGAGAAACAGTACAATATTTTACAAGCACGATAACACTATACAGAAACAAGTATATAAACTATAATAGGTATAGTTTATGGAACACTACTCTATTTCACTAATTCAATGATACACTACTAAAATAATGATTTAAGTATAATTATTTTACATTACAAAGTACACTACTACAAGGTAATACATACAGTTTCAAGTACAAGAGAACACTATGACACGACACGTAAACTAGTTAATACATGAGTGTGAGGCACTACTTCGTTGTGCCCATCAGGGTACAGGTTCAGGTCCTATAATTTATAACTAGAGTCTTCTGGAGGGAGAGCGTGAATTTGTGTATAGATCTATACGAGACTGACAATCCCGCACGTGAGTTGCTTGCAACAGCTAGGCCAATAGGCATGGGGTGACAAATGACATAACATTTTGGCGTCTGAAGAACGTCATAAAGGCCATTAGTCATTTTAGCATGGTTATATGAAACTCACAATAGTATCAACTAAAACATTGTTTACGGGATTAACACCACTTCAAGGGTTTTATATTAAATAATGAAACTACAATACACTATTTTACACTACAACTGGTGGATTTCAAACATTCATACAAAAGGTTTTCATACAAACAAAACTATGATACACTAGTACAGAGTACACTAGTACAACATATAATTTAGGGAAACATTCATGATATGGTTTTATTTATTAATAAGACTACAGTATACTATTACAGAGTACATTAACAAACACACATTTTAGTCTTAAGGCCTAAAACTACATTTTATTTACTAAAGAAAATATTGGATTTTCTGGAGGAACATACTAACGTTTTTCAAGGAACATTGATAAGATTTCCATCACAAAATCATACTTGTGAACTCACCAATTTAAATGTTCATACACTTTCAAAATCACTTGTATTTTCAGGGAACCAATAGACACGTACACTACAAGTTTTTGATAAGACGGAGCATTCATGGTGTCTCGTCTATAGTTTTTGTTATACATATTGGTGCTATACAAACAATGTTACAAACTCAATGTAAACACTATATTATCAATGCAATGGTTGTTGTTACTTTGATTACTATTATTCAATTGTTGTGATATTGTACATGACGTCCTCCGCTCCCAAACATTTCTGTCATTCTGGTTTAGGGGTGTGACAGATGTAAACAAATCAAACATTCAACAAACCATTTGTGAATCATTCGTTTATATTTTTTTAGACAAACGAACGAAGATGAACAATATTTTTTGTTTTTTTAGATAAATGAATAAATATGAAAATGTTCTCGTTCTTTCTTGAACACATTAATGATTGTTTATGTTCTCTTGTGTTTGTAAGTATTCTTATTTCTCTAACTCATTTCTAGAAACATCTATTTAATGGATTTTTTATATACATGTTCATTACGTCCATTTATGCTCATTCATGATTTGGATGTTTATTGTTTATTTACTTATGATTCTTTATTTGAATGTTTTTGTTTATATATTTCCGTTTTTGTTTACATACGGTTGTTTATGCTCATTTGTGCTCTTTAGTTTATGTTTGTTCATTTACGATGTTTTATGTTAATTCATTTAGGATCTCAATGAACATAAACGAACGAACACAAAAAAAGAAATTTTTCACACGAACACAAAAATTTGTTTGTTTATGTTTTCATGTTCGTTTGTTTTTTTGGTTAACTTAAACGGATGAATTTTAACAAGTTATCTTTCATGTTCGTTAGATTCGTTTACAAACATAGTTATTCAATATGTCCAAAGTGGGGAGTGTTAGAATTGTTTTTTCATCTTTGTAAGATACTTTTTTATTCTACAACCCTATTACTTTATTAAAATTTCTTTTCGTTTAGAACAAAACTAGGAAATAATCCCCGCTTTGCGGGGTTGGATACGTCAAACAAAAGGACAAAACACGAAGATTTTATTGAGCTATATTGAACTTATTTAATTTATATTCATACATATATTCCAAAGTTGTTGAACTCTTTGTGGATAATTTTTCCATTTTTAGTTCAAGAAATCCGCATCTTTCATATCATTTAGTTGGTCAACATCTCTTTCTCAGTTCTTGTGGTCTTTTTTGACGGTTCTTCATTAGAGTCTATTGAATTCATGTGATCATCTATCGAAATATTGGTTTTTGATGTATAGTTTGACTTCATGTGATCATCCTTCATAAACCTGTATGTGAAGCCATCTTTGGTAGCCGTCACTTGAACTGCAGCCAAAAGCACACAAACAAAGTAAATGGTTGAGTTGTTTTACAATGTCAGCATCTGTTGAATTATAATTGGAAAATGGTAAAACTGGAATTACATAGAAATATCACATATTCTCTTCTGATAGCAATGCGTTTATTCCCAATGTTACACCAAACAACCAAAGACCATCAACAATAAATATTTTGAACAATCCAACGTATTCCAACAAAAAAGCATAATATCAAAATAACCTCTCGTTCTGTGGGGTCAGTTTCCACTGTAATAATGTTCATTCTACACTTAGACAATACACACGTTATATATGACAAACTTCTTTTTATCTACATAGAAACAAAGATAAATCGGCTTATGGCCTACGAAACGAAATTATGGTAAACATTTATCGATTTTACAAACATAATGAACCACCCAAACAAATAAAAAGAAGGATAAAAGAAGATACCTACAAACCTTCATCAAGCTATCATAGCCACCCAGAACACTTCCACTCTTGACCAACAGATTGTGGGGACAAACATATATCCATTCCAATTGATTAATTCTAAAATTTGTATAGTTTTTTGGAAAAAATGAAATCAACATTTAAATATATCTTTTTGTTAGCAATGTTTCACAATTTTTAGTATTTGATATTATTAAATTATATTTTTGATAGATAACTTTTATTAAAAATAGATTATGAGTTAATATTCTAGACGAAATATTAGTTGTAATTATTGGGATATCAAAGTTAAGGAGGTCATATTAAATATATAGATAGCTAGGTATATGTACAAAAGTAGATTATATATATTCAGAAGTGTGCTTTGGATTAATGTTATATTCCTCATCACCCCCCTTGTTACAGGCTTTTTCAGTTTTTTTCTTTCTTTCTTGGCTTGATTTATTGAAATCTGTAGCAAACAATAAGGTATTATTTAGGTATATTGTACATAGGTTTTTATTCTTTAACTCCTATTAGGTATACAGTTGTTTTATTTCATAGACACAGACAATTTAAAGAGGTATTAAAAAGTGTAACAACCCGTCATTTCGAGTCATCAAAGATCGAGTCTTGTAACCTCTTTGAAAAAGGGATTAGAATATCATCGAAAAATGAAGTATTCAAAAGCTCTGTTTGGAGTACGCTATGTGGTAAGTATCGTCTTAAGGTTTCCAAACATATAAATAACGCAAAAATCCGAGTTATAACGAAGAAGTTATGACCATTCTAATTTTTCCGACAAAAGAACCGGCGATACGAAGTTACGTAAAAACGCAAAGTTTCAATAAAACACTTTCTGACCTTAGGTGTCTAAATGAAAGTCATAGATATCGTTAAACTACAAACATGCATAAAAAAGAACGCTCAAATCGGACATCGTATGAAAAAGTTCTGAATTTTTAAAGAAATTCCTTAATCACGTCATTTTAATAAATAAATAGTAAAAATAATTTCGGAATTTGCCAACGGAATCTAAACAAAAGTTTTAGATCTTAGTCTCACCTACGCGTGGATATAAAGAACGTCGAAAACGGAGTTCGTATGAAGGAGATATGAATTTTTGAAGTTTGATAAATTATTAATATATATTTTTATTCAAAATTTCGGTATTATCCGAAGTCTGAGTCACGCAAGTACGCCCCGCGTACACGAGTACGCCCAGCATACTCGAGGCCACGGCCTCGGATCGTCCACGTCGCCCCTATGCAAGCCTACCCCCCCCCCCCCCCGTCCCATCCGAAGTCCGAGGCTGTCGAGGACTCGGTCATGCGTGACGTACGCGTACGTCCCGCATACCGAGGCGGTTCCAGCCCCATATAAAAGGGATGCGAGGGTTCCCGGAAAAATGGCTCATTCTCTCTCACTTTTCTTGCGTTTTGCCTCGTTTTCCGTGCTCGCACTACCCCGAAGCCCTAGTCATTTTGTGCAAGTCCCGAAGGTCGATTTTACTCCCGAGATATCCCGAGAAAATCCGCTTTTTCAAGCCAAAGTTCCGCTCGATTTTCGTCACACCTTCTTCAAACTATCAAGTGAGTTCATACCCCTTTCAAACACACTTTAAATACATTTTAAATGCTTTTATACTCTTTTAGGGGGGAATACAAGTAAACATACGGATATTATCGTGTATTTTATAAAGTTTCACTTCACTTGTTTTATCGAATAAATCACTTGGAACTCATTACTACTATGGAAAACTCTTGTCATACTTTGCGTGCATTAGACTTATACAAAGTATATAATGATTTTCAAAGTACATTTCGTTGCTAAGTCGTTTTATACATTCTAAAAACTTATGATTTATGCTTTGTCAAACATTGTGAAAAAGGATAAACTTTACATACAAAACTATCACTTTAATGCGGACTTAGTTGAGAATCCATGAGACGTGTAAATCTTCAAACGTTACTTTTCCTTATTAGAAAGTAATGCTGCAAGTCCTGTCTATAACCAGAGTCTCCCGTTTGGAGAACGTGTCAAATGTGTGTAGATCTATACGGGAAGTCATGATCCCGCGCCCTGACTGTTAGCTATAGTCCGTCCTTTGGGGTGACAGTTGTCATAACGCTGCGACGCCTGAAGAACGTCGTTACAGGCATATTATGTTTAGTATGGTTATAAAACTCATCAGATATACAATTATTATGGTATTATGCTTTTATGAACGAGTAGCTATTAAAACTATTCTTCATCTAACAAATGCGATCTTTGTATAGCTTTATTATATAAAACTATGACACAACTTTTAAGAACGTCGGTTTCTTGCAACTTTCGGTCTTAGAGACTGCCAGTCATATTAGGAAAATAAGGGTTTTTCCTGTATACAAACCAAACAACTAATAGGAAAACAAGGGATTTTCCTGGTGCAATTATTTACAACTTATAACACGAACATACATATGCATTTCATACTTTTATAAGAAAATAAGGGTTTTTCTTGGAAAACACAACAATTCATATCTCAACCATTAGGGAAAATATGGGATTTTCTGGATCTAATACATTCATTTTCAACACAACAAGTCATAACTCTTTACATATGAAATACTGAGTTTTCTGGAAAACATACACCCATTTTGGAATGACATTCAATTTTTCTAAACCACTTACGAACTCACCAACTTAATTGTTGACACTTTCTCTTTGAAATAACTTGTATTCTCAGGGAACCGCTAAGCAGGTTTGGAAATCAACTTTTGGGATTAACGCGCTGACGTTAATTACTTCTTTTGAAAAATGTTTATGTATTTATCTTTTGAACATGTAATGAATACAATTATGTAAACATCTTGGAAACTTTAATATATATGGTGGTGTGTACTTTCCTTTCTATGAACTGTTATGATACTGAATATGACGTCCTCCGCCCCCGAACGTTTCCGCCGTTCTGGTTTGGGGGTGTGACAAAAAGCAAATCTCAATCAACCAAATACTCTGGTAGTTGTTAACTGTCATATTTTGTGTGACAATTCCAAAAGTATTTACTAAGTTTATAGGATTCCAATGCCAAAAGTAACTCAATGTTTAATTCCTTCATTCTATCAGCCAATCAACTCCTTTTAAACACTTCATTCTATATTTCTACTACCTCCATCTTTTATGTCATAAGGACCTGGGAAAAAATAAAGAAGATTTTTATCCAAGTTCATGAACACCAAGATCATCCATAAACTTTTTATATCCAAAGAATAAACAATCAACACAAAACAGAGACTACTTACCATAAGAATCACTTGGTGATGGCATAAATTGCATAAATAATCTAGGAATTCATCAAAACAAAGTCAACAACATGCACACCGAAAAAATCCACCTGCAATTCCAACCAACATACACAGATTAGACAGAAAAAAGAAGACAACATGAAATATATAGAATACACTGTTGGGTTTTATACAAACAATCCTATGTGTGCATGCAACCCTAGTATTGGATCTATGTTTTCACTATTAGTTATACAACTTTATGAACACAAAAAGAAACCTGGCATGCTACTATAATTTTCGAAATTCATATATAAAACTAGAATACATACCTTTTGTTGTTATATAGCAATAACAACTAGTTCCTTGAATTTCCTTAGCTCTTGAAAGCAAGTACCACAAGTGTAGTACCTCTAATGGAGTCACAAACACCATATGCAACTTGGATGAAGAGGAGAAGTAAAGGAGGCACCAAAAACGGCTGGAAACCCTAATGGAAGTGTTCTACACGTTTTTGGGGCTTAAGGGTCCCTTTTATACATGTGGGCTATTAGGGTTTACAACTAGGAAACCCTAATCTGACTGCTTAGGCCCTAAGCAGCCCATGGACTCCTTAAATATATCCCTTGGACGATTTCTAATGGGCTTCCCATAGAATTCGTTCAACCTATATATTATTAGGTGATCCATAGCCCAATTATAATTATCTTATAATTACAACTTCAGTCCCCTAAGTTTAATTAATCTCTTTTAGCCACAAAATTAATTCTTAATTAATTCTTGACCAATATTAATTAAACAATATGATTTCTCCTTTAATATATTATTCTCATAATATATTAATAAATCATATTTGAACCTTTCTCTTCTTAAATCATCCTACATATTGCTATAGTGAAGGCAACCCAAAAGGACCATGCTCATAATCGGGTCAAGTACATACCAAAACAGTTATGGACTTAGACACTAATCCAACAGTCTCCCACTTGGATAAGTCTAATAACTATTTTCCGTATGACTTCAGAACCTGATCAGCAATCGTAGCTTTCAAAAGCCGCTGTCAACTCTGATCTTATCAGATAGCGTGTCCTCTAGATAAGGGATTATATATTCCTCCATTCTCAAGATATCGTATAGACAAAAGACATGAATTTCAATCATTCTCTCTATACTATTTCCCGACTTCCGATTCATGACGACTGATAACAGACTACAATTGAACACATCAACTTAGTCTTGGCTTGGCCAAGCGCTTAGGTGTCATCACTAAATCATCGAGAGGCCCACATATATCGCTTTTATCCCACTTTGGGTAAAAGGAATGGATAAACTTCGACTCAAATGCTCGCTTGCATTTACTGATCGAATCACACACAACAATAAGTTTTATAACACCAAGTTACTGGTGCGTTTACTTATTATCAATGTGTAACTGACCAACAAATTAACAACTCACACGTCTCGGTTTCAAGAATATACAATATTATCGTCTCACTAATCACTCATGATAAAACCGTGAAGTGATCCAAGTGAGCGTGGGTTTAATCCAATACTTTAATCTTATCAAAGCACTCACGAACTCTGCAGCAAACTTGTGCCATGTCTAAACACTTCAGACAATCTACAGACAGATTCATGACAGTCTTTATTCATACCTACTCCCAACGTATGACCAACTGTGGATGTTTGAATAACCTAGTTATTCTGGAAATCAAAACATGCAAATTGAAACATGACAACAATACTTAATCCTATATGGCCTCAAACTTGTGAGAGTAAATAAAACCCTTATATTTATCCACCATATTGATTACTCATTATTTATCATTTAATGTTTCGGATAATCAACTCATTACTTGAATTATACCAACAATTGTCCCATGCTCTAAACATGCACACTTTGTTTCCTATGGTCCATGCTTTGCGAAATAGATCACCTGAAAACTTTTCCAATGATGCTCATTTAACAATTCCTTAATCCTAATTATTAGTGTAAGAACACAAGGTTCTTGCCACTACTAGAATATGCTAGATTCTAACATTTTATGCAACGATCCCTTTGCAAAATCATAGCACAAAAGTCACCAAGACGTAGCTAATGAAATTACAAAGTACTTTCTTAGAAATTGTTACAAGACAATTCCATAGATGTGAAGTCTCACATTCAAAGTACATTCCTTTGAACATCCTTCTTGCATAAAAGTTTCTAATCTAGGCATAGACTCTCAATATCCAACTCTCAATATGGAAACATTTCCACATTTTCCATATGACAACTCATTCTTAATAGAATCTTATCTATTCATAATAATGTCGATATGGTCCATCCAATACCATACTTCCAACTACTTACAAGCGATCAATCCTCAGCGAACTTTGGATCGTCCTTTGATAGTTGTTAAATTCTTTCAGTCAAAACCAATTCTATTCCTTTTTCCCTCTTAATGCGCTAGACATTTGGAAAATTTTAGAATGGTAAAATACTATAGCATTTACAATCGATCATATACCCGAAGCGTATGGGACACGATGCATAATGTCTTACATAAAGATATGATACTTTACCAATCTTTTGCCATAATATTTTATGTGTCATGTTCTCACAATTCGAACTATGAAGAGGGATGCCGTAATCATAATCGAATTTTAAGAACACACAATGTATCCTTTGACTAAAAATATTAAAATTTCTTAATCTAAGCTTTAGATTTTGAAACGGAGTATAATATTCTCTCCCTTAATTATAGCAAAACAACTTTTCAACCCATGCAACTTTACAAATGAAATCTTTGTTTTTCTATAATTAATATTGCTAACTTGCAATACTCGCCATAACAATCATACAAGCATAACACTTATGCTCCCACTATCATGATGATTATCATATAAGCATAACATTTATGCTCCCACTAGCTTTGACATGTATTCAGAAAACAAATGGACTTCCAGAAAACAATGCCTATTGAATTTCTGAAATTCATATTTCTAATACCAGATGCTTCGATAAGCCTTTATCTAAGCTTCTTAACCTAATACACCTTTGCCTTAGATAGCTCATATGTGTGTTTAAACAATTCATAACTTATGTTACTAAGCTCCAAATGTTGAAACTAATTGCCAAATCTCACAATTCGAACTATGGAAAGGGATGCCGTAACCATAATCGAATTTGAGAATACAATTTTCACAATTGCTATCTTCTTAAAATCTCTCTTAGTGAAAGCATTTCCTCACAGTCATTTTCATGAAGGAGGGAATCTTATGACACTTAGATTTTATGGTGTATGAGTTCCTATCCATGTGAATTTGCCAAAACCAAGGTTTGCGACAAATCCAAACTCATATGGACTGAACTTTCTTAATCTTGATTTCTTGCCCTATGGTAACACGAGTGCCCATCATGCCTTCCAAGTAGTTTTGTAACTTGTCCTTACATATCAATTTACTTTCCATCGACTAAGGCTTTAGTGTATATTCAAATGAGAACTCATAGAACTCATATACACAATTAACTCAATTGGAATGGCACAGAAACAAAACAATGTCAGCACGATAGGTTGTAAACCTCAAGTCGTGTGCTAGTGATGATCGATAACGTTTATTCTTGATTTGTTCTTGAAACTTTTCAAGACCATTAAGACTCCCACTGACTTCTTGACATATAAGATTCTCTTGTCAAGAACCATTTCTTGACAAACAAATATTCAAGAGTTAGTGAAGCATTTATCAAGACAAAACACTTCACACAATTGGTCCTAGTTGGTCTTTGTATTATCCAAGACAGCACAACTTACCAATTTCAAATGTGCAAGAATAAGAAAACTTTTCCAAATTCCACATTTGATGAGTGTTATAAACCTACTTAAGACTTTTCACTCAATGTCACAATCTTGACTCTAAGACTTGATATTGGAACGAAGTATGATTGACTTCTTGATTTAACCATTTCTACAATACTTGATTCCTCTTCTTAGACATGCAATTGCACTAAGACTCACTTAGAGGATCTATTGAGACATGGTTCTTAATCTTTAAGACTTATCATAAAACACAATAAAAGGTACTCTCCCTTCTTCCTAGAAAAGAGAAACTTTTATCTTTCTGCCTACTCGATTCTTCTTTATTCGTTCTACTATTCATTGAAACTCTTTCAATCAATCTCAGAATTACACTTAATCTTATAAGTATAATCACATTTACTAAACTTTAGTAAATCATGACGAATATCTTTGTCACTCTTGTGGTGGACTTGATCAACGCACAACCTAGTGTACTTGATCTCCTAGTCCTTCAACTGACATTTTGCCAAAGAATTAGTCTAAGTTTCCCAAATGTGAAAGTTTTTCCATTCATCATACAATACACATTGCATGATTCCAAGTTTCTGTCCAATTGAAACTTGGGCGATGAGAAACTCTCCTTACTTGGTAAACTCTTGACACTTCCACAAATAATACAATTAAGAATCAAATCCATTATTTCTAATAATAGAAACATTCAAACATCAATTTTTTCATACATGCCATCGCAAGGATAAACAAATAAGATAAAATCAAAATTTATTTTATTGCGGAAAAATTTGTCCTTACAATGTAATTCAATTGAAAAACTATGTTATTACATTTTCTTAACAATCTATTCTAACTCCAAGTAGTAGCTCAAGAATCCATTCTTCAAGTAATGTGATCGACATCCATTTCTTCATGATTAGATTCAGCTCACTTCTTTTCTCAAGCTTCCTCTCTTTTCCTCGATCCTTCAAAACATCAAAATGTAATCTTATCACATCATGTATTAAGAATCTAGAATAGGAACTTAAAAGAGTTAGTTAATGGATTTTACCTGAAGCAGAGCCATACGTCTTGACTCTCCCATCTCTTAGATCTCTCAGGTAATTAGGGCAGCTTCGTCTCCAATGCCCCTTCTCTTGGCAATAAAAGCAAATAGACTCCTTTGGCACAACACATCGGACAATCACAGACTTAGTTCTTTCTGGACTTCCAATGTTGCCAGTGTCCATTAAAGTTTGGGAGTTTGATTCACTAGACAAATTTGCTTGACCAGCACGCCAAATCATTGCTGATTCAGCAGCTATAAGCAAATAGGTGAGATCAATTAGGGTCACGTCGTGGTCCATCATATAGTACTCTCTAACGAACTCACTATATGATTCAGGAAGTGACTGAAGAACCCAGTCAACAGCCAACTCACTTGAAATCTCGACACCCAACATGTTTAACCTATCAATGTATGACTTCATCTCTAAGACGTGCGCACACACAGGTTTCCCATCTTCGTGTTTACTTGCCAAAAGGGCTTGAGTGAGCTTGAACTTTTCAAGCCTTTGAACTTGTGGGTCAGGGAGAATAATTGGAGGAGGTGGAGGAAGTGAAGCGTGACTCTCATTTCCTTGATCGTATCTCGGAACGTCATCTTCATTTGGAAAGCTTGTTCCAAAGAATTTGGGAAGACCATTGTAAGATTCAGACATCTACAAAACGGGAGAAAATTCAAGTTAAGTTGATTAGAATTCTTGATGCAACACCCAAATGAAACATCAAGCTAGGATCCAACACAATACTCTACAACCTAGAAGAGGGATGCCGTAATCTAGTTGCAGAATATTTGAAGGTAGGTAAATGACGATTTACCAATTTCCACCATGAAAAACGAAAAAGAAGTTTAAGTTTTAAATGAATTGAAACTCCTAGATCTTTTGAGACTCATTGAACTCTTCAATGGCATGTTTAATCTCGATTATGCCCTACTATTCGTGACTGAGATGCCGAGGATCACAAACAAGGTGTGAATAACCATACGAATCACGTGGTGCACCCAATGCTACTATCACCTAATCAATGTGCCGGTTAGCCACACACGCTCCATTGATCTATGATAAGCATCGAGCCACCCTTTGCCACCAATGTCATCCCCAAATTAGTGTGCCGGTTAACCACCCACGCTCCACTAACGTTTGACAAGGGTACGAAGTGTAATTCCATGGGTTAGCATACAATTTCACATTTTGCCTAAAGTAACTATGATTTGGGAATTTGAAAAAGTATTTAGTTACTTTGTACTTCATTATACTTATAATGGAAGGTTTCTGTCCTATCCTACCCGTTCGGCTAACGACCCTCCACTAGTCAAGAGTGCGGTGGGTAAGAGTGGATACCCATTCAATCGCCATTTTATAGGCAATTTCCTTAAACACCCCTTATAGACTAGTTTCGTGAATGAGGCCTACTAACGGTAAGACTGACCTTTTAGTTATACATATATAATATTAAACTTTTAGTGTTATATATAGTATAAGGGTGTATTTTACACTTTTAAAATACTAGGTGGTTTAAATTATACTTTTAACTAACCAAAATCATTATGGATTTATTAAATCTCTTTTAATTATACACTTAATTAATTTAATAAAACCATAAGGGTTTAATTTGAACTTTTTCAAAATCAGGGTTTTGGAATTTAGACTTTCAAAATTAACTTTTAATCAACAATTTAAATTCCAAAACTTGAGGGCAAGTTTTGAAACTCTTCAAAACAATTAGGTTTTAATCTCACTTAAAATTTTCGAATTTAAGACATTTAAATTAAAATTTTAAATATTAAAACTCTTGATTTAATAATTACCATAAATTAAACAATTAATTTAAATTATTAAATCACAAGGGATTATCTAGATCATGAGGATAATTACCAATTATACATCTAAGATATCCTAATCCCTTGAATCCCTCTCTAAATCTCGAAAATAAGGGATGGGATAATTCAAGATCTTTAATTACCATATATAACAATTAAAAGATAATTACAAGATATGGGATTATCCAAATCCCTAAAATTTAGGATCTAACCTTAGGGAAGGAGGTAATTTCGAAATCCAAGGGTTGGATAACCCTAGATTTCAAAATCTTGGAGGCTAAGGAAAGGATTTGGGAAACCCTAGCAAAAATCGCCATCTAGGGTTTTGCAACCCTAATTGCGAAAATTTCCTAGCCTATAGGGTTCATTAGCCATAAACCCTAATATGTCAAGTTCATAAATTTGAATAAAAGCTAATTGAAAACAAAAACCAATGGCTCTGATACCACTGTTGGGTTTTATACAAACAATCCTATGTGTGCATGCAACCCTAGTATTGGATCTATGTTTTCACTATTAGTTATACAACTTTATGAACACAAAAAGAAACCTGGCATGCTACTATAATTTTCGAAATTCATATATAAAACTAGAATACATACCTTTTGTTGTTATATAGCAATAACAACTAGTTCCTTGAATTTCCTTAGCTCTTGAAAGCAAGTACCACAAGTGTAGTACCTCTAATGGAGTCACAAACACCATATGCAACTTGGATGAAGAGGAGAAGTAAAGGAGGCACCAAAAACGGCTGGAAACCCTAATGGAAGTGTTCTACACGTTTTTGGGGCTTAAGGGTCCCTTTTATACATGTGGGCTATTAGGGTTTACAACTAGGAAACCCTAATCTGACTGCTTAGGCCCTAAGCAGCCCATGGACTCCTTAAACATATCCCTTGGACGATTTCTAATGGGCTTCCCATAGAATTCGTTCAACCTATATATTATTAGGTGATCCATAGCCCAATTATAATTATCTTATAATTACAACTTCAGTCCCCTAAGTTTAATTAATCTCTTTTAGCCACAAAATTAATTCTTAATTAATTCTTGACCAATATTAATTAAACAATATGATTTCTCCTTTAATATATTATTCTCATAATATATTAATAAATCATATTTAAACCTTTCTCTTCTTAAATCATCCTACATATTGCTATAGTGAAGGCAACCCAAAAGGACCATGCTCATAATCGGGTCAAGTACATACCAAAACAGTTATGGACTTAGACACTAATCCAACATACACTATATCACTTCTTAATAAACAGAAATCAAGAGAAATTGAAACTTTACTTGATTCTTTATCGAGTTGTTCTTCATGCACCTTTTCATATAACAACAAAATGAAAGGAATGAATAAAGTGTTGATATGAAGTCTTCAAAACATCTCTCTGCTTCTTTATTGGATTAGAGATTCAAAAGAAATCGTAGAACAATAAAGAAATAGCCATTATAAGAATCAAACCTCTTAGTTCAGTAGCTTGTCCTAGGTCCTTACAACCTATCAATCACTTATTTGAAGTAAGAATCATCATATAAGGACAATCAAATAACAAAATTGAGCATGTAAAGAAACAAATCAAAACGTGGCCACAAAACTATATAAAAGTATGTAACAACCTTGATAAGGACAACATTGTTGAACAGTGGAAGCCTTGATGTTGTAGGTGAGTAGGTCTTCTTTTCCAGGCTCTCTTCGATTTCAAACTGGTAAGGAATAAATGAATTCCGTTCCTTCTATTGAATTATGAGAAGAATTCAAAAAGGAAAACAAAATATCCCTAAAAAGCAAAGACACCCAAAGGTAGGAGAGTGCAAGACATGGCCGACATGTAGGAAATCGGCTCAATACCAGCCGAAACCCACCCTATCCCAGCCAATGGAACCAAAACCGGGAAGCCTCAGCTGTTGGCGACTTATCAACCACTTATCCCGAACTGATTTTGAAAAGTTTTGTCTCCTATCAACCACATGGCCGACATCGTTGGAGGCCGCGTGAAGGGTCGTACATAGAGAAGGAGGAAGCCAATCAACAACCTTAAACGAATAGATAGGTGGTCGATTTGGTACTGCAATGGCGGTTACTGACAAAAGGGATTCCGATAAGTTTAGAGAGACATGGAGGGTAAGAATCGCGTTAAAGGTATTGCAGAAGGAAAAAGAAGCGGTGGAAGCTCTATGAATACAATGACGGTGGGAAAGATATAATTAAGGGTGAGTAAGCAAGGAGACGCAGAAGGAAAAATGAGAAGAAGCCACGTATCTGTAGTGTCAGAAGCTTGGTGGTGGCAGAATAAAATTGGATAACAGAGCTGGTAAAATCCCATTTTTCATACATGTGTCATGACACTAATCTCATAATTAAAAAAAATCCCACCAAAAATTTATAGTAGATGATAAAAAAAATTGGAAGTGATCCAATAGGAAGCAAATCATGTTCACCAATAAGTTCAAAATTAGTATATTATATAATATATTACTTGTATTTAAATTTAATTAGTTTTATCATGAATATTAAGTGGAATAAATAACATATATTGAAGAGTGAATTCTATCTTTATCTTAAGTTGTGCCGATGAATGTTTCCCATCATCACAAGCAAAGAAACTATGTGGAGGCTTGGGGATAGATTAGTTGACCATTATCATCACAAACGAGGGTGATTTGTCTCGATTGGTCCCTAAAGTGTTCCGAAATTTGAATGGGTCCAAATGTGGCTTTACATGCCTAACTTTTTTTAAGAAAACAATGGCTTTTGGTCTTTTGCTTTTTCTTGCTTGTTTGCAAGGCTGTATGTTATGGTCCACCATTATCATCCCATATTCCCGTTGTCCATGCATCTCTCATTTATTACATCTTAAAATCGCAATTTTATATGATAATTCTTTTATCATGTTCAATTGATACGTATAACAAGTTTATAGTCATATAATCAATCTTTAAAATTTTAAATTTTATTTTAATTCATATGTTACAAATACAAGAACCATATATATATATATATATATATATATATATATATATATATATATATATATATATATATATATATATATATATATATATATATATATATATATATATATATATATATATATATATATCCAAAAGACTCTAGAAAGCATTCTATATTATAATTATAACTGGAATCTACAACTAGCTATTAATAACTATTATAGTTGGAGTATACAACTAGATGTTATAAGATAATTCTTATATATCTTATGTTCATAGTTTCTTAGAAATTATATGACATTTTTTACATGGCACACTTTGTTTTTGAGCTTAGACATGTTACGGGAGTAAACCACTAAACCATATCTAATGCATAAAAACCCTAATTTAGAAAGATGTGCTAAGAAAAAAAGGGGAAAAAGAAATTAGTAATGGTATATCTTCTATTGAAATTAATAAAAATTATGCATGTTACAAGATCCATCATGAAACATGCAACTTCTGCAATAAAGTTGACAAATAAATGTTTGCCTAACAAAATATATGATCAATTTATGAATGATTGTGTGGAGTCATATATTGCAAAATATGTCTTGGATAGCCTTTGTGAATGATACACTTATAGATTCTTTTCATAATATCAGAATTCGTCGAAAACAATAATAAGATACTGACTAGTATTATTTTTAAGATTACATTTGATTTTTTGTATTATTGTTAAACCTGACCTTATAACCAAACATTTTTTACTCTTTTAAGCTAAACAAAAATGGGTTTGAATCATGAATTCACCACACCGCACAAACCTTTCCTACATAACCCTAAATGGTGTATTATGTTCATTTAATGACGATTTTCTACCGTTTAACCCTATATAACATGATTGCAAAGAAATTGTAAATTGGTAATAACTGCTAAATACCCTTAAGTTGATGATGGAAAGTTAAGATAATAACAGTGGCATAGAAACTAAACCTTAATTGCAAAGAAAAGAACGCCCTAAGGGCTAATGCCTTGTGGTTTTAGACTTTAGAGTCGCGCATGGAAGGTTTATCTCACCACATGTGGGACATAAATTAGGTAAAAACTGATATTTCTTTCATAAGATTTTTTTTTTTTAATAAATGAAGGTTTTTTTTTACTACTTGTCACACTCTTATTTATTTTATCACATGTCATTTTGTGGTTATTTTAAATTGATTTTTATTTCATATGTAATTTTATGGTTTTCCTATTTTATTAAATTCCATATGGTATTTAAATTTAATAATAAATGTTTATCAATTTTATTAATTAACTTTCCTTATAATTTCAAAATTTTAAATTAAAATCTCATTAATTTGCTTTGATTATTATATCTAAATGATTTGTTTAAATTTAAAAGAGAAAAAAAAAACACTTTAATTTTAGTAATTCAATATTTTTCTCATTTTTCTTATAAATTCAAATTTCTCAAATGTTTATATATATCTAATTGTTTTAAATACACTCATATAATACATGGGCTCACACCTAGTAGTATAATTTAATATATTGCATGTATAAAGAAACTTTTCAATATACTATTTGGACGTTTCCTGATATTTGCCATGAGAAATACAAACTGTTCTCAGCCATAAATTCTTGGAATCATTGTTGAACCTTGACGACCGAAGAAAGCCAAAGATATGTATTTTGGAGAGTATCTTTATTATTTCATAGCCAAAATCATGTAATGATAAGTATGTCACTTTCTAAAAAAAATACTACAATTTAATTGTTTAAAGTTTTAAACTTTTAATACTTGTCCGTTACTTAAATCGTCTTTAATCACTTTTGTTTCAAGATCCTTTCATCATGACATTTTTTGTTTATGCATTCTTTTTCTATCGATTTGTTTAATTATAGAGAAACATATTTATAAAATACAATAATCGGTAAAGAACTTCTCACACGCTAATATGCTATCTATCTTCAATATTGTTGATATCTCAAACTGAAACACCATTTATTGAATTATGGAGTTTTGTCCTACTTCACTATTTTTCCAAAAAAAAAGTTGTATTATACGTTGAAGATCATAAAACTAAATGCTATGTATTTATATTGTTTCTAAATACTTCCCGCGAACAAAAATCTAATAATTAAGCTTTGGTTTGAATATAACTGTTTCTATCAAATTATTTAATTTATATAATTATTTGTTGCTTCAAAATTACGCCCTTATAGACAATTACAGGGAAAATATTTATTGGCAATAATTTCGTATATACCATTACTCAATGTTGTAAAATTCGCCGAGTTGACCGATTACTCCTCCGAGTACTCGCTACTCAGCTCCTTACCGAGACGAGTTATAGAATCCCGAGTACTCCCCGATCAGCCACTTACTGAAATGAGCAATGTTGTAAAACTCGATCAAATCGGTGATTAATATGTATAATTGTTAGATGTGTCAAACCAAACAAATAAAGGGGTACAAATGACTCCAAAAACACTGCTACTTTGCACTAAATATGTAATACAAGATAAGCAGAGTCGATCCACAAGGACACAGGATAATTAGTCTATACCTCTTTGCGCAAGATACTTTGGTCACCAACAGTAAAGATGGGGGGTTTAGAATGCAATGACTAAACAACCAAATTAAAAACACACGTAATCAGCTAAATAAGTGAATTAAATTCAGATTTTGTAAGGACTCCAACTTCATGTATGACAACTTAGCAATGTGACTCAAAAATGACAAGATATTTGTTTCATTCTATCTAAGTTGGTACTTGAAAGTATTAACAAGCTCTAACACTTTCCATTCACCACATTAATCAATCAAAACAAGTTCTTTGATTAATTCTAACCTTACTAACTTAATCTAAACAAGCTCTTAGAATTAGATTAAAAGATTGCATTAAGCTTATTGTGAATGTTCCCAACAACACCTAATATTCCTCACAAGGTCGGGAGCGTAAGAATGTGTGAAAAGATTTACACTAAATTCATTTATAAGAAATCAATTTAATGCTGGTTACCTAGTTCAATTCATAAAACAATTATGGATTTTGCAAAATGAATAACTTGAATGACCTAACCCTAATTCAAATGGCCAATATGAATCATTATTAGAGTCAAACATTCGATTGAAGTAAAATCAGTTTCACTAGATAGAAATTAAACACAAAAATCATGTCATATGATTTGATTCACAACCAAAAAGTCAAAACATGAAATTGGAGGAGTTAGGGTTCTAGCAACACATGGCTAGAACAAGATTAACTAGTTCAAAAGAAGAAATTAAGTGCTAAAGTGCTTACAAAGAAGAGATTAAAATGTTTCCAAATGATTAATGGACAAACCCTTGCTAAAACCTTCGAATTCTCCTCTCCAAAAGTGCTCTGGTATATTCCGCTATCCCAAAAAATGAACCAATTCCCGACATATGAAAAAAAATGGAAAAAATTGCAAAAAGGCAGTTTTTAAGTCGAACACGGCTCGTGTTGAAATATAGTAAATCAACACGGGTCGTGTTGACTGAAAACATAGCCATCAATCCACGATTCCAACTCCAAAGTACGATGCTCAAAAGTTTTCATCTCGACCAACACACCTCGTGTCCAAATAGGCTAAATGAACACGAGTCGTGTTCAGTGAAGTCAAAGTGCCTATAATGGTCAAACACACCCCGTGTTGGATTTCTAGGCCAAACCTAACACGCCCCGTGTAGCTTTCTGAATTTGAATCCAAACTTGATTTTCTCAATTCTTCCGTTTTACGCCTGATCATCCCGCAATCTTCATTAATGCTCCCCGACACCTCCAAAAGCGCGCTTCACCCTCCGGTTTACCTGAAAGAGACATGAAAGTGTGCAAATAAGGTTGTTCTAGAGACTAACATGAATATAATAATAATGCAAGAATAATGAATTAAAACTAAGCTAAATACATGCATAAGAGGGACTAAAAGTTGTGCAAAAAGGTGCACAAAATGCACCTAACAATAATATACTTAATGATATATTATTTAAAACACATATATGTGATTATTACTATACATATATATATATATATATATATATATATATATATATATATATATATATATATCTTAAATTCTTAACAATTACTCACGAACTAAGACCATTATATATTTTTCAGTTTTTGTATATTTACATTTATCTAATTTTGTTATGTATTTTAATCAACTTATGGTTTTAACTTATGATTTTGACATATATAATTTCACTAAAAATATTTCTACATGAATTACCAAATCCGAGTACTCGCTACTCGGTAGTCGGCCGAACAGGTACCTAGTACAGGTTCTACAACTTTGCCATTACTAAACGGCTAAATATCGTATTTGTCTTTCTTAATATTTTTTTAATATCGCATATATTCAAATCTTTTTTTTTTTTTTGGTAATTTTTATTGATTCATAATTTTTTTACTATTTTAAAATCATTAAACTAAAAACAACAACCAAATAGACAATATTGCCCTTACCTCTAAATTGCAAATCATTTGTTTGAATCTAACTAGTTATGACCCGCGTTAAACGTGGGGAATATAAATTAAATACATATTACATTAATAGGTTGAAGAAGAAGGAGAACATGAATAAGAACAAAGTAATATACAAGAAATTGTAGAAGAAGATTGAGAACAGGGTAAAGAAAGAACTTAGAAAAAAGAATTATAGAATTAGACCGTTGAAGAAGAACACTGTAAATCGTACGACTCAATTCAAAATCGTAAAAAGAACAACTTCAATATAATCGTATATATAAGTTGTTTTTCAATAAAGAAATCATTATCTTCCAAAAAAATGGGATCCTAAAATATTATCTTGGAGATTTTTGGTTATTCATCTGGAAAAAATGATATCATTTATATTGAATCAAAATTTTAAATTAATTGATTTGCTTAATTTATGAGTTTTAAATTCAAAACCATTATCTCAAATTAATTTATTTTACGTGGGATATACCAGGAGATAAATTATAAACAATATTGACTTTATTTTTTACTCTTAAATATTTTGCTAATTTAGTAGGATTAGATTAGATTTTATAGGTTAATGATCAAATTGTTGATATGCTTATTTAATGATTTAAAAAAAAAAGAATTAAATAAAAACTAAATGAGTTTAATTTTTGAACCCAGAAGCTATAAATAAGGGAGTTAAATTAGAAACAATATTAATTAGAGAAACTAATATCTCGTATATAAATAGAATGATATGCTGTAATTGATAATGTAATTATTGAATTTAGAAATTCTATAATTAAATGTAATTGGGTTTGAATTTTATTTGAAAAAGCTGATGTCAACAATTTAATCTAACGGTAGAAAACATAGGATTGAAATGCAATCAAAGGTCCTGATTGCTTCATTGGTGAATTAAGAGTTTTCTTTTAATAATTTTTAGACCTGTTTGTAGTATTCTTCGGAAAAGAATGTTTTCTGTTCAATGTTAATTTTTATTTTTCCAATTAAACAATGATTGTATTATCAACAATGAAGTTTGAGATTGCATAACCATCAACTTTGTTCTTCAAATTATAATGTGAAATTTGAATTTGAACACCAATTTTTTTATCGAAAAGTACATTCAAAGTAGATGGATAAATTTTCATATTACCCTACTAAAAATTTTAAAAAAAAATGGTTATAAAAATAGATAGACAAAAGGTAAAAAAAATAGTTTTATATAAATGAAGTTGATATCGAATACCTCATTAAACTTTTGAAGCAACTTTTGTGCGGTTTTTTCCAAAAGTTTCTTCGTGTCACGATCAAATAACGTAAGTGACACCACACCGGTAAAGTTTTACACTTGAATGTTGATTTTGAAACTAAAGTCATTGATATAAACAAATACAGTGATATAAAATTAGAAAATTTAACTAAAGAGTATAATAATATGTATAAAAGAATTTTTGAAAAACTTAGAACAAGATATATGTATTTGTTCATGCAAGTTGAAGTGTAACAATAAAAATCTTTTTCATCTTGCTTTTGGTCCATTCCACGAGTTTTGTCATCATACGTTAAAACGACTTTTATGACTTTCTCTTGACAAACATATGTCAGCATATTAAAAAATTAATATAAAGGATATAATTTTGTTTCTATAACTAAATGAATGAAATTAATATACTTAAAGTAAATTCATTAATTTTCAATTACCTCTTAACAGGAATACAGTAATAACAAGTAATAAAAACAAAGTAATACAAGAAATTATAGAAGAAGAAGGAGAACATGGTAAAGAAAGAACCGGGAAAAAAAAATTATAGAATAAGACCGTTGAAGAAGAACATTGTAAATCATATGACTCAATCCAAAATCGTAAGAATAACAACTTCAATGTAAGCGTATATATATAGGTTATTTTTCAATAAGGAAATCATTATCTTCCAAAAAAAATGGGATCCTAAAATATTATCTTGGAGATTTTCAGTTATTTATCTGGAAAAAAATGATATCATTTATACTGAATCAAATTTTCAAATTAATCGTTTTGCTTAATTAATGAGTTTTAAATTTAAAACCATTATCTCAAATTGATATATTTTATGTGTGATATATCGGGGGATAAATTATAAATAATATTGATTTTATTTTTGACTCTTAAATATTTTGCTAATTTAATAGGATTATATTAGTTTTTATAGGTTAATGACCAAATTATCGATATGTTTATTTAATGAGTTTTTTAAAAATAGAATTAAATAAAAACTAAACGAGTTTGAATTTTGAAGCCACAAGCTATAAATAAGGGAGTTAAATTAGGGATAATATTAATTAGAGAAACTAATATCCCGTATATAAATAGAATGATATGCTGTAATTGATAATGTAATTTTTGAATTTAAAGATTCTATAACTGTTAAAGTTTCTATAATTAAATGTAATTGTGTTTGAATTTTATTTGAAAAAGATGATGTCAGCAATATAATCTAATGGTGGAAAACATAAGATTAAAATCCAATCAAAAGTCCTGATTGCTTCATTGATAAATTAAATGTTCTCTTTTAATAATATTTAGAGATTTAGAGATTGCGATTGCTTCTTCCCTATATAGTATATACCAGATACGCTGCCTAAGTTTAAGGTTTTCATAACATTAATCATCTAAGTGACAAAAAATGCAAAAACGGGATGCCTCTTAACAAAACCTAATCGTGGTAAAATCAACAATAAAACATACACAAAGGGGCTGTTTGTTTTTTGTGTGAAGATCTGCGCAATCACTTTTGTCTGCGCCGCGCAGACATATGACCTCGCAGATTGTTTGTTTTTTGGAAGTGCGCAGATCAGAAAACGTCTGCACGAGGTCTTCCTGACGCAGACATGGATCACTGTCTTCAAAGGTCTTCAGACCTCATTTTAATCTAAACAAAACAAAAAAAAAAAAAACATGGGCCGTTGTGCGGTTTCTTTTTTTCTTTCTTTTTTTTTTTTGTTAAAAATACATTTTTAATGTTTATGACATGAAATTAAGTTTAAAAATTCAATTTATTTTAACAGCCCGCAGACGTTAAAAACAAACAATCTTCTTATTGCAGACTGCAGACATTTTGTCCACCTCTTCTGCCACAGAAGCTTGCAGGTGTGGTCCGCAGACTGCAGACATTTTGACTTCAAAAAAACAATCAGTACCTAAAATAAACCTAGCTTCAAATCGTAAAGATTCAGTGGAAAAGAACTGACCTTCCATTTAGATGAAGCGAAATCAATTGCAGGGGAGATGTATTGCTTTCCATTGGCATCGTAATCCAAACAACCTCCTGCGTCTTCCCTATTGCTGTCATCCCTACCTTAGACTATTCTTTCCCAAATGTTTTGATGGCATATGAATTCCGAACACTTGACAATTTCTTATTTAATTTCTCTCGTGATTTGGAAGTTTACCTCTATCTCATTGATTAAAATAAAAACAACATTGATGTAAATAGCCCTAAATTGCAATACAACATATCACTTCTTTTCATCACTAAGGGTAATATTGTCCATTAGCTTGTTGTGTTTAGTTTTAGTGATTTTGAAATGGTACAAAGATTATAAATCAATTAAAATTACCAAAAAAAATAGATTTAGGTATAATTAAAAAAGACAAATATAATATTTAGAATTTAGGTTGGATAAATACGATATTTAGATGTTTAGTATGGAGCATATATGAAATTTTCTCATGTATTTAGATAATAATAATAATAATAATAATAATAATAATATCTAAAGATTCATGATTGAAATTGCGGATTTAAAACGACTTGTAAAAATCTTATTTAAACTATTGTTATTCATTATTTTTTGTAACAAGGAATTATTCTAATGTTGAGGACATTATTCTCATTTGACTAAGTAGATATTTGACTTTCTCTATAATGGTATAACAATGAAATATATACGTTATTAAAAGTCGAAGATATGATTTTTGTAATTACACGAGTAAAAAAAAATTAGCCTATAGAAAAACCTTAGTAAACCATCTAGACCGACCAAACTATCATTAAAAAGGGAAAAATGGTCATCTAAAGGGTTGTTTGGGAGAGCTTTTTTAGCTTAGAATCGTATCTATAAAATGATTTTTTGTAAAAGTTCTTTTTACAAAAATAATGGTTTAAAATATGTTTGAAATTTGAGGGATAAAAGTCCCAAAAGTCATGACTTTATGACTTTAGAATTGCTCAAAAGTTGTTTTAAAAAGAACTTTCCAATTTAACAAACATCTTTTGAATTTTTTTAATTTTTTGGAAAAGTGAAAAGTCCAAAATTGTTTTTAAAGCAATCCCAAACACCCTCTAAGAGTCGAATCGAGACTTGTGATAATTGAAACCCGAGTTGACTTAACTTTCCGCAAAAAAAGTCAACTTTATTTTTTCATAGGGTTCTTCGAGTGTTTTGAAATTTTAAGAACTCTTAGAGAATCTTCAATCATAACTTTTTTTTATAGGATATTATTATTAACCTTTATTATTATTTTTTATAACTTATTACCATTGAAGGTAGAGCTTATTTGTTTTTTTTATTGACCACTCAATATTCAATATTCAATATACATTGAGTGGTCAATATACTTCTATACTTTGTCATTTAACCATTTTATACTTTAGTTATATTTCATTTACATTCCTAAATATGTTTTACTTTTAAATATTTTATTTATTTATTTACTAATTAATTATTTATATTAAATATCTAATGATATTTTTTTATGAATTATAAGATTATAATGATTATATAATTTTTTTCAATATTTTTTATCAATATTTCATAATAGTTTTTTCGTATTAATTTTTCCGAATGATATGTTATAATATATTTATTTTGAAACAATGTATTATAATATTTTTAATAAAATTAAAATTCGTGTGCTTAAAAAACGATTAATTAAATAAAGGGGTTTTATAAAATATTTTAGATAGATACGGATAAATTAGTTAAAATTTTATAATAAAAAGCTATTTGAGGAGGTTAACCATTAGAGTTGTTATTTAATTATATGTTAATTTATTATATTGATGATGTGACAATAGTTTTAAATCCTAATATGATTTAAACAATTGGAGATGTTCTTGGATTTATGGAACACTTAAACCAACCAAACCTTCTTTGTTTGATAAAATTGTCACAATTGTTTTTCTTTTTGCTTTTCTAAGAAAAGCACAAAGTTAAAAGTTGGAAGATGATTCATACACAACAATTTTTTGCCACACACAACAATTAATGCATTATATAATTGTACAATACAACATTTTAAAGCACCAATTGTTGTGTATTAAAAAAAATTATTGTGTACAAATCAACTCCCAAATTAACCGGATTGGTTTGATTCACGGAACGCTTGTTGCTATTTGCTTCTTTTAGTGCTTAGGATGTTAGCTAAAATTTCTACCATTCCAAAAATAATCCCGGGTCAACTCATTTCGATTGATTAAGCAGATTCCTCAATAATTAACCTAAAAGATAATTAATATGATATTTTCCCTATTTTTAACGTCTCATTGGAATAAGAGAAAATTAGGTGCTAAAATTTTAATGTAGAGGTTGGACAAGCTAACTATTTATGAAATTGTTATACGCAAGTTGTTTGGTCGGAAATTTTGAAAGTATTTTACTTGGAAGGAAAAATATAATATGGAAGTTCAAAAAGTAAATTTGTATCGACTTTTTTTTGAAAAAACATTGTTTTGCTTGGAAGGAAAAATATAATATGGAAGTTCAAAAAGTTTAATAGGCTTGTGTGCAAGGGGTGGGCTGGACTCAGATTGTCGAATGTTACACAAATTTGGCCCAAGTTTGATATTATTCTATTATCATCCACTATTTAACCGAAGCCCAAATAATATACGTTTACTTTTCTTGTAAAACCCTGACAATCTTGGTGTCTCCAGTATCTTTCAAATTTTAAGAACTTTAAAATATTGTCAAGAAATACAAAAAATATTCATAAAACCATCGGCGGGTGGAAAAATGTTACAATTACGACACTACTCCATCCGGCTTAAGAAACAACATATTAATCTCTCTCTCATTCTCCCCCTTCTTATATAAGAGATAATTTTCACTTTGGTTCTTCGGGTTCTGATTCATCTGATCTTCCACTTTCTGAAAAAAAAAAAATAATCAGTGTTATCTTCAATAATGAATGCATGATAAGATTATCGCCCATAAAATAGGATAGACCACGTATATTTCATTATTTCTTAATGATTGTTTAGTTAAAAAAATGATATTATCATTTTCTTTTTCTAGACAGTATGTAAGGCCATCTTCAATGCATTGAACTCAAATGGATTGTCACATGTACATTCCACTCACAATACAATTTTACTTATTAAACTCTACACTTCATTAAACCCAATACAATTTAATGGATTGCCACATCATTTATATGTGTGTGAGAGGAGAGAGAGTGTGGAGTTCAATGGGGATTTTAAGTTTAATGGGATTAAACTCCCCATTAAACTACCATTGAAGATGGCCTAAGTTTATTCATTAAACAAGAGGCCAAGTTTTGCAAGTTTTACAAATGAGGTAGGTAAAGCTTTCATCGTTTTTAAGCTTGCAATTACTAAGATGATGCTTCCTAGTTCCTACATGATGACTAATCATCGGCTTATTGTTCTTCATATGGCCCTTTTAATTATTCCTTAGTCTTTGATAAGTGTAGGTCGTAGATACCCCATGTCAAGGAGATTTTTAGGTGTTGTTTGTTTTTTTTTTTGTCTGCAGAACTTCTTGGTCTCTTCTATCTGCGCCATACAGACCACGCGCAGTTATTAGGCTTCGCAGACTGTTTGTTTTTTTGAAGACTAAAGACTAAAAAAGGTCTGTGTGTCCTTTTTTTGGTGCACATGTGGACCAGGATCTTTAAACCTCTTCATACATACCCTAACCTAAAAAACACATACTTTTGTTGTTTTTTTTTATTATTATTTTTTTTAATTTTTTTTTATTTTTTTAAGCTTAGATTTATTTCAACTTTATCTATAATAAATAAATTGGAAAAAAAAGGTTACAATACTTAAAGAAAAAAAAATGATAACACAATCATGATCATTGTGACAAATTTATAAATAAATATTTAATTACAATAATAATTTGTGAAGTTGTTTATATAGATATGCAAAAAAAAAAAATCATAATATTTTTTGTGCCAAATTTTATAAAATATTATTAAATGCAACATCGTTCATTTATTAAGGAAATATTTATGGTAAGTTTTTAATTGATTTAATTGAAAAGGTAAAATAAAAACTTTGAAAACTTTCATTTAAAATCAAAGTTTATTTCCATTCATGTTATGTGTTAAATTATTTCATCCCTAATTACAATGTTTAGGTATAACCTTACGATCAAAGTTAGTTGGTTTTTATGAAATATATACCATACTTTTTACCATTTTATTTTCATTTTTATACAATAATGCCTAAAAGTTAATTTACATTTGTGAATTATCTATAATAAAGTCATAAATTTATCAAAAAAATCTTTTTAAGCTTTTTTTAATCAGTTTAATTAGATTTTAATATATCCTAACACCCTGCAGATGTTAAAAAACAAACAATGTTCTTCTTTCAGACTGCAGATGTTTTGTCTATTTCTTTTACAGCAGAGGTTTGTAGATATGGTTCGCAGACTGCGGATATTTTGCCTCAAAAAAAAATAAACAACACCTTAAAGTCAAACAAGAACTTGAAACTGAGTTCTTTTGTGATAATGAAGTAGATAAAAGTAGAAAAAAATGTGAATATTATAAAGGATATTTACATAAATGATATTTAGTATATATAGCCGTTTATAGAAAATATAAAGAATGCACGCCTAGTCCTTTAGATGAGGTTTTTATACTATAAAAAGAGATGATAAATTTTTAATTGTGTTGCAAGTCCTTTAAGTTGTGGGTTTTTTATAAGTTAATGCAAAATTATTAAAATGGAAAGCATTGAGTTATGGATATATTTTGTAATTTTTTAACGTATCCACTTAATATTCTCCAAATCAAGTGAAGAACATGTGGGCATATTATGTTGAAAATACAATAAGATTTCTTAGAGACGTGTTTGGTAGGTTCATACACAATTAACAAAATTGCTTTATAATAATGTATCATGATAATTGATAAAAATAATCCGAAAATTAGCATCCGATGTATTATAATTAATTTTTTTATTATAAACGATATTAGTTTTAGGAAAATGGGTTTTAGTTTTTTTATGAAAGAACTAGGCTACAACAGCAGACAGATTATGTGTTCTGAGGTAATACGAGCAACTCCTCAAATTTTACTTTAAGGTCAAATTTTAATGTAAATTCATCAGAATTTGTCATAAATCCATTGAAAATCTGTCATAAAATCTTAATAAGTGTAAATTTAATGTAAATCTATCAGTGAAACCTTTTCAATGACGGAATTTGTGACAGAAATTGTTGCCGAAAATGAGTTTTTCTAGTATTGCACCCCTAAAATAATTGTGAAACTCATGGTATTTCTTTCTGCGTCTGCCGCTAGTTATAATCCGTGTTTGACGAAGCAAAAGAAACATATTTGCTAAGAGTTATTAATAAATATAGGTAGATGTTTTGTATGTAACTGTATATTCTTTATATAAAACTAATATGTAAAATGGTTTTAATAAATAAGCAAGGTTCTTTATATCTAGTTAATGATAAACAATTAAATATCAAATTTAGGAGGAAAAAAAACATAGACAATCATTCATGAATATAATATTGTTTCTTTAAAATAAGAAAGTAAGATAATATAACAAATATACATGAACAGAAGATGATAACTTTTTTTAGGAAACATTGGAAGTTGTATTTGTAAAAAAAAAAAAAAAAAGATTACAAATCAATTTTAAAAAATTTATAAACGATGTACTTCTTTTTCATAAATTTAAAAATTTCTTTATAAACATTCGAAGTAGTATTTGTAAGCCTATGATCCTTATTTAAAATTATTAATTTTAATCATTATTTATTTTAAGTTCTAGATAAAACAACATAAACTGATCATGTGTAAAAACATATCTAAAAAGAAATCAATATGTGATAAAGATTGTCTGACTCTTATTAGGAGTTTGTATAACATACTAGAGGACAACACACACAACACTATCACCGAAGGAATGACCAAGATTTGCATACAAACTTGATAAAATGATGTTTTTCTATAGTTACAAGCGTTAATCCGATTCAAAAGATGAACACATGAAAAGCTTAATCTGGGATGAGACGCATTTATATTATATTAAACTAGCCGTCTACCCGCGCAAAGCGGCGGGACACGTGAGTTCTTTCGGTGATATGTTTCCATTACAAAATTGTTATGTTAAAAAAAAGTACATGTTGAAGACAATATAATCAAACTATGGTGTTATTTGTTACATCATGCATCAAATAACCAATAAAAAGCAACCAGTCAAGACGACACAAAATATTAATCGTGCAATACTTCTTTATATACCACATTTGCTGTATAAACCCCATCACCTTTTGAATTTTCGTTAGGCTTTACTAATACTTTTGTATTGCAACGTGAAACCCCTCTGGACAATGCAACATAAAGTTGTCCATGCGAGAATACTGGTTCTGGAAGATAGATACCTACATATGGAATTGTTTGTCCCTGAGCTTTATTGATTGTCATTGCAAAGCACAATCGAATAGGAAACTGTTTCCTCATTAGAGGATCGATGGTTGCTACTAATTGCTTGTAACTGGTATTGGTTTCATATCGATGGATGTGGATTCGCATATGAAATCAATTGTGTTCGCATCTATGAAATCAGTTCGCATATGACAACAATTGAGTTCGCATTTGGTTTTGTGGGTCAAAACAGTTCGCATAAGAAGTTCACGATTTGTTTGAGGTTAATTGATTTTGATTTCGCAAGCTTGGAGTCGGAGATCTGGATTGTGTTCGCATCTATAGAATGCGAGGAGAATTTAATGGTGATATTCAGTTCGCATTTGGTGACACAAGTACGTGGTTGATGATTTTTGGTTGGTTCGCATTTGAAATTAGTGGGTTTCGCATTTGGCTTCGTATCTGGGTTTCTCAAACAACTGAAATGCGAATATGAGACAACTGATTAATTTCTCAGTTAATGCGATGAAATGCGAATGAACTCAAAGACGGATGGATGCAAGATGCGAAGAATTTGAATGAAAATGCGAAGTTTTTAATGTATAAATGCGAATTGGGGAAGAAAGCTTAGAGTTTCGCATTTGGCACCTGATCTTTTCAAGAAATAATATAAGTGGTCCAACTTCGCAAAATGGGGTCATTTAATCAGAAAATCGATCATTCTTCAAATATGACATTTAATCAGAAAATCGATCTAAAAATGAGACATTTGGTGTTTATCGATTTTTCAGGGTCGACGGGTTGTATGAAAAGCGAAGGCTGAGTAATTGAAAATTAGAGGATCGATGGTTGCTACTAATTGCTTGTAACTGGTATTGGTTTCATATCGATGGATGTGGATTCGCATATGAAATCAATTGTGTTCGCATCTATGAAATCAGTTCGCATATGACATCAATTGAGTTCGCATTTGGTTTTGTGGGTCAAAACAGTTCGCATAAGAAGTTCACGATTTGTTTGAGGTTAATTGATTTTGATTTCGCAAGCTTGGAGTCGGAGATCTGGATTGTGTTCGCATCTATGGAATGCGAGGAGAATTTAATGGTGATATTCAGTTCGCATTTGGTGACACAAGTACGTGGTTGATGATTTTTGGTTGGTTCGCATTTGAAATCAGTGGGTTTCGCATTTGGGTTCGTATCTGGGTTTCTCAAACAACTGAAATGCGAATATGAGACAACTGATTAATTTCTCAGTTAATGCGATGAAATGCGAATGAACTCAAAGACGGATGGATGCAAGATGCGAAGAATTTGAATGAAAATGCGAAGTTTTTAATGTATAAATGCGAATTGGGGAAGAAAGCTTAGAGTTTCGCATTTGGCACCTGATCTTTTCAAGAAATAATATAAATGGTCCAACTTCGCAAAATGGGGTCATAAAAAGACAAGTGCAGAATTTTCATTTCGCATCCCTGTAGTCTTCGCAAAATGGAAAATTTTACCCAGTTTCGCATTTGGGGTAAATTTTTTTGAGAAATTGGAATATTTTCAAACTTTTTTTCTTAAAGAAAACACATTGTCTTCGTCTAAGAGAGGGAGAAAAACGATTAGGGTTTATAAGGGAAATACTTCATGGCAGTGGGATTTATAGCAGGGTTTATAAGGTGGAGAGAACAAACACACGTCTGCTATGAGATATTTTAATCAGCTGCAAATGCAACATTTAAAGGATATTTGTTGAAGCGTATTAGGATGAAAAGGTTTTAAATTTTGAATGACCATGAAATTAGGATTTTGCTGAGAAATATAAGGAATCAAAACAAATTTAAAATTTAATATTATTTTATTAATGGTTGTTTGTAATATTAGCTTACTCGTTTGTACGTCTTAAAAAAATAATATTATTATATTCAATCTATTTATAGAAATAGTTAGATTTCTTTTATAAGTAGTAAAGATAATAATATTAAGAAACAATAAGTGTTCAATCATTCCAAATTTAGAAATAATTTAGTCTTTACCAATTAAAACGAATTATCTGCTGATTTTGGGGATAACGACATCTTGCTTTTTAGTTAATAACATGAATAAATGCTTCCTCATTATGAGATTCACATAGTAATTTCAGATGAAATAAAAATAAGAAAAATTATATATTAGTATTTTTTTAATGTTTAATTAGGTGCTGGATTTTTCGGAATAAAAGTGTAATGTTTATTTTGTTTTATAAAATATGAATAATTAGTGTATATTTTAACGGGATTAACATAGTAAATTAAATTGCCTTAAGATAATTAGAAAATGATATAAATGTAATCAAGAAGGTAAACAATATGAGCCGGAAAAAATTCCCAAAAGCTTTCAGAGATTCACACGAAAAAAAAAAAATACTATTTTTTTTATTAGAGTAGATAGATATATAAGAAATTAAACTAATAATATTTTAAATTATCCTTTATTAAGAAAATCCACAATGTATGCTATATTGAACTTTATATATTTTAATATATTATCATTATTATGTTAGATGCCCGTGATTATATATATATATATATATATATATATATATATATATATATATATATATATATATATATATATATATATATATATATATATATATATATATATATAGGGGCGCGAGACAACTCTCTCTAAGGAACTCGGCAAAATAGCCCAGTAACTTCAGGAGAAGGGGTGCCTCCTCACAAAGGGGGTCGCAGTGACCAGGCCCGGGCGACTGTTTACCAAAAACACAGGTCTCCGCAAAGTCGTAAGACCATGTATGGGGGCTGACGCCTGCCCAGTGCCGGAAGGTCAAGGAAGTTGGTGACCTGATGACAGGGGAGCCGGCGATCGAAGCCCCGGTGAACGGCGGCCGTAACTATAACGGTCCTAAGGTAGCGAAATTCCTTGCCGGGTAAGTTCTGACCCGCACGAAAGGATTCTAAGCTATGAATCTTGAAAGGAAACACGTCCAACTAAATGCTTCGACCAAAAGCAATTCTTACTTTAACTAAACAGTTATGAACGACATAAAAAATTCAAGTCGAATTGACTAATCCGGTATATTTTCCACGTTCATAGGAGTGCATCTATGTTTCTGTTTTATGAATATGATATTATATATATATATATATATATATATATATATATATATATATATATATATATATATATATATATATATATATATATAGGTTTAGGTTCATTTGAGACCATTTTAATTTTGTGAGATCGTGAGACCAAATCTAAAAATAATTTTAAAATGCCAAATAAACGGAAAAATCCAAAAATTCTTTTTTTAAATATTATTTTCGGAACTTGAATTAACTAAAAAAATAAAAATAAAAAAAATCCGTTTTTTTTTCAATAAATGAAATATTCTAATAGAATATTACACTGACATATCCTAAAAAATAATTTTAAAATGCAGAATAAATGGAAAAATCTAAAAATTCTTTTTTTAAATATTATTTTCGGAACCTGAATTAACTAAAAAAAATTAAAATAAATAAAAATAAATTCCATTTTTTTTTTGAAAAATACGTGAAATATTATAATAGAATATTACACTGGTATATTCTAAAAAATATTTTTAAATTGCAAAATAAATGGAAAAATCCAAAAATTCTTTTTTTAAATATTATTTTAGGAACTTGAATTAACTAATAATAATAATAATAATAATAATAATAATAATAATAATAATAATAATAATAATAATAATAATAATAATAATAAATAAAAACTAAAAAAAATACGTCTCACGGTCTCACAAAATTAGGCCGTCTCACATGAACTCAACCCTATATATATATATATATATATATATATATATATATATATATATATATATATATATATATATATATATATATATATATATATATATATATATATAGGTCGGTTAAATTGAGAAAATAAAAAAGGTTGAGAATGGAGGAATCATTCTTAGCCACTCATTTAATTTAACTATAAAAAGACACGGTGACAAACTTGTAAATATGTTAATAACCTTCAATCTCAAATACGTATCGATAACAGTTCGTTCATCATCAAAAATTTTCCTCCAACCTTCAATAATCATCTAGATTTCTTTAGCTAAACTGGAATTTCTTCGCTGTTCATGAAATTGGAATCGAAGTTCTAGAATCGCAGTCACAGTCGACATTGAAGGACTCAGAATCGGTACTCACAGGTTCCCAATTGGATTTTCGGAAATCAAAATCAAAATGAGAAATCGATCAGACATAGGATGTCGCATCTGAAGTTGAAATCGGAAGTATATGATGATTTGGAATTGATAACTTGATGTTTTTAACATTTTTAAAATAGTTAACTTGTATGCACTCCAACTGTTTGATGAAATACATAAACTAAATTACCACGTTATATTCACATATGAATATGTTTTATCACCTAAATCAGTATATGATTATTAAAAACACAAAACAAATATCCAAGTATGTATGTTATTCATATGTGAATAACATATAAAAATTATATATATTTGTCAAAATACCTTCAAATATTCATGAGTGAATATATTCACAAGTGAATATACCTTGTAATATTCATATATGAATATACTGTGTAATATTCATAAGTGAATATATCATCTAATATTCACAAGTGAATATAGTATCTAATATTCTCATTTGATATACTATGGAATACTATGTAATATTCACATATGAAATATTATTTAATACTCATAAGTGAATATATCATCTAATATTCACAAGTGAATATACTATGTTAATATTCACAAGTATCCAATATTAAAATATGAATATAGTATGTTTATTATATGCTATATTCATATATGAATGATACTTAAATTGTAAAAAAAAAAAAATAAAAAAAAAAATAAAATAAAAAAAAAAAATAAAATAAAAAATCATACTTTGTATTCATAAGTGAAATAACGAATGTACTGTAATAAAACCTAATTCATTTTTATTCACTTATGAATAACGATAACTGAAAATATAAAAAAAAATTATTTTATCTTAAAACTATATCAATATGGATGTTTATTTGTAGAGAATAAAAAATCATGAATTTTGGGATATTTAAAATCATTTTTTGATAAAAATAGCTTTTAAAAATTAAAAAAAAACGAAAAAAACTATGTTTTTGTATATATTAAGATAATAATTAGCATAGTTTAAGGAAATATGCTTTGTTGGAAAACACATGTGCATTCCTTTCCCAATTTCGCCGGTACGTTGGATGCTTTTGTGGCAAAAATAAATGATTGGCTGGGAATTATGCCCCATTCTTAACCCTTTTTTTTTCTCAATTGAGCCATCATATATATATATATATATATACACACACACACACACATAAAATATCAAATAATAACACCTAAAAGTTAAAAACCGCAAGAACCTCCGTTTATAACCAGATATACACACACTATATAGACTCTTATATGGTTATTTTCTCTCTCATCTCAAATTTGAAGAACACGCAAACATTACCACCAGTTAGTCACCAGCCATCTCCCTTAACTGTCATCGCCTCCTACTGTTGGTGAACCGCCGCCACTTCCTATCGTCGATGAACCATCGCCATCAGATCCACAAATTCCGATTGGTTCCAGATCTACAATTTCACCTTCAGATCTACGATTTTCCTCTTCATATCTACAATTTCAGCTTCAAATCTATGATTTCTTTCTTTAGATCTACAATTTTCGTCTTTAGACATACTATTTTCGACTTCGGATCTTTGATTTTCTCCTTCGGATTATAAGCTCTAGCGAGCGGTGATAACGACCACCTTCCTCCATCACTGTCGATCGCCACTTGGTTTCAGATCTGAAGTCAAAAAGTTGTTTCGGCTTCACTTTCTCTCTCTAAACCACAAAACATATCAGATTTGGTGCAATTTTGTTAGGTCTGATAGTCGACCTTATCACCACCGACCACCACCTAACATCAACTATCATGCTTCGTTGGAACACCAAAAAAACATTACACTCTGCTCTGATGTCCAAATCTAGTTCGTCTCCAGATCTTCGACATTCAAATATTATAGAATACAAGAAAACTTCCCTGATTTGCTTCTCCGGAACAATAGATCAGACAAAAATCATCGCCAACTGATCAGAAATCCAGATCTGATGTTACCACCGTCAATGTGACTCCATCTCTACTACAACCGACATCGCATCACCGTTGTTATTACCTACCATCAGTGCTCATGGATTTGAAGCAAGAGAACAATCTCAAATATGTATATAAGATGCATTGAAGGTGTTTGATGAAATGTTTCACCAAAAACAATGTATGTTTTTAAACATTGGATAATATGAATAGGTTTCTGAACTAGTTTCTTAAGTTATGAATAAGTGTTTTTTTTTTATAATTATTAAGTTGTTAATGTATGGATTTTATACATATTTAATTGTTTAAATTAAAAAAAAATTAAGATATGAATGCATGATTTTTTTATAAGTATTAAATCATGAATACTTGATTTTTTGTAAGTATTAATTTGTGAATGCATGATTTTTTTTTTCCATAAGTTTTATTTGTGATTAAATGAACTTTTTGATAAGTTTTAAGCAGTATATATATATATATATATATATATATATATATATATATATATATATATATATATATATATATATATATATATATATATATATATATATATATATATATATATATATGATATTTTGTAAGTTTTAATGTGAATTTAAACGGGTTTTTAATTATATTAGTGTTTTCTCAAATAATGTAAAGCTAGGTTTTTTAAGTTGTGAATTGTGACGAGTGTCTGACTTGCAATCTAATATAATCTCCAAGCTCCAAACATCATCAGATGTAATTTTTAACATGTAAATATAATTGTGAATTTGTGTATTAAAACTGTGACTGAAATGTATTAAGTTGTGAAATGAGTATATTAGCTGTTAATTTTTTTACGGATTTTACTTTTTGCTTCTAAAATATAATATGTTAGAGTAATTATATATAAATTTTATTTTCTCTAATTTTGAATAACATGTAAAATTTAAATTATGAATATTATATAAATTAAAATTTGAAAGAAACACTAACTTATATATCTGAAGGTATAAATATAAGTACTAAGTACTGAATATGGATGTGAATATATAGTTTGTGTGTATTAAATTGTGAATTTAATATATATTAAGTTGTTAATTTTGTTTATTGACTGTATTAAGCTGTAAATTGATTGTATTAAATTGTAATTTTTGTTTGAATTTTATGTTAAAAATATAATATTTGTATTAATTTTCTTGTGAGTATTTTTTTTTGTGTGAAGTAAATATGTTAGAATGTTTTAGTTTTTATAATTCTTGCATTAATCTCTAAATTAGTTCATTAATATGTTTATTAAACTATGAATATAGTATTTAAGTTAACAATGTATAATTTTATATACAATTTTGATTTGAAATGAATGATGGTGACGTTGACATACATGGATGGTGCTGAAATGTGGTAGTTGGTGGTGGTGGTAAAGTTCAGGTTTGACTTTCTTAAATTAATGAATTAGTGATATTATGATTGTATTAAATTGTGATTTTGTGTTCTAAACAATGAATGGGTTGTATTAAATTTTGTATATTTTGTGTTAACATATGAATCGATGTATGAATGAAAATATTAAAATGCAAAAATTATAACTTTTCCCTTTTCATACCAAAAATGCAAAATGAATTCGGATTTTAATATGTTTAATAAGTACTAGGTGTGAGACTCATGTATTATATGAGTTAATTTAATATATATATATATATATATATATATATATATATATATATATATATATATATATATATAAAGGTCAAATTATTTGAGAATTTTGAATTTATAAGAAAATAATAAAAATAATGATTTATTATAATAGAACTATTTTTTATATTTTAAATTTAAACAAATAATTTAAATAAATAAAATAAACTAATGAGCTATAATTCTGGGAATTTTGAAATTAAAAGGTAAGTTTCTTAGTGAAACTAATATCCATTTATTATTATATTTATTGCAATTATTACATTCAAATATTATATAAAATTTAATAAAATAAAAAAAATCATAAAATGATATGTTGAAAAAATTAATTCAAGATAACCACAAAATAACATTTGACAAATTGAATTAGAGTGTGACAAGTGTCAAAAAAATATTTATTTATTAAAGAGGATTGTGTACATATTTACTTATTAAATGGGGTTCTTACAGTTCTAATCTTTTATGGTTCTCATTTGAATCACATAATATATATATATATATATATATATATATATATATATATATATATATATATATATATATATATATATATATATATAGAAAAGTGAATATGTGGCTATCATGTATCTAATATTAGGTGTAGAACCATTAAAATTGACTTCGTTTTTATTAAAAAAAACACAATTTTTTTATTGTTAGATTCTTCTTATTACTGTTGAGTTCATATTATTTCTGATTTCATAATTTAATCACAACATCTATATATTTCTAATGTGTTGTTTATATTAGACCTCTAGTAGGTTTCATAACTTTCTTTGACACATACCATACGTATACTTGCATGGTTCTTTTTGACGTGTTATGAAAAGAAGTTTATTGAGTTTTTAATGAACAATTTCAGTCTTTCACTATAGGTTTCTATATTAAATTTGAATATGAAGGCTCATAAGTACTGGATTATATATTCTTATACATGGTTTGTAGTGCAAAATTAAATATTTTAAACTCCATAAAAATATGTACAAACCCTATAATCTTATCTAATATAGAATAGAAGAAAGACGGTAGAGAGATTTGATTGCATTTTGTTAAAACGATATGGTTTTTTATGGTTCTATACATAATATTAAGTACATAACAGTCACATATTCCTTAAACCCATATATATATATATATATATATATATATATATATATATATATATATATATATATATATATATATATATATATATATATATATATATATATATATATATATATAAAGACATTTGAGGATGAGAAAATTGGATAGTTTAGAACACATATATGATTCGTCTTAATCTATTTTTACAATTCGTATATTAAATGAATATTTTCCAACAAAAGAGTGTCATGTTAGCTATCCTTTTTGAGTTGATGTAGAAAAGTTATATACTCAAAAGCTTAAATAGGGGAGATAAGACATATGCCACTTAAAACAATAAACATTACATTAATCAGCTATACAACCACTAACTTCACAAACTCAAATCTTCAAAAAGAATGCTAACTTTAGTTCTTTAGTCGAAACCCGCAATAAACATAAATAAAAATTCGATGGTAATAAATATATAAATGAATGAACGATGTTAGTGTTGGATTAGGTGTTTAAGCTCATAATTATTTTGGTATGTACTTTACTCTATTATGAGCATGATCATTTTGGGTTGTCTTTACCATAACAATTGATATGATGAATTAAGAAGAAAGAGGCTTAATTATGTTTTATTAATATATTATAAGAATAATAATATATTAAAGGAGAAATCATATTATTTAATTAATATTAGTCAAAAATTAATTAAAAATTAATTTTGTGACTAAAATAGATTAATTAAATAAAAGGGACTGATATTGTAATTATAAGATAGTTGCATATATGGGCTAATGGACTCCATAGAAGTTGGAGTGATTATTGCATGTTCATTAGACAAACTAGGGTTTATGAGCTTTGGATGATTATTGCATGTTCATTAGACAAACTAGATCTAAAGCCTTAAGGTTTGTATGCACACCATAGATTGATGTTTTGCTTAAAACTCATCAGTAGTATCAGAGCCTAGGCTGTTTGTTTGATGTATTTGATGCCTAATTGTTCATTGCTTGCTTGAAAATCGTTTTTTTTTTTTTTTTTTTTTTTTTTTTTTTTTTTTTTTGCTTCTGACTAGCAGACTCGACGAGTTCCATTGTGGACTCGACGAGTACAGGGCTTTGGTGCTGGATTTTTCGATTTTGCTGCCAGATTTTGTTAAGGATTGCTTCCAAAACTCATTTTTCTTGCCTAAAATCGATTTTTTTAAGTTTGGAATGGTTATCGTCATCAAAATTGATGGATTTGGTTAAATATGAATAATATGTGATTATTATTTGTCAAATATTTGACCTAGTAAGTTTGAAAAGTTTCAATTTACACCCTTTAGGTTTTATAGTTTAAATTTGAACTTAAAAAGTTTTAGTTTCAAAATTTGTCCTCAAGTTCTGGAAATTAAAATTTTGATTAAAAGTTTAATTTTGAAATATTAAATTGTAAAACCCTAGTTTTGAAAAGTTCAAATTACACACTTATGGTTTTATTAAGTTAATTAAATGTATAATTAAAAAAGAGTTAATAAATCCATACTGATATGGTTTATATTTAATTAAACTAAAAGATATAATTTATTAAATTAGATCACCTAGTATTTTAAAAGTGTAAAATACACCCTTATACTATAGATAAAATTAAAAGTCTAATGTTATAGATGTATGAGTAAAAAGTCAGTCTTACTGTTAGTAGGCCTCATTCACGAAGCTGGTCTCTAAGGGGTGTTTAAGGAAATTGCCTATAAAATGACGATTGAATGAGTATCCACTCTGACCCACCACATTCTTGACTGGTGGAGGGTCGTTAGCCGAACGGGTAGGATAGATCACAACCTTTCATTATAAGTATAGTGAAATACGAAGTAACTAAACACTTTTATAAATTGCCAAATCTTAGTTACTTTAAGAAAAATGTGAAGTTGGTGCTAATCCATGAAATTGCACATTACACCTTGTTGGTCGTTAGTGGAGCGTGTGTGGTTAACTGACACACTAATATGGAACCAATAAAGGATGATAATGGGTAGCTCGTAGATTATCATACATCAATGGAACGTGTGTGGTTAACCGTCATATTGATTAGGTGATATGCATCTTCGAGAGTACCAAGCTAATATGCATGGTTATCCACACCTTGTTTGTGATCATCTACATCTTAGTCACAAAAGAAGGGCGCAGTTGAGATTTAAACATGTCATTGAAAAGTTCAATGAATCTCAAAAGATCTAGGAATATCAATTCATTTAAAACTTAAATTTCCTTTTCGTTTTTCATGGGGGAAATTGGTAAATCGTCATTTACCTACCTTCAAATGTTCTGCAATATGGATTACACCATCCCTCTTCCAAATTATAGAATATTGTGTTGGATCCTAGCCTTAATATCTCATTTGTGTGTTTTATTAAGAACTCAATCAACTAACTTGAATTTTCTCCCATTTTGTAGATGTCAAAGTCTGACAACTATGGTCTTCCTAAATCCGTTGGAAAAACTTTTCCGCTTGAAGATGATGTTCCAAAATTGGATTATGGAAATGGAAATCATTCTTCACTTCCTCCACCTCCTCCAATAATTCTCCCTGACCCACGTGTTCGAAGACTTGAAAAGTTTAAGGTCACTCAAGCCCTATTGGCGAAAAGACACAAAGATGGAAAGTCGGTATACGCTCATGTCTTGGATATGAATTTGTATATTGGTAGATTGGGAATGTTGGGTGTCGATGTCTCGGGGAAGTTGGTTGTTGACTTGGTTCTTCAGTCACTTCCCGAATCAAATGGTAAGTTCATTAGAGAGTACAATATGATCGACCACAACATGACCCTTATTGATTTGACTTATTTGCTTATTGCTGCTGAATCATAAATGATTTGGTGCACTGGTCGAACAAAGTTTTCTGGTAAATCAATATCTAGACCTTCTATGGGCAATGAAAACATTGGAAGTCCAGAAAATTTTTCTCTACGCAAGAGAAAGGCTGAGTCTGAGATAGTGTGACATCCCCATTTTCAAGGCCAGAAAGGACGATTTTTTGTTTATGATTTATAAAAATCAGAGTACCACTTTTAATAAAAATGTTGCAGAATTTGTTCCAAAAAAAACATGATAAATACATTATCAAAACATTTCCGAAGAAATGTATTTTTATCCGTTTTAAAACATTTGGGATGTCATCATCAATACAGAAACATAAGCATAAACAGAACTTACATTCATTTACACTAGTGATCTACATCTCTTTTAAATCCCTTAGTGTAATGTAGCTTCATATCGACACCTGCGATACAAATAAGCTTGAGTGGGCCAGGTCTGGAAACCTGGTGAGTACATATGGTTTTCAACCCATAATAATTTAATTATTATGTTAAACATTAAACAATCAAACCAATTACCCATCCCCATTATCTTCTTTACTCTTAAGGATCTACACTAAGATTCAACTATTCCTCGTTCATTCATTCCTAAGGAGTATCCTAAGGAATCGACACTAAGTCTGCATAGTTGCAAGGGTTTATCTCATTTATTGACAATATCGTTTTCGAGAGTCCACTCATAATATATGTCAATGAGTTTTTAGAGTACACCGGATGAACACATCGTTCACAACACCTACAGGTTGCGAGCCTGCTAGTGTTTCACTAGACTGTCTAGAATAGTCTGTGGTTGTCATCCATACTCTGCTAGATGACGGGGCCATCGCTTGGGTCATCGTTTGGCTCATCGTTTTGGCTCATCGCTTTGGCTCATTGCTTTGGCTCATCGCTTCGCACCATATTTTATCACTCATATATCGTCGCTCATCATTCATCTCATCTTTCGTCGCTCATCATTTATCTCATCTTTCATCGTTCATCATTTATCTCACCTCTAATCTACCCATGTTTTACACAACACATTTTGTAGATATAAAATACATATACAGTTTAGATCATTTAAAACATGTATAAAACGTTTCATCCAGCATAGACATCAAGTATTCAAACAATATACACTCATAGCACGTAATTTATATAAAATATTTCATATCTATGTGTAAGATGAAATTAACTATGCACTCACTTGTTAAACTGATGATTTCAAACTCGGGCAGCGCTTCGCTTTTAACGATTCTATTTTCCTTCAACGAAACTTAGCATTATTATCGCTAAGTTTTAGTCTAATCTTTATTGCGACTAATTATTAGTCTAGATTCATCATTAACTCAAAGTCTAATTTCATGATCTATCAAGTAAGGAAAAAGGTAGGATCATATCGTAGGTAGGGTCCGTTTGGTATATGAAGTATACTGTTTGGAAATCTCACTTTAAACACCTCACTAAATCACAGCCTAGACATCATTCTCATAAGTAGATCAATCAGTATAACGACTTTGAATCACTGATGAGTATTATTCTAGGTTCATAATAACAATATTATATTTAAACATAAGCTATATTTAAAGTATGGTAGGCTTATTTCACTTACAACGGGTTTTATTAAAAATCGGGCTTCGATGGAGCAGAGCTTCTGAGTCGAAAATCTCTTTTTCTCGGAGCCTTCGTGCACTCTGGGGGGTTTAGGGAGTCTAGAGGGAAGTTAGAGAGAGAAATAAAAGCTTATGGTGTGAAGAAAATATGAAGGATTCGCCCTTAATTTATAGGGGTTTTATTATAGAGTAGGCTCTAAGTTTCGTAAGTATCTTCCGCGCAGAAGCTCCGTTTTCTATGTTCATCCACACGTTGGTATTTACGAGTACTACAACTTTCATTTGGACCCCGTCGGCTAATTCTTATTCTATCTCATATTTACAAAACTGTATCATATTTTCCGCGCTCGAAGAGTAAGGACTAAGTTTCGTTCATATCTTTCGCATACAATGTAGCATACACGTTCAATTATCGTGTATTGTAAATTATAAAAGTGAATAATATTATAAAATATTATGTAAATTTGAATGTTGAGTTCTAAGAGATGGTTTTTACTAGAAATAAAGTAAAACTATGCTTAGAATCATTCAGAAAGTATTGGAAGTCTTACGAGATTCCAATCAAATGTCATATAGTGAAATTTAGTGAAAATATAAAATTTAAAATAAGTAAAATTTTATTATTTAAAGTTGTAAAGAATCTCGTTCGAAAAGTTTAGGTGAAAACTTCCTTGAAATCCGAGTTTTAATGAAGAAGTTATGACCAATCGAAGATCCGCGATAAAACCGGCGAACACTATGTCGCGTAAAAAGTGAGTTTCTAATAAACTAATTTTTAGCCTTAGTAATCTAAATGAAAGTTGTAGAACTCGTTAAAATAATAAACTTTCATATAAAGAACTCTTAAATCTGACTTCGTATGAGGAAGTTATGATTTTTCTAGATTTCGGAATAGTAGTAGACAACTAAAAACTCGAAATAAAGATTGAGCGGTATTTAACCGACACAACCTAAACGAGAATCAAAGGTCTCGTCAATAGTAGTACAACGGTAAAAAGTCTGACGAAAACAAACGTTGGATGAAGAAGTTATGAATTTTTAACGGATTTTCCTGTCCCGGTCTGTTAAAAAAAATAATATTAAAATTAAATTCAAAATTAGTCAACAATGTCTACATGATAGTTGTAGAGCATAATTTTAGCTACGTGTGCATATTAAGAACATCAAAAACGGAGCTTGTATGCGATAGTTATCAATTTTAGAAGATTTTGGCTCATTTTCCGAGGAATTTCGCATGGATAAGTCCAGAATAGGCCACGTCATCGGATCTTAGCCGATGCCCCGTGTCCGACGTCGTAACTCATCCAGAAGCAGCAGCCGACGCGTGTGCACCCCGTGTCCAAACCGGAGACCCAGCCGATGATGCATCCGAAGCCGATGACACGTCTGAAGCCGATGACTCCGCGCCTTCCGAGCCTCGCCCTTCTGCCGCGTGTACCGAGCCTCGTATCGGTGCCAGCTGCCCTTCGCTCCTGCTGACACGTGCCTCTCCCTCCTTGCTTCAGATCCGACCCTCGCAAGGTCGCCCCTATAAATAGAAGACCTGCGAGATTTCCCGGGTACTTTTAGGAAATTGGCAATTTTGACCCATTTTTAAAATTTTCACTATTTTGACATCCCCCCGAAGCCCCGGTATCAATTTTAGCACCCGAAACACGCCCCTAAGTGCCCGAAGACCTCGAGAAATTTATCTTTTCAGTTTGAAGCCCTACCTTCGTAGAGCCCGATTTTTAAGAAAGCTCCCGGTATTATAGAAAAAGCTATTTATAGTAACGAAGTGCTGCCCAAATTACTATTTTAACCCCCTGTTACTTCAAAGTGAGTTTAATATATTGGAAAAACTATATGTTATGTGTTATATGGGATGGGTTTCGAGCAATACATCATTCCTATGGTGTACATGCAAACCCTAATAGCTTTGGATATAGTTTGTCTAATGAACATGAAATTGAATATCCAAAGTCATAAACCCTAGATCTAGCATACAATTAATCATATTAACATAAAATAGGGTTTAGATCTAACCTTTGATTTTTATATAGCAATAACAATCAATCATTGGCTTCAGAAAGCTTAGTGCCTCAAGTGATGCACCTCTAATGGAGTCACAAACACCACTAAGCAACAAGAATGAAGAGGAAGGAGAGAGGGGACACCAAAACGGCTGGAAACCCTAATCCAAGTGTTAGCCACATTTTGGTGCCCAAGGGTTCCTTATATACTTAGGCTATTAGGGTTATCAAACAAGGAAACCCTAATTTGACTGCTTAAGCCCTAAGCAGCCCATGGACCCCTTCTGAAACATGCCTTGGACGATTTCTAATGGGCTTCCCCATAGAATTCGTCCGACCTATTATTCCAAGGTGATCGATAGCCCAATTGCAATTATCTTATAATTACAATTCCAGTCCCCTAACTTTAATTATTCTCTTTTAGCCACAAAATTAATTCTAGACTAATATTAATTAAACATTATGATTTCTCCTTTAATATATTATTCTTATAATATATTAATAAATCATAATTAAACCTTTTCTCTCCTTAATTCATCCTACATATTTCTACGGTGAAGACAACCTAAAAGGACCATACTCATAATCGGGTCAAGTACATACCAAATTAGTTATGGACTTAGAGACTAATTCAACAGTCTCCCACTTGGATAAGTCTAATAACTATTTTCCGTATGACTTCAGAACCTGATCAACAATCGTAGCTTTAATACACCGCTGTCAACTCTGATTTTATCAGATACGCGTGTCCTTTAGATAAGGGATCAAATATTCCTCCATTCTCAAGATATCGTATAGACACAAGACATGAATTTCAATCATTTTCTCCATATTGTTTCCCGACTTCTGATTTATGACGACTGACAACAGACTATAATTGAACACATCAACTTATTCCTGGCTTGGCCAAGCACTTAGGTGTCATCACTAAATCATCGAGGGGCCCACAGATATCGCTTTTATCCCACTTTGGGTAAAAGGAATGGATAAACTTTGACTCATATGCTTCCTTGCATTCACTCATCGAATCACAAACAACAATAAGTTTTATAACACCAAGTTATTGGTGCATTTAGTTATCATCAATGTGTAACCGACCAGCAAATAACAACTCACACGTCTCGGTTTAAAAAATATACAATATTATCGACTCACAATCACTCGTGATAAAATCCATGAAGTGATCATTGTGAGTGTGGGTTTAATCCAATACTCCAATCTTATCAAAGCACTCATGAACTCTGCAACAAAATTTTGCTATGTCTAAACTCTTTAGACAATCTACTGATTCTTCACGATAGTCTTGCTTCATACCTACTTCCAAAGTATGACCGACTGTGGGGGTTTGAATAACCCAGTTATTCTGAAAGTCAAAACATGCAAACTAAAACACAACAATAATACTTAATCCTATATGGCCCCAAACTTGTGGGAGTAAATAAAACACTTTTGTTTAAACACCATATTGATTACTCATTATTCATCGTTTACTGTTTCAGAAAATAAACTTATTACTCAAATTACAACAATAGTTGTCCCACGCACAAGGCATGCACACTATGTTTCCTATGGTTCTTACTTTGTGAAATAGATCAATTGAAAAACATTTCCAATGATGCTCATTTCACAATTCCCAATCCTTATCATTAGTGTTAGAACACAAGGTTCTTGCCACTACTAGAATATGCTAGATTCTAACGTTTTATACAACGATCATTTCGCAAAATCATAGCACAAAAGTCACCAAGACTTGGCCAATGAAATTACAAAGTACTCTTTCGGAAATTGTTACAAGACAATTCCATAGACTTGAAGTTTCACATTCAAAGTACATTCCTTTGAACATCCTTCTTGTATAAAAATTTTCTAATCTAAACATAGACTCTCAATATCCAACTCCAAATATGGAAACATTTCCATATTTGCCATATGAAAACTCATTCTTAATAGAATATTATCTATTCATAATAATGTATATATAGTCCATCCAATACCATACTTCCAACTACTCATAAGCGGCCAATCCTCAACGAACATTGGATCGTCCTTTGATAGTTGTTTAATTAGTTTAGTCAAAACCGATTCTAGTCCTTTTTCCCTCTTAATGCGCTATACATTTGGAAAATTTTAGAATGGTCAAATATTATAGCATTTGCAATCAATCCTATACCTGAAGCGTATGGAACACGACGCATAATGTCTTACATAAAGATATGATACTTTATCAATCTTCTGCCATAATATTTTATGTGTCATGTTCTCACAATTCGAACTATGAAGAGGGATGACGTAATCATAATCGAAATTTAGGAACACACTATGTATTCTTTGACTAAATTTATTAAAATTTCTCAATCTAAGCTTTAGATTTTGAAACGAAGTATAATATTATCTCCCTTAATTATAGCAAAAACAACTTTTCAACCCATGCAACTTTGCAAATTGAATCTTTGTTTTTCTATAATTAATATTGCTAACTTGAAATAATTGCCATAATAATCATACATAACACTTATGCTCCCACTATCATGATGATTATTATCACATAAGCATAACACGATGGTCCCACTAGCTTTGACATGTATTCAGAAAACAGTTAAACTTCCAGAAAACAATGCCTATTGAATTTCTAAAGTTGTTATTTCTAACACCAGATGCTTCGATAAGCCTTTATCTAAGCTTCTTAAACTTTTACACCTTTTCCTTAGATAGCTCATATGTGTGTCTAAACAATTTAGAACTTATATCAATAAGTCCCAAATGTTACACTAATTGCCAAATCTTACAATTTGAACTATGGAAAGAGATGCCGTAATCATAATCGAATTTGAGAATACAATTTTCACAATTGCTATCTTCTTAAAATCTCTCTTAGTGAAAGCAATTCCTCACAGTCATTTTCATGAAGGAGGGAATCTTATGACACTTAGATTTTTATGGTGTATGAGTTCCTATCCATGTGAATTTGTCAAAACCAAGTTTGTGACAAATCCAAAATCATATGGATTGAACTTTCTTGATTTCTAGCCTTATGGTAACACGAGTTCCCACCATGTCTTCCAAGTAGTTTAGCAACTTATCAATGTACTTTCCATCGATCAAGGCCCTTTGTCATTATACATTCAAATGAGAACTCATAGAGCTCACATACATAATTAACTCAATTGGAATGACACAAAAACAAAATAATGTCAACACGATAGGTTGTAAACCTCAAGTCGTGTGCTAGTGATGATCGATAAGGTTAATTCTTGATTTGTTCTTGAAAACCTTTTCAAGATCATTAAAACTCCCACTGACCTCTTGACATATATGATTCTCTTTGTCAAGAAACATTTATTGACAAACAAATATTCAAGAGTTAGTGCAATTATTATCAAGACAAAACACTTAACAAATTGGTCCTAGTTGGTCTTTGTCTTTTCCAATACATCACAACTTACCAATTTCAAATGTGCAAGAATAAGGAAACTTTTCCAAATTCCACATTTGTTTAGTGTTATAAACCTACTACAGACGTGTCACTCAATTCGCAATCTTGGAGTATGACTCTAAGATTCGATATTGGAACGAAGTATGATTGACTTCTTGATTTAACCATTTACACAATTCCTGATTCCTCTTCTTAGAAATACAAATGTACTAAGACTCACTTAGAGGACCAATTGAGATATGATTCTTAATCATTAAGACTTTATCATAAAACACAATAAAAGGCACTCTCCCTTCTTCTTAGAACAGAGAAAATTTTATCTTTCTGCCTTCTTGATTCTTCTTATTTGTTCTGCAATTCATTGAAACCTTTTCAATTAACTCAGAGTTACACTTAATCTTATAAGTATAATCATATTTACTAAACTTTAGTAAATCATGACGAATATCTTTATCACTCTTGTGGTGGACTTGATTGATGCACAACATTGTGAACTCGATCTCTTAGTCCTTCACTTGACTCTTTGTCAATGAATTAGTCTTGAATTTCCAATTATAAAGTTTCTCATTCATCACATAACCAAGTTGTATGATTCCAAGTTTCTGTCCAATTGAAACTTGGGCGATGAGAAACTCTCCTTATTTGGCAAATTCTTGAGATTTCCACAAATAACATAATTAATAATCAACTCCATTATTGCTACTAATAGAAACGTTCAAACATTAATTTTTCATACATGCCATTGCAAGGATAAATAAATAAAATAAAAAATCAAAATTTATTTTATTGCGGAAAAACTTGTCCTTTCAATGCAATTCAACTGAAAACTATGCTATTACATATTTCTTAGCAATCTACCATAACTCTAAAGTAGCAGCTCAAAAATCCAATCTTTTAATCCATGCGATCAAAATCCATTTCTTCGTGATCATATTCAGCACGTTTCTTCCTTAAGCTTCGTTTCTTTTATTTGATCCTGCAAAACATCATAATGTAATCTTATCACATCATGTATTAAGAATCAAAAATAGGAACTTATAGAGTTAGTTAATGGATTTTACCTAAAGTAGAGCCATACATCTTGACTCACCCATCTCTTACATCTATTAGGTAAACATGGCAGCTTTGTCTCTGATGCCCCTTCTCTTGGCAATAAAAGCAAATTGACTCCCTTGGCACATTACATGGGACAATCTCACACTCATTCCTTTCTGGAATTTCAATGTTGCTGAAGGGTTTTTGAGCATTCTAACACTCCTAAGTGTACATGCAACCCTAAATACCTTGGATCTATGTTTTCTCTAATATACGTGCAAATATGAACTTTCCAAGGTATTCATCCTAACTAGCATAATAACATTGATTCATATGAATATATCAAGTTAGAATTACATACCTCTTTGATGTAGAATGTCTTCATGAAGCTTGAGTGCCTAGTGCCCCAAGTGTGACGCCTCAAATGGTTCACACAACACCAAATGCACATGGAATAACTTGAGAGAACATGGAACACTTCTTAAAATCGGTTAGCCCTTTTTCCTCACATATAGGGGCCGATTTTTACCAAGAATAAGATCATTATATAGTTAGGGTTACACCATGTAAACCCTAATTTTCATGACCTTTCATTTCCATGATCCATGGGTACAAATACACCATGGATCATCCATGGAGCATCTTATGGGTTTTAGGCCAACTTGACAATCCATGGAGCATTAGCCCACTATATAAGTATGGATGATTTACACAATCAACCCATATATTTAATTAGTCTTCTTTTGATCACTTAATTAATTGTAGATTAATTCTTGATCAATACTAATTAAATAATCTTATTAATATATTAGAACTTATAATATATTAACAAACCTTAAGTGTTATTTCTCTCATTTTAGTCGATCCAAGTGCATGATGCCATGCAACCCAAATGGACGATGCCGAGTCGGGTCAAGTCTTACCAATTACAGTTATGGACTTAGACATTAATCCAACAGTCTCCCACTTGGATAAGTCTAAAACTATTATTGCGTATGACTTCAAGAACCGACTAGCAATCGTAGCTCTCAAAAGCTTCTGTCGAACTCTGACCTTGCCGATGATCTCTGACCTTTGTCATTGACTTGTCCATTAGATAATTAATCATATATTCCTCCATTCTAGATATCATATGGACTGAGACATGGATTATAAATCATTCTCTCTGTCCATTTGTTGTTTCCTGATTTACGATTCATGATGACTGACTGATTGAACAAATCAAATCAGTCTTGGCTTGGCCAAGCACTCACATGTGTCATCACTAAATCTTCGAGGGGCCCACATATACCGCTTTTATCCTGAAGGTAAAAGGAATGGATAAAGTTCGACTCATATGGCTTGGTCTACTACTTAGTGAATCATACACAAAGGCACGTTTTATAACATCGAGTTACCAATGCGTTTTCGTGCAATCAATGTACAACCAACTCATAGTAACAACTTATATCTCTAGGTTTGAAGAATATAAGATACTATCGTCTCATGATCACTCATGATAAAATCCATGAAGTGATTCCAATGAGCGCGGGTTGAATCCAATACTTCGAACTTATGAGCACTCATGAGTGTTGTAGCACCACCTTGTCCAACATCTTAGACCTCTACAAGCCCAACCCATGACAGTCTTGATTCATATCTACTTCCAACATATGACCGATTGTGGATGGTTTGAATAAGTTAGTCATTCAAGAAGAACGACCTAGTAATTCTGGAAGTCAAAACATGCAAAATGAAACACAAGAATAATTGAATCCAATATGGTCTTAGTACTTATGAATATAAATAAAACACATTTTATTTATCAGCATATGATTACACATTATTCATTGCATATTGTTTCAGCTGTCAACTTTATTCTTGAATTAAAACACTAGTTGTCCCATGCTCAGAGCATGTACATTATGCTTTCTAAACACTAGTCATGCCATACACCATGTATGCACACCATGTTTGTCTATGATCTTTACATTGTGAAATAAACCAATCAAACCATGATTCTAATTTCACACTCCCAAATCCTTATTGTAAATGTAAGAATTCCAAACCCTTATCATTTATCAAAATCTATTAGATTTTAAACTTATATGCATTGGTCCTCTTGTAACGATTATGAACAAAGTCACAAAGACTTATCAACAAACATTACAGAGTATTCCAATGGAGATCAACTCCATGGAACCGAAGTCTCATATTCAAAGTTCATTTACTTTGAACATTCTTCTTGCATTAAGTTTCCTAATCCTACACAGATAACTTCCACCTTCCTATATTCCCATTTTGATTATCACTTCTGAACAAGAGTTGCCTCTTTGCAGAATATGTCAATATGGTCCTTCCAAAATTAACACCATACTTCCAACTGTCCCTGAGCAAGCAATCTTTGGTAAACCGTAGATCGTCCTCGACGATTGCTTAATCCTTTTAATCATATCCAGTTCTAGACCTTTTCCCTTCTTAATGCCCCATGCATTTGGAAAATTTTAGAAAGGATGAATATAGCACATGTAATCGATCCTATATCCGAAGCATATGGGACACGATTCATGATGTCTCACATAAAGACTAAACTAGTCTTTTGCTATAATATTTCCATTTCAATTTTCCAAGTTCTCATAATTCAGATTATGAAAAGGGATGTCGTAATCATAATCGAATTTTAGAACGCAAATAATGAACTCATATATAGAATTTCCTTATGAAACTCATATATATATATATATATATATATATATATATATATATATATATATATTCTTGACTAAATTTGATTAAAATGTCACGATCTAAGCTTATAGATTTGAGATGAAGTATAATTTCCTCTCCCTTAATTATAGCAAACCAACTTTTCCCAATTGAAACCTTTTGTTTTCTATAATTAACATTGCTAACTTGCAACCTTTATCATAATTATCATGCTCCTACTAACATGATGATTATTAGCATAACACTTATACTCCCACTAGCTTTGACATGTACTCAGAAATCAGCTGGACTTCTAGGAGAACAATACTTTATTGACTTTCTTACCAAAGTTCAGATTTCTGATACTAGATTGCTTTAATAAAACTTTATCAATATCATACACCTTATCTTAGATAGCTCACAAGTGTGTCTAAACAATTTTAAGAACTATGAAAAGCGATGTCGTAATCATAGTCTCGATTGTTTAGACCGTTGCCACTTCTCACAAGTCCATGTTAGTGTGTCAGTTAACCACACACGCTCCACTAACAACTTTGAGAATGCAAATATCACAATTGCTATCTAGCTAAAATCTACTTAGTGAAAGTGTTTCCTCACCATCATTTTCATGAATCGGAGAGAAACCTTATGACACTTAGATTTAATGGTGTATGTGTTCTTATCCATGTGAGTTGTCAAAACCATAGTCACAATACAAGGATAATGACAAATCCAAACTCCTATGGACTGAACTCAATCTTAATTTCTTGCCATCTGGCAGCTCAAGGGCCTGCCATTGCTTCCAAGTTGTTGTGCAACCAATTGAGGGCTCTAAGAACTCATATGAAAAGCCAACTTTAATTGGAATGGGCACAGCATATGTCAACACGATAGGTTATAAAACCTCAAGTCGTGTGCTAGTGAAGAACTTCAGGTTTTATTTTTGATTAGTTCTTGAGACCTTTAAGACTCCCACTGTCCTCTAGACATATAATACTCATTTTTCAACCATCCAAGAGATAGTGCAGATTCTAATCAAGACAAACACTTCACACAATTGGCCTTAGTTGGTCTTTGTTTTGTCCAAAACCTCACAACTTACCAATTTCAAATGTACAGAAGTAGAAAACTTTTACTCTTACATTTGACAAGTGATTTAAACCTTCTTTAAGACATGTCACTCAAGTTACAATCTTAGAGTATAACTCTAAGAATTGTTTTTTGGAACAAAGTATGAATCATCTTCTTAAGTTAACCACTTTAACAATTCATAGCTCCTCTTCTTAGCTATCAAAATGCACTTAGAGGATGAATTGTGATAAGTTCTCTTAATCATTAAGATGATCATATAGCATGATACTAAAGTACTCTCCCATATTTTCAGATTTGAGAAACTTTTATCCTTCTGCGTAATTTGATTCTTCTCATTCGTTCTGTCATACATTGGAATTTTTCCAATGTATCAGAATTACACTTAAGCCTGTAAGTATAACCATATTTACTAAACTTTAGTAAATAATGACGAATAGTCTTAACAATTATTTGTGGTGGGCTTGATCAGTGCACATGACTGTGTACTCGATCTATTTGTCCTTTACTATACTCACACATCCATGTGAACAAGTAATTAGTCTTAATTTTTCAATGCTTGAAAGTTCTCATTCATCATACTATACAACTTGCATGATTCCAAGTTTCGGTCCAATTGAAACTTGGGTGATGAGGATCTTTCCTTATTTGGTAAATTTAGACATTACCACAAATGAAAGAATCAATTTCATATTTCCACTCTTGCTATTAATGGAATCATATAAGCAACAATTTTTTTTCCTCAAATGCCATTGTAAGGATATTTTAAGATAAATAAAATCAAAATTTTTCCTTTTATTTTAAAAACTTTGCGGAAAAACTATCCTTATACTGCAAAAGCGCATGAAAACTTTGTTGTTATCTATTCCTAAGCAATATATCTTATCTCTTAAGAAGTAGCTCAAGAATTCGATCTTCAAACTATGCAATAGAAATCCATCTACGCTATCAGATTCAACATATTCTTTCTTTAAGTTTCTTCACTTTTCTTTGATTCTTAAAAACATCAACATGTGACCTAGTCACATCATGTATCAAGAATCTCGGAATAGAAACTTAGCAAAGTTAGATAGTGGACTTTACCTGAAGTAGGGTCAAACTTATTGACTTTAACATCCTTGAGTAAAATTGACAGCTTCGCCGCTAATGCCCATTCATTTGGCAATATAAACATATGGACCCTTTGGTAATGATACGAGAGACTATCACATACATAGCTTTTCTCTTTACCATTTGGTCAACCGAGTTGACTATGACTGATCCCTTTCCATTGGGAAGAGAATGCCTTTTTCTAGATTTCCAGTGTCATCATTGTCAATGTTCATAAAGTTTTAGGAAGTTGATCTTAGAAAATAGATAAGATCATTAAGGGTCTTGTCATAACCTGTTTCATAGGAGTCCTTAAGGAACTCACTATATGACTTAGAAAGTGATTGAACCACCAACTTTCTCAAGACTTTGACACCCAACTCTCCCGGCTTGTCAATATGTGAATTCATCTCCAAGATGTGATCACACCTAGACCTTGCCTTGCCAATAGGGCTTGAGCGACCTTGAACTTGTGGGTTAGGGAGAATAATTGGAGGAGGCGGAGGAAGGGAAGTTACAAGAGATTTGGGAAGATCATAGATGTCTGAACTAGACATCTTTTGGTAGATATTCAAGATAGTTGATTAAAAGTCCTTAATATAACACCCAATATGAAATATTAACGCTAGGACCCAACACAATACATTTATAACTTGGAAGATGGATGTCGTAATCCAAGCTATAAAATATTTGGAGGTAGGAAAATGATGATTCACCAATTTCCACCATAAAAAAACAAATAATTTAATTAGGTTTTACTTGGATTTGAAACTCCTAGATCTTTTGAGATTCATTGAACTGTTTTATGGAATGTTTCAATATCGAGTGTGCCCTTCAGGTTTTGTGACTGGGATGCCGAGGATCAAAAAACAAGGTGTGAAGTAACCATGTAAATATACTTGGTACGGTGGTACCCTTAATATTTACCCCTTAATCGATGTGCCGGTTAACCAGACACGCTCCACTGATACTATGATAAATCTTAAGTTACCCTTTTCCTACCTTGTTAAATCAAGCTAGTGTGTCGGTTAACCACACACGGTCCACTAACCGACTTAAGCAAAGTGCAAAGTGTAATTTCATGGGTTAGCACCAAATTCACATTTTTCTAAGTAACTAAGATTGGGTATTAATAAGAGTTTAGTTACTTAGTATTTATCATTAATACTTTTAATGAAGGGAGAATTATAGTCCTTGTCCTACTTGTTCGGCTAACGACCCTCCACCAGTCAAGGAAACGGTGGGTGAGAGTGGACACCCATTAAACTGCCATTTTATAGGCAGTAACCTTGTACCCCCTTATAGACCGACTTCGTGAATGAGGCCTACTAACGGTAAGACTGACTTTACTCTTATACATATATATAAATATTATTAACTTATAATATTATAAAGTATAAGGGTTGGATTTTAACTTTTAAAATTCTAAGGGCTAACTTGGAATTTAAGTATTCATAAGTGAAAAATTTTCAAATTCCAAAACTTGAGGGCAAGTTTTGAAACTATTCAAAACTAATTAATTCCATAACTTATGAGTTTAAAGTAGTTTTAATTAAAAAACTCTTCAAGTTCCATAACTTGAGGACAAGTTATGGAAGACTTTAAACTATTAAGTAATGTAACTTTTCTTCTTTTGTAACTTATGGAACTAATTAAGGCTACACATTCTTATTATTTAATTAAGTGACTCTTGAACCTTCATAACTTGAGGACAAGTTATGGAGTCATAAAACCATTTAATGAGAACAAGACTCTTCATTTTGTAACCTTTGCCAACTTTTATGAGTTTTAAGAAACTTAAATGTGACCTTTCATGTAACTTGAGGACAAGTTACACAAACAAATTTTAGAATAATCTCTTGAATTAAAATGGATCAAAGACACAAAATCAATCAACCTTTCAATTAATCTAAGGAACTCATATGAACAAAGATAATTCACATCAAACTTTTTCATGTAATTAGCATAACTCTTAAACTAATACAAAACATGAATATATTGACAATTATCTTTGAAATTGGATTAGCATGAACATTACCAAATCAAAAACAAGTTTATAAGTTCAAAAACAGCTTATGGTAATGTTCCTAGTCCAATTCCAGCCAAAAAAACACAAAGATATGCTGTCTGGAGGCCAAACTCATCGATTTCTTCATGGAACTTGTCGAGTTCGTGCTGTAATACATGAAATCGTTGAGTTTTCTACCAGAACTCGTCGAGTTTTATGCCCTGACAGATTCTTGGCTTCAAAAAATCTATTTGCATCAAGTATAAGAGAAAAAAAGCCTAGGCTTTGATACCACTAAAGGGTTTTTGAGCATTCTAACACTCCTAAGTGTACATGCAACCCTAAATACCTTGGATCTATGTTTTCTCTAATATACATGCAAATATGAAATTTCCAAGGTATTCATCCTAATTAGCATAATAACATTGATTCATACGAATATATCAAGTTAGAATTAGATACCTCTTTGATGTAGAATGTCTTCATGAAGCTTGAGTGCCTAGTGCCCCAAGTGTGACACCTCAAATGGTTCACACAACACCAAGTGCTCATGGAATAACTTGAGAGAACATGGAACACTTCATAAAATCGGTTAGCCCTTTTTCCTCACACATAGTTGCCGATTTTCTCCAAGAATAAGATCATAATATAGTTAGGGTTACACTATGTAAACCCTAATTGTCATGGCCTTTCATTTCCATGATCCATGGGTACAAATACACCATGGAGCATCTTATGGGTTTTAGCCCAACTTGACAATCCATGGCGCATTAGCCCACTATATAAGTATGGATGATTTACACAATCAACCCATATATTTAATTAGTCTTCTTTTGATCACTTAATTAATTCTAGATTGATTCTGAATCAATACTAATTAAATAATCTTATTAATGTATTAGAACTTATAATATATTAACAAACCTTAAGTAATATATCTCTCATTTTAGTCTATCCAAATGCATGATGCCATGCAACCTAAATGGACCATGCCGAGTCGGGTCAAGTCTTACCAACTACAGTTATGGACTTAGACATTAATCCAACAGTTTCCAGTGTCCAATCAAGTATGTGAGTTTGATTGACCAATCAAGATTGCTTGACCATTGGGCCAAATCATCGCTAATTCAGTAGCAATAAGCAAATAAGTCAAATCAATGAGGGTCATGTCGTGAACCATCATATAGTACTCTCTTACGAACTCACTATACGAATCATGAAGTGACTGAAGAACCTAGTCAACAGCCAACATCTCTGAGATATCGAAACCCAACATCCTTAACCTATCAATGTGTGACTTTATCTCTAAGACGTGTGCACACACATGTTTCCCATCTTCGTGTTTACTTGTCAAAAGGGCTTGAGTGAGCTTGAACTTTTAAAGACTTTGAACTTGTGGGTCATGGAGAACAATTGGAGGAGTTGGAGGAAGTGAATCATGACTCTCATTTTATTGATCGTATCTCGGAACGTCATCTTCATTTGGAAAGCTTGTTCCACAAAATTTGGGAAGACAGTTGTAACATTCAGACATCTACAAAACGGGAGAAAATTCGAGTAAGTTGATAAGAATCCTTGACGTAACACCCAAAATGAAACATCAAGGCTAGGATCCAACACAATACTCTACAACCTAGAAGAGGGATGCCGTAATCTAGTTGCAGAATATTTGAAGGTAGGTAAATGACGATTTATCAATTTCCACCATGAAAAACGAAAATGAAGTTTAAGTTTTAAATGAATTGAAACTCTTAGATCTTTTGAGATTCATTAAACTTTTCAATAGCATGTTTAATCTCAATTATGCCCTTCAAGTTTGCGATTGGGATGTCGAGGATCACAAACAAGGTGTGAATAACCATACGAATCTACGTGGTGCACTCAATGCTACTATCACCTAATCAATGTGCCGGTTAGCCACACACACTCTATTGATCTATGACAAACATCGAGTCACCCTTCGCAACCAATGCCAAACCCAAATTAGTGTGTCGGTTAACCACACACACTCCACTAATGTCTCTGCAAGTGTGCAAAGTGTCATTCCATGGATTAGGATACAATTTCACATTTTGACTAAAGTAACTATGATTTGGGAATTAAAAAAAACATTTAGTTACTTTTTACTTCATTATACTTATAATGGAAGGTTTCGTCCTATCCTGCCCGTTCAGCTAACGACTCTCCACTAGTCAAGAGTGTGGTGGGTAAGAGTGGATACCCATTCAATCGTCATTTTATAGGCAATTTCCTTAAACACCCCTTATAGACCAGCTTCGTGAATGAGGCCTACTAACGGTAAGACTGACTTTTTACTCATACATATATATAATATTAGACTTTTAATGTTATATATAGTATAGGGTGTATTTTACACTTTTTAAAATACTAGATGGTCAAATTTAATAAATTATACTTTTAATTTAATTAAATGTAAACCAAAACTTTATGGATTTATTAAATAACTTTTAATTATACACCTTAATTAATTAATAAAACCATAAGGGTGTAATTTGAACTTTTCAAAATACTTGGGTTTTAGAATTTAAAATTTTCAAATTAAGACTTTCAATTAAATTTTAAAATCCAAAACTTGAGGGCAAGTTTTGAAACTTTTCAAAACATTAGGGTTTAACTTATTTAAATTTCAAAAACAAAACTTTTAAGTTCAAATTTAAACTATAAAACGTAAATGGAGTAATTTGAAACTTTTTCAAACTTTATCAAGAACATTCTAGATGAAAAAATTCAAATAAGACAATTAACAATTAATTGGTGGTTATTTAATTTTGACCTAGTCCAATTTCTTGCAAGATAATTCATCAAATAATTCAAATAATTAAATTTAAGCATATAAGGAGGTAATTATTCAATTAATATGAACATATCTTTTATTTTGGCAAGGATAATCACCCAATATCATAAAAATCTGATTTTTATCAATCAAAAACGTTTTGGTAATTATCCCACAACAAAAAGGGCAAGAAAATCGCGAAATATAGTTGTCAGACTCGCTGACTCGTCGAGTCAGCATTGGACTCGTTGAGTACCCAGTGAACTTAGCGAGTTCAGTCATAGACTCGGTGAGTCCAACCCCAAAAAGTCAAAATTTTCGATTTTTCATTCAAATAAGCATCAAATTCACTAACAAACAGCCCTAGGCTCTGATACCACTGATGGGTTTCGAGCAATACATCATTCCTATGGTGTACATGCAAACCCTAATAGCTTTGGATCTAGTTTGTCTAATGAACATGCAATTGAATATCCAAAGTCATACACCCTAGATCTAGCATACAATTAATCATATTAACATACAATAGGGTTTAGATCTAACCTTCGATTGTTATATAGCAATAACAATCAATCCTTGGCTTCAGAAAGCTTAGTGCCTCAAGTGTCACACCTCTAATGGAGTCACAAACACCACTAAGCAACAATAATGAAGAGGGAGGAGAGAGGAGACACCAAAACGGCTAGAAACCCTAATCCAAGTGTTAGCCACATTTTTGGTGCCCAAGGGTTCCTTATATACTTAGGCTATTAGGGTTATCAAACAAGGAAACCCTAATTTGACTGGTTAAGCCCTAAGCAGCCCATGGACCCCTTCTGGAACATGCCTTGGACGATTTCTAATGGGCTTCCCCATAGAATTCGTCTGACCTAGTATTCCAAGGTGATCCATAGCCCAATTGGAATTATCTTATAATTACAATTCCAGTCCCCTAAGTTTAATTATTCTCTTTTAGCCACAAAATTAATTCTTAATTAATTCTTGACTAATATTAATTAAACATTATGATTTCTTCTCTAATATATTATTCTTATAATATATTAATAAATCATAATTAAACCTTTTCTCTACTTAATTCATCCTGCATATTGCTATGGTGAAGGAAACCTAAAAGGACCATGCTCATAATCGGGTCAAGTACATACCAAAATAGTTATGGACTTAGACACTAATCCAACAATATGTGCTATGTGCTTTTCAGTGTTATTATTCCGGGTTATTTTTATTCGCTATTTTTAATAGCAAAGAAATACCTTTGACCATGTGATCAGTGAAAGGCCTTAGATTCACGTTGGTACTAGTATGTAGCCTCTGGCCATGTAGAACATGTCTTCGTAAGAGAATGATTTTTATTCTATGGTGTTGGCAGAAGGTTAGACAGGGCTATAAGCCCGAAATCTACCAAAATGTTAATCCGGAGTTGTATGTCTTTTGTGCCATTTGGGCCAAAGCTTTATTGATGTATATCATGTATGGAAATCGTTATATCTCATTGATTGTATATCTTTGAATCAAATCAATGATTGATAGGGAAAGTTTGACACATGATTCACATATGCCCTTGTTGTTCCTTGTTCTTCTTTGCTTCTGTCATATTGAAGTATATATATGGCTTAATGTTATATTGTATCTATTTTTGAACTCACTAAGTGTCACCGCTTACCCTCTTAATGTTTAACAACTCGCAGGAGATAAGCATTCGGTATAGTTATATACTGATAGAAGATTTTTGAATAGTTTGAAACTATTGTATTGATAGAAGATAATGAATAGTTTGAAACTATTGTATTTTGCACTCCTATATGTATAAAACTATAGAATCCTAGGAAGTTATGTAATATATAACATTTTGAAATAGTCAGTTTGTATCCAGTAGTTTGTAACCCCTTTATCAATGTAAAATATTGTTTTTATGAATATTCAAGTAGCATGTTTCGGAGTAACTATATTGTCAAGTATGAAAGTTTGGGTCTTTCAGAAATACGAAAGTGAGGGTCTTTCATACGAGCTTCGTTTTCAACTATTTTCTTTATCGTTGAGCTCCTATTAATGAGATCTTCAATTCTCTTTTAGACTGTTTTGGTTAAAAATCGACCGATCTAAAATTTGAATTTTGGGTTGTGCACTGTTATGCTAAATCTTAGAAAAATCATAATTTCCTCGTACGAAGTCAGATTTGGACGTTATTTTTATGCACACTCTTAGTTTAACATATAGTACGACTTTTGTTTATATCTGTAAGGCTAGAAAGTATTTTATGATAAATTCACTTTTTACGATTCTCGGTGTCGTGTCGGTTTTGCCGTAAAACTTCGACGGGTCATAACTTCTTTGTTATAATTCGGATTTCGGTGTTCTTTATATATATAGAACCCTTGATACATATTCTACAACTTGGTTAAGATTATATATTCTAAATAATCTTTTATCGAAAAGTCGTTTTCCACACTTATTGCTTCTAAATTGACTAGCCCGGATCTGCGTGCATTACAATTATCTCCCCCTTAGGATGATTACATCCCGAAATCATCAACGAAATAGGGTTGTATAATGATTCCAAATGTTATCTCTTCATCCTAGGTAATAACTGTAACCTCTATGTTTCTTCGAACGAGTATCTGACTCTTGGACTTCTTGACTGTAGGCGGTGCTCGATCGCGAACCCGCTCTCTACCTCATAATAGACTTTCAATCATGACCTTCAAGACACAATCTTGATCCTTGTTGGAGTCTCCTTCTTCTTCTTAAAAAAGTTGAGATAAGTTCTTTGATTACGAGAATGGACTGATGGGTCACATTTGTAACACCCAAAGTTTCAAAGGCCAAGAAAGGAAAGAAAAACCCTAATTTAAGGGTCGACTCGGCGAGTCCAAGGAAGGACTCGACGAGTCCGAGCGGGATCCGAGTCGAGGAATAAGTGACCAACTCGGCGAGTCGGCCAAGGTGACTCGGCGAGTAGGGTCTGTGCGAGGAAAACCCTAAATCCGGGGCTTGGAGCCTATTTAATCGCCTCATTCTTCTTCGTAGTGCTCCTTTACTTTCTCTCACACCCAGAACGCCGCACCCTAAGCCCCCATTGTGCTCATTCATGCTTTTGGCCATTTTTGAGTGATTTAAAGGAAGAAGAAGAAGTGGGAATCTTTGAAGCATCAAGGAGTGGCATTGGATCCAAAGTTTGGGGATCATTTCAGAGCATTTGAAGGTATTAAGTCGTTTCTCTCATCCAGATTTTCCTTGGTTATGAGTTTTGGGGCTTTTAAGCCATGTTTGAAATCAATCTCGAGCTTGAGGTCCAAATCTGAGGTTGCTACCTCAGATCCATGCTTGTTTTGGTCTAGAATTCCGTAAAGTATCAGCCCTTGAGTGGATCATGGAGTCTTTTTGCCTTAAGCCCTAGTTTTTGGCATGTTTTGCCTATATCTCCTTCTCTACACGTAAAGATTGCAACTTTACGTAGGGAATAGGCTTGGGAAGGGTAGATCTACAGTTTGGAGTCCGTGCATGACTCAAAAGTCCTCTGCATGTAAGGAGAACTGAAGGGACTCGACGAGTCCTTTGAGTGGACCCGGCGAGTAGCATGAAGTTGTGGAGAAACTCGACGAGTGGGATGAACAACTCGTCGAGTCGTATGAAGATTGCCTTGTACTCGGTGAGTCTGTTCTTGGACTCGGCGAGTCAGGTCGCGAAACCCCCAAACCCTTCGAGTTGTGACTCGAATCAGTGAGTCGGGTGGAGACTCAGTGAGTTGGACAGGGCTGGACTCAGAAATCGGTAGACTCGGCGAGTCGAGTCGCGAATGGAAGGTATCTGATCATTTTGAACTCGGCAAGTCAGTAGGGTGACTCGGCGAGTAGAGTTGACCTGGAAGGTTGACTTTGACCAGGACTTTGACTTTGGACCAGGGTGGACTTGGTTGTCTTTCGGGGGTCAGTTAGACTCAGTGTTGCATTGATATTGGTAGTTCGGGGAGCAAGGGGAGCAGGAGTTCCGTGAGTTGTCAGGAAACAACTAGTGAGATCATCAGCAAGTTCAGTCAGTGCAGGTGAGTTTCCCTTTGTGTGAATGGGTCTAAGGCCACAATGTCGGCCCATGTAGTTATGAGTAGAAGACCCGGGGGTTAGCCCTAGGCACAGTATGCTAGTACTATTTTCAGGACGAGGTCCAGTAATAGCGGGCGGGTGCCCAGGGAATTGTTTATATGATAGTTATACTTGTTGTCTGTGTGATACATGTATGTGCCTGGTAGGGAGGTGAGTGTGGGCGAGGTCCCGTATCTCACTAATAACAGAGTGTGGATGGGGTTCCATATCTCATTAGTAGCAGAATAGGGGCGAGGCCCGAACTAGAACAGGAGTGAGAGTGGGCTAGGCCCGTACCTCACTACCATTAGCAGCGTGGACGGGGTTCCATGACTCATCAGTAGCAGGACATGGGCGAGGCCCAGGATAGGCGAGGCCTTAGGACATAACCAGTTGCATATGTTAGTTATGTGTTGTGAAATTTTTATGTGTTATTATTTGTTGACGGGCGAGGCCCTGTGACAGGCGAGGCCTAAGTAAAACAGATCTGTATTCGAGCGGGGCTCGAAGCCAGGTGGGGCCTGGAGCGGCGGGGCCATTGTAGCGGGCAAGGCCCGAGGTAGGGACGAGACCCAAGATAGGGGCGTGGCCCAGTATGTGCAGTATGTGGTTATGCATGGTATGTGGTAGGGTGGGGAACTCACTAAGCTTCGTGCTTACGGTTTCTAGTTTTGGTTTCAGGTACTTCCGGTAGCGGAGGGAAGAGCTCGGGGTGATCGCATGGCACACACCATAGATTAGACAGCCTGGGAATGTTTACTCTGATAATGAACATGTGTTTTGAAAACTTATACTCATATTATGTTTCGGAATGATGACTTTACTTTAAGTAATGATTTATTAAAAGAAATTTTTGGTCTTAAATTTTGGGTCGTTACAACATTCTAATGACCTCACATTGTATGATGCAACATTCAGACTCATGTCTTTTAGAGTCAAATTCCAGAATCGAATATACTTTCCTTCATGTTCTAATGGGATACAATCGCATTTTAACATGTAGCATTTCTAGCTACGAGCATCTTTAACAATGATCACTATACTTCTATTGATCACTTTGATTATCTTTCATTTTAATCCTCTAGCTTAAGTTGGATGCTACATCCAACTTGGTTCTCTGAACCATGTAACATAATCATCTTAGTTAGACTCGATTTGTTATGACCACGAGGGTCAGATTACCAATCATCTTCTTAGTCATTACCAAAACGACGGTAACAACATGCATGACCAAAATATAATCAGTTACTAGTGCACTGGTAACCTTGTGACTTTCCCTGATCCAAGCGTGAGTCCTGTGCTTCCAGTAGTATAGGCCTCTATTACCTTTCACACTTACTCGTACTCGTCGCAAGTGTTGTCTCGTAGTTCTCCAAGTCATTATCACATAAACAGTTTTAAAACATACAAATGTGTCCAAACAATCATATATTTTTCCTTAGACTCTACTGGGACTTCTTCCACGCGTATCTTAAATCATCAATTATGCTTCAACTCAGTTGGTAATGGAAATGTCAAACAATGGGATAACTTCATGGATTATACCAAAAATCTTTCTTTTTGCTAATCGAAAGTGTACTTCTCCCATACTAGGCGTATTATTTATTGGACACATTCTAAAGGTAATATATGAATCTTACGATATCTTCTGATAGGTACTATTTAGTATCGTAAGCCTTCTCATTTCCTCCGTTTACTCAATTCACTACGAGTCTTCACCATGATGTTCTACACACCAAAGCATTCGTTTGGTGTATCAAGACGAGAATAAATATAGAGGAAGGTTTAGACGCGTATTCCTCATTATTACCTCAAAAAATTATATGCCAGTTCTAATATCGTAATTAAACGTTTAGAAATCTGAACACATAAAATTTCCATATATGGTCAGCAACAAACCATAGATCTGATCAAACGATAGCATAAAGCATCACAAATTATTAAGCACATAAAAGTATCTTAGGCATCTTCCCTAATTAAGCTAGTGGTTATGTCTATTCAGGCGTACTTCCTAAAATATATTAGACACACTCCTCACGATCATCGCTTAACATTCTAAGTTTAAGTCTAGAAATAAATCATTATTCCTAGTTCGCTTAAACTAATGCTCTGATACCAACTATGACATCCCCATTTTCACGGCCAGAAAGACCGATTTTTTTTTGTTTATGCTTTATAAAAATCAGAGTACCTCTTTTAATAAAAATATTGTGGAATTTGTTCCCAGAAAATCATGATAAATACGTTATCAAAGCATTTCCGAAGAAATGTATTTTTATTCCTTTTAAAACATTTGGGATGTCATCGTCGATACAGAAACATAAGCATATACAAAATTTACAGTCATTTACACTACTGATCTACATATATTTTAAGTCCCTCATTGTAAAGTAGCTTCATATCAACACCTGTGATAGAAATAAGCTTGAATGGGTCAGGTTTGGAAACCTAATGAGTACATAGGGTTTTCAACCCACAATAATATAATTATTATGTTAAACATCAAACAATCAACCCAATTACCCATCCCCATTATCTTCTTTACTCTTAAGGATATACCCTAAGATTCAGCTATTCCTCGTGCATTCATTCCTAAGGAGTATCCTAAGGAATCGGTACTAAATCTGCATAGTTGCCAAATTGTAACGTTTGTAGATCCGGGCTAATCAATTTAGAGATGATATGGGTTAAAAATAACTTTTGACAATAAGACTATTTAGATTAATAATCTTAACCAAGTTGTAGAATATGTCTCAAGGGTTCCGTATAAATAAAGAACGTCGAAATCCGAGTTATAACAAAGAAGTTATGGTCCGTCGAAGTTTTACGGCAAAACCGACACGACACCGGGAGACGTAAATAGTGAATTTACGATAGAGTGCACGACCCAAATCTGACTTCGTATGAGGAAGTTATGAATTTTCTAAGATTTTGTCTAACAGTGCACGACTTGAAACTCGAATTTTAGATCGAGCGGTTTTTGGCCTATGCAACCTAAATGAGATTTGAAGATCCCATTAATAGGAACTTAACGGTAAAAAGACAGATGAAAACGGAGTCCGTATGAAGGAGCCGATGGAGTCTAAATGAAAGTTGTAGATCTTGTTTTTACCTATGCGTGGATATAAAGAACGTCGAAAACGGAGATCGTATGTGAAAGTTACGGGGTTTAGAAGTCGGCAGGGTGTTGTGCAAAATCGGGTGACGATGCTGAATATGGGCCAAGGATTTCTCCCCAAGGCAAGCCACCAGAAGGTGACATGTGGCATGGACTCGACGATTAAGTCCTCCTACTCAACGAGTAGAGCTGTTTTCCATCATATAAATAGAGGTGTCAGGTTCCCTCATTCTTCACACCATTCCAACCTTTTTTTTCTCTCTTTCTCTAAACTCTCTCTATAGCCCCAAACTCCCCCCCCCCCAACCCCCAAAGCTTAGGTAAACCACCTAGCACCCGAAGGATACCCCAAGGCTCTTGAAGTACCGAGAAAAGAGCCTTTCGGCTTGGAAACACTGCTCGGGTGAAGCCGGGTTTTGAGAAAAATCTGCTGTCAGTGAGCTACGTCTAACCTATCTTTAGTATAGCTTATGCTTTAATATAGTAATGTTATTAGGACCTTATAATAAGTACTTGGGCTATAATTATGGGTTATGTAATTATCGTGTTACGCTTATATGATAGTAATAATAGCTAGACTATTAATTAGTCTTGGTGAATATTTGACTAAACTCTAGTGGTAATGATACTAGGTTTTGTGCGATGAAAATTGTGTTAAGAGTAACGAAGTGCTGTTCGAGTGCCCAGTCACCACCTTTTCTAGTGAGTGTATGGTCTCTTTCATCTTACACATAGATATGAAGTATTTTATATAAATTATGTGTTATGTGTGCATATTACTTGAATACTTGTTTATGCTGGATGAACAATTTTATACATGTTTTAAATTATTCAAACTATATATGTATTTTATATCTACAAAATACGTTGGGTAAAACATGGGTAGATTAGAGATGAGATAGATGATGAGCGATGAAAGATGGGATAAACGATGAGTGATGATATATGAGTGGTAAATTATGGTGAGAAGTGATGACCTAAGCGATGAGATAAGCGATGGCCATGTCATCTAGCAGAGTATGGATGACAACCACAGACTATTCTAGACAGTCCAGTGGAACACTAACAGGCTCGCAACCTGTAGGTGTTGTGAGCGATGTGTTCACCCGTGTACTCTAACACCCCGCTCCCGAGTTGTAGCAAAGAAAAGAAGAGAAAAGAAAAGAAAGTAAGGAGAGAAAAGAAGAGAAAAAAGAAAGGAAAAAGAAATTGTCATTTGTGCTCCCGAGTTGGAGAGAAATAGAAGGAAAGTTCAACATTTTGTTCTTTCTCTTCAAATCCTCCCAAATCGGGAGGAAAGTTAGGAGGGAAAGTTTTCCTTCCATTTCCTTCCACTTCCTTCCTTTAATGAAACTCGGGAACACCATTCTCTCTTACTTTCCCTTCATTTCCTCTCATTTCCTTTCTTTTCTCTCTTTAAGTTGAACTCGGGAGCAGGGTGTAAACCCTGGTGACTATGAGACTTAGTGCCTAAACCCTGGCAATTATGCGACTTAGTGTCTGTCGAGTAAACCCTGGCAACGATGGATTTTGTTTCGATTCCTTAGGATGATCCTTAGGAATGAATGAATGAGGAATAACTAATTATTAGGGTAGATCCTTAAGAGTAAAGAAGATAATGGTTATGAGTAATTGGGTTGATTGTTTGACGTTTATACATAATAATTATATTATTGAGGGTTGAAAACCCAATGTACTCACCAGGTTTCCCAACCTGACCCACTCAGTTTATATATATCATAGGTGTTGATATGAAGTCATATTACACTGAGAGATTAAGGAGATATAAATCACTAGTGAAATGAATGTAACTTCTGTTTATGCTTATGTTTCTGTATTGATGATAACATCCCAAATGTTTTAAATGAATAAAAATACTTTTTCTTCGGAAACACCTTGATAACATATTTATCATGTTTTAATGGGAACAAATTCCACAACAATTTTATTAAAATGAGGTACTCTGATTTTTATAAAGCATAAACGAAATCGGTCTTTCTGGCCGTGAAAATGGGATGTCATAGTTGGTATCAGAGCATTAGTTTAAGCGAACTTGGAATAAGGATTTATTTCTAAACTTAAACCTAGAATGCTAAGTGATGCTCGTGAGGAGTGTGTCCAATATATTTTAGGTAGTACACCTGAATAGACTCAAGCACCAGCTTAATTAGGGAAGATGCATAACATGCTTTTATGTGCTAAATGATTTGTGATGCTTTATGTTATTTTTTGATCGGACCTATGGTTTGTTGCTGACCGGATCTGGAAATTTTATCTGTTCAGATTTATAAACGTTTAATTACGGTATTAGAACTGGCATGTAAATTTTTGGAGCAATACGGAGATTTACACGTCGATCGTAAAAAAAAACTTTCCCATCTTAATTCTTGTCGTTTCGCACCGAACGTATGATTTGGTGTATAAAATGAAATAGCAAGAACCCAAAGTGGAAACACGAATGGAAATAGAAATCAACCACCTCAACCACCAATGATTGAGAAAATACATGTTGTAGTAGCCACTTGTCACACCCCAAAACCGATAACGGTGGAATACGTTTCGGGGTGGAGGACGTCATGTACAGTATCATCACAATTGCATAATAGTAAAAACAAGAAACATACAACCATTTCATTTACATAGTGAGTTTAATTACAAGTGTGTTTTGTAATGTTCAACAAACACCAAAAGTAATACAAAAATCAGAGATGGATCTTGTATGCTCCACCTTCTCTAAAATGTTGCACCTGTACCTGTCTATCTTTGACCTGAGGATACAAGTTATTTGAAAACGAGTATCAGCATAAAGCTGGTGAGTTCATAAGAGTTTAGTGTGAGTTTTTGTATAACATGCATTAGAACCGATAGTAGGAAAAGCTGCAATTTACATTCATAAGTTGTAGAAAACCCTAGAAAATCCTATACTTTCCAAAAAATACATTCTAAGTGAAACCTTTAAGAAACAAGTAATCTTCATCATTGAAAACCGTTTATTGTAAAAGTATATTATTGAATTTCCAATAAGTAATGTAATAAGATAGGATATGCATGTAGTCAGTAATAGAGGTGCAAACTCCCTTTAGTGATAGATACTTGTTTACTTTGGGATGTTAAATTAGACTTTAGTTTAGTATTTTAGTGTGGATATAGTGTATTCCTTGTATGCTACCGATAGTGTGAGCAATAGAGGACCCCATGACCTTCCTGGTCATGCACAGTGTAGTGAAGTAGTGGCATCCCTGGGCCTGCACGGTTCAGACTGAAGTTAACAGTCAGGATGTAATAGTGTCTGCCCCGTATAGATCTATACATGTAGTGTCGTCCTCCGATCGGAAAAACTCTGGGCATAGTATGTAGCGAATAGAGTATCTTGTAGTGAGTTAGTGTGTTATCTCCTGTTTAGTGGCTTCTCTTGTATTATAGTGTAGTAGTCTTTTGTATAGCTCGTAGTGTGTTCTCTTATTAGTGTATCGTCTCGTAATAGTGTGTATTATAGTGTGTAGAGTAGTAGCTATAGCGAGTAGTAATGGCCTTAACTATACCTATTATAGTTAACTTAGTGTGTATGGTTCTTACCAATTTAGTGGTTTAAGCATCGGATGAAATGAAAATGCTCGTATCCAACACTAATATACATGATATATAACTAAGAAATCAATGACAGTCGGACGGATAACAAGTACCCTAAGCCCACAATCAAACAAGAACAGGAAATAAGGCGAGCTATCGGTCCTAAGTCCTTCAAGTCTTACTTATATAAATATATTAATGTGGTTATATTTTATAATAAAATTTATTTAATAAAAATCTTGTCCAAAGGGAACATTTAGAAAGTTGTTTATTTATCCCAAAATAGTTTTGAAAACGTAAAATCCTTTTATAAAGCATACTGGTAAATCACATGTGATTTGAACTATGGATAGTGAATCACATGCGATTAATTTCCATAAACATGTATAATTGACTTGTATCCCCCCCCCTAAAACATATAAAAACATTTGAAAGGTTCATTAAAGGGGTATGAACTCACCTGAAATCGAGTAAATCGGGTAAATTGGGTGAAAGTGTCGGTTGAGCGTTTGGTGCCAAATAAGGACTTGTACACCTTTTAAGACCCTAATAACATGTGTAATATGCGTTTTACAAAGAATTAATCATTTTATGCCTTTTATGAAAACATTTAGACATTCTAGCATTGATTCAGGGTCTTAGGGCTTAGAAGTGGTTCTCGGGAATTGTACAAGGCCAAGAAGGGTTTACGGGGAGTCCAAGAGTTTACTCCCTTGGAGTTTATGGCCCAAAGGCCACTCCTTGGGATTTTACGGCCGTAAGCCCCTAGGCTTGGCCGTGAACTCTTGTTCTCCTCCCAAAAATGGATGTTAAGGCCTTAAATCAATCCTCTATAATTCTAGTGAATGTCTAGGGCCAATTTGGGGGTTTAAAACCTTCATTTGGTTATGTTTGGGGGATTTTACGGTCCTAGCTTATGCTTGGGCCGTAAACTCCATTTTGTCCCTCAAAATGTGTTGTTAAATGGTCGTAAGCACTTCCTAAACTCATAACTAAATTCAAGCATGCCTTAGATGAGTTTTTGGGGCAATTTAACATGGAAATTGGGTGTTTACGGCCTAAGCACAAGCTTGGGTAGTAAACCCTCTTTTAGGCACTAAAAACTTATGTTTTGATGTCCAAACTCATCTACGTAGTTTCCTTAATTAGTATACAACCTTAAAGGAAGGAAAAATGGGACTTTGGCCATGATTTGGGGTCTTTACGGCCTAAGGAGCTTCTTAGGCCGTAAACTGCTTGTTTTCCCCTAATTCATATGATTTTTGTGTTCTAAATACAATGGAGTATGTTTAGAACAAGCTAGGGAAGAAACTCTTACGTTTGGAAGCTAGAATTTGCGGTTTTGGAGTCGGAATCGGGTCTAGAGAGAGAAAGTAGTGAGAGAGTGTATGTTTGGGGTGGTAAAAGGGTCTAGAGTGGCATCCAATTTCCTTAAATATGCCTCGGGTATTGCACCCGGTATCCGACTACCCGATGCTCAAGTTTAACGGGGTTAAAACTTTTTACCCGGGTGAAGTGGTTGAAAAGTAATATATCTTTATTTTGTTAAACGGGGTTAACACTTACAAGTTATATTTAATTATACTAAAATGATAATGTCAAGAAATATAAATAATTAGATATTTATTTATTGACGACTCCAAATATTACGGAAATTTATATATAACGATGAATTCCGTTAGTGAAAATGGGATTATGTGATGGAAATAAATTTGGGTTGTGACATCACTCCTGAGCCAATCACAATGGCTGGAGTACAAGCCATGATTCGAGCTATGTTGGTTGATCAAAGAGAAGAGATGAGGTAGATGTTGCAAGAAAATAGGGATGAACCTACGATGCCCATTGTGCAACCTGATTTGATTGTTGAAAAATCGGAGGAAGGAAATTATAGCCGCATTGTGAGTCAAGTTGAAACCCAAGGGGCAAGGAGGAATGGCCCGGAGAAGGGAAATGACAAGGATGGGAGGATATACAAGAATTTATTGGGTGCAAAACCATTGAGTCTCTCTGGAAGCCAAAACCAATGGAAATTATGGATTAGATCTCCGAGATGGAGATGGTATTTGAGAGTTGTGACTGCAATGATAAGCAAAAGACAACCTTTGTAGTCAGACAACTAAGGATCGGAGTTTTAAGTTGGTGGAAGTTGTTGGCAAATACAATGCCATGAGGAGAAGCCATACAAATGTCTTGGGAAGCATTCAACGAGTTTCAGAACCTGAAGAAAGGGAAGATGACTGTTGATGAGTATGCCACCGCATTCACTAAGAGGATGAAGCTATTTCCCTACTTAGTGCCTACTGAACTCTCTAAGATAGATAGGTTCGCTAATGGACTGGCTGCAGACTTTGGCCCAACGGTCAAAATGGCAACTACTTTGAAAACAGTCGTTAGAGTAGCTAAGAATATAGAGACCCAAATAAGAGAAAGGGGTCTAGAAAAAGATAAGGCAGGAGAAAAGAGGAAGTTTGAAGGATCTTCAAGGCTCAACAAGGAGAGTAAATCCTCGAAGTTTGGAGGAGGAGGAAGAGGCCAAGCGAGACGGTGTGATAAGTGCGAGAAGAAACACTTTGGAAAATGTGGTGAAGAGGTGATATGTTTCAAGTGTGGAAAGTCTGGCCATTACGCCAACGAGTGCACATTCAACAAGAAGGTATGTTACATATGTAACAAAGAAGGACATATTTCTACAGACCGCCCAAAGAAAAATGAAGCAGCAAGGCCAAATGCACCGCCAAAGCCAAGGACATTTCACATGATCCTCGACGAAGTAGATAACAATGCGAGGAATCAAGGATGAGGACTTCATATCCGAAGATCGAGTTATGCAGTAACCATAGTATCGTATGATGTAGCCTGCTAGAGGCATAGTCTAGGGTGAACTTGAACACCTATGTAATTGTTCCAAGGAATAATATAAAACCTTCGTCTTGTTATCTTGTGTGTTAAGTTGTTATGTGATTTTCTTGTATGTTGACTTGGAAAACTGCGAGACAATACTTGGGATGAGTTTGAGTGGGTGTGAATGGTAGCTGAGGCCTATACTACCGGAAGCACAGGACTCGCACTTGGATCAGGGAAAGTCACAAGGTCACCAAGAAGCTAGTAATTGATACCATTTTATTCAAGTATGTCATTACCATTGTTTCGGTAATGACTAAGGAGATTGTTGTTATTCCGAACGTAGCGGTCTTACCAAATTGAGTCCAACTACGACGAGTATGTTACGTGGTTCCGAGAACCAAGTTCGATGTAGCACCTGACTTAAGTCGGAAGAATTAATCAAAGAGACCAGTAGAGGTATCGCGGAGGCTGCTTGTAGCTAGAAATGTTACCTTTTAAGATGTGATTAGAACATGAAGGAAGGTATAGTCTGTTCTGGAATTTGACTCTAAAGGACCTGAGTCCAAGCAATGGATCATACGATCAGAGGTCATTAGAACATGACCCATCGGTCTATTATGATAATCGAAGGAAGAAACTTATCTCAAGTTTGTTAAAGAAGGGGTCTCCAATAAAGATCGAGATCGTGACATGAAAATCATGATTGGAAGTATAACATGAGATAGAGAGCGGGTCCAAGATCAGGCACCGCCTATAGTCGACAAGTCTTAGAGTTAGATACTCATTCAAAAAAAACATCAAAGTTATGGATATTACTTAGGATGAAGAGATAACTTACGGAGTCATCATGTGAGCCTTGTTTCATTGATGATTCTGGGACGTAATCATCCTAAGGGGGAGATAATTGTAACGCCCGTAGATTCGGGCTAGTCAATTTAGAGATAATAGGGGTCGAAAATGACTTTTTGACAAAAGATTATTTAGAATAAATAATCTTAACCATGTCTTAGAATATGCATACGCGATCACCTTATCTCTTTGGGTCAAAACACAACCCAATCCAACACCAGATGCATCGCTATAAACAACGAAGTCTTAAACTCCATCGAGTAGAGAAAGAATCGGTCCCTTACATAGCTTCTTCTTTAGCTTCTTGAATGCTTATTTATGCTTATCATTCCAAGAATAAGTAGCTCCTTTGTAGGTCAAAGCTGTTAATGGAGTAGCGATCGAAGAAAAGCCTTGGATAAACCTTCGGTAATATCCGACTAATCCCAAAAAGCTCGGATCTTTCGTGGGATTTTTGGTTGTTCCCACTTCATCACAGCTTCAATCTTTGCTGGATCAACCATTATCTCTTTTTGGTTGACCACATGACCCAAAAAGTGGACTTCTCGAATCCAAAAATCACATTTGGAGAACTTAGCATACAACTTCTCCTTCTTCAAGACTTCTAACACCTCTCTCAAGTGTCTACTATGCTCCTCTTGGCTTTTCGAGTAAATCAAAATGTCATCTATGAACACTATCACAAACTTATCAAGGAACGTATTACAAACTCTGTTCATTAAATCCATGAAGGCTGCTAGAGCATTGGTTAGTCCAAACGACATAACCAAAAACTCGTAGTGTCCATATCGTGTTCAGAATGCAGTCTTCTCTATATCCTGCTCTCTTACCTTCAACTGATGATATCCTGACCTTAGGTCGATATTTGAAAAATATCTTGAGCCTTGAAGCTGATCGAATAGGTCATCAATCCTTGGAAATGGATATCTCTTCTTTATCGTTGCCTTATTCAGCTCTCTATAATCAATGCACATTCTCATACTTCCATCTTTCTTCTTCACGAATAACATCAAAACTCCCCAGGGTGATGAACTAGGTCTAATGAAACCTTTGTCCAATAACTCCTGAAGTTGCATCATCAGCTCCTTCATCTCCGTCGGTGCTAATCGCTAAGGTGCTTTTGCTATTGGTATCGTCCCTGGTAACAAGTCTATTCTAAACTCCACTTGTCTATCAGGCGGTAATCCGGGAAGATCTTCAGGAAATACTTCCGGATAATCACACACCACCGGAATGATCTGCACCTCCTTCTTCTCTTTTCTTAGCATCAATTACGAATGCTAGATACGATGTACATCCTTTGGCCAAACACTTTCTGGCTTTCATCAATGAAATGATTCCAGAATTCACTCTACGTTTGTCCCCATACACCATAAATGGCTCTTTCCCTGGCGGGTTTACTTTTACTATCTTCTTTCTTCATCATTGGCGCTAAGCCAATCCATTCCGAACACAATGTCAAAACCATTAAGTTCTATAGGTAATAATTCCTCGTGGAACTTATTCCCATTCAAGTCAACGAAAATGTTTTTCATGCGATGGCTAACAGGTATAAACTTGCCACTAGAAACTTTGACTAATAAAGCATTATCTAGTCTATCAACAGGCAAACTTAGTTTTCTACAAAATTCATGCAAAATAAAGGAGTATTTGGCTCTAGAATCAAATAAAATTTGGGTAGGCAATTCGTTTACGAGAAAGGCACCTGAAGCGACATCAGCTTCATCTTTAGCAGCTTCCAGTGTCATCTGGAATGCTCTCGCCTTCGGCTTTGGCGGAATGTTGGGCCTTGTTGCCTCCTTCTTTTTCGTACAATCCCTCGAGATGTGACCCTCCTCACCGCAACCATAGCAAAATTTCTTAGCGAGGGTGCATTCGTTGTTATAGTGCCCTGGCTTTCCATATTTAAAACATGTGGTCACTACCTCACATTTTCCATGATGCTTCTTCTTACATTTGTCGCACCATTTTGCTTCGCCTCCTCCTCTTCTCGAACTAGACTTCGAGAACTTGTTTTTCTTGTTGGACACTGAAGGTACATCGAACTTCCTCTTTTCACCAACCTCTATCCTTTCCATACCATTTTCCTTCTGCTGGCCCTCCACATTCTTAGCTACTCGAACAACTGTTTTCAGAGTGGTTTCCATCTTGACTGTCGGGCCAAAGTCGGTAGGCAGTCCATTAGCGAACCTCTCAATCTTGGAGAGTTCTGTTGGCACTAGGTACGGAAATAACTTCATTTTCTCAGTAAATGCAGTAGCATAGTCATCTATGCTCATTCTCCTCTTTTTCAAGTTTTGGAACTCATTGTTCAGATCAATCAGATCTATCTCCGAATAGTACTGCACCCTTAGTTGTTCCAAGAACTCCTCCTATGACATTTTCAGGGCTTCTCCTCGTGGCATAGTATCTGCCAACAACTTCCACCAACTCGAGACTCCGGTCTTCAGTTGTCTAACTGCAAAGATAGTCTTCTGTTTGTTGCTACAGTCGTAACTCTCAAACACCATCTCCATTTCAGAGATCCAATCCATAATCTTAACAGGCTTTGGGCTTCCAGAAAGACTTGGTGGCTTGGCGCCCAAGAAATTCTTATACATTCACCCATCCTTGTTGTTTCCCCTTTCCAGGTCTTTCCTTTGTTCTCCTTGAGTCGTAACTCTCAAACACCATCTCCATTTTAGAGATCCAATCCATAATCTTAACAGGCTTTGGGCTTCCAGAAAGACTTGGCGGCTTGGCGCCCAAGAAATTCTTATACATTCACCCATCCTTGTTGTTTCCCCTTTCCAGGTCTTTCCTTTGTTCTCCTTGAGTCCCAACTTGACTCCCAATGCGACTATTGTTCCCTTCCTCTGATTTCTCGGGAATCATCTCAGGTTCCTCAATGGGCATGATAGGTTCGTCCCTATTATCATGCAACATCTGTCGCATTTCTTCCCTTTGTTCGGCTAACATATCCCGAATCATGGCTTGCACCCCAGCCATTGTCACAGGCTCAGGTGCTGATGCTGTAACAACTACTTGATCTATTACAGGTATTTAATTTCTGTTTTCGTCCACGTTTCCAACTCCACTCCTTGTTCTCACCATTTTTGATCTATACACCGAATAATGTGAAATTAGATCCTCAGCCATGATAGATATTAAAATCTTCCATATTACTCCGAAACGTTTATATGCTAGTTCTAATACCGTCGTCATACGCTTAGAATCCTAAACACATAAGGTCTCCAGATCCGGTTGGCAACAAATCGTAGATCTGAACAACTAATATCATATATGGCAACCTATAACATTTAGCACATAAAGGCATTTTAGGCATCTTTCCAAAAATAAACTAGTGCTCGTGTCTAAAATATCACAGACACTCACCTCGTAATCTTCACTTAGCATTCTAAGTTTAAGTCTAGAAATCCTACAAATTCCTAGTTCGCTTAAACTAATGCTCTGATACCAACTGTGACATCCCCAAAATCACGGCCAAAAAAGACCGGTTTCATTTATTTTTTTAAAATAATTTTAGAGTAAATCCTTTTGATTTAAAAGAGTAGCAGAATTTGTTCCCAAAACAAAATATGATAAAATAAGGTTTATCAAAGCATTTCATCAAGAGATTCATTTTCATTATATAAAAATATTCGGGATGTCATGTTCCGATAAACAGACCAAAAGCATAAACAACAAATGATAGACCATACAACAGTTACATATAACAACTGGTCTAATATCAAAAGATCTTGATAAGTCATCCAACTTATGCTCTCGCGCCACTACCTGTAATACAACAAAACTCAGTGGGTCAGGCTTGGGAGCCTGGTGAGCATATAGGGTTTTCAACCCACAATAAATAATTATAGTTAATTTCATCAACCAACAATAAACCGATTACCCATTTCCGTTATCCTCACTTTACGTTCCTAAAACAACATCTATTACAAGGAACGAACATTGCTGCAAGGGGTTTCCTCAACAATAGATGTCCTAAAGGAAATCATGAGAGGGCATAGAGTACACCGGTGAACACATCGTTCACAACACCTACAGGTTATGAACCTGCTAGCGTTCCACATGACTGTCTAAAAAGAGTCTGTGGTCGTAATCCATACTCCACTAGATGAATAGGTCAACGGCAACAACATCGAGGCCTCTCATCAGTTTATCACACATCAACTATCTACCAAAGTTCTACCCAACATTTTGTAGATAACAATATACATATGCACACATATGCAGCTTAAAAACTGATAAGATATTCATTTAATACTCGTTCCAAATATACAGATTCGTTCCAAGTAACAGATAATATATATCTATATACACATAGCACGTATTCACTCGGAGATACTTTATATCTATGTGTTAGAAGAAAAGGAATATACACTCACACATATAACAAAAAAATATACACATAACATGTATTTCATATAAAATACTCCATAATTATGCATTAGAAGAAAGTAACTACACACTCACTTGATCAGAACATGATCAGACAGCACTACGGCTTGCAGAAGTAGTATTTTTCGGTAGATCTGGAAGATCTTCACACACCAGGCTTCTCGCAGGCAGAGCTTCAGCTCGAAAACTCTTTTCTTCTTAGGATCTTCAGGCTTCGGGACTCGCTTTGGGTCTCGGGATGATACCGGGGCTTCGGGGGGGGGGGGGGGGGGGGGAGGGGGTTAGAATAGGGCTTAGAAAGGGTATTGAGAGTGGGAGAGTAAGAGAGGAGCAACCTAAATCGGCTGACCTTTGATTTCTATTTATAGGGTGAATATTCAGGGTTCACGTCGTGGGGCTTGATCGTCACTGCATGCGTCACTCTTCCACTTGGGTCTGCCAGCTCCGGAAGGGTCAAATCTCTGAATTCACGTCGTGAACACAGTGTTCACATCGTGAACTCTGATACAGTACCGGGTTTCGTGCCCCCGAACTTCAGAAATTCATATCTTTCGCATACGAGCTTCGTTTTCGACGTTATTTATATGCACGCATAGGTAAAAACAATGTATACAACTTTAGTTTAGACTTCGTAGGCTAATTTTGAATTTATTTTTATTATATATTTATTATATTATTTTTAGTAGGCTGGAACAGGAAAACTCTGTTAGAAAATCATAACTCCTTCGTCTGACGTCCGTTTTTGTCTATCTTTTTACCGTTGGACTACTATCAATGAGATATTCAATTCTCATTTAAATTGTTTTGGTGAAAACTCGTTCGATCTCAAATTCGAACTTCGGGTTGTCTACTGCTAAGTCGAAACTTCGGAAAATCATAACTTCCTCATACGAAGTCAGATTTAGACGTTCTTTTTATGTACGCTCTCGGTTTAACATATTCTACGACTTTCGTTTAGATTACTAATGCTAGATATCGCTCTATCTTAAATTCATATTTTATGTCATTCAGTGTCGTGTCGGCTCTGTCGCGAAACTTCGACATGTCATAACTTCTTCGTTATAATTCAGATTTCGACATTCTTTATATATTCGGAAATCTCGTTACGACCACTACGTCTTCATGTATCGATATTGGTCTTATCTAATATTTCATTTTAACTCATATTTGTATCCTTAATTCATTTAAGTCACACAATTAAGCACAAAACACATAATACTCAAATAATACATCTTTATTATTTCAAGATGGGTTACAAAGGTTAACCTAGACTATTACATCGCTATTACTAACAAGCCCAGAAACATGGGCGTTACAGGTTATATATATCGTTTAACACTTATATAATATTAGTAATAGCTAGACTATTAATTAGTCTCGGTGAATATTAGACTTAACTCTAGTGGTAATGATACTAGGTTTTGTCCAAGGAAAATTATGTTAAGAGTAACGAAGTGTTGTCCGAGTGCCGAGTCACCACCTTTTCAAGTGAGTGCATGGTCTCTTTCATCTTACACATAGATATGAAGTATTTTATATAAACTATGTGCTATGTGTGAATATTACTTGAATACTTGTTGTTTATGCTAGATGAACAATTTTATACATGTTTTAAATCATTCAAACTGTATATGTGTTGTCTATCTACAAAATATGTTGGGTAAAACATGGGTAGATTAGATATGAGATAAATGATAAGCAATGAAAGATGGGATGAACGATGAGCGATGATATATGAGTGGTAAATGATGGTGAGAAGGGATGACATAAGCGATGAGCCAATCAATGCCCTAAGCGATGGCCACGCCATCTAGCAAAGTATGGATGACAACCACGAACTATTCTAGATAGTCTAGTGGAACACTAGCAGGCTCGCAACCTGTAGGTGTTGTGAACGATGTGTTCACCCGGTGTACTCTAAACCCTGGCGACTATAAGACTTAGTGCCTAAACCCTGGCGACTATGCGACTTAGTGCCTGTCAAGTAAACCCTAGAAACGATGGATTTCATGTTGAATCCTTAGGAAGATCCTTAGGAATGAACGAACGAGGAATATCTAATTCTTAGGGTAGATCCTTAAGAGTAAATAAGACAATGGAGATGGGTAATTGGGTTGATTGTTTGACGTTTAAACATAATAATTATATTATTGTGGGTTGAAAACCCAATGTACTCAACAGGTTTCCCAACCTGACCCACTCAGTTTATTTATATCACAGGTGTTGATATGAAGTCACATTACACTGAGAGATTAAGGAGATATAAATCACTAGTGATAATGAATGTAAGTTCGGTTTATGCTTATGTTTCTGTATTGATGATGACATCCAAAATGTTTTAAAATGAATAAAAATAATTTTTCTTCGGAAATGCCTTAATAACGTATTTATCATGTTTTACGGTGAACAAATTCCAAAATAAATTATTAAAGGAGGTACTCTGATTTTTATAAAGCATAAACAAAATCGGTCTTTTTTTGGCCGTGAAAATGGGGATGTCACACGCCGGGGCTTATCTCGTTTATTGATAATATCGTTTTCGAGAGTCCACTCGTAATACATGTCAATGGGTTTTTAGAGTACACCGGGTGAACACATCGTTCACAACACCTACAGGTTGCGAGCCTGCTAGTGTTTCACTAGACTGTCTAGAATAGTCCGTGGTTGTCATCCATATTCTGCTAGATGACGGGGCCATCGCTTGGGTTATTGTTTGGCTCATCGTTTTGGCTCATCATTTTGGCTCATCGCTTTGGCTCATTGTTTTGGCTCATCGCTTAGGTCATCGCTCCGAACCATATTTTATCACTCACATATCATCGTTCATCACTCATCTCATCTTTCAACACTCATCATTTATCTCATCTTTCATCGCTCATCATTTATCCCACCTCTAATCTACCCATATGCTATCGAACTTTCATTTAGACCCCATCGGTACGAGCTCCGTTTTCTACATTCTTTATATCCACAAGTTGGTATCTACTAGTACTACAACTTTCATTTAGACCCCGTCGACTAATTTTCATTCTATCTCAGATTTACAAAACTGTATCGAATTCGTTGTGCTCGAAGAGCAGGGACCAAGTTTCGTCCATATCATTCGCATACGAGCTCCGTTTTCGTCTGTCTTTTTATCGTTGAGCTCCTATTAATGAGATATTTAATTCTCATTTAGACTGTTTTGGTTAAAAATCGACCGATCTAAAATTCAAATTTCGGCATGTTTAAATCTCGATATGCCCTTCAAGTTTGAAAAACTCCTAGATCATTGAAATTCATTGAACTTTTCAATAGCATGTTCAATCTCGATATGCCCTTCAATTTTGTGACTGGGATATCGAGGATCACAAACAAGGTGTGAATAACCATGTGAATCAACATGGTGCACTCAATATCACTATTACCTAATCAATGTGCCGGTTAGCCACGCACGCTCCATTGATCTATGATAAACATCAAGCCACCCTTCACCACCAATGTCAATCCCAAATTAGTGTACCAGTTAACCACACACGCTCCACTAACGTTTGACAAGGGTACGAAGTGTAATTCCATGGAATATCATCATTTTCACATATTACCCTAAAGTAACTAAGATTGGGAATTTGAAAACATTTAGTTACTTATAATATTCATCATACTTATAATGAGGAATTAAATGTCCTATCTTATCTGTTCGGCTAACGAACCTCCACCAATCAAGGAAATGGTGGGTGCGAGTGGACACCCATTAAGCGTCATTTTATAGGCAACAACCTTATACACCCTCCCCCCCCCCCCCCCCACTTATAGACCAGCTTCGTGATTGAGGATTAGTAGCGATAAGAGTAGCTTATTCTTTATATATATATATATATATATATATATATATATATATATATATATATACATATATATATATATATATATATATATATATATATATATATATATATATCTTATAATAAATAAAGTATAAGGTTGAATTTTCAACTTGTAAAATTCTAAGGGTTTGAAATTTAAATAATTCAAAAATAAACTTTTAATCAAAAACTTAAATTCCAAAACTTGAGGGCAAGTTTTGAACTTTTTCAAAACACAAACGATCAAATAACCAATAATATAAATTAAACAATTAATTTTGTGATTATTTATATTTGACCTAATCCAATTTTATTCACAAGATAATTACCAAATAAACAATCAACATTTATCATATAGAGAACCTATTATTCAAATGATATGAAATTATCTTTTGTTTTGGTAAGGATAATCATTTCAACACAATAAAATTCGGATTTTATCATTAAAAAATAGTTTTGGCATTTATACTTCAGCAAAACAGCAAGAAATCCCAAAAATCTTTCTGTCTGACAGCTAAACTCGTCGAGTCCTCCTTGGAACTCGTCGAGCTCCTCATGGAACTCGTTGAGTTCATCAGGCAATTAGCAAAAAAACGATTTTAAAGCTTGAATAATTAAACTAGGCATCAATACATTGGAAACCAAACATAGCTCTGATACCACTGATGGGTTTTACACATAAGAACTTTCCTATGTGCTCATGCAAACCCTAATGCATGGATCTAGGTTTCTCTATTGTACATGCATTGTATCCAAGACTTACAAACCTAATCTAGCATACATATTTTGAAAATATCAAGATATAACAGATCTAGATGTTTACCTCTTCAACAATCTTGGATCTTCTTCTTCTTGGAGCTTAGAGCCACAAGTGTAACTCCTCTAATGGCTTCCAAACACCACACAAGCAAGAAGGGAATATGAGAGAGTGAAGAGATGCTAAAAATAGGCCCTAGGGTTTCCTTGGAATCAAGTGGCCGAAAATTGCATGTAGAGGTCTCTATTTATACTGTAGGCTGCTAGGGTTTCAGTCAAAACCCTAATGGACAGCTTAATCACCAAGTAGCCTATGGAACCTTCTAGAATAAGGCCCATTGACGAAATTATGATGGACTTTCATCATAATTTCGTTCACCCTATAATCCATTAGGTTTCCCAGCCCTAAAACCAACTATCACACATTTGACAGTTTGAGCCCCTATATTTAATTAATCTCTTTTAGCCACCAAATTAATTCCTAATTAATTTATGACTAATATTAATTAAATAATATGATTTCCCTTTTAATATATTAATCATATAATATATTAATAAATCATAATATCCTCTCTCTCCATAAATTACCTTGTCAAGTTGCTTTGGTGAAGGCAACCCAAAAGGACCATGCACAACCGGGTCAAGTATATACCAAATATAATTACGGGCTTAGACACTAATCCAACAAGGACAAGTTTTTCTCCACCTTTTATAAATAAAATAAATTTTGGTTTTTGTGTTATTTATATATTTTCTTGCAATGGCATGTGTGAAAATTGATAGTTGTGTATTTCTATTTTTTAGCAATGTTGAAATGTTTGTGATTTTTAGTTATGTTATTTGTGGTAATGTCGAGAATGTACCAAGTAAGGAAAGATTCTTGTCGCCCGAGTTTCAATTGGACAGAAACTTGGAACCATACAACTTGTATTGTATGATGAATGAGAACCTTCATATTTGGAAAATAAGACTGATTCCTTGACAAAGAGTCAAGTGAAGGACTATGAGAACTGATACACAATGTTGTGCACTAGTCAAGTCCACCACAAAGAAAAATAAGATTATTCGTCATGATTTACTAAAAGTATGGTAAATGTGGTTATGCTTACAAGATTAAGTATAATTCTGAATTATTGAAACTGAAAGGCAGAACGAATAAGAGGAATCAAATAGGTAGAAAGATAAAAGTTTCTCTAATCTGAAAATAGGAGAGTACTTTAGTACCATGTTTTATGATTGTCTTATTAATTGGAAAACTATATCACAATTAATCCTCTAAGGACACCTTAGTGCACTAGTATGGCTAAGAAGAGGAATAGGAAATTATTGAAATGGTTAAATAAAAAAGGATGAGTCGTACTTCGTTCCAAAAAAAATCAAGTCTTAGAGTCATACTCCAAGATTGTGACTTGAGTAACACATTTTAAGAAGTTTTAACACACTCATCAAATGTGGAGTAGAAAAATGTTTTTCTTACTCTTGCACGTTTGAAATTGATAAGTTGTGATGTCTTTGATAAGATAAAGATCAACTAAGATCAATTGTGTCTAGTGTTTGTCTTGATAAGAATCCTCACTAACTCGTGAATATTTGTTTGTTAAGAAATGCTTATTGACAAGAGAATATTATATGTCAAGAGGTCAGTGGGAGTCTAAATGATCTTGAAAAAAGGTTCAATAACTAATCAAGAGTAAACTTATTAGACACTAGCACACGGCTTGAGGTTTGTAACCTATCGTGTTGACATATTCTTGTTTCTGTACCATTTCCAGTAAAGTTGATTATGCATATGAGTTCTCGAGTTCTCAATAGACTGCATAAAGGCAAGCACCTTGTTCAATGAAAGTACATTGACTAGTATAGGTGAGCTACTATATAATTTGGAAGCAATGGTGGGACCCTTGATGGCAAGAAATTAAGAATGAACAAGTTCAGTCCATATGAGTTTGGATTTGTCTTAAACCTTGTCTTACGATTATGGTTATGACAATTCACATGGATAGGAACACATACACCATAAAATCTAAGTATCATAAGGTTTCTCTCCTTCATGAAAATAATTTTAAGGAAACGCTTTCACTAAGAGAGATTTTAAGGAGATAGCAATTGTGATACTTTCATTCTCAAATTCGATTATGAGTACGACATATCTCTTCATAGTTTTAATTGTGAGATTTGGCGATTAGTTTAAACATTTAAGACTTATTGCTATAAGTACTATAATTGTTTAGACACATATATGATCTGTCTAAGGAAAGGTGTATGAGTTAGAGAAGCTTATATAAAGGATTATCGAAGCATATCATATTAGAAATATGAGCTTTGGAAGTTAATAAGTATTGATTTCTAGAAGTCCAACTGTTTTCTGAATACATGTCAAAGCTATTGGGAGCATAAATTTTATGATGGTATCGATATAATCATCATGTTAGTGGGAGCATGATTATTATTTTAAGTATTGCAAGTTAGCAATATTGATTATAGAAAAAAAAGGGTTCACTTTGCAAAGTTACAGGGGTTGAATAATTGTATTTCTATAATTAAGGGATAGAATATTATACTTCGTTTCAAAATCTAAAAGCTTGGATCAAGAAATTTTAATCAAATTTAGTCAAAGGACATATATGGATGTTATGTTGAAAAGATTCAACATAAAGAAATTCTGTATATGGCAATATTATAGCAAGAAACTGGTAAAGTATCACGTTTTTTATTATGAATTGTGCCCCCATACGCTTCGGGTATACAATCGATTGCATATGTTGTAATATTCAAACGTTCTAAATTTTCCAAATACCTAAGGCATTGAGAGGGAAAAAGAACTAGAATCGAATTTGACTAAAATAATTAAACAACTGTCAAGCAGGATCTAAGGTTCGCCAAGGATGGTTACTTATGGGCAGTTGGAAGTATAGTAACGAATGAACCATAGCGACATTATTATTAATAGATAGGATTCTATTTAGAATGAGTTGTCATTTGGAAAATATGGAAATGTTTCCATAAATGGGAGTTGGATATCAAGAATCTATGTCTAGATTAGAAACTTTTTTGCAAGAAGGATGTTCAAATGAGTGTACTTTAAATGTGAGACTTCGAATCTATGGAATTGCCTTGTAACAATCTCCAATAGAGCACTTTGTAATATCATTGGCAAAGTCTTGGTGGCTTTGGTGCTGTGACATTACGAAAGGATCGTTGCATAAAATGTTATAATCTAACATATTCTAATAGTGGCAAGAATCTTGTATTCTTACACTAAAGATAAGGATTATGAGTTGTGAAATGAGTATCATTAGAAATATGTTCAATTGATCTATTTCACAAAGTAAGTACCATAAGTAAACATAGTGTGTATGCTTGGAGAATGGGAGAACTATTGTTATAATTCAAGTAATAAGTTGATTACTCGAAATATTATACAATGAATAATGAGTAATCAATATGGTGGTTAAATAAAAGTGTCTTTTTTATACTCAAAAGTTTGGGGCCATATAGGATTAAGTATTATTCTTGTGTTTCACTTTGCATGTTTTGACTTCCCAAATAATAAGATTATTCAAACAATCCACAGCCGATAAATACTTTGGAAGTAGGTATTGAAGCTAGACAGTCATGAATCCGTCTGTAGATTGTCTAAAGTGTTTAGACATAGCACACCTTTGCTGTAGAGTTCATGAGTGCTCTTATAAGATTAGAGTATTGGATTAAACCCACGCTCACTTGGATCGCTTCATGTATTTTATCACAAGTGATTGGTGAGCCGATAATATCTTATATTCTTGAAACCGAGACGTGTGAGTTGTATTCTACAAGTCAGTTACACATTGATAATATGTAAACGCACCAATAACTTGGTGTTATAAAACATATTGTTGTGTGTGATTTGATGAGTAGGTACAAGTGAGCATTTAAGTCGAAGTTTATCTGTTCCTTTTACCCAAAGTGGGATAAAAGCGATATTCGTGGGCCCCTCAATGATTTAGTGATGACACCCTAAGTGCTTGGCCAAGCCGGGACTAAGTTGATGTGTTCAATTGTAGTATGTTGTCAGTCATCATAAATCGGAAATAAAAAAACAGCACATGAACAGAGAGTATGATTAAAATCCACGTCTCAGTTCATATGATATCTAGAATGGATGAATATATGTTCCCTTATCTAAAGGACGTGTTACTGATAAGATCAGAGTTGACAACGGCTTTTGAAAGCTACGATTGTTGATCAGGTTCTGAAGCTGTACTTGAAAATAATTATTAGACTTATCCAAGTGGCAGACTGTTGGATTAGGTGTCTAAGCTTATAACTATTTTGGTATGTACTTGACCCGATTATGAGCATGATCCTTTTGGGTTGCCTTCACCATAGCAACTGATAGGATGAATTAAGGAGAAAGATGATTAATTATGATTTATTAATATATTATACGAATAATATACTAAATGAGAAATCATATTATTTAATTAATATTAGTCAATAATTAATTAAGAATTAGTTTTGTGACTAAAAAAGATTAATTAAATAAAGGGGACTGATATTTTAATTATAAGATAGTTGCATATATGTGCTAATTGACTCCATAGAAGTTGGAGTGGACGAAATCAATGGTGAAACCCATAAGAATTCGTCCAAGGCCTTTAAGGAGCAATTCTATGGGCTGCTTAGAGCTTAACCAGTCAAATTAGGGTTTCCTTGTTTGATATCCGTAATAGCCTAACTATATAAGGAACCCCTAAGGCCCCAAAAACGTGGCTACGTGATCCCTAAGGGTTCTTGGACGTTTTGTCCCTTCTCCTACTTCTCTTTATTCATCTTGTTGCTCATGGTGTTTGTGATTCCATTAGAGGTGCAACATTTGAGGCACTAAGCTTTCAGAAGTCAAGATCAAGAGGAGCTGAGATTGTTGTTGCTACATAACAATCAATGTAAGATCTAAACCCTTTTTTATGATAATATTGATTATTGTATGCTAGATCTAAGGTTTATGAGCTTTGGATGATTATTGCATGTTCATTAGACAAACTAGATCAAAATCCTTAGGGTTTGTATGCACACCATATGATTGATGTTTTGCTCAAAACCCATAAGTTACTTCTTACACTTAACCCAAAAACTAAACAAGCTATAAAGCATTTTGTGCTACAGTAATGGACTTGCTCCCTATATAGTTGTATTTGTATGTGGCTCACTATATGCATAAATCAAGAAATTAAAGCCTTTTCTTCTAGTAATTTGAATTACCAAAAAGCTTCTGAACCAGTAGTATCAGTTGTCACATTTATATATTTCATATAAACATATAAAAACAACTTACAAGTTGTTAAAAGATTCAAAAAGAAAATGAATGAATTGTAGAATAAACTTTGACAAAAAAAAAATATCTTAGGCCAATAGATGACCATTCCTTTCAAATTCCTTTCAAACCAAATGCATAAAATTTCATGGAACATAATATTGCACGAGCAAATATGAAAATATGTAAATCCAAATAAAGTAGGAATATATGGATTTTGGATCCAATATTTTGATAAAAGGATTTAGTGTCCCAACATGAACAGTAACTAAACTAAAAAAACAAAAAATTTACTAATTCAATTAACTAATCTAAGAAAGAAAAAAAAAACAGCTTGATATATATATATATATATATATATATATATATATATATATATATATATATATATATATATATATATATATATATATATATATATATATATATATATATATATATATATATATATATATATATATATATCAATTTGTTGTTGATGATTATATCATATGTTCATATGTGTACATATATACATATGTGCATAAAAGTAGGTGCATATATGATATATGCGTTATTATGAATGTTCTCAGTGATTTATTTTTATGTATTTATATGTATGTGCAGATTTGCAAAAAAATGTCGATGAATGAAAGATACAATAAGTGATACAGTTAAAAAAAGGTAAAGAAAACTAGAATTTGATCTAATGCTCCTCATTTTGTTCTCGGCTTTTTAGAAAATATAGGTTTAATTTTTTTGGAAATGACAAACGAATTAAACAGAAGTCGACTCGCAATATTTCAACAAGCACCCTCTGTTCGAGCTCCTTTATAGAGCAAGCTCAGCCTTATAGAGATTTCCAAGTAAATATTCTAACATGTAGTACTACAAGAGATAATTTAAGGGAATCGAACTTTCAACCTTACGCCTCATATGTGTATAAAACCCGATGCATCAACCCCGCTAGGCTGCATATCAATTGCATGGGTTTGCTTATTAAAATATTATTATTATTATGTAATTATAAAAAAGAAAAGTCTATATTTCAGAATAAAAACGAAATTTGATTTTATATCTATTTACTTCAAAATTTTGAAGACACGCCACGCCAATAAAACAAAACTAATGAAAAGAATGTTCTATTAAAAGTCAACGTTATTAATCTTTATAAGTATTAATAAATAAATTATAGATGAAAAAATATTTTGTAAAGAAACAAAAAGTAAAAATATTATAATAACCAAATTTAAAAATTGTATATAACATGGTGGTGGAACATAACCAAGATTTTGTTTGTGTCAACAGGAGCTTTTAGGTGACACGTCTTTCCAACAGCGGTGGAGCTTCTAGCTGATGCGACGGCACCATACACGGTCGGATCCTCGGACGGACCCTCATCCTTTTCCTTCGGTTATCAGAGGATTTAAAATTCAGTATCTTTTTTTTTTTTTTTTTTTTTTTTTTTTTCACTATGAAAGATATAGTCATATAGACATATCGGTATTAAGTAGTGGATCCATAAAAAATATTAAAAATAGCATATAAAATTTTATGGAAAGTTCGTTGGAAAATTTACACTACACTATAATATTTACATTTTGGTCAAATTTTTGAGAAGCAGCGGGCCCGTGGTCGTCCCTGGACTACACTACTCGTGCTGAATCTTCGCTAACTTATTTATTTATTTATTTATTTACGAAAACATCAAACCAATCAAAAAAATCCAGATTTCCACATTTTAGAACAATCCCATTGAAGAAAATCGAATGTTGTAAATAAATGTAGAGTGTAATTTCACGTTTTAGAATGAAGAACGATCAGGAATTGTAAAGGACTGTTTCAAATTTCGAACTACCCCGTCAATAAAAATCAAGAATTAAAGAGCAATTAGATAAGGAAAAATCAAGAGTAGAATGCATAACATAATCTTAAAATCTCTCAAAACGTTCATCAACTTCAATTATATTAGAGATTCGCTTAACCAAAAAATAGATCTAATTTAAATTTGATCGAAAAGAATTAAAATGCTAAGTATGAGTCACTATCTCCACATCAATTTTTGATGTATCACTGCCATGTCATTTTTTATACATTTTTTTTAATTACAAAATAAGGAAAATACCACAAATAGACAAAAAAATGGGGATCAATTTCTAAATTTAGTCATAAAACTAGAATTTTCAAGCTATAGACATATATTTCGCGGATCTCTGCGGAATAATGTCATCTCTGCGGACCACCCGAAAGTCTAATTTTCTAACGTTTAAAAGATTGTTCCGCGTAGGGCCTCTGCAGATATAATAACAACTCCGCGGAGTGAGTTGTTTCGAGGTTATAAATTCTTTCGCGAAGATGATGACGAGGAGCTCCGCGGAGAGAGTCATGTCTCCACGGAATGAGTGGTTGGAACGAATTTTAAACGGTTTATTTTATACAAAGTGTTCTTATTCATTTTTTAGCTCCATTTTGTCGATAGATCATTTCCTTTTCATTTGATTTTCAAAAATATGAGTTTTGTTATTTTATGTACTGGGGTTTTTTGACAGATAAGTAATGAGATTAACACCTACGTTAGACCAAAGTTTAACAACTTAGGTATACTGCATCTGCCATATTTTGATTGTCGAATATTGCTTGATTTGGTCAAAAGTAAGGCTAATGTGTTCAATAGTAATATATCATTGTCATTTCTACACCCAGTTCATGGGTATGTTATAAATATTTTAGCCGAATCAGATGTTAATCAACTCAGAAATGTAATTTCTGAAACGAAGGAGATTATGCATTTGTATTTAGAGGTGTTTCAGGGATTTGTCGAACAGATAGAAGCGGTTCGGAAAGTTGTACCATACAATGTTGAAAACGTTGTATATGATAATGTTGAAGAGTGCCCAGAAGAAGAAATTGTGCCAGTGAATACGGTTGAAGAAAAAATTTTATATGAGTTTGGAAGATTGACTGACAAAACTTTGTCAGACGGTGAAGAGTCAAATGAAGGATGGTCAGAAGATGAGTTCACACACATGAATAAAGCTTCAAACATATTTTACGGTATGCCTCCCATACCTGATTGTCCTGATCCTATTGTTGAACCCGGACCATTTCACAGTTTAGGTCCAAATGATGATATGTTTGTTCGTCAAACATATGATAACAAATAACAACTAATATTTGCTTTGAGTCTTAAAGCAACCAGAGAAAAGTTTCAGTTTAAGACCAAACATTCTAACAAAAATCGTTATGAGGTATATTGTGAAATTGAGAACTGTAGTTGGTGTTTATATGCAAAACACCTTGATCCCACTGATGAATTTGAAATCAGGACTTTCAACAACGTGCACACATGTTCGTCATTACATATACACCCTAATCATAAGCATGCTAATAAAAAAGTGATGGGTACTATATTGCATGAGATTATGGGAAAAATTCATTCCAATGTTTGGAGGCGTAATGAAATATCAAGGGATTTGAATGCTTTGCTGGAAATCAATGTAGATTACAAACAAGCTTGGCGTGCAAAACAATATGTTATGGAACTGTTGTTGGGATCCTCTGAAGAATGTTTTTCCAAACTTTCTATTTATTTTCACAATTTGAAGAGGCATAATCCCGGTACAGTGACCTATATTCAAATAGATTCTGAAGATTGTTTCGAGTGTTGTTTTTATGCCATTGGGAGCACGGTAAATACAAAAAACTTGTTATTTAATATATAAATTTTTTTAAATAAATTATTGTCACACCCCCGAACTAGACGGCGGAAACGCCCGAGGGCTCGCGTGACTTAAAATGAATATCATCACAATGAATATACATGAATCATAACATAAACATCACCATGCATCAATATATAACAACTGGAATTATTCACATCAAGTACATTGTTTTAACATTTTAAATCCATACATACATTGTTTGATAGATTTCAAAAGCCAAAACACCCTAACACACTTGGTACTTATTCCTCGGCTTACCTGTTACTTGAGAATACAAGTTATTTTGAAAAACGGTCAACATATGAAATGCTGGTGAGTTCATAAGTGTGTTGTGTTAAAATGATTTGTGTAGTTTGTAAAACCCAGAAAAGTTGATATTTTCTGAAAAGACCATTGTTTATAAAAAAAAAAAAAGTGTGAAGATCCGTACAATATGCATGATGATTTCAAAATATGTACAATTGAATAACTTAGTATTAAACGTACAAGTGAAAATGTTGAACTTCCCCGGAAAACCCGATGTTTTCCAAATACATAAAATTCAATGATTTCTCAAATTATTATACCGCCGCAATGAATGATTCTATTTACTCTTCCTTGATTACTCGGGTGGTGTTGGATTAACGGTTGCAGGGTTCGATTTAACGGTTGTCGTTTTTGTATCGATTCGAGACCGATCGATTTGTTTATAACGATATTTGGAGTTAAACGTGTATTCATCTTTCAATTTTTCGTAAGTCGTGGTTTTGTATTTGACTTAATGAAATAATTTGCCTAAAACAGTGGTTTGACCTTTTCAACACCTTCCTTTTTATAAAAATGATAGTTTTAGTCCTTTATATAAAAGAAAGGACATTTTTAGCCCTTAAAATATTTTCTCGACACTTTTGCATCATAGATTTGTTGAAATGATAGTTTTAACTCAAAACTTATTTTGTTAATAGTTTCACCCCTTTCAGAATAGTATTTTTCGATTTGAAACCCAACTTTTCGCAATTTTTACAATTTTGGCCCAAAATCCAAGAACTTTACATTTTTTATCCTTTTTGGAAATGAAAAGCATTTTTGATCCTTGAAATAGTTTTGTTACACTTTTTATCCCCTTATTTGAAGAAAGTTTCATTTCAGCCCCTTTAATTGTCGTTTTTCGCAATTTTTGGGCCTATTGGGCCGAAAAGCCCAAAATTAGCCCATTAAGCTAAAAGTTTACATTTCAAGTCCTTTGAAAATTTTAATATTCAGAAAAACAATTATTGAAATTGTTTTGACTCTTTTGACCCTTAAGAAACCGTGATTTGGCACTTTTAACCCAAATTTTTGTATATTTCACAATTTAAGCCCAAAAACGGGTTTTATGTTGAAGTATATTTAACAAAATCTTATAAGTTATTATTCTTGACTTGTTTGGTGTAAAATAACATAGATCATGTTTGTTTACTTTCTCATGTCATAGATCTCAAGTTAACACCCCTTTTTAGTTACATGTTCATCATAAAAACACATAAAATCATACATACATGCATAAAATCACACATAGCATACACATACACATAGATCTACACATTTTCTTGTATTCTACCCCATAAAACATATGAAAACCGAAAAGAGAGGTGTATGAAGCTCACCTTGAGTTGTGGTTTCGGTTTTGAAGAGAGAAATGAAGAAGTTTGGTGCAAATCTTGGCCTAGTAAGCTTTCCTTGGAGGATCTCGAACTTAGGTGTTTCTAAGATGGTGATTATGAGTTTGGATAGATTAGGAAGATATTTTGATAAAACAAAGAATCTAGATCATAGATCTAAACATACACTTACCTTGAATGATGATTTTTTTGTGGAAGAAACTCCTTATCAAGCTGTAAATCTCGATTTTTTTTTGATGAAGAATGAAGAGAGTTTCTTTGAGAGAGTTTGAGTGAAATGTGTGTGTGTGTTTGTGTTGTTTCGGCCGAGAGAAAAAGAGAGGAGAAGAGAGAGTAGATGAAGTGATGGTTGCATGGAGATATGAGTTATATGCACGGAGGACCTATGGGTAAATGTGAGGTGGCAAATGGAAGTCAACCCTCTTCCATTTTGGGTTGTTGGGCCGAGAAGAGGAGAGGGGAAAAGAAGAAAATTGGGCTTTTTGCTCTTAGGCACATCTTATGATTCACTTAGATGATTTTTGGCCACAAATAAATCAAAGTATATTTTTATGACCCATTAGGGTTAATTTAAATTTGTTGTGATCCAATAAGTCCCATTAAAGTTAACCTAGTTTATTTTAGGCTTGTAAAGCCCAAATTATTAAGTTTCATGTATATGGGTCCAATTAGGGCCCATTTGAGAGTTCTATGTTCAAGATAGTCAAATTAGAAACTTATTGGTCCATTAGGCCCAATAAGGAAATCCTAGTCCAAAATGGACTTAAACCAGGATTTTTAGGACTTCCAAACTTTGGTTGACTATTTGATGTGCTCTTATAAAGTGTTTGATGGAAGTTTGTTGTTATTGAATAAGCATCATACATGCTTTCACATTGTTGGTTCACATTTGTTATCGTTGTTTAATGTTTACAAGGCACCAAATTCCTATTTGTGACAATTATAGAGTGTTTATGTGTTCCATTTTCATATATTGCAGATACGAGCGTTCAAACGTTTTTGTCGTAAAGTTATAATTATGGATGGTGCACATTTGAAGGGTGATTTTAAGGGAACCATATTGCATGCAATAGCTATGGATGGGAACAACCAGATACTGCCCCTTGCGCACGGAATATGCAAAAAAGATAGTGGTCTTACTTGGACATGGTTTCTTGAAAAGTTGTACGAATGTGTTGGTGATTGTCAAGAATTGACTTTTGTAACTGATAGGGCCGATGCAATTCGGGTTGGTATTGAAAATGTTTTCCTATATGCTCATCATGGCTTGTGTGCTTTTTATCTACTAGGAAACATAGTACACAGGTTTGGGAATAATGATAAAACAAAGGTGTTGTTTTGGAGGCTTGTGAAAGCTTACAAAAGAAATGTTTTTGAAGAACTGTGGTATAAATTTAGTTCTACTAGGTCGCAAGTAGCAGCGTATCTAAGTGAAATTCCCCGGGCTAAATGGACTAGATCATATTCGTTGTCGAAATGGTATGATTACATGACCTAAAACAGTGCAGAGTCCATGAATGATTTATCTGTAGATGCAAGGAAGATGCCTATAACACCCCTTCTTGAGTTCTTCCGTCGTCTTTCACAGGAATGGTGTAACAAGCGTCACATCAAAGGAGATATGAATTTAATTTGGACTTTAATTAGGTCGAATAATAAGTTAATTATATATGTCTTCTTTACAGGGAAACGTTCAACAGTGCTAACTGAGTGGGCTGAAAAAGTAGTTAGTAAAAATGAAGAGTGTACGACAGGATGGTCCGTTTCTGGTGTTTCAGATGCAATATATCAAGTTCATGATTTCAAACATGGTGGCATAGTTGATCTGATGCAAGAGACTTGTACATGAAAATATTGGGAAGGAACTGGGTTGCCTTGTAGTCATGTCATAATGGTCTTGAAGCACTTGAAAAAAACTAATTTCGGACATTTGACTATAGATGCTTACAAAATGGAAACGTACCGAAGTACGTATGAGGAGCCGGTTTACCCCCTTCCAGAATCGTTTGATTGGGAGATTCCTGCTGAGATGAAGGTTGTTAAACCCTTGATAATGGATACACGTCAAGCTGGTAGACCGAGAAACATAAATTGTATCCCGTCACAAGGTGAGGAACCTATAGTAAAAAGGTGTAGTAGATGTGATAGTACAACACATAATGCAGCGACTTGTCCGACATTGGTCCCAAAGAAACAAAAAAGACTACAAAAAGTAGTGCAACATCTGGTAGTAACACAAAAGGGAAAGGGAAAGGGACAGAAGGGACTCAGGAGATGCTAGAGACGCACAGAACACAAGAGATGCGTTGGACGAGTTGGACGCAGAGAGAAGACTATTGTTCAACGTTTGATTTGAATGATTGATGTTGTATTTATAGTTAATTATGTTTTGTTTTAGAGGACATTAATTTGTGTACTTCGAAATGGTGTGTTTATTTTAAAGATGATGGATAATATTATGATTATATTAATGCATAATCACTAGTAGAATAATAACTAATACTCGAAGATAATCATTCAACAAACCAGTAACATATAGTAAACGTACAACAACAGTAATTAACTTAAGGGAATTGCAAAGGATACTTTTCTTTCTCCATTGTTATGTAGTCGTCCCTAATTCTTATTTTATCTTCCATACGCTCCTTTTGGCTACCAAGTTCTACCATATCTGCATCATTGTCAGCATGCCATTTTTCAGATAGTTTGATATTCTTCTTAGGTTTTTTATCCATTCCTCATGATCTTTTATTTTTTTTTACTAATCATCAATCTTTCCTCAACCTCTTAGCACTCTGCCGCAATGAGGTCATGATGTTCAGTGAGAGCTCGAGATGAGTCTTTATCTTTTTTTTTTTGTTCTTCAACCCATTGTAGTTGTTGCAAAGTATCCTCCGACATGTGCGACTCTCTTAAATTTGGTGATGGGGCAAGAAAAGGGTCGATTGGATCACAATAGAAACAATCAACTTCGTTGCACGAGAAAATATACAAAGTTGAAGATGAACTCATTTTAAATTTAAAAAAATTATAACTCTATACCAAAAATCCAACGACCATCCATGACTATATATAGTCCCTTCCACTACGGTAAGTGTTATTGTCAGTCCACAGAGCTTTTTCTCAGTTCGCAATAATGTTTTTCAGTCTGCAGAGCTGTTTATCTAGTCGTTGTCATCCATACATTACAATTATGGGAATACAATTATTTATTTAAAGGTAAACATTTTTTTTATTAAAAAGTAAAGAACACCAACAGACCATTACAACTACGGTTAACATAGAACTGAATACAAACTAATATTCATTGTGACCCACACAATACAGTTCAATTGAATTGTCATGGAGGTAAGACCAAAACACTTTCAACTGGTATTTCCCAATGACTAAGGGTTGGAATAGGATTGACCATCTCAGTTTGATAAGCATTTCAATACACTGCTGTACTTAACTTTAAATTTACCATTTGGTGGATTTCTGTAATTCCCAATCTTTGTAGTGAAGCTATAGCATTCTTACAAGGTATACCGCATTTTTTCCATTTACCACAACTACAAATACCACGGTCTAATTAGACATATTCGGTTGTTGAATACTTAGTCACTTCATATTTGTCCCCAACAATATGTGTAATCCTACAACCATCCAAGTGAATAAATCTTTTATGAATCACCTTAAGTGCATAAGGGATTAGAAGACCATGAAAATCCCCTGTGAAATGAACTGAATCAAAAAACAAAAATTATGATGTCATAATGTATAATAACATATCAATTCACCAATTGAGTGATGTCATAACTTATAATTACCTCCAAACACAGCACGTTGAAGATACACTGCTTGTATCGAGTCATGGACCATTTCAATGATTGTTGTTATTGGAAACTCATGTGTGTTTGTTCTAAACCAATTGACAACAATGGGAATGTCAATGAATTTAACATTGAAACGTACTCTTGGAAAAAAGCCTGTACCCATTTTGCAATGGGAATATTGTCAAGCCAATGAAGATCATTCCAATTAACCTCATTTTTTATGTTGTTCAAACATGCATAAAAATCAGATAAATTATACGCTTTACAAGTCTTCCAAAACAACTGCTCTACGACTGTATTACTTCAGATGGAAGCGTGTATTTTCTCGGCTATATTTTTACAACAATAGCCATGATATGAATCAGGGTAGACTCTTTGAACTGAAAAGTCTATAGAATTAGACATATGACTTATGAAACCAACTTCTGTATTGTCACCTAAACATTCTTTAAGCCTACTCATGAACCATAACCATGAATCGTCACGGTTTATGGTTTCCAAAGCAAACACTGTGGAAGGGGTTCATGATTTCCATCTAAAGCAACCGCGATGTACATGGATCTTACATACGCCCCAATTAGAGGTACTTGACCAATGAATATGATTGGTATCATAGACGTGAGAAACATATGAATTTGTAAGTTAACATAAGAATATTAGGCATATAACAACTTGAAATAACTAAATATTTATTTACTATAAGGGATTACATACCACGCATCCCAATGCCACGAAACAAATTTGGAAACGATTGTACTGATCATTCGTAATGTACGTGAAGGTGTTAGGATTGGTTCTTTGAAGATTATGGAAAAAAGTCGGTAGGTTGGAGAAACTTTTTCTTAATACCTGATTGACTGAAATCATTTTCACAACTTTCGACACCTTGTAAATTTTCTTCATGGTTGTCCAATTTATAAGGAATTAGTATACATTATTCTGCAGAACTTACTTGTCAGTCTGCGTAAATGACTTGTCAGTACGCGTAACTTATTTGTCAGTCCGCGTAACTTGTTTGTCAGATTATGTTATTTGAATGTATGGTTTCGTAGCATTTGTTGGTGAATTATTTTTTAAAAAATAAAGGATAAATAACATATTACATATACATAAAGCAACACAAAACGCAATACCAGTTAAAAAAACATGACATTTTTCAAAAGATTTCAAGGGGCTTCATACTCGAAACTCTATCCGTTGCTAATGGATTTGTATTCTTCTTTAGCCGCCTCCAAGATGTCTTCCTCAGTATCATTCACATGATTGTCTTCAATCTTATTATAAAGATCGTTGATTAACACAACTTATGTTTTCAATTCATACCATCTTGCAGCTATATCAAGCGTGTTGCGATGGTTTTGTATGGTGGTTTCAGCATCAGTGTTGAAGGTATTTGTTAATAGGACCCAAAAGATTATATCCTACAAACTGGTGTTTTCTTTGACATTAATATATGCACGAGTTAGAAGCAAATACTCGTTAGCGGTCCATCGGTTTGAACCCATTGTAAAACATGCAAAGTACATGAACTAAAATACCTTAGATGAAGTGATACATTATTGTTTGTCGTTTTATATAGACATGATAGTCCGCAAATATCCAACAATCATCCATGACAAATATATAGACCCTTCAACTCCTTAGAGAGCTGTTCGTCAGTTTGTGTTACTGACTTGTCAGTCCGCAAAGCGAATGGTCAGTCCGCGTTACTGACTTGTCGGTCCACAAAGCGAATGGTCAGTCCTCGTTACTGACTTGTCAGTCCGTGTTACCTATCTTTTTATATAAATCACGTATCGATACGTCCGAATTAGAGATAGGGGATCATTTCACAAAATGGCATCCAATGTACCAACGTCTTCAAATGCATCTTTGTCTAATGTGTCTGCTCCAACAAATGGTACATCTCCATGGACGACAACAGAGGTGTTGGTCCTAACACGATGTTGGATTACCGTTTACGAAGGCCTGCCGGTAATGGCTCCCCTTAATTGCCTTCTTGGTGATGAATGGTCCCGCTTAGTAGCTTTGTTTAACTATAAGGTGGGACAAGGATAAAAACGACTAAAACCCGATATTGTTAGTAAATGGATGGATATAAAAACTAAAGTCACATGGTACAATCGATGCTACAATTATGAGAAAATGTGATGCTCTGATGCTGATGATGAAGAAATTTTTGAATACGTGAACGGATATTACGTGTGTCAGTTTGATGAAACTAAGTTTGAGTATACGCACGTTTGGAATCTGGTTAGAAATAAACCATTTTTCATGTAGACGACTCTTTTATTCTTAATGTTCTATGTAATGTTTGTTATTCGTTCATCTTTTATTTGTAATGTTTTCTGTAATGTTATTATGTTATTTAAAATGTTTGTAATACATGTTGGTGAATTATGTTTCAAAAAATATATGATACAAAAGTTGTTTATATTAAACAAAACTACTAAGAACAAGTATTTCATAATAATGTATACAAACTTCCAAACATCAAGTTATTTAGTATCCCAAATAATATTTGTCATCCTATTTCTCTAGAGAAATCCCGCATCTCTACATGGCTTATCAAGTTATTTAGTTTCCCAAATAATATTTGTCGTCCACCTTGCGTTCACCGGCCGTCTTTCCATGAGCAAGGCACTCCATATCGCAGTATGCTCTACATTTTAAGATAAAAATGTTACAGTTTTTTATATAAATTATCGTCTAAAATTGTAGTTAAAAATTATATTTAACGAATATTACCGAAGAAATTAACCACCCAGCGTCAGTAACTGCAAGCAACCTCGACCAAAACTCCACATCCAGTGTGAGCATATGCAGCCTATGCTTAGTGTTTAGGTTGGAAGAGATCGAATTCCATTCTTTCCAAAAACTCAATGTATTGGCAGCTTCAAGACTGTCGAGTAGGAGATGATTTGAAACATCATTACTCTCTTGATTCACAATGTCTTCATTTGGTTTTCCAGGACTCTTCACCATTTTTTTTTTCTTTTGTTTGGTGATTTTCTTCACTTTTGGTGTGGATTGCAACTAAAAAATTAACATGTTAAATAATTATCAATACGTTGATATTTTAAAAATATACCAAATTTAAAATATGAGTTTTGTACCACTGTGAACGGCATCCGTTGATACCATGGAACACTCCTCTTTCGTTGCGGCCTAACAATAGGAGTCATTTCTTTTGTGTGATGTTCACCCACGTTCGATGACTGTTCAACATGCGTAGGTGTAAGCCCAAAGTCCCCCTCCAAAACCACGAGTACCGATATCATCATAGTCAAAATGTGTATCATGGTATTATTTTTCTTCCTCCTCTTCATTTATCATCTCTTCCTCCTCTCGAAACTCTCTGTCTGGTTCAACATTTGTGCCCGATTCATCTTTTTTCTGTAATACACGGTCTACTTTAGAACTTAAGTCTGCCACAATGCCTAGTAGACGCTTCACTAATGCCTTTATGCTCATCTTCTTCTTCTTTACCAGTCTTGATGTGTCGTTTGACATATCACTTGTTTCAAGATGTTGTGAGGAAGAATCATTTGTGGCAGATTCAGTCGAAGATGTTTCTATTTCGGAGCTGTACATCTTTCTTCGAGCAAGTGAGGAAACATGAGGTGGACTATTTCGAACAGGAATATGTTGTTGTGGGGGAGACTCTACAGGGTTAAGAGTCCAATTGACATAATGAACATAAAACGACAACATCAACTCCTCCGGATTTGCCACGACATTAATAGGTTGGTTGTTAGGCTGAAAAATTCAGATTGTTAGTTTAACATGAAAATACATTGAAATTTGTAAATATAAATGATTGTTAATATAAAAACAATACCACAGACACGTTCATTATTCAACAACATTGATCCCAATTTAACGGTGTTTTACTTCTCCATGCCCTCATCCTTGGCAATTCTGTCGGCATGTGTATATAAAACTTGGTTGCCTCTGGGAACGTCTCCAAAATATATATCTATGAAAAAAAAACTCATGATACAAATTTATTATATAATACCAAACGAAGTTCAAAATTTTATAGTATGAAAAACTAAACAGTGATAACTATTAAAATGCATTAGAAAGTAACCTTAAATGGAAGCATAAAACCAGGAACGGTATACTTGTGTCCTTTCTTCGATTCGGGATTGGCTTGCTTGAATTCTCTAAACTCTTCTATTTTCTCAAACATTCCACGCATCATACGTGAAGCATATTTCCAGAAATACGTACCCCATGCAAACCTGCAATTTTCAATTTATTTATTATAATTAGTGCATTGGATACTACTGTGGGAATGTCTGTTTTAAATGTAATACTTGTTCCAATCATCTATATTATCAGCAAGCTTGTATACCGCTGCAGGAATGCCCGTTTTAATGTCCCGTCCATGTAGACCCTTCAACATAAAAACAAGCTGGATAAGCATCATAGCATCTTCATCTTGTAGTGCCAAACAATTCGAGGACATAATCAACTCTTCTAAATCTTTCAGCCGCAAACGTGCATCAAGAATTATCTGGGAACAACCGAGCACGGAGCTTTGAACTTGACTGGCTCTTTTCGTCATGGAGTAAATCCACATAAGGACCAACTTTTAATCCACAAATCAGAATATATTCAGTTTCACCAAAATCCAACTGCATCCCCTCTATATCAAACAGAAACCTCCCCATTTCAAATATTTGTTGACACGTTACTTCGTGCAACATCATCGTATGCACAAGTAAGGGATCACCATGTGGGATATGCATTCCTAAGAATATTCCAAAGGGGGAAGCTTCGAATTATACTATTTGTGATTGTGTTTGGCATAGAGAATACTTTTTAATGATAGTCCCCACCACGCCTTTCAAAGTTAATTCTGCCTTTTGTTTGAGATCTTCGTTCTACACAACAAATATATATATATATATATATATATATATATATATATATATATATATATATATATATATATATATATATATATTTCATTTAAAACATTACTAATTGAAAATAAAAATATATATATATTAAACCATTATGAAATAAATAGCAACATACTTAAAAGCAGAAAAATAAAAATTGTGCAAATACCATCACTCCGCGGAGGCTAAGGGTCATTCCCCGGAGGCCTCTTTGCGGAGTGACCTCTAGCCCACGTGGAGGCCTGCATTGTTGGATTAAAACATTCCACAAAGGAAACACATCACTCTGCGGAGCACCCTTTGCGGACTGAAGGCCCCCTCCATGGAATGGATCATCCAAAAAATGTGTCTGTGATTTGTAAACCTAAACCTAAAAATCCTAAATCTGTATACATATTCAATGTAATAAAATGGGTTTTCCTCTAATTTGAATCATATTCGACATTTTTGACATTAATAATTAGATAAGAATGTGAGAAATACCCGGGAAACGTATCCATCGGCCATAACATCGGGGAATTCGGGGTCCATTGGTGACGGAAAGAGCTTTGCGACTCGATTTCGCCGGATTTGAAGCCGTTTCAAGTTGATGTCGTCACCGGAGTTGAAGTCGTCGACGGAGTTGACATCGTCGCCGGATTTTAAGTCTTCGATCAAAGCCTATGTGACCCGATGCGGAGTGACGAGGAGGAACGGGGACCAGTGGGGACCAAAAGAGGACCCCTTTGTTTTTCTCAAAAAAATATGGTTGAAATTACAAAATTACCCCCTCGACGCGGAGATTTCATGGTTCCGCAGAGGTCTGTGGAGGGTCCTCCACGGAATGTATGTCTATTTCTGGAAAAAAAACTTTTTTTATGACTAAATTTAGAAATTGACCCCCATTTTTTTTTGTCTATTTGCGGTATTTTCCCTAGAAAATATCCAACACACCACTCTATAGAAGAGGCGAGAAAGGAATAAAAAGCAATTAACAAAATTTGATTGTTACTTCTTCTTAATCGACGTGGAGCTCCCTTGAAGACTCCACATAACACCATACAATGTGCTAAAGCTAGCTCGAAAATCCTAGTTAGGGAAGTTCTATTGTCAAAAGACATTAAATACATAATATTTTGAATAGATCAAAAATATATGTAATTATAAAAAATATTTTAAAAAGCTTTTACACTGAAGATGAGACATAAGAATATGCTTTTTTTAATCAATAAAAGTTTTATTTAATAGTAGTAATAACTACAGAGTAAACTATTATTGTAGACTGTGTATGGCATTAAGAATTTAAGAGGTTATAAATGTTTTATCTATAATACTAGCAACATTCTTTGTTTTTTTTGAACCGGAAAATAGATAGAGTGTAACCCGACCCGATAGATCAGGAATGTTTGGCGGGGACCAAGAGGGGCACCACACACCACCAAAGGGAACGAAGAATCGAACTCACGCTAATCGAAGGAAAATTACCCAAATATGATCAACCAAGAATCGAACTCTTGACCTCACCCACTCATGCCTAAAACCCAGGATGCATCGCAACCAGCTAGGCCTTCATTCATACGTGTCAGGCTATACAACACACCAGTAACATGAATACAAAGTTGCACCATAACTACATGCACACGATCCTAGAAATATTAGATTTGAAAATTCGGTACTTCATGCATAAAAATTGTATCAAAGTGTAAAAATATGTAAAATTCACAAACTTACAACGTCAACAACTCACTTTTTTTAATAAACTAGTTGGTTTACATAGAACTTACAAAATAAGCCTCACTACAGTAGTCATAATATACTCTTGACTAACCTAATCATACAGATTAATAGGATTACAATACAAGTTTACAAAGAATATGAAAATCCTAATACTTTTGAGAGAATGAGAGAGAATTTGAAAGTTATGTGTGTGTGTGAGCGAGAGAGAGAGAGAGAGAGAGAGAGAGAGAAATAGAGATGATTTGAATAACCCCATCTCTCATCCTTCCTTTAATATACATCCGATTCAAACCTCAACCCATGGATCAAAAGATTCTAATGTTTATTACATGCAACTTTACCAATTGTAAGCTGCAACCCATTACATTCAATGTAACATCCCGATATTCATGTACTTCTAAATTCAACCCTATAATCTTATTATATCATGTTTTGGTCCCTAAGTAGAAGGAGGTATCCATTGGAAGCCCTAGTGGCAAAATTGTAATTTGGGAAGAATGGGAGTACGCCATGCGTACATGCGTACGCATGCTTAGCGTACTAGGGCACGCCCTAGTACGTTGGGCGTACATCAGCGTACGCGAGGCGTACTCTCCAAGTTTGGAAACCCTAAATTTTAGGTTTGAGCCCCTATATAACCATCCTTAAAACCCAATTACCCCCACCTCTCCAACATCCACTCCCCTCGTGTTGTTTTTGCAAACCCTAATCCCTTGAGTGTGTGTTTTTGAGCTTAATTGTGTGTTCTTTGTGTGTTGAAGGAAGAAAGAAGATTCATTGAGGAGCCTTGAGTAGAACCAAGCTTGTAGATATGGGATTTTTGCCTCCTTGGGAAACTTCAGAAGGTATAAAGCTATGATCTTGACTTGTATTTCCTTGAGATCTTTCCATGTGAAGTTTTATGAGTTTTAGTCCTTTTTCCTTGGACTGAATGAGCATGAGCTACTCTAAGACCATATGACATGTGCTTTCAGAAGATTTGAGGTGCATTAAGTCGTTAAAATATTATCTTGACTCATATGACATGTGCTTTCAGAAGTTTTGGCTTTTGGACTTATTATGGCATGCATAACCATATAGTTGGAAACTTTATGGTTTGGAACACCTTTTAAGGCTTGGATCTGGATTTTGGATGTTAGACTTGTTGAATTAAGCACTTAATGGGAGTTTTTGCATGACTACTGCGTACGTGGTCAACTGCCCATTTTTGGTCAAGGGCTGAGTATGCGGGGCGTAGGGGATGAGTACATTGGGCGTACTCAGTTGTGTTGACTTTTCGTTGACCGCTGACTTTCTATTGACTTTTGACCTAGCTTGACCTTAGGGGCATTTGGGTATTTTTATTATGAAGCCTAAGGTTCGGGTGTCTCCATGTGTATAGATGGTCTGTAGAGTTGACCCGTGGAGAAATATTCTTTTCTACTATCATTTGGATTTGCGAGGTGAGTGTTCCTCACTGTACTTGTGGGTCGAAGACACCAAGGCCGACCCCTTTGGATTGCTATACTGGTTTATCGCATGAGTGTATGATGTAGCGATCTGTATCCTGGTATATAGGATGATGTTATGCTTAGTGATATGTTAAGATCTGTATGACTATCAGTATATGCTAGCAAGGGTTTGATATAGTATATGTTGATATGTAATGGTATGTTAGGTTGAGGTGGTCCTGTTGTGTGTTGAAGGCCGAGAGACCAAGGGCATCCCAGATAGACTGCAGGATGAGGGTCGTACTAGTCATGAAGAAGGCCCGGATGACATTCGAGATAGGCTGAAGGCCGGTCAGGCGTACCAATCATGCTGAAGGTCCTGTGAACGTACCAGATACACTGTAGGCCGGTGGGGCTTTCTAGTCAGACTGAAGGCTTTATGCATGTTGTATGTCTGTTGTTGTTGTCATTATTATGTGTTTTTGGGGGAACTCACTAAGCGTTGGATTACAGTTTTGGGTTATGTTTCAGGTACTTCATAGGATCACGGGAAGGTGAAGGTATGACCGTATACATCCTCATGTTTTGGACTTACGGTTTTGGGAAACTCTGATATTTTGAAACTATGTTGTAAACAATTTGTGATTTTAGGTTGGTTTCTAAAAGTTTAATTTTGTCTTAATTTTATGGATGTTACAAGTTGGTATCAGAGCCTTGGTTTTAGTGAATTAGAGGAACACTCGTATGAATCCAGTCTCAAACTAAGGAAAGATTTTTAAAATGATTTTCAAATTATTTTTTCAATTAACCAAGAGGATGTGATGTGTACGATCAGTAGGAGCACGTAAGTAGACCCCAAATTACCATATTGTTGTTTTATATTGTGATATATTAGAACAACATGCCAGTGATATGCTAGGGATCTTCAGGAATTACATGATAGAATTTCCTGATTACATGATGCATGATAGCCTAGGATCCTTCTTTATATGAAACTGATATCATTACTATAGTTGCTTCGTGTATGCATCATAGTTATACATAACTAAGATTATATAGCCTTATTTCATGTTCTTGTTTGATGAAGGGATTAGGATAGGATCAGATATTCAACTATCAATAGGGTCCAACATTATGTATGATTAACATACATGAGCGGTGCGGGGTTGGTGAAAGTTTCATGGATGAGATGTGTGGGGTTAGCCAGCCAGTCTCGTGATGTTAAGCCTTCCTCTTGGTTGTGAGGACTGAGTGTATGAGTATGATAGTATGTATTTTTAGGGTTGTTGTGATGATCCTCTGAGACAAATACGGGTAGGCGTGGAAGGTAGTATGGGTCCGTACTACTGAAAGCACTAGACCCGTATGCGTAGCAAGGAAGTCACAACCCCTAAGGATTTGTTGGAACTTGGATCCCCTCTTATGATATATGTGTTATCTGATATATCCCTGGTTTATCTTTAGTATGGTGGTGACGTGACATTTTGAGACAAGATCCGATTCAGGATCAGGAGCTGGCAGCCAGGGTGGGCCAGCAATGACAGAGGACTATATCAGGGAGGTTATCCACGAGGAGGTGGTTACCATTGTCTGGGGGTAGATACTGGAGCTATTTGGGTCTATCAAGACCGCGATAATGGAGTTTTTTTATGACAGATATGTTGCTTTGTCTAAGGTTGTTGTTGTCGTCACTACCGCAATCGTTACAGCTGTAGGGATTGGTGTTGGATAGATTTTTTAGTATCGAGACATAGATAATATGATGCCCCTGGATTTTGATGGAATTTAGGACCCGATCATAGCCATGAGGTGGATATCTGACGTTGAGGGATGCTTTTTCACCTGCTCTTGCCCAGCTGAACAGAAGGTCAGATGCGCTCTGAACCATCTGAGGTCCGGAGCAAAGGATTGGTGGAGACTTGTTTCGGGATTGTATTCTACTGATTAGAGAGATTTTGTGTCTTGGGAGAAATTCTTGAAGATGTTCCATACTAGATATGTACCGTGGGTGGAGCGTGAGAGGTTGGCCCATGAATTTTTGGACTTGAGGAATGCGACTGAGACGGTGATAGAGATCACCAAGATGTTCACAGAAAGGGACATGCTTTGTCCTGAGTTTGCTTCTGAGCAGGCTCAGATGACCCATTACTTGAGCATGCTTAATATGGATATCAAGCAGTTTATTTCCACCCAATGTTATGATACCTTGTTGGAGATGCAAGAGGCCGCCAGGTGGCCTGAGATTGAGATAGAGCTTTAGATGAGAGAGCAGATGTGACAACCCGAAATTTTCATTCGTACAAACCCTACAGTAAATCACTTCAAATAAAAGTTAAATACTTTTTTGCTAATTTTTAGCCGGTTTTAAGTCCGTTTGAGTGTTTTTAATAATTATTCTTCAAACGAACGAATAAAAGGAAGTATTTTCTAAGATATCGGTGTAACAATAAATCGATCAACACCTTGTTTAGGTGTTCACGGCCAAACAAAATGGGTTTGGGTCGTGAACTCCCTCATGGCCGCAAACTTATGCTTAAGGCATGAGTTTACTCTTCATTCTTTCATTCTCCAACTTTCAAACTCAAGAACTCCCACCATTCTCTCTCAAGTATCATAATCCCTTTCTTTTAATCTTCCGAAAATGTAAGTGTTTCTTCACTTGATTTGTTGTTATAACCTTTCATCTAGTTGTTATACACCATTTCATCCAAGAATTCTTCACTTTATCATAGATCTTCAAGGGTTCTTCAAAACACCAAGAACACACAATAGTGTTCTTGGACCTTAAACACCCAATCAAGCTTCTATATTGTAAGTAATCTTGTCTTAGCTTGTTCTATACATAAACCAACTAGTTTACACCTAGAAATCATCAAGAAAACATGATCAAAAGGGAGTTTACGGCTAAGGAACCTCCTTGATCCGTAAACTCTATTTAAGTGGGCATTGTGCCCTAGTCCCTTCCTATGCCTTGGATACAAGTCTAGATCACTTCCTTGAGGAGTATAGGACCTTAAACAAGCAAAAGAATCAAGCACACATGAGTTTACGACTGTAAACTCATGGGGAATGGACCATGGGCCATAAACTCTGAAAGGTGGTGCAAATTGTGCCACTATTACTTCCTAAGGCATGGACTTGATCATAGGATACTTAAACTTAACTTATAAGACCTCAAAACACAAAATGGTACTAATTACCATGAGTTTATAGCCATAAACTCATGGGGGAAATGAACATAGGTCGTAAACTCCTTAAGGAGTGGTCCTTGGGCCATAAACTCAAATGCAATGCCTTACAACCTTTAGATGCAACCCTTTGGTACCTATAGCACTTGAATCAAAGTGTTTTCCATGTCCTAGGGTGTTTATACTTGGTTAATTAGTTGTTAAATGACTAATTGGATACATATATGTGTTGATATTATATGTTAAATAGGATCCGCGTGTGTGTTCAAGTCTTCACTTAACCTTTAGCATCCTATACCATCCGTTCATCCAAACCACTCACTACAGGTGATTTCATACCCCTTAATCAACCTTTTAAATGACTTTAAATGATTTTAAATGATTTTATAAGGGGAATACAAGTTGAATATCATAGTTATTATAGCAATCACATGTGATTAATAACTATCAAAAATAAGGAATTACTATACTTTCAAACTGTTCTACTAAACAAATGACTTCAAACTGCTTATCAAACTATTTTACATGTTAAACTTCATATTAAACTCACTTTTATGTATCAAACCTTTTCTATTACAACTTTTAAACTTATATATTGTTAAAACCATGTCTATTACATATATAATTATATAAGTACGGATCGAAGGACTTAGGACTGCCAACTCACTTTATTTCCTGTTCCTTGTTTGGTTGTGGACTTAAAGTATCCGGTTGTTTGTCCGAGTGTTATTGGATCCTTAGTTATATATATATTATGTATATATGTATAGATATAAAGATTTTATCTCAGTTCAGTACATTCAGTCATACAAACGATTCTTCTAGTAACTATAATAGGTATAGTTAGGGATATACTACTAATTACTACTAAGTTCAATGAAGCATACAAAGAGTCAGTTCATTCATGAATCAATACTTACTATTATGAGAAACTATACAACTATACTATGATGAGAAACTATACAATGATACTATTATGAGAAACTATACAACGATACTATGATGAGAAACAATACATTCACTACTCTAGTACATACATTACATATACAAGTATACTATAACATAAACGTGATCCACTGTTTTGGAGCATGTCTTCACTGCCATGGCCCGATTTGTAACCAGAATCTCCTGGAGGGAGAGCGTGAGTTTGCGTATAGATCTATATTGGATTAACTATCCTACACCTTGCTGCTAGCTACAGTGGGACCTGCAGGTCTCCGGGTGCCAAATGTCATTACTTTCGACGTCTTACATCGTCGTGTTCATAGTCTATAACATGGTACAATTAATCACATAATACCTTAATATAAATCTGGTTTAAGGTAGTTAGTACAGCAGTAGTTATTATAATACAACACTACAGTACTACATTAATTTACCCTTTACATTTATTTTGTGATCACTTCACTTAAACAATAATGTACAAACTATATTTTGATAAGGATAGTCACACTTGGGAAAATTATACACTTTTACAAGAAACAAACATACATAACAGTCGTGCCTTGGTAGAAGGCTACTTTTAGTAGAAAATATAGGATTTTCTAAGTGTTACAAACCTTTACAAACAGTTACAAACATTCACATACTTTTACTACAAACATTTACAAGCTCGTACTTCAAACAATGTTTCAAACATTTTGATACAAACAATGACACTAAAATACTTATGAGCTCACCAACTTTAATGTTGATAAACTCTTTCAAAATAACTTGTATTCTCAAGTCATCAGTAGACAGGTACCAAGGCCAGCTTTTGAGAAGATGGAGCACATACAAGACTCATCTTTTATTTTGATTCATATTTTGGTGTCTGGCCATAGACCTACCACATAATACCCTTAACCGATCCAAACTAAGAACCATGATAACAACCGGAGATACTGAAACCCGCTTAATCAAGATGTAATCCCTTCTTAAGCACTAATGATTCATGGCATGCGAATGACATATAACAATTCTTAAAAATATAACATAATCAATAACCGAGAATTAAACCAAAATAACGCTTACCCAAACCGAAAGAAAAATTCCAAACAACATAAATACTTTTAATAACCAAAATAAAGCAAAAGATAACATACCCACAATATCCCTCGCTGGAGTCCTGACCTCCCCTGTATGACACTATAATGCTTGTCTCCTCTCTGCTGGGGCTCCAACCCTACTCTCATGACCATCAGTGATCCTCAAAGTAGCTGGAGCAAGTGCACTCACTGCTCCTCCCATCAACATCGGACAGTCAGCCTTCTTGTAGCCTACCTGGTTACAGTGAAAACATAATGGGCTTGCACCCTAAGGGTATTCCCTGTTGACATAACCAACCCTGCCAAACTTGTAGTAGCCAAAACCCCTGGAACGACAAACCCCATCGTGCAACTTCCCGCACGTGATGCACTGACTTCGGCCCTACTGGCCTCTCAAACGTAGATTAGAAGTCTTGGGACCACGTGCACCTGATCTGGCCCCCTCTTCCCTAGGTGCTCCAAATTTATCTCCTGCTCTCGCGCTCTAGAAATCATGTTATTCAGGGTCTTGACCTTGAAATACTCACAAACTCCCTTATATCACCCCCCATTATATCATGACATCTCACACTCTTCATTTCCTCATCCGCAGCATACTACGGAACCAATAAATCTTTCTCCTAGAACTTGACAGTGATTTCTGTCATAGTATCAGTAGTTTGGCGGAGATTTTGAAACTCTCGCACCAACTGTTGCACCTCAATCACCGGTGCAAACTCAACTTGGAACCTACTCAAAAAATCATCCCAAGACATGGCATCAACTACATCATCACTGTCCTCCTATCCTACCTCCTCCCACCAATCTCGTGCCATGTCCTTCAAAATGCAGGAAACATATCTAACATTCTCCTTCTCGGGGCAGAAAGTCGTCCTGAACGCATTAGCCATATCCGCTATCCACTTCTTACTGGCAATGGGGTCCGTCTTCCCATAGAAAGCAGGAGCTCCGCATGCACGAAAATCACAGAAAAAAAAGAACACGAGCTCCAACGATAGCCATAACCTTATCACGAAATGTGCCTAACCACTCATCCAAGACCTCCAAAATCCCCTCCTTGACCGAACCAAAGATCACGGCAGCCGGCTCCAAAATACCACCGGTAATCTCCGATGATAGGAACTCCCGCATCTGCTCCCTAATCAGCTCAGTACCTGCACCTGAGCTGAAACCAGAACCAGAACTTCATAGGCTCTCCTAGGTTCCCTACCTCACCTAACCTTCAGATGCTGAAAGACTCCCACCAATTTCAACTAACTACCTCATGAATATAGTCACATGCAACAGAGATTAGACAATCCTTTGAGTAAAATACTCAATGCTAAAACGGTTGGACTTAAACAAGAGCTGCACTATAGGCATCACCACAAACTCGTAATGTCCGTAATGAGTCCTAAAGGCATCTTCTAGATATCCTCCTCGCGGAACCTCATCTGATGATATCCAAACCTCAAGTCAATCTTGGAAAACCAAGATGCGCCCTGCAACTGATCGAACAGATCGTCAATCCTCGATAATGGATAACGGTTCTTAACCGTCAGCTTGTTCAACTCCCAGTAATCAATGCACATCCGATGTGAACCGTCCTTTTTCTTGACAAAAAGGATTGATGCTCCCCACGGCGAGCTACTTGGTCGGATAAAACCATTTACCTACAGCTCCTGAAGGTGCGAGGATAACTCCTGCATCTCGGGCGGTGCAAGGCGATAAGGTGACTTGGCAATAGGCGCCGCTCCCGGAACTAAATCGATCCGGAACTCCACCTACCTCGGTAAATCTTCGAGAAAAACATCCAGAAATTCACTCACTATCGGAACCTCTGCGATAGAACTCAATCTCTCGGCAGTCACCCACGTATCCATCACATACACTACAAAACCCCAACAACCCTACTGAAGACTCTGTCTTGCTCTGACAGCCAAACAAATTGCTGACCCAGATCTGGTACCCTCTCCATATACAGTAAGCACTCCCCCACTGGGGTCTCGTATCATCACTATCTGAAGCTCGCAGTCGATCATAGCTCCGAATCGACTCAACCAGTCCATGCCCATAATAACACAAACATCACCCATCGCGATCGGTACCAGATCTTTCGGAAACTCAACTCCAAAACTCTCAGCACACATCCCCGGATCACATCATTCGCATACACCACATGCTTATCGGCTATGTGACGAATAAATGCTAAAGATACGAAGGATCGACTCGCACCCGAGTCAAATAACACCAAACAGGTACAGAATTAACAAGAAAAGTACATACACATATCACAGTATAAGCACAAAATAACTAAAATAAAATAATTAAGAGATCACATACTAGCGACTACATCAAGTGCTGCGCGGACCTCCTCCGCTGTCAACTGAAAGGCTCTCTTGCGAGCTTTCGGTGCCTCGGCTTTTGTTGTCCGACTCTCAGTAGTTCGAATAGCAGCAAGTGCAGATCCCTGCACTGACCCCTATAACAGCTGTGGGCACTCGACCTTCTGATGGCCAGTCTGGTAATAGTGAAAACAAACTGTGAACCCCTTGAGGCAATCCTTGGCCATGTGCCCCTTCTTACCATAATTGTAGCAAGCACTTGCTCGACAGACCACCTCGTGATCCTTTTTGTACTTCCTACAAGTGCGGCCCTTCTGGCCTCCAAATCTTGAATCAGCGGGCTTTGCCCGCTTGGCTGCCAGCTGAGACTGTGTTGGCCGCCTATCCCTCCTCTGAGACTCCGCCTCCTCCCTAGCCCGAGTCTCTAGCTCAATCTCCCTCTTTCGGGTATTTTCCTAGAGCTCAAAAAATGTCCGGTATGTCGAGTTCGCCACGAACTCACATATATCTCTCCTCGGTATGCTCAAATAGCGGCTCATATGTGCCTCTTCGGAAGACACGTGCTCAGGGAAAAACAACGCCCTATCATGAAACATCCTCGTAATCACTGTCACATACTATGTTCCCTACTTGAGGTACAAGAACTCCTGGGCCAATTGTTCCCTCTCCACCGGAGGAGCATACTCATCACAAAACATAGAAGTAAACCTCTCCCAAGTCACTAAGTGAGCTCTGCATGAGTGAAGCTGGCTATCACAAACTTCCACCAGTCCTTCACCCTCAAGCGAAGTTGGTTCAGTGCAAATCGTACCCTCAAATGTTTCGGACAGGAACAAGTGTAGAAACATACATCAATGTCAGAGATCCATCTCATTGCTACAATTGGATCCTGAGTCCCATCAAACTCTGGTGGTTTCATGTTGCTGAACTCTCGATACAGCAACGAGTCACCCCCTGTGGCCTGGCAGCAGCGACAGCTGCGGTGGCTACAACAGCAGTCGCCTGAGTAACAACAGTGTATCGCTCTTCAAACGTCTCAATCAATGTGGTATTGATAGACCCGAACATCTCTAGGATAGCCTCACGGATCGCTGCGGCCATCTCGTCATGAATCATCCTGCGAATCTCAGCATCGCTAACTCCACAGCTCTCAGGGTTGTGATGCGTACCCACCATGATGTCTCTGAAACACAATACAAAATAATCAGAGACTTGACCGAGATTACTCACACCCGATCACTCACCCCTACTTGCTCCATAGCACCCTAAGGATTCATACTTGGACTGCTCACCGACCCGGTGTTTCCGGTAGTACGAGCCCAATACTACCTTCCACACCGCATCTATGTTCATCCCAAGTCCTCCTCCTAGGATCCTAGCTCACAAGCACTCTATATCTCGTCAAACATCGACTACTCTCATTGTACACACTGCTTGTTTCCTCTTTCTCTTAAAATTCTCTTACTCATTTTTAGAAAAATCGTTCCTTTTGAAAACTTTTCTCAAATCCTCAGTTTGAGTCCAAACATACCTGAAGGTGTATTCGAATCCCTCAAACCAAGGCTCTGATACCAACTTGTAACGACTTAAAAGTTCCAAACAAAAATTTTCAATTTAAATTACCAACATCACATATCATAATTCTCAAAATCTCAAGTGTCAAAGTCATAACATATTTCAAAATAGTTTTCAAAAGTATTTATCAAAATCCAGGATCCACAAACATAGCTCCATTTCAACTGTGTATGTACAATCAAGTCGGTGCCTTCCCGCGATACTCGGAAGTACCTGAAACACATAAACACATAACACGATAAGCACACATGCTTAGTGAGTTCCCCAAAATACCACATACAACCCGTAAGCCACTCATGGCTATAGCTCTATAAGACCTTCCGATCAATGTGTCTTAGTGGGACCTTCTGGTCCCAAAACTCTAATGGACCTTCCGGTCCTAACTCTGTTGACCTTCCGGTCCCAACCCTGTTGACCTTCCAGTCCCAGGTTTATAAGCTCAAAATATAACATATACAAATCACATAAACAGAATCAGAATATCACATAACTCATGTAAGCACATAAGACCTCCCAGTCACACATAGTTACCACTCTAGGTAAGGTATAGTGAGAAGACTCACCTCGGAAGAACTCGGAATAATCTTGAATTCAAATCACCGGTCTAGCCTCCGCCGACCACATACAATGATTATCTCTAATTAATAACGACTCTCTCTCTCTCTCTCTCTCAAGGCTAGACTAACCCTCCCATACACTCACAGAAGGGTAAAAGACCATTTTACCCCTCCACGAGCTTAATGGACCATATGTTGACCAAACCCTTACAAGTCAACCAAAATTCAACGGTCAGGGAGTATTCTATGCGTAACGACCCTCTATGTTGGGCATACTCGTCTGCTATGCAGGCATCGGGGATGCTCGGCCCCTACGTTGCGTGTACTGGAATTACACCCGACGTACATCCCAGTTTTACTCTTCTCGCATTTTTTGGCTTAATCTATTAAGACATAGGCTGATATCTCAGATATGGACTTCCTAATGTCTCTTAATCCATAAAGTTAATCACTTTAAGCCTTTGCATGACTGATTAGGTCAAAAACACTCAAAACATCCATCCTCTTTCCTTATGAAGTTCATAACTCATGCATGGTTCATCCTTAACGTCCAAGATTGGATTTTTATGACCCTACTTCACAGAATACACTGAAAATGGGTAGATCAAGGTCTATGGAGTTCATCATAGCATAAAGTCTCCACCTTTTGGGACTAAAACCCTAAAATACTCCATATGAATGAACCTAATCAAAGAATGAGAAAGCTTGAAGCTTTATACCTTTTTGTGAAGATTTCCTCGTAGCTAAGCTCAAATCCAAACTCCTAGAGCTATCCCTCTTCTTCTCCAACCTTCTTCTCTTCTTCAAGAACACACAATCACACTAACAAGCTCCCAAATACACTCTCTAGCTATAAGAACGAAGATTTAGGGTTAGATGGGTATTGTGTTTGGGAATGGTAGCCACGAGTGAGGCCATCATGTCCTTTAAATATTGGGCTTGCTCACAATTAGGGTTTCATTCTGGGCCACGTACGCCCAACGTACACACTAGTACGCCCAGCGTACTAGGTGGCATCCGCTTCTCATGCACGCATTCGATTACGCTGAGCTTACACTCTATTACGCCCCACGTATTTGTTTATCACATTTTCTCCAACAAGGACCAAAATGTTCAAGTACTCAAAAGATCAAGGATTTATAAGATATACTAGAACTTGGGATGTTACACCCAATTAACAATCGGGTTCCAAACCAAATTCAACAATCCATATATAGGGTAAAAAGATCATTGTACCCCTCACCTAGTTTGGTCCAAGACTATGGTCCAAACTTCCCATCATAAAGGCCCATGAACCAAAAAGCATCCAAAGCCCACTTATGACCCAATTTTCCAAATAGGCCCAAACCCTTAAATGGGTCTTACCCTAAAGCCTATTAACTTTTCCTAAACCAAAACATATATTCTCAGATGGTCCAATAAATCCCCAAGCAACCAAACCCAAAAAGGTATCCCAAACACTCAAAGCCCGATAGACCGAGTACACGGGGCGTATAAGCACGTACACACAATGTACTCGCTTAGAGGCTTGTACGTTGCGCGTACCTGCTTGTACACCCAACGTACTCACCTTATTCATCCCAAACTTGATTTTCACTTAATCCATTAAGACAAAGCTTCCAAAACACAGATCTGACCTCCTTGAGTTGGGTTATCACATAAAGTTGCCAACTCTACGTCCATACATGACTAGATGAAGCTCTTAAGCTTAAAAGGAACTTAATAGATGACTAAAAGCATGCATGCCACCATTATTCACATAAAGCTTGCACCTTTATGCTCAAGGATACCAAAACAAACTCAGATCTAAAAGAACCAGCCCTTAAACAACCCAACTCATCCATAGACCCAAGAAAGAGACCAAAATCATAATAAACTCGCCATGAAGAGATCTAATCATACACAAGCCAAGATGCAAACTTGTTACCTCAAAAAGCTTCCCCACAAGATGATGATTTTGGATCAAAAGCCTCTCCACCAAGTCAAACAACTTCAAGCTTCTCTTCTTTCCTTCTCAAGGGCAAAATATGCACCAAAGCCTTCTAATAGCTCAAGAATACCACCAAGAGGCTACAAGGTCGATTTAGGGTTTTAGGGTGTAGAGGCTAGCTTAGATATGAACCAAAGGGACTAACATAAAGCTTATATAGGGTACAAATACGAAAAATAGTGTTTCATATTAACCCTCATACGCCTAGCATACTCCTCGCACGCCCAACGTATGCGGTCTCGCACGTTGCTCCCAACCTCGTAGTACGCTAAGCGTACTCCTTATTATGCACGACGTAGAGCCCTTCGCATCAGTACGCCCTGCGTATTAAGTTCTTCCCCGAAACCTTAATTTACTCCGAAAGCCCTAACTTCTTTGATATAACTCCGATTCCGACCATCCTTATATCCATGAAAAAGTATCGAGAAACTCTACACTTTTATCAACTCAAACTTGCCATACAGATCCCCGAACAGAAGTTCAATTTCCATAAAAGCCCGCTACCATTTTATCAAAATACCCCTTAGCTCCACAACCAATATGAACCCCCGAAACATTTACATTTAATCACCCACGCCCGAAACATCTAGTTTCATCACTAACGGAAGTTCAATTTCCATAAAAGCCCGCTACCATTTTACCAAAATACACATTAGTATTTTATGAATTAGTTTTGTACATTTTTAGTTGGTTTGTTATTTATTTTAACTAAAAAAATTAACCAAGATATGTGAAATAAAAAAAATAAAAAAAAATTCGTATATTATGGAATGGAAGAACGAAAATGGGAGGCAAAAGAAAAATTGATATGTCAAATTGATTGAAAGGGATGAAAAAAATAAACTACTTCCTACTTAATTTGTGTGGTTTTTTATTAACAAAATAACAATAATAGCCGAATCAATATAAAACAAAGAAAAAATGTTTTTTAATTAACTAGTCAAATCAATATAAAAAAAGATCATACTTATATCTTATCTTATTATTATATTTGATGAAAAGCTTCTAGAAAAATGGAGTAGGAAAGCAATAATTGATGCACGGATGGGTTGTTAATGTGAAAACTATGTGGCAAGTTCATGGTTCTAGGCTACAACTACAAGGCAAAAATCCATTTCACCATTTTAACTTTTGACGCCACCGTGTCTTTACAATATTTTTTTAAGAAATACTTAAAATTTTAAACAAAAGAAACAGAAAAAACAGAGAAATATTTACTAGTGTCCCATATTGTAAGGTTTAATCTTTTTCCTCCAATCGCAAGGGCACGAGGTATACTCCCCACGTCAACATCCACCATATCACCATCATCTCTCAACAACCCTTGAGGCTGGTGGGTATGGGTGCGGTCCAAGACCGCACATCGTGCCACATAGGACGCGAACACCGCCCCCAGACTGCGGTCTGGTGCGGTACTGGAAATATATATATATATATATCAATTTTTTTTTCATAACACAATCTCCTCTATCTCTCAATTTTTTTTTAAATCACCACTCTCAAAAATAAAAAAATTTAAATGTCATGTTTTTTTTTAAGTAATCGCAATGTACTGTTTTTTTTTAATTTCAAATAATAAAAAATTATGTTTTTTTATTAAAATAGAAGTTATATTAAATTAAAATAGTTAAAAAAAATTTCTATTAAATTAAAATATCAAAAAAAAGTGTGGCACCACACCCTTGGTGTGGCATGAAACCACACTTGAGTGGTAAAAAGTGACATGACGCTTATGTGGCGGGGGAGGGAGTGCGGTTTCGGTGACACCACTCCCTCCAGCCTGATGGTATACCTGCAACAGGAGACCACACATCATGGTCCATAGAAAGAGAGGGAGGAACAGAAGAACATAGAAGAAGAACAATTTGATTGGATGCGGTCTTCAATGTTAAACACCACATGAGGCCATGATCAAGGAGGTGGTGGTGGCGGTGGTGGTGTGCACAGTCAGGATGGATGGCTTTGCCACCTGGCCAAACAGCCATATCGTGCCAAATATACGCGACGGCCTAAGTTCCTTGATTTTGAAGTCAACATCTTCCCAATATGAGTATATACAAGAATAATTACAAGCTAAACTCACTTGTGAATAAGATATGAACAAGTGTTTTTATTATTATTATGTATATGCAAATATATCTGGCATATTGCAACATGAGCAGATACAATAATAAGTACATTTTCAACAACATCCTTATCAAATTTAAGTGATAGTTGGATCTCAAAAGTCAACATATAGTTTCTTTTGTTGTAATGGATGGAGTTCACACTTATTCAATCACAAAATAAAATAAACGTTTGGTTTAACACATAATTTAGTAAATGTATTTATAAAATACAGGAATTTGGTTTGCTATTTGTCAAATATCGAAATCTTTATACAAAACAGAGGAATCTCAAATTCTGGGAACAAATAAATAAAAATTGAAACGTTAGCATATAATATTTTCTGATGAGTGTATAATTGAACTTCTAGACTTCTAGTAGATTAATACGCATTTCAAATATAAAGGGTTAATGACTGTTAATTTATTCCAAAAAAGCGAGTATCTTATGCAAATGATAGATTTTTTTGTAAGAAATTGAAACTTAGACATCATAAATTGGTAAAACCCACCACTTGATGAGTAGTTTCATTGTATAAATAAGTTATTAAGTAGTGTCATGCCATCGCATTCAAATCAAAAAGTAAACAAGTTGCATATTATTATAATAAGTATATTTATCAAAATCATAACAAAAATTAATTTGAAACTAACACCATATCTTTTTTCTTTCATTTTAAAATGCAAATATACATTAAATACCTCAAACATTGGTAATACAAAAAATAATCATTGACTTACTAGCTAACACACTCACTCGAAGAGAAATCGTAGTTTCGATTCTTGTCTCGCCTCCTTTTTTAACATAAGTTATCATGTTTTATAATACATATTGGTGAGATGCCAATGTTTAAGAATGGAAAAAATTCCAAAAAAAACTGTCAATTTGAAAACAAAAAAAATATTGGGACAAACACAAACTGAGACGTCAATTTGAGGTTAAAAGAAAATAAAAATATTATAAAAAGATGACATGTCATTATAACTGATTGGTGACCGATTAAGAGCTCAAAAATAAAAACTTTTCAAAATATAACAATGTATAACGAAAAAAATGCGGTAAAAAGAGAACAACGTTTTATATATCTTATACTATATATAAAACATATTGGTAATATCTTGAATTTTAAGAGGTACAAAATACAAAACTTTTTATACAAATCAATTATGCATAACAAAACCATTAATACTTGCTAAAACTTTAAAAACTTCAATTAAGGAATGTTATTAAAAAATTAATTTGGAGCAAAATAACAATTTTAAAATATTAAATCCATCAATATAAATTAATTTATATTTTTAAACTAGATATAGATAATAATTAATTTACATCAAAGCTCTAAATATAAATATTTTAATTAAAAGTCGTAATTTTTCTTATCTCTAATAATTATTATCCCGTAAGAAAACTATTTGCCCATAAAACTATTTATCGTCGTTGCTTTTGCTCGAGCACACATCTAATATATATATATATATATATATATATATATATATATATATATATATATATATATATATATATATATATATATATATATATATATATAGGGTTAGGTTTATGTGAAACGGCCTAATTTTGTGAGACCGTGAGACGCATTTTTTTATTTTTTTTAGTTAACTCAAGTTCCGAAAATAATATTTAAAAAAAAGAATTTTTGGATTTTTCCATTTATTTTGCATTTTAAAATTATTTTTTAGAATATGTTAGTGTAATATTCTATTAGAATATTTCAAGTTCCGAATTTATTTTTATTTTTTTTAGTTAATTTTTTCAAAAAAAATGGAATTTATTTTTATTTTTTTTAGTTAATTCAAGTTCCAAAAATAATATCTAAAAAAAGAATTTATAGATTTTTTCATTTATTCTGCATTTTAAAATAATTTTTTAGAATATGTCAGTGTAATATTCTATTAGAATATTTCACTTATTTTAAAAAAAAAACGGAATATTTTTTTAATTTTTTTATAGTTAATTCAAGTTCCGAAAAAAATATTTAAAAAAAAGAATTTTTGGATTTTTCCATTTATTTTACATTTTAAAATTATTTTTAGATTTGGTCTAACGGTCTCAAAAAATTAGAATGATCTTAAATAAACCTGAATATATATATATATATATATATATATATATATATATATATATATATATATATATATATATATATATATATATATCTATATATATATATATATATATATATATATATATATATATATATATTAACGGCTTTTGTGACCAAATTATAAAAGTTACAAAAAATAATCATCTAAATGGTTTTATTTACGATTTTCATATGCACCATGTGTATTTTAATAGATTTTGTTAAAAAAACCAATTGTGTTTTTTTCTCTAAGATTATAGCGCATTTTTCAATCTTTAATTAAAATCTATTTTATTTACAGCAACTTAAAAACGTGATAATTTGTTTAGTATTATTCAAATAAGTAACTTCATTGTTACATGTCGATGATATTTATTTGATTCAACTTACGTCACATGATTGTTTATTAATGTTGTCTCCATTAAACTGTATTTTCAAAATTTAATCAATAATCACTTATTCTTGTAGATACATATATGCGAAGTCAAGCATTACATATTTCAAACAAAAATTATTTCCTAAAATTTTACTTAAATAACATATAAAATTTTAGAATCCACGGAGAACACATACGTACCAATTACGAAGAGATATCCCCCATCCCTCATATGATTACAAAAAAGTATTGTTACATCTTTATATCTAAGGAGATTCTATAAGAACCCATTCAATTAATTTGTGTACCCCTCCCATATAAATGTAATAGTTCTTGTATACATCCCCTTATAATGTAACGTTTATGTGTATGAGAGGTACATATTTTATATTTTACAATAAAGACGAACTTATATTTTCAAAAGAACAATTGATTCGATCAGAGCCATCAATTTAATTACATATTATTAAAAAGAATTAATAATCAACTTTGTTTTAGGTTATTATTAGGCCATTGAACTTGGAAAATCAACAATGATGAGTATAACTCAAGTCAATGGTCATTATTTTACAAAAGGAAGATAACAATGACTCTAAAAACAACTTGATCAGTCCTATTATTCTGAATGGAACCTTTTAAGTTTTAACTCTATTATTTATGATTTTCAAACGTTGAAAACTATGTTAGACTTTAGATTGGGCCAAACTATCATACTTTATTCTTTTATCAACCTAATATTATTAATAGATTTGATTTCTTTTTGAAACAAAGAAATAAAAATAAAAGTTGAGGGTGGGGATATATAAACCATCATCGAAATCAACAAACAAACTTACTTCAAAAGAATGAAGTAAAATCACGAGTCAAACAAGGACAGCAAGGACTAAATTTTAACCAAACCAACCATTTCACGAATTACTGGCACGAGAACAAGTAATACTATCCACCAAACTAATTGTTTGTTTATATATTTCAGTTTCCAGTTTTAGTAAGGGTTTAGTTAATCATAGACTTCCTACAAATTTTAAAAAGGTTTTAGTTTGATACTACTTGTTCGGTTTTATCAAGTAGGTTTTATATTATCTCAACTTGCATTAATATATTAGCTTAATAGATCATTTGGTTGTATTAAGAAAAACCCGTGTTTAGAATGCTTCATCAAGTGTGTCAATCCACTTAACTTAGATTGGTATGGGTTGTTGTGGATGGATAGGTTAATATTGGGTTAGCAACGTTGGACAATGGATCCCTTTTTGGTTTGGTTTTTTAATAGGTTGTTTTTTGGAATTAATCCCTTTTTGGTTTGGTTTTTTAATCATATGTATATATAAGGATACAAACTATCCATGGTTTTTTTAGGGGTTTATGGTGACTATATCAAACTACATGTTAATTACACTATCTTGCCTAACTTGATAACATTCAAGGTTTGTTGAGGAGGAATACACATAATTTGGTAACTTCGTCTTTAAAGTAATTGCCTAATTTTTTAAACATTTTCATTAATAAATCCCTTTTACCATAATACAGTAAGAATGACAACACAATTTATCATATTTTCCTTTCCCTTAGAAGCTTTACGATAATATAATAAATGTTTCTTTAACGATGGAAAATGAAATTAAGTAATCACTTTGAACATTGTCTCGTTGTCAACAAAACACCTAATTTTAATATATTCATATGACAATGAAATAAGACAAGATGAAAAACACGGCTTCCCAAACAACACATTAAATATACTTTTTTGCCTCCTTTTTGCTTCTTAAATAGTGACTTGATCCTAATATAATGCCCTCAACAAACTTCATATGATCACCATGTATCTTGGACACATGGGTGGTCAATCCATGAGATTAGTACCATTGCCACGACCACAACTTTAAAACGTGATTTTCGTTTCTTTTGAATTTCACGATCATACATATAACTAACGCGTATGTATTTCGAAAGAAAAATACAAGATAAGAAGAAATAATCAAAAGTTGTATTTACAAATACATTGATTCAAATGATAAAAAGGGATAGCCACAAAATATTGGATGAAAATGCCCCTCACGTGCAGGCCATGTGTTGAGTGTTAATGGACACTCTTAAATGTCGTCAGTTTAGTGGACTAGTTTTGCAAGAAATACCCAACTTAAGGACTATTGGTAACAAAGAAAAAAAAACTCCTTGGACTCAATCTATCCGATTGGTCAAACGAAAGGGATCATTTCTGTATTTTGGTTTATTGGTCTTTATTTTATATACAAGATTGTAAAATATATATTTTAATAATATAAAAAAAATCAAATCTAGAATTCTATCAAATAATAGTCTGGTTTATAAATTGGCATGTTGCAAAACGTACCTACCCCTTCCATTCAATATATATACACGCATCCCAAACAGACCTCTGTGTGTCCTCAACTCTCAATTCTCAAGTTTCTCTTTCTCAATCTCATACTCCATTCTCCAATCCCTAGATACATTATTCTCTTCCGTGAGTCAACCATGGGAAGCGATTACAAGGCGATAAAGATCAATATAAAACAATCCTCCTTGGTACAACCCTCAAAAGCCACAGTGCCTTCTAATCAGAAGTTATGGACGTCTAATTTGGATTTGGTTGTTGGAAGAATCCATATTTTGACTGTCTACTTCTATCGCCCAAATGGCTGCTCCAATTTCTTCGATCCAGTCGTCATGAAGAAGGCGCTTGCGGATGTGCTTGTTTCCTTCTATCCCTTTGCTGGTCGATTAAGCAGAGATCAGAATGGTAGACCTGAAATTAATTGCAATGGTGAAGGCGTTTTGTTCGTCGAGGCAGAGTCGGATTCCACTTTGGATGACTTCGGTGAGTTCACGCCTTCTCCGGAGCTCCGTCTTCTTACACCCACAGTTGACTACTCCGGCGACATTTCTTCCTATCCGCTATTTTTTGCACAGGTATATTCTTCAATATGCTCCACTGTCTGCTTACGATCTCTGTTTTTCAAAAGAGTGATTTACATAAATAGTCCTTCAACATGCCTAGATCTTCAACTTAATAACCTATATTTAAAAATGTATGGTCCCTAATTTTACAATCTCATGCTCTAGGGTTCTTCGATTTTAAAGCACAATGCGTACATAAAATCGGATCTAAATGTTCGAATGTGATTAGATCTAACACCCCCAAATAGATCTTAGTTCAATCGGTGTCAACGAACAAAATTACAATGTTCTGATTTTTGTGTCCATGTTTAAACCCAGTGGATATTGATTTATTTGTATAAACCACATGATACGTGACGTAACAAAATCAAGATCATGTTGGTCAAACTAAATCTTTTCAGTTGACTTTTTTCTCATGAACTGAGTAACAAATGATCAACCATAATGTTTTTTAATTGTGTTTCAACATGTATTATTACCAATGTTCATTTTGCAAAATCTGAATATCATAAAGAAAATGACAACACATTGGTCAAGAATATATTCTAAAATTCTAGTTTCGTGTTTTACATGTATTCAATAAAGCAAGAAAAACACAATAAGGTGAAGAAATCAGATTGGTATCCCAATTCCCAACTATTCTCCACCACATAGAACGACAAAATAATCATTTCACATGTTTATATTTTTTTTAATGTCATGTGGGCCCATAATTTTTTATGCTAATAAAAAATATATTATATCTAACATTTATTAATTAAAATCGAAATCAGGTAACCCATTTCAAATGTGGAGGAGTTGGACTCGGTTGTGGTGTTTTTCATACTCTCGCCGATGGATTATCTTCGATCCATTTCATCAACACATGGTCTGACATGACACGTGGACTCTCAATCGCCGTTCCACCTTTCACTGACCGTACACTCCTCCGATCACGTGAGCCACCGACTCCCAGTTTCGACCACGTCGAATACCACCTCCCTCCGACCATGAAAACGACCGCCGGAAATTCAACCCGGAAAGCCTCCACCACCGTTCTAAAGCTCACCCTCGAGCAACTCAACGCCCTCAAAGCCGCCGCCAAGAACGACGGCGGAAACACCGCATACAGCACATACGAAATCCTCGCAGCCCATCTATGGCGGTGCGCGTGCAAGGCACGTGGACTCCCAAACGACCAGTTGACCAAATTGTACGTGGCGACAGATGGACGGTCAAGATTGAGCCCGCAACTCCCACCGGGATACCTTGGCAACGTTGTGTTCACCGCCACCCCAATGGCGGAATCCGGCGAGCTCACGACTCAACCTCTGTCAAGTTCAGCATCGTTGATCCGATCCACGTTGAGTAAAATGGATAACGAGTATTTAAGATCGGCGATTGATTACCTTGAAGTGCAACCGGATTTATCGGCTTTGATACGTGGACCGAGTTATTTTGCGAGCCCTAATCTGAACATAAATACGTGGACCCGGTTGCCGGTGCATGACGCGGATTTTGGGTGGGGGCGGCCGGTGTTTATGGGACCGGCGGTGATTTTGTATGAGGGGACGATTTATGTGTTGCCGAGCCCTAATAATGATCGGAGTATGTCGTTGGCTGTGTGTTTAGGTGCTGATGAACAGCCGTTGTTTGAGAAATTCCTGTACGAATTTTAAGAATTTTTTTTTTTTTTTTTAAATTAGTGTTTGTTACTATGTAATGAATTTCTTCGATGTTGTTTGGGTTTTCGTGTGACTGAGTATTGTTATGAAACCAATTGTTTAACCAAAAGGAAAATGGGGTTGTCTTTTTTTTTTTTTTTCATTTCAATTTAAGTTCATAGAATTCATAGCACAATTACCTCATGTGAAATATACAATGGAAACCTAATAATTGTTGTGTACGAGTTCGACATAAATTTATGGTTTAGGCTCCGTTTGATAGTTGTTGATTGAGAAAGTGCTGTCTGAATAATAAATTCTAACTGAATAAAAAACCATGTTATTTGACTGTACATCTGATTGAATATTGAATATGATGATCTATACAAAATGACCATTTTACATTTCTATTCTATACAATCATTTTAAATATTGGTTTTATTAATTTACCATTATACCCATATTATAATTTTAAGTTAATATTATATATATTCTTCAAAAACTTTCAAAATATGATATTTATTTAAATTATTGTTTTAAAAAATTTTAGTAAGCTAAAACCTGTATTAGTTATATAATTAAATCCTATTAACGATTTTACATACACATGAATGCATAGGTTGTACAAGAAACTTTTCCATGGATATAAAACGTATAAATTAAAATGAAAACAATTTCAGCAAAGCACAAAAAGATGGAAATTTCATTGAGGCATTTTGACAAACATTTATGCAACAATTTATCAACCTTAAGGATGGGTATCTAAAAAAGGAACACTTTTGGTTCATTTTGTTTTGTTTCTTCAAGTGATAGACGATTAAAGCATCAATCAAAGACTAGGAGAACCTTTTTTAAAAAAGTAGGAAAAAAAATGTAGAAAGAAAATCATAAGCTTTTCTTGCTTGATGGAGAAGACGAAGTCGAAGGAGAAGCTGCGAATTTGATGGGAGTGTGATCGATTTAGAGGAAGAAAAATGGTGTGGCTTTTGCAGAAAGCATACTTGATGAGAAGTGTAACACCCCAATTTTCATATATAGATTAAAAAAAACAAATAATCGTTCCAACATCTCCCAAGATCAATTAGGAACTTACTTACAGACTAAACTACAGCGAAAGCAAAATAAAATAAAATAAAGTCTTCAACCGAAGAGCTTCGGGTGTTACGTCTTTGCGGAAATCCTTTGTCGTCTTGTTGATCAATCTTTCTCCCTAGCCTTCTTACTGCCACTTGTTAAATACTTCCCTGGGTTGCGTACATTTAAAGTTTCTAAATGGGTAAGCCTAGGGCCTAGTGAGTTCGTGTTGCACATATATGTCCATCAATTTAAAAAACAAACAAATAACAGTTTTATCATATAGTTTCAATAAATCATACAACAAATATATCACCCGATGACATAATTTAGGGGAACGATTAATTATCCAGAGAAAGAACCAAAGATTCATTTCCCTTCTCCTTGAGACAACTAATCATCCATTCTACTCAAGTATTTTAAATATCCAAGGAAATGAGTATAAATCTCAATTCCCATCCCCGCCGATCACACACATCCGTCATGCTCACGGCGAGTAAACACCCACCCGTTCCGACTAAACATGTCACCAAAAAAAACACGCACCGTAGATAACAAATCCAAAATAACATTTTGTATGCAACCATACTTATGATAAAACATACTGTCAATAAATAAATAAAAACAACATAATTAACGCATGACAAACATTTATGTGCGAGCAACCACAGAACACGAGAAACTCACCTTGCAATCGATAAGTCATAACCGAAGCTTTGTTGCTAATCTGCACCCTACATTCCATGAACAAATTTTCTAAGGCAATCGTCCTAGAAAATATCCTACACGTCCGTTTCAATTCAAGTATCCACATGTCTCAATCGGTCAACCAAAATAATTTTACATTAACGTTCGCAATTGAACTATGCCTCTTTCTTTCCAACTAATTGATTTCATTTTTAATACTTAAAAATTAAAACAATTTAAATCTTAAAAATACAAGACAAACTTGTGTCTCTTTTTTTTATAAATAAAAGAAAATACATAGAACTAGCAAGTAATTAAAACTTTATACCTCATTTATGTAATTTTTATTAAAATGCAATGGTTTTAAATGTAAAAAAATAAATATTAACACGTCATTAAACTATAAGGACCTTTTCCATAAATTCATATTCCAGTTTAAATGAAAAGGAAGAAACGTACATTTTCCCAAAAATGGAAGTTAACACTTTATCAAACGTATAAGGACTGATTCTGTAAATTGAAATTTCATTAAAACAAGTGTTACAAGTCTCGATATTTGACACGTCGAATGACCCACCCAAATAAAATTAAACCCATAAACACCCTTTCTTCTTAACCCGAAATTTTAACTCATTTCCACTATTTTTAATCTGTAAAAACTTTTAAATTTCCTCCAAATTGTTTCAAATAATTATATAAAAATCAAAATACTTCTCTTCATTCTTTTCTTCAAGTTATCCATATTCATTTACCAAAATTGTACTCTAAATAAGATGGAGTCAAACATTTGTTTCAAACAAAATTTATTCCTTTAAATTCTCATGAAACTGTGACTTATTGGCTTGAATCGAGACATTGGATTGAACAAGACACAAAATGCTTACATATAAACCTATTTTAACAACTATAACGAGTTGAAACTAAAGAATCTTACCTTAATTTTGAGCACCACTTCCGAAAATACTTTACGAACTTCAAACCCTGATTTCTACTTCGTTTCTCCAACCTTTCTTGCAATTTTGGTGGGGTTTCTAGTCGATTTTTTGAGCTCTTTATAATGCCTAAGGCCTTAGAAGTTATAAACCCTTCAAATGCTCGAATTTATTTCCACAATGAAGGTGACGGGTTTGGACATTAAACCTCATAACTCTCTACTAATTAACTCATTAATCCTTGAACTAATCATTTTATTATAATGATATAATCTAATTACATATATATATATATATATATATATATATATATATATATATATATATATATATATATATATATATATATATATATTAGCTTTGAGTTATCACAAGAAGAGGCAGAAAGATGAGCGGTAGAACAAGGGCACAATTGGAAGAAGTTGTTCCCTTTCTCAATCAGCCAATTCAAGATTTCTTACAGAGTCAAACGTTGCTTTCCGAGACAGACACCCAAAATTGGTTTACCAAACACTTTTAGCTGACCGAGTCAGCCAAAAATGTCTGACCCGACTCGGTCAGATGCAAATCAAACACAACCTTAGTTCTTTTTTAAACAGTTCAAATACTTATATATATATATATATATATATATATATATATATATATATATATATATATATATATATATATATATGGAAAAGTTCAATAGAGAACCATAATTATTGGTTCTTCAAGGAACCAAATCTTTTTTTCAATTTCTAGAGCTTATTCTTTATCGAAAAAATAAATCTAAAAAAATCTAAATTCATATATTAATATTGTGAATGTGAAAAATATTTTCTGGATTCACCGTGTGAATCCGGATTCACGTTGTGAATTTTCAAAGATTCACATTGTGCATTTGATGTAAAAAAAAATCAAACTTTATACCATTGGAAAAAGAATAAAAAGTTATGAATTTTTGTATTTTTTTTTCTTTTTGTGATAAAAAGTAAGTTCTAAAAGTTGAAAAAAAGATTGGTTCTTTGGTTAATTATGGTTCTCTATTGAACTTCACCCTATATATATATATATATATATATATATATATATATATATATATATATATATATATATATATATATATATATATATATATGGTTCTCAAGTGTAACACAGTTCCTCCCCTAACCAACTCTTAACATATTTTTTTAAGATTTGTCGCAGTATATAACAATTATTATAATTTTAAAATTCAAATCATCATTTTGTTTGGAACGTTCGTTATCTTCTAATATTTCATAGTTGTAAGGAAAAAAATAAAAATACAATATAAAAGTATGATAGTTTTTTGTAAATATAATAATAAAAATTTCAAATAAATAATTTTTAATTAGTAAAAACTAATAATTGATTAAAAGAACGTAAAACTAAATAATAGATTATACTATATTAAAAAATTATTGTGATTTGAAATAGTAATAATAATAATAACAATAATGATGATGATGATGATAATAAAGGAAATAAAAACTATTCAAATAAATTATTTATAAATTAATTAAAAATACCTATAGTTTAAAATAGTTTTAAATCAAAAACTTAATTTGATTTGATTCAAACACCACATTTTATATCTTGTATACTTAAAATTATTATTATATTAGTTACAACTTAGTATAAAATTTATTATTTCAATGATAAATTTTTATAATATTGTTTTTATAACGTATAATTTTTAATATTTATATTACATTACTGGGCGCAAATTGAGAGTTTAAAACTCCCACTAGAACTCAATAGTTTTTTTATTTTAAATGTAATTATGATTTCAAATATAATGTAATTTGTCTTTATATTTTCCACTACATTCAAAAGTTTTTTAAACTTATGGTTATTAATGTGCAATGTTTTTTTACTTTCCATTTATTTATTATACACATTGTAGCTAAATTAGATAAGTAAGAATTGATTAAAAAACATATGTTTGAAAAGATTTGTGATTCAAAATTAAATAGTTGATAAAAAAAAAATAAGTTTTGTGGCATTATTGGTCAATTAAACACAAATTTTTTATAACAATATTTCTACATATCAAATTTATGTTGATTTCTAAATATTATTTTCAATGATTTATATGTGTTTAGTAAGTTTTGTTTGATATAAATGTTATAATGTTGTAGTATTTTTATTTTATTAAAAGGTATAATGTTTTTCATACTATTTGTTATTTGTTTTATATACAAATCGGCATACGTTTTATATATAATTTCCACAACTTAAAATGTTGTATAAAATCATCAAAAGTTGTAGTATTTTTTTTTCATACTACTTTGTTTTTTAATATATAGAAATCAATATATGTTTGATATATAATTTACACAACATAAAACGGACTATAAAATCCAGAATTAATAGTGAAAATAACTAATGATATAAATTTATTAAAATTAATATGTAAATTTAGAGTTTGTTTTGCTATTGACATTGGTTTTATATGTATAAATATTAAATCATAATTTGTTAAATGTTATTATTTTAATTAAATAAATATATTCACGAGTAACGCGCAAGAATTCGATTAGTTAGGTAAATAAAGTTTGAAAGAAATGATAGCCTCTAGATTTGAAGGTATAAATGTAAGTTTTAAGTTAATAATATAAATGTGAATATGTATTTTTTATGTATTAACTAGTGAATTTATTATATTAAGTTGTGAATTTTGTATTCTAAACTGTGAATTATTGTATTAAGTTGTAAATTAAATGTATTAAGCTGTAACTTTTTTTTATAAATTTTGTGTTAAAATATGAGTGATTTATGTATGAATGTTTGTATTAATACTTTTATGAATATATTTATATTTTGTATTGTATAAATATGCAAGGATGAATTAGTTTTTATAATTATTTTGCTTTAAACTTTGTATTAATGAATTAATTGGTTTATTAAATTGTGAATATAATACTTAAGCGGTGAATCCATGATTATATATATATATATATATATATATATATATATATATATATATATATATATATATATATATATATAAGTAAAGGTTCAAATAAGAATCACTAAAGATTAAGAACCATACAATATTACCAAACTACTCATTCGGTGCATAAGTGGCTGTAGTAATAGAGAAAGACTAAGGGTATTACAATAAATTTAAACATAGTCGATTAAACAAACTTTCTTTTAGAATCCCCTTCCTCCTCAAATGGCACACACATTTACTTTTTTTCTTTCCTGCTGCTTTCTCTTGTTTGCACAAAATCAATGGTGTCTTCACATTGTACTAGCTAGGGCTTGATTATAACCAGAGATATGCCATGGAAATCGATGGCAAAACGAACCTTCTTCTTCTATTTGGATTTTATATTCTTCTCTCTTTGATTGCTCCATCTAATGCATCGCTTCAGCATGACATCAACCATATCCCTCGGCTGTTATCATAAACAAAGAAGCTAAAACTTCAAGCCCTAATTGATCACCTAGGGCTCTGAAACGCAACAAAAACAATCATCGTTGACGAACAGAGGAGTCTCAAGAGGAGAATTCACTGTGTTTCCATTGGAGCTGATGTCATTCACGATCCTATTCTCCTATTTGTAGATGAGCCGACGTCCGGCCTCGACTCTACTGGTGCTGACAACCCCTAACTCTAACAGAATCAAACTCCAGCGTTGTTGATGTATCGGTCTGCCAAATCTGGAAACATCCTTTAGTCAAACTTATGGATCACTTGGATCTGGTAAGGATCTTCTACCGGCGATGATGCCATCGATCTCCCCGCTCATCTCGTCAATTTGTAGAAACAAACCCTATCTCGATTTCCAATAAATCGACGCCCTTCAACTCCTAAGTATTTTCTAATAACAATTTTCAGGTATGATTTTGTGTTTTCTCCATTTTTATTGTTTATACTAGTTGTAAAATCGTGTGATTTACTCTTTGATGATTCTCTGGTATTTTTTGGAGGATTATGATGATTTTCAAGTATTTTAAGTTCGAATCCCGGATTAGGGGTTGGGTAGACGTCACAAGCATGTGCTTTTCCTTTTTTAATTATAAAAGAAGTAAATATTGATGCATATTGCCTTTGTTGCGAATGAATTCATATTACTTTATTAATTATTAATTATCGCTTGCGTGATTGGTTGGATATAGCATGTTGTGTAGCTTACTAGCTACCTATATTTGTCGGACTTGGTTAATCAGACACAATGTTTGACTGGAACAGATGTTGTATCCAAATTAGATAAAAACTCAAAGATTATATTAGCTTGCTGTTCGGGAGGTATAATGAAATCTAGCAGCGAATGTTATCCAATGTTATGGTGTTATTCAAGTAATGCAGTTGACTAGATCCTCCTTACGATCTACAATATCAAGAGTGAGTTTATATCTTTTAATACTTATTCATTTGAAGTTTACAAAAGTGAATGATGTTGTAAATAAATTTCTTTTCTACAGTTGGAGGGGACAAATTGTGTGGTTTCTATATTGACGGCTATAGTAGAACAAAAAATAACCCTTATTGATCAATGTGAATCTTTATTCACTTGTGCATCTTCTCTATAGGTAAATATTTACATTTTAAATTGTAAAAAAAGTTTAATAAAACTACAAAGGAACAACATTCACATATTAATATTAGCCCCATCACTTTTTACATACTCTAGTTAAAATTAGCTAAAAGTTGATTATTGTATAACATTTCTTTCATCTCATGTTTCAGAAACAAACATATTCATAGAAAATTCATAGCTTAATACAGTTAATTCACAGCTTAATACGGTCAGTTTACAGATTTATAGCTTTAATTCACATGTTAATACAGTCAATTTATAGTTTAGTACACAAAGTTCACAAGTAAATATAATCAATTCACACTTTAATAAACAAAATTTATACATTTATAACTATATTCTCAACTTGAAACTTACAACTATACATTTAGATCTGAAACGTAGTGTTTGTTCAAAGTTTATTTACACAATATCCGTAATTTAAATTTTACATACTTTATTCAAAATTAGAGAAAATCATATTTTTGTATAATGCTTCTTTCATTTAATATTTCAAAAGCAAACATAAAATTCACAAAAAAAAAAAAAAAAACCCTTAATAAAGTTAATTCACAATTTAATACAATTAATTCGCATCTTAATACAGTACATTCACATCATAACCTTTGTGTTTTTATAGTATCCTAAGAGGCGTGATTTTTATAAATTTTAAATTGTGAATGCATGATTTTTTATATATAGATTATTATGATTTTTATAAGTTTTAAGTTGTGAATAAAATATATTTTGTTCAAATTTAAGTGCTTGAATTAAGAACATTAATTTTAAATTGTGAATGTGATAAATACATCAATATTTTTGAAGTTTTATATTTTTCTTAAGTTAGTATTTTCTCAAACAATGTTAATTTAGGGTTTTTAAATTATGAATTGTAATATTTTAATGCTTCATTTATTGTTTAGTTATGTTAATGTTAGTTTTAACTTTTATTAAAAAAATGTATTTTTTTAAATGTGAATACATGATTTTTTAAAAGTTTTAAGCCATGAATACATGATTTTTTTATATGTTTGAAGCTGTGAGTACATGATTTTTATACATATCTGGTTGTTTCAATAAAATACATATGTTTTGAGTTATAAATGCATGAGTTATATATATATATATATATATATATATATATATATATATATATATATATATATATATATATATATATATTGTAAGTATTAAGCTGTGAAGACATGATCTTTTACACAAATCTGAATGTTTCAATGAAAAATATAAGTTTTAAGCTGTTAACGTATGGTTTATTATGATTTATATAATTTTGAATTAAGTATGTAAATTTTAAATTGTGAATATTTTTGTAAATAAACTTTGAAATAAACACTAGCCTATAAATCTGAAATTGTAAATATAAGTTTTAAGTTAAGAATATGGCTTTAAATTATTTGGATTCATCTACAACTTATTTTTATGTGTATTTTTAATGTCTGGACTTGTAAGCATCAAATTCATGATTTATAAATGTATGCATGTTTAGGAAAATAGAAAAAAAAAACATGAAAAATATAAAAAACCGGTTGACCCATTGGTCAAACTGGAACCGATCACCATACCGGTTCGACTAAAAAACCGGTTTTTAAAACATTGCCTAAAATGCTCTATTAAACTGTGAATTTGTTTGGTGCACACAAGATATTTGATGAAATGCTTCAATAAAATCTATTATGTTTTTAAGTTGTAAATATCGTGAATGAGAGACCTAAATTACTTTATTAAATTATGAATTAAAGTCATGAAATGTAAGTTTTAACTTGAGAATATGATTGTGAAGTATAATTTTTTCGTATTAAAATTTGAAGTTATTATATTAAGCTGTGAATTTTTTTTATTAAACAATGATTTTATTGTATTAAGTTGTAAATTAATTGTATTAAATTGTGAATTGACTGTATTAAGTTGTCAATTGACTATATTAAGCTGTGAATTAACTGTATTAAGCTGTGAATTAATTGTATTAAGCTATGAATTTTTTTATAATTTATTGTAGCCTTCTAAAATTTAAGATAAAAGTATCATTATATACAAATCTCATTTAATCTAATTTTTAATAAAGCATTTAAAATTTAAGTTAGTGAAAATTTTTGTAAATAAACCTAATAAGAAGCATTAGCCTATAGATCTAAAAGTATATATATATATATATATATATATATATATATATATATATATATATATATATATATATATATATATATATATATATATATATATATATATATATATATATATATATATAAAAGTTTTAAGTTGAGAATATAGTTATAAATATATAATTTTTATGCATTAAACTATTAATTTTTTTATACTAAGTTGTGAATTTTATGCACTAAACTGTTAATTGATTTTATTAAGTTATAAAATTTTAATGAATTATGTGTAAAATATGATTGATTCATGTATGAATGTTTGTTTTATTTTGTTTGTGAAGATATTTATTTTTTTGTTGTGTAAATAAGGAAAACTGTATTAGTTTTTATAATTATTTTGCATTAAATTCAAGATGAGTGAATTAGTAGGTTTTATTAGACTATGGCTATAGTATTTAAGTTGTTAATGCATAACTTTATTTACAGACCTGATTTGGAAGAAATGATGGTTACGGTGTTGCCAGAGGTGTTTGATGTCAACATGTGGTGGTGGTGGTAAAGTTTGCGTTTTCCACTTCTTTGAATTAGTTAATTATTGTAAAATAGTTTGTATTAAGTTGTGAAGTTTTTGCAATAAACTGTAAATGGACTGTATAAAGTTGTATTTTATATCAGTTTCGTGTTAAAATATAAGAACATATATGAATGAAAATATTAGACTATAAAAATTACATTTTGCCCTTTTTGTACCGAATTGACAAAAAAAGGAATTTTAACATGTTTTATAAGAGTATCATATATATATATATATATATATATATATATATATATATATATATATATATATATATATATATATATATATATATTGGTTCAAATGAGAACCACAAAAGATTAAACCATTTTAAACCATGGAACCAAGGAACCATTGTAGATGGTTGGATCAAAAAAATAAAAGGGCAAGATTTAGGTTGTAAAGTGTAAATAAAAACATAGTTGTAGCTGATTGTAAAAGTACATGGAACTTCAGGGGTAATTTCATTAAACTGAAACATTTTAACGTTTACGCGTTTAACACTGTTAGTCTCAATTGCATCGACTCAATCAAATTGACTTTACCCTCATTGAAAGTGATCATTTACTTCACCGGTGAAAAATGGATTTCAACGCATCGCCAATCAATTCAGACGATATCAACCGTGAATCTTTCTAGAAAGTTCAAAAAATGAATATAGAACGTATATTCGACTATTATTCACTCATACTCCGATTATCTCATTTAATGATTCCAAATCAAAATGTCCGATTTCTAAAATTTCAAAACCAAAAATGTAAATTATTTTTTACAGTATATATTCGATCAATCTAAGAACAACGTTTTATTTATGAAATCGTTTTTACACTTTTAAACAAAATAGAAACCCTCAGATGATCAACTTTTGTGAATTTCTATAAAAATCGAAAAGCTAATGAGTTAAATTTCTTAAAATCATTTAGGAAATCATCAATATCTAAGTTATTTGCTAAAATTTGTGAATCGAAATCATTTATAAGTTTATTCATTAAATCGAAAACCTAATTTCATATTCTAAATCACTGTTGTAGATCATAGAATCGCAAAATCACATTGAGAATCTGTGATTGATATGTTTAATACATTATGATTGTTATATTTAACAAATTATGATAGTTTTCTTAATATTTATATTTAGATGCATGAGTTAATCATTAATTTGGAAATTATATGTATAAATCATAACTTTCATATCATGAAAACACATGTTTAACTTAATTTTTTAAACAGGAAATGAAGAAAAGAAAAATCGAAAAAAAGGATAATAAGAAAAGAGTGAAAATGACAAGAAATGTTAAAGATGTTCAACCTACAACTACAAGTGAAGATATGCAAGACATAAAAAAACAAGTTAGAACATCCACATTGAAATTATCTAGTAATATACTACAAACCTATTTAAATGCAAACTCACATGGTGAATCTTTGATTGGATAATAGCCACACAAATTCACATTGTGAATTTGCTTAAAGTGGGTTTGTAAAGCTTCTTATCACTCTCACTGGATACACTATGCACACAAACACATTCTAAGTTTCACCATGTGTTTCATTTATAAAATTATGTTGGTGATATCATAATTCCTTGAAATGCAAAAAAGCAAATTCACATGGTGAACCTTAACTGAATTTAGAATGAGACACAAATTAACATGATGGATCTTTGATGTGGATAATAGCCGCATAAATTCACATTGTGAATTTGCTTAAAGTGGTTTTGCAAAGCTTCTTATCACTCTCACTTGATACACTATGCACACAAACACATGTTAAGTTTCACCATGTGTTTCATTTATAAAATTTGGTTGGTGATATCATAATGCCTTGATATGCAAAAAAGCAACTTCACATGGTGAACCTTAACTGAATTTGGAATGAGACACAAATTCACATGGTGAATCTTTGATATGGATAATAGCCACATAGATTCACATTGTGAATTTGCTCAAATCACTCTAATTTGATTGACGGAAAATGCAAATTCACTTGGTGAACCTTAACTGAATTTGGAATGACGTGAAAATTCACATTGTGTAGTTGAAGGTTCAAGAAAGTATACAAAAAAAACATAAAAAAGAACTCCAAGGAATGCATAACCGTATATACTCAGAGGTGATATAGTCACCCGAACAGGCGATCCTACTCTAAAACCACAACCAAATATGGAACAGGTAAGAGAGATTAGATCAAGAGTCCTCAGTCTATCCTACATGACTATATACAATCCCTAGGGCATCCCTCTACTAGCAGATAATCAATACTAATGGGCCGGCATTAGTGCTTTTGACCCACAGGTACAGTGAAGCGAAACTTGCCTCGATGTGGGTGCAGAAAACCATTATAGAAATGAAGGACTCTACCAGCTTCAACTCACTTCCATTCACCTATAGGAAGATACTTTAGTCAATACCCGATCACAGATCATACCCACATGAAACAACGACCACTTCTCATGGCTCCTGAGCTTTCTGTAGTACGTTCCCATGCTACCTTTCACACCTACCCATATTTGTCTCAAGGATCATCACAACACCCTAACAATACACATAAGCACAGGTGAGCACTCAATCCTCACTCTAGAGGAAGGCTAAACATCTCACACTGGCCGACTGACCCCACACGACTCATCAATGAAACTTCCACCAACCCTGCAGCACTCGTGTATGCTACTCATACATATCGTTGGACCCTATAGACATTCAAATATCTGATCCTACCCTCAGTCCATCATCAAACAAGAACAGGAAATAAGGTCAAACCAAACATTCCCATACTATAAAATCTTAATTATGTACACCTATGATGCATACACTAAGCAACTACGGTAATGATGTCAAATTCATGTAACTAAAACCCTAGGCTAGCAGACATCATATAATCAGGCAACTCTATCATGCAATTCCTGAAGATCTCTAGCCTATCACTAGCATGTTGTTATAGCATAACATAATATAATCTCAAATAACTGTGTGGTAATTTAGGGTCTACTTACTTGCTTTGGCTGATCGTAGACATCTCATCCTCATTGATTATTTTGAAAACCCTATGAAAATTGTTTAAAAAAAATCTTTTTCCTTAGTTTAAGACTGGATTCACACGAGTGTTCCTCCAATTCACTCAAAACAAGGATCTGATACCAACTTTTAACGTCCCAAAAATTTCAAAGAATTTTAAACTTTTCAAAACGATCCTTTTACTAATAAAATGTTTACAAAAATAATGTTCTCAAACATTAATTGAAAATCAGAGTTTCCCAAGATCTAATCTGCGATAAAACCAAGGATGTGTATGGTCATGCATTCGCCTTGCCACTCCGATCATCTGAAAAACCTGAAACCATAAACAAAACTGTAAGCACAAAGCTTAGTGAGTTTCCCCAAAGTACCACCACGTAAAACAAGCATAAACACAGACACTCATGCCTGGCCCAATCAGACTCGGGCTGGAATACCAGGCATGTACACAACGGGTCCAATCATCCTCGAGATGGAATACCCTCATATCATAAGCATATTGGCCCAATCAGCCTCGAGTTGGATTACTAATATGTCGGGTCGAATCAACCATCGGGTTAGGAATACCCAGGGTTTGTTGGCCTACTGCCTCAACCCTACCGCTCCTCAAGAGCCTCCGTGGGTATGGCTTACCACCGGTCCGCGCCATGTATCTTGGCCTACTGCACAAATCAGGACGACCTCAACCCAACCAAATACAATATGTCGACATATAAACAATCATGATCAAGTAGGCACATAATACAGGCAAACAACAATCATACAACTCACTACTGCCTACTAATCCTCTCACAACATACAATCCTGCTACCAGCTAACCCCCATAGAATATGTAACTATAAGTAACTAGAGGTGAGGTAGCCACCAGAACAGATAGTCCTACTCTAGAGCCACAGCCAAATAAGGAACAGGCAAGAGAGTCTAGACCAAGAGTTCTTAGGCTATCCTACATAACCACTAACAGTCCCTAAAGGAACTCCATAGATGATAACCAACAAGCACAGATACCATACAATTCTATAGGTTATTACCACAAAGCAAAATACTCATTATCGGGAGACATATCTAACTGATCACTACAACATATCAACATACTCAATACCAGAACAAAGATCTAGCAGATCACCACAGCATAACAACATACTCAATACCATAACACAGATCTAATAGATCACTACAGCATAAGAACATACTAAATATCAACAATATAAGGAATGCATAACCGGATATACTCATAGGTGAGATAGGCACCTGGACGGGCGATCCCACTCTAAAACCACAACCAAACAAGGAACAGGTAAGAGAGCATAGATCAAGAGTCCCCATTCTATCCTACATGACTGTATACAGTCCCTAGGGCATCCCTCTACTAGCAGATTGTCAATACTAATGGGTCGGCATTGGTGCCCTTGACCCATGGGTACAGTGAGGCGAAACTTACCTTGATGTGCGTGCATATAACCACTATAGAAATGAAGGACTCTACCAGCTTCAACTCACTTCCAATCACCTACATGAAGATACTTGAGTCAATACCCGATCACAGATCATAGCCACATGCAACAGTGACCACTTCTCATGAAATGACGATTAGGGTTTCACATGAAATGACGATTAGGGTTAAGTAAGAACACTTAACCCAATAAGCACTTAATAACTCAAGGGTATGATTGGTTAAGGTTTGATTTAGTCATTTTCAGTTGAAATAATAGTCTAGTCAACAGCCTAAATACGCACCCGATTATTGCCCAAAAAAAGCTCCTCGGTTTTAGGGTTTTTACATAAAAAGATAACTAAGGTTAGTGTTCCTCACTTAACCCGTTAAGGACTTAATTCATTAAGTCTAATATTGCATCGAGTTAATTGTAGGGAATCATTAAGTTATTATTTTAGGTCCAATTAATAGTTTTAACGTGGGTCCCGACCAACTCCTAAAGTTAAATGATTAACTAATTAAATAAATGTATATTTAATAAATTAGGCACCACCCATTGCCATCTTGGGCAGTAGTGGTCGGCGGTGGTCCATGGCGGCAGGAGGCGGCAGCCACCCGCACACGGCAGCGGTTTAAGTAATAGATCCGATAATCCAACACACATAAAATGTATTACAACACACGCACACGCTAGCACCAAAAGAATAAGAAAAGGCCCAACACAACCACCAAAAATGGTGGCCGGCGGTGGCAGCCACCACCTCATGGTGGTGGTGCTGGTTTTCTTTGGTTTTCCGACTAAACAAAGGCTATACAACATCAAACCAAAAAAATACGTTCACACACCATAACTCACACACATAGCCACCACCACACGGTGGCTAGTGGTGGCAGAAAAGCGAACAATGGCAACAACCACCATGTTTGGCGGCCATGGTGGTTCTTTTCGACTTCCCGCCGACCAAAGCACACACAAACGCCAACATATTTTGCAATACGCATCCATACACGAGCATAAACGACCAACCCCGATTGTACTTCAGTCTTGTAGGAGGAGGACAGTGGTGAAGGGACGACGAAGGAATGGCAATACAAACAGCGACGACAACGAGCAGCGGCAGCTAGGCCGCCTTCATCGCAACAAGGAATGTTGGTGGTCACTTGGTGGTTCTAAGAAGCATCCAAAGGTCATCAGCTTGTTTCTTCCGATCACCAAACTAATGTGACGTTGTTCGTGGTTCTCATCGGTCCTTGATACCGTCGGCATCGGTTGCAGCTTAGCTTGGTGGTTTCCAACCTCAATAATGGAGGTGGCGGAGGATGGAGGTTGGGGGTATAAGGGTGGCGACTAAAGTATAAGATTAGGGTGAGGGTTTTTAGGGGCAACCATTTAAATTATGAGGTACAAGGGAGGGGTGACAGGTTTTAGCCCCATCTCCTCCAATTCAAACTTTTCCCCTTTTAATAATTTAAGTCCCCCCATCCCCTTTTCTTTTCAAATGAAACCTATTAATTACCAAACAACCACTAGCTTCTAGATTTCGTTACAATCCAAGTCTAAAAGTTACAATATACATCCCAATCTCTGGAAATTATATCATTTAGCTCCTTATGGCTAACACTGTTAAATTATTATGGATTTAGGGCTAAAATAATACACACACACACACACACACACACATATATATATATATATAACATACATCTCGGGGTTCTATGGATTATTATTTATTTATTTATTTATTTATTTATTATTATTATTATTATTATTATTATTATTATTATTATTAATAATTTATTTTTAACCGAATGTTACAATTCTCCCCTACTTAAAATAGATTTCATCCTCAAAATCAGTTCTCGCTTCTACTTCAAGATGCACTTCCCCACAACAACCAAGATGAATGAAAATCCATGGAATTAGTCGGTCTCCGAGCATCTCGACCAGATACCAACACTCTAATCTTGCACTAAAAGGACATCACCACAATTAACTGCTCTCATATTGAACAAGACCACACTCGTAGCCTACTTCGACAGTCCAGCTGAGCTACGCACTATCAGCATTAGGGCTCATCCCCGATTAGACAATAGCAGACAAGCAAACCATCAACTTGAGCTCCTAACACCCTAGGGTCTAAGCACAAGCACACTCTATAGATGCCATCACCACCAAGACTAATATGAATCGAAGGGGAAGTCCAACAGCTGACGATGGTCTTGTTGTGAAACCGAAGGACTTAGCAGAAGTCTGAAACTCGGAGAAATTTGGTTGAAACCAAATCTTGGCACAAAGCCTTCTTGTTGCAAGGTTCCACTCTCCCCCACTTGAAATATGATAGAATCCGAGAGCTAAGTATTTCTTCGATACTCAGACTAACTCAGACTTTATTACTTGATCCCAACCACTGATACCCAGATGCATAGGGGATTCTAAAGCCACACAACATTCACAACTTCCAATACACATACGATCACGGACAAAGAAAATTAATCCACACTTAAAAAGAGATAAATTGAAACAAAGCTAGATAAGATAATTCCATTTAACTGGTCATCCAAAATTACAACTGAACCTTGAAACACAAACATAACTACAGATAATTACCAATACTACCACAACCGCTAACTAGAAGAACTGTCAACTCAAATATCGGTCCTCAGGACCCTGATAGTCCCCAGCTGACCATCGAGTAACAGTCAAGCTAAAGGTGTAGGATCCATCACCTCACTGAGAAGCGGGCAATGAGTCCTAACATTGCCTTCCTGACCGCAATGAAAACAAACTCGCACACTCTCCCTGAAATCTCTTCCAAAATGACCCTTCTTGCCACACCGGCGACATGTAACAGATTTGCACCTCCCTCCAACTGGTCCTGAATTCCGGATGGTGGACTTAAATCGCTTTGTTGCAGGTTGTGACTGATCCGGATCCTGACACTGCTCCCTCACCTGGGTCTCTATCTCAATCTCTCGCCTCCTTGCAGCTACCTGTAACTCTAGTAAAGTATCACACTGCTGAGTAGCAACAAACTGTCTGATGTCAGTCTTGAGCATGCTCAGATAAAGAGTCATCTGATCCTACTCGGACGCAAACTCCCGAAAAAACATTGCCCTCTCAGTGAACATGCGGGTGATCTTCGTCACCAATTCAGTACCCTGTCTCATCTCCAAAACCTCTTATGCCAACCACTCGCTCTTGACCCGTGGATTGTAATGAGCGCGGAACATCTCCTTGAACTGCTCCTAAATAACCGTAACTCTCTGATCATCCGAATACGACCCAGTCATCAACCCCCACCAGTCCTTTGCCCCTGGCCTTAGGAAGTTCACGGAACATCTGACCTTCTGGTTAACAACACATGAGCACATGAAGAAACGTCCCTCCACGTCAAAAATCCACCTCATGCTATGATCGGATCCTAGGTCCCCTCAAAAGTCAGGGGCTTCGTGATATCGAAGTCCCATTACTAGAAAGCCCGATTGGCTCCTCCCCCACCACTGTTACATCTGATGTACCTGTTGCGACAACTGTCTCAACAAGGGCTACATATCTGTCATATAAATACTCCAACATGATGGTCTTAGTAGACCGAGACATATTCAGAATCTAAACCCAGACAATCTCGACCACCCCCTCGCGGATGATCTCCCTGACACGATCCTCTGTCAATGCTGGCTTATCCTGGCTGATTGTCTCGAGTACTATCGGGGCACCCAGACTGCCCTGTCCTGATCCTTATCCGGATCCAGTCACAAAACGCCTCGTAACCACCATACTAAAAATACACCAGGAAGATATCAGATAATCCACATAAATAACAGGGAAGTAACTCCCGACTAAACCATAAGGGTTGTGACTTCCTTGCAATGTGTATAGGTCATGTGCTTTCGGTAGTACGTGCCCATGCTACCTTCCATACCTACCCATATTTGTCTCAATGATCATCACAACACCCTAACAATACACAAAAACATAGGCGAGCACTCAATCCTCACTCTAGAGGAAGGCTAAACATCTCACACTGGCCGACTGACCCCACACGACTCATCCATGAAACTTCCATCAATACTGCAAAACTCGTGTATGTTGGTTATACACAACGTTAGACCCTATAGACATTCGAATATCTGATCCTACCCTAAGCCCTTCATCAAACAAGAACAAGAAATAAGGTCAAACCAAACATTCTCATGCTATAAGATCTTATTTATGTACAACTATGATGCATACACTAAGCAACTACAGTAAAGCTGTCAATTTCATGTAACGAAAACCCTAGGCTAGCAGGCATCATATAATCAGGCAACTCTATCATGCAATTCTTGAAGATCCCTAGCCTATCACTGACATGTTGTTCTAACATAACATAATATAATCTCAAATAACCATGTGGTAATTTGGGGTCTACTTACTGGTTCGGCTGATCGTACACATCTCATCCTCCTTGATTACTTTGAAAACCATTTGAAAATCGTTTAAAAAAGAGCTTTTTCCTTAGTTTGAGACTGGATTCACACAAGTGTTCCTCCAATTCACTCAAATGAAGCCCATTAATTACCAAACAGCCACTAGCTTCTAGATTTCATTACAATCCAAGTTTAAAAGTTACAATATATATCCCAATCTCCGTAAGTTATAACATTTAGCTCCTTATGGCTAACACTATTAAATTATTATGGATTTAGGGCTAAAATAAAAAAAATATGAAATACATCTCGGGGTTTATGGATTATTATTTATTTATTCATTATTAATTTATTTTTAACGGAATGTTACATTAGGGTGTTGTGAATCTATTATTTGAATTTTAGTTTTTCTCGAGGTAGGATTAGAACATTGCAGGATGGGTTGTGAGACTGCAGAAGTACCACAACATCTAGGGGATCGAGGAAGGATGTAGGCCTATTTGGAGTTGATTATGATACAACACTACGGCTAGGCCGGTAGCATTCACTTAGAGTGAAGTCGACTATTTTGTGTGCATGTGTTGGTCAGTTAGGTCACCCATGGAGGATTGTTGGAGCCATGTTGGCAAGCAGGACAGGATAGTTTCTGTCAATAAGACTTTTGGTTAGAGTCTCATGATACGATCATGTGTGAGGCTATCAACCTTGGCAACCAGTTAGGATTTCTACGCTTCAGAAAATTGGACCAGTTCGAAACTCAAAAGATCACGGTTTGATCGAAAATGTGAATGTTTATTTAGCATAATGAAATAATGTATTGGTTTGGCACCAATGATTGAGATTCTTGTTGCGGGTCACCTTTGTTTCAGGTGTGAGGTTATAGGCATCAAAAAATGCTCAAGTTCGGTTCTCCAATTTTAGTGGGATAAGTCAGGGTCAGAGAGGTTTATTTGGTTCGGGTTGCAAAATGAAATTATTATAGTTGTGATGGAATGGTTTTGCATGTTTAGGAGTAATAAAAAGGTTTTGGATTTCTGAATTTCATGCAGAGTAGTGACGGTTATTCTTCATTCGTTAAAGTTAGCGGGTCAAGGATTCATTATTTATCAGGGTATGGGTGTTTCACTAGGTTTGGGTTTTGAATGTAGTATTGGAAGGAAATCATCTGTCTGAGTCGACTGTTTAGTTTGAATAGGGATTCTGAAAGGGTTGTCCGAATAGCCTAGGATATAGTAAGGAGCGATTCCGATGACGAAATCTAATTTAAGTGGGGGAGAGTTGTAACACCTGTGTTCCATATTGGTTAAGCAGACTTTTATTAGGGACCAAAGATGAAGTTTTGGAGGAAACTCTGTGCTATAACATGGCGCAAGGATGCCCATGACGTGGAAATGGATTGAAGGATCACGTGTTTATTTGGATCGCCACGACGTGGCCAAGGGTTGCCACGATGTGGCAGCTATTATGGCCTAATCTGATGATTCTTTTAAGGTTCCCTTCATATTTAAACCAATATAAGCTCTTTCTAGGGTTCTTAATCAACCTCCAACACCGTTATAGCTCATAGAAACCCTAGTTATCATTCCTTTAGTGACTTATGGCCTTCTTGGAGCATTGTTGGCTTGGAGAAGAAGGAAAAGAAGGTGCTCCATTGGTGGAATTTTCAAGGAACCAACATGATTAGCATCTATCATAACTTTCTTCATGTTTGAGCAAGTTTGGAGGAAAGGAACTCACAATGCTATGAATTTTATGACTCTATTGAGTCCTATGAGCATCATATGCTATAGATCTAGACTTTGGTTGGAAGTTCTTATCATTGCAAGTGTTTTTGGGCATTTTTGGCTTATTATGACCTAAAATGGATTCTAGACATGCTTTGGATATACGTCTCTATAAATCTTCCGTCTTTCTAATAGATCCAATATTATAAACCCTTTCTGGAGTGGTTGGGACCGAAACTAGACTTTCGGTTCTGAGTGTTGATTCGGGGACTGAACCTTGACTTTCGGTTCTGAACGTTAGGATGGGAATCGAGAGCTGATGTTCGGTTTTGACGTTTGGAGTAGTAGGAATTTGGGCTGAACGCTTCTTTTCCTTCTACTTTTTCCTTTCACTTATCACTTGACACTACCTTAGGAGGTATGTAGTTGGGTTTTTGGGATTCCCAGTGACGTTTTCGCTCATTCAAGTTCTTTGCATATCTTTGGTTTCTCAAGCGTTTCTGTTCGGCTAACTCCTTTTGTGACTTGTGGATATTGAAGCTAGCCTTTGCTTTCTGCTTTTGCTTTTCGGTTGTATTTGTTGGAGCATTTGGTTTTGTCATTGGTTCTTCAGGAATTTCTTTAGTTCCACTGTGCTTGGTTTATCGAAGCTTGAGGCTTTGTTTATGGGTTCAGCAACATATCTTCCTTTAACCCTCCATGAAGTTTGCTCAGACAGGCCCACGGTTTCGTCTGCGTTGTCAATAAGGGCAGACTAGAAGTAATCGTCGCACCCTTCAGCATTGTCTTTTTCCACTAAAACTCTTAATTCTGCCATTTGTCTTACAGTGATTCCTTTAACTGCGTAAACCTGATTTGGCACCGTCTGAACTTTTTGATAAACTAAAGCCTTTTCTTTGAGTTTCTGTGGCTTGTCCTTTGACATGCGAACAAATTCAACCGAATTTTCTGAAATGAGAGGTTTCTCATTCTCGGTTTCGCTCTTTATAAACGCTGAGCAATCAACAACATCTTCTACTGAGATTTCACTCATCTCACTTTCCTCATCAAATTCAGACGCATTATCTAAGTTCATTTTATTTTCTGAAGTTAATTTAGCATTGGACATGTCAAATGATTGAATAGTGTCTGACTTTATTTTCAACCTATCATTCTCATCTAACATATCTTTTAGCATACATTTATGTTCCTTAGAGTCAATGAAGGTTTCTATTTTGTCCATTCTAATTTTGTAAGACACGGATGTCTCTTCTGATGACACTTCTAACTCACATTCTGCTATGATCTCATCCTCCTTAAATTCAAGGAAGGGCAAAATCATCTTATGTATTTTCTTTCCTATCTCACAGCTTAAATGTAATTGAACAATATTTGTATATAAACGCTTATCTATTAAACAAAAACATTTCATTGTTTTAAAAACTTCAAATTGTCTCTTTACAAATAAATACTTTCATCCTTAGCCCTAACTAACTCCGCCTCCTTCAGCTCAATCCACATCCTTCTCTCCTCAATCTTTGAAGACACCCTGTTGAGTTGGTTAGTTAGGTTAGAATTCTTTAAGCGAGTTTGCATAAGACTACCTCTTAAGTTAGAGAATTTAAATTTTAATTCATTTAATTCTTCTTCATAATTGTTAATGGAACTTTAAGTGATTTAAGGATGGATTGTAACTTTTTGATCAAACGATCGCAGTCGTTGATCTTCTCACTGACGGGTTTAGCCACAAAACACCTATTTTCAGCCAGGTTCGGTTCCTCGTCTGCACCTTCGGTTGATAACCCAGCGGTGACCATCAAGCACTTTCCGGCCGAACCTAATTCTTTTGCCACATAAGCCTTCCCGTGAGTGGGTTTTCTCACTTCTTCATCTTCGGAGTCGGTTGACCACACTTCAACACCACCAAACTCATCTTCATCTGCATTCTCCTGCACAATTAAGGCATTCATAGAACTTTTAGCATTGTTGGTTGCCTTCTTTTTCTTGATTTCTTCCAGCTTAAGCATATAATATGCCTCATCATCTTCACCATCTCTTTTCTCAGCATGCAATCTTTGGCAAAGTGGTTCTTGCCATGACAGTAATTGCAATCAAACCTAGAGTCTCCAGCAAGCTTGCTCTCCTTCTTGTCTTCGTCCTTCTGTGAAGAAATTTTTGCTTCATCCTTCACCTTCTCTGAACTATAACTTCCTTGCTAGTTTCGGTTTTTGTTGACAGGAAATTTTCTTCGCACAAACTTCTTTGCATTAGTGACCATCATAGTGTACTCTTCACTTGTGAGATCGCATTCCGACATATCAGCTTCTTCTTCTTCTTCCGCAATACTTTTTCCTTTAGAGACAAGGGCCAGTGAACCCACACCAGAAACCACTTTCGCTTCTTTAGTTACTACACTTTCATGGGACTTGAGAATTCCCACAAGTTTTGCTAGCGATTAAGATTTAAATTGTTCATGTGCTTTTACAGTCGAAACCACTGCCATCCATTCCGGTCTGAGCCCGTTCATGAAAGTAACTTTCTGCTCGATCAAATTCCTATCTATTGCACGCTTGATCATCTTACTTAGGAGATGATTGAACCGATCGAAAGTCTGTACGAGCTTCTCCTCAGGTTTCTGTTCGAAAAATCCAAATTCTGACAGCAACAAGGTTTGAATGGAGTGTTCTAGGTCTTCATCGGTCGAATAGAGTTCTTTCAACCTATCCGATATTTCTTTGGCAGTTGTGCATGAACCGACAACCCGAAAAGTATCAGATTGTAAGGCGAATCTGATGATTCTCATAGCCTTCACATTACATAGCAACTTGTCCTTTTCGTCCTGTGCCATCTTGTTTTCATCCGCCACCAGCTTATTAATTTTCCTTTTGCATCTTAACGGTTGTGTTAGTTCCTGAATGAACAAACTATCCAAGTGTGATAGCCTCACAAATGAGATAGCCATTCTCTTCCGATCCAACCACGTAGTCTTCAAAGTGATGTGCCCAAACTTCATAATCTTGAGTGTAAAGAATGGGTACTCTGGTTGTAGATCCAATGTTGTTTGAGATGTTGATGGGATTTGTTTACGAATCTTCGTGAGACATGGTGAGCTCTTAGAATCAAACCTGTAAACTTGAGATTCGGGTTTTATCTAAAACAGAGTTGTCGTTAATATGAGGAAGACGGCTTCTATTTATACGATAAAAGCGGAAACCCTAATAGAATTCTGATTACAGAAGGAATGTGTATTGATTACACAGTCTCCTACTCTGATACCAATTGTTAGAACAAAGTTCTTTCAGGATCGTGTTATTCTATGCATGAAAACAATTAAGAATGAAAATATAAACACGAGTATGACTTGAATATGTCGTATGGTTAATACTTCAACGCCTCAGAAGAGCTCGACTAAGAACTTCGACTGTAGAGGCGTTTAGGGTTACAAAACTTAAGCGTAATTAAAAGACGTAAAAATATAATGCATACATGCATGCATATATATAGTATAACCCTACAAGGTAATCACAGATGGACAGGCCCAATCCGAATACAATACAAAAAGCCCATGACGCAACACAAATAGACTATACAAATTATCAATGTAAAATATCGTTTGTGAATATGCATGTAGCATGTTTTGGAGTAACAACTGTTTTAATATTATGAAAGTGAGGGTCTTTCAATCATGGTATCAAAGCAGTAACTTAAGCGAACTAAATACCACGGATTGGCGTTTAGACTTAAACTATTGGAAGTTCAATATATGAATATTTCATTTTAATTATATGGATACAAACCTTAGGAAAGACTTAAGTAGGGTATTAAATAATGATAAACCCTAATATTCTAAAATATGATGTTACTCCATATTACAGAGTAATGGTTGAACAGGTTAGTAGCCATACCCCTGAGGTTGGTGGAGGTCCTCAACCCGAGGAAGTAAATACTCTAGTATCTCCTCGTGAGGAGAAACTCTTGGGTAAACTTACCAGTGTTATTTGGCAGACTCTTGAAGAACACAAAAAGAATGGTGATAAAGGAAAAGAGAAAGTCACTGGAGAATCTTCAAAAGGAGAGGTGAAGCGTCCCTCATTCAAAGATTTCAAGAGTAGTGGTGCTACAGAGTTTTCTGGTGTTCTTAATCCCATTATTGTTCTTACCTGGAACCAGAACACAGAGAAAGTGTTTCGTATTTCTCATGTAGATAATGAAAACAAGGTCAATTATGCTTCCGCAATGCTCATTGCAGAAGCCTTGGTTTGGTGGGAAGCAACATATGAAGCTCTCAACGGGTTTGACCAGGAGAATTTAGCCTGGGAAATGTTCAAAACTCGTTTGCTAGAGAAGTATTGTCCTTTAGACATGAGGAGGAGATTAGAGAAGGAATTCCTCAAGCTTAAACAGGGAGGAATGACTGTGAATGAGTATGAAACTCAGTTTAATCAACGAGCAAGGTTTTCTACAAAGTATATTCCAACAAAGGACCTTACTAATGCGAAGATCCAACATTCTAAGCTCTTGGAGTAGCTCATACTCACATGGATGACTCTAAGTACCAAAATGAGCCCAAAACATTCCTTAGACTAGATCTAACACCTAGATTCATCAAGTTAGAAACTTTATACCTCCAGAAAGTAGATCAAGATGCACAAATCCGGGATCCAAAAGCTTCAAGCAATCCCACGCTTCTCCAATAAGCTCCTTATTCTTTAATGAGCACCATAATGCATAAAATACCACCAAAAACTAAAGAACCACACCAATGGGGAGTAGGTTTTCATTTCTAGGGTTTAATAGGATGGAGGCCGAAGATAAGAGGGTTTGGTGTTGATTTAAGGAGCTTAAATATGGTCCAAGACCCTAAATTAGGGTTCGGATCTACCTGGATTACATTATGCGTAATTCTAGTACGCCCAACATAATCCAAACGAGTCTCGCGATCACCTTGCCTAGTACAGCCGACGTACTCCCATGTAGGCTCTGCATACTAAGCTCAACCCTAAAACTGCCAAACTTCCAAAGGTCATAACTTCTTCGTTTTAAGTCGGTTTTCGATGATACTTATATCCCCAGAAAGGTAACGAGAAGCTCTATTCTTCTACTAAATTATCCTTGCCTTAATAACTGCCGAACTAAAATCTAATATTCATAAAAACCCGAACTGCCACTTTACGGTTATACCCTTAGGCTTCAAATCACAAACCGAACTCCCGAATCATCTAACCTACATTACCCACACCCAAAATGGTATAAATCTCTCTTTCCAAAGGCCCTACGCCTTATGATAGCCAATCCTCAAGTCATGGCCCTGAATTAGGAGACGATTCAGAACAAGGTGTTACATAACATCAATATAGACCTCACATAGCACAAAGCAAGAAGCATTCAAACAGAAAAACCAACAGGAACAAAGGCATGATAAAGATAAGGCAATTCTAACACATAATTCATGATGATCCTTGGGTTGTACTATCATGCATCTCTAATAGCTCATATATCACACATAAAAGCATCTCTTCTAAGTAGGCACTCTAGCATGCAATCCCTGAGTAGATCCTTAGCCTAATTTATAAAATTACATCCCATGAAAAAAAATTCAATTTTAAAGTAATTTAAACTTCCATTTTTATAAAATTACATTTGAGGCAACCCATTTGTTCATAAACCATTATTCGGGAATCAGAGTTATAAAGAAGACAATGTGGAATCTCAATTCATAAATTTGCTGATATGAGTGTACCGTCCTGCCTTTGCAACCCGATAAGTACCTATAAAATATTTAATCCACAACTATAAGAACAAAGCTTAGTGAGTTACCCAAAATATCTCATAAAACACAACATAATAATCGGTTATGGGTTATCAACAACACTAGGGACTATCATCAATCCTGAATATCATATACAACACACAATATATACAATTGTGGGTTATCAGCAACACCAGGGAGTATCAGCAATCCCAGTGGGCTAACAACATGACCGGTTGATTAACAACACACCTCATGGATTATCAACAACCATGGGGACTATTAGCAGTCCCATAGCACACCTCACTTTACGGTTATACCCTTAGGCTTCAAATCACAAATCGAACTGCCAGATCATCTAAACTGCATTAGCCACACCGAAAACGGTATAAAAGTCTCTTTCCCAAAGGCCCCGAATTAGGAAACGATTCTTAACAGGGTGTTACATAACATCAATATAGATCTCACATAGTACAAAGCAAGAAACAGAAAAACTAACAGGTAGAGAGACATCATATGGATCAGACAATTGTAACATGTAATTCTTGAGGATCCTTAGGCTACACAGTATCATGCATCTCTCACAACTCATATATCACACACAAAAGGCATCTTTACAAAGCAGGCACTTTAACATGAAACCCTTGAGTAGGTCCTTAGCCTAATTTATAAAATTACATCCCATGCAAAACATTTCTTTTTTTAAGTAATTTAAACTTCCATTTTAATCGTAAATTGTTATTTGGGAATCAGAGTTATAAAGAAGACAATGTGGAATATCAATTCATAAATTTGATGATGTGTGTGTACCATCCTGCCTTAGCAATCCGATGAGTACCTAAAAAATATTTGATCCACAACTGTAAGAACAAAGCTTAGCGAGTCCCCCAAAATATCTCATACAACATAGCATAATAATCAATTATGGGTCATCATCAACACTATGGACTATCATCAATCTTGAATATCATATACAACATAAAATACAAATAATTATGGGTTATCAGCAGTGTGACAACCCGAAGTTCGTACCATCGCCGAAACCTGTTTCCGTCTATAAATTCGCCTTTTTCAAATCATTTCCGTTTACGTTTTTAAAGTTAAGTCATTTTATTCCGAGACTTCTATTATGACTTAGTTAGTATCCAAACCCATTAGAAACTCAAGAAAACACCCCAATATGATAATTAGATAGATTTTATAATTTGTCCCGCCAGGTTACGACGACTAAATCGGGTGCGACCAAAAGCCCGGTTTAACGTCAGTATCGGGTAGAATTCCACCGTGTCCCGAACTTAGGACCTATTTAAAGCTCAAAAGACTTCATTTGAAGCCCTTCCTCTCTCTCTCACTACTCTCTCTAACCTCTCTCCTCAAACTTAAGATTTAGGTCCAAAATCATCAAATTTAAGCTTCAAATCACCAAGGTAACTACCCTAACTCCTAGTATAGCATCTTAGACCTTCAAATTCGAGTTCAAATCATGGAATAGGACCATAATCATGTGTTTACGGCCCTGGAACACCCTTGGGCCGTGAACAAATATAAAATGGGTTTTGGAGCCCAAAAACCCTTCCAAACCACATTAGGAGCTTAGGTATGACTTAGGGGCTTACCAAAATGGACTTAGAACACCTTGAACTTAAATTTAGGAGAGTAAACATGAGTTTAATGCCCAAGAACATGCTTGGGCCGTAAAATCCTCTTCATGGGGAGTAAACTCATTTTAAAGTGTTAAAATGCCATTTAAACACACCAATAGCCTTGGAATAAATTCTAGAATCAACCATAATCGATTTAGGGACCATAAACTCAATGAAAACCCCTCCCTTAGGAGTTCACGGCCATAAACCCTCCAAGGATGGGTTCCTAGGCTGTAAATGTTGGATAAGGTGTCTAAGTCCATAACTATTTCTGGTAAATACTTGACCCGACCCGGCATGGTCCATTTGGGTTGCATGGCACCATGCAATTGGATAAACTAAATGAGAGAAATAACACATATGGTTTATTAATATATTATAAGTTCTAATATATTAATAATATTATTTAATTAGTTTTGATCAAGAATTAATTAAGTGATCAAAAGAATAACTAATTAAATATATGGGTAGATTATATGAATCTTCCATATCTTATATAGTGGGCTAAAAGGCTCCATGGATTATCAAGTTGGGTTCCACCCATAGGATGCTCCATGGAGTTAACCCATGGATTGAGAAATGAAGAGTCATGTTACATTAGGGTTTTACCTAATGCAACACACTATATAAGGACCATGCCTCCCCCCAAAATCGGTTACACGTGTGAGACACAAGAGAAACAAGAGGGCTTGGCCGATTTTGAGTGTGTTAAAGTATTCTATCAAGTTTATACTTTGCATTTGGTGTTATGTGAAGCATTTGAGGCATCACACTTGAGGTGCTAGGCTCACAAGGTTTCAAGGAACACTTTCAACAACAAGGTATGTAATTTTATCTATTATTCAAGCAAGAATTGTTCCCCATGTATGCTAGATAGGATCATAGCCTTGGAAATCAACTTCGCATGATAAGTAGACAAACATAGATCCAAGGTTATTAGGGTTTCATGTACACTTAGGAAGTGTTAGAATGCTCAAAACCCAACAGTGGTATCAGAGCCTAGGCTTGCTTGTTTGATTTTTGTGCAAACTGCTTGAAAAATCGAGTTTTCTATTTTCTGCCCGTATGAACTCGCCGATTCCATGGGGAGACTCGATGAGTCCATGACCAAATGCAAGCTACTCGACGAGTCAGTTCACGCACTCGACGAGTAGAGGCAGCAGTTTTCAGAATTTCGGTTCGTGTTGCTGGAAATGGACTAGGAATATTACCCTAAACTGTTTTGGTGTTTTAAAACTTGTTTTAGTTGGTGTAATGTTCATGTTAATCCATTTACAACAACAAGTTATCAAAATTACAAGGTTTTTTAAGTGTAGTTTTTGATTCATGAAAGTGTTCATATTCATGTTCTTGATCTTATGATGTTTAGATGATCATAGGAATTATTTGTAACCTATGCGGTAGATTAATTCATGATCTTTATGTGTTTTAATGGAGTCCATAACTTGTCCTCAAGTTATGGAAAACCCAAATTCACTTTGCTTTAATACCATTAAAAGAAATGAAAAGTTTTGAAAGATTACAAAACTTGCCCTCAAGTTTTGGTACAAGTAAAGCCTTGATTAAAACTTTAGTTCCAACCTTTAGAATTTTAAAAGTTAAAATTCAACCCTTATACTTATAATATTATAAGTTAATAATATATATATATATATATATATATGTATAAGATTAAAGTCGTCTTACTGCTAGTACGCCTCATTCACGAAGCCGGTCTATAAGGTGGGTATAAGGTTGTTGCCTATAAAATGGCAACTTAATGGGTGTCCACTCTCACCCACCGCTTGCTTGACCGGTGGAGGGTCGTTAGCCGAACGGGTAAGACAAGGACTTATAAATTCTCATTAAAAGTATGATGAATATTATAAAGTAACTAAATGTTTTATTAAATTCCCAATCTTAGTTACTTTAGGAAAAATGTGAATAAGGTGCTAATCCATGAAATTAGACTTTACACTTTGTCTAAGTCATTAGTGGAGCGTGTCTGGTTAACCGGCATACTAACTTGGACTTAACAAAGTAGGTAAAGGGTGACTTAATATTTATCATAGTATCGATGGAGCGTGTGTGGTTAACCGGCACATCGATTGAGGGGTAATTTATTAAGGGTACCAAGTAATTTGCATGGTTACTTCACACCTCGTTTTGTGATTGGAACATGCCTTTGAAAAGTTCATTGAATCTCAAAAGAATCTAGGAGTTTCTAAGAACCAAATTAAATATTTTAATATTTCGACTTTGGTGGAAATTGGTGAATCGTCATTCACCTACCTTTCAAATATGTTATTACTTAGATTACGGCATACCTCTTCTAAGTCTAATATATTGTGATTGGGTCCTAGCCTTAATACTACATTTCGGTGTTTTATTAAGGACTATTCCAATTTCTAAACTAAACTTTTCTTCTTCTCAGATGTCTGCAAACACTGCTGCTTTTGGCTCTAATCCTAATGGATCCTTTTTCTCTTATGAACTTGTGTGGGAAAGTCACTTTTGATGGATCCAACTTTAATGAATGGATCAGAAATATCCGAATGATTACCCGCTACAAGGACAAAGAATATGTCCTCGATAAGGAGCTTAAGGAGATTGATGAGACAGTTCCTACTCATCAAGAGATCGCTGACTTTAGGGCACATGAAAGGGATTCCACCAAGGTGGCATGCATCATGATGGCCACTATGACAGTCGATCTCCAAAAGTCCTACGAGGACTACTACCCTTTTGAAATGCACCAAGATTTGATGGAAAGATACCATCAAAGTGCACGACAAGAGAGGTATGAAATCATCTCCTCCATGATAACAATCCGAATGAAGGATGGAGAACCCATCACGGGCCACATGCAGAAAATGCAAAGATTTATGGACCGCTTGCTGAAGCTTAATGTGAACTTCCTTGAGGAGCTAGCAATAGATATTATTTTGCACTCCTTACCTTCATGTTATGATCAGTTCCGCATGACATACCACATGAACACGGAAGAGGTAACTCTCAGCAAGCTTCAAGGACTCTTAAAGACCGTGGAAAGTGGTCTTAAGGGTAAGACGGTTGTTACTACTCCTACTCCAACCAAATCCGCCCCTGTCTTGAAAATTGGGAAAGGACAAGGGAGGAAGAGAAAGATTTCGTCGAAGGGTACCAAGGTTAGGACCCTTGATGGCTCTTCTTCTTCAACTGGAACCAAGAAAGGTTTCATCACTCCTTCTTCTGACCCAAAAGAGGCTGAATGCTTCTATTGCCATGAAAAGGCACATTGGAAGCAGAATTTCCTAAAGTACCAGCAAGATGTGAAGGATGGGAAAGTTAAACCCAACCATGCAGGTATTTACACTATCTTATCTAATAACCCACCCCATTCTAATTCTTGGATCCTTGATACCGGTTGTGGTATTCATATCTGTTCTGATTTACAGGGAGTAAGAAGAAGTGAGAATGTGGAGCAAGGAAGAATAACTTGATCATGGGAAACAGGAAAGCTTCACCTGTTACCAAGATTGGAGTTTATACTTTATCGCTAAGTAGTGGGTTTAGTTTAGATTTGAATAAATGTTGTTATTCGCCAGAAATGGCAAGAAATATTATTTCCTTTCATGCATTGTATAAAAAAGGTTTCACCTTTTCATTTGATAATGAAGTTGGTTCGATTAATGCTTTCTTTAATAATAGTCTTTATTTTAAAGCATTACCTTGTGATGGTGTGTATGAAACTGTATCTGTTGTAGATAACTTTGGAAATAATGTTTTGTGTATTGATTCTCCTAATAATAATAACTTGGATAAAGCATCACTATGGCATTGTCGTCTTGGACATATAAGCAAGAAACGCATAGGCCAACTCCAAAAGGATGGAGTCTTTGAGTCATTTGACCTAAAGTCTGATGATAGTTCCGAATCATGCTTACTTGGAAAAATAACAAAGTCACCCTTCACAGGATCTTGTGAGAGGGGTGAAGATTTGTTGTACCTTGTACACACGAATGTGTGTGGACCATTCAAACATGCCACAAGGGATGCTAATCATTATTATTTGACTTTTACTGATGATTATAGTATATATGGATATGTCTACTTAATCAAGCATAAGTCAGAGACTTTTGAAAGGTTTAAGGAATTTAAACAGGAAGTCGAGAATCAATTGGGCAGGAACATTAAGATGCTTCGATCCGATCGAGGTGGTGAGTATCTTAGTTCAGAGTTCCTCGAGTATCTTAGGGAATGTGGGATTGTCTCACAATTGACACCCCCCAGGACACCGCAGTTGAATGGTGTGGCTGAGAGGCGTAATCGAACCTTGTTGGATATGGTTCGTTCCATGATGAGTCGAGCTTCGCTACCAATCTCATTCTGGGGGTATGCCTTAAAGATTGTTGCCTATATTCTTAATCTAGTCCCTACAAAAAAAGTTGCCAAAACTCCTCACGAGATGTGGACTGGTAAAGTACCTAAACTAGATCACATCAAGATTTGGGGTTGCGAGGCTTTTGTGAGGCGCGAGTCTCATGATAAGCTAGAACCCCGAAGCGAGAGGTGTATTTTCATCGGCTACCCACAATGATCCTTTGGTTACCTCTTCTACAGACCTAGTGATAATGTGGTCTTTGTAGCAAGAAGAAGAGTCTTTCGAGAGAGAGAGAGAGAATTTATAAGCCAAGGAGACAGTGGGAGGCAAATTGATCTTGAAGAACTTCAAGAGTCAAGCGGTGAAGGAACTTCAAACTCTACCCCTCAACTTGAGGAGGAAACTCCTGTTGAGCCAATTGACGAATCTGTACCTCTGAGGCGTTCCACGAGAGTTAGGAATACACCTGAGCATTACTATGGTTTCCATATTACTATGGAAGGTGAGACACTTATTAGTGATGAGACACTAGTAGGTCTGGATGAACCTAACAGCTACGCGGAAGCCATGGCAGGCCCCGATTCTGCTAAATGGAAAGAGGCTATGGATAGCGAGATACAATCCATGTATGACAATCAAGTTTGGAACTTGGTTGAGAATGTACCAGGTCGTAAGACTGTAGGGTGCAAATGGATCTTCAAGAAGAAGACCGACATGGATGGTAATGTACACACTTATAAGGCTCGACTGGTTGCAAAGGGCTTCTCTCAAATTTCTGGAGTGGATTATGATGAGACCTTTTCACCAGTGGCCAAGATTAAATTTATTAGGGTTATGTTAGCCATAGCTGCATTTCATGACTATGAAATTTGGCAAATGGATGTCAAAACCGCTTTCCTTAATGGAAAGTTGACTGAAGATGTTTACATGAGTCAGCCAGAAGGTTTTGTTAGCAACGAGTACCCTAATAGAGTGTGTAAGCTTGAGAAATTCATTTATAGATTAAAGGAAGCACCTCGCAGATGGAATATTTGCTTTGATGAAAAGGTCAAGGAACTTGGCTTTTCTAGGAGTGAAGATGAATCTTGTGTTTATGTCAAGGCTAGTGGGAGTATAGTTAACTTTTTGGTATTGTATGTGGATGACATACTACTCATAGGAAATGACATCCCAACTCTACAGGAAGTTAAGTCCTGGCTTGGGAAGTGTTTCTCTATGAAGGACCTAGGAGAAGCTGCCTATATTCTAAGGATGAGGATTTAGAGAAACCGAAGTAAAAGACTAATTGGACTTAGTCAAAGTACATACTTGGACAAGGTGTTGAAGATATTCAGCATGAAAAACTCCAAGAAAGGAGAGTTACCCATCCAGAGTAACGCCAGATTGAGTAGGACACAAAGCCCAAGTACTGAGGCTGAGATAGCAGAAATGAGTCAAGTACCTTCTGCGTCAGCAGTAGGCTCGATCATGTATGCTATGACGTGTACTCGACCTGATGTAGCTTTTTCCTTGAGCATGGTTAGCAGGTATCAGGGGAATCCTGGCAAGGCACACTGGACTGCGGTAAAGAATATCCTCAAGTACCTATGGAGGACTAAGGACTGGGTCCTTACCCTCGGTGGGAGTGATAACTTGAGAGTTGCAGGGTATAGTGATGCTAGCTTCCAGACTGATAGGGATAATTTCCGCTCTCAGTCGGGCTGGGTCTTTACCTTAAACGGAGGAGCAATCACTTGGAAGAGTTCCAAGCAGGAGACAGTGGCTGATTCCACTTGTGAATCAGAGTATATAGCAGCGAGCGAGGCAGCAAAGGAGGCAATATGGCTAAAGAACTTCATTCGAGACCTTGGATTTGTACCAACTATAAAGGAGCCCAAGGAAATTTTCTGTGATAGTGAAAGTGTGGTTGCCTTAGCCAAGGAACCAAGGGATCATGGTGATTCCAGACACATCGACAAAAAAAATATCATTTTTATCAGACATCGCATATAAGAAGGAGTCCTCATGGAAAAGAGGGTATCATCGGATGAGAACCCAGCAGATCCCCTCACAAAGGGACTGAGTAGGGTTAAGCATCTCCAGCATGCTCGGAGCATAGGGCTGAAGGATGATATAAGTTTTAGTAGTAAGAAAAATTATGAAATTTGTAAAGTGTAATTGACATTTGATGATGAATAAAAGTTGTGTTTATTTATGAGTAAAGTGTTACTATCTTTTGTCAATCGTTTACTATAATTTCTTTTGCATGTTTTGAATTCCATAATAATTATGATTGGTATATAATATTATTCAAACCTCCACAGTCTGTCATATGTCGAAAGTAGGTATGAATCAAGACTGTCATGATTGGTTACAGAGGTCTAAGGTGTTGGACTTGGCTACAACAATCATGAGTGCTCATAAGTTCTGAGCATTAGACACAACCCCCGCTCACTGGAATCACTTCATGGAATTTATCTCGAGTGATCGTGAGACGGTAATATCATATAAGTCTTCAAACCTAGAGATATGATTTGTTACTTACGAGTTGGTTATGCATTGATTGTACGAAAACGCATTGGTAACTCGATGTTATAAAACATGCTTTTGTGTGTAATTCAATGAGTGGTAGAACAAACATATGAGTCGAAGTTTATCTATTCCTTCTTGGATTAGAAGTTGATATCTGGGCCCCTCGATGATTTTGTTTTGACCTATGTACCGGGCCCGGTCAGAACTAAGTTGATGTGTTCAATTAAGTTCTTTATTAAACAAATCGGAAATCGGGAAACAAACTGTTGGACAATAAGTAAGACATTGTTCCATGTATTTGTCCTGCTGATATCTAGAACATAGGATTATATGATCACTTATCTTAAATGGCGTATCAACATCTTCTTAGTTCCGAGAGACCTTGAAAAAGCTACGATTGCCGATCGGTTCCTGAAGTATTGCAGTTATAGTTATTAGACTTATCCAAGTGGGAGACTGATGGATAAGGTGTCTAAGTCCATAAATATTTCTGGTAAATACTTGACCCAACCCGACATGGTCCATTTGGGTTGCATGGCACCATGCAATTGGATAAACTAAATGAGAGAAATAACACATATGGTTTATTAATATATTATAAGTTCTAATATATTAATAATATTATTTAATTAGTTTTGATCAAGAATTAATTAAGTGATCAAAAGAATAACTAATTAAATATATGGGTAGATTATATGAATCTTCCATATCTTATATAGTGGGCTAAAAGGCTCCATGGATTATCAAGTTGGGTTCCACCCATAGGATGCTCCATGGAGTTAACCCATGGATTGAGAAATGAAGAGTCATGTTACATTAGGGTTTTACCTAATGCAACACACTATATAAGGACCATGCCTCTCCCCAAAATCAGTTACACGTGTGAGACACAAGAGAAACAAGAGGGCTTGGCCGATTTTGAGTATGTTAAAGTATTCTATCAAGTTTATACTTTGCATTTGGTGTTGTGTGAAGCATTTGAGGCATCACACTTGAGGTGCTAGGCTCACAAGGTTTCAAGGAACACTTTCAACAACAAGGTATGTAATTCTATCTATTATTCAAGCAAGAATTGTTCCCCATGTATGCTAGATAGGATCATTGCCTTGGAAATCAACTTTGCATGATAATTAGACAAACATAGATCCAAGGTTATTAGGGTTGCATGTACACTTAGGAAGTGTTATAATGCTCAAAACCTAACAGTAAACTCCTATAACATGGTCAAATGATGCCCTAAATTCCATCCAAGGCTTGTAAAATGAGTTTAAATCACATGTGATTGTCCTAGCACCACCAAAACACATAAGGAATGTGTGTGGGGAAGTTTATGGCTGTAAACTCCTAGTTTAATACTGTAAACTCCATTAAATGGTCCATTTGTAAGTTTAATCCACTCCTATGCCCTAGATGTGATCCTAGCCAATTTTCCAAGTGAAATAAGACCATTTAGCACCTTAAAACCCATCATCCATGAGTTCACGGCTGTGAACTCATGTGGACATGGTATTAGGGCTGAAAACTCCATAAGGAGTATACTCTTGAAGAGTAAACACAATATCCAAGCCATATACGTCCTTAGATGTCACCCGGGTCACTCCAAACACTTGATTTGAAGTGTTTTCACGTCTTGGAGTAAATAATCATATCTAATTAGTGAATTAAAGTCTAATTAGATATAAATGTGTATCATTTCACATTACATAGGAACCACGCGCGTTTTCAAGCCTTGAACTGACGTTTAGCATCCAAACCGATACATTACGCAATTGGTGAGTTCATACCCCTACCCTTTTGCCGTGTTTTTCAATGTTTTAGGGGGGGGGGGGGATACAAGCAAAACTACAAATGTTTTCAAAAACCTAACTGATGTATTTCTATAAATATCTGGCTAACCTTTAAATATCTTTACCCCTTATGTATTATGTTGAGCATAAGGGATGTTTTCTCAACTATAACTACGTGAATTTCAGTAAAGGAAACAACCAAACCAATTAAATTATTATGGGAATAATTTGGGATCTTTAGTTCTTGTTTTATGAATATAGATTTACATAAAGTTTATAGATAAGCTAAGTTTGATTTAGTTTATCTCTGTTTAATTTAGATTATTGCCAGATCATTTTATTATATCAAACTGTTTGGTATTGTATTATGTTTCTAAACGATTAGTATGTTTGATAACGTTAAAGAACATTGTGAATAGTATAATACTAGCTTGTGAGGTTCATCATCGTTATTAGTAAGTCCTCCCCGGAAGTGTAACCAGAGTCTCCTGGAGGGAGAGCGTGGAATTTGTGGATAGATCTATTCGGGACTGACAATCCTACACCTAAACTGCTAGCTACAGTTAGTCGGGCACGCCTGGGGTGACAAATTCTGGATATCGTTTCGACGTCTGACAAACATCAAGGAGGTCTCGTTGTTGTATCAGCATGGTTACCCGACTCACAATACGTATTAATATAAGTTTATTCACGGATTGAATTTCATATCTACTTTCTATCTATAGTTCTTATATCTAGTACGGGATGGTAGTCCCATGGTTTTGTATCTTATATCTAGTACACGATAATAATCTTATGGTTTTGAATCTATATCTAGTACGGTATGATAATCCCATGGTTTTGAATCTATATCTAGTACGGGATGATAGTCCTATGGTTTTAAATCTATATCTATCTATAGTTTTGTGTATATCAAACTATTTTATAACTGGTACGGGATAGTAATCCCATGATTTTCAGTAAATAGTTTTATGTGTGAAACTATACAATGTGGTCTTTAACTAAAACTTTACTTTTAGGAAAATATAGGATTTTCCTGGGATAACAATTAAACATAACCAAAATCGTGTTAAGAAAACAGTTAGCTAAACACTACTTTTAAGAAAATATGGGATTTTCTTGGATTCGTAACTTTTTCGGAAATCTAAAGGAAACTTAAACATTTTCAGAAAACAAACATCTTATGAACTCACCAGCTTTATGCTGATTTTCAAACTGCTTGTATTCTCAGGTCCGCGTTAGACAGGTACCCAACGATCCTTTTGGAGAAGACGGAGCGTGCAGAAGAACTCGTCTTAACTTTTGTTTATATATACCTATGTATCACACTTGTAATACTATACTTTTGAACAAATGTAAATTCCAATATGTAATGTAATGGTTGTTTACTTTGCTTACTATGTGCATTGGATTTGATATTCAACATGGAGTCCACCCCGAAAATGTTTCCGCCTTGGTTTTCGGGGTTTGACAAGCAACCTTGGGGACTATCAGCAGTCCCAGTGGGCTAACAACACGACTGGTTGATTAACAACACACCTCATGGGTGATTAGCAACCTTGAGGACTATCAACCATCCCATGGACCTATAATAGTCCGGAGTTATTAGCAACTTAGTTCACATAAAGCAGTAACCAATAGATAAGACCCAACTAGTCAACATATACTACCACACAGGGAAGTATAGTGAGAAGACTCACCTCACAGATAGCAGCTAACATACAACAACCTACACACCAAGTAGATAAGTACAATGAGACACCTAACAACAATAAAGAAGTACACTCTCAGTTTATACCCTAAAACCCTTAAGTTGACTAAAATTCAAATATGTTCAAACTCAACGGTCAAAGCCAACCTTAGCAGGTCTCCACGTTGTGCCTACTCATAGGCCACATCGTGGACGCTACATGGAAATACAATCGATACCCCCCGGTCGGTACGTCATGGCAGCGAGAATGTTACGTCATGGGAACTAGATTTTCCACATCTTAATGTATTCAACTATAAATCTGTTAAGTCGCTTCTTTCAACTTTCCAGAAGGCTTCCTAAGGTCTAATGTATCATAAAGCTTGATGCTTTTCAGCCATGCATGTCCAATACAAGTCTAGATCTCCAACTTAGGTCAAAATGGGGGAAAATAACACCACAATCTCATGCATGAAGCTCAATGTAACACCCTATTTCAGATCATTTTCATTTTGGGGTGGTGATCAACGATTCGGTATTAGCAATCTTAGGGTCCTTGAAGAAGTTAGTTTTAGGCTCATTTGGAGGTAGATGATGTATGTTGGATGATTCGGGTATTCAGTTTGTGTTTTGGAGGTAAAGGGTATTTTGGTAATTTTTCATCTCGGGCTTCCATGGAAATGGATGTTTATTTGGGATATGGTAAGACGGGTATGAGTTTATTAAAGCATAGAGCTTTCTGTTACCTTTTCATGGATATATGGATCGTCGAAATCGGATGTGTATCGAAGAAGTTATGGCCTTTGAGTGTGTAGGGTTTGAGGGGAAACCTTAGTACGCGGGGTGTACCTAGGGAGTATGTGGGGCATACTGTTGTAAAGGAGGGTACGTGAGGTGTAGTGTGGATTACAGTAAGCATGGTGTGAGGGCTGATCGAGAATGCGAAGCCTCGTACGTTGGGCGTACGAGGTGTATGCGGGGCGTATGAGTGTTAGAGGAAAACCCTAGTTTTAAGTGATTGTACCCTATATAAGCACATTAAGTCCTTAGGGTTGGCCTCTTTACCAACCTCTAATCCCCAAAACCCTAGAAATCATCCTTTAGCCTTCATGATGGTATTTTAAGCTCATAGGCTTCAGTTCTAGCTTGTTTGAGGTAAAAAGCTTTTAACTATATCATTGATGTTTTAGATCTAGCATGTATGAGTTTTTGGTTCATTTTGGTCCCAAGAGTGAGATCTAGTGGTTTGGTACCACTCCAGGAGCTATGAGTTTCCATTCTTGGTGTTTCTGAGGTTCTAAATGCATAAAGTTTCCCCCTTTAGGGTTTGGAATCACCCATGTATGATTTGGTGTCTATTTAGTGAAAGTTTAATGCTTAAGTTGATGTTGGGTTCTTTTGAGGCATGCAAAGTCATCAAGTCAATGACTTTATGGGTCCAGATGTTCCTTAAGAAGTAGATATGTTGTTTGGACTCCTGATCTAGAGCATTAAGTGCTTAATGTCGAAAATGGGCTTAATGGAGAAGTATTATGGGTGTACAAGTCTGTACGTGCAGCGTACAAGCCAGATTGCATGTACGCTTAACGTACAGCTGAGTACGCCCCACGTACTCAGTCAGGAGGGTTTTGCCCTTTTAGGCTTCGTGTTGGATTTCCTTTTCGGGTTTGGGTGTTTGGATTCTTTTAGACCATCTCACTATGAGTGTCTTGGTCTAGGAATTTTGGTTGGGCCTTATGGTAAGGCCCATGAAAGGGGTTTAGGCCCAATTTGGAAAATTAGGCCATGATCGGACCTTGGTTGGTTATTTGGGCTTTTAGGCATATCAGGTTATGAGTTTGAGCCTTGGTCTTGGACCAAGCTAGGTTAGGGGTAAAATGGTTTTTTGGCCTTAAGTATGGATTAATGGTTATGGTTTGGAACCCAATTGATAATTGGGTGTTATTTTGTTTTGTTATTGATAGTTCGGGGAATCTGTCAACCAGCAGCCAGGGATTGTCTGTATGTTTCAACAATGCGAGGTGAGTCTCCTCACTGGGTTTAGCGAGTGGAAGGCACCAATGTCGGCCCATGGTTTTATGTTCGGATGTTTGATGTATGTTTGACTCTTCCACACGTTATATGATGATATGTTTATCGGGCAAGACCCGATTCCAAGAGAGGCTTGAGGAGGATATCTTATGTTAATTATCAGTATATGTCTTATAATTACCGGGTGAGGCCCGATGTCGGGCGGGGCTCGATGACTGTATGGAATGCTATAGTCATTATGAGTATTGCATGTGTTAGTAGGTTGTATGTTTATATTATTATATGGTTATATGACTATGTATGGATCGGACGGGGACCAATGTCAGGCGGGGCTTGGTGAATGACAGATCTGTAATTTGATCAGGGCTTGATGTCGGACGAGGCCCAAGGCCCAGTGGGACTCGAGACCGGGCGAGGCCCGATGGAGGGCGGGGGGGGGGGGGGGGGGGGGGCGCAATATATGATTTATGTATGTCTGGTATGTGGTATCTTGGAGAATTCATTAAGCTTTGTGCTTACGGTTTTCAGTTTATGTTTTAAGTGCTTCGATTTTAAATTGAATAGCTTTGGATGATTGTAGAGCACACACCACATGTTTCCGCATTCTGTGAATTACTCTGATTTAATGATGTTTCGCTAAATCCTAATTACCTTGGTTTTATGGAGATGTTATGAATTGTCGACTAATTAATCTAAAATTGAAAATTTTATGTCATTATTTTTGGGACGTTACACTCAATATGCCAACAAACTCCAGATATATGACATATGTATACCAAGGGACCTCAATAACCCATAAAGCTGTTAACTTTATGGGATCCAATCACTCCTCTCAACCCAAACATGGAGAACTAGGTAAAACCTAGATCTAAACATGCTGTAATGGGAAAGGCAAAGACTTTATCCCTCCAAAAGGTTAGAAATTGAGTGAAGACGCAAGATCCAAGCTGGAAACAACTGTAAAACCATCAAGAAGAGGTCCTTCCACCTTCAACCTTCACAAAGAGACTCCACACACCCAAAACACATAGAAAAGGGAAGGGTTGGGGTGAGGATTCGTTTTCAAAGAATGAAGGCTACCAAATGAGGCAACCCTAGAAGTTAGTGCCTTTAAATAGGGCACCAAACCTAAAATCTAGCGTTTTGGCCCAATTCATCTATGTGTCACGTTGTGGTGTTGTAGAGATATCTGTTCTTCCTCATCTAATGCCACGTCGTGGCCATACATAATTCCAAGTTTTAAACTGATTAACTTAAGAACAGAGTTCATGCAAACTGGATGTTACAATTATTTTTAAGTTTTACATGATGTCGTTTTTAAGGTTTATCTTTATTTTTCTTGTACAAATATATTCATTTTTATGAAAAATATAATGTGTTATAATAATAAAAAATATATGTTATTATAAAAATAACAGTATGTTGCTATTTTATTTTAAAAATACAAATATGCGGTTTTAAGTTAAAAATAAAAATATGTTTCAGTTTTAGTTTTATAATATAACTACAGTATTGGTTTAATATACACTTTTGATATTTAGTTTTAAAAAATCATTTAGTTTACCAAATTCATGAAACACAAACCTTTTAAAAGTATAAAATATTTTTTTCCATTAGATAAAATATATTAAATGGAATTAATGACATATTAATCATATGGTTAATTATTTTAGCATGTGTAGCAGCGTAGTTAATTATTAGCTGACAAACATTTTTTAGTTTTTCTTTGAAAACTTTATGTTTTTATCAGGAAATATAGTCAAAGTTTAATAAATCTAAATAAAATTTTTAGTTAAATAACAAAAGTTATATCGAACCAATATAAAATTTACGGCAGTTCAATTTTAAAACCAAATCTGAAACATATTTTTATCTTTAACTAAAATTTGTATACTAATGTTTTTAAACTAAAATAGCGCAATACTATTATTTTTATAATAACATTTTTTTATAATAATACATTATATTTTTTTCATAAAAATAAAAATATTTGTATAAGATAAGTAAAGATAAATTTTAAAGTGATATGACGAACAAACTAAAAGTAATAATGATGTTTTATAATTCAAATGTTTTAGATAAGAAATAAAAACCATCAATATTTAATGACGCATTGTAGTTTGAATATTTTAGATAAAGTGTAAATAAAAAAAATAATTTATATATTAAATAAAATATATTTTCATGATAATTTAAATTTATAAATTTTACTTTTTTATTTATATAAATATTAAATTTTCTATGTTTTAGTTTTTCTTTTCTTTTTTATTTAATTTATGGTAATTAGTAGAAGATTTAATTGATTTATTTAAAATATCATAAATAGTACTTGGATGAAATTTCATAAATTATCCTTAGACAGGTTTATAAAATAATAGAAATTGTTCTTATCTAAAATCATTCAATTTAAACGGATCCATCTAACAAACATTTATAATAATGACTGTTTACACATAAGGATTGCTCCAAAAAAAAACTATCCATGTAAAAAAAAAAGCTTCTACTATATAAAAGAAAAACTAAATTGAATTAGGATTATTTGTCAAATTTTATCTAAATTAAATTTGTCAACAAAAAAGAAAAAATAAATCTCAATTTATGAGGCGGTTTGTAGTTTTGAGGTGGTCAGTATCATCTAATTAAGCACGGATCCAGCCCAGACTATGTTGTTACCATTCAAAAAAATGTACTCTTTTTTTTCTTTTATATCTTCAATCGGGTGAAAAGGAGTCCGATGGAGGTTGTTGATCACTCACAAACATTGGTCTTCTATTGGTTAAAACACATAGGATCAATAGGGAGTACCGATGGTGTGATTGGATTGTGTCACCATTTGTTCCTTTATAATGCGATGTATTTTTTTGATTCCTATTCCTTTTTTCTTTCTCATTCGGTAATTTTTTTTGCTGGGCTCCTCTAGCTTCTTGTGACAGCGTTAGCCATTTCAAAAAAAATTATGGATGTAATTAATGTGCCATCAGTGGATGCATTAACATTTATGGATGCTATTAAAGTACATTAAAATATAGTAAAAGTATTCAGATCTTATCATTATTTATACAAAAATAAATACACACCCCATGAATTTTGTCTATCCTCCAAGTCTTTTCTTCTTCAGTCTCTCAACTTTTTGATTTCTTCCTTCCTCAACCCTCACTAGTTATCCCCCAAAGAACCTTAAAGCCGACCCCAAAATCATTTGATTTAGTATTATGTTCCACACCAAATTAAACCGGTAATTTCTTTTCCAGTTCAATAAAACAATGGAGTTTTCGGTTAATCTAAAGATAAATATGGTGCAAGTTTATAGGAATACAACCTTCAGTTGGTGAAATAGCAAAAGGTATATATTGGTTCCATGAACATGAACTCCCGTTTAGATATGTCAACAACAATTTGCAAAAAGTTTTTGGGAGAAATGAAATTTGGTTTTCTCAATCTTATTCAATCATAATTCATAATCAAAGAAAACCATTTGAGTTTGGAAGCTTTGTGTTGTATCTTGTTTTCCTCCTCCTCCCTTTTGATTTATAAATTTATTGTTGTATCGGTCGTCCATCTATTCTATGTTGATATTCGTTTGATACTGGCAAAAGAGAGTTTAAGTTAAGGTGGAATCAATTTCAAGATCATTCATTTAATTGCACTATTTACACAATAAGGGTTGGTTGACATATTAGCTGATAAATGATAAAATAATAGTGTTTGCTTAAAACTATTAGATGACAAATGTAAAACAATACAAACTATACTAGTACTTATTTCTCATTTGAAATTATATAATAATAATAATAATAATAATAATAATTTAGATTTATTGTTTCAACATTATTTATTCTTTCTAAAAGCAAAAAAAAAAAAAAAAAAAAAAAAAAAAAAAAAAAAAAAAACAAACAAACAAACAAAAAATGTATATATCAATAATGTTGAATTATAACCACATGGCTTCAAGCAAATCACCACCTTGCATCATAATAGCATTCATAACGTTTTTGAAGACTTTTTCTTTATTCATATCACCTTATCATTAACAAAATCTATATTTTTACGAACCTTAAAAGCCTTTTTAAAAGACCAAAGATTGTGGTGGAGCTTTTCTCTTTAAGAAAAACAAGGGGAGCCATGATGTGAAAATTTTACATGCGCTACATTAGTCATTAGGTAAGATATGACTTGCAAAAGGGTATTTTCGTTGGTATATGACTTGCAAAAGGGTATTTTCGCTGGTCATTAGGTAAGACATGACTTATAAGTAATTTATTTTTATTTTCCAAAAAGGTATTTCCGTGTAGAATTGACTTCCTTAGAGACAATTCAACATTTTGGTGAAGATCATAAACATTTTGTATTGTTTTCGCAAGATGTTGGATTACCCTTAGGCTTTTAAGGTTGATTACCCTTGTTTTCGCAAGATCATAAACATTTTGTATTGTTTTCGCAAGACTTGGATAAGGACAAGACATGTTGAGTTTGTGTTTGCTCTCATAAAACATAAAAAATAAGGGGATGTGTTTCGGGTTAAAACTCTAACCTTGATTTTGAAGATAACACAATGGTGACAATACCCTTAGGCTTACCTGTTTAAAAACCAAACTTATTATGATTAGCAACAAGGGTTAGAGAGAAATCAAACCCTTTACCTCACTTCTTTCTTTAATAAAACTCGAAAACATCAATTTCATTTACTTTCTTCTGATTTCCACAAATTTCCTTACTTTTCTCTCGTTAAGTTGAACTAGAGAACAGGGTGTAAGTTAAACTCAATCTTAGACTCAGTAACTCAAACAATCGTCACCTTCAACTCAATCTTGGTAACTCAAAAAGTCTTCACCTACAATTATATTTTTAAGAGACCGATTTGAATTGTGTTTAATCACAAACTGTCCAATTCTTAAACAAGACCTATAGATTCCTAATACAAGAGTCCAAACCAATGATGGATATAACAGAAAAATATGGCGTATTTCCTGCTAAGACCATCTCCAACTTTAATACTATCTTTTACACGAAACTTATAATTATTATAATTATAACTTAAAAGATAATGCAGCCACTAAATCATCTCTAACTCATTACATTATACATAACATTAAAAAGAATATTATATTTATATTGTATTTTATATAACTTTTATATTGTAAAATATAGTATCGATGAATTGTGTGGATGAATTGTGTGACACTATATCTAATATTATACAATCACCAACACTATACACCATATATAGTGTTAGGTTTAGGGTGTGTTGGAGAATTTTAATGTAAAAATGATTTTAATGTAAGGTTGAAGATACCCTAGCCCGTAAGTTACTTGTTTTAGTGTCCAAATGGATGGAGTTCAACACCACTTCTCCACTCATTTGTACCTTACTACAAACCCACAAACCCAGATCAAGATATTCCAACCAACTGTTATGGATCTGGATCAAAGTCTGTGCCATCTGACTTTCATTTTTTTTTTTTTTTTTGCCAATTTTAGCATAACATTTGTTTTTATAAATCTAGTCCAAGTATTTTTCACAAATTTTCCACAACCTTTTCTTTTTAAGTTCATCCCATCTAGCTTATTCTTTTTTATTATTACTATTATTATTATTACTATTTGTAATTTCCTCCGAACTTTAACCATTTTATAAATTTGGTCCAAATTATTTTTATTAACTTTCCTTAACTTTTTATTTTCAACTTTGTTTTTATACATTTTTAAAACTTTTTTGTTAACTTCTTTGGCATATCATTGTTTTTTACAAAAATCATTCTACATCTTCTTCTTGTTTTTACAATTACTTTATGTGAAACTATTTTTTAGTGTTGTAACTATTTATTTTTGTTTTCATGTATACAAGGTTGTAAATACATATACAAAATAATTTTTTACATATTGATTTTCACCAGTCAAATGTAGATTTTTATGTATAAATCAGGGTTATCAATAGGATTGTATGATCCTACCACCCTGCCTATGAAAATCTTATCGGATCATTATATGATCATTTTGTATGCAAGATCGTAAACAAGATCATAAGTGATGGGTTTTGATAACTGAAAATGATATTTTTTATAAAACAATTTTAAGAACAACTGACATAAGATTTTTCTAATAACTAGTTTATTTGTAAATCATTTTAATAAAACCACCGAGAGGATCCACATACATGAACTAGAATGATAATAACGACCCTAGAATGTTTAAGAGATAGATTTGAAGCCTTTGATCCCACTTTGAATTGGGGACTTAATGAAAATAACAAAAATTCAATAATAGAATTTTTGTACAATGTATCCAACATCAAAAGTAAAACACTTAGAATGCTAGTTTTTATCTTGTATAAAGTACTAAAGAATAAACACTTTATATCACCAACACTTGCAAGTAATTTTCAAAAGAAAGTCAAGAAGAAGAGCTTAAAGAAGCTACGTTTTTAGTGAAGAAAGAAGAGAGAAAATGCAATCTTTACGCATTCTTTTATACTCTATACAAGTCAAAAGTTTCTTTATTTAATAATTTAAAGTATTCTCTACACTTTAGAAATATGAACAAAGGTGGAAGATTAGCAAGCAACATCCATACTTGAATAAAATATTTGATCATGTCCTTTTAAGCAGAGGACAAAAGGTTATGCTAGTTTCTTTAACCAAAAAACTAACTAGTAAGTCAATAGTTTATCAAAATGTTCAAAACTTTATACATGATTTATTAAACCCTATTATATGATATAATAACTACTTTGTTTTTAAATTATTATTTTCACAAAAACAATAATTATTTCATAATTAAATACAAGAGTTTATTATTTATTAATAATTATATTAATAACAAATATTCAAATTGTGTCAACTTGATAAAAATGTGACTCTATATGATCATATGTTATTAACATTACTATTCAATAATAATTATTGAGCATATAGAGATCTAACAGGATCTAATCCGATCAACACCAATCCATAAAAAATGATAAAATTTGATATGGGTTTTGTTATTTTTACATGTTTACTAGGTGACTTGTCTCCTTACCCAAAGGATGATCGAGAATATCCTCATTCTTATACTGTTTTGTGAACCGTAGATGACCAAAGACTCTAGAATTCATTTTCTCCTTGTATGTTTTGCCCTCACCGATGACAAAATTTGAGATTTAGCTTTGGGTTGTTATTAATTTCTTCCTTCAACATTTCAAGCTCAACAATAGAGATGAACATTTTTCCATTTTTTTTTTCTTTTACTGCTCAAGGCATTTTCTTTGAAAGCTTGAGAAATTATAGTTTTTAATTGAGCTACAAAAATTAAAATTCTTAATGATTTTTTCCTTATAGTTAGAGCAAATAACATGAAAGATGTAAATTCTTATTGTATTGTATGATAAATGACCAATCATAATACTATTTTAAACTATTTAACCATGGTGTTAACTACACACATGATTAGTTACCTTTTGAGCTATTTAACCAAAAAATACATGATAAAAAGTGTTATATATAATCAATTACCTTTTATATCATTTTTGTTGGGATCTTAAGATCCCGATTTTACAATCTCAGTTTTGCAAATTTAAAAACGATCCTACATATGATTTTGATCTTGACAACCATTGTATAAATGTTATTAAACCTATCCTACTTTAAATTTTGTTTTGTTTGCTCTACGTATACAAATTGTTTGTAGCATTGTAGAGGACTACGCCTGACAATCTGCCGTGTTCGGGTTGGCGGGTCGCGGGTTAGCGTGTCAAAATATACCAACCCAAACACAGCCCATTTAATTATACAGGTCACAGGTTGGCGAGTTTGGAACATAAACCCATATATGACCCGTCAACTCATTTATTTATACGAGTTCACAGATTAGCAAATTTGTAGGTTAGATTTGGGTTCGTATATTCGTAAGTCAGATTTCATAAATAAAATTGATAATTAAACATGAATAAATTTTTAACGCAAACATATCCAAATTTAGAAACTTAAGTCTTAAACATCCAAATGAAAATTATAAACATTCATGAAAACATGTTCAAACTAAAACATTAATACAAACATAGATAAATTCAATCGCGGACGTCGACGTTGTTCGATAATGATTCAATCGTTCATGTCGTTGCTTGTGTAGGATATTTAGATTATTTAGGGCAAACACCAAACGTGTTGCAATGCAAATGAACAAAATGGTTACCCACAGGTCAAATGATCAATGATATTGGATATTTTATCTTAGTATAAAGTATAAAATGTATATTATATAATACTTAATACATTTAAAAAATATATAACTTTTTTATTAAAATTCTAAACAAGATGGGGGGTCAACCCGTATATTTTTTAAGAAACTCATATATGATCTGTTTAATAAAAGAGTTAAAAAAAACTCAATTCAAACCCGTTTATTTTATGTCGTGTCAAGAATTGTCAGGTCTGTAGAGAAGGCTACCAGTAAGTTTAATGTTACTACATAAGTAATTGTATATCAATAAATTTGTTCTTCAATGTTGACCTTTCGGTCATGTAAACCTGTTTATCTTTGTTTATCTCGTTTCCTTTGTAGCTAAGTTTTGTTATGTATACAGTTTTAATTTTAACCATTATTATATGATAGAAAACAACTATGCTATGAAAAGTATATTTTGTAGTTTTTAGATTTTTGGCTATAATAGTTTCGTATGTTGGCAAGTTTGATCCTATATAAAAACAAATTATAAAAGTTGTCCCTTTAATTTACATACAGATCCCTGTGTTTTTTTTTTCGTTTTTTACATTTGAGTTTTGGACTTTGACCACAATACTTTTGTATGTTGGCAGGTTAGTTCATTATTAAAGTGGTTAAAATTATAAGTCTTGCTGATGTCCTTGGCATCCATTTGAAAGTGTTTTATTAAGGAACAAATGGTGTTAGTATTCAACTCCCAACCTCAAACAAAGCCCATCCTATGGGGTTTCATTTTAGTTACGTTTCAGTTTGAAATTGATACATTTCATAAGGATCTTTTACACAAAACAACATCATCAAGAGATATATGATCAAACAAATCAGATCCTACAGATTAAGCAAGAACTTAGTAAAGACAACATGATTATACTTCAAAAACTTATAGCTACCTAAACATTTTACTTTAATACGTATCAATAACATATTCATACATAAATACAGTTGTCTTCATGAAACAAGTCCCAATAACCTTATTAACCATACTACTTAAAGATTGCAGAACTCAAATCGCAAGCAAATGAAGACAACAATTTGTTGATGATCATCATTTCATATGTGTTGATGTCAGCATCAAATAGGTATTTGTATATACCCCCAAGAATCACTGAAACATGTTAAAAATTCTGTCATTCACCCTAAATTTCTAATCTTGATTCGACCAATCAACAGAACTCTGAATTGGGTAATCATCGAGATCAAAATTGAACGAACTAATAACACATAGCTTAGATTGCTAAAAGATAGAAAAACCATCAATAGATTTATAGAATTAAACGCATGAAAGCAGTGCCAAAGTATACAAGTCAACACGTAACTATCTAAAAAGATAAATCATCGACAGATAGATCAATAAATCACACATAATTGCAGAAATACAGATCCAGATTAGGGCACGAACATACTCGTTAAGCAAGTGTATAGTAGCGGTCGCGGTAATCGTCACGATCTGGATTGACTAGTACGATCGCATAGAGGGCATAGATTATCCCGGGAAGATAACCCAGAAGAGTCAACAATAAGCATACAAAGAACTCCGCCTGAAACAACAATAGAGTAATTCAGTCAGACATTTTCACGAACAGGTTGCGTGCATAAAAGGGGGCTTTGGTGGTGGGACTTACGGTGCAGCAACCGTATCGGAGACAAACTCCGAGAGGAGGAAGAAGAAGTGCAAATATGATTTCGCACAACAGAGCACAACCTGATGACATTTTTGTGTGGAAGGTAGATGTTTGGGGTGGAGTTGATTTCGATTGAATTTCTGGATTCAAATCGGCGTGAGAAATGTCAGATGGAAAGCGACGACGACCGGTTTTCACCCTTAAATTTTTATCATTTGACATTTCGTAGTATTATATTTTTTTCTATAAATCTTAACAGTTAAGATTTGGACAACAACTAAATTATATAATGTTAATGATATTGTTTTTGTCATTTATCGTCCGGATTATCCAAAAATAGCCTTAGCAAAATATGAACCAACCCATAAAATAAGAACAAATCGAAACAGAAAAACCAAAACCTGTAGTGTGGTTTTCATATGGAAAAACCAATGTTTCACACTTTTGTGAGGTGTTAGACTCAAGCGGGGGGTGCGGTTTCTACCGCACTCCTTGCCACATAGGCAGGGAAACACCGCCCCCTATGCGGTTTCGAGTGTGGTTAGACCGTACCTCACCTTTTTTTAGCCGCGAATTTTGATAGGTTGATGGTGATGATGACCGTTGAACGGTCAATTATGTTAACATTTAATTTTTTTTCTTTTTTTTTCCTATAAATTATACCATATATTTAATTATTTTTCAAACAAAAACCAAACTTTTACATTTCTCTATTGCTTTCCCTCACAAAATTAATAGAAAATGTTATCTTTTTTATCTTCTAAAGAATTTCAGGTTATTTTTGTTGTTACTATTATTTGTGTTCAAATGGTGGAACGAACATATGATGTTTTATGCAATAACGCAACCGAAAGTTCTCAACGGAGAACATGAAGATATATTTGCAGAAATCGTGAAGAAGCCAAGTAACGTTTGGTATAAGACTACTTTCAAGAAAATGCCACTTATCAATGGTATTATTTTCATAGGTGTTTCAGAATATTCAAACGTTTATATGAACATATAGTTGAAGATGTAACGAGGGAGTGCAGTTTTTTCCAACAACGTTCCGGTGCTAGAGTTACACCCGGTTTCACTCCGTTACAAAAATGCACGGCAACACTTTGTCAGTTAGTATATGGCATTACGCCTGATGCGTAGGACGAGAGTTTTGGGATGTCTGCTAGGACTGCACGAGATAGTTTCCACTATTTCTGCAAAATTGTGATTCAGTTTTATGGTCCAAAATATTTACGTAAGCCTACACGTAATGACATCTTACAATTGCAAGCTCATCATACTAGTGTGCATGGGTTTTCTGGAATGATATGAAATTTTGATTGTCTCTATTGGGCATGAGAAAATTGCCCTACCTCACACCATGGGCAATTTACCCAAAGTGATCATGGTTACCCAACGGTCATACTTAAAGCAGTTGCATCACAGGATCTGTGGATTTGGCATGCTTTTTTTAGTTCTCCCGGTTCGGTTAACGACATCAGTGTTTTTAATCGTTCACCTATATTTAACAACGTATACAACGGATCTGTATCGGATTCTTCTTTTGAAGTGCATGGAATGTCATATAAGTATGGTTATTATCTTATTGATGGGATCTATCATGAGCATGTTGTGTTTGTTAAATCTTTTACGTGTCCACATGGTTCTAAACGGAAAAAAAATTCAAGAGAGCACAAGAAAGAGCTAGGAATGATGTCGAGCGTGCTTTTGAAGCTCTTAAGAAACGTTGGTTCATATTGAAAAACCCAACAATTTATTTCAACGAGAAAAACCTTTAAGAAATCATGTATACATGTCTCATATTACATAACATGATTATTGAAGACGAAGGAAGAGCGATATGTGCGTTTGACGAGGAAGAAACAATACCCGAGACATAACTAATAGAAATTGGTGGCGAAAAGTATATGAACAGGAGAGCAGAAATACGTTGCACTGAAACATTTCATAATATATGCACTGACTTGGTGGAACACATTTACGAACTTTAACACATTAACCTTAATTTGCATCCACTGGATAATTCGGAAGACGAGTTCTCGGAGAACGACCTTATGTAGTATGGTTTAGTTATTTTAACCGTTTGATGTGTGGTTTTTAAGTTTATAGGATTTTTTTTAATGTCATGTGTGGTTTTATTTAGTAATGCAAGGTAATGTTTTTTTATTTTCAAGTAATGAAAAATAATGTTAGTTTATTAAAAAAGAAGTTTTATTAAATTAAATTATTTAAAAAAAAAACAAAAAGAAAAGTGTGGCACCACTCCCTGGGTGTGTTAAAAAACCACACTTGTTGAAACGCCCAAAATATGATCCAAAATTTTCGTTTTTAATTCATTAATTAAACCAAAAATAACAACATCATAAAACATGTATCTCCAAAAACATCACATCAACTGTCAAAATGTCAAAATATCGTCTCAAATATTAGAGTAAAATATCTTAAGCTATTTTGTGGTGTGTGCCATGCGATCATCATGAGCCATTCCTTTTGCTAGCAGAAGTTCCTGAAACCAAAACTGAAATCTGTAAGCACGAAGCTTAGTGAGCAACCTCAAACTACCACATACCATACACATAACATATAACATAACTTTAGGATTCCACCTAGTTGCATCGGCACGAACCCAGCATCAACTTACCCGGCATTGGGCTCACCCCAACATCAGACCACGTCTAGCAATGGGCCTCACCCAACATCGGGCTTGCCCTGGCATACACATTGTATATCATATATCATAAACACGTAACATAAACATATAACATACATCGGGTTTGCCCCGACATTGAACCGAATCCCGGAAGACATAACACATAACATATAAACTTGATGTGTTTTATGCATAAGAAACAATCCTATGTGCTCATACAAACCCTAATGCTTGGATCTAGGTTTCTCTATTGTACATGCTTTCAATCCAAGACTTACAAACCTAGATCTATCATATATAATTCGAAATTATCATAAGGAAAACAGTTCCAAGTGTTTTACCTCTTTCAAGTAGCTTGAAATCTTTGTAATCTTCTTGATCTTGAGCTCAGAGTCATAATTGTAACTCCTCTAATGGTTCACAAATCCCACAAGCAAGAAGGCAATTTGAGAGAGGGAGATAGGTGCTAAAAGCGGCCCTAGGGTTGTAACGACCCGTTCCCGGTATGTTAATTTATTAGTAATTGTTTTAAAGATTTACAAGAGAGACTCGGCGAGTTCATAGCCTGACTCGCCGAGTAGGGTCGCGACCTCGAGCACGTGTTAGCTGGAGACTCGGCGAGTCCATCCGTCTGGGTGAAACCCTAAATCCCCGGGTTGCCCACTATTTAAGTCACCTTATAGCCCCATTCTTGCCTCCTTCACCCTGAGAACACTGTGAGAAAAACCCTAGTTCATCCTTGAGAGTTTATAAGTGATTTTGTGTGATTTGTGAAGACTTGAAGAAGGAGAAGAAGAAAGGAGCAAGGAGAATAAGAGTTGTGCAAGATCCAAGGGCAAATCTGAGTTATTTGGAGGTATTTTCGGATTCCCCTCTTGTTTTATGCTTTAAACCTCCATTAGAACTCTTCTCAGAACTAGTTGATGCTTGTTCCACGCCTTGTGCTTTCATGAACGCCCTAATAAGCCGAGATAACCTTGGATCTATTCATTAAGAAGTCCCATAGTCCAGATCTATTGCCTTTATGAGGATACTTTGCATATTAACCCTAGATCTATCCCTTTTATGCATCTTTTAGCCTTATTTTCCCTTATTCTTGTGTTGTACACGTAAAGTTGGAAACTTTACGTGGTAGACCAGCTTATTGGACTCAGATCTATCATTTGTATGTGTTGGATTCAAGCAAAATCGGGTGAAAAACAGTTGCATGGCGGCAACTCGGCGAGTCGAGAAGAACGACTCGGCGAGTTGAGTCGCGAGTCCCCGATTCCTTCATTTTTTAGCAGTGTTGAGTCGAACCAGTGAGTTAGAGAGTGGACTCTGCGAGTTGAAGGTAGACTCAGTAAGGGAGGGACTCGGCGAGTTGTTCATACAACTCGGCGAGTCCAAGGCAATCTTCTTAAGATCAAGAACAACTCGTCGAGTACGTTCATACGGCTCGACGAGTCGGATGAAGATTGTCTGAGTTCTTGGATCAAGAGGGTACTCGTCGAGTCGATGCCATACTCGACGAGTAGCAGCGAGTAGGATTGAAAAGTGAGAGTAGGACTCGGCGAGTTGGGTGGCCCAACTCGGCGAGTCAGTCCAAATGAGAGTAACTTTGACCAAGGGTAAAAGAGTCATTTTACCCAAGTGCAGTGTTTAGTATTTGATTGAGTGTGTTTATGGACTTGTAGCCGGGGAGATACAGGAGCAACAGCCGTTAGCTTCCAGAGCCACACACTCAGCAGCCAGTTTACGAGGTGAGTTTCCTTCCAGTAGGGACGGGTCTAAGGCCACAATGTCGGCCCGTTCAGTTAGCAGTAGTTTTCGGACTTTGGTCCGATGCAGTAGCTAGTATGTTTGATGCCTTCGTGGCTCAGACAGGATTTGTATGCTATGTTTTATGTGTTAAGTGTTATGTGTTCCGGGCTACGGCCCGATGTAGTATGCAGTATATGTGTCCATGCTAGATGATGTGTTATGATATGCCATGTTCAGTCAGTCAGTTCCGGACTTCGGTCCGATGCAGGGGACAAGGTCCCAGTCAGGTCCGGACTTCGGTTCGATGCAGATAGTTCCGGACTTCGGTCCGATGCAGTTAGTTCCGGACTTGGGTCTGATGCAGGGGACAAGGTCCCAGTCAGTTTCGGACTTCGGTCCGATGCAGTTTCCGGGCTTCGGCCCGATGCAGTGGGCCAGGCCCAATATGTGTTTATATGATACTGTATGGTATGTGGTAGTTTGGGGGAGCTCACTAAGCTTCGTGCTTACAGTTTCAGTTTTGGTTTCAGGTACTTCCGCAAGCAAAGGGAAGAGCTCGGGGTGATAGCATCGCACACACCACAACTTAGCTTTTATCCTGGGGATGGTTTTAGTTGTCTTGATTTGATATAGTATGATACAGTTTTTCCGCACAGTATTTTATTATGATTTGGGATACATCGCGTATGTTTTTATGTTATGATACTCAGATTATGGTTTTGATTACATTGAAAAACAAATTTTTTTGGGTCGTTTCAAGTTGGTATCAGAGCCCTGGTTTGAGGGATTCGGATACACTTCCGGGTGTATCTGAACTCAAACTAAGGGAAATAAAAGATTTTATTATTTATTTTTTTTAACGAGATAGAGGTGTGTGCATGCGATCAGCCGAGCTCAAGTAAGTACTCCCAAATTACCCATACAAGTTATTTGTTCAGTTTCAGTTTCAGTAGAACAACATGCTAAAATAGGACTAAGGAGCTAGGAGAATGCTTTATGTGCCTGCTTTATGTATTACAGCTTTATGAGTATTGCATGCTAGAATTGAGTAGACAGCAGTAGGATACCCTGATTAGGTTATGCCTGATAGTGGGAGCTTAGCATCCTATGCTAGTGCAGTTTCTTGTTACGAGAATAGTTTCGCTTGAGTCTGTTTCCCTTGTCCGAATGTTGCTTGCTTCGTGCTTTGTGGGAATCTGAGTGATGGGATTTAGCCATTAGGTGAACACGTCACACCACATGTGGTCAGGGTTGAATAATCCCAGAGTGCTGGAACTGGCCCTATTGCGCAGCTCTTGTTTGAGTCCAACCGTTATAGGGACGAGTCTTTTACTTGAAGGATTATCTGATCCTCATCACATGTGATGGTGTTTAGGTAGTGGCTAATTGGCATTATGAGGAGACCTTCAGCAGCTGAGGACCAGTTGTGTTAAGTCTGAGGTTTCCCTAGGGCAAGCCTAGGATGGGAGTAGCAGAGAATAGCAGTAGTAGAAGTGACTTGGTGGAGTCAAGGCAGTCCTTGAGGAAAGTACGGATAGATGTGGAAGGTAGTATGGGCCCGTACTACTGAAAGCAGAGGATCCGTACTCGAATCAAGGAAGGCCAAGACAAGACCAGGAAGCTAGTAGTAGTATCATGATCCCTTGTGATATTTCAGTGTTTTGATGTTGTTATGATATGTTTCAGAATGGTAGTTTTGCGCCCGAGACCAGCAGTCGGCAGCTCAGATGCCGGAGGGGGATCAGGATCGGGATCAGGCCCGGAGGTCGGGCAGATGGATGAGCAGACCAGAGAGTTCCTTTCTTCTGAGGTTACCCGCATCATACTGGAGCAGACTCCTGTGATCTTCGGTTCGATCAAGGAGGGTATTTTAGAGCTGATGGATGAGAGATTGGGTGGTTTTCGTGCTGAGATGGCGGCCATGATGGGGTCGCCCACACTTACGTTCAGGGAGTTCAGGGCATGCGGAGCTCCAGACTATCATGGGGCGCGGGACCCCATAGCGAGTACCAGATGGTTGGCGGATGTGGCCAATGCTTTCCGCACTAGCAGGTGTCCCGAGGGGGACAAGGTCAGATTGGCGTCCTGTCTTCTGAAGGACAGGGCACGGGATTGGTGGGAGGAGGTTGGACATGCCATCGGGGATGATGCAGCATTGGATGCCATGACCTGGACTGATTTCTCTACTAGGTTCAGGGCGGAGTTTGCACCGGTCATTGAGGTGCAGCAGCTAGCTAGGGAGTTTCAGGACCTTACCCAGACTACAGAGATGGTGGCGGAGATCACCGCCAAGTTCAGGGAGAGGGCTCTTCTTGTTCCTCAGTATGCAGCCGATGAGGAGATGAAGAAGGCCCGTTATCATGAGATGTTGCGGAGTGATATCCGCATGTTTGTGAGCCGGTCCAGTTGTAAAACGCTGGACGACATGATTGCTAGAGCTAGGGAGAGGGAGATTGATCTCGAGATGGAGAAGAAGAGGAAACCGGAGGCGGTTTCGGGTTCAGGCAGTGTGGGCAAAAAGCCCAAGGTTTCAGATCACAGGTCCAGGAGTCAGCAGAGCCACGGTCGGTGTGGCAAGTGTGGGAGATTGCACGAGGCGGCGTGCAAGGCAGGGAGTTCCGGCTGCTACAAGTGCGGTCGGATTGGGCATTTGAGCAGGGATTGTACGGCCCCTGCTACTACGGTTACAGCATCAGATCTGATTTGCTTTCAGTGCAATCAGAGGGGACATAAAAAGTCCCAGTGTCCCAGTTTAGCTGCAGCGGGGAAGGTGGTTGCACATGCCCCTGCCACCTTGAGGATTACGGATGGCCGGCAGGGCCGATCTGATGCGCCAGTGGCGAAGAGCAGGGCGTTTCAGATGACAGCAGAGGAGGCGCGAGCGACTCCTGATGTGGTGACGGGTATGTATCTTTCCTTCACCTTTTAATTATCATTATCGTTTGAATATTACTTGATGATATGTTTTATTTAGGGTCGTTCTCGCTGAACGGCATCTCTGCTTTGGTATTGTTCGATTCGGGGGCTACCCGATCATTTGTATCGCTTGCGCTTAGCAAGAGATTTAGCAGAGCTCCAGGGGAGCTGGATTGTCCATTAGAGGTTGAGATAGCAGATGATAGGACCGTGAGGGTCGGCAGAGTACATAGAGGGTGTTCCCTTTAGATATTTGATGAGCAGTTTTCAGTGGACCTGGTTCCTATTCCCCTGCGAGGGAATAAAGTTATTGTGGGTATGGATTGGCTAAGCCCCAATGGGGCGGTGATTGATTGTGAGCTTCAGCTAGTGAGGGTTCGCACTCCCAGTGGGGGAGAGATAGTGATTCAGGGCGAGAGGCCCCCAGCGAGGACCGACCTTTTGTTCCGCCGCAAGGGCGAAGCGCTATGTTCAGCAGGGTTGCGCCGGTTTTGTAGTTTACGTCTTGGATGCCCGGGAGAAGGGCAAGATGACGATTGATGATGTTCCTATTGTTCGGGACTACCCGGATGTTTTTCCCGAGGATTTGCCGGGGATACCTCCTGAGAGACAGGTTGAGTTCAGGATCGACCTAATTCCTGGTGCGGCTCCGATAGCCAAAGCACCGTATCGACTAGCTCCCCCTGAGATGCAGGAGTTGTCTACACAGCTGCAAGAGCTGTTAGACAAGGGTTTCATTCGGCCGAGCAGTTCGCCTTGGGGAGCGTCGATCCTGTTTGTGAGAAAGAAGGATGGGTCGCATCGTATGTGCATTGATTATCGGGAGTTGAACAAGGTAACGGTGAAGAACCGTTACCCACTTCCGAGGATAGATGACTTGTTTGATCAGCTTCAGGGAGCGTCTTGGTTCTCCAAGATCGATCTACGCTCCGGTTATCATCAAATGAGGGTTAGAGATGAGGATGTACAGAAGACTGCTTTCAGGACCCGGTATGGTCATTATGAGTTCGTGGTGATGCCATTTGGGCTCACCAATGCCCCAGCCGCGTTCATGGACCTCATGAACCGCGTGTGCAGACCGATGCTGGATCGGTCGGTGATAGTATTCATAGATGATATCTTGGTATATTCCAAGGCGCAGGGGCAGCACGAGGAGCACTTGCGGGAGGTGTTGGAGACCTTGAGGAGGGAGAGACTCTTCGCAAAGTTCTCCAAGTGTGAGTTCTGGTTGCGCGAGGTGCAGTTTCTTGGTCATCTCGTCAACCAGAAGGGTATTTTGGTAGATCCGGCCAAAATAGAGGTCGTGATGCAGTGGGAGGTCCCGAAGTCTCCATCCGAGATTCGGAGCTTCCTAGGGTTGGCAGGGTATTATCGGAGATTTATTCAGGACTTCTCCAAGATAGCAGTGCCGCTCACCCGACTAACCAAGAAGTCGGTGGTATTTCGTTGGGGGCCTGAGCAGCAGGCGGCGTTCGAGACTCTCAGACAGAAATTGTGCGAGGCTCCGATCCTTACCTTGCCAGAGGGAGTAGAGGACTTCGTAGTCTATTGTGATGCTTCGATCACAGGTATGGGAGCAGTATTGATGCAGCGAGGCCATGTGGTAGCTTATGCCTCGAGACAGTTGAAGCCTCACGTGGCTAATTATCCTACCCACGATTTGGAGCTGGGGGCAGTTGTGTTTGCCCTCAAGATTTGGAGACATTACCTTTATGGGGTCCATTGTACTATATACACGGATCACAAGAGCTTGCGATATCTTATGGATCAGCCGAGTCTGAACATGAGGCAGAGGAGGTGGTTGGATGTGCTGAAGGATTATGATTGTGAGATCCTTTATCATCCAGGGAAGGCTAACGTGGTGGCCGACGCCCTAAGCCGCAAAGTGTCGGCGGCCCCTATTAGAGATCTGTGTATGAGGATGACAGTGATCACTCCGCTGTTGGAGCGGATCAAGGAGGCTCAGATGGAGGGCCTCAAGGAGAAGAGGCAGAAGTGTGAAAGGATAGTGGGCCGAGTAGCTTCGTTCGATTATGACAGTCGGGGTTTGCTGACGCTTCATGGGAGGGTATGGGTACCGTACTGGGGTGGAGTGCGGTAGGTATTGATGGACGAGGCTCATAAGTCTCGGTTTTCTATCCACCCAGGGGTGATGAAAATGTATCGAGATCTTCGACCTGATTATTGGTGGCCCTGCATGAAGCGGGACGTCGCTTGGTATGTTGAGAGATGCTTGACCTGCCGGAAGATCAAGGCGGAACACCAGAGACCTCACGGCAAGATGCAGCCATTAGACATTCCCGTGTGGAAATGGGAGGACATAACCATGGATTTTGTCACCAAGCTTCCCAGGACCGCACGCGGAGTGGATTCGATATGGGTAGTAGTGGATCGGTTGACGAAGAGTGCCCATTTTATTCCGATTCAGGAGAGTATATCGGCGGAAAAGTTAGCCGATATCTATGTGCGAGAGATTGTGGCACGTCATGGAGTGCCGGTATCGGTGGTGTCAGACCGAGATGTCCGTTTCACATCCAGATTCTGGAAGCGGTTCCACGACGAGATGGGTACTCGTCTTCATTTCAGCACCGCGTTTCACCCCCAGACTGACGGGCAGAGCGAGAGGACGTTTTAGACTCTTGAGGACATGCTGAGGGCATGTGTTCTAGATTTTGGGGGCAGTTGGGATACGTATCTTCCGTTAGTGGAGTTCTCGTATAACAACAGTTATCATGCGAGTATTGATCGACCTCCTTTTGAGATGCTGTATGGGAGGAAGTGTAGGACCCCGATTTGTTGGGGCGAGGTCGGTCAGCGAGTCATCGGGAGCACAGAAGTAGTGCTCAAGACGACTGAGTTGATCCAGCAAGTCCGTAGTAGGCTGCAGACTGCGCAGAGTCGGCAGAAGAGCTACGCTGACAGGAGGCGTTCGGACTTGGAGTTTCAGGTGGGAGATATGGTCCTTCTGAAGGTCTCACCTTGGAAGGGTGTCATCAGGTTCCGGAAGAAGGGAAAATTGGTCCCCAGATTTATTGGTCCTTTCAGGGTTTTGGCCCGGGTGGGTCGGGTTGCTTATCGGTTAGATCTTCCTGAGGAGCTTAGTTAGATCCACAACACCTTCCACGTGTCGCAGTTGAGGAAGTGTTTGGTGGATGAGTCAGCAGTCGTTCCCCTAGAGGATATTCAGGTTGATAGCAGCCTGAATTATATCGAGAGACCGATCGCGATTCTGGATCGGAAGGCCAAGACTTTGAGGAACAAGGTAATTCAGCTAGTGAAGGTACAGTGGCAGCACCAGAAGGGGTCTGAATGGACGTGGGAGGCTGAGGAGGAGATGAGAGCGCACTACCCGGAGATATTTGCAGATCCAGCCGTAGCAGACTTCGAGGACGAAGTCTGAGATAAGTGGGGGAGAATTGTAACGACCCGTTCCCGGTATGTTAATTTATTAGTAATTGTTTTAAAGATTTACAAGAGAGACTCGGCGAGTTCATAACCTGACTCACCGAGTAGGGTCGCGACCTCGAGCACGTGTTAGCTGGAGACTCGGCGAGTCCATATCCCGGACTCGGCGAGTCCATCCGTCTGGGTAAAACCCTAAATCCCCGGGTTGCCCACTATTTAAGTCACCTTATAGCCCCATTCTTGCCTCCTTCACCCTGAGAACACTGTGAGAAACACCCTAGTTCATCCTTGAGAGTTTATAAGTGATTTTGTGTGATTTGTGAAGACTTGAAGAAGGAGAAGAAGAAAGGAGCAAGGAGAAGAAGAGTTGTGCAAGATCCAAGGGCAAATCTGAGTTATTTGGAGGTATTTTCGGATTCCCCTCTTGTTTTATGCTTTAAACCTCCATTAGAACTCTTCTAAGAACTAGTTGATGCTTGTTCCACGCCTTGTGCTTTCATGAACGCCCTAATACGCCGAGATAACCTTGGATCTATTCATTGAGAAGTCCCATAGTCCAGATCTATTGCCTTTATGAGGATACTTTGCATATGAACCCTAGATCTATCCCTTTTATGCATCTTTTAGCCTTATTTTCCCTTATTCTTGTGTTGTACACGTAAAGTTGGAAACTTTACGTGGTAGACCAGCTTATTGGACTCAGATCTATCATTTGTATGTGTTGGATTCAAGCAAAATCGGGTGAAAACAGTTGCATGGCGGCAACTCGGCGAGTCGAGAAGAACGACTCGGCGAGTTGAGTCGCGAGTCCCCGATTCCTTCATTTTTTAGCAGTGTTGAGTGGAACCAGTGAGTTAGAGAGTGGACTCTGCGAGTTGAAGGTAGACTCAGTAAGGGAGGGACTCGGCGAGTTGTTCATACAACTCGGCGAGTCCAAGGCAATCTTCTTAAGATCAAGAACAACTCGTCGAGTACGTTCATACGGCTCGGCGAGTCGGATGAAGATTGTCTGAGTTCTTGGATCAAGAGGGTACTCGTCGAGTCGATGCCATACTCGACGAGTAGCAGCGAGTAGGATTGAAAAGTGAGAGTAGGACTCGGCGAGTTGGGTGGCCCAACTCGACGAGTCAGTCCAAATGAGAGTAACTTTGACCAAGGGTAAAAGAGTCATTTTACCCAAGTGCAGTGTTTAGTATTTGATTGAGTGTGTTTATGGACTTGTAGTCGGGGAGATACAGGAGCAGCAGCCGTTAGCTTCCAGAGCCACACACTCAGCAGCCAGTTTACGAGGTGAGTTTCCTTCCAGTAGGGACGGGTCTAAGGCCACAATGCCAGCCCGTTCAGTTAGCAGTAGTTTCCGGACTTTGGTCCGATGCAGTAGCTAGTATGTTTGATGCCTTCGTGGCTCAGACAGGATTTGTATGCTATGTTTTATGTGTTAAGTGTTATGTGTTCTGGGCTACGGCCCGATGTAGTATGCAGTATATGTGTATGCTAGATGATGTGTTATGCTATGCCATGTTCAGTCAGTCAGTTCCGGACTTCGGTCCGATGCAGGGGACAAGGTCCCAATCGGGTCCGAACTTCGGTCCGATGCAGATAGTTCCGGACTTCGGTCCGATGCAGTTAGTTCCGGACTTTGGTCCGATGCAGTTAGTTCCGGACTTCGGTCCGATGCAGGGGACAAGGTCCCAGTCAGTTCCGGACTTCGGTCCGATGCAGTTTCCGGGCTTCGGCCCGATGCAATGGGCCAGGCCCAATATGTGTTTATATGATACTGTATGGTATGTGGTAGTTTGGGGGAGCTCACTAAGCTTCGTGCTTACAGTTTCAGTTTTGGTTTCAGGTACTTCCGCAAGCAAAGGGAAGAGCTCGGGGTGATAGCATCGCACACACCACAGCTTAGCTTTTATCCTGGGGATGGTTTTAGTTGTCTTGATTTGATATAGTATGATACAGTTTTTCCGCACAGTATTTTATTATGATTTGGGATACATCGCGTATGTTTTTATGTTATGATACTCAGATTATGGTTTTGATTACATTGAAAAACAAATTTTTTTGGGTCGTATTTTTGGGTCGTTTCAAGGGTTCTCTTAGAAGCATGTGTAGCCGATCTCTATAGCCTAGGGGTCTTATTTATACTTGCAGGCTGCTAGGGTTTCAGTCTAAACCCTAATGGACAGCTTAACCACCAAGCAACCCAAGGAACCTTCTGGAATAAGGCCTTGGACGAAAATATGATGGATCCCCATCATAATTTCATTCCCCCTTAAGTCCATAAAGTTTCCTTAGCCCAAAACTTAACTATCATACATTTGATAGTTTATATCCCTTTATTTAATTAATCTCTTTTAGTCACCAAATTAATTCCTAATTAATTTATGACCAATACTAATTAAATAAATATGATTTATCCTTTAATATATTATTCTTATAATATATTAATAAACCATAATATTCTCTCTTTCTCCTTAAATTACCTTGTCAAGTTGCTTTGGTGAAGGCAATCCAAAAGGATCATGCACAACCGGGTCAAGTACATATCAAATATAGTTATGGGCTTAGACGTTATTCCAAAAAAACTAAGATACATCGGGCTTGCCCCGACATCGGACCTAGGCCCATAATACATGACACGTAACATGCATGAATCAAAAAGACATCAAACATACATAAATATTTCTTGGGACCGCCCCGACATCAGACCGAAATCCAAAACGCATACTCTACATTGGGTTAGCCCCGGCATCAGACCGAAGCCCAACACATACTAATATACATAAACGGGCCGGAATCGGTGCCTTCGACCTGTTCCTACTGGAGGAAACTCACCTCTCAAACTAAATGTTGAACTCGAGCGTGAGGAATCTCTAATGGCTGCTCCCACGACTACCCGACTAACTCTATACAATAATACTTAGTTAGAAAACTGAGAATCCTTCTAAGGGTAAAATGACTGTTTTACCCTCTTAATCTAATTTGGACCATAACCTAGGCCTAAAACCCTTCTAGTCTTTCCAACTCGCTAATGGCCCAATTTTCTAAATTGGGCCCAACTCCTCAAACGGGCTTTCCTCCAAATCCCTAACGTGTCCTTGGTCCATTAATTGACTCTTGGTGCTCCAATTCGGCCCAACATCTGCTAAGCCCAAAGATTGGCCCACATTGAGGCCTAATATCGTAAAGCCCAATATCTAAGAGTATGTTGAGCGTACTCTTTTGTACGCTACGCGTACAACTTGCATGACTTGTACGCTGCGCGTACTGGCGTGTAAGCCCAGCGTACTACTCTGTTAAGCCATTTTCTTCAAAACCTCTTAACCCTTTAAGACACTACGTCCAAACTACAGATCTGAGTCCAATAATCCGTCTTAACCCATAAAGTCGATCACTTGGTGGCTTGCAATCCACCAAGTGAGATCAATCTTGGAAAAATAGCAACTAACTTCATGGAAATGGCAAGATCTCATGCATGGTACAAATGGGCCTTAAAGATTGAAACTTTACTGCTAAAGGAACACTTTTAGCTCTGAGGGTGCAACCCTAAGCTTAAAAACGAAGTTACATCATAAAATTCCATTCTTTGGACCTAAAAAGGTCCAAAGCTCCATAAACCTATATCTAAGCTTTTATGAGGAAAGTTGGAAGCTTTATACCTTCTTTGAGTGCCAGAAGATGAGGTAATCCCAGATCCTTGAGCTCAAGATACTCAAGTTCTTCTTCTCTTCTCTTCTCTTCTTCCAATCTCTTCTTCACCAAACTAAGCTTTAAAAGGCCAAACACATACAAGAATGGAGTGAGAGAGGATATTAGGGTTTATGAGGGTGAGGGGCTAGTAAGGAGGCTAGGGTTGAGCTATAATGAGGTATTTATATGTCTTAAACCCTAAAATTTAGGGTTTTGGAATCTGCTCACATACATGCATGCGTCCCCGCATCCAATGCATCTCTACGCCCCGCGTACACCAAGGCTACGCCCAACATACGACTTATAGGCCCAAGTCCTCGGCTCACTTGCTAAAGTCCAGTCCATTAATCCTTCTACCTACATTTATCCCAACAAATAAATTAAGAAATATTTAATAATTAATACCTCAAATATTGGTCGTTACAATTCACCCCCCACTTGAATAAGAATTCGTCCTCGAAGTCCGCTGCATCCAAAAACAACTCCGGGTAGTGCTCCCTCATCTCCTCCTCAGGCTCCCAGGTCCACTTCGAGCCCTTGCGGTGCTGCCACTGCACCTTCACCAGCTCCACTCTCTTGTTCCTCAACTCCTTCGTCTTCCTGTCGAGGATAGCCACTGGTCTCTCAATGTAGTTTAGGCTGTCATCCACCTGAAACTCCTCTAAAGTAACAACTGCTGACTCGTCCACTAATCAATTCCGTTGCTGAGAAACATGGAAAGTGTTGTGGATCTGGCTGAGCTCTGCCGGAAGATCCAGTTGATATGTCACCTTGCCCACCCAGGCTATAACCCTGAAGGGATCGATATACCTAGGGACAACTTACCCCGATTTCGGTACCGGATAACACCCATCCAAGGTGACACCTTCCGGAGGACCATTTCGCCCACCTGAAACTGGAAATCTGAACGTTGCTTGTCAGCGTAGCTCTTCAACCGCGTAAAATTCATAACTTCTACATACGGACTCCATTTTCATCTGTCTTTTTATCGTTGAGTTCCTATTAATAAGATCTTCAACTCTCATTTAGGTCATGTAGGCCAAAATGTAACATCCTGTTTATTAACAAATAAATAGATAAAAAAAATGATGAACGAATAGTCGCCCTGAATCGATATTTTTAGTGGGTTGTTGGTTTGGGGAAGCCGAATGTCATAAATTGGATTATTCGGGGGCTAAAGTGTATTTATAGGATTTAGTTAATGAACATTTTCAGAAGTCGGGGGCTGTTTGGTAAGATTGGGACTTAATTGAAAAGATATTGAAGTGTTGAGGGCTACTTGGTAATTATTAGGGTTAATTATGAAATTAATTATGGAAGGGGGGGCTAAAGGGTAACTTTTGGAATTAAATCGAAAACAAATGTTGTGGGTAGGGAACAAATGTGTTAATCATGCATGAGTTTTGAATGAAGAGGGACTTAAAACCTGATGCCTCATTTCCCTCCCGTTACAACATCTCAACCCTAAACCTAATGCTTCGCTAGCCGCAGCCATGAGGAGACCGTCCAGCCGCCGTTGATCTCCTTGTCGGCGAAGCCAAGTGGTTGCGAGCCCGAGTCGATCACCACAACTCTGATGTCGGTGATAACGTGAACGGCCAAGAGGACGATTGAGATAGGAGTTGGAGCCGTGAACGATGAAGAGATGGTTGCGAGTGTCACATCCCAAAACCGGAACGGCGGAAATGTTCGAGGGTGGAGGACGTCATATGTAGTATCACAACAAATGAATAATAGAAAACAAAGCAACAACATTCTTTAATATATATATATATACATATATATATATATATATATATATATGTAAAAGTGTTTACATCGATATCAAAACATTACATGTGGTTATAGTATAATAGTATCAAAAGATAAGACGAGAAACTACTGCTCCGTCTTCACGAACTCCGGTTGGATACCTGTCTTAATATTATTCCTGAGAATACAAGTATTTTGAAAGCGAGTATCAGCTATAAAGCTGGTGAGTGCATAAGATTTAGTTTAAAGTAAGAAACTTCTTTGACATTTGAACAAGTTTGAAATACTAACAAGAAAACCCTATGTTTCCTTAAAAGTAAAGTAATATTGAAACAATTTCTTCTATAATCATATAGTTTATACTAATTGCATATCATCAATACGAGATGGATAGTCGGTTGTGTAATTCGGTCGTACTCCCATATCCAAACAAGGAAAAAGGAAAGCAATATTGGGTTCACACAATCTCCAATCTATCTAGTCTTCATTATATATAATCTTTCGTATAAACCGAAGGGTTACAGTTATAATTAACAGTAATCTATACTATTTCGATTCTGACTAAGAGATGAGTTATTATCCATGAAAACATAGCTTATACACATTATGATATAATCAAGATGGGGCGGATAATAAAATGTGTGGTTCTACCCTAGTTTCACATCTAAACAAGGAAAAGAAACTAAGTTAGAAACCTCATATTCTATTGTCTACCATATCTTTGTTATATATAACTCGGAAATGTATAAGCGAGGGAATCATAATAATAACCTTCTTACGAATCCTTTTTAGTGAACTATAATGCCTAGTAATTGTAACTATAATACTTAGAAATGTTACCATTGAACCTAGGAAAACCCTTATTCCCTAACTGTTGTTGAACTGTGGTTTTATCCCCTAAAACCGTTATACTGAAGGATGATGTACCGTGATATGGAATAGTTAACTTGTAACCCTCCAAAAGTACGACTTAATGAATGTATAAGTGTGCTATGGAATAGCATAGTTAGTTTTATATCTCATAAAACCATTCCTATATTGGATATTATGCTATTGAAATAGCAAGTTCAGTCTCAGTTCATAGTATAATAAATATACTACGAAAAGACTATAGTACGATCGTTATGTTATTCTGAATAGTACTTTGAATACACTTTGAAAAGACTATCTCGTGATTCACATAGTACATACTTATTATACATAATTAGAAAAGGACGGACAATGGATTGTGCGATCCTATCGGACACCCACATCCAAACAAGGAAAAGGAAAGCAAAACAGAGCTCACATATTCAACCGTCTATTAGTTTCTCATTGTACATAACTTCTGAGTATATACTAGGCAATCACAGACACTACTACCCACGTGCGTTTTATGTTAGGGTGTTGATACTATGCATGCGTACCTACCTATGTTTGGTGTCGTGGTACAATGCTTGCATACCCATGTTAACTGAAGGTATGGTACCGTGCCCGGGTACCCCTTTTATACGTGTGGTCCATTGGAAGATGTACCTTTTTGAGTTCCTAAAGTTTAATTCGTATTATTGTTCATATTTTCTGAATAGATAACTAACAAGTATTATATCTCTAAGTACTGCTATGACTTCTATGAACTACATAGTGAAATATATTGATCTACCAAGTAATGAACATTGACTCTCTAACTATACCACTTATAGTTTAATAGTAAGTTCTTTGTATCCAACTGACTGAACTGAGCTGAAAGAATACCATTGCTACCCAAGGTATTAAACTGACTTCTAGAACTTTTATATCTACATACATATACATGATATACTAGTAATATTTAAACGATGTTCGGACAAACAACCTTACTCTAAACTCACATCCAAACAAGGAAAAGGGATTAGGGCTGGTAGTGAGTCCTAAGTCCTTTAAACATTACTTGTATAACTATATCTATATAGACATCAATTATACACAACATAAGTTAAAAAGATTTTATAAAACATTTAAAAGCATTTTCTAATATTAAAAGAGTTTAAAAACCATTTAAAAACATTTTCCATTATTTAAAAGCATTTTGATGACTTGATGTCATTTACAACATTTAAAGAGTATTATATATTATAAACACAATTTCTTGTGTTTAGTCTTGTATTCCCCCCCCCCCCTCCCCTAAAACAGTGAAAAGTGACAAAATGTAAAGTATGAACTCACCTATAGTGAGTGGATTGGATGGAAGTGTCGGACAAGGTGCTAGGTGTCAAGTGGAGACTTGAACACACACATTGATCCTATTAACATATAAAGACATATATATGTATATAATTATTGATTATAACACAATTTAGACAAGTATAAACACTCTAGATCATGGAAAACACTTTGATTCAAGTGTTATAAGAACTTAGGGTTGCATCTAAGGGTTGAAATGCCTTGCATTGGAGTTTACGGCCTAAGGACCACTCCCCTTGGAGTTTACAGCCCAGGGTTTATGGCCCTAGTGGGTTTACGGCCGTAAACCCATGGCAAACTCCACAAAGTCGAAGTTTTAGGTCCTTATCTCAATGGTGGTTGGTTCTATTCTAGGTTCTAAGCACAAGGAAGGAAATTGGGGCAACATTGCACCCTTATAGGGAATTTACGGCCTTGGGAGATCCTTGGCCGTAAACTCTCTTCCAATCCATACTTATTGATGTTTCTAAGGCCTACATAAGTTTAATCTAGTACATAACAAGCTAGGACAAGAATACTTACAATATAGGAGCTTGAAATGGTCGGTTTTGGCCAAGAACACTAGTGTGTGTTCTTGGTGTTTCTTGAAGATCTAAACAAACATGATTTTTATGGATGAATCAATGAATGAGGCTAGTTAATAAGGTGTATCAACTAATCAAGGGATAGAATACTTACACTTTTGACAATGTAAGGATGGAATATTGGATGATAGTTGAAAGAGAATGAGGGTGAGTTTATGGCCCACATGGAGTTTACGACCGTAAAATCCATTGTGGTAGTCGTGAACTCATGATGTTGGTGTTTGAGGCTCGATCATTGTTCCGTGGTTCTAGATGGTACTTCCTAGCACTCATTCATTGAGTGTATTGGGCTCAGAACGCTCAAACGGGCTCTAAACAATACCAAATGTTAGCAGGGGTGAATCTGACTTAAGGTTGCTAGGCGTGGCTTTTAAAGTAAAAAAATTTCGGGTTGTCACAGTGAGCAACCATAATCCCCTGGTAAGATCAACCTCGCCTCGTATTTTCATTTCCCTCGAGTGGTTCGACACCATGTGAGTCGCGGTTGCCACCGGAAGCGCCATGGTCGCCATTTTGCTTGATTCCAACCTCCTCAACCACCTAGTTGGTGGTTGGGAGCTGTTTGTCTCGTACCTGGAATAGATTAAGCTGCTGTTAGAACCACAAGGTGAATGCGGGTGCTTGTTTGGCCATAGAAACCTGAGAAAAACTCACCATGGCTACCAACCATGGTGGCTGCCGCCATAGCACCCTTTCCTGCCGCCACCAGCCACCGAGAAGAGGTGGTTGTGTGCATGATTTGGGGTGTGTGTGGGGGGGGGGGGGTATAGTTCGTGAATTTAATGTTGTATGGATATTTGGACAGGGAAAAAATGAAGAAAACTCATCACCACCACCTGCTTCCGCCATTCCGCCGCTGCCACCGCTCCGCTACTATTGGCCACCATCTCGGGTGGCTGTGGGCTTTCAGGTGCGTTTGGATTGATGTTTGGAGTGGTTGTATGTGTGTATGTGTTTATCTTAGCTGTGTGTGTGTGTGTTAATTGAGAATAGCATTGTAAATTGTAATTAGCTAAAGTATAATACATTGAAAACCACCACCTTAGGGTAGTGGCTGCCGCCTCCTGCCGCCACCGGTCGTCGTGTCGGGTGGCGGTGTGCTTGCCTTGTTGAGTTTGATTCGTTTAGGGTGCTTGAAATCCTAATGGGCCTTGTAAGACCTAATGGACCCTAATTGACCCAATAAAACCCTAATGGGCTTAATGATTTTCAAATGGGCCTAATAGGCCCAATAAATACCTAATTAACCTAAAAGCCCAACAAATTGATATATTTCGTTCCATCATCCTGCCAATCAAAGGTGTACCTTAGACGTACCGTACTCCTCTAAACGTTCCGTTATTTTATCAAACATATTCTAAAGGCAAGATACTACTCTTACAATATCTTCTGATAGGTGTCATTCACTATCATAAGCCTTTCATTTCCTCCATTCACTCAATTCTCTACGAGACTTCACCATAACGTTCTATACACCAAAGTTGACGTTCGGTGTATCGAGACGAGAATATAGATGGAGGAAGGTTTAGACGTGTAATCCTGCTTATTACTCCGAAAAATTACATGCCAGTTCTAATATCGTAATTAAACGTTTAGAACCCTGAGCACATAAAATTTCTAGATCCGGTCGGCAACAGACCATAGATCCAAACAAATAATAACATATAAGGCAAACATATAACATTTAGCACATAAAAGCATTTTAGGCATCTTTCCTAAAATATACTAGCGTTGGTGTCTAAAATATGGTAGACACTCATCTCATAATCATCGCTTAGCATTCTAAGTTTAAGTCTAGAAATCCTACAAATTCTTAGTTCGCTTAAACTAATGCTCTGATACCAACTGTGACATCCCCAATTTCACGGCCAGAAAAGACCAATTTGTTTATGCTTTGTTTTATAAAATCAGAGTAATCCTTTGATTAAAAGAGTTGCGGAATTTGTACCCAAAATAAAATATGATAGAATAAAATTTATCAAAGCATTTCTTAAAGAAATGTATTTTCATTAAATAACAAAATCTTCGGATGTCATGTTCCAATACAGACTAAAAGTATAAACAGTATAAAATAGACCTTATAACAGGTATTTACAACTACTGATCTATAATCCAAAATCTCTCATCAAGTCCACCAACTTATACCCTTGTGTCATTACCTGTAATGCAAAAAAAACTGGGTGGATCAGGCTTGGGAGCCTGGTGAGCATATAGGGTTTTCAACCCACAATAATATAATTATTATATTTAATTATGAAACAATCAACCGAATTACCCATCCCCGTTATCTTTGTTTAATCTTCCCTAAAGATGTTATCCTAAGGGTCATCTCCTATATCATATTTACCTCTCATCTCCTTACATCTTATTTCCTTATATGTTTGTTCCCAAGAACTTTTCCTAAGGATCATCGCCTACATCGCATAGACAATACTAATTCGGGGATCACTCCCTCAATATGTGTCTAGTAAGGATTAGGGTATCATTGCATGATTACGCAGCCACAACATCGCCTGGACTCGTAAATCATAATAAGGGTTAGACTATCATCGCATGAATACACAGCCACAACATCGCCTGGACTCGTAATTCATAATAAGGGTTAGACTATCATCGCATGAATACGCAGCCACAACATCGCCTGGACTCGTAATTCATAATAAGAGTTAGACTATCATCGCATGAATACGTAGCCACAACATCGCCTGGACTCATAATTCATTACCTATCTATCATCACCTAATTATCATCACCATTATATCCTCGCCTATCTCTTATCATATTATTTCATCACACACCAACTATTTCATCTACCCATGTTCTACCCAACGTATTTGCAGATATAAATTACATATACAGTTTAAAACTATTTAAAAACCTGTATAAAACATTCATTCAACATCCATCTCAAGTAAACAACAATATATAAACACATAACACGTATTCCATAACAAATACTTCATATCTTTGTGTTAGAAGAAAATAACCACACACTCACACATATAAACAACAATATATATACACATAGCACATATTTTATAAAATACTTCATATCTATGTGTAAGATGAAAGTGACTATACACTCATTTGATCAGAAGATGATTGGACAACACTACGGCTCTAAGAGTAGTACTTCTTCGGTGAAACTAGAAGATCTTCACACACCGGGCTTCTAGCAGGCAGAGCTTCGGCTCGGAAACTCTTTTCTTCTCAGGATCTTCGGGCTTCGGGACTTGCTTCGTGTCTCGGGATGATATCGGGGCTTCGGGGGGAGGGGGGGAAAAACAGGGCTTAGAGAGGGTATCGGGAGTGGGAGAGAAGAGATTGAGCCACCAAACTCGGCTGCCCCTTTTACAGGGCCATTTTTATGGATTCACGTCGTGAATCTCAAATATTCACGTCGTGTGTTCAATAGTCATCAAGTGCGTCATCGCAACTTTCATCTGTCGGGCTCCAGAAGTTATATATACTGAGTTCACATCGTGAACATTGTATTCTAGTCGTGAACTCTGACAGTTTTGGGGTTTCGCGCCCCGAACTTCAGAAATTCATAACTTTCGCATACGAACTCCGTTTTCGATGTTTTTTATATAGACGCGTAGGTAAAAACAAGATTTACAACTGTCATTCATACTTCGTTGGCTAATTTTGAGTTTATTTTTATTATATTATTTATATATTATTTTTAGTAGGTCGGGACAGGAAACACCGTTAGAAATCCATAACTTCTTCGTCTGATGTCCGTTTTCGTCTGTCTTTTTACCATTGGACTACTATCGATGAGATCTTAGATTCTCGTTTAGATCGTTTCCGCTAGAAACACTCGATCTCATATTCGAACATTGGGTTGCATACTGCTAATGCTGAAACTTCGAAAAATCATAACTTCCTCATACAAAGTCAGTTTTAGACGTTCTTTTTATGGACGCTCTCGGTTTAACGTATTCTACGAATTTCATTTATATTGCTAAGGCCAAATATCGCTCTAACATAAATTCACTATTTACGTCACGTTATGTCGTGCCAATTCTGTCGCGAAACTTTGACGGGTCATAAATTCTTCGTTATAACTCGGATTTCGGCGTTCTTTATATGTACGGAATCCTTGTAACATATACTATAACTTAGTTAAGATTAATCAATCTAAATAATCTTCCATCAAAAAGTCATTTTTGATACTTATTATCTCTAAATTGACTAGTCCGGATCTACGGGCGTTACATAAACTTTTTACCTAGAGGTTGGCGTTATATAGTATGTGAAATGAATATAATACCTTTTCACTTTCGTGGAGATATTGGGACTACGCTATTTGTATTTTTCTCTTTGACTCTATTGCTTGTTTGTTTTTTAAACATACACGATAGATCATGGGCTGTGTAACAACCTTAAAACTTCACTTGGCCAATATTTTGGAGTTTAGTTGTGTTTGTGCCCTATATCCAAGATTTTTTTTAAGGATCTAGGGATGAGCATGGGAGGGTATCCGCCTCATTTGGCGAGAATCGGAACCGAAACCGGAACCAGCGGTTCCTAGGAAGTTAGAACCATAACCGGAACCGTTATAGGCATTTCTTAAATGTTTGGAACCAGTCCTGGAACCGGCGGTTCCGGTTCCGAGAGCAGGTAACCTGGTTACATTAATTTTGTCAACTTTTGTCAATAAAACTGCAATTTAGTTTGATCCAAATCAAATCAATTCGGACCAAAGATAGACAAAATCGGACCAATATTCTCTAAACCGGTCTAGGTAGCACACAGACACACACATACACACACACACACACACACATATATATATATATATATGTATATATAAACCGATTCCGGTGGGTACCCAACAGGTAGCAGTTCCGAAAAATGAGAACCGAAACCAGAACCGCTTAAGGCCGTTCCATAACTTTAGGAACCTGAACCGTAACCACTTAAAGTAGTTTCAGTTGCAGTTTTGAGGCGGTTTCGGTTCCAAAAATAGGTACCCGGTTCCGATGCTCGTCCCTATATCTTATAACGTATTTGTAATTAGTAACCTTTCTTATTGGCTGTGTAATGCACGTTTTTATTAGGTCTGCATGTCGCTTTAAATCAATGTTAGCCACGCTTAGAACACACAAAAGATGCTAAAAACACCATTGGAGGTTTAAGAAGAAAATTAAATATGTTATACATATTGGCTAATGGCTAAGTGCAAGAAATAACATTTTATTTATTTATTTGGATATTAATGCATCATCCTCTTATTTATTTATGTATTATACCATCATATTTTCCGTTTTTACTAGCATATTTGTATTTATTTATGATATTGCTATAATTAGATAGATTTTTTGGTAAAATGTTATATTAAAAAGAAATGAATATATATATATATATATATATATATATATATATATATATATATATATATATATATATATATATATGGGTAAAGTGAATATACCTAACAACCTTATATAAGCTTAGGTACCTAATCACATTATACTACATTGTTTTGCATTATATTTCCATTTCAATCATCTAAGGTTCTTACACTTTAATCCTTAACTTGATTTACTTCCAAGATTTTCATATATTCATTATTATATTCTTCCTACACCATTTGATTTGTAACGGTAGTATATAAAGTTCACCAGGGGGTTTCCGATAGAAAGACGTCATTTGAAGGAAGCTAATGGTGAAAGTCTAAAGATTTTGGAAGCAATCAAGTTATGAGAATGAATTTTATTCACTGTGGGTGATTACAATGCAAATATGATACAAAATTACATAGTATGATGTGGTTAGGTACCTACGCTTATATAAGATTGTTAGGTATATTCACTTTACCCATATATATATATATATATATATATATATATATATATATATATATATATATATATATATATATATATATATATATATATATATATATGGAAAACCAAAAAAAAAAAAAAACTCTAAAAATCATAAAAATAAATAAAAAGAATACTTAGAGATGACAAATCTTTTTTTATCTTTATATTCTTTAAAACTGCACATTTTTATATAAATTCGCTGAATTTTTTTTGAAAAAAAAACCAAAAAATAAAAAAAAAAATTTTTAATTTTTTTTTTCAGCGAATTTATAAAAAAAAAGTTGCGGTTTATAAGAATATAAAAAATTAAAAAAATTAAAAAAAAAAAAAAGATTTGTGATCGGTTAGTATATTTTTTTATGCATTTTTATGATTTGTAGGGTTTTTTAAGGTTTTTTTGTTTTTCATATAATCATTCCCTATATATACACAAAACTCGAACCGAATCACATACGAAAATACCATTTTAAAAAAAATCATTGGTGTGGTTTTTAGTTACATACGTATATACTTGAGTGAGTGTGTAAAAATAATATACAATAACCTCAAATATACTTGACGGTTTGGTTTTTAGTTGTAAGAAAATAAAAATAATAATAATAACTAAAATTATAATGATAAAAAAAATATATAAAAACCCAAAATCCATAGTTAGTTTTCTAAACAAATCGTGTTTTTATCTATTCATTTTATTTATTTTTTTAATTTAATATATAAACAATTTTAGGTTTAGAACTAGAACCATAAAACAACTACATTTTCGCTGGAAAAATGTACACTCCTCGTGTTTTCCTTCCTCTCTTCCGTTTTTCATCGAATGTCTTTTGTTGTATTGATTTCTTCTTCCTGCTACTTTTTTTTTTTTTTTTTTTTTTTTTTTTTTTATTCTGATTGTTTGTAGTCGTTGTTCCATTGAATTCCATCTCTTTTTTGTTGTTCGATTACATCGATTTGTTCTTCCTTAATTCCTTCTACACTTATTTTTGTCGTTATCTTGTTGTATGGCTGCACCTCTGTTCGAGTTGGTTGTTGTCGGTTCAATGAAGCAAAACCGAACTCCAATTTCGAGGTAAAATCAAACTACAATTTCATCTTCCTTGTTGCAACAGGTAAAACCTACTTACATCTCATAGTTTGGGATTGCTTCTAATTAATTTGATATAACAACGTTCGATGAAATGTTTTTAACAAAAAAAAATTAAAAAATCAGATTCAATTAAACTAGTTATTGAAAATCTTAACAACGGAGATGATTAATCATATCCTCGTTAATGAAGACTCTACATTCTTTATCTGTCTATTTCTTAATTTGAACGATTTTATTTGTGTTGATGACTAATAAAGTTGTACATGCACTATTGTATTTTCATATGGTTCTTAAATTTGCATCTATTTACCATTGTTTTGCATATTGCAAAGAATACTTTGTTGTTTATGTGGAATATATCAAAATTTACAAACTTCAACAAATTGTGACTTCTACCATTTTAAAGATATAATATTATGAAGACTATAGATGATACTTTAATAAGAAACTAAGCATAGATACATTAGTACATTACATCAATCATTCTCCATCTCTTGTACATTATCATCATCCTCTTCACTCTCACTCTCACTTTCACTCAATTTATAATCACCCGAATTCAAACCACGTCTACCCAACACCACAAGATCAAGAAGCTTCCTCCTTACACAATACACAGGATTTGGATCAATCAAACCCCCTCTCTCATACCCTTCTCTTAAAAAAACCGTATGTCTCTTCCCTTTAGTTGACAAATAAAACATTCCCGGATGATCCAAGAACAAATCCCTCACATTCAAATCAATCCCAAACCACTTCCTAAAATGACTTATCTTCTCCACTTCCACTGTCTTCTCCACAGTCAAACTCAAAAACTCATGAACTATTCCAACCGCTCGTTTCTCAACCTCCATAACTCCACTCTTACTCCTCTTCTTAACACCTCTCACCTCCTCATATGGCCCTATGTAAGCCAACTTTTGCCATTCTTTAACTTTAGCCCTAAAATTCTTCTTCAATTTCATACTTGGAGGATAACTATGTTTAAAACTAAACCTAATTTCCGTTCTATCAACACTACAATTATCTTTACAACACTCCATAACCCTCCAATTTTCGACAGCTGTCATCAAATCATGACTATGATTAGTATCGATAAGTTTAATTAAATGTGTATTGGGTTCATGTGCATCAAGAACAAGAAAAAGATTCGGGTTTTGAGATATTATCGAATCTTCAAAATCATCTGGAAGACCGAGTTCCCTCCACACCTTGAATATAGCACGAAGTGGAAGCGTTTTGGATAATGACATGGACAAAAGCCGAATCAAACGGTTGATAACAAGAGGGCGAGTTTTGGTAATCGCTTCGTGTTCTTCTTTTGATATTTGCATTGCTAAAGGGGTGAGTTTACAGTAGGGTTGAGAGAGGGTGGTGTCGTAGAAGATTTCGAATATTCGAGGGTATTTTCGTAAAAACGCGGTGGCACCACGGTTGAGGTGGAGTTTTTGAGAGAGGCGGTTGAGGAAATCGACTGAGACGGAAGGTGGGTTGTTAGGGTTTGCAAGGATTAGGTCTTGGATTGAGATGACTTTAAGGAGGTTTTTGTATTTGTCCATGAATTTTTCAAATGTGGCATCTCGGATTCTAGAAGCTACGTATTGAGAGGAGGTTGTTTTGAGGCGAAGGGAAAAGGGTGAATGGGAAGGTTTTGAAGTTATTCTTTTGATAAGATGAGTTGCCATTTGTGTTTGATTTGGAGTCACCTTTGTTGTAATGCCTCTTTTGATCAATCAAGTTTTGCAACTGTAAAAATGTCATAAGGATTGTTACAAAGTTATTTTTGACTTATTTTTCTTATTGTAACTAACAAATAATTGATTTTAACTAACAGAAAATATGTGTCTATTGTTGATTCCAAAGTTACCAACATAAAAATCGATATGTTAAAAGTTAAATCCTGTAACTGTAATTGATTAGTGAAAACATGCATGTAAAGAAAGTAATCCTTCTCAGGCATTTGATCAAACAGCTTGCGTGCAATCTGATTTCTAATCTTTTGGTCATTCTAATTTTTAAGCAATCTGATTTCAAACCTTTCTGTTAGCTTTGGGCGGTTTTTTCATCGTCTAAACTTTGGTTCCTCAGAAATACAAGCCATAAGACTACACAAATCAAGAGACTTCATAATCAGCAAAGCTAGATGAACATGGTTATTAACATCAATCGATGAACCCAAACAGCAAGCAATGAGAAACATGAACAAGAAACACTAGTTCTGTAAACCAACAATCAAAATAAGATAAATGCATCATCACTAACAACATTGGTAACCTTGAAATCAATATTTTTGGGAAAAAAGAACGAAAGCAGGAAAAAAAAAAAAAAAAGAACGAAAGCAGAAAAAATTGTAGAAAAATGGAACCTGTAGCTGTGGAGTGCGAAGGTGGCAGTTGGCTTCACATGGGAGGCGATGGCATACGGCGGCGAGGGGAGGAATCGCTTGAGGAGCTGACGACGTGAGAAGCGATGGAGGACGTAACCTGTCAAAAATCACGGAAAACCGAATTACCCGCGCCCGACCCGTTCTGAATTTGGATTATATTTTGTTTAATATACGTTGGAGAATATTTGGACTTTATTGTGTTTGATGGAGGTTTCATTTGAGATCTATATGAAAAATAAGGACTATTTTGTAAATTCTCGTAACTGTCTTAACTCTCAAGTCTCGACTTCGTATAAAGGGACCCACATTTTCCTCAAATGTCTACGCATCCCACTTCATTAAAATTTTAAAATCCTATCCTATACGATAAAATTAGTCCTATCGTTCAATTTCTCATATTCTCACCTTGGACCACTTTCTATACAATTGATAACTTGTAAAATAAGCCATCAAATTAATAGCGAAAATTTCCATTTTCCTAAATTGTGTATAACCTATATTTAGTATAATTGCACAATACAGTTAATTTATCCATTGTTGTGAATTCGAGAATTTCAAATTTAAACGTAATTCTAACCTTACCAAGCGTCAAACTTATATATAAAGTTTTTATCCCAATGACCGAATGCGTGTTTTTTAAATAATATTTACAAAATAAGTATGTTTTCAAAAGTATTAGAATGATTATAAAAAATACAAAAAAAAGAACAAAACCGTATTTTTCAAGTTTTTTGAATCAAAATCACAGTAAATTCTTGATTTTGGACGTCTATGCAAATTGAAAACTTTTTGGACCCTATACAAAGTTTTTTGAATACCACAGTGACCCTTGGTTTTGGACGGTATATATATATATATATATATATATATATATATATATATATATATATATATATATATATATATATGTTCAGTTTCATTTGAGACCATTCTAATTTCGTGACACCGTGAAACCAAATCTAAAAATAATTTTAAAATGCAAAATAAATAGAAAAATCCAAAATTTCTTTTTTTAAATATTATTTTCGGAACTTGAATTAAGTAAAAAAAAATCCATTCTTTTTGAAAAATAAGTGAAATATTCTAATAGAATATTACACTGACATATTCTAAAAAAATAATGTTAAAATACAGAATAAATGGAAAAATCTAAAAATTCTTTTTTTAAATATTATTTTCGGAACTTCAATTAACTAAAAAAAATAAAAATAAAATAAAAATAATTTTTTTTTTTTTAAAATACGTGAAATATTCTAATAGAATATTACATTGATATATTCTAAAAAATAATTTTAAAATGCAAAATAAATGGAAAAATCCAAAAATTCTTTTTTAAATATTATTTTCGGAACTTAAATTAACTAAAAAATATTTTAAAAAATATTTAAAAAAAAATTAAAATAAAATGAATAAAAAAATGCGTCTCACGATCTCACAAAATTAGGCCGTCTCACATGAACCTAACCCTATATATATATATATATATATATATATATATATATATATATATATATATATATATATATATATCAAGGTTGTAGAACTCGTTACTCGGTACATGTTAGATCGACTATCGAGCAGCGAGTACTCGGGGAGTACTCGGATTTGATAATTTATGTATAAATATTTTTAAGGAAATTATATATGTCAAAATCAGAAGTTGATTGAAATATATAACAAAATTAGATACATGTGAATATACAAAAAAAAACTAAAAAAAAAAACACATAATGGTTTCACTTCGTGAATAATTGCTGAAAATTTAAGATATATATGTAGTAATAATCACATGTGTGTGTGTTAAATAATAAATCATTAAGTATAATATACATATTAAATCACCGAGTTGACCGAGTTTTACAACACTTCTCAGTATAAATATTTTTAAGGAAATTATATATGTCAAAATCAGAAGTTGATTGAAATATATAACAAAATTAGATACATGTGAATATACAAAAAAAAAACTAAAAAAAAAAAAAACACATAATGGTTTCACTTCGTGAATAATTGCTGAAAATTTAAGATATATATGTAGTAATAATCACATGTGTGTGTGTTAAATAATAAATCATTAAGTATAATATACATATTAAATCACCGAGTTGACCGAGTTTTACAACACTTCTCAGTTCGGTAAGGGGCTGATCGGAGAGTACTCGGAATTTTGTAACTCGCCTCAGTAAGGGGACGAGTTGCGAGTACTCGGAGGAATAATCAACCAATTTGGCGAGTTTTACAACACTGTATATATATATATATATATATATATATATATATATATATATATATATATATATATATATATATATATATATATATATATATATATATATATATATATATATATGAAAATGATAAAATGAGAACACCTAAAATGTTGAGAACGCGAGAACAGTTCTGGACCAATCTATATATAATGACATATTAGTAATTGTATATTTTAATTAAATTAAAATAAAATAAAATTTAATCAAATCCCTTAAATTTGTTGACAAATTTTAAAAACATCTCATAATGTTATCGTCAATGTAAACCAATTAGATTAAAGCTCACCTAACTGACACCAAAACAATCCTTCGTTCGAGAATAAATATCATCAAAGACTCAAATTTGATCAACCAGAATTAAAGCTTTGTTGAAAACACAATTTCAAGCTCTACCTAATATGTTTGCATAATTGATTATGAAAACTGAAAGATGAAGGAAGCCCTAATTGTACCTGTCATTATCATCACCATCGACATAGCCTCCATCATCAACGTTTATTGTAACATCCCAAAAATACGAGCCGAACAAATTTCATTTTTAAAACACATACTTAGCAAAACATTAGAAATAAAACATTCACCGATCATATCATTTCATAAAAGATGTGCGTGTCTGGAAACCAGTTTATAAAAACATAACAATGTCAGAGTACAAATCCCCAGGAAGATTTCATAGTGCGGAATACAAAGCGTGTGTGTGTGTGATGTGCTGCTACCGCACCAGCTCCTTCCCCTTCGAAGAAGAGGTACCTGAAACCAAAACTGAAAACTGTAAGCACGAAGCTTAGTGAGTTCCCCCATCATACCACATACCATACAATCACATATCATACATGTTTCAGGGCAATTCCGGGGTGCCCGACTTACCCGATACATCCATTCTGGGGTGTCGACCTACCTGTTTCAAGCCGTTCTGGGGTGATGATTACCCATATCAATCCATTCTGGGGTGCTGACTACCCATCGGCCCTAACGACCGATCCTCGGGGACTATTTCACCCCTACTGTTACTATCACATATATCATAACATAACATAATATCAGACATATCTGGGGTGCCTGAACTACCCTTCGGTCCTAACAACCGAACTCGGGGACTGGTCCCCTCCTACTACCTCTATCGCATATAACATAACAAGCCAGCATGCAAACATATCATCACATACTGTCAGACGTATCTGGGGTGTCTGACTACCCTTCGGTCCTAGCAACCGAACTCTACTACTATCACATACGACATATCATGCTAGCATATAACATATCAGGTAGTAGCAAACCTAGATGATATCACAAAGACAATCATCTATCATACATTTCCTACTGGTGGGCCGGCATTGTGGCCTTAGACCCACCGCTACTGGAAGGTAACTCACCTCGAAAGTATCTGCTGAAGTCTGCTTGTTGAGCGCCTGACTGTTGGATCGCAAATCCTCCGGCTATAAACCATAAACACAGGTTAGACAACCATAAATACCCTTAGGTCAAAAGACCAACCCTCCCTTGGTCCAAGGTCAACTCCTTGTTCAAAGTCAATGTCCATTTGACTGGACTCGCGGAGTCATGGCATAGAGTCGTCGAGTCCTTTTCCTATTAACTCGGTCCTACTCGACCAGTCCTTCTTCCCACTCACTGAATCACCCTTAACTCATTACTTGGGACGATTGAACCAACTCGTGACCCGACTCGTCGAATTTGAAGAACAACTCACCGAATTCCAAGCAATCTTCATAGGACTCGCTGAGTTGTTCATCCAACTCACCGAGTCTAAGGCCATCTTCATGGAACTCACCGAGTTCCGCCTTGGGACTCGCCGAGTCCCTATGATCCATTTCCCATATAGGCCAAAACTGTTGGATTAGTGTCTAAGTCCATAACTATTTTGGTATGTACTTGACCCGATGGTGCATGGTCCTTTTGGGTTGTCTTCACCAAAGAAACTTGATTGGAGAAGTAAATAAAGAGAGAGAGGTTATTATGATTTATTAATATGTTATAAGAATAATATATTAAAGGAGAAATCATATTTGTTTAATTAATATTGGTCAATAATTAATTAAGAATTAATTTTGTGATCAAGTGTAATTAATTAAACTAGAGGGGCTGATTTGTAATTATGTGATAGTTACAAAATAAGGTAAGGATTATCTTAAATATAGGGTGAACGAATTTAAGGAGATAATGCCTTAGAATTCGACTAGGATAAGGGTTTCTAAGACTTATCTTATGGTTACTTGGTGGGCAAGCAACTAGATAAGGATAAGGACTAAAACCCTAATCTTTACACCTATATAAACCCCCTAAGGCTCATGAATTCGTGTAAGCCTTCCCAAGAAGTCCTAAGGATGAATTCCTACCTCTCTCCTCTCTCTTTATACCTTCTCCATTTGCTCTTGATGTTTGTAATCCATTAGAGGAGTGACACTTGTGACTCTAAGCATTCCAAAGTCAATTCAAGGAGGAATTGGGATTGTTATTGCTACATAACAATCAATGTAACATCTTAAACCTAATTATATGTTAATATCGATTTCCATATGCTAGAATTAGGGTTTATAGTCTTGGATTCAAAGCATGTACAATAGAGAAACCTAGATCCAAGCATTAGGGTTTGTATGTGCACATAGGATGTCTTATGACCAAAACCCATCAGTGGTATCAGAGCCTAGGATGGTTTCAATTGTATTGATGCATTGTATATCTAAAAAAATCGTTTTTTTGGTGTTCTAGAGGCTGAACTCGCCGAGTCCAGGGTGACTCGACGAGTCCAGGCTTGACTCGACGAGTCAACTCGTCAGATAGTGCTTATCTCGGGATTTCTTGCTGTTTTTGCATATGGATAGTTACCTTATCATGTTAGATCACTATTAATCCGATTATATGATATATTTGACTATATTTTTGATCTAATTGAAGATATTTATCAATTAATAAGATAATTGTTTCCTTATAAGATAATTGATTAATTATTTTGAGTAAATTGATAAATTGTTTTGCAAGAAATCATTAAACAAATCAAATATGGATAATTATGTAATTAAATGTTAGTTTAGATTATTTATTATTTGATCCTTGTTGTTATGAAAAGTTTCATATTTTACCCTTTAGGTTTTATAGTTTAAATTTGAACCCAAAGTTTTTGTTGTTTTGAAATTTAAATAATTGAAACCCTAATGTTTTTGAAATGTTTCAAAACTTGCTCTCAAGTTTTGGAATTTAAAAGTTGATTAAAAGTCAATTAGGGATGTTAAATTCTAAAACCCTAGTAATGTTTTGAAAAGTTCAATTTACACCCTTATGGTTTTATTAATTAATTAAGGAGTATAATTAAAAGAGGTTTAATAAATCCATAAAAGGTTTAGGTTTATAATTTAATTGAATTAAAAGTATAATTGTTAAATTTGACCACCTAGTATTTTAAAAGTATAAAATACACCCTATATTATATATATATAACATTAAAAGTCTAACATTATATATATGTATGAGTAAAAGTCAGTCTTACCGTTAGTATGCCTCATTCACGAAGCTGGTCTATAAGGGGTGTTTAAGGAAATTGCTTATAAAATGGCGATTGAATGGGTATCCACTCTTACCCACCGCACTCTTGACTAGTGGAGGGTCGTTAGCCGAACGGGTAGGATAGGACGAGACCTTCCATTATAAGTATAATGAAATACAAAGTAACTAAATGTTTTTCATATTCCCAATCTTAGTTACTTAGGCAAAAGTGAATTGATGCAATTCCATGAAATTACACTTTGTGCCCTTGCGAAGACGTTAGTGGAGCGTGTGTGGTTTACCGGCACACTAAATGGTTCTAAGCAAAGGTAGCAAAGGGTGACTCAATGTTTGTCATAGTTCGGTGGAGCGTGTGTGGTTTACCGGGACATCGAATAGGTGATCGTAACATGTAAGGGCACCATGTCAATTTACATGGTTATTCACACCCGCTTTGTGATCCTCGGCATCCCAGTCACAAACAAGAGGGGCATATCGAGATTTAAAATGCCATTGAAATGTTCAATGAATCTCAAAGGATATAGGAGTTTTTCATAGATTTAAAACTTAAATTTCTTTTTCGTTTTTCGTGGTGGAAATTAGTGAATCGTCATTCACTTACCTTCAAATATTCTGCAATTAGGGTTACGGCATCCCTCTCCCGAGTTGTAGAATATTGTGTTGGGTCCTAGCCTTAGTATTTCATTTGGGTGATTTACTAAGGACTCTATCTATCAACTAACTTGAATTTGTTTTTCTCCCGTTTTGTAGATGTCAAAGTTCGACAACTATGGTCTTCTCAAATCTCGTGGAACAAGCATTCCACATGAAGATGATATTCCACGATTCGATCAAGGAACAAGAAATCAAGATTCACTTCCTCTACCTCTTCCAATTATTCTCCCTAACCCACAAGTTCAAAGGCTTGAAAAGTTCAAGATCACTCAAGCCCTTTTGGCAAGTAAACATAAAGAAGGAAACTCCATGTGTGCACACGTCCTAGGGATGAAGTCACACATTGATAGGTTAAGAATGTTGAGATCCGTTGTCTGTGAGGAAATGGCTATTGATTGGGTTCTTCAATCACTTCCCAACTCGTATAGTGAGTTCGTAAGAGAGTACTATATGATGAACCACGACGTGACCCTTATTGATCTCACCTATATGCTTATTGCTGCTGAATCAGCAATGGTTTGGCGCAATAGAAAAGCAAAGTTGATTGGTGAATCTGCCTTCAAGACCTCTATGGATATAGACAATGGCAATTAAAGACATGCAATGATCGAAAAGTTTGATCATAAGAGAAAGGTGATGTCTGAAGTAGTTCCATGTGTTGTTCCAAAAGATTCGATTTTCTTTTATTGCCAAGAGAAGGGGCATTGGAGACGAAGTTGCCCTATTTACCTAAGAGATCTAAGAAATGGGAGAGTCAAAAGTATGACTACGCTTCAGGTAAAATCCACTATCTAACTCCGTTAAGTTCCTATTCATTGATTCTTAATACATGATGTGATAAGATTGCATTTGAATGTTTTGAAGGATCGGTGAAAAGAAAGGAAGCTTGATAAGAGAGCAAGATGAATCTAATCACAAGAGATGGATCTCGATCTCATGGACTTGAAGATTGGATTTTGAGCTTAGATAGTTATGATAGAGTTGTTAGAAATTTTCTTTTTACATAGTTTTCAATAGATTTTGCATTGTGAGGACAAATGTTTTTCCGCTGCTTTTATAAATAAAATAAATTTTGTTTGACTTATTTATTTATTTGTTTACTTCCTTGCAATGAAATCGTTATGAAAATTGATGTTTGCATATTTCTACAACGAATGGATATGATTCTTAGTTATGTTATTTATGGAAATGTCGAGAATTTACCAAATAGGGAGAGTTTCTCATCGCCCAAAGTTTCAATTGGACAGAAATTTGGAATCACGCAACTTGGTTGCATGATGAATGAGAAATTTCATATTTGATAATTAGACTAATTCGTTGACAAAGTGTCAAGTGAAGGACTAGGAGATTGAGTACACAAAGTTGTGTGTTGATCAAGTTCACCATAAGAGTAACAAAGATATTCGTCATGATTTACTAAAGGTTTAGTAAATATGATTATACTTACAAAATTAAGTGTAATTCTGAATTGATTAAAGGGTTTAGATCAATAGTAGAACGAATAAGAAGAATTAAGTAGGCAGAAAAATAGAAGTTTCTCCATTCTAAAGAAGAAGGGAGAGTAGCTTTTATGCTTTATGATAGATCTTAATGATTAAGAACCATATCTCAATTGATCCTCTAAGTAAGTCTTAGTACAATTGTATGTTTGAAGAGGAATCAAGGATTGAAGAAATGGTTAAATCAAGAAGTCTATCATACTTCGTTGCAATAACAAGTCTTAAAGTTAAGATTGTGACAATGAGTGAAAAGTATTAAAGGTTTATAACATTCATCAAATGTGGAAAGTTGTGATGTCTTGAATAAGACAAAGACCGACTAGGACCAATTTATGAAGTGTTTTGATAAAAACTACACTAACTCTTGAATATTTGTTTGTCAAGAAATGGTTATTGACAAAAGAATCTTATATGTCAAGGAGTCAGTGGGAGCCTTAATGGACTTGAAATGTTTCAAGAACAAGTCAAAGAAACCTTATCGATCATCACTAGCACACGAGTTGAGGTTTACAACCTATCGTGTTGACAATATTTTGATTTTGTGTTGTTCCAATTGAGTTAATTATGCATGTGAGTCCTATGAGTTCTCATTTTGAACGCATAAAAGGCAAGGCACCTTAATCAATGAAAGGTACATTGATAGGAAAAGGTGAGCTGCTTAACTACTTGGAAGACGTGGTGGGAAGCTGTACTACCATAAGTCAAGAAATCAAGATTAAGAAAGTTCGGTCCATATGAGTTTGAATTTGTCATAAACTCTGTTTTTAACAAATTCACATGGATAGGAACAAATACACCGCTTTAAACCTAAGTGTCATAAGATTTCCTCCTTCATGAAAATGATTGTGAGGAAATGCTTTCACTAAGAAAGATTTTAAGAAGATAGTGATTGTAAAGTTGCATTCTCGAATTCAATTATGGTTACGGTATCCCTTTCCATGATTTGAATTGTGAGGTTTGGCAATTAGTCTTAATTGTTTAGACACACATATGAACTATCTAAAGCAAAGGTGTATAAGTTTAAGAGGCCTTGATAAAAGATTATCAAAGCATTAAGTATTAGAAACATGGACTTAAGAAATTCAATAGGTATTGTTTTTCTAAAAGTTAAGATGTTTATGAATACATGTCAAAGCTAGTGGGAGTATAAGTGTTATGTTTTATAATAATCATCATGATAGTGGGAGCATAAATGTTATGATTGTATGGTTATTAAGGAAAGTATTGCAAGTTGGCAATATTAATTATAGAAAACAAGAGTCATTCTTTGCAAAGTTGTAAGGATGGAATAGTTGTTTTGCTATAATTAAGGGAGAGAATATTATGCTTCATTTCAAATCTAAAGGCTTAGGTTGTGGAATGTTAATAAAATTTAGTCAAAGGTACATAGTGTCTTCTTAAAATTTCGATTATGATTACGGCATTCCTCTTCACAATTCGGATTTTGAGAACATAGCAAATAAAACATTATGCGTCGTGTCCCATAGGCTTCGGGTATAGGATCGATTGCAAATGCTTTAATATTTGACCATTCTAAAATTTTCCAAATGTCTAGCGCATTTAGAGGGAAAAGGACTAGAATCGGTTTTGACTTAAATAATTAAACAACTATCAAAGGACAATCCAAAGTTCGACGAGGATTGGTTGCTTGTGAGTAGTTGGAAGCATGGTATTGGATGGACCATATTGACATTATTATGAATAGATAAGATTCTATTAAGAATGAGTTGTCATATGGAAAATATGGAAGCGTGTCCATATTAGGAATTGAATATTGAAAATCTATGTCTAGATTAGAAACTTTTATGCGAAGGATGTTCAAAGGAATGTACTTTGAGTGAGAGACATCGTATCTAAGGAATTGTCTTGTAACAATCTTCGATAGAGGATTTTGTAATATCATTGGAAATAGTCTTTGTGACTTTGGTGCAATGATATTACGAAAGGATTGTTGCATAGAATGTTAGAATCTAGCATATTCTATAAGTAGCAAGAATTTGATATTCTTTCACTTATGAAAAAGGATTTGGAGTTGTGAAATGAGAATGATTGGAAATGTGTTCAATTTGATCTATTTCACAAAGTAAGAACCATAGGTAAACATTGTGTGCATGCTGTGAGCATGGGATAAGTGTAGAAATTCAAGTAAGAAGTTGATTATCCGAAACGACAAATAATGAGTAATCAATATGGTGATAAATAAAAGGAGTTTTATTTATACTCAAAGGTTTGAGGCCATATGAGATTAGTATTATTCTTGTGTTTCACTTTGCATGTTTTGACTTCCTGAATAATTTAATTGGTTAAGAACAGTCAAATTATTCGAACGGGCCACAATCGTTCATATGTTGGAAGTAGGTATGAATGAAGACTGTCGTGAATTGGTGTGTGGAACGTCTAAAAGGATATTAGACATAAGCAAATGTTTGTTGCAACGTTCATGAGTGCTTATGAATATGAATTTGAGCATTGGATTAAACCCACGCTCACTTGGATCACTCCATGAGTTGTATCACGAGTGATTGGTGAGACGATAACATCTTATATTCTTGAAACCGAGATGTGTGAGTTGTATCTTGCTAATCGGTTGCACATTGATAATATGTAAACGCACTAGTAACTTGGTGTTATAAAACATATTGTTGTGTGTGATTTGGTTAGTGAGTGCAAGCAAGCATTGTATCAAAGTTTATTCGTTCCTTTTATCCAAGGTAGGATAAAAGCGATATCTTTTGGGCCCCTCGATAATTTAGTGATGACAAACGTAAATGCTCGACCGGGCTAGGGCTAATTTGATTTGTTCAATTAGTCAGTCATCATAAATCGGAGATCGAGAAATAGTACAAAGAGAATGATTAGAAATCATGCCTTACGATATCTAGAATGGAGGAATATATGATCCCTTATCTTAAGGACACGCGTATCTGATAGGATCAGAGTTGACAGCGGCTTTGGAAAGCTACGATTGCAGATCAGGATCTGAAGTCATACGCAAAATAGTTATTAGACTTATCCAAGTGGGAGACTGTTGGATTACTGTCTAAGTCCATAACTATTTTGGTATGTACTTGACCCGATGGTGCATGGTCCTTTTGGGTTGCCTTCACCAAAGCAACTTGATTGGAGAAATAAATAAAGAAAGAGAGGTTATTATGATTTATTAATATGTTATAAGAATAATATATTAAAGGAGAAATAATATCTGTTTAATTAATATTGGTCAATAATTAATTAAGAATTAATTTTGTGATCAAGTGTAATTAATTAAACTAGAGGGGCTGCTTTGTAATTATGTGATAGTTACAAAATAAGGTAAGGATTATCTTAAATATAGGGTGAACGAATTTAAGGAGATAATGCCTTAGAATTAGACTAGGATAAGGGTTTCTAAGATTTATCTTATGGTTACTTGGTGGGCAAGCAACTAGATAAGGATAAGGACTAAAACCCTAATCTTTACACCTATATAAACCCCCTAAGGCTCATGAATTCTTGTAAGCCTTCCCAAGAAGTCCTAAGGATGAATTCCTACCTCTCTCCTCTCTCTTTATACCTTCTCCATTTGCTCTTGGTGTTTGTAAGCCATTAGAGGAGTGACACTTGTAACTCTAAGCATTCCAAAGTCAATTCAAGGAGGAATTGCGATTGTTATTGCTACATAACAATCAAGGTAACATCTTAAACCTAATTATATGTTAATATCGATTTCCATATGCTAGAATTAGGGTTTATAGTCTTGGATTCAAAGCATGTACAATAGAGAAACCTAGATCCAAGCATTAGGGTTTGTATGTGCACATAGGATGTCTTATTACCAAAACCCATCAAAAACTGACACATGCAACGCTTCAAAACCACATATCCATTTTCCTTAAGCATGCTTATCACGTAAAGTTGCAAACTTTACGTGCATGCATGGCCCTATAAGCTCATAAGGCCAAAACCAAACTCTTAATGAGGTCATACACTCAATGGGGACCTCAATCACTTCAACCACATAACTTTATGCTACTAATTCATCCAATAAGTCTAGATCTGAAGTCCTTTCGGATCATTAAGCACCACACATGGAGTTTGGTGTTTTAGGGCTTGAAAACCACCAAATTGGGACAAAAATGGTAACTAATGACCTAAAGATCAAGGTAGGGACTTTTCTACCGGAATGGAAGCTTCTCCCTGAGTAGAGTTCGGATCTACTCCTTTCCTTGCACTCTTCAACCACCTCTTTCTTCTTCTAAGCTCCAAACCTCCTTCACAAAGCCAAAAACACTCTCAAGAACAATATGGGGGCTAGGGTCTCGCTCTACTGCTCTCTGGAAGTGTTAGGGACAAAGGAGGCCAAGTTAGAGTGTTTAAATAGGGTGCAAACACCCAGATTAGGGTTTTTGCCCAAACAGGGTCTACTCGCTGAGTCCGGGGACCGACTCGCCGAGTCCAAAGTCCAATTCTCGCACCTTATCCCACTCCTACTCAGCGAGTTGGCCCATCAACTCGCCGAGTCCAAGGCAAAATGCATTGTTTTAAAAAAATGTAAATACCAAGGAGTACGTACCGGGAACCAGGTGCTACAAATCTCCCCCACTTATCTTAGACTTCGTCCTCGAAGTCTGCTGCTCGATCCTGAAACAACTCGGGGTAGTGCTCCATCATCTCTTCCACCGGCTCCCAAGTCCACTCTGAACCCTTCCGGTGCTGCCATTGCACCTTCACAAGTTCCACCCTTTTGTTCCTCATATCCTTCGACTTCCTGTCAAGGATTGCCACAGGCCGCTCGATGTAATTTAGGCTGTCGTCGACCTGAATATCCTCCAAAGGCACCACTATCGAGTTGTCCACCAAACACTTCCGCAACTGAGAGACGTGGAAAGTGCTGTGGATCTGGCTAAGTTCGGCTGGTAGATCCAACCTATACGCCACCTTGCCCACCCGGGCTACAAACCTGAATGGCCCGATGTACCTAGGGCCTAACTTACCCCGCTTTCTGAATCGGATGACGCCTTTCCATGGCGACACATTCAGAAGAACCGTATCCCCGACTTGGAATTCCAAGTCTGAACGGCGCTTGTCGGCGTAACTTTTCTGCCGACTCTGAGCAATCTGAAGCCTGCTCCGGACCTGCTGAATCTTCTCTGTCGTCTGGAGCACCACTTCGGTGCTTCCCATAACCCTCTGGCCAACCTCTCCCCAACATATCGGGGTGCTGCATCTCCGTCTGTACAACATCTCGAAGGGAGGACGGTTAAAACTCGCGTGGTAGCTGTTGTTGTATGAAAACTCAGCTAAAGGAAGATAGGTATCCCAATTACCACCGAAATCTAGCACGCATCCTCGCAACATATCCTCAAGAGTCTGGATGGTCCGCTCACTCTGACCATCCATCTGCGGGTGGAAGGCAGTGCTAAAATGCAGACGAGTGTCAAACTCATCATGAAACTTCTTCCAAAACTTTGAAGTAAAACGCACATCTCTGTTTGAAATCACTGATACTGGCACCCCGTGCCGCGCCACTGTCTCCCTGATATAGATATCGGCCAACTTCTTGGCCGAGATGCTCTCTTGAATCGGAATAAAATGGGCGCTCGTGGTCAATCGATCCACGATGACCCATATAGAATCCACTCCTCGCGCGGTCCTGAGAAGCTTTGTGATAAAATCCATCGTAATATCTTCCCATTTCCACAACGGGATATCCAACGACTGCATCTTGCCGTGCGGTCTCTGAATCTCGGCTTTGACCTTCCTGCAGGTCAAGCACCGCCTCGACGTACCAAGCCACATCCCGCTTCATGCAGGGACACCAATAGTCCAGACGAAGATCCCTATACATCTTCGTCGCCTCGGGATGAATGGAGAATCGGGATTTGTTCGCCTCCTCCGTTAAGATCTGGCGCATGCCTCTGAGGTATGGCACCCATACCCTGCGGTGTAATGTCAATAATCCCCTGCTATCATTGTCAAAGGAGGAAACCTGACCCACTATGCGCTCACTCTTCCGATGTTCCTCCTTTAGGGCCTCCTGCTGGGCCTCCCGAATCTGCTCCAAAAGCGGAGTCACCAATGTCATCCGCATGCAAATATCCCTAATTGGCGCCGCCTTACGGCTAAGCGCATCGGCCACCACATTGGCCTTCCCCGGGTGGTAAAGGATCTCACAATCATAATGTCACACCCCCGAACCAGACGGCGGAAACGTCTGAGGGCTGTCCTGACTTAATCGAATACCATAACATTGAATATATATGAAACATAACATCATTCATCACCATGCATTAATATAGTACAACTAATAAAGTTTACACTGAGTACATTGTTTTAGCATTACATTCCCAAAAATAAATTGTTCGGTTCATAGATAAACAAACTGCAAGCCATCACTGAGTACATTTTTCCTTCCGTTTACTTGTTACCTGAGAATACAAGTATTTTGAAAAACATCAACATATGAAATGTTGGTGAGTTCATAAGCGGTATTTGAAAAGCAGCATTTTGTATTGTTTTGAAAAACTACCATAAAATCCGATATTTTCTGAAAAGAGTTTATGAAAAAGTTTGTGAAGATCCATAAGTATGCTTGTTTGTTTCTATGGTTGTCAAATTGTTCATTAAACTTGTGTACATTTCGAAAACCGTATGTATTGAAAAAAAAACCCTAGGAAAACCCGGTGTTTTCCTAACACTTTGAATTCCATGTAGTTGTAGAACCATCGAGGCGTGTGAAGTCATTGATTCCAGGCGACGTCAGATTATTGCGCATGGTGAATTGCTATAAACACGCGTTACACAAACAACCAGTTTACAACTATACTAACGATCCCGTAGGCGTCGTCCGTACTATTCACGTAATCCAACCGCCCTGACTTCTTGTAGCCCCATATCCGAAGAGAAAGAGGGCACGAAGACCTCAATAACTCCGTTAGTCGATTGGGGATAGAAAGAGTGCGAAGGGCCCTTGACCCGACTCGCATTTGAATAACCGACTTTACTAGCAGTACCAAAGGACCCTTGGGGACTAATAGTATAAAATCCATTGAAAGTCCTTTTACGCTGTGTTGGATCATGTAAGACCCAACAACTCGTAAGGTTGAAGTCTTCGGGCCTAAAGATCAAGTCATTGGGCTAGCTAGGCCCAACAAACAAGATTTTACACTTTTGGGTCCAAAGGTGGTACGTTGACGTCTGTGCACTCTCACGTGTGTATTGATTTCCCCAAATTTTCCGTGTATGAATCGGGTTATTGTCGAGTTAGTAGTTTCGGGTTTGTTATTGATTCGAGACCGAATCAATTCGTTTGATAACGATTTTTGGTGTTGTTGTGTAATATAATTCGTCGGTAGTCGCAGTGCCAGTGTTTGATCACAACGGATGTATTGAATTAACATTGCAACTTTTCTATTACAGCCCCTCTTTTTGTTGTAAATTTACTTTTTCAACCCTTTGAATAAATAAATTTCCGGTTTAGTCCTTAAACCATTTTTCTTGACATTTTAACACCAAAACTTATTGAAATTGATATTTTCAGCATATTTTTAGTTAAAAACAGTTTTAGTCCCTGAAAATACAGTTTTCTTGGTTATAACCCCTCTTTTCGCAATTTTTACACTTTTGGCCCAAATTGGAAATTTTTTGCAACTTTGGTCCTTTTTAATTATGAAAAGCATTTTTAACCTTTGAAAAGGACTTATAACACTAATAGTCCACTGTATTATCGAAAAACATAGTTTCAGCCCTCCAAAATAGAAAATTTCGCATATTGGGCCGAAAATGTCATTTTTAGCCCATTAAGCTTGAAATTTATATTTTTAATCCTCCAAATGAGTATATTTCCAAAAAATATTTTATTGAAACTGTTTTGACTCCTCTCATCCATCAGAATTCGTAATATGTCAATTTGGCCCCTTTAACTTTTTTTTTTTTTTTTTTTTTAACATTTTGTGTCCAAAAAAAATGAGTTTTTAGCCCAAAGAAGATGTTATCAAGTCACTTAGCAATTTTTCTTGGAACACTTTGTATGTAGTAATATAATTTATGCTAATATCATTTAGCATAACATATATCTCGATTTTTAGGAGTTTATGGCTAGATCCAACATCATAATCACACAAAAACACGCATAGAAGCATAGAAATCATACAAGACATACAAACATATATAGATCTACACTTTCAATTGTATTCCCCCCCCCCCCCCCCCACAAAACTTATAAAACTAAAAATAGGGAGTATGAAGCTCACCTTAGGGTGTGGTTTCGGTTTTTGAAGAAAAGATGGAAGAAAGCTTGGTGATTTTTGGCCTTAGCAACCCTTGGATGATGATCTCGACTTTGAGATGATTCTAGGAGCATGATTACCACAAATGTTTAAGAGAAAGGATCTAATCATGAGAAAAGAGTTATAAAATCCTTAGATATGTGTAGCTTACCAAGAAGTGATGATATTTTCTTGAAATCCTTTTGATGCACAAGCAAAATTTCGAGATTTTTGAAGGGAGAGGAGGGATGATTTCTTGAGTAATCTAGAGAGAGTTTGTGAGGTGTGTGTGTGTGTGTTACTCACGGTCGAAACAAGAAGAGAGAGGGAGAGAAAGAGTTGCATGGAGAAATGAGATTAGCATGGATGTTTGAGGAATAATAGCTTGGATAACCACCATATAATAATGAGGTGGCATGCATTAAGTCAACCCTTTATCTTTTGTTCTTGGATTTGGGCCTTGGGCCGAGAATTTGGATGGAAAAGGAAAGATTTTGGCTTTAATGCCCTTAAGCCCATATAGAAGTTAAGTTGGATGATTTTTGACCTAAAAGAAATATAACATGCTTTTTACACTTTGTTGGGCTAGTTTAGGTTAATCATGGTTCAAAACTTTCAATTTATTTCATTCTAGGCCCAATATGGCCCACAATGTTGAAATAAATTAATGTGGGTCCAATTAGAGCCCATTCAAGGGTTCTAAGCCCATGATAGTCAAATTGGAAGCTTATTGGTCCATTGAGTCCAATAAGGAAGTCCTAGTCCAAAATGGACCTAACAAGAACTTCTAGGGTTTCCAATTGCTTGATGACTATTTGTAGTATTTGTATGATGTATTTGATTGAAGTTTTTGATGTCATAATAATAGGTATCACACATGCTCTTAAGTTTTTGATTCAACATTTTACTTAAGTATAGTGATTACAAGACACAAAATTTCTAGTTGTGACACATAATCCTTCACCACGTCCAACCACCGACGTTGTCTCATGTTCAGATTCAGCTGATCCATGAGGTACCTCAAACTCTTGCGGTCCGTGTAAATGGTACACCGAACTCCATAGAGGTAATGTCGTCAAATCTTGAGGGCGAAAACCACCGCCCCCAACTCTAAATCATGTGTCAGGTAGTTCTCCTCGTAAGGCTTCAGCTGCCTCGAAGCGTAGGCGATGACATGCCCTCTCTGCATCAATACCGCGCCTAAACCTGAGGTAGACGCATCACAGTAAACCACAAAATCCTCTACGTCCTCAGGCAGGGATAAGATTTGTGCATCGCATAATCTTCACCTCAAAATCTTGAATGTTGCCTGCTGCTCGGGCCCCCATAGAAAGACCACGACTTTCCTAGTCAACTGTTTCAGGGGAACGGCTATCTTGGAGAAATCCTGAATGAATCGCCGATAGTAGCCTGCTAATCCTAGGAAACTCCGAATCTCGGATGGAGACTTCGGAACCTCCCATCTCATCACGACCTCCACCTTGGCCGGGTCTACTAAAATCCCGTTCTGGTTAACGAGGTGCCCAAGAAACTGCACCTCGCGCAACCAAAGCATACATGTGGAGAACTTGGCGTACAAGCTCTCCCTCCTCAGAGTGTCCAAAACCTCTCTCAGATGCTCCTCGTGCTCCTCTTGCGTCTTGGAATAAACCAAGATATCATCAATGAAAATTATCACAGATCGATCCAGCATCGGTCTGCATACGTGGTTCATGAGGTCCATGAACGCAGCAGGAGCATTGGTGAGCCCGAACGACATCACCACGAACTCATAATGGCCATAACGCGTCCGAAATGCGGTCTTCTGCACATCCTCCTCTCTGACCCTCATTTGATGATAACCTGAATGCAAATCGATATTAGAGAACCAAGATGCTCCCTGTAACTGCTCAAAGAGGTCATCAATCCTCGGAAGCGAGTAATGGTTCTTCACCGTTACCTTATTCAGCTCCCGGTGACCTATACACATCCGATGCGATCCGTCCTTCTTTTTCACAAACAGGACCGGGGCTCCCCAGGGTGAACTGCTTGGTCTAATGAATCCCTTGTCTAACAGCTCCTGTAGCTGTGTAGACAACTCTTGCATCTCAGGAGGAGCCAACCGATACGGTGCCTTGGCTATCGGAGCCACACCAGGGACTAGGTCGATCCTGAACTCTACCCGTCTCTCCGGAGGTATTCCAGGAAGCTCCTTCAGGAACACATCAGCGTAGTCTCGCACCACTGGAACCTCGTTCACCGTCGCCTTACCCGCCTCCCGGGTATCCACAACATACGCAACATATCACGCACAACCCTGTTGAAGGTAGCGCCTAGCTCTCGCTGCTCAACATACTGTGGGTCCACGTTGTGGCCTCTCGCCGTGGATTACCAACTCTCCCCCACTGATCCGCACTAGCTGTTGTGCGCAATCTATCACCGCCCCATTAGGGCTCAACCAATCCATGCCTATAATTACCTTGTTCCCCCCCCCCCCCCCCCCCGCAATCGGATGGGAACCAAATCCACCAAATAGCGCTCCTCAAATAACCTTACGACACAATCCATGAATACTGCTGATGCTCGCACCAATCGATCATCGGCAATATCTACCTCTAAAGGTCAATCCAGCATGCCCGAAGACTCAGTAAACCTCTTGCTAAGCGCAAGGGAAACAAATGATCAGGTGGCACCCGAGTTAAATAACACTTGAACAGGGATACCGTTCACATGGAACGATCCTAATGCATATACACAGAGTACATATCAATATCATAACATCATAAAAATAAAATAGAGGGAAAGAATCATACCCGTCACCACATCGGGTGCGGCGCGTGCCTCCTCGGTAGTCAGCTGAAACGCCCGACTCCTCACCACGGGAGCCTCGGCCTTGCCCTGCTGGCCATCTGTAATTCGCAGGGTCGCTGGAGCTGGTGCCTTAACCGGCGCTGATGCTGTCAACTGGGGGAAATTGGCCTTCTTGTGGCCCCTCTGGTTGCAGTGGAAATACAGCAACTCAGACGTCTGTATCACAGGTGCAGGGGCGGTACAATCCCTGCTGAAATTCCCCATCTTGCCGCACTTATAGCAGCCCGACGATCCCAGCCTACATGCCCCCTCATGAGGCCTGCCGCATTTCTTGCAGCGGCTCGTTCCTGACTGGCCTTTCGGCCTACCATCTGGTCCCTTGGGCTTCTTCCCCGAAGCCCCTCCTGCCTGTTCCTCCTCTGTCTTCCTCTTCCGGATGTGTTCCAGATCTATCTCTCTCCCCCTTGCCCTGGCAATCATAGAGTCCAAGGTAGGGCAAGCTGAAAAACTGACATGCTCTCGAATATTAGCTCGGAGCATGTCATGGTAGCGGGTCCTCCTCATGTCCTCATCACCCACATACTGGGGCACCAATAATGCCCTCTTCCGGAACTTAGCGGTGATCTCCGCTATAGTCTCCGTCGTCTGCCTCATATCCAAGAACTCTGTGGCCAGCTGCTGAAGCTCGACAGTCGGTGCAAAACCTGCCCTGAACTTGGTCACGAAGTCCGACCAGGTCATAACCTCGACAGTCGAGGCTCCCAACAAGTCACCCACGGACTCCCACCAATCCCTTGCTCGATCTCGTAAACACCATGCTGCAAACCTCACCTTCGACCCCTCAGGGCAGAAGCTAATCATCTGTGCATACTCAATGTCTGCAATCCATCGCCTAGCAGCTATGGGGTCCTTCTCCCTATGAAAATCCGGCGCACCACTTCCCCTGAAGTCCTTAAAGGACAGTGTGCGAGATCCCGACTGGCCAGATGCCATGTCGCTCCTAAATGCTCGGAGGCGATCCTCCATTAACTCCACTATCCCTTCCTTGATCGACCAGAAGATAATGGGGTCGAATCAAGGATGCCCCTGGTGATCTCTGACGCGATGAAATCGCGTAGCCCCTCATCCACCGGCTCGGAACCTGATCCCGAACCCGATCCCTCTCCTGAACTGCCAACTGCTGGTCTAGGGTGCACTACCACCATTCTGAAACACAACATAATAAACGTCAGGAACACTGATATATCTCGAGGAATTACTACTACCACAAGTTTCCTGGTCTCATCTCAGCTTTCCTTGATTCGATTACGGATCCTCTTCTTCCAGTAGTACGGGCCCATACTACATTCCACATCTATCTGTACTTTCCTCAAGTACTGTATTGACTCCACCAATTCACTATTACTACTAATAATTTCTACTACTCCCATCCCGGGCTTGCCCTAGGGAATCCTCTGACTATACCCGATCTAGTCCTCAACTACTGAATGCCTCCTTGTGATGCCAATTAGCCATCACCTGCATACCATCATATGCGGCGAGGCTCAGATAACCCTTCAAGTAAAAGACTCATCCCTACAACGGTTAGACTCAGACAAGAGCTGCGCAATAGGGCCAAGTCTAGCACTCTGAGATTATTCAACCATGTTCGCATGTGACGTGACACATTCACCTAATGGCTAACTCCCATCACTTAGAGTCCCACAAAGTACAAAGCAAGCAACATTCAAACATAGGAGACTACTCAAGCAATTCCATCCTCATAATGGGAAATTGTACTAGCATACAATGCTAAGCTCATGCTATCAGGCATAACCTAAACAGGCCATCCTACTGCTATCTACTCAATCCTAACATGCAATTTTCATATACTAAAGCACATAAAGCAGGCACATAAGGTATCACTCCTAGATCCTCAGTCCTATTCTAGCATGTTGTTCTACTGGAACTGATAAACATATATAAACTTGTATGTGTACATTGGGGAATACTTACTTGAGCTCGGCCGGTCGCGCACATCACACACTTCGTTCTTTCTTAAAACTCTTTACTTAGCTTTTAGAAAATATTTTCTTCTTTAAAACCTTTCAATCCCTCGATTTGAGTTCAAACACCCCCGAAGGCATGTCCGAATCCCTCAAACCAGGGCTCTGATACCAACTTGTAACATCCCAAAAATACGAGCCAAAAAATTTTCATTTTTAAAACACATACTTAGCAAAACATTAGAAATAAAACATTCACCGATCATATCATTTCATAAAAGATGTGTGTGTCTGGAAACCAGTTTATAAAAACATAACAATGTCAGAGTACAAATCCCCAAGAAGATCTCATAGTGCGGGATACAAAGCGTGTGTGTGATGTGCTGCTACCGCACCAGCTCCTTCCCCTTCGAAGAAGAGGTACCTGAAACCAAAACCGAAAAATGTAAGCACGAAACTTAGTGAGTTCCCCCATCATACTACATACCATACAATCACATATCATACATGTTGCCGGGCAATTCTGGGGTGCCCAACTTACCCGATACAGCCATTATGGTGTGTCGACCTACCCGTGTCAAGCCGTTCTGGGGTGCTGACTACCCATGTCAATCCATTCTGGGGTGCTGACTACCCATCGGCCCTAACGACCGATCCTCGGGGACTATTTCACCCCTACTGTTACTATCACATATATCATAACATAACATAATATCAGACGTATCTGGGGTGCCTGAACTACCCTTCGGTCCTAACAACCGAACTTGGGGACTGGTCCCCTCCTACTACCTCTATCGCATATAACATAACAAGCCAGCATGCAAACATATCATCACATACTGTCAGACGTATCTGGGGTGTCTGACTACCCTTCGGTTCTAGCAACCGAACTCTACTACTATCACATACGACATATCATGCTAGCATATAACATATCAGGTAGTAGCAAACCTAGATGATATCACAAAGACAATCATCTATCATACGTCTCCTACTGGTGGGCCGGCATTGTGGCCTTAGACCCACCACTACTAGAAGGTAACTCACCTCGAAAGTAGCTGCTGAAGTCTGCTTGCTGAGCGCCTGACTGCTGGATCGCAAATCCTCCGGCTATAAACTATAAACATAGGTAGACACCCATAAATACCCTTAGGTTAAAAGACTGAGCCTCCCTTGGTCCAAGGTCAACTCCTTGTTTAAAGTCAATGTCCATTTGACTGGACTTGTGGAGTCATGGCATAAACTCACCGAGTCCTTTTCCTATTAACCCGGTCCTACTCGACCAATCCTTCTTCCCACTCACTGAATCACCCTTAACTCATTACTTGGGACGATTGAACCGACTCGCGACCCGACTCGCTGAGTTTGAAGAACAACTCGCCGAGTTCCAGACAATCTTCATAGGACTCGCCGAGTTGTTCATCCAACTCACCGAGTCTAAGGCCATCTTCATGGAACTCGCCGAGTTCCTCCTTAGGACTCGTCGAGTCCCTATGACCCATTTCCCATATAGGCCAAAACTGAGACATGCAACGCTTCAAAACCACATATCCATGTTCCTTGAGCATGCTTATCACGTAAAGTTGCAAACTTTACGTGCATGCATGGCCCTATAAGCTCATAAGGCCAAAACCAAACTCTTAATATGGTCATACACTCAACGGGGGACTCAATCACTTCAACCACATAACTTTATGCTACTAATTCATCCAATAAGTCTAGATCTGAAGTCCTTTCGGATCATTAAGCACCGCACATGGAGTTTGGTGTTTTAGGGCTTGAAAACCACCAAATTGGGACAAAAATGGTAACTAATGACCTAAAGATCAAGGTAGGGACTTTTCTACCTGAATGGAAGCTTCTCCTTGAGTAGAGTTCGGATCTACTCCTTTCCTTGCACTCTTCAACCACCTCTTTCTTCTTATAAGCTCCAAACCTCCTTCACAAAGCCAAAAACACTCTCAAGAACAATATGGGGGCTAAGGTCTCGCTCTACTGCTCTTTGGAAGTGTTAGGGACAAAGGAGGCCAAGTTAGAGCATTTAAATAGGGTGCAAACACCCGAATTAGGGTTTTTGCCCAAACAGGGTTTACTCGTCGAGTTTGGGGACCGACTCGCCGAGTCCAAAGTCCAATTCTCACGCCTTATCCCACTCCTACTCGGCGAGTTGGCCCATCAACTCGCCGAGTCCAAGGCAAAATGCATTATTTTAAAAAATGTAAATATCAAGGAGTACGTACCGGGAACCAGGTGCTACATTTATCTTCACAACAACATTCAAGCAAAATCGCGACCGTAGCTTGAAAATTAAAATCGATTTACAGATCTAGAATCTTCAGTGAAACCCAATGAAATAAAAATAAGTTGTAGGCTTCTGATATGTAATATGTCTTTGCATTTCTCTTTCTCTTGAATGATCTCTACCCATATGTTGATAGAGGCGTGGACATTATTGTCGTGTGATGATGATGGTGACGATGGTGTTGCTGGGAGGTTCAACTATCAAGATGGTAGTGGTGGTGTTTTTATATCTTGTGTAGCGGTTAGGTTGAAGAAAACTCAAAAGTCGGTAGTGGAGAGGTGAAAGGGAAGAGGCAAATGTTTTTTTTTTTATTTATTTATTAGTTTTGGCTTCCATTGATTAGGATTTAAAGGAAACAAGAGAGAGTGTGAGAGAGAGAGATTTTAGGAGTTGATAAAAATAAGATAAAACCTAATGACTATAGTACCCTTTTAGGTAATTAGGAAGTTAAAGTTTAATCCTATGACTTTCATAATTTATACCAATTGCCCAGTAATATTAACCTTTGATTTTAAAATTTAGAAGGCTTAGAGTTGTTCTCGCATTCTCAACCTTTTAGGTGTTCTCATTTGATCCTACTCATATATATATATATATATATATATATATATATATATATATATATATATATATATATATATATATATATATATGGAAAAGTGAACATACCATTAAGGAGATATAAACTTAGGTACCGAAACTTACCATACTACATCAAGTTGTATCATATAATACATTATAATTGTCCAATATTTTTATAATTTAACTTCTAACTTGATTTACTTCCAAGATTTTTATAAATTACACATTTATCTTTCTCTTATATAATTTCATTTTAAACTACAATATATATAGTCTAATAGGTGTTCATAAAAAAGAATGTGATGTAAGAGAAAGATAATAATGAAATTTCGAATATCTTGAAAGTAAATCAAGTTACGGTTTAAGTTTAAGAACATTATAATGAATATATCAAAGAAAACGACGTATTATGATGTATTTAGGTACCTAAGTTTATATACCCTTAAAGGTATATTCATTTTTTTCCATATATATATAATATCATATTTCATCGTCATAATAAATTTATTTGAATCTCAATAAATGTCCTAGGTTGTTAATATGATTCATGTACAAACGATAAGCTAGTCATCTTAAATTAAAACCAAACCTATATTGATTTTTATATATATAAATTTAACAATGACTATTTACAAAAGCATAATGAAAAAAAAAAAACATTTCTATTAGTTTGATCCGATCAGTTTAATCTTCTCATTTACCTTGCCTTATACGTGCATTTTTTTTTCAATTGTAATCATTTGTACATAACATCCAAGGGGATTGATAACATCAAACTGTTAACATATTTATGGCTCAAGTATATGGGTAATAGTATTACGGATAGATTGGAATTTCTTTCCTCCTTTCTATATGCAATAACTTTAAAAACTATTTCTTTGTTTTCTTGTTTTGCCCTTGCCTAGTTTATTACTAGGTTTTGGGTTCTATTAATATGTTTTGCTGTTTCTAAAAAAAAAGCTAGAGAATTATAAATATTATTGATAATTTCTATAAAAACAAACACCACCTAAATTTTAGTAAATGATAATAAGATTTGAAATATTAATTTTCGACCAAGACGATGAGCGTGAGTACACCTGCTCATTAGGCGCGTGTCCCAACTAAGAGTCTTTTTAAACCCAAAACCAGAGTGTGAGTCTCGGTCATTGTCTCTCTGTATCACATTTATATGCATATCTCTGTATCTATTGCTCTCGCCTGTTGGAACCCTAACTTTCTCTCCGTTAACAATGAAGTTTAAGCGTCGTTTGAAGGATGCAGAAGCGCAAGGCCAACAAAATCCATTTTATCATTCGCAGTCTTCATCATCCTCGTCGCCTTATACTTACTACACAGAACAAGGGATTCGAGGTCTGTGATCGCTAATTTGTTTTGTTTGTTCAATGTTTTTGATGAGGATATAGAGTAACTGAGTAACTATGACATTTTATGCCCCATATTTTGTGAACGGGTGAAGTGTAGCGTAGTTGATTTCTTGGTCATTGAATGTGTGCTTCTTTTGATGTTTTGAGTTGCAGCAGGTTTTCCAACACGAGACTTTAGTGGAGGCCAGGGAGGACCGGCGTTTTTTCGAGGACGTTTTGACATGAGAGATGCGTTCCAGTGGGAGCTTGAGAAGGAGAGGATCAGAGAGGAGTTAATAGCAGAGGAGTTGGCTCGTAAGCGTATGTTGGAGGAGAAATTGCGGCATGAGTTGATGATGGAGCGGGAGATGATGTCTATGAGGAGTGGCGGAGGATTTCCCTCGCCGTATATGCCGTTACCACTGCCGGTGAGCCACAATAACCTATTTGACACAGGAATTTTGCGTCGGCAGCCGATTGGACTGGAGGAGAGAATCATAATTTCTCTTGATGAAAAGTTTTCCCGCGGCGGTGGCGGTGGCGGCCATCCATTGGAAATTAGGGATTTTAACGTTCTCCCATATCAGCGATTTGCCGATTCACCGATACTTCAAGAGATTCCTACGCCTCTCCCAGAGAGCAGTCAAAAGGAAGTCATCGTTCTGGTTAGTATCTTCCTCTCTGTGTACATGCTTCACGAATCATTATTCTCATTCTAATTATTCCTCTAAAATACAAATCCTTTAAACCCCTTGACTTGTGTTTCTCATTGTAGCGTAACCCCAAAGGTGAGACCCTCACCGGAGCAAAACGGAAACCAACACCACCAGTCGCCGGAGACTCAAGCGGGTCCTATTCAGATACTTCAAAGAAGAAGATCAGAGAAGAGTGGAACTGCGCCGTCTGTCAGGTCACTGCCACTAGCGAGCGTGGTCTAAACGAACACCTTCAAGGCAAGAAACACCAGCTGAAAGAAGCGTCTCTGATAGCCCAGAAAACCGGTGCTAACTGTGGTCTCGGGGTTGCAACCAAAAAACCAGTGGTCAAGTCGGTCAAACTTGATGTCACAAGAGTCAACCTGAGCTCCGGGGAGAAAAACTCCAAACCCAGAAAGCGTTCACGTTCAGGTAATCAAACACCATCAATGGATAGCAGTAAATCAAGCACAAGTTCAAAGAAAGAAGATGAGATGAAGGGGGAGAAGAACAGAGATAAATTCAAGTTTTGGTGTGAGATGTGTAAAGTGGGAGCCTTTTCTGAAAAAGTGATGAATAATCATAAAGAAGGGAAGAAACATTCTGTCCAACTTGTTGAACTGCTTCAAAAGGGTAAATCTGTCATTCCTTGTGACATTAAAAAGAAAACTGGAAGTGAAACAAAGGAGACAGAGGTCAAACTGGTTGAAGAAGAAGAAGAAGAAGACTAGAAGAGGAAGGTGAGATATAGTGTAAGTATCTAATTATTTATGCTGCACAGAAGTAGATGTTATGCTTTTTTAATGATAGCTTTATGAGTTAAAAGCCTTCAAATTTTCACATTATGAAGAAGGTTTCTCAACATTTAAGTTGATAGGTTAACTTTAACTAATATGTCTAAAGATGTTTTTTTGTTCATTGTCATGTTAATTGGGAATGACTTAATTTAAGCTCTTGACCCTTCTCTTTTTGTTGCTTTTGTTCTGTTTATTGATAAATAAATCCTTCTTAGTTTGTACATATTACTATGTAATTCAATCCATACATTGCAATACTCATTTAGTATGTTTTCATCTATATCCCTTACAATTCACAAGTCATAAACCCCATTATCAAAAAAAAAAAAAAAAAAAATCTTAGTAACAATTTACCTTGCCAAAATGCTCATTTAAGTAATCTATCAACGTCGAATAATATTTTCTCATAGTATCATTTTAAGATTGCTCCAACCTTGTACCACATCTTGGATTCATATCGTTAGAATCTAACCTTCTCATTTTGCCTATTTTCTCACACGTATTTGTACACACATTCAAGTTATTTATTTATACATGTTACAACATTATCATTTATGTATTATCATATTGTTAAGAGTTTTAGCCTCTATCTGCACTTCTCTCCAACCTTGTCATCATTTGTTATTCCCATTGTTTGACTATGGTGATGTATTTAATTTGCACAGAATATTTACGATTTTCTCACGCTTGTACCTAACAATTGCACATAGATTCTATATTTTCCGTTTACATTGAAGACCACAAAGCTTAATAAAAAACGTGGGTGCTGCATACAAATACCTAGGCGTTTTAACAAATTACATCAAATCAAGTTGTATTTTCACCCTCTTGTATTTATTTGGTTTGTAAATGGCATAAATGGTAAAAGTATGATTCAAGAGTGCTCATATCATAAATATAACATCATATTAGTCAACAGTTATGTTGGTTTACCGGTATAATTTCGAATATAATCCCAGTTAATAATCTTCTTAAACTTTAGCCTTGACAAGAGATAATTGGCGTCATCAAATGACGCCGATTAGCAAAGACATCTCCAACATATTACTAATTACTACCAAACTCGTTAGGACTTTATCAAATCAACATCGAGTTCGATTTTCTCACAATATTACAATTATTATGGATCCACATTGAAAGGGATGGGTGTTGGTTTGTTGGACCCCACTTACTAGTCATTACTATCACATATAGTTTATAAAAATAGAAATATATTTAAAAAAGGACTTTAAATACGATTTGGTTACGTATTAAACTAATTCTCAAATCTTGGATTCAGAACATTTTCAATTATCACGTTGAACTCCGACTAAATTTTTTTAAGAATATGACGAGGCGGATTTATGTTGCTTCCTAGGATCCACCTATTTTATAAATATTGTAGCGTGAATTATACTTATACATGACAAGATGGGATCTGTCATATAAAATTTCAATGATCTAGCTTATAATGTTTGGCAAAAAAATATATCAAAATGTACAAAAGTCCACATTTATATTCCATTCCACTTAAAATAGCCCAATTCCTAATCAATTTAAAATTTAATCATTATGCAATAACCTAATCTATTTAAAATTAAACAAAGAAAAAAAAAAAAAAACAAAAATATCTTTTTGTGAAACACTAAAATGCCGATTGATTTTGTGCTTGACTATACTTGATGGTTGATGTCTTGTGAATCATAGATCATTTGTTGGTGATTTTAGTGTAATGAACATATTTTGGTGTAATTATTATTAATAATGAGATAGGACGAGTTCCATTTACTAACCGAGCTTGGAGGCGCGAGATGCATACTCGGTGTGATAAGTATGAATTCCGAAATATGGGGGTCTGGGGGCAGCGCCCCTAGCGGGGTCCAAGGGGTAGAGCCTCTAGCAGGGCTCAGGGCAACGCCCTGAAACCTAAACGGATATTTGTATCAAGTGAGACTCCAACCATGTATTTTCCTGCCAAGAACTCATTGATGATATCATGATGATGTAAGTATCGGTTGTGTTCAACAACTACTATGTTTTGGCGCCATTTTTGGTTTAACCGATTTTAACCATTTTTTCCTCAAGTATAAATCAGATGTGGATGTTCCAGAAAAAGGGTTCAACTTTCATATACTCGAAATTATATCATAATTTCTCTCTCTCTCTCTCTCTCTCTCTCTCACAAGAACACATCAAACAGGTTATTCTGTATTATCAATTTGAATTAGGCCTGTAATTCGAATTGGTTTATTCTTACTTTATTTCACTTCTGAATTCATGTATCCCACGCAAAAGGGACAAATTATAGATTCCAGAAAGTATTTGATAAAAACGATCCTTGAATCTATCCAAGTTTGTATTTATTGTTATTCTGTACCCTTAATCTCTAGCATCATTTGAATACAACACTACAAAGAAAAGATGAATGATGTGTTCGGCAAAACTAGCTGGTAGCGGGTAGCTTGTAGCAGGTAGCAGGTAGCTTGTAACTTATAGCGTTTTGTTAAACGCTACATGAAGTAGCATTTGGATTTAGAGAGTTTTGATTAAATTAAACACTAGAAGTTTGTAGTGCCAATCGAAACTTTTTGTTTTAAACGGAGCTAGAATTTTAGATTAGCGGAGGCTAAGATGTACATCGTAAAACTATACCGGGGGGGGGGGGGGGGTGTTTAAGTGATAATACACTAATACTAATGGAGTCAGGGGGACAAAACACCCACTAGTCCCCCAACTGGCTCCACCCTTGGTAAATGTTATGAATCAATTAAGAAGCTCTAAAAACAATTCAAAAAATTAGAGATGTATGATGGTAACCACTTTTAGAGAATGCTACTTTGTTTTGTGATAAAAACGAAGTTCAAGTCATAGATATGGAATACGGATATTATACGAGAAGCAATTGTCAAAAAGGTTCACAAGTTAATAACATGTGCTAATATCAACTACCAATTTGATTTATTTATTTATTGTATTTTGTCATTGGCTATTAATATATAAAATATTCTTTTTATTTAAAGGTTGACAACTTGCATCACTATCAAATTGATGTATTTAAAATGGTAAATGATATGTATCTTCAAGAGTCAAACATCGTTTTATCGAAGTCATCATGAATCAACTTGTATGAAAATAATAATAATAATTATATGTATATATACGATATGGTAACTTCTAAATATATTAATTAATGGTGGATAATAAAATCAGACATATGCTTGCCTTAATAGTGAAATAGGAACACAAATATTCGAGAGGTTTGCGTTCTTATCCTTTTCTTTTAGTTTTTTCTAGTCATCTCTATAGATGGAGGAAAAATCTGAAAATGGCAAGTTGGCAACTACTGCTAAACTTGTATCCGGTAAGCACGAGTTTGAAACTTATCTTTGGTAATTATTTTATTTTATTTTTCAAGCTGATAAAGGTTACAAACTGAAACAAAAGTTCAGAATTCATGGCAATTGAATTGAATAACCAAAAATAAATAAAATTGGGCTTATGGAATTAGCCCATAAACTATTATTATTGATATATAGGTCTATTATTTTCGAAGTGGCATTAAAAAGCATACGACAACACGGCATCAGCCCTCATGTGTTGTCCTTGGACGGCATAAACGACCCAAAGGAGGAGTACAACAGCGGAGCTCGAGTCAACTTTCCTCGAAAGTCGAAAGAGACTGATCTACTATATATACCAAACACACGGCTTCCTTTCTTCAAGATTTTCTCTTTTTTCTTTTTCCAATTTTCCCCAATTCGATTTTCCTCTTTCGTTTTCGTAATTTATTTTCCAAAGTTGAATACTCACTTTACACAGGTACGCTCATGTCTTCAATTTCACCTTTTTCTTAGTTTTGATTGTTAATCGACAATTCTTGGTTTTCGTTTTTAGATAGTCTTCCAGTTCACAATTTTTAATCCGATTGCATGAACGCGCGATTTCTTATTCCTTTTTTTTTTTTTTTCTGAACTTTTAAGTTTGTTAAAGGTTTGAAATTTTCGATCTGTAGATTGTGTGTTGAGATACACGAGGAACCGATCTGATGTCTAGATTCAAAATTTTGGTTGGATCTCCATTTCTAGGGTTTTGTATTGATCTGATTTGTAATTTATTAATACGAACCAAATAATCAGTTTAGATACCTCAGATCGCATCCAAACATCCATTTGCATGGCTGTTTGATTAGATAACAAGCAATTTGTTTTCTATCTATGATTACTTTAGACTCAGATCCAAACACCTCTTTACCTGTCAATTCGATTAGATTACAATCAATAATTTTGATATGTTTGTTTAATCTATCGCGGATGTACATTAATTTTCTTGTGATGTGCAGGGTATAAGAAGTAGGGCAAGAAATGTTAGAGCAGTTACTGATCTTCACCAGAGGGGGTTTGATCCTCTGGACATGTAAAGAGCTTGGAAACGCTCTAAGAGGATCACCAATTGACACCTTAATTCGATCCTGCCTTTTGGAGGAACGATCTGGTGCAGCTTCATACAACTATGATGTACCTGGGGTTTCATATACTCTCAAATGGACATTCCACAATGAGCTCGGCCTTGTGTTTGTTGCTGTGTATCAAAAGATTCTCCATCTTTTATACGTGGATGACCTTCTTGCTATGGTGAAACGAGAGTTCTCTGAAATCTATGATCCCAAAAGAACAGCGTATGATGATTTTGATGAAACATTTAGACAACTCAGGAAGGAAGCAGAAGCTCGTGTTGAAGAGATGAAGAAATCAAAGCAGGTTGTGAGCAAGCAGGTAACTAATTTAGGGAAAAAGCAAGGGCAAATGCAAAAATCTGGATTTGAAGGAGGTAATAAAAAAAAGAGTGGTGGTGGGGAGTCTGGTAAAGATGGTTCTGATGGCGATAATGTAAAAACTGCTACAATGGAAAATGGTCATTCCAATGGGGAAGTAGAGAGTAGGGGTAGAGTCAATGGTAAAGAAAATGGTGATAGTAATACTAATGGAGGGGCGTTTGATGTAAATAAGTTACAGAAGCTTCGTTCTAAAGGTGGGAAGAAAGCTAATAACCCTGTTGTTAACAAGGTTTCCAAAGAGGAACCAAAGAAAAAACCTGCAAAAAAGAATAGAGTTTGGGATGATTCACCCAAAGAAACCAAGTTGGATTTCACAGATCCTGGGAGTGAAAATGGTGATAGTTTCATGGCTGTTCAACAAGTTGTTGAAGGTGAGAGTATGATGGACAAAGATGAGATTGTCAGCAGTGACAGTGAAAGTGAAGAAGATGATGATGAAGCAGAGACAGATAAGAAAGTAGATTCAAAGAAGAAAGGATGGTTTTCATCCATGTTCCAAAGGTTAGTTTATAACTCATATTTTTTCATTTTTAGCACTTCTTACTTTTTTTTTTTTTTTTTTTCCCTCACAACTCCTTTAACATCCAAAATGATGAATATTCTGAAATTTGTTTTTTGGAATGTAAGGGTAAAATGGTCATTTTGTCTCGTTCAGATGGTCTATTCAGTCTACAAAGGAGACATTCCTTATGTATATACAACAGTTTATCCATTTAGATGTCATTACTCATTACCCACTTTAACCATGCCCTTTTTAATTGAAAAGGAAGGAATCGTTCGCTAATTTTTCTTTTAAAAAAAAAAAATCTTGTTTATACAGCATTGCTGGGAAGGCAAATTTGGAGAAGGCAGATCTTGAACCAGCTTTGAAGGCGCTAAAAGACAGGCTTATGACCAAGAATGTGGTATGTTTTTTCATTCTCAATATCAAGTTTCTTGACTTTCCTGGATAAAAATATGAAGAAGTTGATGATTTACAAATCTACCCTTTTGGTGCACAGGCTGAAGAGATTGCTGAGAAACTTTGTGAGTCTGTAGCAGTCAGCCTGGTGGGGAAAAAGCTTGCTTCTTTTACAAGGGTATCATCAACAGTGCAGGCTGCAATGGAAGATGCTCTTGTTCGTATCTTGACTCCAAGGCGTTCTATTGACATTCTGAGGGATGTTCATGTTTCCAAGGAACAAAGGAAACCATATGTTGTGGTGTTTGTTGGAGTCAACGGAGTTGGAAAGTCAACCAATCTTGCCAAGGTATATAAAGAAAAAAAATATTAAAAATTGAATCTTGGCATAAAAAAACAAAAAAAATAATAATATGTGAAACGTTGTGTACGATAGGTGGCTTACTGGCTTCAACAGCATGACATCAATGTAATGATGGCTGCATGTGACACTTTCCGTTCAGGGGCAGTCGAACAGCTGCGCACTCATGCCCGTAGGCTCCAGGTATGCAATTGACCTTTTTGTCCCCCTAATAATGTTCTTACTTCTTAATTAATATATGTATTTTAAATTGGTTTCAGATCCCTATATTTGAAAAGGGTTACGAGAAAGACCCTGCAATTGTTGCTAAAGAAGCAATTCAGGAAGCTACCCGGAATGGATCAGATGTTGTTCTTGTTGACACAGCTGGTCGAATGCAGGTAATAGAGAGAGCATCCACTAATTATTTGAAAAACCTCAAATAAGGACCAAAATTGAAAAAGTTGGGTATGCTCAGGGACTAAAGATGTAATTTACATTAAATTTGTTGTTTGCAGGACAATGAACCTTTGATGCGTGCACTATCGAAGCTTATATATGTGAACAGTCCGGATTTGGTGCTTTTTGTAGGGGAAGCACTGGTGGGGAATGATGCGGTGGATCAGCTCTCCAAGTTTAATCAGAAGCTAGCTGACCTGTCACCCTCACCCACCCCCAGGTTGATCGATGGGATCTTGCTTACAAAGTTTGATACCATAGATGATAAGGTACATAAACATCATATATTCTTGTTCTTTATTTATTTATTTATTTTATTGAAATGAAAAATTAGAAGGTAAGTTGGTTGATTTTGTTGTTAGGTTGGAGCTGCGCTATCGATGGTTTACATATCGGGAGCACCTGTGATGTTTGTAGGATGTGGACAGTCTTATACAGACCTCAAAAAGCTCAATGTCAAGTCCATTGTCAAGACCCTGCTTAAATGAATCAACTCACTTGTGTCTGCTGCTTTGTCTTAATGTTTACTTTTGCTTTCGGTGTGTTTGTGTTTAAACAAACAGCTTTGTGATTTCGACTTGGTTTGATGTTTTGTGGTTGGTTTGTTTTATTTGCCTTTGTTGTGAAATTATTTATCTTTTACTGCAAAATCAGCTTTTTAGGGTTTTTTTTTTTTTTTTCATTAACATATTTTTCCCAACAGTTAAACGGAGAATTGGTATTTAGTATTCACGGCTTAATAAGTGCTTTGTAGTTTATAAATTACACTAGCAATGATAGTACTATTACTTAATGAATACAACTAAGTTCGATTTTCAAGAGTTGTAGTGTACAGAATTACTGATAAAAAGTCTAATGTAATTAATCAAAGTTTCATATATTCCTTAAGAGGTACTTGGCATGGATAAATGAGATGCTAACTCACCCAAGGCAAAAGGGCTCCTCTGGATGGCATATGTATTCAATTTGCCATACTCAACAACTATTCCAGGAAACGTTTTTCACATCCAAATCTATAAAGCCATAAAATGAAAAGCATATACCAACAATTACTAATAAGGGTAAATTACACCAATCATCGTGCATATGCCAAAAAGCACGTTTAGTCCCTATTTTTAAAAATTAACTCGGATAGTCCCTGGGTTTGTTTTTTCTTGCATGCTTAGTCCCTCCGCATATAAAAAGACCATTTTGCCCTTATTTATTTATTTTTTGATTTATTTATATTTATTTTTTATTTATTAATTATTCATTAATTTGTTTATTATAAAAAAATAATTGTTATTGCATTTAAAAAAGAAATGGGTCAGTACATTTGATAACCATTTCCCCCTCCACTTCTTCTTCTTTTTCTTCTTCAGACCACCCACATCGACGGACTCCATTGCTCCGACAACTCCTAGACATCTTCGGTTTCAAACAGAGGAAATCGACTCCAAGATACCGACCAATTTCAATCTTTATTTTACTCTCGTCTCCTCTTTCCCCTCTTCTGATCTCATACTTACATCTCCCATTCTATCTCTCTCGCTTAGAAGACCACTACTTCAGATTTAGGTTTTCAAACAGAGGAAACCTGAGGTGGCACACAAGTGACGATGACGATGGTAACATACATGTGAAGATCTGTAAACGATGGCGATGGTGGAGCTCGATTTAACATCCTAGGCGGTGGTTTAAAACCTTAGGTGGCAATTCAAACATATCCATATATTCTCCACAAATTACATGGATCGATTGAGAACAAGTAACCTGATCGGGTGAATTAAACCACCATCACCAGCAACAGTTATGTTGCTGCCCTTCCTCCTTCTTTGCCAATCTTCTTCCCGTCTCACTCTCTCTTTCTCAATTTCTAAAACCATCTGAGTTACAAGTTTCAGATTCGGAAACCAGAGATGAAAGGTGGAATTTCGGGTGGTCGGAGATGATGATAGGAGTAGAATCAACAGAATGAAGAGGAGAGAGGGTTTGCTGGAGAGATTATCCATCGGCAATGACTTAAGAGTGATTTTAAGGTTTTATCAAGAGTTTAGAAGAGGATGAAGAAGATAGATCTGGGAAGAGTGGGGTGGGATTGGGTTTGTGTATTATGTGGGTCCATATTTTTTTTATAATTAATAATAATAATAATAAAACATTAAATTAATTGAAAATGAAATATACAAAGGGTATTATGGTCATTTCAAATCTGACAGGGACTAAGATCGAAACAAAACCGTGTATCAAGGATGAAGCATGCAGGATTTAAACAAACGAGGGACAGTCCGAGTTAATTTTTGAAAATAAGGACTAAACGTGCATTTTGACATATGCACGAGGGATGATTGGCGCAATTTACCCTACTAATAATAAAGTAATTTGATGTAATTGTACCTTCAACACATACTACTCCATAATCACTTTATGCTTTCATGTCCTTCACTTTATTTTTCGCACTGCCAAGAACTATCCAATATATCTCACAATATGTATGCCCTAATATAAATAATTAATGATAAAATATAAGGCAATATACATAAAAACCATTATATTTTGCTCATTTTTATGATAAAATCGTTGTGAATCAAAGTATATCAATAACGCCATTTATGATTGTATGTTAACGATTTTCCAATTATGATTCTATGTTAACAATTTTTTCTATGTCGAGACTTTGACCTCTTATAAAAGGTTAAAATTGTCATAATAGAAAAAATTGTCAAAGGCTTTAGTGGAATATTTTGATCATAACTATATAAAAAAAAACTAAATATATAGAACTGAATTTTATGTAATTTGCTTTGATTCATAATATTTAGGAGTACAGTGATCGATCTTTTGCTATTCTAAAAAAGGTTTTTGGCACTGTAGCACAACAATGTTTGTTCAATTTTCATATTTAGTCACTCATGTTTTTTTGATCAATTGGTCCTTAACGTTAGTAAATGCCGGCCAACTAAGGGAGTGAGAGAAAATGTATCCAGTTTACGAGTCACTGCTGACGTGTTTTGGCTTATGTGGACTACCATTTAATCATGTCATTGTATCCGGTGGGAACCTTCCTTAAATGGAACCCTCATTCTAACCAAAGAGAATACATTCTTACCCTAAATTAGGTCACCCCGATAACCTCTACTCAGTCGATATAACTAGAGCAATGCCTGCCTCTTTCGGTCGACCGATCAACCTCCTGCGTGTCGGAAACCATTGCGATGATGAAGCATGTCCACTTTGTGACTGTAAAGACAGAATAAGCGTCAAAAGGACTACCTGGACGAACGACAACGTAGCTTGGAGGTTGTGGAACTGAAAAAACTCCTTGGTGGGTATTCCTTTTATTTACTTACACCCTATTTGGTATCTTGAGTTGGTAATGTATACTTTTTGCTTAATCATAACCCTAATTGTCGTCTCCCATTTTAATTAGTCAGCTGAAGGTCCAAAATGTAAGTTTTTTCTGTGGAAAGATGATGCAATGGAGGAGGGGTACTACAAACAACAACTTCGTAAGTTGAGGTTTGAGGTATGCAAAAACAAAGACTTCAGTGAAGTTTCGAAGGCTCAAAAGAGGGTGATATAACTGCAGCAATCTATGGAAGCAGAGAAGGAAGTGTTTGAGAGACAGTTGATGAAGAAAAACTTTGTGATGAAGACTTACCTTGGAACTGCTAAGCGTGTGATCTTTTTTTTTTGTTCATTTTAGTCATTAGGATATGGTTGAAGTGTCCTTGAAGTGTGCATGATCAAACAAGGTATTTATAGTTGATGGTACAAAATTCCAACTAATTTTTTGGATAGTACATGGGTAAATGCCCAGGAAAGTAGAAAGTTTTTTTTTTGGATGAATTGGCACATGGTTAGATCACAGTTGTTATATATGGCCAGGTTTTGGATGAATGATTGTTTGATCAGGGTGTGTGTTTGGAATGTAGTAGATATAGTTGTTGGAAATTTAGGAACACTTGTATTGGGATAACAATAGATGGGTAATATTGTATGAACTTTTGCAAATTCAATGAATGGTATGAAAGATCCAAGTTTGGTATATACCTTTCTGTACTTAAAGATATGCATGTGCTCCTTTTAAAATTGAATTGTGGGAACCATACTGTTAGGCATATGGACCACACTTGGTCCATTTAAAAGTGAAGTGATTTATGTGCAGGGGTCCCTTTTGTGCAAAAAGAACGACATATGGACAACACTTGGTATAGAAGGACATAATTCTTGTCAATTTAAAATTAGCCATATAAGGATATATATATATATATATATATATATATATATATATATGTCCTTGCCATGCAGTTTAACCACAAAGTCCTTTCCATGCATGCAACTTACAAATAACACAACAAATAACTCAAAATAACAACCAACTTACTTAATACACATTCCATATCACAGAAACTAACATAGTTTCATATAAACAACTATAGTTAACATCAGGGTCCCTTCACATAACATCCAATTTAAAGTACACCAAAAAACATAATATCATACTACATACAAACTTCATATGAAATAAAACAACATTTTAACTTAATCTAGAGTAAGAGCTTTAGCTATTGAATTCCCCGGTGCATCTTCACCACCAACTCTCTTGCCTAACTTCAGCTTGATAATCCTTTAAGATTTTTTCCTTCTGATTTTCTTCAAAAAGGATGCAATTGGTGTTTCCTTAGCCTCTTGTTGTTGTATATGCAACTCACCAGGTTCTCCATTTCTAGATGCATCAAAATCTAAAGGAGTGAGTTCCACCTTATTATAGTCTTGTTGCACATGCACCTCACTAACGTTGACATCTTCTCCACCCTTATTGACTGCTTCTCCACCCTTATTGACTGCTTGATTACCCTCATTCACTACATCACCTTCATTGACTTCAGCACCACCGTGATTGACCATTATGAAATAATATTAGGAAATAAAAAAAAAATTCTAAAGACTTAACCATCTAAATAATATTTACCTATTTTGCAAGAGTACAAGCTCATTTGTTGTGTCCTTCAATCTTACAAAGACTAAATTTTTGTTTCTTTCCACTCTTAGATATACTCACATGCTCCTTACCATTGTTTTGTGTTTGGTTTTTCTTCTTTGATTTGTTACTTGACTGATTTTCTGTTGCATCCCTTTTGCTTTTAGTTTCAGGTCTCCCATGTATATTTCTACAAATAGGAGGTAAAGGTGGGGTGTACTCACTTGCAAGCCACAAGTTACTTCTATGCATATGTGCTAACCTAAACTCGTACGCCTTCATGTAAGTGATGCTACTAAACATTTTGTCCACATGTGAATCTACATCCCTATTCATATAAACTTATGGATGCAATAGAATGGACACAACCTGTAGCGCCCGGTTCCTGGTATGTAATTTAAATATAATTTCTTATGTATTTACTCTAGGACTCGGCGAGTTGGAGGCCCCAACTCGAGTAGAGGTTAAAAATGGGACACAGATGGAAGAACCTACTCGCTGAGTTGGATGCACTGACTCGACGATGACACACCCCGGACCATAAGACAAACGGTAGAAACATCCATGGGTGTGATGGATTGGTATCAGAGCTATTGTTTATAGTGAATTAAGTATACCAAGCCTTACATGGTATACAAATATAAACACTAAGGGGACGAAGCGCTCTGAACTAAAAGTATACTTAAAAATATAAGTATTTTACATATACAAGTATACATACGTACTAGAAACAATATCATGAGTAGAACAAACAAAAGTATTTGGATGTTGGACACTGCGGTTAAACTTGGGCAGTTATGTAATCATGTCTAGGGTCAATTGTAACATTCTGAGTTTAGGAGTGCAAGTTCAGGGTTTAAAGTGAAATGTGAATGGTCAACTAGGCGAGTCCATGGGTAGACTCGGCGAGTAGGGTCGCGTGTTAAGTGGCCAACTCGGCGAGTCGGTGGCTGGACTCGATGAGTTGGTGCTGTGTGGAGAAAACCCTAATCCTTGCGGTTGAGCCCTATATAAAGAACATAATACCCTCTCCCCAGCCTCTTTACTCTCCCTTGAAGTCCAGAAGCCCTAATATTCGTTTGTGAGAGAATTAGAGAGCATTTGGATCTTGAAGGAGTGTTTGTTGAAGAGATCTTTGAAGATTAAGGGGCTTGGAGCAAGGGGCTTTACAAGGTTTTGGCTTATTCTTCTATTGGAGTCTTCTATTGAGGTAATGATTTGTTTCTTGAGCTGTTATCCATCTAGATCTATCATTTGTGGGATTTTTAGGAGTATACCTAGTGTTATCTTGAGTTTGGAGGTTGGATCTGAGGTTACTATCTCAGATCTAGAGTAGTGATGATCCAGAAGAGCATAAAGTCCCTGTTCAAGAATTGTTGATGAAGCCTTTTTGTCCCAAACCCTAGCCTAGAGTGTATTATGCTTACATCTCCTTGGATTCACGTAAAGTTTGCCACTTTACATGATGGATGGCTTGTATAAGAGTAGATCTATGGATTGGAGACCCTGCATGGATTGGAAAGCCTTTGTATGGATTAAGAACTAGAGGTAATCGGCGAGTCACATGGGTGTACTCGGTGAGTTGGATGAAGAAAGGAAGGAACTCGACGAGTTGGAAGAACAACTCGGCGAGTTGGATGAAGAATGGTAGGAACTCGACGAGTTGGAAGAACTTGACGAGTCTGTTCTTGGACTCATCGAGTCTAGTCGCGAAGTCCTAACCGTTTTGGTTGAGCTGTGAATCAGTGAGTCGAGGGACGACTCTGTGAGTTGAGCAGGAGGTGACTCAGAGTTCGTGGGACTCAGCGAGTCTTAGGGCGACTCGGCGAGTTGGGTCGCGATATGGGAGTTTTAAGAGCCTAGGGACTCGATGAGTCAGCGGGCTGACTCGGCGAGTAGAGTCAGTCAGAAAGTTTGACTTTGACTGAGGACTTTGACTTTGACCAAGAGTTGACTTCCAGGGGTAATTTGGTAATTATTGGAATTTATTGAGTTCAGTCTTTTGGTATTATCAGTGGCGAAGTTCGTGTCGGAGGTTGGAGCAACGTGATCTTATCTCTTTAGTCAGCAATTGTGAGGTGAGTTATCCTCACTATATCGACAGGGTCTAAGGCACCAAGGCCGACCCTTTATCGGATTGTAATCCGGGCAGTGTTGTTGTGTTATTGCTTTGCTATGCTTGCATCCTGGTAGTTAGGATGGTATACGTTAGTGACCGGTTAGGACGGTATCCTGTTTAGAGTATTCTATGTATATGATCTGCTAGATCGGTTGACTGATGATTAATTGTTATGTGGTTATATATTTATGTGCACATGGATGGTTGACTGGGCTTGGGTTGAGGCGGGTCCTGATTTGTGCTGTAGGCCAACATACCCAGGGCGGACCGGATATCCCGAAGGCCTAGCGAGCGGTCCGGATAGGCTGTAGGCCCCACGAGGGCGGACCAAACGTGCCGAGGCTCGGAGAGTGGACCAGGCTGACTGAAGGCCCGATGCGTGTGGACCAGTCATAATGTAAACTCAGAGAGTGGACCAGGTGGGTTGAAGGCCCGGTGCGGGCGGACCAACCACACTGCAGACTTGATGGATATGGCTAGACTCGGAGGGTGGACCAGGTGGACTGAAGGCCCGGTGCGGCTGACTAGTCACACAGTAGACCCGAAGTGCATGGATGTTCTATGTTCTGTAATGATATGGCATGTTGTGTGTATGGTATATGTGGTTGGTATTTTTGGGGTATCTCACTAAGCTTTCGGGCTTACAGTTGTGGTTTAAATGTTTCAGGTACTTCAGGAGACCGTGGCAAGGCAAAAGCGTGATCGTATCGCTCCTCATGTTTTATGTGTTTATGATGTAGTTCTGGGAAAATACTCTGATAATAAATGTATTGAAAACCTTTTTGTAAAACTTTATGAAATTGGGTTGTTTTTGAAAAGTTTAAATTGGCTTGAATTTTATGATTGTTACATCAATATAGCCTGATCAACTATATGTATTCGAGACATTACCAACATGTGCTTGAGAGTGACTGTGATGTTGCAGCAGGCCTAAAAATTATCAAGTATTCATACCACAAGATATCAATAGAACAAAACATGCAACTTAAAATACTATAGGAGTATTTTTACTAGGGTCCAATACATTGCAGAGATTCATTTACAAGTGTTGCTACTCATTCCTTTTAGCGATAATTTATTTGCATTAGTAATTTTTCCTTGTTTATCGCTTAGTAGAACACTCTATTTATCGAGCTGAGATATATCTTGCTTCATATCTCTTGATTCAAAATCCAGGGGACTTACCATCCTCTTCTTCCTGATTATTTTTAGAACAAGATGCCTCCAAAGAAAAGACCCAACAAAAAGAGCAACAATTCCTCATCAGATCCGACACCGCCACCTCCTCAGTTCGATCCTGCCATGTTCCAGGTAACTGTCACTGCCTCTGTGGCTGCAACGATGTCACATATGAATCCTGGTGGATCTAGCGGGTCGGGAAGTGGTGCCCAACCCCTCAATCTTGATGGAAGCGAAGGATACCAGAAGGAGTGCTCCTATAAAGACTTCATGAATGCAAAACCCACATCCTTCAACGACAATGGAAGTGTTATTGCTCTGACTCGTGGTTCGAGAAGATCGAATCCATCTTCGAAATTTGTTCTTGTTCGGAAGCCAACAAAGTGAAATTCGCCGCTTGCACTTTTACCGACAGAGCATTGACCTGGTGGAATGGTCGAATTAAATCCCTAACCCTACTAGTGGAAAATGCCATGGGTTGGGAAAGTTTGAAGGAAATCATGCTTGCTGAATACTGCCCAAAGGGAGAGATGCAGAAACTGGAGCATGAACTATGGAACTTGAAGATGAAGGGTTCTGACATTGCCTCCTTCACAACTAGATTATATGATCTGACTCTCCTTTGTCTAGGAATGGTTACCCCAGAAAGCAAGAAGATAGATAGATACATATGGGGATTGACACCCCCAACTCAAGGAAACATCTTGGCTGCTAGACCTATCACTTTTGACAACGGCAAGTGTCTGGGGCAGACCTTGATAGATCATAGGGTTGATCTTGATAAAGTACTAGCCGCTCATGAACCATAAAAGGAAAGTGGTGGGAAGAGAAAGTTCTGGAAACATCATAAAGGCCAGTCTTCGCAGGAACCCTCAAAGAAACAACAAACGGTGGCAGTCCATGCTGCTACCACTCCTTCCGCTGTTCCGGCAACTCAAGTACCTACCAGTAGATTTGTTGGTACGCTTCCTCAGTGCAACAAGTGTAACTATCATCATAATCCTGGCCCATGCCGTGAAATGCTCAGCAACAACTGTAGCAAGAAGGGCCACACAATTCGAGGTTGCAAGACACCAGTCCAACCCACTAACCAGGCCCACAGAGCAGACGTCAGACAAGCCTGTTATGGTTGTGGAGAAGTCGGGCACTACAAGAGAAATTTGGGCGATGGGAATCTTTCCTAAGTACCAAGATTTCCATACATCACACAATACAAGTTGTATGATTCCAAGTTTCTGTCCAACTGAAACTTGGGCGATGGGAATCTTTCCTTACTTAGATAAATTCGACACTTCCATAAAATAACATAATTAAGAACCACATCCATTTATAGAAATACACAAACATCAATTTTTTCACAACGATTTCATTGCAATGATATATATTAATAAGACAAACCAAAAATTTATTTTATTCATAAAAGCAGCAGAAAACATGTCCTTACAATGAAAAATTAACTGAAAAACTATGTAATCAACTATTCCTAACAAAATCTATCATAACTTTCTAAGCTCAAAATCTAATCTTCGAATCCATGTGATCGTGATCCGTTTCTTCGTAATCAGACTTATCTTGATCTTCCATCAAGCTTCCTCTCTTTTCTCTGATCCTGCAAAACATTCAAATGTAATCTTATCACATTATGTATTAAGAATCAATGAATAGGAACTTAATGAAGTTAGATAGTGGATTTTACCTGAAGTAGAGCCATACTTCTAGACTCTCCCATCTCTTAGATCTCTCAGGTAGACAGGGCAACTTCGTCTCCAATGCCCCTTCTCTTGGCAATAAAAACAAATTGACTTCTTTGGCACAACACATGAAACTACCTTAAACTTTTCCTTTCTCTTATGGTCAAACTTTTCGACCATGACATGCCTTTCGTTGCCATTGCCTATGTCCATAGAGGTTTGGAAGATAGATCCACCAATCAACTTTGCTTCTCCAGTGCGCCAAATCATTGTTGATTCTGCAGCAACAAGAAAATAGGTGAAATCGATGAGGGTTACGTCGTGGTTTATCATATAGTACTCTATTACAAACTCACTATATGAGTTAGGAAGCAACTAAAGAACCCAATCATCAACCAGCTTCTCACTGACAACGACTCCCAACATTCTTAACCTATCAATGTGTGATTTCAGCTCTAAGACGTATGCACACACTGGCTTTCCTTCTTCGTGTTTACTTGCCAAAAGGGCTTGAGTGAGCTTGAACTTTTCAAACCTTTGAACTTGTGGGTCAGGGAGAATAATAGGAGGAGGTGGAGAAAGTGAAGTATGATCTCTTGTTCCTTGATCAAATCGTCGAATATCATCTTCATGTGGAAAGTTTGTTCCAAGGGTTTTGGGAAAACCATAGTTGTCATACTTTGACATCTACAAAACGGGAGAAAATTCAAGTTAGTTGATTGAATGAGTTCTTAATAAAACACCAAAATAAGATATTAAGGCTAGGATCCAATACAATATTCTACAATTTAGAAGAGGCATGCCGTAGTCCAAATTGCAGAACATTTGAAGATAAGTGAATTACGATTGACTAATTTTCCACCATGTATCATACAACATAGTATTGTTGTCTTAAAATTTAAATTCTTTGGTCAAAAACATGTTTCAAGCTCTCGTGGCCGGTAAAAATTTGAAGTTTACCCATACAAGTAAGACCAATGTTTTGCATAACAACGTCTATGTTTGGAAAAACATCATCTTGTTCTTGGGTACATTCAACATTTATGGATCCACTTAGACACCCTCTTCACTACCATGTGGCCCAAAAGCTACACTTACTAAGTCAAAGTTCATAACTTCATATGTAGAGAATTTGTTATTTAATATTTCACTTCAAAGAAGTTTCAATATTTGCTTCAAATGGCAAAATGAATGTCTATTTATAACAGAATAAAAAATTATAAATTATGTTATATTTAATAGTTTTGATAAAAAAAATAAGTAGCAGAAATAAAAATAAAAGCAAAGAAACGGATGGTTGTCGTGATGGATTTTTTTTTTTTTTAAAAATATGAATGGTTTTTTAGAACAAGAAAACTCGAAGCCCAACAAGACGTGTATTAGTGGTCGCGATAGTTGTTTTTTTTTTTTTTTTTTTTTTTTTTTTTTTTTTGTAAAACATGGATTATTTTTTAGTAAAAATGATGGCTGAAACGAATATTAGTAAAACTATAGTTACTTTTATGTTATTAGCCCTTTTATATATCATCAAACATTGGGCCTTCAAACAACCGAACTAAATCGCCAACATACTAAAATGATGAAAGATGTAACAAGGAGAAGTGCCCCATCATAAACTCGCTAATATCATCATCATCATCTACTAATGTAACCTTCCAAAATCATATGTCAACGATAAGACAAAACTCCTAAGGTCCAAAATATAGGTTTTAATTTTTCTTCCAACATGAAACAAGATTAGCCCATCATCATGATCATGACGAATCTCAGACAAGAGCATAAGACATATAAGGAGTGTGTCTCATGTGATGATGTTTCTTGCACGATCATACGTCTCTTCATCAACCTAACCAATAAACTAACATTTTTTATTACAATTTTTTTTAAATTCTTATTTGTTAGGGTTATTGGAGTAAGGGGGATGGGTTAAAATTTTACATTGCTAGTACATACATAGAATCCTCTTCATGATTATTTTTGGTCCACGAGGTTCGTATTGTACTTGGTAGATTGAAATCGTAGAACATTGCCATTAAGAGTTTTCTCTTGACTGGTGCTGCATAGAAGAAGCAAGAAAATGAGATGAGAGATAAAAGAGAGCTGATTAGAAAAGACAAAGATCGATGCTAACATATCCATTATAAGAAGGTTTTCAAAGAATTGGTAGACCCGGCCCAAACATTTTTTTTCCCGGTATTGGGTGAGAAAAAAGATATCTTGAAGATGAAAATTTCACAAAAATCCATTAATTTATCACACTTTTTAGATGCAAAATTTCCTAATTAGAGTGTCAATCAAAAATAACTTCAAATAAAATAACTTCAAGAAGTAACGTAACAAAAACAGGTTAAAGTCTCAGTTGATTATTTCCCTTGGAACATCAAAAATCAATGTGAGACAAAATAAGTGCATTTTTTTTTTTTATAAGTTCTAAACTTCAAATTAATTGGGTTGCTCGGTTGCATGAATCGCTTAATGTCATTTCTTTTGTGTAATATCTTTTGTTAGCATTTTGCTGGTTTTCTTTTATTATAATTCTACCGTTCTAAAAAAATAACAAAAAAACAAATCAATAGGAACAAATTAAAACCCAAATAAAAATATATGCAAATGAAGAAAAGATATATCCAAATTCTCATTACTGTCACGACTAACAAATGAGAAATAAAATGGAAAGTGACATTCCACTTAATCACAAACCATGACAAAATACAAGTAAATCAATACATAGTCCACCGTTGTAGAGTTGATACTTGATATTAGAATATTAGACTATCGGTCACTTTGTTTAATTTAGCCATCAAATAATTTTTCCAGCCCATTCAACTAGAAAGATCTGATTAGAACTGCAACGATGTCTATCAAACGGGACAGTTAATAGTTCATAAAAAATTATATATAGTATATACGGTGCGATGTGTTTTTTTTTTTTTTTTTTTTTTTTTTTTTTTGGGGGGGGGGGGGGGGGGGGGGGAGGGGTTGAAAACTAATAAATGTACCGCATGCAAATTTGCAATTTTTAAAAAACAGAAACCTCACCATTGCGTTGGCGGATATTAATTTATACGTTTTTTCAGTTAATTATACTTGTGATGTCAGATTATTTGTATTAGCAAGAAAATCAGTCCCTGCAATATCATAAATGACTTCGGTACCCTCCAAGTATGTTGAAAACGTCATAAACAACGACTATCTCCAAATCCTTATTTCGTGCACATTAACATACCAAATTACCCCTATAATATGACATACTTTTACAAGATAGGTAGATTTAAGGAAAATGTATATTTTTAACACCATTTAAAATAAAATCAATTCTAGAAAAATATTAAAACCAGTTCCTATTTTCAATAAAAAGCAATTCATAATCTAACATGAGGTTCCATTCACAATTAAGATAAAATCAATTAATATTTTTAAATTTCTTGATTCCAAATAAAGAAACTTCAAAAGAATAAAATTCAATAACCTAAATTGAGTTAGATTACAAAATTTTTAATTTCTAAATCATTGAAGAATTGTAAAATATATTGAAGATTGAGGATACTTGGATGAGTACATAAAATAGAATTCCTTCTTCGGCTGATAATGAGATGATTTGATTTCCATAGAGTGATATGGAAATCATCATTTCCCAATTTATATTGTTTCTAGATTTCGTAGCTTTCATTTTTTTTTCTTTTGATTTTTACTGTTTTGTTTTTCGATTTTCAACTTTCGAGCTCCAAGCTAGCATTCCTTCTTGAAAAAGTAACATTAATTGGATAATACGTGTTTGTAGCATGGTTTTAGGCCAATGTGATAGATATGTCCTGACCGCCTATATTGGTTGTTGCCAACCATCTGGACCGGTCGTGAAAATTGGACAGAAATATCCCAACCGTGCCAGGGATACGAGGGTCCTTAACTGATAAAATTGACGACAGTCTAAGGGGAAAGTTTGAAAAAGAAAAATGATTAGAGCATTCCAGTCCAATTGGAATGAAACGGATAATCTATCTAAACCATTGGATGATTTCAATAAATTATGTATGTTTTGGAAACGAAAAAGTTGGGCTACGCAGATAAGCACACCTCACGATGGCATGTTTTCGAAAAATCCAAACATGCTTTATTTTTTTTTTTTATAAATTAATTTTAAGCAAATAAGTATATATATTTTTGGAACCAACAAATATATTATAAAGGCTGCACTAGCAAGATGCTAGAGAAGCGAAATAATACAAAATAATTAGTTTTAACAAGATAACGCTTATGTACTCTTATCCGTATTTTAGCGGATTGTTACACCATAAATTCCAATCCAAAACACCTTTTTTGATTCTATGTTTTATCCAAGTGAATAATATTGATTTGATATTATCCATTATCTTCGCCGGTTGACTTCTAATGTTTCTGAAAATTCTTTCGTTTCTTGCCTTCCAGAGGCACCAAATTGTCCCATATTTTATAGCTTCGGCAACTTTCTTTTTCTTTGGGCATTTTCCCCATCTTCTGTCCTTTGCCAACACCTCCTGGACTATAGTACACTCCAGGATGGAATTCGATATACCACATTATTGTTCCACCGTTGACCACACTTCTTTCGCCAATGGGCACTCTATAAGTAAGTGATCCGCCGTTTCATCATTTACTTGGCACACATCACAAGTAATGGTGTTAACTGGAACCCTCTTTTGATTAGCGCCACCATTGATGGGATTCGGTTTTATTTTGCCCTTCATACGAAACACGCGACCTTTTTTCGAACCGTGTTAGACCATGTGAATTATAGTTACTAATTATTAAGTAATCATTTTAAGTGTTTATAAAGTTTTAGAAATATCATTTACGATCCGCGGTCATTTCGAATACAATTAACTTTTATTTCAAAATTAAGATTATGGTATATTAGAGCATCACAATGTTCATTAAAAAAGTTGAATGACATGATATATTTAATTGTCATTCAATAGGTGAAACTTTACGATTAAGAGATGACATCTTGACATTAAACGGATTTGGAGTTTTTGAAATTTTCAATGAATAAAAAAGTTCTTGATTCTTAAATAAATATTATAAATTAGTTTTTAATGTTCCATTGAACATTTTAAAGTTCAATGCATTATAGGAAAACATTTATAGATTTGTAGGAAATGTCAAATGAAGATTTGACAATCTATTGAATTTTATAAACCTTAATGCATTGTTGATATCTTTATATCAATTAGTTCATATAACTAATTTATGTTTTAAAATTGTTTAAAGTTTTTAGCTAAAAATGTTACGACTATGATTTTGGAAGAATGTGTCTAAATCCTTTCACTAAATTCTTTACAACTTAAATCAACATGTAGTTTCAGAACTTAGACCTTTATTGGCACTAGTTTGACCAAACGACACAATTGATTTTGATCGTCACTAGATCATGTTAGAAAAAAGTGTCAAACCACGTACGAAAAACTAAATGGGTTAATTAAGAAGATGTGAATCTAAACATAGTTGATTTTGCTCTATATGTGCATGCTCGTATACGATCGCCTTGCTCCTGATGATGTATAGAAGGGAAAGTGACACTTCAACCTACAAAAAGAAACCAATAAAATAATGATGATTTTTTCCCTCTTAATTATTTAATGATGCTTATTTCAATTATAAAAAAAATATATTCATCTTCTTGCATATTACAATCTTTATAGAACAATACTTAAATTTATGAACCCACGTTTTTTATTCTTGATCCATAGTTAGTCCTTACAATAATAAAAGACCCAGATTAAAAAATGAAATTTAATAACAATGTTTTTAACACTATTTAACAAAATATAATACAAATTTAAATGGTTTAAGTTTTTTTTAACAATCACTATACTATACCCCTATGGTGAAACGATAAAAAACGTGGGTTCAAGATTTTGATTCTTCCCCATTGATGCAGGACCGGGACAACACGATTGGAGGCCCGGGGCAAAATAAAAAATGGGGCCCTTTCAAAAAATTTATGTATTCGTATATTACACTATTTTATACATACATAAAAATACATTTAAATTCGTACACCATAGAATGGGGAAAACTAAAAATACAATGCTATTAGAAGTATTAAAATACTAAAGTCTCATCCACTTTGTTTCTTCATTAACTTGTTCAGTTACGTTCCTGTACATAAGTTGTTGACCTCCAACTGAAGTAGATTTATCATCGACAAAAAGTTGTTAGGTGAATTGCTTAAATCCAGAATACTTGTTGTTAATAACCTAGAAGTAGTTGAAAAAATTATACAACATAAAATTTTATACATATCAAAAACATAGAAATAAAAATAAAAGAGAGTACCATTCATAAATCAAAAATAAGAATATTAACATTACAAATCGAAATTACGCAATAAAGTTCAATAATTGTCTCTAACTCAAAAAATTAACATTTGATTACGTCTCTAACTTGAACAACCTTATAAAAATCGAATTTCAAAAAAGAATAAAAAATTTCAAGAGCGATAGAACATACAAAGATTCACAGTCGTATTATCATAAATCAATTTCACCTCTAACAGTCGATTCTGAAAACTGAACGTTCAAATTTCTAGAAATTGAGAAAGAAATCCAATTGAGGCAATGACTGGAACTCTCAATTCAAATCTCTAGGCCAGATTCCTAAAATAAATCAAATAACCGGATTACCTTCCCATTGGTGCTATATTAGAAAAAGGAAGTCGACAACAAGAAGGGAAACAATAGAGTTTCCCGTTTTCTGAAATCGTGAGAAGAACGAGACACAATCAGTCTCTCAATTCTAAAATAACATTCGATTCATTAATGGTTGTTGTGGACGAATTCGGAAAATCAGAAAAGAATGAAAGAAATAGATTAACTTGAAATCTTGAATAAGAAATAGAAGAATGATCGTTAACTCTTGCTTTTGGAGAAGACGTCGTTTGGATTTTCCATGGCAATGTTTGGATTTTCTATAGAAAGCTGACCGTTGAAGAGTTACGACGCCTTGGAATTAGGACGCATGCCAGGTAAGTCTCATTCTCTCCCACGCTCCATCTTTTGGATTAGTTCCTGATTAGAGTATTGGGGTTTGAAGTAGTCCAATTGGCTAAAAAGTAATGAGCTAGTAATATATAACAAAAATAACAAGTTAAAACTTGGGGCCCTGTAGCATTTAGGGGCCCGGGGCGGTCGCCCAGCTTACCCATGCCCACGGACCGGCCCTGCATTGATGTTCTAACGAATAGTTAAAGAAATACTAATAGTTTAGAATCGCAACACATGGTGGCAGAATTCAAACCTCAATTAGCTTCATCTTCCGGGGACGTTAGATCGGAGGCTCGTTCAGATCAAAACCGAGGCACTTACTATTGCGACCGATTGATTCCGCCATATAACGACGATCACGGCGCATCATCAGGAGAGTTTCAGCAGCTTTTATCATATCTTCATCATATTCCCGCACCTCCGCCTTCGCCACCGGTACTCGTAATGCCGAACGCCCTCTCCGGCCACCTTTTACATTCCGCCCAGATAAAGAACTTGTCCGATCGGCCACCTTCTCAGATCGGCCACCTTCGCTTCCGATGGGGGTACTGTTAGGTGATACAAGCTTGCGTTTCGATTCGACATGATCACCATGAACACGACCCTCGTGATAATCTCTTCTTTCTTGTCGACATGGTAGCTTTATCTTGAGTTTATTGGATAAGGGTGGTTTTCGGGTTTTGACAAGATCAGCGGTGGAGGCGACATTATGAAGCACACTTTGATCATTAAATTCTCTATCTAAAGAAAATTTGTTCTTGTAAACAGTTCTTTTATCTTCAAGCGTTTCTTGAACCCTAGAAGACGTCACATCCTCTTTCTTTCGTGGGTATGAATTTCGACGCTGGATGGAAGTCGTACGCTTTGGAGTCTTGATTTCGATTGAAATCGATGAAACTGCCTTTTGACCAGTAGCTTCTTCTCCGGTGGACTTCATCGTCATTCAGAATTCTAAACAAAAAGCGGAAGAACTTCAATGCCTTGACGACTTGACGTGATTGCACAAGTCAAAAGCAAGTATACATATATAGTGATTGAGAGAGTGAGAGTCAACTATAGAAATTGTCCCTTTGGTTTGTATATTACATCTTTAGTCTAAATGAATTTTTTTTTTTTTGATAGTTTGCAAACAATGATTTTAAAAATTGTACCCAAGCTCCTTACGGTCAAACTTGAAAGCCCTCCTTAAAAAGCATGTAAAATGATTAATATATCTCTTACATTATATTTATTATTTTTATTTTTTTGATTTAATATAACTATCTAAATCCCCTAAGCATTTGATGCACTGGTTTCATTTCGGTACTTTTAGTGTAAAATAACTTTTATATCATTTTAATTTACTTTATTTTTTTTAATTGTTTTATTTTTCTTTTATTTTTATGTATTTATATCAAGGTCGTAGAAAATGTTTGACGGTAACTAGTCGTTCGATTATGGTTAAGAGATTAATCGATCTAAGTGAAGATTAATTGGAGACCTTTAATTGCAAATTTGTTAAATTTTAAATGAATAAGTATCACTATTATCATACCAAAGTTAGTAAATACCAATCATAACATAACAAACTAAGTTAATATGATTAATACTGATAATTCATCAAATAGCTTTTTCTGAGATAGAACATTTTCAAAGTGTTAAAGTTCACCGACTTCTATGGGTTCACTCATTGTCGGGCTAGAGATTAATCGCTTAACGACTTCTAATCAACAAAGTAGCACTTAGGGAGTAATCGAAGATTAATCAGGATCTATAGGATTTTACAACACTAATTTTATAATATTTTCATTAAAGAAAAGAAAAATAAATAAAGAGCCCTCCCCTATTTTTCTTGGGAATAGGACTAATTAAGGTAATTAACTTTTCGGTTTATTCACATGTAGGTAACTATATTTTTTTTGTATACATCTAGGTAACAAACTTTTTGAAACTGTTCACATATGACCATTATAACCTGCTGTAGCAGGTTATATCCAACTATAGTAGGTCATAATGGTGACATGTGAACACTTTCAACAAGTTCGTTACCTAGATGTGTACAAAAGAAAAATAGTTACCTAAATATGAATAAAACCAAAAGTAAGAGTAAATTACACGAATGGTCCCTGTGGTTTGAAGGAATTTATGCGTTTGGTCCCTATTGTTTAGTTTTGTTGTGTTTGGTCCCTGTCTTACCTAAAAAGACTAATGTGTCCTTATTAATTTAATTTTTTACATTAATTTTCTTATTTATGTGTTTTTTATATGTTTAAAAAAATTAATAGACCCCACATATATGTATCTCCTCACCATCCCATTTTTCATCAGGAGCTTCTTCTCCGATGGACTTCATCGTTACTCAGAATTCTAAACAAAAAGCGGAAGAACTTCAATGCCTTGATGACTTGATGTGATTGCACAAGTCAAAAACAAGTATATACATATATAGTGATCGAGAGAGTGAGAGTCAACTATAGAAATTGTCCCTTTGGTTTGTATATTACATCTTTAGTCTAAATTAATTTTTTTTGATAGTTTGCAAACAATGATTTTAAAAATTGTACCCAAGGTCCTTCCTCAAACTTGAAAGCCTCTTTAAAAAGCATGTAACAAAAATGGTCCCTGTGGTATGCATATTTTTAGGGTTTTGATCCAAACCACAACTTTTTGGATTGGTGGTCTTTTTGAACTAGTTTCGTCACGTTTTTGGCCCCTCTATAAGTTGAAATGACTTTACTACCCTTGGGTATTTATTTTCTATTTTTAAATTCATTTTTTTTAAAATTTAATAATTATTTATTCATTTTAATTATTAAAAAAATGAGATGGCCCACCTCTCTCTCTCTCTTCTCTCTCTCTCTCTCTCTCTCTCTCTCTCTCTCTCCCCCCTTTAACCTACGTTTCACCTGTAAATCAACTTGCAAATCGCCAAATCATATGAGAAAAATGCCAGATCAAAGTGGCAAACCCAAGTCAAAAGTGAATACAGATTCAGTGAAGCATCAATATCAATATCATCTTCAACCCATATTCTTAAACGACTGTATATAAAACCAACAAACAGTAGGAGACAAGTTTAAAACCTGCAACCAAAAGAATGAGATGTGGTTTCATCTGAAGGAGGAGATGTGTTTCTCGTTTAGTCTCCATGATGTAGTTATTGATTTTTCTAGGTTGTTAATCCATTTTTGGAGTTAGTGATAGACGAAATCTTTGTTTCATCCTCTACTTGGTTTAATCTCTATTTGGTTCATTTTCTAGGCATGTAATGAACAAACATGTTTTGGTTTGTGAAGACCTAATTTTGACTTTCTGAAACCTAATTTTGACAATTACGATACACAAGTTTCTTTTATTTACCATTTGAAAGAAAATCATTATTCATACAAGAAGAAAAGATAGAGCAGAAGCAGAACAAACAACAAACCAGTAATAACTGCTGATATGCAGGAGAGAGAGAGAGGAAGAGAGTTGGTGTTAAATACACAGACAATTAGATGAGATGATTGAGGCGGTTGAGATATATGGTGACGAAGAAAGAAGAACAAATGTTTTCATGGTCGAGAGAATGCCTCTTCTATGTCGAACATGGCGGCAACTTGCAGCTTGTACATCACGCTCCGGTCACCTGCACCCTAATCATACTCGCTGAATCCATCGATAATGAGTCTCACAAAGTTGATTTCTTCACCTAGGGCTTGATATGAACATATATGATAAGGGTTTAGATGACGACAGAGATGGAAGCATATTTGATTTCATCATTGAAGATTGGCAAAATTTTTGTTGAAATCGAGAATCAGAGTGGGTTTTGGGGGAGAAGCTACCATTAAAGTATTATCTGTTAGTGAGGTGAATTGTGGGGGAGGGTGAGACTAAGGTGATGATTCGGAAGACAGAGAGAGAGAGAGAGAGAGAGAGAGAGAGAGAGAGAGAGAGAGAGAGAGAGAGAGAGAGAGCTTTTTATTTTTTTAATTATTAAAATAAGTAAATTAGTATTAGATTTAAAAAGGAATGATAGAAAAATAGAAAATAAATACCTCAAGGGTATTACAGTCATTTTACTATTCAGAGGGACCAAAAACGGAACCAAACTAGCTCAAAAGGACTACAAATCCAAAAAAGTCGAGGTTTGGACTAAAACCCCCAAAAAAATGCATACCACGGGGACTATTTTTGCAATTTTGTCATCTCTTACATTATTTTTATTATTTTTTGACAAAATTACAAAAATGGTCCCTGTGGTTTACCAAAAGTCACAAAGTTAGTCCCTGCTATTTTTTTTGATGCAAATGGTCCTTGTGGTTTGCAAAACTTTCACAGATGGCCCTTTTTACTAACACCGTTAGTATTCAGCCGTGAGGATAACGGCATTTTCATCTTTTCAGGTATAAAGTGACTAAATTCGTGATATATGGTAAACCATAGGGACCATTTTTGAAATTTGTTTGAAAAAAATAATTATATGGAGGATGGGAGGAGGATCGAACCTAAGGCCTCAAACTATATAAACATCATTATGACTCAAGCCCTAGCCTCCTTACCAGCCTATCAACCTCAGAAATGTTAGATAGCCTCTCATTCCTTACTCTTGTGTGTTTTTGGCCTTGTGAACTTCATTACGGTGATTAGAAGCTTGAAAGGATAAAGAAGAAGCTAGTGAAGAAGAACTTGAGTATCTTGAACTCAAGGATTTGGGATGGCATCACCTTTTGGCACTCATTTGAGCTTAAAAGCTTTCAACTTGCCTCATGAATGCTTAGATCAATGTTAATGGGGTTTTGGACCTTATTAGGTCCCAAGAATAGATTTTATGAGTTCAATCCATTTTTGGACTTAGGGTTGCCACCCTTGATGCTATTTGTGTCCCAATATTAGTAAAGTTTTGATCTTTGAGGTCTTAATGGGTTCATGCAAGAGGTATGGCCATATTTATTGAAGTTGATTGCTATTTCTTGAGATTGGGACTTTTGCAGACATGCAAAGTCATCAAGTCTGTGACTTTATGATTCTAGAGGTCCTAGATAGCTTGGATCTGTGTTTGAATAGCATGGCTTAAGCATTAAGTGCTTAATGGCCAGTTTTTGGAAACTGGACGCGAACGCCCTGTGTAGGTCTTGGGAACGCACTGCATTCCTACTGGAACTCGCGATCTGACCAAGGAGGAATGCCCAACATTCCACAAGGGAATGCCCTGTGTTCGTTGTGTTAGTGGATATTTTTGGGCCATTTCTTTGGATTAGATGATTATGGGCCTTAGTGAATTATTCTTTTGGACTGTTATTGGACTTTATTACATGTTGGGCTTGAAGGAAGGCTCATTTGAGAAGTTGGGCCCAATTTAGAAAATCAGGCCATTAGTGGGCTTGGGGAGACTATATGGAATTAGGCCTTAATGTTATGGATTTGGGCCTAAGTCATGGGTCCATTTAGATCAAGGGTAAAATATTCATTTTACTCTAAGAAGGATTATTGGATTTTGACTAAGTCTCATTGTGATAATGATAGCCGGAAGTCGTTGGAGTAGCCGTTAGAGATTCCTTACTATGAGATTTGGCAGTCAGCTTTGTGATGTGAGTTTTCTCCTGGTTTAAATGGGTCGAAGGAACCAAGGCCGACCCGTATATTTTGTGTGAATAGATTAGTATCTAAGTGTGGGCGAGACCCATATCTCATTGATAACTGAGTGTGGGTGTGGCCCGTATCTCATAGCATTATTTGAGTATGGATATAAGATCGATTAATATACTTGATTATACTTGTTGTTTGTGTGATACTTGTATGTATGTTTAGTAGCTGAGTGTGGGCGGGGCCCGTATCTCATAGTTAGCCTAATGTGGACGGGGCCTATATCTCGTAGTCAGCAGAGTGTGGGCGGGGCCCACATCTCCTAGTCAGCAGAGTGTGGGTGGGACCCGTATCTCCTAGTTAGTAGAGTGTGGGCAGGGCCCGTATCTCCTAGTAGTATGATTATGTGTATGGTATGTGGTAGTTTGGGAAGACTCACTAAACTTCTTTCTTACAGTTTTTAGTTTTGGCTTCAGGTACTTCCGGTAGCAAGGGGAAGAGCTCGGGATGACTGCAGTGCACACATCATTTGTTTAGCATGAGATGTTTTTACTCTGATATGTTTGACAATTGTTTTTGATATTTTGAGATACATGGATTATGATTTTATGTGAAGAATTGTTAACTATGGTTTTATTGATGATTTAAAAATGAAATTTTTGGACCGTATTTTTGGCATGTTTCAAGTTGGTTTCAGAGCCTTGGTTTGAGGGATTCGGGCACACTCTCAGGTGTGTCTGAACTCAAAGTGAGGACTTGGTATAAATTTTTTAAAAGAAAAACCATTTTTACAAAAAGGATTTGAAAAGAGAAAAAGGGTGTGGTGCATGCAATCAGTCGAGCTCAAGTAAGTACTCCCAAATTACCCATAGAAGTTTGTTATGTCATTATTCTGAGAACTGCATGCTAGATTAGGGATAAGGATCTAGGAATGATGCCTTGTATGCCTGTTATATGTGTATGAGAACTGCATGCTAGTTAGGCATAAGGATCTAGGAAGGATGCCTTATATGCCTGCTATATGGGTTTATTGAACTGTATGTTAGTACTGATTAGTCAATAATATGATAGCCTGAAAAGGGTATGCTTGATTATGGTTACTCAATGCTCGAATGCTGCTTGCTTTGTGCTTTTAGGAGTTCTAGTTATCTTCAACTAACTAGTAAACGAGTATGTTAAGTTACATATTATGAGGACTAAATAATTTTAGAAGGTTAGGTTTAGCTCTATTTCGCAGCTCTTGTTTGAGTCTAATCGTTGTAGGGTAGAGCCTCTCATTCGAAGAAGTATCTAGTCTTAGTGAAATGTAATGGTATTCGCGAGCTATTTAAGGGGAAAATAGCAGGGACTTCTTATGCAGCTGATGGTGGAGAGTGGATCGGAGGTTTCCCTCGGGCAAGCCTAGGATGAGATTAGCGCGTGAAGCAATAGTAGTAGAAGGGACTTGGTGGAGTCAATGCAGTTCTTTAGGAAAGTACAGATAGATGTGGAAGGTGGTATGGGCTCGTACTACTGAAAGTAGAGGGTCCGTACTTAATCAAGGAAGGTTGAGATGAACCTAGGAAACTTGTAGTATGTGTGATCCCTCGAGATATGATGAGTATACTAATGTTTTTTATGGTGTATTTTTAGTATGGTGACACTACGCACTAGACCAGTTGGCAGTTCAGGCACCGGTGAGGAATCAGGCTCGGGCAGCTCGAAGAGTAGATGAAAGAGTTCATTTTATCTGAGGTCACATGTAGTATTTTAGACCAGACTCTTGTGATCTTCGGTATGGTCAAGGAGGGAATCTTGGAGATACTTGAGGAGAGGTTGGGTGCATTCCACACTGAGATGGCGACCATGCTAGGGGCGCGTACGATGACATTTAGGGAATTCCAATCTTGTGGATCTCCATATTATCATGGAGCTCGGGACCCCATTGCTAGCATCAGGTGGTTGGTTGATGTTGCCAACGCCTTCCGTACAGTAGATGTCTCGAGGGGGACAAGGTCCAAATTGCTTCCTATATCCTGAAGGGAAGGGCACACGACTGGTGGGGGAGGTTGGGCAAGCTATTAGTGATGTTGCACTTGATACTATGACCTGGACCGACTTCTCAACCAGGTTCACGACCAAGTTCGCACCTGTGATTGAGGTACACCAGCTTGCACAAGAGTTCCAAGACCTCCAACAGATGACTGAGACGGTGACGGAGATCACCACTATGGTCAGGGAGAGGGCCCTTTTTTCCGTAGTACGTGGCGGACAAGGAGATGAAGAAGGCCCGATATCATGAGATGTTGAGGAGCAATATTTGGTATTTTGTAAGCTGATCTAGCTACAAGACGCTGGAGGATATGATTGCCAAGGCTAGAGAAAGTGAGATTGATTTAGACATGGAGAGGAAGAGGAAACCATATGCGGCATATGGTGTGGAGGGTTCGGGAAAGAAGCCTAAGGTAGATTCCTGAGCGAAAGGCCAACAAGGCTGAGGCTGCTGTGACAAGTGTGGTTGGTCGCACGAAGGGATGTGTGATATGTGTATTTTTATATATATTTATGTATAACATATCTTAATATTTTCGCATTTATTATTACTATTTAGAACTAAAATAAACTTAATATGCTTTGAAATATTTAATTACAGTTAAAATGGGAGATGGAATGCAAAAGAAAGAGAATGGAGCTGAAAAGATGCAAAAAGGATATTGCGGCAGATTGACCCCTCTTCAGTGTTTCGGGTATATCTGATGACTCATAAGTCCAATTGACTAGGTTCAAACTGTTCTGAAAACTAGACGAAATTTCCTACGACTTATGTGAGAGGAACTTTTGGCTAATTCGACACTTATTTTATCCAAAATCGGCCTTTAAGATGAAGCATAAAAGCTGGACGGAAATTCCCTCCAAGTTACTTATTCCCCAAGCACCACTTTCCTTATCTTTATTTGCTTAATCCCTAAGCCACATTAGTTTCCTTATTCCAATCCAACTCTAATATTCCATTTAATTCCATCTCCATCAACTATAAATACCCCATATCATTCCACCAGTTTCATAATCTATGATATTCCACTTCGACTTTTGCAACAAGAAAACTTCATAGTTGCCGTTTTGAGGGTCTAGGAGGTGGCTAGAAGGCCGTTAAGCTAACGGGAGCGGAGATCGGAAGGATTGGAGAGCGGATACATGTCGGTAATCATATGGGTTGTTAACGTGACCATGTTTAGCACTTCCTTATGGTACTTTTTGTATATAGTTTCTGATTTGGGTGTAAAAACCTTCTACTTTGTGTTTATGATTGAATGAAGTTTTGATTCTTAGACTAATTGTTATGTTAAATAATTTATTTGTGTTTAATTTATCTTGCCAAGCTTGTTCAAAGATCCTCATGTGTTAATGATGATTATTTGCTGTTAATTGTTAAGTGAATTAAGTTGTATGAAAACCTACTTGATTTGCTTGTCTCTTATGATTTTTGATGACCATTGAGATTATAAGACTAGAAATAACGAATGTGAAACTAGGATTAACTTGGGGATAAGTAAGTTAATGTGTGAGCCTTGTTTGATGACCATCAACAAGAGGTTAATTAAATGTTTAAATTAACTAAATTTACAAGTCTTGCTTGATACGAACTGAACACTAGGAAGCATGTTAGTTTAACCAATTGATCACTGATTGAATTGACTTGTTTGCTAAAGGATTAGTTATAGTGAACACGAATCTAATCATTTTAGGAATCGGTGAACATGAATAAATGAATCTGTGTATGCAATTGTTTATGTTTTTAAGGTGGAATTTGTCTAAACCAAAGTACCTGCAGAGATTTGTTTTTCCTGTTAGTTTATCGAGAATTGTTAATTAATTATTAGTTTGAGATTTATTAAACTATTTCTTTTATTCTTTTCGTGTGACCTGTAACCTATAATCAAATATATTAAATTAATCCACCGTTCCCTGTGATCGACACCCGACTTACCTAAGCTATACTGTAATCTGACTAGGTACACTGCCTATAAGTGCATAGTTAGTCTAAGTTTGTTAGGTTATAAATATTAAAATTAATGGGTACTTTCGTGCACATCAATGTGCAGGGCGGGTAGTTCGGGCTGCTTCAAGTGCGGCCGAACTGGTCATGTTAGCAGGGATTGTATTGCTACCACCACCCCTCTAACAGTATATGATCTGATTTTCTTTCAATGCAAATAGAGGGGCCACGAGAGGTCCCAGTGTCCGAGTTTAGTTGTATCAAGACAGGTGGCAACACCTGCTCCTGCTACGTTGAGGATTACTGACAGCCGTTAGGGCCTCACAGAGGCGCCAATGGTGAAGATTAGAGCTTTCCAGTTGACCACAGAGGAGGGATGTGCAGCACCCAACGTCATGATGGGTATGTATCTTCTCCTTATCTCTTTATTTATATTGATTATTGCTTATGTTTACGTGTTTCATTATAGGATTGTTACTTGTGAATGGTATATCTGCTATGGTATTATTTAATTCAGGGGATGCCCGATCTTTTGTGTCGCTCGTGCTCAGCAAGCGGATTGTAGGAGCCTTAGGAGAGTTGTACTGTCCTCTTGATGTAGAGATAGTGGATGATAGGACGGTACGAGTTGCGAGGATTCATTGGGGATGTACATTGCAGTTGTTCGATGAGCAATTATCGGTAGATCTAGTCCCTATTCCCCTGCAAGGGAATAAGGTTATAGTGGGTATGGACTGGTTGAGCCCTAATGGGGCAATGATCAACTACGAGCAGCAACTTGTGCAAGTTCGAACCCTAAGTGGGGGAGGTTTAGTGATTCAGGACGAGAGGCCACAGAGTGGACCGACCTTGTGTACAACAGTGAGAGCTAGACGCTACCTTCATCAGGGTTGCATAAGTTATGTCGCCTATGTTATGGATATCTGAGATACAAGTAAGGTGACCATGGATGCTGTACCGATCGTACGGGAGTACCCGAACGTGTTCTCATAGGATTTTCCTGGGGTACCTCCGGAAATGAAGGTAGAGTTCAGTATTAACTTAGTCCCTAGTGCGGATCCGATAGCCAAATCACCATATCGATTGGCTCCTCCCGAGATGTAGGAGTTGTCTACGCAACTAAAAGAGCTGTTAGACAAGGGATTTATCAGGCCGAGAAGTTCGCCATGGGGAACCCCGATCCTATTTGTGAAGAAGAAGAACTGATCACATTGGATGTGTATAGACTACCGAGAGCTAAATAAGGTAATAGTGAAGAACCATTATCCCCTCCCGAGGATTGATGATTTATATGACTAACTTCAAGTTGTATATTGGTTCTCTAAGATTGATCTACGATTGGGTTATCAAGAGATGCGAGTCAGGGATGAAGACCTGACGAAGACGGCCTTTCAGACTCGCTATGGTCACTACGAGTTCGTGGTGATGCCATTTAGGCTCACCGATGCTCCTGCCACATTCATGGACCTCATGAACCGCGTGTGCAGATCAATGTTAGATCGGTTTGTGATAGTCTTCCTCGATGACATATTGGTTTACACCAAGACTCGGGAGCAGCTTGAGGAGCACCTGAGGGAGGTGCTGGAGACACGGAGGAAGGAGATACTTTTCAAAAAGTTCTTTAAGTGCAAGTGTTGGTTGCGCGAGGTGCAGTTTCTGGGGCACCTTGTCAACCAGAAGGGTATTTTGGTTGATCCAGCCAAGATAGAGGTCGTGATGCAATGGGAGGTTCCGAGGTCTCCAACTGAGATTCAGAGTTTTTTTGGTCTAGCGGGTTACTATCAAAGATTCATCTAGGATTCTCCAAGATCACTATTCCTTTGACCCGACTAACCAAGAAGTTGGTGACATTCCGCTGGGGGCATGAGCAGCAAGCATATTTCGAGACTCTCAAACAGCGGTTGTGCGTGGCAGCTATTGTGACAATACCAGAGGGTGTCGATGACTTCGTGCTTTACTTTGACGCTTCGATCACAGACATGTGTGCAGTGTTGATGCAGTGGGGTCACGTGATAGCTTACGCTTCGAGGCAGTTGAAGCCTCACAAGGCGAACTACCCGACACACGATTTAGAGTTGGGGGCTGTGGTTTTCGCCCTCAAGATTTGGCAGAATTACCTCTATGGGGTTCATTGTACCATTTACACAGACCACAAGAGCTTGAGATATCTGATGGATCAGAAAAATCTGAACATGAGGCAACGTCGGTGGTTAGATGTGGTGAAGGATTATGGTTGTGAGATATTTTACCACCCGGGCAAGGCCAATGTGGTGGCCGATGCTCTTCCGTAAGGCAGTGGTGGCTACGATACGATACGTATGTCTGAGGATGAAAGTGGTTACTCCATTGTTGGAGTAGATCTGGGAGGCACAGGTCGAGGGTATGAAGGAAGAGCGTCGAAAGTGTGAGTGGATCATGTGACAGGTGGCCTCATTTGACTATGACAGTCGTGGGTTGTTGACCCTACATGGGAGGGTCTGGGTTCCATAATGGGGTGGTGTACGCCATGTTCTGATGGATGAGTCTCACAAGTCCAGATTCTCCATCCATCCCGGGGCGACGAAGATGTATCAGGATCTTCGCCCTGATAATTGGTAACCCTACATGAAGCGGGATGTGACATGGTATGTGAAGCAGTGCTTGACTTTCAGGAAAGTCAAGGCCGAATACCAACGACCTCACAGCAAGATGTGGCTGTTGGATATTCCTATTTGGAAATGGGAAAATATCACTATGGATTTCATCACGAAGCTTCCCAGGACCGCATGTGGAGTAGATTCGATATGGGTCATCATGGATTGGTTGACCAAGAGTGATCATTTCATCCCAATCTAGGAGAGTATATTGGATGAGTAGGTAGCTGAGATCTACGTAAGCGAGGTAGTAGCATATCATAGGATGCCAATTTTGGTGGTGTCAGACTGAGATGTTCGTTTCACTTATAGATTTTGGAAGCGGTTTCATGACGAGATGGGTACTCGTCTTCACTCTAGTACTGTTTTCCACCCTCAGATAGAAGAGCAGAGTGAGTGAACGATTCAGACTCTAGAGGACATGCTGCATACGTGTGTATTGGATTTCGGTGGCAGTTGGGATACATATCTTCCATTAGCAGAATTTTCGTATAACAACAGCTACCATGCTAGCATAGATCGACCTGCCTTCGAGATTCTCTATGGGAGGAAATGTAGGACCCCAATCTGTTGGGGCGAGGTCGTCAAAGATTCATGGGGAGTATTGAGGTAGTATTCAAGACCACTGAGAGGATCCAACAGGTCCAGATTAGGCTCCAAACTACTCTGGGCCGGTAGAAAAGCTATGCTGACAAGCGCTGTTCAGACTTGGAGTTTCAGGTGGGCGACATGGTTCTCCTGAAGGTGTCACCTTGGAATGGTGTCAACTGGTTCAGGAAGCGGGGCAAGCTGGTTCCTAGGTATATCGGTCCGTTCAGGTTTTTGGCTCTGGTGGGCCGAGTTGCTTATCATTGGGATCTTCCAGCAGAGCTCATCCAGATCCATAGTACTTTTCATGTCTCCTAGATACGGAAGTGCTTAGTGGATGACTCCGTAGTTGTACCTCTAGAGGATATTTAGGTTGATGATAGCTTGAACTACATTGAAAGACCAGTAGCTATTCTCGATAGGATGATGAAGGACCTGAGGAACAATAGGGTAGAGCTGGTGAAGGTGCAGTGGCAACACCACAGGGGCTCATATTGGATTTGGGAGCCCGAGGAGGAGCTGAGGGAACATTACCTGGAGTTATTTCCAGATGCAGCGGACTTCAAGGATGAAGTTTTATTTCAAGTGGGGGAGAATTGTAACACCCAGTCCAAGTATTATTTACATTTTGGTCCCTTATATATTGAATTACTGCTTTTGGACCTTGTAAATAGTGAGCTTGGAGGAAGGAGGGACCATTTCTGCCAATTTGGATTTTGGAGGCAGAGCCAGAACTTGGGACGTTCTCTTGAGGGACGCGTTGCATTCCCACACTGAATGAAAACCCTAATTTTTAGGGTTTGGGACCTATATAAACAACATTATGACTCAAGCCCTGGCCTCCTTACCAACATCCCAGCCTCAGAAACCCTAGATAGCCTCTCATTCCTTAATCTTGTGTGTTTTGGCCTTGTTAAGTTCATTGTGGTGATTAGAAGCTTCAAAGGAGAATGAAGAAGCTAGTGAAGAAGAACTTGAGTACCTTGAGCTCAAGGATCCGGGTAGCATCACCTTTTGGTACACATTTGAGGTAAAAATATTTCAATTTGCCTCATGAATGCTTAGATCTATGTTAATGGAGTTTTTGACCTTATTAGGTCCCAATAATGAATTTTAAAATTCCAATCCATTTCTGGACTTAGGGTTGTCACCCTTGATACTATTTGTGTCCCAATATTAGTAAAGTTTTGATCTTTGAGGTCTTAATGGGTTCATGCAAAAGTTATGGTGATATTTATGGAACTTTATTGCTATTTCTTGAGATTGGGACTTTTGGGGACATGCAAAGTCACCAAGTCTGTGACTTTATGATTCTAGAGGTCCTATATAGCTTGGATCTGTGTTTGGATAGCATGGCTTAAGCATTAAGTGTTGAATGGCCAGTTTTTGGAAACTAGACGCGAACACCCTGCGTAGGTCTTCTGAACGCACTGTGTTCCCACTGGGACTTGTGATCTTGCCAAGGAGAAACGCCCTACATTTTTTTAATCAGTGGGTATTTTTGGGCCATTTCCTTGGACTAGATGATTATGGGCCTTAGTTGATTATTTTTTTGGGTTGTTATTAGACTTTATTACATGTTGGGCTTAAGGGAAGGCCCATTTGATAGGTTGGGCCCAATTTAGAAAATTGGGCCATTAGTGGGCTTGGAGAGATTATATGGAATTAGGCCTTAATGTTATGGATTTAGGCCGAGGTCATGGGTCCATTTAGATTAGGGGTAAAATCGTTATTTTACCCTAAGAAGGATTATTGGATTTCGACTAAGTATCATTGTGGTAATGATAGTCGGGAGTCGTTGGAGCAGCCGTTAGAGATTCCTTACCGTGAGATTCGGCAGTCAGCTTTGCGAGATGAGTTTTCTCATGGTTTGAACGGGTCGAAGGTACCAAGGCTGACCTGTATATGTAATGTGTATAGATTAGTAGCTGATTGTGGGCGGGGCCTGTATGTCATTGTAACTGAGTGTGGGCGAGGCCTGTATCTCATAGCATTATTTGAGTATGGATATATGACTTTTTATTAAACTTGATTATACTTGTCGTCTGTGTGATACTTGTATGTATTCTTAGTAGATGAGTGTGTGCGGGGCCCGTATCTAATAGTTAGCTGAGTGTGAGTGGGGCTCGTATCTCCTAGTCAACGGAGTATGGGCGGGGCCCATATCTCCTAGTCAGTGGAGTGTGGGCGGGGCTCGTATCTCCTAGTTAGTGGAGTGTGGGCGGGGCTCGTATCTCCTGGAGTGTGGGCGGGGTCCCTATCTCCTAGTATTATGATTATGTGTATTGTATGTGGTACTTTGAGGAGACTTACTAAGCTCCGTGCTTACAGTTTTTACTTTTGATTTCAAGTACTTCCGGTACCAAGAGGAAGAGCTTGGGATGACTGCAGTGCACACACCATTTGTTTAGCATGGGATGTTTTTACTCCAATATGTTTGACAGATGTTTTTGATATTTTGAGATACATGACTTATGAATTTATGTGATGAATTATTAACTTTGGTTTTATTGATGATTTAAAAATGAAATTTTTGGACCATAATTTTGGGATGTTTCAATAGCCTTATCAGTGCATCAAATAGAGTGCATATATCTAGAATAGAGTTGCTACATCTAGAATAGAGTTGCTACCTCAATGCTTAATCAACTTCAGAAATTTATGCTTTATATAAGCAACACTTCATATACTTATAAAATCCAAACTTTTTCTATTACAACAAGACTGGAAACAAACACCTACATAGCATACATACACCTTGTAAAAAAAATAAGAAGTCATACTTCTAATTTTTTTTCTTATTACAATATTATAGTTCTTAGAAAATGGAAAGATATGAAAGTAGGATGGCACTTTCATATTCAGTACATTCACATACATATAGAAATAGAAATTTGTTATTAAAACACCCACATGCATCCTCTTATAAGATATATATTTATATTTATAGAAATTTTAATTGTCATGAGTTCTTCGTTCTTACAAATACCAACACTTAATATATATAACGGGTCGGCATTGGTGCCTTAGACCCGTTCCTACTAGAGGAAAACTCATCTCGTATGTCTGACTGCTGAAGCTCTAGGTGATGAATCTCTACCTGCTGCTCTGGCGACTCTCCAGCTATAAATTCCCATAATGACACTTAGTCAAAAACTAATACCTAACCCTAGGGTAAAATGACTATTTTACCCATGGCTAAAGTCAACTTCCTGGTTAAAGTCAACTTCCACTTGACTCGACTCGCCGAGTTAGTCCGCCAACTCGCCGAGTCCTATACTTTCATCTGTCTCCAACCTGACTCTACTCGTCGAGTCTAGCAAGAACTCGATGAGTTCTCCTTCAATCATAACCGGGGCAATCTTCAACTGACTCGTCGAGTTCCTCCTTGAACTCATCGAGTTCATCTTCCTCATATGAGCGTGTCTAGTCTAGGACTCGCCAAGTTGTAAGAACAACTCTTCGAGTCCGTCTTCATGGGTTGGGAGATTGCCTTGGATTCGCCGAGTGCGTTCATACACTCTCCGAGTCCCATGGTTTCCAAGTCCATAACTATGTTTATTTCATTGAGTCCTTCTTCTAGACTCATCCAGATCCCTTCTAAACTCAACTGGATCCCTTCGAATCAGAAAAGGTTGGCAAACCAAACCCCCGAATCGCCGAGTCCCAAGAACGACTCGCCAAGTCGACTAATGTCCATGTCCATAACTCGATTTCTATTGTGCAAAACTCATCCAAAAGGTAGATCTGGGCTCCTAAGGTCGATATAACACGTAAAGTCATGAACTTTACGTGCATGCATGGGACTTTTATGCTCAAAGGACCAAAAATGGGGTTTATTACATGCATAGGGTTCTCATGACCATAAAGATGGCACCTTTATGCCATGAGTGTTGGATTAGTGTCTAAGTCCATAACTATTTTGGTATGTACTTGACCCGATGGTGCATGGTCATTTTGGGTTGCCTTCACCAAAGCAACTTGATAGGATGAATTATGGAGAGAAAGGATTAAATATGATTTATTAATATATTATGAGAATAATATATGAGAAATCATATTGTTTAATTAATATTAGTCAAGAATTAATAAGAATTAAGTTTGTGTCTAAAAGAGATTAATTAAACTTAAGGGACTAGAATTGTAATTATAAGATAATTGCAATTGGGCTATGGATTACCTTATATTATAAGGCTGGACGAATTCTATGGGGAAACCCATTAGAAATTGTCCAAGGCTTGTTAAGGAAGGAGTCCATGGGTTGCTTAGGGCCTAAGCATCCAAATTAGGGTTTCCTTATTAGATAACCCTAATAGCCTGACTATTTAAAGAACCCTTATGCCCCAAAAAACGTGGGGAACTAATTTGTTAGGGTTTCCACATGTTTTGGGCAACCTCCTTCTCTTCTCTTCTTCATCCTCTTGCTATTGGTGTTTGTGAACCATTAGAGGAGTGATATTTGTGACTCTAAGCTTTCTAAAGTCATTACAAGGAAGATTTGTGATTGTTATTGCTACATAACAATCAAGGTAATATCTTAAACCCATTCTTATGCTTATATTGATTATCATATACTAGATATAGGGTTTATAGTCTTGGATGAATTGCATGTACAATAGAGAAACCTAGATCCAAGCATTAGGGTTTGTATGAGCACATAGGATGTTCTTATGGCTAACACCCATCAGTGGTATCAGAGCCTAGATTGGTTTCTATTGTATTGATGCATATTTGATCGAAATCAGCACTGAAAATCGATTTTTTTTTGCTTCTGAGTGTTTGACTCGCCGAGTCACTTGGTGAACTCGCCGAGTCAACTGTACTCGACGAGTCCAGGTCCAGACTCGACGAGTCAAAGCGTCTAACAGCTCATATTCGCGATTTTCTTCCTGTTTTGGCTTTGGATAATTACCATAAACATGTTTTGTTATAAAATCCAAATTTTATCAATATTTGGTGATTATCCTTACCTAAATAGAAGATAATTGTCAAAATTTAGATAATCATTTGTTTTATTAGATAAAGTTTGATTATTTGTAATTTAGATTTGAATTATCTTGTGAAAAAGTTTTAATTTTCCCGCTTTAGGTTTTATAGTTTAAATTTGAACTTAATAGTTTTGTTTTTGAAATTTAAATAGTTAAAACCCTAATGTTTTGAAATGTTTCAAAACTTGCCCTCAAGTTTTGGAATTTAAAAGTTGATTAAAAGTTTAATTTAGAAATGTAAAATTCTAAAACCCTAGTATTGTTTTGAAAAAGTTCAAATCACACCCTTAGGGTTTTATTAATTAATTAACGTGTATAATTAAAAGAGGTTTAATAAATCCATAAAGTTTTGGTTTACAATTTAATTGAATTAAAAGTATAATTGTTAAATTTGACCACCTAGTATTTTAAAAGTGTAAAATACACCCTATACTATATATAACATTAAAAGTCTAACATTATATATATATATATATATATATATATATATATATATATATATATATATATATATGTATGTATGTATGTATGAGTAAAAGTCAGTCTTACCGTTAGTAGGCCTCATTCACGAAGCTGGTCTATAATGGGCGTTTAAGGAAATTGCCTATAAAATGGCGCTTGAATGAGTATCCACTCTTACCCACCGCACTCTTGACTAGTGGAGGGTTGTTAGACGAACGGGTAGGATAGGACAGAAACCTTCCATTATAAGTATAATGAAATAGAAAAGTAACTAAATGTTTTACAAAATTCCCAAATCTTAGTTACTTTAGGCAAAAGTGAATTGATGCAATTCCATGCAATTACACTTTGTGCCCTCGCAAAGATATTAGTGGAGCGTGTGTGGTTTACTGGCACACTAAATTGTTTTAAGAAAAGGTAGCAAAGGGTGACTCAATATTTGTCATAGTTCGGTGGAGCGTGTGTGCTTTACCGGCACATCGAATAGGTGACTGTAACATTGGGGGCACCATGTAAATTTGCATGGTTATTCACACCCGCTTTGTGATCCTCGGCATCCCTGTCACAAACTAGAGGGGCATATCGAGATTTAAACATGTCATTGAAAAGTTCAATAAATCTCAAAGGATCTAGGAGTTTTCAAAACATTTAAAACTTAATCGTTTTTTCGTTTTTCATGGTGGAAAATTAGTGAATCGTCATTCACTTACCTTCAAATATTTTGCAACTAGATTACAACATCCCTTTTCTAGGTTGTAGCGTATTGTGTTGGGTCCTAGCCTTAATATCTCATTTGGGTGATTTATTAAGGACTCAATCAGGCAACTAACTTGTAACAACCCGTTATTTCAAGTCAGTAAAACTCGAGTCCTGTAACCTCTTTGAGAAAGGAAATAGAATATCATCGAAAAATGAAGTATTCAAAAACTCTATTTGGAGTACACTATGTGGTAGTTATCGTCTTAAGGTTTCCAAACATATAAATAACACAAAAATCCGAGTTATAACGAAGAAGTTATGCTTATTCTAAGTTTTCCGACAAAAACCAGCAATGCGAAGTTGCGTAAAAACGCAAAGTTTCAATAAAACACTTTCCGACCTTAGGTGTCTAAATGAAAGTCGTAGATATCGTTAAACTACAAACATGCATAAAAAGAACGCTCAAATCGGACATCGTATGAATAAGTTATGAATTTTTAAAGAAATTCCTTAATCACGTCATTTTAATAAATAAATAATAAAAATAATTCCGGAATTTGCCAACGAAATCTAAATGAAAGTTGTAGATCGTAGTCTCACCTTCGCGGGGATATAAAGAACGTCAAAAACGGAGTTCGTATGAAGGAGATATGAATTTTCGAAGTTTGATAATTAATTTATATATATTTTTTTATAAAACTTCGGTATTATCCGAAGGGGAGTCAGCGTCCTCATCCGAGGTACGCGCTGCGTACTCCTGTACGCCCCGCGTACCCGAGGAACTTGGCCTCAAACCGTCCACGTCGTCCTATGCGAGGCACCCGACCCGACCCGTCCCATCCGACCCGACTGCCTGAGCCGTCCCATCCGAGGCCGAGGCAGTCGAGGCTTCGGTCACGCATGACGTACGCGTACGCCCCGCGTACGTGGCCTCTCAGGCCCCCTTATAAATAGCATGCGAGGGTTCCCGGGAAAATGGCCCTTTCTCTCTCCTTTTTCTTGCGTTTTACCTTGTTTTCCGTGCTCGCACTACCCCGAAGCCCTGGTCATTTTGTGCAAGTCCCGAAGGTCGATTTTTCTCCCAAGGAATCCCGAGATTTCCGAGGAAAATCCATTTCCCGAGACGAAACTCTGCCCGGTTTTCCATCTTGCTATCTTCAAACTTTCAAGTGAGTTCATACCCATTTCAAACACACTTTAAATACATTTAAATGCTTTTATACTCTTTTAGGGGGGGAATACAAGTAAACATACGGTTATTATCGTGTATTTTATAAAGTTTCACTTCACTTGTTTTATCGAATAAATCACTTGGAACTCATTACTATTATGGAAAACTCTTGTCATACTTTGTGTGCATCAGACATTATACAAAGTATATAATGATTTCAAAGTAACTTTCGTTGTTAAGTCGTTTTATACATTCTAAAAACTTATGATTTTGCTTTGTCAAACATTATGAAAAAGGATAAACTTTGCATAGAAAACTATCACTTTAATACGGGCTTAATTGAGAATCCATGAGACGTGTATATCTTCAAACGTTACTTTTCTTTATTAGAAAGTAATGTTGCAAGTCCTGTCTATAACCAGAGTCTCCCGTTCGGAGAACGTGTCAAATGTGTATAGATCTATACGGGAAGTCATGATCCCGCGCCCTGACTGTTAGCTATAGTCTGTCTTTTGGGGTGACAGTTGTCATAACGCTGCGACGCCTGAAGAACGTCGTTACAGGCATATTATGTTTAGTATGGTTATAAAACTCATCGGATATACAATTATTATGGTATTATGGTATTATGCTATTATGAATGAGTAGCTATTAAAACTATTCTTCATCTAATAAATGCGATCTTCGTATAGTTTTACTATATAAAACTATGACACAACTTTTGAGAACGTCGGTTTCTTGCGATTTTCGGTCTTAGAGACTGCCAATTATATTAGGAAAATAAGGGTTTCTCCTGCATACAAACCAAACAACTAATAGGAAAATAAGGGATTTTCCTGGTGCAATTATTTACAATTTATAATACGAACATTTATATGCATTCCATACTTTTATAAGAAAATAAGGGTTTTTCTTGGAAAATACAACAACTCGTATCTCAACCATTAGGGAAAATATGGGATTTTCTGGATCTAATACATTCACTTTCAACACAACAAATCACAACTCTTTACATTTGAAATGCTGCGTTTTCTGGAAAATATACACCCATTTTGGAATGGCATCCAATTTTTCTAAACTACTTATGAACTCACCAACTTAATTGTTGACACTTTTTCTTTGAAATAACTTGTATTCTCAGGGAACCGCTAAGCAGGTTTGGGAATCAACTTTTGGGATTAACGCGCTGGCGTTAATTACTTCTTTTGGATGATGTTTATGTATTTATCTTTGAACATGTAATGAATACAATTATGTAAACATCTTGGAAACTTTAATATATATATATGGTGGTGTGTACTTTCCTTTCTATGAACTGTTATGATACTGAATAAGACGTCCTCCGCCCCCGAACGTTTCCGCCGTTCTGGTTTGGGGGTGTGACATAACTTGAATTTGTTTTCTCCCGTTTTGTAGATGTCAAAGTACGACAACTATGGTCTTCCCAAATCCCGTGGAACAAGCATTCCACATGAAGATGATGTTCCACGATTCGATCGAGGAACAAGAAATCATGCTTCACTTCCTCCTCCTCCTCCCGTTGTTCTCCCTAACCCACAAGATCGAAGAATTGAAAGGTTCAATGTCACTAAAGCCCCATTGGAAATGAAACATGAAGATGGTAAACCCGTGTGTGCCCACGTTCTAGGAGTGAAATCACACATCGATAAGTTGATAATATTGGGTGCATCATTCCCTAATAAGTTGGCTGTGAACTGGGTTCTGCAGTCACTCCCTGAATCATATAATGAGTTAAAAAGAAAGTATTATATGATGGATCATGACGAAAACCTCATTGACCTAACTTACATGCTCATTGCTGCTGAATCAGAGATGATTTGGCAAAGCAATGGAGCGTATTTGTTGGGAAAGTCAACCAACCATGCTTCTGTGGATGTTCTAGGAGAACCGACCTGCGTTTGCTGCCAAGAGAAAGGGCGTTGGATACAGGTCTGCCCTAAGACCTGAAGGGTCCAAAAGATGGGAGAGTCAAAGAGTATGGTTGTGTTTCAGGTAAAACCCACTATCTACCTCCATTAAGTTCCTATTCTTTGATTCTTAATACATGATGTGATAAGATTGCATTTGAATGTTTTTGCAGGATCAGTGAAAAGAGAGGAAGCTTGAGGAAAAAGCAAGATGAGTCTAATCACAAAGAAATGGATCTCGATTGCATGGATTTGAAGATTAGATTTTGAGCTTAGAAGGTTATGATAGAATTGTTAGGAATATTTGATTACATACTTTTTCAGTTGATTTTGGATTGTAAGGACAAATGTTTTTCGCTGCTTTTATGAATAAAATAAATTTTGATCTGACTCATTTATTTATTTATTTATTTCCTTGCAATAAAATCGTTATGAAAAATTGATGTTTGCATATTTCTACAACGAATGGATGTGATTCTTAATTATAATAATTGTGGAAATGTCGAGAATTTACCAAATAGAAAGAGTTTCTCATCGCCCAAGTTTCAGTTTGACAGAAATTTGCTATCACGCAACTTGGTTGCATGATGAATGAGAAATTTCATATTTGGAAATTAGACTAATTCGTTGACAAATTATCAAGTGAAGGACTAGGAGATCGAGTACACAAAGTTGTGTGTTGATCAAGTCCACCGTAAGAGTAACAAAGATATTCGTCATGATTTACTAAAGGTTTAGTAAATATGATTATACTTATAAGATTAAGTGTAATTCTGAATTGATTGGAAAAGGTTTAAATCAATAGCAGAACGAATAAGAAGAATCAAGTAGGCAGAAAGATAAAAGTTCCTCTATTCTAAGAAGAAGGGAGAGTACCTTTTATTATGTTTTATGATAAATTTTAATGATTAAGAACCATATCTCAATTGATCCTCTAAGTAAATCTTAGTACAATTGTATGTCTAAGAAGAGGAATCGAGAATTGAAGAAATGGTTAAATCAAGAAGTCAATCATACTTCGTTCCGAAACAAGTCTTAAAGTTAAGATTGTGACATTGAGTGACAAGTCTTAAGAAGGTTTATAACACTCATCAAATGTAGAATATGGAAAAGTTTTTCTTATTCTTGTACATTTGAAATTGGAAAGTTGTGATGTCTTGGATAAGATAAAGATCAACTAGGGCCAATTTTGTGAAGTGTTTTGTCTTGATAAAAACTACACTAACTCTCGAATATTTGTTTGTCAAGAAATGATTTATTGAGAAGAGAATCTTATATGTCAAGGAGTCAGTGGGAGTCTTAATGGTCTTAAAAGGTATCAAGAACAAATCAAAATAAACCTTATCTAACATCACTAGCACACGACTTGAGGTTTACAACCTATCGTGTTGACATTATCTTGTTTCTGTGCCGTTCCAAATGAATTAATTATGCATGTGAGCCCTATGAGTTCTCATTTGAATGCATAAAAGGCAAGGACCTTGATCAATGAAAAGTACATTGATAGGAAAAGGGTGAGCTGCTAAACTACTTGGAAGACATGGTGGGCAGTCGTGTTACCATAAGGCAAGAAATCAAGATTAAGAAAGTTCAGTCCATATGAGTTTGAATTTGTCGTAAACTTTGTTTTTGACAAATTCACATAGATAGGAACACATACACCATTAAAATCTAAGTGTCATAAGATTCCCTCCTTCATGAAAAAAACTGTGAGGAAATGCTTTCACTAAGAAAGATTTTAAGAAGATAGTGATTGTGAAATTGTATTCTCAAATTCAATTATGGTTACGGTATCCCTTTCCATGATTCGAATTGTGAGATTAGTCTGAATTGTTTAAGACACGCATATGAGCTATCTAGGGCAAAGGTGTATAAGTTTAAGAAGCCTTGATAAGAGATTATCAAAGCCTTGAGTACTAGAAACATGAACTTAAGAAATTCAATAGGTATTGTTTTTCTGAAAGTTAAGCTGTTTCTGAATACATGTCAAAGCTAGTGGGAGCATAAGTGTTATTTTTATAATAATCATCATGATAGTGGGAGCATAAATGTTATGATTGTATGATTATTAAGGCAAGTATTGCAAGTTAGCAATATTAATTATAGAAAACAAGAGTCATACTTTGCAGAGTAGTAAGGATGTAAAGTTGTTTTTCTATAATTAAGGGAGAGAATATTATGCTTCATTTCAAATCTAAAGGCTTAGGTTGTGGAATATTAATATTTTTTGGTCAAAGATACATAGTGTGTTCTTAAATTTCGATTATGATTACGACATTCCTCTTCATAGTTCGAATTATAAGAACATAGCACATAAAATATTATGGCAGAATGATATTGGATGGAGCATATCGACATTATTATGAATAGATAAGATTCTATTAAGGATGAGTTGTGATATGGTAAGTATGGAAAGGTTTCCATATTGGGAGTTAAATATTGAGAATCTATGTCTAGATTAGAAACTTTATGCAAAAGGATGTTCAAAGGAATGTACTTTGAGTGAGAGACATCACATCTATGGAATTGTCTTGTAACAATTTCCCATAGAGAGTTTTGTAATTCATTGGCAATAGTCATTGTGACCTTAGTGCAGTGACATTACAAAAGGATCATTGCATAAAATGTTAGAATCTAGCATATTCTATAAGTGGCAAGAATTTGATATTCTTACACTTGTGATAAGGATTGGGAGTTGTGAAATGAGTATGATTGGAAATGTGTTCATTTGATCTATTTCACAAAGTAAGGACTATAGGTAAACATTATGTGCATGCTAAGAGCATGGGGCAAGTATAGTTATAATTCAATTAAGAAGTTGATTACCAGAAACAACAAATAATGAGTAATCGATATGGTGATAAATAAAAGGTGTTTTATTTATACTCAAAGGTTTGAGGCCATATGGGATTAGTATTATTCTTGTGTTTCAGTTTGCATGTTTTGACTTCCCGAATAATTAAATTGGTTCAGAACAATCAAATTATTCAAACGGGCCACAGTCGTTCATATGTTGGAAGTAGGTATGAATGAAGACTGTCATGAATTGGCTTGTAGATTGTCTAAAGTGTATTAGACATAACAAAGGTTTGCTGCAACATTCATGAATGCTTATGAATAGGATTTTGAGCATTGGATTAAACCCACGCTCACTTGGATCACTTCATGGATTTTATCACGAGTGATTGGTGAGACGATAACATCTTATATTCTTGAAACCGAGATGTGTGAGTTGTATCTTGCGAGTCGGTTGCACATTGATAATCTGTAAACGCACCAGTAACTTGGTGTTATAAAACTTATTGTTGTGTGTGATTTGGTGAGTGAGTGCAAGAGAGCATTGAGTCAAAGTTTATTCGTTCCTTTTATCCAAAGTAGGATAAAAGCGATATCTGTGGGCCCCTCGATGATTTAGTGATGGAACCTAAGCGCTTGGCCAAGCCGGGACTAAATTGATGTGTTCAATTGTAGTCTATTGTCAGTCGTCATAAATCTAAATTCGGGAAACAACACATAGACAGAGAGAATGATTTAGATCCATGTCTCAGTCTATACGATATCTAGAATGGAGGAATATATGATCCCTTATCTAAAGAACACGCGTATCTGATAAGATCAGAGTTGACAGCGGCTTTAAAAAGCTATGATTGTAGATCAGGATCTGAGGTCGTACGCGGAATAGTTATTAGACTTATCCAAGTGGGAGACTGTTAGATTAGTGTCTAAGTCCATAACTATTTTGGTATGTACTTGACCCGATGGTGCATGGTCCTTTTGGGTTGCCTTCACCAAAGCAACTTGATAGGATGAATTATGGAGAGAAAGGATTAAATATGATTTACTAATATATTATGAGAATAATATAGGAGAAATCATATTGTTTAATTAATATTAGTCAATAACTAATAAGAATTAAGTTTATGGCTAAAAGAGATTAATTAAACTTAAGGGACTAGAATTGTAATTATAAGATAATTGCAATTGGGCTATGGATTACCTTATATTATAAGGTTGGACGAATTCTATGGGGAAACCCATTAGAAATCGTCCAAGGCTTGTTAAGGAAGGAGTCCATGGGTTGCTTAGGGCCTAAGCATCCAAATTAGGGTTTCCTTATTATATAACCCTAATAGCCTCACTATTTAACGAACCCTTATGCCCCAAAAACGTGGGGAACTGATTGGTTAGGGTTTCCACACGTTTTGGGCAGCCTCCTTCTCTTCTCCTCTTCATCCTCTTGCTCTTGGTGTTTGTGAACCATTAGAGGAGTGACATTTGTGACTCTAAGCTTTCTAAAGTCATTACAAGGAGGAATTGTGATTGTTATTGCTACATAACAATCAAGGTAATATCTTAAACCCATTCTTATGCTTATATTGATTATCATATACTAGATATAGGGTTTATAGTCTTGGATGAATTGCATGTACAATAGAGAAACCTAGATCCAAGCATTAGGGTTTGTATGAGCACATATGATGTTCTTATGGCTAAAACCCATCAATGAGGACCCTTCAAGGTTCCAGATATGAAGGTGTATCGACTTAGGATGTCCAAATCCCAAGAATCAAACTTCTTGGCCCAAAGCTCCATAAAGTAACCACAAGGAGATATAAGAAACCACAAGTCAAGTGTGAAGCTTGATTACTAAAAAGTGAAGAGAAGATGATGTTGTTCCTGGATCTGCAACCCTCTCTTGAAGCCTTTCTTCTTCCTCTTCTTCACACAAGCTTCAAATTACATAAGATTACTCAAAATGGCACTGAATAGCTCAAAGATGCTCACAACTACTTAGGGTTTCGAGGACAGTACGTGGGGGTAATGGAGGCTGGGGTGAGAGCCTCATAAGTTGTTTAAATAGGGTGCAAACCCTCTAATTTAGGGTTTCACTCAGACAACTCCTACTCGCCGAGTCAGCCTTCCGACTCGTTGAGTAGGTTACTTAATCCCTCGACCCGGAGTTAATCCTACTCAACGAGTTAAGCCCCCAACCCGCCGAGTCCAAGAGTAAAATATGAAGTTTGACTTAAATTTAAATGTGTACCTGAGACTGGATGTTATAATTCTCCCCCACTTATCTTAGACTTCGTCCTCGAAGTTTGTTGTCTCGAGAAACAACTCTAGGTAGTGTTCCCTCATTTCCTCCTCGGGATCCCACGTCCACTTCGAATCCTTGCGGTACTGCCACTGCACCTTCACTAACTCTACCCTCTTGTTCCTCAGCTCCTTCGTCTTGCAATCTAAAATTGCCATGGGCCTCTCGATGTAGTTCAGGCTATCATCAACCTAAATGTCCTCAAGAGGTATCACTACTAAATTGTCCACTAAGCACTTCCGCAACTGGGAAACATGGAACATGTTGTGGATCTGGCTGACCTCTGCAGGAAGATCTAACCGATACGCAACTCGACCCACCCAGGCTAAAACCCTAAATGGACCAATAAACTTGGGGCCCATCTTGCCCCATTTCCAAAACCGGATAACACCCTTCCAAAACCATCCCGATACATTCTTCGGACCCAATACCAGTATGTTGGGCGTACTTGAACCTACGCTGGGTGTAGTTGTCATCTCAGCAGTACGCTTGGCGTACTTCACACTACGCTGGACGTACTAGCTGCCTTCAACAATTTTCTTTCTTTTTGCTTCTAAGCCCGACTTCCGTTCCAATCCTTTCTTTTCCGCTCTATAGCTGTAAATTATAACTCAAAGCATATAAGTACCTTTTAGTTCTAAATAAGAATAATAAAGGCTAAAATATTAAGATATAATATATAAAAATATGTATAAAAATACACATATCAAGATACCCTACACTTAGCCTTTGCTTGCCCCCAAGCAAACATACTTTTAATTTACCAATATCGCATAAACAATTCATTTTAAACCCATTCATTATCCCAAGACCGTAATGCATGTATATGTGTCTATAAATCCGCAATGAAAGGAATGAAGTTGAAGCTAATCCTCTAGAGCCGATTGTTGTTATTGATATTCTTGATGCTAATGCTTCAATTGATTAACCCATTCCAGACATTTGTGACCAATCAGAAACAGATGACTATGAAGGGTTTCTGGATATTGGTTTCATGCAACAAGTTGTTGTTTCTACTACTCCATTAAACGTTATCTATCCTGGTTCTTGTTTTGAGGGGAAGTTTGCTCAAGAGGTTCCTCAAGGAACAAATAGTGACATTGATTCTGATGATGGTGTTCAGCTTAATCCACAAAAAAGAAAGGCTTCCTTCTTAGGGGAGCTGTTAACTCTAAACCTGGAAGTTCCTATACAGCTGGTGATACTTCAGCACCTCCTCTAAATAAAATCAAGATCATTTTTTATCTGAATGAGTTAGTAGAAACATAGAGTTTACCTATCGAGGAAGTTATACAGATCATGCAGGAATACAATGTTGCTATTCACTTGGAAGGACTAGGTCATTATGAGCTGGAATGAGGATATCGTTTGCTGATATCACTAGAGCTGAATAGAAGACGGGATGAGTTGAAACTTGATCAATTCAGATAGGTAAAGTCAGAAATCTTGAAAGAAGCTGACAAGTTCTACAATAGCTCTTCTGCTGACTCTGAAGAAGAAGATTAGTTTTAACATCATCAGATAGGGGTAGATTATAAGGTCATGCCTTATGATATGATGAGTCAAACACAAAACATGCTGATCCATCAGCTCAGCGTCCACGAGTCAACAACGCCAGCTTCACAAGCTCAACATCATCAACTTATAGCATAGTTGTTTGATTGTAATCTTTTGTATATTAGGCAATTATTATAAATAAATACAGAATAGATCAGATCTCATATCTTTATGTTAAGATCAGTTCGTAGCATAGATTAGATTTAATCCCGTCAATCAAGGGATATACCTATATAGATTATTATATATACAACATTTGGGCAAACGCTAATGTTTTTCCACTAGTCTTGGTCTAGTAGTTTTGTTTGTAGCTTTGTGTCAATTGTATTGGTGACAAACTTGTCTTCTTGGTGAAGACAAAACCTCTTTTCTTGGTGAAAGAAACATTTGAAGAACTTCTGCTTTATTTACTTTATGTTCATTATTTCATTTAGATTAGATTTTTTTTCTTGTTCACACTTGAAGTATATCTGATCAAATACAAACCTTTAGTTGAGTTCTTCAATCGATTACATGGGTCTTACTTCTAACTCATGTGTCTGATGGGTGTGCATCGTGGTTAGATTCTGATTATAAAACCTAAGCAACATCAAGAAAGAAGATTGTTAGGCTTTCCCCATAGACTGTGCCCTAGCAGCAAGCTCTTATGACCAAGTTACATCGCTAGTCTAAAGAGAGCCAACTCTTCCTAGCAGGAAGGAGCCGACTGTATGGAACGAAGGATGTCTCTGTGAGAGAGATTGATGTAAATGAAGAGCAGTTACATGGAATGTTTAGAGGAGAATGATTTATAAGAAAGGAAAAGGAAGGGTTGGTAATATTATATTAGTAGTTAATATAATATTGGATCTTATGTCCTTGCTAAATCATTATTTAGTATGCATGTATCATGGAACTTATTGTACTTTTCTATCCTTCTGTCATTCTGTCCTTCAACTTCTATCCTTCTATTTCTACCCTTATTTGTGGGAGGTCGAGGGGAAAGTCCCCCAAAATTGATGATACACCGAGTTCTTTAATTGTTTATCCTGGTCTTGCTTGTAGCTCATATCTTTGATGGGTGTGCAACTATGCATCATGGTTGGATTCAGATTATAAAACTTAAGTAACATCAAGAAAAAAGACCATTAAGCTTATCATGTGGAGTATGCCTGGGGAGAAAGCTTCGATGATCAAATTAGATCGCTAGCGTAAAGAGAGCCAACTCTTCCTAGCGGTAACGAGCCGATTATATGGAGACAAGGATGCCTCCATAAGAGAGATTGAAGTGAATTAAGTTCACTTACTTAGAATGTTTAGAGGTGACTGTTATTTATATGAAGGGATGGTAATATTATATTAGTATCTAATATAATATTGGATCTTCTGTCGTTGATAGATCTTTATTTATCATGCATGTATCATGGAAGATATTATACTTTTCTATACTTTTGTTCTTATGTGCTTTAACTTCTATCTTTCCATTTCTATCATTCTATTTGGGAGGCCAGGGGACAATCCGATGTAACTTAAAGACCACTTCTAACAATCCGATGCGAATTTGAATTATGATAATTTAATCAATTTTGACACTCATATAAAGTTCAAAATACACAAAGATGATAAGCTGAAACAAAAATTACAAACTATATATTGAATCATGGCATGGTTCGTGGAAAATGTATTTTCAAGATTGTAAGATAATTTGCCTAATAAATTTGATCGAAATCGATGAAAACTAAATTAAATTCATGTTCATATTTAGGTAATTCTCATATTATATAATATATTAAAGGGCAAACCTCAAATAAACTGAACATATTTTTATCTAATTCTTTAAAAAAACCGCTATATTATTTTTTTAGTGCATTACAATCCCTATATTTTCTGAAAGTTTTAGTTAAGATTTTACAACCTAGGAAAAACCTAACCTATTTTCACAATCATCAAAAAAAATCACTATATTAAATTTATAGCAAAGTAAAACCCACATATTTTTTAATCTAATGAATTATTACTGGTAAAACTTTATTATCTAACATTTATCATTATCTATGATTTGAGGATCTCAAAGGCATAAATTAGACAATTTAAAAAATATAAAGGTTTTGCCATAATAAAAAATATATAATAATTTTTTTATAAAATTGATTAAAATACGTTAGGTTTTATTTAAGTTTCCACATATTAAACATGTCTCAGCATATGTTCATATTCAGGTAATCATATTATAGGAAAATGACGTAAGTAAAATATACAAGTAGCCTTCATAAAATATTTTCTCTAACAAGTTAAATGAAAAGAAAATATTTGTCATTATATAAAAACATTAGAAATGCATTAATATTTTTGACACGTAAATATTAAAATAATAATAACAAGAAAAAAAAAAACTCGGAAAACGAGAATTATCAGGTAACAGAATTAGACTATCCGGAGTGGATACCTTTTCACGCGTGAAAAGCTGAGGTGGAGGGGCCAAGGACGCGTGAACACCGCCCCCAGCCCCGATGGTTTGGATGTGGCGTCTTTGTGAAGACGCAAGAAGACAGTCAATCAGTATGTTTCTTTCTCTTTATCTCTCTCTTCCTTTTGCCTCATCACCACCAACCCACCGGTGAACACCATTTCCACAACCTGGTGGGTTGGTTGTGAAATGCTTAAAATCTTACGTGGCTTTATTTTCACTCGTGACGATACCACACAGCCTTAGTATACAAGTACAAGTACAAGTAGAATATTTTGTATATGTCTCCTAGCACATATAGACTTTCCTTTTACATTTTCATTAAACCCTATAAACTACTATATATATAATCATGTATCCTTCACGCTTCACGTGCATAATCACTACAGAGTTTTACATGGCGACTAATCATGTTAACGCCGTCGCATTCAACTCCACAGCCGCTCTTGTCAAACCCACAAAAGAAACCAAGTTCAAAAAGCCTCCAAATATGAGAAAGATAAGGCTACAACATCCGCAACAAGGAAAAGATTTCACCGTGGATTTTGTAAACGATGATGGTAAGGCAGTTTGTAGTCTATGCAAAAACACGTTTGAGAAGATGGAATCCCTTTATGGTCACATGATGGAGGATCATTCTGATGGAGATTGGAAGACATTCTTCACAGTGCCTAAAACCCCCACTGTGATCAAGGTGGCTGATTCAATGCTGACTCCAGTACTTAGGTGGAAGTTGACCCAAAAGAGAGGGTGTCACCCATCAAGTTGTAAACTACCGTCCATGAGAAAACGTGTGGGATTGAAGACAGTGGATCATGACCAGGGTTTAGAAGCAGAAAATACCCACCTGGAACTGGAAGTGACTCTTGGTCGTTCGTCTATCACCCAAACAAGCGAGATACTAAGGCAGATACCGGTTGATCAAGAATCCAAGGGCAGACGTGAAGTAGTTTTTAATTTCGATTTGAATCAAACTCCTCCAATGGACATGCAAGAAGAAGATGAGCAGTTTTCCGAGAAGATTGTGTGGTGAAGCAATGACTACTGTGGGTTTTAGGGTTTACTTTGGTTTCAGTTTTATTTCTTCATTTTTCAAATATATTTAGTCTTGATTGCATTGTTCATGTCTTGAAAAACAAAATATTGTTGTATGGAGTTCCACATCAAATCAATAAAATCTAACTTCATCTATGTCTATTAAGTTGTAAGATTTGCAACCGCTTCCATTTCAATCGCACGCATGATCTATTTCTACTAAGTTTTCGAATTTTATATCTGAAATAAAACAGAAAATCTTGTCAAATTTACTGTAATTGATCAAAATCATTAATTATTTAATTAAAGAAACGTATTTCTAATATATAGTTGCTTAATAGTTATATATGCTTAGGGATCGTATATAATGGAAAATGCAATGAGTTTGTCACATTTTGGGAAGATTTATCTTCCATTCAAGGAGTCTCTTGTATGTATCATCTTTAGTTAATTAGGCCCACTCGTGATTTAAGGATTCTTCCGTTCTTCGTTGTCTTGTAATATTACACCAACTTTAATTCGGTATTATGTTATTTTCTTTTGATCGAAAAATGATACATTGATTATTTGCTTTGCTTAAATGTAACAGTTAATTGTTTGATTTTTTTAAATGCATATTAAGAGCATTTTTTATCCTTGACCTCATGTATAGTTTTTTTTGGTTGTCATATTAAACTTTCACTAACTTTATTAAAAAAAAGGTTGAGAGCGTTGGAAGTTCTAGAACTCAAAACCAATGGTGCATGGTGATGTTTTCGTACCAATAGAAACTCTTTATGAAAAGAAGTTATCGAAGCCATTCATAGTTCCGAAGGTCGTTCTAGAGTTGATTATGATTCTTATAGAAATGGTAGCATTTGGGCTTCTGATGTGGGCGTTTTGGCTCATCTTAGTATTATCAACATTCCAATTATAATCTTTTTTTTAATCGCGAATGGTGTTTCTACACGTTTTTGCCTTGATAAATGGGTCAATAGGTCTTCGTTGGCCGTCTCATTTCCTAGATTACTTTCTTTGGAAATATTAAGTCTTGCTCAATTAGTGATAAAATGAGTTATAATGACAACATTGTGGTTTTCTATTAATATTGGATTATAGATCTTTTCAGAGAAAGAGTTATATAGTCTATATTCTATGGTTTCCTTGGGTAGTATGGTGAAGCTTTCATCCAAGGGAGATTGTTGGAAGTCGTATTTAATTAAGTCACAATGTTCTTTTTATGTTGCTTTTTGTTAGGAACTTGATTGACACAAAAATCTTATGTCACATACACAAAGTTTCAAAATGGAATAATTGGATCCTTATTAAAGTCTATATTATCCTTTTTTGGCATGTTAATTTCGGTAGACTCCCGACGAGGCTTAACCTTCTTAAGTAGGGCACATGTATAAACTCTCCTAGTTGTCTAATTTGTACCACTTGTGATGAATATGAGCTACACTTGTTCTTGGAGTATTGTTTTATTATTTAAGAGTGTTGTCAGAAATTGTTCAAGTGGTTGGTGATTGATTCTATTGTTTCGACAACTCATAGTGTGGCGCTTTCTTACCCTTTTGTTTATACTTTGGCTTCAGTCAAATGCAGAAGGAGAGGTTCGAGTCTATCGTCATGACATTTTTTTGGTCTATTTGGAAGAACAACAAAATCAAGTCCATTCAAATATGTTCCTTCTTTCTGTTTTTTCGTAGATTAGGTCCAAGCTTTGTTGATTTTTGTAACATCCCGAAATATCAAGAGGAGAGTTGAAGAGCTAAAAGAGTAAACTGAAAAAGGGAACTCGGCGAGTAGGGTCGCGATATTGGTTGCGTGTTAAGTGGCCGACTTGGCGAGTCCAAGGTTGGACTCGGCGAGTAGGCGCTGAGTGGAGAAAACCCTAATTCTCGGGGTTGATCCCTATATAAAGAACTTAACATCCATTCCCCAGCCTCTTTACTCATCCTCAAGTCCAGAAACCCTTAGCATTCGTGTGTGAGTGAATCAAAGTGCATTTGGGAGCTTGAAGGGTATTTGTTGAAGGAATCTTGGGATTTTGGAGGCTTGGAGTAAGGGGCTTTGCTTGGATTCGAGTTTCATTGCAGTTGGGGGGCTCTTTTGAGGTAATATCTCGTTCTTGGGCTGTTGCTCATTTGAATTCATCATTTTGAGGTTTATGGGGAGCTTATCTTGGGATGTTTTGGAGTTTGGAGGTTAGATCGGAGGTTGCTACCTCAGATCTGGAATGGGGAAGGTCTAGAGTGCATTAAAGTCCCTGTGTTTGAGTGCTTAGTGAAGCCATCATGTCCCAAACCCTAGCCCTAAAGTGTATATGGCCTAGATCTCTTTGGATTCACGTAAAGTTTGCCACTTTACGTGATGGATGGGTTGTAGGAGGCTAGATCTATGTTTTGGATCAATTGCATGGCCTGGAATGCTTCTGTATGGATTCAGACCGGTGGTACTTGGCGAGTCACATGGGTAGACTCGACGAGTTGCTTGAAGATGAGCTGGAACTCGACGAGTAGGTTGAAGATAGCCTTAGACTCGGCGAGTCCCAATATTTTCTGGTTGAGTCGAGAATCGGTGAGTCAAGGGATGACTCGGTGAGTTGGGTGCGAGTGGACTCAGAGTTGTTGGACTCGGCGAGTCTCGGGGTGACTCGGCGAGTCAGGTCGTGGATTGAGGGAAGTTCTGAGCTTGGGGACTCGACGAGTCATCGGGTTGACTCGACGAGTAGAATCAGTCAGGGGTTGACTTTGACCGTTGTCCAGAGTTGACTAGTTTGAGTTTGTAGTGTTAGTCAGTCAGGGTCAAGGTGGTATTAAGTAGAGATATGATTGTGTTGTAGGAGGATGATAGCTCGGGAGATCGAGCGCTAGTGATTCCGAGATACGCGAAGTGAGTCTTCTCACTATACATTACCTTGAGTGGTATTTCGAGTTGACCAGAGGGTCTTATGTGCTATGTATGAGATTATGTGTTATATTAGAGATTTCGTGCTATGTGTTAGCTGTATGCGGTATGATTATATCGACCGGGCCGGAGGGTCCAACGATTCAGACCGGGCCAGAGGGCCCAATGAGCTATGACTGGACCGGAGGGTCCGACGAGCTGCGTGATTGGAGGGTCCCGCTGAGACATCTTGACCAAAGGGTTGGGTTTAGCCTTGAGTGGCGTATTTGTGATATGTGGTATTTTGGGGAACTCACTAAGCATTTATGCTTACAGTTGTTGTGTTTGATGTCTCAGGTACCAGCGAGGACCGTGGGAAGGCGACGGCTTGAATTGTACACACCCACACCGATGGAATTCATGCTAGAGAGATCTTGGGATTTGTTTTCAAAACAATGTTGTTATGGATTTGAGATTATGATATGATATACATTTTGTGGTTTAAAAATGAAAAATTAAATTGCAAATTTTACGTTGTTACAGTTTTTTGGATTCAAAATCGCAATAAAGGAGGGATTAGTTTGAAGAGGTTAGATTGGTGTTGTAACCCTTTTTGTTGTATGTTACTTTCTTATTTGTTTTTTTCATATGACCTCTTGCAAGCTAGTTTAGTGTTTTCTACTGAAAACCCGGTCGTTCAAAAAAAGTTGATAACTCAAACATTTTCCAATCATCGACCGTTTGTAAAACATTTTTAAAATTACCTAACTTCTCCTTAGTTTTATGGAATACTTTACCACTACAAGATACACCAGCATTAACAGCGACACACACATTTAGCCGCGACAAACAAGTTTTGCGTTATTTGTCACTGCTAAAGGTGGGTGTCGTCGCTAAAGGCATCACTAATGTAGGTTTTACGTCATCGATCAGTGTAGGTGAAATCATATCCGTCAATTTAGTCCTAATCCAATATCAGGAAATCAACATTATCTTACAAATTTAGCAACGACGCCTTTATGGGCGACAGCGTCACCATTAATACTCGAAAAAATACTACCGAAGATTCCCTCCAATATTGTTGCCGCTATTACTCCTTCCTTCGTCATAATTGGTATCTGTCACCGCTAATACGTGTCGTAGATAATACATTTTATTCTTTACCGGTTTAGTCATGTGTGGCCGTATTTTCCCATATGTCGAAAAATTGTTGCGAGTGCGACCTCCATTAACTTTGTCCAAAGCTTCCATTGGGATCCAAGACACTCACAACCAAAACCTCATCACCGACGACCCATCCTATCACCGGCGACTTAAATTAACACCATTCCACTCCATTTCCTACGACAAATAACTGTGAGTTTTTTTTTTGTTTCTTTTTCACTTTTTCTTTTCAATTTCTCCTCTCACCTAGTGAATGTAAATTTTGGTTGAAGGAATTTCGACATCTTGGAGTATATTTTCAGAATTTTAAGATCCCCACAGCCACCACCACTTTATCACCGGAAATTACCAACACAACCAGCACATAAAAGGTTTTTTTTTGGTTTTTATATATACAATTTGTTGATTTTGTGTATGTATGATGTGTATTTTTATGTTTATGATGCATGTATAAGTGTATTATTTATATATATGTATTTTCATGTATATATGTCATATGTTGTTTTTTATTATTTTTATGTGTATGGAAACTACCATGTTATAACGAAAAAAAAAAAAACAAAACAAAACAAAAACAAAGAAGGATGCTATAATGGGGTGTGTATTAGTTTCGTTTATGTGTATTTGTATGTATAGAAAATTATGTATGTAGTTTGTGTTTTTGTATGCAATTTGGAAACTATAATGCTATAGATGAAAAAATTGAAAAAACAAAGTAATATGCTATAATGGAAAGTATTTTTTTATATCTGTGTATTTGTATGTATAGAAAATTATGTATGTAGTTTGTGTATTTGGATGCAATTTGGAAATTATAATACTATAGATGAAAAAAAATGAAAGAAAATGTAGGATGCTATAATGGAAAGTCTGTATTCTCCTTTTTGGCGTGTTAATTTGGGCAGACTCCCAATGAGGCGTAACCTTCTTAAGTGGGGCATATGTATCAACTCTCCCAGTTGTTCAATCTGTCCCAATTGTGATGAATCAGAGCTACACTTGTTCTTGGAGTACTATGTAACACCCTGTTCGAGATTATTCTGTGATTCAGAGCCGTGGGCTGGAATTGTGTAAAGGCTTTGGGTCTTAAGGATGAGATGTTTAAACCTTTTGGAAGGAGGTAATGATTTTTATGAGATCTAAGTCTTTGAATTGTGTTTTGGAGTCAAAGTGTAAAATGGGAAAAGTCATAGGTCGGGTTCTTGCAAGAAATATGGACTTTTCTTCGAGATTAGTCCTAGATATTTAGATAATATTTTAGAGCTCTTCATTACAATTTTCTGGACATAAAGAGCGTTGAAAACGGATTTGGAACGAAGAAGTTACGACCTTTTGAAGTTAGGATAATTTTTGGGTCAGTAGTGTATGTTGGGCGTAAATTGAGTACGTTGGGTGTACTAAGTATGCTAGGCATAAATTTAGTACGCTAGGCGTATGCGACCAGTGCCCAAAATTTATTTTCGTTGTTTTGAGCCCTATTTAATCTCCTTATCTCCCCCAAACTATTCCATTCTCAGCCTCCACCTCTCCAACACTCTCTCTTGTAACCTTAACCCTAGATTGAGCCTTGTGAGCATAAAGAATGTGTTTTTAAGTGATTTGGAGTGTTCTTGGTGCACCTTGGTGAAGAAGGTATATATTGAAGAAGTGTTGGTTGCATTGGAGCTTGTAGATCCAGACTTTGTTCACCTTTATCTTTCTTATAGAGGTATAAACTTTGAATCTTGATGATGAAATTGTTAGATCTAGCTAGTTTTGGGTGTTATGAGCTTTTGATCACTTTAAGTACATAGATTTTGGATCTTGAAAGTTTGTGACATTGTTGTGGACAAAGTTGGAAACTTTATCCATCTAAACATCATTTGGTTTCAGATCTGAAGGTTGAAGACTTGTACTTAATGTATTAAGTTGAGAAAGATGCACTTTTTGGTTTGTTGAGACCATTCTAATGAATTAAGTTGGAAACTTTATCCATTATGGAATCATTATGAACCACAAAAATGTGATATTGGCCCTTCTATCCCTTCCATGCAAGAGTTATGATATCTTATTGGGTTAGGAACTTAGGGTTTTGGACATTAAGCACTTTATGACTTAGGACATCATTTTGGGCTTGGATCTAAGTTTTGGACATAAGGTCTTGATGGAATAAGTTCTTAGTGGAGTTTTGGGACTGGGATGTGTATGTTGGGTGTACCTGATGGTACGTTGCACGTATGTGTTCAGCGTCCCGCTTTTGGTCAACATCAGAGTACATTGGACGTACTCTCTTGGTACGTAGGGCGTACTCAGCCGGGAAGGAATATTGATTTTTGGACCTTGACCATTGACTTTGACCAAGTTTGACCTAAGGGTATTTTGGGTAATTTGATTTACAATTGAGATTTGGGTTCTTGTTAATTATACAGGTGATCGGTAGAGATAGCTTTTAGAGTAGTGATTGGTGTAACTATTATTCCAGGTTGTGAGGTGAATTTTCTCACTGTATCAATGGGTCGAAGGCACAAATGTCGGCGACTTCGTTTTCTCACTGTATCAATAGGTCGAAGGCACAAATGCCGACACATTACTTTGTTATGTAGAATGCATGTTGTTTCTGTGATACTCACATGAAAGACCATCATTTAGCACCTGGTAATTGCATGAAAGACAAGGATATGGCCCCTGGAAATTGTATGAAAGACCATAGGGGTAGCTCATGACAATTTTTTGTAAGACAGGGATTTGGCTCCCACGTCCACTCCGAACCCTTGCGGTGCTGCCACTACACCTTCACTAACTCTACCCTCTTGTTCCTTAGCTCCTTCGTATTGCAATCACCACGAGCCTCTCGATGTAGTTCAGACTATCGTCAACCTGAATGTCCTCAAGATATATCATTGATGAATCGTCCACTAAGCACTTCCGCAACTGGGAAACATGGAACATGTTGTGGATCTGGCTGAAATCTGCTAAAAGATCTAACCGATACGCAACCCGACCCACCCGGGCCAAAACCCTAAATGGACCAATAAACTTGGGGCCCAGCTTGCCCCGCTTCCAAAACCGGATAACACCCTTCCAAAACCATCACGGTCCATTCTTCGAACCCAAGCCCAGTATTCTTCAACTTCTGTCCTTCTATTTATACCCTTCTTCGTGGCAGGTCAGGGGGAAAGTCCCCCAAAATTGATGATACACCGATTTCTTTAATTGTTTATCTTGGTCTTGCTTGTAGCTCATATGTTTGATGGGTGTGTAACTATGCATCATGGTTGGATTTAGATTATAAAACTTGAGTAACATCAAGAAAGAAGACCATTAGGCTTATCCTGTGGAGTATGCCCTGGAAGAAAGCTTTGATGATCGAATTGGATCGCTAGTGTAAAGAGAGCCAACTCTTCCTAGCGGTAATGAGCCGATTATATGGAGACAAGGATGCCTCCATAAGAGAGATTGAAGTGAATTAAGTTCACTTACTTAGAATGTTTAGAGGTGACTGTTATTTATATGAAGGGATGGTAATATTATATTAGTATCTAATATAATATTGGATCTTCTGTCATTGATAAATCTTTATTTATCATGCATGTACCATGGAAGATATTATACTTTTCTATAGTTTTGTTCTTATGTGCTTCAACTTCTATCTTTCCATTTCTATCATTCTATTTGGGACGTCGGGGGATAGTTTGATGTAACTTAAAGACCACTTCCAACAATCCGATGCGAATTTGAATTATAATAATTTAATCGATTTTGACACTCATATAAAGTTAAAATTACACAAAGATGATAAGCTGAAACAAAAATTACAAACTATATATTGAATCATGGCATGGTTTGTGGAAAATGTATTTTCAAGATTGTAAGATAATTTGCCCAATAAATTAGATCGAAATCGATGAACACTAAACTAAATTAATGTTCATATATATCTAATTCTCATATTATATAATATATTAAAGGGCAAACCTCAAATAAACCTTACATATTTTTATCTAATTCTTAAAAAAACCATTATACTATTTTTTTAGTGCATTACAACCCCTATAAGTTTTAATTAAGATTTTCCAACTTAGGAAAAACTTAACCTATTTTCACACAATAATTAAAAAAATCACTATATTAATTTTATAGCATAGTAAAACCCACATATTTTTTAATCTAATGAATTATTACTGGCAAAACTTTAAAAGTCGATTATCTAACATTTATCATTATCTATGATTTGAGGATCTCAAAGGCATAAATTAGACAATTTAAAAATATAAAGGTTTTACCATAATAAAAATTATATAATAATTTTTTTTTATAAAATTGATTAAAATATGTTATGTTTTATTAAAGTTTCCATATATTAAACATGTCTCGGCATATGTTCATATTTAGGTAATCATATTATAGGAAAATGACGTAAGTAAAATATACAAGTAGCCATCATAAAATATTTTCTCAACAAGTTAAATAAAAAGAAAATATTTGTCATTATATAAGACTTTATCTAAATTATACATCTTTCCTTAGATAACTCACTTGTGTGTCTAAACAATTATGAAGAGGGATGACGTAATCATAATATTTAGACCTTTTGTCATTCTCACAATTGCTATCTACTTAAAATCTATTTAGTGAAAGAGTTTCCTCACCATCATTTTCATGAATCAGAGAGAAACCTAATGACACTTAGATTTTTATGGTATAAGTGTTCCTATCCATGTGAATTTGTCACAACTATAATCACAAGACAAAGTTAGTGACAAAACCAAATTCAAATGGACTGAACTTGTTCAATCTTAATTTCTTGCATTAATTTCTTGCAACCCAACAACACAAGGGCCTACCATTGCTTCCAGGTTACAAACCTCAATTCGTGGGCTAGTGATTAACAATACTCTTGACTAGTTCTTGAAACTATCTCAATACTCCCACTGTACTCTTGACATATAAGATTCTTTTTGTCAAGAACCATTCCTTGACAAAACAATTATTCAAGAGTTAGTGCGGATTCTTATCAAGTTAAACACTTCTCATAATTGGTCTTAGTTGGTTTTTGTTTTATCCAAAACATTACAACTTACCAATCTCAAATGTACAAGAATAAGAAAAATCTTACTCTACATTTGACAAGTGTTTTGAACTTTCTAAAGATTATGTCACTCAAGGCTCAATCTTGGAGTATGACTCTAAGATTTGATTTTGGAACAAAGTATGATTTATCTTTTGATTTAACCATTTCCACAATTCACGATTCCTCTCCTTAGCAAACAAATACACTAAGGTGTCCTTAGAGGATCAATTGTGACATGTTTTTATAATCACTAAGATTATCATAAAACAAGATACTAAAGTACTCTCCCATCTCTTCAGATGGGAGAAACTTATATCTTCCTGCCTTATTTGATTCTTCTTATCCGTTCTATCATACATTGAAACATTTCCAATGTTTCAGAATTACTCTTAAACTTGTAAGCATAACCATATTTACCAAACTTTAGAAAATCATGAAGAATAGTCTTTGTGGTGGACCTGATCAGCGCACACCCAAGTGTTCCCGATCCTTTAGTCCTTCGCTTGACTCAAATGCGAATGTGAACAAGGAATTAGTCTTAATTTATCAAAGATGAAAATTCTCATTCATCACACAATACAACTTGCATGATTCCAAGTTTCTATCAATTGAAACTTGGGTGATGAGAATCTTTCCTTATTTGATAAATTATGACACTACCATAAACGAAAGAATCAAATTCATTTTCCAATATTGCTTAACAATGGAAATATATAAACAAAAATTTTTACAAATGCCTTTGTTAGGATACTTAAAATAAATAAAATCAAAACTTTTTCTTTTATTTTAAAATTTTCGGAAAAACTTATCCTTACAATGCAAATTCATATGAAAACTTTGTTGTTATCTATTCCTAAGCAATATCTAATAACTCTTATGCAGTGGCTCAAAATTCTGGTCATCGAACCATGCGATCAAAATCAGCACACATTTTCTTTAAGCTTCCTTTGATTCTTCAAAAACATCAAGATGTAATTACATTACATCATGTATTAATAATCTCAAAAAGAGACTTAATAGAGTTAGATAACGGACTTTACCTGAAGTAGAGTCAAACTTTTGACTTTACCATCCTTATGAGGCTTCAGGTAAATTCGGCAGCTTCGCAACCAATGCCCCTCCTATTGGAAAAAGGAAACATATGGACTATTTGGAAATGGTACACGGGACCATCACAGACTTAGACTTTCTCCTTACCATTAGGTCAAACGACTTGACCATGGCCGATCCCTTTCAATTAGGAAGAGAAAGTTTTTTTGGACTTCCAATGTCACCAATGTCAATGTCCAAATAGGTTTGGGAAGTAGATCTTCCAATATAATTTGCTATACCAATGCTCCAAATCATTGTTGATTCATCATCATCAAGCAAACATGTAAGATCATTAAGGGTCATGTCATAGCCTGTTATCAGGAAGTGACTAAAGAACCAAGTCAACAACCAACTTTCCTCGAGACTTCGACACGCGAGTCTCCCAGCTTGCCAATATGTGACTTAATCTCCAAGATGTAAGCACGTATAGACTTTTATTGCCAATAGGGATTGAGTGACTTAGAACTATTCAAGTCTTGAAACTTGTGGGATAGGGAGAATTATTAAAGGATGTGGAGGAAGTGAAGTATGATTTCCAGTCCCATTAATGAACAGTAAAGGGATTGATCTTTCACCTTGATTGCCATTTGAGATATCATCTTCATTAGGAAGTTTGTTCCTAAACATTTGGAAAGACCATAGGTTTCTAAACTAGACATCTATAATGGGAGGAATTCAAGTTATTTGATTTAAAGTCCATAATATAACACCCAATATGAAATATTAAGGCTAGGAATCAACAACCTATTTATAACTAGAAGAGGGATGTCGTAATCCAAGTTAGAAAATAGTTGAAGGTAGGTAAATAACGATTTATCAATTTCCACCATTAAAAATGAAATATAATTAAGTTTTAATTGGATTTGAAACTCCTAGATCTTTTAAGATACATGGAACTTTCAATGGAATGTTTAAATCTCGATTGTGCCCTCTCAAGTTTGTGAATGGGATGTCGAGGATCACAAACAAGGTGTGAATAACCATGCAAATTGACTTGGTATCCTTAACTTTATCACGTAATCAATGTGTCGGTTAACCACACAGCTCCACCGATCTATAATAAAGCCAAGTTACCCTTTGCCACTCTTACTAGTCCTTTTTAGCATGTTGGTTAGCCACACACGCTCTACTAACGACTTGGTAAGGTACAAAGTATAATTTCATGGGTTAGCACCTATTTCATATTTTCTAAGTAACTAAGATTGGGAATTTATAAGTGTTTAGTTACTTAGTATTTATCATTATACTTTTAATGAAGGTAGAATTATAGTCCTTTCCTACCCGTTCGGCTAACGACCCTCCACCAGTCAAGGAAGCGATGGGTGAGAGTGTACATCCATTAAACCGTCATTTTATAGGCAGTAACCTTATACCCCGCTTATAGACCGGCTTCATGAATGAGGTCTACTAATGGTAAGATTGACTTTATCTTATACATATCTATATAATTAAAATTATAATAATAGTATAAGGGTGTATTTTAAACACTTAAAATACTTGTTGGTTTAATCTATTAATTAAACTATACTATTAATTTAATTAAACTTAAACCATGTCTTTATGGAAGTATTAACTCTTTTAATTCAACACTTTAATTAATTTAATGAAGTCCATAAAGTTTGAATTTTAACCTTTTAAAATTCTAAGGTTTGGAATTGAAGTGTACATGGGGTGACTTTACAAATTCCAAAACTTGAGGACAAGTTTTGAAACTATTCAAGACTTTTCATTTCATAATTTATGAGTTTAATGTACATTAAAATGAAGACTCTTCATTTTTATGTAACTCCTTATCGTTTAATAATAATTTTAAGGAAGTGACTTTTCAACATCCATAGGTTGAGGACAAGTTATGGAGTCATAAAACCATTTAATGAAAAAGACTCTTCATCTTTTATGTAACTTATGACACATTTATGAGTTTTAAGATTTATAAATATGACTTTTCATATAACTTGAAGACAAGTTACAAAAACATATATTATGAACTAACTCTAGATTAATTTGGATTGAAAACAACTAAAAGATAGTTTTTTCTCATTAATCTAAACTAACTCATAAATCAAGGAAACATAAATTTTATGGTAATTCATAACTTATGGAGTTAAATGCTTGCTTTATGATGAAACTTTTCATGTTCCATAACTTAAGAATAAGTTATGGAATTCTTTAAAACATTAAAACCAAATTTTGTAACTCCATAAAAACTTTGAATCAATTTTTTTTAAAACCTTTTCATATCCATAACTTATAGAGGTTTCAAAAAAACTCTTTAGATCAAACTTTTAAAACTAATAAAATAATCATATCATTTTATCTTTTATTAAATTTAACCTAATTTAACTCATATAGCAAATTATTCAAATTTTACAAATAATTAGTTTTTCACAAAAACAAGTAATTATCTTAAAATTTGACAAACGTCATGTTTTCCCCCCTTTTTTTAACTTTGAAAATAACACATTTGCATCAATAAAACAGAAAACAACCCATGGCTCTGATACCACTGTTGGGTTTTGAGCATTCTAACACTCCTATGGTGTACATGCAACCCTAAATACCTTGGATCTATGTTTTCTCTATTATACATGCAAATATCAATTTCTAAGGTATTTATCCTAACTAGCATATTATGAAATACAAATAATGTAAAATCTAGTAGAATGACATACCTCTTTGTTGGTGCTTGATTCCATGTAGCTTGAGAGCCTAGTGCCCCAAGTGTGACACCTTAAATGGTTCACACAACATCAAATTCACTTGGAATAACCTAGAGAGAAATCATCACTTCATAAAATCGGCTTTCCCTCCATACATAGATCTAGTCGCCAATTTTGACAAGAATGATATGCTTATATAGTGTGACACAATTAGGGTAAACCCTAATTGTCATGACTTTCCATTTCCTTGGATCCATGGGTTCAAATACACCATGGAGCATCTATGGAGCATCTTATGGATTTTAGCCCAACTTGATAATCCATGGAGCATTAGCCCACTATATAAGTATGGATGATTTACAAAATCAACTCATATATTTAATTAGCCTTCTTTTAATCACTTAATTAATTCTAGATTAATTCTTGATCAATACTAATTAAATAATCTTATTAATATATTAAAATTAAAACTTATAATATTTTAATAAACCTTAAGTGTTATTTCTCTCATTTTATTCTATCCAAATGCATGATGTCATGCAACCCAAATGGACCATGCCGGGTCGGGTGAAGTATATATCAATTATAGTTATGGACTTGCACACTAATCCAACATCTTCCACCTTTGTTGGGACTTTGAATGCATAAGGTCCCTTTTGAGGCATAGACTTCAGATCTGGACTTTGTGAGGTCCAGAGAGTCCAAAGGTTATAGCTTTATTTAGCTATAGAAGAGTTATTGTGGTTAACCATCCTTGTTAGAGTTATATTGGCATTATGAGCCTTATATACCATGTAAAAATGTAAAGCTTGCAGCTTTACGTGAAAATCGACCCTTAGGATGGTAGATCTAATGTTTGGGGTGATGCATCTGCCTTAAATCATTAGAATGAGGAATCTGATCGAAGGGACTCGCCGAGTCCATGGCCTGACTCGACGAATTGGTGAGGGTTGTCCTGATGGGTTGATTGAGTGATAACTTGGCGAGTTGGGGGTCAACTCGATGAGGTGAGTTGGACTTTTTGGGACTTCTGAGGATACGAGGGGACTCGACAAGTCGCAAGAGTGCACTCGACGATTCAGGTCAGACATGTACTGTTGACTCGAGTTTGACTTCTGTTCACTTTGGGGTTTTTTGTCAATAGGAGTAATAGAGACCATGGAGGGGTAAAATGGTCTTTTATCCACTTCAAAGAGTTAGAGAGAAAAAGAATAGCCTTTGGTTATTTGAGTTGTGAAAAGAATATTAATTAGAGATATTCATCCTTTGTGTTAGGCGGAGGCTACTTCGAGATTCGATTGCAAGGTTATTTACTTGCTACTTGCCAGGTGAGTCTTCTCGCTATACTTTACCTAGAGTGGTACTTATGTAGGAGCGGAGGGTCTTATGTGTTTAGATTGAGTATTGCGTTATCCTGATTATGTTATATGTTGTGCATTATTTCTTTGTGATTTATGTTGTGTATTACTCAGAGTTTATAGAGTTAGGACTAGAGGGTCCATAGATCCAAGACCAGAGGGTCCATTAGAGTTGTGGGACTAGAGGGTCCCACTAAGACACATTGACTAGGGGGTCTTACAGAGCTATAGCCTCAAGTGGCTAATTTCATGTGCATGGTATTTTGGGTAACTCATTAAGCATCATGCTTACTGTGCTATGTGTTATGTGTTTTAGGTTGTTCTCAGGATCGCGGGAAGGCACCGGCTTGATTGTACACACCAGTGAAAGAGTTACATTTTTGAGGATCCTGGATTTTAATTGAGCAGTTATGGAGTTTTGAATTGTAAACTTAATAAATGAGATTTTTGGGAAATATATTATGAGAATTATGTGATTTTAAATGAAAATTCTTTTTTGAGAATTTATGTCGTTACAAGTTGGTATCAGAGCCTTGGTTTGAGGAATTCGGATGCACCTTCGGGTAAGTCTAGACTCAAACTGAGGATTGAGAAAAGTTTTCAAAAGAAAAGATTTTTCTAAAACGAGTAAGAGTATCTAAGAGAAAAACGAGAAGGATAGTGTGTACAATCTGTACAATCAGCCAGAGCCCGAATGGTGATTTCCCAAATTACCCTTACTTATTTGTGTTATGAGTTATTATTGAGATAGTAGTGATGCATGATAGAAGATAGGTTTGGTATTTCATATATTAGGGCTAGAGTTGCCTGATTTTTTATGCCTTGGCCTAGGAGTTGTTGTTATCTGTGATGTGCTTGGAATATATGCGAGAGTAAAAGTATCCAGCAGGAATCTTTAGAGAGAAAGAGAGAGGGAGAGAGAGAGAGAGAGAGAGAGAGCTTTGAGTAGAGGATTAATCTAGGAGTGGTACCTGCATGAGCATTGGAGGAGCCTACTGAGAGAGTAGTTAGATACCCGTGAGGGGTAGAGTTGCTTGAGTTTGGTGATACCTTTTGAGTGTGAGTAGACAAATTGGAGTAGTAACCTAGAGTGCTTTTACATGCTGGTGGAGATTATTCGATGCCCGAATGCTGCTTGCTTCATGCTTTGTGGAACTCTCGATGATGTTAGTCAACTACTAAGTGAATATGATGATATTCAGGAGGTAGATGGATGGCATCATATGGATTTCTTCAGCATCTAATAGCAGAGAAGTGTGAGAACCTAGGGAGTGGCCTTAGTCAGATGAGTATGCTGATAGATTAGAATATTCGCTGGGGAGCGACCAAGTTTAACGAGATTGGTGGTCTAGAAGGTTGAGCAGCCACTTAGGACATATGGGACGATCCGTGTGGAAAGTATGGGTAGATGTGGCAGGTAGTATAGGCCCGTACTACTAAAACTAGAGAACTCGTACTCGAAACAGGGAGAGTTCCAGAGGTTCTAAGTAGTAGATTGAGAGGAGATAACATGATTCAGGTACCATGATTTATAACAGATTGAGAAGAGATAACATGATTCGAGTACCATGACTCGTGGCGGTTAGTGTTTCTGGTGTTACTAGTTATCTCGTTGATTAGACTGAGATCAGATGTGATAGAGTGTGGGGCCATAGGGCCATGTTGGACGAGTTTCAATGGAGCATACCTTGAGAAGGAAATCGAGTTAGTTCCCGAGAGATTTTTGGTGAGATACCAATTGGAGTCGCAAAACTCAACGATGAGTAGAGATGGTGCTTTACGGAGGATTACGGTTTGAGTTAAGCAATCGGCCGATAGTGGAGATGTCACTTTTGTGACCAAGTTGTGCTATTTCCATATCTTAGGAGAAGCAGAAGTGATATTGAGCTTCCGGTTTCTGAGCTAGGAGGTAAACCATGTGGGGTAGCATTGGTTGCAATCTTTCACCAGAGTATTTAGGCAGTATGTCTGCCGTAAGGTAATATTATAGCGTCATAGGGTCATCATTAGGGACTGGGATGGTCAAGGACAAGGATATACCCTATTTGAGTATAGTAGGGCATATGTTAGCAGCAGTGTCCGGTGATCAGGAGGAGTATTTTGGGGCGGTGGCTCTCATTTTCTATGAAGAATATCGAGTACAGGGGTGAGGTCTCTGCTCTCATGATAATTCTCGTGATGGGACATGGTTTGGGGAGTCGAAGACGAGAAGGGTGATAGTTCATTATTTTCAGACTAAGAGTCATGGCTACTACGAGACAATTAAGATGTCCGGTAGTGTGTCAGTGTGAGATTTTGGATGACACGTTGGGAAGTCTTTCGAGGATTTTATCTGAGATTCGGGATATCAGGAGCTGCTTGGTCTCTATCGGGAAGATCATCGAGTGTTATGAGGTACTTTCCAAGAGTATGTGAGATGTACCTAGTGGAATAGTATGTGGAATAGATTGTTGGTGTGCCAAATGGTGATGGTTCAAGCCCTGAGTGGGGGAGAACCGGGTATTTTATTGAGAGTATTGGAGATTTGTTCAAGAGCGGTTAAAGGACTGGATATAGTGACCTACGTTACGGATACATGAGACCATGGTTTATTGGTGGTCGAGGCGAGGCGCAAAGCAAGATAATGCATGTTGTACGTCTTCAGAAAAGGATGAGTGTCTCCATGGCAGGTGGCTGTTAGTCGGAGACCTTGTGGTGGTTAGGAATCCTTCGAGGTTGTAATGGTGGGTGGCTCGTTAGGATAGTTTCGGCGGTTGAGAATTTCTGGTTCAATGTATGGGTGGTTATATGCACTCTGGGAAAGGTAGAAGTTGATTGGGCAACCAACTTCAGGGTCGGTATGTGTTTTCTTGCATGGGTTTTGAGCAATAGAGGAGGGAGTTTCGGATGGTCATCCATGTGTTCTTAGTCATTGAAGATTCCTCCGTGTTTCATTTGAGAGTTGGAATATTCCAGAGTTATGAGATTCTGAAAGTATGCATTTTTGTATCTGAGCATGATGTTGTAAGTTGGAGATCAGTGGTTGAGGCAAGACATCTTGAGGTGTTGTGATGATGTACCAAGGTATCCGAGTAGAATGCCCTGAATTTCAGATTATTTTGAGACTTGAGCTATGAGATGGCAAGTAGTGCAGCAAGTGTTTATGGTTCCAGTGGGGGCCTTCAGCTGATTGACAACAAGCAAGATCATCTGAGAATGTGATTTGCAGCGAGAAAAAGTTTTATGTCGCAACGGTGGTCGTCAGAAGTAGAGATGCTTAACATGGGTAGGTGTGAGTACCTATCTATGTTGGGTCGCAGAACATGAGTTAGTGAACGTAGTGAGGAAATGACCTGAGAATGAGATTCTAGGGTGGTAAGCAGAGCCAAGATATTCATTAGACAATAAGAGAGTATTGTGGGTCTGTGGGAGGCCATGGTCTTCACAAGCTAGAAAAAAATGTTGAGATGCTACGGGGAACCGTGTTATCCGTTAGTCAGAGCATGACACAGTAGAATTCTTAGGCTTGAGTAGCCTTATTTATGTGAATCTTTGGGAACCCGGTGGCCAGACCAGGAGAGAGACGGAGGTCTCCTTAAGGTCGGGCATCATTATATTCGGAGTTAGGGGTGTAGATCGCAATCGAAAGGAAGCAGAGAAATGACGTACGCGTGGGTTGTGGGTCTTGGGTCGTGAGTTAAGTGTTTCATTGGGATGAGTAGTTCCAATTCTATGTCGGACCAGACTCTTGAGGTGAGTTTGATTCTAGCGGTGTTTTGAGTAGGCGAAATGAGATCACAGATTCAGAGATGGGCTTCATTTTGAGGAGTATTGGGTGGCATCTGATGTCTTAGACCTGAGTGGGTTGGTTCGTTTGAATGGGTAGGACCAGGCGCATGCAGCTAATGAGTAGTATTCGATAGAGGTCGAGGGTGAGACGATTTCAGTTGAGATTGTAGTACTCGCTTGGGGCAAAGCGAACTTTGTAACTTGTGTGTCACAATGGGCAGAGATAGTTGTTGTGAGAAGGAAGTCGGTGAGACGTTTTGGGATATGCAAGGGTAACCTTTGGAGGTTCAACGGTGGAAGACGATAGTTGACCTGGTGCTCAGTGTTGAAAGGGATATCTAAGAGGAAGCTAAGGCTTATGATTACTAGATGTCAGAGGATGCTTCTGAGCAAGCATGAGCATTTTCCTGAGTTTGAGGGCAGAGTGTTGAGAATCCTTTGTTCAGATGGGATTTAGATGGCAATGCAGTGGATGGGTCCCTGGTGTAGCATGACTCTTTCACTCCTTTGAGTAGGATATGGAGCGCTTACTGTGTCTGGTGTGAGTGGTCGTTGGTAAATTTTGGGCCTTGTCTTGTCTGCAGCAATCGCAACAAGAGAATCAGAAGAGCAATGAGTTTCAGGGTCCGTTATTTGAGGAGAGAATAACCTGGTGATAGCTTGGGAGGGCGGTCTGGCAGTGTGGCAGGCCACTAGAGTTTTCAGATTCTGGTGAGTCAGGAGGGGGTATCGTAGCAGCAAAAGGGTATGTCCACTTCCGAGATTGGGAGTTCCTGTTTGGTTTCATGTGTCCATGGGGAAGTAGTTGTGTGGTATGAGATTCTTCGGTGGTGCTTTTCGGGTTTTTGGGTTCGATTTATGTGACGTTGAGAAGCGGTTTCGAGGGCAAAATCTAATTCAAGTGGGGGAGAATTATAACATCCAGACTTTCAGGTGAATAAATACGGGTTTAACCTTGAGATTCATGGAGTGACTCAAAGAGTTGTGAGTCCAATTCGTCGAGTAGAGTCAAGTTGTCCGCGTGTCGTTCATGAGTGGACTCGACGAGTCATAGAGCTGACTCGCCGAGTAGGTGCTGGGCAGAGAAACCCTAATTTCCGGGGTTTGGGATCTATTTAAAAGAACTTATAACCTCATTTGCGGCTACCCTTCCTTGAGAGCAAACCCTAAACATGTATATTGAGCCATGAGAGCCTTAGAGGCTAAAACTTGGAGTAGACTAGTCCATCTTTTGAGGAGAAGAGGAGATCAACTAACAAGGGAGCTAGAGAATCAGTGGATCTAGTGTAACTTCATGCAAAGGCTTGAGTAAGAGGTAAAATCTTGCACCTTTCTTATTATTTTGCTTAAATCTTGTAAATATGGAAGATTAGGGTTTCTTCCACCTTTGTTGGGACTTTGAATGCATATGGTCCCTTTTGAGGCCTAGACTTCAGATCTGGACTTTGTGAGGTCCAGAGAGTCCAACAGTTATAACTTTATTTAGCTATAGAAGAGTTATTGTGGTCAATCATCCTTGTTAGAGTTATATTGGCAATATGAGCCTTATATGCCATGTTTAAACGTAAAGCTTGCAGCTTTACGTGACAATCGACCATTAGGATGGTAGATCTAATGTTTGGGGTGATGGATCTGCCTTAAGTCGTTTGAATGAGGAATCTGATCGAAGGGACTCGTTGAGTCCATGGCCTGACTCGACGAGTCGGGGAGGTTTGTCCTGATGGGTTGATTGAGTGATAACTCGGCGAGTTGGGGGTCAACTCGACAAGTTGAGTTGGACTTTTTGGGACTTTTGAGGATACGAGGGGACTCGACGAGTCGCAAGAGTGCACTCGATGAGTCAGGTCAGACATGGACCGTTGACTCGAGTTTGACTTCTGTTAACTTTGGGGTTTTTTGTCAACAGGAGTGTGACATCCCCAAAATCACGGCCAGAAAAGACCGGTTTTGTTTATACTTTATTTCAAAATCAGAGTAATCTTTTAATAAAAGAGTTGCGGAATTTGTCCCAAAACAATATTATGATAAAGATTTATCAAAAGCATTTCCTTAGAAATGTATTTCATTAAAAAGACTCGGGATGTCATGTTCGATACAGTACATAAGTATAAACAATACAACATAGGCCTTACTACATTATTTCATATCTACAGGTCTATATCCGTAATCCTTCATCCAAAACATCACATCTATGCTCATGCGCCACTACATGTAATACAAGAAACTGAGTGGGTCAGGCTTGGGAGCCTGGTGAGCACATAGGGTTTTCAACCCACAATAAATAAGTTTATTAACTTTATCAAACCAAATAAACCCGATTACCCATTCCCGTTGTCCTCACTTTACGTCCCTAAGACATCTAACACAAGGGATCTAGTCTAAGGACGATCATCGGGATGGACACTAATGCTAAGGGGATTCCTCAGCAATAAATGTCCTTAAGGCAACCATGTGGGGGATGGAGTACATCTGGTGAGCACACAGTTCAATTAAACACATACTTCAAATAAACACCTACAAGTTGCGAGCCTACTAGCGTTCCACTGGACCGTCTAGAATAGTCTGTGGTCGTCATCTATACTCCGCTAGATGACTGGATCATCAATAATATCTATAACGAGGCCTCTCATTATTTCATTTTATCACACAGCAACTAATACATCTACCCATGTTTTACCCCAACATTTTCGTAGATATAAAATACATATACAGTTTAAATCATTGAAAACATGTATAAAAATGATCATCCAACATAGATAGCAAGTATTCAGGTAATATGCACACATAGCACGTAATTTATATAAAATACTTCATATCTATGTGTAATTTGAAAGTAACTATGCACTCACCTGATTAGGTGGTGACTCAGCACTCGGAAAGCGCTTCGATACTCTGAAAATGATATTCCTTCGATAAAACCTAGTATCGATACCACTAGGGTTTAGTCTAATGATAACCGCGACAAATTAATTGTCTGGCTATGTGAAGACATCACCATGGATTTTGTGAAGACATCACCATGGATTTTGTGACTAAACTGCCCAGAACGAAGAATGGTCACGACATGATTTGGGTAGTCGTGGATCGTTTCGCCAAGAGTGCACACTTCATAGCAGCCAACGAGAAGTGGTCTATGGATAAGCTCGCAAATGCTTACGTTAAGGAAATTGTAAGACTTCACGGTGTCCCTTTTACAATTGTGTCAGATCGTGATAGTCGTTTCACGTCAAGGTTTTGGAGGAGTCTACAAGAGGAGTTGGGTACAAAGTTGTGTTTGAGTACTGCTTACCATCCGCAAACTGATGGTCAGAGCGAAAGCACGATTCAGACTTTGGAAGATATGTTGAGAGCATGTACCCTCAAATTCCAAGGGAATTAGGATGAGCACTTACCTCTAGTAGAATTTTCCTACAACAATAGTTTTCACTCGAGCGTCAAGATGGCACCTTATCAAGCCTTGTATGGACAGAAGTGTCGTACGCCGTCTTGTTGGCTTGAAGCCGGAAAGAAGCAGTTTATGGGCCCCGAGATGGTCCATGAGACTGCTGAGAAATTGAAGGTGATTAGGGAAAGAATGTTAGCAGCTCAGGATCGTCAGAAGAGCTATGCTGACAAGAAAAGACGACCGATAACCTTCGAAGTTGGGGATTCTGTTTTACTTAAAGTCTCACCGTGGAAGGGACTTATACGATTTGGGAAATGAGGAAAGTTGAGTCCAAGGTTTATTGGACCATTCAAAGTTCTTCAGAAGATTGGGAACCAAGCTTACAAGCTGGAATTGCCCGAAGAACTCAATGGTATTCATAACACCTTCCATGTGTGTTATTTGAGGAAATTCATGGGAGATGTTCCCGACATAATTCCAATCTCGGAATTAAGGATGGATGAGAATAAAAGGCTGATCGAAGAGCTTGAGGCAATTGTTGACCGTAAGACTAAGAAGTTACGACGCAAGATGGTCGACTTAGTGCTAGTCCGATGGAAACATTCGAATGGGCTGAATCTCACTTGGGAAACAGAGGATGACATGATGTGTCGCTATCCACATATGTTTGCTGATGCATGATTCCGGGACGGAATCATCCTAAGGGGGAGAGAATTGTAACGCCCGGGTTTCAGGGCTGAGCATTTTTGTCAATATAATAGTCTAGGTCAACTCTTGTAACTCTTTTTGAAGTAATAAAGATGAAATATTGAGTATTATGTGATGTTATGTGTGTTTATGTGTTTATTATTTAATTATAAATGTATAATTAATAAAGAATAAAAATGAGCGTCAAAATTAAAGTGTGAGATAATCCCGATATCTCTACATAAAGTTGTAGAATATGTCTCAAGGTTTCCGTACATATAAAGAATGCCGAAATCCGAGCTATAACGAAGAAGTTATGGCCTGCCGAAGTCTTACGGCAAAACCGACACGGCACCGGAAGACGTAAATAGTGAATTTACGATAGAAGACTTTTTAGCCTTAGCAATCTAAACAAAAGTCATAGAATATGTTAAACTAAGAACATCGATAAAAAGAACGCCCAAATCTGACTTCGTATGAAGAAGTTATGATTTTTCTAAGATTCGGCTTAGCAGTGCACGGCCTGAAACTCGAATTTTAGTTCGAGCGGTTTTTCGCTTACGCGACCTAAATGAGAGTTGAGATCTCATTAATAGGAACTCAACAGTAAAAAGACAGACGAAAACGGAGTCCGTATGAAGGAGTTGTGAACTCTTCGCGGTCATTTAACAGTCTAAACGCCTCCTACTGTTAAATCTTTATCATATTATTGTTTGGGACAAATTCCGCAACCCTTTTTTTTTTAAACATAACTCTGATTTTGAAATAAAGTATAAACAAAATCGGTCTTTTCTGACCGTGATTTTGGGGATGTCACAGTTGGTATCAGAGCATTACTTTAAGCGATGATTGTGCGGTGTGAGCACTAACTTATTTTAGGAATTGTGCCTAAAATGCTTTTATGTGCTAAATGCTTTATGCATGATATGCTGTTATTTTGTTCGGATCTATGGTCTATTGCCGACCGGATCTAGAAACCTTATGTGTTTAGGATTCTAAACGTACAACTACGATATTAGAACTAGCATGTAAACGTTTCGGAGAGATAAGGATGATTTGAGCATCAGTCCTAAATAAAGATCTAAATTCACCTTATTCGGTGTATAGATCAAGATGGCAAGGACCCGTAGCGGAAACGTGAACGCAAATGGGAACAGACACCAACCCCCAGTGATCGAGCAAATACCAGTGTGGAAGCCGCTGCCGGACCAATAACGATGGCCGGAGTGCAAGCGATGATCCAGGAATTGTTGGATCGTCAAATGGAGGAAACCAGGCGTTTGCTCCAGCAAAATCAAGAGGAAACGACTATTCAGATCGAATAGCCCGAGTTGAACGAAGGGCAGACTGGAGAAGGAAACTATAGTGGGACTATTGGTCAAGCCAACCCACCGATAGTTAGGCAAAACCACCAGGATGGAGGAAATGATGGACGTGGATGCAAATACAAGGATTTCATGGCATCCAAGCCACCGAGTCTATCTAGAAGCCCGACGCCGGTGGAAGTCATGAACTGGATCTCTGAGATGGAGACAATGTTTGAGAGTTGCGAGTGTAGCAATAGGCAGAAGACCGCTCTCGCAGTTCCTCTATTGAAATCTGGAGTACTAAGCTGGTGGAAGCTATTAGCTGATTCGATGCCCAAAGGTGAAGCAAGCAAAATGTCATGGGAGGATTTTCTGGTACAGTTGAAGATGCAATACTGCTCTGAGCAGGATCTTCTAGAGATCAACAACGAATTCCAGAATCTGAAGAAGGGAAGAATGAGCGTTACTGAATACGCTGCAAGCTTTACTGAGAAAATGAAGCTTGTTCCTCACCTCATCCCAACTGAACTCTCCAAGGTTAACAAATTTTCCCTCGGATTACCAGCGGACTTCGGTCCAATGGTCAAGCAAACTACCACTCTGAAAGTCGCCATCTGGGCTGCTAAGAATGTGGAGACCCAGATACGAGAGAAGGGTCTGGAGAGAGCGGAAGTGGGAGAGAAAAGGAAATTTGACGGATCCTCGAGGTCCGGTAAGAAAGGTAAATTCTCAAAGTCTGGTTCGAGAGGAGGAGGATCAGAAGCAAAGTGGTGTGACAAGTGCAAGAAGAAGCACTTTGGGAAGTGTGATGGAGGAGTCACTTGTTACAAATGCGGAAAGCCTGGGCACTATGCCAATGAGTGCACCCTCAACCAGAAGGCCTGTTATGGGTGTAATGAAGAAGGGAACATTTTGAAGGATTGTCTGAAGAAGAAGGAGGCAGGAAAAACCAACATACCACCGAAGCCGAAGGCAAGATCCTTCCAGATGACGCTCGAGGCTGCAAAGGAGGCAGCAGACGTCGCTTCAGGTACCTTTCTTGTAAATGGTTTGCCTGCAAATATACTATTTGATTCCGGAGCCAACTACTCCTTTGTGTCGCATAAATTTAGTGCGAAATTAGCATTACCTGTAGAAAAACTTGATAACGCCCTGATTGTAGAAGTTGCCAGTGGCAAATTCGTACCTATTAGTAATCGTATTAGGAACATCGTCATTGACCTAAACGGAAACGAATTCCATGAGGAACTATTACCCATAGAGTTAAACGGTTTCGACATCGTTTTGGGTATGGATTGGCTTAGCGCCAACGATGCCGAGATATTATGCCGAAAGAAGATAGTTAGGATAAACCCACCCGGAAAGGAATCATTTATGGTGTACGGGGACAAACGCAGGGTGAATTCTGGAATCATCTCCCTGATGAAAGCCAGGAAATGTTTGTCCAAAGGATGTGCATCATACTTGGCATTCGTAATCGATGCTAAGAAGGAAAAGAAAGAGGTGCAGAATATACCGGTCGTGTGCGATTATCCGAAAGTCTTTCCCGAAGATCTTCCTGGATTACCACCTGATAGGCAAGTGGAGTTTCGTATAGACTTATTACCAGGAACAACACCGATAGCAAAGGCACCTTACCGATTAGCACCGACAGAGATGAAGGAGCTCATGACGCAACTTCAGGACCTATTGGACAGCGGTTTCATTCGACCTAGTTCATCACCCTGGGGAGCTCCGGTGTTATTCGTGAAGAAGAAGGATGGAAGCATGAGGATGTGCATAGACTACCGAGAGCTGAATAAGGCAACGGTGAAGAACAAGTATCCATTGCCAAGGATTGATGATCTATTCGATCAGCTGCAAGGTTTGAGCTACTTCTCAAAGATCGATCTTAGGTCAGGATATCATCAGCTGAAGGTGAGAGAGCAGGATATTGAGAAGACTGCATTCAGAACAAGATATGGACACTACGAGTTCTTGGTTATGTCATTCGGACTAACCAATGCTCCCACAACATTCATGGATTTGATGAATAGGGTTTGTAAACCATTCCTCGATAAATCTGTGATAGTGTTCATCGACGACATTCTCATCTACTCGAAATGCCAGGAGGAGCATGGCAAGCATCTACGAGAAGTGTTGGAGGTGTTAAAGAAGGAGAAGCTTTTTGCAAAGTTCTCCAAATGCGACTTTTTGATACGGGAAGTCCAATTCTTGGGTCATGTTGTTAACCAAGAGGGAATAATGGTTGACCCCACCAAGATCGAGGTTGTAATGAAGTGGGAACGTCCGAAGAGTCCCACGGAGATTCGAAGCTTTCTAGGATTAGCCGAATATTACCGACGATTTATCCAAGGCTTTTCTTCGATAGCTGCTCCATTAACAGCTTTGACCCATAAAGAAGCTACGTATACATGGAGTGAGAAACACGATGAGGCATTCGAGAAGCTAAAGAAGAAGTTATGTGAAGCACCAATACTTTCTCTACCCGATGGAGTCGAAGATTTCGCAGTTTATAGTGATGCATCTGGAGTCGGGTTGGGTTGTGTTATGACCCAAAGTGAAAAGGTGATAGCATACGCATCTCGACAACTAAAAGAGCACGAAAAGAACTACCCCACTCATGATCTGGAGTTGGCAGCGGTAGTATTTGCCTTAAAAATATGGAGACATTACCTCTACGGCACGAAGTGCAAGCTCTTCACTGATCATAAAAGTCTCTAGTATCTATTTAATCAGAAGGAGTTGAACATGAGGCAACGACGCTGGCTAGAACTTCTCAAGGACTACGACTGTGAAATACTTTACCACCCGGGTAAAGCAAATATTGTTGCTGATGCTCTCAGTCGGGAAGTCAATCTTGAAAGGAAAAGGCCAAGAGCGTTAAAAATTGAAGTCGTCTCGACGACTATGGAAAGTATCAGGAAAGCTCAAGAAGAAGCCTTAGAAAAGAATGACCGAAAGGAAGAACATTTGGGAAAAACGTTAGTGTTCGGTACGAACAGTCGAGCACTGAAGGTATTCCAAGATCAAATTTGGGTACCTAAGACGGGAGGAATAAGAGATCTTCTTATGGAAGAAGCACATAAGACCATGTACTCAATTCATCCTGGTAGCACTAAAATGTACAGGGACCTAAAACCCTACTACTGGTGGCCGACGATGAAGCTCGATGTTGCGAAGTACGTGGCCGAGTGCGTAACATGTGCGAGGGTGAAGGCACAACATCAGAAACCGTATGGGAGTTTAGAACCTTTACCTGTACCCATGGGTAAATGGGAAGACATCACCATGGATTTTGTGACTAAACTGCCCAGAACGAAGAATGGTCACGACATGATTTGGGTAGTCGTGGATCGTTTCTCCAAGAGTGCACACTTCATAGCAGCCAACGAGAAGTGGTCTATGGATAAGCTCGCAAATGCTTACGTTAAGGAAATTGTAAGACTTCACGGTGTCCCTCTTACAATTGTGTCAGATCGTGATAGTCGTTTCACGTCAAGGTTTTGGAGGAGTCTACAAGAGGAGTTGGGTACAAAGTTGTGTTTGAGTACTGCTTACCATCCGCAAACTGATGGTCAGAGCGAAAGAACGATTCAGACTTTGGAAGATATGTTGAGAGCATGTACCCTCGAATTCCAAGGGAATTAGGATGAGCACTTACCTCTAGTAGAATTTTCCTACAACAATAGTTTTCACTCGAGCGTCAAGATGGCACCTTATCAAGCCTTGTATGGAAAGAAGTGTCGTACGCCGTCTTGTTGGCTTGAAGCCAGAGAGAAGCAGTTTATGGGCCCCGAGATGGTCCATGAGACTGCTGAGAAATTGAAGGTGATTAGGGAAAGAATGTTAGCAGCTCAGGATCGTCAGAAGAGCTATGCTGACAAGAAAAGACGACCGATAACCTTCGAAGTTGGGGATTCTGTTTTACTTAAAGTCTCACCGTGGAAGGGACTTATCCGATTTGGGAAGCGAGGAAAGTTGAGTCCAAGGTTTATTGGACCATTCAAAGTTCTTCAGAAGATTGGGAACCAAGCTTACAAGCTGGAATTGCCCGAAGAACTCAATGGTATTCATAACACCTTCCATGTGTGTTATTTGAGGAAATTCATGGGAGATATTCCCGACATAATTCCAATCTCGGAATTAAGGATGGATGAGAATAAAAGGCTGATCGAAGAGCTTGAGGCAATTGTTGACCGTAAGACTAAGAAGTTACGACGCAAGATGGTCGACTTAGTGCTAGTCCGATGGAAACATTCGAATGGGCCGAATCTCACTTGGGAAACAGAGGATGACATGATGTGTCGCTATCCACATATGTTTGCTGATGCATGATTCCGGGACGGAATCATCCTAAGGGGGAGAGAATTGTAACGCCCGGGTTTCAGGGCTGAGCATTTTTGTCAATATAATAGTCTAGGTCAACTCTTGTAACTCTTTTTGAAGTAATAAAGATGAAATATTGAGTATTATGTGATGTTATGTGTGTTTATGTGTTTATTATTTAATTATAAATGTATAATTAATAAAGAATAAAAATGCGCGTCAAAATTAAAGTGTGAGATAATCCCAATATCTCTACATAAAGTTGTAGAATATGTCTCAAGGTTTCCGTACATATAAAGAATGCCCAAATCCGAGCTATAACGAAGAAGTTATGGCCTGCCGAAGTTTTACGGCAAAACCGGCACGGCACCGGAAGACGTAAATAGTGAATTTACAATAGAAGACTTTTTAGCCTTATCAATCTAAACAAAAGTCATAGAATATGTTAAACTAAGAACATCGATAAAAAGAACGCCCAAATCTGACTTCGTATGAAGAAGTTATGATTTTTCTAAGATTCGGCTTAGCAGTGCACGGCCTGAAACTCGAATTTTAGTTCGAGCGGTTTTTGGCTTACGCGACCTTACTGAGAGTTGAAGATCTCATTAATAGGAACTCAACGGTAAAAAGACAGACGAAAACGGAGACCGTATGAAGGAGTTGTGAACTCTTCGCGGTCATTTAACAGTCTAAACGCCTCCTACTGTTAAATTTGAGATCGGTCGATAATTATCCAACGGAGTCTAAACGAAAGTTGTAGATCTTGATTTTACCTACGCGTGGATATAAAGAACGTCGAAAACGGAGCTCGTGTGCGAAAGTTATGATTTTTCTAAGTTTGAGGGCTGATACGCGATAGGGGGTGACGTGGCACCACCAGAATTGGACACGTGGCACCACCAGAAGGCCACCACATGGACCAACTCGGCGAGTCATGACTCAGACTCGGCGAGTCCATCAGATTCCTCCCCTATAAATATAGGTGCCGGGTTCCCTCATTTCCTCACCCCTCAACCCTCCTCTTTCTCTCTCTAAACTCTCTCTCTAAGCTCCCTAACCCCCCTAAAAGCCTAGGTAAACCCCCTAGCACCCGAAGGAAGCCCCGAGGCTCCCAGAGTCCCGAGAAAAGAGCCTTTCGGCTCGGGAATGCTGCTCCAGCGAAGCCCGGTTCTCGAGAAAAACCCGCTGTAAGTGAGCTGTACCTATCCTATCTTTAGTTTAGCTTATGTTTTAATATAGGAATGTTATTAGGTCCTTAAAATAATTATTTGGGCTATTATTATGAGTTATACTGAGTGTTATTAACGCTTATATAATCATAATAATAGCCAGACAATTAATTTGTCGCGGTTATCATTAGACTAAACCCTAGTGGTATCGATACTAGGTTTTATCGAAGGAATATCATTTTGAGAGTATCGAAGCGTTTTCCGAGTGCTGAGTCACCACCTAATCAGGTGAGTGCATAGTTACTTTCAACTTACACATAGATATGAAGTATTTTATATAAATTACGTGCTATGTGTGCATATTATCTGAATACTTGCTATCTATGCTAGATGAACGTTGTTATACATGTTTTCAATGATTCAAACTCTATATGTATTTTATATCTACGAAAATGTTGGGGTAAAACATGGGTAGATGTAATAGGTGATGTGTGATAAAATGATGAGAGGCCTCGATGTTGTTGTTGTTGATCCAGTCATCTAGCGGAGTGTAGATGACGACCACGGACTCTTCTAGACAGTCCAGTGGAGCACTAGCAGGCTCGCAACCTGTAGGTGTTGTGAACGATGTGTTCACCGGTGTACTCCATCCCCCACATGGTTGCCTATTAGGACATTTATTGCTGAGGAATCCCCTTAGCAGTAGTGTCCGTCCCAATGATGATCCTTAGGCTAGGTCCCTTATGATAGGTGTTTAGGGACGTAAAGTGAGGATAACGGGAACGGGTAATCGGGTTATTGTTGATTAATGAAATTAATAAACTTATTTATTGTGGGTTGAAAACCCTATGTGCTCACCAGGCTCCCAAGCCTGACCCACTTAGTTTTATGTATTACAGGTAGACGGTAGTGGCGCATGAGCATAGGTGTGATGTTTTGGACGAGGGATTACGGATATAGGCCTGTAGATATGAAATAATGTAGTAAGGCGTATATTGTACTGTTTATACTTTTGATCTGTACGAACATGACATCCCGAGTCTTTTAATGAAATACATTTCTATGGAAATGCTTTTGATAAATCTTTATCATATTATTGTTTGGGACAAATTCCGCAACCCTTTTTTTTAAAAGATAACTCTGATTTTGAAATAAAGTATAAACAAAACCGGTCTTTTCTGACCGTGATTTTGGGGATGTCACAGTTGGTATCAGAGCATTAGGTTAAGCGAACTAGGAATTTGTAGGATTTCTAGACTTAAACTTAGAATGCAGCGATGATTGTGAGGTGTGAGCACTTGCTTATTTTAGGAATTGTGCCTAAAATGCTTTTATGTGCTAAATGCTTTATGCATGATATGCTGTTATTTTGTTCGGATCTATGGTCTGTTGCCGACCGGATCTGGAAACCTTATGTGTTTAGGATTCTAAACGTACGACCACGATATTAGAACTAGCATGTAAACGTTTCGGAGAGATAAGGATGATTTGAACATCAGTCCTAAATAAAGATCTAAATTCACCTTATTCGGTGTATAGATCAAGATGGCAAGGACCCGTAGCGGAAACGTGAACGCAAATGGGAACAGACACCAACCCCCAGTGATCGAGCAAATACCAGTGTGGAAGCCGCTGCCGGACCAATAACGATGGCCGGAGTGCAAGCGATGATCCAGGAATTGTTGGATCGTCAAATGGAGGAAACCAGGCGTTTGCTCCAGCAAAATCGAGAGGAAGCGACTATTCAGATCGAACAGCCCGAGTTGAACGAAGGGCAGACTGGAGAAGGAAACTACAGTGGGACTATTGGTCAAGCCAACCCACCGATAGTTAGGCAAAACCACCAGGATGGAGGAAATGATGGACGTGGATGCAAATACAAGGATTTCATGGCATCCAAGCCACCGAGTCTATCTGGAAGCCCGACGCCGGTGGAAGTCATGAACTGGATCTCTGAGATGGAGACAATGTTTGAGAGTTGCGAGTGTAGCAATAGGCAGAAGACCGCTCTCGCAGTTCCTCTATTGAAATCTGGAGTACTAAGCTGGTGGAAGCTATTAGCTGATTCGATGCCCAAAGGTGAAGCAAGCAAAATGTCATGGGAGGATTTTCTGGTACAGTTGAAGATGCAATACTGCTCTGAGCAGGATCTTCTAGAGATCAACAACGAATTCCAAAATCTGAAGAAGGGAAGAATGAGCGTTACTGAATACGCTGCAAGCTTTACTGAGAAAATGAAGCTTGTTCCTCACCTCATCCCAACTGAACTCTCCAAGGTTAACAAATTTTCCCTCGGATTACCAGCGGACTTCGGTCCAATGGTCAAGCAAACTACCACTCTGAAAGTCGCCATCTGGGCTGCTAAGAATGTGGAGACCCAGATACTAGAGAAGGGTCTGGAGAGAGCGGAAGTGGGAGAGAAAAGGAAATTTGACGGATCCTCGAGGTCCGGTAAGAAAGGTAAATTCTCAAAGTCTGGTTCGAGAGGAGGAGGATCAGAAGCAAAGTGGTGTGACAAGTGCAAGAAGAAGAACTTTGGGAAGTGTGATGGAGGAGTCACTTGTTACAAATGCGGAAAGCCTGGGCACTATGCCAATGAGTGTACCCTCAACCAGAAGGCCCGTTATGGGTGTAATGAAGAAGGGCACATTTTGAAGGACTGCCCGAAGAAGAAGGAGGCAGGAAAAACCAACATACCACCGAAGCCGAAGGCAAGAGCCTTCCAGATGATGCTCGAGGCTGCAAAGGAGGCAGCAGACGTCGCTTCAGGTACCTTTCTTGTAAATGGTTTGCCTGCAAATATAATATTTGATTCCGGAGCCAACTACTCCTTTGTGTCGCATAAATTTAGTGCGAAATTAGCATTACCTGTAGAAATACTTGATAACGCCCTAATTGTAGAAGTTGCCAGTGGCAAATTCGTACCTATTAGTAATCGTATTAGGAACATCGTCATTGACCTAAACGAAAACGAATTCCATGAGGAACTATTACCCATAGAGTTAAACGGTTTCGACATCGTTTTGGGTATGGATTGGCTTAGTGTGACATTCCCATTTTCACGGCCAGAAAAGACCGATTTTGTTTATGCTTTATAAAAATCAGAGTACTTCATTTTATAAAAAGGTTGCGGAATTTGTTCCCAGAAAAACACGATAAATACGTTATTAAAACATTTTCGAAGAAACGTATTTTTATTCATTTAAAACGTTTGGGATGTCATCGTTAATACAGAAACATAAGCATAAACAGAACTTACATGTATTTACACTAGTGATCTACATCTCTTTAAATCTCTCAGTGTAAAGTGACTTCGTATCAACACCTGTGATATAAATAAACTGAGTGGGTCAGGTTGGGAAACCTGGTGAGTACATAGGGTTTTCAACCCACAATAATATAATTATTATGTTCAATCAAAGAATCGACCCAATTACCCATCCCCGTTATCTTTTTTTTTTACTCTTTAAGGATTTATCCTAATAGTCATCTATTCTTCATTCGTTTATTCCGAAGTCCCTTACTTCCAGGGTTCTAGGACTGGCACTAAATCCATAGCTGCCAATGTTCGTTCATAAAGCACTAATTCCATAGCTGCTATAGTCTATTCATCGGGTACTAAATCCATAGCTACCAGTCTTTATCTAATAGGTACTAAGTCCATAGCTACCAATGTTCAACAGGTACTAAATCCATAGCTACCAACGTCTAACAGGTACTAAGTCCATAGCTACCGGTGTTTGTCCCATAGGCACTAAGTCTATAGCTGCGAATGTATACTCACATCATCTTCTATCTATCATCATTTATCTACCCATCATCATACCCAACATATTCGTATATATAAAATACGTATACAGTTTAAATCCTTTAAAACATGTATAAAACGTTCATCCAGCATAGACAGCAAGTATTCAGATAATATGCACACATAGCACGTAGTTTATATAAAATACTTCATATCTATGTGTAAGATGAAAGAGACTATGCACTCACAACACGTAAATTATATAATAAATACTTCATATCTATGTGTAAGATGAAAGGGACCATGCACTCACCTGAGAAGGTGGTGACTCGGTACTCGGACAGCGCTTCGTTTACTTTAAAATAATTTCTTTCGACGAAACCTAGTATTATCACCAATAGATTTTAGTCTATTATTCGCCGAGACTAATTAATAGTCTAGCTATTATTACTATTATATAAGCGTTAAAAAAATACTTATATAACCCATAATAATAGCCCAAGTATTTATTATATGTTCTTAATAACGTTAATATAATTAAATAAAAACTATATTAAAAATAGCGTAGGCGTAGCTCACTTACAACGGGTTTTATAGAAAACCAGGCTTTGCTTGGAGCAGCGTTTCCGAGCCGAAAAGCTCTTCTTCTCGGAGCCGTCGAGCACTCCGGGGCTTCCGCCTCGTGCTAGGGAGGTTCCCTAGGCTTTTCGGGGGATTTCGGGGCTAGAGAGAGGTTCTAGAGAGAGAGTAAAGAGAAGAAAGAATGGGAAAGGTGTGAAGAAAATGAGGGTGGGAGAGGTGGTATTTATAGGGTGAAAATGGCTGAACTTGGTGCCACATGTCACCATCTAGTGGCAAGACTTGGGGAGAAAGCAATGGCCAAGATTGTGCCACATCACCCATTTTCGCATAGCACACTTCCGACTTCTAAAATCCGTAACTTTCACATACGACCTCTGTTTTTGACGTTCTTTATATCCACGCGTAGGTAAAAATAATATCTACAACTTTCATTTTGACTCCGTCGGCTAATTCTCGACCGATCTTAAATTTAACAGTACGAGGCGTTTAGACTGTTAAATGACCGCGAAGAATTCGTAACTCCTTCATACCGACTCCGTTATCGTCTGTATTTTTACCGTTGAGTTCCTATTAATGAGATCTTGAACTCTCATTTAGGTCACGTAAGCCAAAAACCGCTCGAACTAAAATTCGAGTTTCGGGTCGTGCACTGCTAAGCCGAATCTTAGAAAAATCATAACTTCCTCATACGAAGTCAGATTTGGGTGTTCTTTTTATCGACGCTCTTAGTTTAACATATTCTACGACTTTGGTTTAGATTGCTAAGGATAAATCTCGCTCTATCGTAAATTCACTATTTACGCTTCCCGGTGCCGTGCCGGTTTTGCCGTAAAACTTCGACGGGCCATAACTTCTTCGTTATAACTCGGATTTCGGCGTTCTTTATATGTACGGAAACCTTGTGACATATTCTACAATTTGGTTAAGATTATTTATTCTAAATAATCTTTTGTCGAAAAGTCATTTTCAACCCATATTGCCTCTAAATTGACTAGCCCGGATCTGCGGGCGTTACAATTATCTCCCCCTTAGGATGATTACGTCCCGGAATCATCAACGAAACAGGGCTCGTATATTGACTCCATACGTCATCTCTTCATCCTAGGTAATAATTATAACTTCTTTATTCATTCGAGTCTATCTTTTAGACGTATTGTCTGTAAGTAGTACTTAATTGTGCACCTGCTATCTTCTTCAGGTTAGACTCCAGATTACGACGTATCATCATGTGATGCTCGTTTAGAATTAGGTCTTTTAGAGTTAAATTCTGAAATAAACTATTCCTTCCTTCACGTTCTAATGTGATATAATCACACTTTAACATGTAGCATTTCTAGCTACCAACTTCTTTAGCGTCGAGCCGATACTTCTATTGGTCTCTTTGATTTTTAATCGTTTGGTTTAAGTCGGACGCTATATCAAACTTGGTTCTCTGAACCACGTAACCTACTCATCGTAGTCGGACTCAATGTGACATGACCACTAGGGTTGGGATAAGAACAATCTTCTTAGTCATTACCGAAACAATGGTAACGGCATACTTGAATAAAACGAAATCAATTACTGGCTTCTTGGTAACCTTGTGACTTTCCCTGATCCAAGTGTGAGTCCTGTGCTTCCGGTAGTATAGGCCTCTACTACCATTCACACCTACTCATACTCGTCCCAAGTATTGTCCCGCAGTTTCCCAAGTCACCATGCAACAATTCATACAATCATTCAACACATCAGATAACAAAACGAAGGTTTTATATCATTTCTTGAAACGATTACATAGGTGTTCAAGTTCACCCTAGACTATGCCTCTACTAGGCTACATCATACGAAACTATGACTACTGCATAATCTGATCCTCGGGTAAGAAGTCCTCATTCTTGATTCCTCGCATGGTTCTCTGCTTCGTCGAGGATCATGTGAAATGCCCTTGGCCTTGGTGGCGTTTCTGGTCTTGCTGCTTTATTTTTCTTTGGGCAGTCTCTGGACATGTGCCCCTTGCCTCCACATCTATAGCATACTTTGTCATTATGCGTGCAGTCTTTGGAATAGTGACCAGTCCTCCCACACTTGTAACAAGTCACTTCTTCGTTGCACTTTCCACCATGCTTCTTCTTGCATCTATCACACCATCTTGCTTCACCTCCATTTGCTCCTCCAAACTTTGAGAATTTGCTTTCCTTGTTCGGCCTCGAAGATCCTTCAAACTTCCGCTTCTCTCCTACCTTATCTTTTTCTAGACCTTTTTCTCTTATCTGGGCCTCTACGTTCTTAGCTGCCCTAACAGCTGCTTTCAAAGTAGTTGCCATTTTGACCATTGGGCCAAAGTCAATGGGTAGTCCGTTAGCAAACCTATCAATCTTGGAGAGTTCAGTAGGCACCAAGTAGGGGAATAGCTTCATCCTTTCGGTGAATGCGGTGGCATACTCGTCAATACTCATCTTTCCTTTCTTCAGGTTCTGAAACTCGTTGTTTAGGTCTATCAGATCTATCTCCGAGCAGTATTGCATTTTCAACTGTTCCAAAAACTCTTCCCACGACATCCTTAAGGCTTCTCCTCGTGGCATCGTATCTGCCAATAGCTTCCACCAGCTCAAGACTCCAGTTTTCAGCTGTCTTACTGCGAAGATAGTCTTCTGTTTCTCGTTACAGCTGCAGCTCTCAAACACCATCTCCATCTCAGAGATCCAATCCATAATCTCAACCGGCTTCGGGCTTCCTGAGAGATTTGGGGGTTTCGCACCCAAGAAATTCTTGTATATCCGCCCATCCTTGTTGTTTCTCCCTTCAGGGTCATCCCTTTGCTCACCTTGAGTCCCTACTTGACTCACTTGGCGGCTGTAGTTCCCTTCCTTTGATTGCTCGGGAACTGGCTCTGTCGGTTCAACATGTACGGTAGGTTCGTCCCTATTTAACATTTGTCTCATTTCTTCCCTTTGTTCAACCAACATAGCCCGAATCATGGCTTGAACTCCAGCCATGGTGACTGGATCAAGCGCAACTTCTTCTACAATAGGTATTTGCTGAACCACTGGGGGTTGGATCCTGTTCCCATTTGCGTTTACGTTTCCGCTACGGGTTCTTGCCATCTTGATCTATACACCGAATAAGGTGAATCTAGATCTTAATTTAGGATTGACGTCTTAAATCATCCTTATCACTCCGAAACGTTTATATGCTAGTTCTAATATCGTAGTCGTACATTTAGAATCCTAAACACATAAGGTTTCCAGATCCGGTCGGCAACAGACCATAGATCCGAACAACTAACAGCATATCAGGCACAAGTATTTAGCACATAAAAGCATTTTAGGCATAATTCCTAAAATAAGCTAGTGCTCACACCTCACAATCATCGCTTAGCATTCTAAGTTTAAGTCTAGAAATAGATTCATATTCCTAGTTCGCTTAAACTAATGCTCTGATACCAACTGTGACATTCCCATTTTCACGGCCAGAAAAGACCGATTTTGTTTATGCTTTATAAAAATCAGAGTACTTCATTTTATAAAAAGGTTGCGGAATTTGTTCCCAGAAAAACACGATAAATACGTTATTAAAACATTTTCGAAGAAACGTATTTTTATTCATTTAAAACGTTTGGGATGTCATCGTTAATACAGAAACATAAGCATAAACAGAACTTACATGTATTTACACTAGTGATCTACATCTCTTTAAATCTCTCAGTGTAAAGTGACTTCGTATCAACACCTGTGATATAAATAAACTGAGTGGGTCAGGTTGGGAAACCTGGTGAGTACATAGGGTTTTCAACCCACAATAATATAATTATTATGTTCAATCAAAGAATCGACCCAATTACCCATCCCCGTTATCTTTTTTTTTACTCTTTAAGGATTTATCCTAATAGTCATCTATTCTTCATTCGTTTATTCCGAAGTCCCTTACTTCCAGGGTTCTAGGACTGGCACTAAATCCATAGCTGCCAATGTTCGTTCATAAAGCACTAATTCCATAGCTGCTATAGTCTATTCATCGGGTACTAAATCCATAGCTACCAGTCTTTATCTAATAGGTACTAAGTCCATAGCTACCAATGTTCAACAGGTACTAAATCCATAGCTACCAACGTCTAACAGGTACTAAGTCCATAGCTACCGGTGTTTGTCCCATAGGCACTAAGTCTATAGCTGCGAATGTATACTCACATCATCTTCTATCTATCATCATTTATCTACCCATCATCATACCCAACATATTCGTATATATAAAATACGTATACAGTTTAAATCCTTTAAAACATGTATAAAACGTTCATCCAGCATAGACAGCAAGTATTCAGATAATATGCACACATAGCACGTAGTTTATATAAAATACTTCATATCTATGTGTAAGATGAAAGAGACTATGCACTCACAACACGTAAATTATATAATAAATACTTCATATCTATGTGTAAGATGAAAGGGACCATGCACTCACCTGAGAAGGTGGTGACTCGGTACTCGGACAGCGCTTCGTTTACTTTAAAATAATTTCTTTCGACGAAACCTAGTATTATCACCAATAGATTTTAGTCTATTATTCGCCGAGACTAATTAATAGTCTAGCTATTATTACTATTATATAAGCGTTAAAAAAATACTTATATAACCCATAATAATAGCCCAAGTATTTATTATATGTTCTTAATAACGTTAATATAATTAAATAAAAACTATATTAAAAATAGCGTAGGCGTAGCTCACTTACAACGGGTTTTATAGAAAACCAGGCTTTGCTTGGAGCAGCGTTTCCGAGCCGAAAAGCTCTTCTTCTCGGAGCCGTCGAGCACTCCGGGGCTTCCGCCTCGTGCTAGGGAGGTTCCCTAGGCTTTTCGGGGGATTTCGGGGCTAGAGAGAGGTTCTAGAGAGAGAGTAAAGAGAAGAAAGAATGGGAAAGGTGTGAAGAAAATGAGGGTGGGAGAGGTGGTATTTATAGGGTGAAAATGGCTGAACTTGGTGCCACATGTCACCATCTAGTGGCAAGACTTGGGGAGAAAGCAATGGCCAAGATTGTGCCACATCACCCATTTTCGCATAGCACACTTCCGACTTCTAAAATCCGTAACTTTCACATACGACCTCTGTTTTTGACGTTCTTTATATCCACGCGTAGGTAAAAATAATATCTACAACTTTCATTTTGACTCCGTCGGCTAATTCTCGACCGATCTTAAATTTAACAGTACGAGGCGTTTAGACTGTTAAATGACCGCGAAGAATTCGTAACTCCTTCATACCGACTCCGTTTTCGTCTGTATTTTTACCGTTGAGTTCCTATTAATGAGATCTTGAACTCTCATTTAGGTCACGTAAGCCAAAAACCGCTCGAACTAAAATTCGAGTTTCGGGTCGTGCACTGCTAAGCCGAATCTTAGAAAAATCATAACTTCCTCATACGAAGTCAGATTTGGGTGTTCTTTTTATCGACGCTCTTAGTTTAACATATTCTACGACTTTGGTTTAGATTGCTAAGGATAAATCTCGCTCTATCGTAAATTCACTATTTACGCTTCCCGGTGCCGTGCCGGTTTTGCCGTAAAACTTCGACGGGCCATAACTTCTTCGTTATAACTCGGATTTCGGCGTTCTTTATATGTACGGAAACCTTGTGACATATTCTACAGTTTGGTTAAGATTATTTATTCTAAATAATCTTTTGTCGAAAAGTCATTTTCAACCCATATTGCCTCTAAATTGACTAGCCCGGATCTGCGGGCGTTACACTTAGCGCCAACGATGCCGAGATATTATGCCGAAAGAAGATAGTTAGGATAAACCCACCCGGAAAGGAATCATTTATGGTGTACGGGGACAAACACAGAGTGAATTCTGGAATCATCTCCCTGATGAAAGCCAGGAAATGTTTGTCCAAAGGATGTGCATCATACTTGGCATTCGTAATCGATGCTAAGAAGGAAAAGAAAGAGGTGCAGAATATACCGGTTGTGTGCGATTATCCGGAAGTCTTTCCCGAAGATCTTCCTGGATTACCACCTGATAGGTAAGTGGAGTTTCGTATAAACTTATTACCAGGAACAACACCGATAGCAAAGGCACCTTACCGATTAGCACCGACGGAGATGAAGGAGCTCATGACGCAACTTCAGGAGCTATTGGACAGCGGTTTCATTCGACCTAGTTCATCACCCTGGGGAGCTCCGGTGTTATTCGTGAAGAAGAAGGATGGAAGCATGAGGATGTGCATAGACTACCGAGAGCTGAATAAGGAAACGGTGAAGAACAAGTATCCATTGCCGAGGATTGATGATCTATTCGATCAGCTGCAAGGTTTGAGCTACTTCTCAAAGATCGATCTAAGGTCAGGATATCATCAGCTGAAGGTGAGAGAGTAGGATATTGAGAAGACTGCATTCAGAACAAGATATGGACACTACGAGTTCTTGGTTATGTCATTCGGACTAACCATGGTAAATGTGAAGACATCACCATGGATTTTGTGACTAAACTGCCCAGAACGACGAATGGTCACGACATGATTTGGGTAGTCGTGGATCGTTTCTCCAAGAGTGCACACTTCATAGCAGCCAACGAGAAGTGGTCTATGGATAAGCTCGCAAATGCTTACGTTAAGGAAATTGTAAGACTTCACAGTGTCCCTCTTACAATTGTGTCAGATCGTGATAGTCGTTTCACGTCAAGGTTTTGGAGGAGTCTACAAGAGGAGTTGGGTACAAAGTTGTGTTTGAGTACTACTTACCATCCGCAAACTGATGGTCAGAGCGAAAGAACGATTCAGACTTTGGAAGATATGTTGAGAGCATGTACCCTCGAATTCCAAGGGAATTAGGATGCGCACTTACCTCTAGTAGAATTTTCCTACAACAATAGTTTTCACTCGAGCGTCAAGATGGCACCTTATCAAGCCTTGTATGGACAGAAGTGTCGTACGCCGTCTTGTTGGCTTGAAGCCGGAAAGAAGCAGTTTATGGGCCCCGAGATGGTCCATGAGACTGCTGAGAAATTGAAGGTGATTAGGGAAAGAATGTTAGCAGCTCAGGATCGTCAGAAGAGCTATGCTGACAAGAAAAGACGACCGATAACCTTCGAAGTTGGGGATTATGTTTTACTTAAAGTCTCACCGTGGAAGGGACTTATACGATTTGGGAAATGAGGAAAGTTGAGTCCAAGGTTTATTGGACCATTCAAAGTTCTTCAGAAGATTGGGAACCAAGCTTACAAGCTGGAATTGCCCGAAGAACTCAATGGTATTCATAACACCTTCCATGTGTGTTATTTGAGGAAATTCATGGGAGATGTTCCCGACATAATTCCAATCTCGGAATTAAGGATGGATGAGAATAAAAGGCTGATCGAAGAGCTTGAGGCAATTGTTGACCGTAAGACTAAGAAGTTACGACGCAAGATGGTCGACTTAGTGCTAGTCCGATGGAAACATTCGAATGGGCCGAATCTCACTTGGGAAACAGAGGATGACATGATGTGTCGCTATCCACATATGTTTGCTGATGCATGATTCCGGGACGGAATCATCCTAAGGGGGAGAGAATTGTAATGCCCGGGTTTCAGGGCTGAGCATTTTTGTCAATATAATAGTCTAGGTCAACTCTTGTAACTCTTTTTGAAGTAATAAAGATGAAATATTGAGTATTATGTGATGTTATGTGTGTTTATGTGTTTATTATTTAATTATAAATGTATAATTAATAAAGAATAAAAATGAGCGTCAAAATTAAAGTGTGAGATAATCCCGATATCTCTACATAAAGTTGTAGAATATGTCTCAAGGTTTCCGTACATATAAAGAATGCCGAAATCCGAGCTATAACGAAGAAGTTATGGCCTGCCGAAGTTTTACGGCAAAACCGACACGGCACCGAAAGACGTAAATAGTGAATTTACGATAGAAGACTTTTTAGCCTTAGCAATCTAAACAAAAGTCATAGAATATGTTAAACTAAGAACATCGATAAAAAGAACACCCAAATCTGACTTCGTATGAAGAAGTTATGATTTTTCTAAGATTCGGCTTAGCAGTGCACGGCTTGAAACTCGAATTTTAGTTCGAGCGGTTTTTGGCTTACGCGACCTTACTGAGAGTTGAAGATCTCATTAATAGGAACTCAACGGTAAAAAGACAGACGAAAACGGAGTCCGTATGAAGGAGTTGTGAACTCTTCGCGGTCATTTAACAGTCTAAACGCCTCCTACTGTTAAATTTGAGATCGGTCGATAATTATCCAACGGAGTCTAAACGAAAGTTGTAGATCTTGATTTTACCTACGCGTGGATATAATGAACGTCGAAAACGGAGCTCGTGTGCGAAAGTTATGATTTTTCTAAGTTTGAGGGCTGATACGCGATAGGGGTGACGTGGCACCACCAGAATTGGACACGTGGCACCACCAGAAGGCCACCACATGGACCAACTCGTCGAGTCATGACTCAGACTCAGCGAGTCCATCAGATTCCTCCCCTATATATAGAGGTGTCGGGTTCCCTCATTTCCTCACCCCTCAACCCTCTTCTTTCTCTCTCTAAACTCTCTCTCTAAGCTCCCTAACCCCCCTAAAAGCCTAGGTAAACCCCCTAGCTCCCGAAGGAAGCCCCAAGGCTCCCGGAGTCCCGAGAAAAGAGCCTTTCGGCTCGGGAACGCTGCTCCAGGGAAGCCCGGTTTTCGAGAAAAACCCGTTGTAAGTGAGCTGTACCTATCCTATCTTTAGTTTAGCTTATGTTTTAATATAGGAATGTTATTAGGTTCTTAAAATAATTATTTGGGCTATTATTATGAGTTATACTGAGTGTTATTAACGCTTATATAATAATAATAATAGTCAGACAATTAATTTGTCGCGGTTATCATTAGACTAAACCCTAGTGGTATCGATACTAGGTTTTATCGAAGGAATATCATTTTGAGAGTATCGAAGCGTTTTCCGAGTGCTGAGTCACGACCTAATCAGGTGAGTGCATAGTTACTTTCAACTTACACATAGATATGAAGTATTTTATATAAATTACGTGCTATGTGTGCATATTATCTGAATACTTGCTATCTATGCTAGATGAATGTTGTTATACATGTTTTCAATGATTCAAATTGTATATGTATTTTATATCTATGAAATGTTGGGGTAAAACATGGGTAGATGTAATAGGTGATGTGTGATAAAATGATGAGAGGCCTCGATGTTGTTGTTGTTGATCCAGTCATCTAGCGGAGTATAGATGACGACCACGGACTCTTCTAGACAGTCCAGTGGAGCACTAGCAGGCTCGCAACCTGTAGGTGTTGTGAACGATGTGTTCACCGGTGTACTCCATCCCCCACATGGTTGCCTATTAGGACATTTATTGCTGAGGAATCCCCATAGCAGTAGTGTCCATCCCGATGATGATCCTTAGGCTAGGTCCCTTATGATAGGTGTTTAGGGATGTAAAGTGAGGATAACGGGAACGGGTAATCGGGTTATTGTTGATTAATGAAATTAATAAACTTATTTATTGTGGGTTGAAAACCTTATGTGCTCACCAGGCTCCCAAGCCTGACCCACTTAGTTTTATGTATTACAGGTAGATGGTAGTGGCGCATGAGCATAGGTGTGATGTTTTGGACGAGGGATTACGGATATAGGCCTGTAGATATGAAATAATGTAGTAAGGCTTATATTGTACTGTTTATACTTTTGATCTGTATGAACATGACATCCCGAGTCTTTTAATGAAATACATTTCTATGGAAATGCTTTTGATAAATCTTTATCATATTATTGTTTGGGACAAATTCCGCAACCCTTTTTTTTAAAAGATAACTCTGATTTTGAAATAAAGTATAAACAAAACCGGTCTTTTCTGACCGTGATTTTGGGGATGTCACACTTATCTTTATTCTTTATTAAATATATATTTATAATAAAGTAATAAACACACAAATACACATAATTCACATAGAATTAAAATATTTCATCTTTATTACATCAAAAAGAGTTACAATAGTTGACCTAGACTATTACATCGTCTAAAAATGCTTATCCCCGAAACCCGGGCGTTACAATTCTCTCCCCCTTATGATGATTCCGTCCTGGAATCATGCATCAACAAACAAACGCGAGTAGCGACTCATCATGTCACTCTCTGTTTCCCAAGTAAGATTCGGCCCGTTCGAATGTTTCCATCGGACTAGCACTAAGTCGACCAACTTGCGTCGTAGCTTCTTAGTCTTACGGTCAACAATTGCCTCGGGATCTTCAATTAGCCTCTTATTCTCATCCATTCTTAACTCCAAGATTGGAATTATGTCGAGAACTTCTCCTGTGAATATCCTCAGATAACACACATGGAAGGTGTTATGTATACCATCGAGTTCTTCGGGTAATTCCAGCTTGTAAGTTTGGTTCCCAATCTAATGAAGCACTTTGAATGGTCCAATAAACCTTGGACTTAGCTTTCCTCGTTTCCCGAATCATATAAGTCCCTTCCACAGTGAGACTTTAAGAAGAATCGAATCCCCAACTTCGAAGGTCATCGTTCGTCTTTTCTTTTCAGCATAGCTCTTCTGACGATCCTGAGCTACTAACATCCTTTCCCTAATCACCTTTAGTTTCTTGGCAGTTTCATGGACTATCTCGGGGCCCATAAACTGCTTCTCTCCAGCTTCAAGCCAAAAAGACGGCATATGACACTTCTGTCCATACAAGGCTTGATAAGGTGCCATCTTGATGCTCGAGTGGAAACTGTTGTTGTAGGAGAATTCTACCAGAGGTAAGTGCTCGTCCCAATTCCCTTTAAACTCAAGGGTACATGCTCTCAGCATATCTTCCAGTGTTTGAATCGTTCTTTCGCTCTGACTATCAGTTTGTGGATGATAAGCAGTACTCAAACACAACTTTGTACCCAACTCCTCTTGTAGACTCCTCTAAAACCTCGACATGAAACGACTATCACGATTTGATACGATCGTAAGAGGAACACCGTGAAGTCTTACAATTTCCTTCACGTAAGCGTTTGCGAGCTTATCAATAGACCACTTCTCGTTGGCTTCTATGAAGTGTGCACTCTTGGTGAAACGATCCACGACTACCCAAATCATGTCGTGTCCGTTCTTCGTCCTAGGCAATTTACTCACAAAATCCATGGTGATGTCTTCCCATTTACCCATAGGTACAGGTAAGGGTTCTAAACTCCCATACGGTTTCTGATGTTGTGCCTTAACTCTCGCACATGTCACACACTCGGCCACATAGTTCGCAACATCGAGCTTCATCGTTGGCCACCAGTAATAGAGTTTTAAGTCCCTATACATTTTAGTGCTACCGGGATGAATTGAGTACATGGTCTTATGTGCTTCTTCCATCAGAAGATCTCTTATTCCTCCTGTCTTAGGTACCCAAATTCGATCTTAGAGTACCTTCAGTCCTCGACTGTTCGTACCGAACACTAACGTTTTTCCCAAACGTTCTTCCTTTCGGTCATTCTTTTCTAAGGCTTCTTCTTGAGCTTTCCTGATACTTTCCACAATTGTCGAGACGACTTCGATTCTCAACGCTCTTGGCCTTTTCCTTTCAAGGTTGACTTTCCGACTGAGAGCATCAGTAACAACATTTGCTTTACCTGGGTGGTAAAGTATCTCACAATTGTAGTCCTTGAGTAGTTCTAGCCAACGTCGTTGCCTCATGTTCAACTCATTCTGATTAAAGAGATACTGGAGACTCTTATGATCAGTGAAGAGCTTGCACTTCGTGCCGTAGAGGTAATGCCTCCATATCTTTAAGGCAAATACTACCGCTGCCAACTCTAGATCGTGAGTGGGGTAGTTCTTTTCGTGCTCTTTCAATTGTCGAGATGTGTATGCTATCACCTTTTCTCTTTGGGTCGGAACACAACCCAACCCGACTCCAGATGCATCACTATAAACCGTGAAGTCTTCAACTCCATCGGGTAGAGAAAGTATCGGCGCTTCACATAACTTCTTCTTTAGCTTCTCGAATGACTCATTGTGTTTCTCGTTCCACGTATATGTAGCTCCTTTGTGAGTCAAAGCTGTCAATGGAGCAGCTATCGAAGAAAAGCCTTGGATAAATCGTCGGTAATATTCGGTTAATCCTAGAAAGCTCCGAATCTCCGTGGGACTCTTTGGACGTTCCCACTTCATTACAGCTTTGACTTTTGTTGGGTCAACCATTATCCCTTCTTGGTTAACCACATGACCCAAGAATTGGATTTCTCGGATCCAAAAATCACACTTGGAGAACTTAGCGTAAAGCTTCTCCTTCTTCAATACTTCCAACACTTCTCGTAGATGCTTGCCATGCTCCTCCTGGTTTTTCGAGTAGACGAGAATGTCGTCGATGAACACTATCATGGATTTATCGAGGAATGGTTTACAAACCCTGTTCATCAAATCCATGAATGCTGCTAGAGCATTGGTTAGTCCAAACAACATAACCAAGAACTCGTAGTGTCCATATCTTGTTCTGAATGCAGTCTTCTCGATATCCTGATCTCTCACTTTCAGCTGATGATATCCCGACCTAAGATCGATCAATGAGAAGTAGCTTGAACCTTGCAGCTGATCGAATAGACCATCAATCCTCGGCAATGGATACTTGTTCTTCACTGTTTCCTTGTTCATCTTTTGGTAGTCTATACACATTCTCATGCTTCTGTCCTTCTTCTTCACGAATAACATCGGAGCTCCCCAGGGTGATGAACTAGGTCGAATGAAACCGTTGTCCAATAGCTCTTGAAGTTGCGTCATAAGCTCCTTCATCTCCGTTAGTGCTAATCGGTAAGGTGATTTTGATATCGGTGTTGTACCTGGTAACAAGTCTATCCGAAACTCCACTTGCCTATCAGGTGGTAATCCGGGAAGATCTTCGGGAAAGACTTCCAGATAATCACATACAACCGGTATATTCTGCACCTCTTTCTTTTCTTTCTTAGCATCGATTACGAATGCTATGTATGATGCACATCCTTTGGACAAACATTTCCTGGCTTTCATCAGGGAGATGATTCCAGAATTCACTCTGCGTTTGTCCCCGTACACCATAAATGATTCCTTTCCGGGTGGGTTTATCCTAACTATCCTCTTTCGGCATAATATCTCGGCATCGTTGGTGCTAAGCCAATCCATACCCAAAACGATGTTGAAACCGTTTAACTCTATGGGTAACAGGTCCTCATGGAATTCGTTTCCGTTTAGGTCGATGAGTACGTTCTTAATACGATTACTAACAGGTACGAATTTGCCACTGGAAACTTCTACAATCAGGGCATTATCAAGTTTTTCTATAGGCAATGCTAATTTCCCACCAAATTTATGCGACACAAAATAGTAGTTGGCTCCGGAATCAATTAGTATATTTGCAGGCAAACCATTTACAAGAAACGTACCTGAAGCGACGTCTGCTACCTCCTTTGCAGCCTTGAGCGTCATCTGGAAGGATCTCGCCTTCGGTTTCGGTGGTATTTTGGGCCTTCCCGCATCTTTCTTCTTTAGGCAATCCTTAGCAATATGCCCTTCTTCACGGCACTCGTAGCACACCCGCTTGTTGGTGGTGCACTCATTGGCATAGTGCCTTGTTTTCCCACACATGTAGCAGGTTACTTCCTCGCCACATTTTCCCGAGTGCTTCTTCTTGCACTTCTTGCACCATTTAAATTTATTTCCTCCCCCGAACTTTTTTGAACCGAACTTGCTCTTCTTTTTGTTGGGTTTAGCAGACCCTTCAAATTTCCTCTTCTCGCCAACCTCGATTTTGCTGGCAGCTCTTCCCTTAATGATGTCCTCCACAGACTTGGCAGCCCAGATAGCTGCCTCCAAAGTAGGTGCCTGACGCACTAGCACCGCGTACTCCCATGGAAGTCCCTTTGCGTACTTATCAATTTTCGTCAGCTCATCCGGAACAAGACTCAAGGCAAACTCCATCTTTTCTGGGAAGTTGTTCGTGTATTCATCAATTGACATGCTCCCCTTCTTCAGGGTTAGAAACTGGTTCTCTAACTCGAGCAGGTTTTGAGTTGAGCAGTACTTTCGTTTGAATTGCACCAGAAATTATGCCCCTGTCAGTTGCAGGGGCTTGTTGGGGCTTAAAGTCTTCCCCAAGGTATTCCACCAACGTATAGTGCCTCCTCGAAACTGACGCACTACAAACGTGGTCTGTAGCTTTCCTCTGCAACCGCACATCATGAAAGCTAAATCCATCTTCGAGATCCAATCCATGACCCAGATTGGATGTTCCTTTCCCGTGAAAGTCGATGGCTTGCAAGTCATAAAATCCTTGTACTTGCATCCATTCCTCTCGACTTCGTCACCATGGTTGTTTTGTTGAACTATTGGTGGGTTGGCTTGACCAACAGTCCCACTATAGTTTCCCTCCTCAGTCTGCCCTTCGTTCCACTCGGGCTGTTCGATCTGAATAGTTGCTTCCTCTCGATTTTGTTGGAGCAAAAGTCTGGTTTCCTCTATTTGATGATCCAACATTGCCTGGATCATCGCTTACACTCCGGCCACCGTTATTGGCTCAGCAGCGGCTACCACAACTGGTATTTGTTCAATTACTGGGGGTTGGAATCTGTTCCCATTTGCATTCACGTTTCCGCTACGGGTCCTTGCCATCTTGATCTATACACCGAATAAGGTGAATTTAGATCTTTATTTAGGACTGATGTTCAAATCATCCTTATCTCTCCGAAAAGTTTACATGCTAGTTCTAATATCGTAGTTGTACGTTTAGAATCCTAAACACATAAGGTTTCCAGATCCGGTCGGCAACAGACCATAGATCCGAACAATTAACAGCATATCAGGCACAAAGCATTTAGCACATAAAAGCATTTTAGGCATAATTCCTAAAATAAGCTAGTGCTCACACCTCACAATCATCGCTTAGCATTCTAAGTTTAAGTCTAGAAATCCTACAAATTCCTAGTTCGCTTAAACTAATGCTCTGATACCAACTGTGACATCCCCAAAATCACGGCCAGAAAAGACCGGTTTTGTTTATACTTTATTTCAAAATCAGAATAATCTTTTAATAAAAGAGTTGCGAAATTTGTCCCAAAACAATATTATGATAAAGATATCAAAAGCATTTCCTTAGAAATGTATTTCATTAAAAAGACTCGGGATGTCATGTTCGATACAGTACATAAGTATAAACAATACAACATAGGCCTTACTACATTATTTCATATCTACAAGCCTATATCCGTAAGCCCTCATCCAAAACATCACATTTATGCTCATGCGCCACTACATGTAATACAAGAAATTGAGTGGGTCAGGCTTGGGAGCCTGGTGAGCACATAGGGTTTTCAACCCACAATAAATAAGTTTATTAACTTTATCAAACCAAATAAACCCGATTACCCATTCCCGTTATCCTCACTTTACGTCCCTAAGACATCTAACACAAGGGATCTAGTCTAAGGACGATCATCGGGATGGACACTAATGCTAAAGGGATTCCTCAGCAATAAATGTCCTTAAGGCAACCATGTGGGGGATGGAGTACATCTGGTGAGCACACAGTTCAATTAAACACATTCTTCAAATAAACACCTACAGGTTGCGAGCCTACTAGCGTTCCACTGGACCGTCTAGAATAGTCTGTGGTCGTCATCTATACTCCGCTACATGACTGGATCATCAATAATATCTATAACGAGGCCTCTCATTATTTCATTGTATCACACAGCAACTAATACATCTACCCATGTTTTACCCCAACATTTTCGTAGATATAAAATACATATACAGTTTAAATCATTGAAAACATGTATAAAAATGTTCATCCAACATAGATAGCAAGTATTCAGGTAATATGCACACATAGCACGTAATTTATATAAAATACTTCATATCTATGTTTAAGTTGAAAGTAACTATGCACTCACAACATGTAACTTATATTAAATACTTTATATATGTGTGTAAGATGAAAGGGACCATGCACTCACCTGAAAAGGTGGTGATTCCGAACTCAGACAGCGCTTCGCTTCTTAAAAAAGAATTTCCTTCGACGAAACCTAATATTATTACCACTAGAGTTTAGTCTATTATTCGCCCAGACTAATTAATAGTCTAGCTATTATTACTATTATATAAGCGTTAAAAAATACTTATATAACTCATAATAATATCCCAAGTATTTATTATAAGTTCCTAATAACGTTACTATAATTAAATAAAAGCTATATTAAAAATAGCGTAGACGTAGCTCACTTACAGCAGGTTTTATAGAAAACCAGGCTTTGCTTGGAGAAGCGTTTCTGAGCCGAAAAGCTCTTCTTCTCGGAGCCGTCGAGCACTCCGGGGCTTTCGCCTCGTGCTAGGGAGGTTTCCTAGGCTTTTCGGGGGATTTCGGGGCTAGAGAGAGGTTCTAGAGAGAGAGAGTAAAGAGAAGAAAGAATGAGAAATGTGTGAAGAAAATGAAGGTGGGAGAGGTGGTATTTATAGGGTGAAAATTGGCTGAACTTGGTGCCACATGTCACCATCTAGTGGCAAGACTTGGGGAGAAAGCAATGGCCAAGATTGTGCCACATCACCCATTTTCGTACAACACACTTCCGACTTCTAAAATCCGTAACTTTCACATACGATCTCCGTTTTTGACGTTCTTTATATCCACGCGTAGGTAATAATAAGATCTACAACTTTCATTTTGACTCCGTCGGCTAATTCTCGACCGATCTTAAATTTAACAGTACAAGGAGATTATATTGTTAAACGTCCGCATAAAATTCATAACTTCTACATACAGACCCTGTTTTCGTCTGTGTTTTTACCATTGATTTTCTATTAATGAGATCTTCAACTCTCATCTAGGTCGTGTAAGCCAAAAACCACTCGAACTAAAATTCGTGTTTCGGTCTGTGCACTGCTAAGCCGAATCTTAGAAAAATCATAACTTCTTCATACGAAGTCAGATTTGGGCGTTCTTTTTATGGATTTTCTCATTTTAACATATTCTACGACTTTCATTTAGATCTCTAAGGCTAAAAATTCCTCCATCATAAATTCACTATTTACGTCTCCCGATGTCGTGTTGGTTTCGCCGTAAAACTTCGGCGGGCCATAACTTATTCGTTATAACTCGGATTTTTGCGTTCTTTATATCCCCAGAATCCTTGTTTCGACCCCTATGACTTTATGTAGAGATATCGGACTTATTTCACACTTTAATTTTGATGCTTATTTTTATTCTTTATTACGTATATATTTATAATAAAGTAATAAGCACACAAATACACATAATTCACATAGAATTAAAATATTTCATCTTTATTACATCAAAAAGAGTTACAATAGTTGACCTAGACTATTACATCGTCTAAAAATGCTTAGCCCCGAAACCCGGGCGTTACAAGGAGTAATAGAGACCATGGAGGGGTAAAATGGTCTTTTATCCACTTCAAAGAGTTAGAGAGAGAAAGAATAGCCTTCGGTTATTTGAGTTGTGAAAAGAATATTTATTAGAGATATTCATCCTTTGTGTTAGGCGGAGACTACTTCGAGATTCGGTTGCAAGGTTATTTACTTGCTACTTGCCAGGTGAGTCTTCTCGCTATACTTTACCTAGAGTGGTACTTATGTATGATCGGAGGGTCTTATGTGTTTAGATTGAGTATTGTGTTATCCTGATTATGTTATATGTTGTGCATTATTTCTTTGTGATTTATGTTGTGTATTACTCAGAGTTTACAGAGTTAGGACTAGAGGGTCCATAGAGCCAAGACCAGAGGATCCATCAGAGTTGTGGGACTAGAGGGTCCTATTGAGACACATTGACCAGGGGTCTTACAGAGTTATAGCATCGAGTGACTAATTATATGTGCGTGGTATTTTGGGGAACTCATTAAGCATCGTGCTTACCGTGTCAGGATCGCGGGAAGATACCGGCTTGATTGTACACACCAGTGAAAGAGTTACGTTTTTGAGAATCCTGGATTTTAACTGAACAGTTATGGAGTTTTAAATATTAAACTTAATAAATGAGATTTTTGGGAAATACATTATGAGAATTATGTGATTTTAAATGAAAATTCTGTTTTGAGAATTTAGGTCGTTATATATATATATATATATATATATATATATATATATATATATATATATATATATATTCAACATTTAATCGTCATTTTAACAGAAATTGTCAAACACTAAAAACAAATTATTAACTTATTGTGTTTTGATATCGGACAAATTGTCACAAACACTCTTTATAAATCTCTGTTTTCACACCGGAAAAACCAATAAACACTTTTATAAATAAACATAAAGTGTATTAAATAAACAATTCAAAACACCCCTTAATTTTAAAAATTATCGTTTATGAAAATACCCGATATATATAGCATGTATTTCTTTTGTAAGTTTTTTTTTCTACAACAATAAATCCATAACATGCATCTTCTTTTATAAAATTTCCTTTTGTTTAAACATTAAAATTTACTTTTAAAACTACAAAACAAGTTTTTTCTACCATATTTTACATAAAGTAAGTTAATTCAATTATAATCTTATCATATTTCTTTTTGAAAATTATATAGATGGTTATCATTCAATTAGTTTTAAACAATATTGTAAAAATTTTGATCAGTCTCCAATTAATCTTCGATTAGTTTTTAAGTACTATTCGATCGACTAAAAAGTGTCTAGCATGAGTCTATACCTAGACAACGAGTGGAGATATAGAAATCAATAAATTTAAACATTTTATAGAAGTTCTATCTTAATATAAACTATTTAAAAATGATTAGTGTTGTATTAATCATATTAACATATTTTGTTATGATATTATGGTATTTACTAAATTTGTTATAATATTAGTCATATTTAAGTTTTTAAATGTAACAAAATTACAATTTATGATCAAGGCGTTTTAATTAATTAGAAAAATATAATTCAACACATATTGATTGAAGGCAAACGGGCAACAAGCTGCGCCGCTAGCCCTTTCTGGATGGCCAAATCAATTCTTTTGAAAACAACATTTGTGGATCTAGGAGATATGACATTAGAATGCATGACCCGTTGGATTCTGTTGAGGAACTTCACTGCCTCTGGTGCGAGAAAACCAAATGTATCGAATACAAAAGGTACAAACACATGTCGATTTTCTATACATGCATTCTCGTGCCTTACCACTTTGCACGCAGCGACTTTCAAAGTGGCATGCCCTGCTGTGAAACCCCCGCTCCCCAAACCAACGAGAGGAGAGACCCGTGTAAGATCCTCGCACGCATACTTCCCTCGTATCCATCCAAAGACCAAAATGTCAGCCGATCTAAGTGTGGACCTTCCATCCTGTGGGTCCGTCAAAAAGTTCATTGATGCTTCTTTCTTCGCAGAAATAACAGCACACCGACAAGCATCAAAGAGAACATCCCGAACCACATCATGTCTGTACTTAAAACTAGGGAGCTCTCCATAATGAACCGCATGTTCCCCAAATGTATTCAAACATGCCTTGCGGCAAACTGGGTATATCTCGTCAATTGGGAATAGGGGAATCATGAGGCGGTAACGAAGGATAGTTCAGTACTCCACAGGAGACATATGTTGGCCAAGACCATCAATAGGGATAGTAGAAAATTCTGAGCATGAGGTGCTTGCGGACACTCAAAGACTGCTTTCTATCTGACAGTCATGTTGAAGTCAACTTTCATATCTTTGACAACTTTGCTAAAAAGGACACATGCCAATTCTTTTTAGAATTTTTTTTTTTTTTTTTTTTTTGGGGGGGGGGGGGGGGGGGGGGGGAAGTGTCCTTATTAGTGAAACCGCTATAGTCAAATCCTGGAATCGTATCACGAAGACGAGTCATAGCACATAGGTAATCCGAATCCATACCACATACGCCACTGTCACGTAAGATGTGGTCTTGTAATGTCCAAGATTAGACTATCGAGGCTACATATGCGTAGGAGGAAACATCATATGCCGAGTACAAACCCAAACCATCGAAACGAATAGGTAAGAAAGTCAGCCGCCACTCTCACGTATTAGACCGACTCATCCATGATCATTAATCAATCGATTTAGTAGCATCTAACGGATTTTATAACTCTAATATTTATGTTTATGTTTTACCAGGTCAATAATGTAATATTATAAAAAAACGAGGGCTTCTCCTGACCTTTTGCAGAACTTTTGTCTATAACACAGTATTCTTTGTATTTATTTTTTAATCCAGAAAGAAACTTCTTTGACGATTTCTCTGCGTTTTTCATCTCTCTCCTATTTTCTGTCGCCATTTTCGTCCCTTTGTCTGAAAGCTTTTCTCTAAATTGTCTCCGAATTTCACTCCTCCGATGATGCTTTAGCCCGGTTGAGCTCTCTATCTGTTCACTGTAAGTCAAGTGTTTAGTTTCTTCCAATTTTTTCGTTTTTCATCATATGTCTATGCATGCGATTGATGACGATTGTATTTGACTTTAATAGTTCGACTTTGCTAGGTAAGTTTTGAAACTTGCTTGTTCATTTCTGTTGTTTTTGAAGTCAATTTACATGAAATTAGTGAAACATAGTAATCACAGGCGAATTAATCGGGTGTCTTTAATGAATGAGTTCTGATCGTGAATAGGCTTTGGATCTCCTAGGTTTTTTATCCGTTTGGTAATGAATAACAATAAATGTGACAATTAAATGATTAAAAGTCAATTTTGAGCATCAATTTCACTAGAATAGGAATTTCACCCTAATGTATAAACACATCTTTGTGTACGAGAGCTACGAAAATCTGAAACTAGTGAGAACTGTTCCAAAATTGAATAGAGAAATTCATCAGTATACTGGCGATTTGGTAGGTAATAACAGAAACCGAAGAAAAAGGTTTTGCAGAAAATATAATCTAGGGTTTTGAGAAGTGTAATGAGGATTTATCAATCTTATCTGTTCATGGCAGCTGGAATTTGTGCAACATGTTTGACAGTGGATCAAAGTCCCAATATGTTGGTGGCCAGAGAGAGAAGTTCAAGAGGCTAGATGATTTGGATTCAAGAACATCATCACCTGCTTCTTCAGTTGCAATGAACAAATGTGGATTTGAAATAAGCCGACCGAAACACACACGCGCAACAGCTGCTCCCACAAGATCTTTCAAAAATGGAATCAGAAAAGGATCAGAAGGACTTAAATCAATCGGTAGATCACTCGGATTTGGTGTTTCTCATGCTGTGTTCCCTGAAGATCTTAAAGTCTCTGAAAAAAAGATCCTTGATCCTCAAGCCAAATTCCTTCTGATGTGGAACAAATTCTTTGTTGTCTCCTGTATTATTGCTGTGTCCATAGACCCACTCTTCTTCTACCTTCCTGTTTTTGATCAAACCAAAACTTGCCTTGGTATAGATCGAAAGCTAGCCATTATTGCTACAACTCTAAGAACAGTTGTTGATGCATTTTATCTTATTCACATGGCTCTTGAATTCAGAACTGCTTACATTGCCCCATCATCTCGTGTTTTTGGACGTGGTGAACTTGTAATTGATCCTGCTCAAATTGCCAAAAGATACTTGAAATGGTATTTCATCATTGATTTCCTTTCCATTCTTCCCCTCCCACAGGTCAGAATTAATTTATTTTAATTTTTATATATATATATATATATATATATATATATATATATATATATATATATGAATCTATTTTTGTTAACTCAACATTATTTTATAATGTCACAGATTGTTATCTGGAGATATTTGCAGAGGCAAAGAGGTTCAGATGTAATGGCTACAAAAGAAGCGTTACTTTATATTGTGTTGATTCAATATATCCCAAGATTTGCTCGATTCATTCCTTTGACTTCAGAACTTAAAAGGACAGCTGGCGTTCTTGCAGAAACTGCTTGGGCTGGAGCAGCCTATTATTTGTTGCTCTACATGCTTGCCAGTCATGTAAGCATAAAGTGTTTGTATACTTGTATACATAACATAAGGCCTGTTTCTTTTCCAAGACTAAATGACCATTTTACCCTTCCATTCCAACAAACATTTTTCACAATATTAAGTGAAAAGGAAACAACCATGTATAGCTGTCCAGATGTAGTAAGTAGTCCAGATGTAGTAAGTAGACGTAGATCCATATTTAGTTATTTACATTGTTTGTTGATTTGGTTTTGTTACAGATAGTAGGGGCATTTTGGTATATGTTATCTGCAGAGCGTGTTGACACATGCTGGCAGAAAGCTTGCAAAGCAAGTCAACATAATAAGGATTTAATATACTGTGGAAATGAAGACATGCGTGGATACGACAGCTGGATCAGTAACAGCACCAATATTTTAAAAGAGGCTTGTTCGCCAGATGGCGATGATCCGCCTTTTGATTTTGGGATTTTTAACCAGGCTTTGTCTTCGGGAATTGTCTCCTCTACAAAATTTGTTCAAAAATACTGCTACTGCTTGTGGTGGGGCCTACAGAATTTAAGGTAACATAACATTAACTCCCCATTTGTATGTGTTATGTTAACAAGACTTTATGATTTTTTTTTTTTTTTGTATGTCAGCACTTTAGGTCAGGGGCTTCAAACAAGCACTTATCCTGGAGAGACTATATTTTCAATTGCATTAGCCATAGCTGGGCTCATTCTATTTGCTTTGTTGATTGGCAACATGCAGGTTATGTCATAACTTCCTCTACATTCTACCCCCAAATATGCAATAACATATTCGGCTTCTCATTATAGCATTGTAATTTCGCCTTTTCTTATTACAACGTTGTGCTTTTAAATTATTCTTAGTTTGGGAATTGTATTTTAAAAAATTCACCCATTATAGCAATGGGTAGCCTGCTGATTTGAATTATGATGACATTTCACAAGTTCACATGATGTAATGTCATGTCATTCTCCACATAGGACATCCTATGTGGACAATGACATAACATAAAATTCTCTCAACTTGTGCCATGTCATCATAATTCAAATCAAGCAGGCTACCCATTGCTATGATGGGTGAATTTTTTAAAATACAATCCCCTAACAAAGAATAATTTATAAGTACAACGTTGTAATAAGAAAAGCAAAAGTACAATGCTACAATGAAAAAAAATGGAAAGTAGAATAATTTATAAATCACACAAATAGATAATTTGTGTGATTTATATATAGATTTATGTGTGGGAAAAACAAAAAGATTGAAATTTGGTATGGGTATGATATGGCAGACTTATCTTCAATCTCTTACAATCCGTCTTGAAGAGATGAGGATCAAGAGGCGTGATTCAGAGCAGTGGATGCATCATCGATTGCTTCCAGATGATTTGCAGGAGCGTGTCAGACGATATGATCAATACAAATGGTTAGAAACTCGTGGTGTAGATGAAGAGAATTTGGTTCAAACTTTACCAAAGGATTTGAGAAGAGACATAAAGCGTCATCTTTGTCTTGCTTTGGTCAAAAGGGTAATTTTCTGTTTCTCACTATATACATATGGAATGGAATTATGGAATCGATCGCCATTTTTTTTTCAGGTTCCTCTGTTTGAGAACATGGATGAGAGGCTTCTAGACGCGATTTGCGAGCGTCTAAAACCCTGTTTATACACCGACAGCAGTTACATAGTCCGAGAAGGCGACCCGGTCGACGAAATGCTCTTCATCATACGAGGCCGCCTCGAGAGTGTCACCACCGACGGCGGCAGAAGCGGGTTTTTCAACCGGAGTTTATTAAAAGAAGGAGATTTCTGCGGCGAGGAGCTTCTCACATGGGCACTCGACCCTAAATCCGGCGCGAATCTTCCCTCCTCCACCAGAACCGTAAAGGCGTTAAGAGAGGTAGAAGCTTTTGCACTACCCGCCGACGAACTGAAATTTGTCGCGAGTCAGTTCCGGCGACTTCACAGTCGGCAGGTACAGCATACTTTCCGATTTTATTCCCAGCAGTGGCGGACGTGGGCGGCGTGCTTTATTCAGGCGGCATGGCGGAGGTATTCGAAGAGGAAGATTTTGGAGCAGCGGCGGAAGGAGGAGGAAGAGGAGGCAGAATTGGTGGCGCGTAACAGTGCCGTTACCGGTACGTCGTCGTATAGCCTTGGGGCGACGTTCTTGGCTTCGAAATTTGCGGCAAATGCGCTTCGTGGGGTTCAACGGAATCGGAATTTGAAGACTGCGAGGGAATTGGTGAAATTGCAAAAGCCTCCGGAACCGGATTTTACCGCTGATGCTGATTAGTTTTGTTTTGTTTGTATTTATGATTGTTGAATATAATTTAATTATATTACCTTATAATACTTCGTTTCAAATTTTTAAATGTCTTGTTGTAAGGGAAAGCTTGCTGTAAAAACGATTGTAATTGTGATGATAAAAAATAACTTATTTGTATCACTATAATTCTTGTAACAAGAGTCAACAAATCACATTTGACGCCGTGTATTTAGTTATTTATTTATTTTTTAGTTAAAGCCATTATTGTAAACTGCTTCACTATTTTGCAATGGAATTTATGTAGGGTATCGAATAATTAGGGATTAGTATAGCTGAGTACCCGCTTCATTTGGTGAGAACCGGAACTGGAAGAGATGGTTCTTAGAAAGTTAGAACACGAACTGGTCTAGATAGATCTTAAATTTTTGGAACGAATCTCGAAACCGACGGTTCTGGTTCCAAGAACAGGTAATCCGATTACATCAACTTTATTAAATTTTTTCAATTAAACCGTAATTAAGTTTGGTTGAAATCGAATCAATTCGGATCAAAAGACGGACAAAATTAGACCAATATATTTTATATCAGTCTAAAATAACACGCATATATATATATATATATATATATATATATATATATATATATATATATATATATATATATATATATATATATATATATGCGTGTTATACACACACACACCAGTAGCGGTTCCGAAAAAATGAGAACCGGAACCGGAACTAGCTTAGCGGTTCCGGAACTAGCAGTTCCGATGTGGTTTCGGTTTTGAAAACGGATACCCAGTTTCGATGCTTATCCCTACGTATAAAAGCACCTTTATATATTTGATTATTGTACGGATTTGATCTTGTTTTTTTGTTATTGTCATCAAAACACATAAATTTTAACTTTTTGGTTTTAATTGGTTCTCAATTTTTTTCAGCTTTTAGACCATTAAAATCTAATTTGACAAGTTAAAATGGAGAATGGTGTTATTTATTTAGGTTGGGAAATCGGGGTGAGTACATAGGGATTTCAATCACACAATGTTATATATATATATATATATATATATATATATATATATATATATATATATATGTATGTATGTATGTATGTATGTATGTATGTATGCATGTATGTATGTATGTATGTATGTATGTAATGTAACGTAGTTTCGTAGTGATACCTGCGATACAAATAAACTGAGTGGGTCAGGTTGGGAAATCGGGTGAGTACATAGGGATTTCAATCTCACAATGTTATATATATATATATATATATATATATATATATATATATATATATATATATATATATATATATATATAGGAATTCACAATATATACAATTTCACTTCATATAAGTAATTTTACCCCACCCCGTCGATCCTCACAACGATTCAATCTATACTCTCGGATCTAAAATTAACAGTTTTACATAATCCATACTTCTGAATCAGGTATGTCTAATCTATGCCCTCGGATCAACGACAAATGACTGTGCCCGCTTCATACTCTCAAAATGATTATGTCTAATCCATGCTCTCAGATTAACGACAAATGACTATGCCTTATCCATACTCTCGGACTAGGATGAATGATTATGTCTAGTCCATGCTCTCAAAGCAACGATAAATTTTAAAGTTCTACCATTCTATAACTCACTCCTATTCATAAAAAGATACTACATAATATTCATCTTAATTAATTTAGGTTTACTCTATATCCTAAATCATCATATATTGTCGGATATGCTCCCAATATGTATTTCAAGCAATATCAAATATTTCACACATAAACATATATTTAATATTTTAATTAGTACTTGTATTAAAATCTTGTTCATGAAATGGACTATGCACTCACTTGTTAAGGTGACGACTCCAAACTCGGGCAACGCTTCGCTTCTAACAATTTTATTTTCCTTCGACGAAACCTAGTATCATTATCACTAGATTTTAGTCTAATATTTATTGCGACTAATTATTAACTCAAGGTCTACGAGCTATATTGTTTTATAAGTGTTAAACAATATTTTTTAACTACTGTGTACAGGCATGGGCCAGACATGCAAACCTGATGGCATGACCATTTTGGCATTTAAGCTGTTCTAAAATCCAACAACTCTATGCGGCCCTTTAAACCAGATTTTCCGTACCGCGAGTAGTTAAAATGTATTATAATAACACTTGTATAATTTATAATACTCAACACATATATTGTTTATAGGTTCGTAATAACAATAATGAACTTTAATATAAGTTATAATTAAAGTAGCGTAAACATATCACTTACAATAGAGTTTAGCGAGGAATCGGGCTTTATGCGTGCAAAACTTCTGAGTGGAAATCTCTTCTTCTCAAGGCTTTCCAACGCTCTGGGACTCGTTTCTAACACCTAGGAGGTGCTAGGGAAAAGGCTTAGAAGGTTTGGGGGTGTGTGGGAGAGAATGGGTTAGAAGGTGTGAAGAAATGAAGTGATTTGTGCCTATATTTATAGGCTGAGGAATGGTCGTACGTTGGGCGCACTCCAACATTATGCTAGGCATAATGTGGCCATGTGTCATTATTTGATGGCAAGGCGTAGGGAGGAAGCAGTAGCTCAGATCGCGCCATGTGTCACTCACTGGTTACTCTACAAACTAATTATCTTCTAAAATCGGTAACTTTCGCATATGAGCTTCGTTTTTTACATTATTTATATCCACACGTAGGCATCGATGGGATCTACAACTTTGGTTTAGACTCCGTCGGCTAATTTTGACTTTATTTTTGAAGTTATATTTTAACATACTTAGAAATCCGTTAAAAATTCATAATTTTGTCATCTGACGTCCGATTTCGAGTGTCTTTATATCGTTGAGCTCATATTAATGGGATCTTCAATTCTCATTTAGGTTTTGTCGGCTAAAAATCGACCGATCTAAAATTCGATTTCCGGGTTACGCAAAGCTATGCTAAATCTTAGAAAAATCATAACTTCCTCATACGAAGTTAGATTTGACGTTCTTTTATGTATGTTCTCGGTTTAACATATATTACGACTTTCGTTTAGATTCCTAAGGCTAAAAAGTAATTTATCAAAAATTCACTTTTTACGTTATGGGGTGCCGTATCGATTTAGCCGTAAAACTTCGACGAGTCATAGCTTATTCGTTATAACCCTTGTGACAAATACTATAACTTGGTTAAAGTTATTTATTCTAAATAATCTTGTATCAAAAGTCATCTTTAACGCTTACTGTCTTTACAATGACTAGCCCTGATTTGCGAGCGTTACAACTGATATGTTACATAGTTTGGTAGAACACGCACACACACACACACACACACACATATATATATATATATATATATATATATATATATATATATATATATATATATATATATATATATATATATATATATATATATATATATATATGGGAACACTGCGATTTGGGAGACAATAAGGTTATATTAGGGATAGCACAACTGACACAGGACAAAAAAATACTATTTTTCTGTTGGGTTTTGAGCATTCTAACACTCCTAAGTGTACATGCAACCCTAAATACCTTGGATCTATGTTTTCTCTATTATACATGCAAATAAGAATATCCAAGGTATTATCCTAATCTAGCATACAAAACAATGAGTGTAACAAGATAGAATACATACCTCTTTGATGTAGAAAGTCTTCATGAAGCTTGAGTGCCTAGCCCCAATAGTGTGGAAGCCTCAAATGGAATCACAATCATCAAAACACTTAGAATAACTTGAGAGAGTTCTACACTTCATGAAATCGGCTAGCCCTTTTGTTACTCTCACTAGTGGCCGATTTTGTCAAGAATAATATCTTTATATAGTGTTACAATTAGGGTAAATCCTTAATTGTCATGGCTTTCCATTTCCTTGGATCCATGGGTTCAAATACACCATGGAGCATCCATGGACCATCCTATGGGTTTTAGCCCAACTTGATTATCCATGGAGCATTAGCCCACTATATAAGTATGGATGATTTACACAATCAACCCATATATTTAATTAGTCTTCTTTTGATCACTTAATTAATCCTAGATTAACTCTTGATCAATACTAATTAAATAATCTTATTATTCTTATTATTAATACACTAGAACTTATAATATATTAATAACCATAAGTGTCTTATTTCTCTCATTATAGTATATCCAAGTGCATGATGGTATGCAACCCAAATGGACCATGCCGGGTCGGATCAAGTCTTACCAATTATAGTTATGGACTTAGACATTAATCCAACAGTCTACCACTTGGATAAGTCTAAAACTATTATTGCGTATGACTTCAGGAACCAACTGGCAATCGTAGCTCTCAAAAGCTTCTGTCGAACTCTGACCTTGTAGATGAACTCTGATCTTGTCAATGACTTGTCCATTAGATAAGGGATCATATAATCCTCTGTTCTCATGATATCAGCCGGACAAATACATGGAACAACGTCATACTTATTATCAAGCTGTTTGTTTCCCGATTTTCGATTTGTTTGACAAAGAACTTAATCGAACACATCAATTCAGTTCTGACCGGCCGGTACATATGTCACAACAAAATCATCGAGGGGCCCAAATATCGCTTCTATTTCTAGAAGGAACAGATAAACTTCGACTCATATACTTGTTCTACTACTTGTTGAATTGTACACAAATGCACGTTTTATAACATCAAGTTACCGATGCGTTTATGTGCAATCAATGCACAACCAACTCATAGGTAACAACTCACATCTCTAGGTTTGAAGATTTATATGATATTACCGTTTCACGATCACCCGAGATAAATTCCATGAAGTGATACAAGTGAGCGTGGGTTTATTCCAATACTCATAACTTATGAGCACTCATGAATGTTGTAGCAACCATTGCCATGACTAAACCCATTTAGCCATCTACAAACCCGATTCATGACAGTCTTGATTCATACCTACTTCCAACATATGAACGACTGTGGAGTGTTTAAATAACCTAGTCATTTTGTTGGATATTATTCCTTTTATATATCAGCTCAGATACCGATTTGTTGGAAATATAACAATCTGATCACCACAACAAAAGGCTCGGTTACCAGTTACTGTGTGACAGATATATCAGTTTAATATATAAGATATATATATATATATATATATATATATATATATATATATATATATATATATATATATAAAGAATAATAATTGCGGAATAAGTATAAATATGAAAGCTATAAATGACTGAAAGCTATAATAATATAAATGACCGTATTTAAATGACGTAAAGCTATAAATAATATAAATGACTGTATTTAAATGACGTAAAGCTATAAATAATATAAATGACTGTATTTAAATGACATAAAGCTATAATAAAGTATATAAATATATAAATATATATCAAGTAGGTTCGTCAATAAATTGACTGAACTGGACTTATGGAGCGACTGGTCGATATTTGTTCTTTGAATGGACTGGTCGATATTGGGACTCTTGGAGCGACTGGTCGATATTTGTTCAAAGATCAATCCGGCATTGGATAAGTAACAAAAAGTTCATTTAAAGCTCGATTTTATGTAAAACAAGTGTTTACAAAAGGGTACAAAATACATGGGTTTATGTATTTGTAGTTGAAGTATTTTTGGGTAAAAACATGCACACGGGTCGTGTAAGATAAGGCACAAGTGACACGGGTCGTGTAGGAGGGTTTTGGAGGGTTTTCTTGAAGAATGATGCTGACACGGGGCGTGTTGATTTAGCCTTGCTGAACACGGGGCGTGTTCATGATGCTGATGCTGACACGGGGCGTGTTGATTTAGCCTTGCTGAACACGGGGCGTGTTGAGGTTCAGAAGTATGAAGAAGGCAATCAGAGGGCAACACGGGGCGTGTTGATTTTTCCTTGGTTTTTAACACGGGGCGTGTTCGTGTCAGAGTCAATTTCGGGATTTTTGTGATTTGAAGGTAAGTTTTGTTTGTGATGTTTTGGCTAGGGTAATGGTGTTATGGTGTTTTTAGGATGTTTTCAAGGTTGTTTAGAGGTTGGAAGGAGGTTTATATAAGGTGCTAAAGGTGGTGAAATTTCTCATGAAGATGATGATGAATAGTGATGGGTTTTGTGGTTGATCTTGATGCAGAAGGTTTTGGGTTGTTTCATGGTTGTGTTTTGGTGTTTTGATGTAAGGAAAGTGTTTGGTGGTGTATGATGTGATGATCAAAGGTGGTGAAGATGAAAAACCTTTAGTTTCAATGAAGAAGATGAAGATGGTTGATGGTGTTCTTCATTTAGCTTCTTGTTTGATCTTGGTGTTCTTCACTTGGCTTCTTGTTTGATCTTGGTGTTCTTCATTTAGCTCCAGGGATTTGTCTTTGTTCTTGAGGAGGATGAAGATTTGTGATGTTCTTGGGAGAGTTTGTAGTTTGTAGAAGTGTTACAATATTACAAATGAACACACACACTCACACTACATACTCACATATACATATATGCATTGAAACAAATATCTTCATCTAGTGTACTTGAGTGTAAGTTGAAGAGTATGGCTGGTCATGCAAGTTGATGTAGAGTAGGAGGCAAAAAACGTGGGTCTTCATTTGGCTTCTCATTTCCTTGACTTTGTTGACCATTTCTCCTTTGTTTGACTATTCAACATATATACAATATATATATATATATATATATATATAATACATATATACATATATAATACATACATACGTATATAATACATATATATATATATATATATATATATATATATATATTGTTGAAAATGTTTAGTCACACATATGTGTTTTCGTCATTCGCGTGTTTTCGTATTTTCCGTTTTATCACGCATTCATGCAACCTGAAATAACTGATAATATTTGTTAGATTGTATAAAAACAGTTCATCTTATTTCAGTTATGGTCACATACAAGGTTACATAAAAACATTTTTCAACAATTTCCCCCTATGTGATCATTGCTGAAATAAGGACAGGTATGATATAATCATATTGACAGTTTAACTTTTGAAGATTCGAGATAAAAGATTTGTCAATAGATAAGATATATATAAAACCATAGCAATTGATTTGAAAGTTTGTGACTTGGTTTAACATATCTTATGTAAAAGATTTTCAGAAATTTGTTTCCGAATCAAAGTCTCGGGTTCGGTTATCAAAGGGTAGCCATATATGTATCTAAAGAAATTTCTTAAGATTTTATAGCATTATAAATGACGACAAGTGGTTTAACAGGTCGATTCAGATGAACGCTCATAGGTATAGCTCACACTTCACTTGGGTGTTTGGTTGTTCTGGCAGCAGAACAAGTTAATGATCACTAAAAACGAGTGATATCTCTCTCTCTGACGACTCACACTCATATTGGAGGTGTTCAACTATGCTTTTCCCGAAAGGTCACTTAGTCTTATTATTAGATAATCAATCACATAAGACTGGTTTTGGCATTACTCAGCGGGTTTCTTCATTCCTGCCATTTAAGTTCACTCTCTCTCCATCGGGAAATACATATAGAGGGGTTTAGCAATTTTCATAGTGCAGTTTGCAACTAAGAATCTTCAGTGATGAAGGCTACAGTATCCCGGGAAATCCATTGTTGTTGCAGCTTTTTCTTTGATGGTATCCTTTTTGTTGATCAATATCTATTTGTTGTAAAAGGATATTTTGTTTTAGCATCGAGAATTTGCTACATTTGAGAAAATTGGGATTTTTGAGAGTATCTATCTTGCGGGATTAAGATATCCCTTTTTGTGAAAAAATGGTTAAAAACAGATCACGAGATCTTTTGATGTTTGCTTTGAAATAACCATTTGGTTGAACTTTGTTTGAAAATACCAAATGTAGAGTTTTTTTTTTGTTTGGTATTTCTTCGGTGAATGATTTGGCTTTTTTCTTTTGATTCTTCTTTATCTTGTTTCGTCTTTTCTTGTTGATGGATCATGGGATCTCAAGACATCATTTTTGGTTGGCTTATATCTAGGTAGGGATTAGTGGCATAAAAGACAGTTTGTCTAGTATGTAAGAAATGAATGTATCGTCCCTGGTCATTTTGATATCTAAGCAAAAATGAGACCGTGACAAGGTATAATCGGATATACCTTATAAGCAATAGTGACACACCTAAGCTCACAAGAAATGAATTCCACAATGATTCAGATTGATGAGGCACAAATTCTCACATGGGTTTTTGTTTTCATCTGAACCTCCTAACCTTATGTCCCTTTTTAAAATCATCAATAATGAAATAAAATTGAAGGAAATAAAGTTATGTACATTATGAAAAGTAGGAGATTTGAACCTTCACTCCAATTGAGAATCAATATGACTTAAAATCTTCATCGAGCATAAGCATCTGAAAATTAAGTCAAAAGACGATTAATCACAAGGTTCTATAAAAGCTTATTATGGCAAGTCTTTTATTATATTTTTGAAGATTTGTTTTTCTGAATGTTTTTGGAAATATTGGTTATTTCAATGTTTTTGGTTTTTTTTTTTGAAAAGAAAGCAGTTTTCAAATGTTTTTGAATTTTCTTTTTGAGTGAAAGTAAACACACTTTTGTACAAACAAAAAGTAAAAGTTTAAGGATGGATGTTATCTGGATTTAACATTCCTAGACGGCCTAGGAAGTATTGAAACTTCGTTTCATCGAGAGCCTTAGTGAAGACATCGGCAATTTGATCTTCGGAGTTGATGAAGTGTAGTTCGATATGACCCTTTTGAATGTTGTCTTTGATAAAGTGATATCGAATGTCGATGTGCTTTGTCATGGAATGGTGAACGGGATTGTGAGAAATGGCAATTGCACTGGTTGAGTCACAAAATATGGGAATTTGTGAGATTTTGAAGCCATAGTCACGCAATTGAGTTTGCATCCATATGACTTGTGAACAACAGCTGGCGGCAGCGACATATTCAGCTTCTGCTGTTGATGTGGACACACACGTCTGTTTCTTTGAAGTCCAACTCACTAGTCTACCTCCTAGGAATTGACAGCTACCAGATGTACTCTTCCTATCTAGCTTGCATCCTCCGTAGTCTGAGTCGGTGAAAGCGTTCAGCTGAAAATCGGATTTAGCTGGATACCAAAGGCCAAGTTTGGGAGTGCCTTTAAGGTATTTGAAGATGCGTTTCACAGCAACTACATGGGATTCCATAGGATTTGCTTGGTATCTAGCACAAACACATGTAGAAAACATGATGTCAGGTATGCTGGCAATGAGGTACAAGAGTGATCCGATCATTCCACGATATCTTTTCTGGTCAACGGGTTTGCCATTTAAGTCTGCATCAATTTTGTATCCAAAAGCCATTGGGGTTTTTGCGGTATTAGATTTTTCCATTGAAAAACGAGTGAGTAGGTTTTTGACATAATTCTCTTGGTTGATGAAAATGCCATCAGTTGACTGTTTGATTTGAAGTCCGAGAAAAGTAGTCATCTCCCCAATCATGCTCATTTCAAATTTGCTCTTCATTAGATCTGCAAACTTAACACTTAAAGATTCATCAGTAGAACCGAAAATAATGTCATCAACATATATTTGTACGATTAACAGATGTTTATTAAAGATTTTACGAAAGAGGGTTTGATCAATTGAACCTCTTTTAAAACCTGATTCTTCGAGAAAGGTTGACAATGTGGCATACCAAGCTCGAGGTGCTTGTTTCAAGCCGTAGACAGCTTTCTGCAATTTAAAGCTGTGATCTGGAAATTTGGGATCTTCGAAACCTGGTGGTTGTTGGATGTATACTTCGCGATCTATCTCTCCATGTAGGAATGCACATTTAACATCCATTTGGAATACTTTGAAATTCTTATGTGCAGCATATGCAAGAAAGATGCGAATTGCTTCAATTCGGGCAACTGGAGCATATGTTTCATCATAGTCGATTCCCTCTTGTTGTGAATATCCTTTAACTACAAGACGTGCCTTGTTTCGATAAATGATTCCTTGATCGTCAGTCTTGTTTCTATATACCCATCTTGAACCTATAACAGTAACATCGGGTGGAGTAGGAACAAGATTCCATACGTCGTTTCTTTCAAATTCTGCTAGCTCTTCTTGCATAGCTTTTACCCAATCTGGATCTTTTATAGCAGAATGTATGGTTTTGGGTTCGGTCGTGGATAAGAAGGCTCCAAATAAACATTCATTTGTGGATGCGCCTCTAGTTTGAATGCCTATGTTGGGATCTCCGATGATTTGGTCTGTTGGATGATTTCTGGTCCACTTTATTAAGCGATTCTCTTCCGCTATAATAATTGGAGTTTCAGTATCCCATTGTTCTTCTCCGGGCGTTTCATCTTGGAATAGGTTTGAAGGTTCCCCCATAAATGATGCATTGGGATTGTTTTGGCTATTTGGGGATGGGGTGTTTAAAGGAGGATTTGGTGTTTGTTCCAAAGAGGAAGTATGTGTTGGTGGTTCCCCCTCGAATTGATTTGCATCATTTTGGTTTGTTTGTGGAATTACTTCACTGGGTGTTCCTATAGGGTCAATTAAAGTAGTTAGAAGTTCAGAATTGTAAGCGGTTTTTGGTTGTTCAAAAAGCAAATCAAGATCGATTTCAATGTCTATGTCAGGAGAAGGTGTTTGTTGAATTGGATTTTGAAAAATATTTTCAATCATTTTTGAACCAAAATGTTCACTATCCAATTTCCTAACATAAAATTCATCGAAATGAACATCGGTACTTTCTTCAATTACTCTAGTACGTTTATTCAGTACTCAATAAGCAGCTGAAGAAAAAGAGTAACCAAGGAAAATTCCTTCGTCCGACCTTGATTCAAATTTTGAAAGGTGATCTTTATTATTCTTTACGAAGCATCGACAACCGAAAATATGGAAAAATTTGATGTTTGGTTTTCGGTTGTTAATGACTTCATATGGTGTTTTATGAAGATGTTTATGGATTAAGGAACGATTTTGAGTATAGCAAGCTATGGCTATTGCTTCTGCCCAGAAGTATTGTGGCAGATCAGCGAAGATAAGCATTGATCTTGCAGCTTCACATAGAGTTCGGTTCCTTCTTTCGACAACACCGTTCTGTTGTGGAGTGTATGGGGCTGAGAAGTTGTGTTCAATTCCTTTGTCTTTGAGAAATGAATCTAGAGTATTGTTTTTGAACTCTAAACCATTATCACTTCGGATTCTTCGAACAGGTCGTTTCAACTTCAGCTCGATTTGTTTGATGAAGTTGATCATCTCTTCAGGTGCTTCTGATTTTAGTCTTAAGAAAAAGACCCAAGTAAAGCGCGAGAAACCATCAACGACAACAAGAATGTACTTCTTCCCTTGTATAGTTTGGGTTTTGGCAGGGCCACAAAGGTCTATGTGCAACAACTCTAGTGGTTCGGATACACTAGATTCTGAGATGCTTTTGTGAGTGGATTTGGAAAGTTTTCCTCTTTCACATGCGGCACAAAGAGTTTCGTTATCAAGCTTCAGAAGTGGTAGCCCTCGAACAAGATCATCGCCGATTAATTTGTTGATGTACCCAAAGTTTAGATGGGAAAGGCGGCGGTGCCATAACCAACTAATATCTGCTGGGGCTTTAGATAACAAACAGATATCGGGTTTACCATAGATAAGATCCATGTCAAGTGGATACATATTTCCGGCACGGTCAGAATCAACTATAACATCTTTGGTTTTGGCGTCCATGATCAAGCTTCGTTGTTTGGTGAAAAGAACTTCAAGATTGTTATCACACAGTTGAGAAACACTGATGAGGTTGTGTTTCAGGTCATCGACGAAGGCAACTTTCTTTATGGTAAAATTACCATTTGTTATGTTTCCATAACCTTTGATTTTTGCTTTCATGTTGTTGCCGAAGGTAACATCTTGATTGGTTTGTATAGGTTTGAAGTCACGTAAGTAGTTCCGGTTTCCTGTCATATGCTTGGAGCAGCCACTATCAATATACCATGTATCATCATTGGGTTCTCCAGCATTAAGTACCTGCAATCAGACAAGAAGTTTAGGTACCCAAATCTGAATGGGTCATGGTTTGTCAGTTGTTATTTTGGGTGCTTTTTGTTGGATTAATGTCAAAGTCAGTAACCATATTTGGTATATACTTGACCCGAGTGTGCATGGTCCTTTTGGGTTGCCTTCACCAAAGCAACTTGACAAGGTAATTTGATATGAGAGAGGAGATATTATGATTTATTAATATATCATAAGAATAATATATTAAAGGAGAAATCATATTTATTTGATTAGTATTAGTCATAAATTAATTAGAAATTAATTTGGTGACTAAAAGAGACAAATTAAATAAAGGGGTATAAACTGTCAATTGTGTGATAGTTGAGTTTTGGGCTAGGAAACCTAATGGACTAAGGGGGAACGAAATTATGATGAAGGATCATCATATTTTCGTCCAAGGCCTCATTCCATAAGGTTTCTTGGGCTGCTTGGTGGCTAAGCTGTCCATTAGGGTTTTGACTGAAACCCTAGCACCCTATAGTATAAATACATACCCTATGCTTCAATTTAAGGCCACTTGATTCCAAGGGAACCCTAGGGCCGAAATTAGCATCATTCCCTTCTCTCTCTTAGTTGCCTTCTTGCTTCAAGGTGTTTGTGAGCCATTAGAGGCACTACAATTGTGGTGCTTGCTTTCAAGAGTTCTAGAGAGTTCAAGAGATCAAGGAAACTAGTTGTTATTGCTATATAACAACAAAGGTATGTTTTCTACACTTCTATGTAAATTTCGAAAATTATAGAAGCATGCTAGGGTTTATTTTGTGTTCATAAAGTTGTATGTCTTATGGTGAAAACATAGATCCAAACTAGGGTTGCATGCACACATAGGATTGTTTGTATAAAACCTAACAGTGGTATCAGAGCCATTGGTTTTTTGTTTTCAATTGGATTTGATGCATATTATGAACTTGACAAATTAGGGTTTATGGCAAGTAAACCCTAAGGCTTGGTGATTTTCGCAAATTAGGGTTGCCAAACCCTAGTTGGCGATTTTTTGATAGGGTTCTTGAAACCTTTTTGCCTAGCCTCCAAATTTCGAAATTAGGGTTATGAAACCCTAGGGATTTCGAAAATCCCTTGTCCCCATGATAAGGTCCCAAGATTTTAGGGATATGGATAATTCTATCTTTGTGATTATCAATTTAATTGTTTAAACTAGATAATTGAAGATCTTGTATTATCCTTTCCATATATTTAAAAATAAAAGGATTAAATAAATTAATAGTTTAATTTTATGATAATCCCTAAAGATTTAATATTTCAAATTAATTGTTTGATTTTGATAATTATTAAATCAAAGATTTTTGGTGTTTAAAATTTTAAATTAAATAGCCTTAATTCCGAAAATTTTAAATACACATTAAGATACTAGTATTTTTGAAATGTTTTAAAATACACCCTTATACAATTATGATATTATAAGATTAATTATTATATATGTATAAGAATAAGCTAGTCTTATCACTAGTAGGCCTCATTCACGAAGCCGGTCTAATAAATTAATAGTTTAATTTTATGATAATCCCTAAAGATTTAATATTTCAAATTAATTGTTTGATTTTGATAATTATTAAATCAAAGATTTTTGGTGTTTAAAATTTTAAATTAAATAGCCTTAATTCCGAAAATTTTAAATACACATTAAGATACTAGTATTTTTGAAATGTTTTAAAATACACCCTTATACAATTATGATATTATAAGATTAATTATTATATATGTATAAGAATAAGCTAGTCTTATCACTAGTAGGCCTCATTCACGAAGCCGGTCTATAAGGTGGGTATAAGGTTGCTGCCTATAAAATGGCGCTTAATGGATGTACACTCACATCTACCGCTTGCTTGACTGGTGGAGGGTCGTTAGCCGAACGGATAGGATAGGGCGTTTAATTCCTCATTAAAAGTATAATGGAAATATTAAAGTAACTACATTGTTTTACAAATTCCCACTCTTAGTTACTTTAGGGTAAAATGTGAAAATGATGCTAATCCATGGAATTACACTTCGTACCCTTGTCAAACATTGATGGAGCGCGTGTGGTTAACCGGCACATCAATTTGGGGATGACATTGGTAGCGAAGGGTGACTCGATGTTTGTCATAGATCAATGGAGCGTGTGTGGTTCACCGGCACATTGATTAGGTGATAAAGACATTGAATGCACCGCGTTGATTCGCATGGTTATTCACAAATTTGTTTGCGATCCTCGGCATCCCAGTCGCAAATTTGAAATGCATATCGAGATTTAAACATGCCATTGAAAAGTTCAATGAATCTCAAAGATCTAGGAGTTTTCAATACATTTAAAACCTAAATTGTTTTTTTTTTGTTTTTCATGGTGAGAATTAGTGAATCGTCATTCACTTACCTTCAAATTATTTACTTTTAGAGTACGGCATACCTTTCTAAGTTGTAAATAATGTTGTTGGATCCTAGCCCTAATTACTCATTTGGGTGTTTAATTAGGGATTCATTTCTAATCAAACTTTTTTCCTTTTCAGATGTCAACAAACAACAACAACAACGCTTCTGGGTCATTCTCGTTGATGAACTTGTGTCAGAAAGTGACATTTGATGGTTCAAACTTCACCGAGTGGATGAGGTATATCCGCATGATCACACGCTACGAGGACAAAGAATATGTCCTCGATGAAAAGCTTGAGAAGATCATCCCAGATGTTGCTACTCCTGAGGAATTGGCCGCCTTTGAGGCCCACGAGCGTGATGCCACGAAAGTTCACTGCATCATGCTGGCCACCATGAATCCCGAACTCCAAAAGTCCTATGAGGACATGTATCCATATGAAATGCATCAGGATTTGCTGGAAAGGTATCACCAGAGCGCGAGGCAAGAGCGCTATGAGATCATTACTAACATGATCACCGCTAAGATGGGGAGTGGAGAATCCCTAACCTCTCATTTGCAGAAAATGCAGAGGTATGTTGATCGTCTTCTCAAACTTAATGTTAAGTTTGATGAGGATTTGGCTATCGACATAATCCTTCACTCCTTGCCCTCCTGCTACAATCAGTTTAGGATGACCTACCATATGAATAAAGAGGAGGTCTCCTTGAGCAAGCTCCAAGGACTCTTGAGGACTGCTGAGAGCAACCTCAAAGACAAATCCGTTGCACCGTCCCCTGCTGTGGCCGCTCCTGTGATGGCGATAGGTCAAGGAAAGGGTAAAAAGAGGAAGGCTCCATGTAAGAGCCACCATAAGGGGAAACCCCGTGATGGTTCGTCCTCAAGTGGGACCAAAGTAGGCCCCGCTAGACCCTCTTCCGATCCTAAAGAAGCAGAGTGCTTCTATTGCCACCAAAAGGGCCACTGGAAGCGAAGCTGCCCACAATATCTGCAGGACATAAAAGATGGGAAGATCAAGCCCACATTTGCAGGTATGTATTCTATTAAATCTAATAACTCATCATTTGCTACTTCATGGGTTCTTGATACAGGATGTGGTTACCACATTTGTTCTGATTTGCAGGGCCTAAAAGGAAGTAGGGAAATGGAGCATGGGAAGATGAACCTGATTATGGGAAACAGAAGATCATCGCCTGTGACCAAAGTCGGTGTTTATTCTTTAGTGTTGAGAAATGGGTTAGGAATAGATTTAGAGAATTGCTGTTATTCGCCAGATATGGCAAGAAACATTATTTCTTTTCACGGGTTGTTTAGACAAGGTTTCAGATATTCTTTTGATAATAGTAATGGTTCTATTAATGTTTATTTGAATGGTGTCTTTTATTTCAATGCATTACCTTGTAATGGGATTTATGAATATGTGATGATTGTTGATAATTTCGGAAATAATGTTTTGAATATTGATTCGTCTACTAGTCTAGACAAAGCATGCTTGTGGCACTGTCGTCTTGGCCATGTCAACAAGAAACGCATAGCCCAACTCCAAAAGGATGGAGTGTTGGAGTCATTCGACCTTAGGGACGATGATACGTGTGAATCTTGTTTACTTGGGAAGATGACCAAGTCACCCTTTACTGGCACTTGTGAAAGGGGTGAGGGTTTATTGGATCTCATACACACTGATGTGTGTGGGCCCTTTAGATCCACCACAAGGGATGCTTGCCGCTTCTACGTGACTTTTACAGATGATTATAGCAGATATGGATATATCTACTTGATCAAGCAAAAGTCGGAAACCTTTGAAAAGTTCAAAGAGTTTAAGAGTGAAGTGGAGAATCAGCTGGGCAGGAAAATCAAGATGCTTCGGTCAGACCGAGGAGGAGAGTACCTAAGTCTTGAGTTTCACGACTATCTAAAAGAATGTGGAATCGTTTCGCAATTGACGCCTCCAAGAACGCCACAATTGAACGGTGTGGCTGAGAGACGTAATCGGACCTTGTTGGACATGGTTCGTTCTATGATGAGTCGGACTTCGTTACCAATAGCTTTCTGGGGGTATGCCTTAGAGACTGCCGCCCGTATACTTAACTTAGTTCCCACTAAGAAGGTTTCCAAGACTCCTCACGAGATGTGGACAGGGAAGGCTCCCTCGTTGGCACATATTAAGGTTTGGGGTTGTGAGGCTTTCGTAAGACGAGAGACTCACGACAAACTTGAACCTCGTAGTGAGAAGTGTTATTTCATCGGCTATCCACAGAAGTCTTTTGGCTACCTTTTCTATAGACCGAGTGACAATGTTGTCTTCGTTGCTAGAAGAGGAGTTTTCTGAGAAAAGGAATTGATAGGCCAAGAAGACAGTGGGAGGCAAATTGAACTTGAAGAAATTCAAGATCAAAGCGATGAAGGAACCTCTGACACTGGCACTCAACTTGAGGAGGAAACTCCTGTTGAGCCTGTTGACGTGTCCTTACCTCTTCGACGTTCTTCTAGGGCTAGTGTTCCACCCCAGTTTTATGGTTTTCATATTACTAATGAAGGGGATACGTTTATTAGTGATAGTACACTAGTAAATTTGGATGAACCTAGCAACTATAAGGAAGCCATGGCAGGCCCAGAGTCTGCAAAATGGAAAGAGGCTATGGACAGCGAGATTCAGTCCATGTACGACAACCAAGTTTGGAATTTGGTTGATAATGTACCAGGTCGTAAGACAGTCGGGTGCAAGTGGATCTTCAAGAAGAAGACGGACATGGATGGGAAAGTGCATACTTATAAAGCGCGATTGGTTGCGAAGGGCTTTACTCAAACTCCCGGAGTTGACTATGATGAGACCTTCTCACCAGTTGCGAAGATAAAGTCTATTAGGGTGATGCTTGCCATAGCTGCGTTTCATGATTATGAAATATGGCAGATGGACGTAAAGACCGCTTTCCTTAACGGAAAGTTGGCTGAGGATGTCTACATGAATCAGCCAGAGGGTTTTGTCGATGTGAAGCATCCGAATAGAGTATGCAAGCTTGAGAGATCTATTTATGGATTGAAACAAGCATCTCGCAGATGGAATCTTTGTTTTGATGAGAAGGTTAAAGAGTTTGGCTTTCTGCGAAGCGAAGATGAATCTTGTGTGTATGTCAAAGCCAGTGGGAGTATAATAAACTTTCTCGTATTGTATGTCGACGACATACTACTCATAGGAAACAATGTCCCAACCTTGCAGGAGGTCAAGTCCTGGCTTGGGAAATGTTTCGCTATGAAGGACCTCGGAGAAGCTGCTTATATTCTGGGAATAAGAATAGTAAGAAACAGGGAAAGGAGACTGATAGGACTCAGTCAGGATACATACTTGGAAAAGGTGCTAAAGCGTTTTAGTATGGAAAATTCCAAGAAAGGGGAGTTGCCAATCCAAAGCAATACCAAGCTGAGTAAGACTCAGAGCCCGAGTACAGAGACAGAGATAGCTGATATGAGCCGAGTACCTTACGCTTTCGCAGTAGGCTCTATCATGTACGCTATGACTTGTACACGCCCTGATGTGGCCTTCGCTTTAAGCATGGTCAGCAGATATCAGGGGAATCCTGGTAGAGCACATTGGATTGCAGTTAAGAATATTCTTAAGTACCTTCGGAGGACCAAGGAATGGTTTCTAGTCCTCGGTGGGAGTGATGACTTAAGGGTACGAGGGTACAGTGATGCTAGTTTTCAGACGGATCGGGATAACTTCCGATCGCAGTCGGGCTGGGTCTTTACCCTAAATGGAGGAGCAGTGACTTGGAAAAGTTCCAAACAAGAGACCGTAGCTGATTCAACGTGCGAATCAGAGTATATTGCGGCGAGCGAAGCGTCAAAGGAGGCTATATGGTTGAAGAACTTCATTGGAGACCTTGGAGTTGTGCCATCCATAAAGGAGCCCATGGAAATTTTCTGTGATAATGAAGGAGCGGTTGCCTTAACCAAGGAACCAAGGGATCATGGCAGATCTCGACATATCGACAGGAAATACCATTTTATTAGACATCGGGTAGAAGAGGGACTCCTCGTTGTGAAGAGGGTATCGTCAGAAGATAACCCAGCAGATCCCCTTACAAAGGGACTGAGTAGGGTCAAGCATTTTCAGCACGCTAGGAGCGTAGGGCTGAAGGACGATATTAGTTCAGATTAGATAAGTAGGAAACTTGTAATAGATAATGTCATACTCAACAATTGATGATTAAATAAAAGTGTGTTATTTATAAGAAAGTTTCTATCATGTGTTGATTATTTATCTGTTTTTCCGATTTTTGCATGTTTTGACTTCCTGAATAATGAGATTATTCGAACAGTCCACAATCGCTCATATGTTGGAAGTAGATATGAAGAAAGATTGTCATAAATTTGTTTGTAGATTGTCTAAAAGGTTTTAGACATAGCAAAGGTTTGCTGCAAAGTTTATGAGTGCTTATGAAATTAGTATTGAGCATTGGAACAGACCCACACTTGCTGGTATTACTTCATGAATGTCATCACAAGTGATCGCAAGATGATAATATCATATAATCTTTAAACTTAGAGATATGGTTATTGTTTGCTAGTTGATTATACATTGATAATGCGAAAACGCATCAGTAACTTGATGTCATAAAACGCATTATTGTGTATGGTTTAACTGGTAAATGATAAAGGCATATTAGTCGACGTTTTTCTGTTCCTTTTATTCTAGGAGGATAAAAGCGATATCTCGGCCACTTGATGATTTGGTTTGACTTATGTGCCAGGCCCGGTCAAGATGAAGTTGATGTGTTCAACTGAGTTCTATGTCGAACAAATCAGAGATCAAGAAATAAAAATGCTAGACAATAAGTATTGTTAGCATGATATCTAGAACAGAGGATTATACGATCCCTTATCTAAAGGACAAGTTATTGGTCAGAGTTGACAGCGGCTATTGAAATCTACGATTGCTATCGGGTACGGAAGTAATACGTGAGATATAGTTACTAGACTTATCCAAGTGGGAGACTGTTGGATTAATGTCTAAGTCAGTAACCATATTTGGTATATACTTGACCCGAGTGTGCATGGTCCTTTTGGGTTGCCTTCACCAAAGCAACTTGACAAGGTAATTTGATATGAGAGAGGAGATATTATGATTTATTAATATATCATAAGAATAATATATTAAAGGAGAAATCATATTTATTTGATTAGTATTAGTCATAAATTAATTAGAAATTAATTTGGTGACTAAAAGAGACAAATTAAATAAAGGGGTATAAACTGTCAATTGTGTGATAGTTGAGTTTTGGGCTAGGAAACCTAATGGACTAAGGGGGAACGAAATTATGATGAAGGATCATCATATTTTCGTCCAAGGCCTCATTCCATAAGGTTTCTTGGGCTGCTTGGTGGCTAAGCTGTCCATTAGGGTTTTGACTGAAACCCTAGCACCCTATAGTATAAATACATACCCTATGCTTCAATTTAAGGCCACTTGATTCCAAGGGAACCCTAGGGCCGAAATTAGCATCATTCCCTTCTCTCTCTTAGTTGCCTTCTTGCTTCAAGGTGTTTGTGAGCCATTAGAGGCACTACAATTGTGGTGCTTGCTTTCAAGAGTTCTAAAGAGTTCAAGAGATCAAGGAAACTAGTTGTTATTGCTATATAACAACAAAGGTATGTTTTCTACACTTCTATGTAAATTTCGAAAATTATAGAAGCATGCTAGGGTTTATTTTGTGTTCATAAAGTTGTATGTCTTATGGTGAAAACATAGATCCAAACTAGGGTTGCATGCACACATAGGATTGTTTGTATAAAACCTAACACTTTTCTTAATGAATTTCTTTTATCATTCGACTTCACATTATTGTAATGGTTTGGTTTATAACGATGGAATGGTCGAGATTTGATTTGATCTATCAATTTTACCCAAAATGCGATTTGTTTTTGAAAACCTGTGGGTTGATAAGATCTGTGATTTGGTGAAAGATATCCTAGATGTGAAGGTTTGTTTGAAAAGTTTTCTTCATATCTGGGATGTGATGGGCGATTTTGAAAAGCTTTTTGATGATGATGGTTTGAAACTTTCTGATGTGATGGTTTTTGAAAGTTCCTTGAATGATTAAAAGTAATATCTTAAAAGCGGTTTTCAAAAGGTTTTTGAAAAGATTTTGGTTTTTGTTTGGAAACCTGTTTATGAGGTATGACGTATGGTTTAACTGGTTTCTTTGGTTGTTTTTCAAAAATGTTTGGCTTGATTAGTGGGTTTTTGGTGACTTGAATGGATTTTTTGCTTGTTTGTTGTTTCTTGGAGTATTTTTGTCCCAGACTAGTTTTTCCAACAATTGATGAAGTCATTGTAGGAAAAGCAGTTGGTATTGAAGTACTACCATCCTCATAAGAGGAATTTTCTCCATTCAAAAAGTTTTTGAGTTTAGTGGTTCCATCGGTATGTTTGATTTGGTGAGTTAAAGAACTTGCAGAGTCTGTTTCAGAATTTACAACTCTTTTGAAAGACTTTTTGGAAACACTGAAAGCAGTATCATCTGGACTACAGTTGATAACTGTTTCTTCATCTGAATCTTCCTCATTAACAGATGTGAAAAGATTAGGTAGAGTAGATTCAGAGTTTTCACAATTCGTCATGTTTTCCTGTTTTGCTTGTTCAATTTCAAAGGATTCTCTTCCAATTCCTGGTCTATAATTCGTATCAATTTTGCTAGTTCCCAAGGTGTTTTCCTTGGTGAAAATATCATCACTTAGCTTTCTGGCAACTTTGATAGAATCCATATTCCATATCAGTCTTTTATTCTCGGTTTCAAGAGAATTGATTTGTTTTAAAGAATCAGTCAGCTTTTCATTTAAAACATTGTATTTGTCAGTTGATTCTTGAAAGTCTTGTTTCAACTGAAGGATTTCCATTTCTAAAACATCTTTTATTTCAGAAGAAATGACTGACTGATTTTTTAGTTCCAAATCCCTTTTCTGAATTAGGGTCTGATTTAATTGTTCCAAGACGTGATTATAATCTTCTGATTTTCTTTCAATGTCTCTTTCCAATTTGCTTTTCGTTCTTGTTGATTCTCCAAATTTGAGTTGCAAGGTTTGTAACTCAGATTTGCAAATATCATAATTGACCATTGTGTCGTGATATGTTTTGAGATCAACTTCCAGACTAGTCTCAATTTTGGTTATGTGGGACTCAAAAATTGTTTTGGAAAAACCAAGTTCAGAGATCATAGACCATACCTGTTCTATGACGTTTGGAGCTCTTGAAGGTATTTCAACACCAGCTACGAAGAAGAAGTTTGATTGTGTTGGTTCGTGTTCAGCTTCGTCATCAGAAGTTGGCCAGTATTCCACACTTGGTTCATGGATTGCCATCAATGCTCTTTGCTTTTCTTGGTTTTCCAGTTTCTTCAATTCATCGGCTCTTTGAGCATAGTATGCTGAGTCTTTGATTTTGGTTTTGTTTTTGGCTCAACATTCTCTGGCATAGTGATTTGTTCCTTTGCAGTTGTGACAAATGATCACTTCTTCATCACTATCATCCGTTTGACTTTTAATCGGAAGTCTTTTAGGTGTTTGACTTTGGGTTTGTTGGGAAGGTTGAGAATGGTTTTGTTGGAATCCAAAATTTTGGTTGTTTTGAAAACCATTGTTTTGATTGTTGTAACCTTGATTTTGGAAACCTCTATTTTGATTTTGAAAACTGTTGTTTGGATTGTGATTATGACCTGAGTTGGGATCGTTTTGAAATCCCTGGTTTTGAAAACCTTGGTTTGAGTTATTTTGGAAAGAAGGTCTTTGAGAATTTTGTCCAAAGTAAGGTCTAGGTTGAAAACCTGAGTTGTTTTGACCAAAAGATGGTCTTGGTTGAAAACTTGAGTTACTTTGTCCAAAAGATGGTCTTGGTTGAAAATTTGGTCTAAAATTTGATTGACCATGATTTGGGATAAATCTCTGGAGATTTGTGTTTGCAACCAACGCACACAGTTGTTGATAATCTGCTTCATCATTCGAATCAGACTGGAAGGCTTGGTTTTGAAAAGATGTAGTCTGATTAAAATGATTAAAGTTTTGATCATTGAAAGGTGTTTGGTTTTGAGAAGTTGTGGACACAAGTGCAAGTGGTCCTCCAAAAGCTGCAGTGGTTGGTGGGTCAATCGAGGATTCATACGATTGAAGTTCTCCATACAAGTTGTACAAAGTTTCAGTATGAATTGCTGGATTTCCCTGAATAATGAGTTTAACCATTTTCCAGCTTTCGAAAAGATTGTTTAAAAAATTGAGATTTATCTCGTGTTGTGTCTTTTTGATACCCAAATTGTTCATTTTAACCATAATCAAATTGAACCTATCATGAGCATCATGGATGGTTTCTGATGAAAGCATTTTGAAATTATCGAATTCATTCAAAACAGATGTTCTTTTGTTTCCGATAATTCTTTTATTTCCACAAAAACGATTTTTCAAATTCTCCCAAATTTGATTTGCGGTTAACAGTATAATGTCATCCATTTGACTTAGAATACTGTGAGGTATTCCAGAAACAAGTTCCTTTTTGGCTTGGAGTTCCAACTTTTTTGTAATTTCAACTTGAGTGGCTTGATTTGTATGATATTACCGTTTCACATCTCTAGGTTTGAAGATTTGTATGATATTACCGTTTCACGATCACCCGAGATAAATTCCATGAAGTGATACAAGTGAGCGTGGGTTTATTCCAATACTCATAACTTATGAGCACTCATGAATGTTGTAGCAACCATTGCCATGACTAAACCCATTTAGCCATCTACAAACCCGATTCATGACAGTCTTGATTCATACCTACTTCCAACATATGAACGACTGTGGAGTGTTTAAATAACCTAGTCATTTTGTTGGATATTATTCCTTTTATATATCAGCTCAGATACCGATTTGTTAGAAATATAACAATCTGATCACCACAACAAAAGGCTCGGTTACCAGTTACTGTGTGACAGATATATCAGTTTAATATATAAGATAGATATATATATATATATATATATATATATATATATATATATATATATATATATATATATATAAAGAATAATAATTGCGGAATAAGTATAAATATGAAAGCTATAAATGACTGAAAGCTATAATAATATAAATGACCGTATTTAAATGACGTAAAGCTATAAATAATATAAATGACTGTATTTAAATGACGTAAAGCTATAAATAATATAAATGACTGTATTTAAATGACTATATTTAAATGACATAAAGCTATAATAAAGTATATAAATATATAAATATATATCAAGTAGGTTCGTCAATAAATTGACTGAACTGGACTTATGGAGCGACTGGTCGATATTTGTTCTTTGAATGGACTGGTCGATATTGGGACTCTTGGAGCGACTGGTCGATATTTGTTCAAAGATCAATCCGGCATTGGATAAGTAACAAAAAGTTCATTTAAAGCTCGATTTTATGTAAAACAAGTGTTTACAAAAGGGTACAAAATACATGGGTTTATGTATTTGTAGTTGAAGTATTTTTGGGTAAAAACATGCACACGGGTCGTGTAAGATAAGGCACAAGTGACACGGGTCGTGTAGGAGGGTTTTGGAGGGTTTTCTTGAAGAATGATGCTGACACGGGGCGTGTTGATTTAGCCTTGCTGAACACGGGGCGTGTTCATGATGCTGATGCTGACACGGGGCGTGTTGATTTAGCCTTGCTGAACACGGGGCGTGTTGAGGTTCAGAAGTATGAAGAAGGCAATCAGAGGGCAACACGGGGCGTGTTGATTTTGCCTTGGTTTTTAACACGGGGCGTGTTCGTGTCAGAGTCAATTTCGGGATTTTTGTGATTTGAAGGTAAGTTTTGTTTGTGATGTTTTGGCTAGGGTAATGGTGTTATGGTGTTTTGAGGATGTTTTCAAGGTTGTTTAGAGGTTGGAAGGAGGTTTATATAAGGTGGTAAAGGTGGTGAAATTTCTCATGAAGATGATGATGAATAGTGATGGGTTTTGTGGTTGATCTTGATGCAGAAGGTTTTGGGTTGTTTCATGGTTGTGTTTTGGTGTTTTGATGTAAGGAAAGTGTTTGGTGGTGTATGATGTGATGATCAAAGGTGGTGAAGATGAAAAACCTTTAGTTTCAATGAAGAAGATGAAGATGGTTGATGGTGTTCTTCATTTAGCTTCTTGTTTGATCTTGGTGTTCTTCACTTGGCTTCTTGTTTGATCTTGGTGTTCTTCATTTAGCTCCAGGGATTTGTCTTTGTTCTTGAGGAGGATGAAGATTTGTGATGCTCTTGGGAGAGTTTGTAGTTTGTAGAAGTGTTACAATATTACAAATGAACACACACACACTCACACTACATACTCACGTATACATATATGCATTGAAACAAATATCTTCATCTAGTGTACTTGAGTGTAAGTTGAAGAGTATGGCTGGTCATGCAAGTTGATGTAGAGTAGGAGGCAAAAAACGTGGGTCTTCATTTGGCTTCTCATTTCCTTGACTTTGTTGACCATTTCTCCTTTGTTTGACTATTCAACATATATACAATATATATATATATATATAATACATATATACATATATAATACATACATATGTATATAATACATATATATATATATATTGTTGAAAATGTTTAGTCACACATATGTGTTTTCGTCATTCGCGTGTTTTCGTATTTTCCGTTTTATCACGCATTCATGCAACCTGAAATAACTGATAATATTTGTTAGATTGTATAAAAACAGTTCATCTTATTTCAGTTATGGTCACATACAAGGTTACATAAGAACATTTTTCAACACATTTGAAAAGAATAACCTAGCTATTTTGGAAGTCAAAACATGCAAAGTGAAACACAATAATAATCGAATCTAATATGGTCTCAGAACCCTTTTGAATATAAATAAAACCACTTTTTATTTATCACCATATTGATTACACATTATTCAATGTTTCAAATAATCAACTTAAGACTTGAATAAAAACAACAGTCGTCCCATGCTCCTAGCATGTACACTTTGTTTTTCTAAACAATAGTTATGCCATACCCCAAGTATGCACACTATGTTTGTCTATGATCCTTACATTGTGATGTAGATCAATTGAACATGATTCCAATGATACTCATTTCACAACCCCAAATCCTTATTGTAAATGTGAGAATCCCCGATTCCTATCATTTACCAAAAAAAAAAACTGTTAGAATTTAAACTTTTATGCAATGTTCCTCTTGTAATGATTATTCACAAAGTCACCAAAACCTTGTCACTAGTCATTACAGAGTATTCCAAAGAAGGTCAGCTTCTATGGAACGAAAGTCTCATATTCAAAGTACATTGCTTTGAACATCCTTCTTGCATTAAGGTTTTCTAATCTTACATAGATTGAATAACTTCCACCTATGGAGACATTTCCATAGTCCCATTTTGAATATCACTTCCGAACAAGAGTTACTTCTTTTCAGAAAATGTCAATATGGTCCTGCTAAAATTAACACTATACTTCCAAATGTCCTTGAGCAACCAATCTTTGGCAAACCTCAGATTTTCCTCGACAATTGCTTAATCACTTTAGTCATATCCAGTTCTAGACTTTTCCCTTCTAAATGCCCTGAGCCTTTAGAAAATTTAGAAAGGATGAATATTATAGCACATGAAATCGATCCTATATCCGAAGCATATGGGATACGATTCATGATGTTTGACATAAAGGCATGATACTAGACCAGTCTTTTGCTACAATATTTTTATTTGCCATGTTTTTCAAAATTTAACTATGAAGAGGGATGCCGTAATCATAATCGAATTTGAAAACGCAATATATATAGAATTTCTTCAAGTTGAACCATTCCAACACAAAATTCATATATATTCTTGACTAAAGATGATTAAAATCTCAATCTAAGCTTTAGAATTGAAATGAAGTATAATTTCCTCTCCCTTAATTATAGCAAAACAACTTTTCAACCCCTGCAACTTCACGAATTGAAACTTTGTTTTCTATAATTAACATTGCTAGCTTGCAATACTAATCATAATAATCATGCTCCCACTAACATGATGATTATCAGCATAACACTTATGCTCCCACTAGCTCTGACATATTTTCAAAAATCTGCTGGAGTTCTGAAATTTAGATTCATACATCCCTTCTTAGATAGCTCACATGTATGTCTAAACAATTTTCAGAACTATGAAAAGGGATGCCGTAATCATAGTCTCAATTGCTTAGGCATTTGCCATTTCTCACAAGTCCACGTTAGCGTGCCGGTTAACCACACGCGCTCCACTAACGACTTTTGAAAATGCAAATAACACAATTGCTATCTACGTAAAATCTACTTAGTGAAAGCGTTTCCTCACCATCATTTTCATGAATCGGAGAGAAACCTTATGACACTTAGATTTTATAGTGTATGAGTTCCTATCCATGCGAATTTGTCAAAACCATAATCACAAGATAAGGTTAGTGACAAATTTAGCCTTACATGGATTAAACTTATTCAATCTTACTTTCTTATCACCTTGGTAGCACAAGGCCCACCAATGCTTCCAAGTTGAACTCTGATAACTCACATGCAAATCCAACTTATTTGAAGTAGGTACAGAAATAAGAATTATGTCAACACGATAGGTTGCAAACCTTAAGTCGTGTGATAGTGATAAATTACAGGTTTTACTCTTGATTAAATCATGAAACTCTTTCAGGATCTTTAAGGCTCCCACTGTCCCCTTGACATATAAGTTTCCCTAGTCAAGAACCATTCCTTGACAAAACAAACATTCAAGGGATAGTGCGGATTCTTATCAAGACTAACACTTCACACAATTGGTCTTAGTTGGTCTTTGTCTCATCCAAGACATCACAACTTACCAATCTCAAATGTACAAGAGTAGAAACATTCCACACTACATTTGATAAGTGTTTTAAACCTTACTTTATGTCACTCAATGTTACAATCTTGGAGTAAGACTCTAAGAATTGTTTTGGAACGAAGTATGACTCATCTCCTTGATCTTAACCAATCCAACAATTCATGACCTCTCTTCTTAGCCATAACAATGCACTAAGACGTCCTTAGAGTATGAATTTGTGATATGGTTTCTATATCATTAAGATGATCATAAAACTGATACTAAAGTACTCTCCCATCTTTTCAGATTTGAGAAACTTTTATCCTTCTGCCTAATTTGATTCTTCTTATTTGCTCTGCCATACATTGGAACCTTTCCAATGTTACAGAATTATACTTAACCTTATAAGTATAATCATATTTACTAATCTTTAGTAAATCATGACAAATCAATCTTTGTGGTGGACCTTGACCAGTGCACACCCAGTGTACCTAATTCCTTAGTCCTTCAATTGACTCACATATACATGTGATCAAAGAATTAGTCTTAATTTTTCAAAGATGAAAATTCTCATTCATTATACAATACAACTTGTATGATTCCAAGTTTCTGTCCAATTGAAACTTGGGTGATGAAAAACTTTCTTCATTTGGTAAATTCAGACACTACCACAAATGAAAGAATCAAATCCACTTTCCAATATTGCTATTACTGGAAACATATAAGCAACAATTTTCCATAGATGCCATTGTAAGGATATTTTTTAAAATAAATAAAATTAAAACCCTTTTTTTTCTTTTATTTTAAAACTTTGCGGAAAAACTTATCCTTACAATCCACATGAAAACCTTGTTGTTATCTATTCACAAGCAATATATTATAACTCCTAAGCAACATCTCAAAATTCTGATTACCGAACCATGCGATCGAAACCCATCTTCGCAATCAAAATCAGCATATACTTCTTTAAGCTTCCTATCTTTTCTTTGATTCTTAAAAGACATCACCATGTGACCCAGTCACATCATGTATCAAGAATCTCAGAATAGAAACTTAGCAGAGTTAGATAGTGGACTTTACCTGAAGTAGAGTCAAACTTATCGACTTTAACATCCTTAGGTAAATTATGGCAGCTTTGCAACCAATGCCCCTTTCTTTGGCAATATAAACATATGGACCCTTTGATAATGGTACACAGGACTATCACAGACTTAGTTTTTCTCTTTACCATTTGGTCAACTGAGTTGACTATGGCCGGTCCCTTTCCATTGGGAAGAGAATGCTTTTCTGGATTTCCTGTGTCACTATTGTCAATGTCCATCAAGTTTTGAGGAAGTTGATCTTAACAAATAGATAAAATCATTAAGGGTCTTGTCATAGTCTTTTTCATAGGTGTTCCAAAAGAACTCACTATGTGACTTAGAAAGTGATTAAACCACCAACTTTCTCAAGACTTTGACACCCAACTCTCCCGGCTTGTCAATATGTGACTACATCTCCAAGATGTGACCACACCATGACCTTTACTTGCCAATAGGGCTCGAGTGACTTTAAACTTTTCAAGAACTTGTGGGGTAGGGAGAATAATTTGAGGAGATAGAGGAAGTGAAGCATGATGTTGAGGAACATCATCTTCAAGAGATTTGGGAAGATCATAAATGTCTAAACCAGACATGTTTTGGGAGATATTCAAGATAGTTGATTTAAAGTCCTTAATATGACACCCAATATGAAATATTAAGGCTAGGACCCAACAAACTATTTTATAACTTAGAAGAGGTATGCCGTAATCCAAGCTATAAAATATTTGAAGGTAGGCGAATGACGGTTCACCAATTTCCACCATGAAAAATGAAATAATTTATTAGGTTTTAATTGGATTTGAAATTCCTAGATCTTTTGAGATTCATTGAACTTTTCAATGGCATGTATCAATCTCGAGTGTGCCCTCTCAGATTTTGTGACTGGGATGCCGAGGATCACAAAACAAGGTGTGAATAACCATACTAATTCACTTGGTACCCTTAATATTATCACCTAATCAATGTGCCGGTTAACCACACACGCTCCATTGATCTATGACAAACATTAAGTCACCCTTCGTGATCCTTACTAGTCCAAGTTAGTGTGCCGGTTAACCACACACGCTCCACCAACGACTTGGTAAGGTACAAAGTGTGAATTCCATGGGCTAGCACCAAATTCACATTTTTCCTAAAGTAACTAAGATTGGGAATTATTAAGATTTTAGTTACTTAGTATTTATCATTAATACTTTTAATGAAGGGAGAATTTAAAGTCATTGTCCTACCCGTTCGGCTAACGACCCTCCACCAGTCAAGCAAGCGGTGGGTGAGAGTATACACCCATTAAGTCACCATTTTATAGGCAACAACCTTATACCCACCTTATAGACCGGTTTCGTGAATGAGACATACTAACGGTAAAACGACTTGTTCTTATACATATATATAATAATTAACCATTAATGTTATAAATAGTATAAGTGTTGAATTTTAACTCTTTAGAATTCTAAGGGCTAACTTGAAATTAAAGTATTCATAAGAGAAAACTTTTTCAAATTCCAAAACTTGAGGGCAAGTTTTGAAACTATTCAAAACTAATTAATTCCATAACTTATGTGTTTAAAGTAGCTTTAATCCAAAAACTCTTCAAGTTCCATAACTTATGGAAGACTTTAAACAAATAAAAGAATTAACTTTTCTTTATTTTTATAACTTATGGAATTAATTAAGGTTACACTTTATTTATTTATTTATTTATTAATGAAGTGACTCTTGAATTTCCATAACTTGAGGACAAGTTATGGAGTCATAAAAAAAAATTCAATGACACAAGACTCTTCATTTTGTAACCATTACCAACTTTTATGAGTTTTATGAGTCTTTAATGTGACTCTTCATGTAACTTGAGGACAAGTTACACAAACACATTTTATACTCAACTCTTAGATTAAAATGGATTGAAAACAACTATTTCAATTAACTTTTCTATTAATCTAAGCAACTCATAAGAACAAGATAATTCATATCAAACTTCTTCATGTAATTAGTCTAAACCTTAAACTAATACAAAACATGAATCTATTGACAATTATCTTTAAAAATGGATTAGCATGAACATTACCACATTAAAAAAACAAGTTTATAAGTTCAAAAACAACGTAGGGTAATGTTCCTAGTCCATTTCTAGCCAAAAACCTCGAAAATATGTTGTCTGGGGTCCAACTCGTCGAGTGCATGAACAAAACTCGGCGAGTTGGATGCATTTTGCCTTGGACTCGTCGAGTCCCTTCATGGACTCGGCGAGTCTGCTGGGCTGACAGCATCAAAACTCGATTTTTCAGCTCCATTTGCAAGTATAACAAGAAAACAAGCCTAGGCTCTGATACCACTGTTTGGTTTTGAGCATTCTAACACTCCTAAGTGTACATGCAACCCTAAATACCGTGGATCTATGTTTTCTCTATTATACATGCAAATAAGAATATCCAAGGTATTATCCTAATCTAGCATACAAAACAATGAGTGTAACAAGATAGAATACATACCTCTTTGATGTAGAAAGTCTTCATGAAGCTTGAGTGCCTAGCCCCAATAGTGTGGAAGCCTCAAATGGAATCACAATCATCAAAACACTTAGAATAACTTGAGAGAGTTCTACACTTCATGAAATCGGCTAGCCCTTTTGTTACTCTCACTAGTGGCCGATTTTGTCAAGAATAATATCTTTATATAGTGTTACAATTAGGGTAAATCCTTAATTGTCATGGCTTTCCATTTCCTTGGATCCATGGGTTCAAATACACCATGGAGCATCCATGGACCATCCTATGGTTTTTAGCCCAACTTGATTATCCATGGAGCATTAGCCCACTATATAAGTATGGATGATTTACACAATCAACCCATATATTTAATTAGTCTTCTTTTGATCACTTAATTAATCCTAGATTAACTCTTGATCAATACTAATTAAATAATCTTATTATTCTTATTATTAATACACTAGAACTTATAATATATTAATAACCATAAGTGTCTTATTTCTCTCATTATAGTATATCCAAGTGCATGATGGTATGCAACCCAAATGGACCATGCCGGGTCGGGTCAAGTCTTACCAATTATAGTTATGGACTTAGACATTAATCCAACAGTCACCCTGCTAAAAGATAGTATTTTTGATACACCGATCCTTATTACAAAAGTCAAACAAGAAGAAGTTAACAACAATCGATATTCGGTTCACACAAAAAGAAAAGTGAGGCTTCTAATAGTAAACCTCGGTTAGCTAGAAGCCTTAGTTCGCAAAGGCTACTTATAGCTTAAACATTATTTATGTTGATGGTATACAATGGTAATTGAGAATAAAATAGATGAAATCAAACAAATAAGAGTTTTTCTTGACAGGAAATTCAAAATCAAATATATATAGGTTTCCACAATTTTTTTAATGGGAATTAGAGTTTTATATGTATCATCACAAGTGATTTTAACTCAAAATAAATTTCATGTTAAAATATTTCAATGGTTTGGGAATGCCATTTGTCCTCTTCATTCCAATATACACTTATGATAAATAAGGGCAATCTTGTCAACTATAGAAGTTTATTGTCGGTGTAACGCCCTGTAATGAATCGATTCCTAATTCGAGGTTGTGACTTGAATATCAGTCATCATAGGGATTACAACATTTGAAAAGGTGAGATCTAGGCCTATTTTGGTGCGAGTGATGTATTTAAAGTGATCCGGGTGTTCGGTTCGTGTTTTGGAGTCTAGGGGTATTTCGGTAAAGTGTCAGTTCGGGATTTTGTGGAAATTGGATTTTTGTTCGGAAGATATTAAGGATGGTATGAGTTAACAAAATTTTAGGGCTTCTCTTTACCTTTCCATGGATATAAGGATCATCGGAAACGAGCTTATAATGAAGAAGTTATGGCCTTTGGAAGTTTGGTGGTTTTAAGGTGTAGTCGGGTATGCGGGGCGTACACAAAGGTTACGCGGGGGGTACTAATGAAGAGAACAGTACGCGGGGCGTACCTTGGTGTATGTTGGGTGTATGACGAGGATAGTTGTGGGTACTCTTCGAAGTACGTTCGACATACTCCAATCAGACCCAAACCCTATTTTAGGGTCTTAAACCCTGTTTAAGCTCCTTATCTCATAACCTAACCCTAATATCTTCAACCTCCATCCCTTTAAACCCTAGAAATCGAACCTTATCCCCTATTTGAGTGATTTTAGAGCTTCAAAGTGATTTATATGTTTTTTGGTGCTTGAGGAGGAAGACGGAACTTCTTGAAGAGTCATTGTTTGACTTGGAGCTTTTGGATCCAAGCTTTATGCACCTAGATCTAACTTATGGAGGTATAAAGTCTCAAACTTGACAACTATTTCTTGTAGATCTAGCTAGGTGGCACTTTGTTATGATTTTAGTCCCTTTGTGGTGGTTCTTGTGAGTAGAAGTTACTTCAAAACCTTTGAGCTTCATATTTGGCCTTCGTTGGGGTTATTGTAACGCCCGTAGATCCGGGCTAGTCAATTTAGAAGCAATATGGGTCGAAAACGAATTTTCGGCAAAAAATTATTTAGAATAAATAATTTTAACCAATTTATATTATATGTCACAAGGTTTCCGTACATATAAAGAATGCCGAAATCTGAGTTATAACGAAGAAGTTATGGCCCGTCGAAGTTTTACGGCAAAACCGGCACGGCACCGGGAAGCGTAAAAAGTGAATTTATGATAGAAGACTTTTTAGCCTTAGTTATCTAAACCAAAGTCGTAGAGTATGTTAAAATGAGAAAATCCGTAAAAAGAAAGCCCAAATCTGACTTCGTATGAGGAAGTTATGATTTTTCAAAGTTTCAGCTTAGTAGTGTACAGCCCGAAACTCGAATTTTAGTTCGAGCGGTTTTTGGCTTACGCGACCTAAATGAGAGTTAAAGATCTCATTAATAGGAACTCAACAGTAAAAAGATGGATGAAAACGGAGTTCGTATGAAAGAGTTACGAATTCTTCGCGGTCATTTAACAGTCTAAACGCCTCCTACTGTTAAATTTATGATCGGTCGAGAATTAGCCGACGGAGCCAAAATGAAAGTTGTAGATATTATTTTTACCTACGCATGGATATAAAGAACATTGAAAACGGAGATAGTATGAGATAGATATAGACGAAGCTTAGTCGCTACTTTTCGAGCGCGGCGAATTCGATACAGTTTTGTAAATCCGAGATAGAATGAGAATTAGCCAACGAGGTCTAAATGAGAGTTGAAGATCTCATTAATAGGAACTCAACGGTAAAAAGACAGACAAAAATGGAGCTCGTATGCGAAAGTTATGGACGAAGCTTAGTCCCTACTTTTCGAGCGCGGCGAATTCGATACAGTTTTGTAAATCCGAGATAGAATGAGAATTAGCTAACGAGGTCTAAACGAAAGTTGAAGATCTCATTAATAGGATCTCAACGGTAAAAAGACAGACAAAAACGGAGCTCGTATGCAAAAGTTACGGACGAAGCTTAGAGGCTACTTTACTATAAAACTCCTATAAATACAAGGGTGAACTCCTCATATTTTCTTCACACCATAAGCCTCTCTTTCTCTCTCTAACTTCTCTCTAGCCTCCCTAAACCCCTCCCAAGTCTACGGAACCTCCCTAGCACGAGTAGAAAGCCCCGGAGCGCCCGACGGCTCCGAGAAGAAAAGCTTTCGGCTTGGAAACGCTGCTCCAGCGAAGCCCGGTTTTTAATAAAAACTCGTTGTAAGTGAGCTACGCCTATACTATATTTAATATAGATTTTATTTAATTATAGTAACATTATTAGAACCTTAAAATAATTATTTGGGCTATTATTATGAGTTATATTGAGTGTTATTTAACGCTTATATAATAGTAATAATAGCTAGACTATTAATTAGTCGTGGTTAACGTTAAAAACTAAACCCTAGTGGTATTGATACTAGGTTTTGTCGAGGAAAATTGTTTTGAGATAACGAAGTGCTGTCTGAGTTCGGAATCACCACCTAATCAGGTGAGTGCATAGTCCCTTTCATCTTACACAAAGATATGAAGTATTTTATATAAACTACGTGCTATGTGTGCATATTATCTGAATACTTGCTGTCTATGCTGGATGAACGTTTTATACATGTTTTAAAGGATTTAAACTGTATACGTATTTTATATATACGAATATGTTGGGTATGATGATGGGTAGATAAATGATGAGAGATAGAAGATGATGTGAGTATACATTGGCAGCTATAGACTTAGTGCCTATGGGACAAACACCGGTAGCTGTGGACTTAGTACCTGTTAGACGTTGGTAGCTATGGATTTAGTACCTGTTGAACATTGGTAGCTATGGACTTAGTACCTATTAGATAAAGACTGGTAGCTATGGATTTAGTACCCGATGAATAGACTATAGCAGTTATGGAATTAGTGCTTTATGAACGAACATTGGCAGCTATGGATTTAGTGTCAGTCCTATAACCCTGGAAGTAAGGGACTTCGGAATAAACAAATGCAGGATAGACGACTCTTAGGTTAAATCCTTAAGAGTAAAGAAGATAACGGGGATGGGTAATGGGGTTAATTGTTTGATGATTAAACATAACAATTATATTATTGTGGGTTGAAAACCCTATGTACTCACCAGGTTTCCCAACCTGACCCACTCAGTTTATGTATATCACAGGTGTTGATATGAAGTCACTGTTGGATTAGTGTCTAAGTCCATAACTATTTTGGTATGTACTTGACCCGATTATGAGCATGGTCCTTTTGGGTTGCCTTCACCATAGCAATATGTAGGATGATTTAAGGAGATTAAGGTTTAAATATGATTTATTAATATATTATGAGAATAATATATTAAAGGAGAAATCATATTGTTTAATTAATATTAGTCAAGAATTAATTAAGAATTAATTTTGTGGCTAAAAGAGATTAATTAAATATAGGGGACTGGACTGCAATTATTAGATAATTGAGTTATTGGGCTAAGGAATGCTATAGGAATAAGGGGTGAACGAAATTATGATGGAAGCCCATCATATTTTCGTCCATAGCCTTGTCCAGAAGGTTCCATGGGCTGCTTAGAGTTTAAGCTGTCCATTAGGGTTTTGACTGAAACCCTAGCAGCCCACACTAGTATATAAAGGACCCCTTAGGCCCCAAAAACGTGGACAACACTTCCATTAGGGTTTCCAGCCGTTTTTGGTGCCTCTTTTTCTTCTCCTCTTCATCCAAGTTGCATATGGTGTTTGTGACTCCATTAGAGGTACTACACTTGTGGTACTTGCTTTCAAGAGCTAAGGAAATTCAAGGAACTAGTTGTTATTGCTATATAACAACAAAAGGTATGTATTCTAGCTTTATATATGAATTTCGAAAATTATAGTAGCATGCCAGGTTTCTTTTTGTGTTCATAAAGTTGTATAACTAATAGTGAAAACATAGATCCAATACTAGGGTTGCATGCACACATAGGATTGTTTGTATAAAACCCATCAGTGGTATCAGAGCCATTGGTTTTTGTTTTCAATTAGCTTTTATTCAAATTTGTGAACTTGACATATTAGGGTTTATGGCTAATAAACCCTAAAGGCTAGGTAATTTTCGCAATTAGGGTTGCAAAACCCTAGATGGCGATTTTTGCTAGGGTTTCCCAAATCCTTTCCTTAGCCTCCAAGATTTGAAATCTAGGGTTATCCAACCCTTGGATTTCGAAATTACCTCCTTCCCAAAGGTTAGATCCTAAATTTTAGGGATTTGGATAATCCCATATCTTGTAATTATCTTTTAATTGTTAAATATGGTAATTAAAGATCTTGAATTATCCCATCCCTTATTTTCGAGATTTAGAGAGGGATTCAAGGGATTAGGATATCTTAGATGTATAATTGGTAATTATCCTCATGATCTAGATAATCCCTTGTGATTTAATAATTTAAATTAATTGTTTAATTTATGGTAATTATTAAATCAAGAGTTTTAATATTTAAAATTTTAATTTAAATGTCTTAAATTCGAAAATTTTAAGTGAGATTAAAACCTAATTGTTTTGAAGAGTTTTCAAAACTTGCCCTCAAGTTTTGGAATTTAAATTGTTGATTAAAAGTTAATTTTGAAAGTCTAAATTCCAAAAAACCCTGATTTTGAAAAGTTCAAATTAAACCCTTATGGTTTTATTAAATTAATTAAGTGTATAATTAAAAGAGATTTAATAAATCCATAATGATTTTGGTTAGTTAAAAGTATAATTTAAACCACCTAGTATTTTAAAAGTGTAAAATACACCCTTATACTATATATAACATTAAAAGTTTAATATTATATATGTATAACTAAATAAGTCAGTCTTACTGTTAGTAGGCCTCATTCACGAAACTAGTCTATAAGGGGTGTTTAAGGAAATTGCCTATAAAATGGCGATTGAATGGGTATCCACTCTTACCCACCGCACTCTTGACTAGTGGAGGGTCGTTAGCCGAACGGGTAGGATAGGACAGAAACCTTCCATTATAAGTATAATGAAGTACAAAGTAACTAAATGCTTTTTCAAATTCCCAAATCATAGTTACTTTAGGCAAAATGTGAAATTGTATGCTAACCCATGGAATTACACTTCGTACCCTTGTCAAACGTTAGTGGAGCGTGTGTGGTTAACCGGCACACTAATTTGGGGATGACATTGGTGGCAAAGGGTGGCTCGATGCTTATCATAGATCAATGGAGCGTGTGTGGCTAACCGACACATTGATTAGGTGATAGTTGCATTGGGTGCACCACGTGATTCGTATGGTTATTCACACCTTGTTTGTGATCCTCGGCATCCCAGTCACGAATAGTAGGGCATAATCGAGATTAAACATGCCATTGAAGAGTTCAATGAGTCTCAAAAGATCTAGGAGTTTCAATTCATTTAAAACTTAAACTTCTTTTTCGTTTTTCATGGTGGAAATTGGTAAATCGTCATTTACCTACCTTCAAATATTCTGCAACTAGATTACGGCATCCCTCTTCTAGGTTGTAGAGTATTGTGTTGGATCCTAGCTTGATGTTTCATTTGGGTGTTGCATCAAGAATTCTAATCAACTTAACTTGAATTTTCTCCCGTTTTGTAGATGTCTGAATCTTACAATGGTCTTCCCAAATCCTTTGGAACAAGCTTTCCAAATGAAGATGACGTTCCGAGATACGATCAAGGAAATGAGAGTCATGCTTCACTTCCTCCACCTCCTCCAATTATTCTCCCTGACCCACAAGTTCAAAGGCTTGAAAAGTTCAAGCTCACTCAAGCCCTTTTGGCATGTAAACACGAAGATGGGAAACCTGTGTGTGCGCACGTCTTAGAGATGAAGTCATACATTGATAGGTTAAACATGTTGGGTGTCGAGATTTCAAGTGAGTTGGCTGTTGACTGGGTTCTTCAGTCACTTCCTGAATCATATAGTGAGTTCGTTAGAGAGTACTATATGATGGACCACGATGTGACCCTAATTGATTTCACCTATTTGCATATAGTTGCTGAATCAGCAATGATTTGGCGTGTTGGTCAAGCAAATTTGTCTAGTGAATCAAACTCCCAAACTTCAATGGACACTGGCAACATTGGAAGTCCAGAAAGAACTAAGTCTGTGATTATCTGATGTGTTGTGCCAAAGGAGTCTATTTGCTTTTATTGCCAAGAGAAGGGGCATTGGAGACGAAGCTGCCCTAATTACCTGAGAGATCTAAGAGATGGGAGAGTCAAGACGTATGGCTCTGCTTCAGGTAAAATCCATTATCTAACTCTTTTGAGTTCCTATTCTAGATTCTTAATACATGATGTGATAAGATTACATTTTGATGTTTTGTAGGATCGAAGAAAAGAGAGGAAGCTTGAGAAAAGAAGTGAGCTGAATCTGATCATGAAGAAATGGATTTCGATCGCATTACTTGAAGAATGGATTATTGAGCTACAACTTGGAGTTAGAATAGATTGTTAACATAGTTTTTCAGTTGAATTGCATTGTAAGGACAAGTTTTTCCGCAATAAAATAAATTTTGATTTTGTCTTATTTATTTATCCTTACAATGAAATATATGAAAAATTGATGTTCATGTACTTCTATTATTAGCAAAATGGATTTGATTCTTAATTATGGAAATGTCAAAAGTGTACCAAATAGGGAGACTTTCTCATCGCCCAAGTTTCAATTGGACAGAAACTTGGAATCATGCAATGTGTATTGTATGATGAATGGAAAACTTTCACATTTGGGAAACTTAGACTAATTATTTGGCAAAGTGTCAGTTGAAAGACTAGGAGATCAAGTACACTAGGTTGTGCGTTGATCAAGTCCATCACAAGAGTGACAAAGATATTCACCATGATTTACTAAAGTTTAGTAAATGTGATTATACTTATAAGATTAAGTGTAATTCTAAGATTGATTGAAAGAGTTTCAATGAATAGTAGAACGAATAAAGAAGAATCAAGTAGGCAGAAAGATAAAAGTTTCTCTCTTCTAGAAAGAAGGGAGAGTACCTTTTATTGTGTTTTATGATAAGTCTTAAAGATTAAGAACCATGTCTCAATAGATCCTCTAAGTGAGTCTTAGTGCAATTGCATGTCTAAGAAGAGGAATCAAGTATTGTAGAAATGGTTAAATCAAGAAGTCAATCATACTTCGTTCCAATATCAAGTCTTAAAGTCAAGATTGTGACATTGAGTGAAAAGTCTTAAGTAGGTTTATAACACTCATCAAATGTGGAATTTGGAAAAGTTTTCTTATTCTTGCACATTTGAAATTGGTAAGTTGTGCTGTCTTGGATAAGACAAAGACCAACTAGGACCAATTGTGTGAAGTGTTTTGTCTTGATAAATGCTTCACTAACTCTTGAATATTTGTTTGTCAAGAAATGCTTCTTGACAAGAGAATCTTATATGTCAAGAAGTCAGTGGGAGTCTTAATGGTCTTGAAAAGTTTCAAGAACAAATCAAGAATAAACCTTATCGATCATCACTAGCACACGACTTGAGGTTTACAATCTATCGTGCTGACATTATTTTGTTTCTGTGCCATTCCAATTGAGTTAATTGTGTATATGAGTTCTATGAGTTCTCATTTGAATACATACTAAAGCCTTAGTCGATGGAAAGTACATTGATATGTAAGGACAAGTTACTTGGAAGACATGGTGGGAACTCGTGTTACCATAGGGCATGAAATCAAGATTAAGAAAGTTCAATCCATATGAGTTTGGATTTGTCGCGAACCTTGGTTTTGGCAAATTAACATGGATAGGAACTCATACACCATAAAATCTAAGTGTTATAAGATTCCCTCCTTCATGAAAATGACTGTGAGGAAATGCTTTCACTAAGAGAGATTTTAAGAAGATAGCGATTGTGAAAATTGTATTCTCAAATTCGATTATGGTTACGGCATCCCTTTCCATAGTTCGAATTGTGAGATTTGGCAATTAGTTTCAACATTTGGGACTTAGTAACATAAGTTATGAATTGTTTAAACACACATATGAGCTATCTAAGGCAAAGGTGTATAAGGTTAAGAAGCTTAGATAAAGGCTTATCGAAGCATCTGGTATTAGAAATATGAATTTCAGAGATTCAATAGGCATTGTTTTCTGGAAGTTCATGTCAAAGCTAGTGGGAGCATAAATGTTATGCTTATATGATAATCACCATGATAGTGGGAGCATAAGTGTTATGCTTGTATGATTGTTATGGCGAGTATTGCAAGTTAGCAATATTAATTATAGAAAAACAAAGATTCCATTTGCAAAGTTGCATGGGTTGAAAAGTTGTTTTGCTATAATTAAGGGAGAGAATATTATACTCCGTTTCAATATCTAAAGCTTAGATTAAGGAATTCTAATATTTTCAATCAAAGGATACATTGTGTGTTCTTAAAATTCGATTATGATTACGGCATCCCTCTTCATAGTTCGAATTGTGAGAACATGACACATAAAATATTATGGCAAAAGATTGGTAAAGTATCATATCTTTATGTAAGACATTATGCATCGTGTCCCATACGCTTCGGGTATAGGATCGATTGTAAATGCTATAGTATTTTACCATTCTAAAATTTTCCAAATGTCTAGCGCATTAAGAGGGAAAAAGGAATAGAATTGTTTTTGACTGAAAGAATTTAACAACTATCAAAGGACGATCCAATGTTCGCTGAGGGTTGATCGCTTGCAAGTAGTTGGAAGTATGGTATTGGATGGACCATATCGACATTATTATGAATAGATAAGATTCTATTAAGAATGAGTTGTCATATGGCAAATGTGAAAATGTTTCCATATTGGGAGTTGGACATTGAGAGTCTATGCCTAGATTAGAAACTTTTATGCAAGAAGGATGTTCAAAGGAATGTACTTTGAATGTGAGACTTCACATCTATGGAATTGTCTTGTAACAATTTCTAAGAAAGTACTTTGTAATTTCATTAGCTACGTCTTGGTGACTTTTGTGCTATGATTTTGCAAAGGGATCGCTGCATAAAATGTTAGAATCTAGCATATTCTAGTAGTGGCAAGATCCTTGTGTTCTTACACTAATAATTAGGATTAAGGAATTGTGAAATGAGCATCATTGGAAAAGTTTTCAGGTGATCTATTTCACAAAGCATGGACCATAGGAAACAAAGTGTGCATGTTTAGAACATGGGACAATTGTTGGTATAATTCAAGTAATGAGTTGATTATCCGAAACGTTAAATGATAAATAATGAGTAATCAATATGGTGGATAAATAGAAGGGTTTTATTTACTCTCACAAGTTTGGGGCCATATAGGATTAAGTATTGTTGTTATGTTTCACTTTGCATGTTTTGACTTCCAGAATAACTAGGTTATTCAAACATCCACAGTCGGTTATACGTTGGGAGTAGGTATGAAGAAAGACTGTCATGAATGTGTCTGTAGATTGTCTGAAGTGTTCAGACATGGCACAAGTTTGCTGCAGAGTTCATGAGTGCTTTGATAAGATTAGAGTATTGGATTAAACCCACGCTCACTTGAATCACTTCACAGTTTTATCACGAGTGATTAGTGAGACGATAATATTGTATATTCTTGAAACCGAGACGTGTGAGTTGTTATTTGTTAATCGGTTACACATTGATAATAAGTAAACGCACCAGTAACTTGGTGTTATAAAACTTATTGTTGTGTGTGATTCGATCAGTAAATACAAGCGAGCATTTGAGTCGAAGTTTATCCATTCCTTTTACCCAAAGTGGAATAAAAGCGATATCTATGGGCCTCTCGATGATTTAGTGATGACACCGAAGCGCTTGGCCAAGCCGGGACTAAGTTGATGTGTTCAATTGTAGTCTGTTATCAGTCGTCATGAATCGGAAGTCGGGAAACAGTATAGAGAGAATGATTGAAATTCATGTCTTATGTCTATACGATATCTTGAGAACGGAGGAATATATAATCCCTTATCTAAAGGACACGTTATCTGATAAGATCAGAGTTGACAGCGGCTTTTGAAAGCTACGATTGCTGATCAGGTTCTGAAGTCATACGGAAAATAGTTATTAGACTTATCCAAGTGGGAGACTGTTGGATTAGTGTCTAAGTCCATAACTATTTTGGTATGTACTTGACCCGATTATGAGCATGGTCCTTTTGGGTTGCCTTCACCATAGCAATATGTAGGATGATTTAAGGAGATTAAGGTTTAAATATGATTTATTAATATATTATGAGAATAATATATTAAAGGAGAAATCATATTGTTTAATTAATATTAGTCAAGAATTAATTAAGAATTAATTTTGTGGCTAAAAGAGATTAATTAAATATAGGGGACTGGACTGCAATTATTAGATAATTGAGTTATTGGGCTAAGGAATGCTATAGGAATAAGGGGTGAACGAAATTATGATGGAAGCCCATCATATTTTCGTCCATAGCCTTGTCCAGAAGGTTCCATGGGCTGCTTAGAGTTTAAGCTGTCCATTAGGGTTTTGACTGAAACCCTAGCAGCCCACACTAGTATATAAAGGACCCCTTAGGCCCCAAAAACGTGGACAACACTTCCATTAGGGTTTCCAGCCGTTTTTGGTGCCTCTTTTTCTTCTCCTCTTCATCCAAGTTGCATATGGTGTTTGTGACTCCATTAGAGGTACTACACTTGTGGTACTTGCTTTCAAGAGCTAAGGAAATTCAAGGAACTAGTTGTTATTGCTATATAACAACAAAAGGTATGTATTCTAGCTTTATATATGAATTTCGAAAATTATAGTAGCATGCCAGGTTTCTTTTTGTGTTCATAAAGTTGTATAACTAATAGTGAAAACATAGATCCAATACTAGGGTTGCATGCACACATAGGATTGTTTGTATAAAACCCATCAGTCACTTCACACTGAGAGATTTAAAGAGATGTAGATCACTAGTATAAATAAATGTAAGTTCTGTTTATGCTTATGTTTCTGTATTAACGATGACATCCCAAACGTTTTAAGATGAATAAAAATACGTTTCTTCGAAAATGTTTTAATAACGTATTTATCGTGTTTTTTCTGGGAACAAATTCCGCAACCTTTTTATAAAATGAAGTACTCTGATTTTTATAAAGCATAAACAAAATCGGTCTTTTCTGGCCGTGATTTTGGGGATGTCACAGTTGGTATCAGAGCATTAGTTTAAGCGAACTAGGAATATGGATTTATTTCTAGACTTAAACTTAGAATGCTAAGCAATGATTGTGAGGAGTGTGTTTAATAAAATTTAGGTAATACACCTGAATAGACACAAGCACTAGCTTATTTAGGGAAAATTCCTAACATGCTTTTATGTGCTAAATGATTTATGATATGCATCATATGATCGGATCTATGGTCTGTTGCCGACCGGATCTGGAAATTTTATGTGCTCAGGTTTCTAAACGTTTAATTACGATATTAGAACTGGCATGTAACTTTTTGGAGTAATAAGGAGGAATACGTGTCTAATTCTTCCTCTATCTATATTCTCGTCTCGATACACCAAACGCTTGCTTTGGAGAATAGAATGTCATGATAAGGACTCATAGAGAATTGAGTAAGTGGAGGAAATGAAAAGGCTTACGATAGTGAATGACACCTATCGGAAGATATCATAAGAGTGGTATCTTGCCTTTAGAATATGTCATGTTGTATGTTTAGAGGAGTACAGTACGTCCGAAGTACACCTTCGATTGGCAGGATGATGGAATGATTGGCGTAATTCGTGAAGTTGACCCATCATATGGTATTTCCACCGAGCTGAAGCAGAATTGATGATTGAAGATATGCATAGAAGAAGTCCTAGTAGAGTCTAGGGAAAATTTTGTGATTGTTTGTACACATTTTTATGTGTTAAAAATTGTTTTGTGATAATAACTTGGGAAAAACTGCGAGACAATACTTGGGACGAGTATGAGTAGGTGTGAATGGTAGTAGAGGCCTATACTACCGGAAGCACAGGACTCACGCTTGGATCAGGAAAAGTCATAAGGTTACCAAGACACTAGTAATTGATTTTGTTTTATTCAAGTATGTCGTTACCATTGTTTTGGTAATGACTAAGAAGATTGTTGTTATCCCGACCCTAGTGGTCATATCACATTGAATCCGAATACAATGAGTAGGTTACGTGGTTCAGAGAACCAAGTTTGATGTAGCGTCCGACTTAAACCAAACGATTGAAATCAAAGCGATCAATAGAAGTATCACGATCGTTGTTAAATAAGTTGGTAGCTAGAAATGCTACATGTTAAAAGATGATTATATCACATTAGACGATGAAGGAAGGCATATTCCATTCCGGAATTTGACTCTAAGAGACCTGAGTCTAAGCATTGCTACATACGATGATAGGTCATTAGAATATGACATATCGGTCAATTGTAGTAATCAAATTAACTTATCCTAAGTTTATTAAGAAGAAGAAGGAGTCTCTGATAAAGAATGAGGTTGTGACACGAAGGTCATGATTGAAAGTCTAACGAGCTGGTGCAAGACCGAGCACCGCCTGCAGTCAAGGAGTCCAAGAGTTAGATACTCGTTTGAAGCAACATAGAAGTTACAATTATTACCTAGGGTGAAGAGATAATGTATGGAGTCATTATACAATCCTGTTTCGTTGATGATTCCGGGACGTAATCATCCTAAGGGGGAGATAATTGTAACGCCCGTAGATCCGGGCTAGTCAATTTAGAGGCAATATGGGTCGAAAATGAATTTTCGGCAAAAGATTATTTAGAATAAATAATTTTAACCAATTTATAGTATATGTCACAAGGTTTCCGTACATATAAAGAATGCCGAAATCTGAGTTATAACGAAGAAGTTATGGCCCGTCGAAGTTTTACGGCAAAACCGGCACGGCACCGGGAAGCGTAAAAAGTGAATTTATGATAGAAGACTTTTTAGCCTTAGTTATCTAAACCAAAGTCGTAGAGTATGTTAAAATGAGAAAATCCGTAAAAAGAAAGCCCAAATCTGACTTCGTATGAGGAAGTTATGATTTTTCAAAGTTTCAGCTTAGTAGTGTACAGCCCGAAACTCGAATTTTAGTTCGAGCGGTTTTTGGCTTACGCGACCTAAATGAGAGTTAAAGATCTCATTAATAGGAACTCAACAGTAAAAAGATGGATGAAAACGGAGTTCGTATGAAAGAGTTACGAATTCTTCGCGGTCATTTAACAGTCTAAACGCCTCCTACTGTTAAATTTATGATCGGTCGAGAATTAGCCGACGGAGCCAAAATGAAAGTTGTAGATATTATTTTTACCTACGCATGGATATAAAGAACATTGAAAACGGAGATAGTATGAGATAGATATAGACGAAGCTTAGTCGCTACTTTTCGAGCGCGGCGAATTCGATACAGTTTTGTAAATCCGAGATAGAATGAGAATTAGCCAACGAGGTCTAAATGAGAGTTGAAGATCTCATTAATAGGAACTCAACGGTAAAAAGACAGACAAAAATGGAGCTCGTATGCGAAAGTTATGGACGAAGCTTAGTCCCTACTTTTCGAGCGCGGCGAATTCGATACAGTTTTGTAAATCCGAGATAGAATGAGAATTAGCTAACGAGGTCTAAACGAAAGTTGAAGATCTCATTAATAGGATCTCAACGGTAAAAAGACAGACAAAAACGGAGCTCGTATGCAAAAGTTACGGACGAAGCTTAGAGGCTACTTTACTATAAAACTCCTATAAATACAAGGGTGAACTCCTCATATTTTCTTCACACCATAAGCCTCTCTTTCTCTCTCTAACTTCTCTCTAGCCTCCCTAAACCCCTCCCAAGTCTACGGAACCTCCCTAGCACGAGTAGAAAGCCCCGGAGCGCCCGACGGCTCCGAGAAGAAAAGCTTTCGGCTTGGAAACGCTGCTCCAGCGAAGCCCGGTTTTTAATAAAAACTCATTGTAAGTGAGCTACGCCTATACTATATTTAATATAGATTTTATTTAATTATAGTAACATTATTAGAACCTTAAAATAATTATTTGGGCTATTATTATGAGTTATATTGAGTGTTATTTAACGCTTATATAATAGTAATAATAGCTAGACTATTAATTAGTCGTGGTTAACGTTAAAAACTAAACCCTAGTGGTATTGATACTAGGTTTTGTCGAGGAAAATTGTTTTGAGATAACCATGCAAAGGCTTAAAGCATTCAAATTTATGGATCAAGTCACTTATATTTAGCTATTTTGAGGTTTTTGTGACATCCCCAATTTCACGGCCAGAAAAGACCGATTTGTTTATGCTTTATTTTATAAAATCAGAGTAAATCTTTTAAAGAAAACGGTTGCGGAATTTGTTCCCAAAACAAAATATGATAACCATTTATTAAAACATTTCTCAAAGAGAATGTATTTTCATTAAATAATAAAACCTCGGGATGTCATGTTCCGATACAAACCAAAAGCATAAACAGAACAAAATAGACCTTATAACAGTTATTTATAACTACTGATCTATAATTCAAAACCTCTCGTCAAGTCCACCAAATTATACTCTTGTGTCATTACCTGTAATGCAAAGAAAACTGAATGGGTTAGGCTTGGGAGTCTGGTGAGCATATAGGGTTTTTAACCCACAATAAATAATTAATTTAATTTCATCAACCAATAATAACCCAATTACCCATTCCCGTTATTCTCACTTTACATCCCTAAGACAACTAACACAAGGGACCTAGTCTAAGAATATTTCATCGGGGCGACAAACACATGCTTCGGGGGTTCCTCAGCAAACTAAGTCAAATAAGGCAACCATGAGGGGGATGGAATACGGTGAATGAACACCCAAGTTCATTAACACCTACAGGTTATGAGTCTGATAGTGTTCCACAGGACTATCTAGAAAGAGTCCGTGGTCGTCATCTAAATTCCGCTAGATGACTGGATTACAATGACATCGAGGCCTCTCATCTCTTTATCACACAACTATCTACCCATGTTCTACCCAACATATTAGTAGATAAAAATATATATTTTTATACTTAGTTTAAAACTTGTATAGCATGTTCAATCAATACATATTCCACATAACAGACGAGGCACACACACATAACACACATTTCATAGAGAATAAATCAGATCTATGAGATAAAAGAAAGTGAATATACATTCACACATATAACAACAAAATATACACATAACACGTATATCGTATAAAATACTTCATAGTTATGCGTTAGAAGAAAGTAACTACACACTCACACCCAACATATACTTAATACATTCAAACAATACTTGTATTAAAATCGTGTTCATGAAAGGAACTATACACTCACTTGATCAGAAGATGACCAGACAGAACTACGGCTCTTCAAGTAGATATTCTTCAGTGAAACCGAGATCACTTCACACATCGGGTTTCTCGCGGGCAGAGCTTCGGCTCGGAAACTCTTTTCTTCTCGGGATCTTCGGACTTCGGGGCTTGCTTTGGGTTTTGGGGTGATACCGGGGCTTCGGGGGGTTAAAATTGCACGTAAAACGATGTAATATGGGAGAGAGATGAGAGAATGAGCAACCAAACTCGGCTGGCCCTTCAAACCTATTTATAGGGAAAAACTGGCCATTTCCACGTCGTGGGCTTGGTCGTCACTTCATACGTCATCGCAAGTTGCATCTGGGGGAATCCCGGAGGTGTCAGGAGACTTGCCACGTCGTGGCACTGCTTGCCACGTTGTGGTCTCTGACACAACTTTAGGGTTCGCGCCCCGAACTTCAGAAATTCATAACTTTCGCATACGAACTCCGTTTTCGACGTTCTTTATATCGACGCGAAAGTGAGATTATGCTCTACAACTCTCGTTTAGACTCCATTGGATAATTTTGACTTTATTTTTAATATATTATAAGTATATTACTTATATATTATCTTTAGTTGGTCGGGACAGGAAAACTTCGTTCGAAATTCATAACACCTTCATCTGAACTCAGTTTTTGTCTGTCTTTTTATCGTTGGAATACTATCGAAGAAATCTTCGACTCTCATTTAGATCACTAAGGATATATATATATATATATATATATACACCTTAAATTCACTATTTACGTTTCGCTGGGTCGCGCTGGGTCATACCGGTTCTGTCGCGAAAGTTCGACAGGTCATAACTTCTTCGTTATAACTCAGGTTTTGGCGTTCTTTATATGAAAGGAAACCTTGTGACATATACTACAACTTGTTTAAGATTAATCCTTCTAAATAATATTCCATCAAAAAGTCATTTTTGATGCTTATCGTCTCTGATTTGACTAGCCCGGATCTACGGGCGTTCAATTATCTCCCCCTGAGGATGATTACGTCCAGGAATCATCAACGAAATAGGACTTGCATAATGATTCCACATGTTATCTCTTCATCCTAGGTAATAACCGTAACTTCTATGTTTCCTCGATAGAGTATTTAACTCTATGGTTTTCTTGACCGCAGACGATACCCAATCTTGCATCTGCTTATCGTACTATGTTGTACTTTCAATCATAACTTCCAAGTTACAAAATAAGTCCTTATTGTGGACTCCTTCTTCTTCTCGGGATAAATACTTTCATTTATCTATTGTAAAAAACCGATGGGTCGTGTTCTAATGACCTCTCATCGTATGATGCAACGCTTAGACTCAAGTCTCTTAGAGTCAAATTCCAGAATGGAATATACCTTCCTTCATATTCTAACGTGATATAATCACATTTTTACATGTAGCATTTCTAGCTACAAGCTTCCTTAACAATGAGCGCGATGCCATCGATCGCATTGATTTCAATCTTTTGACTTAGGTCAATATGTTACATCGAACTTGGTTCCATGAACCACGTAACAAACTCCTCGTAGTCGGACTCAATTTGATATGACCACTAGGGTCGGAATAACAACCATCTTACTAGTCATTACTGAAACAAGGGTAATGACACACTTGAACAAAACAGAATCAATTATTAGCTTCTTGGTAACCTTGTGACTTTCCCTGATCCAAGTGCGAGTCTTGTGCTTCCAGTAGTATAGATCTCTACTACTATTCACCCCTACTCATACTCGTCCCAAGTATTGTCTCGCAGTCCCCAAATCCTAAAATCACAAAACAATTTAACACATACTAATGTGTCCAATTAATCATAAAAATTCTTCTAGACTCTACTAGGACTTCTTCCATGCGTATCTTCAATCATCAATTCTACTTCAACTAGGTTGGTGATGGAAATTCCAGACGATGGGATAACTTCAAGAATTACACCAATCGTTCCATCATCTTGCCAATTGCAGGTGTACTTCAGACGTGTCGTACTCCTCTTAACGTTCCGTTATTTTATCAGACGTATTCTGAAGGCAAGATACCACTCTTACGATATCCTTCGATAGGTGTCATTCAACACATCAAATAACAAAACCAGGGTTTATATTAATTCTTGAAACTATTACACAAAAGTTCAAGTTCACCCTATATTATGCCTCTAATAGGCTACACTTCTTGATACTAGCTATACCTTGATACGAATTCTTCATCCTTGATTCCTCGCTTTGTCATCTGCTTTGTCAAGGATCATTTAAAATGCTTCTGCCTTTGGATGTGGCAGTGCATTTGGTTTTGCTCCCTCATTCTTCTTTTGGCAGTCCCTAGATAAATGCCCTTCTCCTCGGCATTCATAACACACCCTCTTTTTGGATACACACTTGTTGGCATAATGCTCTGTCTTTCCACACGTGTAGCAAGTCACCTCTTCGTCGCATCCAAAATGTTTCAGTGGAATATTTGGCTTTGTAGCTTCTTCCCTCTTTGGGCAGTCCTGTTTGAAGTGCCCTTCCTCATTACATCCGTAACATACCTTTTCGTTGAATGTACATTCATTGGCATAATGTCCATGCCTTCCACACTTAAAACATATCACCTCCTCGCCACTTTTTATCGAGTTTTTCTTTTTGCATTTCCCGCACCAATTTTCTTCATCTCATCTTTTTCTAGACTTCGAGAACATGTTGCTCTTGTTAGACTTTAAAGACCCCTCAAATTTCCTCTTCTTGCCAACTTCAACCTTATTGGCGATACAACCATTGATCACTTCTTCGACTGACTTAGAAACCCTGATAGTTGTCTCAAGAGTAGGTTCCTGGCGTACTGACACAATATGTTCATCCTTACTTTGTTGAAGTAAATGCCTTGTTTCCTCCATCTTATGATCCAACATCATTCGCACCATTGCGTATACTCCCGCCATCGTGATTGGCTCAGGTGCAGCTGATAGCTCTGGTGCACTCCCAATCACGTGTGGCTCAGGCTGCGGGTTATCATTTCCCAATCCATTTTGTGTGTTTTCCATTTTGATCTATACACCAAATTAGGTGAATTTAGATCTCTATTTCGATAGACGTTCAAATCATCCTTTTCACTCCGAAACGTTTACATGCTAGTTCTAATACCATCGTCATACGTTTAGAATCCTAAACACATAAGGGTTCTAGATCCGGTCGGCAACAAACCATAGATCCGAACAAATAACATCATATATGGCAAACATATAACATTTAGCACATAAAAGGATTTTAGGCATCTTTCCTAAAATATACTAGTGCTTGTGTCTAAAATATGGTAGACACTCATCTCACAATCATCGCTTAGCATTCTAAGTTTAAGTCTAGAAATCCTACAAATTCCTAATTCGCTTAAACTAATGCTCTGATACCAACTGTGACATCCCCAATTTCACGGCCAGAAAAGACCGATTTGTTTATGCTTTATTTTATAAAATCAGAGTAAATCTTTTAAAGAAAACGGTTGCGGAATTTGTTCCCAAAACAAAATATGATAACCATTTATTAAAACATTTCTCAAAGAGAATGTATTTTCATTAAATAATAAAACCTCGGGATGTCATGTTCCGATACAAACCAAAAGCATAAACAGAACAAAATAGACCTTATAACAGTTATTTATAACTACTGATCTATAATTCAAAACCTCTCGTCAAGTCCACCAAATTATACTCTTGTGTCATTACCTGTAATGCAAAGAAAACTGAATGGGTTAGGCTTGGGAGTCTGGTGAGCATATAGGGTTTTTAACCCACAATAAATAATTAATTTAATTTCATCAACCAATAATAACCCAATTACCCATTCCCGTTATTCTCACTTTACATCCCTAAGACAACTAACACAAGGGACCTAGTCTAAGAATATTTCATCGGGGCGACAAACACATGCTTCGGGGGTTCCTCAGCAAACTAAGTCAAATAAGGCAACCATGAGGGGGATGGAATACGGTGAATGAACACCCAAGTTCATTAACACCTACAGGTTATGAGTCTGATAGTGTTCCACAGGACTATCTAGAAAGAGTCCGTGGTCGTCATCTAAATTCCGCTAGATGACTGGATTACAATGACATCGAGGCCTCTCATCTCTTTATCACACAACTATCTACCCATGTTCTACCCAACATATTAGTAGATAAAAATATATATTTTTATACTTAGTTTAAAACTTGTATAGCATGTTCAATCAATACATATTCCACATAACAGACGAGGCACACACACATAACACACATTTCATAGAGAATAAATCAGATCTATGAGATAAAAGAAAGTGAATATACATTCACACATATAACAACAAAATATACACATAACACGTATATCGTATAAAATACTTCATAGTTATGCGTTAGAAGAAAGTAACTACACACTCACACCCAACATATACTTAATACATTCAAACAATACTTGTATTAAAATCGTGTTCATGAAAGGAACTATACACTCACTTGATCAGAAGATGACCAGACAGAACTACGGCTCTTCAAGTAGATATTCTTCAGTGAAACCGAGATCACTTCACACATCGGGTTTCTCGCGGGCAGAGCTTCGGCTCGGAAACTCTTTTCTTCTCGGGATCTTCGGACTTCGGGGCTTGCTTTGGGTTTTGGGGTGATACCGGGGCTTCGGGGGGTTAAAATTGCACGTAAAACGATGTAATATGGGAGAGAGATGAGAGAATGAGCAACCAAAGTCGGCTGGCCCTTCAAACATATTTATAGGGAATAACTGGCCCTTTCCACGTCGTGGCACCTTTTGCCACGTCGTGGGCTTGGTCGTCACTTCATACGTCATCGCAAGTTGCGTCTGGGGGAATCCCGAAGGTGTCAGGAGACTTGCCACGTCGTGGCACTGCTTGCCACGTTGTGGTCTCTGACACAGCTTTGGGGTTCGCGCCCCGAACTTCAGAAATTCATAACTTTCGCATACGAACTCCGTTTTCGACGTTCTTTATATCGACGCGAAGGTGAGATTATGCTCTACAACTCTTGTTTAGACTCCATTGGCTAATTTTGACTTTATTTTTAATATATTATAAATATATTACTTATATATTATCTTTAGTTGGTCGGGACAGGAAAACTCCGTTCGAAATTCATAACTCCTTCATCTGAACTCAGTTTTTGTCTGTCTTTTTATCGTTGGAATACTATCGAAGAAATCTTCGACTCTCATTTAGATCACTAAGGATATATATATATATATATATATATATATATATATATATATATATATATATATATATATATATATATATATCTACCTTAAATTCACTATTTACGTTGCGCTGGGTCGCGCTGGGTCATGCCGGTTCTGTCGCGAAACTTCGACAGGTCATAACTTCTTCGTTATAACTCAGATTTTGGCGTTCTTTATATGCACGGAAACCTTGTGACATATAATACAACTTGTTTAAGATTAATCCTTCTAAATAATATTCCATCAAAAAGTAATTTTTGATGCTTATCGTCTCTAATTTGATTAGCCCGGATCTACGGACGTTACAGTTTTGGACGTCTTGCCTTAATGGATTAAGAGCTAGAATTGAGAGTTGGTCAAACAGGAGGAGTACGTTGGGCGTACAAGCTCATAAGCCAGTACACTTAACATACAAGCTAAGTACGCCCGGCATACTCAGTAGAGTGGGATTTCGGTTTTTGGGCTTCGGTTTGGGCTTTGTTGTTTTGGGCCCTGTTGGGCCATCAAGTTTTGGGTTGATATGTATTTGTGGAGGCCTACTATGGATTTGGGCCCAATTTGGAAATTTGGGCCATGGATTGGGCATTGGGTAGTTTTTGGTATTTGGGCATTGTGGACTATTAAGTTTGGGCCTATGTCTTGGTCCAAAAGTAGGTGAGGAGTAAATTAGTCATTTACCATAATAATGAATTTATGGTTATGGATTGGAACTTAATTGTTAATTGGGTGTTAACTTTGATAGTTCGGGGATTGGTTAGCTATCAGCCAAGGATTTTCTATTTGATTCGACAGTACGAGGTGAGTCTTCTCACTATATCCATGGGTCGAAGGCACCAATGTCAACCCATTATGTGTTATGTGGTATGCTAGTTGTCTCTGTGATACTTACATGGAAGACCCCAGGGGTAGCCCGTGATATTTGGATATTAGACCATGGGGGAGCCCATGCCATTCTAAGTAAAAACCATGGGGGAGCCCAGGCCATTCCAGATAAAGACCATGGGGGGAGCCCATGGCAACTATATGTATGTTGCATGATAATATGTGGTTGTATGTTCTATGATATTTTGGGGAACTCACGAAGCTTTGAGCCTACGGTCTTCAGTTTATGTTTCAGGTACTTCGGTTTTCAAATGAGAGGGCTTGTGATGATTGCAAAATACACATCCCATGTTTCTGCATTTTGTGAAATACCATGATTTAACGATGTTTTGCTAAGACTCAGTTACCTTGGTTTTTTGGGAAAGCTATGCATTAACAATTTATTAATCTAAAAACAATTTTTTTATGTCATGATTTTTGGGATGTTACAAGTTGGTATCAGAGCCTTGGTTTGAGGGATTCAGACATACTCTCGGATGTGTCTAAACTCAAACTAAGTGTTTAGTGAAGTTTTAAAAAGAAAAGTATATATATTTTTTTAAGAAAGGAAATTCCTAAGATAAGAAAAGGATGTGGTACATGCAATTAGCCGAGCTTAAGTAAGTTTCTCCCAAAATACCCATACATGTTATTTGATATGATTTGATTTATGAATTTGTGAATCGCATGCTAGTTAGGGCTAAGAATATGCTTAGTTTATGCATAATAGAATGCTAGGAAAGATATCTTGTATGTCTATTGTATAAGTTGGTGGCCTTGCATGCTAGATTTGATTAGTCCGGGATAGATTGGCTTGATTTGTGTGATGATTTGTAGTCTTGGGAGTATTGGATGCTATGTTGTAATGTAAATATCTATTGGTATCAGTAACCGTGCTAAGTGTATGCTTTAAAAACTGTAGACGGTTAGGATCTTATAGCTATAGAATAATTAATTTGGCCTTATTTCATATTCTTGTATGGTTATGGACCTAGGGTAGAGTCTATTATTCAATAGTTTGTTTGATCATGTTCTATGTATAATTTGCATGCATAAGGCATCCGACAATGAGGGTGGAATTTTTTAGCATGAGTTGTGGTATGTGGGTTGAATGCCCTATGATCGCTCTATAGATTAGAGTGTTACTGCACGAATGTTGCTTGCTTCGTGCTTTATGGAACTCCTAGGTAATGGGAGTTAGCTACTAAGCGAATATGAAAGTATTCATGTGGTGGGTGATTGACATTATGGGGAGTTCTTCAACAGCTGATGGCAGGGTGAAGTCGGGAACCTAAGAGAGCCTAGGAAGTGCTTCAGTAGGTATTGTGATGCAGTTTAGTGAATTTTTCGGTGCATCAGTTGGAGTAGATGACTTAGAGGATTCATGAGGAAAGTATGGATAGATGTGAGAGGTAGTATTGGGCCCGTACTATTAAAAACACTGGATCTATACTCGAACCAAGAGAGTCTTGAAGAATCTAAGAAGTTTGTGGGAAGAGGATTTTTGAAATCTTTTTTTAAAATGATTTATTAACTTATTGGCTTTTCAAAAAACCAATAAAGTAAAAAAATGTTTAGCAAACACTAACTTTTTAGTTTAAAAAATGGTTTTTCCAAAAATCCAAGAATTAAATCCAGAAATTTTTTCATTTTCAAAAAAACCAATAAGGAGAAATGCCCTTAGCTTGATCGTTATTTTGAGATATTATGTTTTCATTCTTTTTATGTATATAAAGTTGAGGCTACTGATGTATTATTTTATTTCATTCAAGATAGAACATTGAGCTTTATCTTTCTATTGATTTCCTTTTTGAATCTTCAATTCAAGTCAAATTAAGACTGCAAAATATTAACAATGGTCGATTGTGAGCATAGGATGGGCAATGTATCTAAAATGGTAATTTTTTATATGTCGGATCAAATCAAATTGTTTAAAATTTATTCTATCAGTAAATAATTAATGTAATACGATTAAAAATATATATTATTATAATAAAATATTACCTCTTAAATAAACAATTTGGTGGATTATATAGTTTAGCAAATAGTTATTTTACATAATTTGCTCGTCGCATATCACCAAACATCAATTCTTCTAATTAAATTGGAAAACCGTCTTTATATTAAATTAAGTGTGATACTTGTGTACTTAATGAGTTTATTAAAAATAAAAAGTTTAATATTAATGAGTTTATTAAGAATAAAAAATTTAATATCAATATGTAAACATTAAACATTTTATAAAGTAAATAAAATGATAATAGAATGAGAACCTTCTATATATATATAACTATAAATTTTAAAAATTTAATGTAAAAATGAAAAATTCAAAAAATAACAAATAAAAAATAAAAAAACAAAAAAAAGACCATATGGTAAAACGAAAGAAAAGAAAACATTTGACAAAAATCTTTATTTATCAGAGATTCATCTTTCTTGTAAAAACAATTTATATATTAAAAGTAACATTTATTTATTTATTATTTTTAAATTTGATACTTAAGAAGAAATTGCGTTGTATTTGATGAAATTACATGCCGATTTTTCCATAAACCATAAAAGCCGCATTTTCCATTTTCACTCCCATTCAACTATTCAAGTCTCACCTTCTGACTCCTGACACCAACGCCCAAACAGACGGAGACCCACGACCAACGGCCACCGGACACCGGATCTCCGTTCAAGCAACCTCCATTAAGGTGCTAATCCCTCTGTCAACACTCTTTTCTTTTTCAAATTTATCTCTACATTTCAGGAACTCACAAAATCATTGTTCGTTCAGTGACTTTTACAAAAATAGGGTTCGTGTTTAATCTGAGCCAAATTTGTTGGGATTTGTGTCGATTGTTCTTCGATTTTCGAGTGCAGTCAAGAGGTTAGGGTTTGTGGGCGTAATAGTAGTGATCCAAGGAATTTAGAATGACATATGGGAGTAGAGGAATATGATCGTGTTGCAAAGATACTTTGTTGAATTAAGTTAGTTAAGTGATCGCTGTCTCTTGGGCTAGATCTAAAGTACTGGAATGTGTTGGTTGTTACATGCTATTCCCTTGTTCCAGGGAAAGGAACTATCAAGCTTTGGGATCTAGGGAATTGTTTTGAACTTCAAAATAAATGTGCAATTTAAATGTTCCTAGAAATAATTGGTAACTTATTGGATTTTGTGATAAGCACAACAAGTAGAAAGTTACTGCATCTAAACTTATCACAAGTTCATGTCAATTTTGCATATTTTTGTGGGGAAGAAAAAGAAACTGGCTGAAAATCTAGCTAAATTATTGTAGCAGTAATGTATATATCTCTGGCACATCTGCTTGGTATGTTATCCAGGATTAACAAAGGACATTAAGAAGAAAACATACAATTAAAATAAGAAGGGTGTTCCATTGGCATAGTAGGAATTAGGTAGCAAGTGCCAAGTAGCAACTTTGTAGACTGAAAAGCACTGAAACATCAAAGTGACCTGAGTGATTAATAAAGCAAGTAGCTACATATGTTAAGACTTACAAACACCTTCCTTTCGCTATGCATCCTAGTGATCTGAAATTGATACCTTCTTTGGATTATGTTGTAAACAGTTAATGCAAATTACATCACATTCTATGATAGATATAGGTTTATTTCCTTTTTAAAGGGGGAATTAACATTATATCACCTAAATTGTGATGTAAATATGTGATCTGATTACCTGATATCAATATAGATAGCAAGATTCAGTTTTGGAAGGAAGTTATTTCAAGTAGCTCGATCCTTTTCTAGAGCAAATTTGCAGTATTAGGTCCTTGCAGTTACAACTTGTAATGTATTCTATTATTGAAGTTAGTCCAAGGCTCCAAACCTTTTTTGATCTAGTTGTTTGCATGTTTGGAAGTCTTGATACAATATTTTACATATTTGACACTTGAACTCTTGACACTACTTGTAACATAAAAAGATTGCAAACTACAACTCAACCCATTAGTAAAAGTATACTAAAACTGATTACAACATGGTAAAAAGAACAGCTTGTTGGTATGAGTTATATTAAGAGGTCAACAGTTAAGCTAGTGAAGTCCAAATCCTTCAACATTGAATTATCTTGTCATATAAGTGATTAAGTGGCCCTGTTTCTTTTTCTTTTCCCATTAAGTGCTGTCTGGAGGACATATTATTTGGATCAATGATGTTTAACAAATCTTTGGAAAATGACAACAAACTTGAAGGAAAAAATAAATGCCAATGAAGTAAGGGCCTGTCTGTTTTTTTTTTTTTTTTTTTTTTTTCTTTTTCTTGCCATTAAGTCTTATATGGATAATTACGGATAAAGTGGTTGAATATGTAATGATGTCTGTATGGATAAAGTGATGTTATGTGTGTATACCATTCCTTTTTTGTACTGAGTGAACTGTCTGAATCTGAGTAAATGACCATTTTACTCTTCTGTTTAGAACTGATGGTTAACAACAAATGACCGTTTCTTTAACAACTGTTAGAAATCACTGTTTAAATTCTACAAAAAATAATACAAATGTAATATATATATATATATATCTACTCACAATATGATTGCTGATTAGTAACTTTAAGTGGAGTCAATATTTAATTTAGTAGTCCACCAAGTACAAGATTATTAATCGCTCACCCCCTTTAGTTTATAATCTCAACTACACATGTAACAAGCAAAATTGCTAGTTATTATTTACTTTTCTTCCCTTACTTTTCCACTCCCATGAAAGCTACAATGATTGTCTTTATCTACACAAATATTGAATCATTTCCCAAATCCCAAAAATACCCTTTACCATACCAAAAGAGGAATAGAAACTGATACTCGAATCAAACTTTACAGGTTTTGAAGGTTGGGATTCATCATCTCTGTATAAAGATCACTCCAATTCCAATTCCAATTCGGAAATGGGGAGATTAAAACTACAACCCGGGATCAAATCAATCGAAGAAGAACCCGAAGAATTCGAAACCACAATCTCAGAAAAAGACAAAGCAGCTTTAGGATGCATGATCAACACAGAAATAGGTGCTGTTTTAGCAGTGATGAGAAGAAACGTAAGATGGGGAGGCAGATACATGTCAGGAGATGACCAATTAGAACACTCCCTCATCCAATCTCTCAAATCCCTCCGCAGACAAATCTTCTCATATCAACATGCATGGCACACAGTCAACCCCACAGTCTACCTCCAACCCTTTCTTGATGTAATCAGGTCGGATGAAACCGGAGCTCCAATCACAGGTGTCGCCTTGTCATCGCTCTACAAGATCCTCACACTCGATGTTCTTGATCTCAACACTGTGAATGTTGAAGATGCCATGCATTTGGTGGTTGATGCTGTGACTAGTTGTAGGTTTGAGGTGACTGATCCGGCTTCTGAAGAGGTTGTGCTTATGAAGATTTTGCAGGTTTTGCTTGCGTGTATGAAGAGTAAAGCTTCGGTTATGTTGAGTAATCAACATGTTTGTACTATTGTCAACACGTGTTTTCGTGTTGTGCATCAAGCGGGGTCCAAAGGGGAGTTGTTGCAGAGAATGGCACGTTACACGATGCATGAACTTGTGAGGTGTATCTTTTCTCATCTTCCGGATGTTGGGAATTCGGAAAACGTGTATTTTAATGGAAACAACATTGATAAACAAGAGGTATGCATTTTTCTGATTGGCTACTTCTCCTTTTTTCTCTATGATTTTGTATTGGATAGTGTTTCGTATGATGTAATTGGCCAAGGAATGGAATGGAATTGACCAGTGATTCCTTTAAAAACTTTAGTTTAAAATCCAATTTAAAAAAAAAAAAAAACTAATAAGTATTATCACCAAAATAACCAAAAATGGATAAGTAATATCACCAAATGATCAACTTTTCAACCTTTATCACAAAATGGCCACATATCTTGCAAAATACCTTTTTTTTGTGTGTGTGTGAAAATAATTCCATTTTCATTATTATTTAGTTGGGATCACTGATAAAGCAATTTGCAAAAAAGTTATCTTGTGAAATAGGTGGTTATTTTGTGATAAGCTAAAATAATGTCTTGACTCTTGAGTATAATTGAAATCACACATTGTACTTACGCATAATATACATAATTCATATAAAAATTCATTCCATTCTCAGACCCCAACTAAACATGATCATAGAATGTAACAACTCATTCAATTCCGATTCCATCCAACCAAACATACATACCTTCTAGTTTCTGAAAACTGATTACAACTGCAGGTGAGTGGGATTCCTGTTGATTACACTTTCGGGGCCAAACAAATGGAAAATGGTAATTCCAATTCCAATTCCGAACTTGACTCTCAATCATCTGTTCCCGGAATGGATGAAAACATAGTGGTCCCCGGAAACGGAAAAGACACAGTTCCTTACGATCTAAACCTAATGACAGAGCCATACGGGGTCCCATGCATGGTGGAAATCTTCCATTTCTTATGTTCATTACTAAACGTAGTCGAACACATGGCAATCGGTCCACGCGCCAACACAATCTCATTCGATGAAGACGTCCCTCTATTCGCCTTATCTTTAATCAACTCCGCCATCGAACTGGGCGGCACCGCCATCAGCCGCCACCCCCGCCTCCTCTCCTTAATCCAAGACGAACTCTTCCGCAACCTAATGCAATTCGGCCTCTCAACAAGCCCTCTAATCCTCTCCATGATTTGCAGCATTGTCTTAAACCTATACCACCATTTAAGAACCGAGTTGAAGCTCCAACTCGAAGCATTCTTTTCGTGTGTCATTCTTCGACTCGCACAGAGTAAATACGGAGCATCATATCAACAACAAGAGGTAGCCATGGAGGCTCTTGTTGACTTTTGTAGACTGAAATCTTTCATGGTGGAAATGTACGCCAATCTAGACTGTGATATCACGTGTAGTAATATCTTTGAAGATCTCGCCAGTTTGTTGTCCAAATCAGCATTCCCGGTGAATTGCCCGTTGTCTGCTATGCATATCCTCGCGTTAGACGGTTTAATCGCGGTCATCCAAGGAATGGCCGAGAGGATAAGCAACGCCCCGGTAAATTACGAATTTACCCCTGTTTGTCTCGAAGAGTATACGCCTTTTTGGATGGTGAAATGTGAGAACTATAACGATCCGGAACATTGGGTCCCGTTTGTTAGAAGGAGAAAATATATAAAAAAGAGGTTGATGATTGGAGCGGATCATTTCAACCGGGACCCGAAGAAAGGGTTGGAGTTTCTTCAAGGGACACATTTGTTACCCGACAAACTGGACCCACAAAGCGTGGCGTGTTTTTTTAGGTATACAGCGGGTTTGGATAAGAATCTTGTTGGGGACTTTTTGGGGAATCATGATGAGTTTTGTGTTCAGGTTCTTCATGAGTTTGCGGGTACTTTTGATTTTCAAGATATGAATCTTGACACCGCGTTAAGATTGTTTCTAGAAACATTTAGGCTGCCGGGAGAATCTCAGAAGATCCAGAGAGTTCTAGAAGCGTTTTCCGAGAGATATTACGAGCAGTCCCCCCTGATTCTTGCTAACAAAGATGCTGCTCTTTTGTTGTCGTATTCTTTGATCATGTTGAATACAGATCAGCATAATGTTCAAGTTAAAAAAAAGATGACAGAAGACGATTTCATAAAAAATAATCGTCACATTAACGGTGGAAACGATCTCCCACGAGACTTTTTATGTGAGCTTTACGATTCCATTTGTAAAAACGAGATACGAACGATTCCGGATCAAAGTGCGGCTTTTCCTGAAATGAATCCTAGCCGTTGGATCGATCTGATGCATAAATCAAAGAAAACCGCACCTTTTATTCTGTCTGATTCGAGGAGCCATCTGGATCGGGACATGTTTGCGGTTATGTCGGGGCCCACAATTGCTGCGATCTCTGTGGTGTTTGATCATGCTGAGGTGGAAGATGTGTTTCAGACATGTATTGATGGGTTTTTGGCTGTTGCTAAAATATCAGCGTGTCATCATTTAGAAGATGTTTTGGATGATTTGGTTGTTTCTTTGTGCAAGTTTACTACTCTTTTGAACCCTTCATCCGCTGAAGAACCCGTTTTAGCATTTGGTGATGATGCAAAAGCTAGGATGGCAACTATAACAGTTTTCACCATCGCCAACAGGTAAGAATGAGGGTGTGTTTGGTTTTGTCGATTTCCTTATATCTTTGCTAATATGTAATTATTTGACTATAAATAGGTATGGAGACTTCATACGGGCGGGATGGAGGAACATCCTGGATTGCATATTAAAACTCCACAAACTCGGGCTTCTCCCAGCCCGAGTTGCGAGCGATGCAGCAGATGACTCGGAACTCTCATCCGAACCTGGCCACGGAAAGCCCTTAACAAACTCCTTATCCTCATCCCACATGCCATCGATCGGGACCCCACGGCGCTCATCTGGGCTCATGGGCCGCTTCAGTCAACTCCTCTCGCTCGACACAGAAGAACCCCGTCTCCAACCCACCGAACAACAACTCGCAGCCCATCAACGCACCCTCCAAACAATCCAAAAATGTCACATCGACAGCATCTTCACCGAAAGCAAATTCCTCCAATCCGATTCCTTACTCCACCTCGCACGCGCCCTCATTTGGGCCGCCGGCCGCCCCCAAAAGGGCAACAACTCCCCCGAAGACGAAGACACCGCCGTCTTCTGCCTCGAGCTTCTCATCGCCATCACGCTAAACAACAGGGACAGAATCGTAATTTTATGGCAGTGGGTTTACGAACATATCGCCGGTATCGTCCAAACAACTGTCATGCCATGCGCGTTAGTCGAAAAAGCCGTTTTTGGACTCTTGAGAATTTGTCAACGGCTCTTGCCTTATAAGGAGAATTTAGCCGACGATTTGTTGCGTTCGCTTCAACTTGTTTTGAAACTCGACGCACGTGTGGCGGATGCATACTGCGAGCAGATAACGCAGGAGGTGAGTCGGTTGGTGAAGGCGAACGCGAATCATATCCGGTCGCAAATGGGGTGGAGGACGATTACGTCGTTACTCTCGATAACCGCGCGTCATCCGGAAGCTTCCGAGGTCGGATTCGACGCGCTCCTTTTTATAATGTCCGACGGGGCGAACCTCATCCCTACGAATTTCATAACGTGCGTCGACGCTGCTCGGCAGTTTGCCGAGTCACGCGTCGCACATGCGGACCGGTCGGTCCGCGCGCTCGACCTCATGTCGGGGTCAATCGTGTGTCTGACCCAGTGGGCCCACGAGGCCCAAGAAGCAATGGGGGAGACGGATTCTGCAAAAACATGTCAAGATATCGGTGATATGTGGTTGAGACTCGTGCAAAGTTTGAGGAAAGTTTGTTTGGATCAAAGGGAGGAAGTGAGAAACCATGCGTTGACTGCTTTAGAAATGTGTTTGACTGGGGTTGACCAGGTCAACATCCAGCCCGGGGTTTGGTTACAGTGTTTTGACATGGTGATTTTCACGGTGCTTGATGATCTATTGGAAATATCGCAAGGGCATTCTCAGAAAGACTTTAGGAACATGGAGGGAACCCTGGTTTTGGGTTTGAAGCTTCTTTCGAAAGTGTTTTTGCAAATGCTTCCGGAACTTTCACAGGTGACGACTTTTTGTAAACTTTGGTTGGGTGTTCTTAGTCGGATGGAAAAATATTTAAAAGTTAAAGTGAGAGGTAAAAAGAACGAAAAGCTTCAAGAATTAGTCCCTGAGCTTTTGAAGAACACTTTGATTGTTATGAAGAACAAAGGGGTGTTGGCACAAAGAAGCGCGCTAGGTGGCGATAGCTTGTGGGAGCTGACGTGGCTTCATGTGAATAATATCGCGCCGTTGATTCAATCGCAAGTTTTCCCGGATGAAAATGGAAATGGAAATGGAACCGGGACAGAAGAAAGTGGATGATATGTTAGGTGTCACGGTTTGAGTTTTTGGACTGTTTTGTCTGTAGTGGTGTAAATTTTGTTAGGTTTAGTGGGATGTTGATTTGATGTTTGGAAATGGGTGAAGGTTGGGAAGGAGATTGATGGTGTTTATGTCGGCGGTTAATTGTGATAAATGACGGCAGGAAAAACTGGAATTTTACAATGTAAAGAATGTGTTTTACAACGTGATTCGTTAATGAATGTGGGATGTTTGTTACTTGTTAGTGCCGTTGTTGCATACTAATTTGTGTAAACTATATTATATGTAATGAATTGTATTTTTCGTTAGGAGAATAATGTTTTTTTTTTTTTCTTCTTTTGGGTATGTGTATCCTTTCCTGATTAATATTTTATTAATTAATGTGAAGAAAATCCTAAGAGCATCTCTAAACCATTTTTTTTTTTTTTCTAATTATTTTCAACCCTCCCCTATAAATAATATTACACCAAATATGATAAATTGGAATGAATTTTGTATTGTCGGTTTTAGTTTTTTTTTTTTTTTTTTTTTTTTTTTTTTTTTTTTTAATATATTTATATATTTCTAGTTTATTTTTATATATTAATTATAATTTAAATGTAAGTTATAATATTTTGTTATATATTAAATTATATTAATTATTTATAAATATAAAATTTATTTTTTGTTCATCAAATTTTTATAAAAAGTTAAATACATATTAAAATTTTAAAAAACAATAATGTATTTTACAAAAACTTATAAATGTGTTATAAATATAATCTTATTTATTTAATATTATTGTAATGAAAAAATATAGATTATATATTTGTTAAAACCAAATTAATAGAAGGGGTGTGTGTGATAATTTATGTAAGTTAGAAGAATGAAATAGTTTAGGAATATATTTTTTTGAATTAAAAAATAAAATAAAAATATTAACTAAGGTTAAAAATGAAATACTATTTACTTTATATTTTATTTTATTTTTGAAATAAAAATAAAAATGAGTTATAGATGGTCTAAGTACAAATGTAAGTTTCAAGAGTTCATTAGGTCATGGTGCGATTATATTCTATTTCAATAAATAAAAAAATAAATATATTTAAGAGTATTTTTTCCAATAATTAAATAAAAAATGTTATAAATATATTTAAGAGTATTTATTGTCCATTAATCAAGATGCTTTTAACTAGTTTTAAGATGTTGGATGTCTTTATCAATGGCATGAATTATTTGGAACTTCAGTCTTGTTTTTTGTTGGTATTTGAACTTTAAACCAAGTGCTGCTATAATCAATCATTAAATTATGGCATTTTATGATTTGTTTATATTACCATGCTAATAGGTTTCATTCAAGTATTTGTCTGTCGTTTCTATATCATTTTATTTCTTTTACATTTTGATGCAGTTAAATATATAGTAAGTCCGATCTTTAAAAATCTAAAACCAACACAAGTTATTCCAAACAAGTTTGGTTCAATTATTTGGTTTTATGAGATCTTTCTTTTAATCCTGCACGCACTACACATTCATATTTAATAAACTACAACCAATCACATTTTTATATTATGATGTAATGTAATTTAATAATTCAAATATTATAATAAGAGTAGATTAGAGTTTTGGTCCCTGTAGTACACACCAATCTGCACGTTTGGTCCTAGTTTTAGAAAATTTGACACTATAGTAATTTGCTCTTATTATAGTAATCATGTGACCTTATACTCACAAAAATAATATACATATCAAAATAACCTCTACTTAATATTTAAACTAACATACCTGAACTCTTAAATATTCATCACCAATTAACAATATTAAATTATTAATGCAATATCTGAAACAACTGTATTTATAACCAACTGTTTCTCATTTACTATACACACAGTAAAAGAATTTAAGGATTTGTTTTTTTTTTTTTTTGAATTTTGGTAAATTAAAAACCCCGACACGTTACTGATTTCAGCTCCAGCTGTAGCATCTTCTTTCTACTGCACAATCAAGAATTCTTCTGACCAATATACGACTCGTAAACCTTTCGTAAAGACTACTCATTCATCTTCGTCTTGCGCGATCGTTGTTCTTTCAACTTTAATCAATCGGCATGTAAGGGAATGAAAGATCTGGATTTGAGTAGAAAATTAGGTTTTCTCGCAATCAAATAGCAAAATGAGTGTTTCTCTCACTGTAATGACCTTCAATCTTCTTGAAGATCAGCCAGACGATAGTTCAAATTGTTGGGAAAAGAGGAAAGATTTGTGTGTTAGTGTTATCACTAGTTACTCTCCAATCATCCTCTGCACTCAACAAGGTGAGCTCGTTCGTTTGTTTATATATGTTGCAGATCTTTAAAATACCTGTTCTTGATTCGTTCGATTTTGAAATATGATTGACTATGTTGGTCTTGATTGATTTTTGATTTCGAAATGGGGTTTGTTTCTACGAGTTTTTTGAAATTGTTTCTTTTTGAATTCGTAGGCGTGAAGTCTCAATTGGAGTATCTTCAACAATGCTTGCCAGGTAATACTTCCAGTTACATTTTGATTACTGTTTTATCTTAATTTGATATTTATATAAATTGTTAAATTCTGCTGTTTTGGTTGTACATATGATTTGCTTGCATATAATTGAAATCAATCAATCAATCCCCATTTATAAGATTAAAAGTTTTAATCAATTTAATCTCTAATCTTTTAACTATGATTTTTCTAAATTGATTGTGATAGTTTGGTGTTTGCTTAATAGAGAAAGCCAGAGAAATGACACTTTTTCCATTAAGCCCTAACTTTTTACAAATTTGCCCTCATAAATTGTTGTTAAACATCCAAGGGTATGAGCAATTTGGGATTTCAAGAAAAGGATCCGAAGATGTTTCAGATCAGTATTGCACCATTTTCTATGACAAGGAAAAGGTAATACTTTGTGTACTTCTTTCACATAATTCCTTAATATCTCTACTTTTGTTTATAATAATTAAATTTTTTTCTCTCATATTTTATTTTATAAAAGGTGGAGTTATTAGAAGGAGGAACATTTTGGTTATCAGAATCCCCTTCTGTTCCTGGAAGCATGTCATGGGGGAGTGAATCTCCTTCCATCGCCACATGGGCAATATCCTTTTCAAGCATATAATATAAATACAATAAGTATGGTTAAATTTTGAAAAACATTTGAATAAATGTTTTTTTGTTTCTTTAACAAAAAAATCTCTACACGTTTCAAATGAAAGGAATAGAGCCACCTGGTTTTTCATTCCAAATAGTGAACACAAACATGGACGAAATTAGCCCTCGTGCTCGTAGGCGAAGTGCATTGCTGACGTGGCAGCATATTGCTTCATTACCTCCTAGCTTGCCAGTTGTATATTGTGGAGGTTTTAATACACAAAAAGAGTCCACCACAGGACGCTTTCTTTTGGGGAGATCAAGGTAATGGAATGGAATAAGAAAGGAATGGAATGATGAAGGAATGGAATGGGTAGAGTAATGTAATGGAAGAATCTACCAATTTAGCTGTGAAAATTGGTTTGTATTTGGATGACATTGTTATAACTACGTAGATTCTTCAAAGTACAATAAAAAAGTGAAAATAGATAGCTATAATAAGTAAATCAACAAAAGTACTATTTCTTGCCTTTGACCCTTCAAATATTTAAGAAAATCCATATTAGCTTTTTAGTTTGACCTTGAAGAAGTCAAAGAACTAACATTTTCCCCTTTGTTTAGAGAACATGGTGTGGTAGGTGATATGAGAGATGCATGGCCTAACGCCCGATTGAGAAAAAATGTGTCTCTTATACGCACGTTTCATGGATTTAAAGGTATCATACATTTTTCTTTATAATTTATAATTTATATCAATCTCAACTGTTTTTCTAAGGGTGTAAGCCCCCTTTTTCTTTCTTTTTACTATTAAATGAGCAAATGACCATTTTACCCTTCTGTCATCATTAAGTTAAAAAGAATCATTAAGTTAAAAAGAAACTACACCTAAGTCAACCCAAGGAGTATGTTTGTGTGCGCACAAAGACTTTTGTGTATGGACCGAATGAAGTCTTTGAATATGAGAAAATGACCATCTTACCCTTCAATCTGTACAAACTTCATATTGTAGGCAACAAACAAGGAGCTGTTGAGTTTTTTAAGTTGATTTTTCGTGCACTTTGCTTGTGTTGGGATCGACAAACGCAAGATTTGCATGTAGATTGGATCCTGTTTAGGGGAAGATCATTGGTGCCTGTTTCATGTGAAGTTGTGAATGATAATATTGATGGTCAATACCCGTCTTCTCATTATCCAATCTTTGCTGAATTCATGCTTCCAAGAACAGTCAGACTCATGGATCCGCCACCTGTCCAAGAAGATGCAACTTCACCGGTTTCTTGATTTTTTTGTTTGTTTATATTTGTTCAACTTATTTGCTTCATTGCTTGATGTTTCTTTCTTGATACCAAATGTTATTTGCAATTCTTGGAAATTTTGTGGGATTTGATTGAAATTTCTCGACTCCATTTTTACCTTCTTTCTGTCCTGAAATTTGATTGATGAACACAAGTTGTAGGATAAAAGTGTAATTATATGATTGATAATTCAACAGATATTATGTGATTGATAACTAAATGAGACTTGCAATTTGTAGGAATCAGAAAAGAAAATGATAATTGGGCAATGTTCACATAAGATTTCCATTCTGTTGACATGTAATTACTTGAACCTTTCAAAAAATAATAAGTAGTCAATAGGCTTCAAATAATATCACGTTTAATATGACATAGTATTTACTATTTAATGAGTAATAATCAATATCGACAATGGCTTTTAGTTTATGACAAAAAAAAAAATAATAATAATAATAAAAATAAAAAAAACCCTTAGACAAGTGTAAAGGAAAATCAAAACCATCATGAGATGAAGATCAAGATTGGGACTCAATTGACGCAAGGATTAGGTCGTGGTTCTACTCAACTTGGGATCCGAATCGACTGTAGATTATTTCAAGTGACAACTGCACTGCTAATTACTAGAGAGCTTTGGGTTATGCTTGAATTTCTTAAACAAAAATGTCAATGCTGCTCCAACTTCAAGATCAATTTTGCAACGTAAAGTAAAGGGCTTCCAATATTATTGATTTATATCATTCTTTAAGAATCTAGTTGATGCTCTTTTCGATGTGGACTCTCCGATAATGAAGTCGAATGACAACTACTGCCATTTTAATATCTTATCACAACATCACCAAAACTAAATTGTTCTCATCATTCTTGGAAGCAAGGTATCTGCTTCTTTTGCTTGAAGCACATGAAGAAAATTCACAACACTACTATACCCCCACCCTCTCCTCCAACTCGACACTCTAATCTACTACCTTAAACCGTGGGAAATCTAAAAATAAGTGGGCAAAAAATTGTAACAATGGTAAGGGTGCTTAAGGGAGTTATTCCCTCCCAACCCATTGAACCCAAAGTCACATCAATTTTTGTCTCTTTTTTTTCTTCATCTCTTCCAACCCACAACATACGAAAATCCTATCTTTTTCAACTCACTCAATTAAAAAAATACAAAACAACTAAGATACAAATTTTAAAAAACATGGTACAAGAGAAAATGAGAGAGAGAGAGAGAACGTAGAGAGAGATGATGAAGTGGGTTAGTGAAACCAATTAAACAACTCGTTGAAGCGGGAGTGGTACCGACGGTAACTCTATTGCTAATTAAGATTTTACCTTGATTGTTTTGTATTTTTTTAATTGAATGGGTTGAGTGAGTTCAAAAAGATAATGTTTCTGTGTGTTGTGGGTTGGGGAAGATGAAAACAAATAAAAGAGAAAAAAATGATGTGGCAGTGGGTTCAGTGGGTCGGGGGGGGGGAATAACTCTCTCCTCTCTAATGGTTCCACTAATGTTGATCCTTTTGCAGGAGATCTTCAATCACGTGCAAATCAACATACATGAATTTTTCTACCCAAACGACATTTACCAAAGAAATTCTCAAACGGACTGACATATGCACGTGTTACCCTGAAATACATCCTATAGAAACCAAACTTTCCGCCAAAGGTAAATTGATAATGACCAATTCGAGGGGGCCAATCTCCAAAAGAATAAAACTAGAATACACACGTGAAGCAATTTTCTGTTTTTCATATATCCTACTAATGCAGATTACAACTCATATAAATATGCACTACTTAGCTAAAAACTAGGAAACAAATGGTCATGGACCTTAGGCATGCATGACTACGTGGACTACTATCATGCAACTACCACTAAGAATAAGGAATGACTAAATCAACCAATTAATAAACTAGCTAGGCACGACCAAGTCAATGTGTGTTCGTATCAATACTTCCTCCCTGAAAAGGGCCTTATCCTCAAGGCCAAAATCATTTTGTGCCATGTAAGGCCATGATGGTTCGTTCGCTGATTGAAGAAGAAGGAATTTTGGTGGGTTGCATTGGTGGCCCGGTTGATATTTGGTTGGACAATTGTAACAAACGCCTTCAGCCCGACGCTTTTGCATTTCAGTGGGGCTCAACTTCTTGATCGGAAGTGGTGGAGTAGTAGGAGGAGGGGCAGCCAACAAAGGTGTGTTCGTTGGTGGAGAGTCGGGGATAAGACTAGAAGACTGAAATTGGTGATGAAGCTTGTCTGCAACTAGTTTGGCAAGACCGTATACTTGATGGAGAGACATGGGGTGGTGCAATGCGATCTCATTTTGGATGTCTGCACGAAGACCAGATAGGAAGCAATTCAACAAAGCTTCGGGTCCAAGATCCGTCACCCGATTACTAAGCTTCTCAAATTCCGATTGGTACGCCGAGACAGTTGTGGTTTGTTGGAGTTTAAACAATGTAGCCTGGTGATTCTCATATGTGGAGGGGCCGAAACGGAGCTCTAGAGCTCGGGAAAACTCCTGCCACGTCCCAAGTAAGTGATGGTTGGCGAGATATTTATACCAACTCAAGGCATCACCGGTGAAATAGAAAACAAACAAAGAAAGTCGTTGAGGAGGAAGAATGGCATAGTATGTGAAGTAATTCTCATCTTGGAAAATCCAATCGAGTGGGTTAGAGCCATCAAAGTTGGGAAGTTGTATCTTGGGTGGTCGTGGTTGGTGATTGGGTGGTCGTGGTGGTGGCGGAGGAGGCGGTGGTGGAGCCAGTGCCCGGTTATTGTTGTTGGTGGTGAGGAGTTTGACAATGTTGTTCATGGTGTCGGATTGTGAAACAAGATGAGTGGTGATGGTGTCTAGGCGGTTGTTGGTGGCGGTGGTGAGGTGGATTAAAACATGTAGTTGATCGTTGAGGGCGGCATTGGGTTTGTCAGGGTTCATCTTGGGGTTATCGGAGGTGGAGCCGGACTCGGTTTTTGGAGGCATTGAGATGATGATGAAAGCACCAATTGATAATGACCAATTCGAGGAGGTCAGTCTCAAAAAGAATAAAACGAGAATACAAACGTGAAACAATTTTATGTTTTTCATATATCCTACAAATGCAGATTACAACTCATATAAATATGCATTACTTTGCTAAAAACTAGGAAACAAATGGTCATGGACCTTAGGCATGCAAGACTACGTGGACTACTATCATGCAACTACCACTAAGAATAAGGAATGACTAAATCAACAAATTAATAAACTAGCTAGGCACGACCAAGTCAATGTGTGTTCGTATAAAAAACCTACTGAGGATCGTAGGGGGTCTGCAATATTTGACTTTCACTCGTCCAAATATATCCTATGTGGTTCAAAAAATCTACCTTCATATGCAAAATCCTCGTGAACCTCATTTCCTTTCCTAAAACGATTCTTTGTTATCTTCATGGCACCTTGATGCATGGTCTTCATCTTCTTTTGGCGACTGTCGATCCAGTAGTTTTTTATTCTTATGCTAAGATGCTAACTGGGTGTGTTTTTCTCGAACACATCGTTATATTCGGGTTTTGTGTCTTTTTAGGTGACAACCTTATGTTGTGGTCTTCCAAGCGCCAATATGTTTTCTCCGGATCCAATATCGAAGATAAGCTCATGAGATAGCTAATGTGGCTACTGAAGATGCATGGATTCTTAACCTTCTTCTTAGGTCTCAAGGTATCGTATCCTCTCTATGGTATGATGGTTGCTCTTTATTACAATGTTAGTGCCATTTACTTAGCTTCTAATCGGATTCAGCACCAAAGAACCAAACAATTTGAAAAAAAGAAAAAAATTCACATTTTAACGTGTTAGTGATAGGACATGTATGTTCCTTCGGGTTCACCATTTTGGCATATATGTTTACAAAGGGCCTGCTAACTTTAATTTTTTTAGACTCTAGAAACACTTTGAGTATACATGAACCTCCCTCCTTACACCGAGGACTGTGTTCATTATAGATATACATTTTATTCATTTTTCAGAGTGGACTCCTTTGTAACTTTGTCTATTATACATGGTCGGCATTAATACAACATAAAGCCTAACCCGGATTTTCCACTATCCAACAAGAAGTAACTCTTTTTGGCCGGTTTGCAACAACTTTGGAGATGATCTTGGCGAGACATAGACTAATGGACTAATAGTCTTTTTCAAATTGGAATTGTCTCTAACCTTGGGAATAATTGAAATAAAAGAGGCATTGCAACCTCTAAACATCCGGTGGCGGAGCCAATACATTACTAGTGGGGTGCATGGACCCCACTTAAATATGGGTCCCACCAGTTATATACATAAAAAAAGGTAAAAAAAATTAAAAAAAGTTTCAAGTTCATGGTCCCACTGAAAATTCATCTGCATACACTTACCTCCCATTTGAAAGCTCAAAAGCTTAACAACTTTTTTTTTTCTTTTCCTTTTTCGATCTTCATCAAAATCACCCCTCTTCTTTCATCTTCCTTAAACCTAGCCGCTCATTTACCATGCTTCTATTGTCATTGCCAAAGATTGGATGGAATCAGATCGGTCAACAGGTTGGTCAACACTGCTCAACAGTCAGCGGTCAATAGAACGATCAACGGTCAACAGTGCACCCCACTTGAGTTCCGGATTAGATCCGCCACTGTTCTAGACATCTCACTGTTATCTTGAAAACTCTATAAAACCAAACTATCAAATCGTTAGATATATTAAAGTATCAAATCAAAATATAGCAACCAAATTATGATAAGATAAAATTGTTTTGCATTAAATGACATTAATATAACTTGATATATCGAAAAAAAATACGATAATCGGAAAATCATTTAATATAAATACTTTAAGCCCTACTGGTATGCTTACAACGAACACATCCGTGGTCTATGTGGCCATGCACAACTATTGTGAAACACCACCCCATATCTTTAGTGCTGACTAGTGGTGGAAAGAAATCGTGATCAATTGTGATGGGGAGGACGAACCACCATACCCAATGAACTTTTTTCTCTTTCTATATCTCTATCTACATTTTCATTAATTAAAATATGAATATTTTTATTTTAATAATAAAAAAATAAGAGAGATGTAAGGATAGGTATCCCGACATTTTAATGGTTGAATGTCATGACTCATGATGAGTTTACATTCATTATTAAAATGGTTCGTAATAAGTATAACGGATGATGTATTTTTTTTTTACGACAAATAATCCAAAACCTCCTAGTTAATAATTAAGTTAGAATCTTCATGCTAGCCAAGTGGGTTAGCCCGGATGGCCTAATAGTAAAAAAGTTAAGACAAAAACGTTTGTATTTATCTACACCGTTGAAAAATAAATTTCTAGAAACGACACATGTGAAGTCAAAGCTTTGTAACTTTTCTTTTTGTTGAAAGGAGGGAAGATTTCATATTTGTTTAAAGAGGGATAGATCGAAAGACTCCAAAACCGTAGATCACAACCTGCCACCGGCGCAAAACAAATCCAAAACCGTCGATCACAACCTGCCTCCCAAGAAAAATAATACGTGCCAGTACTAGTAGTTAAATGTCACTCATCTTCGTCATCATGCTGAATCTAGGTTTGCCATCAAAAACGAAATTCTCAGAGAGAATACGTACAGATTTACATACAGAATCATACACATTAAGCCGTGGTTTATATGCATACACACATATACAGGAGGAGAGAATTGGAGGCATTGATTTACGGATTTTAACAACGAGATATAAGATCGTTCGGTTGATTCCATGGCTGATACAACGCATCACTTACGGATCTGCGTTTTTCTTCTTCTGTCAATCCATGGATGCTCCTTCTACCTCCCTGGTGTCGCTCCACAGGATTTTTACAAGGCAAGTAACCTTTTCTGATACCTACATAGATACGCGCCTTCCAGTTTTAAAAATTTTATTTATTACACCTGGTGATTGCAATTGATTCTGTTCTTTTCATCGTTAAGGTTTTCATTAATCAGATCTCTCCGTTCAAATTAAGTAATAATTTCAGTTATTGAAGAGTAAATCACTCTGATCAGCTCCAATTACTTTCAAATCAGTGTTTTCACAATGGTATTTTGTTGCTGATCTCGATTTTCATGAGTCCTGAAATCACGATCATCCTTTCACACGAATTGAGTGCATTTTGCTTTAATGCTTGATAGCTGAAAAATGGAGATCTTGTTATTATCATTAAGCATCTTAGTTTTTGAATCTATATCGCAGGGGGATATCCTGAAGGTAAAAGTAAACAAACTGTCTTCCACAAAAACTCAACTCCCTTATCTTTACTATTCCATCCCTTATTGTCGTCCCCAACAAATAGTTGATAGTGCAGAGAATTTAGGGGAAGTTCTTCGTGGTGATCGCATAGAAAATTCCCCTTATGAGGTAACCAAAACTTCTTCCATATATCATTATGCAATTCATCTTCTTCTTATCTTTATATCTGCAAACCTCTTAGTTCTTACCCAAATTATCCTTTACAGTTCAAAATGCGAGTTCCACGAATGTGCAATATTGTGTGTCGCATAATACCAAATGAAAGAACATCCAGAGAATTCAAGCAAAAAATAGACGATGAGTATCAAGTCAACATGTGAGACTCTTGTTAAATCACACATGTTAATCACATTTTGTTAATTTTCAATCTTTTTTTACAGGATCTTGGATAATCTACCTCTGGTTGTTCCCATAACAAAATCAGAACAAGAACAGGATTCTCATGTCCAATATCATCATGGATATTTTGTTGGTCACAAAGTATGGTATGCAGGAGTGAGTAAACAACTGTTTTTTTAGTAACTTGAATAATTAATTAATTCCAACTTCATATCATCATATGTATCATCTCTGACTTGTGACTTAAAATTTATCATCATGTAGATGAAGGAAGACAGGTATTTAATCAACAACCATCTAACATTCACAGTCAAGTTTCACAAAGATCCAGAATTCGAATATGCAAGAATTGTAGGATTTGAAGTTAAACCTTTCAGGTGATATGATATTTATATATAATTCTCATCAAATTTTACTTTTTGGAGGTTAATTATTTATTATCCACACACTTTTTTGTGTTTTTTTGTGCAGTGTTAAGCATCAGTATGATGGTGAATGGAGTGATGATACTCGCCTGACAACCTGCGACCCTCATGCCAAAAAATTGGTCGCCGGAGTCGATCCACCACAAGAAATTGAAGACAAAAAGGAGATCATCTTCACTTACGATGTTGAATTCCAGGTAAAATTTTAAGAACAGAGCCCAGAGATATGAACACAAATTTAAGATTTTTATTTTAAAAGTTAAATTCGATTGATTTCTAGGAGAGTGATGTTAAATGGGCATCAAGATGGGACACATATCTTCTAATGCCCGATGATCAAATCCACTGGTTTTCGATCGTGAATTCCCTCATGATTGTTCTTTTCTTATCGGGAATGGTCGCCATGATCATGTTAAGAACACTTTATCGCGACATCTCTAATTACAACAAACAAGAAGAAGAATCAAAATTCGAACAAGAAACCGGATGGAAGCTCCTCCACGGAGACGTTTTCCGGCCACCTGTAAACTCCGATCTCCTCTGCGTCTACGTCGGAAGCGGAGTTCAATTCTCCGGTATGATTCTCGCCGCGATGATCTTCGCTCTCCTCGGGTTCCTCTCACCTTCAAACCGCGGCGGTCTCATGACGGCCCTCCTCCTCCTCTGGGTCCTCATGGCGGTCTTCGGCGGCTACGCCACCACTCGCCTCTACAAATCATTCAAAAAATCAAACTGGAAAACAATCACTCTCAAAACCGGTGTTATGTTCCCGGGAGTCATCTTCGTCATGTTCTTCATCCTAAACGCCCTAATTTGGGGGGAGAAATCCTCCGGCGCCGTTCCCTTCTCCACGATGTTCGCTTTGGTGTTCTTATGGTTTTGCATCTCCGTGCCACTGGTGTTCGCCGGCGGTTACATCGGTTTCAGAAAACCGGCGATCGAAAATCCGGTGAAAACGAATAAAATCCCCCGGCAAATCCCTGAACAACCCTGGTATACGAGATCCACTTTTTCGATTCTAATTGGTGGTGTTCTTCCATTTGGGGCTGTTTTCATCGAGCTTTTTTTCATTTTGACCTCGATCTGGTTACATCAATTTTATTATATTTTTGGTTTTCTTTTTATTGTTTTGATTATTTTGTTGGTGACGTGTGCTGAGGTGACGATCGTGCTGTGTTATTTCCAGCTGTGTAGTGAAGATTATGAATGGTGGTGGAGGTCGTATCTGACGTCAGGTTCGTCGGGTATTTATCTTTTTATATATTCGATTATGTATTTTTTGACGAAGCTTAATATTACCAAGGGTGTTTCGGGTATTTTGTATTTTGGATACATGTTCATTGCGTCTTATTGTTTTTTTGTTTTGACGGGTACGATTGGTTTTGTTGCTTGTTTTTGGTTTACAAGAGTTATTTACTCTTCGGTTAAGATTGATTAGTGTTGAGCTTTAATGCTTTATGTTGTACTTGTATTATTATATATTATATTTGGACTTATAGAATTATTATTATGAAGCCTTTTTCTTTTCCGTAAAGATCTAAATTGGTAAGAGGGAATGGATTCTAGTTTAGAAACAAGAATGCAACTCGTTGATTAATCGGAAACTAACTCAAAACCGATGTTTACAATCTGCTCTCTAAATCATTAACTCGATCTAGACATTGTAATTATAGATTCTAAATACTGTCATGTAAGTGGAATTGTATTAGGACTAATGACCAACTTGCCATATATTCCTAATTACTTGGTCTCCAAGTGTTTTGGTCTACACGACTTAGGATTCCAACAATTACCCCTGAATCTCTAAAGAAGATTGTGATCTGTATTTCGTAAGGAATAAAGAAGTACAGGGCCTTAATTTATACTAGAGCATATCTCACTAATCTAGGCAACTATTTAAACATGGAAATTATACACCTTGATTTACTCCTAATTGACAGCCTAATATACAGCTAATTTACAGTTAATTTTCAACACTCCCCCTCAAGCTGGAGCGTACAAATTGTATGTTCCAAGCTTGTTACAAATATAATTAATCCTTGGCCCTGCGAGAGACTTTGTGAATATGTCTGCTAGTTGATCATTTGACTTGACAAAACTTGTAGCAATCTCCCCTGAAAGAATTTTCTGTCGAATGAAATGGCAATCAATCTCTATGTGCTTGGTTCGTTCATGAAAGACCGGATTTGATGCAATATGAAGGGCAGCTTGATTGTCGCATATCAATTGCATCCGTTGAACCTTTATAAGTTTCAACTCTTCAAGGAAATGCTTCATCCATATAAGCTCACATGTTGCTTTTGCCATGGCTCGATATTCGGCTTCGGCAGTTGATAAAGCAACTACAGACTGTTTCTTGCTTTTCCATGAAACAAAATTACCCCCAATAAAAACGCAATACCCTGTGGTTGAGCGTCTTTCAAATGGACAACCTGCACCATTAGCATCTGTATAGCTTACTACTTGAGTGTTTCCTTTGTTCTCATATAATAGGCCCTTTCCCGGAGTTTTCTTAATGTATCTCAAAACCCGGACGACTGCATTCCAGTGGCTGTCACATGGCGTACTCAGGAATTGGCTAAGGACACTCATCGGGAACGTTATATCAGGACGAGTTACCGTGAGGTAGTTAAGTTTGCCAATAAGCCTTCGATATTTGCTTGGGTCTGATAAGGGCTCCCCTTGATCTGGAAGCAGCTTGACATTTGGATCCATTGGACTGTCTACAGGTTTGCAATCAGTCATGCCGATTTCTTTCAAAATATCCAATGCATACTTTCGTTGGGAGATAAAGACACCCTGTTGGGATTGTGCCACTTCTATTCCCAAGAAGTACTTGAGTTTTCCCAAATTTTTTGTCTCAAAGTGCTGGAATAGATGTTGCTTGAGCTTCTGAATTCCATCCTGATCATTCCCGGTAATCACGATGTCATCAACATAAACAACCAAATATATGCAATGGTTAGAGGAGTAACGATAGAAGACAGAATGATCAGTCTCGCTCCGCTTCATACCAAATTTTTGAAGGACCGAGCTAAAGCGACCAAACCATGCTCGTGGGGATTGTTTAAGCCCATAAAGAGAACGCCTCAGTCGACATACCAATTTAGACTCCCCCTGAGCAACAAACCCAGGAGGTTGCTCCATATAAACTTCTTCTTGCAACTCCCCATGTAAGAAAGCATTTTTTATATCCAACTGGTAGAGAGGCCATTGATGAATTGCAACCATGGAAAGAAAAATCCGTATGGAAGTCATTTTAGCAACTGGTGAGAACGTGTCACTATAATCAAGCCCATAAACTTGCGTATAGCCTTTAGCAACCAACCGTGCTTTTAACCGGTCTATATTTCCATCAGGATTGACTTTGACGGTATAAACCCAACGACAACCGACTGTCGATTTTCCTGGAGGAAGCGGAACCAAATCCCACGTACCTGTAGAGTGCAATGCATTCATCTCATCAACCATTGCTTGTCTCCATCGCGGGTCTGTAAGAGCCTCCCTTAGATTTTTAGGAGTGGAAACAGAAGATAAAGACGATACAAAGGCAGTATACGAAGGGGATAAACGATGGTAGCTCAAGAAATTATAGATTGGATAAGGATTACGAGTGGAACGAGTACCTTTCCGTTCAGCTACGGGATGGTCTAGATCAGGATCCAACACAGAAGGCGTGATCGGCGTAGGAGGTGAGTCCGGTAGGCTTGTATCATCAGGTTCACTCAAAGGTTCTGTTGTAGGTGAAACCATGTGCTCAGAAGGATGTTCACCGGAAGAAGAGTCAGTCGGTTGGGCCGGCCGACGTCGATGGTAAGTACGCAAAGGTGGCGGTGCATTTGTGATAGGATCCACGGGTGGTGATGAATCATTGATTGGATTTGTGATCGGATGCTCAGAGTGGAAGTTTGGTGGTTTCTGTGGATCATCTTCACGGACAAAATCAAGAGAGCACTTACTGCGGTCGGTATGACCGAAGAATGGGGTAGTTTCAAAGAAGGTTACATCAGCGCAAATGAGATGTCGTCCAAGATCAGGAGAGAAACATTTATAACCTTTTTATGTTCGAGAATAACCCAAGAAGATACATTTGAGAGATTTTGCGCGTAGTTTATCTTTTCCGGGTGTGAGATCATGGACAAAACATGTGCAACCAAAGACACGAGGTGGAAGGGAAAACATTGGTTGAGTGGGAAATAATAAAGAATGAGGGATTTGATTTTTTAACACCGAAGAAGGCATGCGATTAATTAGGTAGCATGCTGTGAGAACGGCATCTCCCCAAAAATGCAGCGGAACATTGTTATGAAGAAGGAGAGTACGTGTTGTTTCGATCAGGTGTCTAATTTTCCGTTCAGCCACTCCATTCTGTTGTGGGGTATGTGCACATGAAGATTGATGAATTATACCCTCTGAGGTCATGAATGATTGAAAAGGAGTTGAAAAATACTCTTTTGCATTGTCACTTCGGAGGATACGTATGGGAATACCGAATTGAGTTTTAATTTCAGAACAAAAGGACTTGAAGATAGAAAATAATTCAGATCTATTTTTCATTAAGAATAACCAAGTACACCTTGAGTAATCATCAATGAAGGTGACAAAATAATTAAAACCCAAATGTGATGTAACACGGCTAGGACCCCACACATCTGAATGAACTAAAGCAAAAGGAGATTCAAACTGTTTTATTGACTCGACTAGGAAATGAATTACGAGTATGCTTTCCCAACTGACAAGACTCACACTCCAATGAAGACAGCTTTGCAAGGTTGGGTACCAAATTTTGTAACTTTGAAAGGCTAGGATGTCCCAAACGATGATGAATAATGGTAGGAGAATCAGTTGCAATACATGTGGGTGAAGAAGGTGGTGTGAGGTAATATAGCCCATGGAACTCACGTCCTACACCAATCGTCCTCCCAATGTTTCGATCCTGCACAAGAAACAAATCATCCAAAAATGTGACTTTATATGGTGGGGTTTTAGCTAGTTTACTAACAGAAATAAGGTTGAATGGACAACCAGGTACAAAAAGGACATCAAGAGATAATGAAGGCACAGGTTGGGCTTGTCCAATGCCTGTAGCTTTAGTCTGTGAGCCATTAAACATGGTAATATAGGATAATGTATTCGAGTATGTAATATTAGAGAATAAATTTGTGTTACCAGACACATGTTCGGTAGCACCTGAATCAATCACCCAAGGACCCAGTGGGGATGATTGAGATATGCAAGCAATAGGAGATTGTTTTTCTTCTCGTAGTTTCAGGAGTTCTTCATAATCAGCAGCAGAGATAGACACATTGCCTAGCGGGGTCCCCTCATGTGCAACATTAGCTATCTTAGGTGGTTTAAGCTGAAAGCATCGGTCAATTGTATGACCAATCTTATTGCAATGACTGCATCGAGGCCGGTTTCTATTTCCTCGACCACGGTTGCCTCCCTCCTTAGATGCAACAAGAATTGCAGAATCAATGATGTTGGAACCGGTAGTGATGTTTGTTGGCGCTGAAATACGAACTAGCTGCTCAAAAACATTATCAAGATTTAGAATCCCAGGAGTAGCTAAGATTTGGTTACGAACAGACTCAAGATCTGGACGTAATCCTGCAAGTGCAAGAACCACAAAGAATTTTCCACGTTGCTCTTCTTGCAATTCGATATTCGTAGAGAATGGCATTAGCTCATTGAACTCTTGTCGGATAGTCTCTATGTTCCCAAGATAGGTTTGCATATCCTGTTCTTGTTGCATGATTTTCTTCATATTTGAGACCACTGTGTATAAACGATTGATATCGTTCGAGTAGAGTTTCTTTGCTTTCTGCCAAACCTCGTAGCAAGAGCGATACGATCGGTATTGAGCAACAATCGTTCGATCTATAGAATTCCAGAGAGCATTACAGAGGAAGGCGTCAATCTGCTTCCACTTGGATTGGTCTTTGACATCAATGTTGTTCAGTTGCTTTGTCAAGTGATCTTCAAGACCTTGACCAATAAACCATAACTCCACAGTAGATGACCAAGTCATATAATTATCAGAACCTGTCAATTTTTCAGCAGAGAGAACTGGAGAGGAAGAAAGATTGAACATATTGTTTGTTCCAGACATTGTTTAACAAAACAGAATAAAAGAAATGCCTGTAATAGGAGTACGATAACCGAATCTTATCAGCAAAGATGAAAGGATTTGGAGTATATGGTGACCGGGTCTGGTAAGAAACACAGAAAACCAAAAGGTCTAAAAAAAAAAAAGAAACACAGCAGGAATCAGGAATAATAATACTACTCTGATACCATAAAGAAGATTGTGATCTGTATTTCGTAAGGAATAAAGAAGTACAGGGCCTTAATTTATACTAGAGCCTATCTCACTAATCTAGGCAACTATTTAAACATGGAAATTATACACCTTGATTTACTCCTAATTGACAGCCTAATATACAGCTAATTTACAGTTAATTTTCAACAATCTCTAAGCCCTTTTAGAGATGTCTTTGATCTCGATTAAGCTCCGCGTTTCCTTGAACTTGGTTCGAGCTAGTGGTTTAGCAAGAATGTCCACCTTTTGTTCTTCATCGGGAATGTACACCTCCACTTGTTCGTTTTCAACACAGTTACGAATGAAGTGAAACCTTGTGTTGATGTCCTTACTGCTTCCATGAAAAATGAGATTCTTTGTTAGTTCGATAGTCGACTTGTTATCACTCTTACAACCACATTCTCTTGCGCTTAGTGTTGATGTCCTTACTGACTCGACGAGTTGGTGCCTCAACTCGTCGAGTAGGGATGAATTGGCCACGTGGGTTTAGTATCCAACTCGACGAGTCTCAAAGCCGGCTCGACAAGTTGGCACTTGGATTATTCAGTAAACCTAATATATTAATTAATAATCATTTGCAATCAACCTAAGTCAATATTGGACTTAATGGATTAAGTCCTTAATTGGATTATTAATGGGCCATACAAGAATAATCATATGGACTAGAATATGTTGATGGGCTTAGGGTAAGGCCCATATGAGGGCTTGGGCCTAATTTCGAAAATTGGGCCATAGATGGGCCTTAATGATTATAAGATATTGGGCCATTAAAATGTCAAATGTTGAACTGGAATAAATGGTTGGGCCTTAGAATGAGACCATGTGAAGGGTTGGGCCCAATTTGGAAAATTGGGCCATATGTTGGGTTTTGGCCCATTACTTGACTATTGGGCATTTGGAGTGTGAGTTGGACCTTGGGCTTGGAACCCAATTATTAATTGGGTATTGTTTGATGTTGAGATCTTAGGAATCTGTCAACCAATAGCTAGAGTTTTATCTGTGGGACTTCAGTAGTGTGAGGTGTGTTTTCCTTACTATACTCAAGGGTCTAAGGCACCAAGGCTGGCCCTTTTGGATTGTTATCCTGATATGTTATGCTAATATGATCTGTTAGATCGGTATCCTGGTAGATAGGATAGTATATGCTATTATGATCTGTTAGATCAGTATCCTGGTGGATAGAATGTTATTATGCGGTTATGATCAGTTAGATTGGTTTATCTGTCTATAAACTGTTATGTGATTATTTGTTATATATGCACATGTTTGATTGGTGGTTCAGGCTTATCTGCTTTGTGCAAAAGCCAATAGACCTGAGCATTCCAACCCGATGGTTATGGGTCGTGAGTATTCCATCCCGAGGATGCTTGGAGTCGTAGTATGTGGGCATTCCAACCTAATGGTCGTGGGCCGTGAGTATTCCATCCCGAGGATAATTGGACTCGTAGTGTGTGGGCATTCCAACTTATTGGTTGTGGGCCTCGGGTATTCCATCCCGAGGATGATTAAACCCATAGTATGTTGCCATTCCAACCGGATGGTTGAGGGCTTGGGGTATTCCAACCCGAGGGTTGACTGGACCCATAGTATGTTGTTTGTGATTATATGTGTATTGTTGTGTGTATGGGTATTTTGGGGGAACTCACTAAGATTTGTGCTTACAATTTAAGTTTATTGTTTCAGGTGCTTCAGATGACTTGGCAAGACGAAGGCATGACCGTACACATCCTCGTGTTTTGGATATGGTTTATGGGATACTCTGATATTAAATCATTTTGAAAACATTTTGTAATAACTAATGGCTTTTGAATGTTTGAAAAAGTTTTAAATCAGATTGATTTTTATGGGTGTTACACCAACTCGTCGAGTGCATCCAACAACTCGTCGAGTTACTTGAGTAATTCGTCAACTTGCCAAGTTACCTGAGTAACTCATCGAGTTCCTTAATATCCAGAAGACAGAAAACCCATGTAGATCGAAAACCCTAATCCTTCACCGAAACCACTCAGAAGCTCAAAAACGGGTAAACCTCGTCGAGTTAGCTAAGCAACTCGTCGAGTCCCTTCATCCCTTTTGTGTTCAATCCTTTCTAGTGAGATCCAAGGCTCCAAATTATAGATCCAACCCCTTATGGTGTAGTTACCACGTAAAGTTGTAAACTTTACATGCATTCAAGGCCTCACAAGGCTAAAACACTAAAACAAAGGTTCCTACAAGGTTTTAGTGCATGGAAAGGGCCTAAGCTGGATAAAGTGGGCAACTTTATGTCATTAAAGACCTAGAGGTGTCCAAATCTGGAACCATATCCTTATGACAAGTCCAAATCCTAGTATAACACCCTTTTTGCACCAAAAGTGACCTTATTCTTCCATAAGATGAGATCTAAACAAATAGAGATCAAGGTAGCAAGTTTTTACCTTTAAATGGATGCTAATAATAGGTAGATGTTGGATCCAAAGCCTTCTCCTCACTTCAATCACTTCAACCTTCAATTTTCCTTCCAAAAGCACAAGATTCATTCTCTAAAGCTCACACATACACTCAATAAAGCACCAAACGTGGTTTTTCTATGGACTTTAAGAATGATAAAAGAGGCTACAAATGAGCCATAAGTTCTTTAAATAGGGTACAAACCCTTGAAAAGTAGGTTTTTCCTTTACAACACCTACTCGTCGAGTCAGTGCCTTCCGACTCATCGAGTAGGATCTAAATCCTACGTCCTCATAAATGTTCTCTACTCGACGAGTTGGAGCTCCCCAAATCGTCGAGTCCTAGCACAAAACCCTAAAAACTTAGAGAATTAAATGATATCTGGAACAGATGTTACAATTGGGATGTGTGGTATGAAATCCTTTATAGTAAATTTTTTGTTATTTGAAGTTGTTATATGGATAATATTCTTATCTTTATTTTCGAATTCGTACGTTTCTCACGTATATGATACCAATCATATTCGTTGGTCACGTACCTCTAATTGGGGCGTACATAACATCCATGTACATTGCGGTTGCTTTAGATGGAAATCATGAACTCCTTCTCATAGCTTTTGCTTTGGGAACCATAAAATGTGACGAGTCAAGGTTATGGTTCATGAGGAGGATGAAAGAATGTTTAGGTGACAATACGGAAGTTGGTTTCATAAACCATATGTCTGAGTCCATAGACTTTGCAGTTCAGAGAGTCTACTTTGATTCATATCATGGCTATTGTTGTAAAAATATAGCTGAAAAAATACACTCTTTTACCGGAAGCAATGTAGTTGTGGAGCAGTTGTTTTGGAAGACATATAAAGCGTATAATATGTTTGATTTTTATGCATGTTTGAATAGCTTACACAATGAGATGAATGAGAATGATCTTTACTGGCTTTACAATATTCCTATTGTAAAATGGGTACGGGCTTTTTTTCCTAAAGTACGTTTCAGTGTTAAATTCATTGACATTCTCGATGTTGTCAATTAGATAAGAACAAACATGCATGAGTTACCAATAACAACAATCATTTAAATGTTCCATGAATCGATGCAAGGAGTGTATGTTCAACGTGTTGCATTCGGAGGTAATAATGAAATGTTATTATACATTATGACATCATAATTTTTATTTGATGATTCAGTTCATTTCACAGGGGATTTGCATGGTCTTCTAACCCCTTATGCACTTAAGGTACTTGAAAAAAGATTTATCCACTCCGATGGTTGTAGGGTTAGGCATATTGTTGGTGACAGATATGAAGTGAGTAAGTATTTAACCACATAATCCGTGCAATTAGACCGTGGTATTTGTACTTGCAGTAAATGGAAAAAATGTGGTATACCTTGTGATCACGCTATAGCATCACTACAAAGACTTGAAATTGAAGAAATCTAGCAAATGGTAAATTTAAAGTTAACTAACGCGGTGTATCGAAATGGTTTTCAAACTATGTCACACCCCCGAACCAGACGGCGGAAACGTCCGGGGGCTATTGTGACTCAATTGAATACCATCACAATGAATATACATGAAACATAACATCATACATCACCAAGCATTGGAATAATACAACTGGTAGCGTTTACATCCGTTACATTGTTTCAAAATATTACATTCCAAAATACATTGTTCATTGTTACTTAAACAACCGCAAAACAATCATAGAGTACAGTCCTTTCTTCACTTATCTGTTACCTGAGAATACAAGTATTTTGAAAAACGTCAACATATGAAATGTTGGTGAGTTCATAAGTAATGTTTGAAATCCAATGTTTGTAATGTTTTGAAAACCACCAAAAAATCCGATATTTTCTGAAAATAGTATAGCGTAAAAATATGTGAAGATCCGTGAGTATGCTTGTTTGAATTCTATAGATGTAAGCGTAAGAGTTGTGAAATTCGGCATGTAGTTCATAAGTGTACTAGTTGAAAACCCTAGGAAAACCCGACGTTTTCCTATCACTTTGCTTTACTTAGTTTGTGTGTTGTTATTTCGTTACGTTAGAGGTGTTCGTTGAGCTCCGGAGGCATTGAGTATACAGAGGGTGGTGAATTGTTGTAACGTACGTTAATGAAAACGTCCAGTTGTCAACCGTACTAGCGATCCCTTAGGCGTCACTCGCACTTATTCACACAACTCAATCCTCCCGGACTTGTGTAGTCCCACGACCGAGGAGAAAAAGTGAAGGTGCGAAACCCTCGGTATTTCCCTACGTCGTTCAAGACCATTGCAATTGCGAAGGTGTGACAACCTGAAATTTCCATTGTACGAACATTATCTATTCAATAGAAGCTAGTCCAATTTCTGTAAATTTCAGACTTGTCCGAACAAGTTTGTGTACATTAGGGTTTACGTTTCTGGACGTATCAGGAGAGTGGATGCTCCTGTAATTGTGAAACTTGAACATTTTAAGTTTCATAATGTTATAGTCCGACTTCTGGAATAAAAATATTTTCTGTCAAAATATTCCAGGACTATAAATAGATTTCTGAATTTAATTAATTCATTATTCACAATCCAACTAGAGAAAAGCCAATTCTCTCTGACGGATCTTTGGGTTTTCATCCCAGATTGTGAGTCTACTTTCCTAAACGTGTTTTAATACTTGTTATATGCTTTATAACATCAATTACATGTCCAAAATACAAGATCCGTGAGTTTACCGCCCAAGAACGTTCTTGGGGAGTAAACTCCAAAATGGAACTTTAAGGCTTCCTAGTCCCGATTCCGTGTTAGACAACGTGTAAAGGACCTTGTGTATGATCTTTATAGACTAGAAAGCATCCAAAATCAACAAGTTAGAGGAGTTTACGGCCAAGGAACTTTCTTGGGCCGTAAACCCCTTTTTAAGGGTCAAACATGCCCTAACTTGCCTCCTTGAGCCTAAGGACTTTAACCACTAATACTTGTGCTTAGTTTGGACTTCAAAACACTTCAAAATGATAGAATTATAGGAGTTTACGGCCAAGGAAGGATCTTGGGCCGTAAACCCCTTTTCTAAGGGTAAAAATCATTCCAAGCACACCTTAGGCCTTAAGACAATTTACCTTGAGTACTTGGGACTAGAATGGAGAGTAGAACACATAAAAATCACTCCTTGAAAGGAGTTTATGGCCAAGGAACATATCTTGGGCCGTAAACTCCAAGTGAAGGCACAAAAGTGTGCCTCTTGTCCCCATTAGCCTTAGATAAATTCATGGAAGCCATCCTTGATGTGTAAGAGCCTCAAAACAATTAAAAGCCATCACCCCATAGGATTTTACGGCCGTAAAATCTAGGGTGAATGGACTTTAGGCCGAAAACTCCACTATGGGGTATTCTACAGCCTTAAACTACTTCATGTGTTATTCCAACAAAGCTAGGAGTGTTCTAGGATCAAGATAGCACCATAAAACACCCAAGACCACCCTTTGAGGAGTTCACGACCATAAACCCATGAGTTTACGGCCGTAAACTCCAAGGTGTGGGGTTTGTTGGGTGGTGAACTCCTATGCAAGGCCATTTGATGTTTCAAACCCTTTTGCCTTGTCCCGTAGCAACTTAGATGCAACCATTTGAACCTTAAACACTCATAAAAGTGTTTACATGTTTCCTAAGTGTCTTAACTTATTTATTTAAGTTATTATTTGTCTAATTAGTTATATATATGCTTATTATATGATAACTAGGCTCGTGCGAGTAAACAAGTCTCCGTTTGCCACCTAGCACGGTATCCGACACTGCAATTCAAACGACTCACCACAAGTGAGTTCATACCCCTTGAATCAACCTTTGAAATGATTTTAAATGTTTTAAATACTTTATGGGGGGGGGGGGGGAATACAAGTCAAATACTTATAGTTATTGCTTCAATCACATGTGATTGCATTTAATCATTTGTGATTAATAACTAGGAAAACAACGATTTTTACCAATGTTCAAACTGTTTATCAAACTGTTTCACTTCAAATGTTTTACAAACTCTTTTTACTTATCAAATGCTTTTATTAAACTTTGTTTTACTTCTTATAAATTGCATGCCCATATATGTATATATATATATATATATATATATATATATATATATATAAGTAATGTTTAAAGGGCTTAGGAAGGCCATCCGCCCTATTTCCTTTTCGCGCACTGAGATGTGGTCTGGTGGGATTTCGGGTGACCATCCGAAGGTCGTTTCAACATTAGTTATATATCATATATACATGTATAGACATAAAAGTACTTCCATATTCATATTTATCAGTACATCAATAGTTAGTTACCATCGGGGTAACAAAATACATAAAACAATACATATACAATGATGCTAGAAACAATACATATACATATACTAGAAACAATACTTATACAATGATGCTAGAAACAATACATATACATATACTAGAAACAATACATGTACAATGATGCTAGAAACAATACATATACATATACTAGAACGAGAAAGAGTACATATACATGAATACTTTATTATTGTGATTTAAATCGGAGCATGACTTAACTGTCATGGCTCGAGTTGTAGCCAGAATTCTCTTGAAGGGAGAGCGTGAGTTTGCGTATAGATCTATACTGGATTGACAATCCTACACCTTGCTGCTAGCTACAGCCGGACCTGCAGGTCTGCGGGTGCCAAACGTCATTCCGTTATTACGACCATTCATTTGTCGTTGTTACTAGTCGATAGTATGGTGCAATTTATCACGTAATGCCTTAATATAAATCCGGTTTAAGGTAGTTAGTACAACAGTAGTTCTTATAATACAAGGCTACAGTACTACAATAATTTACCCATTACATATTTTTAGTGATAACCTCACTTAAACGTTTATGTACAAACTATATTTTGTTAAATGATAGTTACATTTGGGAAATTACACACTTTTACATCAAATGAGCATACAAAACAGTTAAGCCTTGGTAGAAGGCTACTTTAATAGAAAATATAGGTTTTTCTGAGAGATTCAAACTTTTACAAATAATTGCAAATCTTTACGTACATTTTACAAACTTATACTTTATACATGTTCAAACATTTGGATGAAAAATACCGACACAAAAATACTTATGAACTCACCAGCTTAATGCTGATAAACTCTTTCAAAATAACTTGTATTCTCAGGTCATCAATAGACAGGTACCGAGGCCAGCTTTTGAGAAGATGGAGCGCATTCAAGACTCATCTTATTATTTTGATATACGTTATTTTTGGTGTCTATAATGTACAGAACACACTTGTATTAAAATTATATATTTAATGCAATGGATGATGTTGTTTGCTTATTTACATTTACTGTGTTGTGATACTTACATGACGTCCTCCGCCCCAGAACGTTTCCGCCGTTCTTGGTTTTGGGGTGTGACAGAAGGGCCCGAAGCCCAACCCTCAATCGTGAGTTCCCGACTTTACTAGCAGCACTGAAGGACCCTTGGGGACCAGCAGCACGTTTGCCATTGAAAGTCCTTTTACACGCGGTTAAGTCGTATTAGACCCAACTACATGTAAGCAAGTATCCTTTAGGCCTAAAGATCATGTCATCGGGCTAGCTAGGCTCAACAAGCATGATTTGCAACTTTTGGGCCTAAGGAGTGTACGTCGACGTATTGAGTAATTCCACGAGAGTATAGAGTTCCGAGAGTTCCATATGTGTATTGAGCGTTGCAGTGTTAGTAGTTTTGGGTTTATTATTGATTCGAGACCGAATCAATTCGTTTGATAACGATTGTTGGTGACATTGTGTATTGTAATTCATCGAGAGTCGTAGTGTTAGTCTTTGTTCACAACGATTGTATTGAATTATCATTGAAAATTTTCTGTTTCTAACCACTCTTTATTTTGTAAATTTACTCTTTCACCCCTTTAGGTAAATTAATTTCCGGTTTAGCCCTTAAACTATTTTTCTTGACATTTTAACACCAAAAATTATTGAAATTAATATTTTTCAGCATATTTTTTGTTGAAAACAGTTTAAGTCCCTGAAATTGCAGTTTTCTCGGTTATAACCCTCCTTTTTCGTAGTTTTTACAATTTTGGCCCCAATTGGAGAATTTTTGCAACTTTGGTCCTTTTTAAATTTGAAAAGCATTTTAAACCTTTGAAAAGTAATTGTAACACTAGTAGTCCATTGTTTTACAGAAAAGCACAGTTTTGGCCCTCCAAAACAGAAAATTTCGCATAATGGGCCCTATTGGGCCGAAATTGTCATTTTTAGCCCATTAAGCTTGAAATTTATGTTTTTAATCCTCCAAAGAGTATATTTTCAGAAAACACATTATGGAAACTGTTTTGACTCATCTAACCCATCAGATTTCGAAATATTTCATTTTAGACCCTTCAACTTTGTATTTTTAACATTTTATGTCAAAAAATGAGTTTTTAGCCCAAAGTAAGTGTTGTCAAGCCATTTGGCTATTTTTCTTGGTATACTTTGCATGTAGTAGTATATTTTATGCTAGTATAAAATATATCTCGGTTTTTAGTAATTCATAACTAGATCTAGCATCATAATCATACAAAACATACATATAAGCATAGAAATCATCTAAAGCATACACATAATGATGGATCTACACCTTTGCTTGTATTCTCCCCCACAAAAACTTATAAAAACCGAAAATAAGGGGGTATGAAGCTCAGCTTTGGATGTTGATTCGGTTTTTGAAGAAAGGATGGAAGAAAGCTTGGTGATTTTTGACCCTAGAACCCTTGATGAAGCTTTCGAGTTTATGGAGTTTTCTAGGATGCAAGATCACGATTTTTGCATGGATTAGGAAGAGGTTTTTGATAGAACAAAGAATATAAGTCATAGATCCAAGCAAAACCTTACCTTAGATGAAGAGTTTGTGGAAATATCCTCTTGAAAGCCTCCTAATTTTTCGAGATTTTTGTGTGGAGAGGAAGGAGGAATTTTTGAGTAATCTAGAGAGAGTTTGTGAGGTGTGTGTGTGTGTTACTCACGGCCGAACAAGAAGAGGGAAGGAGAGAGATAGAGTTGCATGGATAAATGAGATGGCATGGAGGTTTGGAGGGTAATGCATGGATAACCACCATATAATAAAGAGGTGGCATGCATTAGTCAACCTTCCTCTTCTCTTCTTGGATTTGGGCCTTGGGCCGAGAATTTGGATGGAAAAGGAGTGATTTGGGCTTTAAAGCCCTCAAGCCCATATAGAAGTTAAGTTGGATGAGTTTTGATCTAAAAGAAATATAATATGATCTTCACACTTGGTTGGGCTAGTTTAAGTTAATCATGATTCAAAACTTTTAATTTATTTCATTCTAGGCCCAATATGGCCCAAAATGTTAAAATAAATTAATGTGGGTCCAATTAGAGCCCATGATAGTCAAATTGGAAGCTTATTGGTCCATTTGGATCCAATAAGGAAGTCCTAGTCCAAAATGGACTTAAACGAGGACTTCTAGGGTTTCCAATTGGTTGTTGACTATTTGTAGCACTTGCATGATGTATTTGATTGAAGTTTTTGATGTCATTAAATAAGCATCACACATGCTTTTAAGTTTTTGATTCAACCTTTACTTGAGTGTAGTGATTACAAGACACAAAATTTCTAGTTGTGACATCATCCCCCCGTTAGAGGGAATTTCGTCCCGAAATTCTGTTTGAAAGCTAGATTTGAGAATGCTAGAATAGGTGAGGGTACTTTTGCTTCATTTGGTCTTCGCGTTCCCACGTGAATTCTGGCCCACGCTTTGCGTTCCACCGTACTTTCACGATCGGGATGCGACTTTCCTTAGTACTCTTCACCTCCCTGTCCATGATTTCGATTGGTTCCTCAACGAACAGGAGATTCTCATTGATTTCGATTTCGTCAAGAGGAATGACGAGTGTTTCATTTGATAGACACTTCTTCAGATTAGAGACATGAAACACGGGGTGTACACCGTTTAGCTCTGCGGGTAGTTACAGTCTGTATGCTATCGGACCTATTCGGGCGACGATTTCGAAAGGTCCAATGTATCGTGGGTTTAGTTTTCCCCGCTTCCCAAAACGAATAACTCCTTTCCAAGGCGAGACTTTTAACAGTACTCGATCACCGACATGAAATTCTAAGGGCTTTCGCCGTTTATCAGCGTAGCTCTTTTGTCGGTCACGCGATGCTTGCAATCGAGCTCTGATTTGAACGATCTTTTCCGTGGTTTCACGGATGATCTCCGGTCCCGTTAGTGCTTTGTCCGACATATGTGTTTTTGCTAGCTGGGTGTCACCTACCTCGGCCCAACATAATGGTGATCTACACTTACGCCCGTACAGTGCTTCGAAAGGAGCCACCTTGATGCTCGAATGATAACTATTGTTATATGAGAACTCGACTAAGGGTAGGTGGGTATCCCAAGACTTTCCAAAGTCTATCACGCATGCACGGAGCATGTCTTAGAGCGTTTGGATGGTTCGCTCGCTTTGACCATCCGTTTGTGGATGATATGCGGTGCTCATGTCGAGGTTTGTTCCCATCGCCTTATGGAGTGATTGCCAAAATCGTGACGTGAACCTACTGTCCCTATCCGAGATGATAGATGTTGGTATTCCGTGGAGTCTCACGATCTCTCGAATGTATAAACGCGTCAATCTCTCCATCTTGTAAGATTCTTTAATTGGCAGGAAATGGGCAGATTTCGTCAGTCGGTCGATTATTACCCATATGGTGTCTAATCCATCCGGCGTTTTGGGTAGCTTGGTCACGAAATCCATAGAAATCCCCTCCCATTTCCACTCAGGGATTGCCGGTTGCTATAACAATCCTGAGGGTTTCTGGTATTCCACCTTTACTTTGGCGCACGTAAGGCACTTACTAACGTAGATCGCGATTTCCGTCTTCATGTTAGTCCACCAATAGTGTTGTTTAATATCCAAATACATCTTATCGGAACCGGGATGAATGGAGTATCGCGTCTTGTGGGCTTCCTTCATAACAACATCTCTAAACCCTCCAAGTTTAGGGACCCAAATACGGCTCATGAAATAGTATACTCCATTCTCCTTTGCCTCCAGGTTCTTTTCCATTCCGCGCGATGCTTCGCTTGCTCTATTTTCCGTCCTCATGGCCTCTGACTGGACTACTGCAATTTGAGTGGCCAGGTGAGATTGAATGGTTATGGAGAGAGTTTTTGTACGACGATTAGAGTACTCCTTCCAGCTTAATGCGTCAGCTACCACGTTGGCCTTGCCTGGGTGGTACTTAATCTCACACTCATAATCGTTTAGCAATTCAACCCATCTTCGTTGCCTCATGTTCAGCTCCTTTTGGTTCAAGATGTGTTGGAGACTCTTGTGATCCGTGAAGACGGTGCACTTCGTACCGTAAAGGTAATGCCTCCAAATCTTTAGGGCAAAGACTACAGCTCCCAACTCTAGGTCATGGGTCGTATAGTTTACTTCATGCGTCTTTAGTTGACGGGATGCGTAGGCTATCACTCTCCCACGTTGCATGAGAACGCAACCTAAGCCCTGATTTGACGCGTCGCAGTAGACTACAAAATCTTCCGTTCCTTCAGGCAGAGATAGTACAGGTGCGCTACAGAGAGCTTGTTTCAAGGTCCGAAACGCAATCTCTTGTTTGTCTGTCCATTCAAATGGTACGCCCTTTTGCGTAAGCGAGGTAAGTGGCTTGGTGATCTTAGAGAAGTTTTGAATGAATCTCCTATAGTAGCCTGCTAGACCCAAGAATTGACGAATTTCTGTGGGCGTTGCCGGGACTGCCCATCCTTCTACAACTTTGACCTTAGAGGGATCCACACGGATTCCATCTTGGCTGACTATATGACCTAGGAAGTTCACACTTCGCAGCCAGAACTCACACTTGGAGAGTTTGGTGTAAAGCTTTTCTGATCGCAGAGTTTCTAGGACTTGTCGAAGATGTTGGCCATGCTCTTCCTTGCTTCGAGAATAGACGAGGATGTCATCGATAAAAACAATGACAAAGTTGTCGAGGAACGATCGGCAGATTCGATTCATTAGGTCCATAAATGCGGCAGGGGAATTCGTTAGACCGAAGGGCATTACGACAAATTCATAATGTCCATAGCGAGTTCGGAAAGCGGTTTTTGGAATATCCTCTTCCTGGACTTTGAGTTGGTGGTATCCGGACCGTAGATCTATTTTAGAAAATAACTAGCTCCTTGGAGCTGGTCAAATAGGTCATCGATTTGTGGGAGTGGGTAGCGGTTCTTGATTGTGAGTTTATTTAATTCTCTGTAATCGATACACATTCTAAAAGATCCGTCCTTCTTTTTGACAAAGAGCACCGGAGCTCCCCATGGCGAGTAACTAGGTCGAATAAATCCCTTGTCCAAGAGTTCGCTGAGTTGGCTGGATAATTCCTGCATCTCGGCAGGAGCTAGCCGGTAGGGTGATTTAGCGAGAGGAGTTGCTCCTGGAATGAGGTCGATTCGAAACTCAACCTGTCTCTCTGGGGGTACTCCCGGAAGATCTTCAGGAAACACGTCCGGAAATTCACACGCTACGGGAATGTCTCGAACGTTAATCTCCTCCTTGGTTTTATCCACCACGTGAGCCAGAAACGCCAGATTGTTCCTTCGTAGATATTTCTGTGCCTTGATGCACGAAACGAGGCGAAGGTTCATGCTAGATTTGTCCCCGTAAATCACTAGGGTTTTGTGATTTGGGAGATGAAGACGAACGGCCTTCTCGTGGCACATAATTTCAGCATGGTGGGGGCTTAACCAGTCCATGCCGATGATCACATCGAAACTCCTAATTGATACTGGCATTAGATCTATTCGGAAGACGTGCTGATTAAGAGTTAGGGTACATCCGGTGTAGACTTTCCCAGTGGATTCGGTTTTCCCATTGGCCATTTCCACCGTGTAGGTTTCATTTAGCTTTTGGGGCAGTTGTTTTAATAAAATGCTTAAACTTATTGCTTACGAAACTTCGCTCCGCTCCGGTGTCAAATAAGATGCATGCATAAGTGTGGTTTAAGGGAAACGTACCAGTAACAACAGAGGGGTCCTGAATAGCCTCACCCTGACCCATGGTCAACATCCTTCCTGTTCCTCCGTTTCTTAAATTGTTGTTGTTAGGGCAGTCTCGGCGGATGTGTCCAGTCCTCCCACACCCGAAGCAGGTGTGGCTAGGCCCTGCGTTATTACCGCCGGCATTGATGTTGTTGTTGCTGCGATGGTTGTTGTTGTTGGTTCCCTGATTTTGGTTCTGGGGAGGCTAAGTCCTGCAGTACCTTGCAGTATGTCCTTTTCGGTTGCAACTGGTGCACTGAAAATTCTTGCATTCCCCATTGTGATGGAAACCGCACTTGTTGCATTTGGGAAGATTACCGGAATAGGGTCTGGAAGCATTTGAAGTGGCTGAGGTTGGAGCATGTGGTGCGGTTGGAACCGGCGTGGTAACAGCATTAACCGCCACTGTCTGCTGCTTCTTGGAGGTGTCGGGGCCCTGACGCCCCTTCCTCTTATTGTTCTTTCCCTTCTTGCCATCACCTTCCTTCGTCTTCTCAGTCTCCACTGGCTTCTCTCCCTTCTTGTTGTTATGGTCATACAGCTTCTTTGCCAATCTTTTCGCACTGTCAAATGTTTCGAGGTTTGCAGCTATCACATTCCCTTAAATTGGTGATGTTAGTCCCCAGATGAATCGCTCAATCTTCTTTCCTTCCGAGGTGATCATACCCGGGCACAGCAGAGATAGTTCGCTAAATCTCGATATGTAGGCATCGATATTCGCATTCTGCACAGTGAGGTTCCATAGCTCTTGCTCCATCTTCTGTATTTCGCCTCGTGGGCAGTACTCAGCCATTAACATTTCTTTCATCTCTGCCCACGGCATAGAGTTGGCTACAGGGAGCGTCATGGATTCTACATGTTCGTTCCACCAGGTGAGCGCTTGATCTACAAGAGTGCAGGCTGCGAACTTTACTTTCATCTGCTCAGGACAATCGCATATCTCGAATACCGATTCCACCTTCTCGATCCAGTGCTTCAGAGTGATCACCCCTCCAGTGCCGTTAAAAGTTCGTGGTTTGGCGTTTGTGAAGTCCTTGTAGGTACATGTCTTGGTGGGTCCTTGATTCATTCCGTTGTTCGAACTTCCGGCTCCTTGCCCATTGACTCCTCCATTGTTCCCTTGATGAATTTGTGCAATCGCTGCAGTGACTGCTGCAGATACAGCTGCCTGGAACGCGGCTGAGTCGACTTCAGGTGGGGTTGGTCCTGGGTTTCCGCGAGTAGGTCGGAGAGGCATCTTTCTGTGACAAAACGGAAAGATGTTGAGGGTATGTGGTTTCTGTGAGGTCGTGATCCTACTAACTAGGTGCATGGTGCGAACTTAAACACTACTACTATTGACCATTCAATCATAATTTCTCAACACATAGTAATTCGTAATATCGTAACAAAACACGTAAAACTTTATTAATATTATCCGCATTTGATACATGAAAATTTTGCTCGTAAGAGCATACATGAGTGACACTGATTCGACAGCATAACGGCTCTATGAGTAGTGTAGTCACTTAAACATAGAGTCGGAGTACATAGCATAGTTCCTAACGACCTACTAAGATAAGTCTATTCCTAACCGCGATGAGCTGCGTCCGGAGGTGGTGTCGAGGATGTGGATGCTCCCTGAAGACGAGCCACCAAGTGTTCTGTGTCCCGAAGTCGAGACTCCCACCGAACCTGCCTCATGTGAAACTCTCGAAGGACGTCACGCGTCTCCTGCTCCGCACGCTCGACCCTCGTCCTCAACTGGCGCACCTGATCAGCAGTGTCCTGGGCAAGGTCGCCCGTATTCCGTAACCGTTTCACCATGACTGGAAGGGCTCGATCAGCCGGTCCTCCGTCTCTCAGATCAAAGAACTCGCGTGACATGCCGTACGGGGGTCGCTGTCCCTGCAGTCTGCTCCATCTCCAAAGATCAATACCCCAGGGAGGTGTAGGACCAGTGGGGCCTACACGATAGGCAGGCACCCTGATCGGGTAAGGGGGGTTGATGACTTCGGACTCCGCATCCGAATCACCCCCTTCACTATCATCATTATCCTCCTCGAGGCTTCCTTCATCTTCCTCTGATTCGGCAGGCTCGCCCTCAACTTCGGCCTCCGGTTCTCCGTCAGATTCCTCTTCGGGGTCTTCCTCGGGCTCCTCCTCAGGCTCTTCCTCGGGCTCCTCCTCAGGTTCTATAAACAATCTCATAATTCATGGCCAATTTTCACAATAAAATTACACAGATTATAAAAAAATAGAAATACATTGTTGACTTAACAAATAGAAAGAAAATAAAAATAGACATGTTATTTAAATGCCAACCAAACAAAAGTTTGAGCTTGACTTGTCAATGATAGAGTACAAAAGGTAGGAAATGCTTAATACTTATATCATTAGTAAAGAGCTTATCTTTAGCCACAAAGAGTAAATAATTTACTGAAATGGTCCTTATAGTTTGATCAAAATTACACGTTTAGATTCTATTTTTTTTTTTGCATTTGAATCTCTCCTGTGGTTTGATTTTGTTGCGTTTTTCGTCCCTATGGTTTGGTCAAAATTGCATGTTTGGTCCCTAATTTTATGTATGTAAGGGACGAAACATGCAACAAAATCAAACCACAAGGACGATCTGAGTGCAAAATAAAAATTACGGATCAAACGTGTAATTTTGACCAAACCATAAAGACTATTTCAGTAATTTACTCATATTATTTATAAACATCAAAATAAGGACCATAATTGAAAAAAGAGACTTGTTGGAACCAAAACTGCAAAAATAGCAATAATTGGCGACCAAATTAATAAATGAAACATGTTCTTATAAAGTCATTTTACTTAGAAATAGCAATATAATTATGAAACATGGAAATAAGGACTAAAATTATAAAAATAAACTTTTGGGGACTATAATTGCAAAAACGGGCAATACTGAGGGACCAAGGACCAAAGATGCTGAAAAAAGGGCAAATGAGATAAAAGCGTTTTTAAAACGTCGTCCCAAAGACCAAAACCTGGCCAAATCCTAAATTAGTAAATTAAACTTGCATTTTTTTTCTTCTCCGCTTCTCCGTCGCATGCTCTCAAGTCTCACTCGTCTCAGGCAGCTTTCAGTGACGACAGTCGACACTCGCCTTCGTTTGGCTCCGGTGAACTGCTGAACTGAAGTGAGTTGGTCTTCAGCTCGACAGGCTTTCGTAGTTCCGCTCCACTCTCCAACTCCAATTCCACACAAACGTCGCATCAGGTGCAGTTTTCGATTTTCCATCTTAGTACACAAACTTCTGAGTTTGTAGTTTGTGCATTTCAGGTTAATGTTTTTCGATTTCTTTTGGCTTCTTAGCTTCCGATTCCATCTGTTGAATGTGTGCGTTAATCTGTTGAATGTGTGAGTTAATTGATGTTAAACTGATGAATCAGTTCTCCTTCTCCATCTATTTTGCTATCTGTTTTCTCAGTAAGCAAACTTCCGGAATGTGCTGAAAACTTTGCCTTCTGTTTTGAGTTTGCAATGTGATGAATTTTAGATTAAATCAGTGCTGAATGAATTTGAGCTTAAATTTGAGTTGAATCAGTTGAATATGTGATGAATCTGTTTGATTGAGCTTTAATGTCCCAACTACATTAAAGAACTTCCCTACTAATAAGGTAAGAGCATCGTTTCCTGTATGTAAACTTTCTCGTCTAAATGATCATCCAGTTCTTTATGTTTTTAGGCGCATACTTGGAAGATCGAGCCATTGTGTTCATCTGTAACAAATACATACATATGTACTGATTTAACTTTAAAACATGTATCATGCGTGCTTATAATACTAATTTAACATATACTTATTTTTTAACGTTCAAATCATCTTGTTTTGCAGATTTCGAGCATCAAGATTTTATTTCATTGATATTGTCTGTCATATATTCGGTGATTTGGCAGTGTAGAAGATATCAATAAATTTGGATGCTCATTAAAGAGATCTCAAAATTAACAACCCCTTTATGGAATGGCCAGTGAGGTGGTTCCAAAACTAACCACTTTGTTGAAGCGCTTTCTGACATCCAAACAATTGAAGCAACTTCATGGATTAATACTTGTTCATGGCCTTAATCATCTTGAGGGACTTGTAATCCGCCATCTTATAACCTCTCCATCCGATTACAATCAAGGTATTGCTCATTATCTTCGATTAATTCTTCACCATTCAAAACAACCAGATGCGGCTTCTTCAAATTCTGTTATTCGGTATTTCTGCGACCATGGTGGGTTTCAAGAAGCCTTTACTCAATACGTGGCGCTACAGAGATCAGGACTCTTACCTTCCACATTTACTGTAGCATCTGCTTTGAAGGCATGTGCAAGGCTTGGTAATGGAAATGGCGGGATTATGATTCATGGTCAAATCCATAGTTATGGGTTTTGTGGGGATGTTTACGTGGAGACTTCTCTACTTGGATTTTATAAAAGTGTTAATGACATGGAGACTGCAAAGAAGGTGTTCGATGAAATGTTTGAAAGAAATGTAGTGTCTTGGAATTCCATGATAGATGGGTATATAAGATCGGGAAATTTATCAATAGCTGAAGAGTTCTTTTCTGGTATGCCAAACAAGGATGTTGTCTCTTGGAATTCCATGATTTCTGGGTATTCAAGAACAAGAGATATGGAGAAGGCGTTACGTTTATTCCAAGAAATGCCTGAGAGAAATCAAACTTCATGGAATGTCATGCTCAGTGGTTATGTGGAGTCTGATAAAATCGATTTGGCAAGAAACTTCTACAATTTAATGCCCCAAAGAAACACCATTTCTTGTATCACAATAATCGGAGGATACTCAAAGTGTGGAGATATTGAATCCGCACGTGAAGTATTCAATGATATGTTTCAAAAAGATCAATTGTTGTATAACGCCATGATCACTTGTTACTCTAAAAACAGTCGACCAAAAGAAGCACTCCAACTGTTTGACAAAATGCTTCAACTAAAACCAAACATCCAACCTGACAAAATGACATTATCCACTGTCATATCCGCTTGTTCCCAACTAGGAGACTTCACTTTTGGGTCATGGATACATGACATTTACATGAAACAAATCGACATCACCATGGATGATCACATACGTACTGCATTAATCGACTTATACTCCAAACATGGTTCCATCGATAAAGCTTTAAAACTATTCCGCGAGCTACACAAGAAAGACATTATTTCATACACAGCCATGATTTTAGGTTGTGGGAACAACGGGAAGGAACATATTGCCATCCAACTGTTCGATGAAATGACTGAGTCCAAAATCCGTCCAAATTTAGTTACATTTTCAGGAATACTAACTGCATTAAGTCATGTTGGTAATGTTGAAGAGAGTTACAAATGCTTCAATTCCATGAAAAGGTATGGGCTTGTGCCTACACCTGACCATTACAGCCTCATGGTTGAAATTTTAGGTCGAGCAGGAAGGCTAGAGGAAGCATATGAGTTGATTAAGGGCATGCCAATGGAGCCACATTCTGGGGTTTGGGGTGCATTGCTTCTTGCATGTAGTATGCATAATAATGTTGAGTTGGGGGAAATTGCAGCCAAACATTGCTTTGAGTTGGAAAGTGATAGTAGTGGGTATGGTTCGCTTCTTGCTAATATTTATGCGGGTGTTGGGAGGTGGGAGGATGCTAAGAGATTGAGAAAACGTGTACATGAAAAGGGTTCGATTAAGGTACCAGGGAGTAGTTGGATGGATCATCTACAAGAATAAATTAAGGGGTTATTTCTTTTTGACTTAATGGGTTTAATAGGTTAAGTGATTGATCCTGATAATGGTAAGTATACATAGTTTTTTGTTTTTAACTTAATCTGGTCGTAGTTACTTAATAGGTTAAGCCAACAAGTCTGGCTTAATGTAATAAAACACGAACCTTTTACTTTGTAATAGGTTAGCCGATCAAGTTAATAGAAAGAGTCATGTTTGTTAATGGAGCTAAACGGTCAATTTCGTTGGTAGGATGTCACTTAAAAGGGTGGTAACTCTTTGGAGAGCCTTATTGCTTATTTCTCACTTCAAATATATCTTGATTTTTCACTTTACCCCCCCTCTAATATTGAAAATTTTCAATGCATACACTTAAGTTTGCTTATTTCTCACTTCAACTATATTTTGATTTTTCACTTTACCCCCCTCTAATATTGAAAATTTTCAATATAATATGAATCCAAATTTGCCAGGTATCAGTATAATATGAATCCAAATTTATTATATGTTATGTGTCATTCATTTGGAGTTCCTCTTAAATGAAACCCATATATATGTGGGTGTAATGGGTGTTGAAGTTCACACATATGTATCCCATCATGTGATGTTATTTATTAACAATTATAATTTAACTCAAATAGTTTATAAAAAGCTAACACCAAAACAACCAAATTACCCTTAATGTAACGAGTATATACAGACTGGATAGGTGTTTTTCAGTATTCTAAAGAATTTTTGGTCTTTATTTTAACTCATCTAACCCTACATAATAAAAAACAGTTTTCATTTGCCATGTGTCGGTATAATACGAATTCAAATTTATTATATGGAACGAATTCAAATTTATTATATTACATGTGTGTAACATCTTGTTTTGAGGTATTTTCAATTTTGACCCGTATATCGAGATTTATAACATTTTAATCCTTAAAATGTAAGATTTGTGGCTGGGAGGGGCTAATATTACCACTTTTGGAGTTGTGGGGCGAAGCCACGTACGCTGTAACGCTCGGCGTACGTTTGCATACGCAGGGCGTACAGGGTGAAGTCTCAAACCCTAATATTTAGGGTTTGAACCCTATTTATTCTTCATTAACTCTCAAACCTTGTTCCTTTCATCAGCCTCCATCCTCTCAAAATGTTTTTGCAAACCTTAATCTACCTTGTGGGCATTTTTGAGCCTGTGTGTGTGTGTTTTGTGCCTTTGAAGAAGAAAGAAGGAAGTAGAGACCATCCTGGAGGAGTAATGCACCTTAGATCCAGGATCAAATCATCATTTGACACCACTTGGAGGTATAAAGTTCTAAACTTGGTGAAGTTATATTTAGATCTTGTTTTGGGTTGATTTTATGTTCTTTTGGTCCCATAAGCCTGGTATTAAAAGCGGGGGTTACTCTAATCCATTTGAGTTGTCCTTTCAGAGGTTTTGGAGCCTCTTAAGTCATAAAAATGTAATCTTGGACACTAGTTTCATCAATGAAATTCTTTGACCGTGTAGTTTCTTTTGCAGCTTCACTGGCCGATATATACTCTGACTCGCACGTAGATTCTACCACTGTCGACTGCTTGGAACTCTTCCAAGTGACCGTTCCTCTATTAAGCAAGAATACCCAGTGACTACGAACATGAGTTGTCCCTATCAGTTTGGAAACTTGCATCTATATAACCTTTAACTCTCAACTTATCTTTACCCACATATATCAAGAACATATCCTTTGTTCTTCTTAGGTATCTCAGAATGTTCTCTATTGTTGTCTAATGATTGTTGCCTAGGTTGTCCTGAAAATGACTCACCATGCTCATAGCAAATGAGACGTCAGTTCGAGTGCATGTCATGGCATACATGATCGATCCTATAGCATAAGCATATGGAACTCGACTCATTTTTTCATGTTCATCACTAGAACTAGGACATTGAGTTTTACTCAATTTAATGCCATGATGCATAGGTAGAAAACCTTTCTTGGAGTCTTGCATCTTGAACCTCTTCAAGATCTTATCCAAGTATGTACACCAACTCAGTTCTATTAGACATTTTGATCTATCTCTATAGATCTTTATACCAAGTATGTATGCAGCTTCTCCTAGATCCTTCATAGCGAAACAACTCCCAAGCCATGTCTTAACACCTTGCAACGTCGGGATATCATTTCCTATAAGGAGTATGTCATCCACATACAACACTAGGAAGACTACAATACTCCCACTAGATTTGATATACACATAGGACTCACCTTTACTTCTTGAAAATTCAAACTCTATGACCTTTTCGTGAAAGCAAAGGTTCCAACTGCTAGACGCTTGTTTTAGTCCATATATGGACCTTTCAAGCTTACACACTCTATTTAGATATTTTGGATCTATGAAACTCTCAAGTTGTGCCATATAGACTTCATTTATAAGTTTTCCGTTAAGGAAAGCGGTTTTCACATCCATTTTCCATACTTCATAATCATGAAAGGATGCTATGGAAAGTAATATCCTAATAGAATTGATCTTGACTACTGGTGAAAAGGTTTCTTCATAATCAATCCCTTGAGTTTGAGTATAACCCTTTGCAACCAACCTAGCCTTGAACGTGTGCACATTCCCATCCATTCCGGTCTTCTTCTTGAAGATCAACTTGCACCAACAATTTTGGTGCCAGGTGTGGGATCAGCCAGATTCCAAACTTGGTTATCATACATGGATTAAATCTCGCTCTCTATGTTTTCCTTCCACTTGGAAACCTTAAGGCCTGCCATCGCTTCCTTATAGTTGGATAACTCATCCATATCAACCAGTGTACGATCACATATCAATACGTATCCTTCTGTGTTCACATGGAAACCATAGAACTTACGAGGAAGATGAACTTTATTAGATATGCGAAGGGGAGGTGGAGATATATCATTCTGTTTAACAGGATGCTTTGCCTCATGTTGAGGTTCCTTAATAGGTTGTTGCACCTTAGGTTGAGTGCTAGTGTCCACTAAAGGTTCTTATTTGCTTGACTCTTGAAGCTCTTTTAAGTCAATATAGCTCCAACTGCCCTCTTTGGATATGAGTTTCCTCTAGAGGAAGAATCCATTTTGAGCAACAAACACCTTGTTCTCAGAAGGCTTATAGAAAAAGTATCCAAAACACTTTTGTGGATAACCAATTGAGTAACACTTCTCTGATCTAGGCTCAAGCTTATCATTCGCGTAGCGATGAATGACAGTCTCGCAACCCCAAACTTTTATATGTGCTAGAGAAGGACGTGTCCCACTCCACATCTTAAAGGGTGTTTTAGCAACCTTCTTAGTGGGTATACGGTTTAGGATGTGAGTGGATGTCTCTAAGGCATACCCCCAAGAATATATTGAAAGTGTAGCTCGATTCATCATAGATCGAACCATATCTAATAGCATTCGATTTCTTCTTTCATCCACACCATTCAACTATGGTGTTCTGGGAGGAGACAATTGTGAAACTATTCTACAATTCTTAAGATGATTGTAGAATTCAAGATTTAAATATTCTCCACCCCTATTGGATCGGAACATCTTGATCTTTCTGCTCAATTGGTTCTCTACTTCGTTTTGAAACTTTTTGAACACCGCAAAGGTTTCTGACTTTTACTTGATTAGATAAATATATCCATTTCTGCTAAAATCGTCATTAAAAGTCACGATGTATCTTTCTCCATGTCTTGTGGCGGATTTGAATGGTCCACAAGCATCTGTGTGGATGAGATCCAAAAAATCCTTGCCTCTTTCATATTGACCTGTGAATGGCGCCTTTGTCATCTTGCCAAGTAAGCAAAATTCACATATATCATCTGATTTGAGGTAAAATGATTCCAAGATCCCATCCGATTGGAGCTTGGTGATGTGCTTCTTGTTTATATGGCCAAGTCGAAAATGCCACAAACAAGATTTATATAAATCACCATTAGATGAACCAACTTTCAATAATATTTTATCAATTTCACCAACATAAACAACACTTTTATACACACCTTTACAAGAACTAGCTTTCAAAATAAAACAACCATTCTTATAAACCAAAATGTCACCATTATCATTATCAAATAAAAATTGACAACCATCCTTATAAATTGCATGAAAAGAAATAAATGTTTCATGCCATATCAGGCGAAAAGCAACAATTTAATAAACTAAGATAAACACCACCACCAAGCATGAGCTCATAGTTCCCAATCCTTATAACAACTGACCTGTATCTGTTTCCCATGATCAGGTTGAGCTCACCATGCCTCAACTTCCTACTTTGTCTTAGTCCTGCATATTAGAGAAAATGTGAGTACCACATTATGTATCAAAAATCCAAGAGTTAGAAGTAAATGTGCTATGGAGTTCTATCATAAACATACCTGAGGTTCCAGTCACCTTGACTTTTCCCTTCTTAAGGTCCTCCAGGTATTAAGGGAAACTACGCTTCTAATGTCCCTTTGACTGGAAATAATAACAAATGGCCTCACTTGTATCAGCAGAAGGAGTTATTTAAGCTTGAATCTTTTCTCTTAGGGCCTTGGTCAAACTGTCGACCTTGCCCCTTCCCTTTCCTTTGGGATGAGAAACCCTTTTCCTTTTAGCAGAACCACGATCAATGGCCAAGACTGGAGCATTAGGGTTGAAGTTATTGTTAGGTTTCTTCATGCTCGCCTCAACTATCTTGAGCATGACATGCAACTCCATCAAGGTCTTATCAAGGTTGCTCATATCAAAGTTCATGATAAACTGCGAATATGAACTACTAAGCGAGTTCAAGACCATGTCAATGGTCAACTCCTTTGGCAACTCGACACCTACATTCCCAAGTCTGTCTATGTACGACTTCATCTTTTGAATGTGAGCACACATAGAAGCTCCCACTTGTTTTTTACATGCCATGAGGGACTTAACGATCTCGAATCGCTCTTGCTTAGCTTGCTCTTGGAACATATCCTCGAGCTGATGGTTTATGTCATAAGCGCCCTAATTTTCAAAGTTCTTCTAGAGACTAGAAGCCATGGTCTCTAACATAAGGCAAGTCACTTTGGTCGATTCATCGTAATTCTTGTTTTAGGCAGTAACTTCATCTGGGGTAGCATTCTCTCCAAGTTTGGTAAAATCATCATTGAGAACATACTCTTTGTTCTCATATCTCAACATTAATCTCAAGGTCCCGATCCAATCAAGAGAGTTGGATCCATCCACATTGATTCATTCCCAATTTAGAACTGACATTAGAGAGAAGCTTGCGTTTTGAGTTCGAGGATGAGGATGAAGAGGAGGATTATTGTTGTTGTTGATGGGGATCAACTTCTGCAAATAAGATTCCAATTAGTTTGATGTATAAATTCCTTAATAAATAATTACCCTAAATCAAATTATTAGATTAAGGATAGGATCCATATTTGGCTTCATGACATGTAAAGGGATGCCATAAACATATCACAAAGTTATTTAGGTAGACAAAACTATTTGGCAATTTTGATCACTACAAAATTCATAGATCTTTGAGATTCATTAACTATAAATGACATGTTAATCTCGGATTATGTTTATCTCAAATTCAATGATGGGGATGTGGCGAATCATTGAACAGCTGGTGAATCACCCATACAAAATTGTGTGGTTCCCGACTTAAGTTACGCTAGAGATTCGCGAGTCACACATCATTCTCTGCTTATACTCTCAAATTAACATGTCGGTTAACAACACGAGCTCCATCAACAAGTTATAAAGAATATGTGTAATTTTTATGGATAACATCAGATTCACTTTTAATTAATAAAACGGGATTTTGTTTTATACTTGTACTTAGAATACTTTCAGATTGACCATTATCACTATCAAACCCTTTCGGTAAGTCCATTCTCAAATGCAATAGGACGGTGAGGGTGGTAAGCACGAAGCATATTAAAAACCGACCTAGTTAAGAATCATAGAGACCTCCTTAAACCCCTATATCAGAATGGTTGAGGCTAGTCATTGTAAGACTGACAATATCAATATTTAAAATATGCGATGACGCATATTGTAATGCTCTTATACATGCAATAGATATAGAGCTTACATATATATAAGGGGTAAATTTAGAACACTTTAAATTTAGTTCTCTATTATTAATTTCAATTAATTGCAAGGATGCAATATAACAATTAATAAAACATGAGGGATTAATATACAAATTTATAAATCTCTATTATAAACAATATTAAATACACTTTGAACTAGGTAGAGGAAAAATCGAAACAACAACGATATACCTAAGTGTACATGCAACCTATGGATCTATGGTTTCTTATTATTACATCTACCCTAAGAAAACCGAAAATACAAAAGGAAGAATCATGTAACATCCCGACTCCTATGTATGAGATTTATGATTTAAAAGACAAATTTCCCTTTTGAACGTGTCAAGTTGATAGCCTCAACTCGACGTGTTGAAAGCTCTTGGGTCGCACATGTTTTTGGACCAACTCAACGAGTTGTTGAGGAAAACTCAACAAGTTGGCGGATGTTTATGAAACCTTAATTTTTAGGGTGTTGCACCCTATTTAAAGACCTTATGGCCTTTGGATGGCCTATTTGTCTGCCCCTTTGTCCAGAGAAACCCTAATTCATGCATTCTCTCCCTTTTTGTGTGTGTGTGAGCTTGAAAAGTGAGTTTTTCGTGATCTTTTGATGGAGCTTGGAGTTTGAAGTGGTTTACATGGTGTAACCCTACTTGTAACACACTATAAAAATGATATGTTAGCTACCAAAATTGGCCACTATGAAGAAACAAGAGGGCATAGCCAATTTCTAAGTGTGTTGCATTTCTATTTCAGTTATTCCAAGTGTATTTGGTGTTGTCTGAAGCATTTAAGGCATCCCATTTGGGGTGCTAGGTTCACAAGGTTCTCAAAGGAATTCCAGCAACAAAAGGTATGTATCTCTTACTAGCTTTTATGTTTAAAAGTTCCCGATGTATGCTAGATAGGTTATGAACCTTGGAAAATAAAATTTGCATTTATCATAGTAAAACATATATCCAAGGTTTCTAGGGTTGCATGTACACCATATGAGTGTTAGAATGCTACAAACCCATCAGTGCTATCAGAGCCTAGGCTTGTTTTCTTGATATTTGATGCAAACTTGTTGAAAAAGCTGAAAAACTTGTTGTCTGGACAGTGGACTCGTTGAGTCGATGGGGGGACTCGACGAATCCAAGGCAAAATTCATCCTACTCGACGAGTAGGTTATTGCACTCGACGAGTAGGAGGCTCTGCCTGCAGTTTTTCGACTGTTGCTGCTAGAAATGGACTAGAAACATTACCCTAAATTATTTTGGTGTTTTAAAACTTGTTTTAGATTGTGTAATGGTTATGCTAATCCATTTACAATGGCTAATATCAAAATTCCATGTTTATATGTGTTCATATGATTCTTAAAGTTTTGATATGAATATTCATGTTCTTATGAGTTATTGTTAGATCATAGGAATTACTTGCTAAATTGTTTAATGATTAATTCTTGATCAACTATGTGTTTAATGGGATCCATAATTTGTCCTCAAGTTATAGATAACCAAATGTCACTTTCTTTTAATGTCCATTTAAAACACTAAGTTACATAAAAAGGAAGAGTCTTCATTTTTATGAACTATTAACTCATAAGTTATGAAATGAAAAGTTTTGAATAGTTTCAAAACTTGGAGAAATCCTCATGCAGAGAGGACGAGTGATAGCTTATGCTTCATGGAATCTGAAGTCGCATGAGACGAGATACCCCACATGTGATCTTGAGTTGGGAGCAGTGGTTTCCGCTCTCAAGATTTGGAGGCATTATCTTTATGGGGTCCACTGTACTATCTACACAGATCACAAGAGTTTGCAACATATTATGGATCACTCGAACCTGAACATGAGGCAGCACGGGTGGCTGGACGTGGTCAAGGATTATGACTGTGAGATCCTTTAGCATCCGGGTAAAGCGAACGTGGTGGCAGATGCCCTGAGCCGCAAGTCGGATGGACCTTCTATTGAGGTGGCATGTATGAGGACATTTATGGATTCTCTACTTGTGGGTTTGATTAGGGATGCTTAGTCTGAGGGTGTTCGAGTGGAGAATTTGAATATTAAGAGGATCAGGGACGAGATTACCAAATTTGTGTCGGACATTTGTGGCTTGTTAACCCATTGTGGTTGGGTATGGGTTCCTGTGTCTGTTGGGGTCATACAGAGTGTGTTGGAGGAGGCTTATAAGTCTCTTTTTTCTATTCATCTGGGGGCCACCAAGATGTATCGGGATAAGAGATTGAGTTATTGGTGGTCGTGCATGAAAAGAGAGATGACTTGGTATGTTCAGAGGTGCTTGACCTGCAGGATGGTCAAGGTCGAGCACCAGAGGCAGCATGGCAAGGTGCAGCCACTGGAGGTTCCCGTGTTGAAATGGGAGCAAATTTAATGGATTTTATCACCAAGTTGGCAAGGACGGTAAGGGGTTTGGATGTTATTTGGGTCATCATGGATCGATTGACCAAGAGTGTCCATTTTCTGGCAATTTGGGAGAGCACTTTGGCCGAGAATTTGGTCGATGTGTATATTCGTGAGATCGTTGCTCGCCATGAGGTTCCAGTCTATATTGTCTCAGACTGTGATGTTCAGTTCACCTCCCATTTCTGGCAGAAGTTCCATGAGGAACTGGGCACGAGGCTGCATTTCAGCATAACTTATCATCCGCAGACCAAAGGCCAGAGCAAGCGGACCATTTAAACTCTCGAGGATATGTTGCGAGCTTGCATCATCGATTTTGGTAGGAGATGGGATTCCTACCTACCTCTTGCTAAGTTCTCATACAACAACAATTTCCACTCTGGTATTGGTGCTTCGCCTTTTGAGCTATTGTATGAGCAAAGGTGTCATACCCTAGTCTGCTGGGATGAGGTTGGTCACAGGGTCATGGGTCGGACAGAGGTTGTTTTGCAGACTACATAGATGATTCAACAGATCAGGCAGCGATTGTAGATTACAAAGAGTCGGCGGAAGAGTTATGTCGACCACCAATCTGAGTTGGAGTTTCAGGTCGGTGAAGGTGTCACATTGGAAAGGTGTGATCCGCTTCAGGAAGAGGGGAAAGTTGGGCCCTTGATTTATTGGGTTATTCCGGATTATTATCAGGGTTGGCAAGGTTGCTTACAGATTGGATCTTCCGGAGGAGCTCGATCAGATTCATAGCACTTTTCACGTTTCGCAGTTGCAGAAGTGTGTTTTGGACGAGGATACGGTGGTGTCATTGGATGATATTCAGGTCGATGAGCATCTGAACTATGTTGAGAGGCTTGTGGCTATTCTAGAACGAAGGGTAAAGGTTCTGTGTAACAAGGAGGTACCTTTGGTGAAGGTACAATGACAACATCGAAGGGGATCCGAGTGGACCTGGGAGCCCGAGGCTAAGATGCGGGAGCATTATTCGGATTTGTTCACTGCAGCAGGCTTCGAGGACGAAGCCTAGATCAAGTGGGGGAGAGTTGTAACATTCCGACTCCCAGGTACGAGATTTATCATTTAAAAGACAAATTTCCCTTTTGAACTCGTCGAGTTGATAACTTCAACTCAACGTGTTGGAAGTTGTTGGGTCGTGCATGTTTTTGGACCAACTCGACGAGTTGTTGAGGAAAACTCGACGAGTTAGCATTTATTTATAAAACCCTAATTTTTAGGGTGTTGCACCATATACAAAGACCTTATGGCCTTTGGATGGCCTCTTTGTCTGTCCCTCTGTCCAGTGAAACCCTAATTTGTGTATTCTCTCCATGTAAGGTCCACACATGCGTATTTTGAAATCGGTGTTTCCTTGCAGCTAGAAATTATGGATTCACCTAATCTTAATCAAACATAGGGTATAGTTTGGTTACACACGAAAGAGGTGCAAATAGGAATAGCAGACCAATTAGTGTACTCTTTCTGAACTGTATTTTACATTGTCGAATTAAAATGAATTTTGTGCATTCATTTCAATTTTTAATCAGAATTATGGATTTTGATGAGTCTTTAGTTTTATGGGTGTATTATATAATTGTTGAACTTTGTGATTCGTAATTTGTATGCTTATTTTTCAGATTTAGACAATTTAGGTTTTTATGGCTTGATATAATATGCTCAACAAATCTATTCCACGATCTCCTTTATGAGATTACAAATACAATTTCATTATTACATACATCTCATCTTATAACCATCTTACCTTCTGGGTTTTTCCTTAGATTTCAATCTGATCAACTAAGTGCAGTAGTAGAATACCAACATTCATATGCACAGAACTTGAATACGTCACGTAAGTCCATAGAATTCTCGCCCCTTGATTATGAATTAGTTTTTCTGTAACTGTTAATATATTCACTAGCAAAATGATGGTTCTCTATTACAAGTAAACAAAAACTTACAGTCATCTTTATTAAAGCATGGACCATATTTGCAACTAACTTTTTTTAGGACAGTGTAATTTTTTAAACAAAGAGTTTTTTCTAAGGGTTTTATTTTTTTTTTTTTTTTTTTTTTTTTTTTTTTAACAATCGTTTGTTCATTTGAACTGTTTTGGCTACTAATTTGGTTGGTTTGTACTGTTTTGTATTCGAAACGCACGTAATGAATTATAATGCTTAAAAGAACAAAAATGATTGCATTTAGCCCATGATCGGTCTAAAAGCAATAAAAGCTTACTTAACAAGGACCATTTGTTCATTTTAACTATTTTGACTACTAATGCGGTTGTTATGGACTTGTTTTGTATTGGAAACACACCCACCAATCCTTAGTATTATAACATAGTACTTTAAAAGTGTAATGCTTAAAAAGAAATTAAAAGTAAAAAACGGAGTAGACCTCAAACTTGGGGCTATATTAGACATAAAAACAAAAGTACATGTTATATTTTATATTTTGCTGAATAAATGTAACAAAAAAAAAATAATAAATAAATAAATAAAAATAAATAAATAAATAAAAATAAAGGATAAATGTTTGTCAACAGTTTCAAATCCTATACGTACTTTTTTGCATTAGAAGTTTTAATGTAATAGGTAAATATTTATAAATATTACAAAAGAAGAGCACCTATATGCTTATCCGTGCATTGCACTTGTATAGTATTTATATAAGTGCTAAATGCAAGAAAATTACAACGTATTTTCGTTTAATATATTATTTGAATAAAAGTTTTAATGTTTGATTTATCATTTAATTTTATTCAAAAATATTAATGTAACAAATTAACATGTGGTTTGTTTGTGAACATAGGATCTACATAATTTCTTTTTCCATGTTATTATAAAGACGTATTAAAAAACTAAGCGTAAGACTTATATATTAAATGGATTAATTAAAAAATTAAATATAAAAGTCTAAATATTTAGAAACTTTGGATTTATAAGAAAATAAAAAAAATAATAAATTATTAAAATTGATTTTTTTATCTTTTGAATTTAAATAAATAATCAACATAAACTAATGAGCTTTAATTTGGTTATTTTGAAATAAGAAAATAAGTTCATTAATGAAATTTATATTCATTTATTACTACATTTATTGTAATTATTACATTAAAATATTATATAGAATTTATTAAAATAGAAAAACCTATAAAATGATATGTAGAAAATAACTTAATTCAAAATAACCATACAATGATAGTTGACAAATTGAATAAATGTGATATGTAACAAAAAAACATTCATTTATTAGAGTAGAAATAGTAAATGGGTACAAGGTTTAGTAGTTGTTTTTTAATGGTAAATGACATAAAAACCCCTAAGTTTACAAAAAAATGTTGATTTTACATCTGGACATGTTTTAGGTTCAGTAAAGTCAAATGTTTTGTTTAATTTGTTTATTTATACTATTTTAGACGGTTTCCAGGTAACTAACCCGTTTGGTCAATACAGGTCAAAGTCGGAATTAATCGGACCTAATCGGGCCTAATCGGACTTAATCGGACCTAATCGGGTTTGGTCAACGCAAGTTAAAGTCGGACCTAATCGGCCATAATCGGACCTGATCGGACCTAATCGCCGATTAATCACTTTTTTTTATAGGATTAAAATTAGATTTATAAATTTTTGAATAATTTTCTTAATAATTAATGGTCCCCGATTAATCTTCCGATGAATCCCCGCCTAGCCGATTAATCCCTAATCGCTAGTCCACCGATTAGCAGCCGATTAGCGACATCTACAACCATGGTTTATATGTATTTTACCATATAAATATGAACAAATACATATCATATACAATTAAATATATTTTAAATCTATAAAAAAATTTATATATTTACAAACGTATTGAAAACCGACATTCTTTTTTGAAAACTCAAGGGCTTTTGCTTTATACTTTAATACAATTGTAAGTTTTAATAAAGATGATTGTAAGTTTTGCTTTATACTCTCTTTTTATTTTAACCCGACAACGTAAAATACAATTATGCGAATGAAAAATTGAAATGAGTGCACAAAATTCATTTTTAATTCGACAATGTAAAATACAATAGAGAGAGTACCGTAGATGGTCTGCTATTCCTATTTGCACCTCTTTCGTATGTAACCAAACTACACCCCATGTTTGATTAAGATGAGGTAAATCCATAATTTCTTGGTGCAAGGAAACACTGATTTCTAAACCAAACTAAGATAATAATTGAAGTACAAAAGAAATCAAAGTATTTTAGATGGCAGAACTTTCTCCAATTGAAGAAAAAACAAATGGAAACCAAAACTCTACGCACCTAATGTCACATGTGCTTAAGTAACTTTGAGTTTAAGTCGATTAATCAAAAGAAAGTTGAATATAAAGCTATATATACAGAGAATTAGGGTTTGAGGGTGAGAGATAGAACGATGAGGGATTTGGAGATTGTTTAGAATGAGATTTCATTCCTGATTAAATGACATTAGGACAAAAGTTTCTTAAGATAATTTTAACGCTGAATTTTTAATTTGTATCAAACTATCAATCAAGAAAATCAGCAAGGATTGAAGAGCAAAAACATTGAGCGGGATCATAGGGATTTCATTCGTTTATTTTCCGACCAAATATTTTGTTTGAATTTAGAATAAGGGTAATTGCTGATTTTTAGGGAATGTAGAAAAATAAGTTTAGACAAGAAAAAATAAAGTGAGGAGCTCCAAATGATTGACATGTGGCATATAATAAATTTGAATTCGTATACACGTGACAAATGAAAACTACTTTTTTATTACGTAGGGTAAATGAGTTAAAATAAAGACCAAAAATTCTTTAGAATATTGAAAAACACTTATCTAGTCTTAATTTGATTGTTTTGGATGTTAACTTTTTTATTAACCGTTTGAGTTAAATTATGGTTGTTACTAAAAAAATCCATATGGTAGGATATGTGTGTGGGAAGGTCAACACCCATTACACCCACACATATATGGTGGTTCGTTTAAGATACTCTTGAATTATTTATAAATTAGTTTATAAGCTATTACATCAAACACAATATTTGTCTAACTACATGTTTGGAATTGCTTATTTGAAATGCTTATGGATTTATTCCAGTTTGACACTCATAGTAATGAGTTTTTAGTGCTTGGAGAAAAAAATTGCATAAGCACTTATCGACTTAAATAATAAGTTTTTGATAAGTCGTTTCCTACTCACTTACTGATTTTTTAAGGATTTTTTAATAAATTATTTCATTATTGCACATAAAATACAACTTTGCTAAACATTAAAAACAATTTATGAACTTATTTAGTTTTGATACCAAATAAGTTAATCCAAACATTTTTTTCTAAATCTATATTTTAACACCGAAGAAACTAATAAACATTGTTATAAGTAATCATAAGTTGTTTTAAATAAACAAAATTAACTATTAGCAGGTAGTTTGTAGCTTGTAACGTTTTGTTAAACACTATATGAAATAATATTTGATTTTGGAGCGTTTTGTTTAAATTAAACATTAGAAACTTATAGTATCAAAGAAGACTTCCTGTTCAATCATAACCCAATTACTTAATTAAGAGATCCTTTTGATTAAATGGTAATCACTTTGACTTATTAAAATAGGTTAACGTTTGTCGATTATTATTATTATTATTATTATTATTATTATTATATATATCTTTACTACTTATAAAAGAAATCTAACTATTTCTATAAATAGATTGAATATAATAATATTATTTTTTAAGACGTCCAAACTATTAAGCTTGAAGTACAACCCATTTATAATATAATAATATTAAAACTTTAACCTTATCCTTTATCCCCTAAAAATCTCGTATCAAATTAATAGAAAAATTAATTTGCAAATTGAACCCGTCAATCTCAACACTTCAGCCATTTGAAGCGGTCAATGTCAACAATTTATAGAGGATCTTTTTTCTCACATTGGTAACAAACCATCTCATAATATTTATCTTCGTAATCTCTTCAAAGTAAGAAATATACGCACACTCTCTCGAAGAACCTTAACCAGTAACCAAGACAGTATAACCACCACCACCACAGCCGCTCTGCCTCCTTCCGCCTTCAACCAACCACTATCACGACTACCGTCATTCCTCTCACCCACGGCATGAACTTTCTTTTGGAACATAATATTTTTCTTTAAAAAAATATCGTTGAAAGAAGCTATTTGTCCCCGCTGCTGTGCGCGGGTAACGGCTAGTATATATATATATATATATATATATATATATATATATATATATATATATATATATATATATATATATAAGTTATGAAAACACTACTTTGTGAAAATTTCTTTTTTCAATTAATGTTACAACATTCACCCTTCAACTTTATGTTTTTATTCACAAACAACCCTTTCACTTTCGTTCGAATTTTTCATAACCTTAGTTTTTTATTACATATTATTAGTATTTAGTCATATTAATATTTTTTTTGGTAGGAAGGGTCCCTCAACAATATTTGGGTCATTTTAAAGTTGCTTACCTTTTGTCTTTTTTGGTCCCTCTACTTCCGTTGGTTATTTGTGGCATTATAGGTTTCTATGTTTTCGTTTAATTGCCACTTTATTAGTTTTGCTTATAGATTCATTGATGTTTTTTTATTTCTTATTTATTTGTTTGTTTATAGATCGGTTAAAGAAGGAAGGAATGAACAACTCAAACTATAAACATTTTCAAAGAACAAATAATGGAAAAAATTATCGCATCCGACCCCGCAACACGGGGGTTCCCCATCTAGTTATTATTATTATTATTATTATTATTATTATTATTATTATTATTATTAGAAAAAAACAATAAAAAAATAAAATAAAAATAACTTTAAGGTCGAAAGGTCATAATATCAATAGTACAGGACTCGAGGTGTAACTTAACTACCGTTCGTCAAGTTATTGCTTATTACGATTTACGAACTCCCAAAAGCCCTAACCCTAACGTCACACAGAAAATTTTCAATCGGAGGAGCTCACAGTAAAAATGGTAGCAACGGATTTAAAGTCGGAGATCAAGAAACTGATGGAGAAAAGGAGCGGTTTGGAAGCGGAGATGAACGTTATCATCGAGCGTCTTTGTCAGCCCGGCGGTCCTGGACTTTCCGGCAATCTCGTCGACTCTGAGGCAATTACTTCTCATATTTCTTTGATTAATTATAATCACTGTAATCCTATCGAATTCGTTTATGTTCAAACTTTACTTGAAGAGGAAGAAATTGCTCTCTGAATATAAAATCGATATCACGAGCATTTACCATTGGAGCTCACTTGAATTTCTTGCTTTCTGCAGGGGTTTCCAAGATCTGACCTCGATATTCCAGTAGTGCGAGCAGATCGACATAAACTTGCAGGTTTGTGACTTTGTTCAGTATCATTCTCATCATATTGAGACATTAATCTCAATCCTATTAATATGTTACAGAGCTTCGAAATGATCACAAGGATACAACTGACAAAATAGGCCACAAAATAGAGCTTCTGCATTCAGCACGCGTGACTCCTAAATCCTCATCTGCTATGGACACTGGTTCCAATAGCCAAGTTGTGCATGATATGTCTGGAGGCTCGATCAGTGTCATGGATGTGGATGTGGATGTGAGCAGACCTTTCGCAATGGTGGATGAGATCAGTGAGGAATCCCCAGCAGCAGAAGATGGGTTACAACTTGGAGATCAAATTGTTAAATTTGGGAATGTTGAATATGGTGATAATTTGCTACCAAAGCTTGCTTCTGAAGCACAGATGAATCAAAACCATCCTGTTTCTATGCTAGTTATGAGGCAAGGGACGTCAATTAACTTGACTGTTACTCCTAGAACATGGCGAGGTCGTGGCTTGCTTGGGTATGTAACTTTCTTCTCTAAATATGGTTTCTTCCTTCTGTGTTAAGTTGAAGAAAAAATATCTATATGTGATATCTATATATACTTATATAGCTCAAGTGTAAAAAGGAACACAGTAGCTAACTCTGATATACTTGTTCCTGACTTCTTGCAGATGCAATTTCCGGATCTTGTGAATTGTAATGTAATGGATGTTCATTAGGCTCTTGGGATTTGTACAAGAGCTTCATATGCATAAGTGTAGCAAGAAACAATGTTAGTTGAAACTTGGATATCTTTTAGTCATGTAATAATGTTAAAAAAAAAAAGTTTTCTAGGCTTGACTGCTTTTTGTTCATCCAATGACGAATGCAAATGCTTGATATGGTGGTGTGGATGTGTTTTCGGTTTGTTGCTATCAATCTCTTATGAACTTGTAAATTATAGACAAGTTTCTATTTAACAAAATTATAAATAATTACATCCATATTAATATATTAGCTAATTATATCATTTTCCATGTCTATCTATGTACGACTTTGGTTCAAAAGAAATTGCACAACATCCAACAAAAACTCTTATATTATCCATCCATTACACATCTAATACATAGATTAAGAATAATCTCCCTTCTTTTTGTTGTTTAAACGCCTCTAAAATCCAATCCAAGCATCCAATATTGAATCGGTAGATTATAGATCATCATCATTTTTATAATTGTTAATAGAATTGCTAAATTCATTCCCTCCATCCAATACCTAAGACTACTACACAACAACATATTTATATATAACCTAAACCATAATGAACCAAAAGGGTTATTTAATTTCAAAACCAACACTCACAAGTGTTGGAGTAGATTCAATCCTCTTAACCGATTCAGCCCCAGAAACTTGCGTTGATAACATGTTAGAAGAAGATGAGAAAGTAACAACACCATGAGCATGAGCATGAGGATGACCACGTCTTTTCTTTGGCACAGGCTTATCATGATCATGAACTCCTTTATATGTTATTACTATATTCGATGTTCCATCAATCGCCTTTTCAATGTGTTTTGTCACCCCACATCCCGCACATGTACACTTGTAGTAGTTCCTAACCACAAACAAAACAAATCAATCAGTAAGCATTCAGCATGTTTGATGTTTGATACAGCTATTAACTTTAATAGGTTGGAATCATTCAGCACTAAATGGACCTGGGATGAGGATTTCCTTTCACCATCTTCTGTCCATACTTCCTCCATCTGTAACCATCTGCTGATATTTCAACATCATCGGCTGCATGAACAGTAAACTTTGGTTTTTTTGGATTTTTCAGAACACAACCATGGCTCTCTCCATTGCCTTTGCTTTTCTTCACTCTGTTTATGTGTAATCAATATTATTATTAATACCATGTATAATGAGGAAAAAGATAATAGCATGACTTTAGTAGTGAACTTGCCTCTGGTTTTGTTGTGAATTGCTTGATTTCAATCCAGGTGTTGAGATTGATTTTCTTTTTGGAGATGATAAAATCTTGCTTCCATTAGAGACTATTTTCGTAGGTGGATCATGTTTGTGTTGGCCTTTGTAAACTAACTTTGTGACAGAATTGTATTCATCACATGATTCCATCTTCTTAGCATCACAATCACTGTATGTACATTTGTAGTAGCTTCTTGAGCCTTGAGGACTTTTCACCTGTTTCTGACCATATTTTCTCCAGTTATATCCATCAATCTGTGTCTTAACGTTGTGTGAAGCAGATAAAGATCTAGGAACGTCAATGGTGTTGTTCTGCTTCACTTCTGCCACATCAGCATTATTCAACTGAATTTGCCCTTGTGAATTTGAAGTCTGAATCTTGGAACGAGCACGAGCAGCTTGAGCTATAACAGTTGCTAGGGCTTCTTGGTGACTTCCTTGAAGTTGATTCTGAGTGACGAAATCAAATAGAAAATATTATGTATGTAATGTAACTGCGATTCTTCTTAATTTCAGTATCATGATCAAATTGAAGCTTCCGATTACTTAATGGATAATGTAAAATGCACAAAATTGAATCAGGTAGTGGTATACCTTCAAACGCTCCAACTCATCGCGTTGCATCTCGTATTTTATAGGCACCTCTGACAAATCTAAAACACATACGCATACTTCAACAGCAACAACAGAATCGGTTAAGTATACAGAAAATCGAACGTAACGTACCAGATACTGCTAGGGTTAGAGATTGAGAAGTAGCTGAATCTTCCTCGGGTGACATAGGAGAATACTTTAATGGAGTAACGTCACTCTGATCATCATCGTCGTCGTGGTCGTTATGCATCGTATCCTCCGCTGTTGTATTTTCTTCCAGTTGTGTTGCTTCGGAGCTCCGATCACTGTCATCATCCATGGCGGAATTTGGGAATCAAGTAGTGAAAAAAAAACGAAAATTTGATGGGATTTCTTTGGTAAGAGTGTCAAGTGTGAGTGATTGTCCGGAGAAGAAAAGTCATTTTGGCAGGGCCCGTAACTCTGTAAAATGTCAAGTACAATAGTAATAATCGCTCTAGAAAGCAAGTCTAGAGCATAAAAATGTAAAGTATTTTCACTTTTTTACCCTTTGGGTTTCATATATATATATATATATATATATATATATATATATATATATATATATATATATATATATATATATATATATATATATATATATATATATATATATATATATATATATATATAAGCATAAAGATTTTACATTAATTAAATACTTAATAAATATTTTATAAATAGATATTTTGCATACAAAAATGTTTTTTTAGAAAAAGTTTTTATATATAAAATATAAGATTTTCTATGTGAATATATATATATATATATATATATATATATATATATATATTTTGTATAAATATGATTTCATAAAGAAAAACACATTTGAAATAAAATTTTGAGAAAAATGAAAGTTGTAAAAAGAAAAAACTAAAGTTAGGATGAACTCATAATAAAATTCTAAAATTTGTACCACAAGGGTAAATTTTGGACCAAAATTGTAATAAAATTTAAAATCTGAACCAAAAATGTAAATTTGGACCAAATTTATAATAAATTTGGAAATTTAGGCCAAAAATATAATTTCCGAAAGTTGGATGACTTTTTAACTAGGTAAAATGGTTAAATTGAATACGATTACCGGTTTTTGAAATTTAATTGAATAAAAAAAGATATAAAGACTAAATCGATTATAAGGCCAATATGTAAGGATTTTATTATAGTTTTCCTAATGAAATAACTAAATAAAATACATTATATAAATTTAAAGAGGTGAAATTACTACTACTACTAATAATAATAATAATAATAATAATAATAATAATAATAAAATCGATTTATTTAATATAAATATGTATTATAAGTCATGGGGGGATATTATGTAATTTTCTGAAATAAGTTTTGAAGAGATATCTCAATTTTAGGGTAGGATCTTTCATTACATGAAATTACAGGGACCGAATCTATCAAAGTTGCAAATCTAGTTGCCTTCTTCCTTCAGAAGATACACATATTGGTTTTTTTACAATTTTACCTTGGAAATTCCAACACAAAGCCAAGTGATCTCAACTCTAAATAATACATAAACCCCATACTTTCTCTCATCGTCAATTTTCCACAAAGTTGATGAGCCGAGCTCAGCACGTCGAGTGGTAGGCCTAGTGTCCGACGAGGTCGCTGATGTTCCCGTCGAAGCTACTCCATCCGGTCTTATGGATGCTAGATTTGCAATTTTAATTATACATCAGAAAATATCAAATCAAAGTATATTTTTAAAATATAAAAATAAAACGATTTATTTTTTGAATTAAATAAAAAAGATGTATGGTTCATGTGGTTTATAGTAATCTGCATGTTTGGTGCCTAAAAACTTTTTTTTAACTCGAACAATCTCTGCTTTATATTTTTGTTGAATGTTTGGTCATTGTTTGTTCTTAAAAAGACTATTATATCCTTATAAAATTTCAACCATTTTAATCATTTATTCTATTATTAATAAATAAACTAAATATAATATAAAATAAAATAATAATGAATAAAAAATCCTAAAGTTAATCCTTCTTTCTCTCAGCTCTTCATGCTTCACCTCCCTTCCTTACCGACTCTCACCCTCTTTGTCTCTTTTCCGTTACAGATTCCGGTGACCTTAATCTTTCTCCTCTATTGATCGTCTTTTAGTCGCCACTTCCTTTTGACCTTCTATTTCCCTCTCCAATCGTTCATACACACTTTTTTAATACAATAACCTAATTTGAAACTCAACACAATTGAGAACTAAACCAACGTGAAACATAATGAAAGCAGACACCAGGGAGAAGGGAAAAATAACGATGGTTGATGGATTTTCTAAAAATTGATTCTCTCACACACACATATATATATATATATATATATATATATATATATATATATATATATATATATATATATATATACAGAGAGAGAGAGAGAGAGGTTTTCTGAAATCGGAAACAATATTGATGTATGGAAACTGTGATATGTTCACCTGTGTACTAATTCTTCTATCTCCAAGTTTTCCTAAATTGTTGGGTAAATTACACAGATGGTCCCTGTGGTTTAGGGTAAGCTACGTTTTGGTCCCTAATAATTATTTTAAACTCAAGTCATCCTTACTTAATATGTTTGCTGCACACGTGGTCCCTATATGTCCTAAAAAGACTATTTTGCCCTTAAAAGGATTTTTTAGTTTTTTCATTTATTAAAAATAATAATAACTAAATTTATGGTCCACCCTATTTACACATTCACCTCGTTCCTATACCCCTGTGAAAACCCCAATCCTACGTTCCGCGAGATCTTCCTCATCTTCTTTTCTTCTCCACCGGCAACTCTTCACCATCGTAATACTCCCGTCATCATTAAATTGATCCCCACCCAATCTCTTTCCTGCTCTAACATCGACACCCTCATATCACATCCTTCTTTCCTCGAAAACCCTACGCCTCTGACGATTCATGGTATGTAGAGCCAAATAAAACAGAGATGACTTGTTGTCTCTCCTAAATCAAATCGTTAAAGGAATCAAAATACTAGTTTCAAGTGAGTAAAATTTTTAACCATAACCATCGATTAGATCATTAAAAGATTTAATTTACAGACCTGCAAATTTAAAAAACAAAAGATTTAAAGGACTCAATTTGCTAATCTGAAAGACTCAGTTTATGCATAGAGATGAATTACAGGTGATAACTATGTCGGTAGTTTTGGGCATCAGGACACATCTCTTTTAAGCATTTCATCAAACACATCTTGTGCAACTCAAGTGGACTCCATTTTTTCAGCACCAATCACAAAGTTATATCCAGATTATAGTATCCTATATAATCAATACAACATCACACGTCATGTATAGTTAATACAAACACAACTCGCACAAGAGACCTGAGAAATAGAGAGAACCAATAACAACAGAAAGAGAATCGGAGATGGGTAGAAGAAAGGATTGGAATTTGTTTTTTTATTCATATGATGTTACTTGGAAGGAAGTTTCACAAATGACACCCTCATTTTCAATTATAAATGTAGCTTTGTGGACTCCATTGTTCCCGGCGATGGTTGGATCAAGTAACATCATCAGTACTTCGCGAGGTTGGAGGGTTGTAGGTATGTTAGAAGGATGTAGAGTATATAGGCGGTGGTGGATGGTTGTCGTTAAAGTTTTCCGGCAAGAGAAGACAGATGCTTAATCAACGATGGTATCTCCGACAAGGTGTGAGGTCGGTTGTCGGTGGAGTCGGTGTTAGAGAGAAAAGATGCAGGGATGAAGAATTGAAGATGGGTTGCTTTAGGTTTAAGTCTTTTTGTTCTTTTTATAATTTGTTTTAATCTATATATGTTATTCATATAATAAAACAAATAAATTAGAAAAAAATTATTAAGGGAAGTATAGTCATTTTATCTCGGACAAGGACCAAACATGTAACAAAAAATATTTTAAGGGCCGTTCGAGTTAAAAAAAATTGTTAGGGACCAAACATGCGGATTACCCTAAACCACATGGACCATTCATGTAATTTACCCTAAATTATTTGGATTGTGATTTATTTGCCTAAACTATCAGATCTGCATGTGGTAGAGGTTTTTGATAATATTTTATGTTGTTTTTGCAGGTTTCGGTGACGATGGACGACGATGTTCAGGTAACATAAGGTGCAATGGTGGAGGTTGCAGTGATGATAGGTTGTGGTGACAATGATGGGTGGAAGTGATGTTGGAAATAGATGTGGTGTTGGAATATGTTGGACAAAGAAGATGTGGGATTTGCAGGTTTGAAGATCCGATCTCCCAAAGCGAGATCCGATTTGCAAGTTTGAGAATAGAGCTTGAAATCCAGTTTTGTTTCAAAGTCTTGTGTTGTGTATGTAATCACTGAAAACATAAAGGGGCAAAGGTGTACGCCATAATGGGAAGGAGGGGCGGTGGTCAGAGAATGAGGGGGTGTTGATGATGGAGTTCCTGAGGTGATAAGGAAGTAAGAAAAGAATAAGTGGGCCCACACATATAATTTTTTTTTATAATAATTTAGTTAATAATACACAATAAGTTAAAATAATGTATAAGGGTATATTGGTCTTTTTATGTTGGCCGGGGGCCAAAATCGCAACAAAAATATTAGGGACGGTCTAAATTAAAAAAAATTATAAGAACCAACCGCATAGACTACTCAAAACAACAAAGATCATTCATGTAATTTACCCTATGATAAATCTATTATATTTTTAGAGTTGTTGTAGCTATTTAATAATAATAATAATAATAATAATAATAATAATAATAATAATAATAATAGTAATAGCGACTTTCTATTTAGAAAGATAAGTATTTAAAGAAAATATGTAAAATGTTGCCCATTTATTTCATTATATGATGTTATTAATTCTAAACTTCTTATTGAATAATATTTATTTTTGATTGGTTGGATTTTTGTTTTTTCTTTTAATTTATTTACTTTGTGTCTATTTTTTTTTTTTTTTTGTGTCTATTTTTTTTTGTTGTTTATTCCATTTGTTTATCCAGTTATATATTACACGTGGTGTGAGCTCCATAGATACCGTCTTGGCATCGTCATCGCTTCCTTTCACCGTTTCCTGCCACATGTCACTGACACATGTTGTTTCATTGTTTTTTCTACCGCATTGATTTTGCTCTAACCCATATCCAATCCTTCTAACACTCTCGCCTCTGCTTTCCTCCACTAGATATCGATTTTGCTCTAACCTATCTCCAATCCTTCTCCAACACTCTCACCTCTGCTTTCCTCCCCTAGATATCGATTGTAAATGCAGTTCGTCCTAAACCCCAAAACCACAAGATACAACCATTCGGAACTGTGTCTGCAACGACTTCTAGCCCTAAACATCATCATTCAGGCCTTCAGACGGAAACATCGAATGCGATGTAGTCCAAGCCTAACGATCTTCGGCTCCAATTCCGGTTATTCGGAGTGATCCCTTCTACACATTGACGCATGCCTTATCACTGATATTGTGTCCATTGTTTTGATTTTCAATAGTGTAGAAGAAATCAGTGCAACTATAGTCGCACCAGTGATGATGACACTTTAATCTCTTATAAGGTTCGTCGTCTTTATATTGTGTTTTTCTTGAATCGATTCTTAGGAAACAATAATTAACATGGGGTTTCTTTTTCTTTTCATTGTAAATGATTCATTAGAAGTTGGTTTGTGTAAATAATTGATTTAGGTCTGACCGCCTCATCTAATTTTCTTTTAGATGTTTCCACCGATTTCAGTCCCTCACCAGGGGTTATTATTTTAAAGATCATCTGTTCCTCAGGCTGACTATCCACCGCCTATAGCACGAACACGCTTTCCTCTACGTAGAAATCATCAAAAAATTCTAGGTTTGGGTTTCTCATTTTCAAAATTATAGGTTCAGGTTTGTCATTTTCATCGTTAGAACAATTCGATTTTAAAAACCTACTTATACTTGGTAGGGAAGATGTTTTTGGTTAACTAAAGTAGTGATGCTATTGTTTTGTTTTGCAATTTATGAAATGGAATCTGATGTAGAAGGAAGCACACCCAAAATGTAACTGTTGTTTATCATTTTAGAGCACCCAACCCAACCAGGTTTGTTTGTTTTTTTATAATTTTTCTTGATCGTACCTTCTCTTTGGTAATTCTTTTGTTCAATTTTTAATATGAATTTGGTACTTTTGTTTTTTCGGGTGTATGTATTCAGCGTTTTGGGTATGTGTAAAGCTGGTAAATGTAAGATGAATGTTTCTTATGTGACCTTGCATTTACTTCAACTTCATGAGCTTTCTAATATGTATATGCTTGCTTCCTTTTGATTGCTTTAAGGTTTGACCTTCTTTCTTTCCGACATGAAAAGTATGATGCCATTATATTTAGGAAAAAAAGAATGTAATACCAAATTGGACCAAGTGATTTTTTTTATTGCTTGTCTTCATGAATTTGAAAGCAATTGGTTAAGTTTTTTGTCAACAGAAGTCAAATATGAGATAGATGATGCTAAAGATCAAAAGGCATTGGAAGACATTATGAGAGAACATAGTGGTATCCATAAAGTCAACCTCAACAACAACAGAAGATGCAATGTGAATGTGACACATACACGTTAATCAATGAAATCGAATAAAAAATAGAAAGTTAAAACAATGTATGTATAGATAGAGACTTTTTTTTTTTTATCAAAATATGAATTTGATCTTTTTTTTGGTTGCAGGTTTGCTGCGGGTGTTTGGACAGGTTTGACATTGGGAGCAGGTTTAGTGCTTGATTAATGCTTCAAATTGTTCATTTCAATTAAATCTTCAATATCTAGGTTATTGAATGTGTTGCATTGCTTTTGGGTGTAATGAGCAACGACTTGAATATTTTCTAAGTCATGTGATTTGGTTTGATCAAAATTGGAGTCAAAACTATGCTAAAATGTTTGAAAATGGGATTATACATTTGATTGATAATATGTCTATTTCTATATGAAATACATAAAATATATTTTATTTGTTTTTAAGCATCAATCTTTCGGAGTCAACCAACATAGAATCCTACTTCATTGACCCACAAAACATCGATAAAAAAATCCAACCCATGCAACGCACGAATCTCTTCACTAGTTGATATTATTTTAACTAATTTGAGTTTATTATTATTTTTTCATCAATATATGGGAAAAAATAACGTCTTGCATCACATCATTATTATTATTATTATTATTATTAAAATATAGTACTTTTATAATTTTTGTACGACGCTAATGATAGATTTACTTATTTGTTTAATATATTTCTAATACAGGGTCGTGTAAAAAGCCCGTTGGTCAATAATATGATTTTTCATAAGAGTACGTGTTGTAGATAAAATAAAGAGTTATTAATTTGAATTGTCAATAATCAAATAAGATATTATTTCATCTAATTGAATAATCTGACATGAATCGTACAAAATAATGACAAAAGTAACTATTTAATATGAAAAATATTAATCATCTTAATGATGACGATTGTCATGACATATTTATATTGAAACGAGCCAAATTAGGACAATCTAAAAAAATAACTAAATAAACAATTGAAATGAGTTAAAACATGTGATGCAACCACGTCCGGAGCATGGTTAAGTACCAATTTAGAGGTTGTTTCGCAGTTTAGTCGATCAGCGGCAATCTTCAGTTGGACCAATAGCTTTTTCATTAGTTGAATTAATATTAACTAGAAAAGGGCACGTGGCAGATTGTCCATCTTTTCTTTTATCTCGGGGGAAATACGATCGGGAGGGGCTAATTCAAAACCCTTTGGTAAAATAAGAACAGCCCCCACATTTAAAGCCCCTTTTTTACCATTAGCAAGAACTTGTTTCAGTTGCATATCATAAGGAATTCGAACAACTGCTTCAAATACAGTATCGGGAAGTACCGTTTGCGGAACCTCAATATCCACTGGTTTATTAGCTACATGGCAATTGGCGCATACAATACGTCCAGTCGCTTCTCGTGGATTTTCATAGCCCTTCTGTGCAAAAATGGGATATGCATGGCTCCGTCGCTTTTGTACTATGTCATATAAGATAAAAATCGGCAAACTCTAAAAGATGTGTTGAAAGTATAAATCGCCACAAATAGGGAAGAAAGCCGACAATCCCTAAAATTAGATGTCGAAAGTGTACAAAAAAAAGAACACTGATAGAGAAAAACCAAAAATGTTGTGGCTATAATATGAAAGTTGCGAAAGTTTGGAAAATATGGTGGGAAAATTTTAAAGAATGTTTTTTGTGTTTTTTATGTGGAAATGTAAAAGTTTTGACTCTAAGGACAAAAAGTGTCAAACTCATTAAAGATTTGTGGTAAAAATACCAAAATATAAAAGTTTTGATTGTAAGGACTAAAAGTGTCAAAATCACAAAAGATTTGTAGTAAAATTCAAAAGGCACAAAAACTTAATCAGAAGTAAAAATGTAAAAGTTTTGATTTTAAAAACCAAAAATATCAAATTCACAACAAATTTTTTTAAGGGCAATAGTTGATATATAAAGAAAATTTTATGGCAAATAGTAGGAAGAGCTAGAACTTTAATGTTCCTAAGCTCCATTAGCTTTAATATATACTAGTGAAGAGACCCATGTTTCACATGGGTCAGAATGTATTTTTTTCACCTAATAATCATTACATGCAATTCAATAAAGAAAATTCATTTACACTTACATATGGAAAAAAAAAAAAAAAACGCAACCATAAAAGTGGAAAAACAATTTTTTTTTTCATTTCTTACGCATCATCCCCTCTAAAAACTTTTAATGGTGTATGAGTTTTTGAGATGCTTTCCATCCCATTCTGTGCTACTAACATAAGATGTTTTTATAGTGAATTATTTAGTAGTATATAATAGTATCCTGTTGAAGTTGGAAGATGAGGTTTTAGTTGGTGCAGTTCAAGATGTTGAATTTCTGGAAGATTATCAACCTCCATGGGTATTTCTCCTTTAAGTTATTGAAACCTAAGTATCTATAGTTATATTATAGGTAAAGAATCAAATAAAAAGATCATCTCATAAATAGTTTATACAAAAGCATATATCCTAAAAAAGATAAAGAAAATACTTATATGTGTGTTAATTCCTCTTACCCTTGGATCTGCAAGCAAAAAGGGTACATTAGACATTTGTCAGGCACCCAAAACGATTTCTTGAAACTATAATCCTAATAAAAACTTTGTTATACTTTGACAGGCACACGTTAATCCAAGAATGATACTTACTTAGTACCATAGTCTTCTTTCATCTGATTTTGTAGTTCTTCAGCCTACAAATCATGGTTGATTCAATATCAATTCAATAGTCCATGTGTTTTGTAATATTATAATGCTTAATCCAATATAGTCAATACGATGGGGAATACATCTTCAAGAAAGTATAGATTCCAGATTGTATATGTACCAGGTAGATTTTTTCAGTTAAGCATTTCGCCAAACAGTTGGTAGGCATAATAACATCTAAACTTCTAAGCATAAATAGAGTGCACCACTAAATAGAGATTTGGGGGCTGTTATATTTTTCCACTGACACCTCCAACTTGGCAGGTGGTTACTCCAGGACCCAGCTCTATTACAACTCCGTGTACCTCCATACCTATAACAGAAAAGAAATTATGAAGTGGTTACAATAAACCCATATAAATTTGTCAAAATCATTATATAAACAACAAAAGAAGAAGACATAGAAAAGTAGAATGGATTTAAAAGTCAGGGGTGGTGGCTTCTTCAGGAGACCAACAAAGAAGGAATCAAATATTTAGGTCTGCTACTATCCTAAGAAAGACTGATCACAACGAAGACTGCGATTGAAGTAGTCTGCAATCTCGACTGATTTTGAGACAAAGGGGATGAGGTGTTTTATGAAACAATGAGGTTTGTCACCAAGAATTCTAATCGAATTGGGTAAATATAAGAAAACACGAACCTGGAAGAGTGAGAAACGACGGAGGATATGATAACCTTCGAACCTGTAGATTATTCAACAAAATACCCAATTCGATAATCAATGATCGGTTTTTAAATTCAAAATAGTTGAAATAAGTTGTTAGTTCACGAAACTCGGATGTTCAAACTTCAAAATTAGGTGAAAACAGTAACAATAGATAAAAGTGGAAGAATCCATGGCGAAAAAAGGAATATAAACCTGAATGGCGGGGTTTGGGACAAATCGGAATCCTTTGGAGGTGGTGACCCCAAATCGATATAGACTTTAGACCTCTTGGAGAGATGAATGTATTTCCAAGGAGTCTAATGGAAAAACGGCATCGAAACAATGAAGGTGGTGGGGAGAAATCCCATACCTGATGGTGCTCCGGTGGTGGTGTCGATCTTAACAGGTAAGCCAGGTTTGGAGATCTGGTGGGTTTTGGATGAGTGCCGAGCAGGGAGATGAACAAATATAGGAAAGAAGGCAAGCGGTGGTAAAAAAGGATCATGACCACACAACAACAAAGGGGTAATAAACCTCGATTAGAGGAGACGGTGGGAAGGAAGCGGTGGCAAGTATCTATTTGGAAGGCAGAGTGTATCTTGGATGGAAGAAGGGACGTTTGAAAGCTTGGAGAAGATGGATAAGAAAAAGGTTGAGCAGCATAAATGAAACACATATCCCACAACCACAAATTGTCGGTGTGATATGTTGCGTTGGCAATAGATAAGCAGACGGAAAAGCACCACGTAGATGGTAAACCTGGACGTGAATGCATGTGTAACCCACATTCTTGAAGAACAAAAGAAAAAAAAATAACGAAAAGTAAACCAAAAATAAAAAAGAAAAAAAAGGAAAAAACTCACCAATCAACAGTAAGAACTGTTGAATTGGGAACCTTGGATATATATATATATATATATATATATATATATATATATATATATATATATATATATATATATATATATATATATAATAGTAAATAAATAAATACTAGTACAACTTATATCACAAATAGGTCCCATTATTATAGTTGATGACAGTAAATATGACTTGATTTGTATTTCTATGAACATCAAAAGGATAAAAAGACTATCAACATTTTTTTTTTCGTAAAATTATATAAACCGCAAATTTGGTCCTTTAGGATTCGCTAAAATCTTTGGATGGAGTTCAAAAGTTGAAAAATCAAAAATTAAAAGTATCTCGTGAATTTGGTCCTAAAATCAGATTTTTTTTTTAATTTTTTTATAAAGTTGGTTCTTGATGGACTTTAAATGACGATTTTACCATTTTAATTTCTTTTTTTTTTAATATTTTTCCATATTTATTTTAATACTTAGTTAAATAAACATAAAATAACAAAAGAGTTGGCCCACCCTACCGTCCCCTTTTTCTCTCTTTCTAACCTAACCTAAAATATATTTTCATCTAAACCCAGATGCTTCAGAGTCTCTCGATGCCTTGTTCCTCCATCCGACCACCATCGACGACCAGTGGAGAACACTCTTCCTCCGTTAACCAAGCGGCCCGGAATTTTCGTCTCTTCCCTTCCCTCTGTGCCAATATCTTTCTCTCTGCCGTCATCGAGCTTCATCTGCACCGTTACGCCGTCGAGCTTTCTCTGTGTTGTTCTCTTCCTTGACGATAAACATCAATGTTGCAATTGTTGTCTAATTTATGGATTTCAGTTTCATGGTGGTTTCAAGACTCACTTGCACTTTTCAACTGAAACGGGTTGAGCATTGCTTCTCTTACCAATCGTCAAGGTATATGATTTCTTTGAGTTAGAGATTATTGATGATGTATGTGTCATTCCATAAGGTTACATCAATAAAGATAAAAATGCTTGGAGATGGATTTTCCTCAGAGGTGTTTGATCATTTTGTAATTGGTCTTCCCTCTTATTTGGAAGAATTTTCTACGAGTTATCCCCAAAGAGGATCGTTCTGATCAATGTATTTTAACAGAACATGAAGAAGGGAAAGACTCTATTGAATGGCATATGCATGTAATATTCTCTAACACTCTAGATCATGATTTGTGAAGAAAACACACACATGAAATTTCTGAGAATAAGATGGTGGTCGGATTTGCAGGTAGAGGAAGAAAAAGTACAAGCAGATGAAGGAACCTCTAACACTGGCACTCAACTCAAGGATGAAACTTTGCTTGAACCAATTGACGAATCATTACCTCTTAGACGTTCCAGTTGAGTTAGTGTTCCACCCGTATCGTATGGTTTTCATATAACTAATGAGGGTGATACGTATATTAGTGACAGTACACTAATAAACTTGGATGAACCTAACAACTATAAGGAAGCCATGGCAGGCCCAAAGTCTGCAAAATGGAAAGAGTCGATGGACAACGAGATTCAGTCCATGTACGATAACTAAGTTTGGAGCTTGGTTGATCATGTACCAGGTCTTAACACGGTCAGGTGCAAAAGGATCTTTAAGAAGAAGATCGACATGGATGGGAATGTGCACACTTATAAGGCGCGATTGGTTGCGAAGGGCTTTACTCAAACTCCCGAAGATAAAGTCTATTAGGGTAATGTTGGCCATTGCTACATTTCATGACTATGAAGTATGGCAGAGGATGTCAAAACCGCTTTCCTTAATGAAAAGTTGGATGAGGATGTTTACATGGCTCAACCAGAGGATTTTGTCAATGCAAAGCATCCCAATAGAGTGTGTAAGCTTGAGAAGTCCATTTATGGACTGAAACAAGCATCTTGCAGATGGAATATTTGTTTCGATGGGGAAGTTAAAGAGTTTGGTTTTCTGCGAAGCGAAGATGAATCATGTGTATATGTCAAAGCCAGTGGGAGTATAGTAAGCTTCCTTGTATTGTATGTCAATGACATACTACTCATAGGAAACGACATCCCGACGCTGCAGGAAGTTAAGTCCTGGCTTGGGAAGTGTTTCGCTATGAAGGAGCTCGGAGAGGTTGCATATATTTTGGGAATAAAGATAGTGAGAAACAGGAGTAAAAGACTAATAGGACTTAGTCAGAATACTTACTTGGACAAGGTACTAAAACGTTTTAGTATGGAGAATTCCAAAAAGGGGGAGTTACCAATCCAAAGTAATACCAAGTTGAGTAAGACTCAATGTCCGAGTACCGGAGTCAAGATAGCAGAGACGAGCCAAGTACCTTACGCTTCAGCAGATATCAGGGGAACCCTGGCAAAGCACATTGGACCGCAATTAAGAATATTCTTAAGTACCTTTGGAGGACTAAGGAATGGTTTCTAGTCCTTGGTGGGAGTGATGACTTAAAGGTGCGAGGGTACAGTGACACCCGTTTTCAGACTGACAGGGACATCTATCGTTCGCAGTCGAGCTGGGTCTTTACCCTTAATGGAGGAGCAGTGACATGGAAAAGTTCCAAGCAAAGGACCGTAGTTGATTCAACGTGTGAATCATAGTACATTGCAGCGAGCGAAGCGTCAAAGGAGGCAATATGGCTGAAGAATTTCATTGGAGACCTTGGAGTTGTGTCATCCGTACAGGAGCTTATGGAAATTTTCTGTGATAATGAAGGAGCGGTTTCCTTGACCAAGGAACCGAGGGATCATGGCAGATCTCGGCATATCAACATAAAATATCACTTTATTCGATATCGGGTAGAAGAATGAATCCTCATAGTGAAGAGGGTATCGTTGGAGGATAACCCAGCAGATCCGCTTACGAAGGGGCTGGGTAGGGTTAAGCACTTGCAGCACTCTAGGAGCATTGGGATGAAGGACGATATTAGTTTAGATTAGATGGTTAGAAATGTGTAATAGATAAATTGTAGTTAACATTCGATGATTAAATAAATGGGTATTATTTATGAGTAAAGTTACTGTATTATGTTAATCATTTACCTATTGTTTCATTTTGCATGTTTTGACTTCCTGAATAATTAAAATTATTCGAACGGTCCACAGTAGTTCATATGTTGGAAGTAGGTATGAATGAAGACTATCATGCATTGGTGTGTAGATTGTCTAAAGTGTATTAGACATAGAAAAAGTTTGTTGCAATGTTCATGAGTGCTTGTGAATAAGATTTAAGCATTGGAATAAACCCACGGTTGCTGGAATCACTTCATGGAATTTATCACGAGTGATCGCAAAACGATAATATATATAGTCTTAAAACCTAGATATATGGTTTATTGCTTGCTAATTGGTTGTACATTGATAATGCGTAAACTTTATCACTAACTTGATGTTATAAAATGCATTGTTGTGTATGATTTGATTACTAAATGGTAAATGCATATAAGTCGAAGTTTATCTGTTCCTTTTATCCTAAGATGGTAAAAGTGATATCAGGACCCATCGATGATTTGGTTTGACTTATGTGCCTGGCCCAGTCAGGACTGAATTGATGTGTTCAATTAAGTTTTATGTCAGACGAATCTGAGATCGAGAAACAAAACTGATGGACAATAAGTATAACTGTGTTCCATGTAATTGTCCGCATGATATCTAGAATAGAGGATTATACGATCCCTTATCTAAAGGACATGTTATTGATAAGATCAAGAGTTTTGAGAACTGCAATTGCTAATCAGATCCAAAAGTTACATTTTCATTTGTAGTTATTAGACTTATCCAAGTGGGAGACTGTTGGATTAGTGTCTAAGTCCATAACTATATTTGGTATGTACTTGACCCGGTTGTGCATGGTCCTTTTGGGTTACCTTCACTAAAGCAGTTTGACTAGAGGAATAATAGAGAAAGAGGTTATTATGGTTTATTAAAATATTACAAGACTAATATATTAAAAGAGAAATCATAGTTGTTTAATTAAAAATGGTCAAGAATTGATTAAGAATTAATTTTGTGATCAAAAGAAGTTAATTGAACTAGGGGGACTGAATTGTAATTATGTGATAGTTACAAAGTTGGGAAAGGAAACCCTAAATGATAGGGTCGACGAATTCAAAAGAATAAGGCCTTAAGAATTCATCCATAATGGGATTCTAGAATTATCTTATGGGCTGCTTGGTGGCTAAGTAACCAAATAAGGATAATGACTGAAACCCTAATTCCTACACCTATATATGAAACGACCCAAAATACGACCCAAAAATTTTTGTTTTAATATTACTAAAAATCACATCATCGAATGTCATATATAGTAAGAACCATGGAATGAGTAACTTAAAAGTCATAGTAACTGTGTCAAAACAAAAATTGTATCAATCATATCAAAATATCTGAATAAAACTCCCAGGATAAAACTGAAGCTGTGGTGTGTGCGATGCCATCAACTCGAGCTCTTCCCTTTGCTAGCGGAAGTACCTAAAACCAAAACTGAAACGGTAAGCACGAAGCTTAGTGAGCTCCCCCAAACTACCACATACCATAGAATAACATATAAACAACTATTAGGCCTTGCCCACTGCATCAGACCGAAGTTCGGAAACTACATCGGACCGAAGTCTGGAACTAACCAGGGCCTTGCCCTTTGCATCGGACCAAAGTCCAGGAACTGCATCAGACCGAAGTCCGGAACTGAATGGGACCTCGTCCCTGCATCGGACCGAAGTTCGGAATTAACTCCATCGGACTAAAGTCCGAAACTAACTACATTGGACCGAAGTCCAGAACTGACTGGGACCTTGTCTCCTGCATCGGACCGCAGTCCAGAAACTGACTGAACATAGCATAACATAAACATATCAACTAGCATGAACATATATATTGCACACTGCATCGAACCGAAGTCTGAAACATATAACACAAAGACATGCTTGAATCATAAAGACATCAAGCACACTGAACTACTGCATCAGATCGAAGTCTGAAAATACTGCTAACTAGATGGGTCGGTATTGTGGTCGTAGACCCGTTCCTACTGGAAGGAAAAACTCACCTCGTAACGTTGGCTGCTGAGATACTGACTCTAAAAATGGCTGAATACTGCTTCGGAACTCTCCGGCTACAAATCCCAAAAACACTAGATCAGGTACTGATAACTGTCCTCAGGGTAAAATAACTATTTTACCTCAGGTCAAAGTCAACATCCTGGTCAAAGTCAACTTTTAGGTCAAAGTCAACTTTTAGTTGACCGGACTCGCCGAGTCCCTCCATCACTAGATCTGAACTCTAACTCATAGAGTCCATTCCCACTCACTGATTCACCCTAAACTCTCAAATCGGGGAAAAACCAGGGACTCACGACTCGACTCGTCGAGTCTGAAGAACAACTCGCCGAGTCCCAAGCATGCCATTACTATACAGTCGATTTTGCTCGATTCCAATGCATCCAATTCATAGATTTGGGTTCCTAGGATTGATTTCACACGTAAAGTTTCTAACTTTACGTTCATGCATGCTCATAAGAAGCTAAAATGCCCAATAAATAGCTAAAAGAGGAGATCTAGGTTTGGAATGGGTGTTTAGCTCAATAAAGGTGGCAACCTTGAGCTTAAGGAGTCCTGAAATGCTTAGATCTGAAACCCATTCATCTTAACTACCCTTAAATTAACGTCAAATACTAGAAAATGGCTCAAAACAACACTAGCAAGCTTTTAAGGAGATCTACATGATGACAAGCAAATATTCCAGCTTTATACCTTAATGGAAACTGGAATGACACAATAAACTCAGATCTTCTTTGTTCCTCTTGAAAACCCCTCTTCTCTCTTCTTCTTCTAACTTCAAAATGCACCAAAATCCTCCACAAAATGAGAAATACTCCAAGAATGCTTAAATGGAGGCTAGGGTTTAGTAATGGACGTTCTGAGGGTGATGGAGGCTGGTTTGGGGCGTATAATGTTGTTTAAATAGGGTGCAAACCCTTGAAATTAGGGTTTCATCCAGACTGGCAGACTCACCGAGTCCAATAATATGGACTCATCGAGTAGCCAAGTTAAAACACGTGTAAAACCCGTCTCTACTTGACGAGTTGGGCTACAGACTCGTTGAGTACCCTTTAAGAACTGAAAATTATTTTATTTAAATCACATACCAGAAATGGGGCGTTACAATATAAGGACCCATTGGGCATGAGAATTCGGCCACTTGATACCCTAGAAGTTTTAGAGCCAAATTTCCCCTCTCCCCTCTCTCTCTTGCTTCATCCAATTGCTTTTGGTGTTTGTGATTCATTAGAGACACAACATTTGAGGTGCTAAAGTTCTCAAGGCTTCAAGATCTACAATCAACAATCAAGGTAATCATCTAGATCTGTTTATTATGTAAATTTCAAATCTTGCATGCTAGATCTAGGGTTTGTAAGTCTTGGATGAATTGCATGTATAATAGAGAAACCTAGATCCAAGCTTTAGGGTTTTCATGAACACATATGATGTTATTTTTTGTAAAACCCATCAAGACAACCTCATCACAATCCATCAGAATCCTCTATATTTGCCACTAAGTTGACCATATTTTGCTACAACCACCAGGAGGTCCGATCCAAACACTCCTGGTTAGCTCCTCAATTCGTTGCTTTTTACCATATTGCATCGTCGTATCATCTCACTGTAAATCATCGATCATCGACTTCAGTCGACCATTCTCGACGAAAACTACACAAGTCGACTACCCACACAATGTGCAATAAAACCCAGAAAGCATACAACCTCTAGCCGACTATTTATTACAAATATCGCCATCGATGATGACAATGTTAGATTGAGGTTTCCAAACCACCATAGCCACTACCGGTGGTAGCAAATTTGTAGAACTCGTTATTTGGTATTCGTTCGGCCGACAGCCGAGTAACGAATATTTGGATTTGGTAATTTATATAAACTATTTTTAGCGAAATTATTTATGTCAAAATCATAATTTTATTGAAATACATAACCAATTTAGATACTTGTGAATACACAAAAACTAAAATACACACAATGATCTTACTTCATGAATAATTACTGAAATTATATATATAGTCACAGGGTTGGGAACGGCCTGATAATGGTTTGTTGTGACTGCGTGATGGTGGTGGTGTTGTTCAAAATATGTTATATTACAAATATTTAAAATAAATTAGGAAATGTGGGATGGGTGAGATTTTTTGGTGTTTTTATTTAAAACAATAAAGAAAGAAATAAAAAGAAAATAATAACAATTAAAAAATATTATATATTATAAATATAAATAATAAATTTAAAATAATAATCCAATAAAAAGAATTAACGTAATAAAAAAATTTAAAAAATTAATTAAATGATATTAATAATCCAATAAAATAACACTTACTAATAGATAAATATTATATGTTAAAAACAATATTGATTAATATATAATAATCCAATAAAAAAGAATTAATGCAATAAAGAAGAAATTCAAAAAAGATTAATAATAAAAAAAGTAATATTTATTAATATATAAATATAATATATTAAAAATAATATTTATTATTATATAATAATCCAACAAAAAATAATACAATAAAAAAAGGTAATTAAAAGAATTAACATACCATAATTCAATAAAATGAAAAAAAAAATAGCATAATTAATTATTGTAGTTTAGTAAAAATATAAAACTACAGAAATAATCCTAGAGGTAAATCTGTCATTTACCAAATATTAACAATCATGCTGTTAAACTTAACGACGTATGGATTAAAATCACAACAAAACCACCAAATAAACAAAACCACAACTTTGCTAATATATATATTTTTTTGATCTTACTCAAAGAAATAGATAAATTTGTCTTTTTTAAACAAGTAAAAGCGAGATCCAAATGTGGCCCATTTAAAAAAAGAAATGTTTAAGGCCTAAGGGATATGTTAAAAGTGAAAACCAACTAAAGTTGCCAGAAGCCCAAAAACTAATTTAAAGGAACCATAGATCACGTTATGGCCAGTGAAGCGGTGAACGACTGAATTTGGAAAAAATATAAGTATTCTCTAAATTATTGTGAATTCAAAATAAATTAATCAAAAATTATGTTTTTTAATTAAAAAAATTGATTTGAATTTAATACATTAATTAACAAATTATCAGAATTTTTGGAGACATTTATGTTTCCCTATTTTCTTTATTATATTTTTAGATTAGATTCTTTTATAATTTAATAACAAAGCCAAAAAAATCACAATTTGCCAAGTGAATTTAAATGAAATTGAAAAAATTAAAATAAAAATGTCATGTAATATATTGAATTAGGTAATGACATGTGGCAAAAAAAAAAAAAACTTTCATTTATTAAATATAATTTATTTATTATTTATTTTTTGCATTTTTCATTCTCATACCTATGGACACAGTACTAATCTCAACAAACAAAAGTGTTTGGTTATCAAAAATGCATTTCATGTATTCTTATAACAACTTACACAAAAAGAGACAGAGTTGCTGCAGTTGCATCATGTATTCATGTTGGTTTTTTTCTTGTTCGTTTATGTTTAAAAAAAAACACATTAAACATAGAATATCAATATCATCAAGCACAAAACAGAGATCATTATCCACTTTACAGATTTGAAGCACTATGATTTTTATAAAACAAAAGAACAATTTAGGGAAGCAAAATATATTCTAATGCCACATGTTGAATTTATAAAAGATAAATCTTAAACAAAATGAAGAAGAAGAACACTTACTTAGAAAAGATGATATCTTATTGACTTGGAAGATGGTGATTTGTTGATTTTTTTTCTTTCACTTCTCGTAATTGTGTCTTATTGATCAATATTGTGTCTTATTGATCAATTTGATTGATGGATAACACACATAGTATAATGGTTTTAATACCAAGAGATAATTTAAGTTAGAGGAGATGAAGCAATTGTGATTTCACTCATATGTATATCTTATAATCGTGTGTTTAATTTATCAATTACATATTACGAATAAATTATAGAACCACATAGATTTAATCTTTTAAGATATCGACAATGTCATGTCCATAGTTAAGTTTAGCACTTGTAATGCCATTATATAAAATGTATCGGTACATTATATTACATGATTGTATCAAGACAAAATTTAACAAAATTTAACAATTGGTCCCTGTGGTTTACAAAATATCGCATTTTGAGGATTTTCTAGCAAAAAGTCACGCGATGGGTCCTTGTGGTTTGTAAAATTACATGAAAGGTCTCTCTGCCATTAAATCTAACTTTTTAGCCGTTAGATTTTATAGAAAAAGACTATTTTTGCCCATGTACCAATATTGCAATACACTACAAACACCAAGGACCATTTCTGTAATTTTATAAATTTGAAATTTTGTATATTTATATAAATTATAAATATAAATTCCATATATATATATATATATATATATATATATATATATATATATATATATATATATATATATATATATATATATATATATATATATATATATATATATTCAACAACATGATAATTTTTTTATTTTTTTATTTTTTTAACATTTTGTCTACTATTTTTATTTTATAAATTTAGGTATGTATGGTCTTTTAATGGTTTTATTTATTTTGATTCAAGTAAATAAACTTAAATTCGATAAACCATATCAAAACCTTTTTTTCTTAATTATGAAATGAAAAGTTAATGTTTTTTTTTTTGTTTAAGTTTATGTCTTTACATTTTTTTTTTAATTTTTTTATTTTATACTTTGATGCTCCATAGTTAATATCTTTAGTACCTTTATGTTTGCATTTATCTTTATCATTATTTCACATTTTGTAGTTTTTTTTATATATATTTAGTTATTTATTATTCTTCTATTGTTTTTATTTATTTTGATTCAAGTAATGAAAAACAGAAAAAAAAACAAAAACTCAAACACCAAAATTGTAAAATACTCTAACATATTAATACATTTATACTTTTCATATTTTTTTGTTTCTTTTGTTTTTTTTTTTTTTTTTTTTTTTTTTTTTTTTTTTTTTTTGCATTTCTCTTATTAATTTTGGTTATTTATAGTTTTCGTAATTTTTTTTTGATTTGTGTAAATAAAAAGTTATGTTTGTTTTCTTTATTTATATTTGTAAATATAACTATTTTATTTACGCGAATCAAAATAAAAAAAAGTTACAAAAACCATAAATAACCAAAATTATATAAAAGAAAAACTATAAAAACGCAAACACCAAAATTGTAATATACTATATTCATACATTTTACACTTAGTGGAAAATGTCAAAAAAAGAGTTATCAAGTTGATGAAAAATAAAACGAAAAAAAAGGAAATAATTAAAAAATAATATGAAATATTTTTAAAAATAATACAAAAAATTTTAAAAAAATACGAAAAAACCAAAAAAACATGAAAATGTAAAATGTATTAATATTTAAGAGTATATTAGAATTTGGTGTTTGAGTTTTTATTTTTTGTTTTCTATTTTTCATTACTTGAATAAAAATAAATAAAAAACAATAGAAGAATAATGAATAATTAAAATTATAACAAAAATAGAAAACAAAATGTCAAATAATGGTATAGATAAATGCTAACATAAAGTTTCTAAATATATTAACTATTGAGTATAAAAAAAACATGAACAGTAACGATATAATATTTAAAATAAAAAATAAAAAAAATAAAAAAACATTAACGCTTCAATTCACAAATAAAAAAAATCAAAGAAAAAATAATTTCGACATGGTTTATCGAATTTTAAGTTTATTTACTTGATTCAAAATAAATAAAAATATAACAAAAAGCCACAAATAACTAAAACTATAAAATAAAAATAGAAAACAAAATGTTAAAAAGATAAAAAAAATTTATCAAATTGTTGAAATTATATATATATATATATATATATATATATATATATATATATATATATATATATATATATATATATATATATATATATATATATATATATATATATATATATATATACTAGGTTTAACACCGTGGAAATCCACGGGTGATAAATTGAAATAGAATTATAATTTTTAATTTGTAACAAAAAAAGATATGAAAGTTTAGAAAAAATGAAGAATAAAGATATTAGCATTAATATGAATAAGTCAAATACAATAAAGTTCTAAAAATTAATTAATTAATATGATAGATGAAGTACGATACAAGAAAAGTAAATAAAAGATGGTAGAAAAGCATTGTTTATAAATTCCCAAAAACTTCCTTATAAACGACATTGGAAGTTTTATTTGTGAGACTACTATCCTTATCTAAAATTAACAATTTTAATCCGTTCCTACTTTGAACTCTAGATAAAGCAACATACAATTGGCCATGTGAAAATACAGGATGTTTGAGAAACAAACCAACCTTAGATAATGACTGTCCTTGACTCTTATTAATGGTCATTGCAAAACATACAGCCAATGGAAACTGTCTTCTTCGAAATTTGAATGGAATTTTCTTTTCTGATGGAATTAGAGACATTCTTGGAATAAAAGTGTGGTTTCCAATATTAGTTCTAGATATGATACGTGCCTCAATAACACGTTTGCCCAATGAAATCACCTGGAGTCTTGTTCCATTACACAAGCCGTTTTTCTGATCAATATTTCTCAGCAACATAACTGGAACACCGATTTTTAAAACTAACTTATGGTTTTGTAAACCCGATACTTTCAGACCATTTAAAACATCAGGTGAATATAAATTTGCATCAAATTGATCATGGACAAATTCAGATTGGCATATACTATCTGAACTTAAGTATTCAACCTCATTTCTTGAAAATTTCGATAGCAAACGATAGTTTATTTCTTGAACCACTTCATTCTTTGGAGCAAGTATCGCTCTTTCTTGAAAATAGCTTGTATTGCTGTACTTTTCCAAAATCGAAGGATATACGCACTCGATTAATGAACCTATAGGATCATGTGCATCATTAATGAAAATATCATCTGGAATATCAATAACCGTTTCTCCATCGTTGATACCACCAAGTTTGCCTTCTCCTATATCCAACAACCAATTTGCAAAATCTTCGATTTTTTCTATATCAGATTGATCCCTTCCAACAGTTAGTCTCATGTTTTTTTGTTAATTTATGGATCTTGCAATGTTGCCATAAATATGAAGAACTTAACGAAGCATTAACAATGTTTTGTCTACTTCCACCTGGAATAACAGGTAGAATCTGTCTAAAATCTCCTCCAAAAACAATAACTTTCCCTCCAAACGGAATATCTGAGTTGCTAGAATTTTCAGACTTGAATACATCTTTCAAACTTCGATCTAAAGCTTCAAATGCATGCTTGTGGACCATAGGGGCTTCATCCCAAATTATCAATGAGGTTTTTCTCAATAAGCTTGCGAGATCACTATCTGGATTTATTCTACAAACAGAATCCTCTGTAAGTTCAAATGGAATTATAAATCGGGAGTGTGTTGTTCTACCTCCGGGCAATAATAATGAAGCAATTCCACTTGAAGCAACATTTAAAACAATATGACCATCTTTTCTAATAGCGGCAAATATTGTCTTCCATAAAAAAGTTTTACCAGTTCCACCATAACCATAAACAAAGAAGACATATCCTTTATTTCTTTAACTGCACTCATGATATCAAGGAAAATGTGACGCTGCTCATTTGTCAATGCAAGAAACATACGATCAAACTCGGTCTTCATAGCGGTAATGTCATATTCTAGCTCCTCGGTGATAAGTCGATTGTTTGAAGAAGAAACAGAATCAAGATCCGGGATAGGCATGTTTATATATATATATATATATATATATATATATATATATATATATATATATATATATATATATATATATATATATATATATATATATATATATATATATATAATTTCAAAATTAGAAAATTACACGAATGATCCTTGAGGTGTGTAGTGTATTACAATATTGTTACAAGGGCAAAATAGTTTTTTTTCCTTAAAATCTAACGGCTGAAAAGTTAGGTTTAACGGCAGGATGATCTTTCATGTAATTTTACAAACCACAGAAACTAATCGCGTGACTTTTTGCTAGGAAATCCTCAATGTGCGTATTCTGTAAACCACAGGGACTAATTGTGAAATTTTATCTTGTATAAATACATAAAAATATTACAAAATAGTTTGATTACGATATTAATAGGTTATTTTCCAAAACATACATAGCCCCTTTCACTTGAGAGGCACGAATGATCCAAAACCCTATCTCATTTACATTTTATGTTCAAATTTTAAAAGTGAAAAAGAATATTAAATCAACAATTATAAAATAGAAAAGTGATAGGACCAAGTCTTAGTTGTTGAGGCCGGAAAGAACGTTTCAAACCAGAAAGTTGACGTTGACCAGGTGAATGAAGTTGGATGTTTGGTAACGAAATTGGTTGCAACATCTTTTTCTATCCTTTTTCCGAGATTGGTTTCAAGTTGCAACGTACAACACACTTCTTTAATGGATAAAAAGGAACACCAACGTCTTAAATGATTAACAATGGAAAATGTGCACACTGAATTTTATTTTTATAATTCACTACTTTACCATTATTTTAATTAAGTTATCTAATATAAATTATTAGTTTTGATTTAAATAGACCAACGTTTCAGCTAAATCGTATTTTCTACCTATTGTTATTGATTAACAATCTATATTAATTAATGTTTAAGTTTGAAGATAATACGTCTAAACTATGAGTACGAGAAATTATTATATTATGTTATTATAATTTATTTGGAACGGCAATGAAATCTAGCGACCGTCTCTATATAAAATATTATTTGGAACGTTATGGAAAATGCACGTATAAAATCAATAAATTGCACAACAGAAAACGTTTGTTAACTTGTATATATTAATTACCAAAGTGGTTATAGCTGCAATTTTAGAGGCCAAAAAAGTAGTTATTTGATTCCAACCAATCTCTAACAAACATTATTTTTAGTGTGTGATAATTTTAGACACCAAATATAAAGGCTAAAAATACATGGCTTTTAAAAACCATCATTTTAATGTGTGATTGAATTGATAACACTATTTTAATGTGTAAACATTACAATTTTAATGTTTTGCCATTGAATTGAAAACACCATTTTAATGTGTAAACATCATAATTTTAATCATAAGTTTAATGTTTTGCCATTGAACTTTGTCTTAATTTTTACATAACACATCGTACTCAAGTGGTTAAATGTTCATGTTTGTTTGATTGTTTAAAAGAGTGGTCTAACTTTAAGAGAAATTAAATATGTTTTTACTTTTTTTTTTCTTATTTTTCTTGGTATCCATGTATATAAAATGATGATAACTGTTTTAAAATATTATTAATTAATTTTATAAAAATATAACATTTATTACCATTTTACATGAATACAAAGATAAATAGGAATACAATGAAGGAGAATATTTAATTTCTCTAATTTTAATAATTAGATTTTTTTTAAAATTCTATTCCAACCACTATCAAAACAAGTTTGAAAAAGAAAAGATTTCATAAAAATTTCGTTTACAAAATTAATAGTTATAATTATAATAAATTTGAAAAGGCAATCTTTTTATATAAACACCCCTGTTTTTATCAAGACTGTAGTGATTATCACGTATGTTCAAATTCAGTTCAAACTTAACTAGTATCATTTGATCTTCAAGAATTAGTAGTTAAAATATTATATTATATACGAGTATAAGAAAGCAAGATAAATGGAATGCTCGCATCCCTCTCTTGAAGTGCAAGATATCTTTAATCATCATAAAGTAAGGTGGTCCTCCTTCCCAAATTTTATTTTGTAACTACCCCCCACAAAAAGATTATCAAGTAATAAAATGAGGACGTAACGAAATCAATGTCCTTATGGAGTAGTAATCCCATTAGGTCGGTTCTTTTTTTTTTTTTTTTCCTTCCTGAATCAAGAGTAAGATCTTTTGAGAACATCGAATAGACAACAATTTTACAAAATTTTCTCATGAACATAGTTTTCAACATTTATGTGATAATATGTATGAGATTGATGAAATGCACTCGACGAAAAATGAAAAGGAGATAGTATCGGCAATTTCACGGAAGAATCGGCCTCCTAAAGTTTTTGAGCATGAGAGTGGAATGAACTAGAGTTATGAATGTGTTTGCAAAACTAGATCGTAGTGGAAGCGTTTTGTAGGTGGAAGTTTTATATTTTATTTATTATATGAATGTTTTGTAAAAATAGTTAATTTTTAAATTGTTTAAAGTAACATAAAATGACAACTATAAATATAAATATATAAAAATATTATGAAATATAATTTATGAAATTGATTAAAAAACTCAATATTTTTTTTTCTTAAAAGCTGCATGAAACAACTTTTAGATTTAAAGTTTTTTGTATACAACAAAAGATAAATCGCCGTACTTTCAAACAAAACTTATTGTTTAAATACAGTTTTTTGTTAAAAACTTCTAAGGGTGCCTTTGGTTAAGAAAAATTCTCTAGTTCTTTTTTTTTTTCCTTTTTTTTTTAAATCAAGTGAAAATGAAATTTTTGAAAATGCATTTGGTTGGTTTAGCTTTCAAAAAAATTTCAAGAAAATAAATTTTTTTATGGTTTCCAAATTGTGTATAAATTAAAAAAGTGAATTTTATAGTTTCTTAAAGTTTTCTAAATTTCTAAGATGGAAAATGAAAACTAAACCGGTTCCAAGCAAACATGCTTTCTAAAATTATCATTAAAAACTGAAAATGAAAACTCAACTCTATTTTCTGAAAGCATTTTTGTAACAACCGGATTCAAGGTATGATTTATATTTCAAATTGTAAAATTCTTATGGCCATGGCTTGGTGAAGGGATCACCACGACGTGACATTTTGTCAGATCATGTTTCTTAATTAAGTGGTTGCTATGGCGTGGTCATCCAATTGCCACAACGTGGCGACTTATTTTTGGGCAACCTTAATCTTTGGGTTTTATGTGCTATTTAAGGGATGTGATAGTTAGGGTTTCCTCCACCCTCATCCTCCATCGCTTTCCAAAGCACCCTTGGCAAACCCCAACTTCCCTCACTTTTGGTGTTTTTGTGATCTTGAAAGGAAGAAAAATGAGTTTTGTGCATAGATCTCCAAGCAACTTGTTTCTCCTATTTGTGTGCATCTTCTAGACTCAATGTAAGCCCTCAAGTTTCCACCTTTTGACCCTCTCTTCTTAAATCTAGGTTTTACTTCATTTTTTGGCTCAATTTTTGGTTTGGGTTGGCTAAATGAGATAAAGGTTGTAACTTTATAGCTTATCTTGGTCTTTTGGTCACTATGTCTTTTGGATCTAGTAGTCGTTTGAGTGTTGGAGAATCCGCATGATTTTTAGGTCATTTTATAATTATTTTGACCTAGTGAGATAAAGGACATACATAGGTCATGCAAGTCCATAAAGTTTTCATTTTTCTAAACCACCAAGGTCTTTTTTTTAATGAGGTCTAAACCACTAAGGTCCCAAGAAGCATTATGGAAAGTTGGAACTGAAGGCTTAACAGATTGAGGGATTAACCCATTAAGTTGTCTCTATACAGTATCCATGCCGTGGCGATTGGTTGGCCACAATGTGGAGAGTGGTCTGATCGCAGCCATTTTTTTAGACCTTGTCACGCTGTGGTGGCATGTCTGCCACGACGTGGAAACAGATTTTGATCGGGAACAAATTGATGGGTTTTATAGGTTATATTTAAAAATCATGTGGCGGAAAAAACTTAACCCTTAAGTTCACATGCAACCTATTTGGATCTAAGTTTTCTCTATTAATAGCTATAATATATGAGCATCAAAGAACCCTATAAAAAACCTATTATAATCGAAATTGACAAAGGGATTGGGGTTTACATACCTTTTGATTATTGTTGTAAATAATCAATCAAATCCTTCTTTAACAAGCTCTAGAAAACAAGCACTAGAAATCTTATGCCTCTGATGGTTTGTACCAAAACCCTAGCAATTAGAACACTTGAGGAGAGAGGTGAAGGGAGATGATTTTCAACAATCCTTTTAAGATATCAAATTGCCAAAAATTGTAAGGCTAAGGCCCTTATTTATAGTTGATAGGAAAATCCTAGATAACCCTAAAAGTCATTCTAGTCAATTGGTGGGATGTCAAGTCCACCAAACAAATTACACCATTTGCTTGCAAATAAAAAGTAATATAATGGTAAAAAAGAGTATCGATCCTAGGGAAAATGGTTGTATTCAATCACCAATGCAATCCAATAGAACTAGTGTAATAAAACTAACTACAACTAAACTAAAATGAGGTTTTGTGATTGTTTGAAAACTAAAATACTTGCAATTAACTAATATTGTGAGATGCTCAAATATTAGAGAAAATTGGTCAACAAAGGCAATTCAATGCACTGGATATTTGTGTGTTTATCATTAGGATTCAATATACAAGCTCATCATTCATCCCAAATTGGTTATAGCAATCATGAAGCATGATATGCCAAGATTCCTCAAGATAGTATGGAGGTAGAGGAAGCCTACAACACACCTTCTTAATCAAAATCAAGGATTCAATTGAATTAACTGAATCCAAGAAAGTTGAATAGCCTTAAGAATGAAGGAATCCCTAATTCATAGAGGATGTCAATGCTTACACATCCATAAAGAAGTCATGATCCATAAGCTAGAGATGATTCTACCATCACAAAGCCCTTCTTCTAAGCAAATTCAATGATTCAATGCTAAATCAAAGGTATAAACCAACAATTTCTCATTCAAGTACCAAGCTCATCATCAAAGTATTAAACTAACATAAGAATTATGAACTAGAATCATAAAAATAAGTAAATGACAATCAAGAATGAGTCTTTCAAAACCCACAAATATCCAAGGGTTTTAGCCCAAGTCAACAAAAATAAAGAGATTAACCACTTATGGCAACAAGATAACAATCATAAAAGTGTTGTTGTATCAAGAAACTAACAATTACTAGAAGGATGAGAAGAATGTAGATCAAGCTCTCAAAAATCGCCTCCAAGGTGCTCTAATGGTGGGAAATCAAAGAATGGCCGCCAAACCTAACCCCCAATGTAAAATGGTGAAAAAAAAAACCAGAATCCCCCAAAGTGTGCAGGTGCGCGGGTACTGTCACACCCCGCTAAAGCGGAAACGCAAGGTATGACAGCGATAACGGTTTCATTGCAAAAGATAAAGATACATCACCATAGTAGTATTTAAAAGTTTACAACCCATAGCTTAAAAAGAAACAAAGTACAAGTTTTTCCAAAATAACATTGTTCAAAGATAACTTCATAATTAACTTCAACACGATGCAACATGCTCTATGATGATGAATCTTTATATCCACTTACTAATTATTTCCTGAAAAAGCATGTAAAACGAGCGTCAACTATGAAAATAGTTGGTGAGTTCACAAGTTTATAAAATCGAGCTTGAATAAGGCTTTTCGTAAATACAAGTACATTGCTTTAATGAGAAACAAAGTTGATTGCTATTAATGAATACAAGTTTATTGCTATAACGAGAAACGAGTTTGTATGTGTATGAGCAAACAATGAGTCTCAACCAAACCTATGACTGAAGCCCTATCGAGATCTATGCTTATCGTTCCATAAATGAATATGGTATCATGCACTCCAGCAATAGGGCGAGTGAGGAGTTGTCAATTCCTAATAGCGCTATCCATAATGACCATTGACTCAAAGAGTTAATGGTTAGAGATAAGGGAAGGGCCTTAGTACGATAAGTTCTCATGTTCCGTGTTGCATAGACATACATAGAGAGACATAGCAATACAATAGCAATCATGTTTGATAATAATCAATTTAAATACAACATGCAAACAGTAGTTTTTCTGGACATGCTTTTCCACCCCAAAACATAAAAACTAAAAATAGGGGAGTGCGTGAATACTCACAATGTGCAAAATATAGTAATCAAGTTTATACAAGTCAATTAAATATAACGAACATAAGTAGTTTAGGACATGCTTTTCCACCCCCAAAACATAAAAACTGAAAATAGGGGAGTGCGTGAATACTCACAATGTTTCGAGTAGATACAAGTAGTGTCTCGGAATGCACCAACGTCTTACTACCGGGATCCTACGACATCAAACACACACTAGTGAGTTTCCATGTCGAAATCTAATACTAATATACTAAACTCTACATATAGTGAAATGCCAATTTATGTTTTAGTATTGAATTTTATATTAATTGGTTACACTTTTTCTGAAATAATGAAATTCTACAAGTCGTGCGATTAATTACAACTTTGGAATATTAATTTTCCAGATTTAGTAATATATAAATTAAAGGTATTTCTACACATTTAAAAGTGTTTTATATTCCTAAAAATGCAAAATATTATCAAACAGTTTCCAAAAATTGTCAAACCTTGTATTTTCATTGTAAATACAATAGAGGTTTTCCAGAAAATTTTCTTTGAATTTTTTATATGATTAACTATTTTTCAAAATTTTAAGTTTTCTTAACAACATAAATTCACGAAAAATAGCATTCAAAGGATAAAAATTCTCAAACTTTTTATTTTACTGTTATTACACAATAATAAGCTGGAAAAAAAATATAAAAATCGATTTCCAAGCTGTTTAATTATATTTTATGATTTTTGAGCATTTATTCCAATAAAAATTGAAATAAATAGAAAATAGTTTCCAAAATTACTCAAACTTTTATTTAACTGTTATTATACATAAATAGGCTGTGAAAAATATAAAAGATATTTTTCAGTGGTTATTTCTATTTTTCCTTTTTTTTATTCCTTTAAATAATCATTAATTGAAGAATAAATATTAAACAGTTAAAATAAATTAACAAATTTTTTTTTTAACATCATTTACAGTGTATTTAGTCTGGAAAAAAATACCAAAAGTGGTTTTCATACTGTATAATCCGGTTTTGGGTATTTATGTGTATTTAGGTGTATTTAACTTTAGAAAATAGGAGAAAAATTGTTTACAGTAGATAAAAATCACCAAAATTTTTATGTAACCTCCCACTGTGAAACATGATATTCTGGTAAATTTTCATGAATTTTGGATAATCAGAACTATTTTTCCTATTTTTAGGCCATTATAATTACCAAAAATGGGGAAAAATAGTAAGGCATGATGAAAAATTCTGAAATTACTTTTCTGAGCTACCCACCACAGGTAAGGGATTAGAAAATTGTTAGATATAATTTTCACACTTTCTAAAGTGGTTTTGTGATTTATTATACCCAAACGAAAAGAAAATCAGAAATCATACCAAACAGCAACAAAAATTGATGAAATTTAGTGACGGGTCATTATTCACCATAAGGGTCATCCAAGAATTTATTCCGAATTTATAGACCTCTGGAAGTATTTTATGTGATTTATGCCCTTGGTTTCGAGCAATAATTTTAATAAATCAAAGAAATAATTAAAGCTCTTGGTATTTTACAGATTATCACATGCATGTGAGGGCTTTCAAAAGGAAAAATGTTCAGAATTTATTCAGAAGGAAAATAGGGTATTGAACCCAAACAAGTTAAGAAATGTTGCATATAATGGTGCATGAGATGTAAATGTGGATGAAGTTCATGAATTTGAGTAGTTCATTCAGTGAGGTTTTAAGCCATGAAATTTCAGCCATATTTTCCCCCAGATTTATGGTTGGGTTTAATGCCATTGATCACGCAAGGCAAAAATGGTGATCACAGAAAAAGAGCTATTTCCGCATCCATTTTGTAAAAATTGCCAAAAATCTGATATTTAATATTTTACAGTGAGACCAGTTGGGTTTGAAAGTTAACTCGTGGAACTATCCAATACAAAAAGAATATCAGTATTTGGTTAAGTAATGACCGAGTTATGTCCGTTCAAAGTTGAACAATGTAATCTGGCAGATTGCATGTTTGCTTTGAGTGCATTCTTAGGGCATTTTGACAAGAACAACATGCATGCTTCTGTTAAGGTCTGATTTCTAGCACATGAATGGAGTGAATGAGCATCCAAGATGTACTAGAAATGGTTTAAATGCTTTTGGTCATGCAAGAACACAAAAGAAATGGAGAAGAAGATGTAATACTCGGTTTTGAAGTCACATGAACACATGTGCATCATTTTCACTCCTTGCATGGGTTTGATCCCGGATTTTCACCATCTCAAACACATGCATTGTGTTATGGTGAGAATATACAAACCACAAGGGAAAAAGTAAGGATTTCTACCCATGGAAGGGCATAGAATCCAAAGAGTAGAGAAAACCATGAAGAAGAGGAAGTAAAATCATGAAACCATGAGGGAGGATTGTGTTGTTTACCTTGGTTTTGATCTTGAGAGAAGCAAGAACACTTCAAGGCCTCCTTAATCTCGAAATTTTGGCAGAGAATGGAGGATTTTCATGAGTTAGAGAGAGAGAGGAAGAGAGTTTGTGTGTTAGGAGGGTGGAGTGTGAGAGAGAGTGAAGAGAGAAGTGGACGAGTGAAAGTTTTGGTTTAATGATTGAGTTTTGGGAAGAGAGAGGACATGGAGAGGGGAGAGTGGCCGGATTTTTGAGGCATTAAAGCCCTCTCTCTCCTCAATTCAAATTTTATAAAAAATCCCTATTTAATTTTTATAAAAATCTAATTTTTATAAAAGTGATTCTTTAAGCAATTTTTTGATTTATTTAAAAATCTTGTTTTTAACTAATAAATTATGATTAATGCATGATAATTTATCTTTCTATTTCATTGGTATAATCCATAATTTGATTAATAAAAATTTGATATTAGGAAGTTTATAGCCAAATTTTATAAAGTTTTTAAGCTTTAAGGTTTATAAATTTGGATTTTTAGCTCTTTAGGGTTTTTGGAATATTGTTTGATGTTCACCATCACATTGAAGCATAATTAGAATACTTTAATTTATTTTTAGGGTTTTATACCCTTTTTCAATTGTAACAAAGTTTGAAGTTTCATTCTAATTATAGCATTGGCATTTCCTATTGTAGTTAAACAACTTACTAGAATCGTAAGTGTCAAGTATATTAGTCCTAGATCTTAGTTGGATCCTAGTTTATGCAAGATTTTGAACTAATTTATACTACTAGGCCATGGTATGTTGCGCATGAATGGTTTTTATAAAGATGCATGAGTCCGAGAATGACCTGAATTGACAGTTGTTACAGGTACCCTCATCAATGTTGCACGACTGAGACCCCACCCTCACAAATGGTGCTGAAACACTATTGAATTATTTTCTCCACCACTCCACCCCACTACTCAAGATTCCCTTTGTCCCTCCACATCTCGCATGATTCAAATTTGGTCAATCATCTTCAAGCTTCAAATGGATAGTCCATGCCCAATAGTAAGAGTCCATGACCCATATTCATAAGCCCACTTCATCAAAGTGTTCAACATTATAAGCCCAATTATTATTTGATGGATCCAGAAAGCCTAATAATGCCTCGATAGTCCATCAAGCCCATCTCCAAGCCAAACTGCAACTACATCGAGACACCAAAGCCTGCAAAATAGAAAGTACCAGACACAATCCATGATAAAGAAAATAAAGAATATACAATGCAATACTAATAAAGAGGGCTAAAAAAAATCTAAAATAAACTATAAAAAAGAAGAAAATAGAATAAACTATCAAATCACCCCAAGCTTAAACCTTACTTGTCCTCAAGTAAGAACAAAACTAAAATGAACTCGGGATGCGATAAGTTATAAAGGCAAAAAGAAAGAACCATAGAACTTGGTCAACATTAGTCAACATGGTCATAATCAGTCTTGCATGGATCCTACGCATCTTCCAAATGTTCCCCACTTTATAGCCAAAAACCACATTCTCAAACTACTTGATGGGCGAATAGACATTGTCTGAAAGTGTCAGCCGGTAGAGTATACAAGACAAAGGAAATAGGGGGATGTGCCCAGTGGGGGAACTATACAAGAATACATATCATAATGCATGAAGGAAAAATGCCTCTTCAAACATGATGAATCCTACATTGGTCAAGCTAAGTGTATCGTAACAAAATAAGGTTTGTAGCACGACCTTCAAGCAATCATCCAACTTCGGGGGTTTCTCCTTTGTACTATCTTTTACAATCTACTATCTCACCTTCATTGCCTTTTCTCACCAAAATCAATAATAAAAAAAATGAAAAAATAAAAATCTACTCAACCTAAATCTTTAATCTTGAACTTCAATTATTTGGTCTTTAGTCTCTTTGCTGCTCGATCTTATGTCTTCTTATTTCTCTTTCTTTTATTATTATTATTATTATTATTATTATTATTATTATTATTATTATTATTAATTTTTTTAGGAGATAATGCTTGAACTTGGATTTTTCTTTTTGTGTTGCTCCTTTTCTTCATTTTTCTTCTTTGTTTTTGTTGCTTTTATCTTTGAATTTTTCTTTGTTGTATTTCTTTAATCTTCTTGTTTTGTCTTTGCTTTTCCAATTTTCTTCATTTTTTTTTGTCTTTTTCTTGTCTTTCTTCTTGGAAGGTCTAAGGAGTTTCACCATATAACATAGGACTCCAATAATGTGAAAGGATTAATAGATAAAGGCTAACATGAGCACCTAATGATCTTTGACAATGTACCTATCTACTAAAAAGGGTGGAATATGACTTAAAAAATTAGCGTTATCGAAAAAACTTGTTCCCAAAAATATGAATTGGCGAACCCGCCTCAATGTTCATTAGTGTGATGTGATGAACAAAACCTATATAACTATCTACTCTAGACCCCTAAAAAAATTTACATATATTAAAAAGGTGTTGAGAATCTAACTAAGCAAGGCTTAGGAGAAAATCGAGAGTACTAAGGGGTATTCCCCCTAAAACTAAGATGCAAATCTTCAATGTCTTCAAATACCTTACATGGATAATATTTATTTGCATACGTTGTCCTGACTAACCACTTCCATTCATATCTAGACCCAATCAAGCTACCTACATCTGACCCCCACACAAGCAGTTTCAAAGTGGTATTTGAGGCTCATAGTGTGTCCCATTCATCTAATACAAGGAATTCCATAACTAGACCGAGATCAATCTATGATTCAATACTTATGACTCGGAGCTATGATGCCTATAGGGATGAGAAGACAAGTGAGAACAAAAATGCATGAAGACCTAAGTTAGAATGTAACTAAATAGGTATGAAAATCGGAAAAGAAAGAAACAAAATATGCAATATTTCTGAATTTTTATGCAATTTTTATGAATGACTTAAATGACTTATTCTAAATGCAACTATATACAACCTAAATGCAATCAAAATAAAAGAAAAGATAACCTCACCCTAAGCTTAAAATTAAGCATTTTCCAAAATGCTTAGGATGAGATTAAGGAAGGATTATATCGGGATCAAGGTGATGGAGGCCCTCGAGGACGGTATGGAAGCAACACACACCCTTGGGGTCGCAAAATGATGTGTGGGTGGAGTTCTTAGCCGCCTAAATGCACACGGGTGAAAGCTTAGTCATGCAAAGGAAGCATATACAATGGCTCGAAAGTTTCTTATGAAGTGGTAGATTTATGCGGGTACCCTTACAAAGATGCATGGTACCCTAGCAGTGTTGCGCAGGTGGGAGGGCAGTCTCATAAATCATTTTGCGAGTTGGAAGGCAGTCTCAAAATCTTTGCATTGGTGGGAGTTAAGCTGCGCACAAACATTAGAAGACACCTCGTATTGGAACAATTTGAAGTTGTGACTTGTGCGGGTGAGCCTTGGGTCATGCAACTTTGTGTGGGTGGACACCCTGGCCGTGCAAATTGTAGAAACTTAGCATTTTTTCACTCTTTTTCGCTCCATAAGCCTCGGTTCTCTCCCAATCTTCAACAAAAGCATTGTTAAACCTAAAGATGATTATTTGTGACCAACTTCAAGCCTAGAAACATACAAATTTCAAGCGGAGCTTATTTATTCACAATTCATTTATTTAACATCTTTGCCAAATATGGACCTGCTTTCTCCAACCTTCAAAAACTAGGCTTTCTAGTGTTATGTTGTCAAATTATCCCGTGTCAAATCATTCATTAAATGGTTTCAAATGGTGTCCATTCACTTTGAAGATTTGATTTTTTTCCAAACTTTTGATTTCATGATCAAACACTTTTATAACAATAAAAGGTCCATGGCATCGAGATCGTAATTTTCCCGGGAATAACTTTAAAGAGTGAATGATTATAAAGGACCTTTTGACCAGGAATAAAGTCCTTTTAGGTTATGTGCTTGTCATGAAATGCCTTTGTCTTCTCTTTGTACCTTTTGAACCTTTTGATTATCTCATTCTTGACCACTTCCATCATTGGAGGATTCAATATTCTTTTATCCTCTCTCCTAGGCTTGCAATCATCTTCCATAAGAATCTTATGTATACATACATTAGAACTTATCCCTTTAATATACGTTATTTCCCACCCCATGGATTCTTTGTGATCTTCCAAAACTTTAACTAATTGGTCTTCTTTAAAATCTTTCAATTAAGAGGAGATGGTCACCAGAGGAGTCTCGTCTTCACCTAGATACATATACTTCAAGTGTCTAAGTAAGACTTTCAATTCAAGTATGAGTGGGTGGAAAATGTAAGTGAGCCTCCTGTTGGGTGAATGAGACAAGGAAACTTGAGAGACATATTTATTTGTTGACTTGTTGACTTCCAACGTCTTCATAATCTCTTGAACTTCGGGTCCCAATGTATCTATCTCCAATTTTCCTTCAAACTCTCATAATCAAGACTCATGCTGAGTACCATCTTCAAAATATCTCCATGAGATAAAATCAAACACCTCTTAGGTTATTGGTTCAATCACATTAACTTGGTACGATGAAGAAATGTTGCTAGGGTACCATATTGCTTCAAAGATATTGAAGTTAATTGTGACATCCCCATTTTCACGGCCAGAAAAGACCGATTTGTTTATGCTTTGTTTTATAAAATCAGAGTAATCTTTTAAAGAAAACGGTTGCGGAATTTGTTCCCAAAACAAGATATGATAATAACTTATCAAAACATTTCTCAAAGAGAATGTATTTTCATTTAATAATAAAACCTCGGGATGTCATGTTCCGATACAGACATATAAGCATAAACAGAACTTACATTCAATTACACTAATGATTTACATCTCCTTTAATCTCTCAGTGCAAAGCAGCTTCGTATCGATACCCGTGATACAATTAAACTGAGTGGGTCAGGCTTGGGAGCCTGGTGAACATATAGGGTTTTCAACCCACAATATTATATCATATATATATATATATATATATATATATATATATATATATATATATATATTAAATCATCAAACAATCAACCCAATTACCCATCCCCGTTATCTCCATTTATTTCTTAAGTACCTTCCCTAAGGAATTATCCTAAGGGTCATCTCCTACATCGTATTTACCTCTCATCTCCTTACATCACATTTCCTTGTATGTTTGTTCCTAAGGACTTTTTCCTAAGGATCATCGCATGAATACGTAGTCACAACATCGCCTGGACTAGTAAGTTATAATAAGGGTTAGACTATCATCGCATGAATACATAGCCAGAACATCGCCTGGACTCGTAATTCATAGTAAGGGTTAGTCTATCATCGCATGAATACGTAGCCACAACATCGCCTGGACTCGTAATTCATAGTAAGGGTTAGAGTATCATCGCATGAATACGTAGCCACAACATCGCCTCGACTCGTAATTCATCACCTACAGGTTATGAGCCTGCTGGTGTTTCCACGGGGTCATCTAGAATAGTCCGTGGTCGCCATCTATACTCTGGTAGATGACTACATCGCCAAATTGCCACATCGCTGGCCAAGGTTATGGTATCTCCTCTCATGTCACATCACCTATTCATCATCACCTATCTATCATCACCTTTCTATCATCACCTATTAACTCATTTAATACCTATATAAAACATCCATTCCACACTCATCCCAAATAAACAACAATATATAAACACATAGCACGTATTTCATAGCAAATACTTAATATATATATATATATATATATATATATATATATATATATATATGTTAGAAGAAAATGATCACATACTCACACGTATAAACAACAATATATATACACACAGCACGTATTTTATAAAATATTTCATATCTATGTGTAAGATGAAAGTGACTATACACTCACCCAAACATATACTTAATACAGTCAAACAATACTTGTATTATACCCGTGTTTATGAAAGGGACTATACACCCACATATATAAACAAATTTATATTATACACATAGCACGTATTTTATAGCAAATACTTAATATTTATGTGTTAGAAGAAAGTAACTACACACTCACTTGATCAGAAGATGATCGGACAACACTACGGCTTGTAAAACTAGTATTCTTCGGTAGATCTGGAAGATCTTCACAAAAACCGGACTTCTTGCGGACAGCGCTTCGACTCGGGAATTGCACTTCTCGGGATCTTCGAGGCCTCGGGACTTGCTTTGGTGCTCGGGAATGATACCGGGGCTTCGGGATAATTCTTGCATGAAAAACGATGCAAAAACGCGAGAAAACGGGAAGAAATGAGCAAAGAAGTCGGTTGCCCTCGACACCCTTTTATAGGGGGCTGGAAGCCCATTTACGCTGAGCGTAACTTCAGATTACGCTGGGCGTAACGTGGATCAGATCGCTGACTTCCCCCCATGGATAATATCGGTTAATTTATAATTAAATTAAATATCGAAAATATTTAATAAACTTCAAAAATTCATGTCTTCTTCATACGAACTCCGCTTTCGACGTTCTTTATATCCCCGCGTAGGTTAGACTACGATCTACAACTTTCATTTAGACTCCGTCGGCTAATTTTGACTTTATTTTTATTATTTATTTTTAGTAGGCCGGGACAGGAAAACTCCGTTATAAAATCATAACTTCTTTATCCGACGTCCGTTTTCGCCTATCTTTTTATCGTTTTACTCCTATTAACGAGACCTTCGATTCTCATTTAGATTGTTTTGGCTAAAAACCGCTCGGTCTCAAATCGAACATTCAGGCTGCATACCGCTAAGTCGAAACTTCGAAAAATCATAATTTCCTCATACGAAGTCAGATTTGGGCGTTCTTTTTATGTACGCTCATGGTTTAATGTATTCTATGACTTTCATTTAGATTGCTAAGGCTAAATATCGCTCTAACGTAAATTCACTTTTTACGTCGCGCTGCGTCGTGCCGGTTCTGTCGCGAAACTTCGACAGGTCATAACTTCTTCGTTATAACTCGGATTTCGTTGTTCTTTATATGCACGGAAACCTTGTAACATATACTATAACTTAATTAAGATTATTACTTCAAAATAATCTTCCATCAAAAAGTCATTTTTGACGCTTAACGTCTCTAATTGACTAGCCCGGATATACGGGGGTTACAATTATCTCCCCCCTTAGGATGATTACGTCCCGGAATCATCAACGAAATAGAACTTGTATAATGATTCCATACGCTATCCCTTCATCCTAGGTAATGACCGTAACTTCTATGTTTCCTCAAAACAGTATTTAACTCTATGGCTTTCTTGACCGCAGAAGATGCCCAATCTTGCATCTGCTTATCGTACTATGTTGTACTTTCAATCGTAACCTTGAAGTTACCAAATAAGTCTTTATTGTGGACTTCTTCTTCTTCTTAGGATAAATACTTTCCTTTATCTATTGTAACAGATCGATAGGTTATGTTCTAATGACCTCTCATCGCATGATGCAACGCTTTGACTCAAGTCTCTTAGAATCAAATTCCAAAATGGAATATACCTTCATTCATATTATAATGTGATATAATCACATTTCAGCATGTAGCATTTCTACCTGCAAACTTCTTTTAACAACGAGCGTGATACTATCAATCGCATTAACTTCAACCTTCTGACTTAAGTTAGATGTTACATCTAACTTGGTCCTCTAGACCACGTAACATACTCCTCGTAGTCGAACTCAAATTTAAACATGACCACTAGGGTCGGAAAAAGAACCATATTACTAGTCATTACCGAAACAATGGTAATGACATACCAGAATAAAGTGGAATCAATTACTAGCTTCTTGGTAACCTTGTGACTTTCCCTGATCCAAGTGCGAATCATGTGCTTCCGGTAGTATATGCATCTACTATCTTTCACACCTACTCATACTCGTCCCAAGTAGTGTCCCGCAGTCGACCAAGTCACCATACAAGAAAATCACAAAATAGTTTAACACATACGAATGTGTCCAAGTAATCATAAACAATTTTCCTAGACTCTACTAGGACTTCTTCATTGCTCAATCTTCAATCATCAACTCTATTTCAACTCGATTAGTGATGAAAATATCAGATGATGAGACCACTTCAAGAATTTCACCAATCGTTCCATCATCCTGCCAATCGAAGGTGTACTTTAGACGTACCGTATTCCTCTAAACGTATTTTATTTCATAAGACATACTCTAAAGGCAAGATACCACTCTTACGATATCTTCTGATAGGTGTCATCCACTATCATAAGCCTTCTTCATTTCCTCCATTTACTCAATTTCTCTACGAGTCTTCACCATGACCCCTTGTACATCCAAGCAGACATTTAGTGTACCAAGCGAGAATTTTAAGATAAGAAAGCTTTAATTATGATAAACGTATAAATCTTCTTATCACCCTGAAACGTTTACATGCTAGTTCTAATATCGTAGCCATACGCTTAGAATCCTAAACACATAAAGTTTCCAGATCCGGTCGGCAACAGACCATAGATCCGAACAAATCATAGCATCAATATAGCTATCACACAAAACATTTAGCACATAAAAGCTTTTTAGGCATCATTCCTAAAATAAACTAGTGCTTGTGTCAATTTAGGTGTACTACCTAACATATTTTAGACACACTCCTCACAATCATTACTTAGCATTCTAAGTTTAAGTCTAGAAATTTCCTACAAATTCCTAGTTCGCTTAAACTAATGCTCTGATACCAACTGTGACATCCCCATTTTCACGGCCAGAAAAGACCGATTTGTTTATGCTTTGTTTTATAAAATCAGAGTAATCTTTTAAAGAAAACGGTTGCGGAATTTGTTCCCAAAACAAGATATGATAATAACTTATCAAAACATTTCTCAAAGAGAATGTATTTTCATTTAATAATAAAACCTCGGGATGTCATGTTCCGATACAGACATATAAGCATAAACAGAACTTACATTCAATTACACTAATGATTTACATCTCCTTTAATCTCTCAGTGCAAAGCAGCTTCGTATCGATACCCGTGATACAATTAAACTGAGTGGGTCAGGCTTGGGAGCCTGGTGAGCATATAGGGTTTTCAACCCACAATATTATATCATATATATATATATATATATATATATATATATATATATATATATATATATATATATATTAAATCATCAAACAATCAACCCAATTACCCATCCCCGTTATCTCCATTTATTTCTTAAGTACCTTCCCTAAGGAATTATCCTAAGGGTCATCTCCTACATCGTATTTACCTCTCATCTCCTTACATCACATTTCCTTGTATGTTTGTTCCTAAGGACTTTTTCCTAAGGATCATCGCATGAATACGTAGTCACAACATCGCCTGGACTAGTAAGTCATAATAAGGGTTAGACTATCATCGCATGAATACATAGCCAGAACATCGCATGGACTCGTAATTCATAGTAAGGGTTAGTCTATCATCGCATGAATACGTAGCCACAACATCGCCTGGACTCGTAATTCATAGTAAGGGTTAGAGTATCATCGCATTAATACGTAGCCACAACATCATCTCGACTCGTAATTCATCACCTACAGGTTATGAGCTTGCTGGTGTTTCCACGGGGTCATCTAGAATAGTCCGTGGTTGCCATCTATACTCTGGTAGATGACTACATCACCAAATTGCCACATCGCTGGCCAAGGTTATGGTATCTCCTCTCATCTCACATCACCTATTTATCATCACCTATCTATCATCACCTTTCTATCATCACCTATTTCTCATCACCTAATTATCATCACCAATTTCTCATCACCTAATTATCATCACACATCATCTAATTCATCTACCCATGTTCTACCCAACATATTTGTAGATATAAAATACATATACATATTAACTCATTTAATACCTATATAAAACATCCATTCCACACTCATCTCAAATAAACAATAATATATAAACACATAGCATGTATTTCATAGAAAATACTTTATATATATATATATATATATATATATATATATATATATATATGTTAGAAGAAAGTGATCACATACTCACACGTATAAACAAAAATATTTCATATCTATGTGTAAGATGAAAGTGACTATACACTCACCCAAACATATACTTAATACAGTCAAACAATACTTGTATTATACCCGTGTTTATGAAAGGGACTATACACCCACATATATAAACAACTTTATATTATACACATAGCACGTATTTTATAGCAAATACTTAATATTTATGTGTTAGAAGAAAGTAACTACACACTCACTTGATCAGAAGATGATCGGACAACACTACGGCTTGTAGAACTAGTATTCTTCGGTAGATCTGGAAGATCTTCACAAAAACCGGACTTCTCGCGGACAGAGCTTCGGCTCGGGACTTGCTTTGGGGCTTGGGAATGATACCGGGGCTTCGGGATAATTTTTGCACGAAAAACGATGCAAAAACGCGAGAAAACGGGAAGAAATGAGCAAAGAATTCGGTTGCCCTCGACACCCTTTTATAGGGGGCTGGAAGCCCATTTACGCTGGGCGTAACTTCACATTACGCTGGGCGTAACGTGGATCAGATCGCTGACTCCCCCCATGGATAATATCGGTTAATTTATAATTAAATTAAATATCGAAAACGTTTAATAAACTTCAAAAATTCATATCTTCCTCATACGAACTCCGTTTTCGACGTTCTTTATATCCCCGCGTAGGTGAGACTACGATCTACAACTTTCATTTAGACTCCGTTGGCTAATTTTGATTTATTTTTACTATTTATTTTTAGTAGGCCGGGACAGGAAAACTCCGTTATAAAATCATAACTTCTTTATCCGACGTCCGTTTTCGCCTATCTTTTTATCGTTTTACTCCTATTAACGAGACCTTCGATTCTCATTTAGATTGTTTTGGCTAAAAACCGCTCGGTCTCAAATCGAACATTCGGGCTGCATACCGCTAAGTCGAAACTTCGAAAAATCATAACTTCCTCATACGAAGTCAGATTTGGGCGTTCTTTTTATGCACGCTCATGGTTTAACGTATTCTACGACTTTCATTTAGATTGCTAAGGCTAAATATCGCTCTAACGTAAATTCACTTTTTACGTCGCGCTGCGTCGTGCCGGTTCTGTCGCGAAACTTCGATAGGTCATAACTTCTTCGTTATAACTCGGATTTCGGTGTTCTTTATATGCACGGAAACCTTGTAACATATACTATAACTTAATTAAGATTATTCCTTCAAAATAATCTTCCATCAAAAAGTCATTTTTGACGCTTAACGTCTCTAATTGACTAGCCCGGATCTACGGGCGTTACATTAATGGTTTCTCCATCAAATTACATAGTGATCATTCCTTTGTGGACATCAACAATTATGTGAGTGATATTCATGAAAGGTCTTCCAAGGAGGATCACAGATGATTTGGAGGGAGTCTTCTCTTCGAGATCATTGACATAAAAATATGCGGGAAAGACAAGTTGATTAACTTATACTAGCACATCCTCCAACACTTCTCTTGGAAATACACTTGACTTGTCCACTAATTGGATTATTACTCCAGTTTCTTCCAAATTTCCAACATTGATAGATTGAAAAACCAAATATGGCATCACATTGATTGATGCTCCAAGGTATTTTTGGGTTTTATACATAGCAAACAATCCTATGTATGTATGCAACCCTAATTTGAGGATCTATGTTTTCACTATAGACATACAAGAATTGAACACAAAAACTAGAAAACCTAGGAGGAACATGTAGGTTTCAAAATTAACATATAATTAGGGTTAAGAATACATAACTTTATTGTTATATTGCAATAACAATCAAATCCTTGAAGATCTTGAACTTTGGTAGCAAGGGCCACAAGTGCCAGGCCTCTAATGGATCACAAACAAACCTAGCAACCAAAGATTACTATGGAGAGAGAGAAGGGAAGTGAAAATTTGGCTCTAAGCCTTTCTTAGAGTGCATGATACGAAATCTAACCCTATAGGGGTTTATATAGGTGATAAGGAAGTTTTAGGATAAGGCACATGTATCTTAGATAACCCTAATCTTTTAACTTCCTCCCTAAGACTTCCAAGGCACCCTTATAGCCCAAGGAAACCTTAGGACACTACAAATTTCGTTCCCCACCTCTAAAGGAGGTTCTAGAATGCTCAATGCTCAACTTTTGAACATTGTCACCTTTAGTCATTGCAGTTTCAAATAATTTCTTTAATCCTAAAACTAGTTCCAAATTAATTTTTGATTAAATATTAATTAAACAATACGATTTCTAATTAATATATTATATCCATAATACATTAACAAATCATTTATCTTGATTTCAAATTAATTTATTAACCAAGTAATAAATTAATAAATCATTTTTCTCTCTCCAACATGTATACTATTCAATTGCCAGGTTTGAAGGCAACCCAAAAGGACATTGCTACTATCAATTCAGGTACATACCAATTATAGTTATGGGCTTAGACACCTAATCCAATAGTCTCCCACTTATATAAGTCTAATAACTATAGTTGCAAGTATAACTTCAAAAATTGACTAGCAAATTTTTGCTACCAAAAGCCGCTGTCGAACTCTGACCTAGTCAATGACATGTCCTTAGATAAGGGATTAAATATTCCTCCATTCTACAAGATATCATATGGACATGAGACATGGATTATAATCAATCTTCGTCCAATAGTTTTTTCCCGATTTCCGATTTAAGACGACTGACAATAGACTTCAGTTGAACACATCAACTTAGTCCAGGCTTGGCCAAGCGCTTAGGGTGTCATCATTAAATCATCGAGGGGCCTACAAATATCGCTTTTATCCCACATTGGGTAAAAAGAATGGATAAACGTCGACTCATATTCTTGCACTATTTACTCATCAAATCACACAAAACAATACGTTTATAACATCAAGTTACTGATGCATTTACACATTATCAATGTGCAACCGACTTGCAAACAACAACTCATATCTCACTTTTTCAAGAATATAAGTTATTATCGTCTCACAATCACTCGTGATAAAATCCATGAAGTGATTCATGTGAGCGTGCATTTAATCCAATAATCAAATCTTATTTCAAGAGCACTCATGAACACTGCAACAGACTTTTGCTATGTCTAAACGCTTTAGACAATCTACAGTCGGATTCATGACAGTCTTACCTCATTACTTACGTCCAAAGTATGATTTACTGTGGATGTTTGAATAACCTAGTTATTCGGGAATTCAAAACATGCGAAGTGAAACACAAGAATAATCGAATCCAATATGGTCTCAGAACTTTTGAGTATAAATAAAACACTTATTATTTAATCACCATATTGATTACACATTATTCATTGTATAATGTTTCGGATAATCAACTTAATAATTGAATTATAACAATAGTTGTCCCATGCTCCAAGCATGGATACTATGTTTACATATGGTCCTTACTTTGTGAAATAGATCAATTGTACACATTTCCAATGATGTTCATTTCACAATTCCTAATCCTTATCACAAGTTTAAGAATACCAAATTCTTGCCACTATCAGAATGTGTTAGATTCTAACATTTTATGCAATGATCCTTTCGTAATGTCATAGCACCAAAGTCACCAAGACTTTGCCAATGAAATTACAATTTATTCTATTGGAGATTGTTACAAGACAACTCCATAGATATGAATTCTCATATTCAAAGTTCATTCATTTAAACATCCATCTTGCATAAAAGTTTCTAATCTACATAGATTCTTAATATGCAACTCCCATTATGGAAACATTTCCATATTTTCCATATGACAACTCATTCTTAATAGAATCATATCTATTCATAATAATGTTAATATGGTCCATCCATTATTATACTTCCAACTGCCCAAAAGTGACCAATCCTTGGCGAACCGTAGATTGTACTTGACAGTTGTTTAACTTACTTTAGTCATATCTGATTCTTGTCCTTTTCCCTCTTAACGCCCTTGGCATTTGGAATACACAGAACGGTCGAATATTACAACATATGTAATCGATCCTATACACGAAGCTTATGGGATACGGTACATAATGTCTTACATAAAGACATGATACTTTACCACTCTCCCGTTATAATATTACCATACAAAATTTCCTTATGTTGAACCTTTTCAACATAACATTCATACATGTCATTTGACTAAATTTGATTAAAATTTCTCGATATAATCTTTTAGATTTGAAATGAAGTATAAGTTCCTCTCCCTTAATTATAGAAAAATAACTTCTCAACCTCTGAAACTTTGCAAATTGAAACTTTTGTTTTCTATAATTAATATTGCTAACTTGCAGCACTTAACATAATAATCATGCTCCCACTAACATGATAATTATATCTTTACCAGCATAACACTTATGCTCCCACTAGCTTTGAAATGTATTCAGAAATCAACTGGACTTCTAGAAATCAATACGTATTGACTTTCTTAACCAAAGTTCATATTTCTGATACGAGATGCTTCGATAAGTCTTTATCTAAGCTTCTCAAACTCATACACCTTTCATTAGATAGCTCATATATGTGTCTAAACAATTCTAGAACTTATCGTAATAAGTCCCAAATGTTCATACCCTTTTGTCATTTCTCAAATTTTGAACTACGAAGAGGGATGCCGTAATCATAATCAAATTGGAGAATGCAAATACCACAATCTCTATCTCCTTAAAATCTTCTTAGTGAAAGCGTTTCCTCATAATCATTCTTATGAAATGGAGAGAAACCTTACCACTTAGATTTTATGGTGTGTGTGTTCCTATCCATATGAATTTTTCATAACCATAATCACAAGACAATGTTTGTGACAAATCCAACCTCATATGGACTGAACATGTTCAATCTTAATTTCTTGCCATCTAGTAGTATAAGGGCCTACCAGTTCTTCCAGGTTGTTTAGCAGCTCACACATATAGATCAATGTACTTTCATTGACCAAGGTGCTTTGCCTTATGCAGTCAAATGAGAACTCATAGAACTCACAGGCATGGTCTGGAATAGGCATACAAACAAGAATATGCCAACACAATAAACTTCAAGTCATGTGCTAGTGATTAACAATAGGTTTATTCTTGATTAGTTCTTGAAACCTTTCAAGATCATTAAGACTTCCACTGACCTCTTGACATATAAGATTCTCTTGTCAAGAAACATTCTCTAACAAACAAATATTCAAGAGTTAGTGTGGGTTCTTATCAAGAAAAACACTTCATACAATTGTTCTTAGTTGGTCTTTGTCTTATCCAATGCATCACAATTTACCAATTTAAAATGTGCAAGAGTAAGAGAATTCCTTACTAAAGATTATATCACTCAAGTCACAATCTTGGAGTATGACTCTAAGACTCGATTTTGGAACGAAATATGATTCGCCTTTTGATTTAACTATTTCAACAATTCCCGATTCCTCTTCTTAGCCATACTAGTGCACTAAGGTGTCTTTGGAGGATCAATTGTGACACGGTTTCATAATCACTAAGTTAATCATAATACACGATACTTAAGTACTATCCCTTCTTTTCAGATTGGAGAAACTTTTATCTTTTTGCCTAATTGATTCTTGTTATTCGTTCTGCTTTACATTGAAACCTTTTCAATGACTCAAAATTACACTTAATCTTGTAAGCATAACCATTTTACTGTACTTTTAGCGAAGCATGATGAACAATAGTATATAAATATATGATAGAAGATCATTAAAACCTTCACCACAAACAAAAAGAACCAAGGATCCTTACTTGTTGACATGAGGTCAGTGGCAAAAGAGCTTTCATGCAGGATGGTTTGATCAAATCGGAAGGATCTCGGCTTTAGACAAGGCCATGAACTTCTTAATCTTCTCTTTAGAATCCTCGGCAATGGGAATGATCTCTTCGAACTTGAAAGCTGCAAAGAAGCAAACAAAATAAGAAGATGTGAATTCCAGGATCCTTATATTAATATTAAAGAATTCTACCTTTTTAACCCATGCACCCGGCAGGAGATCCCCATTAGGAACAGAGTCGCGTCTCACAAAGAGGTATCTTTCTTTCCAAGCTCCATCATTGTGCTTGTTTTTTAGGACTAGATCTGTGGGTTTTGATCTTGAGGAAGAAGCGAGAATTTACAAAGGTTGTGAGATCGTATAAGCATGCCAATTCATAAAGGCCAATATCAAGGCCTTTTGAGTGATTCGCCTGGTCGATCCAATATAGGATCCTCTAGACAATCAACATGGCATGTATATACGAGATCCCAGTCACCCTGAAGGGAAAAGGTATCTCAAACCCAAGGGGAAGGGGTACTCAGGACTTGAAAATAGCCTCAGAAGGAAAAGCTCCATTAAGTCCTAAAGACTCAATATCATCATAGCCAAAGGAACACGTCTCCTCGTAGGAGAGGATCCCTTGATCAATGAAGTCATCGTCAGGAGGGGCTAAGATGATTTTGTGAGAAGCAACTATTTTTCTAACCATTATAGAATAAATGAAACGTAGAAATAGTTACCTTCTAATGAATCTTCGGTACTCAAAAAGTAGCACAGGTAAAGAAAGACGAGTAAAGAAGGAAGGAACTGATCACGTCTATTTATACTAAGGAATTATGGCTAATTTGACTGTTAATGACTAGTTATCAACCTATTGGAATTCAAAATTACCTAGCCATTGAGGGTTAATTCTGAAAATTACTCTTCTCTCTCATTTTATCTCTTTAATTTAAGTTATTCCTTTAATATTTTCGAGATTAACTCTTACATTTTCGGAAATAACTTGGGGGCAATTGTTAGGGCAAGGATCCTCAAAGCATTTAGGATCCTCAACCCTCATTAAATAGTCAGGATGCTCAACTATCTCAGTATCTGACTATTACTGTTACTATTATTTATTAATATTTATAACGATTATATCTTGTTCTTAATTAACACATGTGTAGAAATAGTCAAGAGAAGACTTATTCTCAATGGAGTTTCGTCTTAGCTGTGCTAAAGACCCGGAATACCAAGTCAAATAATGTTCATGAAGCTGGTCATGGAGGATCCTGGAAATATCAGACATCTTGTTAGTTAGTTTAGACTATAAATTGACACTTGTATCTCGCACACAACACACTATTTTTACTCTGATCTTACTATTTGAATTTATTCACTTGTTCTTACTGAAATATTCTCTATAATCACCATTTTTCATTAATAAAATCATCAAGGCAGGTGATCATTATCACCTCCCAAGGTTTTGTGCCGGAGATCCTAGCAAGGATCAAGGGTTTTTCTTGCAAATAACTGTGTATTTCTCTTTACCATTTACTATTACACAATTTGAACATCACATCCTCTCATTCAATTTGGTTGATTAGTATTTGTGTAAATTTTGACCAAAACAATCGGCTCATCTATTTGATAATTAAACATATTAACTATAATATTGTGGGTTAAAAACACTATATACTCACCAAATTTCCCAACCTGACCCACTTAGTTGCTTTATATGACAGGTATCAGTACAAAGGTAAATGGATAATGATGTTCGGACCTAATGAGATATTCGAGGAAATATAGGCCATGGTATAAAAGATATTCTAAGGCCTGTAATGACTATATTTATGTTTATGCTTATTGTGTCAATTATGGCATCCCAATTTTTTAATAATCAACAAAAACATTTCTTCGGAAATACTTTTTATGTGAAAAATTCCGCATTTATAAATAAACTATGTTTTAAAATAAGCATAAATAAAACGGACTTCTCTAGCCGTGAAAATGGGATGTCACAATCGAGGCCACGAAGGCCTTAGGGCTAGCTTTTTAGTTGACAACGAAGGAGGACAGGGCGGCACATGATGTCTTTACTGGTATGTGTTCATTTATATCTTTGTTAATTTATATCTCCTATATGCTTATATTCATGCTTCTGTAGGTACATTCCTAATCAATTAACTACCTGCATGGAAGCTGTTTGACTTAGATATGAGTCGATATTTTGTGTCATCTTCATTTATTAGGGATTTTTGTATTACCCTTGGATCATTGGATCAACATCTAGAGATCTCCATCGCCGATCACTGCACGATTTTAGTATCAAATGTTTACCATAACTGTGTTGTATATTTTTGGTGTAGGGTTCCCGATCGACCTTATTCCTATTCCAATGAGAGATGTACTGTTGGATTTGGTGTCTAAGCCCACAACTATAACTGGGATGTACTTGATCCAATAGTAGCATAGTACTTTTGGGTTGCCCTCACCAGTGCAATTTGATAGGATGGACTTTTGAGAATAAGGTTATTTTTGGTTTATTAATATATAACAAGTATAATATATTAATATGAAGTTATTTAATTAGTATTGATCAAGAATTAATTTGGAATTAATTTTGTGGTCAAAAGAGACTAACTAAATATATGGGGATTGATTATGTAAATCAATGATTCTTATAATGTCGGCTAATGATCCATGATTACGGGCTAAACCAATAAGATAATCCATGGATAGTCCATGGAGGTTAAACCCATGGAGCATAAGAATGTGAAAAGTCATGGAGCATTAGGGTTTACAAAGTGTAACCCTAGCATTTGCCACATTATAAATAGACCCCTCATGAGCAAAAATCGGCTACACACTCTTTTGAGTCAGGTAACTTATTCTCTTAAAGCCTCCTCTTGCATATGGGTGTTTGTGAACCATTAAAGGCATCACACTTGAGGTGCTCAAGCTTTCAAAGGTCAAGAACTCTACCCTAATCAATAGGTAAGCATCCAAACCAAGTTTTATATTATATAGCTTCAATTGTATGCTAGCTAGGGTGAATGCTTTGGAAAAACAAAATGCATGTATGATTAGAGAAAACATTGATCCAAAGCATTTAGGGTTGCATGTGCACCGTAGAAGTGTTATAGTGTTCAAAACCCAACCAGTGGTATCAGAGCCTAGGATTGTTTTCTATTATATTTGATGCTTATAAGTTTTTCAAATTTGAAAAAGTCAAAATTTTGGCCTCTGACTGATGAACTCACCGAGTCCATGAACATACATGACGCGTGCACTCAGTAATACAACAACTCGCCGAGTCCAGTTCATGCACTCGACGAGTTGAAGCCTCTGTATGCATAATTTCGAGTTTCTTGGCCTGGTTTGGATTTGGAACACTACCACAAACTGTTTTGGATCATTAGAAATGTTTTGTATGATATGGTAGTAGTGTTTGTACTCATCCAACCACAAGATAATTGTCAGAGTTTTAAAATAATTGTTGTTTTATATGATAAACAAAATTGCTTTCAAATTGTTGACTTGAAATTATCTTGATTATGCGTCTAGTTAGATCATAAATTATGTGATAGTTTTAGTTGTCAGAAAATTATCTAAATGATTTTTAATGGTCTCCATAACTTGTCCTCAAGGTATGGAAAATGAAAGGTCTCATACATTAAAATCCTATTAAACTCATAAGTTGTGAATGTGAAGAGTTTTTAAAAGTTTCAAAACTTGCCTTCAAGTTTTGGAATTCGTAAAGTCTCATCAGTGAAACTTTAATTCCAAACCTGAGTTTAAAAAGTTAAAGTTCAACCCTTATACTTTATAGTATTATAAGTGTTATAATGTACATATATGTATAAGAGCAAGTCAGTCTTAACGTTAGTAGGCCTCACTCATGAAGCCAGTCTATAAGGGGGTATAAGGTTACTACCTATAAAATTATGGTTTAATGGGTGTCCACTCTCACCCACCGCTTCCTTGACTGGTGGAGGGTCGTTAGCCGAACGGGTAGGATAGGACACTAATTCCCCCTTCATTAAAAGTATAATGATAAATATATAGTAACTAAACTTTTATTAACTTCCCAATCTTAGTTACTTTAAGAAAAAAGTGAAAATGGTGCTACTCCATGAAATTACACTTTGCACCTTGTTAAATCGTTAGTGGAGCGTGTGTGGTTAACCGACACACTAATTTGATGGAAAATGTGTGGCAAAGGGTAGCTTGCTGTTAATCATAGATCAATGGAGTGTGTGTGGTTAACTGGCACATTGATTAGGTGATTTGTAAGATTGGATGTACCAAGTTAATTTTCATGGTTACTCACACTTTGTTTTTGATCCTCGACGTCCTAGCCACAAACTTGAAGGGCACAATCGAGATTTAAATTGTCATTTACCTACCTTTAGATATTTTACAATTGGATTACGGCATCCCTCTTCGCAGTTGTAGAATATTGTGTTGGGTCATAGACTTAATAATTCATTTGGGTGTAATATTAATGATTCTCATCTAATCTAAACTTTTTTCTTCTTCTTTTGCAGATGTCTATCCCAATCAATGCTTCAACGCCAATTCCTTCAAGCTCATTCTCCCTCAGGAACCTATGTGGGAGGGTTATTTTCGATGGTTCGAACTTCATGTTGGATAAGGTGTCTAAGTCCATAACTTATTTGGTACATACTTGACCCGACTCGGCATGGTCTATTTGGGTTGCATTTCATCCAAACGATTTATGGATAATTTTATGAGAATTGTATACTTAGGATTTATTAATATATTATAAGTTATAATATATTAAAATGAAGTCATGTTATTTAATTAGTTTTAGTCTTAAATTAATTATGAATTAATTTAGAGATTAAAAAGAAGACTAATTAAATTATGGGCTATTATATTTTATATCGTGTGGGCTAATACTCATTTGTTAATGGGCTAAGCTAATATGGAAGTCCATGGATGATCCATGGAGCTTTTAACCCATGGACCCTTGGAAAGGAAAAGACATGGGTTATTAGGGTTTCACCCTAACCATGCACACTATATAAAGAAGCATATGATGCAAGAAATATGGCTCAAAGTGTAGACTCTAGTTGTGTGAGACTTAGTGGTAGCCGATTCCACAAGAAAATATACTACTCTCTCAAAATTTCCAAGTGTTTGTGGTGATTTGTGATTCCATTTGAGGCATTGACACTATTGGTGCTTGGCTCTCAAACTCCAAACAATCAACCATCATTAAAAGGTATGTATTTCTAATAGTAGTTTTATGATTCATAATCCTTATGCTATGCTAGTTAGGAAGAAACCTTGGAAATTAATATTTGCATGTATTTTAGAAGAAAACATAGATCCAAGGTTTATTAGGGTTGCATGCACACTTAGGAAGTGTTAGATTGCTCAAAACCCAATAGTGGTATCAGAGCTTAGGCTTGTTTTCTTGAATACTTGATGCAAATTGCTGAAAAATGTCGAAAAAATGCGTTCTGCACAACAGACTCGCCGAGTCCATTCATGGTACTCGCTGAGTACATGTGTATATTCAACCAACTCGCCGAGTTAGTTCATGCACTCAACGAGTTGGCAGGCCTGAGTGCAGATTTTCGAGTTTTGGTGCTGGAATTGGCCTAGAATCATTACCTTAAACTGTTTTGGACTCATAAAACCTGTTTTTGATGTGGTAATGATGATGGTGGACCAATTTCAAAGTTATAATTAAAATTTCAAGTTTATATGTGTTCATATGATTCTTGAAATTGTTGATGTGGATGTTCATGTTCATATGAGTTTTGTTAGATCATAGGAATTATTTGCAAATTGTTTGTTAGTTAATTCTTGATCTTAATGTGTTTTAATGGAATTCATAATTTGTCCTCAAGTTATGGAATTCCAAAAGTTTTTTCTTTTAATTTTTTTTAAGAAGTCATAAGTTACACTTTTGAAGAGTTTTTCTAATAAATGCTTTATGGACTTCATAACTTGTCCTCAAGTTATGGATTTCCAAGAGACTCTTCATTAAAAGTATTAAACACTTAATTAAAAGTCATAAGTTATGAATATCCAAAAGTTTATGAATTGTTCAAAACTTGCCCTCAACTTTTGGAATTTGTAAAGTCTCACACAAACTTTAATTCCATACCCTAGAAGTTTTAAAAGTTAAAATTCTTCCCTTATACTATTATAAGATTAATGGTTAATTATTATATATATGTATAAGAACAAGTCGTTTTTCCGTTAGTAGGCCTCATTCACGAAGCCGGTCTATAAGGTGGGTATAAGGTCGTTGCCTATAAAATGGCAACTTAATGGGTGTCCACTCTCACCCACCGCCTGTTTGATCGGTGGAGGGTCGTTAGCCGAACGGGTAGGACAATGACTGTAAATTCTCATTAAGAGTATAATGATTGTTATAAAGTAAATAAATATTTTTTATTTAATTCCCAATCTTAGTTACTTTAGGAAAAATGTGAATTTGGTGCTAGCCCATGGAATTCACACTTTGTACCTTACCAAGTCGTTGGTGGAGCGTGTGTGGTTAACCGACACACTAACTTGGACTAGTAAGGATCACGAAGGGTCACTTAATGTTTGTCATAGATCAATGGAGCATGTGTGGTTAACCGACACATTGATTAGGTGATAATATTAAGGGTACCAATTGAATTGGTATGGTTATTCACACCTTGTTTTGTGATCCTCGACATCCCAGTCATAAAATTTGAGAGGGCACACTCGAGATTGAAACATGCCATTGAAAAGTTCAATGAATCTCAAAAGATCTAGGAATTTCAAATCCAATTAAAACCTAATAAATTATTTCGTTTTTCATGGTGGAAATTGGTGAATCGTCATTCACCTACCTTCAAATATTTTATAGCTTGGATTATGGCATCCTTCTTCCAAATTATAAAATATTGTGTTGGGTCCTAGCCTTAATATTTCATATTGGGTGTTGTATTAAGGATTTTGAATCAACTAACTTGATTTTCTCCCATTATAGATGTCTGGTTCAGAAAACTTTGATCTTCCCAAATCTCTTGAAGATGGTGTCCCTCAACATCATGCTTCACTTCCTCCACCTCCTCCAATTATTCTCCCTCACCCACAAGTTCTTGAAAAGTTTAAAGTCACTCAATCCCTATTGGCAAGCATAGTCTATGTGTGTTCACATCTTGGAGATAAAGTCACATATTGACAAGCCGGGAGAGTTGGGTGTCAAAGTCTCGTGAAAGTTGGATGTTCAATCACTTTCATAGTAACATAGTGAGTCTCTTTGGGACTACTATGAGACAGACTATGACATGACCCTTAATGATGTTATCTATTTGCTTGGTGTTGTGGAATCAGAAATGATTTGGAACACCAATAAAGCAAATTTGATTAAAAGAACAACTTCCCAAGTCTTAAATGGACATTGACAATGGTAGCATTGGATATCTAGAAAAAGATTTCTCTTCCCAATGGAATGGGATCGGCTATAGTTAACTCGGTTGACCAAATAGTAAAGAGAAAGGCAAAATCTAAGATAGTCTCATGTGCCATTACCAAAGGGTCCATGTGTTTTGTTGCCAAAGGAAGGGGCATTAGTTGCGAAGCTGCCCTATTCACCTGAAAGGTCATAAGGTTGATCAAGTCAAGAGGTTTGACTCTACTTCGGGTAAAGTCTACTGTCTAACTCTATTAAGTTCCTATTTGGAGATTCTTATTACATAATGTGAATGGGTCACATGCTGATATTTTAAGAATCAAAGAAAAGATAGGAAGCTTAAAGTAAGTATATGTTGATTCTGATTGCGAAGGTGGGTTTCGATCGCATGGTTCGGTAATCAAAATTTTGAGCTGTTGCTTAAGAGTTATAATATATTGCTTATGAATAGAGAACAACAAGGTTTTCATGTGGATTGTAAGGATAAGTTTTTCCGCAAAGTTTAAAAAAAAGGGTTTTAATTTTATTTATTTTAAAAAATATCCTTACAATGGCATCTGTGGAAAATTGTTGCTTATATGTTTCCAGTAATAGCAATATTGGAAAGTGGATTTGATTCTTTCATTTGTGGTAGTGTATGAATTTACCAAATGAAGAAAGTTTTTCATCACCCAAGTTTCAATTGGACAGAAACTTGGAATCATACAAGTTGTATTGTATGATGAATGAGAATTTTCATCCTTGAAAATTAAGACTAATTCTTTGATCACATGTATATGTGAGTCAATTGAAGGACTAAGGAATTAGGTACACTGGGTGTGCATTGGTCAAGGTCCACCACAAAGATTGATTTGTCATGATTTACTAAAGATTAGTAAATATGATTATACTTATAAGGTTAAGTATAATTCTGTAACATTGGAAAGGTTACAATGTATGACAAAACAAATGAGAAGAATCAAATTAGGCAGAAAGATAAAAGTTTCTCAAATATGAAAGGATGGGAGAGTACTTTAGTATCATATTTCATGATCATCTTAATGATTATGAAACCATATCACAAATTCATACTCTAAGGACGTCTTAGTGCATTGTTATGGCTAAGAAGAGAGGTCATGAATTGTTGGATTGGTTAAAATCAAGAAGATGAGTCATACTTCGTTCCAAAACAATTCTTAGAGTCATACTCCAAGATTGTAACCTTGAGTGACATAAAGTAAGGTTTAAAACACTTATCAAATGTAGTGTAAAATGTTTCTACCCTTGTACATTTGAGATTGGTAAGTTGTGATGTCTTAGATGAGACAAAGACCAACTAAGACCAATTGTGTGAAGTGTTAGTCTTGATAAGAATCCGCACTATCCCTTGAATATTTGTTTTGTCAAGGAATGGTTCTTGACTGGGGAAGCTTATATGTCAAGGGGACAGTGGGAGCCTTAAAGATCCTGAAAGAGTTTCAAGATTTAATCAAGAGTAAAACCTATAATTTATCACTAGCACACGACTTAAGGTTTGCAACCTATCGTGTTGACATAATTCTTATTTCTGTACCTACTTCAAATAAGTTGAATTTGCATGTGAGTTATCAGAGTTCAACTTGGAAGCATTGGTGGGCCTTGTGCTACCAACGTGACAAGAAACAAAGATTGAACAAGTTTAATCCATGTAAGGCTGAATTTGTCACTAACCTTATCTTGTGATTATGGTTTTGACAAATTCACATGGATAGGAACTCATACACTATAAAATCAAAGTGTCATAAGGTTTCTCTCCGATTGATGAAAATGATGGTGAGGAAACGCTTTCACTAAGTAGATTTTAAGTAGATAGCAATTGTGTTATTTGCATTTTCAAAAGTCGTTAGTGGAGCGCGTGTGGTTAATCGGCACACTAACATGGACTTGTGAGAAATGGAAAAGGTCTAAGTAATTGAGACTATGATTAAAGCATCCTTTTTCATAGTTCTGAAAATTGTTTAGACACACATGTGAGCTATCTAAGAAAGGGTGTATGAATCTAAATTTCAGAAGTCCAGCACATTTCAGGAAATATGTCAGAGCTAGTGGGAGCATAAGTGTTATGCTGATAATCATCATGTTAGTGGGAGCATGATAATTATGATTAATATTGCAAGCTAGCAATGTTAATTATAAAAAAAAAAAAGTTTCAATTCGTAAAGTTGCAGAGGTTGAAAAAGTCGTTTTGCTATAATTAAGGGAGAGAAAATTATACTTCATTTTAATTCTAGAAGTTTAGATTGAAATTTTAATCATCTTTAGTCAAGGACATATATATGAATTTTATGTCTGAATGGTTCGACTTAAGGAAATTCTATATATATTGCGTTCTCAAAATTCAATTATGACTACGGCGTCCCTCTTCATAGGTAAATTTTGAAAACATGGTAAACAAAAAATATTGTAGCAAAAGACTGGTCTAGTATCACGTCTTTATGTGAGACATCATGAATCGTGTCCCATATGTTTCGGATATAGGATCGATTGCATGTGCTATAATATTCATCTTTTCTAAATTTTCCAAATGCTTAAGGCATTGAGAAGGGAAAAGTCTAGAACTGGATATGACTAAAGTGATTAAGCAATTATCGAGGATAATCTAAGGTTCACCGAAGATTGGTTGCTCAGGGAAATTTGGAAGTATGATGTAAGTTGTCGGAAAGAATTGTATTGACATGTTCTGAAAAGAAGTAACTCTTGTTCGGAAGTGATAGTCAAAATGGGACTATGGAAATGTCTCCATAGGTGGAAGTTATTCAATCTATGTAAGATTAGAAAACCTTAATGCAAGGAGGATGTTCAAAGCAATGTACTTTGAATATGAGACTTCCGTTCCATAGAAGTTGACCTTCTTTGGAATACTCTGTAATGACTGGTGACAAGGTTTTGGTGACTTTGTGAATAATCATTTCAAGAGGAACATTGCATAAGAGTTTAAAATCTAACAAATTTTTTGGTAAATGATAGGAATCGGGGATTCTCACATTTACAATAAGGATTTGGGATTGTGAAATGAGTATCATTGGAATCATGTTCAATTGATCTACATCACAATGTAAGGATCATAGACAAACATAGTGTGCATACTTGGAGTATGGCATAACTATTGTTTAGAAAAACAAAGTGTACATGCCAGGAGCATGGGACGACTATTGTTTTTATTCAAGTCTTAAGTTGATTGTTTGAAACATTATACAATGAATAATGTGTAATCAATATGGTGATAAATAAAAGGTGGTTCTATTTATATTCAAAAGGGTTCTGAGATAATATTGGATTCGATTATTATTGTGTTTCACTTTGCATGTTTGGACTTCCAAAATAGCTAGGTTATTCTTTTCGAATGACTAAGTTATTTAAACACCCCACAATCGTTCATATGTTAGAAGTAGGTATGAATCAAGACTGTCATGAATCGAGTTTGTAGATGGCTAAATGGGTTTAGTCATAGCAATGGTTGCTACAACATTCATGAGTGCTCATAAGTTATGAGTATTGGAATAAACCCACACTCACTTGTATCACTTCATGGAATTTATCTCGAGTGATTGTGAGACGATAATATCATATAAATCTTCAAACCTAGAGATATGAGTTGTTACTTATGAGTTGGTTGTGCATTGATTGCACGTAAACGCATCAGTAACTTGATGTTATAAAACGTGCCTTTGTGTACAATTCAACAAGTAGTAGAACAAGCATATGAGTCGAAGTTTGTCTGTTCCTTCTAGAAATAGAAGCGATATCTGGGCCCCTCGATGATTTTGTTGTGACCTATGTACCGGCCGGTTAGAACTAAATTGATGTGTTCGATTAAGTTCATTGTCAAACAAATCGAAAATCGGGAAACAAACTGCTGGATAATAAGTACGACGTTGTTCCATGTATTTGTCCGGCTGATATCATGAGAACAGAGGATTATATGATCACTTATCTAAAATGGCGCTTCATAGTTCAACAGATTTTTCGAGAGCTATGATTGCTGGTTGGTTCCTGAAGTAACATACGCAAATATAGTTATTAGACTTATCCAAGTGGGAGTCTGTTGGATAAGGTGTCTAAGTCCATAACTTATTTGATACATACTTGACCTGACCCGGCATGGTCCATTTGGGTTGCATTTCATCCAAACGATTTATGGATAGTTTTATGAGAATTGTATACTTACGATTTATTAATATATTATAAGTTATAATATATTAATATGAAGTCATGTTATTTAATTAGTTTTAGTCTTAAATTAATTATGAATTAATTTAAAGATTAAAAAGAAGACTGATTAAATTATGGGCTATTATATTTTATATAGTGTGGGCTAATACTCATTTGTTAATGGGCTAAGCTAATATGGAAGTCCATGGATGATCCATGGAGCTGTTAACCCATGGACCCTTGGAAAGGAAAAGACATGGGTTATTAGGGTTTCACCCTAACCATGCACACTATATAAAGAAGCATATGATGCAAGAAATATGGCTCAAAGTGTAGACTCTAGTTGTGTGAGACTTAGTGGTAGCCGATTCCACAAGAAAGTATACTACTCTCTCAAAGTTTTCCAAGAGTTTGTGGTGATTTGTGATTCCATTTGAGGCATTGACACTAGTGGTGCTTGGCTCTCAAACTCCAAACAATCAACCATCATCAAAAGGTATGTATTTCTACTAGTAGTTTTATGATTCATAATCCTTATGCTATGCTAGTTAGGAAGAAACCTTGGAAATTATTATTTGCATGTATTTTAGAAGAAAACATAGATCCAAGGTTTATTAGGGTTGCATGCACACTTAGGAAGTGTTAGATTGCTCAAAACCCAACACTTCAATAATTGGATTCGAAACATCCGAATGGCTATTCATTATGAGGACAAATAATATGTCCTAGAAAAAGAGCTAAAGGTAAACTTAATCATGGGAAATAGAAAAATATCGGTTGTGACCAAGATTGGAGTTTACTCTTTATCGCTTAGTAATGGTTTAAATTTAGATTTGAATAATTGTTGTTGCTCGGCCGATATGGTGAGAAATATTATTTCCTTTCACAGTTTGTACAAACAAGGTTTTACCTTTTCTATTAATAATGAAATTGGTGGGCTTAATGCTTATTAGTGTATTTTATTTTGAAGCATTACGTTGCAATGGCTTATATGAAACTGTGAATGTTGTAGATAAATTAGGAAATAATGTGTTGAGTATTGATTCGTCCAATGTTTCAGACAATGCATGCTTGTGGCATTTTCATCTTGGACATGTCAACAAGAAGCACATACCCCAACTCCAAAAGGATGGAGTCTTGGAGTCATTCGACTTAAAGTCGGATGAAACTTGTGAATCTTGTTTGCTTGGAAAGATGACCAAGTCACCCTTCACTGGTACATGTGAAAGGGGTGAAGGTTTGTTGGAGAATCAATTAAGAATAAGTCAGAAACTTTTGAAAAGTTCAAAAAGTTTAAGCAAGAAGTGGAGAATCAATTGGGCAGGAAGATAAATATGTTGCGATCCGATTGTGGAGGAGAGTATCTTAGTATCGAGTTCCTTGACTATCTTAAGGAATGTAGAATTGTTTCACAATTGACCCCACCTAGGACACCATAACTTAATGGTGTGGCTGAGAGACGCAATAGAACCTTGCTAGACACGGTTCGTTCCATGATGAGTCGAGCTTCATTAACAATCTCATTCTAGGGGTATGACTTAGAGACTGCCACCCATATCCTTAATCTAGTCCTTACCAAAAAGGTTTCCAAAACACCTCACGAGATGTGGACAGGGAATTTTCCCTCATTAGACCACATCAAGGTTTGGGGTTGCGAAGCTTTCGTGAGACGCGAGACTCACGACAAGCTCGCACCTCGGAGTGAGTGATGTATTGACTAAGTGGCAATGTTGTCTTCGTTGCGAGGAAAGGAGTCTTTCGAGAGAGAGAGAACTCATATTCCAAGAGGACAGTGGGAGTAAAGTTGACCTTGAAGAGCTTCAAGAGTTAAGCGATGAAGGAACCTCAAACACTAGCACTCAACCCAAGGAGGAAACACCGATTGAATCAGTTGAAAAGTCCGTACCTCTGAGGCACTCTGGTAGAGTTAGTGTTCCACATGTGTTATATGGCTTTCAAATATCATATGAGGGTGATACATTTATTAGTAATAGCACACTGACAAATTTGGATGAACCTAACAACTTCAAGGAAGCTGTGACATCCCTAAAATCAGGGCCAGAAAAGACCGGTTTTGTTTATACTTTATTTCAAAATCAGAGTAACCTTTTAATAAAAGAGTTGCGGAATTTGTCCCAAAACAATAATGTGATAAAGAGTTATCAAAACCTTTTCCTTAGAAATTTATTTCATTAAAAGACTCGGGATGTTATGTTCGATACAGTACATAAGTATAAAAAATACAATATAAGCCTTACTACATTATTTCATATCTACAGGCCTATATCCGTAATCCCTCATCCCAACACATCACAACTATGCTCGAGCGCCACTACCTGTAATACATAAAACTGAGTGGGTCAGACTTGGGAGCCTCGTGAGCACATAGGGTTTTCAACCCACAATAAATAAGGTTATTAATTTCATCGACCAACAATAACCCGATTACCCGTTCCCGTTATCCTCACATTACGTCCCTAATCACCTATCATAAGGGACTTATCCTAAGGATCATCATCGAGATGGACACTACTGCTAAGGGGGTTCCTCGGAAATAAATGTCCTAAAGGCAACCATGAGGGGGATGGAGTACACCGGTGAACACATCGTTCACAAACACCTACAGGTTGCGAGCTTGCCAGCGTTCCAGTGGACTGTCTAGAAGAGTTTGTGGTCGTCATCTATACTCCGCTAGATGATTGGATCAACAACAACAACATCGAGGCCTCTCATCATTTTATCACACATCGTCTTATTACATGTACCCATGTTTTACCCCAACATTTTTGTAGATATAAAATACATATACAGTTTAAATCATTTAAAACTTGTATAAAAACACTCATCCAACATAGATAGCAAGTATACAAATAATATGCACACATAGCCCGTAATATATAAAATACTTCATATCTATGTGTAAGATGAAAGTAACTATACACTCACTTGAAAAGGTGGTGATTCGGTACTCGAACAACGTTTCGTTTACTTTAAAATAATTTCCTTCGACGAAACCTAGTATTATTACCACTAGATTTTAGTCTAATATTTACCGTGACTAACTATTAGTCTTATTGTTATTATTATTATATAAGCGTTTAAACAATACTTTCCAACAACTGTGTACAGACAGGAGCCAGACATAAAACACCGGAGGGCAGGACCATTTTGGCGTATAGCACTTCTGAAATCCAACAACCCAATGCGACCCTTTAAACCAGATTTCCCATACTGCGAGTGTTTAAAAAGATATTATAACGACACTTATATAAGTCATAATAATAGCTCAAATATTTATTATAAGTTCATAATAACAATATTAATTTTAAATATAATCTATATTAAAATAAGGTAAGCATAACTTACTTACAAGGGGATTTTAGCTAGGAGTCGGGCTCTGCAGGGGCAGAACTTTGTCGCTGAATCTTTCTAAGAAAGATTCGTGCAGCGCTTCAGCGTTCACCTTACTATTCTAAAAACTACAGAAAGATAAGTCGAATCACGAGAGACCGAAATGCTCGAGGGGTAAGGAGAGAAAGACTCTTCAATCAAGAGAATGGTGCAAGAAATATGAGAGCCCAAGGCTTTTATTTATACTAATTGAATTTTCAAAAACTACACTCCATAATTACTTAATGACCTTTTAGTTATATAAACAACTAAACACCCCTCTATAATACTATTTTAAATGGATTTAATGATATTTGTACTAAACTAATGTCGAAAGAACTCAACATTAGTCTTATAATGACCGCATTGTCGATACCTTTCTAATGATATATATATATATATATATATATATATATATATATATATATATATGTACGTATATATGATTTATACTTTATTTTAATACGTCAATATGCTATTATAATTTCTAACTTGTTCATACGAACTCCGTTTTTGACGTTATTTATATCCACGTGTAGGTGGAGACGTACTCTACAACTTTCGTTTAGACTCCGTCGGCTAATTTTTACTTTATTTTTAAAGTTATATTTTTAACAGGCCATGACAGGATTTGTCCGTTAAAATCTCATAACTTCTTCATACGAAGTCAGATTTTTGCGTTCTTTTTATGTACACTCTCAGTTTAACATATTCTACGAATTTCGTTTAGATTTCTAAGGCTAAAAATCGCTCTATCGTAAGTTCACTATTTACGCTTCCCGGTGTCGTGCCGGTTCCGTCGTGAAACTTCGACGAATCATAACTTCTTCGTTATAACTCAGATTTCGGTGTTCTTTATATCCCCGAAATCCTTGTTTCGACCACTACAACTTTATGTAGAGATATCAGGCTTATCTCACACTTTAATTTTGACGCTTATTTTTATTCTTTATTAATTATACATTTATAATTAAATAATAAGGAAATAAATACACATAATTCACATAATACTCAAATATTTCATCGTTATTACTTCAAAAAGAGTTACAATAGTTGACATAGACTATTACATTGTAAAAAATGATTAGCCCCGAAACCCGAGCATTATAGAAGCCATGGCAGCCCCCGAGTCTGCTAAATAGAAAGAGGCAATTGACATCGAGATTTAGTCCATGTATCACAATCAAGTTTGGAACTTGGTTGCAATGTACTGGGTCGAAAGACAATTGAGTGCAAATGGATCTTCAAGAAGAAGACCAACATGTCTGGCAATATACACACATATAAGGTGTGATTTGTTACAAATGATTTTACTCAAACTTTGGGATTTGACTATGATGAGACCTTCTCACTAGTAGTGAAGATTAAATCTATAAGGGTTATGTTGTCCACATAGATCAATGTGAAGTAGTTCCAATGGATCTACTATTTTTGAATCTATCACAATCGGATGACCTTTTCGATGTTGTTTTCCTTGTTCGCAAGCTGCACACAAAGAATCATTGTCAAATTTTAGTACTGGTAACCCTCGAACTAAATCTTCAGTTACAAGTTTATTTATATTTCGAAAGTTCAAATGTGACAGTCTTGTATGCCAAAGCCAGCTGAGATCATTAGATGCTTTTGATTGTAAACACACAGCTGGTTTTCCTACAATTGGTTTGATGTCCAGTGTAAACATATCACCATATCTTTTGGATTTGAGAAGTATTTCATTTGTCTTTTCATTTGAGATGATACTTCCTTCTTCATTAAATACAACTTGATTTCCAGTACCCACAACAAGTTGTGATACACTTATCAAATTATGTTGAAGTCCTTCAACATAGGCAACTTTGTTTACTGTGAAGTTTCCATTTGTGACTTTCCCATACCCTTTCACTTGACATTTGTGATTATTTCCAAATTTGACTACTCCAGCATTTTCCAAGCTTCTGTAATCTCGCAAATTTTCCTTTCTTCCAGTCATATGACGAAAGCAACCACTATCAATATACCATTTCATATCATATTGCTCGTCACAAATCACCTGCATTTATTGAAAAAATTTAGGAACCCAAGACTTATTGGGTCCATCATTAGTAGAATTAAACAACTTTTTGGAATTTAAAAACCATGTTTTCACTTTGTTTGTAACAGTATCCATTATATCAACATCACCAGTTCTAGATATTGAGATATAGTCATTCAATAATTTTGGATTCTCATTGATTGTAATCTTATCCTTCACAACATTCGCATTTTTGATAACTGGTTTCCAATTTTGAACCGGAACTTGCGAATTATGAGATGATGTACTCGCAGTTGAAGAATTATTTGTGAACTTATCAAATGCACTTTTGATTTGTTGTTCTGAAAACTTTCCACTTTGATATTTCGATTGTTGTCATATTTGCGAATATATGGAACTTTGTTAACAGAGTTTATTGGTTTATGAAAACTTGAATTTGTTTGTGTGTTTTTATTTTGAAATTTTGATGATGTTTTTGAAATTTGTTCTTTTTCATCTCTTGATTTTTCATTAGTCACAACTTGCTAGAATATTGCTTTTCTTGCTTGTCTTCTTGAAACATTATTTTCTGTTGAATAATTTCCAACCATCAATTTGAATTCTTGAGAATTTAGTTTTACTTCAACCTTTGAGTTTTCAGTTTTTTCAAAAGTTTTGTTTGATTTTTCACCCTTAACCACCCATTTTTGTAATGATTTTTGTTGTTGAAACACATAAGGATTTTGGGTTAAATTATTTTCTTCTGTGTTTTGATTTGCGAAAAAACCTTCAGTTGTGGACTTTTGATTATCTTTTTCAATCATTTTATTGAACTCAGGATGAACTTTCTCAGCATTTCCAGCAGTGACAAAAACTTGATTTGGAAAAATAGTTTTATCAGTACATACAAAATTTGGATATACCATTGTGTTGGTTTCCAAATAATGTGCGCCTTTGTCATTTAAAATTTTTTCAAATTCTTTTGTATTTTCAAACACTTAATCAACCACAACCCTTTGATGTGTTTCAGTTGAAATTTTCTTTTCTTTTTTATTTTCATCAGTATCATCAGATTTCCAGCTTTCAACTTCCACATTATCAAACTTACAATGTTGCGAAGTTGAAGATTTATCAATTTCATCCTCTACTATTGAATCAACTATTATTTCTTTACCTTTGATCTTAGATGTGATATTAATGATCGACAATTGAGAACAATCAATCTCTTCTTCTTCTTCTATCTCACTGATTTCACTCACATTATCAGAATTTTCATCAACATCAACATAATTGAATTGTGAAGTAAGAGTCGAATTTTCGGTTTTCTTTAAGATTTTCACTTGTTCACTTTTTGTCAAACTTTCATTTACAATTTTAACCAACTCATCAACATTCTGAAATTCATCAATTTTGACAATACCATATGAATATCTATCATCAGGTATTTTGTCAAACTGAGCAATTGTACTTTCGCAATCATAAGAAACAACATCAAATTTTTCACGTTCATACTCAAGAAAAGGTAAAAGTTTCCTATGTTGTTCTTTGCTAATATCAGAAGAATGATGTAAAGATGTTAATTTTGCATACAATCGTTTTGTTGAATTACAATATATGTTTCCTTGTGCTAGCAACAACCTAACGTCATTAGAAAGATTATTCCTATCATAATCTATATTTTTGACTTACATTTCCAATTTTTCAACTCTGTTCTTCTTTATTTCTAAATCTCTTCGTGTCTCACTAAGTTGCACATTTAATTTCTTAGCTTCATTACTAGCAGACACAATAACAGAATCAAAATAAGCCACAGTATCATCAAATGAAACAATTTCAGCATCATAAGCAGTTAATGGAATTTTAAAAGATTCAAGAATTGCGCGCACCTTGGTTGTCATGGGAGACTTGTCAGTGGATTTAGACATAAAACATTGCCCTGAAAAGTTCTCTTCGCAATCCTCAAAACTTGCGAACATTGCTCCATGTGTGGGATGCCTCATTTCTTCATCATCAGATCCTGAAGACCAGATCTGATAAGTTCCACTTTCTTCTTCATCAGATTCTCCCTTAGCAACTAAAGACACTCCTTTGGTCTTTGCACGTAATTCTTCAATCTTTTCGTAGTAGTATGCTTCATCCTTCATTTTTTCTTTCTTTTCTTCTTTCTTTCGCAACATGCAATCAGCTGCGAAATGATTCGCACCATTGCAATAGTGACAGTAAATTCCTGAATCACCCTTCAACTTTTTCTCTTCATTCGCATTTTTCTGTTTTTCATCTATTTTCTCTATTTTCTTCCTCTCCTCTCCTCCAGTTCTTGTGACATCATTTTTCACATCACTATTCTTTCCTTTTGGATTAAAAGGCTTTTTGAAAAACTTTTTAACTCTGTTGTTTGAATAGTATGCTACAGCTTCATCATCAGAGTTCATCAAAAATCCATCTTCATCTAAACCATCTTTTTCATCAGTTTCTGATACCTTTGAAACAAGAGCCAAAGGACCACCAATAGCTTGTTTTGATTCTTCTTACATTTCTGTGACCTCACATTCATGTGTTTTCAGTTGATTGTAAAGATCATTCAATGTAGTTGTATCAAAACATTGTTGATTCTTAATCATCATGCTCACACTTCGCCATTTCTTGCGAAGACCCATAATGAAAGTTAAATTGAACTCCATGAGAGATCTTGTGATACCATACCTATTGCAGCGAAACATAAGCTCATTCAGACGATCGTAGCAATTTTCGAGAGTTTCTGTATCCTTTTGTCTGAATTCCTTCAGTTCAACTAGACATTGCTTCACAGAATTGATCTTCGTCTTTTCGCTACCTTGATACTTTTCTTTTAGAGTATTCCAGATATCTTTTGCTGTTTTACAACTACGAATGTAATTGTAAACCACAGGAGGTAGAGCACCTCTTAGTTCTCTCATGCATCTCTTTTCATTATTCTTCAGTCGATTTCGTTGTTCTTCAACATCAGTAGATGCAGTGGATGATCCAATTGGTTGAACATTAGTAGGAGCTTGTACTGTTCCATCGATACACTTCCAAAGTTCTTCATCAATTCCATTTAAGTAATCTTCCATTCTATCAGCCCACTGATCATAGTATTCTGGAATTAACATCGGAATCTTGGTTGAGGAACCAAGCAAGTGAGAGAAAGAAGTCATTGAATTCATGTTGAAGTTCGCCATTGATGAACACAGAAAATATCTGAAAACTTGAAAACTTGATGAATTTCAGAGTTTTATCAAATGAATTGATCACAGATCACTAATCAATTACTCGACTTAACAATTCAAATACATAATCAATTCAAATTTGAAGATCAATAGTGATTTTCAAAACCAAAAATGCGCAGAAAATTTTGAGTAAATTTGTAACTCAAAAAGGAAATGATTCTTATACGAAAATCAGATCTAAGTTGTCTGAATCCTGCTCTGATACCAATTGATGAGAATTGTTATCGAGAATTTAGAAAAGAAAAGATAGATTTGAACGATTTAAGATGAAGAACACAAAGAGTAAATATTAATCAGATCTCATATTGATTAAGACTGATTACAGAATAAGCAGAAGTGAGTTCTAGCATTCGTCTCCCTACTTCTAGCTTAAGTCCCTATTTATAGGGAACAAACAAAAAATATACTAAGTCTATACATTTTCACTTCGCACAAAAAATGACTTAGTAAAATAATACAAAATGCGAAACAACACAAAACACTCTATTCGACTTTTTACAATATACATCAACAAGCATTTGGAGTTTATAAAGCACGTAAAGGGTATTCCTATAAATACTCCTTTTGTTGAGACATTATCGAAAATTCCCAAGTATGTGAAGTTCTTACAAGATTTTATAGACACTGATCAACAGTTGAAGAAAAATTCCAAGGTCATTTTAAATGAGAAAAGTTCAAAAACAGTGCTGGGAGAGTTATTTGAGAAGATGGGAGATCCTGGACGCCTCACTCTTCTATGTGAGTTTGGGAATAAAATGAAGAATTATGCTTTAGCCGATTCTGGGGCTAGCATAAATTTGACGGCTTATTCATTTTATCATAAGTTGAACATTCAAAAATTAAAGGCTACAAAAATGACTATTCACATGGCAAACCGCTCAGTGACACAACCCCACGACATTGTGGAAGATATTCTAGTAAAAATTAGGAAGTTTGTTTTTCCAATAGACTTTATGGTTTTGGATATAAAAGAAGATCCCGATGTTCCGATTTTTCTTGTTCGCCCATTACTTAATAATGTTGAATCCTTGGTTGATATACGCAAATCTAAGCTCACTTTAATAGTTGGAGATGAGAAGGAAATTTTTGGAATATAAGAAGATTTCAAGGGAAATGGTGTTCAAAACGAGGTTTGTAACATTGATGAAGATGATGAACTTGGGGAATTAGAGAAGTTGATGGAAGAAGAGATGAAAACAATTCAACAAGTCAAATGAACCAAACCGAGAGCATCTGTCCCGTTTTTAGTTGAAGTCATTGCCTATACGAATCCAACTTCTTGGGTATGGAAAACGATGATTTATTGAGTGATGAGGATGAAGATGAGGTAACATCTAAGGAGACGAGTCCAGTGGTCGAAGAAGACAAGATTACATTAGAGCTTAAAAAGAATAAAGAGAACTTGGAGAATAAAGGGACCAAAAGAAAGCTCGATGAAAATGAGATGAAAGCTAAAAAGGAAAACTTGAAAAAAGCGTATAAACGATGAGTACAAGCCTATAAAAGACGATGGAAGGAGTAGAAGGTTCCATTGGTGGTGGACTCTCAAACGATTCAACGTAGGAGGCACAGAGTCCAGCTCACGACTCCATAAAAAGAAGCACTTCTCGGGAGGCAACCCGAGGCCGGTTTGATTTTTTTTCTTGTTTTTTTTAAGGAAAATTGATCATCTCATCATCTAAGTAATATTGAATGGTAAGACATTAAGTGTGGGGTCCTTGAAATTAAATGGTGATTAATTAAGGTTTTTAAGTAAATAAGAAGTTAGGGTTCATAGAAAATTTTTGGATCAGGTCAAACTCACGACGTGAGCACATATGGCTCACTACGTGATACATGGGGTTACAAAATATTTTAATGTGATAATTATATTAGCCCAACATGTCCTCATAGCCCATTTAGAAGCCCATTTTTCCATTAGCCCAATAACTAAATAAGTCCACTTAATGATTAATAAGATGGCCTAACTGCGTAAGCCCAAGACGAACTCATGACGTGAATTCCTATGGATTCACGACGTGAATACAGAATAACATGGGACCACTAATTAAAGGTAGAAACCATTTAACCTAAATCCATTTCCCCATCCCCACGAAGTGAATGTGTTTTGTGCTGGTCCCCCATTCTGATTGTGGCCATATTAACCTCGATTGTTCACTTGTGCTTATGTAAACACCCTTTTAAGGTAATTCAATCTTACTTTTAGGGTTTAATGTTAACTTAGTTGTTTGATTTAGGGGTTAGATTTTGTGGTTTATTGGCTTGAAAAATTAGTGCTCGATATAAGTGAAATCTTTACTGCATATGGATCAAATGAAATTAGAATTAAGTTAGCATAAAACCTGATTAAACGAAACTATCGAACTCACGACGTGAATTCCTTGGGATTCATGATGTGAATTATGGGCATGATGAAATTTTATTATGTTTAATCCTAACCTGCTGGAAATGTTTGTTTTGGTTTGTGTTGTTTCTTGTTTTACAGAAATGGCTCCTAGGTGCGAGGTTCCAACAAGGGTATCCAACTTGCACCTATTCTATGTCTTCCCAACAACAGTGTCACAAGATGTGCTTATATGTTGGAATAACCATTTGGTGTGGCTACACAACCGTGATTTCGTTGTTGCCCTGACTATTAATTGGAAAAGGTTGAGGGAGGTTAGATTGGTCGATCGGTTAAACCCACTTCTTACAAAGTTATTTTTGGGGAATGGCTACTCTTTTTCATGCAAAGGATGGAACAACTTGTTTTCTATTCAAGAACAGGTCTATAATGAATTATGTGTGGAGTTTTTCTTAACTGTAACATTTCATGAGAATGCTCAAGACCCTAATTATCCCCATGCCTTGGTTTTTCACATAGGAGGAGAATACCGGGAGTGTAGCCTGGTTACATTTTCATGGAGGATGGGATTGTATGAGACCCATGAGGCTATATCCCCAGAGTTTGATTTGTTTTTTTTGAGAGGCTGTCCGTGGATATGAGGGAGGAATTTCTGGATCTGAGTTGTGGAGTAACATTGCATCGGGGGTGTTTCATTTCGGGGTGTCACCGGAAAGCAGTTTCAAGTTGCCAATTCACCATCTCATCCACTGACTCATCACTTTTTCCATTCATCATAGGCGCCATGGAGAAAATGTTACAAAGATTAATTTGTTCTTTTTATGGTCTATTTTGCAGCTGAGAATGTGTTGCAACATCCCGTACTTTCTAGCCCGCTACTTGGAGGAGTCTGTAGTGTCCCGACCTGGGAGCCCGATATGTGGGGGGACATTTTGTGACCCGGTTGGCTTGGTCCTATGGTGTAATAATTCCTAAAATCACGAGGACTTTGACTTTCATGGATGGGGGTGAGTTTTCATTGGGATATTTGGAAACAATGCGGGTGGTAAGGAACTATGGGACGTATTGGGGGATTGTTCATTCCAATGGTGAAGAGGATGATGACTAACCAACCGAACAAGGTGATCAACCCGCTCCTAAACCAAGACCAAGAGGATGGAGGAATGTTTGAGGAAGAGGCGATATAGGACAACTGGTGCAACAAAGTGCACCTTTGGGGGAGCCTATTTTGGGGAAGATATGGTAGGTTATTTTGATCCGTTATCATTGAGTGTTAATTGAGTTGGTGGAATGATGAAGAACATGGTTCAACATTTTAATATTGAGCAATCACTACACTTGGGTTACCATTACCCAATTTGCCCAAGGTGGAATGGGTACCAGAATCATGGAGGCGATGGGGCCGGGACAAGTGGAGCACAAGATGATGAGGAGGATGAGTGATATTTAGTTTTTAGTTTATTTTAGTTTAATTTTATTTGGCTTCGTTTTGCTTTATTTTGTTTTGAGTTTTGGATTGCTTTCGGATTGTAAAACTATCGAGGTTATTATGTTACTTTGTCTATTCTTTGGTTGTTATTCCAAATTTGCTAGGAGTCATGGGAGAGAATTATCGAGATACGAAAGAGTTAATGTTTAGCCAAGAGAGAGTTAGAATCAAGAGTCGAGACCCATGATTAGAAATACGTGTGGGGTGAGTCTAGAGAGATGATAGAGTTAGAGAAGAGTCATAAAATGATGCACTAGAAGGGTCTTAATCCATTAAGACATTTGGTTGAAGTCAAGAGTTGAAGGTAGAATTACTCTCTGTTTAATCAGTACTCACGTTGTGAATCCTTAATGTCCACATCGTGAGTCAAGCTTTGATGGTTTCCATATTATGCGTTTTAGCGACTTCACATCGTGGCCTTTGGCAATCACGTCGTGAACAAGGTATTTCCATACAAATAAGGACCATTGATTCATATTACACCATGGTTCACCATTTTTCTTCTTGGAATTATTATCAGGATTATTATGGCTCAATTCCTCTACTATGCGATGTGGAAAATGCTTTCCCACATTGTTCTTTCCGCTTTTGAGATTCCCGACACATTTGTTGAAGATTGGAGGCTCGATTCTATATTTTGTTGGCAAATCTAAATATCTCGCAAGCTTCAAGATCCAAGTTCCTTATTCAAAGAAGAGGTCCATATTCAAGATGCACACTTCATCCATACGATTAGAGTTCGATTCTATCACTTCTATTCCAGGGGAGTCTGTTCCTTTTTCTCCCTTTTATTGCTTTTAATTTATGTCATGCATACAATGAGGGCATTGTATGTAATAAGTGTGGGTAGGGCTAGAAAAAGTAAATTACTAGAAAATTTGGTAAAATTTAAAAGTTTAGAAATAAATTTTAATAGGTTTGAAATAATAATATAATAATTTAATCTAGTGATAATAATTTGAACTTAAATTGTTGATATTATATGGGATGATCCGATGAGAGCTCAAATGTTTAGTTGAGCCAATATACGTTATAATGCATTTGTGGCCCCCTTTATTCTAGTGAAATCATGGGACAAAAACACAACTTCTCTTAGTTTGAGGATCACAATATGTTTATCATCGTGTACTAGAAATGTATCTAGGAAAGCTTATGTAGCCATTGCACTTACGCTAATACCTTAACCTATAAAGGTTGAAGGTAAGTGCCCCTGCTTAAGCATGTAGGTTTTGAGTGAAAAAAAGAGTTACATGTAAAAAAAGAGAGTTACAAGAAAAGTTGAAGAATTTTGGAGCAATCAAGTGAAATTCAAAAGATCAAAGTTCTGAAGAATCAAAAGTTGAAGATACCAAAAATCACACAAAAAGGCAGTGAATTCAAAGAAATTAAAGATCAAGTATCAAAAAAGTGAAGAATTCCAAGAGCTCCATTATGGTACTAAAATTAGTAATTTATAGATTATGTATCCTTGGGTAGCTTTAAAAAAATACCTTGAGGTTAGAAAGATTTTGCGGATGCATTCGGAGGGATGCATAAAATGAGCGTTGCTCAAAAGAAATGGGCGAGTGTTTATGAGGATTGTGAGTATTTAGAATTAGGGGTTCCTTAGGAAAATTTTAGACACAAATGCATGTGTTGCGGTCTTAGCATAATGGTTGAGATTGAAATGGATTGCTTTATGCGATATTAGTGATGAGAGTTTGAGTTTAAATAATTAGATTTGCTTGAAGGCAAGCAAAGAATAAGTGTGGAGTAGTTTGATGTTGCCATATTTATACATGTTTTTAGGCAGTATTTACTTATAATTTTATTAATATTTTGGCTATTTGCATTAAATAATGATACTTATAAGCTTTAATTGTACTTTACAGCCAAATAGAAACATTCTCAAAGAAAAGGGACTAAAAATGACAAAGCATGGAACTTTGGAGGATTGGAGACTTAAAAGAATGGAAACCCACGTTAAAGCTAAACTCACGACATGAATATTTTGGGTTCACAACGTGAGTACAAATATTCCAGAAGATAGACATCGCGAAGGAGGAATCCTTGTAGAACACAAATATCTACTGAATTCACATCTTGAGTCATACTCGTTCACGACGTGAGAGCGAATTTTACAACAATATATATATATATATATATATATATATATATATATATATATATATATATATATATTCTTAATCATTACGACTTTGGGGACTTTTGGCCAACTTGGAGGGTTCCTGGAGACGAAATTCATAGGGAGAAGAGGTCTGGAATTGGCTTTCAATAATAAAGGAGAAGAGAATTTCATAACTTGATTTTAGATTTGGTACATTTAATTATGCTCTTAAATATGACTTGTGATTGTTTATTTGCTTGAATGTCCAGCTAAATCTAGCAGCTTCTGTTAGCTAGATGAAGTTGGAATCATGGTGTTAATACTTTAGATTTGACTTTACTGTTGGTTATGACTTGTGTTTGATTGATTGAACCTAGCATGTTTGATTGCTTTAAATTCTTGTTCTGTGTAGTTTGTAAATATGAAGCTACATGAATTTGAATACCTAATAATTCAGTGAACACTAGTTTATTAGAGATAAGATCAAACCAAACTTAGATAAGTAATTGAACTATTGAATTAAGTTGTGTTGGAGAACTCATATTATGACCGTAAGTGTGTTTTCCAAATCAATCTTTACATGGCTTCAATCATATTCAATAATTGATTTTGTGTTAACTATTGTGTGACCATACATAGACTTACATGATTAATTAACGTTAGTAAATTTAGAAATGAATTGCTAATACTATCATAATTGGTAACCAACAGTAATTGTCATAAATAATTGATAAACCATTGAGGGAAAGTGGATTCGAACTAACAGAAGTGTTTTGTTTATTAATTGAATATGTGTTAAAGAATTAAGTTTTTCTAAACTTGCAAAATTAGATAAAACTCCTTACTTTATTAGAAATTAGGTTAATTTAATAGTAGGTAGATTAATTAGTTAAAACCGTTCCCTGTGATCGACACTCGACTTACTCAAACTATTTGATAATTTGACTAGGTACACTGCCTGGGTGCATTCTAGTTAGTTAAGTAGTTAGGTTATAAATTTAAAATTAGGTGTAGCTAACTGCACGCACCAATGTACAAAACGGAGCTCGTATGAAGAAGATATGAATTTTTAAAGATTTATAAAAATCCGCACGCACCCACACACAACCGCAGGAGGCGTGGTGCGCGTCTGACACACCTCCCAAACCTCGTCACATGTTAGGTCAGGAATCCGTTACATCACATCTCCTGACATTGTGTGTGGAGAGCAGGGGACATGGTGTGTTGTGTACATCCTTCACATTCTATAAATTCGTTCACTTCCAGCCTCATTTTCTCACAACTCAAACCTAGATCTCTCTGGTCTTCTTTAACACTTTGAGCCCGACTTTTTCCGGACTTACGAACTTTTTAGTAAGGCTCTAGAGTATCTACGAGCGCGACAAAAAGAAGTATTTAGACGAGATTCTGTTTGAGCAAATTCACGGTTTTATCTAATTTTTGTAACTTAAGCTACACTTATTTTATTTAAAGTATAAGTTATATTTATGTCCATAGTTGTTATTATGAACCTATAAAAAGATTTATTAGTAATTCCAAGTCATTTTACTAATTGATTTACGATGATGTCTAGGCTGGATTTAGTGAGGTGTTTAAAGTGGGATTTCCAAATAGTATAATCTATATACCAAACGGACCCTACCTTCGATATGATCCTACCTGGTTGTTCCTTACTTAATAGATTTTGATGAAAACATTGAGATTAGTTAGAAATCCAGACTATCATCAGTTATCAGGAATATAATAATAAGACTTAGAAATCTGAGAGTATGGATTAGGTATAGTTATTTATCTCTTAATTTGAGAATATGGATTAGTTATTCATTCCTGATTCGAGAGTATGGATTAGGTATAGTCATTTATTTCTAAATCCAATAGTATGGACTAGGTCATTATAAAGGATCAATATGTAAGTATCGACGGGATGGGGTGGATTGTTTATAGGAGATGTATTTTTGTTAATGATTTTTCATATATATATATATATATATATATATATATATATATATATATATATATATATATATATAAACATTTTGGGATTGAAAACCATATGTACTTACTGGGTTCCCCAACCTAACCCACTCAGTTTCTTTGTATCACAGGTTGTGGTACAAAGGTAGATGAACAATAGCAGATTCACAGAGATGTAGAATGTTAGTCTGAGATACAGTAAGGCCTGTTTATGCTTATGTTTTGTATTAGTTGTGACAACCCAAGTTTTAATGAATCAATGAAAAATATTTCTTCAGAAATACTTTTTATGGGACAAATTCCACATTTATATATAAACTCTACTTTAAATAAGCATAAATAAAAAGTTTTAAAATGGTCATAAAAATGGGGATGTCACAGTTGGTATCAGATCATTAGTTTGAGAGAACTAGGAATTTAGAGGATTTCTAAACTTAAACTTAGAACGCTAAGCGATGATCATGATATGTGTGTATATTATATTTTAGGTAGTATACCTGAATTGACAAAAGCACTAACTTAATTTAGGATAAATTGTTGTTACTTTAGGTAGTATACGTTAATTGACACAAGCGCTAACTTACTTTAGGATAAGATTCCTAAATTGTTGTTATGTGCTAAACGAATTATAGCATGCTTTAGGTTAATTAAATTGTTGTTACTTGATTTGATGAAGAGTCTATTACCAACCTAGAAACAGGAAATTTTATGTGTGCATGTTTCTAAACATTTATTTATGGTATTAGAACCGACATATAACTTTTTGTACTGATAAGGAGAATTATGCATCTGAACCTTCCCTATCTATATTCTCATCTCAGTACATTGAATGCTTGTGTTGGTGTACAAAACTTCAATGTGAGGACACAAAGTGGACTAGGAAACGATTGACAGAAACCATCAGCCTGAGCCTTGGGTAATTGAACGTGTACCTAAAGTAGTGCCAATAGTTAAACATGTCACGATGGTGATGATTAGGGCTCTATTAGTTGGATAGACGGAAGAAATGAGAAAACTCATTTGACAAAATAGAAGAGAGCCTACTACACCTGTTGTGCGACATGAGCTAGAAGAGGAACAATTGAAGGAAGGGAATTATAGCCAGACTGTTAGCCATGCCGAGTCTCAAGTAGTAAGAATGAACAATCATGATGATAGGATTGAGAAAGATGGATGAAAGTATAAGGATTTCATGGCTACCAAAACCACCAAGTCTTTCTGGAAGCCCAACACTAGTAGAAGTCATACATTGGATCTCCAATATGGAGATGTTGTTTGAAAGCTACAACTGCAATAACCGACAAAAGGGAGAAGTAGAAAATATGTCTTGGGAAAACTTCTGGAAGAGATGAAGAAGCAATACTACCCCGAACAAGATCTTTTGGAGATCATCAATGAGTTCCAGAACATGAAGAAGGGAAGTTTGAGTGTCAACACATATGCTGCAGTGTAACGATCAGTTATTTCACGTAAATTTCCCTCTTATTTAAAAAAGTCTTGAATTTGTGAAGTTGGTTCCTACGTGAGGCATAAGATAGTCTCATTCGCAGTGCATAGGAAGGAATCTATCATCGATGATAAAATTATCTATGCAGAGTGTAGATCAAGCCACACAACGTGTAGTGGCCCAGAAGCAAAACCCTAATTTAAGGGTTTTGGGCCTTATTTAAAGGCTCTAACACCCTTAAGGCCATTCCATCATCAATCCCCATCTTCCCAAACATTCCCTTTGAATCCTTATTACTCTTTTGGTGTGTTTTTGATCTTGAGAGTGTTTTGTGTCCATTTTAAGGAAATAAGAAGGTGGTATAGTTGCTTGGATGCTTAAATCAGCCTTGGATCTAGAAATTCATTTCCTTCATCCATCTCCGAGAGGTATAAAGTGTTCACCTTGATGTTTTTTATGATAGATCTAGCTTCGCTTTAGGTATTCATGCTTTTTGTCCCTATAACCATGGTGTATATGAGTAAGAGCTACTCCAGACCATTGAAGTGTCATTTACAGACACTTTTAGGGTTGTTAATGTTGGGTTTTGAGGAATCTAACACTTCCTAAGTGTGCATGCAACCCTAATAAACTTTGGATCTACGTTTGTCTAAATACATGCAAAATAATAATTTTCCAAGGTTTATAACCTATCTAACATGACATGGGGAACATTTTAACATAAAAGAGTTAGAAGAGATTACATAGCTTTTGGTGAGTTTGGTTCTAAGGAGTTTGAGGGCCAAGCACCAATAGTGTGAATGCCTCAAATGGAATCACAAACACCACAAACTCTTGGAAAACTTTGAGAGAGTATACACCTTGTATAAAATCGGCCACACACATGCACACACACACACACACACTAGTTCACTAGTTTTCTCTTAGGCTCCATTTCATGCTCCATAAGCATGCTTATATAGTGTCATGGTTAGGGTGAAACCCTAATAACCCATATCTTTTCCTTTCCAAGGATCCATGGGTTAAAAGCTCCATGGATCATCCATGGACTTCCACATAAGCCTAGCCCATTAACAAATGAGTATTAGCCCACACTATATAAAACAAATAGCCCATAATCTAATTAGTATTCCTTTTAATCTCTAAATTAATTCATAATTAATTTAAGACTAAAACTAATTAAATAATCATAACTTCATATTAATATATTATAACTCATAATATATTAATAAACATATGTGTATAACTCTCATAAAATTATCCATAATAGTTTGGATGAGATGCAACCCAAATGGACCATGCCAGTCGGGTCAAGTATATACCAAATAAGTTATGGACTTAGACACCTTATCCAACAGACTCCCACTTGGATAAGTCTAATAACTGTATTTGCCTATAACTTCAGGAACCAACCAGCAATCGTAGCTCTCGAAAACTCCCTCGAACTATGAAGACTCTGTCGAACTATGAAGCGCCATTTTAGATAAGTGATCACATAATCCTCTGTTCTCATGATATCAGCCGGACAAACACATGGAACTATGTCTTGCTTATTGTCTAGCAGTTGTTTCTCGATTTTCCGATTTGTTTGATGAAGAACTTCACTGAACACATCGGTTTAGTTCTGACCAGGCCTGGTACATGGGTCAACACAAAATCATCGAGGGGCCCAGATATCGCTTCTATTTCTAGAAGGAACAGATAAACTTCGACTGATATGCTTGTTCTACTACTTATTGAATTGTACACAAAGGCACGTTTTATAACATCAAGTTACTGATGCGTTTACGTGCAATCAATGCACAACCAACTCATAGGTAACAAATAATATCTCTAGGTTTAAAGATTTATATGATGTTATCGTCTCACGATCATTCGAGATAAATTCCATGAAGTGATACAAGTGAGCGTGGGTTTATACCAATACTCATAACTTATAAGTACTCATGAATGTTGCAGCAACCATTGCCATGTCTAAACACCTTTAAGGCATCTACAAACCCAATTCATGACAATCTTGATTCATACCTACTTCCGACGTATGATCGATTGTGGAGGTTTGAATAAATTAATTATTCTGGAAGTCAAAACATGCAAAACTGAAACAATAGTAAATAATTGACAATGATAGTAACACTTTACTCATAAATAAATCACAAATTTTATTCATCATCAAACGTCGATTACATTTTACAAGTTTCAGGAAAACTATCTAATCTGTAAAACTAATATCGTCCCTCAGCCCGATGCGTCTTGCATGCTGAAAATGCTTAACCGTCGTCAGTCGCTTCGTAAGGGGATCTGCATGATTCTCATCCGACGATATCCTCCTTGTCACAAGGAGTCCTTCTTCAATCTTGTGTCTTATGAAGTGATATTTTCTGTCAATGTGTCGGGATCTGCCATGATCTCTTGGTTCCTTGGCTAAGATAACCGCACCATTGTTGTCACAGAAAATCTCTATAGGTTCCTTAATAGCTGGTACAACTCCAAGGTCTCCGATGAAGTTCTTTAGCCATATCTAGGGGTGCAAACGAGCCAAGCTGCTCGCGAGCTACTCAGGATCAGATCGTTAAAAGCTCGACTCGAAATCGATTTTAAACGAGCCCGATCCGAGCTCGAGCTTAATATTAAGCTCGTTTATTAAACGAGCTCGAGCTCGAGCCTATGTCATTAAGCTCGATTAGGCTCGCGAGCCTAAACGAGCCTTTACATAAGATAATTTATTATTATTTATATATATTAAAATAAAAATATATTAGAGGAATTACGGATTTAGGGTATTAGTAAACGAGCTTCTTAACGAGCTCAAGCCGAGCTTAAGCTTATTTAGGCACGTCATATAAAAAACGAGTCGATCCCGAGCCCGAGCCGAGCTTGGATAATTCTTTACGAGCTCGAGCCGAGCTCAATACAAGAAAGCTCGAATTGAGCCGAGCTCAAGCTCGAGCCTCATATAACTTAAACGAGCCCGAGCCGAGCCTGGCCAGGCTCGGGCTCGGCTCGGCTCATTTGCACCCCTAGCCATATCGCCTCCTTCGCTGCTTCACTCGTTGCTATATACTCTGATTCACAAGTCGAATCAGCCACCGTCTCCTGCTTGGAACTCTTCCAAGAAATTCCCCCTCCATTTAAGGTAAAGATCCAGCCCGACTGAGAGCGGACATTATCCCTATCAGTCTGAAAACCAGCATCACTATACCCTAATACTTTCAAGACATCACTGCCACCAAGGATAAGGATCCAATCCTTAGTCCTCCGCAGGTACTTGAGAATGTTCTTTACCGCTGTCCAATGAGCCTTGCCAGGATTCCCCTGATACCTGCTGACCATGCTCAAAGCAAATGCCACATCAGGACGGGTACAAGTTATAGCATACATGATCGAGCCAACTGTGGAAGCATACGGTAATTAGCTCATCTCAGCTATCTCTGCCTCTGTACTCAGACTCTGAGTCTTACTCAGTTTGGTATTGCTTTGGATCGGTAAATCTCCTTTCTTGGAATTCTCCATGTTGAACCTTTTCAACACCTTATCCAAGTAGATACTCTGACTAAGTCCAATTAGTCTTCTACTCCTTTCTCTTAATATCCTTATCCCTAGGATATAGGTAGCCTCCCCTAGGTCCTTCATAGCAAAGCACTTCCCAAGCCAGGACTTAACCTCCTGCAAGGCTGGGATGTCATTTCCTATGAGTAGTATGTCATCCACATACTGTACCAAAAAGCTAACTATACTCACACTAGCTCTGACATACACGCAAGACTCATCTTCGCTTCTCGAGAAGCCAAACTCTTTTACCTTCTCATCAAAACAAAGATTCCAGCTACGAAATGCTTGTTTTAATCCATAAATGGATTTCTCAAGCTTGCATACTCTATTAGGGTACTCTGCACTGACAAAACCCTCTGGTTGATTCATGTACACATGCTCAGCCAGCTTTCCATTAAGGAAAGCGGTTTTGACATCCATTTGCCATATTTCATAATCATGAAATGCTGCAATGGCTAACATAACCCTAATAGACTTAATCTTTGCTACCGGTGAGAAGGTTTCATCATAATCAATACCTTGAGTTTGAGTAAAACCCTTCGCAACCAGTCGAGCCTTATAAGTATGCAGTTTTCCTTCCATGTCTGTCTTCTTCTTGAAGATCCATTTGCACCCGACTGTTTTACGGCCTGGTACATTGTCAACCAAGTTCCAAACTTGATTGTCATACATGGACTGTATCTCGTTGTCCATAGCCTCCTTCCATTTAGCAGACTTCGGGCCTGCCATGGCTTCCTTAACACTGCTAGGTTCATCCAAATTTACCCGTGTACTATCACTAATAAACGTATCACCTTCTGTAGTAATATGAAAGCCATAATAAAACGAAGGTGTGTTCCTAACACGTGTGGAACGCCTCGGAGGTACAGACTCGTCAGCTGGATCAACAAGAGTTTCCTCCTCAGGTTGATTGCTAGTGTCTGAGTTTCCTTCACCAATTGATTCTTGAATTTCTTCAAGATCAATCTGCCTCCCACTGTCTCCTTGGCTTATAAATTATTTCTCGCGAAAGATCCCTCTTCGTGCTACAAAGACCACATTCTCACTGGGTCTGTAGAAGAGGTAACTGAAGGATTTCTGTGGGTAGCCGATGAAAATACACCTTTCACTTCGGGGTTCAAGCTTATCATGAGTTTCACGCCTCATGAAAGCTTCGCAACCCCAAATTTTGATGTGGTCCAAATTGGAAACCTTCCCAGTCCACATCTCATGAGGTGTTTTGGTAACCTTCTTTGTAGGAACTAGATTAAGGATATGGGCGGCAGTCTCTAAGGCATACCCCCAAAAAGAGAATGGTAACGAAACTTGACTCATCATAGAGCGAACCATGTCCAACAAGGTTCGATTACGCCTCTCAGCTACACCATTCAGCTGTGGTGTCCTGGGAGGAGTCAATTGTGAGACAATCCCACACTCCTTAAGATAGTCAAGGAACTCAGTGCTAAGATACTCACCACCTCGATCGGATCGAAGCATCTTAATGTTCCTGCCCAATTGATTTTCTACTTCCTTTTTGAATTCCTTAAACCTTTCAAAGGTTTCTGACTTATGTTTGATTAAGTAGACATACCCATATCTACTAAAATCATCAATAAAAGTCACATAATACCGATTAGCATCCCTTATGGCGGTTTTGAATGGCCCACATACATCAGTATGTATTAGGTCCAACAAACCCTCACCCCTCTCACAAGTTCCAGTGAAGGGTGATTTTGTCATTTTTCCAAGTAGACAAGATTCACAACTATCATCCGATTTAAGGTCAAATGATTCCAAGACTCCACTCTTTTGGAGTTGGCCTATGCGTTTCTTGTTTACATGTCCAAGACGACAATGCCACAATGATGCTTTATCTAGGCTAGTAGAAGAATCAATATACAACATATTATTTCCTAGTCTACAAGCGACACAGTTTCATACACACCATCACAAGGTAATGCTTTAAAATAAAACACATTATTAAAGAAGGCATTAATACCACCACATTCATTATCAAACGAAAAGGTAAAACCTTGTTTGTACAAAGCATGAAAAGAAATAATATTCCTTGCCATTTCAGACGAGTACACACATTTATTCAAATCTAATTTTAACCCATTATTAAGCAACAAAGTATAAACTCCAATCTTGGAAACAGGTGAAGCCTTCCTATTCCCCATGATTAAGTTTATCTTTCCGTGCTCCACATCCTCACTTCTTCTTAGGCCCTGCAAATAAGAACATATGTGAATACCACATCCTGTATCAAGCACCCAAGAGTTAGAATATGTTGAGTAATTAGACAATATAGTGTAAATACCTGCATGGGTGGGTTTCACTTTCCCATCCTATAGATCCTACAAGTACTTAGGGCAGTTTCGCTTCCAGTGTGCCTTTTCATGGCAATAAAAGCATTCAGCATCCTTGGGAATGACAGAAGGAGTGGAAGAACCGCCCTTGGTCTTTGATGAAGAGCCTTCAAGAGACTTTCCCTTGGTACCCTTCGAAGGGTGCTTCCTCTTCTTCCCTTTGCCTTGCCCAATATCTAAAACAGGGGTAGATGTTGGAGTAGGAGTAGTAGAGGTAACAACTGCCTTACCCTTAAGACCGGATTCCGCGGTCTTCAAGAGTCCTTGAAGCTTGCTGAGGGTAACTTCCTCCTTGTTCATATGGTATGTCATTCGAAAATGATCATAACAAGAAGGCAAGGAGTGCAAAATGATGTCAATTTCCAACTCCTCGGGGATGTTAACATTCAGCTTCAGCAAACGGTCCACATACCTTTGCATTTTTTGCATGTGGCCCGTGACGGATTCACCGTCCTTCATGCGGGTAGTTATTATGGAGGAGATTATTTCATACCGCTCCTGACGAGCACTCTGATGGTACCTTTCCATCAGGTCTTGGTGCATCTCAAAAGGGTAGAAATCTTCATATGACTTTTGGAGCTCGGCTGTCATCGTGGCCATCATGATACATGCCACCTTAGTAGCATCTGTCTCATGAGTCCTGAATTCAGCGATCTCCTCAGGAGTAGCAGTAGACTCATCAAGTTCTTTTAACTCCTTATCGAGGACATATTCCTTGTCCTCGTAACGAGTAACCATCCTGATGTTCCTAATCCAATCCATGAAGTTGGAACCATCAAAGATGACCCTCCCACAAAGATTCATGAGAGAGAAAGAACCAGTTGGGTTAGAGCCTGAAGCATTAGTGTTGGAAGACATCTAAAAAGAGAGTAAGTTTAGATTAGATATATATAGGATCCTTAATAAAACACCCAAATGTAATATTAAGGCTAGGATCCAATCACAATATATTACACTTAGAAGAGGGATGCCGTAATCTAAGTAATAATATATTTGAAAGGTAGGTGAATGACGATTCACCAATTTCCACCATGAAAACGAAATGATTTATTAGGTTTAATTAGATTTGAAATTCCTAGATTCTTCTGAGATTCATTGAACTTTTCAATGGCATGTTTCAGTCTCGATTGTGCCCTTCAAGTTTTGTGACTGGGATGCCGAGGATCACAAAACAAGGTGTGAATAACCATGCTAATTCACTTGGTACCCCTAATATTATCACCTAATCAATGTGCCGGTTGACCACATACGTTCCATTGATCTATGACAAACATTAAGTCACCCTTCGTGATCCTTACCAATCCTAGTTAGTGTGTCGGTTAACCACACACGCTCCACCAACGACCTGGTAAGGTACAAAGTGTGAATTCCATGGACTAGCACCATGTTCACATTTTCCTAAAATAACTAAGATTGGGAATTAAAAGAGTTTAGTTATTTTATAATATTCATTATACTTTTAATGAGGATTTAAAGTCATTGTTCTACCCGTTCGGCTAACGACCCTCCACCGATCAAGCAAGTGGTGGGTGAGAGTATACACCCATTAAGTTGTCATTTTATAGGCAACAACCTTATACCCACCTTATAGACCGGCTTCGTGAATGAGGCCTACTAATGGTAAAACGACTTATTCTTATACATATATATATATATATATATATATATATATATATATATATATATATATATATATATATATATATATACACAATAATTAACCATTAATGTTATAAATAGTATAAGGGTTGAATTTTAACTATTAAAACTCTAGGGGTTGGAATTAAAGTTTTTAAAGTGTATGAAACTTTACAAATTCCAAAACTTGAGGGCAAGTTTTGTAACTTTGCAAAACTCTTCATTTCATAACTTATGAATTAAAGGTTCATAAAAATGAAGACTCTTCATTTTCATGTAACTTATGTGTTTTAAGTGTGTGTTAAATAAGAGTGACCTTTGGAAATCCATAACTTGAGGACAAATTATGGACTCCATTAAAACACATAAATGATCAAGAATTAATCCTAAACAATTCAGAAAATAATTCCTATCATTTTCTAAATTCATAAGAACATGAACATGATCATCAAAAATTCAAGAATTATATGAACACATAAAATCATGGAATTTTTATATATGCTATTGTAAATGGATTAGAACAACCATTACACCAACTAAAATAAGTTTTATAACACCAAAACAATTTAGGGTAATGTTTCTAGTCCATTTCCAGCAGCAAAAGTCGAAAAACTGCACTCTTTCGATCCTACTCGTCGAGTGCATGAACTGAATCGTTGAGTAGGTTGAAGTTTGCCTTGGACTCGTCGAGTCCCCCCAATGGACTCGGCGAGTCCACCATGCAGAAAGCAACGATTTCGACTTTTTTCACTATTTTGCATCAAGTATCAAACAAGCAAGCCTAGGCTCTAATACCACTGTTGGGTTTTGAGCAATCTAACACTTCCTAAGTGTGCATGCAACCCTAATAAACCTTGGATCTATGTTTGTCTAAATACATGCAAAATAATAATTTTCCAAGGTTTATAACCTATCTAACATGACATGGGGAACATTTCAACATAAAAGAGTTAGAAGAGATTACTTACCTTTTGGTGAGTTTGGTTCTAAGGAGTTTGAGGGCCAAGCACCAATAATGTGAATGCCTAAAATGGAATCACAAACACCACAAACTCTTGGAAAACTTTGAGAGAGTATACACCTTGTATAAAATCGGCCACACACATGCACACACACACACACACTAGTTCACTAGTTTTCTCTTAGGCTCCATTTCATGCTCCATTAGCATGCTTATATAGTGTGCATGGTTAGGGTGAAACCCTAATAACCCATGTCTTTTCCTTTCCAAGGATCCATGGGTTAAAAGCTCCGTGGATCATCCATGGACTTCCACATAAGCCTAGCCCATTAACAAATGCGTATTAGCCCACACTATATAAAACAAATAGCCCATAATCTAATTAGTATTCCTTTTAATCTCTAAATTAATTCATAATTAATTTAAGACTAAAACTAATTAAATAATCGTAACTTCATATTAATATATTATAACTCATAATATATTAATAAACATATGTGTATAACTCTCATAAAATTATCCATAATAGTTTGGATGAGATGCAACCCAAATGGACCATGCCGGTCGGGTCAAGTATATACCAAATAAGTTATGGACTTAGACACCTTATCCAACAGACTCCCACTTGGATAAGTCTAATAACTGTATTTGCCTATAACTTCAGGAACCAACCAGCAATCGTAGCTCTCGAAAACTCCCTCGAACTATGAAGACTCTGTCGAACTATGAAGCGCCATTTTAGATAAGTGATCACATAATCCTCTGTTCTCATGATATCAGCCGGACAAACACATGGAACTATGTCTTGCTTATTGTCTAGCAGTTGTTTCTCGATTTTCCGATTTCTTTGACGAAGAACTTCACTGAACACATCGGTTTAGTTCTGACCAGGCCTGGTACATGGGTCAACACAAAATCATCGAGGGGCCCAGATATCGCTTCTATTTCTAGAAGGAACAGATAAACTTCGACTGATATGCTTGTTCTACTACTTATTGAATTGTACACAAAGGCACGTTTTATAACATCAAGTTACTGATGCGTTTACGTGCAATCAATGCACAACCAACTCATAGGTAACAACTAATATCTCTAGGTTTAAAGATTTATATGATGTTATCATCTCACGATCACTCGAGATAAATTCCATGAAGTGATACAAGTGAGCGTGGGTTTATACCAATACTCATAACTTATAAGTACTCATGAATGTTGCAGCAACCATTGCCATGTCTAAACACCTTTAACGCATCTACAAACCCAATTCATGACAATCTTGATTCATACCTACTTCCGACGTATGATCGATTGTGGAGGTTTGAATAAATTAATTATTCTGGAAGTCAAAACATGCAAATCTGAAACAATAGTAAATAATTGACAATGATAGGAACACTTTACTCATAAATAAATCACAAATTTTATTCATCATCAAACGTCGATTACATTTTACAAGTTTCAGGAAAACTATCTAATCTGTAAAACTAATATCGTCCCTCAGCCCGATGCGTCTTGCATGCTGAAAATGCTTAACCCTCGTCAGTCGCTTCGTAAGGGGATCTGCAGGATTCTCATCCGACGATATCCTCCTTGTCACAAGGAGTCCTTCTTCAATCTTGTGTCTTATGAAGTGATATTTTCTGTCAATGTGTCGGGATCTGCCATGATCTCTTGGTTCCTTGGCTAAGATAACCGCACCATTGTTGTCACAGAAAATCTCTATAGGTTCTTTAATAGCTGGTACAACTCCAAGGTCTCCGCTGAAGTTCTTTAGCCATATCGCCTCCTTCGCTGCTTCACTCGCTGCTATATACTCTGATTCACAAGTCGAATCAGCCACCGTCTCCTACTTGGAACTCTTCCAAGAAATTACCCCTCCATTTAAGGTAAAGATCCAACCCGACTAAGAGCGGAAATTATCCCTATTAGTCTGAAAACCAGCATCACTATACCCTAATACTTTCAAGTAATCACTGCCACCAAGGATAAGGATCCAATCCTTAGTCCTCCGCAGGTACTTGAGAATGTTCTTTACCGCTGTCCAATGATCCTTGCCAGGGTTCCCCTGATACCTGCTGACCATGCTCAAAGCAAATGCCACATCAGGATGGGTACAAGTTATAGCATACATGATCGAGCCAACTGCGGAAGCATACGGTAATTGGCTCATCTCAGCTATCTCTGCCTCTGTACTCGGACTCTGAGTCTTACTCAGTTTGGTATTGCTTTGGATCGGTAAATCTCCTTTCTTGGAATTTTCCATGTTGAACCTTTTCAACACCTTATCCAGGTAGATACTGTGACTAAGTCCAATTAGTCTTCTACTCCTTTCTCTTAATATCCTTATCCCTAGGATATAGGTAGCCTCCCCTAGGTCCTTCATAGCAAAGCACTTCCCAAGCCAGGACTTAACCTCCTGCAAGGTTGGGATGTCATTTCCTATGAGTAGTATGTCATCCACATACAGTACCAAGAAGCTAACTATACTCCCACTAGCTCTGACATACACGCAAGACTCATCTTCGCTTCTCGAGAAGCCAAACTCTTTTACCTTCTCATCAAAACAAAGATTCCAGCTATGAGATGCTTGTTTTAATCCATAAATGGATTTCTCAAGCTTGCATACTCTATTAGGGTACTCTGCACTGACAAAACCCTCTGGCTGATTCATGTACACATCCGCAGCCAGCTTTCCATTAAGGAAAGCGGTTTTGACATCCATTTGCCATATTTCATAATCATGAAATGCTGCAATGGATACAAGATTCTTTTTTTAATCTATAGAACCGGTAATTGGATCAGTGAGCAGTTCAACTATCTTCTAGGCTTGTGGTGAGTTTTCCTCACTGTACTTGTGGGTCAAAGGCACCAACACCGGCCCACTAGGTTGTGTTATGTATCTTGTTATATAAGATGTTGCTATCTTGTAGTGATTTGTTAGATTGGTAGATCTGTATGATTACATATACTTGTTGATTATTGTAATTTGTTACATATGTCGACATAGTGCGGTTGGGTTGAGGCTTTACTTCTCTATGTTTTAAGCAAACAAACCCAGGGCAATCCAGTCTAATGACTATGGGTTGGGGGTAATCCAATCTAATGCCTATGGATCCGAGGGTAATCCAGTGTGATAAATGTGGACCGAGTGTTCCGGGGGTAATCCGGTCTAATGACTATAGACCCAACATGCATGTTTGTATATGTTTTGTTGTGTAGGGTATATTGGGGCAACTCACTAAGTTATGGCTTACAGTTTGGTTTCACGGTTTTAGATACATCAGAGGATTGAGGCAAGGAGAATGTGTGATCATACACATCATCCTTGGATTCATGTTGAGAGACGTTTTTGGATACTCTAATTTTATGACGATGTTTTGAAAAAGCTGAAATCCAAAGGCGAAGTTCTGCCCAAATTCCGAGGCATCCACTTTTACCAAGTGAGTGCATAATCCCTTTCATGAACATGATTTTAAAACAAGTATCAATTAAAATATATGTCAAGGAGTTTATATGTGAGATATATGCTTATTGTCTAGAATATATGATAGATTCGTATTTGATAATATACGACATGCAAACCAGATATGGTTATATATATATATATATATATATATATATATATATATATATATGTGCGTGTGTGTGTATGTTTGTGTATGTGTGTGTGTGTTAAGATGTATATCTATTATTTCATGATAATAGTAATAAAAGTGTTCCTATAAAAAGTGTATTAATACCTAAAATACTCCGTGCCAAACAAACATACTATGGTAGAATAGAGTTACCTAAAGTGGAGTTTGTATTAGGAGTTGAGTGTTGTAGTCTTACAAAGAGATAAGATAAGACTTGTAAAAAAGGTTAGGTTTATTAAGTTGGATATTAGGTAGCATCTTCTTATGAGTACGTGTAAGACATGAGTGGAGAGTTGAACTCCAACATTTTTGAATCCGAGAGTATGGATTAGATTTAGTAATTCATTCCTGATTCGAGAGTATAGATTAGGTATATACATTTATTTCTAAATCCGAGAGTATGCATAGTTATACATTCCTAATCCAAGATTGTGGATTAGGTATAGTAATTTATTTCTGAGTCGGATAGTATGGACTAGGTCATTATAAAGTATCAATACATGAGGATCGACGGGATGGAGTAGATTGCTTATAGGAGATGTATTTGTGTTAATGATTTTGCACATATATATATATATATATATATATATGTGTGTGTGTGTGTGTATATGTATGTGTGTGTGTGTGTATATATATATATATATAAACATTGTAGGATTGAAAACCTTATGTACTCACAAGTTTTCCCAAACTGATCCACTAAGATTCTTTGTATCATAGGTAGAGATATAAAGGTACATGAATGATGAGAGATTCGAGGAGATGTAGATTGTTAGTCTAAGATACTGTAAGACATGTTTATGCATATGTTTTCTATCAGTTATGACATCCCAATTTTTAATGAATCAATGAAAAAAATCTTTGGACATACTTTTTATGGGACAAATTCTGCAATTATAAATAAACTATGTTTTTAAATAAGCATAAATCAAAAGTTTTAAATTGGTCGTAAAAATAAGGATGTCATAACATATCATCTGTAGACCAATGGCTAAAGTAAGCGGACTATTCAGACTCTCGAGGATATGTTGAGAGCCTGCATCCTAGATTTTGGTGGGAGTTGGGACTCCTACCTTCCGTTGGCTGATTTTTCTAACAACAACAAGTCAACAAACATCATGCCTGCATTGGTATGCCTCCCTATGAGCTTTTCTAAGGGAGAAAGTTTCGGACCCCGGTTTGTTGGGGAGAAGTTAGATAGAAAGGTCATGGGGAGCATGGAGGTGGTGTTCAATATGACAAACCTTATTTAGTAGGTTAGACATAGATTGATGACGACTCAAAGCTGGCAGAATAGTTATATGGACTGAAGTCGTTCGTATTTGGAGTTTCAGGTTGGGGATATGGTACTTTTGAAGTTACCCCCGAAAGGGTGTCATTCGTTTCAGGAGGCGGGGTAAGTTGGGCCCCAGAGTTATCGGTTCGTTCTGAGTTATAGCTAGGGTAGGAAAAGTGGCCTACCGATTGGATCTTTCGGAGGAATAAGATCTATAACACTTTCCATGTTTTGTAGTTTGTGAGAGTGTGTGGCCAACAAGACAACTATAGTTCCATTAGATGATATTCAGGTTGACGAACACCTCAATTTTGTTGAGTGACAGATGGTGATTCTTGACCGGAAGACGAAGGCCTTGCGCAACAAGGTGGTGAGCTTGGATACAGTGGAATGACAACACTCGAAGGATTCCGAATGGACTTGAGAACCCGAGGAGGAGATGAGGAAGCATAATCGTGAGTTGTTCTCAACAGTGATTTCGAGGATGAAATCTGATTTAGGGGGATTGTAACATCCATTTTTTAGGTAATGCTTTTTCCAAATTTAATTTAAGTTAATATAATTTTTGAGGATTTTGGGGTGGGCCACGACGTGGTTGTTGAGGCCCCGCAACATTACATTGTTTGATTAAGAACACGAAGCCATGAAGCGCCACAACGTGGCAAGGCCTTTGCGATGACATGACGACCATTTTGGTACAAAACCCTAGATCTCCGGGTTTGAGCCCTATTTAAGGGCACCAACTCTTAGGGTTGCCTCATTTAGTAGCCTCTACCCTCTGAGATCATACTTCATCCAAACCCTAGCCTCTATATGTGTTTTTTAGTGTGTAAAGCCACTTTTGTGAAGGTTGAAGGAAGAATGAGTCCATTTTGGTGCTTGTGTGCTTGGTTCCAGCTTAGATCTTATATCTTCATCACATTTATGGTCTTTTGGAGGTATAAAGTCTTCACCTTGTTCATTAGATCTCTAAATCTAGATCTAGGTCATTTTATGAACTTTTTGGTCGATATCTTTGTGTTCTTGGAGTTTGAGTTAACTGCATAACATTTTTATCCCTTATTTGACTTCCAAACCATGGTGATGGTTAGAAAGGGGACTCTCGTGACTTAGCTTGGTGTATATGTAATGGGTCTAACCATTAAGAGCTTAGGATTTGAGATCTTGGCTTATTGGGATGTCTTAATGGATAAAGTTGGAAACTTTCTTAAAACCTTAGGAAGATTTAGATATGAGATTTGTAACTCATGGGGTTAAGAGTTAAGAGCTTAATCCATAAAGCGTGGGAGACCAACTCCCATGATGTGGTGGCTAGTGTCACCACAATTGTTTTGTCGTGTAGCTACCACGACCTGACCTATTGGTGGCTATGACGTGGAGGTCAGGTGGGGTTGACTTTGACCATTGACTTTTTACTAAATTTACTTTTGGTCAACTTAATGATTTAAAGGTGTAGACTAAGAAGGTACTTCTATATTAATGATTAGGTATTTTTAGTACCAGTATTCACTGTCAGAGAGCTGTTATGTTAGCCGGCTATTTGTGAGGTGAGCCTTCTCACTATATTACCTTTCTCATAGTGGTGTGCATGCTAGACTAGCTGAGTCTTATTTGATAATTGTTGTTATGTGTATTTATTGAGTTGCTAATAATTCTAGGACTAATGATAGTCTTAAGGTTGCTGATAACCCGTAACTATTTATTATGTTGTGTAGTATGAGATATTTTGAGGAACTCACTAAGTTTTGTGCTTACAATTGTGAATTTAAATATGTTTCAGGTCTCAGTAATCGTGGGAAAGCGAAAACTTGATTGTACACACTTATCGACAACTTTCATGATTCCGCATTATTATGATATTCTGATTTTGAGATGTCTGTATTCTGCTACTTATGATTTTTTTGACTTGATTTTATGAAAATAATGTTTTACTCAAGTTTAAAAATGAAAATTTGGTTGTAAAATTAGGATGTTCACCACATATCCCATAATGGATTAAACTCAACACTATGTGATATCAAGTTAGAATTTGGAGTTCAAAGTCTATTCAACTTTTGAACTAAAAAAATAAAAGGGACCATATTCTTAATTATTTAACATAAATAATCTTAATAGAGTTCGCGTCGACTAAAAAATCAAATAAAATTGTATAGAAAATGAAATAGTTATATGAATAACCGTTAAATGAATTGTCGATGCGCTTCCTTTTTGTAAACTTACACTCAAAACTGATTGTACATGCACATTTGTATATGAACCTACAACTTAATTCCCAAAGAAATGCATCTCATATGCATCATTTCTCGCATTTGTAAGTTGTAACACATATATGCAAAAACACATTATTTTCATGTATCACATTTTAGTATCAAAGCACATGATTCTCAAGTCGAACTTGAGATACTTTCTTACTTTTGGTTCTTGAAATTTGTCTTGCTAATCATGAAAACGATTCTCTATAACCGATAATTTTTCTTACATTGTCTAACTTTAAAACAATTTCGTTATTAATTTTTTCTTTTTTTTTGCTACCCTTTAGATCGCAGTTGTGTGCTTTATTGACTTCAATGGTCTTTAACATAAGTTAAAAGGCCTCTATTAGGGAACTCCTATAAGCATGGGGCTTGAGGAGGAGAAAGAGTTCAAAGTTATATGATCCAATTTTTTTATTATATATTATATATATTTATTTAAAAATAAAATTTTATAATAACAATAAAATGTTTTTTTAATGATTCGATTTGGGCCTTCGAAAATATATAATTTTTCAAAACCGGTCCTATGTATAAGGTCACAACATTTCATAACATCATTACCAAATTAAGTAAATCGAATCAAATTTGATTGAAAATAATAATTTGATGAAACGTGTTTTTTTATTTCTATCTCGTTTCAACATAACTATAAATTTTAAATATTGATTAAACGCTTCAAATGCCATTTTAAGCCTTCATTAACCCAATCATAACATGTTCTCATTTATATTCATGCAAAAGCCTCATTTATCCGATCAAAACATAGTTTGACTTTACAAAGGTGTATTTTATATAAATTTTGAACTCAATCTCATTAAAGATAAGTATAACAGAATTTTCCTATTATAATAAATGAATAAGTTTATTTTTCTATTGATAAGTATCATACTATTAAAACTCCTCATTAATATTATATCATCTATCATGCCACTTGTCAACCTATTAATTATTAATTTTTTTAAAATTTTAAATTTTCCACTCTAATTACATTAAATAAATAATTGATTCTCCATTTTAAATTTCAAATTTTAATTTTTTTCATTTTAATTATATTAAATTAATAACATTAGATTAAAAAATAAAATAAAATTAATACTGATTATAAGATGATATAATTTCACATATTTATTTAAATCAACAATTATAATTTTATATAACTAAAAAATATCTCTTAAATAATAATTTATTTAAAATAATTGATTAATAATTTTGAGTTTTTAATATGAAAGTTTAATTAATTTTATAACCGTGGTTATCACGGGTTATAAACTAGTGCATAATATTTAGAATAATTTGTTGTCTCATTTTCATTAATCTAAAAAGTATTTATAGATTACAGTAAATAAACTATAAAATTTCTATCAAAACATAAATAAGACAACTATTAATAATATCAAATACTAATATAATAATATCTTAAAATAGTTAGTTATTAAACCCCCCTATCTCTCTCTCTCTCTCTCTCTTTATATATATATATATATATATATATATATATATATATATATATATATATATATATATATATATATATATATATATATATATATATATATATATATATAGGCCTAGGTTATTCTATTCAAAGTAATTATTGTGTTATTGTATACATAAATGTGGGTCAATCAAATTTACTTATTTTAAGAAAGTGATTAATATATATTATTGAATTAAATATAATTGAAAATATCATCTTAATTAATTACAAGGGTAATTTAGTCAATTAAAATAGATTTAATAAAGGAAAATTGCATTTCTTAAGGTATCATAGATTCTATTAATTTTAAAAATCCAATTTTACATGTTATAATTTTTTTAATTCGGACATTCTAACAGAATATGTTTATAAGTATATTAAAAAATAAAAATATTCTTGAACCATAAATAATAAAAAATTCTTGAACCTATTTCTTGATCATGAATTTAAAAACTTCTTGTAAAATAACAACTCTTTGAACAATCAATTGTAGAATAAAAACAAAAATACATTATTTCTTATAGAATACGAGAGACAATTGTTAAGAATTACATCAAAATCTAACAATAACTAATACATTCAAAAAGAATAATGTGGTTCGTTTCAATTTTGTGGTCCGTCCTTCAAGCATCAACTTCTATGATTCCAACAGAATTAGAATTCGTAATTCCATTCCAACAGAATTGGAATTCGTGATTCCATTCTAATAGAATTGGAATCTCACAAATACCAACCATTGAATCATGTACAAAAACAAACTTGATACCTTTTCAGAATTCAACATTGTCAAGATCCTGCACTATCCACATAAATGAAGTGTTAAATAAAAAAGAATGAAACAAATTAAAGAAACTAGAGATAAATGAAGAAACAAATTCAAGTTACCAAGAGTTAAAGAAACTAGAGATGAATGAAGGGTTGTAGTCTTGTTGCAGTTGCAATGTATGAAAACCAGAACTTAAACAAAAATCAAAATCTTGGAACTTCAACTATATGTATGGTAAAGCTTTCAACTTATGAGAAATTGAATTAATCTTAATGGATTCATGAAAAAAACTATCATGGTAAGTTATCCACGTAGATCTTGAAAAAAGTCCCCACCACTCGTTTTTCTGGTTGTGAACCTTTTGGTGCAACCTTATTTACAGTAAGAGCCCTTCCACTCAAATCCTGTTTTTGTTCATAACAAATATTACATATTAATGTGAATATGTAGTAATTAAGATGGATAGATGGAGAAGAAGATTAAGTTTACATAGACGTTGAACTTCTCCATAGCTTTCTCAGCTTCTTCTACTGTGCTCATTGTCACAAACCCAAATCATCTACTTTGTTCTCTATCCCTGCTTTATATAACCTAAAACCAGACATCAAATCGGCCATTGTAAACACACGATGCAACATACAAAATTAATTAAGAAATCACTGAAAAGTAAATCGATTAATACCTCGGCGATATCTACTACACCGGCAGAATTGAAGAGATTAGCCAATTTCTCGCTGTCAAAATCGTAGGGTAAGTTCCCGACAAAAAGCTTTGCCTCTTCAGGTGGTTCTGAATATGATTCTGCTTCCTCTTCTTCTTCTTCGTTAGTTGTATCTTCTTCATGTACTGGTTCAGTTTCTTGTGTCAATTGTTGTGACCAATCTGAGGTGTTGGTCACGAATTGGAGTGACCAATCGAGAAATCGGGATTTTGATCTTGGCTCTGGGTAGAAGTCAATTGGAAAATTGAAACCCTAAAACTATTGTCTATAAATATACGTGATTAATATCAAATTACCATAATTATAGGATATTATTTGTGGAAACTAATTATCAAATTACCTATTTACCCTTATTTATTAATTTAATTATTTATTTTTATTTTTAAATTTGATTGGCTTACATTTATGCATACAATAACATAATAATTACTTTAAACAAATGAACCTTGCTCTCTCTCTCTCTCTCTCTCTCTCTCTCTATATATATATATATATATATATAATTGTATGCTCGTATACACAAATCTGGACCAATAGATGTAATAAAATCAATAGTTATGATATGAGGGTTTATGATATTACAATAAGGTAACATGCATCATATAATCACACAAATTTCAACATAATGGTACCTTAGTTAATTAACCTATAATAAAAAAGAAAATTTTCGTATTTTCAGGATAATTAATTCCCATTTTTTTTTAAATCTGAATTTTTAAAATAATTCAAATTTAATTTTATTATAACTTTTAGTAATAATCGATTTAATAATGTCAGAATGACAAAAAGTCAATCATAAATTAGTTAAGATATATTCGATTTTATTCTTGCAAAATATTGGTACATTCAGATATATTCAAGATATGTGTGTGTGTGTGTGTCTATATGTATATATATATATATATATATATATATATATATATATATATATATATATATAAAAACATGCTTAAAGACTTATACAACATATGATCAAAAATAACATTTTCTAAATAATACAATTTTATTCTTTAAGAATCACTATTACATTAATTTGTAAGGAATAAGACTATAAACAATTATTACATTCAATTTGAAGAAAAAAAATCTAACCTATAATGGTTTAATAATTACATCTTATCTTAAAGATTAAAACTAAACATGGTTACAAAAAAAAATCTAACAAAAACACTAATCCATTCTAAAAGAATATTACTGTTAAGAAACATATTATACATTGTGGTAGAATATATTCTGATAAAATACAACCTCGTTCTCTATATTTTCTTCTTTTACCACTTCAAAACCTAAATCCACAAATAAAAAACATAATTAAGTTTCAAATATTAAAAAATTCAGTGCATTCTTATAGAATAAAAACTATAAAATTCTATCAGAATCTAGTAGAAACTATAAAATCTGACAAATTATAATAGAAAATAAAAACTATAAATTTTAACAAAATGTTGTCAACATTAAACAATTATAATTTATTTCAATAAAATTTAATCCTAAAAATGCAATAAGAATAACAACCATAAAGTCGAATAACATTAACACTATAAAATAACATCAATTATCAAAACAATAATTAACACACACACAAAACCCCTCGAATATTAGTGTTTGATATCAAAAGAGAAAAAAAATGTAAGGCATGTTTCATTATCATCCCAAATAGTTCAACATATCCAAATTACCTCAGATTATCACAAAATCTTTCCAAATAGTTCAACATATCAAAATTACCACATTTACACCAAAACATGCTTTTTTTGACATTATATCAAACACTTGGAATACATGTTTTATTATCATCCAATTAAAGCATCAAACCAATAAAGCATCTTTCTCTTTTCTAAAGAAATCAAACTAATCAATGATAAGAGAAGAATAAATAAGGAAACTTATCGGTTTTGGAAAGTTTCAGAATAAATAAGAAAACACAATCAACTTTTAATTATGGTTTGACGCCATTTAAACAAATATTGGTCGATCTTTTAGAGTTTTGGATTTCTTTTCCAGTGGACGACGATAGTGAATGCGTAGGCAAGAAATTAATTACAAAATATCTTATAATTATAGATGACGAATCAAATTACAACCCTAGAAACTATAAAATAATTACCTGGCAAGTGAATTGAAAAATTGCAAAGCAGAGAAACTTAGGGTTTCCTTCCATTGAATCCGAGAAATTAGAAGTTGGACCTCGATAGAAGCTTGGATTTAGTAATGGCATCTTCAATTGGAGAGGATGGCGGTGATGGTAGGGAATGAAAGAAGAGGGCGCCGGAGGTGGGGAAGGAATGAAGCCACTGGATGATGATAAATGGGTCGATGTTTGGTTTTGTAGATATCAAAAACTAATTTCCCTGATTTGAAAGATATTAAGTGTCTTAAGTATTTACTATAATTAGTGTAGTCATGATTACTATTATACCCTTTTTATTATTTGTTATTGAATTTATGTTTGCTTAATTCGGATTTGGTGTTAGATGTAACACCCAGTTCTTGGTATGTAATTTAATTATAAATTTTTGCACTTTTGTTCTGGAACTCGGTGAGTTGGAGGCCCAAACTCGTTGAGTAGAGGTTAATATTGGATGCGAGAAGGAGAACCTACTCGTCGAGTCGGATGCCCTGACTCAACGAGTAGGCTTGTTTGGGTGAAACCCTAACTTTAAGGGTTTGCACCCTATTTAAATGCCTTATATTGTCCCAACCCAGCCTCCATCATCTCTCTCAGTCCAGAAAATCCCTAAATCGAAACCCTAACCTTGTTTGAGTGTTCTTGAGCCATTTTTGTGTTTGTGGTGGTTGTGAAGCTTGAGAAGGAAGAAGGAGCTTGGGAGTTCAAGTGGAAGCCAGTAGATCTAGAGGTTGTGTCCCATTTCCAGCTCATTTGAGGTAAAAAGCTTTAACCTTGACCATCTGTCTCTTAGATCTCTAGTTAGGGCTCATTTGCACACTTTCTAAGCTTTTATAGAGTCATACATTGGGATTTTATGGTTCTAAGAAGGCATAGCTTCAAATCTAGAACCATTGAGGGTTCTTATGGCATAAAGGTGCCAACTTTATTGCTATAAGCACCCCATGCATCTTGTAGACTTCATTTTAGTACCATTTAAGCCAAATACCCCAAGCATGGACGTAAAGTTTGGAACTTTACGTGTATTATGGACATTAGGAGGTCAGATATATGTTCTAAATGTATCAAGAGCCACTGAAATCGAGTGTATAGTTTTGGACACAGAGGGACTCGGCGAGTCACTCGGTGAGTCAGGTCGAATTCCCCCCCCCCCCTAATCTCATATGATAATTGACCATGTGTTAAGTTAGAAGGACACTCAGTTAGTTGGGCTCATTGAGGACATGGAAATCATGGGAATCGGTGAGTGTATGAACTAACTCGGCGAGTTCAAGGCTATATCCCAAGAGTATGAAGATGGACTCGACGAGTCGAGGAAGAACTCAGCGATTCTAGCAATAAGAGCATCACCTTGCTTGAAGATGAACTCGATGAGTTCATGAGGAACTCGACGATTCAAGGACTAAATGTCCCAGCTAGCATGAAGATGGGCTTGGCGAGTCAAAGGGTGAACTCGCCAAGCCACATGCAAAGGTTCCCGACTTTGTATCATGGAACTCGACGAGTTGGTGGACAAACTCGGCGAGTTGACCAAAAGTTGACTTTGAATTTGACCTTGACCTAAGTTTACCATGAAATGGTAACTAAGGAAGATGATTATGTGTACGGTTTGAGAGGAGTAGATCCCGACAGCAAGGACAATTCAAACACTTAGCTTTACGAGGTGAGTTACCTTCCAGTAGAAGTGGATCGAAGGCAACAAGGTCAGACCACTAGTAAGTGTTATAGTAAAGATGATTGCCTTTGTGATAATTATCTGGTATGTTGTTATCTGTTACGATTATGTGTTAGCCTGATATGATGTTATGTGATAGTTGGGAGAACAGTACCCATAACCGGTCGACAGGACCAAGGGGTAGGTCGGGCACCCCTGTATGCCTGACAGTATGTTTATGTTATGATTTTATGTGGTAGTAGTAGAGGTGAAATAGTCCCCGTAACCAGTTAAGATAAGTCGGAGGGGTAGGTAGGACACCCAGGTATGTCTAACACGGGTAGGTTGAGCGCCCCAGTATGCTCAGCATTGTAGGTCGGACACCTAGATATGTCTGGCAGTATGTTTTATGTATGGTATGTGGTATGATGGGGGAACTCACTAAGATTTGTGCTTACATTTTTCAGTTCTGATTTCAGGTACCTCTTCGTCGAAGGGGAAGGAGCCGACACAGTAGCAACGCATCACACACATGATTTCCGCACTATGATGTTCTGGGATTGTACTTTGATCTATTATTATGATTCAATGACATGTTTTTATGACTTTTGATTTATGGGTTTATGAACTTATATGTTATCGATGATGTTTTTCTGTAAACAGTTTTATAAGAAATACAATTCAAAACAAAATTTTGGCCATGATTTTTGGGATGTTACATTAGAGGCATACAATATTTATTGGACATATATGAACCCATATATATATATATATATATATATATATATATATATATATATATATATATATATATATATATATATATATCATTGATTTAAGACTTCTAGCACCATCTTACATAAACCAAAAATAAAACAATATACACATTAAATGTTAAAATTAGAAGGGTTTTATATAGAAAAGTTATATTATTTTTGGAAGAATTTGATAAAGCTATATTTTTTAATAGAAAAGTTCCGATTATTTTAAATTTTGTCTAAACTAACGATTTTTTTTTTAATTTTAACATGAAATAATAGAGTATGTGACTTTGCTAAAAAATAATGAGATATTTCTGTTAAAAAAAGATTTAGAACTTTAGTAAAAAAATTCTTAAAATAATAAAAAATTTCAGCAGAAAACCTAAATTAAAAATTAGGTTTTGAGTGCCCTTATTTTGTTTGATAAGACATATTTACTGAAATTTTGTATAATTTAAAAACTCTTTAAAGTTTACAAAAAAAAAAGAGAGAGATAATTTTTCTTAGACAAAATTGCAAAAATGGTCCTTGATCCTTATTTTGTATGCATTTTTTGGGGTTTTAGTCCAAACCCCGACTTTCTTTGGCTTCGTGATCCTTTTGGCCATGTTTGTTTGTGATTTTGGTCCCTCGGAAAACTAAAAAGACTAAAATACCCTTTTATACTTTTTATGTTTTTTCATTTTAATTTAAAGGAAAAAGAAAATACTTAATTAATTTGGACCCACATCTCTCTCTCTCTCTCTCTCTCTCTCTCCCCCTCCACCTCCCAACCAAAAATGTTAACTCCAATTTCTCCTTAAATATTTAGTGTGTGGGTCTGAAAATCAAACCAAATCTTGCCACAAATTGGAAATACATTAACCAAATCGAATCACCATAGGAAATACATAAAACAAATTGGATCAAATGAGTTCAGAGTCAGGACCTTCATAATCTTCTTCTTTGTTTTTTAACTGTTGATCTGTACCTACATCTCCTTGTGAACCCTAATCCCGGTGACAAGTATCAATGAGTGTTGGTGAACGGTTTCTAGCTGAGAAGGGATATATAGGAGGGCAAGGGGAAGGTGGGTGAAAGGTGACATACAATCAATTTTTGAAAATCATAAGATGGAGGAGACAAAATCAAACAAACGTGTTGTGGTTTTCTTGTGAGGATAAAATATGAACACAGTTTTAGAGGACGGTGGTGGTGAGTCTGATGAACTTTAGCATCCCCTCCAGATCCATAAATCCAGAAATTGAATGTGGTTCTAAAAAAATTTCATCCTTTTAGGGTCGGCGAGACAAGGATACGTATACATGGATGGAACAAGATTAAATCATATAGAATCCTACCTCATTCAAAACATTATCAAAACAAATCAAGAGTGAAGCATCACAAAAATCGAAGTAGTATAACCATCCATTGATTAAAACATCAATCGATCATCCTTCATCTTCTTCCTAATCTCTTTCAGCCAAATGAACTTCAACTCCATCGAGTTGAAACAAAATCAGAATTTCTGTCATTACCACCCATTTCTAATGTCTTGGTGGTGGTGATTTTCGATTAGTGGTGGCTGGTGGCGGTAGCCGCCATCTCTGTGGCTCGATTTTTTGTGGTCTCTCTTTCTTCATCGGATGCTGCTAGGGTTTGCAGCACCGTCTTCAATGATCCTTATGATGGGTTATGCGCATAACAACAATCGTATGGTGTACATGCAACCCTTATTTCTTTGATCTAGGTTTTTCTAAGTAAACATATAACATTGAATACCAAAGAAATAAACCCTAATTGACTAGCATACAAATCCGAAAAACACATACGATTTAGGGTTTAGATCTTACCTCACTTGTTATGTAGCAATAACAAGTACAAACCACAAATTCCTTGACTCTTGAAAGCTTAGTGCCTCAAATGTTGCACCTCTAATGGAGTCACAAACACCACTAACAACAAGGATGAACAAGTAAGAGAGAGGAGAGGCACCAAAATCCATCCATGGTATTCCAATAAGAGTTAGGGACGCTTTTGGAGACCTAAGGGGTTCCTTTTGTAGTTAGGCTTCTAGGGTTTTCAACTTGGAAACCCTAATCCAGTTTCTTAGCCCTTAAGCAGCCCAAAGGATCTTACAGAAGGCCCTTGGACGATTTCTATATGGACCCTCATATAGAATTCGTCCATTGCTTCCTTATGGATCCTAAGCCCAACTTTATAACTATCTTATAATTACAGTATCAGTCCCCTTTATTTCATTAATCTCTTTTGGCCACAAAATTAATTCTCAATTAACTATTGACTAATATTAATTAAACAATACGATTTCTCTTTTAATATATTATTCATATAATATATTAATAAATCATAATTAATCATCTTTCTCCTTAATTCATCATATCAGTTGCTATGGTGAAGGCAACCCAACAGTTCAAAATCGGGTCAAGTACATACCAAAATAGTTATGGGCTTAGACACCTAATCCAACACCTTCTTCCCCGACATCACTGATATGACATCGAATCCTGCCATGGTAATCAACCTTTGTAAACCGATATTTGGTTGAAGTTTCTTAGCAAATTTAAACCTAAATGCCCCTCCTCGCCTTGCAATAAATACAAAAATCAATACTTGGAAAATAAGGATAGTTCGATTGAGCACCGGAGGATTTCTTATTTGAACTAGATGTAGAAATTGTGAATTTCTTTTTTGTGTGCTCCCGATCATCAGATTCTTTATGAAAGAAGGGGAATATTGGTTATTGTTTAATTGTGTTTGTGTTTGTTGTGTGTGTGTGTGTGCGAGAGAGAGAGAGAGAGAGAGAGAGAAAGAGAGAAATGTGGGTCCTTTATTGTTTTTTAATTGTTAAAATAAATTAATAAATATTAAATTAAAAAAAATAAAAATAAAAAATAAATATCCCAAGGGTACTATAGTCATTTCAATTTTTGGAGGTACTATTTTCACATACAAACTAGTCCAAAAGGACCACGAAACCAAAAAAGTCGTGGTTTGAACTAAAACCCCCAAAAAATACATACCACAGGGACCATTTTTTGCAATTTTGTCTTTTTCTTATGACAAAACATTGAAAATAACTAAATGTCACTAGTAGCTTAGAAAATTATAAAGTTACCTCTTTAAGTATATTGGGAAAACTCTAATAGAAACTTATAGGGTTTTTGACACTGTAGCACTTCAATGTTTGGTCAATTTACACATTTAGTCACTAAAGTTTTTTTTGTGCTCAATTGATCCTTAATGTTAGTAACTATCGGCTAATTAAAGGAATGGGAGCAATATTGTAACAACGTAAATTTAAAACAAAATTTTCATTTTTGTAAGCATCAAAAACCATCAATTAATGTTTCAAATTCAAACATGAACAATGTTATCATAATATAATACATCCCAATGATCATAAAATAGTTTTTCTCCGACAATGTGTACGATCACGCCGGAGCCTTCCCACGATTCTCGCTAGTACCTGAAACACATAACACAACAACTATAAGCATAAATGCTTAGTGAGTTCCCCAAATTACAACTTACGCACATACGCCTTTCCAGGCCCTGACCTTCCGGTCCAACTGTCTCAGGGGACTTCCGTCCCAACTAGGTAGAACTTCCGGTCCTACCCACGTCAACCTTACGGTCCACATCACAACGCCTTCCGGCCCATAACATATTCGCATTCCGGCACATAACATAATGCATTCCGTCCCATATTAAGCATATCATACAGGGCACATATAAACGATTAACTTATCACACGCAATACATATATCTCATAACATATCCGACCTTCCGGTCACACAGTCAAACCCTTCCGGGTACAGTATAGTGAGAAAACTCACCTCGTGGAATGTCTAAGATCTCGCGTCCTCGCTATCTCCAAATCTCAACGACGACTCTACCTCGCCTAAACATAAAAATATCATTTAATACTCAAAGACTTCCACCACTAAAACTTTACCCCTTATCATCATTCCTCAGAGGGTAAAAGACCATTTTACCCTTCCTTGACCTAAAGTCCTCATGTTGACCAAAACCCTAAAAGTCAACAAAAGTCAACCCTGAGAGTACGCGGGGCGTACTGCTAGATGTACGCGGGGCGTACAACGCTAACCCATGGATCAGGGTCTCCACCCAGTACGCTGCGCGTACTGGAAGTGACGCCCAGCGTAACCATCAGATTCTAACACTCTTCATTTCTGGTCTTAATCGGTTAAGCCATTACTCCAACTTCTAGATCTAACTCTGTTAATGTGTCTAAACCCATAAAGTCGAGACCTTTAAGCCTTGGCATGGCTGTAAAGGCTCCAACATCTCTTAAAAACATTCTATTCCAACTCAAGGACCTATATCTCATGCATGGAGCAATATTCACATCCAAGATGTCATTTTTATGACTCTACAACTCCAATAGACCATAAATATAAAAGATCTAAGCTTATGGAGGCCATTTGCACAAAAAGTCTCCACCTTTGGGACTAAAACCCTAGAAATGGTACTTGAAGCATATAACATGAGCCAAGTGACAAGATCCGAACTTTTTACCTGATAATGAAGCTTTAACCCTTGCAAAGCTCAGATCTACACTTGAACACCACTTCTAGCCTTTCCAATGAGCTCTTCTTCTCCTTTGCAACCTTGGAATGGCACCACCAAGCTTATAATATACACCAAATGGCTTAAGAACGAAGGCACACTCTATTTAGGGTTTCACTCTGAGGGATGGTGGCTGAGAAGTCCAGCCACACATTCCTTTTATAGCCCTCCAAAGGAATTAGGGTTTTTAGATCTGGGCAAGTTACGCCATGCATAACCTTGGGTACGCCCAGCGTACCTGAGGGTGAACGCGTCCAAATGAGGCGCGCGAGTACGCGCAACATACATCTTGTACGCCCAGCGCACTCGCTTATCATGAAAACCCTAAAATGACAACATAACCAAAATAGAAGAATACCTGGATTTCGGGCTATTACAATTCGCCCCCGAAGTCTCATACTGAAAACAACTCTGGATATTGATCTCGCATCTCAGACTCGGACTCCCATGTCAGCTCGGACCACTTCCGATGTTGCCACTGCACTTGTACCAGGGGTACTTCCTTGTTCCTCAGAACCTTAACTTTCCGATCCCTGATCGCTACCGACCTCTCCACATAGTTCAGGGCTGCATCCACCTGAATATCATCTAATGGCACCACTGTCGACTCGTCGGCAATACATTTCCTCAACTGCGAGACATGAAAGGTATCATGGATCTGTCCCAACTCAGCAGGTAGATCCAACTGGTAGGCTACCCTGCCTACCCTAGCAATTACCCTGAAGGGTCCAATATACCGGGGTCCCAACTTGCCCCCTACCTGAATCGTATCACTCCTTTCCAAGGAGAGACCTTTAGGAGCACAAGGTCACCAACCTGAAACTCGAGCTCGGACCGACGCCTGTCCGCATAACTCTTCTGGCAACTCTGCACGGTCAATAACCTCTGCCTGACCTGCTGAATCTGCTCGGTCGTCTGGAGTACAATCTGCGTGCTACCCATCACCCGCTGCCCCACCTCTCCCCAGTAGATGGGGGTACGACACCTCCGCCCATACAACAGCTCAAAGGATGGCATACCAATGCTCGAATGATGGTTGTTGTTGTACGAAAACTCTGCTAAAGGTAGATAGGTGTCCTAGGTCCTTCGAAAATTCACACTTGCTCGGAGCATATCCTCAAGCGTCTGAATCGTCCGCTCGCTCTGTCCGTCCGTCTGCGGGTGGTATGCGGTACTGAAATGCAGTCTCGTACCCAACTCCTCTTGAAACTTCTTCCAAAACCTTGAAGTAAAACGCATATCCCGATCTGAAACAATCGACATCGGAACCCCATGTCGCAATACCACCTCCCTCACGTATAATTCCGCCAACTTTCCACAGAAGAGCTCTCGCTGATGGCTAGAAAATGTGCGCTCTTCGGCAATCTATCCACGATCACCCAAATCGCATCGACTCCTCTCGCAGTCCTCGGCAATTTGGTGATAAATGTTGGATAAGGTGTCTAAGTCCATAACTTATTTGGTATATACTTGACCCGACCGGCATGGTCCACTTGGGTTGCATCTCATCCAAACTATTATGGATAATTTTATGAGAGTTATACACATATGTTTATTAATATATTACGAGTTATAATATATTAATATGAAGTTACTTTATTTAATTAGTTTTTGTCTTAAATTAATTATGAATTAATTTAGAGATTAAAAGGAAGACTAATTAGATTATGGGCTATTTGTTTTATATAGTGTGGGCTAATACTCATTTGTTAATGGGCTAGGCTTATGTGGAAGTCCATGGATGATCCATGGAGATTTTAACCCATGGATCCTTGGAAAGGAAGAGACATGGGTTATTAGGGTTTCACCCTAACCATGCACACTATATAAGCATGCTTATGGAGCATGAAATGGAGCCTAAGAGGAAACTAGTGAACTAGTGTGTGTAAGCTTGTGTGTGGCCGATTTTATACAAGTGTGTATACTCTCTCAAAGTTTTCCAAGGGTTTGTGGTGTTTTGTGATTCCATTTGAGGCATTCACACTATTGGTGCTTGGCCCTCAAACTCCTTAGAACCAAACTCATCAAAAGGTATGTAATCTCTTCTAACTCTTTTATGTTGAAATGTTCCCCATGCCATGTTAGATAGGTTATAAACCTTGGAAAATTATTATTTTGCATGTATTTAGACAAACATAGATCCAAGGTTTATTAGGGTTGCATGCACACTTAGGAAGTGTTAGATTGCTCAAAACCCAACAGTGGTATCAGAGCCTAGGCTTGCTTGTTTCATACTTGATGCAAAATAGTGATAAAAGTCGAAATCGTTGCTGTCTGCATGATGGACTCGCCGAGTCCATGGGGAGGACTTGACGAGTCCAAGGCAAACTTCAACCTACTCATCGAGTAAGTTCATGCACTCGACGAGTAGGATCGAAAGAGTGCAGTTTCTCGACTTTTGCTGCTGGAAATGGACTAGAAACATTACCCTAAACTGTTTTGGTGTTATAAAACTTATTTTAGTTGGTGTAATGGTTGTTCTAATCCATTTTCAATAGCATATATCAAAATTCCATGATTTTATGTGTTCATATAATTCTTGAATTTTTGATGATCATGTTCATGTTCTTATGAATTTAGAAAATGATAGGAATTATTTGCTGAATTGTTTAGGATTAATTCTTGATCATTTATGTGTTTTAATGGAGTCCATAATTTGTCCTCAAGTTATGGATTTCCAAAGGTCACTCTTATTTAACACACACTTAAAACACATAAGTTACATGAAAATGAAGAGTCTTCATTTTTATGAACCTTTAATTCATAAGTTATGAAATGAAGAGTTTTGCAAAGTTACAAAACTTGCCCTCAAGTTTTGGAATTTGTAAAGTTTCACACACTTTAAAAACTTTAATTCCAACCCTTAGAGTTTTAATAGTTAAAATTCAACCCTTATACTATTTATAACATTAATGGTTAATTATTATATATATGTATAAGAATAAGTCGTTTTACCGTTAGTAGGCCTCATTCACGAAGCCGGTCTATAAGGTGGGTATAAGGTTGTTGCCTATAAAATGGCGACTTAATGGGTGTCCATTCTCACCCACCGCTTGCTTGATCGGTGGAGGGTCGTTAGCCGAACGGGTAGAACAATGACTTTAAATCCTCATTAAAAGTATAATGATTATTATAAAGTAACTAAACTCTTTTAATTCCCAATCTTAGTTACCTTAGGAAAAATGTGAACATGGTGCTAGTCCATGGAATTCACACTTTGTACCTTACCAAGTCGTTGGTGGAGCGTGTGTGGTTAACCGGCACACTAACTAGGATTAGTAACGATCACGAAGGGTGACTTAATGTTTGTCATAGATCAATGGAGCGTGTGTGGTTAACCGGCACATTGATTAGGTGATAATATTAAAGGTACCAAGTGAATTAGCATGGTTATTCACACCTTGTTTTGTGATCCTCGGCATCCCAGTCACAAAACTTGAAGGGCACAATCGAGATTGAAACATACCATTGAAAAGTTCAATGAATCTCAAAAGAATCTAGGAATTTCAAATCCAATAAAACCTAATAAATCATTTCGTTTTCATGGTGGAAATTGGTGAATCGTCATTCACCTACCTTTCAAATATATTATTACTTAGATTACGGCATCCCTCTTCTAAGTATAATATATTGTGATTGGGTCCTAGCCTTAATATTACATTTGGGTGTCTTATTAAGGATCCTATATATCTAATCTAAACTTACTCTCTTCTTTCAGATGTCTTCCAACACTAATGCTTCAGGCTCTAACCCAACTGGTTCCTTCTCTCTCATGAATCTTTGTGGGAGGGTCATCTTTGATGGTTCCAACTTCATGGATTGGATTAGGAACGTCAAGATGGTTACTCGTTACGAGGACAAAGAATATGTCCTCGATAAGGAGTTAAAAGAACTTGATGAGTCTACTGCTACTCCTGAGGAGATCGCTGAATTCAGGACTCATGAGAGAGATGCTACTAAGGTGGCATGTATCATGATGGCCACGATGACAGCCGAGCTCCAAAAGTCATATGAAGATTTCTACCCTTTTGAGATGCACCAAGACCTGATGGAAAGGTACCATCAGAATGCTCGTCAGGAACGGTATGAAATAATCTCCTCCATAATTACTACCCGCATGAAGGACGGTGAATCCGTCACGGGCCACATGCAAAAGATGCAAAGGTATGTGGACCGTTTGCTGAAGCTGAATGTAAACATCCCTGAGGAGTTGGAAATTGACATCATTTTTCACTCTTTGCCTGTAACACCCCGGTTTTTCTCGGTACGTTTGGTTATTTTAATTTAATTATCCTTGTAACCTTGGGTTAATTTATTTAACCAATGCCTAAAATTTTTATGTTATTGGACTCTTTTTATCATCTTGTAAACTCCTTTTATTGAAGTCCATGGACTATGGGCCTATTTGTAGAGTCCATCTAGTAAATAGTACTTAATGTGTAAATTGAATCATTTGGAACACACACAAGGAAAACACTCTAAACCCTCCCTCTCTCTCAAAAATCGTCCCTCTCTCTCTCTCTCTTTGGGATCAAGAGCAGCCAAGGGGCTGTTTGGAGCTTAATTCTTGTTCATTTCCAGCCTTGATTCGTATTGGTATGAACCTCCTTATCCTTTCTTACAACTTGATTCATAACCTTGTTCTAGTTTTATGATTTCATCTTCACTTCTTCTCCTTCTTATTTTATTTGTAATTGTATGTTATACATCATCTCAAGATCCTATCTTCACCCCATATATGGTGGATGATGGATCTAGGGGATTACATGTGGCAAAAGATCATGGAAACCCTAAAAGGGAGAATGATGATTTTATGTGCTTATGTTTATTTTCATGTTGATTATTATTACATCCTTGTGGCTAAATGAAATCCTAATGATCCCTAACCCTTTTTAGTACCACCATTATCATGGGGACTGAATTGGGATGATGAACACATCTTAAAATGTGTTTCAAAAGGAGAAGGATGGATAAGCCAAAAAGGAATCACGGGTGGCTACGATTCTGTTTTCCATCAGATCTGTAGTCATATTGTAAAAATCATATCTGGATCTATAGAACTCAAACGGACCCCAAACCAGTTCCAAAAGTTCACAAATTGAGTTGGCTAACTTTCTTAATCAGGCCAACCTCACTGATAAGGGCTTTATCTATGTGAAATAATGGCATCTTTTCTGTTAGGTCTGATCCGGGTCTGTTCTGATATGTCATTTTGTTTTCATCATTTCTAAGTCTTGGAAAAGGATCCAGAGTGATTCAAAGTTTCTATATGTTTCTTATATTATGAATTTAAGATCTGGAGAATATGGGGTGTTATTTCCAATTATAAATTGGTTAGAATGGATCCACACTCCAGGTCAGTGGGCAGTCACCAGCTTTTGCTAGTGCTGTGATTGTCCACAATGTTAATTTTATATCTGGAGTTTGAGAGATGATTTTAATTCAATTCCAACTCTGAGACTTTCACTTCTATGTCCTTTAATTCTATAAATTTTGTTTTGGACGAATTCTACTCAAAAGTTGGGTAGAATTGGCCAACATCACTTGACTGTATTGTTGGAGACAGAAGTGATACACCATTTTGTAAAATTCATATTTAATTCATCTTTTGGAGTTAGAATGAGTTCTTTATATTTGTGGAATCCTAAGCAATCATAGTTTCCTATAAAATTTAGTTAAATCTATGTTTCTGTTTTAGATTTTGGAGTAAATCCGTTTTGAACAGCAGGTCTGTTTTAGAGACCTTGCTGTGATCACTCTTTTCTCAACTCGTAGCTTCATTACTTCTCCATTCTAACCTTTAGTCCTTCTTAGGTGAGGTTTTGAAGTTTGCTCAAGCTTGGTAGCATTATTTGATTGTTAGCCATCCTTAATACTCACTCAAGGTGAGTTCTCTCACACCGTTGTATTGATGATTGTGTTTGCTAGTTAGCTCGTGTGTGATTATTTGAATTTATTATAAAAGCATGCTATATAAGTATTGTTTTAATTCGTACATGTGCACTGTATGTAACTAATTATGGATATGGGGACACCACCAAAGGATACGGATTTACCGGTGCGGTGGTAGGTAAGATCACCAACGTAATACTCTTCGTGAGGTGCGGTGATTAGGGCCAAATGATACGGGATCTTCCCGGTGCGGTTCAAACCTACAAGTCCTTCTCGTAATATAGACATTGATTTGTTCTTTGCCTTTATCATTATAATTGGAAAATGGATTAGGGCTAGTAAATATGAATGTTAGTACAATGTCTGTGTTTGAATTCACTAAGCTTCGTGCTTACGTTTTTCCCTTATAACTTTTCAGGTGTTAAGATTAAAGAGGCTAAGGCTTGACATGGAGCATCGGGACATCGCTACTAGTTATTTTGTTGGGACCTTATTATTATTATTACTTCCGCACTTATTTTATATGATTATTAAGTTGATGCATTATGTTATGACTATTTCAGTTGTTTTAATTTAATTTAAGATGCGTTTTAAAAGTTTAAAATTTAAAAAAAAAAAAATGGGTGTTACAAGTTGGTATCAGAGCCAAAGTTTGAGGGAACTAGGCATTCTTGTGGATGTTCTAGACTCAAATTTGAGGCTCTATAATAGTTTATTCTCTTTTTTAAAAGATTTTTTCAAACTTTCTAAAGACTAGTAGTGAAAGATGTCGCGGTGTGCCAGTCAGCCAGCCAAGTAAGCCTTATTTCTTATGTTAAATGTTTAAGTTAAATTGTTGACTATGAATTGGATTCTACTAGTCTTAAAATGCTAGATTACACACTTATTTAATGTTAACATGTGAGAGAGATGTAAAATTAACGGCTAGAGCGAGCTAGAAATTTTGAAACTAGACGCGATTGCGAAATTGGAACTTGTGTGGAAGATAGTAGAAGGGCCCCTACTATTTGAAACATCGGTGCCGGTTTCGGGTCGGGGCAAGGTTGAGAAATTTTCGGCAAGCTGAGTGTTTCGTCTTCCTAGAAATATCTAGGCTGAATTATTTCTAAATATTTTCCTCCTTCTACGGATACAGATGGCTCCGCCTACTCGCCTTAATCAACTCCAAATGGAGCAAGTTAGGAATATTGTCGCTAAGGAATTCAATAACGCTTTCAATGAACTAATCCCGGGCGTGACCAATGACATAATCAACCAGGTCAAAGCTCTTCTGGATGAGCGCCTCGCAGCTAATTCCCGGGGGAGCGTTACCGGCTCCGCTCGTTCGGGATTCGACATACTACTTCGAGAAGTTCAGCAAGTGTAGCCCTCCTCTTTGGAATGGTGAATCCGACCCAGTTGCTGCTAAGCATTGGGTGTCAGATGTTGAGGGCGCCTTCATGACTGTTGGGTGTCCGGACCAGTACAAAGTTGTGATCGCCATGAATCAGCTGCGAAAAAGGGGAAAGACATGGTGGAACACCATCACCGCTCTATTAAACGAGGAAGAAGTGAGGGCCATGTCTTGGGCCCAATTTGTGGAGAGGTTCGAGGCATAATATGTGCCCAAGGTGGAGCAGCAGCGGATGCAGCAAGAGTTCATGGCCTTACAGCAAACTACCAAGTCTGTTAGCGACCTGAACGCCAAGTTCTTGGAGATGCTATCTTTTTGTCCCTCATTTGCTGGGAACGAGGCTTGGTTGGTCAGCCAATACACTACCATTCTACGTACCGAGATTCGGGAATTCGTTAGCATGCAGGAGTTCCCGACTTTATCCGCGATCATGGATGCAGCAAGGAGGAGGGAAATCGAGTTGCAGACCCAGACCAAGAGGAAGGCCAATGACACCTCCTCCAAGTCATCCGGAGATGCCCAGAAAAAGAAAAAGCAGGGTGGTAAGTCAAGGTATGATTACAGGCCGTCTTCAGGTCAGGGCGAGAAAAATCCGTTGATATGCTACAACTGTAAAAAGCCAGGGCATCATTGGAAGAATTGTAGGGCTCCCCCTGCGAGTGCAGTTCCTCAGATTACTTCTGCTGCTCCCGTCTACTATCACTGCAACGAGATGGGACACAAGAAGCCCGAATGCCCGAAGTTGAAGGCTGGTAAAGGAAGCGGGGGTACAAATCCTGCAATTGCAACGTCTTCTAAGGGACCCACTATGGTGACACGAGGTCGTGCTCACCAAATGATTGCGGATGAGCCGGTGATTACCGCGACAGTGGCAGGTAAATTTTTTTTTCTTTTCTCTCCTGCCATTATTTAATAAATGGTAGTTAGAATTGTTTACATGATCGTATGTGGTAAAACAGGCACTTATTTGCTAGATTCCAAGCCTGTTGTTGTTATGTTTGATAGCGGTGCTACCCATTCTTTTGTATCTCGCACGTTTATTAATCGTCTGGGGTGTAGTATCGGAAAATTGGCTCGCCCAATGGTTGTCAAAGTTGCCGACAACCGCAATATTTATGTCACCGATGTCTATCGGGGTTGCACTCTCGAGTTTTCTGGAGTTGAATTCCCTATTGATCTTATCCCTATTGTGATGCGAGAGCTCTGCGTTATCGTAGGCATGGATTGGCTTGATGCGTTTGATGCGGAAATCCACTGTCGTAAGAAGCAAGTTTGTGTTCGAAACCCTAGAGGTGGAGAACTTATTATTCAGGGGGACATTCCCCGCCTGGCTATGGCTTCTTGCTCTTCTGCTATAGCACTAGACGACGTTCCTATCGTTTCCGACTTCAGCGATGTCTTTCCGGAGGAACTCCCTGGCTTGCCACCTGTTCGGCAAGTGGAGTTTCGCATTGATTTGGTGCCAGGTGCGACTCCGGTAGCGAAAGCTCCTTACCGCTTGGCACCACCTGAAATGAAAGAGCTCCAAGATCAACTGCAAGAACTAAGTGATAAAGGGTTTATACGGCCAAGTTGCTCGCCTTGGGGTGCTCCTATTCTCTTTGTGAAGAAGAAAGATGGATCCCAGCGAATGTGTATTGATTATAGGGAGCTAAACAAGCGCACGATAAAGAATAGGTACCTGTTGCCACGTATTGACGATCTTTTCGATCAACTTCAGGGAGCATCTTGGTTTTCCAAGATTGATTTACGTTCCGGTTACCATCAGATGCGTGTTCGTGAAGAAGACATTGAGAAAACAGCATTCCGTACTTGATATGGGCACTTTGAATTCGTGGTGATGCCTTTTGGGCTCATCAATGCACCCACAGCGTTCATGGATCTCATGAACCGGGTGTGTAGCCTGATGCTTGACCGTTCGGTCATAGTGTTCATAGATGATATCTTAGTCTATTCTAAGAGCAAAGAGGAGCATCAGCAACACCTTCGGGAGATTCTGGAAACTCTGGCAAGAGAAAGGCTTTATGCTAAATTCTCAAAATGTGAATTTTGGTTGGAAGAAGTTCAGTTCTTGGGGCATGTGGTAAACAAACACGGTATCAAGGTCGATCAAGCCAAGGCCGATGCGGTTAAACAATGGAAGATTCCAAAAACACCTTCTGAAATTCGTAGTTTCTTGGGTTTAGCCGGTTATTACCGGAGGTTCATTGAAAATTTCTCTAAAATCGCCTTACCACTCACCCGATTGACCAAGAAATCAATGAATTTCATTTGGGGCCCGGAGCAGCAACTGGCGTTTGATGAGTTAAGGAAGCGATTGTGTGAAGCTCCGATTTTGGCCTTACCTGATGGGGTTGAGGATATGGTGGTTTACTGTGATGCATCGCTTCAAGGTCTTGGTGCCGTGTTAATGCAACGAGATAGGGTGATAGCCTATGCCTCCCGACAGCTGAAACCCCACGAACAAAACTACCCCACTCATGATTTGGAGCTTGGGGCTGTTGTTTTCGCTCTTAAGATTTGGAGACACTATCTCTATGGAGTGAAGTTTATCATATACACTGACCATAAGAGTCTAAAATATTTGTTCGAGCAGCGGGATTTGAATATGAGGCAGATCCGATGGTTGGATGTGGTAAAAGATTATGATTGTGAAATTCACTACCACCCCGGTAAAGCTAATGTGGTAGCTGATGCTCTCAGTCGTAAACAATCTGCCGAACCGATTAGAGCTAAGTGTCTCCGGATCACGATGGTGTCGTCTTTGTTAGATCTAATCCGTGACGCCCAAAAGACGGCAATACTGGAGGAAAACATCAGGCGTGAGAAGATTGGGAAAGAGTTGCCTAAGATGGAACGAGACGGGCGGGGTTTGCTGACTCTCTACGGTAGGGTTTGGGTTCCATATACCGGGGGAAATCGGAAAACCCTAATGGATGAGTCTCATAAGTCAAAATTTTCTATCCATCCTGGTGCTACTAAAATGTATCGGGACCTTCATGAGGCTTACTGGTGGCATGGAATGAAGAATGATGTGGCTCGATTTGTGGAAGAATGTATGACCTGTCGGAAGGTCAAGGCGGAACACCAGAAACCGCATGGGAAGTTGCAACCATTGGAGATTCCTGAATGGAAATGGGAGCATCTAACCATGGACTTCATTACAAAACTTCCTAGAACTGCCCGAGGATCAGATACGATATGGGTGATTGTTGCTCATTTGACTAAGAGTGCTCACTTTCTGGCTATAAAGGAGAGCTCATCGGCGGAGAAATTAGTCGAGATCTTTGTTCGGGAGATTGTCTCATTACATGGGGTGCCCGTTTCTATCGTCTCTGATCGAGACAACCGATTTACCTCTCGGTTCTGGAGGAAGTTTCAAGAGGAATTGGGCACACGATTACATTTTAGTACCGCCTTCCATCCGCAGACAGACGGGCAGAGTGAGCGGATGATTCAGACCTTGGAGGACATGCTTAGGGCGTGTGCGATTGATTTTAGGGGTAGTTGGGATGACCATCTAGATCTAGCTGAGTTTTCTTATAACAACAGCTATCACTCGAGCATTAAAATGCCTCCGTATGAAGCCTTGTACGGGAGGAAGTGCAGGACGCCCGTTTGTTGGGGTGAGGTTGGGCAGAGGGTACTTGGGAGTACCAATATCGTGCTACAGACTACGGAGAAAATCCAAGTGATTCGGGATCATTTGGTCACAGCGAGTAGTCGTCAGAAAAGTTATGCTGACAAAAGACGCTCCAATCTTGAGTTCCAGTTGGGAGATTATGTGTTGCTTAAAGTCTCCCCCTGGAAAGGTGTGATTCGATTTCGGAAGCGGGGAAATCTCGGACCCCGATTCATTGGACCCTACAAGGTCATAGCTCGTATGGGGAATGTGGCTTACCGTTTAGAGCTTCCTGACGAGCTTAGTCTAATTCATAATACGTTCCATGTGTCTCAGTTACGAAAATGCGTTGTTGATGAGACCGCTGTGATACCACTGGAGGACATACAAATTGACGAGCGTCTCAATTATGTTGAGAAACCAATCGCAATTTTAGAACGAAAGACGAAAGCTCTCCGCAACAACACTATAAACCTGGTTAAGGTGCAGTGGCAACATAGGAAGGGTTCGGAATGGACTTGGGAACCGGAATGTGAGATGCAGGCTCATTATCCAGATCTGTTTCTAGGTGTTGACTTCGAGGACGAAGTCCGTTCTTAGTGAGGGAGAGTTGTAACACCCCGGTTTTTCTCGGTACGTTTGGTTATTTTAATTTAATTATCCTTGTAACCTTGGGTTAATTTATTTAACCAATGCCTAAAATTTTTATTTTGTTGGACTCTTTTTATCATCTTGTAAACTCCTTTTATTGAAGTCCATGGACTATGGGCCTATTTGTAGAGTCCATCTAGTAAATAGTACTTAATGTGTAAATTGAATCATTTGGAACACACACAAGGAAAACACTCTAAACCCTCCCCCTCTCTCTCAAAAATCGTCCCTCTCTCTCTCTTTGGGATCAAGAGCAGCCAAGGGGCTGTTTGGAGCTTAATTCTTGTTCATTTCCAGCCTTGATTCGTATTGGTATGAACCTCCTTATCCTTTCTTACAACTTGATTCATAACCTTGTTCTAGTTTTATGATTTCATCTTCACTTCTTCTCCTTCTTATTTTATTTGTAATTGTATGTTATACATCATCTCAAGATCCTATCTTCACCCCATATATGGTGGATGATGGATCTAGGGGATTACATGTGGCAAAAGATCATGGAAACCCTAAAAGGGAGAATGATGATTTTATGTGCTTATGTTTATTTTCATGTTGATTATTATTACATCCTTGTGGCTAAATGAAATCCTAATGATCCATAACCCTTTTTAGTACCACCATTATCATGGGAACTGAATTGGGATGATGAACACATCTTAAAATGTGTTTCAAAAGGAGAAGGATGGATAAGCCAAAAAGGAATCACGGGTGGCTACGATTCTGTTTTCCATCAGATCTGTAGTCATATTGTAAAAATCATATCTGGATCTATAGAACTCAAACGGACCCCAAACCAGTTCCAAAAGTTCACAAATTGAGTTGGCTAACTTTCTTAATCAGGCCAACCTCACTGATAAGGGCTTTATCTATGTGAAATAATGGCATCTTTTCTGTTAGGTCTGATACGAGTCTGTTCTGATATGTCATTTTTTTTCATCATTTCTAAGTCTTGGAAAAGGATCCAGAGTGATTCCAAGTTTCTATATGTTCCTTATATTATGAATTTAAGATCTGGAGAATATGAGGTGTTATTTCCAATTATAAATTGGTTAGAATGGATCCACACTCCAGGTCAGTGGGCAGTCACCAGCTTTTGCTAGTGTTGTGATTGTCCACAATGTGAATTTTATATCTGGAGTTTGAGAGATGATTTTAATTCAATTCCAACTCTGAGACTTTCACTTCTATGTCCTTTAATTCTCTTAATTTGTTTTTGGACGAATTCTACTCACAAGTTGGGTAGAATTGGCCAACATCACTTGACTGTATTGTTGGAGATAGAAGTGATACACCATTTTGTAAAATTCATATTTAATTCATCTTTTGGAGTTAGAATGAGTTCTTTATATTTGTGGAATCCTAAGCAATCATAGTTTCCTATAAAATTTAGTTAAAGCTATGTTTCTGTTTTAGATTTTGGAGTAAATCCGTTTTGAACAGCAGGTCTGTTTTAGAGACCTTGCTGTGATCACTCTTTTCTCAACTCGTAGCTTCATTACTTCTCCATTCTAACCTTTAGTCCTTCTTAGGTGAGGTTTTGAAGTTTGCTCAAGCTTGGTAGCATTATTTGATTGTTAGACATCCTTAATACTCACTCAAGGTGAGTTCTCTCACACCGTTGTATTGATGATTGTGTTTGCTAGTTAGCTCGTGTGTGATTATTTGAATTTATTATAAAAGCATGCTATATAAGTATTGTTTTAATTCGTACATGTGCACTGTATGTAACTAATTATGGATATGGGGACACCACCAAAGGATACGGATTTACCAGTGCGGTGGGTAGGTAAGATCACCAACGTAATACTCTTCGTGAGGTGCGGTGATTAGGGCCAAATGATACGGGATCTTCCCGGTGCGGTTCAAACCTACAAGTCCTTCTCGTAATATAGACATTGATTTGTTCTTTGCCTTTATCATTATAATTGGAAAATGCATTAGGGCTAGTAAATATGAATGTTAGTACAATGTCTGTGTTTGAATTCACTAAGCTTCGTGCTTACGTTTTTCCCTTATAACTTTTCAGGTGTTAAGATTAAAGAGGCTAAGGCTTGACATGGAGCATTGGGACATCGCTACTAGTTATTTTGTTGGGACCTTATTATTATTATTACTTCCGCACTTATTTTATATGATTATTAAGTTGATGCATTATGTTATGACTATTTCAGTTGTTTTAATTTAATTTAAGATGCGTTTTAAAAGTTTAAAATTAAAAAAAAAATGGGTGTCACATTGCCTTCTTGTTATGATCATTTTCGAATGACATATCATATGAACAAGGAGGAAGTTACCCTCAGCAAGCTTCAAGGACTCTTGAAGACCGCGGAATCCGGTCGTAAGGGTAAGGAGGTTGTTACCTCTACTACTCCTACTCCAACATCTACCTCTGTTTTAGCTATCGGGCAAAGCAAAGGGAAAAAGAGGAAGCACCCTTTGAAGGGTATTAAGGGAAAGTCTCTTGAAGGCTCCTCTTCAAAGACTAAGAACGGTTCTGTCACTCCTTCTGCCATCCCAAGGATGCTGAATGCTTTTATTGCCATGAAAAGGCACATTGGAAGCGAAACTGCCCTAAGTACTTGCAGGATCTAAAGGATGGGAAAGTGAAACCCACCCATGCAAGTATTTACACTATATTGTCTAATTACTCAACATATTCTAACTCTTGGGTGCTTGATACAGGATGTGGTATTCACATATGTTCTGATTTGCAAGGCCTAAGAAGAAGTGAGGATGTGGAGCACGGGAAGATAAACTTAATCATGGGGAGTAGGAAGGCTTCACCTGTTTCCAAGATTGGAGTTTATACTTTGTTGCTTAATAATGGGTTAAAATTAGATTTGAATAAATGTGTGTACTCGTCTGAAATGGCGAGGAATATTATTTCTTTTCATGCTTTGTACAAACAAGGTTTTACCTTTTCGTTTGATAATGAATGTGGTGGTATTAATGCTTTCTTTAAAAATGTGTTTTATTTTAAAGCATTACCATGTGATGGTGTCTATGAAACTGTGTCGATTGTAGACAACATAGGAAATAATGTGTTGTATATTGATTCTTCTACTAGCCTAGATAAAGCATCATTGTGGCATTGTCGTCTTGGACATGTAAACAAGAAACGCATAGACCAACTCCGAAAGAGTGGAGTCTTGGAATCATTTGACCTTAAATCGGATGATAATTGTGAATCTTGTCTACATGGAAAGATGACAAAATCACCCTTCACTGGAACTTGTGAGAGGGGTGAGGGTTTGTTGGACCTAATACATACTGATGTATGTGGGCCATTCAAAACCACTACAAGGGATGCTAATCGGTATTATGTGACTTTTATTGATGATTTTAGTAGATATGGGTATGTCTACTTAATCAAACATAAGTCAGAAACCTTTGAAAGGTTTAAGGAATTCAAACAGGAAGTAGAAAATCAATTGGGCAAGAACATTAAGATGCTTCGATCCGATCGAGGTGGTGAGTATCTTAGTACCGAGTTCCATGACTATCTTAAGGAGTGTGGGATTGTCTCACAATTGACTCCTCCCAGGACACCACAGCTGAATGGTGTAGCTGAGAGGCATAATCGAACTTTGTTAGACATGGTTCGCTCTATGATGAGTCGAGTTTCGTTACCAATCTCTTTTTGAGGGTATGGCTTAGAGACTGCCGCCCATATCCTTAATCTAGTCCCTACAAAGAAGGTTACCAAAACACCTCATGAGATGTGGACTGGGAAGGTTCCCAATTTGGACCACATCAAAATTTGGGGTTGCGAGGCTTTCGTGAGATGTGAGACTCATGATAAGCTTGAACTCCGAAGTGAAAGGTGTATTTTCATCGGCTACCCACAGAAATCCTTCGGTTACCTCTTCTACAGACCCAGTGAGAATGTGGTCTTTGTAGCACGAAGAGGGATCTTTCGCGAGAAAGAATTTATAAGCCAAGGAGACAGTGGGAGGCAGATTGATTTTGAAGAAATTCAAGAATCAATTGGTGAAGGAACCTCAGACACTAGCAATCAACCTGAGGAGGAAACTCCTGTTGATCCAGCTGACGAGTCTGTACAAGGGTTAGGAACACACCTTCGTTCTATTATGGCTTTCATATTACTACGGAAGGTGATACGTTTATTAGTGATAGTACACTGGTAAATTTGGATGAACCTAGCAGTGTTAAGGAAGCCATGGCAGGCCCGGAGTCTGCTAAATGGAAGGAGGCTATGGACAGCGAGATACAGTCCATGTATGACAATCAAGTTTGGAACTTGGATGACCATGTACCAGGCTGTAAAACAGTCGGGTGCAAATGGATCTTCAAGAAGAAGACAGACATGGAAGGAAAAGTGCATACTTATAAGGCTCGACTGGTTGCGAAGGGTTTTACTCAAACTCAGGGTATTGATTATGATGAAACTTTCTCGCTGGTAGCAAAGATTAAGTCTATTAGGGTTATGCTAGCCATTGCAGCATTTCATGATTATGAAATATGGCAAATGGATGTCAAAACCTCTTTCCTTAACGGTAAGTTGGCTGAGGATGTGTACATGAATCAGCCAGAGGGTTTTGTAAGTGCAGAGTACCCTAATAGAGTATGCAAGCTTGAGAAATCCATTTATGGATTAAAACAAGCATCTCGTAGCTGGAATCTTTGTTTTGATGAGAAGGTAAAAGAGTTTGGCTTCTCGAGAAGAGAAGATGAGTCTTGCGTGTATGTCAGAGCTAGTGGGAGTATAGTTAGCTTTTTGGTACTGTATGTGGATGACATACTACTCATTGGAAATGACATCCCAACCTTGCAGGAGGTTAAGTCCTGGCTTAGGAAGTGCTTTGCTATGAAGGACCTAGGGGAGGCTACCTATATCCTAGGGATAAGGATATTAAGAGAAAGGAGTAGAAGACTAATTGGACTTAGTCACAGTATCTACTTGGATAAGGTGTTGAAAAGGTTCAACATGGAGAATTCCAAGAAAGGAGATTTACCGATCCAAAGCAATACCAAACTGAGTAAGACTCAGAGTCCGAGTACAGAGGCAGAGATAGCTGAGATGAGCCAATTACCGTATGCTTCCGCAGTTGGCTCGATCATGTATGTTATGACTTGTACCCGTCCTGATGTGGCATTTGCTTTAAGCATGGTCAGCAGGTATCAGGGGAACCCTGGCAAGGCTCATTGGACAGCGGTAAAGAACATTCTCAAGTACCTGCGGAGGACTAAGGATTGGATCCTTATCCTTGGTGGCAGTGATGACTTGAAAGTATTAGGGTATAGTGATGCTGGTTTTCAGACTGAAATTGATAATTTCCACTCTCAGTCGGGCTGGATCTTTACCTTAAATGGAGGGGCAATTTCTTGGAAGAGTTCCAAGCAGGAGACGGTGGCTGATTCGACTTGTGAATCAGAGTATATAGTAGCGAGTGAAGCAGCGAAGGAGGCGATATGGCTAAAGAACTTCATCGAAGACCTTGGAGTTGTACCAGCTATTAAGGAACCTATAGAGATTTTCTGTGACAACAATGGTGCAGTTATCTTAGCCAAGGAACCAAGAGATCATGGCAGATCCCGACACATTAACAGAAAATATCACTTCATAAGACACAAGGTTGAAGAAGGACTCCTTGTGACAAGGAGGATATCGTCGGATGAGAATCCTGCAGATCCCCTTATGAAGGGACTGACGAGGGTTAAGCATTTTCAGCATGCAAGACGCATCGGGCTGAGGGACGATATTAGTTTTACAGATTAGATAGTTTTCCTGAAACTTGTAAAATGTAATCGACGTTTGATGATGAATAAAATTTGTGATTTATTTATGAGTAAAGTGTTACTATCATTGTCAATTATTTACTATTGTTTCGGTTTTGCATGTTTTGACTTCCAGAATAATTAATTTATTCAAACCTCCACAACCGATCATACGTCGGAAGTAGGTATGAATCAAGATTGTCATGAATTGGGTTTGTAGATGCCTTAAAGGTGTTTAGACATGGCAATGGTTGCTACAACATTCATGAGTACTCATAAGTTATGAGTATTGGTATAAACCCACGCTCACTTGTATCACTTCATGGAATTTATCTCGAGTGATCGTGAGACGATAACATCATATAAATCTTTAAACCTAGAGATATGAGTTGTTACCTATGAGTTGGTTGTGCATTGATTGCACGTAAACGCATCAGTAACTTGATGTTATAAAACGTGCCTTTGTGTACAATTCAATAAGTAGTAGAACAAGCATATCAGTCTAAGTTTATCTGATCCTTCTAGAAATAGAAGCGATATCTGGGCCCCTCGATGATTTTGTGTTGACCCATGTACCAGGCCTGGTCAGAACTAAACCGATGTGTTCAGTGAAGTTCTTCGTCAAACAAATCGGAAAATCGAGAAACAACTGCTAGACAATAAGCAAGACATAGTTCCATGTGTTTGTCCGGCTGATATCATGAGAATAGAGGATTATATGATCACTTATCTAAAATGGCGCTTCATAGTTCAACAGAGTCTTCATAGTTCGAGGGAGTTTTCGAGAGCTACGATTGCTGGTTGGTTCCTGAAGTTATAGGCAAATACAGTTATTAGACTTATCCAAGTGGGAGTCTGTTGGATAAGGTGTCTAAGTCCATAACTTATTTGGTATATACTTGACCCGACCGGCATGGTCCATTTGGGTTGCATCTCATTCAAACTATTATGGATAATTTTATGAGAGTTATACACATATGTTTATTAATATATTATGAGTTATAATATATTAATATGAAGTTACGTTATTTAATTAGTTTTAGTCTTAAGTTAATTATGAATTAATTTAGAGATTAAAAGGAAGACTAATTAGATTATGGGCTATTTGTTTTATATAGTGTGGGCTAATACTCATTTGTTAATGGGCTAGGCTTATGTGGAAGTCCATGGATGATCCATGGAGCTTTTAACCCATGGATCCTTGGAAAGGAAGAGACATGGGTTATTAGGGTTTCACCCTAACCATGCACACTATATAAGCATGCTTATGGAGCATGAAATGGAGCCTAAGATGAAACTAGTGAACTAGTGTGTGTAAGCTTGTGTGTGGACGATTTTATACAAGTTTGTATACTCTCTCAAAGTTTTCCAAGAGTTTGCGGTGTTTTGTGATTCCATTTGAGGCATTCACACTATTGGTGCTTGGCCCTCAAACTCCTTAGAACCAAACTCATCAAAAGGTATGTAATCTCTTCTAACTCTTTTATGTTGAAATGTTCCCCATGCCATGTTAGATAGGTTATAAACCTTGGAAAATTATTATTTTGCATGTATTTAGACAAACATAGATCCAAGGTTTATTAGGGTTGCATGCACACTTAGGAAGTGTTAGATTGCTCAAAACCCAACAATAAAATCCATGGTGATCTGTTCCTACTTCCATTCGGGAATCTCTAGCAGCTGTAATTTACCGTGCGGACGCTGGTGCTCGGCCTTAACCTGCCGAGAAGTTAGGCACCTCTCAACAAACCATGCCACATCCCTTTTCATACAGGGCCACCAATACTCCTTCCTTAGGTCCAAATACATTTTTGTAGCCTCGGGATGAATCGAGAATTTCGATCGATGCACTTCCTCTATCAAAATAGTACGCGTACCGCCCATAAACGGTACCCAAATCCGACCCTGAAAAGTCATAAGCCCTCGACCATCCGTAACGAATCCTGATACCTGACAGACAACTTGCTCCCTCTTCTGGTTTTGTGGTCTCGCAGCCTCAGCCTGAGCTCCTCGAATGGTATCCAAAATCGGGGTCACCACCGTCAACCTCATACAAATATCTCGGATCGGGGCACTTTCCACCCTACGGCTCAACGCATCGGCCACCACATTAGCCTTGCCCGGGTGGTACAGGATCTCACAATCATAATCCTTCACCACGTCCAACCATCTCCACTTTCGCATATTCAGATTTGGCTGATCCATCAAGTACTTCAGACTATTGTGGTCCGTATAGATGGTACACCGAACCCCATAAAGATAGTGCTGCCAGATCTTGAGGGCAAACACCACAGCCCCCAATTCCAGGTCATGGGTGGGATATCTCAACTCATGAGGCTTCAACTACCTCGACGCATACGCTATAACGTGTCCCCTCTGCATAAGCACCGCCCCTAAACCCAATATAGATGCATCACAGTATACCACAAAATCCTCCATCCCTTCCGGGAGTGCAAGCATCGGGGCCTCGCACAATTTCTGACGAAGGGTCTCGAATGAGGACTGCTGCTCCGGTCCCCACGAAAATGCAACACCCTTCCGGGTCATCTTAGCAAGTGGCACGACGATCTTGGAGAAATCCTTGATAAACCTCTGATAATAGCCGATCAATCCAAGAAAACTCCTGATCTCGGTAGGCGATCTCGGCACCTCCCATCTCAACACCACCTCAATCTTGGCCGGATCGACCAATATCCTTTTCTGGTTAACAAGGTGCCCAAGGAACTGGACCTCTCCTAACCAGAAATCACACTTGGAGAATTTGGCATACAGCCTCTCCGATCTCAATACCCCAAGGATTTCCCTCAAATGCTCCTCATGCTGCTCTCTAGACCTCGAATATACCAAAATATCATCAATGAATACGATCACCGACCGATCCATCATCGGCTTGCATACCCTGTTCATAAGATCCATGAACGCAGCCGGGGAATTGGTGAGCCCAAAAGGCATCACCACAAACTCATAATGTCCATAACGAGTTCTGAATGCAGTCTTCTGAATATCTTCATCCCGAACCATCATCTGATGATAACCCGACCTCAAGTCTATCTTGGAGAACCAAGATGCCCCCTATAATTGATCGAACAGATCATCGATCCTAGGTAGCGGATACCGGTTCTTAACCGTCAACTTGTTCAACTCCTAGTAATCGATACACATCTGGTGTGAACCATCATTTTTCTTGACAAATAAAATCGGTGCTCCCCAAGGTGAGCTACTCGGTCGAATAAACCCCTTTCCCAACAGCTCCTGAAGCTGCGAGGATAACTCCTACATTTCCGGTGGAGCAAGGCGATAAGGCGCCTTGGCGATGGGCGCCGCTCTCGGAACCAGATCGATACGGAACTCCACTTGCCTTTCCGGAGGCACACCTGGTAACTCTTCGGGGAACACATCCGAAAACTCGCATACTACAGGAACGTCGTCAACCGAATTGGGCCTCCCCGCGGCCACTCGAGTGTCCATCACATAGGCTATGAATCCAGTGCAGCCCTACTGCAAGCTCTGCCTCGCCCTGGCAGTCGAACAAAACACTGACCCATACGGGGTCCCCTCGCCATACACAGTAAGCACTCCCCCACTAAGGTCTCGTATAGCCACCAGCTGTCTCTCGCAGTCAATGACTGCCCCAAACTTACTCAACCAGTCCATGCCCACGATGACGCAGACATCCCCCATTGTTATAGAAACAAAGTCTATAGGGAACTTAACCCCGAAAATCTCAAGTACACATCCTCGAATCACGTCAGTGGCGTATACCGCTTTCTCATCCGCTATAGAAACTCACAAGGGTCGACTCATCACCTCCCGATCAATACCGATGTGTTGGCTAAAAGCCAACGATACAAAAGACCGACTCGTACCCGAGTCAAATAATACCAAAGCAGATACAGAATTCACAAGGAAAGTACCTACGCATATCATAATATAAGCACAATATCTTAGCATAAAAGTAAATACACGAAAGAATACATACCAGTTATGACATCAGGCGCCGCGCGGACCTCCTCCGCAGTCAACTGAAAAGCTCTCCCACGAGCCTTTGGAGCCTCGGCTTTCACCGACCGAGTCTCGGTAACCCTGGCAGCAGGCGCAGATCCCTGGCGAAGCTGGGGGCACTCGGCCTTCCGATGGCTGATCTGGTTGTAATGAAAGCAAACCATGAATCCCTTGGGGAAATCCCTAGCAATGTGCCCCTCCTTGACACACTTGTAGCAAGCACCCGATCGACATGCCCCCTCATGACCCTTGCCGCACTTTCCGCAAGTGCGGCCCTTCTGTCCTTCCGTCCTCAAATCGGCGGACTTGGTCCGCTTGGCTGCCGGCCGCCGATCCACCCGTTGAGACTCGGCCTCCTCCCTAGCCTGGGTCTCCAACTCGATCTCTTGCTTCCTGGCATTCGCCTGGAGCTCAGCAAAATTCTGGTATGACGAGTTCGATACGAACTCCCGGATATCCCTCCTCAGCACACCCAAATATCGGCTCATCCGAGCCTGCTCCGTGGACACCTGCTCAGGGCAAAACATTGCCCTCTCATGAAACTTCCGAGTGATCACTGTAACAGAATCATTACCCTGCTTGAGGGTCAAAAACTTCTGAACCAGCCGTTCCCTCTCCACCGGGGGAACATACTCGTCTCTGAACATAGCAGTAAATCTCTCCCAAGTCACGGCTGAAACCTCCGCAAGAGTGAAGTTCATCGTCACGAACTTCCACCAATCCTTTGCTCCCAGGCGGAGCTGGTTCAAAGCGAACCGTACCCTCAGATGCTCCGGACATGAACAAGTGTAGAAGCATCCCTCGATATCAGCAATCCATCTCATCGCAGCGATCGGATCCTGCGTCCCGTCAAACTCGGGTGGCTTCGTGTTGCTGAACTCTCGGAACAGCAACGAGTCACCTCCCTGTGGTCTGGCAGCGGCCACAATTGCGGTAGCTGCAGCGGCTGCGGCCTCAGTCACTGCGGCATACCGCTCATCAAAAGTCTCCATCAGTGTGGTCTTAATAGACCAAAACATCTCCGGAATCTCAGCCTGGATCGCTGCAGCCACCTCCTCGTGAATCATCTGACGAAGCTCCTCGTCACTCACACTACTCGTACTAGGTCTGTGGCGTCGTCCAACCATGATGCCTCTGAAATACGACATAAAAATATTAGAGACTCCATCGAGCATAAACGCACTCGATAATGCAACCCTACTCAGTCTTTGATACCCAAGGATTCTTACTTGGGTTGCCCACTGACCCAGTGTCTTCAATAGTACGGGCCCAATACTACCAACTACACCGCATTAGCATTCACCCCAAGTCCTCCTCCCCGAACCCCGAATCATGAGTACTCTATTTTTGCTATGCACTAGCTACCCACTCGCTCTCAAAGCATCTCATAGCAGTAGTTTTCCCTAGACTATGGCATCACAAATCGGGCCACTCTAGTCCAAATATGAATACCTAGTCTACTAGCATGCGTATCATATCATAACATATCTCATAACACATATTGTAAGAGTATTTTGGGGATTTTACCATTCGGGCGCTGGCTGACCGTACACACTGCTTCTCCTTTGGTTGTTTCAAAATTTCTTATTAAATTTTATTGCTTTTATTAATTAAAAATTTCCTCAATTCCCCGGTTTGAGTTCAGTTACGCCTGAAGGTGTATCCGAATCCCTCAAACCAAGGCTCTGATACCAATTTGTAACAACGTAAATTTAAAACAAAATTTTCATTTTTGTAAGCATCAAAAACCATCAATTCATGTTTCAAATTCAAACTTGAACAATGTTATCATAATATAATACATCCCAATGATCATACGCCTTTCCAGGCCCGGACCTTCCGGTCCAAGTGTCTCAGGGGACTTCCGTCTCGACTAGGTAGACCTTCTGGTCCTACCCACATCAACCTTACGGTCCACATCACAATGCCTTCCGGCCCATAACATATTCGCCTTCCGGCACATAACATAATGCCTGCCGGCCCATATTAAGCATATCATACAGGGCACATATACACGATTAACTTATCACACGCAATACATATATCTCATAACATATCCGACCTTCCAGTCACACAGTCAAACCCTTCCGGGTACAGTATAGTGAGAAAAGTCACCTCGTGGAATGTCTAAGATCTCGCGTCCTCACTATCTCCAAATCTCAACGACGACTCTACCTCGCCTAAACATAAAAATATCATTTAATACTCAGAGACTTCCACCACTAAAACTTTACCCCTTATCATCATTCCTCAGAGGGTAAAAGACCATTTTACCCTTCCTTGACCTAAAGTCCTCATGTTGACCAAAACCCTAAAAGTCAACAAAAGTCAACCCTGAGAGTACGCGGGGCGTACTGCTAGATGTACGCGGGGCGTATATCGCTAACCCATGGATCGGGGTCTCCACCCAGTACGCTGCGCGTACTGGAAGTTACACCCAGCGTAACCATCAGATTCTAACACTCTTCATTTCTGGTCTTAATCGGTTAAGCCATTACTCCAACTTCTAGATCTAACTCTGTTAATGTGTCTAAACCCATAAAGTCGAGACCTTTAAGCCTTGGCATGGCTGTAAAGGCTCCAACATCTCTTAACAACATTCTATTCCAACTCAAGGACCTATATCTCATGCATGGAGCAATATTCACCTCCAAGATGTCATTTTTATGACTCTACAACTCCAATAGACCATAAATATAAAAGATCTAAGCTTATGGAGGCCATTTGCACAAAAAGTCTCCACCTTTGGGACTAAAACCCTAGAAATGGTACTTGAAGCATATAACATGAGCCAAGTGACAAGATCCGAACTTTTTACCTGATAATGAAGCTTTAACCCTTGCAAAGCTCAGATCTACACTTGAACACCACTTCTAGCCTTTCCAATGAGCTCTTCTTCTCCTTTGCAACCTTGGAATGGCACCACCAAGCTTATAATATACACCAAATGGCTTAAGAACGAAGGCACACTCTATTTAGGGTTTCACTCTGAGGGATGGTGGCTGAGAAGTCCAGCCACACATTCCTTTTATAGCCCTCCAAAGGAATTAGGGTTTTTAGATCTGGGCAAGTTACGCCATGCGTAACCTTGGGTACGCCCAGCGTACCTGAGGGTGAACGCGTCCAAATGAGGCGCGCGAGTACGCGCAACATACATCTTGTACGCCCAGCGCACTCGCTTATCATGAAAACCCTAAAATGACAACATAACCAAAATAGAAGAATACCTGGATTTCGGGCTGTTACACATGTTACCGGTTTAAGGGTCATCGCTGACGTGTATTGGCTTATGTGGACAAGCATTTGGTCATGTCATCTTTAACGTGGAAACCTTCCTTAATTGAACCTTATATTGAACCATCGAGGATACATTGTTACCCAAATTAGGTCAGTGCCTCCCTCCCGATACTCTACACTCAATCGATATAAACAGAACGATGTCTGGCTCTTCCAGTCGATCAATCAACCTCCTGTGTGTTGGAAACCTTCGTGATGATGACCCCTGTCCAGCTTGCAATTGTCAAGATGCAATAAGCGTGGAAAGGACTGCCTGGACTGATGATAATGTAGCTCGCAAGTTTTGGAACTGCAAAAACTCTTTGGTGAGTATTCCTTTTGTTTACTTACACCGTATTTTTTATTTTGAGCTGGAAAGTACGCATTTTCATTAATTGCAACCCTAACCATAACTCTGGTTTTCTCTTTTAATTAGTTAGCTGAACGTCCAAAATGCAAGTTCTTTATGTGGAAAGACAAAGAAATGGAGGAGGTTTACTACAAAGAACAGCTTCGCAAGATGAGGTTTGAGCTGAAAAGGAAAGAAGAGTTTAGTTAAGTTTCGAAGGTTCAAAAGAAGTTGGTTAAGCTGCAGAAAGCTATGGAAGCAGATAAGCAAGTGTTTGAGACATAGTTGATGGAGTTGATGAAGCAAAACAGAATGTTGAAGTGTGGGATCTTTGTTATGGTAATTATAGTCATTGCCATGTGGTTGAAATGGACTTGAAAAGTGCAGCAGATCAAATAGGTGTTTATGGTTGATGGTATATAATTCCAACCAGTTTTTTGGAAAGTATGGGTGGATGTTAAAAGTTATTTGCTTTTTTGGGAAGTGTATGGATGCATGGGTGTATGGGTACATGGTCATGGTTAGATCCTAGTTGTAATGTATAGTCAGGTTTTTGGTTGAATGCTTATTTGATCAGTGTGTGTATGGGATGTTAGATGTAATGGAATGTAGATGTAATGGGATGGTAGTACATGGGAGCAGATGTAATGACTAATTGTTGATTTAATGAATGATATGAAAGATCATAGTTATGATATACCTTGCTGAATTTTATAATATGCATGTGCTCCTTTTTAAAGTGTGGGTACCACATTGTCGGCCATAAGGAACTCACTTGGTCCGTTTAAAAGTGCATTGTGTTTAGAGTTCTGTGCAGGGGTATATGGAAAAGTAAGGGTTAGTAAGGGTATATGGACCACTGACCACATGTGGTATATAAGAACATAATCAATCATAATTTTAAATTTTAAATTATCTATATATGCAAATATATTCCCTTACCATGCAGTTTAACAAGACAAGTCCTTGGCATGAATGTAACTTCAAATTAACACAACAAAAAGCTCAAAATAACAATCAACTTAAGTAACACAAAATACACATCACATAAACCAACATAGTTTCATACAAACTATCACAGTTAATAGTAGTTTTATAAAAACAACAACACACCAAAACACATCATTTCACACTACATACCATGTTCATATCACATAAACCAACACTTAAAGTTATTCTAGAGTAACAGGTTTAGCTTATGAATTCTAAGGTGCATCTACACCACCAACTTTCTTGCCCAGCTTCAACTTGATAATCCTTTCAGATTTCTTCCTCCTGAATTTCTTTAACAGGGTTGCAAGTGGTGTTTCTATAGCCTCCTGTTCTTGCACATGAACCTGAATAGGTTCTCCATTTGCTGATGCATCAAACTCCAAAGGAGTGAGTTCCACCTCATCATAGTCTTGTTGCACATGCACCTCATTGACTGCTTCTTAACCATCATTTACTTCTCCTCCATCATCATTTGCTGCTTGATCACCCTCATTCACTTCATCACCTTCATTCATTGCATTAGCTTGATTACCTTCATCATCCTCATTGAGTGCTTCAGCTATACCCTGATTGACCAATATGAAACATTATTAAAAATTTAAAAATAAATTGTAAAGATTAACCATTTAAATACTTATTTACTTGTTTTGTTTTTCTACTAGCTTTGGTTTTAGGAGGTCTTGTTAAAGTACAAGCTCTTTTGTTATGTCCTTCAACCTTACAAAGGCTACATTTTTGTTTTTTCCCAGCCTTGGATACCTTCACCTGCTCCTTACCTTTGTTTTGCATTTGGGTAGTTTTCTTTGATTTTTTACTTGAATGGTTTGGGGTTTCTGTTGCATCCCTTTTCCTTTTCGTTGCAGGTCTCCCAGGCATAGTTCTACGAACAAGAGGTAAAGGTGGTGTGTAATCAATTGCAGGCCACAAATTACTTTCATTCATAGGTGTTAACCTAAACTTGTATGCCTTCATGTAAGTGATGCTACTAAACATTTTGTCCACATATGACTCTACATCCCTATTCATAAAACTAATAGCTGCAACTGAATGGACACAACCGATTCCATTAAGCTGCCAAAACCTAGATGAGCAAGTTCCTTCTTCAACATCCACTTCATAAGCATCTGTAGTTCGTCTTACTTCAAACTAATTTAGTCCACTAGGTAAGACTTGCTAATGTCTTAGACCCTTCTTAATATCGTTCACTATTTCTCTAATTGTTGAAAAAAATTTGGTTGCCCCATCCTTGACCCTTGCATTTCTTCTTGAACACCCTCTCCATCATATACATCCTCAACTCCTCTAGCATGGTGATAATTGGTTTCTTCCTAGCATCAACAATCACAACATTAAAACTTTCTGACATTCCATTCTCCACAACATCACACCATCTTCTTGGTTGGAAGTAGGCCCTTGACCATGTTTTGGGGACTTTGTCCATCAGATACTGACGAGCACTTGGGTCTAGCACTTCAAGATCTTTCATGACAACCTTAAAATCTACCTCTGTTGTTGCTTTACATGCCTTCCATAATATGCTTTCATATTGGGCACCACTATACCTTTTCCTAAGGTTTTGGCTAATATGCTTGGCACACTGCCTATGCTCTACATATGGAAGGAGTTCTTTCACAACCTCAATCAAACCCTGTTAACAAATTCCAAATATAGTGAATAAAGATGAAAATAGATATGAAAATTAATTACAAGCAATTAAATTACCTTGTGTTGATCCGATATTACATTGTATCCATAGCCCAAGTTAAGTCCCAAGTCATCAATGAGTAAATCCAAAAACCACCTCCAATTTTCCTTATTCTCCACACATACTACTGCGCATGAAATAGGATAAATCCTATTGTTTGCATCCCTTCCAACATCACATAATAACTCCCCTTTGTAGATCCCTTTAAGGAAACAACCATCTAAACCTATTATCTTCCTGCATCCCTCCTTCCACCCCTTCTTCAATGCATCAAAGCAAACATAGAACTTACTAAAGTAGTTCTTCCCATGTGGCATATGATTTACATCAAGCTTCACAATGCTACCTGGATTTAATCTCCTAATCTCTTCTGCATACGACCATAACTTTGCATAATGTTCAACTAGGGTACCATCTATTAGTTGGAGTGCGTATTTCCTAGCTCTCTTGCATTGACCAACACTAACAAGAATACCAAAATTCTGTGATACAGCTGCTCTTAGCTTTCTAACACTCATATTTTGTCTAAGTAAGAACTCTCTTGTATAATGACTCCTTATCCAAGCATAAGTGACCATGGACCCTAACTTGTAGTTCCTTGCACATTTGTGAACTGCCTTTAAAGACTTAATTTGGAAGCTTGATTCATCACTCATCCAAGATGCCCACAACCTGAATGTGCACTCACCCTTGCAACACTTAACCAACAATCTTTTCCTATCATTTTTCTCAAAGCAAAGTTGGTACCCATTCGCAACAGCATAGTTGCATAACATTGATTTTTAATTGAGATGGGTCTTTGAACCTCATACCAAGTATTGGGATATGCTTTTTCAATGGAACTAACTCATTAAAAATGGAAAGTTGTTGAGTTACATTGGCATCCTCTTCATGCCCATCATCATCATCATCATCATCTATGTTGTTATCATTCCCCACTTCCTCTTCGCCACATAATCTATTTAGAAATTCATCACCCTTTGTCCTATTCATAGTGATTATGTCCTCATTAAAGTCCACATCCACATTTGTTAGGTAATCAATTTCATCCTCATTCTCACCACCATCAACGTAAGAATCATCTCCACCCTCCTCTTCTATTTCAAAACCAAACCAATCTTCTATTACTTGACCATCATGGTCCACATACATACAAATTTTACCATCTATCCTATATGTTGAAAAATGAAACCACCATAGTCTTCATCATTAGCGATAGCAGTTATCCCAGATATTAAGAGCTTACCTGGTTTACAATAGTATAACTTCTTTATACTTTCTTGCATGAACTGTTCGAGAAAGGTGATACATTCACCGTAAGTCATTCCAGAAAAATCGTGATCATTGAAAGTGAAATTGATACCATGGTTATATGAGTAAGGATTTCTAAGAAAACACCTTTGAAGTTTAGCTCCACTATAGGGTGGAGTCCATCAGGGTTTGGCGTCGAGCTAGACATTGTGGGTTGGTTGACTGCTCATTGACTTCGATTGGAGAAAACGACTTTGAACCCTAGGTTTAGTGCTTCGTATTCATTGTAAGATGAGAAAAAGAAAGAACGAAGAAGGAGTGTTCTGGCTAAATAAATGTGTTTATTTTGACCTCTAAATCCTACATGGATAAAATAAATGACATATATAATGTAAACTTATTCCACGTAAGCAATATCACCAGTTGTGAAAGACCCCGACTTTCATATTTATGAAAGACCCAAAGTTTCATACTATTTCAAAAGATTTCTTAAGTTACTTCCTCAAAACATGCTACATGCATATTTATAAAACAATATTTTATATTGATAAAGTGATTAAAAAGGATTGGATACAAACCGACTAAGTTTTGTTACAATTTCATGTCTACCCAGGAATCTACTATTCATATACATACATGAACATTAAAAATACAGAGAAATACTATTAACTATTCTCTAAATCTTTCAGCAGTATAAAGCTATATTGGAATACTCATCACCTGCAATTGTTAAATATTGAGAGGAATAAGCGATAACGCTTAGTGAATTCAATAGATAGATACTATATAATCTTATGCCTTACATATACCAATATGACAGAAGCAGAAGGGAACAAGAAGACATATGTGAAATCATGTGACAAGCGTTCATATCAATCAAAGACTTTATTCAAAGATATACTTTTCAATGAGACATAATGATTTCAATACTTGATATGCATCAATAAAGCTTTGGCCCAATTGGCACAGAAGACATACAATTTTTGATTAACATTTTGGTAGATTTCATACTTATAGCCCTGTCTAACCATTTGCCAATACCATAGAATAAAGTTCATTCTCTTACGGAGTCATGCTCTACATGGTCAGAGGCTACATATCATTCCTATCAAACCTTATGCCAATGCCATAGAATAGAAGTCATTCTCTTACGGAGACATGCTCTACATGGCCAAAGGCTACGTACCAGTACCAATGTGAATCTAAGTCCTTTCACTGATCACATGGTCAAAGGTATTATATTTGCTATAAACATAGCGAATAAAATAACACGGGAGAATAACTCAGAATAACAACACTGAGAAGCACATAGCACATATAACACATAACATACAATTGTTCCTATGTATTGAACTCACCTTAAGTTAACCGGGGGTTAAAATAGTAATTTAGACAGCATTTCGGCTTTAAATATGTCTTTCTATGTTGAAAACCGGGAGCTTAATTGAAAACCGGGCTCTGCGAAGGTAGGGCTTCAAAACCAAAAAGATAAAATTTGCGGGCTTCTCGGGGGGTCTTGGGACGTGTTTCGGGTGCTAAAATTGATATCGGGGCTTCGGGAAAAGTCAAAATAGTGAAAATATGGAAAAAAAGGGGCCAAAAATGGCAATTTCTCCAAATTACCCGAGAAGGTTCGCAGGCCTCCTATTTATAGGTGAGAGGCTTGAATCCTGTGGTTGAGAAGCGAGCACGTGGCTGCTGGAGCGAAGGCCATGAAGCTCGGACGTGGGGGGTGACGAAGCTGCTTGATGGTTCGGACGTGGCTTCTTCGTGCGAGGGCCATATGCGAGGCGTCTTACAAGGCGTCTTAAACGTCTCCTAGGACACTGAAAGGCGCGTCGGAACCCCATTGGGCCACACTTCGGACAGCACACCGGTGATTAAGCAGCTCCGGTACGCGAGGCGAGGTGACGTGGCTGCTTCTCATCCATGCGAATTCTTCGGAAATTGAGCTCCGAACTTCAAAAATCCATAATTTTCGGACACAAGCTCCGTTTTTTACGTTCTTTATATGCACGCGTAACTAAAATTACTCTCTACAACTTTCGTTTAGACTTCGTCGGCTAATTTTGACTTTATTTCTAATATTATTATTTTTAACAGACCAGGACAGGAAAATCCGTTAAAAATTCATAACTTCTTCATCCGACATCCGTTTTCGTCAGACTTTTTACCGTTGTACTACAAATGACGAGACCTTCGATTCTCATTTAGGATGTATCGGTCAAATATCGTTCGATCTAAAAGTCGAGTTTTTAGTTGTCTACTGCTAAGTTGAAACTTCGAAAAATCATAACTTCGTCATACGAAGTCAGATTTTGGCGTTCTTTTTATCGAATTTTTCGGTTTAACGAATAGTACGAATTTCATTTAGATTTCTAAGTCTAAAAAGTAGTTTATCAAAAACTCGCTTTTTATATCATTCGGCGCCGTGCCGGTTTTGTCGCGGATCTTCGGTTGGTCATAACTTCTTCGTTATAACTCGGATTTCGATGAGGTTTTCGCCTACAAGTTTCTAACGAGATAATTTACAACATCAAATAATAAAATTTTACTTATTTCAAATTTTATATTTTTGTTAAATTTCACTATTTGACTATTAATTGGAATCTCATAAGACTTCCAATATTTTATGAGTGATTCTAAACATAGTTTTACTTCATTTCTAGTAAAAACTAGCTGTTAGAACTCTACACTCAATTTTATTCACTTTTAATAATAACAATACACAATTTCAGAACGTGTATGTTACAAATACCTCCTCCTTTTGAGGATTTCATCCCCGAAATCATAACGATTAAAACAATTAGGGATACTTTACTCTTATTTCATTCTTATTTTTCCCAAGTATAATTTGGGCCTCGATGGTGCTTCCACTTGACAATCACCAACTTCATTTCTTTATTACGTAAACTAGTCGTTCTTTCATTTACAGTCTCTTCTATTCATCCCGGATAATAGAACCATTTCATCATATATGCTTAACGTTTACATAGATAGCACACATGAAACATTTCATGAATATCTGTCAAATTTTCAGGCAATTCCAAGCAGTATGCTTGCTTACCAACCGTTCTTTCTTCCAAAGTAGTATAACGCCTTTTCATGAAATACTTTCAGTATTACTAAATCATCCACCCGGAATTCTACGGGTAGTCTCCTCTTTTCTGCATACGGAATTTATCGATCCTGGGCCGCTTTCATTCTTTCTCTGGAAATTTATATCTTGTTAGTGATGTCTTGAATCATTTCAGATCCTCTAAAGATCTTCCATCTTACATCACGTCAACATATTTGAGTATGACATTTACGCTCATACAGTACTTTATATACCTTCGGTATATTTTCTACTGTTTGGATTGCTCTCTTCTTTTGACCATTTGTCCAAGGATGATAAGTTGTACTAAGAGCAACTCGAGATCCTAATTCATGCTTCATTCTCACCCAAAAGTGAGGAGTGAAACGAGTATCACGGTCGGAAATAATTTATAGTGGCGCATCATGACTTGCCATAGTTTTGTCTAAGTAACTTTCGCGTATTTCTCCAATGGAGTCGTTTTACGTGTGGCGAGAATATGTGCACTCTTCATCAGCCGGTCGATAATTATCCAAAGGTTATCATTCACAGTTTTCTTCTCCTCTTTCAAGGTATTAACTGTATAAGCCGGATAAGTAGAATATCCCTTCGACATAATTTACGAGTTTTTAAGAAAGAAATTTATTATTTTCACCGTAGACATAAATAGAATCTTCCCTTCCGATAGGGATGCATATCATCTCCTTCTAGAACAAGAGCTTTGTGTGGTTCTTTAATAACCATTCCATATCAAAGATAGGAATTAGGTTAGCAGGAAGATTATAACTTTCAATTCCTATAACACTAACTCTATAGGCTTTATCAGCAAGTAACGATATATTTCCTACGTTATCTATATGAAATGATTGGACAACTGCGTAATAAGCAATTTGAAAAGAATATGCGATTTTATAAGGCACGAAAGAATCTGAGGCATTGAAATCAAACAAGATGTGAGTAGATCTAGAGTTTACGAGAAAATTACTAGTCACAACATTCGAGTTTTTAACTTACTTCCTTTGTGGTAATCTAAAATGTACGATATGTAGCTTTTAGTTTGCCAAACGATTGTCAAATTCTTCAAACTTCCTAATTACTGGCGGTGTTCAAATTTGTAGCCGCTCTTCATTCTCTATTGAACATTCGATCTTAATCTTTGAGTTAAAACTCAATTCTCATTGCAGATTCCTGCTCCTTCTTGGTTTATAAAGTAAACCCAATATAAGGTCTTTACTTTTGCTATAACGACAACTCGAATGGTCATATTCTATTGACCTTTGATTTTATCTTGCACAAGACACATAACGATCCAAACTCTTGTATTAGAATCAGATCGAATAAATCGAGCTGATAGAATAACGAAAACAAAAAGAGTTTGATCAATACGTAGATGCTTTAGAACAGAAAGAATAACACCACATATCTCTAATTCGTGCTTTCGGACCTACATATCTTTTAGCTTTTGGCACCTCCTCCTTTTTAGTTGGAGTACTCTTTGATTATTGATCGGCAACTTGACTTCCCGCCATTTGACTAGTAAGAGTAGGGCAGAAACATTTCTTGTGGCCAGTAACACCACATAACAAGTCTCATCTCTAGTTAATGATTGCTCAATTCTTTAATGAAGATTGTTATATTTCTATCGACTATCTCGACCATTTACTTCTTCAGTATTCTTACTGATGTTTTGTCACTATATAAGACATGGTTCTCTGAACCAATTAACTCCTTTCGCAGATTTGTACTAATCGGACTCGATTCTTTATTAAGATTTGAACGATAATTATCTTCTTAGTCATTACCGAAACGAAGGTAACGACACACATGAATAAAACGAAATCATTTACTAGCTCCTTGGTAACCTTGTGACTTTTCCTGATCCAGGTGTGAGTCATGTGCTTCCAGTAGTATAGGCATCTACTACTATTCACACCTACTCATACTCGTCCCAAGTATTGTCTTGCAGTTCCCAAGTCACCATTCAAAAGTTTTCACAAAGCAACTTATCACACATGAACATGTTCAAACAAATACGTGCAACAGTTTCTCCAAGACTTAACTAGGGTTTTCACATTTCTATCAAACATATATTGGATTACCTATACTCGCCTTCTAGGATTCTTCTCATGCATATGCTATATCCTAATACTTTTCCATAGGTCGATAGAAACTTTACTTCCATTTCTTCATATTAATTGTTTCTTGAGTAGAGTCTACTCTACAAGACACATTATTCCAAAATTTAATTTATCAACATGGAGATAAACGGTCTTCTACTACCTGCATCATCTTCTAACTCATGCAATCCATCATGCACTTTTGTTCATTTGATTATTCTTCCTTGACATCGTTATTCTTGTATCTGATTAAGTCTAAGTCTACTTCATAGGAGTCTATCCTAAGAAGTCTGCATCTTAGCTGCATCTCAGCAGGCTTTACTAGCTTCAACTTGGTTCTCTGTCATTCCTGACTACAACATTTCTTCTCATACGATACCATGGGTGTATTTATTCTTCAATTAAGCATTCTACCTTACTTAAACAAGTAAGTTGCCTAACCATTTACCACTAAATGACTCAATTCACCATCCCAATCTTGTATGTTAAAGTCGGCTTAACACACAACAGAACTTTATATCACAAAGTCTTGGCCTATTGAGTCTGAAAACTTTATTAGCCTTTCTTTTGATCTTCATTTAATTTTTCTAATCTTGTACCACATCAATTGAGATACTATCAAAGTATTTATCGCCATCTTCGGTTCTTTCGACTCTATTAAACAATCACTTCTTCAATCTGAACAGCGGTAGAACAACTTCGTGGATTTGTACCAACTCATTTATCTTGTCCAAACGTGTTTTAAACTCACATCTTTCTTCCAATGATGTTATTATATATCTAACATACTTTAAATGTATATTACCACTCTATTGCTAATTATACACTTATTACGATAACAATTCATATTTATTATTTTACGATATCTCGCGATCGTTTATTTATAAACTTATCGATGTCAACTATCATAAGTCTCTTTATCACTCCGAAAAATTCTATTATGAAAATTCTTAAAATTTTCTAAACCATGGTCGGCAACCGACCTTAAGCTTTTTCACATAATAGAATATAAGGCATATCTCTTCTCTATATTCATTTATCATTTAGTACATAATAGAATATAAGGCATATCTCCTCTTAGTATTCATTGATCATTTAGCACATAATAGAATATATAAGGCACATCTCCTCTTAATATTCTAGTGCTTGCCTCCATTAGGTATTCAACCTAAAATATATCGTATCATCTTTACTTAATAATTCTTGTTTAAGTTTAGAGATTCTTAAAATTTCTAGTTCACTTAAACTAATTTTCTTAAAATTCTGAAGTAACTTAATATCTTAGAATACTAGGGTTTATCACTACCCAATCCCCCACTTAAATATTTCCTATGGTTTGTATCCATATATACTTATTATGAATCAGCTCATATATTGAGCTTCCAACAGTTAAAGTCTAAATACCAATCCGTGATATTTAGTTCACTTAAACCATTGATCTGATACCATGATTAAAAGACCCCAACTTTCGTATTTATGAAAGACCCAAAGTTTCATACTATTTCAAAAGATTTCTTAAGTTACTTCCTCAAAACATGCTACATGCATATTTATAAAACAATATTTTATATTGATAAAGTGATTACAAAGGTTTGGATACAAACCGACTAAGTTTTGTTACAATTTCATGTCTACCCAGGAATCTACTATTCATATACATACATGAACATTAAAAATACAGAGAAATACTATTAACTATTCTCTAAATCTTTCAGCAGTATAAAGCTATATTGGAATACTCATCACCTGCAATTGTTAAATATTGAGAGGAATAAGCGATAACGCTTAGTGAATTCAATAGATAGATACTATATAATCTTATGCCTTACATATACCAATATGACAGAAGCAGAAGGGAACAAGAAGACATATGTGAAATCATGTGACAAGCGTTCATATCAATCAAAGACTTTATTCAAAGATATACTTTTCAATGAGACATAATGATTTCAATACTTGATATGCATCAATAAAGCTTTGGCCCAATTGGCACAGAAGACATACAATTTTTGATTAACATTTTGGTAGATTTCATACTTATAGCCCTGTCTAACCATTTGCCAATACCATAGAATAAAGTTCATTCTCTTACGGAGTTATGCTCTACATGGTCAGAGGCTACATATCATTCCTATCAAACCTTATGCCAATGCCATAGAATAGAAGTCATTCTCTTACGGAGACATGCTCTATATGGCCAAAGGCTACGTACCAGTACCAATGTGAATCTAAGTCCTTTCACTGATCACATGGTCAAAGGTATTATATTTGCTATAAACATAGCGAATAAAATAACACGGGAGAATAACTCAGAATAACAACACTGAGAAGCACATAGCACATATAACACATAACATACAATTGTTCCTATGTATTGAACTCACCTTAAGTTAACCGAGGGTTAAAATAGTAATTTAGACAGCATTTCGGCTTTAAATATGTCTTTCTATGTTGAAAACCGGGAGCTTAATTGAAAATCGGGCTCTGCGAAGGTAGGGCTTCAAAACCGAAAAGATAAAATTTTCAGGCTTCTCGGGGGGTCTTGGGACGTGTTTCGGGTGCTAAAATTGATATCGGGGCTTCGGGAAAAGTCAAAATAGTGAAAATATGGAAAAAAGGGGCCAAAAATGGCAATTTCTCCAAATTACCCGAGAAGGTTCGCAGGCCTCCTATTTATAGGTGAGAGGCTTGAATCCTGTGGTTGAGAAGCGAGCACGTGGCTGCTGGAGCGAAGGCCACGAAGCTCGGACGTGGGGGGTGACGAAGCTGCTTGATGGTTCGGACGTGGCTTCTTCGTGCGAGGGCCATATGCGAGGCGTCTTACAAGGCGTCTTAAACGTCTCCTAGGACGCCGAAAGGCGCGTCGGAACCCCATTGGGCCACACTTCGGACAGCACACCGGTGATTAAGCAGCTCCGGTACGCGAGGCGAGGTGACGTGGCTGCTTCTCATCCATGCGAATTCTTCGGAAATTGAGCTCCGAACTTCAAAAATCCATAATTTTCGGACACAAGCTCCGTTTTTTACGTTCTTTATATGCACGCGTAACTAAAATTACTCTCTACAACTTTCGTTTAGACTTCGTCGGCTAATTTTGACTTTATTTCTAATATTATTATTTTTAACAGACCAGGACAGGAAAATCCGTTAAAAATTCATAACTTCTTCATCCGACATCCGTTTTCGTCAGACTTTTTACCGTTGTACTACAAATGACGAGACCTTCGATTCTCATTTAGGATGTATCGGTCAAATATCGTTCGATCTAAAAGTCGAGTTTTTAGTTGTCTACTGCTAAGTTGAAACTTCGAAAAATCATAACTTCGTCATACGAAGTCAGATTTTGGCGTTCTTTTTATCGAATTTTTCGGTTTAACGAATAGTACGAATTTCATTTAGATTTCTAAGTCTAAAAAGTAGTTTATCAAAAACTCGCTTTTTATATCATTCGGCGCCGTGCCGGTTTTGTCGCGGATCTTCGGTTGGTCATAACTTCTTCGTTATAACTCGGATTTCGATGAGGTTTTCGCCTACAAGTTTCTAACGAGATAATTTACAACATCAAATAATAAAATTTTACTTATTTCAAATTTTATATTTTTGTTAAATTTCACTATTTGACTATTAATTGGAATCTCATAAGACTTCCAATATTTTATGAGTGATTCTAAACATAGTTTTACTTCATTTCTAGTAAAAACTAGCTGTTAGAACTCTACACTCAATTTTATTCACTTTTAATAATAACAATACACAATTTCAGAACGTGTATGTTACAAATACCTCCTCCTTTTGAGGATTTCATCCCCGAAATCATAACGATTAAAACAATTAGGGATACTTTACTCTTATTTCATTCTTATTTTTCCCAAGTATAATTTGGGCCTCGATGGTGCTTCCACTTGACAATCACCAACTTCATTTCTTTATTACGTAAACTAGTCGTTCTTTCATTTACAGTCTCTTCTATTCATCCCGGATAATAGAACCATTTCATCATATATGCTTAACGTTTACATAGATAGCACACATGAAACATTTCATGAATATCTGTCAAATTTTCAGGCAATTCCAAGCAGTATGCTTGCTTACCAACCGTTCTTTCTTCCAAAGTAGTATAACGCCTTTTCATGAAATACTTTCAGTATTACTAAATCATCCACCCGGAATTCTACGGGTAGTCTCCTCTTTTCTGCATACGGAATTTATCGATCCTGGGCCGCTTTCATTCTTTCTCTGGAAATTTATATCTTGTTAGTGATGTCTTGAATCATTTCAGATCCTCTAAAGATCTTCCATCTTACATCACGTCAACATATTTGAGTATGACATTTACGCTCATACAGTACTTTATATACCTTCGGTATATTTTCTACTGTTTGGATTGCTCTCTTCTTTTGACCATTTGTCCAAGGATGATAAGTTGTACTAAGAGCAACTCGAGATCCTAATTCATGCTTCATTCTCACCCAAAAGTGAGGAGTGAAACGAGTATCACGGTCGGAAATAATTTATAGTGGCGCATCATGACTTGCCATAGTTTTGTCTAAGTAACTTTCGCGTATTTCTCCAATGGAGTCGTTTTACGTGTGGCGAGAATATATGCACTCTTCATCAGCCGGTCGATAATTATCCAAAGGTTATCATTCACAGTTTTCTTCTCCTCTTTCAAGGTATTAACTGTATAAGCCGGATAAGTAGAATATCCCTTCGACATAATTTACGAGTTTTTAAGAAAGAAATTTATTATTTTCACCGTAGACATAAATAGAATCTTCCCTTCCGATAGGGATGCATATCATCTCCTTCTAGAACAAGAGCTTTGTGTGGTTCTTTAATAACCATTCCATATCAAAGATAGGAATTAGGTTAGCAGGAAGATTATAACTTTCAATTCCTATAACACTAACTCTATAGGCTTTATCAGCAAGTAACGATATATTTCCTACGTTATCTATATGAAATGATTGGACAACTGCGTAATAAGCAATTTGAAAAGAATATGCGATTTTATAAGGCACGAAAGAATCTGAGGCATTGAAATCAAACAAGATGTGATTAGATCTAGAGTTTACGAGAAAATTACTAGTCACAACATTCGAGTTTTTAACTTACTTCCTTTGTGGTAATCTAAAATGTACGATATGTAGCTTTTAGTTTGCCAAACGATTGTCAAATTCTTCAAACTTCCTAATTACTGGCGGTGTTCAAATTTGTAGCCGCTCTTCATTCTCTATTGAACATTCGATCTTAATCTTTGAGTTAAAACTCAATTCTCATTGCAGATTCCTGCTCCTTCTTGGTTTATAAAGTAAACCCAATATAAGGTCTTTACTTTTGCTATAACGACAACTCGAATGGTCATATTCTATTGACCTTTGATTTTATCTTGCACAAGACACATAACGATCCAAACTCTTGTATTAGAATCAGATCGAATAAATCGAGCTGATAGAATAACGAAAACAAAAAGAGTTTGATCAATACGTAGATGCTTTAGAACAGAAAGAATAACACCACATATCTCTAATTCGTGCTTTCGGACCTACATATCTTTTAGCTTTTGGCACCTCCTCCTTTTTAGTTGGAGTACTCTTTGATTATTGATCGGCAACTTGACTTCCCGCCATTTGACTAGTAAGAGTAGGGCAGAAACATTTCTTGTGGCCAGTAACACCACATAACAAGTCTCATCTCTAGTTAATGATTGCTCAATTCTTTAATGAAGATTGTTATATTTCTATCGACTATCTCGACCATTTACTTCTTCAGTATTCTTACTGATGTTTTGTCACTATATAAGACATGGTTCTCTGAACCAATTAACTCCTTTCGCAGATTTGTACTAATCGGACTCGATTCTTTATTAAGATTTGAACGATAATTATCTTCTTAGTCATTACCGAAACGAAGGTAACGACACACATGAATAAAACGAAATCATTTACTAGCTCCTTGGTAACCTTGTGACTTTTCCTGATCCAGGTGTGAGTCATGTGCTTCCAGTAGTATAGGCATCTACTACTATTCACACCTACTCATACTCGTCCCAAGTATTGTCTCGCAGTTCCCAAGTCACCATTCAAAAGTTTTCACAAAGCAACTTATCACACATGAACATGTTCAAACAAATACGTGCAACAGTTTCTCCTAGACTTAACTAGGGTTTTCACATTTCTATCAAACATATATTGGATTACCTATACTCGCCTTCTAGGATTCTTCTCATGCATATGCTATATCCTAATACTTTTCCATAGGTCGATAGAAACTTTACTTCCATTTCTTCATATTAATTGTTTCTTGAGTAGAGTCTACTCTACAAGACACATTATTCCAAAATTTACTTTATCAACATGGAGATAAACGGTCTTCTACTACCTGCATCATCTTCTAACTCATGCAATCCATCATGCACTTTTGTTCATTTGATTATTCTTCCTTGACATCGTTATTCTTGTATCTGATTAAGTCTAAGTCTACTTCATAGGAGTCTATCCTAAGAAGTCTGCATCTTAGCTGCATCTCAGCAGGCTTTACTAGCTTCAACTTGGTTCTCTGTCATTCCTGACTACAACATTTCTTCTCATACGATACCATGGGTGTATTTATTCTTCAATTAAGCATTCTACCTTACTTAAACAAGTAAGTTGCCTAACCATTTACCACTAAATGACTCAATTCACCATCCCAATCTTGTATGTTAAAGTCGGCTTAACACACAACAGAACTTTATATCACAAAGTCTTGGCCTATTGAGTCTGAAAACTTTATTAGCCTTTCTTTTGATCTTCATTTAATTTTTCTAATCTTGTACCACATCAATTGAGATACTATCAAAGTATTTATCGCCATCTTCGGTTCTTTCGACTCTATTAAACAATCACTTCTTCAATCTGAACAGCGGTAGAACAACTTCGTGGATTTGTACCAACTCATTTATCTTGTCCAAACGTGTTTTAAACTCACATCTTTCTTCCAATGATGTTATTATATATCTAACATACTTTAAATGTATATTACCACTCTATTGCTAATTATACACTTATTACGATAACAATTCATATTTATTATTTTACGATATCTCGCGATCGTTTATTTATAAACTTATCGATGTCAACTATCATAAGTCTCTTTATCACTCCGAAAAATTCTATTATGAAAATTCTTAAAATTTTCTAAACCATGGTCGGCAACCGACCTTAAGCTTTTTCACATAATAGAATATAAGGCATATCTCTTCTCTATATTCATTTATCATTTAGTACATAATAGAATATAAGGCATATCTCCTCTTAGTATTCATTGATCATTTAGCACATAATAGAATATATAAGGCACATCTCCTCTTAATATTCTAGTGCTTGCCTCCATTAGGTATTCAACCTAAAATATATCGTATCATCTTTACTTAATAATTCTTGTTTAAGTTTAGAGATTCTTAAAATTTCTAGTTCACTTAAACTAATTTTCTTAAAATTCTGAAGTAACTTAATATCTTAGAATACTAGGGTTTATCACTACCCAATCCCCCACTTAAATATTTCCTATGGTTTGTATCCATATATACTTATTATGAATCAGCTCATATATTGAGCTTCCAACAGTTAAAGTCTAAATACCAATCCGTGATATTTAGTTCACTTAAACCATTGATCTGATACCATGATTAAAAGACCCCAACTTTCGTATTTATGAAAGACCCAAAGTTTCATACTATTTCAAAAGATTTCTTAAGTTACTTCCTCAAAACATGCTACATGCATATTTATAAAACAATATTTTATATTGATAAAGTGATTACAAAGGTTTGGATACAAACCGACTAAGTTTTGTTACAATTTCATGTCTACCCAGGAATCTACTATTCATATACATACATGAACATTAAAAATACAGAGAAATACTATTAACTATTCTCTAAATCTTTCAGCAGTATAAAGCTATATTGGAATACTCATCACCTGCAATTGTTAAATATTGAGAGGAATAAGCGATAACGCTTAGTGAATTCAATAGATAGATACTATATAATCTTATGCCTTACATATACCAATATGACAGAAGCAGAAGGGAACAAGAAGACATATGTGAAATCATGTGACAAGCGTTCATATCAATCAAAGACTTTATTCAAAGATATACTTTTCAATGAGACATAATGATTTCAATACTTGATATGCATCAATAAAGCTTTGGCCCAATTGGCACAGAAGACATACAATTTTTGATTAACATTTTGGTAGATTTCATACTTATAGCCCTGTCTAACCATTTGCCAATACCATAGAATAAAGTTCATTCTCTTACGGAGTTATGCTCTACATGGTCAGAGGCTACATATCATTCCTATCAAACCTTATGCCAATGCCATAGAATAGAAGTCATTCTCTTACGGAGACATGCTCTATATGGCCAAAGGCTACGTACCAGTACCAATGTGAATCTAAGTCCTTTCACTGATCACATGGTCAAAGGTATTATATTTGCTATAAACATAGCGAATAAAATAACACGGGAGAATAACTCAGAATAACAACACTGAGAAGCACATAGCACATATAACACATAACATACAATTGTTCCTATGTATTGAACTCACCTTAAGTTAACCGAGGGTTAAAATAGTAATTTAGACAGCATTTCGGCTTTAAATATGTCTTTCTATGTTGAAAACCGGGAGCTTAATTGAAAATCGGGCTCTGCGAAGGTAGGGCTTCAAAACCGAAAAGATAAAATTTTCGGGCTTCTCGGGGGGTCTTGGGACGTGTTTCGGGTGCTAAAATTGATATCGGGGCTTCGGGAAAAGTCAAAATAGTGAAAATATGGAAAAAAGGGGCCAAAAATGGCAATTTCTCCAAATTACCCGAGAAGGTTCGCAGGCCTCCTATTTATAGGTGAGAGGCTTGAATCCTGTGGTTGAGAAGCGAGCACGTGGCTGCTGGAGCGAAGGCCACGAAGCTCGGACGTGGGGGGTGACGAAGCTGCTTGATGGTTCGGACGTGGCTTCTTCGTGCGAGGGCCATATGCAAGGCGTCTTACAAGGCGTCTTAAACGTCTCCTAGGACGCCGAAAGGCGCGTCGGAACCCCATTGGGCCACACTTCGGACAGCACACCGGTGATTAAGCAGCTCCGGTACGCGAGGCGAGGTGACGTGGCTGCTTCTCATCCATGCGAATTCTTCGGAAATTGAGCTCCGAACTTCAAAAATCCATAATTTTCGGACACAAGCTCCGTTTTTTACGTTCTTTATATGCACGCGTAACTAAAATTACTCTCTACAACTTTCGTTTAGACTTCGTCGGCTAATTTTGACTTTATTTCTAATATTATTATTTTTAACAGACCAGGACAGGAAAATCCGTTAAAAATTCATAACTTCTTCATCCGACATCCGTTTTCGTCAGACTTTTTACCGTTGTACTACAAATGACGAGACCTTCGATTCTCATTTAGGATGTATCGGTCAAATATCGTTCGATCTAAAAGTCGAGTTTTTAGTTGTCTACTGCTAAGTTGAAACTTCGAAAAATCATAACTTCGTCATACGAAGTCAGATTTTGGCGTTCTTTTTATCGAATTTTTCGGTTTAACGAATAGTACGAATTTCATTTAGATTTCTAAGTCTAAAAAGTAGTTTATCAAAAACTCGCTTTTTATATCATTCGGCGCCGTGCCGGTTTTGTCGCGGATCTTCGGTTGGTCATAACTTCTTCGTTATAACTCGGATTTCGATGAGGTTTTCGCCTACAAGTTTCTAACGAGATAATTTACAACATCAAATAATAAAATTTTACTTATTTCAAATTTTATATTTTTGTTAAATTTCACTATTTGACTATTAATTGGAATCTCATAAGACTTCCAATATTTTATGAGTGATTCTAAACATAGTTTTACTTCATTTCTAGTAAAAACTAGCTGTTAGAACTCTACACTCAATTTTATTCACTTTTAATAATAACAATACACAATTTCAGAACGTGTATGTTACAAATACCTCCTCCTTTTGAGGATTTCATCCCCGAAATCATAACGATTAAAACAATTAGGGATACTTTACTCTTATTTCATTCTTATTTTTCCCAAGTATAATTTGGGCCTCGATGGTGCTTCCACTTGACAATCACCAACTTCATTTCTTTATTACGTAAACTAGTCGTTCTTTCATTTACAGTCTCTTCTATTCATCCCGGATAATAGAACCATTTCATCATATATGCTTAACGTTTACATAGATAGCACACATGAAACATTTCATGAATATCTGTCAAATTTTCAGGCAATTCCAAGCAGTATGCTTGCTTACCAACCGTTCTTTCTTCCAAAGTAGTATAACGCCTTTTCATGAAATACTTTCAGTATTACTAAATCATCCACCCGGAATTCTACGGGTAGTCTCCTCTTTTCTGCATACGGAATTTATCGATCCTGGGCCGCTTTCATTCTTTCTCTGGAAATTTATATCTTGTTAGTGATGTCTTGAATCATTTCAGATCCTCTAAAGATCTTCCATCTTACATCACGTCAACATATTTGAGTATGACATTTACGCTCATACAGTACTTTATATACCTTCGGTATATTTTCTACTGTTTGGATTGCTCTCTTCTTTTGACCATTTGTCCAAGGATGATAAGTTGTACTAAGAGCAACTCGAGATCCTAATTCATGCTTCATTCTCACCCAAAAGTGAGGAGTGAAACGAGTATCACGGTCGGAAATAATTTATAGTGGCGCATCATGACTTGCCATAGTTTTGTCTAAGTAACTTTCGCGTATTTCTCCAATGGAGTCGTTTTACGTGTGGCGAGAATATATGCACTCTTCATCAGCCGGTCGATAATTATCCAAAGGTTATCATTCACAGTTTTCTTCTCCTCTTTCAAGGTATTAACTGTATAAGCCGGATAAGTAGAATATCCCTTCGACATAATTTACGAGTTTTTAAGAAAGAAATTTATTATTTTCACCGTAGACATAAATAGAATCTTCCCTTCCGATAGGGATGCATATCATCTCCTTCTAGAACAAGAGCTTTGTGTGGTTCTTTAATAACCATTCCATATCAAAGATAGGAATTAGGTTAGCAGGAAGATTATAACTTTCAATTCCTATAACACTAACTCTATAGGCTTTATCAGCAAGTAACGATATATTTCCTACGTTATCTATATGAAATGATTGGACAACTGCGTAATAAGCAATTTGAAAAGAATATGCGATTTTATAAGGCACGAAAGAATCTGAGGCATTGAAATCAAACAAGATGTGAGTAGATCTAGAGTTTACGAGAAAATTACTAGTCACAACATTCGAGTTTTTAACTTACTTCCTTTGTGGTAATCTAAAATGTACGATATGTAGCTTTTAGTTTGCCAAACGATTGTCAAATTCTTCAAACTTCCTAATTACTGGCGGTGTTCAAATTTGTAGCCGCTCTTCATTCTCTATTGAACATTCGATCTTAATCTTTGAGTTAAAACTCAATTCTCATTGCAGATTCCTGCTCCTTCTTGGTTTATAAAGTAAACCCAATATAAGGTCTTTACTTTTGCTATAACGACAACTCGAATGGTCATATTCTATTGACCTTTGATTTTATCTTGCACAAGACACATAACGATCCAAACTCTTGTATTAGAATCAGATCGAATAAATCGAGCTGATAGAATAACGAAAACAAAAAGAGTTTGATCAATACGTAGATGCTTTAGAACAGAAAGAATAACACCACATATCTCTAATTCGTGCTTTCGGACCTACATATCTTTTAGCTTTTGGCACCTCCTCCTTTTTAGTTGGAGTACTCTTTGATTATTGATCGGCAACTTGACTTCCCGCCATTTGACTAGTAAGAGTAGGGCAGAAACATTTCTTGTGGCCAGTAACACCACATAACAAGTCTCATCTCTAGTTAATGATTGCTCAATTCTTTAATGAAGATTGTTATATTTCTATCGACTATCTCGACCATTTACTTCTTCAGTATTCTTACTGATGTTTTGTCACTATATAAGACATGGTTCTCTGAACCAATTAACTCCTTTCGCAGATTTGTACTAATCGGACTCGATTCTTTATTAAGATTTGAACGATAATTATCTTCTTAGTCATTACCGAAACGAAGGTAACGACACACATGAATAAAACGAAATCATTTACTAGCTCCTTGGTAACCTTGTGACTTTTCCTGATCCAGGTGTGAGTCATGTGCTTCCAGTAGTATAGGCATCTACTACTATTCACACCTACTCATACTCGTCCCAAGTATTGTCTCGCAGTTCCCAAGTCACCATTCAAAAGTTTTCACAAAGAAACTTATCACACATGAACATGTTCAAACAAATACGTGCAACAGTTTCTCCTAGACTTAACTAGGGTTTTCACATTTCTATCAAACATATATTGGATTACCTATACTCGCCTTCTAGGATTCTTCTCATGCATATGCTATATCCTAATACTTTTCCATAGGTCGATAGAAACTTTACTTCCATTTCTTCATATTAATTGTTTCTTGAGTAGAGTCTACTCTACAAGACACATTATTCCAAAATTTACTTTATCAACATGGAGATAAACGGTCTTCTACTACCTGCATCATCTTCTAACTCATGCAATCCATCATGCACTTTTGTTCATTTGATTATTCTTCCTTGACATCGTTATTCTTGTATCTGATTAAGTCTAAGTCTACTTCATAGGAGTCTATCCTAAGAAGTCTGCATCTTAGCTGCATCTCAGCAGGCTTTACTAGCTTCAACTTGGTTCTCTGTCATTCCTGACTACAACATTTCTTCTCATACGATACCATGGGTGTATTTATTCTTCAATTAAGCATTCTACCTTACTTAAACAAGTAAGTTGCCTAACCATTTACCACTAAATGACTCAATTCACCATCCCAATCTTGTATGTTAAAGTCGGCTTAACACACAACAGAACTTTATATCACAAAGTCTTGGCCTATTGAGTCTGAAAACTTTATTAGCCTTTCTTTTGATCTTCATTTAATTTTTCTAATCTTGTACCACATCAATTGAGATACTATCAAAGTATTTATCGCCATCTTCGGTTCTTTCGACTCTATTAAACAATCACTTCTTCAATCTGAACAGCGGTAGAACAACTTCGTGGATTTGTACCAACTCATTTATCTTGTCCAAACGTGTTTTAAACTCACATCTTTCTTCCAATGATGTTATTATATATCTAACATACTTTAAATGTATATTACCACTCTATTGCTAATTATACACTTATTACGATAACAATTCATATTTATTATTTTACGATATCTCGCGATCGTTTATTTATAAACTTATCGATGTCAACTATCATAAGTCTCTTTATCACTCCGAAAAATTCTATTATGAAAATTCTTAAAATTTTCTAAACCATGGTCGGCAACCGACCTTAAGCTTTTTCACATAATAGAATATAAGGCATATCTCTTCTCTATATTCATTTATCATTTAGTACATAATAGAATATAAGGCATATCTCCTCTTAGTATTCATTGATCATTTAGCACATAATAGAATATATAAGGCACATCTCCTCTTAATATTCTAGTGCTTGCCTCCATTAGGTATTCAACCTAAAATATATCGTATCATCTTTACTTAATAATTCTTGTTTAAGTTTAGAGATTCTTAAAATTTCTAGTTCACTTAAACTAATTTTCTTAAAATTCTGAAGTAACTTAATATCTTAGAATACTAGGGTTTATCACTACCCAATCCCCCACTTAAATATTTCCTATGGTTTGTATCCATATATACTTATTATGAATCAGCTCATATATTGAGCTTCCAACAGTTAAAGTCTAAATACCAATCCGTGATATTTAGTTCACTTAAACCATTGATCTGATACCATGATTAAAAGACCCCAACTTTCGTATTTATGAAAGACCCAAAGTTTCATACTATTTCAAAAGATTTCTTAAGTTACTTCCTCAAAACATGCTACATGCATATTTATAAAACAATATTTTATATTGATAAAGTGATTACAAAGGTTTGGATACAAACCGACTAAGTTTTGTTACAATTTCATGTCTACCCAGGAATCTACTATTCATATACATACATGAACATTAAAAATACAGAGAAATACTATTAACTATTCTCTAAATCTTTCAGCAGTATAAAGCTATATTGGAATACTCATCACCTGCAATTGTTAAATATTGAGAGGAATAAGCGATAACGCTTAGTGAATTCAATAGATAGATACTATATAATCTTATGCCTTACATATACCAATATGACAGAAGCAGAAGGGAACAAGAAGACATATGTGAAATCATGTGACAAGCGTTCATATCAATCAAAGACTTTATTCAAAGATATACTTTTCAATGAGACATAATGATTTCAATACTTGATATGCATCAATAAAGCTTTGGCCCAATTGGCACAGAAGACATACAATTTTTTATTAACATTTTGGTAGATTTCATACTTATAGCCCTGTCTAACCATTTGCCAATACCATAGAATAAAGTTCATTCTCTTACGGAGTTATGCTCTACATGGTCAGAGGCTACATATCATTCCTATCAAACCTTATGCCAATGCCATAGAATAGAAGTCATTCTCTTACGGAGACATGCTCTATATGGCCAAAGGCTACGTACCAGTACCAATGTGAATCTAAGTCCTTTCACTGATCACATGGTCAAAGGTATTATATTTGCTATAAACATAGCGAATAAAATAACACGGGAGAATAACTCAGAATAACAACACTGAGAAGCACATAGCACATATAACACATAACATACAATTGTTCCTATGTATTGAACTCACCTTAAGTTAACCGAGGGTTAAAATAGTAATTTAGACAGCATTTCGGCTTTAAATATGTCTTTCTATGTTGAAAACCGGGAGCTTAATTGAAAATCGGGCTCTGCGAAGGTAGGGCTTCAAAACCGAAAAGATAAAATTTTCGGGCTTCTCGGGGGGTCTTGGGACGTGTTTCGGGTGCTAAAATTGATATCGGGGCTTCGGGAAAAGTCAAAATAGTGAAAATATGGAAAAAAGGGGCCAAAAATGGCAATTTCTCCAAATTACCCGAGAAGGTTCGCAGGCCTCCTATTTATAGGTGAGAGGCTTGAATCCTGTGGTTGAGAAGCGAGCACGTGGCTGCTGGAGCGAAGGCCACGAAGCTCGGACGTGGGGGGTGACGAAGCTGCTTGATGGTTCGGACGTGGCTTCTTCGTGCGAGGGCCATATGCGAGGCGTCTTACAAGGCGTCTTAAACGTCTCCTAGGACGCCGAAAGGCGCGTCGGAACCCCATTGGGCTACACTTCGGACAGCACACCGGTGATTAAGCAGCTCCGGTACGCGAGGCGAGGTGACGTGGCTGCTTCTCATCCATGCGAATTCTTCGGAAATTGAGCTCCGAACTTCAAAAATCCATAATTTTCGGACACAAGCTCCGTTTTTTACGTTCTTTATATGCACGCGTAACTAAAATTACTCTCTACAACTTTCGTTTAGACTTCGTCGGCTAATTTTGACTTTATTTCTAATATTATTATTTTTAACAGACCAGGACAGGAAAATCCGTTAAAAATTCATAACTTCTTCATCCGACATCCGTTTTCGTCAGACTTTTTACCGTTGTACTACAAATGACGAGACCTTCGATTCTCATTTAGGATGTATCGGTCAAATATCGTTCGATCTAAAAGTCGAGTTTTTAGTTGTCTACTGCTAAGTTGAAACTTCGAAAAATCATAACTTCGTCATACGAAGTCAGATTTTGGCGTTCTTTTTATCGAATTTTTCGGTTTAACGAATAGTACGAATTTCATTTAGATTTCTAAGTCTAAAAAGTAGTTTATCAAAAACTCGCTTTTTATATCATTCGGCGCCGTGCCGGTTTTGTCGCGGATCTTCGGTTGGTCATAACTTCTTCGTTATAACTCGGATTTCGATGAGGTTTTCGCCTACAAGTTTCTAACGAGATAATTTACAACATCAAATAATAAAATTTTACTTATTTCAAATTTTATATTTTTGTTAAATTTCACTATTTGACTATTAATTGGAATCTCATAAGACTTCCAATATTTTATGAGTGATTCTAAACATAGTTTTACTTCATTTCTAGTAAAAACTAGCTGTTAGAACTCTACACTCAATTTTATTCACTTTTAATAATAACAATACACAATTTCAGAACGTGTATGTTACAAGTTGTTCCGTTTACCAGGTGCAGAAGGAGGTAATTAGTCGGTAGTTACTAACATTAACGATCAATTGAGCACAAAAAAAAAAACTTTAATGACTAAATGTACAAATTAACCAAACATTGATGTGCTACGATGTTAAAAACTCAAACTTATAACTAACAATGTTTTTAGACTATGTTGTGTGGGCAAGATAAAAGAGTTTTATAGGTGAGGTGGAAGGAGGTGGCACATCTTGACACCATTATAATATGGGGAACACAATCTCACTTTCATGTTAAGGGGTGTTATGTTAAGAGATGTGGGTGTGATAACATATTAAAACTCTCTCTCTCTCTCTCTCTCTCTCTCTCTCTCTCTCTCTCTCTCTCTCTCTCTCTCTCTCTCTCTCTCTCTCTCTCTCTCTCTCTCTCTCTCTCTCTCTCTCTCTCTCTCTCTCTCTCTCTCTCTCTCGTTATAACATTAGAACACCACCCCCACTTTATGTTATAAAATATTGGAAAGTGATGTGACAAAGTTTGGGTGTTATAACATTCACCTTCCTCTTGCCCATTCTCTCTCTCTCTCTCTCTCTCTCTCTCTCTCTCTCTCTCTCTCTCTCTCTCTCTCTCTCTCTCTCTCTCTCTCTCTCTCTCTCTCTCTCTCTCTCTCTCTCTCTCTCTCTCTCTCTCTCTCTCTCTCTCTCTCTCTCGTTATAACATTAGAACACCACCCCCACTTCATGTTATAAAATATTGGAAAGTGATGTGACAAAGTTTGGGTATTATAACATTCACCTTCCTCTTGCCCATACCTTTTAGTCTTAATAAATACTTTACCATAATGAGAAGGTATAATGAAGTGTTGGTGGTCTGTTCATTAAAAGTGTTGTGATTAAATTTATAAGGATATAACGATATATCAATGCTTAAGGGTCATGCTTTAACTTTAAGCCTCAAACAAATATGAAACTTCAATAATTAAATGAAGAGTGAATTATATTTTTGGTTCGTGATTGATTTTTACAACTAGTTATTTTAATTTTAGTCCAAAAAATACAATATTTTTTTGGGTTAGAGACCAAAAATGCTATAAAAATCAGTACTAAAACTAAAGAAATCTAGTATACTCAATGACCAAAAATGTAATTTGCTCTTAAATACCACATGTCCAAATATAATTAAATAAGATATTATAGAATATATAATTTAGAAAAAAAGGGAGTTTAATTTTCAGTATAAAATCTAGAAAACTTGCTTGATTAAAAATAATTTATCATCGTAAATTATCAATTTATCATCGTAAATTATCTTTTATTCAAACTTATCTATCTACCTTTTAATTATCAGTTTATCATCGTAAATTATAAGATTGTTCTCATCCGTAAATTAAACGTTTTATAATGTGAATTCGAATAAAAAGACAAAAAGAATGATTTAGTTTTTGATTCAAAATAAAAAGGACAAAAAGAAACAATTTATTTATGTAAACATCGGAAATTTTTAAAGAAAATATTTGGGAAATCCAAGACCCAAAAAAAAAAGCTACATTGAAAGCATGACCAACAACGCGCAACACACGATCTTATCTTTAATTAATATTTTAATAATTAACAACGCCAAAATAAAGATAACTTACAAAAAAATACGGGTTATTTTTAATAATTAATGTATACACGTTTTATTGGTCAGTTTCCTAAAATTGGGAAAGACTATTTTTATTTTTATTTTTATTTTTACTTTTTATTTTTTAAAATCAGTCGAATGAGTAACTAAAATACTTTCTTTAATAAATAAATCCAAATTCAAATCAAAAACTAGTTTTTATAATAAATAATGAGTTAATGAGGTGCAATATGTGACAATGAAATCCCACCATCATTTATAAATAAACTTGTTCTTATCTCCATAGATAACAGTAAAGGTAATTGTAATAACATTCATGATGTTTTTATAAAATTAAAACATTATTTAATTTATTGTTTAATAAACGAGAAACCTTATGATATTAGCATAAACAACCATGATCTTTGATTGTATTTTGATCATAGATTTCTCATATTTAGATCACTTTGTGATGATATTTACCAAAGTTTTGGTAAAAACTTATTTATTATTATTTTTTTTTACATCCGTCGGTACAATGTCTAAAAGTAACTTATGGTATTGTCTTTAATATCTATTGAATTTTCATAATAGAGATTATATCAAATCTTATAAAATCAACAATTTAATTATAGAATTTTTATTCACGTTTTGTAATATTTAATTGTTTACTATATTAATCGTTCTAATTGATTTTAGTTGATCTTATACATAATAAACTTCTTTTCATAAGTCAAATGATATCTCTCCAAAAAATGAACTTATAAGATATGTTATCTTCTATTTCAAATTTATATTTAAAATACATTTCAATTAATTTACTTCATCTTTTTCATCATTATATACCTTCTATATTCAATACATAATTCTAACATTTATATTCTTCAATTTACATAGGAACAATTGACATACTTCTTCTACAAAAAAGTACAGCAAAAACTTCTCCAACCTTTTCATCGACGATCAACGGTATTATTTCTATGCCTTATCATTTTCCATTTCACACTATCAATTCCTATTATCAAATCATTGCATATTTTCATGAACTCAAACCTCAATCTTCACATTAATCTAATTAGTTATTTCAATAAATGTGTTTCCAATAAAACTATTTACTTTGATTTTATTCATCTTCCTCTTACTATTTAATGTCTCTATCAATGTTGTTATTGTTTTTGTTCAAATTAAAAGTTCTGAGTTAAAAAAAAAAAAAATCAATTTCACACACTTTTGCCTTTATGGAAAACCGATAATGCATCATTCGGTACTATTCATGCAAAGGGAAAATATGGAAAACATTTTTTTATCCCTTCATAGCAGGATACTTTTATTTTCTACAAATGAACATAATACCAATATACTTCCGAACCATAAATACATTGTTATTCTATTCATATATTTGTATTGTTGTTCTAAAATATTGACTGCTATCAATTTTACATATTTGCCCATAGAAAAGAATAGCAGTGTACTTCTAAATAATAAATACAATGATATTCTATATTTTTTTATTTGTAATGTTCTTCTAAATTATTGATTGTTGTTAATTTTTTATATTTGTATTGTTGTTCTAAATTATTGACTGCTATCAATTTGGTATGTTTGTCCCTACAAAAGAGTAGTAATGTACTATTGAATCATAAATACAATATTATTCTATTTTTTATTTGTATTGCTCTTCCAAATTATTGATGTTGTCAATTTGCCATATTTGCTGTTTACTTATTTCAACTTTTTTTTTTTGTTAAATATGTGTAGATGTTCGTTTCCATTTAATGATTACTACTTTTTTTTTCTTAATCAACACTTCACATTTGACCATTTACCAGTGGAAAGTAATATTGTTTTCTCATAATTTTATAACTAATTGGATTTTATGGAATAAAATGATTTAATAAGATGGAATATAAATTTTTGTATTTTAATAGTACCTGATGAATAAAAGAAAAAAGAATAAGAGGCTAATAGAACTGTGATCTAAAAGTGTAGTTGATGAATATGTTATATAAGACATGAATCTTTTTTTTCTTTGTATTGTTCTATTAATATTTTTTAATATATTTCCCATATTTATGATATGAATTTTCATTTCAGAAAATAATTTTTTCATACTACCTAATTGTCCAGTTACTTGAAACCTTACCGAATTACCTTTAGCATCCCCATCTCATAACATCAAACACCTGAATGTGCAATCCATATTTATTTCGTCAAGATCGCAACTTTCACAAATAACTAATCAAGATAAATTATTCTTAATTACGTTTATATTATATTTACCTCCACATCTTAAATCATACAACATCAATTTTAATTTCCCAATATATTAACTGTTATCATTAATTTTTTAATATATAATGTTTAATTTGTATAAGTCATTTTTTCCTTTAATATCCTATTTAATAAGGCTTCAAGTTGGTTGCCCAACTAATGATTTGGATGAGACAAAAACATTTGTTGAATGGATTCTTAAACTTGGTGAATGTAATATTGGTGGTCCTAATGATGATGAAGCTGAAGTTGAATTTCTAGAAGACGTTATCGTTCGCTCTACAATTGTAACGACAATTTATCCATCTTTTGAAAACCATCTTGATGATCCATCATAGTTTCTAGATAAAGCTTTTTTGGTCCCTACAAATGAAGAAGTTGATGCTATCAATGACTACATGTTAGGATTGATGAAAGCTGAAGGGAAAACTAATTGAGTTCAGATTATTTATGTGAGACAGAGTCAACAGATTGTTTTGAGGAATCGGTTTACTCTTTGAATGTATTGAATGCTTTTAAGGCATCTGAGATTTTTAACCATAAACTTACACTAAAAACATGTGTTTCGGTCATGTTGCTTCGTAATATCGACCAAACCAAAGGTTTATGCAACGACACTAGGTTACAAATTGTTAGGCTTGGAAAACATGTCATTGAGGCATATATTATAGCTGGTAGATTTTTCAATGAGATTATTTATATATCTCGCATAAAGTTAACTCCGTCTGATAAAAGAATCCCCTTTCATTTTCAGCGGAGACAATTCCCCGTAGTTGTTTGTTTTGCTATGACCATTAATAAGAGTCAATGATAATCATTATTGGACATTTCATTTTATTTTTTAACCTTTTCAATATAATCAATAACGAGAAGTCTATTTCTATTACGTTATCATTTTTTAATTAGCGTGTTGGTTTTTTTTATGACTTCATATATATTTTTTTATACGTTCTTCTATGTTTTACGCGGATCATAATTTAGTATACTTTAAATTTAAAACCTATATAAACCATATGCGTTAAAATATACAAAATTAATGTATATATCTAATTAACATCACATGAAGTATATGTATTTTTTTTTTATATATATAGAAACTATATATCCTTTTGGCAAAATCATCACATATGGTATTGTTTATGTCGTTTACTTTCCTTCAACCTCATTCTAATTTCCTTATATCAAATAACAAAAATTCAAATTTCATAATAACAAAATATTCAAATTTCATAATCAAACATTAACATCACTTACTTTTCTTCTGTCTTTTGTCGTTGTTTTGTTATCGATGATGGATATTGAATTATTTAATGAAAATGAAATGAATCGTGCAGTTTTTGAACATTTCATGGTAAAAAAAAAGCATATGAACAGAATCAGAAGAGGGGAGTAATTGTCACCTTTTGCATATTTGTCTAAAAAAGATATAACCACCAAAATAAACTGAAATTTTCAAAATTATATAAAAAAAATCACAGAATAATTCTAAGATTTTTGTAACAGAGACCGTAATAAAATAAATGTACAAAATTGATTTTGTCAAACCAATAATTATTTATGATAAGGATTCAAAAACCAATATGATAATCCATTTTAATCAATCATTTTGGTGATTATCCCCTTAAAGAGCCCCACAATTGTTTAAAGTTTGAACTTTGAGTAGATGATAAAACACCTCAAAGGTGCCAAGGACAAAATTGGAAATAGGAAGATATGACAACAAAGAAGAGCATAAAGATCAAAAAGAAAAACAGAGTCAATTCAATTGTATATATTTTGAACCCAATCCCCCGAAATTCTCCCAATTCTCTCTACCTAATGCTCCATGTTCAAATACCCACGCCCTAAATCTTTGTTTAATCAATACCCACATCCCAATTTCTCATAAATTTAAGCATCTTCCTCTTAATCAGATCAACCCTCTTTCGTCTTCTCAACTGCTGTCCTGTTTCATGGTTGGTCAGCTTCAAAAATGATCGAACCCTTTGACTTATTTCTTACGAAATCGGCTTTTTATTGATGTTATTACACTTCCCCTAATTCTAGATTTTGAAATCGTGTTGAATTTTCGTTTCAAATTTAGAGGAGTTCATAATTCATTCATGGCGGTTCAAAAAGACAGGGTGAGGTTTAACGTTGGTGGTAAGATCTTCGAAACAACCGCCACAACCCTAGCAATCGCCGGCCGGGAATCTTACTTCGGAGCCATGTTTGATGAAAACTGGGACCTTCAAATCAATCCCGCCGGAGAACACTTCATTGATCGGAACCCAGATTGTTTTTCAATCCTCCTAGACTTATTACGAACAGGCGAGCTTTACATTCCACCAAACCTACCGGAAAAACTCCTCTATCGAGAAGCCTTGTTTTACGGCCTCATGGACCACGTCCGGTCAGCGAAATGGGGGCAGTTCGACGGCAACCGTCTTCAGCCGTCAAAATCCGTCACCGGCCGAGCACCAGGCGATGGAACAGCGATCCGAGCGTCATCCGACGGCGGCTGCTGTGTCGCCCATGGAAGCATGGTCCACATTTACGATTGGATGTTAGAAGAACATCCTCCAATCAACCTCGACTACCAACGGGTCAATGACGCGGGTTGGGTCGGGCCGGTTGACCCAACCGGGCTCGTGATCAGCACGTGTGAAAGGCTCGGCCGTGGTCAAGGCGGAATGGGATTGTTCAATTCAACAACCGGAGAACTACGATACAAATTCAACGTCACACACGACGGCGTCGCCAAAAGTTACACCGCAGGTGCATTGAGTTTTTCCGATGATTGTAAGTTATTCTCAAGTTGTAAAGGCCGAAGTAACGAATACGGAATCGGCGTTTGGGATCAAACCACCGGTCAACAAGTCGATTTCTTCTACGAACCACAAGGTTGGTCGCTCGGAGACGCCGATAAGCTCCAATGGCTAAACGGGTCCAACTGTTTATTAGTCGCCACTTTGTTCCCCAGAAAAGACAATTGTTACATTAGTCTGCTAGACTTCCGGTCAAAATCCATGGTCTGGTCATGGTCCGACATGTGGTCTCCGGTGAACAGCGACGACCGGCGCGTCCGTGACGCCATAGCCATGGAAGAAAACAGCTCGATTTGTGTTGTGAATGAGTTTGAAGATTTAGGGTTTATGGATTTGAGACGTGACGCTGGTTCAGTTCGATGGAGTTCAAGGTCCCGATTAATGAAGGGGAAAATGCCCGACGAGCCATGTTACCCTAAATTAGCTTTGCACGATGGACAACTGTTTTCCTCCATGAATGATTGCATCTCGGTGTTTTGTGGGTCTGATTGGGTTCTTACTTCGAGGCTTCGAAGGAGTTTTGGTGGGTCGATTTGTGATTTTTCAATTGGGGGTGATCGTCTTTTTGCTCTTCATAGTGAAGAAAATGTGTTTGATATTTGGGAAACTCCACCACCACCCATTGTGTGATTCTTTATTTTCGATTTCTTATTGTTTCAGTGTGTTTTAGTAGTTTACCAGATGCTAATCATAGATATTTACTGTTTTAGTGTGTTTAGTTTTCACTTGCTAATCATAGAGATTTATAATAGGAGTTAAATTGTGTTTGATAACCATAGCCGAAATGTACTTGAAATTTGATAAAAGGTAGCCGAATGTGTAACTTTTATTTTATGTTGAATTGTTCACAAAAACAATTGATTTTTTAATATGTTACATGTAAATTCTATAAAAAAAAAAATGAAAACTAAAAACTCTTATATTTAAAAAAAAGCTAAGTATTTAAAATTGTTTTTGAATCAGAAACTTTTGGCTCGTATTTTGAATACGGTTCTTTTTTTAATTTAAAATTTTTTAAAACATAAAAAATTAAACTTGTTTCTAGAAGTACGCATAGAAAAGATGTTAATTCAAAAGGAGTTTGTTTTGTTCTATTCAGTTTATTAATTATTTTCGTTCATATGCCATAATCAAAATGCTATTTGAAAAATATTAGAACTAAATAGGCTTTCGTTTTCATTTTAAAACCAATGCAACCAAGCTAAATGACATGTACATTATGCACTGGAACTTGTACATTGAAAAGGGGCTAGGATGGGCCTTTTGAGCTTATCCGATATTTTTTTTTGACCATTCACTTTTGCAAAGTGATTCTTGGCCATGTGGTTGTTAACTGACTTCAGAACTAACACTTCTTGTATTGGTGGTTGCCTACTCACAGTGATTATGTAGCATATGGGATCTGCCACTTTTTATACTTAAAAATAAGGTAACATAATTATAGGGTATGGCAACATTTGGGAAAGTTTCATTGCTAGACTTTGTATAAGTGTATATGCATTGTTCACTTGTACCTCTAGCCACTTCAGTAATGCATTTTGACCTACATTAAAATTTGTACATTGCTAAAAATCTTGGTTGTTTTTAACCTCTTGAAGATAATGCTTCTAAGATTGATAAAATTGTTTTTCCCGAAAACATGAAATTCTCAATTCCAAAGGATTTGCATATTAGGAATTAAAACTTGTTCCTTGGTACAGAAAAGGGGGCTATAGCCTTTAAAGATCATGTGCATCAAGATTTAAGAATCTTGAATGCCTCTAACCATTATAAAGCCTGCACACAAGATAGAGTAAAACAATCACTTAATACCCCACAAGACCTTGGTCTTGCTTCGTGGTCTCAGTGAAATTAATCAAATAAACTCTGACACAAAGTTTAAATAAACCAGTAAAAAAAGTTCCAAAACTGCATTGTTTGACCAAATTTCAATTAAAAATACTAGTAAGTAACGGGATCCACGCGGACAAAACATCAATTATAAACAACTAAAGATGATTAATTACTATAGGTTTAGCAATCGAGGGCCATCTGTCACTAATATATATATATATATATATATATATATATATATATATATATATATATATATATATATATATATATATGAAAAGGTTCAAATGAAATTAAAAAAAAAAAAATAGAGATCTTGAGCTTGAACTTCAGTCATATATTTCTTATTTGCTGCTCTAACGCTCTAGCAACATCTAATCATAAATAATTATGTAATAGAGATATATAATCATATATGATTATACATGTTTATACGTATATGTATAACCATAAATGATTATAAATATTTGTATGTTCACAGGTTGGGTAATCATATATGATTATAACACTTGGTGACAAAAGAGATGACAGTGGTATAAGTGACGGAACAGTAGTGAAGTCGGCTGGTGTAAGAGGTGGTGGTAGCGTTGGTGGCAGTGACAATTGTGGTGGTGTGGATGATGGCAGAGGAGAAATGAACGGACGACGTTATATAATCATTTATGATTATAACAGGCTTGTCGTACCGATACACAAAAGAGTTAGAGCGACAAATGTGAAATATATGACTGAAGTTGAATCCAAAGATCTCTATTTTATTTTTAATCTCAACGGAACCTCTCTCTCTCTCTCTCTCTCTCTCTCTCTCTCTATATATATATATATATATATATATATATATATATATATATATATATATATATATATATATATATATATAAAAGTCTTTTTGAGAATCAAGAGATTTGTGTGACCTTGAGAACTATTAATCAACATCGTTTTTTAAAATCAAAACCATAAAATATTAACGAAATACAATGTCTATATTGTTAGTGTATCCTACATCGATATGACACACACACACACACACACACATATATATATATATATATATATATATATATATATATTGGAGTTCCTCTTCTCTCTATAATAACTCTTTTGGAGAGACAATATTGGGGTTCCAAATATATTTACATGGTATCAGAGTCGGCGTCCCGCACCCCTATAACTTAGCACATCCCTGTATATCATCATCGAGCCTCCGACTCTGAAGGTGAGTGTTAGTGTATCTCACATCGGTGCGACACACTAATATAAGTGACTATATATGTTAGAGTTCTCATTCTCTCCACAAGGACTCTTTTGGAGAGATCATCTTGGGGTTCCAAATATATTTACGTAAGTCATATCTAGACTAAAAAAAGATTCAACGTTTTTTTATTATTGATTTTTTATTACTGCTGATTCATATATATGTATGCATGCATATTTTGTTGTAAATAACAAACTAATAGACGCGCAAGAAAACTGACAAATAATATTGAGAATTATATGTCGATTAGTTGCGAATTATAGATCCAATTATTATTATTATTATTATATTTACCGAGTTTCGTCCAGAAACCAGATCTATCCTTCTCGATTAGATCCGATTATAAGAAAGGTAGAAGAAGACTGTCCTGTTATTGGACGAATTAAACACAAGACAAAAAAGTAAAACCGACCTGTTGATTGCTGATCTTGATCTTGAAACAACTGCACGGATCAGACTCCTGTCCTTAAAGGTTTTTACTTCGCTCGTACTGGCTGTAAGCATCAGAGTAAAACCCCAGGATTTAATGCAGCTTTATTGATAGTCCAACAGCACTGGAAATCGATAAACACAAAACCGACTACTTGGAAACTAGGGAAAAAACGCAGAGAGAGGGAGGAAGCTTTCAGATTTCTAGAGTATCCATACAGCTTCTAGGGAGCTGTATTTATAGGTATCGTAACCCTAGAAGGCATCAAACGGGCCCCCATAGGCTGGCCCCAGAAACCCTAGGGCGACAGCTTGCTCTCCAAGTAAGTCGTTTCCTGATCCTTCTAGAATACCCTGACTTGGCCTCCACGAAGTCAACGGTGGTCAACCATTTGACCGGATCGGTCAAACCGGCTTGACCCGAACTCGTCAAAAATAAAAGCTCCTCAGTTCCCAGCTCCTGATGCGTCGTGCGAAGTGCAAAGTGCGCCTAAATCACGCCATTTCGCGCACTCGCGACGTCGGCTAGTGCTAGGCTAGGCTAGGCGCGCGCGTAGGATTGGCCCATTCCTTTGATCCACTAAAGCCTTTAAAGGCTTACCAAGGGAATAGGCTTATAAACCCACAAAAGTTTCTTCCCCCCACCAATGTGGGATACAAAGGAAATTGCTAACTTGCAATTCCTTTATATATAAAGTTCCAACAATCCCCCACCAAGTTGGTAAGTTTCCTTTCACTCAGACATATGATGTCACTTGGGAGTCACGAAGATTAAACCCTAGTTTAATGAGAACAAACAAGAAGAGACCGATTCAATGGTATCCTTATAGGTTTAAACCATGAACCTAAATGATCTCTGCGGTTTACCCCCACACATCACAAGTCATATTTGTGTTCTCCTTGAGCGCTATTATGGCCATGCGCTATAAATCCTTTTTATGACCCTCTAGAAGATAACCACTAATCTTCACTTGAGGCGGCACCACCTCTAGATCATATAGGCAAAGTTTTACAACATCTTCGTTGCTTAGATGTCTCTAAAACTATGTTAAGAGTCGTAACTCAACCTCGTTCTAGGCAACGACGTACTATCCTACCTCACATGGATCTATCATGAATGATAGTACCTTCTATCGTTAGTGATTTCGTTGTTACCCGTTAAACTTGAAAATTAGGAGCACTAATGTCAAGTTGGGTTTCCATCACTAAACGATTCTATTGTGGTTTTAGACCAATGACTCTCGTGGTAGATGTAACCAAATCTCTTGTCAGAGGTTTGGTAAACGGATCTGCCAAGTTCTTACTTATCTTGACATAGACAACCTTGATAGTACCACTTTCAATTAGTTGTCTCACAAAATTGTGTCGCAGACCTACATGTCTTGACTTCCCATTATATACCGCATTATATACTTTAGACAGTGTGGCATCACTGTCACAGTACATAGGTATTGAAGGCATCGGAACATCCCAGAAACGGATATCCATGAGTAGATCTCGAATCCACTCTGCCTCTTTGCCAGCTGCTGCTAAGGCAATTAGCTTCGCTTCCATCGTTGAATGAGTTATGCATGTTTGTTTCTTGCTTGCCCAAGAAATAGCACCACCAGATAGAGTATAAATCCAACCACTTGTTGATTTTTAATCACTAATGTGATCAATCCAGCTGGCATCAGAATAACCTTCAAGTATTTCATTAGATGAAGAATATGTCAACTCAAAAGTACTTGTCCTTTTCAGGTATCCTGGTACTCTACCCACTGCCTTCCAGTGCTCCGTCCCTGGATTAACTGTGTACTGACTCAATTTGCTTACAACGAATGCGATGTCAGGTCGCGTGCAGTGAGTAGCATGCATCATACTTCCTACTGCACTAGCATATTCCAGTTGAGCCACTGCTCGACCAGAATTCACCTTCAGTTTTACACTTGAATCAAAAGGAGTATTGAATTCCTTAATGTTCAAATGTTGAAACTGTTGGGTTTTGAGCAATCTAACACTTCCTAAGTGTGCATGCAACCCTAATAAACCTTGGATCTATGTTTGTCTAAATACATGCAAAATAATAATTTTTCCAAGGTTCATAACCTATCTAACATGGCATGGGGTACTTTTAAACATAAAAGAATTAGATGAGATTACATACCTTTTGATGATGAGTTTGATTTCTAAGGAGTTTGAGGGCCAAGCACCAATAGTGTGAATGCCTCAAATGGAATCACAAATCACCACAAACTCTTGGAAAACTTTGAGAGAGTGTATACACACTTATAAAATCGGCCACACACAAACACACATACTAGCTAGCCATTTCATGCAACATAAGCATGCTTATATAGTGTGCATGGTTAGGGTGAAACCCTAATAACCCATGACCTTTCCTTTTCCAAGGATCCATGGGTTAAAAGATCCATGGATCATCCATGGACTTCCATACAAGCCTAGCCCATTAACAAATGAGTGTTAGCCCACACCATATAAAACCAATAGCCCATAATCTAATTAGTCTTCCTTTTAATCTCTAAATTAATTCCTAATTAATTTAAGACTAAGACTAATTAAATAACATGACTTCATATTAATATATTATAACTTATAATAACTCTCATAAAATTATCCATAAATAGTTTGGATGAAATGCAACCCAAATGGACCATGCCGGGTCGGGTCAAGTATATACCAAATAAGTTATGGACTTAGACACCTTATCCAACAGAAACTTTGTTAGAATTTTCTCTATGTAATGAGATTGACTCAGAGAAATCTGACCACCTGTCCTCTTCACCTTGAAACCAAGAATAGTATCTACTTCTCCAAGATCTTTCATCTTAAAGTTCGAGGATAGGTATTTCTTCGTCTCAAGAATACCTTCTAGATGAGTGCCAATGATCAGCATATCATCAACATAAAGACATATAACTACTATATAAGTAGGTGTATATTTAGAATAAATACACCTGTCAGCATTGTTGTGCTAAAAACCAAATACTGTCACAATGGTATCAAATCTCTCATGCCACTGTTTGGGAGCTTGCTTCAATTCATACAAAGACTTAACAAGTCTACACACTTTGTTTTCTTGTCCAGGTATTACGAAACCTTCAGGTTGCTCCAGGTAAATCTCCTCTTTGAGATAAGCATTCAGAAAGGCTGTCTTCACATCCATTTGATGAATGTACAATCATTTCAAAGCTGATATTGCTATGAGAGTTCTAATTGAACTAATTCTAGCAACTGGGGCATAGGTATCAAAATAATCGATCCCTTCTCGCTGCCTATAGCCCTTTGCAACCAACCTTGCTTTATAGGCAGATATGGATCCATCAGGATGATATTTCTTCTTGAATATCCATTTGGATCGTATGGGTCTTCTCCCCTTGGGTAGATCAGCTAACTCCCAAGTTCCATTACCCATAATTGAATCCATTTCATCATTGATATGTGCATAATTAGTTAATTGTTTAACATATATTCTTAGTTATTTTTGATTAGTTATGTGAATAATGTGGACAAAAGATACTTAAAATGTTGTGAATTGTGTTTTCAGTCCAAAAGATATGCTTGGAGGCAAAAAGGAGAAAAGGAAAGCAAGTGAAGATTAAAGAGTGAAAGAAGGAGTTCTACTCGGCGAGTAGATCGACCCTACTCAACGAGTACACAACGATATGCCAGAAGATAAATACGACTGCTAATTCAAGACGGATAAGTATGGACCTACTCGGCGAGTTGATTCTGCTACTCGCCGAGTACCCCCTGTTTTGGGATATCTATAAAAGACGAATCCTTATCCCATGGGAAGGGATTCCTGGCGATTTTTGAAGGATTAGCTGCGACTAAAAGGTTCAGAAGGCGCTAAGGAACCCTAAGCTTCAAGAGTTGGAAGAATTCAAGCAATTAGGTTAATTCTACCACTTAGACTTAGGAATTAAACATGTTTGCTTTAATAAACTTTGTTTTTGTGTTTGTTTCTACTGCAACTATGAGCTAAATTCGTTTTTGTTTCTGTTTGGGGAATACCAAAGAACTCCTATGGTTTAATTATTAATTTTTGCTTAATTGTCTATTGGTGATTTATTAAATTAAGTTTGTTAAAGAACCTTATGTATTAATCACTACTATTTTCTGTTAATTGGAAGGCAATTAGGTTGCATGAACATCACTTAATTGTTAACCTCATATGTCTATGTGAATGCTAAAACATATGCTTAGAAGTAATGATTATGAAACTAAGATTAATAAGAAAATAGGAAGATTAATGTGTGAGCTTGTTTGAGAAACCATCAACAAGAGGTTAATTGAATTAATAACTTAATTAACCATTACAAATCTTATTTAATCCAAATAATTAATCTAGGGAATTAATTAGTTTAAACACTTGATCAACGCTTAAATTAGTTAATTGTCTAAGGGTTAGGAGTAATGAATATGAACCTAACTATTATAATTGGTAACCAATAGAAATTAATCCACCTTAACTTAAATAACCATAGGAGTGAATTGGTTGAACCTAAATAGAAACATCTTTATCAAATTTGGTGAATAGTTGTTGCTTTAGTTAATTAGTTAATTTAGTTTGTCTAAGTTTCTAGTCTTGCAAAACTAGAGAAAAACCCTTTACTTTTATTATTCGTTTTAGTTAAAATTAGCTATTAGTTTAATTGGCCGTTCCCTGAGTTCGATACCTCACTTATCAATCTATACCACTTAAAGACAGGTTCATTGCCTTTGTGTGCTCAAATTATTAATAAAAAGTAGGGATAAAACTAGTTGAATTTACACACATCAAGTTTTTGGCGCCGTTGCCGGGGAACGGTTCTAAATAATTAAGCTAATTCCTAATTTTTTCGATCCTTTGTGTGAGTTTACTTGCATAAAGTTCATTTATTGCAATTTAGTAACTAGTAATTAGGTTTTAGTATCTGTTTTAGTTAGGTTAAAACTTAAATTTTTTTTTTTGAAATATCACTGATACTCGCCGAGTGCACTCGCACCTACTCGGCGAGTAGCAGTTTAGTTAGCAATTTTTTTTATTTGTTTACAATCTTTTTGTTCTTTTTACGTTTTTTTTTATTTGATCAATTTTAGGACTTTCATGACCAGAGGAGCAAACACACCACTGGTACTCCCGTTTGAAGACCCCGAATCCGCATTGGAAAGAAAAAAAAGGGAAGGACGTGGAGAGTTCAAGCACACCAAAGAAATCACCATTGTCCAACTTGAAGACTGTTTTTGGGAAAAAGAAGAGCAGTAAATGTGACATCCCCAAAATCACAGCCAGAAAAGACCGATTTTTGTTTATGCTTTATAAAAATCAGAGTACTTCATTTTATAAAAAGGTTGCGGAATTTGTTCCCAGAAAAACATGGTAAATACGATATTAAAACATTTTCGAAGAAACGTATTTATTTCATTTTAAAATGTTTGGGATGTCATCGTTAATACCGAAACATAAGCTTAGACAGAACTTACAATGATTTACACTAGTGATCTACATCTCTTTTAAATCTCTCAGTGTAATGTCACTTCACTTCGTCACCTGTGATATACATAAACTGAGTGGGTCAGGTTGGGAAACCTGGTGAGTACATAGGGTTTTCAACCCACAATAATATAATTACTATGTTCAATCAAACAATCAACCCAATTACCCATCCCCATTATATTCTTTACTCTTTAAGGATTTAACCTAAGAGTCATCTATCCTACATTCGTTTATTCCGAAGTCCCTTACCTCCAGGGTTATAGGACTGACACTAAATCCATAGCTGCCAATGTTCGTTCATAAAACACTAATTCCATAGCTGCTATGGTCTATTCATCAGGTACTAAATCCATAACTACCAGTCTTTATCTAATAGGTACTAAGTCCATAGCTACCAATGTTCAACAGGTACTAAGTCCATAGCTACCAATTCCCAACAGGTACTAAATCCATAGCTACCAACGTTTAACAGGTACTAAGTCCATAGCTACCAGTGTTTGTCCCATAGGCACTAAGTCTATAGCTGCCAATGTATCATCTTCTATCTCTCATCATTCATCTACCCATCTCATACCCAACATATTCGTATATATAAAATACGTATACAGCTTAAATTCTTTAAAACATGTATAAAACGTTCATCAGGCATAGACAGCAAGTATTCAGATAATATGCACACATAGCACGTAGTTTATATAAAATACTTCATATCTATGTGTAAGATGAAAGGGACTATGCACTCACCTGAGAAGGTGGTGACTCGGTACTCGGACAGCGCTTCGAAACCTAATATTATCACCACTAGATTTTAATCTAATATTACCGTCACTATTTATTAGTCTTATTATTATTATTATATAAGCGTTTAAACAATACTTTCCAACTACTATGTACAGACAGGGGCCAGACATAAAACACCGGAGGGCAGAACCATTTTGGCGTATAGCACTTCTGAAATCCAACAACCCTATGCGGCCCTTTAAACCAGATTCCCCGTACCGCGAGTAGTTAAAAATATATTATAACGACACTTATATAAGTCATAATAATAGCTCAAATATTTATTATAAATTTATAATAACAATACTAATTTTAAATATAAAGTATATTTAAAATAGGGTAAGCATAACTTACTTTCAAGGGGATTTTAGCTAGGATTGGGCTCTGCAGGGGCAGAACTTCGTCGCTGAATCTTTCTAAGAAAGATTCGTGCAGCGCTTCAGCGCTCACCTTACTATACTAAAACTACAGAAAGAGAAATCGAATCACGAGGGACCGAAATGCTCGAGGGATAAGGAGAGAAAGACTCTTGAATCAAGAAAATGGTGCAAGAAATATGAGAGCCCAAGGCTCTTATTTATAGTAATTGAATTTTCAAAAACTACCCTCCATAATTACTTAATGACCTTTTAGTTATATAAACAACTAAACACCCCTCTATAATACTATTTTAAATGGATTTAATGATATTTGTACTAAACTAATGTCGAAAGCACTCAACATTAGTCTTATAATGACCGCATCGTCGATACCTTTCTAATGATATATACATATGTATATATATGTGTACGTATACATGATTTATACTTTATTTTAATACGTAAATATGCTATTATAATTTGTAATTCGTTCATACGAACTCCGTTTTTGACGTTCTTTATATCCACGCGTAGGTGGAGACGTACTCTACAATTTCGTTTAGACTCCGTCGGCTAATTTTGACTTTATTTTTAAAGTTATATTTTTAACAGGCCGGGACAGGATTGGTCCGTTAAAATCTCATAACTTCTTTATCCGATGTCCATTTTCGTCTGTCTTTTTATCGTTACGCTACTAATAACGAGATCTTCGATTCTTGTTTAGGTAGTGTCGGCTAAAAATCAATCGATCTAAAATTCGAATTTCGGGTTGTACATCGCTAATCCGAAACTTCGAAAAATCATAACTTCTTCATACGAAGTCAGATTTGGGCGTTCTTTTTATCGATGTTCTTAGTTTAACATATTTTACGAATTTCGTTTAGAGCGCTAAGGCTAAATCTCTCTCTATCATAAATTTACTATTTACGCTTCCCGGCGCCGTGCCGGTTCCGACGCGAAACTTCGACGGGTCATAACTTCTTCGTTATAACTCGGATTTCGGCGTTCTTTATATGTACGGAAACCTTGTGACATATTCTACAACTTGGTTAAGATTATTTATTCTAAATAATCTTTTTTTCGAAAAGTTGTTTTTGACCCCTATTGCCTTTAAATTGACTAGCCCGGATCTACGGGTGTTACAGTAAATCAGGAGCTTCTAGCGCTTCCTTGATAATTGAGGAACCAATTCAAGAAGATATTGGATACGAGACCGAGGAAGAAGAGGAGGCAAAGTACGAACAAGAAACCGAATCGGAGGAAGAGTTAGCATTTACTATGGCTAACATTGATGAAATTCCCATGGGAGAATGGAAGAAGAGGATGCGCGAGGACCATGGCCCAGGACTTGTGCAACCCACAATTCCCGCAACTGCTACCTTCGAGCTAAAAGGTCATATCCTAGCTTCACTCAATGAAATACCTTTCTATGGGAAAGATCATGAAGATGCCTACAAACATTTGGATGAAGTAAATGATGTTGCTGATTACTTCAACATTCCAAATGTAACCCGCGAAACTCAACTACTTCGGATGCTTCCGGTAACCTTCAAGGGTGCTGCTAAAGACTGGCTCAAATCACTTCCCCCCGGGTCAGTCACTACTTGGGCCAGAATGAAGGAAGAATTTATTGATCACTTTTGCCCACCATCCAAGATAGCCAAACTCAAGAAGGCCATTGCAAACTTTGAACAACAAGCTGGAGAGTCTTTATATGAAGCATGGGAGAGGTACAAAAGTCTGCTATGAAATTGCCCACACCATGATCTAAACAGCCAGCAAGAAGTTTCCATCTTTTATGATGGAGTCAATGTCACGACCCGGCAGTTGCTAGACTCACAAGGACCACTTACAAAGAATCCACCCCTGGTGATTAAAGAATTGATTGAAGAATTCTCTAAACACTCTAGAGAATACCACAACCCTAGGAATGATGTCACGAGGGGAGCCGCGTACGCTGCTACTGAAGATTTATCCGCGGTCATGGCCATGTTAAAAACCATGGATAGGAGAATGGACAAAATGGATCAAACTATCCATGCCATACGGGTGGGTTGTGAAAACTGCAATGGACCTCACCTCACTAGAGATTGCGATTTGGATGAGAACGGCAACAAAAAGGCACAAGTATGTTATTCGAGTGGTGACCGGTATGATGAGGACTGGCGCAAACAAAAGAAGGAGTGGCTGCCTTACGAAGAGTATAAGAAGGCCAAGGAGGAGAAGTACAGACAAAAAGGGAGAGGCTTTTACCAAAAGGAGGAGCCGGTGCAAGAGAAGAAGCCCAGCTTGGAAGATATGCTAACTAAATTTGTGGCCGCTTCCGAGAAAAGACATAGTGACCATGATGCTGCTATCCAAGAAACAAGAACAATGCTCAGGAACCAGCAAGCATCCATCCACAACATAGAAATGCAGCTTGGGCAACTTGCTCAACAACTAAACCAAAGGTCACCGGGTGAGCTTCCTAGCAAAACCGAGAACAACCCACGAGGCGCACAAGTAAATATTGTTACCACAAGAAGTGGGAAGATCATTACTCCCCTGGCCCCCATTCGAGCTGAAGCAACCAAGGACTCACAGAAGGAAGGAACGGAAGAACAAGTTGAAAACCAACACTCACAATCTGAGAGTCCTACTCGCCGAGTAGGACCGATGGACTCGGCGAGTACCCCTGCTAAAACAAATGAACAGCCGCCCTTGAAACCTTACCAACCTCCAATGCCATACCCATCCCGAGCCAAGAAAGAGAAGCAGGAAGAGGAATATCAGAAGTTTCTAGATCATATTAAAACTCTTCAAATCAACATTCCTTTCATTGAAGCCATCATGCAAATGCCCAAGTATGCAAAGTTCCTTAAGGAACTCCTCACTAACAGAAGAAAGATGGAGGAAGTGCAGAAGGTAGTGCTTAACGAGAATTGCTCTGCCGCAATGCTAAACAAATTACCAAAGAAGAAGGGTGATCCGGGGAGCTTAACTTTACCTTGCCAATTTGGCAACTTGGCTGCAATTCATGCCTTAGCTGATTCTGGAGCAAGTGTGAACCTTATGCCATACTCGTTCTTTAAGAAGCTGGACCTCCCGGAGCCAAGGCCGATTCGAATGGCAATTCATTTGCAAACAAGACTGTTACTTTCCCAAGAGGCATTTGTGAAGATTTGCTAGTGAAAGTAGACAAATTTGTCTTCCCGGCTGATTTCATCATTCTCGACATGGAGGCGGATCTGCAAGTGCCAATCATCCTTGGAAGGCCCTTCCTCAACACCGCTAGCGCTATCGTAGACATGAGAGATTCTAAGCTCACATTGCGAGTTGGGGACGATTCAGTGACATTCGGGGTAGACCAAGCCATGAAGTACTCAAGGAGTAGTGACGACACGACTTTCTCAATCGACATGCTTGACGAACTATTGGAAGAAGACATACCTAAAGATTCCAACAAGTTTGCAGCTTTGGATGAAGTATTTGATCCAGAAAAGGACTTACTAGAGATTGAAAGACTGTTGGAAGAAGCGGAGTATGAAGAAATAAAGAAGCAAGCTGAAAGCCCTACTCGCCGAGTAGACCCGATCTACTCGCCAAGTACATCTGAAGAAAAGCCAGAAGTCGTGAATGCAGCCACCAACTCGCCGAGTACCAAACCTGCACTCGGCGAGTCCGTCACTATGCACAACAAATTGGAGCTCAAAACACTACCTGACCATCTGGAGTATGCCTTTCTGGAAGAAGGAAATCAGAAGCCGGTGATCATAGCCTCGGACCTATCCAAGACAGAAAAGGAGGAGCTTGTACGCGTGTTGAAGAAAAGGAAAAGAGCCATCGCATGGAGCATCTCCGACATCAAGGGAATAAGCCCATCCTACTGCTCTCACAAAATCAATTTAGAAGAAGGAGCAAGGCCGGTGGTGCAACATCAAAGACGATTAAACCCGAACATGCAAGAAGTCGTCAAGAAGGAGGTGGTCAAGCTTTTGGATGCAGGAATCATCTACTCCATCTCCGATAGTCCATGGGTGAGTCCGGTCCAAGTGGTGCCCAAGAAAGGAGGAATGACGGTCATTACCAACGAAAAGAACGAGTTAATTCCAACGCGAACGGTAACCGGTTGGCGAGTGTGCATCGATTATCGAAAGCTAAACGATGCCACTCGCAAAGACCATTTTCCCCTTCCTTTCATAGATCAAATGTTAGAGAGACTATCGGGCCATAGCTACTATTGCTTTTTAGATGGGTTTTCAGGGTATTTTCAAATACCCATAGACCCAATGGACCAAGAAAAGACCACTTTTACATGCCCCAGTGGGACTTTCGCCTATAGATGCATGCCATTTGGACTATGCAATGCACCTGCGACATTTCAAAGGTGCATGACCGCCATATTCCATGATATGGTGGAAAAGTTCATGGAGGTCTTTATGGATGACTTTTCTGTATTCGGATCTTCTTTCAATGACTGCCTCACAAATCTTGACTCAATGCTTGCTAGATGTGAGAAAACCGACTTGGTCCTAAATTGGGAAAAGTGTCACTTCATGGTCAAGGAGGGTATAGTTTTGGGACATAAAGTCTCTAAAAAGGGAATTGAGGTGGATCAGGCAAAGATAGACACCATTGCCAAATTACCCCCACCAACTAATGTGAAGGGCATTAGAAGTTTTTTGGGACACGCAGGTTTTTACCGGCGTTTTATAAAAGATTTTTCCAAAATCACAAAACCTCTGACACAATTATTACTAAAAGATGCACCCTTTAATTTTACTAAAGAGTGTTTAGAGGCATTTGACTTTCTAAAGGAAAAATTAACTAATGCCCCGATCATTATAGCACCAAATTGGAACTTACCCTTCGAGATCATGTGTGATGCTAGTGACTATGCACTAGGAGCGGTCCTTGGACAAAGGGTTGATAAGCACTTTCAACCCATCTATTATGCAAGCAAGACCTTAAATCCTGCCCAAGAGAATTATACTACTACTGAAAAAGAACTGTTAGCCGTGGTTTACGCTTTTGACAAGTTTCGCCCTTACTTGGTTTTATCTAAAACCACTGTTTTTACTGACCACTCGGCTATCAAGTATTTGTTTTCCAAACAGGATGCCAAGCCAAGACTAATACGATGGGTGCTGCTTCTTCAAGAATTTGATATAGAGATACGAGACAAGAAAAGAATGGAGAACGTAGCGGCCGATCATTTATCTAGGCTCGAGAACCCGAAATTGCAAGAAGATAAGGATGAAGACGACTTTCCGGATGAATACATTATGGTGTCCGTGGGAGAGGAGCCATGGTTCGCAGACATAGCTAACTATTTAGCTACAAATTACGTTCCAAAGGATTATAGTAGTTAGCAAAAGAAGAAATTCTTTGCGGAGATCAAATATTACTTTTGGGACGATCCATACCTCTTTCGAAGCTGTGCGGATGGAATTATAAGAAGATGTGTGTTCGGGAAGGAAAGTCGAAGAATACTAGAACACTGCCATAGCGGGCCCACGGGAGGACATCATGGAGCACACTATACCGCAAAGAAGATCTTTGACATTGGGTTCTATTGGCCTACAATCTTCAAAGATGCAGCCCAATATGTCAAAGAATGCGATGCTTGTCAAAGGGTGGGAAACATTTCATCTCGAAATGAAATGCCACAACATAGCATTCAAGTGTGTGAGGTGTTCGACGTGTGGGGCATTGACTTCATGGGACCATTTCCCACATCCAAAGGAAACAAGTACATCCTAGTGGCGGTAGATTATGTTTCGAAATGGGCGGAGGCGCAGGCTTTACCTACAAATGACGGACGGGTAGTGGTACGATTCTTAAAAAAACTATTATCCCGGTTTGGTGTTCCGAAGGCCCTAATTAGTGACCGTGGCACACACTTTGCCAATGATCAATTGGAAAAGGTGCTCAAGAAATATGGGGTGACCCATAAGTTCTCCACGTCATACCACCCGCAAACGAGTGGACAAACTGAAGTGACCAATCGAGCTTTGAAGCGTATTTTAGAGAAGTCGGTGGGAAGCAACCGCAAGGAATGGTCGGATAAATTGGATGATGCGCTATGGGCATTTCGTACCGCTTTCAAAACACCTATTGGTATTACACCATATAGGTTAGTTTATGGAAAGCAATGCCATTTACCGGTTGAAATCGAGCATAAGGCATATTGGGCGTTAAAGAGGTGCAACTTTGACATGGAAGAATTGAAGACCAACCGTCTAATGCAAATGAATGCCCTTGAAGAACTCCAAAATGAGGCTTATTCTAGTTCGTGGCTCTATAAAGAAAAGACCAAGAGATGGCATGACAAAAGAATCAAAAGCAAAGACATCCATGAAGGCCAAAAAGTACTACTTTTCAATTCCCGATTAAAACTTTTCTCGGGCAAACTCAAATCAAGGTGGGATGGTCCCTTTTTGGTCAAGACGGTGTTTCCTCACGGGGCTATAGAATTGATCTCAAGAGACGGCACACCATTTAAAGTCAATGGTCATAGAGTGAAGAAATATGAAGAAGGAGTCCCCCGAAATGATGGATTGGAGGAGCTGCTACTGTACGGAATCGCAAACATGTAGACGGGGCGGAGTCCAGCTAATGACTCCATCAAAAGAAGCGCTTCTCGGGAGGCAACCCGAGTTTCACGTTTGCATTTTCTTTCCTTTTCTTTATTTTTCATATTGTTTTTTTTCATTCTTCTTCATTTATTCTATTTCTCTAAGTGCTTGAGGACAAGCTATACTGTGAGTGTGGGGTGGAAGGGCTAAACAAAGGAATTCATACAGTAAAATTGGCAAATTTAAATTTTTTTTCCAACCTGAGACATCTACTCGGCGAGTATATCGACTATACTCGGCGAGTAAATGTTCACTTACAGCCAAAAGTCGATAACACGCGTATCTACTCGGTGAGTAGATCCATTCTACTCGGCGAGTAGCCGGTTCAAACCCAGTAAATTAAAACCTGTAAAAATTATTATTACTCACCAATTCATCCCCACACTCGCCGAGCATCCTCTCAGCCGCATCTCTAAGTGTTCTTCAAGATCTCTCCAATTTTCTTCTTCTTTCTCTTCATTCAAGCACCAAGGTAACATCTTTACACTTTAACTTTATGAAAGGTCCAATCTTTACCACATATCTTCCCATATTTGTTATGATTTCGGATTTGGGGAGTTTTTCCCAATTTTTAGGGCTTTGATTTACTCATGAATTAGAGGTTGTTTGGGGTAATTTCTTCAAGATCTATGGTTAGATAAGTAATTACAACAAAACCCTATGAACAAATTGGACTATTACACAGATTACACAGATCCGATCGCGATCTGTCAAAAAGTTCATACTACTCGGCGAGTATGTTCGTGTACTCGGCGAGTAGGTCCCAATAAGATCAAAAATTTTCCTGTTTTAATTATGGGGTGTTGTTTGTTGCTGTGTTTTTGGTATGTTTATGCAGATATCATGGCAAGGAGAGGACAGTCATCACGTGGAGGAGGCCATGGTGATATGCCATGGTTAGCCTTTCAACAAATCACCTCCAAATCCTCAAAAACTCGAGCCCTAAACAGGTTGGAAGCGCTGCGACAGAAAGAAATCCACTTGCCCAATGCAGTGGATTGGGGATGGATGGGAAATGTCGGCTTGGAAGAGGAACTTACTCCATATTTGGTGAAAGATTGTAACTTGGGTTATGCCAACATCACTTGTGATGGTTGGTTGCAATTGTTTAAAATCCAAGAGCCAGTATACGCGGAGTTGTGCTGGGAATTTTTTGCTACCATTTCATTCCGAGGTGGTAGTGAGTATTACAATCCAAACACGATCTTGTTTTCTTTGGGAGGAGAGCTGCGACAATGCAGCATGGTTGAGTTCTCTTGGCGGTTAGGCATCTACGATCAAGACATGTCGATGACGGAATACTTTGAACCTTCTTGGAGAATACCTACAAAGAACTTCCCGAGGGGGTGGTGGCGTCGACATGGTGGAGTACAATTGCTAACCGGGTCTACATACCTTCCACTGCTCAAGAAGGTCATATCCGTTCTCCAATCCATCGACTCATTCACCGGTTCGTTGCAAGCACGATCAACATGCGGAAGGATGGGGACAAAGTTCCCACCCTTGATATCTTTTACTTGTGGAGTATCATCACTCCCGATGTCTTCTGCAACCTCCCGTACTGCATTGCTAAATTTCTTGCGGAGGGAGCGGTTAAGGAGAAGATCAACTCAAAGATCAATGGGGGAATGTTCATTACTCGGCTTGCGAGATCATTTGGGATCTTGGAATTGCCGCAAGCTCAAACGCTAACGATTATCCACCCTCCTCCGTTCAACACTGCACTTTATAGGAGGGCTCGGATAGTTGAAAATTTTGGTGATTCTTTTACAATCCCAAATGAGGATGAGCCGGCGGTCCCCGAGGAGCCGGGAAGGTGGGTTAGGCCAAGGAGCGAGCGGGTACGAGAAGACCCACCGGTTATTCCGGTGGAGGATAACGAGGGATGGAACCAAGTGGAGTATCGACACTACTTGGATGATATAGGGTGAGGGGTTAATTACACCAATCAATCCTTCGAGTATCTTTTCCAACAAATGCATATTGACCCGCGACCGGGACCCGGCTACCCTTACATTATGGATTGGGACGAAAGGATGCGAAGAAGGGGTGGAGAAGGAGGTAGTGGAGCTGGAGGAGCCGAGATGGAAGAGGAAGAATGAAGATTTTATTTGATTTTGTTTTGTTTGGTTATGATGTTTGTTTTAAGACAATTGTGGACATGTTGAATTTGGCTATGTGGTTGGAATATTAGTGTTACTTTTAGTTTTCTTTTCAGGTATTGAAGCTAGGAAGCATGCTATTTAGGAAGGGTCAAGAGAGGAATGAGAGTCTTTATGAGTGATTATGGAGTCTTGTTCCTAGGATTGAGTCCGTACGAATCGAGAGTTTATTGAAGTGTTGCTGCTTAGGAAGTTCACAGGAGAGTACATTTATATTTCCATGTCAACACTAGCGTAAAGAGAGACAGCGGTTCATAAAACTCTGGAAATATAAGCTCTACTCGCCGAGTGCACTAATACTACTCGGCGAGTACATCTGCTTTTGCACGAACTACTTTGCCAATCGCGTTCTACTCGCCGAGTTTGATCACCTACTCGCCGAGTAGCCTGCTGCAGGAGGAGTTTCTGATTTGTTCTGGCTAGTTTTTCTGCGCCATTCATACACTCTTATGAATTACTACTGAGGATTGTGCAACAACCCTTTTTCCTTGGAGTTTTCGAGCTATCAACCACATGAGACGTATGACGCCCGTGCCATGGATGAGCTGTTCCCATGGTTAAAGTCACTAGAAGAAGGAGTTGAAGAAGAGAGTGTCAACCTAGCGACTGCTACCCCAGGGGAGTTTGTTCCAACTTTCTCTCTATTTGCATTTTTTAGTTGTTATAATATGCAATGAGGGCATTGCATAAAATAAGTGTGGGGTAGGGGGTTAGTCACATCTTAGAACACTTAGAATCTTAATTTAGGCTAATTTTTAAAAAAATTTGTTGCATATCAAAAATGCTTAGGTCTTAAATTAGAAAATTTTGGTAAAAATTAGGATTCCATATTAGAATTGTGTTAATAATTGCATGAGAACCCAAATGTTTAATTGAGCCTATACACGTTCTAGTGCATTTGTGGCTTCCTTATTTCAGTGAAATCATGAGACAAAAACACGACCTTGCTCAGCCTGAGGGATGCAATATGTTTAGCAGCCTAAACCTGAAATGTATCCAGGAAAGTTTTTATCATTAGCCAATAAAGGTTGAGATTGAGCGCCCCTGCTTAAGCATGTAGGGATTTGAGTGAAAAAAATATATTGAGAAATACATGAAAAAAAAAAGAATTGCTAGAAAAGTTATAGGAATTTTGGAGCAAATGAAGTGAAGATCTGAAGATCAAAATTCCAAGAAATCCAAAAAGTTGAAGATACCAAAAGTCAATACAAGTTGGTGAATTCAAAGATATCCAAGATCAAATTATCAAGAAAGTGAAGAATTCAAAGAATTCCATAGTGGTATCGAAAAGCTGTAATTCTAGAATATGTATGCTTGGGTTGCTCAATTAAAAATACCTTGAGGGTAAAGAGATTTTCTGAGGATGGATTCGGAGGGTTTCATAAAATGAGCATAGTTCGGGGTGAGTGGGCGAATTTTTATGAGGATTGTGAGTATTTGAAGTATGGGGGGTTTTTAGGAATTTTAGACACAAATGCATGCGTTGCGGTCTTGGCATAATGGCTGGGTTGGATTGGAGTTATTAATGTGATTTTAATGTGTTTAAAATTTAGTTTTGCTTGGGGGCAAGCAAAAGTCAAGTGTGGGGTATTTTGATATGTGCATAATTAGTTAATTATTTAACATATATTCTTAGTTATTTTTGATTAGTTATGTGAATAATGTGGACAAAAGATACTTAAAATGTTGTGAATTGTGTTTTCAGTCCAAAAGATATGCTTGGAGGCAAAAAGGAGAAAAGGAAAGCAAGTGAAGATTAAAGAGTGAAAGAAGGAGTTCTACTCGGCGAGTAGATCGACCCTACTCGGCGAGTACACGACGATATGCCAGAAGATAAATACGACTGCTAATTCAAGACGGATAAGTATGGACCTACTCGGCGAGTTGATTCTACTACTCGCCGAGTACCCCCTGTTTTGGGATATCTATAAAAGACGAATCCTTATCCCATGGGAAGGGATTCCTGGTGATTTTTGAAGGATTAATTCTACCACTTAGACTTAGGAATTCAAGCAATTAGGTTAATTCAAGCAATTAGGTTAATTCTACCACTTAAGGAACCCTAAGCTTCAAGAGTTGGAAGAATTCAAGCAATTAGGTTAATTCTACCACTTAGACTTAGGAATTAAACATGTTTGCTTTAATAAACTTTGTTTTTGTGTTTGTTTCTACTGCAACTATGAGCTAAATTCGTTTTTGTTTCTGTTTGGGGAATACCAAAGAACTCCTATGGTTTAATTATTAATTTTTGCTTAATTGTCTATTGGTGATTTATTAAATTAAGTTTGTTAAAGAACCTTATGTATTAATCACTACTATTTTCTGTTAATTGGAAGGCAATTAGGTTGCATGAACATCACTTAATTGTTAACCTCATATGTCTATGTGAATGCTAAAACATATGCTTAGAAGTAATGATTATGAAACTAAGATTAATAAGAAAATAGGAAGATTAATGTATGAGCTTGTTTGAGAAACCATCAACAAGAGGTTAATTGAATTAATAACTTAATTAACCATTACAAATCTTATTTAATCCAAATAATTAATCTAGGGAATTAATTAGTTTAAACACTTGATCAACGCTTAAATTAGTTAATTGTCTAAGGGTTAGGAGTAATGAATATGAACCTAACTATTATAATTGGTAACCAATAGCAATTAATCCACCTTAACTTAAATAACCATAGGAGTGAATTGGTTGAACCTAAATAGAAACATCTTTATCAAATTTGGTGAATAGTTGTTGCTTTAGTTAATTAGTTAATTTAGTTTGTCTAAGTTTCTAGTCTTGCAAAACTAGAGAAAACCCTTTAGTTTTATTATTTGTTTTAGTTAAAATTAGCTATTTGTTTAATTGCCCGTTCCTTGAGTTCGATACCTCACTTATCAATCTATACCACTTAAAGACAGGTTCATTGCCTTTGTGTGCTCAAATTATTAATAAAAAGTAGGGATAAAACTAGTTAAATTTACACACATCAGTCATTGATTGCTTCCTTCCACAGAGGAGCATCCCGAGACGTCATGGCTTCAGTGAAGGTCTTAGGATCATCATCCAAATTAATTGAAAGGATGACCTCTCTCATCACTTTCTTTTGTGTTCCTTCGACCAAATAAGAATAGAAATCATCTCCAAAGGTTTTCTCAATTCTAGCCCTAGTACTTCTCGTTGGTTCCTCCACAACGGGAGGAGGTGGGAGTATTTCTCGAGAGGTACTTGTAGGTGTTGTATGACTAGAGTTTTCTTCATCCTTAGAAAACTTGTCCTTAAAGAATTCCACATCTCTGGATTCCATAACAACACCTGAATCAGTATCAAGTAACCGGTAAGCCTTGCTATTTTGAGCATATCCAATAAATATACTCTTATTAGCTCGTGCTCCCAATTTGGTTCGCTTAGGATCGGGAGTTCGATAATAAGAAACACACCCCATGTCACACCCCCGAACCAGACGGCGGAAACGTTCGGGAGATGTTGTGACTCAATTGAATACCATCACAATGAATATACATGAAACATAACATCATTCGTCACCAACATTTGAATATTACAACTGATAGTGTTTACATCCATTAGATTGTCTCAAAACATTACATTCCCAAAAATAAATTGTTCAGTTCGTTAATAGATAAACTGCAAGCCATCACTGAGTACATTTTCCTTTGATTCACTGGTTACCTGAGAATACAAGTATTTTGAAAAACGTCAACATATGAAATGTTGGTGAGTTCATAAGCGGTATTTGAAAAGCAACGTTTTGTATTATTCTGAAAACCACCAGAAAATCCGATATTTTCTGAAAAGAGTTTCTGAAAAAGTTTGTGAAGATCCATAAGTATGCTTGTTTGTTTCTATAGTTGTAAAAAAAAAAATGTTCATTAAACTTGTGTACATTTCGAAACTGTATGTATTGTAAAACTCTAGGAAAACCCGATGTTTTCCTAATACTTTGAATTCCATGAAGTTGAAATAAACCATTGTAACGCGTGAAGTCATTAATTCCAGGCGACGTCGGATTATTTTTGCGCATGATTAATTGCTATAAACAAGCGTTACACAAACGACCAGTTTATAATTATACTAACGATCCCGTAGGTGTCGTTCGTACTAATCACGTTATCCAACCGCCCTGACTCCGAGTAATCCCACATCCGAAGAGAAAGAGGACACGAAGACCCCGATGACTCCATTAACCGGTTGGGGATAAAAAAAAAGGGTACGAGGGGCCCTTGACCCGCCTCGCATGAAATACCGACTTTACTAGCAATACCATAGGACCCTTGTGGGCCAATAGTATAAAAGCCATTGAAAGTCCTTTTACGCTGTGTTAGATCATGTAAGACCCAACAACTCGTAAGGTAGAAGTCTTCGGGCCTTAAGATCAGGTCATTGGGCTAGCTAGGCCCAACAAACAAGATTTTACACTTTGGGGCCTAAAGATGGTGCGTAGACGTCTGTGCACTCTCACGTGTATATTGAATTACCAAATGTTTTCGTGTATGAATCGAGTTATCGTCGTGTTAGTATTTTCGGATTGTTATTGATTCGAGACCGAATCAATTCGTTTAACAACGATTTTTGGTATTGTTGTGTATTGTATTACGTAGGTAGTCGCGGTGCCAATATTTGATCAAGTTGCGTGCATTGAATTAGCCTTGAAGTTTTCTTTTTTCAGCCCCTCATTGTTTGTAAAATTTACTCTTTTCAACCCTCTAATTAAATAACTTTCCGGTTTGGTCCTTAAATCATTTTTCTTGACATTTTAACACCAAAAATTATTGAAATTAATATTTTTCAGCATATTTTTCATTGAAAACAGTTTAAGTCCCTGAAATTGCAGTTTTCTCGGTTATAACCCCTCTTTTTCGCAGTTTTTACAATTTTGGCCCAAATTGGAAATTTTTTACAACTTTGGTCCTTTTTAAATTTGAAAAGCATTTTAAACCTTTGAAAAGTACTTGGAACCTTAGTAGTCCACTGTTTTACAGAAAAACACAGTCTTGGCCCTCCAAAACAGAAAATTTCGCATAATGAGCCCTATTGGGCCGAAATTGTCATTTTTAGCCCATTAAGCTTGAAATTTATATTTTTAATCCTCCAAATGAGTATATTTTCAGAAAATATTTCATTGAAACTGTTTTGACACTCCTCATCCATCAGAATTCGTGATATGACATTTTGGGCCCTTTAACTTTATATTTTTAACATTTTATGTCCAAAAATTGAGTTTGTAGCCCAAATAAAATGTTATTAAGCCATTTAGCTATTTTTCTTGGAACACTTTGTATGTAGAAATATACTTGATGCTAGTATCATTAATCATAAAGTATATCTCGGTTTTTAGGGGTTTTAAGGCTAGATCCAACATTATAACACACAAAAACACACATATAAGCATAGAAATCATACAAGGCATACAAAACATATATAGATCTACACTTTCACTTGTATTCCCCCCCCCCCCCCACAAAACTCATAAAAACAGAAAATAGGGGGTATGAAGCTCACCTTAGGGTGTGATTTCGGTTTTTGAAGAAAAGATGGAAGAAAACTTGGTGATTTTTGGCCTTAGCACCCTTTTCTTGAAGATCTCGAGTTTGGTATGCTTCTAAGAGGTAAGATCACGATTTTTGCATGGATTAGGAATATATTTTGATAAAACAAAGAATCTAAGTCATGGATCCAAGCATAACCTTACCTTAGATGAAGAGTTTGTGGAAATATCCTCTTGAAAGCTTCTTAAATTTCGAGATCTTTGAGTGGAGAGGGAGGAAGTTTTCTTGAGTGTTCTTGAGAGAGTTTGTGAGATGTGTGTGTGTTTGAGATGGCCGAGAGTGAAGGAGGGAAAAGAAGAAGTGATCTTTGAAGTGATACTTGCATGGAGGTATGTGATATGTTGCATGGAAATCCAAAAGACAATAATGAGGTGGCAAACCAAAGTCAACTCCTCACCACTTCTTCTTGGACTTGGGCCTTGGGCCGAGAATCTTGAAGGAAAAGGAAAATTTGGGCTTTTTGCCCCTAAGCCCAATATTAGAGTTAGTTTGGGTGAGTTTTAACGTAAAAGAATATAGTATGATTTTTACATATTTGTTGGACTAGTTTAGGTTATTCATGGATCAAAGCTTTTAATTCATTTCATTCTAGGCCCAATATGGCCCAAAATGTTGAAATAAATTAATGTGGGTCCAAATAGAGCCCAATTAGGGTTCTATGCCCATGATAGTCAAATTGGAAGCTTATTGGTCCATTTGGGTCCAATAAGGAAGTCCTAGTCCAAAGTGGATCTAAACAAGAACTTCTAGGGTTTCCAATTGTTTGATGACCATTTGTAGCACTTGTAGGATGTATTTGATTGAAGTTTTTGATGTCATAATAGTAGGTATCACACATGCTCTTAAGTTTTGATTCGCATTAACTTGAGTGTATAGATTACATGACACAAAATTTCTAGTTGTGACACCCCACACTTTCAAATAGTCTAGGTTAGGTTTTCTACCTTTCCACAACTCATAAGGGCTTGTAGGAATCACATGACTAGTGATCCTATTGTGAACATAACAAGCAGTCAATAGTGCTTCCCCCACAGATTGTTTGGTTGACCCGATTGGTTCAACATACAGTTGACCATCTCACAAAGGGTTCGATTCTTTCTTTCAGCCAAACCATTCTGTTGGGGAGTGTATGGTGATGTTCTCTCATGTTTGATTCCATTCTCTTCACAGAATGTGTCAAACTCTTGGTTGAAATATTCTCCGCCTCTGTCCGAGCGAAGAATTTTGATGCGTCTTTCAAGTTGATTTTCGACCTCAGCCTTATATCGTTTAAATGCATCAAAAGCTTTATCTTTTGATCTCAACAAATAAACATGTAGATATCTACTGAAGTCATCACAAAATGTGATGAAATACCTTCTTCTTCCTCGAGTAAGGATTCCATTTAACTCACATATATCAGAATGAATCAACTCAAGTAACGAAGTGTTTCTCTTAACTGATGGAAATGGTTTCTTAGTGAACTTTGAGTTTACACATGTTTCACATTTTTCAAAATCTTTTGTGTTATATTTTAACATACCTTTAGTTTGCATTTTTTCAATGTTTTTAACATTAGTGTGAGCTAAACGTTTATGCCATAAAGAAATTGAACAAACAATATAACAAGAAAAGTTCACTTCATTCCCATTAGCAACCAATCCATCAATTACATCATTACCAACACTCGACACACTAGCAACACCACTCTCAACACTAGGACCACTCATATTACCCTCATCACTAAGACATAAACGATACATTCCCGAAGTGTTGTTAGCCCTCCCAACATATCTTCTGCCTTTAGTGATCACAATTTTGCCTCTCTCAAGCACCATCTTGACGCCACCCTTGTCAAACTTGTCCGCAGAAACCAAACCCTTCGAGATAGTAGGAACATGAAGAACATATCGAAGACTCACCCATTCACCACGTGTGAACTTCAACCGAACATCACCCCATCCTAGAACTTCAGCTCTATGACCATCAGCACAGACGACAACCATCCCATGAGGCATGGGTTGGTAGGTGTGAAAGCTCTCTCGTTGCCCACAAACATGCACAGTGGCTCCAGTGTCCACGAACCAACCTCGAGCACAGATTGCTCGAGTAAGAGAGGAGATCATGAAAATCTCTCCAAGGTTCACACTAGCCACCATGTCAGTAACCTTCTCGACTGCATGTGCAACCGGTACTGATTTGCGATCTTTGCATTCTCTCGCATAGTGCCCAATCTCTCCGCAGAAGTGGCAAGGACCGGCCCTTTTTGGCTTTGAGTTAGGATTTTGATGACCCGGTTTCTTGAAGCTTTGTTTCTTGGGCCCAAAATTCTTCTTGTTCTGTCCCCCAGATTTGCCTTTGTGGCTAGAACTCCCAGCTGACACATGATGCACACTTTGTCCAACTTTACCTCGCTTGTCCCTGATGCGAGTTTCCTCCTCAATGCGGAGGTGTTTCATCAGATCATCCAAGGAGTAGTCCTCAGATTTGTGCATCATTCTATTAGAAAAATCTTTCCACGAGGGTGGCAGTTTTGCGATGATCGCACCAACCTGAAAGAGTTCTGGAAGAGAGATGGTGAGTGCGTTCAACTTGTTGACCATGACTTGGAGTTCATGCACTTGCTCCATAATTGGTTTTTCATCAACCATTTTAAACTCAAGGTACTTGGATACAAGGTACTTATTAGTACCTTCTTCATGTGCCTTATACTTGAGTTCCAACGCACTACATAGCTCTTTAGGATCTTTGACCGGCGAGTAAAGATCATAGAGCCGATCAGATAGGGAATTCTTGATGTGACCCACACACAATTCCTCGGATTCTCTATGTAGAATCCTTTGTTTTTCCAGTTCTATAATAACCGTTGGGTCCACATATTCCCCTTCCTTTGGAATTGGATCATCAGGAATTGGTGCCAGTTTTGGGTCCAACAAAAAGGAGAGCTTCAAGACATGAAGCATGAACTTGACCTTTTTGGCCCAACGAGTGTAGTTCTGACCATCGAATTGGTCAAGTTTGGCAAACTCTTGGTTCATGAAATGGAGGCTAGCAGTAGAGTCCATTAGTCTGTTGATTGATCACAATAAAATATAAAAACCTTTAAGATTGTTGTAAATAACAAACTAATAGACGCGCAAGAAAACCAACAAATAATATAGAATTATATGTCGATTAGTTGTGAATAATAGATCCAATTATTATTATTATATTTACCGAGTTTCATCCAGAAACCAGATCTATCCTTCTCGATTAGATCCGGTTATAAGAAAGGTAGAAGAAGACTGTCCTATTATTGGACGAATTAAACACAAGACAGAAAAGTAAAACCGACCTATTGATTGCTGATCTTGATCTTGAAACAACTGCACGGATCAGACTCCTGTCCTTAAAGGTTTTTACTTCGCTTGTACTGGCTGTAAGCAACAGATTAAAACCCCAGGATTTAATGCAGCTTTATCAATAGTCCAACAGCACTGGAAATCGATAAACACAAAAACCGACTACTTGGAAACTAGGTAAAAAAACGCAGAGAGAGGGAGGAAGCTTTCAGATTTCTAGAGTATCCATACGGCTCCTAGGGAGCTGTATTTATAGGTATCGTAACCCTAGAAGGCATCAAACGGGCCCCCATAGGACGACCCCATAAACCCTAGGGCGTCAGCTTGCTCTCCAAGCAAGCCGTTTCCTGATCCTTCTAGAATACCCTGACTTGGCCTCCACGAAGTCAACGACGGTCAACCATTTGACCGGATCGGTCAAACCAGCTTGACCTAAACTCATCAAAAATAAAAGCTCCTCAGCTCCCGATGCGTCTTGCGAAGGGCAAAGTGCGCCTAAATCGTGCCATTTCGCGCACTCGCGATGTCGGCTAGTGCTAGGCTAGGCAAGGTGCGCGCGTGGGCTTGGCCCATTCCTTTGATCTACTAAAGCCTTTGAAGGCTTATCAAGGGAATAGGCTTATAAACCCACATAAGTTTCTTCCCCCCACCAATGTGGGATACAAAGGAAATTGCCAACTTGCAATTCCTTTATATATAAAGTTCCAACATATTTATGCATCATTCTGCAGTCCATATGCCTGCTGACACGTAGTTTTCACTTGTTGACCATTAGTTCGTAAGTTTTCACTCTTTTTTTAGTTCGCACAATAACTCAACCCTATATATATATATATATATATATATATATATATATATATATATATATATATATATATATATGAGTTTTGAGCACTACAACATTCATATGGTGTACATGCAACCTTAATACTTTGGATTTAAGTTTTCTCTATTGAACATGCAAATACAAACTCCAAAGCAATAACCCTAAAACTAGCATACACAATTCGAAAATCATATGAACATTAGGGTTTGATGATTACTTTACTTGTTATGTAGTAATAACAAGAACACCTTGACTGTTGAAAACTTAGTGTCCCAAGTGTTGCACCTTTAATGGAGTCAAAAACACTCAATGCAAAGGATGACTTGGAAAGATAAGGAAAATCAACCAGGGTTCTTCTTAGAATGCTTAGGGATGAAATCCTTAGGTTAAGGGTCTTTAAATAGTTGTGGCTACTAGGGTTTTTAGGTTGAAAACCTAATACAATTCTTCTACTCCTCCTAATAGTTTTCAAATGATCCTTAGAGCACACTTCCTGTTGCTGGAACCACCATGTATAAGGCGGCCCCTCATGGTGGTCGTTAAAGATTCCGACTGCTCATGAATCTCTTTCTGCATGTAATGTTAACATTTGCCCTTGTTTATTTGCTCTACCTCCATCTCAAGAATAGACAGTGCCCTTTGGTCTTGAAATGTTTTTTTACGTCTTTGCCCTTGCCTTGCTCAAACTTGAGAATAGTCACTCCTCCATCCTGAAACAAACAACAATAGAAAAGAAAAAAAAAACTCATATTGAATGAAATTGCAAGAGTTTCAAATATAATATGAAACTAAATCTATAAAAGGTTAATGTTGTTTTTAGGTAACCAACTAAACAAAATGTTGATATGAATGCAACTGAAAACCTAAGTTGATAGACTTTAACAATAAAAAGAACTTGTGAGGGACTAAAGTGAACATTTTGGATAGTTAAGTACCTTAAAAATCATTAACCCATCTTTAAAATATGGAAATTAAAATATACAAACAAACTAAACCTCCTAAAATATGGAAACTAAAATAGATTTGGAAACTATTTTAGCACATCAATGTGTAGTATTACAATATTTCAAGAGGCAAGCATGAAAGAGAAAAAAGGTGTAAAGGGTTTTTGAAAACATGAAACAATACACTAAAAAAGTTATAAAATGAACAAAGCAATTTAGAATAAGAACTAGCATATGATGAATGAATGCAGGGTATGCACCTTAATATGAACAACTTCACTATCCACAATCACCAAGACCTTTTTCGTGTGTTCAACAAGGGCATGAGGGTCACTAGATAGGAAAAGTTCTTTTGGGTGACCATTTGTTGAAATAAACTTCAAATCATTATATGATGTTCCTTTGTTTTGTTGTTCAACAAATTCCTGCAAAAGAATTTCATTTCTTAATACCAGTTCAGAAGAAAGTGATAAATGAAATCAAGTAATATTAAAATATTATTGACAAATAGCAAATAACAAGCATAACCTACTTTCACACCAAGAAGAAGTGGACTACAACGTTTGCAAGCAACCAATTCATTTGGATAATGTCTGCTTTTGAAAATAAGTGCATAGGCTCCTTCAAGATGCCACATAACCTCGAGTACAACTTCACTAAACATGACAGTTTGTTCACCTACAGCAGTAAAAGATTCATTCAATTCTATATTAAGTTGGTTCATAAGGGTAGTTTTGGTATTTTCCATTTAACTAATAACAAGTCTACATAAACTGTCTGAAATCTCATCATATATCTTGTTCTAAACTTGTAAAAGGGTGTTGTCTTTTTGTGCTACACCACTATGGAAATAAGGATGGCAAGCATAATATTAAAGTCTAAAAGAATAATGAAATATGTTGAGAAAATATGTATCTTTAAAGACTTCGAGTACCTTCTTCATTTGCTTTGTCAAAAACAAATTTTGCAAGCTTTGGGATCACTTCAGTATCTGTCTCAGATTCAAAAGTAAACCTGTGTCGAAGAAGAGATTGCTTTAACACCTGCAGTATGTTAAGAAGATAAAACACCATATTCCCAAAAAAAGTAACTACAACAAATAAAACAGAGAAATGATACAGAAATTGATGTATCTATGAAATAAAGGAAAGAATATATACATGCAGAAGTGGAAACAATATGCAATAATTCATACAAAAATGGAACTTTTATACAAAATTGGAAACCGACCTCATAATTGGTAATAACTCCATTGTGAACAACCAAGAAATCATTTCCAGCACCAGATGATTGAGGATGACTATTCCTTGGAGATGGTTCTCCATGGGTCGCCCATCTGGTGTGTGCTACTCCAAACATGAGAAGTGATTGCTCTGAGATCAAAGACTTTGCAAGATCTTTCATCTCTTCATCAAGTTTCAACACTTCCTTCACTTTGCCTTTAAAAAAAATATTGATTTTTTTAATCAATTAGAGTATATGTTAGTATTTGTTGAATTTAACCCTGTTTTTTTAGAAATATGGAAATGGAAATGGATCGTACTTGGCAAATGTAGAAGGCTTTCTATGATTGCTTCTCTTCGTGGTTTAAGATTGTGTCAGCTCCAATGGCTAGAGCCACCATAGCATCACCATAATTTGGCTTGTGTATGCCTAAATATCAACACCATGAGTTAACAAAAACAATTCTTGTAAAAATTAAATTTGAAAAAACATGTCCAATAACACCCTGTCTTGTGAAGAGAATATGTTTCACTAATGATCCTCCATGAAGTATATCCATTTATTTGCTTTTATACCAAAAATGCCCTTCGGAAATGCAACCCATACCCTCACACATATACAAAAAATGAAATAAATAAAGAGTACAGTTTTTTTTAAATACCTGTAATGGAACTATGTTGACAACAGGCTGCAAGCAGTCAACAACAGGAGGATTTTGAATTACTCTACAACATGGACCACAAACAGCTGCTGCAATTCCACCCAAAACATAAACACCATTTGTGCCTTCTCCACCATTTTTGGCCTCCCTATAAGGCATTTTGCTACAATTGCATCGCAAAATTCCTTGGAATACCTACAAAACCAAATTATAACTATTATGTGTCTTTGAAATGGAAGAAGTTAAACATATGGAATGAACCAGAATTCACATTCGACCAACAACACCATATTTTTTAGCGATAAGTGTGTGTGTGTGTGTATATGCTCACATTAACTTTAGTTAAGTACTTGACATTTTAGAGTTCTAGATAATTCCTTAATGATGAAAGCTTTCCTCAATGTAGATTTATCCTACTTCACAGTACCATGTGTATATGCTCACATTCTTCAAGTGAACTCTGCAAATTATCCTTTCAAACCGATCATAACAATATTTTAGTTTGCTCTTGCTAAGAACGTGGTAGGATTTTAGGACTATGTTAGACCAAGTTCTCATTAGCCTTCAATGTAATTATATTAATTTCATAATCCTAACTTACACCTGCTTAGCCGAGAATAACATCAAGAATTTTAACACACACATAATAGTTACAATCAGGATAATTCAGAACAGATCTCAACAAAACTGAACCAACAATGCTTGCAAATAAACAATCCATGAAGTGTGCCCTTTTAATTAAAGAAGAAAAAACACAAAAAAAACATCATCAATACAAAATATCAGTACCTTATATTTTCTCACGGATCTCAATGAGTGGCGCCCTCATACGCAAAACAGCGGCATCGACATCTACAAGTTTGGTGCTGAGATTCACGAAGTCAGCATAATCTCGGTTAACTCGCTCTACTAGTTCATGTTTAAGGGATGAAAGATGAGACAACAACTCCAACCTTAGGGTTTCAAGGGGTACACAGGTTCATAGATCGGAGATGTAGGATTCCGAGTCGAAATCAGGGTTAATAATTGAGGAAAGAGAAAGTACACAGAAAGTGTGTTTGTGTGTGTGAGAGAATTCAAGCTTGCATCTTCTGATCAACACAAGGAAGACGATGTTATTAAGAGGGTAGATGAGACAACAACTCCGACCTTAGGGTTTCAAAGGGACTCAAGTTAATAGATCGGAGATGTAGGATTCCGAGTCGAAATCAGGGCTGAGAATTGAGGAAAGAGAAAGTACACAGAAAGTGTGCTTGTGTGTGAGAGAATTCAAGCCCTGCGTCTTCTGATCAACACAAGGAAGACGATGTTATTGAGAGGGAGGCTTGTTTTGCGAGACAGATCACAAAGAAGATCTGATGGTCGTTAAACCAGACCTAGGGCTTGTAAACTTGAGCATCTGTGGCGGTCTCCGTCGAGGTAAGGTTAGCCCAAGCTCGCCGGCTAAAAGAGATGAGTCGAGATCGTTGGTAGATGAGGTGAGTGTTGCAGAGCACTTCCATCTTGAAAAGAACCCTAGAATGATCCTTTCGATTTTTTGATAAAATAAATAGTCTGGAGGCGCGCTCAAGAATTATAAAGCGACATACTTACACAACACGCTTATTACGATTGGTGCCCTCCGTGTTTTTATTTTTATTTTTTTCTAACACAATTTGTAGGTCACGCAAAAATGCGCGCCCTAAATCCTTCAAAATTTCGATAGAGGACATTATATTTACGTCACGTGCTTTTACGTATCGTAGATTCGTGTCGGTCATAAATTGCGTGTCATTAAAGGCCTTTTTTCTAGTAGTGGTTGTTGATTATGTCTTCTAGCGGAGTATGGATGACGACCACAAACTCTTCTAGACAGTACAATGGAACGCTAGCAGGCTTGCAACTTGTAGGTGTTTGTGAACGATGTGTTCACCGGTGTACTCCATCCCCCTCATGGTTGCCTTAAGGACATTTATTGCTGAGGAATCCCTTTAGCATTAGTGTCCATCCCGATGTTGATTCTTAGTCTAGGTCCCTTATGATAGGTGTTTTAGGGACGTAATGTGAGGATAATGGGAATGGGTAATCGGGTTATTGTTGGTTGATGAAATTAATAAACTTATTTATTGTGTGTTGAAAACCATATGTGCTCACCAGGCTCCCAAGCCTGACCCACTCAGTTTCATATATATTACAGGTAGTGGCACTCGAGCATAGATGTGATGTTTTGGATGAGGGATTACGGATATAGGCCTGTAGATATGAAATAATGTATTATATTGTACTTTTATACTTTTGATCTGTATCAAACATGACATCCCGAGTCTTTTTTAATGAAATACATTTATACGGAAATGCTTTGATAAATCTTTATCATATTTTATTTTGGGAACAAATTCCGCAACACTTTTATGAAAAATATTACTCTGATTTTCAAACAAGCATAAACAAAATCATGATTCCTCTTGATTTTGGATGTTAACATACATTTATAAGGATTAACTAAGCCACATAACTGTTTTATAGTTTTTATTTATACCACATGTGTTTCCACATCAACAAAACCTATAGAATCCGATTAAAATGACCTAATGTGTACATATTAAAAAATTATAAGAGTTTATTTAAAAAAATAAAGACTAAATGTGTACATTTGGAAAAATAAGTTATCACAAGTCATTTTCCCTTTAAAATAATATGAAAACTAATTGTACCGAAACTACCCCTATATTCCTTTACATGTCCTCTTCTCCCTTCTTTCCTTAAGCGATATTTCTCCATCGATCCTATTTTCTATTTGCTTTTACTTGATTATTGTTACCTTGTTGTCGTGTCCCCTACCTCACAGTCAAAATCCATCATTGATGCTACGCGGCCCACGCCTTTGATCTACATTATCTCCACGTACGGGGAAGAAGAGTACAAGGTTGAACCAAATCTAACGAAATGGTTAAAATTACACTTAATCCACCCACCCCTAAAATTGGAAACAAATACAAATTTCTTACAGATTCCCTACATGAAGCTGAAGCGCAATCGAACGATGAACTAATAACCATCAATCATCAATAATCTAAGGGCCATCATGATAGATTTAGATTTACATAGATCTTACAGAAAATCGATAATCCACATAGTGTACTATTTACTTCCATAAACAATTAGTACATAGAAATTAAGAAACATCAGATGTCGAACTCTGTTTTTCTTCCAATGTTGGAAACAATCTGCAAAATTGCATCTGGCTGTACCCAACCCGTTCGCACCCCTTTATGTTTTTTAGACAAATATCAAAAGTCTTCACACTTAAACAATGATTTTAACGAGTTGCTTATGAGAAATTTAAGTTCGAATTCTTGATTTTTTGCCAACTAGAAAAAAAAATCTCCATTTGGAGTTTAAATGGGAGTGAAATATTATTATTCAGGAGAACACAATGGAATCTATGAGACAACAATAACAATGGTGTGAGGAAACCTAAGCTCCCTGATTAAGATGGTGTTTGGATATAGAAAAAAAAGAAGCTTATAGCTTATTGCTTATCCCTACCACTATGAGCTAAGTTTAATTGTTTGAAGAGAAAACACTAAAAATCAGGTAATTGCGGTGGGGAGAAGCTAAGTAAGCTAATTTCAATAAACATACCCCCTTATAGTTTAGTGCTTATTTTCAATTTGCAAAAACTGTTTTCTTTCAGCACTAATAAACTAATAAAAAATAAACTAATAAGTTATAAGTTAATTTATCCAAACACGCACTGAGGGTCGAGGCAAGAGGAAGAAAAAGATTTCGTATGCGAGAATGATGAGAGTGAAAAGGTAGTTTTGAGTTTTGACACTTTTGCTTTTATTTTTTCTTTAAATAATAAAATACAAATATTATATAAATAACTTTTAAAGTGCTATCATTGAATAAAGATTTTTGAAAACCACTATCCTTGGGTAAAAAACTCAAGGTTGTTAGTACATGAGTCCCGTAACGCCGAAACAAATCCTTACCATATTTAGCTCTACTTTTAAGCCATAAAACGTTCATGTCTTGATCTGGTAAGCTAAAGACCATTTCTTCACTTTGCTATCGAAGTATCATCAACCTGACACGAATCAATCACCAGTGTTAGATTCTATAGACAACCAAAAGTTGTGCAGTTTTTTCACACGTACAAAACACCACCCAAATATGTCCGTTTTACAGAGGTCGGGCTGTCTGGCGATTTTTTAAAATTGTTTCCAGGGTTTCAGATACCAGTGAATTCGAATGGCGCTATTACGGAAATTGCTGTATAAGAAGCCGCCCAATGGACTTGTCGATGTCTCTGAAAGAATATACGGTAATTATTTACCCTTCAATGGAGTATTTAGATTTATACGTGTATGTATGTAATACGATTACCTTTTCTGTTAAAACCTTTCTCCTTAAATCATCAATTCAATTCTATCAACGTTTAGATCCTACTTGCAATTTGGGAGTTTGAATCATTAGGTAGTTGAATTCCGGGTCAAAAAGTTGTATGTTTATTCATTTATCGTTCAGCTTTATTCTTCAAAACAAGTGTTGGATTATGAACTTGTGGTGTTATTGGATGCTTTAAAGCTCCAGTCAAAGGAAATAAAAAATACTACAAAGAATTGCTTGTATGTGGTCTCTGGACACATTAGTAAGTGAAACTATAGGATTGTTATTCATCATCCCTCCTACTATTAAACTTATGACAATTTCTAGAAGATTAGAAAATGCGTATACAACTCAATATATTTAAGATTAGAAAATGTTTCGATTTGTTTTGATGACACGCCCATTCGGTGTATAGTCTTTGACTCTTGTTTCAGAACTAAAACATGGGAACAAGAAGAATACAAAGCTTACGTGGGCAACATCATTAGTAAATTTCAAGAAACTTACCCTGAATCTTCAGTCATGATTTTCAATTTTCGGGAGGGAGATATAGCAAGCAAGATCCACACATTTTTATCACCATACTTTATTACTATAATGGACTACCCTCGGGACTATGAAGGTTGCCCTGTGTTGACAATAGAGGTGATCCACCATTTTCTTAAATCAAGTGAAAGCTGGCTCTCACTTGGACAACACAACATTGTGCTAATGCACTGTGAGGTTGGTGGTTGGCCTGTTTTGGCTTTCATGTTGGCTGCTCTTCTACTTCACAGAAAACATTACACTGCTGCAAATAGAGCCCTGGAGATGGTTTATAAGCGGGCACCACCTGATGTGTCAGTGTCACCACAGCTGATGTCACCATTGAATTCTTTAGCTTCTCAGTTGAGGTACTTACAGTATGTGTTAAAGAAAAATAATGATGATGAACAGTGGCCTCCAGCAGCCAAAGCACTTAAATTAGATTGTGTGATGATGAGAATGATTCCTGATTTTGATGGAAAAGGGGGTTGTTGTCCCATATTCCGGATATATGGACAGAATCCTTCGTTACAATTTGATAAAAGTTCTAAACTTCTTTTTTCAACCCCGAGAAGAAGTACAAATGTGCAATCTTACAATCAGGTATGCTATATATACCACTACCCTATCCAGATTATGTTATTTCCTGCTCTGATTATATATAAGTGGAAGTGTTTCTTGCCCTTATTAATTTTTGGGTTAGTGACATATATCATATATGCGTAACAAACTATATGATATTTATTCAATTGGTCATCTTTGATCTAATTGTGTTTTGCTAGAGCACTAAACATCGACTTTTATTTTTCTTTGTTGGCAACGTAACCTGTTGTAGCCAGTTTATTCAATTTGTTGTTACCATTTATGTGATCAACCGTTATATTTTTAGGGCCATGTTTCATTGTTTCTTATTCTTAAAGTTTATCAGTCCTGGTGATACCTTTCCCATGCATCACAGGCAGAAAGTGAAGTGGTCAAAATAGATATTAACTGCCATATTCAAGGTGACATTGTGCTGGAGTGTCTTAACTTGCATGATGACATGGCGGAGGAAGATATTATGTATAAGGCCATGTTCAACACAGCGTTCATCAAGTCAAATACTTTAGTGCTTAATCATGATGAAATCGACGTATCTTGGGACATTAAGGATCAGTTTTCTACAGACTTTGAAGCTGAGGTATTTTTCTTTACATTGCATTTTCGTTCTTTTTTGAACTTGTTAATTTGTTATATTCGAAACCTCACAACGTAAGCATTTTGTATTTAATTTCACACACATCATTATATCTGAGCGACTTTCATCATTATTGGATGAAGTTTTTTTTATCCGAATCGAACACGAAAGCTTCTATTGTTCGAGTAGATTTGTCTTCTTTTGAAGAAGAGGGACTCCCAATTGAAGCATTTGGTAAAGTTCAAGAAATGTTTAGCAGTGTGGATTTATCTTGTACATCGGCTTATGGAAAAATACAATTGGTAATAATTTATTTTTCTTTCTTGATTCAATGCAAAATCCATAACTGTACCCATGACTGAAAGTGGAATGACTTCACACATCTTAGTATGGAATATCCGTTGCTATTTCACACTTATTGCAGATTGATCATCAGCGGGCATATAACTGTGAAATCTTGCTTTCAAAGGTGAAGACACCAGTGCCTGAATTGATGGTAATCTCAAAACATTATGCATTTATTTCAAAATTAAGTTTTCTAATGAATGTTTTTAATACTTTAGTTGTACATGAAACTTAACAGGAACATGTCCTTAAGTTGGATGAATCAGCAATGAATGTTGTTGATCAGGTGGATAACCTTATACAGTGCTGTCCTACAAGGGAGGAGATGGAAATAATTAAGGTATATTTACAATATTCTACGTTACATTACATACCCATGTCTTTTATTTATACTATAACTTACGTTTTATATATATATGCTTAGGGCTATGAAGGAGATCCCGATAAGTTGGGCAAATGTGAACAGGTACATAATACCTGTCTTATGGATTTATAGTTTTATATCATTGAAATGTCAATGAAGTCAGGGACTGATATCTAAAAATTTAGCATCTGATTTTTTGTAACAGATCTTCATAGAGCTAATGAGATTTCCACGTTCGGAAGCTAAACTCATAGTTTACTCTTATAAGTTACAGTTTAGTACACAGGTCAGGAGATATTATATTTTTCTTTGCATTTCCTGTTTTCTTGTATTAACTTTACTGTGATTTTTACAAATTTAGGTTACAGAACTTAGGGATAAGCTAAGCATTTTATATTTATCAGTAGAACAGGCAAGTTATTAGTTATCTATCACTTTAATTATGCAGTTATTCCGTAAGAATAATATTGGATTAAATTTTACTTTTGTTATATATGTTGATGGTGGTTATATCAGCTTATTAGTTCTGTAAAGTTGAGGAGAGTCATGCAGACAATTGTTTCTCTTGGAAATGCTTTCAACCAGGGAACTGCAACAGGTTAGTTTTCTATTTTTATTTTTTTTAGAGTTAAAGAAATTACAACAGCATGGCTTTGTGTTTTAGGTGATGCTGTTGTGTTCAGATTGGACAGCCTCTTAAAACTTAACCAAACACGTGACAGGAGCAATAAGACGACTCTCATGCATTATCTTTATAAGGTAAGACTTTTTTTTTTTTTTTTTATTTGTTTGTTTTCTCTATATGTGTGTGTGGGTGGGTGTGTATTTTTTTCACTTTGTTTATTGTATCCATGTTGTGTGATGTTAGGTGCTTGCAGACAAACTGCCTGAACTTGTAGATTTTTCCAGGGAACTTGGCAGCTTGGAAGCTGCATCAAAGGTGATTTTTGTTGGATTCACATTTTTGATTCGACAGAGTTATGTTAGTTTCGTTTCTTTTGATTAAAATGATCAATTTATTCCAGATACAGCTAAAATTCTTGAAGGAAGAAATGTGTGCAGTGACAAAAGGACTAGAGAAAGTAGTCCAAGAAAAGAAATTATGTAAAAAAGATGGACATGTGTCTAAAAAATTTCGGAAGGTATGCACATAAAGTTGATAAGAGCCATAAATGGAACCTGTCAAAGGATATGGAATTTGGGGGAATTGGAATCCCAAAGAATTGCACTCTATCATGGGGCTGGCAAGAAATGTAATGGAATTCAACAACAATAATTGTATACAATGAGGGTATTTTGGTCCTTTATTAAAAATGAAATGGAATTGGATCCCTTCAGTTCTCAACGAGCTACGAAATCCATCTAACATGGAATGTGAATGATTCCTACAGACATGTATTTTCCATCTTTTTGACAACCAAACTTGTCCTTATTTATATTATGGGCTATCAATTACTTTCAACACGGTTTTAAGTTGATATATATGGAGGTTATTGGACTGGGACTGGTAGAGAGTTTGACTTTGACTTTAATTACTAACCTTAAATGTTATATTTTGGTTTTCCATGTTCAGTCTCTGAAAAAGTTTCTTGCTTCTGCGGAACCTGAAGTGAGGTCCCTAGCCATGTTTTACTCTAGGGTGGTAGGTATAACATGATTCCTTTAAATATAAAGATGCGTACAAGTATCCCAGTTTCTAACACTGCATTTTACTCAGACTTTTTGGGTGGATGTTTTAGTTAATTACTTTGGAGAAGACCCTAAAAAATGCCCATATGAAAAAGGTAATCAGTCATCAGAACAACTTACATTCATGATAATATCTTAATGTGTTAAAACTTCATTTACAAATTCGAAGTTGTGATATTTCTTTCAGTTGTTGGAACTTTGTGTTCGTTTGTGAGAATGTTTAATCAAGCCCATGATGAAAACTGCAAGCAGATATAGGCGGAGAAGAAGGCAGCCAGCAAACAAGAAAAGTTAAAGGGAGACGAATAAGAAGAATTAAAGGAAGCTGAACAAGATATGTTGTAAGAAGATCAATTAAAGGCGCACAACACGGGCTCAAAGTTATTAATCTTAGAAGTAAGTTGTTTAATTGTACTTTTAATTTACTAATAATATGTTCAGTGCGAAAAAGTTGCTCACCAAGGGAATATATATGCTCGGTGTAACCTTCTTCAAATTAATTATGTTCGGGTGCACCGGCCGCAACATATGTTTGATGTCGAGAACATATATTTTGTGCAAAAACGATTAATTAAGTGTAGATGAAAATGAAAATTTTATATATTAGCCAGTAAAATGATTTTTTTACAACTGAAACCAAAAGATTAACAAAACATCTACAAACAAAAAAAAGTTTATGCTTTTAGATCTTGTGTGATGTCTTTATGAATGGAACACATTAGTTTATGCTTTGAGAATAAAGTAGGCATGGCTATATTGGAATATGACATTGCGTGTGAAAGAATGTGTAGGATGATAATTATCTAAAGAAAATGGTACCACATTTGGGTTAAAAAATCTTGTTTATATAATAACCAATTAAGTATAGTTCATTATTGTCATTGACATGGATAAGAAGTCGAAGAGACAGTTAATATTTCCAATGAAAGTAATATGAGTAATAAATATATCAGGAGGTTAGGGTTAATTGATTTGTAATAAATGTAGCAAACATAAAAGAGAAGGGGCTGTATGCCATGGCCTACAAGAACATCGAGCTTTAGTGGTGATGTCTGTTGCCGCTAAAGGTGAAGAATGTCGCTGCTAATACCTTTAGTGGCCACACGTCACCGTTAAGGTCACCAATGTTGGTTTAATGCTACCGCGCCAGATGTTGCTTCTATTGCTGTACATCGTCTCTAATTCCTATGTCACCACTAATGCATTTTGTTGCCACTAATGCCTGTTGTAGCCAATAATTGTGTTTTTTATCTTTTGGTTTTTGAAACCGCACCTTCCAACTACAGAAACAACATTACAAAAATATAAAAGCTACTATGAAATATTAACTGTAGAAAAATAGATCCAAACATTAAAATATTACAATACATCTCAAAATATTAATCCCCTAGGCACGGACATGTGCCTCCTTCTCGTCCGGTCACGTTGTTCGCATCTTTGCGAATTCGGCGTCAAAGTATACGTCGTGCATGGCATGCACAAGTTTAATGGATTTGTAAAATCCATAACTCTTGCGCACGAGCTTCATTTTTCACCCTATTAATACACACGCGATGGGCTCGATGAGTACTCCAACTTTTCTTTTGATTTATTTAGTTGATTCTAACCTTTCTTTTTACCTGACACTTTGTCGTTAGGAGGGGTTATTCTAAAATGATTCTTAAAAAAATCATAACTCTCACATTTTCCTTTTTATGGTTTGTGCTAATACTCAACGAATATCCCGTAACTTTTTACGTGCAAGTTTTTTTGCATGGTTGTATATTTTATAAAGTTCATATATCACTCATATGAAGTCCGATTTTTACTAAATTTATATTTATGGAATCACCATGATGAGTACTTTATGGATATGTCATCATATATATATATACACACACACACACACTAGTGGTGTGCCTACACAAAGCGGCAACGACAAATAGTTTCTTTCAACAATTTAATTTTCATCTAAAAAACATGTTATATTTCTAGGAACACATGTACTGTCATCAGACGGTTTTGTGGTAACAAATAGTACCAAGACGATGCAGTAGTGACAATTATCTTCTTTTTGATATTAGTTCCCTTTTGTTTGACAATGAATAGTATTTTATTGAGTAATTTCCTATTGAAAAATATTCTATTTTAGTATATAACTTTTTATTTACGCCTTTTTGATTTTCTATTGGGAAAGGTCTTCACCAGATTTTGATTTTTGGCAAAAACGAAAAAAAAAAACCAAATTTTGAATATGTTTGATTTGAAATCGATTTCAGTTAAATTTTATTTTTGGAGTTTTCGGTTCCAGACCAAAAAATTCTCGCAGCTACAAAAAAAATAAACCACATGCAAACATTGTTTTTGGTTGATTTTACATTTTTTGGGTGAGTACATAAATGATGTCGTTTTTCTCAAAGCAAAAAACGTTACCTTTTTTTTTTATTATAGAATTCCTTTCTAATCAAAACGTTATATTTTTGAAATATGTCTAATTATTGCATTGTAGTTTGAGTAAGTGAAGTTGTATGATTAAAAAACGTTCAATGTCATTTTTTAATGAAATATATCTAATTATAGAATTCCCGAAGCCATATCACTTTTACCAAACCATGCTTTTATGTATCATTTTTCCAACATCAATAAGAGTATACACTCAAACATTTATGTTGACAATAAAAATAGTTTATGGAATTACAAGAAAATTAAAGGCCGATAAGTATTGTAATCCTTAATGCATATTTTATTTTCTGCAACATGTTACATGTTACCACAACATCTCAATATACAATAAATCTTCATAAAATAGTTGCAACACTTAGGCATACTTATTGGTGTTGAATTGGCAAACCAAGTTTTTATCCTCTCAATAGTAATCATATTGTTTTACGTAACAAATATATAAGGAACACATATAATAGGCATACATAAAATTTAATCATCAAGATACTTTATATCTATATGTAAGTTGAAATTAACTATGCACTCACTTGTCAAAGTGAATGACTTGAACTTTGGGTAACACTTCACTTCAACACTTAGTTTTTTCTTTGATGTGACTTAGTCTTAGTCTAATATTCCTGATGGCCAATAATAATCTAGATTCCTCAACAATTCCAATGTTACATCAAGATCTATCAAGTAAGGAGCAACCATGTAAAATCATATCAGAGGTATAGTCCATTTGGTATACATGAGAGTATACTGTTTGAAAATCCTACTTTAAACACATCACTAAATCTAGCTTAGACATCAACCCCGTAAGTAGATCAATAAATATAATGGCTTAGAATAAGTGATAAATCTTATTTATAAATTCATAACAACGACTATGAATATAAATACAAGTTACAATGAAAACCATATAAGTGCAGCTTAACTTATATAGATTTTCCCGACAAAAGTCTTAAAATTGCATTGGTAGTTTTCAGGCTCTCACGGACCTCAGAGCTTTGCTAAAAATTATATTTAAAGAATTTTTCTAGCCAAATGGAGAGAAATTTAGGAGAGAATGTTTGGAGAAGTGTGGAGAATTGAAGGAGACTTGAAAATAATTTATTAGGGATTTTTCGGTTTGTGCATCGCACCTTGACAAGGAGCACGCCACGCTCTAGCATGGTCGACAATCCATTCTCCTAAAAACGGACATATGTCGGCTATCCAATTGTGCTACGTGGCAGAAGGGGTAGGTGTCACACCCCCAAACCAGACGGCGGAAACGTCCGGGGGCTGTCGTAACTCAATTGAATACCATCACAATGAATATACATGAAACATAACATTATACACCACCAACATTTGGAATGATACAACTGGTAGCGTTTACATCCATTACATTGTTCCAGAACATTACATTCTCAAAAATAACTGTTCGATACTAAATTAAACCACAGCAAAATGTCATAGAGTACAATTCATCCTTCACTTTATCTGTTACCTGAGAATACAAGTATTTTGAAAAACGTCAACATATGAAATGTTGGTGAGTTCATAAGTAATGTTTGAAATCCAATGTTTGTAATGTGTTGAAAAACCACCAGAAAATCCGATATTTTCTGAAAATAGTATAGTCAAAAAGGTGTGAAGATCCATAGGTATGCTTGTTTGTTTCTATACTTGTAAAAATTGTTCATTTAAAATTGTGTGCATTCCGAATCCGTATGTATTGAAATACCCTAGGAAAACCCGATGTTTTCCTAATTCTTTGAATTACATGAATGTACATTGAAACAATTGCAACGCGTGAAATTATCAGTACTATGCGACGTTGGATTATTTTTGAGCATGATTATTTGCTACAAACACACGTTACACAAACGACTAGTCTATAGCAATACTAACGATCCCGTAGGCGTCGTCCGTAGTAATCACGTTATCCAACCGCCCTGACTACGTGTAGTCCCACACCCGAAGAGAACGAGGACACGAAGGCCTCGATGACTCCATTAGCCGGTTGGGGATAAAAAGGTACGAGGGGTCCCAGACCCGCCTCGCATGAAAAGGTAGACTCTACTAGCAATACCAAAGGACCCTTTGGGACCAGTAGTATACAAGCCATTGAAAGTCCTTTTACGTTATGTCGGATCGGTAAAACCCAACACTTCGTAAGATAGAGGTCTTCGGGCCTTAAGATCAGGTCATTGGGCTAGCTAGGCTCAACAAACAAGATTTTACACTTTTGGGGCCCAAAGATGGTGCGTAGACGTCTGTGCACACTCGCATGTATATTGAATTCCCAAACGTTATTAGTTATGAATCGTAATGTCGTAGTGTCATAGTGTCGTCGTGTTAGTAGTTTCGGATTTTTATTGGTTCGAGACCGAACCAATTCGTTTAACAACGACTTTTGGTGTTGTAATGTATTGTATTTCGTCGATAGTCGTGGTACCATCATTTGGTCAAATTGCATGTATTGAATTAGCCTTGAAAATTTTCTGTTTTCAGCCCCTCCTTGTTTGTAAAAATTTACTTTTTCAACCCTTTATTTAAATACTTTCCGGTTTGGTCCTTAAATCAATTTTCTTGACATTTTAATACCAAAAATTATTGAAATAAATATTTTCCAGCATATTTTTCCTAGAAAACAGCTTAAGTCCCTGAAATTTCAGTTTTCTCGGTTATAACCCTTCTTTTTTCGCAAGTTTGACAATTTTGGCCCAAATTGTAAAATTTTGCAACTTTAGTCCCTTTTAAATTTAAAAAGCATTTTAAACCTTTGAAAAGGACTTGGATCACTTATAGTCCACTGTTTTACAGAAAAACACAGTTTTGGCCCTCCAAAACAGAAAATTTCGCATAATGGGCCTCATTGGGCCAAAAATGTCATTTTTAGCCCATTAAGCTTGAAATTTATGTTTTTAATCCTCTAAATGAGTATATTTCCAGAAATTGTTTTATTGAAACTGTTTTGACACAGTTCATCCATCAGAATTCGTGATTTGTCAATTTGGGCCCTTAATTTTTGTATTTTTCACATTTTAGGTCCAAAAATTGTGTTTTTAGTCCAAAGAAATTATTATTAAACCACTTAGCTATTTTTCTAGAGACACTTAGTATGTAGAAATATAGTAGAGGCTAAAATCATTTAACATAAGGTAAATCTCGGTTTTGAGGAGTTTTATGGCTAAATCCAACATTATAACTCACAAAAGCACACATATAAGCATGGAAATCATACAAAGCATACAAAACACATATAGATCTACACTTTCACTTGTATTCCCCCCCCCCCAAAAAAAAACTTATAAAAACAGAAAATAGTGGGTATGAAGCTCACCTTGAGTTGTAGTTTCGGTTTTAAAGAGAGAAAAGAAGAAAATTTCGATCCTAGCAAGTCTCCTTGGTAGATCTCGAGTTTAGTGACTTCTAAGGTGCATGATCACAAGTTGGAATAGATTTAGAAGAGATTTTTGATGAAATGAAGTAGCTAGATCATGGATTAATCATCAACTTACCTTAGATGATGTGTTTGTGGGAAAAACCTCCTTGAAAAGCTCTTGATTCTCGAAACTTTTGAAGAAGGAGGAAGGAGATGTCCTTCAAGACTTAGAGAGAATGAAATGGATTTTTGTGAGTGTGTGTGTGTTGTGTTCGGCCGAGAGCAAGAAGAGAGAGGAGAGGAGGTGACCTTTGAAGTGCTATGCATGGAGATATGGGATGAGTTGCATGGATATCCAAAAGGCAATAATGAAGTGGCAAGACAAAGTCAACTCTCATCTTATCCTTGGGTTTGGGCCTTGGGCCGAGATTTTTGGAAGGAAAAAGGGAAAATTTGGGCTTTAATGCCCACAAGCCCATGTGTATATTAAGTTGGGTGAGTTTTAACCCAAAAAAAAAAATTATAATATGATTCTTACACTTTGTTAGGCTAGTTTAGGTTAATCATGGTTCAAAATTTTGAATTTATTTCATTCTAGGCCCAATATAGCCCAAAATGTTGAAACAAATAGATGTGGGTCCAATTAGAGCCCATTTAAGAGTTCTAAACCCAAGATAGTCAAATTGGAAGTTTATTGGTCCATTAGGCCCAATAAGGAAGTTCTAGTCCAAAATGGACCTAAATAAGAACTTCTAGGGTTTCCAATTGCTTGTTGACTATTTGTAATGCTTGTATAGTGTATTTGATTGAAATTTTGTTGTCGCAATCATAGGTGTTACACATGTTCTTAAGCTTTTGATTCACTTTAGCTTGAGTGTATAGTTTACAAGACACAAAATTTCCAGTTGTGACAGTAGGTACGAATGAAATTTCCAAAATTCATATCTCACTCATACGAGTTCCATTTTCTATGTTTTTTATATCTACGTGTAGGTATTTCCAACTACTACAACTTTCATTTAGATTATGTTGGCTAGTTCTTACCCGATCTTAAATTTAAGAGTTTGTGAAGATTATTATACTGCAAATAACCATGTAAAATTCATAACTTCTTCATACGGACTTCATTCTCGACTGTCTTTATATTGATGAACTCCTAATCACGATATCTTTAATTATCGTTTAGACTGTTTCAGCTAAAATTCAAGCGATCTAATTTTGATTTTTGTGGTAACACAACTGCGCTGAAACTTCGAAAAATCATAATTTCCTCATATGAAGTTAAACTTAGACGTTCTCTATATGTACGCTCACGGTTTTATGATTTCTACGAATTTCATTTAGATTTCTTGGGGTAATAAGCAACCTATCAAAAATTTACTTACGACGCAATTTGCCGTATCGGGTTGAACGCAAAACTTCAAAGGATCATAACTTGTCCCTATGAAGTTAGATTCATGCATTCTTTATATGTACAGAATCACCATCATGACTACTACAAATTTTGTTTAGATTATTTGTCCTAAATAATCTTTTATAAGCTTATATATACACATAAATCACATATATTCAAAAAAGTTTATTTCATTTATTCACGTAAAGATTACAACTGTTGACCAACATCGGTTACATTTTCTACTAATTCCTAATGAAAAATGCAGGTGTTACAAAATGTATGTAGGAGGCTCTAGAATATTTCAAATAGTAAGCAACTTTGTGGAAAAGATGTTCAGGAAATGTATATCTATATATGCGTGTTAGAAGCTTTATAAAAAACTGTGTGTGAAAAGGCATGAAATGCCATTGGTGTGATTAACAATACGTTGTACTCCATGGTGGAGTACAGTAAATCACAATTTAACTATGAAATTATTATGAACTTTATGGAAACATAAGCCTATATGTGAATGTATGTTAGAAGCTTTATAAAAAGGTATATGTGAAAAAGCTTAAAATGTCTTATATGTAATTGAGGATATATTATACTCCACGGGTGAGTACTAAGTAATGGATTATATATGTATATCGTATAAGCCTCCTGAAAGGTCATGGTCATAAGTCCCTAATTAGGTACTCAGTATGGGGACATACCGACAACGGTTAGCAGTTGTGACTTTCCTAGTTTGACAACATGTCAGGTGACCGGATACAAGTCACACCTTCGAGACAAGTAATGGTCCAAAGAAGTCTCGAAAGGGAGACATAATCACATGGGGTATATGTTATCCTAATGGCACAAAATGAACTATTTCCTACGGTCCAATTCATGCGGCTAGCTTTGAGCTAGCTAGCGGTATCAATTCCCTATATGTGTATATGTGTTACGAATTGTTTATACGTAGCTACGTGCTAGTAATTGTTCCACTAGCTTTGTGCTACTATTGTATGTGTAAGCATGTCCTAGAATAGTGAAGTTATAATGGATGATTATGAGATTTGAAATTCTAATGATTGTGCTGTTGGGTCAAAACCCATGTAGCTCATGAGTCTTCGGACTTACGTACTTTGTGCTATATACTCACGTATGGAAGTTTAAGTCAAAGTGTGATGCCAGAAGTGAAGACTATAATAGTAGTCCGATTAAGAGCCCTCTTAATCGAATGACACATAGAAAATGATGTCTTATCGGTGCCTATTATTTACAAATAATGTTATATTAGACATGTTATGTGTCTTTGAAATACGTTGTTTTCGACAAATCAGTATAAGTCATCTTAAATTGTATATGATATAGATTTGTATTTTAGAGTGTTTGTCTACTAAGTTATAATTGTTAAATATGTAAAATAAATTGATTGTTAGTCGTGTAATTAGGACTTGTAATTAGACTCATGAATAATAATGAAAATTGCGATAGTTGTGATTTTGATTATGAATTTATGATCATCCATTTTCAATAATAATATTTAATTTTTTTAGTAATTGAAAAAACCCATAAAAATAATACGGAACATATTTGTATTTTATTTTTGAACGTATTTATATTTTATTTTTATACTAAAGCACTAAAATTATAAGATATGTTTAATCAAAGAAATGAATCTGGTCTGAGATGAGAAAAAAACCGCACTTGTGAAGTAGATACTTTTTTTCTTCTAAAATCCGCCACCGGTCTTAAGGGTGTGGAGAATGGTCACCATCAATCCATCGAAAAAATAGTGCCACCTATGTGTCACGTCACATTCACCACCAACTCACTAGACATAGGACATGATCATCACTTCACAATTATTATTATTATTATTATTATTATTATTATTATTATTATTATTATGATTAAATTAAATAAAAACATTATTTAAAACATAATGAAATATTTTATATTAATTCAAACTACATTACATTAACTAAAAAAAACATAGAAAATTAAATATAGAAAAATAGAAAATTAAACCTAAATACCTAAAAAACATAAAAAGACATAGAAAATGAAAACTAAAATACTAAAAAAAACATAAAAATAGCATAGAAAATTAAACATAAATTACTAAAAAACATAGAATCTAGTTACGATATTTTTCGAGAACTTCTTGTTGAATTTTCAAAAACACTTTTAAATTTTCTGGGTTGTGATTCGATTGCGGCACCATGTTTATAATTTGAAGATCGTTAAATTTGGTGCAAGCCGCTCGAAGGTCACGCCATTTAGCATTGACCGAGTCGTATGTCCGACTCGTTTTCCGTCCTAATAACATGTGGAAGAGGTCTAAAACATGATTCCAAAAGCTTTGACCCGATTGTACGTTGGCTACATCCTCGTCTTGTGATATGAAAATCCAAGTTTTGGCTAAAGTTTCCTCCTCCTCCTCAGTCCATTGGGTATTTTTCTTTTTTCCTTGGATCTTTTGATTTTCTTTTTCCTTCTACGACTTGGTTGTGTTTCTTCAACCCGTTCGTCGTCGTCATTGTCAAGGTTTACGGGTTGAGATTGAGATAATGGAACTTGAGATGGTTGTGAAGTTTGTTGACGTTGGGAAGTTTGAGGTTGAAATTGCGGAGAAGGTTGTTGTTGAAAGACTTGAAATTGGGGTTGAATGAATTGTGGTGGTTGTTGTTAGGAGTGAGCACGGTGCAGTTCGGTGCGGTTAATAGCTAAACCTCACCACTAACTGCAAATTTGGTTAATCCATTTTCAAAACCGCATAGTGCAGTTATTTTTGTGGTGCGGTTAGGCGGTGTGTGTGTGTTTTTTTTGTTGCGGTTATTAACCGCATGTATTTGGTGTCGTTATTTTGTGTGGTTTTTAACCACAGTTTAGAGCTCAAACGGTTTTAAGAGTTCAAATATATTACTTGTAATAATATAAAAAACCTTAAGATATAAGAAAATTAACTTAAATCACAAACAACTAATATTTTAAAAACATCAAATCAATAGTAAGTAACAATAAATATTTTAAAATTATCTAATTTCATCATTTTTCAAAGTTAAACATAAAATACTTTTGTCTTCTAGTATTTTTTCATCTTTCATCCATGAAACCTATCATATTTTTAATATTTAATATATTAATAATTAATAAAAAAAATTTGTACGTAATATATACGGTGCAGTGCGGTTTTTATTATTATTTTTTTGCGGTTTTTGAAAACCAATAACCGCACCTCACAGCAAGTTTGCGGTTTTTGGAAAAAAGAAAACCTCATCATCGGTTTTTATTGCGGTTGCAGTTAATCCGTTGCGGTTTATGCGGTTTTTACGATTAATTTTTGTTGCGGTGCGGTTTTTGCTCACCTCTAGTTGTTGTTGTTAGTAGTAGTGTGGGTAGTATGGAAGATTGATGAATAGAGGTTGTTGTTGAATGAGTAATGATAACAATTGCATGTAGCTAATATTCGCTAACGGATCATTTGGAGTGTTTGGGGTGTTCGGGTGGATGGGGTATTTTGGTTTGGATCCATGAGGAAAGAATATTTTTTTGGTGAAATGTTTGTGTTGAAAATATATTTGTCTTTGAAATGATAAAAAAAGGTTGATATATATAGAGAAGGTGAGTGTGGTAATTAATTAATTAATTTTTTTACAAACAATAACATTCAACGGTAAAAAAAAGGAATATCATAAATTCATGCATCTTGTTCCGTCTCCAGCTTCACGTCACACCCACAATCCAACCCACCGAAGGTTGGGGCGATGTTCACGTTTGAAAGGGGCTAACACGTCAGTTCCGACGCGTCTTTTTATCCTCCACTCTTGGTAGCCTTATAGAATCATTAAAGATAAGCTTTCTTAGAGAATTAATTGAACTTTGGGTATATTGTGAGGATATTATTTAAAAGATTTTTATGTCAAAAACCCATAAAATAATAATAATTATATGGGATTTAATTTTTTTTTTGTTTAATTAATAAAATGGAAGAAAAATGGTATTCACGAAACAAAAAGAGTATTTATTTTGCAAAGAGATTGAAATAATTTTCTTTTTGCATGCACAACACAAACCCTTGGTGTTGGAGCAACGATGGTGCAACTCCCCCATGCTGATCTGATAAAAACCTTCTAGACAAACACACAATTCGAAGTATCATCAACCTGACACGAATGAATCGCCATTGGTAGATTCTATAGACAACCAAAAGTTATACAGTTTTTTCACAGGTACAAAACCACAACGCCAATGTACCTGTTTTACAGAGGTTGGGGGATTTATCAAAATTGTTTCTAGGGTTTCAGAAATCAGTGAATTCGAATGGCGCTGTTACGGAAATTGCTACATAAGAAGCCGCCTGATGGACTTCTCGATGTCTTTGAAAGAATATACGGTAATTATTTACCCTTTCTATAGAGTAATTAGTTTGATATGTGTATGTAGGTAACACGATTACCTTTTCTGTTAAAACCTCTTTCCTTCAATCATCACTTCACTTCTATCTAGGTTTATATGCTACTTCGAATTTGGGGGTTTGATACATTACGTAGTTGAATTACGGCACAAAAAGTTGTATGATTAATTATTTATGTTTCAGCTTTACTCTTTAAACTAGTGGTGGATTATGAAATTGTGGCCTTATTATGATTATTGGATGCTTTAAAGCTCTAGTTAAACTATTGAAATACAATATTAGAGAGAATTTCTTACATTTGGTCTCTGGACACATTAGTAATTGAATCTGGATAAGGTTGTATTGGGAAACCTTCTCAAGGTCATCATCTCTTCTATTTTAAGGTTTTTGTTCTTAAACTTATGACATTTTCTAGTAGATTAGAGGTAAGAATCATGTTTACAGCTCAGAGTTTGTAATGTGTGTTCAATTTCTTTGTAAGTTTGAATACATTCAAGATTAGAACTTGTTTCTGTTTGATTTGATGACACGCCCATTTGGTGTATAGTCTTTGACTCCTGCTTCAGAATGGAAACCTGGGAACAAGAAGAATACAAAGGCTACGTAGGCAGAATCATAACTCAATTTAAAGAAACAAACCCTGAATTTTCACCCATGATTGTGAATTTCCGAGAAGGAGATACAACAAACAAACTCCACCAACTTTTATCAGAACACTATCTTACTATAATGGACTACCCTCGGGACTATGAAGGTTGCCCTGTGTTGACAATAGAGGTGATCCACCATTTTCTTAAATCAAGTGAAAGCTGGCTCTCACTTGGACAACAAAACGTTCTTCTAATGCACAGTGAACTTGGTGGTTGGCCTGTGTTGGCTTTCATGTTGGCTGCTCTTTTACTTGACAGAAACCATTTCACTTCTGAAAGTAGGGCCCTTGAGATAGTTCAGAAACATAACCCATCTGAGAAGTTACCCCTGATGACAGCATATGATCCTACAGCCTCTCAGTTGAGGTACTTACAGTATGTATTAAAGAGGAATGCCGATGAACAACATTGGCCTCCACCAGACAAAGCACTTAAAATAGATTGTGTGATAATCAGAATGATTCCTGATTTTGATGGAAACGGAGGTTGTTGTCCTGTATTTAGAATTTATGGACGCGATCCGTTGTTACAACTTGATAAAACCCCTAAGCTTTTATTCTCAACCCCAAGGAGGAGTAAGAATGTTCGGTCTTACAATCAGGTAGGATATATCACTATAATGTTTAATTCTAGGTTTACGTTTCTTATTCTGATAGATTATAATTTCCATGCATTTCAGGCAGAAAATGAGCTCGTTAAAATTGATATTAATTGCAATATTCAAGGTGACATTGTTTTGGAGTGTATTAACTTAACTGATGATCTGGTCAACGAGACGATTATGTATCGTACCATGTTCAACACAGCATTCCTCAAATCGAATACTTTGATGCTGAATCGTGAGGAAGTCGATATCTCTTGGGATAAAAAGGATCAATTTCCTAAGGACTTTAAAGCTGAGGTACTTTTCTTCATGTTAGTACTCCTAGTCATAGGACATATTATTATTATTTAGTATTAACGATATTAATGGGTATCAAACCATCTGAAATCTTTTCAGTAAGTTAGTTAAGTTATGTTCAATAGCGGCATAGAGCACTAAACATCAAATATAGTTTTGTTAACCTTTTTTTTATAGAGAACAAACAAGCCTTTCATATTTCTTTTCATGCATACTTGTGGACTATATATATGTAAGTATATCTAAGTAATTTTTATTGGGTGAAGCTTCTTTTCTCCGAAATGGATCCAGAAGCTTCTAAGGTCCCAGTAGATTTGTCTAGTTTTGAAGAAGCAGGGCTCCCAATAGAAGCATTTGGTAAAGTTCAAGAAATGTTTAGTAGTGTGGATTGGCTTGTACCTAAAAGTGATGCAGCATTGAATAGGCTACACCAGATGGCTTTATCTGATATTGTTAATGAAATGTTGGGTACTAATTTTCAAAGGACTGAATCTAGCGATTTACTTCAAACACTTCCTTTAAAGAATCAAGGTAAAGGAGCTACAATATCTCATACAAAGTCAAAGAGTTCATTTCTTGGTGATGAGAAGTCTTCCTCTGGTATTGTGGGGCCCAGAAGTGTTTCACTTCCCAGACAGTTACCATCATCAAAACAGTTGCAAGCATCATTGGATGGTGATTCAAAATCTTTTTCATCTTTGCCACCTCATATAATCTTGACATGTACGCATCCTTCTGTTTCTGAAAAACGTTTGCTTGAAGGTGAGACCTCTTCTTTGCCTCAACCATCTTCTGACCAAGCGGCTGGGCCATCTCAACCACCCCCACCTGCTCCTCCAAAGATAGATGGAGTTGGTGGACCTCCTCCTCCACCACCTCCTCCCGGTGGTGGTGGTGGTGGAGGACCTCCTCCACCACCACCACCAGCACCTAAACCACCAGAACCACCAGTACCACCCCCACCAAAAGATAAACTGCCGCCACCAGGCCCACCACCACCACCACCACGTAAATCGGGTCCACCACCACCGCCTCCTCCAGTTAACGGAAACAAAGAAGGCGGTGCAGCTCCACCGCCTCCACCACCAGGTTCAAAAGGAGGCGGTGTAGCTGCTCCATCTCCACCACCTCCTATAAATAAACCACGTGCTCTATCAAGGACAACTGCTGTGAAAACTCAACCTGCAAAAAAGCTGAAGCCTTTACATTGGTCAAAAATAAATAGAGTAGGACAAGGAAGCTTGTGGGCTGAAGCAGAGAAATCTGGTGAAGCTGCAAGGTGGGTTTTTTTTTTTTTTTTTTTTTTTTTTGACATATTGACATTGATCCCTTACTAAGTTTTTCTTTCATGATTTTCTCATTAGGGCACCAGAGATTGATATGTCAGAACTTGAAACTCTCTTTTCAGCATCAAATCCAAATTCTGATAAGGCTCCAAAAGCAAAATCCAAAGCAGCTAATAAACCGGAAAAAGTACAACTGGTAATAATTTAATTTCCTTCTTGATTGCATGAAAAATCTTAAACTGTATTTATGGTTGACTTCACACATCTTTTTATGGAAGATTGGTTGATATTTCACACTTGTTGCAGATTGATCATAGGCGGGCATATAATTGTGAAATCATGCTTTCAAAGGTGAAGGCACCATTGCCTGAATTGATGGTAAGCTCGAAATATGATGCATTTATTTCAAAATTAAGATTTCTAATAAATGTTTTTAATGCTTTAGCTGTGAAACTTAACAGGAACATGTCCTTAATTTGGATGAATTAGCAATGGATGTTGATCAGGTGGATAAGCTTATAAAATTCTGTCCTACAAAGGAGGAGATGGAACTACTTAAGGTGTATTTATAATTTCCATTTCACATTATATACCCACATCTTTCTTTTCATAATATAACTTACATTTTATATGCTTAGGGCTATAAAGGAGAACATGAAATGTTGGGCAAATGTGAACAGGTACATAGTACCATATTTCTGGATTTATGTCAATAAATTCAGGGACTAAAAAGTGAAATTGTAATATCTGATTTCATTTAACTGCAGTTCTTCTTAGAGCTAATGAAAGTTCCACGTTCAGAAGCGAAGCTTGTAGTTTTTTCATATAAGATACAGTTTAGTACACAGGTCAGGAGATATATATATATATATATATATATATATATATATATATATATTATTCTTTGCATTTCCTGCTTTTTTATATTTACCTTATTTTAACTTTACTGCTCTTTTTGCAAATTTAGCTTTCAGAACTTGACGATAACCTAAAGGTTGTATATTTATCAGTAGAACAGGCAAGTTTATAGCTATCTTTCACTTTAATTATGCAGTTATTCAGAGGCAAAAAGATTGGATTAAATTTTACTTTTTCTATATATGTTATATCAGATTAGGAGTTCTGTAAAGTTGAGAAGAGTCATGCAGACAATTCTTTCTCTGGGAAATGCTTTGAACCAGGGAACTACAAGAGGTGAGTTACTACAACTAGCTTTATTTTATTTGGAGTTATAGATTTATTATTATTTTTTTGGTTTTAGGTGCTGCTGTTGGGTTCAGATTGGACAGCCTCTTAAAACTTAATGAAACGCGTGCTAGGAACAATAAAATGACTCTCATGCATTATCTTTGTAAGGTAAGACATTTTATTTATTTATTTATTTGTGTTTCTTTCACTTTGTTTATGGTGTCTGTGCTGTATATGTTAGGTCCTTGCAGACAAACTGCCTGAACTTTTAGATTTTTCCAAGGAACTTGGCAGCTTGGAACCTGCATCAAAGGTGATTTTTGTTGTGTTCACATTTTGTTTTTAATTAAAGTTATGTTAGTTTATTTTTTGTTGATTACAACGATATACTTATTTCAGATACAACTAAGAATCTTGGCAGAAGAAATGCAATCAATTACAAAAGGACTAGAGAAAGTAGTCCAAGAAAAGAAATTATGTAAAAAAGATGGACATGTGTCTAAAAAATTTCGGAAGGTATGCACATAAAGTTGATAAGAACCATAAATGGAAAATCAAATTCTCTACAAAATGATACCAATGTTGATATATATATATATATATATATATATATATATATATATATATATATATATATATATATATATATATATATATTATAAAAAGATCAGTTTGGGTTTGTTTGCTAATGGGGTGAAGGTTTTATTTTGGTTTTCCATGTTCAGTCTCTGAAAAAGTTTCTTGCTTCTGCGGAACCTGAAGTGAAGAATCTGGCTTCACTTTTCTCAAAGTTGGTAGGTATAAAAAAATCCTTTAAATATAAATATTGCTACAAGTATCCCAGTTTTTAACATTGTGCTTTACACAGAGTAAAAGTGTGGATGCTTTAATTATTTACTTCGGAGAAGACCCTAAAAAATGCCTGTATGAAACAGGTAATCAATCATCCGAACAATTTACGTTCATGATAAAGTATTCATTTGTAATAAATTGATTTCAAGTTTCTAAGCTGTGATATTGTTTTCAGTTGTTGAAACTTTGCTTAAGTTTGTGAAAATGTTTAATCAAGCCCATGTTGAAAACTGCAAGCAAATAGAGGCCGAGAAGATTGCAGAAAAGAAGGCTGCACAGAAAGCAGCTGAACTAGAAAAGTCAAAACTACAAAATCATGCCAAAACGGAGTCAGAACTAATAAGAAATAAACCTCCTATAGAAAGTGCCGAATAATTTTTTTTTCTTTTTTATCTTTTTCCCTTTCTGTATAATTGAAAAGATGGAAAAATAGAAGCGGGTTCTGGTTGCAGCAGCCAGTGCATGTGTTCCAAGCCTTCTTTGCTGAAACAATTGGTAATGATCTGGTGTTGATTGATGAAGAAGAAGAAGAAGGGTTCCCATGGTGAATTTCTGCAAAGTAATGTTGTATAATATCACAGTTCTTGCTGCAATTATAATAGTGTTGGAGCATCACCAGACTGAAGGTTAGTCTTGATGATCAAACTTTTTCTCAAGGACTTGAGAAGGTTTTGTCTTTTTTCTCCATTTTATGATGAATTTGTTGTATTTTGCAGCAAAGAGAATTGGGTGTGAGTAATTTTGTGCAGTTGGCAGCTTGTAAATATATAGGAGCGTTAGTGTAGCAGTTGAGACAGTTAAGATGTAGAAAATTTTGTAATGTTTTAGTGTGATAGCATCCTAGGTCTCACCAATATTGTAGAAAGTTACAGTTATATCTATTAGATTTTGTAGTTCTTTTATGAAACGTGAGTTTTCGGATGATAAATGACCACAACTTGAAATTTAAGAATTGACATTGTCAGAAATTTGAGTTATTTCATTTTGCTAGCACGGCTTATGTATGAATCAGAGGCATGTGTACCTTTTTTTTTTTTTTTCTTGAGAACTACATGTAATGTAACATCTAAGACTTCTAGGGTTACCCATGGGACCATTTACACCTAACACGCTTAATTGTAGTGTTTTTATGTGATCTGTTGCTTCATGCTTGTTAAATGTGTCTTGGTAGGAGATGTATCCACAACATTATAATGAATACTTGGTTCCCCACTTTAGCCGATGTTGGAATGGTTTTACACACTCATCCACCCCTATACGGAACCCGAACATTCTTGTTGCCACACTTAATGGTACAAATTTTGCAGCATTCTATTAAGGAAAGTAGCAAGTTTTAAAAAGTTTTTAGTGCCATCAATATACATGTTATCCATGTACACAGTCAACCAAACCAACCAAATGTGATGGCATAAAAGAGTGATTGTTGGAAAAGTAACGAAATGTATAAGCTGTGATACTAATATCATACTCATAGAAAATTGATACATTAGGGCATAAAGATGATGCGTTCATATTTGCCTCATAAGCACACCGAATATTCTATTTGAGAAACTGGGAGGATAACAAAAAGTCAATTGTGATCATGACACCTCCAAAAGTTACAGAGTTGCTTGTGAAAACAATGATGATGAATATAGTACAATAGTTTACCACACAAAGATAATTATATAACTAATGAAGATTCCCTCGCTTTGAAGGGATTGGTAATCCAAGTCAAGACTAACGATGCAATTCCAAATTTGTTGAGAAAATCCCCTCAAGTGACAACAAATAACTGTTTTGCGATTTCAAACGAATCGAACAACACAAACTAAAAAAATCAATAAAGGTATATACATGACACATATAAAATCCATTAAATTTACATTACCTACAGAAACAAAATAGCCTAAAAAAGTATATCGTTGAATTGTTAATAGAAAGAAGTGGAAACAATATTCTGTAATAAACAAATCAAGTAAAGTACGTTGATATTCCTTGCATTTTAGCCTTTACTTTTTTCCTTTGATATCAATTTTTTTTGGTATTTTCTCAAATATCTTTTAAACATCAAATATCCACACAACATTTTATCTAGAACCTTATGGGAAATAATTGCGAGGAGTGGAATGTGTTTGATTGAAATATAATTGTACACTTTGGACACCTACAAAGACTAAACACCCATGAGGAATATACTTTGCTCTTGTGCAATGTTACTAAAATTGTAATTAACTTGCCTTGAAATTGTCCTCGTCTTCAAGGCCCTTTGGATATGATGAGCAGCCCTGTAAACGGAAAGCCTGACACGGATTATCTTTCAAAATCTCAACTACAATACTAGTACTCTTAACATCAAACTATAACTAGTAAAAGTCGTCTCATTGTTTATCAGCCAGAAATTCCTAGTCCAATCATATTTCAAATTGAAATACAATTACAAAACCAAAATACAATTGATTAAAAGTTAAAACTGTACCCTTAATACAAAGTCTAATATGTCATCTTCATTAGTCTTTGATAATGCTTGCATAAAACTTTTAAATTCTTCCTAACAATAATTTAGAACTATTTATATTTTTTCTCATCAAATATCAAATATATTTAGTTGATTTGTCATGAAAAAAGTAATCAAGTGTAAATTTAATAATAAAAAACAAACTAAATCAAATTTATAACACAATGTTGTAACGTCCCAAAAATTAAGACCGAGAAGTTTCGTTTTAAAATTAAATAAACGTGTAACCGAAAACATTATCATAAAACCAAAGTGGACAAAGTGTATCAATACATCGTAAAACAAAAGAGTAATCAGACAAGGCAGAAAGAAGTGGTGTGTGCACTGCAATCATCCCGGACTCTTCTCTTTCGAAATAGAAACACCTAAAATGTAAACTGAAAACAGTAAACACAAAGCTTAGTGAGTTCCCTGATGAAACACCGTGAATTTTCAAAAAAAAAATATTTTAAAATCACATAAATCTCATCAACACATTTCACAAAATCCCTAATTGTCAAATTATTGAAAACACATATTCATAATTGTTTGAATAAAATCCGGGATGCGACATCCCCATTTTCTCGGTCAGAAAAGACCGATTTAACTTATGCTTTTAAAATAAAATATGAGTAATCTCTCCAATAAAAATATGCGGAATTTATCCCAAAACAAAATATGATAAAAAAATATATTTATCAAAGCATTTTTTCAAGAAATGTATTTTTCATTTTATTGCAAAACTCGGGATGTCCACATCGATACAGACCAAAAGCATAAACAGTATATTATAGACCTTACAACAATTATTTACATCTACTGGCTTATAATCCAAAATTCCATCGTTATCATCCAACTATGCTCTGGGTGATTGGGTCTACTACCTATAATATAGAAAGCTGAGTGGGTCAGGCTTGGGAACCTGGTGAGCATATACGGTTTTCTACCCATAATAAATAAATTTTTTCATTTCATCAACCAACTATAAATTTATTAATTTCATCAACCAACAATATCACTGATTACCCATTCCCGTTATCCTCACTTTACGTCCTAAACATCTAACATAAGGGACCAAGCTTAAGTATTTTTTTCTTCGAGGTGACATCACTGTTTAGGGGATTCCTCAGCAATACATGTCAAATAAGGCAACTATTGGGGGGGGGGGGGGATGGATTACATTTGGTGAACACTTAGTTCAAAAACACATACAGGTTGCGGGCCTAATAACATTCCACTGGACTGTCTAGAATAGTCTGTGGTCGTCATCTATACTCTGCTAGATGAATGGAACAACAACAATATCGAGGCCTCTTATCATTTTATCACACATCATCTATTTTATCTACCCATGTTTTACCCACCATATTTGTAGATAAAAATACATATACAGTTTAAAACTTGTATAAAACATTCATTCAACACCCATCTCAAATAAACAAACAATATATATACACATAGCACATATTTTATAGAAAATACTTCATATCTATGTATAAGATGAAAGTGACAACACACTCACTTGATTTGACGATAATTGGACAGCACTTCGTCCCTTAAAATAATCTTTTTCGATAAAACTGGGATGTTTTCTCAAAATTTGGGCTTCACGTGGACAGAGTTTTGACTCGAAAACTCTTTTTCTCGGGGTCTTCGGGTACTTTGGGACTTGCTTATGATGCTAGGATGGTATTTTAAGTTTAAGGGTATTTAGTCTAACATAAAGGAAAGTAGAGGGTGAGAGAAGTAAATTTTGTAAACAAAGATTGGCAGGCTTCATTCTCTATTTATAGTGGCTGATGCCTTGAGTTACGTTGGCGTAGCTTTCCTAGTATGCAGGGCGTACTACTTCACCAACCACTACGTTGAGCGTACATCGAGTACGCTGGGTGTACGAAGGGATTATCTCGGACGTGTCAAGGCTACAAACACGTGTGCACCATGCAATGGAGTAGGGATACGTGGCCAATTACAGACCGTGTACACAGTAGTACATTGGGCGTTCTTCTAGCTTTTAAGTTTGTGCCTGAAACTTCAAAAAATTATATCTTATGCATACGTGATCCGTTTTTGAACTTATTTGTATCCACACGTAGGTGAAATTATGCTCTACAACTTTTGTTTAGATTTCGTCTGCTAATTTTGACTTTATTTTTAAAGTTATATTTTAACAGGTCGCGACAAGAAAAGTCCGTTACAAATTCATAACTTCTTCATCTAACGTCTGTCTTCGTCTGTCTTTTTACTATTAAACTACAATCGACAAGATCTTTGATTCTTATTTAGGTTGTGTCGGCTAAAAATCGCTCGATCTCAAATTCGAGTTTCGGGCTGCATACTACTATACCAAATCTTAGAAAATTCATAACTTCCTCATACGAAGTTAGACTTGGATATCTTTTTTTATGCACGCTCTCGGTTTAACGTATACTACGAGTTTCATTTACATTGCTATGTCTAAAAATCATTTTATCGTAAACTCACTTTTTACGTTACATAGTGTCGTGTCGGTTCTGTCGCGAAACTTCGACAGGTCATAACTTCTTCGATATAACTCGAATTTCGGTATTTTTATATCTCCGGAATCCTTGTATCAACCACTACAACTTTCTTCATAGATATCAGGTTTATCTAACATTTATTTTCGACGCTTATTTTTATCCTTAATTTATTAAATCATAATAATTAAGTGTAAGCACATAATACTCAAATAATACATCTTTATTACTTCAAAACAAGTTACAAAGGTTGATCTAGACTATCACATCATCATTAATGCCTAGCCTAGAAACACGGGCGTTACAATTGTCTCCCCCTTAGGATGATTCTGTCCTCGGAATCATACATTAGCAAATAAATGCGAATAACGACTCATCATGTCACTCTCCGTTTCCCAGGTGAGATTTGGCCCATTCATATGTTTCCATCGCACAAGCACTAAATCGACCATCTTGCGTCTCAACTTTTTAGTCTTACGGTCAATAATTGCCTATGGTTCTTCATTTAACCTCTTGCTTTCATCCAACTTTAATTCAGAAAATGGAATGATGTCGAGAACTTCTCCCGTGAACTTCCTCAATTAACACACATGGAAAGTGTTATGAATACCATCTAGTTCTTCTGGTAGTTCTAGCTTGTAAGCTTGGTTCCCAATTTTCTAAATAACTTTAAGCGGTCCAATAAACCTTGGACAACTTTCCTCATTTACCAAATCTTATAAGTCCATTCCACGGCAGTATCCAACATCCAAATACTTTTGTTTTCTTCTACTAATGATATTGTTTCTGGTATGTAGGTATACTTGTATACTTTTTGTAAAAATACTTATATTTTAAAAGTACACTTTTTAGTTCAGCACTACCAGAAAACAGCCCTTTAATGACGGGCAAACAATGACGCGCGCTGATAGAGGACGCGCATTTGTGCGTATCCTGAAGAATAATGTCAATTTTCAAAAATCTGAAGGATAGAGGACACGCATTTTTGCGTGCCCAAAAATTAGTGTCCAACAAAAAAAATTAAAAACACGGAGGGCACCAATCATAAAAAGCGCGTTGTGTAAACGTGTCGCTTTATATTTATTAAGGAAGGCGCAGTCTCTGTTTTTTAACAGCCCATGGGGAAAATGAAATCCCAAAAAATTAAACACCAGCCAATGCATCTCCTTCTTCTCCTTCTAAAATCCTCTAACAAAAAAACCCTAATAATCCTTTAAGCAATTCGTCTTCCTCTACCTCTGCACTCAATCTCTCTCTCTCTCTCTCTCTCTCTCTCTCTCTCTCTCCTTTGGAATCAGATTCTTGAAAGATCGAAACCCTAATCGTAGCCCTAACTATGACATGTCTTACTAACCGAGACCTTCAAATCACAACGAAAGCAACGATCACCATGACAACCGTTGGCTATACAACCCTTACCAAGATATTAGAGTCCCTGCACAAACGATGTACAAACTTCCCACATCTCTTGAATACCTCTTTCAAGAGGAATCCATCGCTCAACGGCGTTCATGGGTCAAAAACCTAACATACTACATTGGTATCGGTTACCTCAGCAGCGTAGTAGTTGGCATGGGGAAGGGTTTAGTAGAGGGCGTGAAGGCTTCTGACGCTAGAGATACCATGAAACTTAGGGTTAATCGGAATGAAATGTGTGGTGGCAGGATTAGCGACTGGAGCGTGGTGGCTAGATTGGTGACTGGAGCGCTTTACAAGGCGGCGGCGGGCCCTAGGTCGACGGCTGTTGTTGGAGCTATTGGTGGAATAGCGGTGGGATCAGCCGTGACGGGGAAGCAAATTTTGAAGAGATACATACCAATCTGAGCTCGATCTGTATTCAATTTCATCTTACAACAAGTTTTGGTCTTTTGAGATTTGCAAAGGTGATTCATCTGTAGTCTTTTACAATATTTTAGTATTTTAGTATTGAATTTCATCTTACCCTTTATGTTGTGTACTTTATAAGTGTCTGGAAGGGTTTAGTCACAAATAAATCATTGTAGACTTTGATATGGGAATTGCAGGACGCAGCAAATCGGTATGTTTGTCTTCACACTTCCCCTCATTTACACTTTCTATTTGCAAGACGCAGAAACCCCATCTTCTTAACAGAAATTTCACACAATTTTACGTATAGTGATTGTGCGAAGGTGTGCAAGAGCATAGGGCGGAAATGAAGAAAGCATTGGTGAAAGTCGGAAGAATTAAAGTTAAAGCAGGAAGCTATTGGATTTCAAAGAAAGCTAAACAGGAGTTGTCCAACATCTCTGATGACCTAACTATATGTCTGATTTTCCCTGTTTTCTCTTAATTTTATGTCTGATTATCGATTATGGTTAAAATGTAGCTCGATTATCAGGTTTTATTGTTAACCTAGAGCTACAATGTTTAAATCTCGCAGACTTTATCAAGTACTGTTGAAAAGAAGGCAAAATGGATTTTTAACAAGAAGATCAAGGAATGGGTGCACCAAACTCTTCAGAAACTGCTTATGGAGCCTCTCGAGTTGAACTTTATCCGTATAAAAAATATTATTTCTTGTTTAATTTAATCCCTTTCTCACTACAAGAAAATCCCTTTTTAGTGACCAATTTTTTAGTGACCACTATAAATCTAGTCACTAACAACATTCTTTAGTCACCATATATTAAGTGGTCACTAAATTTTGGTAGTTGTAAACATTTAGTGACCAAATCTGAGATTGTTGTCACTGAATGGTCACTAAAAATTATTATTAATATTATTCAATTTGATAAGTATTAATGACTAAAATTAGTGGTCACTGATTTGATGTTTAATGACTAAAAATAATTGTCACTTTATTGAAGCATAGTGACCAAAAATAATAGTCATTAAGTGCTATTGATTTTTCAAATCCACACATGGTGACGACGTAACAGTGGTCACTGCCTATTTTACAAACCCATTAGAAAAAAATTAATGACTACATAATAGTGGTCACTAATATAATAAAAAAAACATGAACGAAATTCTTTTCTTTTTACATGGAAAAACAATGCGGCAATAATTTGTTTTTATTTCTTTAACTTCATCAATAAGAAAATGGTTTATAATTTATCTAACGCTAAAATTACAACAATGCCCTTATTTTGCTATTTTAGATATAATTAAATTTTCATATTACACAACGCCCTAATTTTTTTTTTTTATACAAAAGCCTTTTTCCACGCAATAAAAAGGAATATGAGTCGTACCTTTTTCCGATCCGTTAATTTATTTGATAAATAATTTTCCCCAATCCTCCTCCTCTCATCCCCTCCGGATCGCCTCAGCCACCATCGAATTGATGATTATCCCAGCGAAATCTCCACCATCTTCTTCTATTGAGGTACGTTATCTATGTCACACGCGTTAAGGATTCCGTATATATTGCTAATCCCATGGTAGTTCGGATTGCTTGATGAATCGTATCATATTTTGATCTAGTTATAGTTAATAAGAGCTTTTCAGTCGGCATTTGTTACTTGTTTGTATTGATATCTTTGTAATTTCCAGTATTTGGTTTGATTCCACAGAGTAATTTCCAGGTTATATTTGAATCCCTAATTTTTATTTTTGTTGCGGAAGAACAATCCTCCATCTTTTGTTGTACGATCGCTGATGAGCAAACCCTAGTTTTTCAGATTTGAACACATTTGGCTATTATTTAGTACTAATTTCTTATTAACACTCTATGGTTATTGTTAGGTACCGAATACTCAGTTTTTTCAACAATCACGTCTTCCCGATGAGAATAACAAGTCTAAGCATATACAGGTTTCATCAATATTTCTATCATAATTACTTATTTCAATTGTTTAATCATGTATCCATTACAAGTTATGGTTTTGCATCTTCATAAATCTGGATGTCATAAACAACTATTAGTTCTACATTTACCATTAAAAATCCAAATCTTGGATCCAAGGGTCTATAAAACTTTTGTGCTGCTATGAATATTTATAAAACCATAAAGTTCTTGCAATTGAGCATCATGATTATGAGTACATTAGTAAAGTTGTGTCTTTAATCATTAAATCATAGTTTCATCATACTAACCTCTGCAGTAGTACATAATATCATTACTTTTTTTTTTTCCAATCAAACAACTTCTTTGACCATACTCTTCACCCATGTCACTTTCCTTCTTGAATTTGTTATCATAAAGACCAAAATACCTTTTGCCCCAACTACCAGGCATGTCAATTGAGATTATTGGACAACTATTCAGTAGTATTGTTTGGTATGATCGAATTGGAAAAGGAATGGAATTTATCTGTGGTGACTTTAATCGATTGATATGATGTTGATCACTGATATTGTTAATGTAGATTATTGGATAACTGTTCAATATAAATAACAGTGAATTGTTCAGTATAGCATTTATGCAGTTACCAATGGTCAAACTTGACTTCGCAAAAACGAATTTGATCACGTCAATGAGAGAAGGCAGCTTGACTGAACATCTTCTCCCATCTATAATTTTTTTTTTCATACGTGAATCAAGGTAATTGAGTGATACTATAAGTTGGGTAATTTTATCTTAGTTAAGTAGTGTCTTTCAGTCTTTCTAATTGATTCACCAATGTGGAATTAGTTATTACAGATGTTTTCCTACTTTTCTATTTATTCTTTCAATAAGAATCTATATCCAAGTTCATGTAGGTCTCCTTGAATGTTGTGATATCACCTGGGATTTTGAGGAACTATCTTTGCTTGCAGGTTTCTGTGCCATTCAAAAGCATGATCACAAAGTTATGTTTTGTCCAACACCTAAAATGGGTCCCACCAAGGTTAGATGTTTAGTTAACACTATATTGCCTTCTAAAATTTCCACCTCATATATGTTTGTGTGTGTGTGTGTTTATACAACCTTCACCATAAATTTTATTTCAGTGGCGTACAAGTTGTCTAAGAGAAAAGTGCATGGCATTCTTTTTGGTAAATGAGCAAAGGTGAAAAACTGAACAGTTTTAACAATTTGTAATTTTGTATCTTGTTCATACATATGAAAATTTTAATTTAGCTTCTGATTTTTCATTGTAATGCATATTTTTGTAGTTGATTGCTTTGAAGAGGAAAATTGGCATCTTACCTGGCTATGCCTGGACTGATGATGAGTATTTCTTACTTGGTACTAATTTATGAGGTATCTTATATTTTATTTTTATGTTTCAAACTTATATAGAAATTTACTATTTTTAATAATTCAACACAATATATATAAAAAAAAAACATATGTGACATAATATTATAATACTAGTAATCTAATAAAAACACACCATTAGGATATCTGTTACAGTATTAGTACTATAGTTTAATAAGCATTAATTCTGTAGCATATGCCCAGATCAATGAAATTTACTATTTTTGACCCATGGCATCACATCACTAAAGGTTAAAGTGTAAAAAATTTATAAAAATGGAACAAAAAGATACAAAACTTCACAAGAATGGAACAAAACTGAAAGTAGGTGGTTAAACTTTTGAAGTAAAAGTTATTGGTGGAACAAGTGTGGCTTGGTTAAGTATGTTTTTGATAATGAAATTATAACTTAACCAAGAATACAACCTCTTGATGATCTTTTTGATAATGAAATTATAAATTGTAAATTGTTTTTGATAATGAAATTATAACTTAACCAAGAATACAACCTCTTTGAATTTTGATAATGAAATTATAAATTGTTTGGTGATCTTTTTTAAAAAAATAAGATGGAAAACACATTTCTAGGATTTTACCACTTTGTATCTATATTTTGTCCACTTGGCAACTTTGCCCCCTTTCTTATCTTTCATGTTACATAGGTGGCCTACTTTGATATTTGTATAACTAGTCAAAACTTCACTTTAACTTGCTTACACTACTTATTTAACTTCCAAAACATACTCACAAATGTAATATAACTTTAACTAAATAATTCCAGATTTTTTTTTTGGTGTTATAGTCCCTTAAAAAGGGAGTGTGGAATAGAAGCAACTATTTCATATATCTTTAACTTCTGTTTTCAGATAAAAAGAAAAAGGGTTCATCCATTTATGAAGATCCTCAAAGCATCATAATTCAATGGCCATGAAGACACACTTGAAAATGTTTATTTTAATTTGGATGTCTTTTAATTTTAAAATATTCGGTTTGTAAAAATTTGATGACTATATGCAAGAAATAGAAACATACTTTCGATGATATGTTATTTATAACAATCTACTTCTATTTGTTCCTATTATAGAATTGGCTATGAAAATTCTATCCAATTATAGCTATGAAAAATGTATAGCAACTCAATTGATAGCATATTGTATTTGGTGACCACCTTTTTTGGTCATTATAACAGTGACCACCCTTTTTGGTCTCTGATGATAAGTATTTAGTGACCACTTTTTCTGGTCATTATAGCCATTAATAGGTTACCCAAAATTAGTGACGTTTTATGGTCACTGAAATAGGTCACTAATTATATAAATAGTGACGACTTTTATTGATTAGTGACGTCATTTTAGTGACAAAACATGGTGTCACAGATTTAGTGACGAATATATTTTGGTCACTAATAGTGACCAGTTTTACAATTGGTCACTAATTCACTTTTGTGACGGACCTATAGTGACGAAATGTGACGATTAGATATTTGGTCACTAAATTACTCAGTGACGACACCTTCCATTGTTAGTGACCATTTTGATTTTGTCACTAATTGGCATTTTTTTGTAGTGTCTTTTCTTTATTTTCTCGTATGTATTTTTCCTTGGACCAGTTGTAGATAGTGTTCAAGAATCACATGTTTTCGACGGTATAATGATCCTATAAATGTACACAATTTTTATTTTTTTTAAACTTTTTAAAATCACTTTCTGATTCTTTAAACTCATGGCATCTTTCATGGTGTAGCTTCTTGAAACAAAGAAGAGTCGTTGTGGGGAGTGGGCCAATTGCTTCTCCCTCTATTGCAGATCCTTTGGCTATGAAACTCGTCTGGTAAGAGTCTAGGGACTGTTTGGTAATTGTTACAAAATCCAGGAGACTTTTTGCTCTTAGTGAGGGGTTGATTGTAATTAGAGAATGATTTCCTTCTCAGATATTGGATTTCACAAGTCACATGTGGACAGAATGTTATTCGATGGTTTTGGTGTGCAAGTAATGAACAAATTTGATTAAACTCACATTTGTCTTGACAAAATACATGATCGTTCCTTTTAAGGTTTTTGATGGTTTTGGAGTATAAGGAGTTTTTGGAGGTTGCTTCAACTGTTGCAAAAGATAAGGAACCTTTCATAGAGGTATATTATTATACATAATTATAATATCCTTCCTTTTAAGGTTTTTGATGTTTTTTATGCTGTAAATTTCCAGGAATACAATGCTCATAATGACGACACAACAATTAATTTTCAAATAATAATGAATGCTGATAAAATGAGCAAAGCAAGACAAGAAAGGCTGCTGAAGAAATTTAAACTTACTAGTACTTTAAGCACAAGTAACATGCACTTGCTTGATGCAAATGGGGTGATAAATAAGTATGACACCCTGAACAAAGTAAGAATATCACAAAATGCACAAAAGTCTATTAATCTGTTTTCTTTTTTGGTTTATTGACTGTTTTACCCTTTGTGCTTACAGTTCTTGAAGATTTCTTTCCCCTTCGTCTTGATTATTATTGATTGTTTTACCCTTTGTGCTAAGTTCTTGAAATGTTTTTAGATTGCTTACAGGAGTACAATATCTGCTTTAAAACAGTAGAGAGATCTAAAGATGGTTTAGTTCCTCGATTACCATCTTCAAATACAACTGGAGTTCTACCCGAGGTTAGATTTTAACCATAGTTAAATTGATAAAACTAGTTTAATGTTTTGTATAAATCTTTCATATGGTGTTACTTACCTTTTGTAGTTACTGAAAAATCCGGTTGAAAGAAGGAAACATGTAAAAAGATTATTAAAGACAGCATCAGGCCTCAAGTATCAACAATTTGATATACAACAACAAGCATTGAAACTAACTGCCAACAATATGTATAGATGCCTTGGTTTTTCCAGTTCAAGATTCTATGCAAAGCCACTTGCATAATATAGAGGATAATGTCAGATATATCAAGGAATTCCTATGAGATAACACTCGCTGAGGTTCTGAAGGTGAGTGAACATACATGTTATTTTATTCATTTTCTGGTCATCTTTAGTCATCACTCAATTAATTTTCGTATTTTTTTTCAAACATTGGAAGCAATGCCTGATTTAAGTGAACCCTCATTCGAACTTTCCAAGAGTTGACAATATCACAACTCAAACACAACGATTGAACGTGCTAGAGCTTATTTTGACAAATGTGGCATACACGTGTGTTTTTTATATTAATTTTTAGTCTCCGAAGGTTTTAAATACGAATCATGTGCCTGGAAATGATGCATGATCACCATGAATTTTTTGGAAATTGGTGATGATAATTTTTTTGGTTATTTAATAATATATTCTTGTGGCTATGAATCCTGTGTGACAGTACCTTGGTAGAACTTCGTACTTACCTTCGCCATCTAATAAGAATCTCCAGGGTCATATGTCACTTATGGGTTGCTATGGGAGGTAAGATTTTCCAGAAGTTATTTGTTTTGTATTGATATCAGATGATTTTGTTGTTAATAATTTTTTTGGATGGCTACGGGAGTGACATTTATGAAACCAATTTATTAGAATGTATTTTTCTTGTCGGGAATGAAAATTTTATGTCGTGAAACAACGATTTACTTAAACCATTTATGATTTTCTTGTAGGAGTCATATTGATGTTCTTGCTGGTCCTAGAACTTCCTCTGAATAGACTCAGACTCAGACTCGGAATGTTAAAGAAAAGAATCAATTATATAAACACAAAATTTCTTCCAACAAGAGAACATGGGTTCAGAAATGGTGTGGATCCGTCCCCACTGGTGTTTAGAAGGTAAGTAGAGCTCTATGTCCAATTTCGAACTCGTTCTGGTAGACATATGCCTGTTAAGTGGTCAATTACTTCTAAAGTCTGTTTTGTTGTCATCTTTCATCTTCACTCGATTAATTTTCATATTTTCTTCAGACTTGGCCTGATTTATCTCTTATTAAGCCCTCATTTGAGTTTTCGAAGAATAGACAGCAACACAACTCAAACATAGAAGTTGTTTCGGATGTTCTTGAAGAAAGTTACAATTTATGTAACTTGTTTTTTTATGTATCTTTAAAATTATATCCATTTTATTCTAATGGTTTTAAATATGGATAATGTGCCTAAGAATAGTGCATGATCTACATGAATTTTTTAGTTATATAATATATTATTATGGCTATGAATCCTTTCACTACAAGAAATAGAGCCTTTAACGGCGACACCAATAGCGGCGACAGGGAGCTTTAGCAGCGACAAATTAAAAAGTCGCCCCTAAAGGCCTGTGTCGCCGCTATTGGTGTCGCCACTAAAGGCTGAATGACACCGATCCGCTCTTTGACGTTTTGGCAAACACGAACCGTCCGATCGTTTTTCTAATCCAACGGCTAGGGTCCTCATCGAACGCATAAATGAAATACCGGCGACTTTTGTCGCCGGTAATGATCCAAAATAGTCGCCGCTAAAGATAAAAAAAATGACGCGGTAATAATTCCCTCCTGATAGTCGCCGCTGTTGATATGTGTCACCGCTAAAGCTCAATTTGTCGCCGGTAAAGGTGTCGCCGCTAAAGGCCGACGCAGTTAACCCCAAAAACTCGATCTTTTTCCTTTTGCTCTTTCTGTTTCACTCCCTTAGCCTGTTTCTCTTCTCTCGTCTACATCTTGCTTCACCGATTATTGTGGGCTACCAGTGAGAATTATCAATTTTGGGTGTGTGAAATTGTCCACAAAGAAGATATCACCGGTGGAGAAAGATTTCCAGGTGAGGCCCAAGCTTTTCCGGCGACACCAAACTTTTTCCGGCGACACCAAGCTATTTTCAGGTCAATTTTCGTTCCCTTTTGTCTTGTAACATCGATTTTATGCTTATTGGAGTGGTTAATTGTAAAAAATTTTCAATTTCAATTTTGTTGATTGTGTTACTACGTTCCCGACCACCACCCGAGACTATCGCCACCACTGGACTATTTTCATTGACTTCCACCACCACAGGTTCTATTTACTTCTATTTATTGTGAATTTTTAGTTTAATTGAAAAATATTTGTAGGTGTCTCAATGTATATATGTCAATGTATGTGTGTTTGATGTATATATATATATGTCAAAATATGTTAAAATTTGATGTATATATGTATATATGTGTAGGTGCTGTGTTTGATGTTTGATGTATATATGTTAAAATATGTGAAATTTTAGTTTAATTGTATATATGTCAATGTATATATGTGTAGTTTGTCTAAATAAAATTAATAAATATGTGAAATTTTAGTTTAATTATATATATGTCATGTGTTATAAAGTCTACATTACATTTATTTTATTATTATTATTATTATTATTATTGTGTTGTTCATTCTTGCATAATATTTCAAACTATTGATATGAAAATTTGAAAAGTAAAAGGCATTAAGGTGCTGGTCATCATGATTTACTAAAAGCTTTGGTAATTATGTTTTTGTCCCAAATGCAATAAATAACAATGTACTTTGGTTATTGCTTAGTTTAAAAATAGAAATGTAGTTTGGCATCGTAAAATGTAAGTTGATTTGGTCATTTTGGTTTTTGGTGAGTATTTGCTAAAATCGTTGGTATTTGAGTTTTTGTCCCATATGCAAGAAATAACAATGTACTTTGTTTTTTTTGTCTTAGTTTAAAAATAGCAATGTACTTTGGCGTCATACAACAACATTATATATATATATATATATATATATATATATATATATATATATATATATATATATATATAATGTTTATTTTTATGTAATGTGTATTTGTAATATGTGTTTGTAATATGAACTTTATTTGGATTTCTAGTTTAAATAGAAATGTTTATTCCTATCTAAATGTTTGTTTCTATGTAATGTGTATCCATAATAAAAATTGTATTTGTATATCTTATAATTTTTCAGGAAATGATGAGAGTATGGTTGTTGTTTATGTTTACCATGGCTGCTATCATGGGTCGTGGACATGGGGGAGACGGAGCTGAGGACCCACCTTTCCCAGGTGGTAGAGATCCTGGCCAGCATGAGCAGGACGGTAAGTCTTATCATGAATTTTTATTTACTATTTTTATTCAGTTATCATAAATTAAATGTCGTTTCTAATAATTTTTAATTACATTTGTAGTTGAGGGACGTGCCCGAAGGAAAGTTCGAGGAAAAGCAAAAAATATAAAGCTTGAAAAAGCAATCTTGCAGAACCAGGGGAAACCAATAGGCATGCAATATGATAGGGATATCACATTTAATCCCGTCGGAGAGGCGGGAAACATGTTTTCCTGAGAAGTTGGGAAACCAATGTGGCAGATGGTCCCTTTCGACAAATAGAGTTGGAAAAGAGTTTCCCCTAATATAAAGGACACTGTATTACAACATTTAGCGGTAATTATTTATTTAAATATATTTTATAGGTTTAACTATAATTGTTTTTTACTTGGTTAACTTTTTTTTTTTTTATTGTAGACAAAGTTTGATCTCAATCAAATGTACCAGGATGCACAAGTGAAACGACCCAAAAATCACGACAAAAAATTTCGTTTTTCGATATAATCAAAACCATAATCTGAGTATCATAACATAAAAACATACGCGATGTATCCCAAAACCTAATAAAATACTGTGCGGAAAACTGTATCATACTATATCAAATCAAAACAACTAAAACCATCCCCAGGATAAAAGCTAAGCTGTGGTGTGTGCGATGCTATCACCCCGAGCTCTTCCCTTTGCTTGCGGAAGTACCTGAAACCAAAACTGAAACCGTAAGCACGAAGCTTAGTGAGCTCCCCCAAAATACCACATACCATACAATAACATATAAACACATATTGGGCCTAGCCCACTGCATCGGGCCGAAGCCCGGAAACTGCATCGGACCGAAGTCCGGAACTGACTGGGATCTTGTCCCCTGCATCGGACCGAAGTCCGGAACTAACTGCATCGGACCAAAGCCCGGAACTAACTGCATCGGACCAACGTCCGGAACTGACTGCATCGGACCCAAGTCCGGAACTAACTGCATCGGACCGAGTCCGGAACCGACTGGGACCTTGTCCCCTGCATCGGACCGAAGTCCGGAACTGACTGACTCAACATGGCATAGCATAACATATCATCTAGCATGAACACATATACTGCATACTACATCGGGCCGTAGCCCGGAACACATAACACTTAACACATAAAACATAGCACACATATCCTGTCTGAGCCACGAAGGCATCAAACATACTAGTTACTGCATCGGACCTAAGTCCGGAAACTACTGCTAACTGAACGGGCCGGCATTGTGGCCTTAGACCCGTCCCTACTGGTAGGAAACTCACCTCGTAAACTGGCTGCTGAGTGTGTGGCTCTGGAAGCTAACTGCTGCTGCTCCTGTATCTCCCCGGCTACAAGCCCATAAACACACTCAATCAAATACTAAACACTGCACTTGGGTAAAATGACTCTTTTACCCTTGGTCAAAGTCACTCTCATTTGGACTGACTCGCCGAGTTGGGCCACCCAACTCGCCGAGTCCTACTCTCACTTTTCAATCCTACTCGCTGCTATTCGTCGAGTATGGCATCGACTCGACGAGTACCCTCTTGGTCCAAGAACTCATACAATCTTCATCCGACTCGCCGAGTCGTATGAACATACTCGACGAGTTGTTCTTGGTCTTAAGAAGATTGCCTTGGACTCGCCGAGTTGTATGAACAACTCGCCGAGTCCCTCCATTACGAGTTGTTCTTGGTCTTAAGAAGATTGCCTTGTTATTACCGGCGACACTTTTACCTGCAATATTATCACCGGCAACGAAAATCATTATTTAAAAAAAATGAAAAAAAATTACCGACGTCACTTTTACCGGCGACAGAACTCATTACCGGCGACACTTTTGCCGACGATACTTTTACCGGCGACGTATGTCATTACCGGCGATTGTCTTATTAGCGGCGACAATAATCATTAGCGGCGACTATTATCATTAGCGGCGATAAACTGATCAATAGCGACGAGACAGTAGTGATGATTCAGTACCGGCGACGCGTCGCCGCTATTAGTATTACCGGCGACTTTTGGGACTTTTACCGACGACTTGTGTCGCCGGTAATGGCCTTTTTCCTTGTAGTGTTTGTGACGGTTAATTAGGCCTCTTACATTGCGTCATCATCTAATAGTGATCTCCAGGAGGGTAATATCTCATTCAAGAGGTTGTAATTAATTCGTCATCTAATATATTACGGTGTTTTGAATTGATATCTAATAATTTTGGTGTTAATAAAATTTCTTTTGGATGGCTATCGGAGGTAGATTTGTGAATCAATTTATTAGAATTTATTTTTTTGTCCTTGGAAAAAAAATGATGATTTGATGTTTGTAACGCCCGTAGATCCGGGCTAGTAAATTTAGAGATGATAGAGGTCGAAAACGACTTTTCAAAAAAATATTATTTAGAATAAATATACTTAACCAAGTCGTAGAATATGTTACAAAGTTTCCATACATATAAAGAGTGTCGAAATCCGAGTTATAACGAAGAAAGTTATGACCCGTCGAAGTTTCGCGATGGAACCGGAATGGCACCGGGAAGCGTAAATAGTGAATTTATGATAGAGCGAGATTTAGCCTTAGCGGTTTAAACGAAAGTCGTAGAATACGTTAAACCGAGAGCGTCCACAAAAAAACACCCAAATCTGACTTCGTATGAGGAAGTTATGAATTTTCTAAGATTTGGCTTAGCAGTGCACGACCCGAAACTCGATTTTTAGTTCGAGCGGTTTTTGGCTTACGCGACCTAAATGAGAGTTGAAGATCTCATTAATAGGAACTCAAAGGTAAAAAGATAGATGAAAACGGATTCCGTATGAAGGAGTTACGAATTCTTCGCGGTCATTTAGCAGTCTAAACTCCTCCTACTGTTAAATTTGAGATCGGTCGAGAATTAGCTGACGGAGTCTAAATTAAAGTTGTAGATTTTTTTTACCTATGCGTGGATATAAAGAACGTCAAAGATAGAGCTTGTATGCGAGAGTTATGATTTTTCTAAGTTTGAAGGTTGATGCGCGATAGGGGGTGACGTGGCACCACCGGAATTGGACACGTGGCACCACCAGAAGGCTGCCACATGACACAACTCGGCGAGTAGATCCTCCTACTCGGCGAGTCCATCAGTCAGCACCCCTATAAATAGAGGTGCCGGGTTCCCTCACCTCCTCACACCTTCAATCCTAACTTTCTCTCTCTAGTTTCTCTCTCTAACCTCCCTTAAGCCCCCTAAAGTCTAGGTAAACCCCCGAGAACCCGAAGGAAGCCCAGAGGCTCCCGGAGTCCTGAGAAAAGATCCTTTTGGCTCGAGAACACTGCTCCAGCGAAGCCCGATTTTCGAGAAAACCCGCTGTAAGTGAGTTACGCCTAACCTATATTTAGTATAGCTTATGTTTCAATATAGTAATGTTATTAGGACCTTAAATTAATTATTTGGGCTGTTATTGTGAGTTATATTGAGTGTTATTTAACGCTTATATAATAATAATAATAGATAGACTATTAATTAGTCGCGGTTAACGTCAGACTAAACCCTAGTCATAGTGGTACTAGGTTTTGTCGAGGAAAATTGTGTTAAGAATAACGAAGTGCTGTCCAAGCGCTGAGTCACCACCTTCCTAGGTGAGTGCATAGTTACTTTCATCTTACACATAGATATGAAGTATTTTATATAAATTACGTGCTATGTGTGCATATTATCTGAGTACTTGCTGTCTATGCTAGATGAACAATTTTATACATGTTGTAAATGATTTAAACTATATATATATATATATATATATATATATATATATATATATATATATATATATTTATATCTACGATAATGTTGGGGTAACACATGGGTAGATGTAATAGATTGAATATGAGTTGGATGATGAGTTGAGAGGTGTTATAGACCACGAGGTGAGGGTGAGAGGTGAACGATGTGAGAAACTTTTCCCAAATGATGGCCCCGTCATTCAGCAGAGTATGGATGACAACCACAGACTATTCTAGATAGTCCAGTGGAACACTAGTAGGCTCGCAACCTGTAGGTGTTGTGAATGATGTGTTCACCCGGTGTACTCTAAACCCTGGCGTCCATGGAGACTTGGTGCCTAAACCTTGGTGATCATGCAGACTTGATACCTAAACCTTGGTGATCATGTAGACTTGATGCCTAAACCATGGCGACTATGCAGACTTAGTACCTAAGCCCTGGTGACTATGCAGACTTAGTGCCCGTTGTGTAAACCGTGGCAACGATGGACTTCATGCTGATTCCTTAGAATGATCCTTAGGAATGAATGAACGAGGAATAGTTGATTCTTAGGGTAGATCCTTAAGACTAAAGATGATAATGGGGATGGGTAATTGGGTTGATTGTTTGATTGTTTAAACATAATAGTTATATTATTGTGGATTGAAAACCTTATGTACTCACCAGGTTTCCTAACCTAACCCACTCAGTTTATTTATATCACAGGTGTCGATATGAAGTGACATTACACTGAGAGATTAAAGAGATATAGATCACTAGTGTAAATGAATGTAAGTTCTGTTTATGCTTCTGTTTCTGTATTGACAATGACATACCAAATGTTTTAAAATGAATAAAATACGTTTCTTCGGAAATGCTTTGATAGCGTATTCATCGTGTTTTCTGGAAATAAATTCTGCAACATTTTTACTAAAAGAGGTACTTTGATTTTCATAAAGCATAAGCAAAATCGGTCTTTTTCTGACTGTGAAAATGAGGATGTCAAAATGTTTATCAATGTTGTGAAAAGTAGTCCAATAACTTACTTTGACTATTTGTGATTTTCTTTTAGGAGTTGGCGTGAAGTTCTTGTTGGCCTCGGAACTTCCTCTGAACAGACTCGGATTCAGGACATTAAAGGAAAGAGTCCATTACATCAATAGGGATTGCTCATTGTGCAAGACATCCTGATGAACTCACAAAGGATAATGAGAATTTGATGATTGACATTGACTATTATCTAGCACAACAGGTACCTTTTTTGAAATTTTTAATATTTTAATTATATTATCTAAATACTTACATCATTTTTTTGGGTAATTAAAAAATATAATATGTTTTAATTATAAAAATAAATAGTAATTAAGAAATTATAATATGTTGTCACGGGCTGCAAGAGATGCTAGAGCTCTTAGAAAAGCTAAAGACAAACTGGAGATGTGAGGCAAAGAGCTGACATGGAGATCAGACTAGAAAAACATTTGAGGGTATATTTTTTTTATATTTCTTGTATCTAATTAGTTTGTAAATTTTTGTTACAACTTCTATTGATTTGTTTTATCTTTCCATGTAACGATTATTTGTATGACATTAAATTTTATGCAATGTATTGTATGTTTTGTATATGATATTTTATTTTTATTATGAGACATTAAATACAAATTTAATTTGAAAATTAGTAAATCAAAATATAATCTGAGTATCATAACATAAAAACATACGCGATGTATCCCAAAACCTAATAAAATATTGTGCGGAAAACTGTATCATACTATATCAAATCAAAACAACTAAAACCATCCCCAGGATAAAAGCTAAGTTGTGGTGTGTGCGATGCTATCACCCCGAGCTCTTCCCTTTGCTTGCGGAAGTACCTGAAACCAAAACTGAAACTGTAAGCACGAAGCTTAGTGAGCTCCCCCAAAATACCACATACCATCCAATAACATATAAACACATATTGGGCCTAGCCCACTGCATCGGGCCGAAGCCCGGAAACTGCATCGGACCGAAGTCCGGAACTGACTGGGATCTTGTCCCCTGCATCGGACCGAAGTCCGGAACTAACTGCATCGGACCAAAGCCCAAAACTAACTGCATCGGACCCAAGTCCGGAACTGACTGCATCGGACCCAAGTCCGGAACTAACTGCATCGGACCGAGTCCGGAACCGACTGGGACCTTGTCCCCTGCATCGGACCGAAGTCCGGAATTGACTGACTGAACATGGCATAGCATAACATATCATCTAGCATGAACACATATACTGCATACTACATCGGGCCGTAGCCCGGAACACATAACACTTAACACATAAAACATAGCACACATATCCTGTCTGAGCCACGAAGGCATCAAACATACTAGTTACTGCATCGGACCTAAGTCCGGAAACTACTGCTAACTGAACGGGCCGGCATTGTGGCCTTAGACCCGTCCCTACTGGTAGGAAACTCACCTCGTAAACTGGCTGCTGAGTGTGTGGCTCTGGAAGCTAACTGCTGCTGCTCCTGTATCTCCCCGGCTACAAGCTCATAAACACACTCAATCAAATACTAAACACTGCACTTGGGTAAAATGACTCTTTTACCCTTGGTCAAAGTCACTCTCATTTGGACTGACTCGCCGAGTTGGGCCACCCAACTCGCCGAGTCCTACTCTCACTTTTCAATCCTACTCGCTGCTATTCGTCGAGTATGGCATCGACTCGACGAGTACCCTCTTGGTCCAAGAACTCAGACAATCTTCATCCGACTCGCCGAGTCGTATGAACATACTCGACGAGTTGTTCTTGGTCTTAAGAAGATTGCCTTGGACTCGCCGAGTTGTATGAACAACTCGCTGAGTCCACTCTCTAACTCACTGGTTCCACTCGACACTGCTAAAAAGGAAGGAATCGGGGACTCGCGACTCGACTCGCCGAGTCGTTCTTCCCGACTCACCGAGTTGCCGCCATGCAACTGTTTTTCACCCGATTTTGCTTGAATCCAAAACATACAAATGATAGATCTGAGTCCAATAAGCTGGTTTACCACGTAAAGTTTCCAACTTTACGTGTACAAACACATAAACAAGGGAAATAAGGCTAAAAGATTCATAAAAGGGATAGATCTAGGGTTAATATGCAAAGTATCCTCATAAAGGCAATAGATCTGGACTATGGGACTTCTCAATGAATAGATCCAAGGATATCTCGGCTTATTAGGGCATTCATGCAATCATAAGGCTTGGAACAAGCATCAACTAGATCTTAGAAGAGTTCTAATGGAGGTTAAAGCATAAAACAAGAGGGGAATCCGAAAATACCTCCAATAACTCAGATTTGCCCTTGGATCTTGGCACTCCACCTCTTCTCCTTGCTTCTTTCTTCTTCTCCTTCTTCTAGCCTTCACAAAATCACACAAATCACTTACAAACTCTCAAATATGAACTAGGGTTTTTCTCACAGCTTTAGAGGGTGAAGGAGGCAAGAATGGGGCTATAAGGTGACTTAAATAGTGGGCAACCCGGGGATTTAGGGTTTCACCCAGACGGATGGACTCGCCGAGTCCGGGATATGGACTCGCCGAGTCCCCAGCTCACGCGTGCTCGAAGTCACGACCCTACTCGGCGAGTCAGGCTATGAACTCGCCGAGTCCCTCTTGCAAAACTTTAAAACAATTACTAATGAATTAACATACCGGGAACGGGTCGTTACAATTCTCCCCCACTTATCTCAGACTTCGTCCTCGAAGTCTGCTACGGCTGGATCTGCAAATATCTCCGGGTAGTGCACTCTCATCTCCTCCGCAGCCTCCCACGTCCATTCAGATCCCTTCCGGTGCTGCCAATGTACCTTCACTAGCTGAATTACCTTGTTCCTCAAAGTCTTGGCCTTCCGATCCAGAATCGCGACCGGCCTCTCAATATAATTCAGGCTGCTATCAACCTGAATATCCTCTAGGAGAACGACTGCTGACTCATCCACCAAACACTTCCTCAACTGCGACACGTGGAAGGTGTTGTGGATCTGACTAAGCTCCTCAGGAAGATCTAACCGATAAGCAACCCGACCCACCCGGGCCAAAACCCTGAAAGGACCAATAAATCTGGGGCCCAGCTTGCCCCTCTTCCGGAACCTGATGACACCTTTCCAAGGTGAGACTTTCAGAAGAACCATATCTCCCACCTGGAACTCCAAGTCCGAACGCCTCCTGTCAGCGTAGCTCTTCTGCCGACTCTGCGCAGTCTGCAGCCTACTACGGACCTGCTGGATCAACTCAGTTGTCTTCAGCACCACTTCTGTGCTCCCGATGACTCGCTGACCGACCTCGCCCCAACAAATCGGGGTCCTGCACTTCCTCCCATATAGCATCTCAAAAGGAGGTCGATCAATGCTTGCGTGATAACTGTTGTTATACGAGAACTCCGCTAACGGAAGATACGTATCCCAACTGCCCCCAAAATCTAGAACACATGCCCTCAGCATGTCCTCAAGAGTCTTAATCGTCCTCTCGCTCTGCCCGTCAGTCTGGGGGTGAAAAGCGGTGCTGAAATGGAGACGAGTACCCATCTCGTCGTGGAACCGCTTCCAGAATCTGGATGTGAAACGGACATCTCGGTCTGACACCACCGATACCGGCACTCCATGACGTGCCACAACCTCTCGCACATAGATATCGGCTAACTTTTCCGCCGATATACTCTCCTGGATTGGAATAAAATGGGCACTCTTCGTCAACCGATCCACCACTACCCATATCGAATCCACTCCACGTGCGGTCCTGGGGAGTTTGGTGACAAAATCCATGGTGATATCCTCCCATTTCCACACGGGAATGTCTAACGGCTGCATCTTGCCGTGAGGTCTCAGGTGCTCTGCCTTGACCTTCCGGCAGGTCAAGCATCTCTCAACATACCAAGCGACGTCCCGCTTCATGCAGGGCCACCAATAATCAGGTCGAAGATCTCGATACATTTTCGTCGCCCCTGGGTGGATAGAAAACCGAGACTTATGAGCCTCGTCCATCAATATCTGCCGCACTCCACCCCAGTACGGTACCCACACTCTCCTGTGAAGCGTCAACAAACCCCGACTGTCGTAATCAAACGAAGCTACTCGGCCCACTATCCTCTCACACTTCTGTCTCTCCTCCTTGAGACCCTCCATCTGAGCCTCCTTGATCCGCTCCAACAATGGAGTGATCACTGTCATCCTCATACACAGATCTCTGATAGGGGCCGCCGACACTTTGCGGCTCAGGGCGTCAGCCACCACATTGGCCTTCCCTGGATGATAAAGGATCTCACAGTCATAATCCTTCAGCACGTCCAACCACCTCCTCTGCCTCATGTTCAAACTCGGCTGATCCATGAGATATCGTAAGCTCTTGTGATCCGTGTATATAGTACAACGGACCCCATAAAGGTAATGTCTCCAAATCTTGAGAGCAAACACAACTGCCCCCAGCTCCAAATCATGGGTAGGATAATTAGCCTCGTGAGGCTTCAACTGTCTCGAGGCATAAGCTACCACATGGCCTCGCTGCATCAATACTGCTCCCATACCTGTGATCGAAGCATCACAATAGACTACGAAGTCCTCTACTCCCTCTGGCAAGGTAAGGATCGGAGCCTCGCACAATTTCTGTCTGAGAGTCTCGAACGCCGCCTGCTGCTCAGGCCCCCAACGAAATACCACCGACTTCTTGGTTAGTCGGGTGAGCGGCACTGCTATCTTGGAGAAGTCCTGAATAAATCTCCGATAATACCCGGCCAACCCTAGGAAACTCAGAATCTCGGATGGAGACTTCGGGACCTCCCACTGCATCACGACCTCTATCTTGGCCGGATCTACCAAAATACCCTTCTGGTTGACGAGATGACCAAGAAACTGCACCTCGCGCAACCAGAACTCACACTTGGAGAACTTTGTGAAAAGTCTCTCCCTCCTCAAGGTCTCCAACACCTCCCGCAGGTGCTCCTCGTGCTGCCCCTGTGTCTTGGAATATACCAAGATATCATCTATGAATACTATCACTGACCGATCCAGCATTGGTCTGCACACGCGGTTCATGAGGTCCATGAACACGGCTGGGGCATTGGTGAGCCCAAATGGCATCACCACGAACTCATAATGACCATATCGGGTCCTGAAAGCAGTCTTCTGTACATCCTCATCTCTAACCCTCATCTGATGATAACCGGAGCGCAGATCGATCTTGGAGAACCAGGACGCTCCCTAAAGCTGATCAAACAAGTCATCTATCCTCGGAAGTGGGTAACGGTTCTTCACCGTTACCTTGTTCAACTCCCGATAATCAATGCACATACGATGCGACCCATCCTTCTTCCTCACAAACAGGATCGGCGCTCCCCAAGGCGAACTGCTCGGCCGAATGAAACCCTTGTCCAACAGCTCCTGTAGCTGTGTAGACAACTCCTGCATCTCAGGGGGAGCTAGTCGATATGGTGCTTTGGCTATCGGAGCCGCACCAGGAACTAGGTCGATCCTGAACTCAACCTGCCTCTCAGGAGGTATCCCCGGCAAATCCTCGGGAAACACATCCGGGTATTCCCGAAAAATAGGAACATCATCAATCGTCGTCTTGCCCTTCTCCCGGGCGTCCAAAACGTAAGCTACAAAACCGGCGCAACCCTGTTGAACATAGCGCCTCGCCCTTGCGGCGGAACAAAAGGTCGGTCCTCGTTGGGGCCTCTCGCCCTAAATCACTATCTCTCCCCCACTGGGAGTGCGAACCCTCACTAGCTGAAGCTCACAGTCAATCACCGCCCCATTGGGGCTTAGCCAATCCATGCCCACAATAACTTTATTCCCTCGCAGGGGAATAGGAACCAGGTCCACTGAAAACTGCTCATCAAATATCTGAAGGGAACACCCTCTATGTACTCTGCCGACCCTCACGGTCCTATCATCTGCTATCTCGACCTCTAATGGACAATCCAGATCCCCTGGAGCTCTGCTAAATCTCTTGCTAAGCGCAAGCGATACGAATGATCGGGTAGCCCCCGAATCGAACAATACCAAAGCAGAGATGCCGTTCACCGAGAACGACCCCGTCACCACATCAGGAGTCGCTCGCGCCTCCTCTGCTGTCATCTGAAACGCCCTACTCTTCGCCACTGGTGCATCAGATCGGCCCTGCCGGCCATCTGTAATCCTCAAGGTGGCAGGGGCAGGTGCAACCACCTTCCCTGCTGCAGCTAAACTGGGACACTGGGACTTTTTATGTCCCCTCTGATTGCACTGAAAGCAAATCAGATCTGATGTTGTAACCGTAGTAGCAGGGGCCGTACAATCCCTACTCAAATGCCCAATCCGACCGCACTTGTAGCAGCCGGAACTCCCTGCCTTGCACGCCCCCTCATGCAATCTCCGACACTTTCCACACCGACCGTGGCTCTGCTGACTCCTGGACCTGTGATCTGAAACCTTGGGCTTTTTGCCCAAACTGCCTGAACCCGAAACCGCCTCCGGTTTCCTCTTCTTCTCCATCTCGAGATCAATCTCCCTCTCCCGAGCTCTAGCAATCATGTCGTCCAGCGTTTTACAACTGGACCGGCTCACAAACATGCGGATATCACTCCGCAACATCTCATGATAACGGGCCTTCTTCATCTCCTCATCGGCTGCATACTGAGGAACAAGAAGGGCCCTCTCCCTGAACTTGGTGGTGATCTCCGCCACTGTCTCTGTAGTCTGGGTAAGGTCCTGGAACTCCCTAGCTAACTGTTGCACCTCAATGACCGGTGCGAACTCCGCCCTGAACCTGGTAGAGAAATCAGCCCAGGTCATGGCGTCCAATGCTGCATCATCCCCGATGGCATGTCCAACCTCCTCCCACCAATCCTGTGCCCTGTCCTTCAGAAGACAGGACGCCAATCTGACCTTGTCCCCCTCGGGACACCTACTAGTGCGGAAAGCGTTGGCCACATCCGCCAACCATCTGGTACTTGCTATGGGGTCCCGCGCCCCATGATAGTCTGGAGCTCCGCATGCCCTGAACTCCTTGAACGTAAGTGTGCGCGACCCCATCATGGCCGCCATCTCAGCACGGAAAATACCCAATCTCTCATCCATCAGCTCTAAAATACCCTCCTTGATCGAACCGAAGATCACAGGAGTCTGCTCCAGTATGATGCGGGTAACCTCAGAAGAAAGGAACTCTCTGGTCTGCTCATCCATCTGCCCGACCTCCAGGCCTGATCCCAATCCTGATCCCCCTCCGGCATCTGAGCTGCCGACTGCTGGTCTCGGGTGCAAAACTACCATTCTTAAACATATCATAACAACATCAGAACACTGAAATATCTCAAGGGATCGTGATACTACTACTAGCTTCCTGGTCTTGTCTTGGCCTTCCTTGATTCGAGTACGGATCCTCTGCTTTCAGTAGTACGGGCCCATACTACCTTCCACATCTATCCGTACTTTCCTCAAGAACTGCCTTGACTCCACCAAGTCACTTCTACTACTGCTATTCTCTGCTACTCTCATCCTAGGCTTGCCCTAGGGAAACCTTAGGCGCAACACAACTGGTCCTCAGCTGCTGAAGGTCTCCTTATAATGCCAATTAGCCACCACCTAAACACCATCACATGTGATGAGGATCGGATAATCTTTCAAGTAAAAGACCCGTCCCTATAACGGTTGGACTCAAACAAGAGCTGCGCAATAGGGCCAGTTCCAGCACTCTGGGATTATTCAACCCTGACCACATGTGGTGTGACGTGTTCACCTAATGGCTAACTCCCATCACTCAGAACCCCACAAAGCACGAAGCAAGCAGCATTCGGATAAGGGAAACAGACTCAAGCAAAACTATTCTCGTAACAAGAGACTGCACTAGCATAGGATGCTAAGCTCCCACTATCAGGCATAACCTAATCAGGCTATCCTACTACTGTCTACTCAATTCTAGCATGCAATACTCATAAAGCTGTAACACATAAAGCAGGCACATAAGGCATTCTCCTAGATCCTTAGTCCTGTACTAGGATGCTGTTCTACTGAAACTGAAACTGAACAAATAACTTGTATGGGTAATTTGAGAGTACTTACTTGAGCTCGGCTGATCGCATGCACACACCTCTATCTCGTTAAAATTTTCTTTCTTTCTAGGTGCTTTCAAAATTCTTTTTAGAAAACGTTTTTCTTTTAAAAATAAAATCTTTTATTTCCCCCTTAGATTGAGTTCAGACACACCCGGAAGTGTATCCGAATCCCTCAAACCAGGGATCTGATACCAACTTGAAACGACCCAAAAATCACGACCAAAAATTTCGTTTTTCGATATAATCAAAACCATAATCTGAGTATCATAACATAAAAACATACGCGATGTATCCCAAAACCTAATAAAATACTGTGCGAAAAACTGTATCATACTATATCAAATCAAAACAACTAAAACCATCCCCAGGATAAAAGCTAAGCTGTGGTGTGTGCGATGCTATCACCCCGAGCTCTTCCCTTTGCTTGCGGAAGTACCTGAAACCAAAACTGAAACCGTAAGCACGAAGCTTAGTGAGCTCCCCCAAAATACCACATACCATACAATAACATATAAACACATATTGGGCCTAGCCCACTGCATCGGGCCGAAGCTCGGAAACTGCATCGGACCGAAGTCCGAAACTGACTGGGATCTTGTCCCCTGCATCGGACCGAAGTCCGGAACTAACTGCATCGGACCAAAGCCCGGAACTAACTGCATCGGACCAACGTCCGGAACTGACTGCATCGGACCCAAGTCCGGAACTAACTGCATCGGACCGAGTCCGGAACCAACTGGGACCTTGTCCCCTGCATCGGACCGAAGTCCGGAATGAACATGGCATAGCATAACATATCATCTAGCATGAACACATATACTGCATACTACATCGGGCCGTAGCCTGGAACACATAACACTTAACACATAAAACATAGCACACATATCCTGTCTGAGCCACGAAGGCATCAAACATACTAGTTACTGCATCGGACCTAAGTCCGGAAACTACTGCTAACTGAACGGGCCGACATTGTGGCCTTAGACCCGTCCCTACTGGTAGGAAACTCACCTCGTAAACTGGCTGCTGAGTGTGTGGCTCTGGAAGCTAACTGCTGCTGCTCCTGTATCTCCCCGGCTACAAGCCCATAAACACACTCAATCAAATACTAAACACTGCACTTGGGTAAAATGACTCTTTTACCCTTGGTCAAAGTCACTCTCATTTGGACTGACTCGCCGAGTTGGGCCACCCAACTCGCCGAGTCCTACTCTCACTTTTCAATCCTACTCGCTGCTATTCGTCGAGTATGGCATCGACTCGACGAGTACCCTCTTGGTCCAAGAACTCATACAATCTTCATCCGACTCGCCGAGTCGTATGAACATACTCGACGAGTTGTTCTTGGTCTTAAGAAGATTGCCTTGGACTCGCCGAGTTGTATGAACAACTCGCCGAGTCCCTCCATTACTGAGTCTACCCTCAAATTGCTGAGTCCACTCTCTAACTCACTGGTTCCACTCGACGCTGCTAAAAAGGAAGGAATCGGGGACTCGCGACTCGACTCGCCGAGTCGTTCTTCCCGACTAGCCGAGTTGCCGCCATGCAACTGTTTTTCACCCGATTTTGCTTGAATCCAAAACATACAAATGATAGATCTGAGTCCAATAAGCTGGTTTACCACGTAAAGTTTCCAACTTTACGTGTACAAACACATAAACAAGGGAAATAAGGCTAAAAGATGCATAAAAGGGATAGATCTAGGGTTAATATGCAAAGTATCCTCATAAAGGCAATAGATCTGGACTATGGGACTTCTCAATGAATAGATCCAAGGATATCTCGGCTTATTAGGGCATTGATGCAATCATAAGGCTTGGAACAAGCATCAACTAGATCTTAGAAGAGTTCTAATAGAGGTTAAAGCATAAAACAAGAGGGGAATCCGAAAATACCTCCAATAACTCAGATTTTCCCTTGGATCTTGGCACTCCACCTCTTCTCCTTGCTCCTTTCTTCTTCTCCTTCTTCTAGCCTTCACAAAATCACACAAATCACTTACAAACTCTCAAAGATGAACTAGGGTTTTTCTCACAGCTTTAGAGGGTGAAGGAGGCAAGAATGGGGCTATAAGGTGACTTAAATAGTGGGCAACCCGGGGATTTAGGGTTTCACCCAGACGGATGGACTCGCCGAGTCCGGGATATGGACTCGCCGAGTCCCCAGCTCACGCGTGCTCGAAGTCGCGACCCTACTCGGCGAGTTAGGCTATGAACTCGCCGAGTCCCTCTTGCAAAACTTTAAAACAATTACTAATGAATTAACATACCGGGAACGGGTCGTTACAACAAGCTACTCTATTGACAGAGAGTTTTCAAGCAACCTTGTTAAAAGGTTTTCGAGAGCGTAAAGCCGACGCAAAAGAATATTTCAAGAGGGTCGGAGGGTATAAAGATATCCCGAGAGCATTGGCAAATCCTCCGGATGGTATGCTTGTTGATAACTGGGAGAAGACAGTTGAGTATTTTTAAACTGACGAACACAAAATTGCTTCAGAAAGGAACAAAAAAATCCTTGAAAAGCAAACAACTGTGAATCGTGGGGATTCGAGCTCGTATAGCAGTACTTGCTATAAGAAGGTACCGTACGATACATGTAATTATTTATTTAAAATATAATCTAATTTTTAAACTTAAACAGAACCTTAAGAGAGTGGAAACATTTCGCAAAGCTTATACCGATAAGAATGGTGTATTTGTTACTGCTGAATTGGAACAATAATATGTAAGTATTTAATTATAATTTTATCATATATTTAAATGTTTATTTATACTTAATTGTTACTCACTTTTGGGAGTTACAGAATCGGTTAGTTGAAGAGTTGCTAGAACAAACTCAAGTTGAAAGTGAGTTAACGCCAACTCAAGAAAGAGCTACGTTCGAGAAAGTATTAGGAGAGCGACGTGGCCACATTAGAGGCATTGACCGCAAACCTTCTAGTCTCCCAACGATTCCACAGCCTTCGCAACCATCACAACCACCATCACAGGTAAAATAGCAATCTACTTTAGCATCGTTAAATGCATGATGATTTTGTAGTTTTGGTTTTGTGGTGGTTAATTGCTAAAAAGTTTGGTAATTTGGTTTTTGTCCCAAGTGCAAAATATAGCAATGTACTTTGGTTTTCTATCTTACTTTAAAAATAACAATGTATTTTGATAGTTTTTGTTTATGTTTGACGATCTAACTTATAAGTTTAAATATATTATTATTAATTATGTAGTTGGAAAATCTTCGTGCAATGCTCGCCGACCCGGCATGTAGGGATGAGTTTTATTCGTTTTTTCAATCCCAAAATAATCAAGGAAACGATGGGAACGACGGTGAGGGTATGTAAGAATGGGTTTTATTTGCATATGTTGTCTCGTTTTGCTACTTGGTAGATTGTAAAAATTTTGTTGTTTTGCTACTCGGATATTATGATTTTTGATATTTAATTGTATTTTGGATGTTTGTTTGTAATTTTCATTGACACTATTATGATTGATATTTAATAGGATGTTTGTTTTGTAATTAGCGTCGACACTATTGGTTTTGATATTTAATCGAATTTTGTTATTACCGGCGACACTTTTACCTGCGATATTATCACCGGCAACGAAAATCATTATTTAAAAAAAATGAAAAAAAATTACCGGCGTCACTTTTACCGGCGACAGAACTCATTACCGGCGACACTTTTGCCGACGACACTTTTACCGGCAACGTATGTCATTACCGGCGATTGTCTTATTAGCAGCGACAATAATCATTAGCGGCGACTATTATCATTAGCGGCGACAAACTGATCAATAGCGACGAGACAATAGTGACGATTCAGTACCGGCGACGCGTCGCCGCTATTAGTATTACCGGCGACTTTTGGGACTTTTACCGACGACTTGTGTCGCCGGTAATGGCCTTTTTCCTTGTAGTGTTTGTGACGGTTAATTAGGCCTCTTACATTGCGTCATCATCTAATAGTGATCTCCAGGAGGGTAATATCTCATTCAAGAGGTTGTAATTAATTCGTCATCTAATATATTACGGTGTTTTGAATTGATATCAGATAATTTTGGTGTTAATAAAATTTCTTTTGGATGGCTATCGGAGGTAGATTTGTGAATCAATTTATTAGAATTTATTTTTTTGTCCTTGGAAAAAAAATGATGATTTGATGTTTGTAACGCCCGTAGATCCGGGCTAGTAAATTTAGAGATGATAGGGGTCGAAAACGACTTTTCGAAAAAATATTATTTAGAATAAATATACTTAACCAAGCATAGAATATGTTACAAGGTTTCCATACATATAAAGAGTGTCGAAATCCGAGTTATAACGAAGAAAGTTATGACCCGTCGAAGTTTCGCGATGGAACCGGAATGGCACCGGGAAGCGTAAATAGTGAATTTATGATAGAGCGAGATTTAGCCTTAGCGGTTTAAACGAAAGTCGTAGAATACGTTAAACCGAGAGCGTCCACAAAAAAACGCCCAAATATGACTTCGTATGAGGAAGTTATGAATTTTCTAAGATTTGGCTTAGCAGTGCACGACCCGAAACTCGATTTTTAGTTCGAGCGGTTTTTGGCTTACGCGACCTAAATGAGAGTTGAAGATCTCATTAATAGGAACTCAAAGGTAAAAAGATAGATGAAAACGGATTCCGTATGAAGGAGTTACGAATTCTTCGCGGTCATTTAGCAGTCTAAACTCCTCCTACTGTTAAATTTGAGATCGGTCGAGAATTAGTTGACGGAGTCTAAATTAAAGTTGTAGATTTTTTTTTTACCTATGCGTGGATATAAAGAACGTCAAAGATGGAGCTTGTATGCGAGAGTTATGATTTTTCTAAGTTTGAAGGTTGATGCGCGATAGGGGGTGACGTGGCACCACCGGAATTGGACACGTGGCACCACCAGAAGGCTGCCACATGACACAACTCGGCGAGTAGATCCTCCTACTCGGTGAGTCCATCAGTCAGCACCCCTATAAATAGAGGTGCCGGGTTCCCTCACCTCCTCACACCTTCAATCCTAACTTTCTCTCTCTAGTTTCTCTCTCTAACCTCCCTTAAGCCCCCTAAAGTCTAGGTAAACCCCCGAGAACCCGAAGGAAGCCCAGAGGCTCCCGGAGTCCCGAGAAAAGATCCTTTTGGCTCGAGAACACTGCTCCAGCGAAGCCCAATTTTCGAGAAAACCCGCTGTAAGTGAGTTACGCCTAACCTATATTTAGTATAGCTTATGATTCAATATAGTAATGTTATTAGGACCTTAAATTAATTATTTGGGCTGTTATTGTGAGTTATATTGAGTGTTATTTAATGCTTATATAATAATAATAATAATAGATAGACTATTAATTAGTCGCGGTTAACGTCAGACTAAACCCTAGTCATAGTGGTACTAGGTTTTGTCGAGGAAAATTGTGTTAAGAATAACGAAGTGCTGTCCAAGCGCTGAGTCACCACCTTCCTAGGTGAGTGCATAGTTACTTTCATCTTACACATAGATATGAAGTATTTTATATAAATTACGTGCTATGTGTGCATATTATCTGAGTACTTGCTGTCTATGCTAGATGAACAATTTTATACATGTTTTAAATGATTTAAACTATATATATATATATATATATATATATATATATATATATATTATATCTACGATAATGTTGGGGTAACACATGGGTAGATGTAATAGATTGAATATGAGTTGGATGATGAGTTGAGAGGTGTTATAGACCACGAGGTGAGGGTGAGAGGTGAACGATGTGAGAAACTTTTCCCAAATGATGGCCCCGTCATTCAGCAGAGTATGGATGACAACCACAGACTATTCTAGACAGTCCAGTGGAACACTAGTAGGCTCGCAACCTGTAGGTGTTGTGAATGATGTGTTCACCCGGTGTACTCTAAACCCTGGCGTCCATGGAGACTTGGTGCCTAAACCTTGGTGATCATGCAGACTTGATACCTAAACCTTGGTGATCATGTAGACTTGATGCCTAAACCATGGCGACTATGCAGACTTAGTACCTAAGCCCTGGTGACTATGCAGACTTAGTGCCCGTTGTGTAAACCGTGGCAACGATGGACTTCATGCTGATTCCTTAGAATGATCCTTAGGAATGAATGAACGAGGAATAGTTGATTCTTAGGGTAGATCCTTAAGACTAAAGATGATAATGGGGATGGGTAATTGGGTTGATTGTTTGATTGTTTAAACATAATAGTTATATTATTGTGGATTGAAAACCTTATGTACTCACCAGGTTTCCTAACCTAACCCACTCAGTTTATTTATATCACAGGTGTCGATATGAAGTGACATTACACTGAGAGATTAAAGAGATATAGATCACTAGTGTAAATGAATGTAAGTTCTGTTTATGCTTCTGTTTCTGTATTGACAATGACATACCAAATGTTTTAAAATGAATAAAATACGTTTCTTCGGAAATGCTTTGATAGCGTATTCATCGTGTTTTCTGGAAATAAATTCTGCAACATTTTTACTAAAAGAGGTACTTTGATTTTCATAAAGCATAAGCAAAATCGGTCTTTTTCTGACTGTGAAAATGGGGATGTCAAAATGTTTATCAATGTTGTGAAAAGTAGTCCAATAACTTACTTTGACTATTTGTGATTTTCTTTTAGGAGTTGGCGTGAAGTTCTTGTTGGCCTCGGAACTTCCTCTGAACAGACTCGGATTCAGGACATTAAAGGAAAGAGTCCATTACATCAATAGGGATTGCTCATTGTGCAAGACATCCTGATGAACTCACAAAGGATAATGAGAATTTGATGATTGACATTGACTATTATCTAGCACAACAGGTACCTTTTTTGAAATTTTTAATATTTTAATTATATTATCTAAATACTTACATCATTTTTTTGGGTAATTAAAAAATATAATATGTTTTAATTATAAAAATAAATAGTAATTAAAAAATTATAATATGTTGTGATGGGCTGCAAGAGATGCTAGAGCTCTTAGAAAAGCTAAAGACAAACTGGAGATGTGAGGCAAAGAGCTGACATGGAGATCAGACTAGAAAAACATTTGAGGGTATATTTTTTTTATATTTCTTGTATCTAATTAGTTTGTAAATTTTTGTTACAACTTCTATTGATTTGTTTTATCTTTCCATGTAACGATTATTTGTATGACATTAAATTTTATGCAATGTATTGTATGTTTTGTATATGATATTTTATTTTTATTATGAGACATTAAATAGAAATTTAATTTGAAAATTAGTAAATCAAAATATAATATTTTTTTAAACATATAAAATTATGATACGCAAAAATGTGTGTCATCTTCATTTATGACATGATCTTTCTTGACATGGGTTTTAATGATACGCAATGCGAGTCGTAAGGTTACGACATGCAAATGCATGCCATCTTCCTTTACGACATGGCCTTGCTTGATACGCGATGCGTATCGTAAATGCGTGTCGGAAATGCATGTCGTAATTGCGCGTCGTAAATAGACGACGCACAAGAGCGTGTCGTCTCTCGTTATTATAGGGCCTTCCTTGACACTTGCGCGTCGTCTGAGCATTTTACGACACGCATTGCGCGTCGTAAAAGACAGTTTTTCTAGTAGAGTGCTTCGGCCCCTTAGTGTTTATAGTTGTATACCATATAAGGTTCGATATACTTAGTTCACTATAAACAATAGCTCTGATACCAATCTGTCACACCCCCGAACCGTCAGAAAATAACGGTGGAAACGTCCGGGGGTGGGTGACATCATACGTAGTATCACAACAATCGTATCATAGCAATCAAAGTAAACACAACCATTACATTACAATAAGAATATTTATATATGTTTGAAAAACATAGTTTATGTACATCAAAAGTAACAAAAGATAAAGTTGGGACTCCAAAATGCTTCATCTTCTCCAAAAGTTGGCGAATGTACCTGTCTATCATTGCCCTGAGAATACAAGCAGTTTTGAAAACGTATCAGCATAAACCTGGTGAGTTCATAAGCATGTTTTTTTTATTGAAAACTAGTCACTGAATTTGTACAAATGATTTCTTTTCATTATAAGTAAATTTTCATTTGTAGCGAAAACATTTGTTATCAAGTTCTGAAATGTGTATGCATGCTTTCCAAGAAAATACAATATTTTCTAACATGTTTGTTGATTACTGTATGAAAAGTATGTTCCATTTGAAAACCCTGGCTACCACCAGTAGGTAGTGTATGTTCTGTTTGAAAACCCTAGCTACCACCAATATGAATAGTAGTTTTATTACTCAAATACAACCAAGAGTTGGATCCCTAGAATACCCTGCAGTAAGTAAATATGTATTTTTATTAATTAAATAAAACTATTGAAGAAAGAAATCCCGTAAACAAAGGTTAGTTTATACTTATTGTGAGTTGTATAACCATGCTAATATAACCGGTGACCTCCTTGACGTTTCTTCAGGCGTCGTACGATTACAAAATTTGTCACCCCAGGGGTGCTCGCCTAACTGTAGCTAACAGTTCAGATGTGGGATTGTCGGTCCCGAATAGATCTATTCACAAATTTCACGCTCTCCCTCCAGGAGACTTTGGTTATACTGAAGGTGAGGATTTATTAGTACCCCAAGGGGCATAACAAAGATAGGTCTCACAATCCTGTATTAACTAGTTTACGTGTTGTTCTGTGGTTCTCGTGTTCGAAATCGTTTGTATACAGCGTAGAGTATAAATAATTATACAAAAAATAATTATTTAGTAAGATACTCTTGTTATCTGAATGTATTGATGAATAAACTAAATCTATCACAGTTTATATGGTTTACTTTGTACATAGTTTGAATCTGTAAGACTGGTAATGAAATCCCTAAACTATACGTATTATAGTTTGAATGGTTTGTTACGTTCATGTACTCTTCTGAAAACTATGCAATTAAGTTTAGAAAAATATCCCTTATGCTCCGCATATTACAAAGGGTTAAAGTATCTAGATGGTTGAGGTAAAACCGTTGAAATTGCATCAGTTTTAACTTAAGAAAACCTTTGTGTTTGGCTTGTATTCCCCCTTGAAAACGTTATAAAAACTTATAAAAGCATAGGGGTATGAACTCACTGTTTGAAGTGGGATTCGAGTTTAATTCAAAAAGAGTTGTTGGGTGTCAAACGATGCCTCAGACACAAACGGATCCTATCTAACATATGAAAGCACATATACGTATTAGATGAGGACATAACACTATTTGTTATGGAAGGAAACCACCTTAGGAACTAGGAAATACTTGAAACTAAGTGTAACGTCCGAAAAACACAACCAATTTAAAATTTTCAAAACAGCCCGATTTTCATTAAAATGTTTACAAAAAGGCTTTCAATACAAGTCATTTAAGTATTCCCAGAATCACGTTGTTACGAAATCATGAGGAGCGGTACGATCGCGCCTTCGCCTTGCCACAGTCTCCTGAAGAACCTGAAAAACATTAAACCACAACTGTAAGCCCGAAAGCTTAGTGAGATACCCCCAAAATATCAACCACGTATACGCCCTTCCAGGCCGCGACCTTCCGGTCCAAAACATATAAAACATACATAACATAACATGACATAGAACAGCCATGCATATCGGGTCTACCGTGTGACTGGTCCGCCGTATCGGGCCTTCAGTCCAACGGATCCATCCTCCAGGTCTAGTCATGTCCTTCGAGTCTACAGTGGGGTTGGTCCGCCCGCATCGGGCCTTCAACCCTGTAACACCGTGATTTTCAAGGCAAAAATTTTCATTTAAATAATCAATTTAATATTAAAACACTTATTTAAAATCTCATTCATAATTGAATTACAAAACATAGTTCCATTTTCACTTGAATAGAAAACCAGGATCCTCCAAAATACAACTCTTTCTTTGGTGTGTACAATCGAGCCGGTGCCATCCCGTGTTACTGAAAGAACCTGAAACAACATAACATAAAACACTGTAAGCACGAAGCTTAGTGAGTTCCCCAATATACAACTTACACACGTACGCCTTTCCAGGCCCTGACCTTCCGGTCCACAGCACAACGCCTTCCGGCCCATGAGATAATCGCCTTCCGGCCCATAACGTGTTGCCTTCCGGCCCATAGCATGTTGCCTTCCGGCCCATAACATATTGCCTTCCGGCCCATATAAACATACACAGCACGCATAACAATTAACTTCACACATATAACACATGTATCACATAACATATCCGACCTTCCGGTCACATAACGTATTGCCTTCCGGCCCATAACATATTGCCTTCCGGCCCATAAACATACACATCACATAATACCTTTAACTTACCACATATAGCACATATATCATATACCATATCCGACCTTCCAATCACATCACATGTTGCCTTCTGGCCCTTATAAACATACATAGCACGCATAGCAATTACCTTACCATTTATGGCACGTATAACACATATCATATCCGACCTTCCGGTCACACAGTCAAACCCTTCCGGGTACAGTATAGTGAGAAGACTCACCTCGTGGATACTGGAAATTAGCAACTCCTGAAATCACTTGCACTTGATCCGCCGAGCTACACGCTCCCTATACCATCATACATCTCTTATTAATACTTTTGTCTTCCACGTTAACTGACCCTAAGAAAACACACACAGGTCAACTCTGGTCAACAGTCCACGGTCAACTCGACCGGACTCGGCGAGTACTCTTGCGACTCGGCGAGTCTAGTCGTCCTCCAACCCTCTAAGGTTTCCCTTCTACTCGTCGAGTATCCTCCTTGACCCGACGAGTTACTCCTGGAAGAATCGCGAGGCCACCCCGACTCCACTCGCCGAGTCTTAGGAACAACTCGACGAGTCCCAGTTATTCTTCAAGCTACTCGCCGAGTCTGCTCATCTGACTCGGCGAGTCCATGCCATGCAGTCGATCAAACTGCTTCCTGAGATAAGTATTGTCCCGAAATACACAGGCATGGGACCTTCTGGACCTCTAAAGGTCCTAATACAAGGTTATAGCCATTTGGGTACCAAGGGTAACAATCAATCTAGTCACCAAATGGGTTCCATAAACCCTAAATACATGCACACATCAACATAGCAGAAAAGGTCTGAAATATTACCTGAATAATGCACTCTCTGTGTCCCCAATCCTCAGAACTCGATTCCCTTGCTGTTCCTTTAGCCAAAACTCTTCTCCTCCTTGCACAACAACTTCTTCAAGGTCACCAATGGCCTTCAATCTTGTTCTAGATGCCCACAACCGATTAGGGTTCTTCTCAGTCGACTAAAGACGGACAACGACGGCCTATAAGTGCATTATATACGTTCCAAAACCAAACGGCTAGGGTTTCCGCTGAACAGCGCAGACTCGCCGAGTCCATATCTGGACTCGTCGAGTCCAGTCGCGAACCCGCGACCAAGTCTGCGATCCTACTCGGCGAGTCTGGCTCCAACTCGCCGAGTCCCCCCTTAAAACACCCTAAAAATATAATTTTAACAATACTTGAGATTTCGGGCTGTTACAAACCCACCTGGTACACTCTCTGAGTCTACAGTGTGACTGGTCCGCCCGCATCGGGCCTTCAGTCGGCCTGGTCCACTCTCCGAGCCTCGGTATGTCTGGTCCGCGCTCGTGGGGCCTACAGCCTATCTGGACCGCTCACTGGGCCTTCGGAGCAACCGGTCCGCCCTAGGTATCTTGGCCTACAGCACAAAGCAGGACCCGCCTCAACCCATCTCCAGTCCAAACAACCATGTGCACAAAACATACATTCATATAACCGTCATAGTCAACAAACCGAGCAAGCAGAACACATAGCATATCATTACCCTAACCGGGTTACCGACCTAACCGGTCACTAGCATAGCACCACTCTATATATCGGGAAAACTGACCTTAGCAAGGCCTCCTAGCATGTACCATCCTAGCTACCAGGATGCAGACACATCGAACAAACGTAATAACCATAACCGAATCTCAATGCAAATAAGGGCCGGCCTTGGTGCCTTAGACCCTGTTGATATAGTGAGGATAACTCACCTCGAAACTATCAGCTGAAAAGATAAGGTCCCGCTGCTCCGAACTCTGACACGAACTCCTCCACTGAACATCAAAACATACAACTCAATAAATACCCTTAATTACCAAAATACCCCTGGAAGACAACTGGTCAACCATGGACAAGTCAAAGTCAAACCCTGACTGATCCTACTCGCCGAGTCAACCCGATGACTCGCCGAGTCCATATACTCAGAACTTCCTTCAATCAGCGACCCAACTCGCCGAGTCTTTCCAGGACTCGTCGAGTCCAACAACTCTGAGTCCACTCGCACCAAACTCTCCGAGTCATCCCTTGACTCACCGATTCATCGACTCAACCAGAAATATTGGGACTTCCTCGACAAGACTCGCCGAGTCCAAATGGACTCGTCGAGTCCAAGGCCATCTTCAACCTACTCGCCGAGTTGTTCTTCCAACTCGTCGAGTCCCAGGCCATCTTCAAGCAACTCGTCGAGTCCACCCATGTGACTCGTCGAGTTCCACCGGTCTGAATCCATACAGAAGCATCTCAGGCCATGCAATTGATCCAAAACATAGATCCAACCTCCTACAATCCATCCATCACGTAAAGTGGCAAACTTTACGTGAATCTAACGAGATCTAAGCCATTTTCACCTTAGAACCAAGGTTTGGGACATGGTAGCTTCATTAACAACACAAAGATAGGGGCTTTAATGCTCTCAAGGTCTTCTCCACTCCAGATCTGAGGTAGCAACCTCAGATCCATCCTCCAACACCAAAATGTCACACAACCAAGCACCCCACACAACCCAAAATGATGGAACTAGGAATGCACAGCCTAAGGACGAAGATATTACCTCCAAAAGATGCCTCAATAGCAGCCAAACTCGAATCCAAGCAAAGCCCTTTGATCCAAACCACTTCTCCTTCAAGATCTCTTCAAACAACACCTCTCCAAGCTCCAAATTGCTCCACAATTGATCTCTCCACGAATTTAGGGTTTCTGGAACTCAAGGGGGGGATAAGGGAGGCTGTGGAGGGGTATTATGCTCTTTATATAGGGCTCAACCCAGAAAATTAGGGTTTTCTCCATACAGCACCTACTCGCCGAGTCCATCCTAGGGACTCGCCGAGTAGGCCAACTGACACGCGACCATGACCGCGACCTGACTCGCCGAGTCCATCCATGGACTCGCTGAGTCATCCTCTAAAACTTACACTTTTAACCCTTCAACTCTACCTTTGCGATTTCGGGATGTTACAATTCTCCCCCACTTAAATTAGGCTTCGTCCTCGAAGCCTGCGGCATCTCATCTTCAATTTACTTCCCACGACGCGCCACTTGACCTTGACCGAACCAAGTCCCTCAAGGTACAACCATAGAACCAGAAGCTCACTTTCTCCTTTCATACGGTGTCCCCACCACCTACTCAAACCGGGCACCAACTGTACCCTCCGGTAACCACACTTCAACAACCGAGAATTATCCATGATGCCTTATTACTCAAATCCTCATCTTTCACTTGACTCATATGGCTATAAAGCCACGAACCATCGGATCCCCGATCCGAATTCCACTCTATCCATCCCATGACGACCGAAAGACCCAATCTTCCATTTCGAAGCAACTCCCTCGAGTTCTCCTCTCGCAATCATACACACATGCTGATCTAGCTCTAGCACCCTCAGGTTTGGAAAACCTGATACACTGATGATATCCTCAAACATCCTTCCAGGATGAACCGCTAAAACATAGCCAAAACCTTGATCAGAATCTCACTGAGAGTCCAAGACTCTCTCTCTCTACGTCCCTTCCGAACCCCTCTCCCTGGCTCTACGCCTGCGGTATTCCCTCCGCGCCCTGAACAACCATATCCAGTCGAATGAGCTTTTATTCCACTGCCACAACACACTACTCAAAGACCATCGACGGACCACTCCAATCCTAACTCTACACTGCCGCTTTCACTTCCGTGAATTCGCACTCCCTTTTCGGAATTCCATTCCTCCCTCTTTCCTTACCAAGGAAACCACTCGTCCGCCCAGTCACCATGACAGGAACCATGGTGCTCATCCCATGCTATATTACCTCATTAAAGCGTACCCAACATCCTTGCATCATCACTACTTTGACTCTCATCACAGGGACTCTCAAGCCCATGCACTACCTTCACTGCTCAAGATCGCTACCCGGGGCCAGACCTCCCAATGTAATCACACTGCAACACATGCAACCCATAACCTCAATCCGATCCAACAATACTCGCAGAGTCTTCAGCATGACTGGACCGCCTCCCCAGGCCTTCAACCAATCTGGACCACTCTCAGAACCTTCAGCCAATCTGACTGGACCGTCCTCCGAGCCTTCGGTCTGACTGGTACGCCTACCGGCCTTCAGTCTATCCGGACCGCTCAACTAGCATTCATCACTCCAAACCATCCCTTTGGGGAAATCCTCTCGTGCATACTGTTCTAGCCCTCTAGGGATTCCGAACTCTATCTCCATCATACATACTCGATCCCGGCCTGCTCCCATGCCTTCCTCAATCAACTGCTCTAGGTCTGTATTCCGCCCCGCACGCCTGTTACTCACTCATACGAACCTGGTCTCGACTGATAGAAATACCGCTGAATTCCCCAAGCGGCTAAACAACCTCTCAGGCCCAACGATCCTCCGGAGAATTTCCAATTCTCCCCCACTTAAGACACTGACAGATAGTCACCGGTCGCCATTACCGATCTCCCCAAGCAACCTTGCAGGAATCAACACATGCACTCAAAATGTTTTTCACCAACGCCAACAACTTCCATACAAATCATGTTCCCACGCTGCACAACCCGCTCGAAAGGAACCCAATCTTCAACTATCCATTCCTCAGACTGCAGAATCTAACTGGCCTTCAAACCAAGGCCGCGTCCGCCACCAATCCACACAAAGATAATTAACGATAGCTCGACGTACTAATCCATAACCATAACGACCCTTCAGGGAACAAAAGTTACTAAAACGAAATCTCGATCACAACTCGCTAAACCCTCAAGGAACAACGGATACCACACGAAAACCCGAAACGCAAACCCATAACTAACCAACGAAACCAACATATAACAATACTCTACAACAATCATAAATAATCAAACAGCAGAAAGAACATACCCGCAGCAGCAAGCTGAAAAACACAACCCTAAGCCCTTGGGGGCTTCGCTCCACCCTGACCTCCACCTGTGATCCTCAACGTAGCCGGTGCTGGAGCCTGCACCGGTCCTGCAGCAAGCCGTGGACAGTTGACCTTCAAATGTCCAACCTGATGACAATGATAGCATATCCTCAAATTCCGAACCGGCACTGACTGCCGACAATCCCTCGCATAGTGTCCCTCCTTTCCGCACTTGCAGCATGCTCCACCGGACCGGCAAACCCCGGCATGACCCCTTCCACACTTTCCACAGACGTGGCCACCCTGATCTCCCATCCTGGAATCAACGGTCTTAGACCGTTTCGTCGCCGGCTGTGACTGAACCGGAGCTTGCCTCAGCTCACGCATCTGTAACTCAATCTCTAACTCACGCCGCCTGGCGGCCTCCTGCAACTCCAGCAAAGTCTCACACCTCTGCGCAGACACAAACTGTCTGATGTCTCTCTTTAGCATACTCAGATATCGGGACATCTGAGCCTGCTCCGAAGCGAACTCAGGGCAAAACATCGCCCGCTCAGTAAACATCCTGGTGATTTCCATCACCGATTCCGAATCCTGTTTCAGCTCCAAGAACTCCTGAGCCAACCTCTCCCTCTCGACCTGTGGAACATAACGAGTGCTGAACATCTCTCTGAACCGATCCCATGAAATCGCAGCCCTCTGCGCATCCGAGTATGACCCCGTGGTCAATCTCCACCAATCCTTTGCTCCAAGCCTCAACAGGTTCAGAGCACACCTCACCCTCTGATCAGCAGGGCATGAACACGTGAAGAAACATCCCTCCACATCTGATAACCATCTCATAGCAACGATCGGATCCTGAACTCCATCAAAAGTGGGAGGCTTCGTATTATCGAAGTCCCGATACTGAAAACCTCTACTGGCTCCTCCCCCTGCCGCTGCTACTGCTGCGGTAGCCGCCGCGGCAGCCGTCTCCGTGAGAGCCGCATAGCGCTCATCAAAATACTCCACCATGGCGGTCTTGATCGACCCAAACAGCTCCGGAAGCTCAGCCCGAAACAATGCAGGAACCTCATCATGCAGAATCTCACGAATCCTCACATCCAACTCGTGCGTACTCATCTGACTGACAACCTCTGGCTGCATAGACCCACCCGGAACTCCCTCTCCGGCTCCTGATCCTGACCCGGATCCACTCCCAGCGTGCCCTGAAATCTCCATACTGAAAATAAAACACCAAATCTCAGACATATTCCACTATCCCGGGAACCAGCTCTCATCCCAACCCTAGAGGTCATGGTTTCCCTGATACGCGTATGAGTCCGTGCTTTCAGTAGTACGGGCCCATACTACCTTCCACACCAACCCATATTTGTATGAAGTACTCCCACAACACCCTAGCGACACACATAACAACGCTCTATCCTCACAACTAGAGGAACACTAGAAATCTCTCACAAGGAACCCTAGGCTAGCAGGCATCGTAAATCAGGCAACTCATCAATATATCCTGAAGATCCCTAGCCTAACTCTAGCATGCTGTTCTATCAAAGCTCAATAAAACAATTGTCATGTATGGTATTTTGGGGTTACTTACTGGCTCCGGCTGATCGTACCTCCACGTCCTCCTTTACTTATTTTGAAAACCATTTTAAATTCTCTTTTTGAAAACTCTCCTCGATTTGAGACTGGAGTCACACAAGTGTTCCTCCAATTCACTCAAACCAAGGCTCTGATACCAACTTGTAACGTCCGAAAAACACAACCAATTTAAAATTTTCAAAACAGCCTGATTTTCATTAAAATGTTTACAAAAAGGCTTTCAATACAAGTCATTTAAGTATTCCCAGAATCACGTTGTTACGAAATCATGAGGAGCGGTACGATCGCGCCTTCGCCTTGCCACAGTCTCCTGAAGAACCTGAAAAACATTAAACCACAACTGTAAGCCCGAAAGCTTAGTGAGATACCCCCAAAATATCAACCACGTATACGCCCTTCCAGGCCGCGACCTTCCGGTCCAAAACATATAAAACATACATAACATACATTCATATCGGGTCTACCGTGTGACTGGTCCGCCGTATCGGGCCTTCAGTCCAACGGATCCATCCTCCAGGTCTAGTCATGTCCTTCGAGTCTACAGTGGGGTTGGTCCGCCCGCATCGGGCCTTCAACCCACCTGGTCCACTCTCTGAGTCTACAGTGTGACTGGTCCGCCCGCATCGGGCCTTCAGTCGGCCTGGTCCACTCTCCGAGCCTCGGTATGTCTGGTCCGCCCTCGTGGGGCCTACAGCCTATCTGGACATCTCACTGGGCCTTCGGAGCAACCGGTCCGCCCTAGGTATCTTGGCCTACAGCACAAAGCAGGACCCGCCTCAACCCATCTCCAGTCCAAACAACCATGTGCACAAAACATACATTCATATAACCGTCATAGTCAACAAACCGAGCAAGCAGAACACATAGCATATCATTACCCTAACCGGGTTACCGACCTAACCGGTCACTAGCATAGCACCACTCTATATCGGGAAAACTGACCTTAGCAAGGCCTCCTAGCATGTACCATCCTAGCTACCAGGATGCAGACACATCGAACAAACGTAATAACCATAACCGAATCTCAATGCAAATAAGGGCCGGCCTTGGTGCCTTAGACCCTGTTGATATAGTGAGGATAACTCACCTTGAAACTATCAGCTGAAAAGATAAGGTCCCGCTGCTCCGAACTCTGACACGAACTCCTCCACTGAACATCAAAACATACAACTCAATAAATACCCTTAATTACATAAATACCCCTGGAAGACAACTGGTCAACCATGGACAAGTCAAAGTCAACCCCTGACTGATCCTACTCGCCGAGTCAACCCGATGAGTCACCGAGTCCATATACTCAGAACTTCCTTCAATCAGCGACCCAACTCGCCGAGTCATTCCAGGACTCGTCGACTCCAACAACTCTGAGTCCACTCGCACCAAACTCTCCGAGTCATCCCTTGACTCACCGATTCATCGACTCAACCAGAAATATTGGGACTTCCTCGACAAGACTCGCCGAGTCCAAGGCCATCTTCAACCTACTCGCCGAGTTGTTCTTCCAACTCGTCGAGTCCCAGGCCATCTTCAAGCAACTCGTCGAGTCCACCCATGTGACTCGTCGAGTTCCACCGGTCTGAATCCATACAGAAGCATCTCAGGCCATGCAATTGATCCAAAACATAGATCCAACCTCCTACAATCCATCCATCACGTAAAGTGGCAAACTTTACGTGAATCTAACGAGATCTAAGACATTTTCACCTTAGAACCTAGGTTTGGGACATGGTAGCTTCATTAACAACACAAAGATAGGGGCTTTAATGCTCTCAAGGTCTTCTCCACTCCAGATCTGAGGTAGCAACCTCAGATCCATCCTCCAACACCAAAATGTCACACAACCAAGCACCCCACACAACCCAAAATGATGGAACTAGGAATGCACAACCTAAGGACGAAGATATTACCTCCAAAAGATGCCTCAATAGCAGCCAAACTCGAATCCAAGCAAAGCCCTTTGATCCAAGCCACTTCTCCTTCAAGATCTCTTCAAACAACACCTCTCCAAGCTCCAAATTGCTCCACAATTAATCTCTCAACGAATTTAGGGTTTCTGGAACTCAAGGGGGGGGGGGGGATAAGGGAGGCTGTGGAGGGGTATTATGCTCTTTATATAGGGCTCAACCCAGAAAATTAGGGTTTTCTCCATACAGCACCTACTCGCGAGTCCATCCTAGGGACTGGCCGAGTAGGCCACCTGACACGCGACCTGACTCGCCGAGTCCATCCATGGACTCGCCGAGTCATCCTCTAAAACTTACACTTTTAACCCTTCAACTCTACCCTTGCGATTCCGGGATGTTACACTAAGTGTTAAAATCATACGTGATTGAAGATAGGGAGTTTGCGGCCGTAATTAGGGGTGTACGGTCATGGGTTTGCAGCCCAAAAGTGTTTACGGCCCAAGTGTTTGCGGTCCATGGGTTTACGGCCTATGGGTTTACGACCCATGAGTTTACGGCCGTAAACACTCGATGACAGGTGCGATTTTCTGTGTTTCAAGGTCCTTTCTAGCCTCTTGGAAGTGTTCTAAGCCTTGCGCACAGCTCAAGGAAGAGTTTAAGGCTAATAATCGACCAAAAATGGAGTTTACAGCCAATGAAGGGTGTACGGCCGTATACATGGTTTACGACCGTAAACCCATTTTGTGTTCATGATTTTGGTCGATTTTTAGGTGAAAAACCAATGGTTTCTAGTAGATATCAAGCATAGATGGTAGTTACTTACTGTAAGAGGCTTGGAATGAGGTTTTTAGCCACCAAACTAGTGTGAGTTCTTAGTGAGAGAGAAAGTCTAGAAAATGATGAAATTAAATGGGATGAAACATGGATTCAGCACTACAAATGAGATAGAAACACAATCAAAGTGAAGAATCACTTACATTTTTGAGGGACCTTGAGCAAACTCGAAAGTTGTAGAGAGAGTAGAGAGAGAAAGCCTTTGGAGTGTGTAAAGTATGAAATGAAGGCCACTCATCCCTTAAATAGGGGTGAGTTTTTGGCCAAGGGGTGGGGTGGGCGTGTACGGCCGTAAACTCAAGTTTGCGGCCGTAACACTCCTCTTGAAGGGGTGTTTGGCCCGGATGCTATGCTTTGACTTGGAAAACCACATTCTTGGACCCAAACCTCGATTGTTTTGAGTTTAGAATATTTAATTAGACCTGAGATAATGCTGATAAGAGCATAAATAAGTTCCGAATTGATTTATTTTTAACGGTTTAAACGGAAGAAATTTCGGGTTGTCACTAGAAAGGTGCACAAAAAATTCATTTGAAGGAGAATTCGGTTGGAGATTGAGAGATTGAAGAACACATCACCACATCGGTTTGATTTACTTTAGTCATGTTGATATATGTTGAACTTATGCTTTCGTTTATAGCCTTGAGTAGATGAACTTATTTGCTTTCATTTAGCTAGATGATACTTTGAGTTTATGGTTTAGTTATTTAATTTATTTATTACAATAGTTTGTTTTGTTCTTGTTTTTGATTATCATTACCTAGCATGTTAAAGTGGTGATTTTGTTGCTTGAATTTAAGTTAAGTGTAGCACAGTGACCATTAAATTACATGGACTTGATTACCTAGTGATTAATGACCATTAAATTACTAGAAGTAGGATCGACCAAATCTTAGAAAAGTAATAAAAGTAACAAATTTAGTTGTGCTAGAGAACATAAATTGTGAGCATAAATGTGTTTGCTTAGATAAATCTTACATAACCCATTTATAATTAATAACCAATTCTGTGTTTTGCTTAGGTATAACCATAAAAGGTAGTTCATGAATTGGTGAAAATATTAGTAAATTTCGAATTGATTAGCTAATTACATAATAATCGACAACCAACTCTAATAATCCATAATTAGTATCTAACCTTAGAGGAGAAGTGGATTTGAACTAAACGAAACTGTTTTTTAATATATTGATTATGATTGTTAGTTTAGTGTTTAAGTTTGTCTGAACTTGAAAAAATCAGATGAAAACCCCTTTAACCTTTGCTTGTTTTAGGTTAATTTTTAATAATTATTTTAGTTAATTAAATCCGTTCCCTAAGTTCGACCCCAAATTACTTTACTATACTATAATCCGATTAGGTACACTGTCTATAGGTGTAATAGTAGATAACCGATTTTGGAGGCTAGAAAGATGCACAAAAAATTCATTTGAAGGAGAATTCGGTTGGAGATTGAGAGATTGATGAACACATCACCACATCGGTTTGATTTACTTTATTCATGTTGATATATGTTGAACTTATGCTTTCGTTTTCAACCTTGAGTAGATAAACTTATTTGCTTTCATTTAGCTAGATGATACTTTGAATCTATGGTTTAGTTATTTAATTATTTATTACAATAGTTGGTTTTGCTCTTGTGTTTGATTATCATTACCTAGCATGTTAAAGTTGTGATTTTGTTGCTTGAATTTAGGTTAAGTGTAGCTTAGTGACCATTAAGTTACATGAACTTGATTACCTAGTGATTTAGTGACCATTAATAGATGGTTTTGTGCTTGTGTTTGATTATCATTACCTAACATGTTAAAGTTGTAATTTTGTTGCTTGAATTTAGATTAAGTGTAGCTTATTGACCATTAAATTGCATGAATTTGGTTACCTATTGATTTAGTGACCATTAAATTACTACAGCTAGGATCGATAAAATTTTAGAAAAAAGTAATAAAGTAACAATTTAGTTGTGCTAACGAACATAAATTGTGAGCATAATTGTGTTTGCTTAGATAAATATTACACACCTCATCTATAATTAATAACTAATTATGTGTTTTGCTTATGTATGACCATACAAGATGGTTCATGAATTGGTGAAAATATTAGTAAATTTTGACTTGAGTTGCTAATTACATAATATTCGGTAACCAACTCTAATAATCTATTATTAGTTATTGACCTTAGAGGAGAAGTGGATTCAAACTAAGCGAAAGTGTTTTTAATATATTGACTAAAACCCTTTTAGCTTTTGCTTGTTTAGGGTTAATTTTTAGTAATTATTTTAGTTAATTAAATTCATTCTATGAGTTCGATCCCAACTTACTTTACTATACTATAATCTGACTAGGTACACTATGTATAGGTGCAATAGTATATAACCGATTTTGGAGGCCAAAAAAGTGGTCAAAAAATTCCTTTGAAGGAGAATTCTCTTGGAGATTAAGAGATTGAAGAGCACATCGCCACATCGGTTTGATTTACTTTAGTCATGTTTATCTTTTTTGAACTTATGCTTTCGTTTTTAGCCTTGAGTAGCTGAACTTATTTGCTTTCGTTTACCTAGATGATACTTTGACTCAATGGTTTAATTATTTAATTTATTTATTATAATAGTTGGTTTTGTGCTTGTGTTTGATTATCATTACCTAGCATGTTAAAGTGGTGATTTTGTTCTTGAATTCAGGTTAAGTGTAGCTTAGTGACCATTAAATTACATGAACTTGATTACCTAGTGATTTAGTGATCATTAAATTACTAGAGATAAGATCGGCCAAACTTTAGAAAAGTAATAAAAGTAACAAATTTTAGAAAATCGTACATAACCTATCTATATTTAATAACCAATTCTGTGTTTTGCTTAGGTATGACTATACAAGGTAGTTAATGAATTGATGAATATATTAGTAAATTTGGACTTGAAAAGCTAGTTACATAATAATCGATAACCAACTCTAATATTCCATAATTAGCATCTAACCTTAGAGGAGAAGTGGATTTGAACTAAACGAAAGTGTTTTTAATATATTGATTAAGATTTTTAGTTAAGTGTTTAAGTTTGTCTGAACTAGATAAAATCAGATGAAAACCCCTTTAACTTTTGCTTGTTTTAGGTTAATTTTTAGTAGTTATCTTAGTTAATTAAATCTGTTCGTTGAGTTCGACCCCAACTTACTTTACTATACTATAATCCGACTAGGTACACTTCCTATAGGTGCAATAGTAGATAACCAATTTTGGAGGCCAAGAAAGTGCACAAAAAAATTCCTTTGAAGCAGAATTTGGTTGGAGATTAAGATATTGAAGAACACATCACCACATTGGTTTGATTTACTTTAGTCATGTTGATCTATGTAGAACTTATGTTTTCGTTTTCAACCTTGAGTAGCTGAACTTATTTTTTTTTCGTTTAGCTAGATGATACTTTGACTCTACGGTTTAGTTATTTGATTTATGGATTATAATAAATGGTTTTGTGCTTGTGTTTGATTATCATTACCTTGCATGTTATAGTTGTGATTTTGTTGCTTGAATTTAGGTTAAGTGTAGCTTAGTGAACATTAAATTACATGAACTTAATTACCTAGTGATTTAGTGACCATTAAATTACTAGAGCTAGGATTGATAAAATCTACAAAAATTAATAAAAGTAACAATTTAGTTATGCTAAAGAACATAAATTGTGAGCATAATTGTGTTTTCTTAGATAAATTTTACATAGCCCATTTATAATTACTAACTAATTCTTTGGTTTTTTTTTTTTTACGTATGACCATATAAGGTAATTCATGAATTGGTGAAAATATTAGTAAATTTGAACTTGAATTACTAATTACATAATAATCGGTAACCAACTCTAATAATCCATAATGAGTATCTAACCTTAGAGGAGAAGTGGATTCGAACTAAACGAAAGTGTTTTGTAATATATTGATTAAGGTCGTTAGTTAAGTGTTTAAGTTTGTTTGAGCTTGAAAATCAGATAAAAACCATTTTAACTTTTGCTTGTTTTAGGTTAATTTTTAGTAATTATTTTAGCTAATTAAATTCGTTTCCTGAGTTCGACCCCAACTTACTTTACTATACTATAATCTGAGTAGTTACATTGCCTATATGTGTAATAGTAGATAAGTAGTTAGTATATAAATTTAAAACTAGATAGGTATAGTCTGCGCCACATCACATATCTACGTATATATCGACTAAGATTTTCAAATTTAAAAATGAATAACAAAGGAATCATTAAATTAACATACAAAATTTACCAAATTCTTAAAGGGACTTTACCAAGAGATCACCGAACATGTTCTTGAGTTTCCCGATGATGAATTCTGGTATATCGGAAGATTTCCAGAGTATTCGAACCTTAATATGCAAACTCACAAACATTTCATTGATCAAACACAACCCATTAGAAAAAAAAGGAAGAATTTTTCGTCTTCCTTTTTCTTGATTAGTCTTCTCTATACTCAATAGCTAACAACCAAAAAACCCTATAATGAAAATAACGATAGAGAAAATATAAGACAAGGGAAATAGGAAATTAAACGTTGAGATTATGACCAAACATGGAGATGGACGACGTAGGAGAGGATTGTATACCACATCACAAAATCAAAAGAAAGTAACAATAATTTCTTCTAACACTAACCAACAAAAGATTTGGTAGCAAGAAAGGAGCATGAAGATTGCATAATGGCGGCAACCAGTTTTGTGATACCTTCCATCCACTATGTTGTCGTTGATGTTCAAAGCAAGTAGATGTTGTGGAAGAAGAATCCTATTGGAGCAGAAAACAAAAAACATTCTGAAAGTAAATTGTACTATTGAAGTCGGTGACTATACCCTCTTTAGCCAAAGCTGATGAAGAAGTCGTGGCTCCATTCTTAAAGCCAACTTAGGTCTCACAGTTTTTAAGGACCAAAAGTGTCAAAGTGGGTAAAGAATTTTGACAAAAGACTGAAGTAGAATAAATTTACTGTTCATAAGGTTTTCCATATATATATATATATTGGAGATTAGTATCGATAAATTTAAATTTTTTTTTGATGTTACTAACATTCATTATTTAATGAACATTGTTTTCATTTAAATGTGAATGTTGTAGCATAATATTTTGTCTTAAAAATAAAGTTATATTGATGTGTAATTATAAATATTATAAAATTAATATATTTCATTTATTTTAGATAATAAGTTTGTTAAAATTGAAAAAAAAAAAAAAAAACAGATGTTTATCAAATTGTAAACTAAAAAGTTATGAAAAAATAATGAAAAATATAAAGTGTTTAAAACCATCATTGAATTTAAATTACATAAAAAATAATAAACAATAACTTTTGTTTTAAAATTCCATTGTGACTGCGTGAATGGTCTATTGCAAGTCGCAATGGTATTTTAAAAACAAGAGTTAAAGTTTATTAGCTTTTGAAGATATTTTTTTTAGTTTAATGATATTTTTAAAACACTTTAGATAGTTTGTTACTCTATAATGACATTAATTGTTGTCTAAATGTTGGGTTAGGTTAGAGTTTTATTCACTTTTTACTTATAACTTTTAGAAATTGTCAACTAAAGTATAAGTAACTTTGGTACTAGGAAATTTGGTCTTTTTACTATAGATTTAACATAATTTTTAATAGAGTTAAACAAAGAAACGACAATATTTGATTTTTGAAATCACTAAGGATTATTTGTGGCCACTTTTATGAAACCAAGGGACAATTTATGAACTTTTGTCAAGTATTTTATTTGGAGGGAAAATGACTCTTCAGGGTAACTAATTGTTGTATTCGTTTTCATTTGGTTCCTTTCATTTTTTTTATTTTTCATTCAATATACCATCGAACTTGTTGTTTGTATTCACCATAACCCTTTTGACCGGATTTTAACCTGTGATAGCCGGTTAAAAGGGCTATGGTGAACACTGACAATAAGTTCGATGATATATTAAGTACAAAAAAAAAAAAAAAAAAAAAAAACCCGAAAGGGACCAAATGAGAACAAACTTAACAGTTGGTTGTCCTCCTGAGTCATTTTCCCCAAAAAGTTAAATGAAATTAAAGTTGTAAAAATATCAAAAACTGCAACCTTCTTTGGTGATAACGTACATGAAGAGCATTTTGGAGGGGTAGTTTCGTTAAAACATGGTCGATACTATGCTTACTGTGGTTAGCTAGCAACACATCTTTGCAAAAGGATATGACTATGTATGATAGGTATATTTATCGGTATAGATGTTTACCTCAAGGTATATTATGATGATGTGTCTGCAAAAGCTGCATGATATAGTACATATTTATGTTGTATCTTATCCCATGAATTCGATCTTAAAGTTAATTAAACTGAAAATCACAACACTTGTGATTTCATTCGTTTGTAGACTTGTCTAGAATACTTTTTTTTTTTTTTTTTTTTTTTTTTTTGAAACGACAAATGTAACCTACTCCTAAACTACACCTTAAATCCACATATGTCCTCAACGGGACTTGAACCCTCAACCTCAAAGAGGGAGGGCAACACCAGATACCCTCAACGGGACTTGTCTAGAATACATGATACAATAAATCATTTGATTGGAAATTTAATGTAGTCATGAAATGCACCTGTTTAATCAAGATTGCCTAATAAATATTCAAGTACATTACAAAGTTGTACATGTATGAATAATGTTTTTTCGTGGGTTATATTTGAAGAGAAGAAAATGAATCTCATAAAGTCATTAATATGAGCAGCAGATGACGTGATATTTGCTATAAATGAGTAAAAGAAAATAACTCTAGAGGGCAGCTAACCGTTGCGTTTGTTCTCATTTGGTCCGTTTCTTTTTTTTTTAATACTCAATATATTATCGAATTTGTTGTTTGTGTTCATAATTACCTTTTGACCGACTATCACATGTCAAAAACCGACCAAATGATTTATGGTGAACACGAACAGCAAGTTCTATATTGAGTATAAAAATAAAAAAAAAATAAAAAAATGTAAAACGCAACAGTTAGTTCTAGAGTCGTTTTCCTTTATTTGGGGAGAGATTGAATGGAAATTAAAAAATATTGCATGCGAAACACAAACCCTTGGTGTTGGAGCAACGAATGTGCAACTCCACTGCTGATATGATAGAAACCTTCTGACACAAACACAAAGTCGAGGCATCGACAATCTGACACGAATCAATCGTCATTGTTAGATTCTATAGACAACCAAAAGTTCTACAGTGCTTCACACGTACAAAACCTCAACGCAAATGTACATGTTTTACAGAGGTTGGGGGATTTATCAAAATTCTTTCTAGGGTTTCAAAAATCAGTGGATTCGAATGTCGTTGTTACGTAAATTTATATCTAAGAAGCCGCCCGATAGACTTGTCTATGTCTATGAAAGACTATACGGTAATTATTTACCCTTCTATGGAGTAGTTAGTTTGGTATGTTTATGTATGTAATACGTTTATCTTTTCTCTTTAAACCTTTCTCCTTAAATCATCACTTCACTTCTATCTAGGTTTAGATGCTACTTCTAATATGCGGGTTTGAAAGAGGTAGAAATTGATTAATCGTTCAACTTTACTCTTTAAACTAGTGTCGTATTATGAACTTGTGGCATTATATTGAAGTGTGATTATTGGATTTTTCGATGCTTTAGTTGAAAATTTGAAAAACAGTGGTTTCTAGACACATTAGAAATTTAATAGAGACAGTGAACATTAAGTTAGGGTTGTGTTGTTACCTTCTCTAGGTTATCATTTCTCCTGTTATAAGGTTTTTGTTCTTGAACTTGTATCAAATTTCTAGTAGATTAGAGGCAAGTATAATGTGTATACAACTCAATGTATATAATGTGTGTCCAATTTCTTTGTGAGTACGAATTTATTTAAGATTAGAACTTGTCTCAGTTTGATTTGACGACACACCCATTTGGTGTAGTCTTTGACTCCTGTTTCAGAATTAAAACTTGGGAACACGAAGAATACAAAGCCTACGTGGGCAGCATCATAACCCAATTTCAAGAAACTTACCCTGATTATTCAGCCATGATTTTCAATTTTCGGGAGGGAGATACAGCAAGCAAGATACACCAAGTTTTATCACAATACTTTATTACTATAATGGACTACCCTCAGCACTATGAAGGTTGCCCAGTGTTGACAATAGAGGTGATCCACCATTTTCTTAAATCAAGTGAAAGCTGGCTCTCACTTGGACAACATAACATTTTGCTAATACACTGTGAGGTTGGTGGTTGGCCAGTCTTGGCTTTCATGTCTGCTGCTCTTCTTCTTTACAGAAAACATTTCACTGCTGCAAATAGGGCCCTGGAGATGGTTTATAAGCGGGCACCACCTGATGTGTCAGTGTCACCGCAGCTGATGTCACCATTGAATTCTTTAGCTTCTCAGTTGAGGTACTTACAGTATGTGTTAAAGAGGAATGCTGATGAGCAATGGCCTCCAGCAGACAAACCACTTACATTAGTTTGTGTGATGATGAGAATGATTCCTGATTTTGATGGAAAAGGGGGTTGTTGTCCTATATTTAGAATTTATGGGCGTGATCCTTTGTTACATGTTGATAGAACCTCTAAACTTCTTTTTTCAACTCCAAGGAGGAGTAAACATGTCTGCTCATACAATCAGGTAAGATGTCCTATCGTGATTGTAGTATACAATATACGTACCACTGGTCTATCTAAATTATCTTCTTGCCAGCTCTGAGAATTAAAAATGTTTCTTGCCCTTGCTATATATTTTGGGTTAATGACATATACTTGTAACAAAATATCTGAGATTTATTCATTCGGTCACCTAAGATCCAATTGAGCTAGCTAGAGCACTAAACATCATTTCTTTTTCAATGTTGGCAATGTAACAGCTTTTAGTGCCATATAATGGAAATAAACTACTCAAAAAGTTTGCTCATTTAGTTCTAATATTTTCAGCCCTAAACATCAATATTTGTTACAATGTTGGCCACATGACATTCTATAGGTGGTGTAACTGGTATACATGTGGACATGGCATCCGATTTGGGTACTCTGAAAATTAGTTTTTATTTATGTTATATATATTTGAACTGGGCTTGTTTTGAAGAAATTATCCAAGAAAAAATTTAAACCCTAAAATGTAAACACATAGGAGTGAAGCTAATTATTTGCCACGTAGGAGCCAAGTTGCATGCCACATGTTCAGGGTTCTATTGGGCCCTATTAGAACTTTGGTGACTGAATGAGCAACTTTCACATAGTTTGTTGTCAAATTGCCATTTTCGCATAAAACCTATTAACTTTTTAAAGCTGAAGTTTAAAGCTCTATTGAACAAAAGGTTACGTTGCTAACATTGAAAAAAAGTTGATGCTTAAAGCTCTATTGAACACAATTCGAACTTAGGTGACCAAAGGAAAAAATATCATATAGTTTGTTACCCATTTATGTCATTAACCCTTAACTTTTTAGCACCATGTTTCTTATTCTAAAAGATTATCAGTGCTGGTAATTGGATTCATCTGTATTTGGATTCCACATCTTCTGACCTTTGCTATGCATTGCAGGCAGAAAGGGAAGTGGTCACAATAGATATTAATTGCAATATTCAAGGTGACGTTGTGCTGGAGTGTCTTAACTTGCATGATGACATGGTGAAGGAAGATATGATGTATAAGGCCATGTTCAACACAGCGTTCATCAAGTCAAATACTTTATTGCTTAATCGTGATGAAATCGATGTGTCTTGGGACATTAAGGATCAGTTTTCTAAAGACTTTAAAGCTGAGGTATTTTTCTTTACGTTACTCCTAGTCACAGAGCATAATGAAAGTTAAAAAAAATAACTAAAATATATGAGAGAACCATATATAGTACTACATCACTGCCCTTGGACTAAAAAAAATGGGAAAATTACTTACGAGCCCAACGAAGTTTCCAAACCATTCAAAAAACCTCAATCGTGTTTTGTTTGTTCAAAAAAACTCAACGAACTTAACCTTTTGTCTAAAAAAGCCTAAGTAAGCTATACTTTCCTAAAAGTCAAATAAGAGAAACAGATGACGTGATTTATTACCGTATCAGGAAAATGACTTATCAGATGAACAAGGTTTCCAAAACGTTTAAAAAACTCCAATCATGTTTTGACTGTTAAAAAAAAAAACCCAACGAAGTTAAACAAAACAAAATTGGGATTTTTTGAACGGTTTGGAACTTTATTGGACTTTTTAAACAAAAGGTTAAGTTCGTTGGGTTTTTTTGAACAGACAAAACATAATTGAGCTTTTTTGAATGGTTTGGAAACTTCGTTGGGCTTTTATTTGAACTTGTTAATATGTTATATGCCAATTATACCTCCCAACCAAAGTATTTTGTATTTATTAATTTTCATGCATATTATGATATATATATATATATATATATATATATATATATATATATATATATATATATATATATATATATATATATATATATCTGAGTAATTTTTATTGGATGAAGCTTCTTTTCTCCAAAATGGACGCTACAGCTTCTAAGGTTCCAGTAGATTTATCTTGTTTCGAAGAAGAGGGGCTACCAATGGAAGCATTTACTAAGGTTCAAGATATGTTTAGTAGTGTGGATTGGCTTGTACCTAAAAGTGATGCGGCTTTGAATAGGTTACATAATATGGCTTTATCAGATATTGTTAATGAAATGTTGGGGATTCAAAGCACTGATCAATCTAGCAACCTACTTCAAACACTTCCTGTAAACAATCAAGGCAAAGAAGGAACTACAGTATCTCATACAAAGCCAAAGGTTTCATTTCTTTGTGATAAGAAGAGCTCATCTGGTATTGTGGGGCCCAGAAGTGTTTCGCTTCCTAGACAGTTACCCTCTTCAAACCAGTTACAAGCATCATTGGATGGTGGTACAAAACCTTTTTCATCTTTTAAATTCATGTCACCTCATATAATCTTGACATTTACACATCCTTCTGTTTCTGACATACTCGAGACACAATTGCATGATGGTGGGACATCTTCCTTGCCTCCTTCTGTCCCACCACCTGGGCCGACTCAACCACCTCCAAAGAGTGATGGAGGTGGTGAACCTCCGCCACCACCACCACCACCAGTTAAACCACCAGAACCACCAGCGCCACCCCCACCAAAAGCAAAACCAGCGCCACCACCACCACCACCACGTAAATCAGCTCCACCACCACCGTCTCCTCCGGTTAACGGGAACAAAGAAGGCGCTGCAGGTCCACCACCTCCACCACCAGCTTCAAAAGGAGGTGGTGTAACTGCTCCATCTCCACCACCTCCTATAAATAAACCGCGTGTTTTATCAAGGACATCTGCTGTGAAAACTCAACCAGCAAAAAAGCTGAAGCCTTTACATTGGTCAAAAATAAATAGAGTAGGACAAGGAAGCTTGTGGGCTGAAGCAGAAAACTCTGGTGAAACTGCAAGGTGGTTTTCATTTTATTTATTTATTTATTTATTTTTTGACATATTGACATTGATCTCGTACTAAATTTTGCTTTCTTAATTTTATCATTAGGGCACCAGAGATTGACATGTCCGAACTTGAAACACTCTTCTCAGCATCAAATCCAAATTCTGACAAGGCCTCAAAAGCGAAATCCAAAGTAGCTAATAAACCCGAAAAAATACAACTTGTAATAATCAATTTTCCTTGTTGATTGCATGCAAAATCTTTAACTGTACTTATGGTTGACTTCACACATCTTTTTATGTAAGATTAGTGGATATTTCACACTTGTTGCAGATTGATCACAGGCGGGCGTATAACTGTGAAATCATGCTTTCAAAGGTGAAGACACCATTCCCTGAATTGATGGTAAGCTCAAAACATTATGCATTTATTTTAAAATTAAGTTTTCCAATAAATGTTTTTTAATGCTTTAGTTGTGAAACTTAACAGGAACATGTCCTTAATTTGGATGAATTAGCAATGAATGTTGAGCAGGTGGATAAGCTTATCAAGTTCTGTCCTACGAAGGAGGAGATGGAACTACTTGAGGTGTATTTACATTCTACATTACATTACATAACCACATCTTTTATTCATAGTATAACTTACATTTTATATATATATGCTCAGGGCTATAAAGGAGAACCTGAAATGTTGGGAAAATGTGAACAGGTACATAGTACCTTTTTTTTTTCTTGATTTGTATCATTAGTATGTCAATAAGTTTGGGGACTGAAATATAAAATTTTAATATCTGATTTCTTGTAACTCTAGTTCTTCTTAGAGCTAATGAAAGTTCCACGTTCAGAAGCGAAGCTTGTAGTTTTTTCATATAAGATACAGTTTAGTACACAGGTCAGGAGATATATATTATTCTTTGCATTTCCTGCTTTTTTATATTTACAGTATTTTAACTTTACTGTTCTTTTTGCAAATATAGGTTTCAGAACTTAGGGATAAACTAAATGATGTATATTTATCAGTAGAACAGGCAAGTTTATAGCTACCTTTCACTTTAATTATGCAGTTATTCAGAGACAAAAAGATTGGATTAAATTTTACTCTTTTATGTATGTTATATCAGATTAGGAGTTCTGTAAAGTTTAGAAGAGTCATGCAGACGATTCTTTCTCTTGGAAATGCTTTGAATCATGGAACTGCAAGAGGTGAGTTACTACTATTAGTTTTATTTTATTTCGAGTTACAGAAAATTGTTTTGGTTTTAGGTGCTGCTGTTGGGTTCAGACTAGACAGCCTCTTAAAACTAAATGAAACACGTGCTAGGAGCAATAAAATGACTCTCATGCATTATCTTTGTAAGGTAAGATTTTTATTTATTTATTTATTTGTTTGTGTTTCTTTCACTTTGTTTATGGTATCTGTGGTGTATATGTTAGGTCCTTGCAGACAAACTGCCTGAACTTTTGGATTTTTCCAAGGAACTTGGCAGCTTGGAACCTGCATCAAAGGTGATCATTGTGGCGTTCACATTTTTTTTTTAAATTAGACTTAATTATGTTAGTTTTGTTTTTGTTGATTTGAATGATATATTTATTCCAGATACAACTAAAATTTTTGGCAGAAGAGATGCAAGCGATTACAAAAGGACTAGAGAAAGTAGTCCAAGAAAAGAAATTGTGTAAAAAAGATGGACATGGGTCAAAAAAATTTCGGAAGGTATGCATGCACATAGATTTTATAAGAGCCATAAATGGAACCTGGGGTTAAGGTTGGGTTTAATTTATTTTTGTTTTCTATTTTCAGACTCTCAAAAAGTTTCTTGCTTCTGTGGAACCTGATGTGAAGTCCTTGGCTGCACTTTACTCTGAAGTGGTAGGTATAAAAAATTCCTGTAATTATATAAAGATTGTTACGAGTGTCCCAGTTTCTAACACTGCGCTTTACACAGGGTAAAAGTGTGGATGCTTTACCTATTTACTTTGGAGAAGACCCTGCCAAATGCCCATATGAAAAAAGTAATCCAATCATGAGAACAGTTTACGTTCATGATAAAACATTTCATTTGTTACAAATTGATTTCCAGTTTCTAAGTTGTGATATTGTTTTCAGTTGTTGAAACTTTGCTTAAGTTTGTGAGAATGTTTAATCAAGCCCATGATGAAAACTGCAAGCACATAGAGACGGAGAAAAAAGCCGCACAGAAAGCAGCAGCTGGACAACAAAGACTAAAGGCAGAAGAAAAAGAAAAGTCGAAAGTACAAAATCATTCCAAAATGGAGTCGGAACTAATAAGAAATAAAACTCCTATAGGAAGTGCCAAATAATTTTTCTTCTTTTTCCCTTTCTATATAACTAAAAAATGGTGGAAAAATAGAAGCGGCTTTTGGTTGCAGCAGCCTGTGCATGTGTTGTAGCCTTCTTTTGCTGAAAAAATGGTAATGATCTGGTGTTCATTGATGAAGAAGAAGGGTTCCCCATGGTGGTCTGCAATGTAAAGTTGTATAATACCATAGTTTTATGTGACAACTGATAGTGCTGGAAGATCACCAGAAAGGTTAGTTTTGATTATCAAACTTTTATCAAGAACTTGAGGATATTTATTTCGAAATTTTTTCTATTTTATGCAGCCAAAGAGAAATGGATGTGAGTAATTTTTTGCAGTTGGCCTCTTGTAAATGTATAGGAAACTTAGTGTTGCAGCTGAGCAGTAAGATGTACAAAATTTGTAATATTTAGTTTGATAGCATCCTAGGCCTCACCGATTTTGTAGAAAATTACAGTTAAATCTAATAGACGTTGTAGTTCTTTTATGGAACATGAGATTTTGGATTGTTATAAATTTGAGTTATTTCATGTTGGGCACATTTTGGGAGAATTAGTTTATACACATAATGTAACATCTAAGCCACACACGTATCAAGATATTTCTGCCTTAAGCTATAAATTTGAGTTATTTCATGTTGGGCACATTTTGGGAGAATTAGTTTATACACATAATGTAACATCTAAGCCACACACGTATCAAGATATTTCTGCCTTAAGCTATAAATTTGAGTTATTTCATGTTGGGCACATTTTGGGAGAATTAGTTTATACAAGCTATGCTAGTTTATACACATAATGTAACATCTAAGCCACACACGTATCAAGATATTTCTGCCTTAAGCTATACCAAAGCAGGAGGACTTCCAGGGTCTCCCGTGGGACCATTTACACCTAACAGGCTTAATTATGGAGTTTTATGTGATATTTTGCCTCTTGTCTTTAAAATATGTCTTGGATATGGAGATGTACCACAACATTATAATGAATGCTTGGTTCCCTACTCTAGCAGATGTGGGAATGGTTTTATACTCATCAATATACGTGTTAACCAAGCACATAGTCAACCAACGGTGATGGCGCACTTAATGTTGTAACATTCTACTGTGGCCTAAAGCAGCAATTTAATGATACTAATTTGGAGTGATAAAAGGTTTACTTATACTTCTGGTTTATACATATTATTGCGATCATTGTTGAGTTTTGGAGTCACAAATGTAAATAAGATGTTATCTTTATTAAATGTTTAGTGGTTTATCACTATTATTGTTTACATATTTTGACATATAAAAATTTAACCCATCACAAAAAGTTATCAATAGTGACACTATTATTATTTTTATTATTTATAGTGTAGAATAATTTCTTTTTAAAATTAATTACACATTGCCTACCTTTCATTACTATGATAGATAGAAATATACAATATAATGTAATAAAAAAATTATTGTTTACCCAATAATAATTATAAAGTTATCACATCAAAATCAATATATATATATATATATATATATATATATATATATATATATATTTTGTATTACATTAAAAAAAAATTTATTACATTATATTGTATATTTCTATCTTTATGCATCATATATAAAAAATTTGATGCATAAAGATAGAAATATAAAATATAATGTAATATATATATATATATATATATATATATAGGGTTAGGTTCATGTGAGACGGTTTAATTTTGTGAGACCGTGAGACGCATTTTTTTTTTTTAAATTTTTTTTAGTTAATTCAAGTTCCGAAAATAATATTTAAAAAAAGAATTTTTTTTTTTTTATTTTTCCATTTATTTTGCATTTTAAAATTATTTTTAGAATATGTACAGTGTAATATTCTATTTAGAATATTTCACGTATTTTTCAAAAAAATATGATTTTTTTTATTTTTTTTAGTTAATTCAAGTTCCGAAAATAATATTTAAAAAAAGAATTTTTAGATTTTTCCATTTATTTTGCATTTTAAAATTATTTTTTAGAATATGTCAGTGTAATATTCTATTTAGAATATTTCACGTATTTTTTTTTTTAAAAAAAAAAACGAGATTTTATTTATTTATTTATTTATTTTTATTATTTTAAATTTTTTTTTTAGTTAATTCAAGTTCCGAAAATAATATTTAAAAAAAGAATTTTTGGATTTTTCCATTTATTTTGCATTTTAAAATTATTTTTAGATTTGGTCTCACGGTCTCACAAAATTAACATGGTCTCAAATTAACCTGAACATATATATATATATATATATATATATATATATATATATATATATATATATATATATATATATATATATATATATATATATATATATATATATGATGCATACAAATTTTTACAAACCAAATAAACTAGATTCTACCTTTTTTAAATAGGAGTACAGTATTTGCACTCTTTACCTAATTGTTGTACAATAACTTGGGCTACTTTTTTTGTTGGGCTGTCTTTTCTTGGGCTTTTCAATTTTATTATCAGCTTCAACTATATGTACATCCGGATCCTGATCCTGTAACAATAATAATGGTGTATGGGGAGCGGCCCATACACACAAACAGGTCGACGCATGTAAACAACGAGGACGCAAACAATAAGCCCAAATGCAATACATGTCGACAGTCAAAAAACAAATAAAATAAGTGCAAGCACACCAAATAACAATAAAATATTGTAAACAAATCTAAAGTATGGATCCTTAAGCAGTATCTTGGGAAACATGGAACAGACAAAATTATTTTATTGAAAGGTTTTAGCCTTGCAACCCCGGGACAATGGAAATACCCACTTAGAAAGGCAACAACATGGAATGGTTCGCAAGTATAAAAGGCACCAAATACGCATCAAGCATTAAGCACAATCTTCCTAACCCAACCAATTTTATCTATAGCTCCGATCAACATCTAACTTAGGCATCAGAGAGCAATACCGGGGTCCGTCCCTCGATATAGCTTTCTAACCTAGCCATTGTCTACCTTCTACAATGTGATTTCCCAAGTGCACCTTAGAAGAAGTCCTCAACGACTAACTAACAACGTATCTGGGAAACCACATAGCAACATTAGCGTTATTTGTATATAAGCATGCAAGATAAATAACATACCTCAAGCCCTCAATCTGACTCACCCTTTAGCCGCTAAACTTAATTCCAACATTTACACTAATTGCCATAACAACGCCATCCATTACTGTAATGTCCCAAAAATTCCAAGTAAAAATTTCATTTTAAATAAGTAAAAACCGTTCATTCATGGTTCCAAAAGACGATCAAAGTCAAAGTGTTATCAAAACATTATAGTAAAATCATAAACAACCAATGCGGAATAAATCTCCAAGGGATGCAGTACAATCAAGTCAGACCCTTCTTTTTGAAACTAGAAGTACCTGAAAACAATTTAATAATAAACCGTAAGCACAAAACTTAGTGAGTTCCCCCAAATTACCACATACAACACGTAGTTGTATCGGGTCCGTATCAACCCCGAGTCCATAATGAATCTGAGCCTAGATCATCTCCATCGGGTCCGTAATGAATCCGAGCCCAGATCGGCTCCATCGGGTTCATATCAACCCCAATTCCGTAATGACTCCGAGCCCAAATCGGTTCCATTGGGTCCGTATCAACCCCGAGTTCGTAGTGACTCTGAGCCCAAATTGGCTCCATGCATACAACATACAATCATACTAGAAATAGTCACATAGACACATGCATCCTACATACACAATTCAGTGGGCCGACATTGATGTATTCGACCTACGAGTATAGTGAGAAGACTCACTTGAACTACTCAACAAAAGCCCAATAGCTACCTCAGCAACAGAACGGCCAACCAAAACTTCCTAAAGCCAAACTAAAACCAATTCTTAGTCAAACACTCAATTCTACCCAAGTTTGACCAAAACCGGTTGAAAAGTCAATGTCCAAAGTCAACAATCAAATCAACTTAGATGACCCCTATGTCGTGGCAATTCCTTTGTCACATTGTGGTCATATCTAGACAAAATAGATGCGTTGAAGTGTGCCACCACGTCGTGGGCCTTCCTTGGCCATGTCGTGGTTATGTCGAAAAAGATTTTTCCTTTATTAAGAGCTTAATCCTTTAAAGACCAAAACTCATATCATATCTGAATTGATATAATATTTAGATGGATAAAGTTCCAACTTTATCCATAACAATTTCACAATCTTTCAAGATCTAAACTTTAATACACCAAAATGACCTAAAGGACCATGATAACTTGCATGGCTAAAAGGGAAGACAAAAGATCATAACTTTCCTAGTCCGTGAGGTCGAAGAAGCATTCCTAGTTGATCAAAAGATGTTGGAGTCCACTCAAATCCAAGATCATCATAAAATGGACCAAAAGTGCCAAAAACCACAAATAAAGAGATCTAAATAAATAAAGAGCAAGATAAGAACTTTATACTCACAATACAACATAAATTAAGTAACTTTGATGGATCTAAACTTGCAACAACATTCCTTGCAACCAAAAGAACCTTCTTGATCTTCATGCTTCATCAAAACACCACTAAAAGTATGGGATGGAACACGAGTACAAAAATTAGGAGGGCCAAAAACTCAAGACTTCCAATAATGTCACGACCATACTCATTTATTTAAATAAATCCGCCTACTAGCAAACTAGAAAATAATCTAACCTTTCCCAAATCAAAATATCACGACTAATTTTCAATAATAATAAACTAAAAAGAAATATAATCATCTTAAAATAGATTAATATACCATATTTTATAATAGTTTTTTTATTGGTTATTTGTTTAAATAAGTCATCTTAAAATAATCTAACCTTTCCCAAATCCATCGGTGTATTCTTGTCGCTAATTGTTTCTAACAGGTTCGCGATGGCTACGACAAAGTATAATGACACATTTTTCCGTCGGCAATTAGTAACCAATCACCGACGGAAATATTTTTGCAACAAATTACCGACGGAATCTGTTTTCAACAAATTATCAACGAAATAACTCAATAACGAATTACCGACAGATTATACAAGATTTTTAAAAAATCATACATTTGTAAAAACTTCAACTATATAGGTGTTTCGGTGCAACGCGTGGGCATTTGTCTAGTTTACTATAAAACATTAATCTTTTGGGAAGACATGCATACAAATCATATACAAATTTCAAAAAGAAAACAAACTTAAAGGTTTTGTGTTGGGTTGAGGTCTTATGACCACTTTTGGAGATATGTTATTATATTAGAACTTTTAATTTGTAAGTTTGTTATACTAATTCGTTTTTATATTTTCTTTGTTTTTTTATTATTGTAATACACTTTTGGAAATATGCTATTATATTAGAGCTTTTAATTTGTAAGTTTGTTATACTAATTCGTTTTTATATTTTCTTCGTTTTTGGATTATTGTAATACAGTCGTTGTATATTGTGGTTTAATCGTTAATATATTGATCATATGTTATATAAGGTGATACGAAAATATTTAATTAAATATTTTGAATGTGTTTTTTTTTGTTTTGTAATTGTACCGTTGCAAAAAAATAATTAATTAAAACTCATACATATGTTATACTTTCCATCCCTATCTCTCTCTCTCTCTGTGTATATATATATATATATATATATATATATATATATATATATATATATATTTATCGTTAGTATAATTAGAAAATGACTAGTTTTGTTTTTAGATAACGTATCTGTTTGTAACGAATTTTAATACTTGCTCTTATGAATCGTCTAACATCATGAATATGATTATTGTTTAAAATTGTGCCTTGATTATTAAGTTTATAAGAATCTTTAAGATTTTGCTCAGAGTTATTAATAGATTCTTGGATTTGCTGTATTTTTAAAAGAATATTTCTATTAGGAATACAATTCATCAAAATTTTGCTAGACATAATTAAATGATCTAACCATGAATTTGATTAATTTGATTATTAAAAACGAGTACTATTTTAACAAAAATTTCAAATCTTGTAGAATTAATAGTTAGAATAACTTGAAATGAAATTATCATAAAAATAACACAACGATAGAATATTTTAGATAATACCTTCTTGAATTAGGCTTGAATTACAATCAGTACATACTTCTGGAGAAAGAATTATTTGAAAATCTAAAGACTTTGAACATCTACTAGTAGAAAGAGAGACTCTTGGAGATTTTTTAGACATTGGATGAACATTTTTTAGAGAATGAATTTTTTCTTGTTCTCTTCAACTAAAGGATAGCCTCTATTTATAATCATCTTGGAGTCTTCAAAGTCTTGAAATCATCTTGTGATAAATTTTGCCGTAAGAATCCATGGCCAATCAATAATTATTTGCAAGTGGTTGTCCTTGAAAGTGGTTGTCATTCATCTTTTGAAACAATTGTCGTTTGTAATCAATAACCATCTTCTTTTGATAAAGCAAGCCATTATAGAGCATCTTCTAAAGTTTTTTTTGTCTTCATATCATCATTGATTATAGATTTGATAATAATTTTGATAAAAATTGTTTATACATAAATACATGAATACCTACATAGTATACATGTATTCGTACTTGAAAAACGAAATTTTGATAATAGAGAAAACAAAATATCTTACATTTAAAGTATTACATCAAATTTATGGATAATGATTTCTTATTCTTCATAAGGATCATCAAAAGGGTCTTGAGCGTCTTCAAATAAATCATTCTTTATAGATTTTGGAGAATCGTCAGAAACTGATGGAGTTTGGCGAATTTCTTGAAGTAATTTTTGAAGTTCTTGAGGAGAAGAGGTAGCAGCATCTTTAATTCTTGCAATTAGATCCACATCACTTTTGGGAAGACTGTTGATAAAAGTGGCTTCGACTTCTGGTTTTTGAATATATATTTCTTGATAATGTTTAATCTAGGTTCAAATGTTTTTAGCAACTATTGTGTGCCTAAATGCACCAATGAGAATTCAAGAAATAATAAATAATTAAATAAATCATTAAAGGGTATTTTGGACCTTTTGTACTTTTATTTAGGGAAATTATTTAATTGAAATTATTCAATTAAGGAAATAAACTAATCATTCAATTAAGGAATTAAAATAAATATATTTGACCTAGATATGCTTGCGGCCGAACACTTCATCATCGACATCAACACCATCACTATCACCGATTCTACTTCTTCTACAATCAACGGATCCAAAGGGGAGCACATACTCTCGTCTCGCAATCAATGATGGATTCTAGGGTCGATGAGGCTGAAGAAGGGGATGCGAAGGAGCAATGGCGCTGTTGTGGGGTCTATGAACACGAATGAGAAGCGAGAAACGGTGAGGAAATCCCTATGATTGCAGGTACTTGGATGGAGGTATCCTCCGGCAGCCTCCTGTTCTTCTTTCTTTGATCCGTTAATCCAACAATTAGGGGATTATTTACCTCAATCGAGATTGATTTTATCTCGATTTTTTTTCAAGATCGATATTGTGTTTATCATCTTATTAAATTCGATATCTTCAATGGTTTATTTTTGCACTTCACAGGCACAAGTTGGATTTTGTTTCGAAAAAGTCAAAATTGGTGTTCATATTTCTAAATCGATAATGTAAATGTGTGTTTGTTTCTTGAATTCATAACTGGGAATGAATGCATGTGTGTTGATGATTCAATCACAGCTATTGAATTCTATATACAATCACAGTTCTTGAATTATGTAATGTATTCTATTAGAATTTATTTTATATAAATGTATTCTATTAGAATGTTTGAGAATAATTGTCAACAACAAGTACATTCTGTTAGAATTTATAGTTTTTATTCTCTTAGAATGCATTGAATTTTTTAATTTTTGAATCTTGATTATGTTTTCTTTGTGGATTTAGGTTTTGAAGAGACTAACATTGATATGGAGAAGGAAGAAAACATAGAGAATGAGAGTGTATTATACCAGAATGTGGTATGTTACAATGTATAATATTCTATCAGAATAGATTAGTGTTTTTGTTAGATTGTGATGTTTTTTTTTTTTTTCTTTTTTCTTTCAGAATGTTGTTATTATTCAATGAATCACAATCATACAATGTAATTATTTGGTATATTGTTAGTTCAAGAATTGATTTTGTGTATTCTTTTTAGAATGTATTTACTAGTTTATCGTTGGCATTCTATCATTCTGACAGAATAAAATTGAAAAATATATTTACTACTTTATGGTTAACATTCTAACATTCTGACAGAATAAAATCAAATTTTTAATTTTGAATTATTTTAAAATATTCAGATTTTTAAAAATAAAGGAATTAATTATCCCTAAAAATCTGAAAATTTCCTTTTTTTAATATAGGTTAATTGACTAAAATGCCCTTATGCTGAAATTTGTGTGATTATATGGTATATGTTATCCAATTCTACTATCATAGACCCTCAGATCATGACCTTTGCTTATATTCCATCCGATGGTCCAGATCTGTGCATTCTGGCACACAATAGTTACTAAAAACAAAATAACATAACCTTATATATATATATATATATATATATATATATATATATATATATATATATATATATATATATATATATATATATATATATATATATTATAGTGGTCAAAACATTTCAACTAAAATTCATTGAAAATCTAATATTTAAAATGTTTTTTAATAATGATTGTAAAAGTTTCAACATGTGTTACTTACTTGATTGATTAATAAAAATATTAATGTTTTGAAACTCCTAAATCTTAAACTTATATTATTTATTTTGTTAGTTAACTAAAATCTTTTTCCTACATAAAGATAACATTTTTATGTTTGCTTACTTATATTTATTTATGTAATTAGAAAACAATGTGTACATAGAATGACTACTTCAATTTCACATACAGGAATCGATACCACCACATATATATATATATATATATATATATATATATATATATATATATATATATATATATATATATATATATATATATATATATTCATTCATTCAGTTGTTGGGACCGTTTCGCATTGAAGCAGTCCAGCGGTTTCATTTTACCCAGAGAGTTCATTTTACCCAGAGAGTTCGGAGATTTTCAAACTGATTCCCACAACTCTCACCTCCTAAGATATCGGCACCTAAGTAAAAGGTTGTTAGTTGTTACGAGTTACAAGGTCGACTGCTATTTACGTCCTCTCTCTCGCTCTCTGAAATGTAAGCAAACAATTCCTTCGTGCCTGGGGAATTTATCAAAATTGTTTCTAGAGCTTAAGAAATCAGTGAATTCGAATGGCGTTGTTTCGAAATAAGATGCTGCCCGATGGAATTGTCGATGTCTTTGAAACTGAAAGAATATACGGTAATTATTTACCCTTCTATGAAGTAATTTGTTTGATATGCGTATCTAATTATGTATGTAGTACGACTGCCTTTTCTGTTAAAACTTTTCTCTCCTTTTTTGTAATCATTACTTCACTTCTATGAGTTCTATCTAGTTTTAGATGCTACTTCTATCGTTCAGCTTTACTCTTCAAATTAGTGTCGGATTATGAAACTGTGGTATTATATTGAAGTGTGACTATTTGGACAAACTTAGTAACTGAAAGTGGTCTTGTATTGGGAAAACTTCTCAAGGTCATCATCTATCCTATTATAATGTTTGTGTCTTAAACTTATGACATTAAATTTCTAGTAGATTAGAGGCGAGCATCATGTGTGTACAACTCGTTTTTGTAATGTGTGTTCAATTTCTTTGTAAGTTTGAATAGAAATTGTTTCTTTTTTATTTGATGACACGCCCATCTGGTGTATAGTCTTTGACTCCTGTTTCAGAATTAAAACTTGGGAACAAGAAGAATACAAAGGCTACGTGGGCAGAATCATAACTCAATTTAAAGAAACATACCCTAAATCTTCACCCATGATTATGAATTTCCCGGAAGGAAATACAACAAACAAACTCCACCGACTTTTATCAGAACACTATCTTACTATAATGGACTACCCTCGGGACTATGAAGGTCGCCCTGTGTTGACAATAGAGGTGATCCACCATTTTCTTAAATCAAGTGAAAGCTGGCTCTCACTTGGACAAGAAAAAGTTATTCTAATGCATAGTGAACTTGGTGGTTGGCCTGTGTTGTCTTTCATGTTGGCTGCTCTTTTACTTGACAGAAAACATTTCACATCTGAAAGTAGGGCCCTTGAGATGGTTCTGAAACAGGCCCCATCTGAGAAGTTACCTCTGATGACAAGTTTGGATCCTACAGCTTCTCAGTTGAGGTACTTACAGTATGTGTCAAAGAGGAATGCTGATGAACAACATTGGCCTCCACCAGACAAAGCACTTAAAATAGATTGTGTGATACTCAGAATGATTCCTGATTTTGATGGAAAAGGAGGTTGTTGCCCTGTATTTAGAATTTATGGATGCGATCCGTTGCTACAAATTGATAAAACCTGTAAACTTTTATTCTCTACCCCAAGGAGGAGTAAGAATGTCCGGTCTTACAATCAGGTAGGATATATCACTATAATGTTTAATTCTAGGTTTACGTTTCTTATTCTGATAGATTATAATTTCCATGCATTTCAGGCAGAAAATGAGCTCGTTAAAATTGATATTAATTGCCATATTCAAGGTGACATTGTGTTGGAGTGTATTAACTTAACTGATGATCTGGTGAATGAGACGATTATGTATCGTACCATGTTCAACACTGCATTCCTCAAATCAAATACTTTGATGCTGAATCGTGAGGAAGTCGATATCTCTTGGGATAAAAAGGATCAATTTCCAAAGGACTTCAAAGCTGAGGTACTTTTCTTCATGTTACTCCTAGTCACACGACATACTATTTTTTAGGATTAATGAGATTAATGGGTAACAAACCATCTGAAATCTTTTCAGTAAGTTACTTAAGTTGTGTTCAATAGATCACTAAACATCATAAATAACTTCATTGATCCTTTTTTCTAGCTAATATCCCAAAAAAAAAAAATTTCATATTTCTTTTCATGCATACTACTTGGATGAAGCTTCTCTTCTCCGAAATGGACGCTGAAGCTTCTAAGGTCCCAGTAGATATGTCTCGTTTTGAAGAAGCGGGGGTCCCGGTAGAAGCATTTGGTAATGTTCAAGAAATGTTTAGCAGTGTGGATTGGCATGTTCCTCCACCACCTTCTCCTCGTGGTGGTGGAGAAGGACTACAACCACTTAAACCACCAAAACCACAAGCACCAGCACCAGCACCAACACCACCACCACCACATAAATCAGGTCCTTCACCACCATCAGCACCACCCCCACCCAAAGCTAACCCAGCGCCACCACCACCACCACATAAATCAGTTCCACCATCACCGCCTACTCCATTTAATAGAATCAAAGAAGCGGGTGCAGGTCCACCACCTCCACCACCAGCTTCAAAAGGAGGCGGTGTAACTGCTCCATCTCCACCACCTCCTATAAATAAACCGTGTGTTTTATCAATAACATCTGCAGTGAAAGCTCAACCAGCAAAAAAGCTGAAGCCTTTACATTGGTCAAAAATAAATAGAGTAGGACAAGGAAGCTTGTGGGCTGAAGCAGAAAAATCTGGTGAAGCTGCAAGGTGTTTTTTTTTTTTTTTTTTTTTTTTTTGACATATTGACATTGATCCCTTACTAAGTTTTTCTTGCATAATTTCTCATTAGGGCACCAGAGATTGATATGTCAGAACTTGAAACACTCTTGTTAGCATCAAATCCGAATTCTGACAAGGCATCAAAAGCAAAATCCAAAGCATCTAGTGAACCCGAAAAAGTACAACTGGTAATAAATTTTTTTTTTTCCTTGTTTACTGCATGTGAAATCTTTAACTGTACTTATGGCTGACTTCATACATCTTTGTATGGAAGATTTGTTGATATTTCACACTTGTTGCAGATTGAGCATAGCCGGGCATCTTACTGTGAACTCATGCTTTCAAAGGTGAAGATACCATTGCCTGATTTGATGGTAAGCTGAAAACATTATGCATTTAATCACAAATTACGTTTTCTGATAAATTTTTTTAATGCTTTTGTATGGTGTGAAACTTAACAGGAGCATGTCCTTAATCTGGATGAATTAGCAATGGATGTCGATCAGGTGGATAAGCTTATAAAGCTCTGTCCTACAAAGGAGGAGATGGAACTACTTAAGGTGTATTTATAATTTCCATTTCACATTGTATACCACATGTTGTTTTTTTCATAGTATAACTTACATTTTATATGCATAGGGCTATAAAGGAGAACCTGAAATGTTGGGCAAATGTGAACAGGTACATAGTACCATATTTCTGGATTTATGTCAATAAATTCAGGGACCAAAAAGTGAAATACTAATATCTGATTTCTTGTAACAGTTCTTCTTAGAGCTAATGAAAGTTCCATGTTCGGAAGCAAAACTCGTAGTTTTTTCATATAAGATACAATTTAGAGAACAGGTCAGGAGATATTATTCTTTTCCTTTCCTGCTTTCTTATGTTTACCTTATTCTAACTTTACTGTCCTTTTTACAAATTTAGGTTTCAGAACTTAGGGATAGCCTAAACATTTTATATTTATCAGTAGAACAGGCAAGTTATTAGTTATCTGTCACTTTAATTATGCAGTTATTTAGTGACAATAAGATTGGATTAAATTTTACTTTTTTTATACATGTTGATGGTGGTTATATCAGCTTATTAGTTCTTTAAAGTTGAGGAGAGTCATACAGACAATTCTTTCTCTTGTGAATGCTTTCAACCAAGGAACTACAAGAGGTTAGTTACTCCGATTAGTTTTATTTTATTTATTTTATAGTAAATTACACGAATCATCCCCTTCTCCCTCTTTCTCACCATTCCCGAACAACCACCCAAAACCCTATCAAGATCCTAGATCAGAAGCGGTCCTCCTCCTTCTTCTCTTTTCCAACTGGCGGCTAACCCAGGAAACAAATATTTTACTTCTAGGGTTCAGATCTGCGATCTAGGGTACGACAACAACAACCCTTTTTTACACTCCAGCAACAAAGTGTGTAGTTACAAAAGCACGCAGATCAGAAGCTGACTCAAAAATAGAGACTAAACGTGCAATTTGACACTTGGACCAGGGACATTTGTGTAATTTACTCTTTATTTTATTTGAAGTTACATAATTATTTTTGGTTTTAGGTGCTGCGGTTGGGTTCAGATTGGGCAGCCTCTTAAAACTTAATGAAACATGTGCCAAGAGCAGTAAAATGACTCTCATGCATTATCTTTGTAAGGTAAGACTTTTTATTTATTTGCTTGTGTTTCTTTCACTTTGTTTATGGTACATATCTTTGCTGTATGTGTTAGGTGCTTGCAGACAAACTACCTGAACTCCTAGACTTTTCCAAGGAACTTGGCAGCTTGGAGCATGCATCAAAGGTTTTGTGAAATTCATGTACATTTATTTATTTTAATTAAAGTTGTTTTTTTTTTTTGATTAAAATGATATTTTTATTTCAGATACAGATAAAAATCATGGCAGAAGAGATGCAAATGATTGAAATAGGATTAGGGAAAATAGTCCAAGAAAAGAAATTGTGTAAAAAAGATGGACATATGTTTAAACCTTATCGGAAGGTATGCACATAAAGTTGATAAGAGCCATAAATGGAATCAGTCAAAGGAATTATAATTTGAGGGAATTGGAATAGCAAGGAATTCAATGGAATGGAATTCAATGATAAAAAATTAAAAATTTATTATATTTTGCATTTTTACTTAAAATATAGTTTTTTATATAAATATATGGAATTGGATCCGTGGAATTGTATTCCATCTATTTGGCAACCAAACATGTCATGCAATCTTCTTATTTTTCCTTCTAATTTATTTTTTTATAAAATTTTTCTTAATAAATAGTTAGATGTTATATTTATAAAATAAATAAATAAAATATGCTCAGATATTTATATGTATATTTCTTATTTTATTTTTTATAAAAAAGTTGGGTTGGATTTGGTTGTGAATGAGAGTCTTACTTTAACTTTAACGTTTGGTTTTCCATGTTCAGTCTCTGAAAAAGTTTCTTGCTTCTGCGGAACCTGAAGTGAAGAGCCTGGCTTCACATTTCTCAAAGTTGGTAGGTATAAAAAAATCCTGTAAATATAAATATCGCTACAAGTATCCCAGTTTTTAACATTGCACTTTACACAGAGTAAAAGTGTGGATGCTTTAGTTATTTACTTTGGAGAAGACCCTAAAGAATGCCTGTATGAAACAGGTAATCAATCATCAGAACAATTTAGGTTCATGATAAAGTATTCATTTGTAATAAATAGATTTCAAGTTTCTAAGTTGTGATATTGTTTTCAGTTGTTGAAACTTTGCTTAAGTTTGTGAAAATGTTTAATCAAGCCCATGCTGAAAACTGCAAGCAAATAGAGGCGGAGAAGATTGCAGAAAAGAAGGCGGCACAGAAAGCAGCCGAACAAAAAAGATTAGAGGCAGATGAAAAAAGAAAGTCAAAAGTACAAAATAATTCAAAAATGGAGTCAGAATCAATAAGAAATAAAATGGCTATAGAAAGTGCCGAATGCTTTTTTTGCTTTTTCCCTTTCTATATAATTAAAAATTGGTGTGGAAAAATAGAAGCAGCTTTCTTGTTGCAGCTGCTAGTGTGTGTGTTCCATCCTTCTTTGATGAAAAAAATGGTAATGATCTGTTGATTGATGAAGAAGAAGGGTTCGCATGGTGAGTTTCTGCAGTATGATGTTTTTTTGTTGCAACTGATACTGCTGGAGGATCCGCAGAGTGAAGGTTAGTCATGATTATCAAACTTCTATGAAGAATTCAAGAAGATTTTATTTCGATTTTTTTCCATTTAATTTTATGATGAATTTAACGTATTAGTGCTGTGCAACTGACAGCAAGACGATTTTTTTTTTTTTTTTTTTTTTTGTAATAATTTAGTGTGATAGCATCCTAGCTAGGTCTCACTGATTTTGCAGAAAACTGCAGTTAAATCACTTAGATTTTGTAGTTCTTTTATGGAACATGATATTTCGGATTAATTATAGAGTTATTTATTTTTTTAGATTTTTTGAAATTTGAGTTATTTATTTTGCGCGCATTGGGTTATCTATGAATCTGAGGCACATCTGTGTACTTTTTTTTTTCTTGGGGAACTAGTTTCTACACGTTATGTTAGTTTATACACATGATGTAACATCGACTACCTCTTGCTTTTAAAATGTGTCTTTGTTCCCCACTTTAGCTGATGTGGGAATGGTTCTACACTCTCATCCACCCCCATACAGAACCCAACATTCTCGCTAACACACTTAATGATACCAATTTTGTAACATTCTATTCTTTTGCTTTAAAGTAGCAACTTTTAAAAAGTTTTTAGTATCATCAATATACATGTTAACCAAGTACATTGTCAAATAGTTGCGATTGTGAAAAAGAGCGATTGTTGGAAAAGTAATAGAAGTATAAACTATCATGCTAGTATCAAACAAATAGAACTTAAGTATGATATATGTTTTAATGTCTTAGATGCATTTATTAACATATTGTCGGTTTTAGGCCACTCGCCATGAAGACTTCCTAGGGTTCAATACATCTAGCACTACTCTCACCTCATGAGCATGATTAATTGTTGAATTCTTATGGGATCCGTTGTGAACATTATATTAGCTAAATTGTGGCAAAGCTTTGACTAAGGCTGTCTTTTTTCGTTTCTTTTTTGCCACGTTGTGGATGCCAATACATTTCTATTTCAATGACCGCATCCCCTTATGAGACATCAAAGATCTTGAGGACATGATGATTGAATATTATTAGCAATTGTACACATATTTGTTAGTCGTATATATATGTATGTAAGTATCATGAAGTGCATAATGAAATTGGCCTCAGTTATAACTAGTATTCTGAAAAATGTGAAATCTTGGGTATTTTGGTTTTGTATGTGCAAAGGTTTCTTATCCTCTTATTGTTAGACTTCTAATATTATAAATTTCCTAAAATGGGTGAGTTTAGCATATAGTCTAAGTTGAGGGATCATTTGGGTACAAGTGGGATAATTATGAGTGTCTTAAACCTATAGGGTTTAGTAAGTCATTTCGGAGAAGAAAAGAAGGAAGTCTCTATTTATAAATCCAATCTTGAATTTGAGGTGCTATGATTGTTTATGGTTGATATTGTGCACCAATTCCATTCAAGCTACCATCTCAACCATCTAATTAAGGTATCCTTTTACTTTTGCAGTTATGATTTGAAGGTTTGAGCTCCATCAACAAAGGATCACCCCGATTTATCTGCCTAATTCAAAATTGATGGACTATTTGATAATCGGTGGTGTTTAGATATGGATTCTACTGTTTTGTATCCATTTTATTGAAGAAATCCAAAATGGTTATTTATATGAATTAAGAGCTTGGATTAATGAATATGATTGTTATCAATTAATCTATTAATTAATCTTAAAAGTCATGTTAACAAGAATAAATTTATATGTTTAAACAATGATTTGAACTCAATGAATCCACTCTAGGTCATTAATAATCATTATACAAGTTTTAGAATAAAGTTGTTAGAAACCAACAGGAAACTTTTTAGTTTTTGCAAGTTTTTATTGCCCGTGACCCATTAAACGGTCATGTAAACTGATGAGCTAGCTTTGACAGTAGAAAACTATTATCGTTGTGGATACCAACACATTTCTAGTAGTGTTATAAGTTGACCGAATCCCCTAAAAAATATCATCACGTGGATTACCGGACACATTTCATTGTCGCAAAAACATTTGCATTTTTTCTTGCATTTGCTCTTGTAGTTGTTGTATGTTCAAAATTCCTCACACAACCTTATAACCTAAAAAATGGTTAAGAAATTCAATGCCAAACCCATAATAGCAATGTAGTTTAGTTTATTATAAGAACATAATAGTAATTTACTTTAGTGTATTATAAGAACATGATACCAATGTATTTTAGTTTATTATATAAATATACTTTAGTTTATAATTTTAGCAATATACTTAACTCGCTAGTACAAAATTGGGTTTGGTCAATGCAAAAAAACCATCATCATAGACATTTTATGTTGTTTTTTTCATCCAATGTGTTAGGAAAGGTCGATTCATTAATGATACGTTATGGGGGGTATGGTGATAATGGGTCCCTTATACGACACATTTCGTTTAATTGTGGTGAGTATACCTCATGAAAACTCGTTATAGGTCAAACTCGTCATTATATGGTAAGAAATTTTGGACATGTATTTGTCTTATTTTGATAACCGTCATTAATAATAAACTTATAGTCACTTTTAATTTATTTTATGACTATTGTGCACATTTACTCACTCACAAGCAATTAAACGGTAACAATAAAATAGTTATAGTCATGTTTTATTTCTTTTATTATGACTATTGTACTGACATGTTTAGTATTATATCGTGATTTTTTTTTTTTGTACATTTACTCACTTAGAAGCAATTAAACTGTAACGTCCCAAAAATTGTAACTTTTTAAAACAACATAGGTTTAACTAAAAATCATAACTTTTATTAAACGATGTTTCAAAACCGATCCCCAAGATCAAAGTAATACAAAAAGACCCATATTAAATTTATAAGTTTTAAAATAAAAAGAAAACATAATCCAACATATTATCAAAATCTTTTTCCCTCCCACTCAAGCCATTGTATACCATCACGCTCTTCTATGTCAATCGTGGAATAGTAAATTAAGCATAAAGCTTACTGAATTTCACACATACATAGTATAATCTCATACAAGCTCTTTCGCTAACATACATGCATTACCCACAGTAACTACACATCCACACATGTAAGTTAAAAACATATAAAAAAAACAACAATAAAACCATTGGGACACATCAGCTACATCTGATCCCCCTTACTTAGTGCGTCAAGCCCTTAGGACACAAAAGCTATGCCCGATCCCCCACTCAGTATGTCGATCCCTTTTATATGTATTCATCAGTATTTTGAGCGAATACCACACGCCCACTACACACTAACCCAACCTAGTGCTACCCGCATATGCATCCTACAATCACACTCGAGCTAAAGTAAATTGAAGGATACACAACATCACACAATGTAGTGAGAAACTGACATTGAGTTGCAGAGTATACTTCAAATACTATCCTAGGAATCCAATCACACAGTCACTTTGAAACACTATTATAATAAAAAAACAAGATTAAAAAATGGCTATTCTTAATCCTAAACATATAGAAAAACTACTAGACTTATTTTCCATGTTTTGATCAGAAACAACAGTTGGTTTCAAGACAACTTTAACACCACTAAAGCCTGCCAAAATCACCGGTTCTCATAGACCTAGGCATAAACAATCAAATAAAAATAACCAATTTTCTCAAAAATGGCACCAAAACTTGGTGGGATGTCAATTCCACCAAGAAAATTATACCCTTTTGGTTATAATCTAGTAGTAAAAAGGGGATCGAACCATGGGGAAATGGTTGTATTTAATCACCAGTGTAATCTAATTGAGCAATTGAAATAATACTAACTAATTACAATGAAACTAAATGGGGGGTTTTGTGAAGTGTTTGAAAACTAAAAGACTTGAATAACTAAAAGGCTTACAATTAAGCAAGATGGTCGGATGCTCAAATATTTGAGAAATTTGGTCAACCAAGGGAATTCAACACCATGAATATTTGTTTGTCTATCATTAGGATTCAATATGTAAGCTTATCATTCATCCTAAATTGGTTAAAGTAATCTTCAAGCATGATATGCCAAAATTCCTCCAAGCTAGTATGGAAATTGAGGAAGCCCACAACACACCCTCTTAATCATAATCAAGAACCCAATTGAACCAATTAAACTCAAGAGAATTGATTAGCCTAAAGTATGAAGGAATTCCCAATTCCTGGAGGATGTCAATGCTTACACATCCATAAAGGAGTCATGATCCATAAGCCAGAGATGATTTATACCATTATAAAGCCCTTGTTTTAAGAAAAATCATTGATTCAATGCTAAACCAAAGAAAAAAACATACAATTGATCATCAAGTACCAAGCTCATGATCAAAGTATTAAACAAGCACAAGAACTATGAACTAGAATCATAAATATGAGATAAATGATAACCAGAACATGAATCCTTCAAAACTCACAAATATCCAAGGTTTCAGACTAAGTTAAACAAAATAAAGAAATTGGCCACTCATGGTAACAAGACAACAATCACAAAAGTATTCTAGCATCAGGAGATTAACAATTACTAGAATAATGAGAAGAATGTAGATTTAGATCTCAAAAATCGTATCCAAGGTGCTCCAATGGTGGAAAAATCGAAGTATGGCTGCCAAACTTAACCCTAAGTTAAATGATGAGCCAAATGACAAAAATGCTGCTAATTATGAAGTTGTGCGGGTACCCTCGCAAACTTGCGTAGGTGAGACCCCACTCTTGCAAATGGTGTTGAAACACTATTGACACTTTTTCTCCACTACTCCACCCCACTACTTAAGATTCCATTGGTCTTATCCACACCTCACATGATTCAAATTTAACCAATCATCTTCAAACTTCAAATGGATCGTCCAAGCCTAATACCAAGAGTCCATGAGCCATCTTCATAATCCCACTTCATCCACATCTTCAATGGTTGTTGACCCTATATCGAAGGGTCTAGGTTCCATACTAGGGTGGTGTGCGCTAGGTTTTGATGGATGAGTCTCACAAGTCGAGGTTCTCCATCCATCTCGGGGGCGACCAAGATGTATCGGGATCTTCGCCCTGATTATTGGTGGTCCTACATGAAGCGAGACATAGCATGGTATGTGGAGCAATGCTTGATTTGCAGGAAAGTCAAGGCCGAGAACCAATAGCCTCACGACAAGATGCAACCACTGAATATTCCCGTGTGGAAATTGAAAGACATCACCATGGATTTTATCATGAAGCTTCCTAGGACTAGACGTGGAGTAGAGTCCATTTGGGTCATCATGAATTGGTTGATCAAAAGTTTTCATTTCATCCCGATCCAGGAGAGTATATTGACCGAGAAGCTAGCTGAGATCTATGTCCGCGAGGTGGTGGCACGTCACGGAGTGTCGGTTTGTGTCAGATCGAGATGTTATCTTCACTTCCAGGTTTTGGAAGCGATTTCATGATGAGATGGGTAGTCGTCTTCACATCAGCATTACTTTTCATCCTCAGACTGATAGGCAGAGTGAGCGGACGATCCAGTCTCTCGATGATATGTTGCGCGCAAGTGTATTGGATTTCGACGGTAGTTGGGATAAGCACTTTCCATTAGCGAAATTTTAGTATAACATGTCACACCCCGACCCGCGGCGGAAATCGCCGGGGTTGCGACGTTATACAATTAGATCACAGTCAACCACATATATCAAACACTTAATATATTTAAATCAATATATTACAAACCTTAAAGTGTTGGAATTGAAATTACACATTCATAGTTTAAACACACAACAGTAAATAAAAACAGTTCAAGATTATTCCCAAAAGAAAGGAACTATAATTTCCTTAGAACCGATGTCCTACCTCCGACTCCTTAGTTACCTGAGAATACACATTTTTTAAAATACCTCAACAAAATTTGTTGGTGAGTTGCACAGGTTTTGACTCCGTGAGTTTCATAAAAAGAAATCTTTATAAAACGTGGAATGTTTAACAAAATAAGTTGTGCAAAACATGGTCAATAATATTACCGATATGCTTCGTGTGAGAACCGATACTTGAAATCTATTATGAGTACCCATGTTACTTACTTACAATAAAAGTAAATTTTAACATATTTTTGAGAAGCAAAATATTTAGTGTTTGTATAGATAGAGACTACCAATCGTTTTAACAATCTACAAACAATATTCATACTACATGCAACCTCATCCCAATGTATCTTAGTATATTTATTTCCGGGACTTTGTTATAATTCCCGATTGTTTGGATTTAAAAACTTTTTGTTGTAATGCTTAAAAATGTAAAACTACCAAAGTTCTAACAGGGCAACGGTCATATGTGTCCCTAAACGAGTTTAAACAGTACGTCGACTGTAAGTGACCATATATATGTTTAGACAGTACTCCGACTGTAAGTGAATAACAAAGTTTATACAGCACCCCGGTTGTGAGAGACCAAAATCGACATAGTCCAAATCATCATATCTTATGAGGTTTTCAACATGATCATATTAGAAATACTTGTTATAATTTACACTTTTGTAACTATTGAAGTATGTGTGAACTAAACAATATCATAATTGGTGTACTTCTTATTTACCACAACACTTTGTATATATATTTGAAAGTCCAAACAACAAGAGAAATCAAAAGGGCAATTCTGTCCATGTTTTTAGAAAAATCATCGTAAGTCGAAATCAAGATCCGTAAACTCTCTAAGTTTAGAAAATTAGTCTAATTTGTCCATAATTTTTACCCTGACCTTAAGTGGTTCCTAACCTGAGTGAAAATGTTCATTTTTACAGACAAGTCCAAAAATGTTCTAAAATGATAGACAGTTTTATAAAAATCATTATAAATTGTAGAAAAATCGTATGAATGTGTGCAAGTAGTCCTTGGCAAGGTATAAACCTGAACTATTTTCAAATTGTACAGTTTCGAAATCCATTGAGTTTAATGAGGGCAAAACAGTTCGTGAACAGACCATAACTTTACTGTGAAAAGCTGAAATTTGAGCTTAGATATGTTTAGTGACATAACTTGCATTCTTAGTTAGCAAAGCCTTTAAATCTTTCAACTATAATTTGTTTAGTGTGTATTCTCCCCCCAAAACTTGTAAAACATAAAAGAGGGGCCGTAGAAAACTCACTTTAGTTGCGTGTCGTTATCGGGTTCAAAGATGTCGAGATGTTCCCGGTTTCTCGAAGGCTTGTGACGGAAGTATTCTTTGGGAGGACTTTGTTCTAATGCTATCACAAACGATTGTTATATCATGAGTTGAACACCATCTTTCTAGGCATCATGGAAGAGGTTGTCATGGGATCTATGTCACTCGAAAATGGCTTTCAAATCGGTTGTTATGATCTCGAAAAATGGCAGCAACAGGAAGGTTTTCAGGAGCTTATTTGGTACCTGGAATTCAGCAACTATTTGTGTGTGTAGGTTCTCGAAAATTTCAGCAAGAACATAATAAAAAGAAGAGTTTTGAGGAAGTTTTGTTGACTTCAAACATAGAAGTAACAGGAAACATGTTTAAGCGGTATTTTTGGAATAAAAATGGGTTGAAGACAGGTGCTAAATGCTGTGACAGGAAGCTAGAAAAAGAGGAGCTAGCAGCTCCATTTCTTCCGCTGTTTTTTGTTTTTGATGGTTTTCGTGGAGAGGGGAGGGCTGTAGGAAGGTTGTTTTTTTTTCTGGTATGATTTTGAAAGAAAGGAGTGATTTTTTTGTAGTAAAATGATAGTGAAATGGAGAGGAGGGTGTCGATGTATTTATGGATGGAGGAAAAAATGAGATAGATGCAAATCTCACAAGATAATAGTAAGCATATTGATTTGATTTAGCTCCTGCAAGTGGTTGAGTATTTCCATCAAGTTAGAAGTTAGTTACCTTATTTCCATTTAGTTTTGAGGGGGAGGGAAGTGGGTGACGAGATTTGAGAGGGAATGAAACTAGATTTTGTTTGGGTTAATTTATTTAATGTTCTTTAGTATTAGACCATATCTTTAGTAGATATTATGCATGTGCATCCTCAAGTGTGTTAGGAATAATACGTAAGCTAAGAAGTAGGATATTTGGTGAATTGCTTAAATTGAATATATATATATATATATATATATATATATATATATATATATATATATATATATATATATATATATATACTCATCCTTGGATAACTTTGACATAATATTCCCTCTACCTTTCACTTCTTGTTTGTGTTAATGTTCATATATATATATATATATATATATATATATATATATATATATATATATGTGTGTGTGTGTGTGTGCGCGCGCCTGTATATATATATATATATATATATATATATATATATATATATATATATATATATATATATATATATAACTTAGGTTATTTTATATATGTATAAATTTTATATAAGTATAAATATATAGATTATACATCTGGTCTTTAATACTTCTACCCAAATACGTAATTTAATAAGTCTAGAGTATTTATTTATTTTTCATTTGGTAAAATATTACTTCTCTTCCGTCGTCTTCGTTCATAAACGACTAAGTTTGATACATTTCAAATTCGTGTATTTGTCCATTGATAGTATCACACGTCACTTTAATAAAATTTGTTGTTACCAGAAGCCATGTAATTATAATGTTTTGAACACCCGGTTAGTCGGTCGTTTTCAAGAACCCGGTGCTAGTTCGGATTATAAAATAACATCGTTATTCGACAAATTCCTAGATCATGAAATTTCCTCACATTATTATCAAACTTGTAATAAATTTTCTCAACATTTTTAGATAATATATTATTTGTTATTTATTATTAATATAGATCGTCGTACACAAGTCTATATTTTTGCCAATCGTTACATTCTCCCCCCGTTAAAAGAATTTCGCCCCGAAATTCAACTGGTAGACGGGATATCACCCAACAATTGGGGGTATTTAATTTTCATTTGATCTTCGTGTTCCCAAGTAAATTCTGGTCCTCGCTGAGAGTTCCAACGAACTTTCACGATAGGAATACGACTTTGTTTTAAACGCTTCACTTCTCGATCCATAATTTCCACAGGTTCTTCAACGAAGTGGAGTTTTGTGTTTAGTTGTATCTCATCGAGAGGTATTACATTAGTGTCGTCGGACAGACACTTTTTGAGGTTGGATATATGGAATAAGTCGTGTACTTTGCTTAGTTCTTGGGGTAACTTTAGTCGATACGCAACAGGACCAATTCTGTCAAGAATTTTGAAGGGTCCAATGTATCTTGGTTTAAGATTTCCTCTTTTGCCAAAACGAATCATACCCTTCCAGGGTGAGACTTTTAGCATCACTCTATCTCCAACTTGGAACTCTAGAGGTTTACGCCTTATATCAGCATAGCTTTTCTGATGGTCACGTGCTGCCTTAAGTCGATCCTTGATTTGAATGATCTTCTCAGTCGTTTCATGGATTATCTCTGTCCCAGTACGCAATGTGTCATTTGTGTGTGCTCAGGCCAGTTGGGTATCCCCAACCTTTGCCCAACATATAGGCGATCGACATTTGCATCCATATAAAGCTTCGAATGGTGCTGCTTTCAGGCTAGTGTGATAACTATTATTATAGGAAAACTCAATCAACGGTAGATGATTATCCCAAGAATTTCCAAAGTCAATTACACAAGACCGTAGCATATCTTCTAAGGTCTGAATGGTTCGTTCACTTTGACCATCTGTCTGTGGGTGGTAAGATGTGCTCATATCCAAGCGGGTTCCCAGGGATTTGTGAAGTGATTGCGAGAACCTTGATGTGAACCTACTATCCCTATCCGAGATAATAGAGGTTGGCACTCCATGAAGCTTGACAATCTCCCTGAGATATGTTCTCGTCAGCTTTTCCATTTTGTCAGTTTCCTTGATTGGTAGAATACGGGCAGACTTAGTTAATCTATCAGCCACTACCCAAGTAGTGTCATAACCACTAGGAGTCTTGGGAAACTTTGTGATAAAGTCCATTGCAATTTGCTCCCATTTCCACTCGGGAATCTCCGGTTGTTGCAGTAATCCCAAGGGATTTTGATGCTCTGCCTTGACTTTAGAGCAAGTCAAGCATTTTTCCCACATAAGTGGCAATCTCAGCCTTCATATTAGGCCACCAATATAACTTCTTCAGATCTAAATACATCTTGTCAGAGCCAGGATATATGGAATATCTTGATCTGTGAGCTTCGTCCATGACTAAGCTCCTATTGTTACCAAACTTTGGTGTCCAGATTTTGTTCATGAAATAACGAGTTCTATCGTCCTTAAGCTCAAAATGTTTATCCATTCCCTGTAAAGCTTCTTCTCTAACATTCTCCTCTTTCAGAGCATCTAGTTGAGCTTCATGAATACGAGTATTAAGGTTTGAATGAATGGTCATAGTTAGCGCTTTTACCCGTCGCGGTTTCTTATGCTCTTTATGACTTAAAGCATCAGCTACAACATTTGCTTTTCCAGGATGATACCGAATCTCACATTCGTAATCATTCAATAACTCAATCCATCTTCTTTGCCTCATATTTAGTTCTTTTTGATCAAATATGGGTTGGAGACTCTTATGGTCAGTAAAAATGATACATTTCGTTCCATATAAGTAATGTCTTCAAATCTTCAAGGCAAAGACTACTGCTCCTGATTCTAGGTTGTGGGTTGTGTAGTTGTTTTCATAGACTTTGAGTTGTCATGAAGCATATGCAATAACCTTCTCTCTCTGCATTAAAACGCACCCCAATCCTTGAATTGACGCATCACAGTATACAACAAAATCTTAGGTTCCTTCAGGTAAGGATTTGATTGGTGCGCTACACAACATCTGTTTCAACTTTTGGAATGCAACTTCCTGCTTATCTCCCAGTTGAACTTTATTTCTTTTTGTGTTAATGCAGTGAGTGGCTTGGCTATCTTGGAAAAATTCTCTATGAATCTTCTATAGTAGCCAGCAAGGCCTAAGAATTGTCTCACTTCAGTTGGCGTTCTTGGTGCATCCCAATTCTTAACTGCTTCGATTTTTGTGGGATCCACATGTATTCCTCTGTTGCTCACTACATGCCCTAGGAAATGTACCTCTCTAATCCAAAATTCACATTCAGAGAATTTTGCGTACAACTTTTCCTTTCTTAGCAGTTCCAAGATCAATTTCAAATTAGTTAAATTAAAAATATTAATTAAATGTAATATTACATAATTACCCTCTTGAAATGATTGACCCACAATCATTCCTACATCCACACAATAGTTAGTTAGAATATATGAACCTACCTCTCTCCCTCTCTCTCTCTCTCTCTCTCTTTATATATATATATATATATATATATATATATATATATATATATATATATATATATATATTGAAACATCCCAAAGATACAACCCAAAAATTTCGTTTTTAAATCATTAATAAACTGTAATTACCATAGACCATGTATCTTAAAATAAAGTAATATTTGTCATCATATCAAAATCTAGTATCAATTATCATAGTACATCTCCCCGGTTATAAAATTGTGGTGTGTTTCATGGAATCATCCCGAGCCCTTCTCTTTGCTAACTGAAGTACCTGAAACCAAAACTGAAACTGTAAGCAAAAAAGATTAGTGAGCTTCCCCAAACTACCACATACCATACACTTAACATATAACAAATAACAGAACTCTGGGACTACTCCCAACTGCATCGGGCCTGCCCCAGCATCGAACCAAAGCCCATAACATATAACATACAAACTAGCATACATCGGGCTTGCCTCGGAACACATAATACACGACATAATAACTAACATACATCGGGCTTACCCCGGAACACATAACACATAACATGTAAACTAACATACATTGGGCTTGCCCCGACATCAGACCGAAGCCCGGAACACATAACACATATCATATCACACGAATGAATCACAAAGACATCACACATACTTAACTACTTCTCTGGACCGCCCCGGCATCGGACCAAAGTCCGAAAATATATAAATTGCATCGGGTTAACCCCGACATCGGGCTTACCTCGACATACTACAACTACATACACGGGCCAACATTGGTGCCTTAGACCTTTCCTACTGGAGGAAAAACTCACCTCACACGACTGAAGTCCCGCTAACAAAACCCTAGCTGTTGGATGACAGATTCCTGAATTTGTCAACATCAAAATAAAACCCAATTAATAATTAGGTTCCATCACATATACTCATAAGTCCATGCTTGGGTAAAAGACTGCTTTACCCTAATCTTAGCTTGATCCAATCCCAAGTCCTAATCCAAAGGCCCAACAATCAACTATGAGTCAAAGCTCAACACATGACCCAATTTTCCAAATTGGGCCCAAACCTTTACATGGTCATAATTAAAGGCCCAACTACTTAGTCAAATCCAAACATTTGGTATTTCTATGGCCCAATATCATATAACCATTAATGCCCAAACTATGGGCCATTTATGGCCCAATTTTCCAAATTGGGCCCACACCCTCATATGGGCCTTACCCTAAAGCCCATATAAATATTCCAGTCCATTGATTAATCTTGGATGTCCCGTTATTAGCTCAAACACCAAAGCCCAAAAGAAAGTCCCAACATAAAGCCAAGTGAAATTAGGGTTTTATATAAAATGACGATTAGGGTTAAGTGTTTCTCACTAAACTCATAAAGGACTTAATTCATTAGTCCATCACTCTTCTAAATAAATCATATGGTGTGATTGGGCTTAGTACAGAATTCTATTCCAATGGCCCAAATGTGGGTCCCGATAAGTCTAAGGCCCATATATATCTAAAATTAGGGTTTTCTAAACCCTAATTAGGGTTTCTAAGCCCCTCACAACCCAATTAGGCCCAAAAGCTACATCCTCAAGCCCATTAGGGTTTCACTAGGCTCATTAGTCACATGTTTAGGCTTTTTGGTCAATCAGGGCATTATTGGGCCCATTAGGGTTTCATGCATCTCAAATGAGGTCCAAACGCAATCAAAACACACCGCCACCCAACAAGGCGACTGGTGGTGGTTAGAGTTTCTTTTCATTATTCACATTTCTAATTACATTTTACATTGCTAATCTCCAAAATAAGACACACAATAATGCTAAACACACATACACAGCCACCCTAATGGTGGCCGGCGGTGGCATGTGGTGGTGGTGGCTTTTTCCGTGAACTCCGCTAAACAAAACACCCAACCCACACTTCAAACAGAATAGCACACACTCCAGCCACCCACCTGGTGGCTCACGACGGCGACAACAATGATTTTATGATGACAGCCACCACCTCATGCTGGTGGCGGTGGGTATCTTTTGGCTTCCAATCACGCATCAACATAACACACGGACTTGAAGCAGAAATTCACACCACACAAACTCACAGTCACCTCCCATGGTAGCTGGTGGTGACGAGATAAGGCAGCGACGACAACAACAACACCTTCAGTAACAACAGCAACACGGTGGAGAGAAGGTGTCACTACTAGAAAAAAGGCCTTTTACGACGCTCATTGCGCGTCGTAAAATGCTCAGACGACGCGCAAATGCGTGTCAAGGAAGGCCCTGTCATAAAGAGAGACGACGCGCATTTACGACGCACATTTATGACGCGCATTTACGACGCGCGGTTATGACACGCAATGCGTATCAAGGAAGGCCCTATCATAAAGGAAGACGAAACGCATTTGCGTGTCGTAACCTTACGACGCACGTGTTTATGACACACAATGCGTATCAAGGAAGCCCCTGTCAAGAAAGGCCATGTCATAAATGAAGATGACACACATTTTTAAGTATCATAATTTTAAATGTTTAAAAAAATATTATTTATAGATTTGCTTATTTTCAAATTAAATTTGTATTTAATGTTTAATAATAGATAATAAAATATCATATACAAAAATAGAATCCATTGCATAAATTTAATGTCATACAAATAATCGTTCCATATGTAAACAAATATATACCAAAAACATCATGTCAAAAAATTGTAATACATTTATGTTAAGGGGATCTAATTGTACATTGTTATTAAGAGGTTTTCCCTAACTATATAACATAATACTAAATTGCTATTAAGGGACACCTTATGCAATGTAATGCTATACAAACTAAAAAGATATACACAAAGATGATAAACATCAAATTCCAACTAAGTAGAGTTGAATCTTGCCTTTCATACTTCTTTAAGACTAATATTGAACCCCTGCTCCGATAATTCTTGTGACCTGATCAAATAAAAGTCAAAAAACTAATATGTTAATACAATTATTAGAAGAATCAAACTTGGAATGTTAGTTGTAAAAGACGAAATTACCCTTTTCTCCATCCAAAGAATTTGGGATTTGGAATAAATACACTACAATATGAGTTACCTAATATCAATAATGACAAACACAATGACAAGAATACCTGCATACAAATGGTAAATATTATCTGTAAAGCTATCAACAATGATAATCACAATGACAATCTTTGATCATATAAACTAGAGAGTATATCATCACAATTCCATCTAACACCACCCATTAGAACACGTAAAGCTACTCAACCAACATATCATGTCATGTAATGTATTTTTTGTCAGTATATCTTCACATAGAAAACAAAAGTGAAATAAATAAAAATAACAACCTTCTCATTTACTGAAAATGGATATTGTTCACATATATGGGAGCCATTTTCAGAATTACCATCCCCATTTACCTGAAATCATTCATGCCATTTTAACTCAAATAATTTATTTATAGTAAAAAAAATATTTATAATTATAGTGTTTTGATTATATAATATATACCCATCTGTCACTGACTCCTCATTCGTCATAAGAATGAACAAATATTTTAATTAATTACCTTGAAATGATAATAATATAAATACTATAACACCATGGCATGGTATATTTGAATAATACCTAGTGTAGCATCCAAGATAAGACGTTGACTTGTTGCTTGAGCAGATTTTGCAGTGTATGCTTTAAGGGCATCATCCCACCGTTGCAGCTTTTCATACCTTGTATTTGGAAGCAACATAAACAATTAATATTTTGAGAAAATAAGACAATGTAAATGATTTCAGGGTCCTGGAAATATACCATGATTCCTTCAGTTGTAAATCCATACAGCATCCCATATATAGTTATATACTTAAGAGAGTGAAAAAAGGAAAGTGAGCTAGTTTCTATATATGCTTACCCTCCAAAAAGATAGAAGTGAAAGTATCCAAAAGAAAGCACTTATCCACCTTGATTCCTTATATGCAATCCACACCTAATCAAAAGAAGCAATCAAACATTATTGTTATAACAAAAGTCGAAAAATCTCCTTTTCACTATAGTTGGAAAGTATATAATAAACAAAGACTTACTGCTACAATGACAATACAAAAATAGAAATCGGTTGTTGTTGCTATCATGCACCTGTGAGCATTTACAACTATGTATGAGCATTTACTATTACACTTTTTTACATAAATTAAATAAAAGGGAAATTTTAAATGGTACCTTGATAATACATTGGCATTGAATGTAGATCCATCAACGATAAGCACATAAATAAAAGTTCCCAGCATCAAGTAGCCTAGTGCAGAAATGATTATATCTGAATAAAGTGTTGTACTGAATGAACCGTCGGAAAATGAGTAACTGAACATTTTACCCTTCTGTATAGAAAGGAGGGTAAATAACAGATGATTTTATTTAAGAACATTTCTAAATCAGAGTTTACTTTCTATAAATAACAATACAGATGACAATATATTTAATTACAATAAGATTAGCAACTTAGATTGATCATGAAATTTAATCATAAATACTATTAATAGTAGTTTTAACCGGACATAGTAGTTAAGAATTGTTTTGATTGTGAATAAACTTCAACTCGAACAAATATGTTGACCTAAGAAGGTTTTACACTAGTTTTGATCTTAAGAATCTATTAGACTTCAGTTTTCAAAGATGATTATAAGAAAAATATCGTTCAAATAATATTTTAATACAAAGTAAAATGATTTTGGAGGTTGTAAGTGTTTGAAATGTTCGAATACGTAAATGAAAATGGTCTGAAATTTCAAATTCAAAAAACCATTAAGCAAAGCTTTTTCAGATCAAAACTAATGTAAAACCTTGTTAGGTCATCATGAAGGGAGAACATGAGAAGAGTTGTCTGGAGGGTAAAAAAAAAAGGAGGGGGGGGGGGGTAAATAGGTAAACAAGTAGTGTCCAAATACATTAAGCCAGGTTTTTTGCTTAAACCAGTAAGCTATTCTGTCCGAATTAAGTCAAAAAACAACAGTGATATAAATAGTTGTCCATATTACGTGCTTAGCCCATTAAGCTCATTAAGTCGAAAAGAAATAACCCCTGAGATGATAAATGAAAAATATATTAAAAAAAAAATAAAAATAAAAATAAAAAAACAAGTTCTGCAAACCTTTATACGCCTGAAAGCTCGAATCTGGGCTTTGAGAACATGTAGTTGCTGCTTTGTAAAGCCTGGGTGTGGTTGGCCTTGTGGTGTTTGTTGTTTCTGAGATGTTAAAGGGTTTTCCAATCCAACACCATTAGCTGAAGCTGCACGAGGCTGTGGAGAAGACCTATTCATCTGCTGCCTAGCATGCTGTAACTGCAACAAATGATCTGGACCTAGGCTCATGTTAGCAGGTGACTGTGGGGGAGACATAGAAGTGATAAGCCCCAACTCAGTCTGAAATGCTTTTAGCTTAATTGCTTTATTTGAGTCTTTTTATTTTCTGTTTTGGGGTCTAGGGGTAGTTTTGTCCTTTTGGGTTTTTTTTTTCTTATCTGCTATTGGCTATGCTGGGAAAAAAATAACAACAAATGAACAACAACAACAATCTCTGTGGATTCAACAACAAGAAAATGCCCAGGAAGAGCTGAGGATCATCCGAACAGAGTTGCTAGAAATGGTGAAGATAATGAAGATGCATCGTGAGGACCAGATAAAGAGAGAAGAAGAGACAAAAGCTAAAATAGCAGAAATGAGAAAATATTACTACTCAGAGGAAGGGATGGAGGCTGAGAAGGCTAAATGGAGACAAATTTACTACTCAAACTTGAAGGGGAAGGAGAAAGTAGTCAATGAAGAGGAAGAAGAATCATTGGAAGATACGGAGTTGGAATCTGATGATGATGAAGAAGAATCGTTGGAAGTTACTAAGTTGGAATCGGAACCTGTGATGGAACCTCAGCTTCCACCATCACTGTGGTCGGCTCCACAGCTTTCTCCACCACCTTCACCACCGTTGTTTACACCAGCTCTAGGGTTCGAGAAGGGAAACGAGGCTACGATTCTGTTCATGGAAAGCCCTAATCAGAGTGTTAGGAAGCGGGAGATACCTTTGTTCGATAACCACATACCACCATTGCCGCCGCCGCCGCCCTACCCTCCTTTACCGCCACTGTCTCCACCACCGATGAGACTCGAGATAACCGGGGGGAATATGAAGAGGTGCTTCACAATGGGGGAAGAATTACTCACAAAAGACAAGAAAAACAGGGGAGGCCGGTCACCACAACCATCTGCGGGGGAGAAAAAAATGGATCCCTACCGTAGAAACAGAAAGGAAGAAGGAAATCCACCATGGCAATCTTCAAACGTGGAGGATGATGGGGAACCATAGCTTCCATAGACATGATCGAAAGTGAAGGAATCTGTACCAAGTTTCACCTGCAACAAAAACAAAGATTAATCAATTTCTCGATCATCAGAATTGATACTGAGATCGTCCATTGTTTCAGAGCTAAGAGAGATGCGAGAGTGTCTTCGTTCATGAAAAAAGCCCTAGTTAAAATGGTCACAACGATTTTGTGGAATTTAGTATTTGGTGATGTTTTGGTATTTTGTTGTGCGAGAAAAGAGGAGTGGTTATGATATTAGGGTTTTTTGGGTATTGATCAGTGAGAAGAGGGAAGAACGATGGAAATAATGCAGAGGATGAACGGGATGTTTGATGATACTGATAAGAAGGAGATCGAGTAGAGATTGATGATACTGAAGATGAAGATGAGAAACCTAGGGCTTTTTCTTGCTAAGTAGAAGAGGCGGGGGGATTAATTTTTGGGATTCAATAGGCGGGGATAATTTTCGTCGATTTCATTTCCCGCCTAAAACACGTATTTAACTTAAAAATTATAAAGCGACACATTTACATGACGCACATTTTATGAAAGGCGCCCTCCGCATTTCTTTTTTTTCTTTTCTGACACTAATTTTAAGGCGCGCACAAATGCGTGCCCTCTATCCTTCAAATTTTGCAAAATTAACATTATCTTTTAGGGCACTTACAAATGCACGTCGTCTATCAGCGAGTGTCATTGTTTGCGCGTCGTAAAAGGCCTTTTTTCTAGTAGTGTGTGACAGAAACAACGACAGAAGGCGCTCTGTCCTCGTCTTCAGCAACGACAGCTATCGGCAGCCTCATCTTCTCGTCAGAATTGACCATGGCGGCAGCAGCGAGGCGGTAACTTGGACGTCGACTTCGCCCCTCTGATCTCCAGTTGTTGTGGCATCTTCCGGGTTCCTAATGGTCTTCAATAATGCCGACAGCAAGAGCTGCTGGTGGTTGTTCTGGTCGTTGGCTGATCGGAACGGGGTGATGGCGGCGCCGGTGATGGGAGAAGGAAGGTGGCGGATGCCACTCTCTTTAGGGTTAGGGTTAGAACCAGGGGTGACAGGTTTATATATCCCGATCCCCCAAACTTGTTTCCATAATGACAAGTTTAGCCCCTCCCTCCAGAAATTATTTCGAAATAAACCCCTATATTTACCATTCAAACCCTGACCTCGAAAATCCCTTTAAAATCCAATCCAAAATTTACCTAACAGCCCCTCACTCTACAAATTATTTCCATGTGAAGTCCTTATGTTACTAAATGACCCCTCATCTATAAAACCATTCCAATTTAAGTCCACATGATACCAAACACCCCCTATCTTCTAAAAATATTTACAAAATAAGTCTTGAATTTTACACTTTAATCCCTGCCTTCTAAAATTATGATAGTTAACTCCTTGAGACCAACACCTTGCTATATAATTATAAATTTTAGGGCTACTATCCATTCATTAATTTGTTTATTCATTTATTTAATAAACGGGGTGTTATATATATATATATATATATATATATATATATATATATATATATATATATATATATATATATATATATATATAATGGGTTATAATTGGAGCGTATAGATAGTGATCCATACCCAACCCATTTAAGAAAAGGGTAAACCGATATGGTCCCAAATAGATAAATGAATCGAAAATTAAAATCCAAACAAGTAAAATTCTTAGAGATTTATACCAAGTTATGGTACTTTCAAAAAGTATTTACCAAAACAAATTTGTTTACAACTTAGAGTGTGTTTGGATAAGGAAAAAAAAAAGAGCTTATAGCTTATTGCTTATCCCTATTGCTATAACATAACTTTAAGTGTTTGGGTAGGAAACATTAAAAATAAACTTATTATGGTGGGGAGAAGCTAAATAATCTATTTTGGAAATGCTCCCCCCTTGTTTAAAGCTTATAAATTATCGCTTATTCAAACACTTGTGCAAAAGTTGCTTTCTCACACCGCTATAAGGTAATAAACTATAAGCTAATTTATCCAAACACCCTCTTAATTACCATAAGATTGTAAACTTCTTTTTGTTAGGTTTTATTAGTTCTTTTAAAAGAATTAGTTATTGTCAACTCTACCACCCCTTCCATCATTGTTTCCGGCAAACACAACTTTTTTCCAACCACCATCTTTTCTTTGGCTACAAAACACAAATGAAAACTTCAAATATATATATATATATATATATATATATATATATATATATATATATATATATATATATATATATATATTAATCTTACAAAGTTACATAAATGAAAATTACATCAAGTTATAATGATGAAATGCACTTAAAAGCGTCAATGATCATCACTAGCAACACTTGGGTGTTTTTCGAAGTTAACCATTAATTTCTCACGCTTTTTAACAAACTCTGAGGGGATATAACCTCGCCACACATGTAGTGCAGAACCCATAGAAAAAAGTTGGCCCGTAAATAGAACATATAATTCTTGAACTTGCAATTGAATTGCAACGATAACTATCAGATTAAGACTGAAGTTTTTAGAATGGAAACACAAAAAGAGGCGACTCGCAGATTAAATAGAGGTTGTTGGCATGAATCAAGGAAGCAAGTAATTAACCGAACTTTTATTATCATGTCAGCTAGTTTCTTCTTCTTTCCTTTGTTTTGTTTTTTTTTTTTTTTGAGTTTCCATCTTACAGAAACAAGATGAAAGTTCTGAGACTTAACACCCTATTCTAACAAGTTAAGAGGTGAAGAACCCGTCTACAAGCTCTAAGATTCATAATGGTCCAAACGCCAGATTTTCACAAACAATATCTTGGCTTTGACGAAGATGAGGCAGAGGCAAGAGAGGGAGGCGACATATGACTCAACGCGGGAGCAGGGGCGGTTCTCACTGGGTACCCGGTGTGGCACCGGCAACACCTAGTTTCTGCGTACGCAGTGGTAATTTTTTCGAATTTTTTTTTACTTATCGTGCCACTACGTAAAAAAAACCGGAAACCACGTAAAAAAAATTGGCAACTACATAATTTTTTTTGTCACTCTATTGGATCAAGGAATGCTAGAAATATATTTACAACCAAAAGTTATAATTAATTATTTAGTTTATAACTTAAACTCTTAATTAGTAGTCCAAAAACATTATTAATTGTAGCCTTAAAAAACAAATAAGCCTTAAAAAGCCCAATGACATTTGTAAGATAGTCCAATTGGGAGTTTGGACTTGGTCCACTTGGACATTTCATTAATCGGATTAAAGAAAAAATGAAGGAACATATGCCAAAAAAAATTGTCGACATCAGAGGGAAAATACGAAGCTTCTCTGCTTCTGTGAAGGCTGAAGGCTTCGATCGACTGATCGACATCGACAGAAAAGAAAAAAAAAATCGAATCGTTGGCCTATCTCGCTGCAATCTTTCTTCCATTCCTTGAGCAAAATTCAAATCTCGGTACGAAGATGCTTTTCGAAGATGAAACTCTTGAAGACCGACTTGCGCAACAAAATTGGCGATGACTTTTTGAACGATGCGTTGCTTTGTTATGTTGAGACCGAAGCACTTGTGAAAGTTGAGAATGAAAAAGTAATGGAACGGTTCCAAAAGATGTCGGCACGAAGAGGACAAATTTAAATTGTAATAGATAGTTGTTATGTTTTTAACTTTTTATGTAATTGATGGGTTTTTTTTAGTAGACGTAATGAATTAATTTTTGGTTTTATATTATGTTTCGCCCGAAAAAAAAAAATCGGCACTAGCAACACCTGCCATCAATTCCTGCGTCCGCCTCTGCGCGGGAGGAGGGTGGCAACGGTGAGCATCGACTCTTGAGAAGGCAGCATTAGGCAAGTAGGGAAACGGATGAGGAAAACCGGGAAAGGAGTATTGGGACTTTAATTTTTTTTATATAAAAAAATAAAATTATTTGGTAAATAGATTTGCATGTATATATATAAGTATATGGTAAATACTTTTCTAAAAGACAATATTTTGTGTAAAAACTGGAATTCGTTTGAAGTGAATCATGTCAGAACTCGCATACAAGGCATCGATGTAGAGTTTTTTTTTTTTTTTTTTTTAAGCCGCGAATTTCGTTTTAAATCTAATTTCTTAGGGTAATTCAAATCAATGAAATCTTACTTCAAGGTGATCCGAGTTTCTCTTTCCGGTGGTGAAAGAGCACGAAACTCGGCTAAGCTTTCCAATTATCTTCAAAAAAAAATTTGCGAACTCATGTGTTTCCTTGTTTTCGTTCTCCATAACATCCTATCTCCATCTTTTGATTGCATTTTTCACGTCTTTGAGCTTTTTGAGAAAGATCATATCTGGAGGCCATCAAATTAAAGGAATTATTATCCCAAGTATTAATCACGATATCATGTATGCCATCAATCAACAACCAGGAACTATAAAACATGAAAGGTGGGGTTCCGGAGTCTTTATGGTTCTTTAATTTCCATATTTCCCTAGGAACTAAGTTTTCTTCTAGTTTCCTCATTAGGGCACCAGAGATTGATATGTCCGAACTTGAAATACTCTTCTCAGCATCAAATCCAAATTCTGAAAAGCCCGAAAAAGTACAACTGGTATTAATTTATTTTCCTTCTTGATTTCATGCAAAATCTTTAACTCTACTTCACACATCTTTGTATTGAAGATTAGTTGATATTTCACTTTTGTTGCAGATTGACCATATGCGGGCATATAACTGTGAAATCATGCTTTCAAAGTTGAAGATACCATTGCCTGAATTGATGGTAAGCTAAAAACATTATACATTAAATAATATATTAGTTTTTCTAATAAATGTTTTTAATGCTTTTCGTTTTAAAACTGAACAGTGTTATGTCCTTGATTTGAACGATTCAGCAATGGATGTTGATAAGGTGGATAACATTCTAAAGTTCTTCCCTACAAAGGAGGAGATGGAACTAATTAAGGTGTATTTACATTTTACATTTTAACTTTGATTATATATCCACATTTAACTAATATTTTGTATGCTTAGGGCTATAAAGGTGAAAGGGAAAATTTGGGCAAATGCGAACAGGTATATATATAGTACTCATTCTCTCTTTACATTTTACATTTTAACTTCAATTATAATTATATCACTAGCATGTTAATGAACTCGGGGACCAAAATTTAAAAAATAAAATTTCCTTTTTCTTGTAACAGTTCTTCTTAGAGCTAATGAAAATTCCACGTTCAGAAGCTAAGCTCACAGCTTTCTCTTATAAGTTACAATTTATTACACTGGTCAGGAGATATTATTCTTTGAATTTCCTGCTTTTGTTGTACTTACCTTATTCTAACTTTAATGTTCTTTTGCAAATTTAGCTTACAGAACTTAGGGAAAAGATAAGCCTTGTATGTTTAACAGTAGAACAGGCAAGTTATTACGTATCTTTCACTTTAATTATGCAGTTATTCGGTAAGAATAATATTAGATTAAATTTTACTTTTATATGTATGTTGATGGTGGTTAATTATATCAGATTAGGAGTTCTGTAAAGCTACAGAGAGTCATGCAGACAATTCTTTCTTTTGGAAATGCTTTGAATCAAGGAACTACAAGAGGTGAGTTACTAATGTTTGTTGTTGTTGTTGTTGTTGTTGTTTTTTTTTTTTTTTTTTTTTTTTTTTTTGTTTTGAAGTTAAAGAAATTAGAACTGCATAGTTTTGGTTTTAGGTGCTGCTGTTGGGTTCAGATTGGACAGCCTCCTAAAACTTAATGAAACGCATGCTAGAAGCAATAAAATGACTCTCATGCATTATCTTTGTAAGGTAAGATTTTTTTTTTTTTTTTTCATTTGTTTGCGTTTCTTTCACTTTGTTAATGGTATCTGCTGTGCTGGATATGTTAGGTGCTTGCAGACAAACAGCCTGAAGTCTTAGACTTTTCCAAGGAACTTGGCAGTTTGGAACCTGCATCAAAGGTGATCCTTGTGGGATTTACATCTTTCTTTAAATTAAAGTTATGTTAGTTTCCTTTTTGCTGATTAAATTGATATATCTATTCCAGATACAACTAAAAATCTTGGCAGAAGAGTTCCAAGCGATTACAAAAGGACTAGAGAAAGTAGTCCAAGAAAAGAAATTGTCCATAAAAGATGGACATTTGTCTAAAAGATTTCGGAAGGTATGCACATATAGTTGATAAGAGCCATATATGTAACTTGTCAAAGGAATTGGAATCTGAGGGAGTTGGAATCACAAGGAATTACGGTTTGTTATGTGTTTGGTTGGCAGAAAATGGAATAAAATTAAATTATAAATATTGTATCTTTTTAATTTTCACTATATATATATATATATATATATATATATATATATATATATATATATATATCCAGGTTTTTTTGAGAACCAAATGACTTTTGTGAGAACTTACGAACTCATAATCAGCTCATCATATTTCAACACCAAAAACACGAGTCTTTTCCAAATGGTACGTCCCTATGACTGTTGATTGTGTATACATGCAAATTTCGAAAAAAAAAAAAAATTTTGTCAAATCGTTTTTTGAGCCTAGATATGGTTTAGACGCACCATTCAGAGAAGATTGGTGTTTTTGGCGTTGAAAAATGATGAGCTAGTTATGAGTTCGCAAGTTCACACGCTATTTTTGGTTCGCACAATAACTCAGCCATATATGAGGGTATTTTTGTCCTTTAATAAAAAATGAATGGAGCTGGATTCCTTCCACTCTCTAAGGACGAAGAAATCCATCAAACATGGAATTTGAAGGATTCTGGTGGAATTGTATTCCATCCATTTGGCAATGAAACACATAGTGCAATGGAATATCAAATTCCTATTCCGAACTACCAACCAAACTTGCCCTTCTGGTATGATGAAGGGCTACCATTAACTTCCATTTTCCTGATGGTGCTCCCTCTTTCTTAAAAAAATATTAACTTCCACCATGGTTGTTTTTCAAAGAGACAACTTCCACCATGGCTTTAAGTTGATCCATTGGTTATTGGACTAGTTTGTAACCATGACTTTAACTTTAAGTTTTAAGTGACTGCTTTATTTTATTTTTTTCTATGTTCAGACTCTGAAAAAGTTTCTTGCTTCGGCGAAACCTGAAGTAAAGAACCTGATTTCACTTTACTCTGAGGTGGTACGTATCAAAAAATCCTGTAGATTGCTATATGTTTCCAAAATTTTAAAACTGCACTTTTTTGTAGTCTAAAACTGTGAATGTATTAATTATTTACTTTGGAAAAGACCCCACTAGTTGCCCATTTGAAAAAGGTAATCAATCATCGAACAACCACTTCATGATAATATCTTCACGTGATCACTAATTGATCTCCAACTTCTACTTTTCTGATAATGTTTACAGTTGTTGAAACTTTGCTTTTGTTTGTGAGAATGTTTAATCAAGCCCATGAAGAAAACTGCAATCAAATAGAGGCGGAGTCTATATGGTTCTTTAATATTCCTATTTCACTTTATTTGATATATTGACATCGATCTCCTACTAAGTTTTTTTTTTTTTTTTTCTTAATTATGTAATTAGGGCGCCAGAGATTGATATGTCTGAACTTGAATCACTCTTTTCAGCATCAAATCCAAATTCTGACAAATCCTCAAAAGGAAAATCTAAAGCAGCTAATAAACCCAAAAAAGTACAACTGGTAATAATTTATTCTCCTTCTAGATTGCATGAAAAATCTTAAACTGTACTTGTGGTTGACTTCACTCATCTTTGTCTGAAACATTCGTTGATATTTCACACTTGTTGCAGATTTCGCATAGCAGGGCATATAACTGTGAAATCATGCTTTCAAAGGTGAAGACACCATTCCCTGAATTGATGGTAAGCTCAAAACATTATGTATTAATTTGAAACTTGGGTTTTCTGATAAATATTTTTATTGCTTTAGTTTTTAAACGTAACAGGAACATGTCCTTAATTTGGATGAATTACCAATGGATGTTGATCAGGTGGATAGACTTATAAAGTTCTGTCCTACAAAGGAGGAGATGGAACTACTCAAGGTGTATTTATAATTTACATTTTACTTTAACTTATATATCCACATTTTTTTTATATAATATAACTAACATTTTGTATGCTTAGGGCTATAAAGGAGATATGGAAAATTTGGGCAAATGTGAACTGGTATATAGTACCCATTTTCTGCACTCATATCATTAGCCTGTTAATTATGAACTTGGGACCGAGATCTAAAAAATTAATTTCTGATTTTTCGTAACAGTTTTTTATAGAGCTAATGAGAGTTCCGCGTGCAGAAGCTAAGCTCACAGTTTTTTGTTATAAGTTACAGTATAGTACACTGGTCAGGAGATATTATGCTTTGCATTTCCTGCTTTCTTACTTTTAGCGTATTTTAACTTCACTTTTTTTTTTTTTTTTTTTTTTTTTTTTTTTTTTTCAAATTTAGGTTACAGAACTTAGAGATAAGCTAAACGTTGTATATTTATCAGTAGAACAGGCAAGTTTTTGGTTATCTGTCACTTTAATAATGCAGTTATTAAGTGACAATAAGATTTGATTAAATTTTACTTTTTTTATACATGTTGCTGGTGGTTATATCAGATAAGGAGTTCTGTAAAGTTAAAGAGAGTCATGCAGACAATTCTTTCTCTTGGAAATGCTTTGAATGAGGGAACTAAAAGAGGTGAGTTATTAGTGTTCCTTCTTTTTGGAGTTACAGAGATTAGAATAACATGGTTGTGGTTTTAGGTTTTGCGGTTGGGTTCAGATTGTATAGCCTCCTAAAACTTAACGAAACACATGTGAGGAGCAATAAAATGACAACCATGCACTATCTTTGTAAAGTAAGATTTTTATTTATTTATTTATTTGTTTTGTGTGTGTTTCTTTCACTCTGTTTATGGTAACTGTTGTGTTGGATATGTTAGGTGATTGCAGACAAACTGCCTGAAGTCCTAGACTTTTTCAAGGAACTTGACAGTTTAGAACCTGCATCAAAGGTGATCCCTGTGTGATTTAGTTTTTGTACGGAAATTTAGAGTTTGTGGTGGAGATCTGGAGACCAACTTGGATCGTGATATCATTTTCCGAACTGATATTTCTACCATATGCTTAGGTTACAAAAAATTCAGCATAGGATAATCCAAGTGGACACTTACGTTTCTAGGCACAGAAAACTAAGCCAATATGCTAGAGGATTCTGCGAAAGTATGATGAAAACGAGAGCTTAAGATCGTAACCCTCTTCTATAGAGGAAGAGTTGTTTATATATTAAACACGATTAGGGTTTCATTAGGGTTGGGCCGTCATTAGTTGCTTTGGAAGCAAGTAATATCAATCCGGATTTAATGAGGATTTAGGGTTACCAAAACCTAACGGGTTTCATTAGTTTTACCATAATCACCCTCAAGAAATTGAATTTTCCAGCCAGGGACTCTGCCCCGAACCCCCGACTAGTCGTCGAACCGGCTTCTGACTCTATCTTATACATGCGTGCACTCCACACAACCTCGTACATATATTAGAGTACAAATTATGAAGCCCCTTAGCTCACATGTTGGTTCTAGTTACTTAAAATGACATGGTGACACTAAAATCACCAATAATCCTCCCCCATTTTAGTATAACCCTTGAACAAACATAACTTTATCAAACAAACCAAACTAGTACATAATCAAAATATCGAAATGATTGAATTTCCACTTAGTATCATACATTTGCAAATACTCGAGAATCAGGGTGTTCTAAGAATTGAACCCGTCAACCCATTTGAATACCAGAAAGTAAAATACATACTAGTTTATTGAATTTCTGGCATAATACAACTTGACACTGTTATAAAGCTGTATGTCCCAATCCTCTCATGATCGTATCAAGGTCAAGTCCACAACCTCTTGAAATGCGGTTACACTTCACAATCACGTAGGTAACTCCTTTCCATGCATCTGCACATACATTTATCAAAGGAATTATTAAGAAGTTAAACTTCAACCTGGCTAACTTGCATAACCGAACACATACCTAGGATGAATACTTCATGTGTTCCAATCTATAAGTATGAGCTTTCCACATTGAATCCAACTCCTAACATTATATTAGGAGGGAATTGGGTGTCTCATCATTATAGAATAAAATGGACTTTAATCCCATCCCGATTACAAACTTGTGCACTAAGTCTCTTGTCAGACCTTTAATCAAGTGATCTGCCAAATTTTGTTGCGATTTCACAAACTCAACCGAAATCACACCATTCATGATTTGTTCTCTAATCATACTATGTCTAACACATTGGTGTCTAGACTTGCCATTATAAACCTGGTTATATGTCTTAGCCAAAGCGGCAACACTATCACAAATGATAGAAATAGGTGCTATCGGTTTAGACCACAAAGGAATCTCATAGACTAAATTCCTTAGCAACTCTGCTTCTTTACCAGCAGCTGCTAACGCAACAAACTCAAATTCCATTATTGAGTTTGTAATGCAAGATTGCTTCTTAGAAGCCCAAGAAATGGTACCTCCCCCAAGCAAGAATACCCAACCAGAAGTTGAGGAATGGTCCTCCATGTTGGTAATCCAACTTGCATCTGAATGGCCTTCTAAAACTGAAGGACTCCCCAAGTAACTCAAACCATAATTCATGATTCCCTTGAGATACTTAAACATTCTATTCACTGCTTGCCAATGTTGAGCATTAGGATTGCTAGTGTATCTGCTTAACTTACCCACAACAAAAGCTATATCAGGTCTGGTACTTGTCATGGCATACATCAAGCTACCAATAGCCTTAGAGTGTTTCAATTGTGAAATGGGAACACCATTATTTGGCATTAATTTCACACTTGGGTCCATAGGAGTACTCACAGGAGAACACTCGGTAAAATTAAACCGCTTGAGAATTTTCTCAATATAATGACTTTGAGTCATTATCAATCCTTTATTCATCCTCTTAATTCATATTTCAATAATTACATCAGCTTCTCCTAAATCTTTCATGCAAAACTTGGATGATAACAATTTCTTTGTTTCATCCACTTGATTTTGATCGGTACCAAAAATCAACATGTCATCTAAATATAAGCAAATGATCACTCTAGCTCTAGTAGCATCATCAAATCTACTATAAAAACATTTGTCACATTGGTTTGTCTTGAAACAAAAAGACAAAATCACCTCATCAAATTTTTGATGCTATTGTTTAGACGCTTGTTTCAGCTCACACAAAGATTTGACAAGTTTACAAACCATATGCTCTTTACTGAGTATAATGAAACCTTCTGGTTGTTTCATGTAAACTTCCTCATCAAGATCACCATTTAAAAAGGCTGTTTTCACATCCATTTGGTGAATAACAAGATTGTGGATACTTGCCAAGGCAACCAACAATCTAATAGTATAAATACATGCAACTGGAGCATACGTATCAAAATAGTCAATACCGGCTTTTTGTCTAAAACCTTGAATCACTAACCGGGCTTTGAATTTGTCAATAGTACCATTAACATTCATTTTCTTTTTGAAAATCCATTTGCAACCAAGAGGTTTAGAACCCATAGGTAAATCAGACAACACCCATGTGTTGTTCTCAAGAATTGATGACATTTCGTCATCAATTGCTTCCTTCCAAAAGGCACTATCACGAGACTCCATGGCCTCTTGATAAGTTTTAGGATCATCTTCAATACTATAACAATAAGAGTATTCAAGATTAATTTCATCCCCTGAACCTTCCACCAAGTACAGTTGGAAGTTGGATCTGAAATTTTTAGCAATTTGGCATCTTTTGCTTCTACGAATATCCTGTGGTTCTTACACAATACCACCATCTTGAATTTCTGAATTTTGCTATTTATTAGCACCAAAAGTCAGATCCTTAGGCCTTTGAATCAATGAAAATCTCATCTCATCAAAAATTGCATCCTGCAATTCGATGACAGTGTTAATTGAAACCGAATCATTAGGTTCTATTACATAAAACCTATATGTCTTGGAATGTTCAGCATATCCAATGAATATGCAATCAATTCCACATTCTCCTAAAATTTTCTTTTTGGGCTCGGTAAGTTTTACAACTGCCCGATATCCCCAAACCCGAAAATAACTCAAATTCGGCTTTTTCTTGAACCAAAGTTCATATGGGAGTGTTTTGTTCCTTTTATTTGGAATCTATTCAATAGATAGCAGGCCGTTAAAATGGCCTCTCCCCAGAATTCTTCACTTAATCCCGAGTAAGACAACATCAAGTTTACCATTTCCTTTAAAACTCGATTTTTGCGTTCAGCAATACCATTCTGTTGGGGCGTGTAAGGTGTCGTGGTCTCATGAATGATACCCACTAATTGGAGGTATATGGGATCTATATATTCACCTCCCATAGCAGTCCTGAGACATTTAACCGGAATGCCCAATTGCAATTCCACATCGGTTTTGTATATTTTGAATTTATCTAAGACTTCATCCTTAGAATTCAACAAATACACATAGCAAAACCGAGTGCAGTCATCAATAAAAGTGACCACATACTTTTTATTTCCCAAAGAAGGAATGGAGTGAAAATTACACAGGTCAATGTGTACAAGTTTCAAAACAACTGAGTTTCTAGTAATACTAGGAAATGGCTATTTTGCCACTTTTGTAAGCATGCATGTTTTACATTTATCAGATGTCATATCAAAGGCTAGAATTAATCCATCTTTTGACATTTTATGCATCCTTCTAAAGTTGACATGACCTAATCTTACATGCCAAAGCATAGATTTATCAATATTAGAAGCAGAAGATACATATGCAGAATTTTGAACAGATAATAATTTGTCTGCAATATTTAAATGAAACATTCTATTATTTAAATATCTAAAGCCAACAAACGATCCACCATTAGACAAAACAAATTTATCTGACTCAATAACTTGTTTAAAACCTTCAGAATCCAAACAACTAGAGCTAACAAGATTCTTGTGAATCTTGGGAACAAACAAAACATCAGGTAACCTAATTGTCTTTTCATAAGTAAAATCCAGACACACGACACCTAAACCACAAATAGGAATAAAAGAATCATCTCCTATTTTCAACACCGACCCATCTTCAAGTGGAGTTAATATTTCAAACATCCGTTTATCCTTGCATACATGTTGCGTTACTCCGGAGTCGATCCACCAAGCAACATCATCATCCTGCACATAGAATGATTCAGGGATAAATGAAACATAATAAACATAATTCTGATTAGAATTATCAAAGTTAGTCAAAAACTGACCACCTTTAACGTGGGCCGAAGACCCGTTCACTTTCCCATTAGCTCCACTGTTTCCAGCACCTTTGTTACCCAAATTCACACGGCAATCACATTTGCAATGCTCAACTTGATTGCACCTCCAACAAACCATATTCTTTCTCTTTTTGTTGGAGTTGCTTGGGACATGTTCCTCCTTACATTTGCCATGTCCTTTGTGGTTCTGGTTCCTTGGTTTGTTTTCAACCATATGAACCGAGGGCTGTCCAGGTTCAACTTTTCCTTTGGGTTTTTCAGATTTGTCACGTTCCTTCACATGAAGAGATTCTTCAATAAGAATGTGACTAGCAAGTTGAACCAATGACAGGTCCTCCTTTTGATGTTTCAAGTTATGTTTGAATTCTTTCCAAGACAGAGGCAGTTTGTCAATGATAGTGGAAATAACAATGGATTCATCCATATTCATACGGTGCAGTTTAAACTGACTTTATATGCTAAGGAGTTCATTGTACTGTTCAGTGACAGACCTTGAATCTTCCATCTTATAATTATTAAATTCACTGACTAGAAACATCTTACTAGAAGCATCCTCAGTAACATATTTCAGTTCAAGAGTGTCCCACAACTCCTTGGCACACAAGGCTTCACTATTGATATCAAATAAAGCATCATACATACCGTTCAGAATGTGACCTTTGCAGATGTAGTCATCATTGTCCCACTTCTGTCTCTTTCTTGTCTCTTCAGTTGTCTCAACAACACCTTCCGCAGACTCTACTGGTCTTGGAATATTCAGCAGTATGCTGCTTTCAGAGTGGTCAACATGAAGTGCATCTTTTTCTTCCAACACCTAAAATCGATGCCTTCAAACTTCTCCAGCTTGGCAAACTTAGTACTCATCTCCTAGATTGAGTCACCCATCTCCAGAAACAGGAAATATCAGTTTGAATGTACGGAAATTTAGAGTTTGTGGTGGAGATCTAGATACCAACTTGGATCGTAATATCATTTTCCGAACTGATATTTCTACCATATGCATAGGTTACAAAAAAATTCAGCCTAGGATAATCCAAATGGACACTTACATTTCTAGGCACAAAAAACATAAACCAATATCCTAGATATTAGATAAATGTTATATATATTAGGCATTAATTACATGTTTATATTCTAGAGGGATCATAGTGTAAATATATCTATTATTAATACTTATGTAATTGTGACATTCTGGGAAGATATACAATTCACGTTTTACCAATTTAACCTGGTATCAGAGCCGCTATTCCCTAACCCTAAAATTGGCGCCACAGCAACCCTCAAGATCATCAACCTGCACCTGTTTCTACTCTTTCTTCCTCTTTTCTCTTGTCGATCAGTACACAACCAACACAATGGCGCCTCTCACAGCATTCACTACTGCAGAGAAAACAGCCCACAACTCTCATAAATTTGCCTTTACTTTGTCCCCAAACAGGCTTTGTACTCTTAAAATCCACCATCTCTGAGACGTCTTTTCAGCATGTTCAAGGTAATACATCACGTGATCTTTGGCTGTCTTTAGAAAGTGCTTATGCTCCTCATACTTCTTCTCGTGAATATACTCTTAAAATCCAACTTCTGAAAATCACAATGAAAGAAGATGAGTCCTCATCTGCTTACTTAACCCGTGCACAAGAGTATTCTAATGCTCTTGCTAATATTGGCGAACCAGTTAAAGAAAAGGACCTTGTCATGCTAGTTATCTCTGGCTTAAGAGAAGAATACAATAGCTTGAAATCTACCCTTTTAGCAAGACAGTCTCCAACAGCCTTTGCTGAACTTCATGGTCTACTGTCTGACCATGACTACATGATTACAAAGACCTCCACAGTGATGCCACCAGCCCAAGCGTTCACAACCACCACTAGACAACCCGGTTCCATGGCTGCTGGTTCGTCTCTATCACAAGATGCAGCAATCCAAGCTGTTCAAAAGCTTGCACAACAACTGGGGTTACAGCTCCAGCCAACTAATTCAACATCAGCCCAAGCTTTTTACACAAATCGATTAGGAAACAATCGCAACAGCCGATCAACAAACAACCATGGGCGTGGCAGCTACAACAATCGTCCACAAGGAGGAGGTAATAGAAACCAATTTATTTGGGCATCTAATCAAAATACTGTGTATGGTACATGTAACAGGTGCGGTATTGGGCATGTTCCGTCTCAATGCCCTAATCGAGATCCCTCCACCATACGTGTGAGACAACAACAACCATCCGCTAATTTTGCAGATTATCGATCCCGGGCCTCTTCTACCTGGGTCACTGATACTGGGTCTAGTCATCATGTTGCATCCGATCTCTCGAGCTTTGATCACTCCGAGGCATACCATGGCCATGACAACTTACATGTTGGCAACGGTAAAGGTTTACCCATTCTCCATATTGGCTCCTCTAAACTCTATTCTCCTAATAAAACTTTTCATCTCTCACACATTCTTCATGTTCCAGAAATCAAACAAAACCTTCTTTCTGTTCAAAAATTCTGCGATGATAATAATGTTTATTTTGAATTTCACACTTCCTTTTTTGCTGTGAAGGACGAGAATACTCACACTACCCTCCTCATGGGTCCAAGTAGTGGCGACCTTTACTCCTTCCACCTTCCGCAGTTGCAGTCTACCTCGTCTAAAGTTGCTTTCTCCGCTACTCGTGCTTCTTCCGTCACTTGGCATCAACGACTTGGACATCCCCATCCGCAGCTGTTGAAGTCAATGATTTCTAGATATAGTTTACCTTTATCAAACAATTTTGTCAATTCACCTTGTGATTCTTGTTCTATCGGAAAATCTTCAAAACTTCATCTATCATCTTCTAATTATAAAAGTTCTCATATTTTAGATTTACTCTTTTGTGATGTTTGGGGACCATCCCCTGTTACTTCTTTTGAAGACCATCGATATTTCTTACTATGTGTTGATCATTTTTCTAGTTTTATGTGGATTTTTCCCTTAAAATCCAAATCTGATGTCTTTAGTACTTTCCAACAGTTTCTTCTTACAGTAGAACGACAATTTCAAACCAAACTAAAATCTGTTCAAACTGATTGGGGAGGTGAATTTCGAAACCTCTCTAAGTTTTTCTCATCTCTCGGCATTACTCATCGCTTGTCTTGTCCTCACACCAGTGAACAGAATGGTGTTGTTGAGTGTCGTCACCGTCATGTGGTCGAAACCGGCCTCACTCTTCTTGCTCAATCCGGTGTTCCACAACGGTTTTGGCATTATGCTTTTGACACAGCCGTCTATCTCATAAATCGTATGCCTTCTAGAACCAACTCCAATATCTCACCTTTCGAACATGTTTTCAAACACAAACCTGATTTTTCCTTTCTTCGTGTGTTTGGTTGTCGATGTTATCCACATCTTCGTCCGTATAACAAGCATAAAATGGATTTCAGATCTCTTCCGTGCATTTTTCTTGGATATAGCACCTCCCACCATGGTTATCGGTGTTTTGACCCTCTTTCCGAACGCCTTTATATCGCTCGTCATGTTCGTTTTCATGAACAATTATTCCCTTACCAAATCAGCCCATCATCTCCACCCACATCTTCCTTTGATCCTTATACATCCTCTTATCCTAATCCTGTACCTGTACCTGACATATCAACTCCTTCCAATACATCCCCTACACCTCCTACGTCATCTGCACCATCCCCTTCCAATACATCCCCTCCACCTCCTATATCACCTACACCATCTCCTTTCAATACATCCCCTACACCTCCTACATCACCTACACCATCTCCCGCATCATCTTCTTCCCCTATATCTCCACATGAACCTCCTCTTCCGCCTCTCCTTTATACCTTTGCTCGACGCCCTAAAACTACCACCACCTCTCAACCAGAAAACACCACATCTCAACTAGCACATTCTACCTCCCAACCCGACAGTTCCTCCTCTCTACCTCGTCCTCGTCCCTCTAATTTGCGTCCTAATCCTAAACCCTCTCAACCATATAGTCCGGCCTCCTATCATACTACTCCTGTTCCTACCGAACCAGCCACCTTTAACGTTGCTAGCAAATCGCCTCAATGGCGTCAGGCCATGGCCGACGAGTATTCTGCTCTTCAGCGCAACAACACCTGGTCCTTAGTTCCTCCTCCATCGAATGCTAATGTTGTTGGTTGTAAATGGGTCTATAAGCTCAAACGTGATCCAACTGGGGCAATTACACGTTACAAAGCGCGTCTTGTTGCAAAAGGTTATCGTCAGCAACATGGTCTTGATTATCATGAGACTTTTAGTCCTGTTGTCAAAGCGACTACAATTCGGGTGGTTCTATCCTTGGCAGTCTCACACAGTTGGCCCTTACGACAACTTGATGTTCAAAATGCCTTCTTACATGGCGATCTCACAGAGACAGTCTACTTGCAACAACCACCGGGTTTTGTTGATCCGGACAAACCTGATCATGTTTGTCTTCTCCACAAGTCTCTCTATGGACTTAAGCAAGCTCCCCGAGCATGGTTTCATCGGTTGTCAACTGCACTTCATGCTCTTGGTTTTCGTGGATCTAAAACGGATCCTTCGCTGTTTATCTACTTCTCTAACGGTGTTCTCTTGTATATGCTTGTTTATGTTGATGACATTATTCTCACAGGAAATAGTCCCGCTGATATCGACCGGGTTGTTCAACATCTTAGTCGCATTTTTGCTCTACAAGATTTGGGGTCGTTATCTTATTTTTTGGGGGTTGAAGTTATTAAGCAGGGGTCCGACATTGTTTTGTCTCAAAGAAAATACATACTCGAGCTACTTGAACGTGCGAATTTGTCTAATGCCAAATCTGTGCCATCTCCGATTACTACCACCGCCAATCTTGCCCTTGGCGACAGTCCACCATTTGAAGACCCGGTTAAATATCGTCAAACAGTTGGTGCACTTCAATATGTGACTCTTTCACGGCCGGATATTTCGTTTGCGGTAAACAAAGTGTGTCAATTTATGCACTCTCCGACTCAGGATCATTGGTCTGCGGTTAAACGCATTTTGCGTTACTTACTTGGCACAGTAACAAGTGGACTTTTATTTCAGCGCACTTCCGATAGTGTTCTTCATGCTTACACAGATTCGACTTTTAATGTCTTGAATGCTTTCTCTGATTCTGACTGGGCTGGTTGTCCGGATGATCGTCGATCCACTGGGGGATATGCTATATATCTCAGTTGTAATCTTGTCTCATGGTCTGCTAGGAAACAAAAGACTGTCTCGCGATCATCAACAGAATCCGAGTACAAAGCCTTAGCCGATACAGTTGCTGAACTCACATGGCTTCAAACTCTTCTACAGGAACTACGATTTTCTACTCGTACTGTTCCAGTTCTATGGTGTGATAATCTTGGTGCTACATACCTATCTGCTAATCCGGTCTTTCATGCTCGTACCAAACATGTTGAAGTTGACTTTCACTTTGTTAGAGAAAAGGTTGCTCAAAAACAACTCCTGGTTCAGTTCATCAAAACAGATGACCAGATTGCAGATGTGTTCACTAAACCACTGCCTTCTCAATGTTTTCAGTTCTTGCGGTCCAAGCTAAGAGTCGCTCCCCGACCTTAGCTTGCGAGGGAATATTAGACAAATGTTATATATATTAGGCATTAATTACATGTTTATATTCTAGAGGGATCATAGTGTAAATATATCTATTATTAATACTTATGTAATTGTGACATTCTGGGAAGATATACAATTCACGTTTTACCAATTTAACCCTAGAGGATTCTATGAAAGTATGATGAAAATGAGAGCTTAAGATTGTAACCTTCTTCTGTAGAGGAAGAGCTGTTTATATATTAAACACGATTAGGGTTTCATTACGGTTGGGCCGTCATTAGTTGCTTTGGAAGCAAGTAATGTCAATCCGAATTTAATGAGGATTTACTATTACCAAAAACTAACGAATTTCGTTAGTTTTACCATAATCACCCTCAAGAAATTGAATTATCCAGCCAAGGGCTCTGCCCCTTGGACCCCGCTAGGGCGCTGCCCCTAGACCCCGCTAAAGGGGTGCTGCCCCTTCGGAAACCCCGAACATGGGGGTGCTGCCCTCGGACCCCGGACTAGTCGTCAAACCGGCTTCTGACTCGATCTTATACATGCGTGCACTCCGCACAACCTCGTACATATATTAGAGTACAAATCATGAAGCTCATTAGCTCACATGTTGGTTCCAGTTACTTAAAATGACATGATGACACTAAAATCACCAACAGTTTTTCCTTCAATTAAAGTTATGTTAGTTTCGTTTTTTGCTGATTATAATGATATATGTATTCCAGATACATATAAAAATCATGGCAAAAGAGATGCAAGCGATTACAAAAGGACTAGAGAAAGTAGTCCAAGAAAAGAAATTGTGTAAAAAAGGACATATGTCTAATCGTTTTCATAAGGTATGCACATAAAGTTAATAAGAGCCGTAAATGTAATAGTTCAGCGGAATTGGAATCTGATGGGTGGGGATCCCAAGTAATTGCGGTTTATCATTTGTTTAGTTGGCAGGAAAAAAAATAAAATAAAATTATAAATATCGAATACCTTATTCATTTTCAATTATATATATATATATATATATATATATATATATATATATATATATATATATATATATATGTCACGTTCATTTGAGACCATGTTAATTTTTTGGGACCATGAGACCAATTCTAAAAATAATTTTAAAATGCAAAATAAAATGAAAAATCCGAAATTCTTTTTTTAATTATTATTTTCGTCACTTTAATTATCTTAAAAATAAAAATAATAATAAATAATAAAAATAATAATAATAAAAATAATTATTTTTTTTTGAAAAATACATGAAATATTCTAATAGAACATTACATTATAAATATTCTAATGTGATTTTTAAAATGTTACAATATTCTACTAGATTTGTTAGATATGTAAAATATTCTAATATTCTACTAGAATATGTAAAAATTTGTATTTTTTATTTATTTATTTTTATTTTTTTGGTATTTTAAAAAAAACGGAAAATATAAATGACGAAAATAATATTTGAAAAAAAAATTCAAAAAATTTCAATTATTTTGCATTTTAAAAATGTTTTGTTTTATCTATAAAATGAGTGGAGTTAATAGGATTACGTCTCAAAGTCTCACAAAATTAGGTCATCTCAAATGAACCTAACCATATATATATATATATATATATATATATATATATATATATATATATATATATATATATATATATATATATATATATATATATATATATATATATATATATATATATTATGTAGGTATTTTGGTCCTTCAGGTGAATGTTTTATTTTTCCATGTTTAGATCCTGAAAGAGTTTCTTGCTTCTGCGGAACCTGAAGTAAGGTCTCTGGCTACACTTTACTCTCGGTTGGTATGTATCAAAAAATTCCATTAAATGCCAATATTGGTATACGTTTCTCAGTTCTTAAAACTGCACTTTTTTATAGGGTAAAAATGTGGATTCATTAATTATTTACTTTGGAGAAGACCCTAAAAAATGCCTATATGAACATGGTAATCAATCATCAGAACAACTTACATTCATGATAGTATCTTCACGTGATCACTTATTGATCTGCAACTTCTACTTTTATGATAATGTTTACAGTTGTTGAAACTTTGCTTAAGTTTGTGAGAATGTTTAATCAAGCCCATGATGAAAACTGCAAGCAAATAAAGGCGGAGTCTATATGGTTCTTTAATATTCCTACATCTCTTTATTTGATGTATTGACATCGATCTCCTACTAAGTTTTTCTGTCCTCATTTCCTCATTAGGGCACCAGAGATTGATATGTCGAAACTTGAAACACTCTTTTCAGCATAAAATCCAAATTCTGACAAGGCCTCAAAAGGAAAATTTAAAGCAGCTAACAAACCCAAAAAACTACAACTGGTAATAATTTATTCTCCTTCTTGATTGTGTGCAGAATCTCTAACTGTAGTTGTGGTTGACTTGACACACCTTTGTTTGTAGGCATGTAGCATGCGTTGATATTTCACACTTGTTGCAGATTTCACATAGCCGAGCATATAACTGTGAAATCATGCTTTCAAAGGTGAAATCATCATTGCCTGAGTTGATGGTAAACTCAAAACTTTATGTATTAAACCGTTTGCCTTCAATCGATATGTATTGAACCAATTTATGTATTCAATTGAAAATTAGGTTTTCTGATATATATTTTTAATGCTTTAGTTTTGAAACTTAACAGGAACATGTCCTTAATTTGGATGAATTAGCAATGGATGTTGATCTGGTGGATAGCCTTATAAAGTTTTATCCTACAAAGGAGGAAATGGAACTACTTAAGGTGTATTTACAATTTAATTATATTTTACATTATATTTTATATCCACATTTTTTTCATAAAATAACTAATATTTTCTATGCATAGGGATATAAAGGAGAAAGGGAAAACTTGGGCAAATGTGAACAGGTATATAGTACTCATTTTCTGGATTTAATGAACTCGGGGACCGAAGTTTAAAAACATAAATTTCTGATTTCTTGTAACTGCAGTTCTTCTTAGAGCTAATGAAAGTTCCACGTTTGGAAGCTAAACTCGTAGTTTACTCTTATAAGTTACAGTTTAGTACACAGGTCAGGAGATATTATATTTTTCTTTGCATTTCCTGCATTCTTGTATTAACCGTATTTTAACTTTACTGTGATTTTTACAAATTTAGGTTACAGAACTTAGGGATAAGCTAAGCATGTTATATTTATCTGTAGAACAGGCAAGTTATTAGTTATCTATCACTTTAATTATGCAGTTATTCCGTAAGAATAATATTGGATTAAATTTTACTTTTGTAATACATGTTGATGGTGGTTATATCAGCTTATTAGTTCTGTAAAGTTGAGGAGAGTCATGCAGACAATTCTTTCTCTTGGAAATGCTTTCAACCAGGGAACTACAAGAGGTTAGTTACTCCTATTAGTTTTATTTTATTTTTAGTCACAGAAAATTGTTTTGGTTTTAGGAGCTGCTGCTAACTTCAGACTGGACAACTTCCTAAAACTCAACACAACGTGTGCCAGGAGTAATAAAATAACTCTCATGCATTATCTTTATAAGGTAAGATTTATTTATGTATTTGTTTGTGATTCTTTCACTTTGTTTATGGTATCTGCTGTGCTGGATATGTTAGGTGCTTGCAGACAAACTGCCAGAAGTCCTAGACTTTTCCAAGGAACTTGGCAGTTTGGAACCTGCATCAAAGGTGATCCTTGTGGGATATTACATTTTTCTTTAAATTGAAGTTATGTTAGTTTTGTTTTTGCTGAGTAAAATGATATATCTATTCCAGATACAGTTAAAAATCATGGCAGAAGAGATGCAGGCGATTACAAAAGGACTAGAGAAAGTAATCCAAGAAAAGAAATTGTGTAAAAAAGACGGACATGTGTCTAATGGTTTTCGGAAGGTATGCACATAAAGTTGGTAAGAGCCATAAATGGAATATGTGGAAGGAATTGGAATTTGAGGGGATTGTGATCCCAAGGAATTGCAGTGTTTCAGGCAATAATTGGCTGGCAGGAAATAGAATGGAGTTCAATAATAAATATTGAATATCTATTTCAGTTTTAACTTTTTTATTTGAATATATATATGATGAGGATATTTTGGTCCTTCAAAAAAAAAAAAAGAACGGAAATGGATTCCTTCTGATCTCTATGAAAGATTAAATATATCAAACATTGAATTTGAAGGATGCCGATGGAATTGTATTCCATCTATTTGGCAACCAAACACGTAATGGAATGGAATCTCAAATCATAATTCCATCAGAACTTCCAACCAAACTTACTTTTCTTATATCATGGGTTACCAGTAACTTCCACTGATAATAATTTTCCTTAGGGTGATCCCTCTTTCTCAAGAAAAATAAAACCATTAAATTCCACCATGGTTATAAGTTAATCCACAGGTTATTGGACTTGTTGTACCTGTGATTTTAACTTTAACTTTTATTGATTGTTAACTGTTTTAATTTATTTTTTTCCATATTCAGTCTCTTGAAAAGTTTATTGCTTTTGCGGAACCTGACGTCAAGTCCCTGGCCACACTTTACTCTCAGGTGGTATGTATCACAAATTCATGTGAATACAAGGATTGCTATACATTTCCCCAATTTTTAAAACTTTATTTTTTTTATAGCATAAAACTGTGGATACATTAATTATTTACTTTGGAGAAGATCCTGTTCTTTGCCCATATGAAAAAGGTAATCAGTCATCAAAAACGACCTACTTTCATGATAATATCTTCACATGATCACTACTTGATCTCCAACTTCTGTTTTATGATAATGTTTACAGTTGTTACAACTTTGCTTTTGTTTGTGAGGAATTTTAATCAAGCCCATGAGGACAACTGCAAGCAAATAGAGGCGGAGAACAAGGCAGCACAGAAAGTTCTAAGTGCAGAATCACTCCAAAATGGAGTTGGAACTGATAAGAAATAAAACACCTAATAGAAAGTGTTTTTGAAGAAGAGGGGTTTTCATGGTGAGTTTCTGCAATGTAAAGTTGTATAATACCACAGTTTTTGCTGTAACTGATAAGCCTTGGAGCATCACCAGACTGAAGGAGTGAAGGTTAGTTTTGATTATCGAAATTTTATCAAGAACTTGATAAGATTTGATGTAGATTTGTTTTTCCATTTTATGATGAATTTGATGTATTTCGCACCAAAGAGAAGTGGGTGTGAGTAATTTTTTTGCAGTTGGCAGCTTGTAAATATGTAGGAAACTTAATTAGTTTTGGGACTGAAATGGTAGGATATAGAAAATTTGGTAATGTTTTAGTGTGATTGCATACTAGGTCTCACTGATTCTGTAGAAATTTTAGTTAAATCTATTAGATTTTCTAGTTCTTTAAGGTGGAGTTTGGTGGTTGTACAGTACCGGAGAAAAATATTCATAGGTTTGTTTGACATCAAGGTAGCATTTAGTTGTTGGACTGAATGGAACAAAACTGAATTGTGAAAGAACTGGAGAAAAATATACATAAGGCGTTTGGCATTAAGGTAGCATATATATATATATATATATATATATATATATATATATATATATATATATATATATATATATATATATATATATATATATATATATATATATATATATATATATATATATATATATATATATATATATATATATATATATCCTACATTTTGTTCCTACGTATCCTTCTACTTAATGAAATTGTGACATGTGTAACATTTAATGTTCATTTAATGAAATTTAATGATATTTTACGATATTAATATGACAAATATCATCATTTAAATGAGTAGAGTATTGGTAGGATCTAAAGGTAGGAGGATATTTAATTTCTATCTCTCTCTCTCTCTCTCTCTCTCTCTCTCTATATATATATATATATATATATATATATATATATATATATATATATATATATATATATTGAGATCGGTTGAGAACTCAAAGTTTCTCGAAAGTTAAAGATGGAGCGTGGGATCAAAATTAACTCTTTAAGGGCATGATCGTCTTCTTACCAATCTCATGTAACTTTTTGTATTATTAGAATTATTAATAAAACTCTCAAATTAACATTATAAATCAATTTTTTTATAAAAATAACAATTTTCATTTTTTTTAATTATAGAGTTTTAAAATTTTTTAAAAAAGCTGAAACAAATTTTTTTTTTCAAAAACTACATTTTAAAAACAAAAAACAATAAATTTTATAAACTTAGTAAAGTAAAAAAAAAAAAAAAAAAAAAAAAAAAAAAAAAACCTAGAATATTTATATATATATATATATATATATATATATATATATATATATATATATATATATATATATATATATATTACTTGTTTAACCAAAAAATCAACCTTTTAGGAGCATATAAGCATATTTTTTCAAGTGAATGTATTAAAAAAAAAAAACTGGAATATTAAAAAAAAAAAAAAAAAAAAAAAAAAAAAAAAAAAAAAACTATAACTTTTTTTTAACCAAAAATAATCAACCTTTTAGGAGCATATAAGCATATTTTTTCAAGTGAATGTATACATATTTCTTATACTATAATATTCGTAAGTAAATCACAAAAAATCTCATTTTTATTAATTAATCTATAAACATAATAGTACAAGTATTTTATTCGATAGAAAATAAAATATAAAAAATAAAAAATGCTACAAGTTTCAATAAAATATAAAAAATAAAAAATGCTACAAATTTCGAAGCGTTTCATGTCTTCGTGTCAATATTTCCATATTTTCTTCAATTTATCATTTTTCATCTCTTCAATATCCACCATAATTTCTTCCAAATCTACAAGAAAATTAAAAAGAAATTGATTTATTCAAAAACATTCACAAAACTACATATGTGATTTTCATGCGATTAACATATGAATCACATGCGATTCACATATGAATTACATCCGATTCACATATGAATCACATTTACGTATGTCATCATATGTAAATCACATGCGATTCACATATGAATCACATGTGATTCACATGTAAATCATATGTGATTCACATGTGAATCACATATGATTCACATGTAAATCACATATTATTCACATGTGCATAAAATGTGAATTATATGTGAATCGCTAAAAGGAAACAAATCAAAATAAATTTTATGGCTACACAAAATAAATAATTAAGATTATTGACGTGTGAATCACAAGTGACATGTGTGAATAACAATTGCAGTGCAATCATGCATTAATCTTAAAGGTTTTAAACCTGCAATATGTGCAGCATCAAGATAAGATCGCCTTTGTAAGTCTGTGAAATATGATGGAATCCTAATCACACAGATTGAAACAGGGGTTTCAAAGTTTTTCTCTGCCATTTGCTTGAAATTTGCAAACAGCATTCCCAAAATCTCCACAGGTCTATAAGTGTGTTTCTCATTCAAGTACTGTAAGTGAACCAAAACACCACTATCAAAATCTTCACTCATTTCTCTCATTTGCAACACAAGATCATTATGACTTCATTGCAACTGGAGACTATCTTGAAGGAAGCTTTTGATTTAGACCATTGACCCCTAATACTAGTTTAGAACTTATCATAAACCTTAATACTAGAAACGTAACTTGTTCTCCGGTAAAAAATTCATCAATCTCCCAAATTGATCTCTATATGGAAATATGGAACTGACAACAAAATTGTCATTAGATCCTTTTGATATTTAGTAGAAATCGACCTAGGTAAACGAATTCAAGAAAGGTTCTCAAATTAATCCTAATTCAAAAGGTAACCTAATGCACATTTTCAATTTTACAACTCTTTTCCAGGAAAACCTTAGCACTAACTACTCCAACAAAATTAAATAATCACACGAACGATCGATGACCAAAAACATTGTAATTGTCGGCAGATGCGATCCAGATAAAGGAATAAAGGACTGAACTACAAGGAGGAAGAAAACTGGATACCTGATCATGGTTGTTGCCAGCAAGATAATATGTTTCGGTGGTGGTGAGGGAAGAAGGTAAAAGAGAGTGTCCATGGGTTTCTTAGTTACTATCACCGATCGAAGCACCTATATTCCTCAAATGTTCTACTTTAGGACTTTTCACCTGGATCGAAGCACATCCTCTTTTTTACCATTTAATTCCACCATAACTGCAACCAAATCAGTGGTGATTAAGGTCGATCGTCAATCATTAATGTGTGTGTCGACTTTATTGCTCACTATAGCGGTAGATTTGGCGGAAATCGGCAGCAGAGCGATTATGTAGGGAGAGATTCAATGAAAGGAGGCAGACGATGGACTGAGAGAGAGAGAGAGAGCTTCGACTTTCACCTTCCTCGATTCAATGAATAAGAGAGATAGTAGACGGAGGAGACCATTAATAAATCGGACATTGGTTCTGGATCGGGGAACGAACGCCGATGAAGCTATGAGAGAAATAGGGACGACGAGACGATCGGGGGATTTGTGAGAGAAAGAAGGCTTTCATTGATTTAGGGGGAATGATTTTCAGTACCATAAATTCCCTTAGATTAATTTAAGTATCATACTTCGTGTTTAATTCTTTTCAAATATTTACAACAATGCCACAAAACATCTCAACCTTCTATTATTTTAATCTACCGGCCCTCGTTTGGTTCTCAGGAAAATATGAGTTCTCAAATGATCCTTGCTCTCTCTCTCTCTCTCTCTCTCTATATATATATATATATATATATATATATATATATATATATATACATACATACATACATATATATATATATATACATACATACGTATATATATATATATATATATATATATATATATATATATATATATATATATATATATATATATATGGTTAGGATTAAATGTGAAACCTAAATATAGTGTGAATGTATGACTAAATATGGACCGTTGGATTAGAACAATCTAATGGCTAAGAATGGTTATGGACTTAATTAGTGTTTAAGAATTTATTTAATTAATTTACTCATAAAATCATTTACAAGGAAACTGTGTCATTATGTAGCAATTTAAATTAGGATGGACGAGTAATCCGGAAATATTTAATGCTTTAATAATTGTCCTGATGAATACATTTGTTATACATAACCGTACAAGTTTTTTTTTTTTCTGTTAGAAAGTATGATACACGTAATATATACTTTAAGAATGTGCTAATTATAATACAATATCTATTCTTCAAGAATTTGTTAATTAATTATTCAAACCCTTATTTGCGTAACACTAAATAAATATTTTCAAAAGCTTATACATAATAACAAATTCTTTAAGAATGTAATAACAAATAATCTCTATAAACATATTCTACAAGAATATGATTGCATTTACAAAATCATGTATTAATATTTTAAAACCAATATACTCCCTTCTTGTACATATTCTTAAAGAATGTGATATTCTAGAAGAATATAATTGCATATACATATTCACGTATTCTTCTTTTAAAATTATCAATATACTACATATTCTTGAAGAATGTGACAACTCTTTCTTAAAAACGAAATCGCACCAATATGATATCAAATATTAAAAAAAAAATCACGCCTCTTCCTTAAAATCGATTTATAGATTAGAGAAGATCATTGTTAATGTTTCTCGAAATCGATTTACATATTGGAGAAAATAGATGATAATGAAAGATAAGACCATAAATAAGTAACGTGTTCATAGCTAAATTTACGGAATAGATAAATCTAATTAATAGAAATTTACGTTATTTTACTTTAATCTATCTATCAAACGATTGGTCTAGAGTCCGCCATACGTTCACACAATATATAAGGTTTATATATGAACCTAACTCTCTCTCTCTCTCTCTCTCTATATATATATATATATATATATATATATATATATATATATATATGCAAACAAACACAAACGAAAGCAAATAACTCAATTTAAAACAATCGACTTAAAGTAGTTCCACTTAGATTTCGAATCCTTCTATTTTCATATAGTTGATTTATTAAAGTGCAATTGATTGATAAGTTGATTACCGAATATTATAATAATTAGTTATCTTGTTCCGATGAACTAATACAATTAATTATACAAAAAATAACAAAATGATCTTGTAATTAGCCAACCTAACAATCAATTAAATACTTGAATTATGAATGAATTTATCTAACAATTTCTTATCAATGATCATAACAATTGATGTAGCGCAGCATTTGTAATGCCCGTAGATCCGAACTAGTCAAATTTAGAGGTAATAGGGTCGAAAATGACTTTTCGACAAAAGATTATTTAGAATAAATAATCTTAACCAAGTTTTAGAATATGTCACAAGGTTTCCGTACATATAAAGAGCGTCGAATTCCGAGTTATAACAAAAAAGTTATGATCCGTCAAAGTTTCGCGATGGAACCGGTACGGCACCGGGAAGCGTAAATAGTGATTTTATGATGGAGGACTTTTTAGCCTTAGTGATCTAAACGAAATTCATAGAATATGTTAAACCAAGAAAATCCATAAAAAGAACGCCCAAATCTGACTTCGTATGAAGAAGTTATGATTTTTCTAAGATTCGGCTTAGCAGTGCACGGCCCGAAACTCGAATTTTAGTTCGAGAGGTTTTTGGCTTACGTGACTTAAATGATAGTTGAAGATCTCATTAATAGGAACTTAACAGTAAAAAGACAGACGAAAACAGAGTCCGTATGAAGGAGTTACGAATTCTCCGCGGTCGTTTAACAATCTAAACGCCTAGTACTGTTAAATTTAAGATCGGTCGAGAATTAGCCGACGGAGTCAAAATGAAAGTTGTAGATATTATTTTTACCTACGCATGGATATATATAACGTCAAAAACGGAGCTCGTATGCGAAAGTTACGAATTTTAGAAGTCGGAAGTGTGTTGTGCGAAAATGGGTGATGTGGCACAATCTTGGCCATTGCTTTCTCCCCAAGTCTTGCCACTAGATGGTGACATGTGACACCAAGTTCAGCTATTTTCACCCTATAAATAGAACCTCTCCCACCCTCATTTTCTTCACACCTTTCTCATTCTTTCTTCTCTTTACTCTCTCTCTCTCTCTCTCTCTAGAACCTCTCTCTAGCCTCGAAACCCCCCGAAAAGCCTAGGGAACCTCCCTAGCACGAGGCGGAAGCCCCTGAGTGCTCGATGGCTCTGAGAAAAAGAGTTTTTCCGCATGGGAATGCTGCTCCAAGCAAAGCCTGGTTTTCTATAAAACCCGCTGTAAATGAGCTACGTCCACGCTATTTTTAATATAGCTTTTATTTAATTATATTAACGTTATTAAGAACATATAATAAGTAATTTGGCTATTATTATGGGTTATATAAGTATTATTTAACGGTTATATAAGAGTAATAATAGCTAGACTATTAATTAGTCTCGGTGAATAATAGACTAAACTCTAGTGGTAATAATACTAGGTTTCATCGAAGGAAATTTTTTTTTTCAAGAAGTGAAGCGATGTCTGAGTTCGGAATCACCACCTTTTCAAGTGAGTGCATAGTTACTTTCATCTTACACATAGATATGAAGTATTTTATATAAATTACGTGCTATGTGTGCATATTATATGAGTACTTGTTGTCTATGCTAAATGAACGATTTTATACATGTTTTAAATGATTTAAACTGTATATGTATTTTATATCTACGATAATGTTGGGGTAAATATGGGTAGATATAATAGATGGAATATGAGTTGAATGATGAGTTGAGAGGTGTTACAGACCACAAGGTGAGGGTGACATGTGGACGATGTGAGAAGCCTTTTTCCCAAATGATGGCCCCGTCATTCAGCAGAGTATGAATGACAACCACGGACTATTCTAGATAGTCCAGTGGAACACTAGCAGGCTCGCAACCTGTAGGTATTGTGAACGATGTGTTCACCCGATGTACTCTAAACCCTGGTGATCATGCAGACTTAATGCCTAAACCCTGGTGATCATGTAGACTTGATACCTAAACCCTGGTGATCATGCAGACTTGATGCCTAAACCTTGGTGATCATGCAGACTAGATGCCTAAACCCTAGCGACTATGCAGACTTAGTGCCCGTTGTGTAAAGTGTGGCAACGATGGACTTTGTGCCGATTCCTTAGGATGATCCTTAGGAATGAATGAACGAGGAATAGTTGATTCTTAGGGTAGATCCTTAAGATTAAAGAAGATAATGGGGATGGGTAATTGGGTTGATTGTTTATTTGTTTAAACATAATAATTATATTATTGTGGGTTGAAAACCCTATGTACTCACCGCGTTTCCCAACCTGACCCACTCAGTTTATTTCTATCACAGGTGTTGATATGAAGTCACATTACACTGAGAGATTATAAAGATGTACATCACCAGTGTAAATAAATGTAAGTTCTGTTTATGGTTATGTTTCTGTATTGACGATGACATCCCAAACGTTTTAAAATGAATAAAATATGTTTCTTTGAAAATATTTTGATAACGTATTTATGGTATTTTTCTGGAAACAAATTCCGCAACATTTTTATGAAAAGAAGTACTCTGATTTTTATAAAGCATAAACAAAATCGGTCTTTTCTGGCCGTGAAAATGGGGATGTCACAGTTGGTATCAGAGCATTAGTTTAAGCGAACTAGGAATTTGTAGGAAATTTCTAGACTTAAACTTAGAATGCTAAGCGATGATTGTGAGGTGTGAGCACTAGCTTATTTTAGGAATGATGCCTAAATTGCTTTTACGTGCTAAATGATTTGTTATGCTACAGTTTGATCGGATCTATGGTCTGTTGCCGACCGGATCTGGAAACCTTATGTGTTTAGGATTCTAAACGTACGAATACGATAGTAGAACTAGCATATAAAAGTTTCGGAGTGATAAAGATGATTTAAACGTCAATCCTAAATAAAGATCTAGATTCACCTTATTCGGTGTAATGATCAAGATGGCAAGGACCCATAGCGGAAACGTGAATACAAAAGTGAACCGAAACCAACCCACAGTAATTGAGCAAATACCGGTTGTGGTAGGCACTGCTGAGCCAATAACGATGGTCGGAGTGCAAGCGATGATCCAGGCGATGTTGGATCATCAAATGGAGGAAACCAGACATTTGCTCCAGCAAAATCGAGAGGAAGCAACCATACAGATCGAACAGCCCAAGTTAAACGAAGGGCAGACTGAGGAGGGAAACTACAGTGGGATCGTTGGTTAAGCCAACCCACCGATAGTTAGGCAAAACCACCAGGATGGAGGAAATGACGGATGTGGATGCAAATATAAGGATTTCATGGCGTCCAAACCACCGAGTCTATCTGGAAGCCCAACGCCGGTGGAAATCATGAACTGGATCTCCGAGATGGAGATGATGTTTGAGAGTTACGAGTGTAGCAACAGGAAAAAGACCGCTCTCGCGGTTCCTCTGTTGAAATCTGGAGTACTAAGCTGGTGGAAGCTACTAGCTGATTCGATGCCCAAAGGAGAAGAGAGCAAGATGCCGTGGGAAGATTTTCTGGTGCAGTTAAAGATGCAGTACTGCTCTGAGCAGGATCTTCTGGAGATCAACAATGAGTTCCAGAATCTAAATAAGGGAAGGATGAGTGTCATCGAGTATGCTGCAAGTTTTACGGAGAAAATGAAGCTTGTTCCTTACCTAGTCCCAACCGAACTCTCCAAGGTTAACAAGTTTGCCCATGGATTACCAGTAGACTTTGGTCTAATGGTTAAGCAAACAACCACTTTGAAAGTTGTCATCTGGGCAGCCAGGAATGTTGAGACCCAGATTACGGAAAAAGGTCTGGAGAGAGCTGAAGTTGGCGAGAAAAGGAAGCATGAAGGATCTTCAAAATCCAACAAAGAATGGAAATTCTCAAAGAATGAAGAAGAAGGAGGAGGTGAAACCAAGTGGTGTGAGAAGTGTAAAAAGAAGCATTTCGGGAAATGTGGCGAGGATGTGACTTGCTACAAATGTGGAAAGACAGGGCATTACGCCAACAAGTGTGCATCCAACAAGAAGGTGTGTTATGGATGTAACAAAGAAGGGCATATTTCTAGGGACTGCCCGAGGAAAAATAAAGCAGCAAGACCAGAAACACCACCAAGGCCAAGGGCATTTCACATGATCCTCGACGAAGCAGAAAACCATGCGAGGAATCCAGGATGAGGACTTCATATCTGAAGATCAAGTTATGTAGTAGCCATAGTATCATATGATGTAGCCTATTAGAGGCATAGTCTAGGGTGAACTTAAACACCTATGTAATAGTTTCGAGAAATAATAAAGCCCTCATTTTGTTATCTGATGTGTTAAACTGTTATGTGATTTTTCCTGTATGGTGACTTGGAAAACTGTGAGACAATACTTGGGACGAGTATGAGTAGGTGTGAAAGGTAGTAGATGCATATACTACCGGAAGCACATGACTCACGCTTGGATCAGGGAAAGTCACAAGGTTACCAAGAAGCCAATAATTGAGTATGTTTTATTCAAGCATGGCGTTACCATCGTTTCGGTAATGACTAAGAAGATTGTTGTTATTCTGACCCTAGTTGTCATATCAAATTGAGTCCGAATACAATGAGTATGTTACATGGTTCAGAGAACCAAGTTCGATGTAACATCTAACTTAAACCAAAAGATTGAAATAAAAGCTAACCCAGGGCGATCAGTAGAAGTATCACGATGATTGTTAAAGAAGTTGGTTGCTAGAAATGCTACATATTGAAATGTGATTGTATCACATTAGAACATGAAGGAAGGTATATTCTGTTTTGGAGTTTGACCCCCTAAGTCTAAAGCGTTGCAACATACGATGATAGGTCTTTAGAATATGACACATAGATCCATACTAGTAATAAAAGAACTTGTCTCAAGTTCGTATCTAGTAAGGATCGAGATTGTGACTTGAAGGTCATAATTTAGAGTCTAGCCTGAGGTAGAGAGCAGGTGCACGATCGAGTACTGCTTACAGTCAATGAGTCTAAGAGATAGACTTGAAGGAATATAGAAGTTATAATTATTACCTAGGATGAAGATATGACTTACGGAGTCATTATACGAGCCCTGTTTCGTTGATGATTAAGGGGGACATAATTGTAACGCACGTACATCCGGGCTAGTCAATTTAGAGGTAATAGGGGTCGAAAATGACTTTTTGACAAAAGATTATTTAGAGTAAATAATCTTAACCAAGTTGTAGAATATTTCACAAGGTTTTCGTACATATAAAGAGCGTCGAAATCCAAGTTATAACGAAGAAGTTATGACCCGTCAAAGTTTCGCGATGGAACCGGTACGGCACCGGGAAGCGTAAATAGTGATTTTATGATGGAGGACTTTTTAGCCTTAGTGATCTAAACGAAATTCATAGAATATGTTAAACCAAGAAAATCCATAAAAAGAACGCCCAAATCTGACTTCGTATGAAGAAGTTATGATTTTTCTAAGATTCGGCTTAGCAGTGCACGGCCCGAAACTCGAATTTTAGTTCGAGAGGTTTTTGGCTTACGTGACTTAAATGATAGTTGAAGATCTCATTAATAGGAACTTAACAGTAAAAAGACAGACGAAAACAGAGTCCGTATGAAGGAGTTACGAATTCTCCGCGGTCGTTTAACAGTCTAAACGCCTAGTACTGTTAAATTTAAGATCGGTCGAGAATTAGCCGACGGAGTCAAAATGAAAGTTGTAGATATTATTTTTACCTACGCATGGATATACATAACGTCAAAAACGGAGCTCGTATGCGAAAGTTACGAATTTTAGAAGTCGGAAGTGTGTTGTGCGAAAATGGGTGATGTGGCACAATCTTGGCCATTGCTTTCTCCCCAAGTCTTGCCACTAGATGGTGACATGTGACACCAAGTTCAGCCATTTTCACCCTATAAATAGAACCTCTCCCACCCTCATTTTCTTCACACCTTTCTCATTCTTTCTTCTCTTTACTCTCTCTCTCTCTCTCTCTCTCTCTCTCTCTAGAACCTCTCTCTAGCCTCGAAACCCCCCGAAAAGCCTAGGGAACCTCCCTAGCACGAGGCGGAAGCCCCTGAGTGCTCGACGACTCTGAGAAGAAGAAATTTTCCACATGGGAATGCTGCTCCAAGCAAAGCATGGTTTTCTATGAAACCCGTTGTAAATGAGCTACGCCTACGCTATTTTTAATATAGCTTTTATTTAATTATATTAACGTTATTAAGAACATATAATAAGTAATTTGGCTATTATTATGGGTTATATAAGTATTATTTAACGATTATATAATAGTAATAATAGCTAGACTATTAATTAGTCTCGGTGAATAATAAACTAAACTCTAGTGGTAATAATAGTAGGTTTCATCGAAGGAATTTTTTTTTTCAAGAAGTGAAGCGATGTCTGAGTTCGGAATCACCACCTTTTCAAGTGAGTGCATAGTTACTTTCATCTTACACATAGATATGAAGTATTTTATATAAATTACGTGTTATGTGTGCATATTATATGAGTACTTGTTGTCTATGCTAAATGAACGATTTTATACATGTTTTAAATGATTTAAACTGTATATGTATTTTATATCTACAATAATGTTGGGGTAAATATGGGTAGATATAATAGATGGAATATGAGTTGAATGATGAGTTGAGAGGTGTTATAGACCACGAGGTGAGGGTGAGAGGTGGACGATGTGAGAAGCCTTTTTCCCAAATGATGGCCCCGTCATTCAGCAGAGTATCAATGACAACCACGGACTATTCTAGACAGTCCAGTTGAACACTAGCAGGCTCGCAACCTGTAGGTATTGTGAACGATGTGTTCACCCGATGTACTCTAAACCTTGGTGATCATGCAGACTTAATGCCTAAACCCTGGTGATCATGCAGACTTGATACCTAAACCCTGGTGATCATGCATACTTAATGCCTAAACCTTGGTGATCATGCAGACTGGATGCCTAAACCCTAGCGACTATGCAGACTTAGTGCTCGTTGTGTAAACCGTGGCAACGATGGACTTTATGTTGATTCCTTAGGAATGAATGAACGAGGAATAGTTGATTCTTAGGGTAGATCCTTAAGATTAAAGTAGATAATAGGGATGGGTAATTGGGTTGATGGTTTGATTGTTTAAACATAATAATTAAATTATTGTGGGTTGAAAACCCTATGTACTCACCAGGTTTCCCAAGCTGACCCACTCAGTTTATTTATATCACAGGTGTTGATATGAAGTCACATTACACTGAGAGATTACAGAGATGTAGATCACTAGTGTAAATAAATGTAAGTTCTGTTTATGCTTATGTTTCTGTATTGATGATGACATCCCAAACGTTTTAAAATGAATAAAATACGTTTCTTCGAAAATATTTTGATAACGTATTTATCGTATTTTCCTGGGAACAAATTCCGCAACATTTTAATGAAAAGAAGTACTCTGATTTTTATAAAGCATAAACAAAATCGGTCTTTTCTGGCCGTGAAAATGGGGATGTCACAGCATCGATATCTAATACATTATATTTATAATTGAACAATTACATTATCTGACCCTATGATTTACTCAATCTCTAGCTCTAACGGTTTAATGCCATAAATTAATTAAAATACCAGTTTATATAGAAAGATTGGTCTTCTACGCTACAAACAAACTCATATTTAGATAACAAAAATCGAAACTTTATTACATAAGATAAACAATCAATCATACATACATAATCAATCTTTACAAATCCATCTAACAAATCAAACCATAGTATCTAGGAATCATCTATATCTAAGTAGAAGTAAAAGGAGCTTAGCTTATAATCTCCTACTAAAAAACAAAAAAAAAATCATTTGATTAATGCTAAACATGATATCTAAAACAAACTGAATCATTAATTAATGTTCCGTAGCTTCAATCTTCAAAACGATTTATTAGAGTGCAATGGATTGATAAGTTTATTATCGAATATTATAACTATTACTTATCATGATCTGATGAACTAATACAATTAATTATAATGCAACCAACACAATGATCATGAAATTAACTAACTTAATAATCAATTAAATACTCAAATTATGAATAAATTGATCTAATGATATCTTATCAATGATCATGACAATTAATCTAGATTAGCATGAATATGTAATTCTTTTTATATTTTCAAGTTAAAAATTATATTATTTAACCCTAGGATTTGGTCAATCTCTAGCTCTAACAGTTTATGGTCTTAAAATAATTAAGATAAAAGTTCATATAGCAATATTGGTCCTCTAAACTACAATAAACTCATATTTAGATAACAAAAATCAAAATTTTATATAAGGTAAACGATAATCATACATAAATAATCAAACATTACGAATCCATTTAACAATTCACACTATTGTATCTAGTATCTATGAATAATCTACATATATCCAAAGAACTAAAAAGGGTTTTAGCCCATAATCTCCATTGAAAAATAGAAAACAATCATTCAATTATTGTTTAACATGATGTCTAAGACAAACCAAATGATTAATTAATGTTTCCTAGCTTCGATCTTTAAAACAATGCTTTTATCGTGTTCTTCAACCTTCAAATCAACCAAAAAGGCTTATTGGATGAATATTTTTCGTACCAAAGGTTTCCCCTTGGCTGTACACCAAATAAAGTTGTAAAATCGGATATTTATAGACCCTCAGACATAGTCACTATAAGGTTAAGAATTTGCGACGCTAACCCTTAACTACATTCTAGCTTGTCCCAATCTTATTGTTGAAATCTGAATTTTTCTGAATTTTATGAAGGGCGTGACACGCCCAGGTTTTATTTTCTACGCATTTTTTGTTTTTCAAACCTTTTCAACTCCAATTTTTTCCTTTTTCCAAGCTATGAATTTTCCTATATCTATTCAATTCCAAGCATTTTAAGTATCTTTTATCTTTAAATATGATAACTAAGCCCTAAATATTAAGATAATTACCTCAAAATATATGACTAGTTTGGACAATGTCAAAGAACCCCACACTTAAGGTTTTGATTTCCCTCAAGCAATCATAGAATCAATTCATGTTTTATTATAGTTTACAAGCTTTTATGCTCAATTTACAAAGAAAGATAATAGAGAAATAAAATTTACAACTTTGACTTTACAAGTTATGACAAACTTTGGCCTTTTTACATGCAAACGTTTGACTTTTTATTCATATTTTTCAATTTCTTATTGACTCAAACTTTGACTTTTTCAACTTCTCTTTTGTTTCAAAACTTTTTTATAATTTTGTTTTTCATTTTCATATCTGACTGCTTTTATAGAACTAATGCTCAGAAACATAAGTTATTTTTAATTAGACCCAAAATTTAATCCAATATGCATTATCCTAATTCTAGTATTCATACCCCACACTTAAGTTATACAATTCCCTCATTGTATAAATAAACAATTAAACACAAAATAAAATAATGAAAAAAGAACTAACTCCCTTTAGGCATGTAGTGACGAGAGTGAATGATTGTTGTGGGATGATTGTTGATACAATGCTTGAATCGTCACTGAAATTTTCTGGAAACTAAACATGATTGCTGATAGTAACATACACTTTGTATTGAAGTTAGCATAAAATTTCTTGAGATATGAAGTGTGGATAAATTTACAGCATGTTCGGGTTGTAGAGAACATCTGATATTGTCACGAGCTTCCAAATTTTAGAAACTTCGTTCATAAATCCTCCCCACACTTGAATGTTGTCATGCTCTAATCTTTTCTAACCATGCCTCCTTTTTATTTGAAATATATCAAAGATAGAAATACACATCAAAACATCATCTGATAATAAAAAGAAGAAAACTAATAAAAAAACTAAAAATTAAATTAAAAATTAAAATGAAATTGCAAACCAAAGGTCGAGTTTTCTCCCACTAAGTGCTTCCTTTTATGGAGTCTTGAGCCGAACTCCACCCTTACTTAAGTTTTTTAGTGAATTGGAAGGGTAACTCCTTTTTACCTTTAATTTATGCTTCCTGTGTCACATTACACTACAATGACACATCCCGTGTCAGTTATGCCTATTGTCACAAGCCCCCATGTCAACCCTGCTATACACCCAATTTTACAAAAGTTTAGTAAAAGATTTATAAAATGTTTTCTAGACCTCCAATGACTACCAAAATTCACCACAAGGTTACTATGGACATAAGAAAGACTATCAATGTAACATCTCAAAAATACCACTAAAAATTTTCATTTTTAAACAGTCAAAACCATACAAACATTTGTTTTAAAACCAATCATAGTAAAAGGTATCTCTAAAACATCAGAGTAAAATAATAATCAATACGTAAAAAAACCATCAGAGGGTGTTGTGCAGTCAAGTCGGGCCATTCCCTTTCGAACTGGAAGTACCTGAAAATCTCTAAACCACAAAACTATAAGCAGAAAGCTTAGTAAGTTCTTGAAATACCACATAACTATATGGGGCCCGCCCATCCAATCATAACGGGTCCCCGACCAACGTATCAGGCCGCTTCTAGCACAATGGGCCCCACCCGAAATAAACGGGCCCTACCTATCATAACAAAAGGACCCCGCCCATCATACAAACAAGCCACACCCAAAACACAATGTAAGAGTCTCAAAGACTTCTAACATCCTATATAGTATAGTAAGAAGACTCACCTTTCTCATGAAGTTATACATGACACAACTCAATGCCACGAAACATGTGTTACAACTAACTTATTGAATCAAAGAAGAACCCACCTTAGTCTATACTCTAGAACTAGCAATTTGGCCAACAGTCAACCCAGGTCAACAAGTCAACAGTCAGAATCAAGGTAAACAATCATCATCACTATCAACGGACCCTCACGTCGACCATTCCATGGCCATGTTGTGGGAAAATGAACTCAACCTAATCACAAAATCAGTCACGATCAACCTCAGTCTCATTCAAATCTATTGCTACGTCGTGATGGCCTTATGTAACTCGTACGATTTTATACCATGTAAACCCCAAAAATTTCATTTCTCATTTAAAATTTTACAATAATTTTGGTGTAAATTAGCATTATGGAATACAATTCATTATGAAAAGGATCGTACTGGCCTCAAGTATAGGATTGAGTCGGGCTTCACAATACTATACCTGCAAAACAAATCGTCATAATAATATAAGCATCGCGACTTAGTGAATAATAGCTACTAAAACATAATCAAATAAATCAAATAAATTACATAATAACACATTTTCCAAATAGCTCTTTAATTTATATTAATTAATGGTATTCTCATTATTAACCTCTCAGTAATAATTTATAACTCATTCATTTTCTATCTTTAAGTTAGTAATCTATTTCCCATTCAATAAGCTATCTCTCAATCGTGATCACTTTCTCGATTTAGGTTCTTTCTATCTTTCTCTCTCTCGCTCTCTTTCTCTCTCTCTCTCTCTCTCTCGCTCTCTCTCTCTCTCTCTCTCTCTCTATATATATATATATATATATATATATATATATATATATATATATATATATATATATATATATCATTTATAATCAATTTATCAATTAATCTTTATATTAATAATCTGTCTCTCTATCAAGGATCTAATTCTCGTCAATGATCTATCTCTCAGTTATAATATATATATATATATATATATATATATATATATATATATATATATATATATATATATATATATATATATATCTTACATTGAGAATTAATCTATCTATCCTAATCTCTCACTTGTTCTTGGCCAATCTATAAATCATGATCTATTGGTTAATCGTAAATAATCTATTATTTATAGTGTATTTCTCGATACTGGTCTAATTCATCATAATGAATAATTTCTCAACCAATCAATTATTTATATCTCTATACAATTCATATATTGTATACCACAAATATTATAAATATCACATATATCACAACTTTGTCGCAGTGATTCTCGAGATAGAATACGTATAATTTAACCATATCCTATTTGTGTTATACACATAATATTTTGCATGAATTAGTATAATTTTGATGAAAATAATAAAGTAATTGTTAAATAACACTAGTTTGATAGGTAACTTACCAAATAATTCTTAGGATATTTGAAAGTGATTGTGTTGTTATTGGTGTGTTCTTGGTGTAATTTAAGAAGATTTGAGTGTTTTCAGTTGATAATAAGAAGTTTGGATGGTGTTTTCGAAGGATATTAAGAACACTTGAAGATTTTTGGCAAGATCTTATGAAGATTCAAGTGAATTTTCATTTGATACTTGAGGGAAAAGAGGGTGATTTAACATGAGTTTTTGAGAGAAAAGATGGTGGTTTCGGTTAAGATATGTGAGAATGAGGATGTCTTTTCAGTCAAACATATAAAAATTTAATGGGATGTTTGCATTGGAAATTGCATTATCACCTAGAGTTGCGTGACAATGGATAGGATTTGCGAGATTTCAGTGCTCTAGGCGGTTTTGTTCGCATGTAGTTTTCGGCGCTCACCGAAAACTTAATTTTGGTCCAAAGGTGGGATGATTTCGGTAGAGATTGCGGTCTAAAGTCCACCGAGAATGAGGTGGGGGGTTTTGCTGTCCGAAGGCGATTTCGGCCGAGAATGGGTTTGTGGTCCTGACCGCAAACCGTTTTCGGTCTGAGGGTTTTGTCTTATGCGAGATTTCTTGGATTTTTGATGTATTTGATTTCTTAACCAAAATACATAAATAAATATAATTTAACATATTTAAATCAAATGGTTCTAATTATTTGTCCTTTGATTGACATTCATTAATCTTTATTGACTTTTATTTATTTGAAAATAATGGGTTGTCACATTATCCCCCTGTTAGAGGGAATTTTGTCCCGAAATTATTTCTAAAGTGGTATTCATGAACTAGGGAAAAGATGTGGATACTTTTGTTTCATTAGACTTTTCTGTTCGCTAGTGAATTCAGGTTTTCGCTTAGCGTTTGAACGGACCTTTATTATTAGTATGTGACCTTGTTTTGTTTAATATGACTGTCTGTGTTGGGATGGTAAGTTGTACTAAAGATGGTAGAAAGTGTGGGTTTGGTTTACTTTTCTAAGTTTACTTGAATAATAGCATGCCCACTCGTAGACTTGGGCAGCTTTGCCCTGAAGTTCATGGTAGGACTCATACTTGGTTCATCTATCATCGCCTCATATATACAAGTCGTATATAATTAAGATTGAAAAGACGTTCGGATGGGTGGCTTTGCCCCAATTCCACAACCACCCAAGGAATGGGAGGTAGGGTGAAATCACACATCCTAAATCCATAAAATCTTAATTATATACCACCCTCACGTATACCCTTAGTAGTGATAGACTAGCTGTATGGGTTCTTAGTCTATATTCTCGAACTTGACTTGATGTATAAGTGGTATTCCTAGGAGGTCTGCCAAAGGATACTTCGGGAAGATTACGGACTTCCGGAACATCCTCGGTGTGTTTCATTTTAAATTTATTGTCTATAGAGTAAGCTAGGAAGGCGTGGTACCCCTCGCATGGGTACTTATGAGTTTTGCAGTGAGAGATGATACGGAGGTTTATGTCAGATTTATCGTTATAGGTTGAAAAGATTAGCTAGACGGTCGGTTAAAGTGAAGAGTATTTCCGTAGCACCTGGAGTTGGTATGGTGAGGACCAAGAAAATCCATTTCTAATGGCCATGTCGAAACTTTTTATCGTAATGGGTGTTTAAGTCGATTTGGAAGGAGCGATTCTTTAGAGCGATGGTGTGTTCTATGTATATGTCTGTTGGGTTATGAGCAAAACATCAATCCTATGGTGCACATGAAAACCCTAAAGCTTTCAATCTTGGTTTTTCTAATTGTACATGAAATAATCATCCAAAGCTTGTAAACCCTCGATCTAGCATACCAAAATCGAAAATTACATTTAATAAACTAGTTAGAATGTTAAATTTGATTGTAGCTTGATGATCTTGAGCTTTTGAGAACCTAGTACCTCAAATGCGATGCCTCTAATGAATCACAAACACCAAAGCAATTGGAGAATCTTAGAGAGAGAGACAAAAGGAGGAGGATGTTTTTGACTCTAGGAATCCTTCTAGGGTTGCGGTAGTCAAAAATTGGATGCCTAAGGGTTCTATATACAGGTGAGGGATTAGGGTTTTAGTCAAATACCTAATCTGGTTGCTTAAGCCCTAAACAGCCCATAGGAACATTCCAGAAACCTTTCCTTGGACGAATTCTTATGGACTATCCATAAGATTTCGTCCACCCCTATCTTTAGGGATACTCAACCCATTTTTCAATTATCTCATAATTACAACTTCATTCCCCTTAATTCAATTAACCTCTTTTGACCACAAAATTAGTTCTAAATTAATTCTTGACCAATGTTAATTAAATAATAGGATTTCTTTTTAATATATTATTCATATAATATATTAATAAACCATAATCACCTCTTTCTCCATTATTCATCTAGTCAGGTTGCTTTGGTGAAGGCAATCTAAAAGGATCATGTTACAACCAGGTCTAGTACATACCAAATACAGTTATGGCTTAGACACCTAATCCAACAATGTCTTTAGTGCCTTCTGTTTATTCTTGTTATTATTGTTGCAAATATTTGCACCACATTTAGCTAGTATAGGTAGTAAGAGTGCTCCTATAATTATTAATGAATTCTCATAATATGATTCCTACAAAGTCCCTCTATAATCGCTTAGTATATACAAATTGTACATAGTTAAGTTTGAAAAGACCTTCGACTGAGTAACTCTGGCCTAAATCCATAATCAAACATGAAACAGGAAATAAGGCGGAATCACTCACTCTAAGCCTGCAGAATCTTAACTAATAACTATATATGACTCTAATGTTACACTAAGACATTATAGCTCACCTGTAATAATTCTTAGTTTTTATATGAATGATACGCTAATTTATGATTTTGATTTAATTGTCAAAAACTTTTATGAAAACTCGATGCTTAATTACTGTTATTTGGAAAACATACCAAAAATCCCAGTAGGTTCCTCGTTGCTCTTTTATGTCATGTTGTTAAACTCCTCCCTCTCCTCTGTCATTCTTCTCTGTTGGACAATCTCACTTGAAATGTCCCAGTTCACCACATGCATAGCACATAGGTCTTTCGCCGACATTGGTGGTTGAAGTGATGTGTTGAGCCGGAGTCCTACAAAAGCGGGTAGTATGCCCATTCTTTTTATAGTTTTTACAGTGCATCACCCAGTAGACTCCCTTGTGATGGAATTCACACTTGTTGCATTCCGGTAGTGTTCCAGCATATTGACTGGTTGGTATCGGAGCGGCGGATGTTATGGCTACAGGGGCTGCCGCAGGTTGCTATCTCTTGGCAAGTCTTTGAGATAATTTGCGCTCCTTTTTGTTCCAGAACTTTCATTTCTTGCTCTTAGGTTTGATTTCTAGGGTACCCTTAATAACCAACACTCGTTGGTTTCCTTGATTGTTACTACAGTTTGAATTGTCGACACTGTTTCCAATTTCATTTGTGTTATTAGCGTTGAATTGCGCCATGACAACTGTCACGGTAGCTGTTACGGCAGCTTGGAATGTAGTGGAGTCTATATGTAGAATCAGTGTTTCATCGGTTGGCCAGTTATTTCCATGTGAAGACATGATTCTGTTGCATGATGTGAAACGATATCGTAAGTAACTATGGTCGTTTCTAGTTGTATTCTATATATATATATATATATATATATATATATATATATATATATATATATATATATATATATATATATATATATATTTCTTATTTTGTTGAACGATTCTCAATGTTTCGACCTACATCTCTATGATGTATTCATGGTATAGAGTAGAAATTGGTTTTGTACAAATGTTAAGTTTAACAAAGTAGGGTATACATATTGAAATCTTAAGTCGATCTGGTTTCATAGGTTTTGGAAGGAAGTATCTCTCTTGATTTTACTGTTAATAGTTATGATGAAGGGTACGATAAACTTAACATATAGTGTGAGTAGTGTAATCACTAACTCACTAAGTTATATCATTTTATAAATTACTAGTGAGACTTATAGAGTGCTTTCTAGTTTGCTCCAGATATGGTAAGGTTTGTTAACGATCTCTCTAGTGCCTTTCTCTTCATTCGGTCCTTTCTCAGAATTCTCCTCATAAACCCTCTTTTGGTTCTTCCGCAACTCCTTTGTTGGATATTGTAGTGAAGTGGTTACATCTACATATGTTGTGTGTGCAAGAATGGGAGTGTCTAAAGAATCTATGAGATTAATAAAACATTTCTATTAAAAATAAATTTTACGAGGATGATCCTTACCAGGTCTTTCTATAATCACGTAGTGTGTACAGATTATATATAACCAAGATCAAATAGACCTTCGAATAAGTGATCCTACTCTAAAACCATAACCAAACAAGGAATAGGAAGTAGAGTGAAAATCATAAATTCTAAGTCTATAAAATCTCAATTATATATAACATTAACGTGTACACTCAGTAATTATAGACCTACCAGTAAATGTCTTTTAGTTTTCACATAAGTTAGTTCTAGTGCCTAAAATACCCCTATAGTATCTTGATTGTATGTTTGATTCTAGAGCTTCTTGGTATACGTAGTTGATAAGTTTTTAGACTTATTGTTATTGTATAGTATCATAAAATACTCCTACAGTCTTTTAAACTTTATGTTTGGTTCTAATGTTCCATTGCATGTAGAGTTGGTAAGTTTTAAACTTGTTGCAACACCACTATCACTCCCAAACACATGTTGGTCGTATCTCAAATAAATATAATTGATCATGCTATATTTATCCCAGATATGATCACATAACTATCTAGGTTTGACTGTAGTGTCCAACATCTAAATACTTTTGTTTTGTTCTTTTTGTGATAGTTGTTCTAATATGTATATATGCATGTATGTATACTTCAATGAAAATATTAATATATTTTAAAAGTGTAATTCTTTGTCAGAGTGTTTTTATCTATTGTATTTATATTTTTATATCTGTTATAGGTTGATATACTTAGTTCACTATAAACAATGCTATGATACCAATCTGTCACACCCCCAAACCGGAATGGCGGAAAACGTTCGAGGGCGGAGGACGTCATGTACAGTATCACAACAATTGTATAATAGTAGTCAAAGCAACAACAACCATTGTATTACTAACATAGTATTTACACTATGTTCAAAACATTACTTGTTTAACATTAAAACTATACCAAAAGATAAGATGTAATATCACTATGCTCCGTCTTCATAACACCTGAGAGAGTACCTGTCTACTAACTTTCCTGAGAATACAAGTGGTTTGAAAAAGTGTCAATATTTAAGTTGGTGATATCATAAGTATTTTATTGGAAAATATATGTTCTTTGTTATTGAAAACGTTAATGTGTTCTTCCAGAAAATCCAATATTTTCTTAGTAAATAAATTATTGTCTTAATACTTTAAGACCAAAAAGTATAAGTTTCTTATGTTTAAAATCTTGTGGCTCGAGGTTCTGATTTATGTTATTTGAAATGACCTGTAATGTTACCTCATATGACTGCTTAATGTATACAAATTATATATGATTAAAATTGAATGGATAGTCAATTGGATGATTATGCCCCAAACCCACAACCAAACAATGAACAGGGAGAAAGGCGGAAAGCACACATTCCACTGCCTATCGGATCCTTATTATATATAATCCTAACATATACATTTAGTAATCATAGACTTTTGTAAAAAGAATACTCGACGTATGTTTTTCTGAACTTTGGTTCATAACATATTAGTAAATAATATGATGTTTTGCTTTTCGTGTAACTGTGTGTACATCTATAAATTTAGTACTTACAAATAATATAGTATAGGTTTATTATTTAAATAAAACCTTTGAAAGTATATTTGCGTTGAAAACCGAATGTAAAGTTAATAATCAAAGAAAATTATATGATATTATATTATTTGTAAATATGTCATTGTTTTCTCCTTGTGAGTTCTTATAACCAATCGAACACAATCGGCCTGATCGTGACATTTTTCAGGCGTCGGAATGTTAACGACATTTGTCATCCCAGGCCTACCGAGCTGACTGTAACAAACAGTCGGGATGTGGGATTGTTAGTCCCAAATAGATCTATACACAAATATCTCGCTCTCCCTACAAGAGATTCTGGTTATAAGGCAGGACTTTTACCCATATTTAGATAAGTACACGGAAACGTCTCACGAATTGCTTCAACGTGTTTACGAGTAATAACTGAAAACCCTTTTTGTTTATATGTTAATCTGTACTTTGTAAAATAGTTCATTTGTTCTATAAACTATACACATTTATAGTTTATAAATTTGTTTTTGTGTTGTAACATAAACTTTGTAAAATAGTATTGTAACAGCCCGGATTTCCATGTATCTTTAATTTCATATTTTTGGTATTTTGTGAGGGGACTCGGTGAGTTGGAGGTTGAACTCGCCGAGTCGGGTCGTGGTTTTGGACGAAGGTTCGCATCTGGACTCGGCGAGTCCGCGCTGTTTAATGAAACCCTAATTTTCCGGTCCTAAGCCCTATTTAAAGGACCTTATGGCACTTCATTGCGGCCACCTTGAGCCTTGAGTGCACCAAAGCAGCTGAGAGTCCTTGTGAGTGAGATAAGAGGCTATTTGTTCACCAATTTGTGTGTTGTTGCAAGAAAGGAAGGAGAAGATCAAGCTAGAAGAGTTGGGGAGCTTGGATCTGCTTCTATTTCATCAAGTGAAGCTTCTTGAGGTAACTTTCAGAGCTAATCTTCGTGTTTTGGTTGATATGTCAAATCTAGGGTTTCTTCTTGCCTTATTTGACTTGTATTTGAAGTGTGAAAGGTCCCATGGAGATATGGAACCTAGATCTAGACCTTATCAGGTCCAGAAGGCCCCAAATGATATGCTTTATGTCCATTCTTTTGAGTTGGAGACTAGGGTTGCCATATTAGAGGTTATTTCCCCAAAAGGAGCCTTGTAAGTGTTGCATGGCGGCCAAGACTGAGACTTTACGTGATAAATGAGCTTGGGAAGGCCAGATCTATGTGTGTATGGAACGGATCTGACCGCAGAAGCAAGTTTTAGCTGATGCATGGCATGGACTCGCCGAGTCTGAAGAACAGACTCGACGAGTAGCTTGAAGATTGTCCTTAAAACCACCCAGTGAGTAGTCCTGCCGAGTTATGGGTGACTCAGTGAGTCACAGAGAGTTAGAGATGGATTGACAGGTGGACCGAGTCGAGTTGGGACTCACCGAGTTGTCCTTGCGACTCGGCGATTTGAGTCGCGGTGGCCCCGTGATTCATGACCAGGTCGAACTCGTCGAGTCAGGGGAGCACTCGACGTGTCAAGGGGAAATCCTTGCGAGTTGGTGAAAACGCGTAGACTCGCCGAGTCGCTCTAGTGCACTCGCCGAGTCCAGTCAAATTGACCATTGACTGTTAACCAGAGTTGACCAGTGTCGACTTGATAGGGATAGTCAACCTTAGTGGTACAAGTATTAATTATAGATATATGATGTTATAGGAGGACTATAGCTCGGGGGTTGGAGCACGAGTGATTTCCAGGGTTCGCGAGTTATCGAGATATACGAGGTGAGTCTTCTCACTATACTGTACCCGGAAGGGTTTGACTGTGTGACCGGAAGGTCGGATATGCTATGAGATATATATGTGTTATGTGTGATAAGTTATTCGTTATATGTGCCATGTATGATATGCTTGATATGGGCCGGAAGGCATTATATTATGCGCCGGAAGGCGAATATGTTATGGGCCGGAAGCCGTTGTAAAATGGACCGTAAGGTTGATGTGGGTAGGACCGGAAGGTTCACCCAGTCGGGACGGAAGTCCCCTGAGACACATGGACCGGAAGGTCAAGGCCTGGAAAGGCGTATGTGCGTAGGTTGTATTTTGGGGAACTCACTAAGCATTTATGCTTACAGTTGTTGTGTTATGTGTTTCAGGTACTAGCGATGACCGTGGGAAGGCGCCGGCGTGATTGTACACACACTCGGGGAAAACTATTTTGTGATCTTCGTTATGTAATCGGTCGTGACAATATTGTTTACATTGGAACTTAAATTATTACTCGATGTTTTTGATGTTTGTAAAAATGAAAAATTGGTTTAAAATTTACGTCGTTACAAGTATCTTCGTTACAAGTTGGTATCAGAGCCTTGGGTTGAGGGATTCGGGTACACCTTCGGGCGTAACTGAACTCAAACCGGGGATTTGAGAAAATTTTAATTAATAAATCAATAAAACTTGATAAGTGATTTTGAAACAACCAAAGAAGAAGGAGTGTGTACGGTCAGCCAGCCCCCGAACGGTAAAATCCCTAAAATACTCTTACAATATGTGTTATGAGATAAGATATGATATGATACGCATGCTAGTAGACTAGGTATACATATTAGGACTAGAGTGGCCTGATTTTGTGATGCCTTAGTATAGGGAAACCTGCTTCTATGAGGTGCTTTGAGAGTGAGAGGGTATCTAGTGCATGGCAGGAATATAGTACTCAGGATTCGGGGCTTGGGGAGGAGGACTTGGGGTGAATACTGACGCGGTGTAGTTCGTAGTATTGGGCCCGTACTACTAAAGACACCGGGTCAATGGGCAGCCCAAGTAAGAATCCCTGGGTATCGGAGACTGAGTAGGACTGCGTTATCGAGTGCGATTATGCCCGATAGAGTCTCTGATATTTTTATGTTGTATTTCAGAGACATCATGGTTGGACCACGCCACAGACCTGGTACGAGTAGTGTGACTGACAAGGAGCTTCGTCAGATGATTCATGAGGAGCTAGCTGCAGCGATCCGGGCTGAGATTCCGGAGATGTTTGGGTCTATTAAGACCATGCTTATGGAGACATTTGATGAGCGGTACGCCGTGTTGACTGAGGCCGCCGCCGCTGCAGCTACCGCAGCTATGGCTGCTGCTAGACCACAGGGAGGTGACTCGTTGCTGTTCCAGGAGTTCAGCAACACGAAGCCACCTGAGTTTGACGGGACACAGGATCCGATCGCTGCGATGAGATGGATTGCTGATATCAAGGGATGCTTCTACACTTGTTCATGTTCGGAGCATCTGAGGGTACGGTTCGCCTTGAACCAGCTCCGTCTGGGAGCAAAGGATTGCTGGAAGTACGTGACGGCGAACTTCACTCTGGCAGAGGTTTCAGCTGTGACTTGGGAGAGGTTTACTGCTATGTTTAGAGACGAGTACGTTCCCCAGGTGGAGAGGGAACGGTTGGTTCAGGAGTTCTTGACCCTCAAGCAGGGTAATGATTCTGTCACGGTGATCACACGGAAGTTTCATGAGAGGGCGATGTTCTGCCCCGAGCAGGTGTCCACGGAGCAGGCTCGGATGAGTCGGTATTTGGGAGTGCTGAGGAGGGATATCCGGGAGTTCGTATCGAACTCGTCATATCATACTTTTGCTGAGCTTCAAGCGAATGCCAGGAAGCGTGAGATCGAGTTGGAGACCCATGCCAGGGAGGAGGCTGAGTCTCAACGGGTGGATCGGCGGCCGACTCAGTCTCAGCCGGCAGCCAAGCAGACCAAGTCCGCCGATTTGAGATCCGGAGGTCAGAAGGGCCGCACTTGCGGAAAGTGCGGCAGGCATCACGAGGGGGCATGTCGATCGGGTGCTTGCTACAAGTGTGGCAAGGAGGGGCACATTGCTAGGGATTGCCCCAAGGGATTCATGGTTTGCTTTCATTGCATCCAGACTGGCCATCGGAAGGCCGAGTGCCCCTAGCTTCACCAGGGATCTACGCCTGCTGCCAGGGTTACCGAGATTCGGCCAGTGAAGGCCGAGGCTCCGAAGGCTCGTGGGAGAGCTTTCCAGTTGACTGCGGAGGAGGTTAGCGCGATGCCTGATGTCGTAGCCGGTATGTATTCTTTCATGTATTTACCTTTATACTGAGATATTGTGCTTATATTATGATATGCATAAGTACTTTTCTTGTAAATTATGTGCCTGCTTTGGTGTTATTTGACTCGGGTGCGAGTCGGTCTTTTGTATCGTTGGCTTTTAGCCAGCACATCGGTATTGATCGCGAGGTGATGAGTCGACCCTTACGAGTTTCTATAGAAAATGAGAAAGCGGTATACGCCACTGAGGTGATTCGAGGATGCGTGCTCGAGATTTTTGGGGTCGAGTTCCCTATAGACTTAGTTCCTATAGCTATGGGGGATGTCTGCGTTATCGTGGGCATGGACTGGTTGAGTAAGTTTGGAGCAGTCATTGACTGCGAGAGACAGCTGGTGACGATTCAAGACCCTAGTGGGGGAGTGTTTACGGTTTATGGCGAAGGGACCCGGTGTGGGTCGGCGTTTTAGTTCGGCAGGGCAAGGCAGAGTTTGCAGTAGGGCTGTAATGGATTCATAGCCTACGTGATGGATACTCGAGTGGCCGCGGGGAGGCCCAATTCGATTGATGACGTTCCTGTTGTATGCGAATTTTCGGATGTGTTCCCCGAAGAGTTACCGGGTGTGCCTCCAGAAAGGCAAGTGGAGTTTCGTATCGATTTGGTCCCGGGAGCGGCGCCCATCGCCAAGGCGCCTTATCGTCTCGCTCCACCGGAAATGCAGGAGTTATCCTCGCAGCTACAGGAACTGTTGGGAAAGGGATTCATTCGACCGAGTAGCTCACCTTGGGGAGCGTCGGTTTTGTTCGTCAAGAAAAAGGATGGTTCACACCGGATGTGTATTGATTACCGGGAGTTGAACAAGTTGACGGTTAAGAACTGGTATCCGTTACCTAGGATCGACGATCTGTTCGATCAGTTGCAGGGGGCATCTTGGTTCTCCAAGATTGACTTGAAGTCGGGGTATCATCAGATGAGGGTTCGAGAGGAAGATATCCAGAAGACTGCTTTTAGAACTCGTTATGGACATTATGACTTTGTGGTGATGCCTTTTGGGCTCACCAATGCCCCGGCTGCATTCATGGATCTTATGAATCGGGTGTGCTGGTCGATGCTGGATCGGTCGGTGATCGTATTCATCGATGATATTTTGGTGTATTCGAGGTCTAAGGATCAGCATGAGGAACATTTGAGGGAGATTCTTGGGGTTTTGAGATCGGAGAGACTGTATGCCAAGTTCTCCAAGTGTGATTTCTGGTTACGAGACGTCCAGTTCCTCGGGCATCTTGTTAACCAGAAAGCGATATTGGTCGACCCGGCCAAGATTAAGGCGGTGTTGAGGTGGGAGGTGCCAAGATCGCCCACCGAGATCAGGAGTTTTCTGGGTTTGGCTGGATATTATCGCAGGTTTATCAAGGACTTCTCCAAGATCTCCGTGCCACTTACTAGGATGACCCGGACGGGTGTTACGTTTTCATGGGGACCGGAGCAGCAGTCCTCATTCGAGACGCTTCGTCAGAAATTATGCGAGGCTCTGGTGCTTGCACTCCCGGAAGGGATGGAGGATTTTGTGGTGTACTGTGATGCCTCTATATCGGGTTTGGGGGCGGTGCTTATGCAGAGAGGTCATGTGATAGCGTATGCTTTGAGGCAGTTGAAGCCTCATGAGATGAGATATCCCACCCATGATCTGGAGTTGGGGGCTGTGGTTTTCACCCTCAAGATCTGGCGACACTATTTGTATGGGGTTCGGTGTACGATATACACGGACCACAAGAGCTTGAAGTACTTGATGGATCAGCCAAATCTGAAAATGCGACAGAGGAGGTGGTTGGATGTGGTGAAGGATTACGATTGTGAGATCCTGTACCACCCGGGCAAGGCTAATGTGGTAGCCAACGCATTGAGCCATAGGGCGGAAAGCGCCCTGATCCGAGATATTTGTATGAGATTGACGGTATTGACCCTGATTTTGGATATTATCCGAGGAGCTCAGGCAGAGGCTGTGAAGCCAGAACATCAGAAGAGGGAGCGGGTTGTAGGTCAGGTATCATGATTCGTCACGGATGGTCGAGGGCTTATGACTTTTCAAGGTCGGATTTGGGTACCGTTTGTGGCCGGTGCGCGTACTATTTTGATGGAGGAAGCACATCGATCAAAATTCTCGATTCATCCCGGTGCTACGAAAATGTATTTGGATCTAAGGAAGGAGTACTGGTGGCCCTGTATGAAAAGGGATGTCACTTGGTTTGTCGAGAGGTGCTTGACTTGTCGGCAGGTTAAGGCCGAACACCAGCGACCGCACGGTAAGCTGCAACCGCTAGATATTCCCAAATGGAAGTGGGAACAAATTACTATGGATTTCATCACCAAGTTGCTGCAGACTGCGAGGGAAGTCGATGCGATTTGGGTGATCGTGGATACATTGACGAAGAGCGCTCATTTTCTAGCCATCAGTGAGAGCTCTTCTGCAGAGAAGTTGGCGGAGTTATATGTGAGGGAGGTAGTATCGCGGCATGGAGTGCCGATCTCGATTATTTCAGACCGTGATGTGTGTTTCACTTCCAGGTTCTGGAAGAAGTTTCATGAGGAGTTGGGTACTAGGCTGCATTTTAGTACCGCATACCATCCCCAGACAGACGGTCAGAGTGAGCGGACGATTCAGACGCTCGAGAACATGCTCCGGGCATGTGTGTTGGATTTCGGGGGTAGCTGGGATGCATATTTACCCTTAGCAGAGTTTTCCTACAACAACAGCCATCATTCGAGCATTTGTATGCCACCCTTTGAGCCGTTGTATGGGTGGAGGTGTCGCACCCCCATCTGTTGGGGTGAGGTAAGGCAACGGGTTATGGGTAGCACGGAGATCGTACTCCAGACGACCGAGCAGATTCAGCTGGTCAGGCAGAGGTTGTTGACCGCTCAGAGCCGACAGAAGAGTTATGCAGACAGACGCCGGTCCGAGCTTGAGTTTCAGGTCGGTGATCTTGTACTCCTGAAGGTCTCTCCTTGGATAGGAGTGACTCGATTCAGGAAGAGGGGCAAGTTGGGGCCCCGATATATTGGTCCTTTCCGTGTGATCGTGAGGGTGGGCCGGGTAGCCTACCGTTTAGACTTGCCAGCAGAGTTGGGGCAGATTCACGACATTTTCCATGTGTCGCAGTTGAGGAAGTGTATAGCCGACGAATCGGCAGTGGTTCCATTAGGGGATATTCAGGTAGATGCGAGCCTGAATTATGCTGAGAGACCAGTAGCCATCAGAGATCGGAAGATCAAGGTTTTGAGGAACAAGGAGGTACCCCTGTTGTTGGTTCAGTGGCAGCATCGGAAGGGATCAGAGATGAACTGGGAGCCGGAGCGTGAGATGTGTGAGCAGCATCCGGAGCTATTTGCAGAGTAAGACTTCGAGGGCGAAGTCTTGTTCTAGTGGGGGAGAATTGTAACAGCTTGGATTTCCAGGTATCTTTAATTTCATATTTTTGGTATTTTGTGAGGGGACTCGGCGAGTTGGAGGTCGAACTCGCCGAGTCGGGTCGCGGTTTTGGACGAAGGTTCTGATGGGTTTTGAGCATTCTAACACTTCCTAAGTGTACATGCAACCCTAATAACCTTGGATCTATGTTTGTCTAATTGTCATGCAAAGTTGAATTCCAAGGTTATATTCCTATCTAGCATACATGGGGAACAATTTTAACATAAAGTATAGATAGAATAACTTACCTTGTTGTTGTTTGTGTTCCTTGAAACCTTGTGAGCCTAGCACCCCAAGTGTGATGCCTCAAATGCTTCACACAACACCAAATGCTCTTGGAAGAACTTATGAGAGAATACTCACTTCTCAAAATCGGCCAAGCCCTCTTGATTCTTAGTGTAGCCGATTTTAGGTGGAGAACATGTTACTTATATAGTGTTGACACATCTAGGGTTAAACCCTAATGTGTCATGACTCTTCATTTCCATGACCCATGGGTTTGTAACTCCCATGGAGCATCCATGGAGCATCCTATGGGTGGAACCCAACTTGATAGTCCATGGAGCCTTTTAGCCCACTATACAAGATATGGATGATTTACATAATCAACCCATATATTTAATTAGTTATCTTTTGATCACTTAATTAATTCTAAATTAATTATTGATCAAACTAATCAACTAATATTATTAATATATTAGAACTTATAATATATTAATAATCTCCAAGTGTTATTTCTCTCATTTAGTCTATCCAATTGCATGGTGCCATGCAACCCAAATGGACCATGCCGGGTCAGGTCAAGTATATACCAGAAATAGTTATGGACTTAGACACCTTATCCAACAGTCTCCCACTTGGATAAGTCTAATAACTATTACTGCAAGTATGACTTCAGGAACCGATCGGCAATCGTAGCTCTTTTCAAGGTTTCTCGAAACTGAGAAGATGATGGTACGCCATTTAAGATAAGTGATCATATAATCCTCTGTTCTAGATATCAGTCGGACAAATACATGGAACAATGTCTTACTTATTGTCCAACAATTTGTTTCCCAATTTCCGATTTGTTTGACAAAGAACTTCATTGAACACATCAATTTAGTTCTGACCGGGCCCGGTACATAGGTCAAAACAAAATCATCGAGGGGCCCAGATATCAGCTTCTAATCCAAGAAGGAACAGATAAACTTCGACTCATATGTTTGTTCTACTACTCATTGAATTACACACAAGAGCGCGATTTTATAACATCGAGTTACCAATGCGTTTTTCGTACAATCAATGCATAACCAACTTGTAAGTAACAAATCATATCTCTAGGTTTAAAGATTTATATGATATTACCGTCTCACGATCACTCGAGATAGAATTCCATGAAGTGATTCCAGTGAGCGTGGGTTGAGTCCAATGCTCAGAACTTATGAGCACTCATGATTGTTGTAGCCTTGTCCCAGACCTCTACAACCAAACATGACGGTCTTGATTCATACCTACTTCCGACATATGACCGACTGTGGAGGTTTGAATAATATGTTATACCAAACAAAATTATTCTGGAAGTCAAAACATGCAAAAGAAATATAGTAAACGATCGACAAGAGATAGCAACACTTTACTCATAAATAAAACACTTTTATTCATCATCAAATGTCAATTACACTTTACAAATTTCGAGGTTATCTAACTACTAAATCTAATATCATCCTTCAGCCCTATGCTCCGAGCATGCTGGAGATGCTTAACCCGAGTCAGTCCCTTCGTGAGGGGATCTGCCTGATTCTCATCTGATGATACCCTCTTTGCCACGAGGAGTCCTTCTTCGATCCGATGTCTGATGAAATGGTATTTTCTGTCGATGTGTCTGGATCTCCCGTGATCCCTTGGTTCCTTGGCTAAGGCAACAGCATTTTCACTATCACAGAAAATTTCCATTGGCTCTTTAATAGCTGGTACAACTCCAAGGTCTCCAATGAAGTTCCTCAAACATAATGCCTCCTTTGCCGCCTCGCTAGCTGCAATATACTCTGATTCACAAGTAGAATCTGCCGCTGTCTCTTGCTTGGAACTCTTCCAAGAAATTGCTCCTCCATTTAGGGTAAAGACCCAGCCCGACTGAGAGCGGAAGTTATCCCTATCAGTCTGGAAGCTAGCATCACTATACCCTACAACTCTCAAGTCATCACTCCCACCGAGGGTAAGGACCCAGTCCTTAGTCCTTCGTAGGTACTTGAGAATATTCTTTACCGCAGTCCAGTATGCCTTGCCAGGGTTCCCCTGAAACCTGCTAACCATGCTCAGGGCAAAAGCTACATCAGGTCGAGTACACGTCATAGCATACATGATCGATCCTACAGCCGAAGCATAAGGTACTCGACTCATTTGTGCTATCTCAGCCTCAGTGTTAGGGCTTTGTGTCTTACTCAGTTTGGCGTTACTCTGGATGGGCAACTCTCCTTTCTTGGAGTCTTGCATTCTGAATCTCTTCAGCACCTTATCCAAGTAGGTACTTTGACTAAGTCCAATTAGTCTTTTACTCCGATCTCTCAAGATCCTTATCCCCAAAATATAGGCAGCTTCACCAAGGTCCTTCATACCGAAACACTTTCCAAGCCAGGACTTTACTTCCTGCAGGGTTGAAATGTTGTTTCCTATGAGTAGTATGTCATCCACATACAATACCAAAAAGCTAACTATACTCCCACTAGCCTTGACATATACACAAGATTCATCTTCACTCCTAGAAAAGCCAAATTCCTTGACCTTTTCATCAAAGCAAAGATTCCATCTGCGAGGTGCTTGCTTTAATCCATAAATGGATTTCTCAAGCTTACACACTCTATTAGGGTACTCGTTGCTGACAAAACCCTCTAGCTGACTCATGTAAACATCTTCAGCCAACTTCCCATTAAGGAAAGCGGTTTTGACATCCATTTGCCAAATTTCATAGTCATGAAATGCGCCTATGGCTAACAGAACCCGAATAGACTTAATCTTGGCTACCGGAGAAAAGGTCTCATCATAATCCACTCCAGGAATTTGAGAGAAGCCCTTTGCAACCAGTCTAGCCTTATAAGTGTGTACTTTACCATCCATGTCGGTCTTCTTCTTGAAGACCCATTTGCACCCTACAATCTTTCGACCTAGTACATTCTCAACCAAGTTCCAAACTTGATTGTCATACATGGATTGTATCTCGCTATCCATAGCCTCTTTCCATTTAGCAGACTCGGGGCCTGCCATGGCTTCCTCGTAGCTGTTAGGGTCATCTTGACTTACTAGTGTCTCATCACTAATAAGTGTCTCACCTTCTGCAGTAATATGGAATCCATAGTAATGCTCAGGTGCACTCCTAACTCTCGTGGAACGCCTCAGAGGTACAGATTCGTCAATTGGCTCAACAGGAGTTTCCTCCTCAAGTTGAGGGCTAGAGTTTGAAGTTCCTTCACCACTTGACTCTTGAATTTCTTCAAGATCAATTTGCCTCCCACTGTCTCCTTGGCTTATAAACTCTCTTTCTCGAAAGACTCCTCTTCTTGCTACAAAGACCACATTGTCACTAGGTCTGTAGAAGAGGTAACCAAAGGATTGTTGTGGGTAGCCGATGAAAATACACCTCTCGCTTCGGGGTTCGAGCTTATCATGAGTCTCGCGTCTCACGAAAGCCTCGCAGCCCCAAATCTTGATGTGGTCTAGTTTAGGTACTTTACCAGTCCACATCTCGTGAGGAGTTTTGGCAACTTTCTTTGTAGGGACTAGATTAAGGATATGGGCAGCAGTCTCTAAGCCATACCCCCAGAATGAGATTGGTAGCGAAGCTCGACTCATCATGGAACGAACCATGTCCAACAAGGTTCGATTACGCCTCTCAGCCACACCATTCAACTGCGGTGTCCTGGGAGGTGTCAATTGTGAGACAATCCCACATTCCCTTAGATAGTCGAGGAACTCTGAACTAAGATACTCACCACCCCGATCGGATCGAAGCATCTTAATGTTCCTGCCCAATTGATTCTCGACTTCCTGTTTAAATTCTTTAAACTTCTCGAAAGTCTCTGACTTATGCTTGATTAAGTAGACATATCCATATCTACTGTAATCATCAGTAAAAGTCAAATAATAACGATTAGCATCCCTTGTGGCATGTTTGAATGGTCCACACACATCCGTGTGTATAAGGTCCAACAAACCTTCACCCCTTTCACACGAGCCTGTGAAGGGTGACTTTGTCATTTTTCCAAGTAAGCATGATTCGCAACTATCATTTGACTTTAGGTCAACCGACTCCAAGACTCCATCCTTTTGGAGTTGGCCTATGCGTTTCTTGCTTATATGTCCAAGACGACAATGCCATAATGATGCTTTATCCAAGTTATTATTATTAGTAGAATCAATACACAAAACATTATTTCCTAAGTTATCTACAATAGATACAGCTTCATACACACCATCACAAGGTAATGCTTTAAAATAAAGAACATTATTAAAGAAAGCATTAATCGAACCAACTTCATTATCAAACGAAAAGGTGAAACCTTGTTTGTACAATGCATGAAAGGAAATAATATTTCTTGCCATTTCTGGCGAATAACAACATTTATTCAAATCTAAATTTAACCCACTACTTAGCGATAAAGTATAAACTCCAATCTTGGTGACAGGTGTAACTTTCCTATTCCCCATGATTAAGTTTATTCTTCCTTGCTCCACATTCTCACTTCTTCCTAGTCCCTGCAAGTCACAACAAATATGAATACCGCAACCGGTATCAAGGACCCAAGATTTCGAATGGGGTGAGTTATTAGAAATGATAGTGTAAATACCTGCATGGTTGGGTTTGACTTTCCCATCCTTCACATCCTGCTGGTACTTTGGGCAGTTCCGCTTCCAATGAGCTTTTTCATGGCAATAGAAGCATTCAGCCTCTTTTGGGTCAGAAGAAGGAGTAATGAAACCTTTCTTGGTTCCACTTGAAGAAGAGCCATCAAGGGTCTGAGCCTTGGTACCCTTTGAAGATCTCTTTCTCTTCCTCCCTCGACTTTGCCCGATTCCCAAGACCAGAGTTGAGTCTGGAGTAGGAGTGATAGCAACCGACTTCCCCTTAAGACCTGTTTCTGCGGTCTTGAGAAGTCCCTGAAGTTTGCTGAGGGTGACCTCTTCCTTGTTCATGTGATATGCCATGCGGAATTGATCATAGCACGATGGTAAGGAGTGCAAAATGATATCTATTGCAAGCTCCTCAAGGAAGTTCACATTAAGCTTCAGCAAACGATCCACATACCTTTGCATTTTCTGCATGTGGCTCGTGACGGACTCTCCGTCCTTCATCATGGTTGTTATCATGGAGCAAATGACTTCATACCTCTCTTGTCGTGCACTTTGATGGTATCTTTCATTTCATAAGGGTAGAAATCTTCATAAGACTTTTGGAGTTCAGCTGTCATTGTGGCCAACATGATGCAAGCCACCTTGGTTGCATCTCTTTCATGAGTATGAAAGTCAGCGATCTCCTGGGGAGTTGCAGTGGACTCGTCAATTTCCTTAAGCTCCTTGTCAAGGACATATTCTTTGTCCTCGTAGCGGGTAATCATCCTGATGTTTCTGATCCATTTGTTGAAGTTGGATCCATCAAAGGTGACTTTCCCACACAAACTCATAAGAGTAAAGGAGCCATTAGGATTCGAGCCAGAAGCATTATTTGAAGACATCTGAAAGAGAAGAACAAGTTTAGTATAGATTTAAGAGAGTCCTTAATAAAACACCCAAATGTAATATTAAGGCTAGGATCCAATCACAATATAATATAACTTAGAAGAGGTATGCCATAATCTAAGCTATACCATATTTGAAAGGTAGGTGAATGACGATTCACCAATTTCCACCACGAAAACCGAAATATTAGATATTTAGTTTTTATTGGTTTTAGAAATTCCTAGATTCTTTGAGATCCAATGAACTTTTCAAAGGCATGTTTCAATCTCGAGAGTGCCCTCCAGGTTTTGTGACTGGGATGCCGAGGATCACAAAACGAGGTGTGAAGTAACCATGCAAATCACTGGGTACCCTTAAAGTTTATCACTCAATCGATGTGCCGGTAAACCACACACGCTCCACCGATACTATAATAAACCTTAAGTCACCCTTTACCTACCTTGTTAAGTCCAAGTTAGTGTGCCGGTTAACCACACACGCTCCACCAACGACTTAGACAAAGTGTAAAGTGTAATTTCATGGATTAGCACCTTATTCACATTTTTCCTAAAGTAACTAAGATTGGGAATTTAATAAACATTTAGTTACTTTATTATATTCATCATACTTTGAATGAGAATTTATAAGTCCTTGTCTTACCCGTTCGGCTAACGACCCTCCACCAGTCAAGCAAGCGGTGGGTGAGAATATACACCCATTAAGTCACCATTTTATACGCAACAACCTTATACCCACCTTATAGACCGGCTTCGTGAATGAGGCGTACTAACGGTAAGACGACTTTATTCTTATACATATATATATAATTATTAAATCATCATAATATAAGTATAAGGGTTGAATTTTAACTTTTAAAATTCTGGGGGTTGGAACTTAAAGTTTTAACTGAACTTTACTTGTTCCAAAACTTGAGGGCAAGTTTTGTAACTTTCAAAACTTTTCATTTCTTGTAACTTATGAGTTTAATAGAGTAATAAAATGAAGACTCTTCATTTTTCTAACTCTTGTGTTTTCTTAATGGTTTTAACTCAAGTGTGACTCTTGGTTTTCCATAACTTAAGGATAAGTTATGGACTCCATTAAAACACATTATGATCAAGAATTAATCTACCACATAGGTTACAAATAATTCCTATGATCATCTAAAACATCATAAGAACAAGAACATGAATATGAACACAATCAAAAAATTACATTTAAAACTTTGTAATTTTGATAACTAGTTGTTGTAAATGAATTAGCAAAGACATTACACCACCAAAAACAAGTTTTCAATTACCAAAACAGTTTAGGGTAATGTTTCTAATTCATTTCCAGCAACTAAATCGGAATTCTGCACTCAGTCGACCCTACTCGACGAGTGCATGAACTGACTCGCCGAGTTGGTTGAAGATACTCATGGACTCGACGAGTCCCCCCTATAGACTCGACGAGTCCATTCGCAGACTGCAAGATTTCCGATTCTGTTTTCAACTTTTAAGCACAAATAAGAGCAAACAATCCTAGGCTCTGATACCACTGATGGGTTTTGAGCATTCTAACACTTCCTAAGTGTACATGAAACCCTAATAACCTTGGATCTATGTTTGTCTAATTGTCATGCAAAGTTGAATTCCAAGGTTATATTCCTATCTAGCATACATGGGGAACAATTTTAACATAAAGTATAGATAGAATAACTTACCTTGTTGTTGTTTGTGTTCCTTGAAACCTTGTGAGCCTAGCACCCCAAGTGTGATGCCTCAAATGCTTCACACAACACCAAATGCTCTTGGAAGAACTTATGAGAGAATACTCACTTCTCAAAATCGGCCAAGCCCTCTTGATTCTTAGTGTAGCCGATTTTAGGTGGAGAACATGTTACTTATATAGTGTTGACACATCTAGGGTTAAACCCTAATGTGTCATGACTCTTCATTTCCATGACCCATGGGTTTGTAACTCCCATGGAGCATCCATGGAGCATCCTATGGGTGGAACCCAACTTGATAGTCCATGGAGCCTTTTAGCCCACTATACAAGATATGGATGATTTACATAATCAACCCATATATTTAATTAGTTATCTTTTGATCACTTAATTAATTCTAAATTAATTCTTGATCAAACTAATCAAATAATATTATTAATATATTAGAACTTATAATATATTAATAATCTCCAAGTGTTATTTCTCTCATTTAGTCTATCCAATTTCATGGTGCCATGCAACCCAAATGGACCATGCCGGGTTGGGTCAAGTACATACCAGAAATAGTTATGGACTTAGACACCTTATCCAACAGGTTCGCATCTGGACTCGGCTAGTCCGCGCTGTTTAATGAAACCCTAATTTTCTGGTCCTAAGCCCTATTTAAAGGACCTTACGGCCCTTCATTGCGGCCACCTTGAGCCTTGAGTGCACCAAAGCAGCTGAGAGTACTTGTGAGTGAGATAAGAGGCTATTTGTTCACCAATTTGTGTGTTGTTGCAAGAAAGGAAGGAGAAGATCAAGCTAGAAGAGTTGGGGAGATTGGATCTGCTTCTATTTCATCAAGGGAAGCTTCTTGAGGAAACTTTCAGAGCTAATCTTCATGTTTTGGTTGATATGTCAAATCTAGGGTTTCTTCTTGCCTGATTTGACTTGTATTTGAAGTGTGAAAGGTCCCATGGAGATATGGAACCTAGATCTGGACCTTAGCGGGTCCAGAAGGCCGCAAATGATATGCTTTTTGTCCATTCTTTTGAGTTGGAGACTATGGTTGCCATATTAGAGGTTATTTCCCCAAAAGGAGCCTTGTAAGTGTTGCATGGCGGCCAAGACTGAGACTTTACATGATAAATGAGCTTGGGAAGGCCAGATCTATGTGTGTATGGAACGGATCTGACCGCAGAAGCAAGTTTTAGCTGATGCATGGCATGGACTCGCCGAGTCTGAAGAACAGACTCGACGAGTAGCTTGAAGATTGTCCTTAAAACCACCTAGTGAGTAGTCCTACCGAGTTATGGGTGACTCAGTGAGTCACAGAGAGTTAGAGAGGGATTGACAGGGGGACCGAGTCGAGTTGGGACTCGCTGAGTTGTCCTTGCGACTCGGCGATTTGAGTCGCGGTGGCCCCGTGATTCATGACCATGTGGAACTCATCGAGTCAGGGGAGCACTCGACGTGTCAAGGGGAAATCCTTGCGAGTTGGTGAAAACGTGTAGACTCGCCGAGTCGCTCTAGTGCACTCGCCGAGTCCAGTCAAATTGACCATTGACTGTTGACCAGAGTTGACCAGTGTCGACTTGATAGGGATGGTTAACCTTAGTGGTACAAGTATTAATTATAGATATATGATGTTATAGGAGGACTATAGCTCGGGGGTTGGAGCACGAGTGATTTCCAGGGTTCGCGAGTTATCGAGATATACGAGGTGAGTCTTCTCACTATACTGTACCCGGAAGGGTTTGACTGTGTGACCGGAAGGTCGGATATGCTATGAGATATATATGTGTTATGTGTGATAAGTTATTCGTTATATGTGCCATGTATGATATGCTTGATATGGGCCGGAAGGCATTATATTATGCGCCGGAAGGCGAATATGTTATGGGCCGGAAGCCGTTGTAAAATGGACCGTAAGGTTGATGTGGGTAGGACCGGAAGGTTCACCCAGTCGGGACGGAAGTCCCCTGAGACACATGGACCGGAAGGTCAGGGCCTGGAAAGGCGTATGTGCGTAGGTTGTATTTTGGGGAACTCACTAAGCATTTATGCTTATAGTTGTTGTGTTATGTGTTTCGGATACTAGCGAGGACCGTGGGAAGGCGTCGCCGTGATCGTACACACACTCGGGGAAAACTATTTTGTGATCTTTATTATGTAATCGGTCGTGACAATATTGTTTACATTGGAACTTAAATTATTACTCGATGTTTTTGATGTTTGTAAAAATGAAAAATTGGTTTAAAATTTACGTCGTTACAAGTATCTTTCTTCCATAAACTATACCTATTATAGTTTATAAGTTTGTTTACGTGTTGGTGTGAAAACCGTTGCATCTTAACATGTTTTGTAAATCATTTGTAAATTCAATAGTAACAATATTTTGTGTATTTAGTAAATTTCATGTTTAATAGTATATTACATTAATAAAATATAATAAGCAATTTATATTTTTAAACAAATGATTTCTTGTGTTTTACTTGTACCCACTCCCCCCCCCCCCCCCCTCTCCCCTAAAACAATTTAAAAATGGTGAAAATGTAGGCGTATGAACTCACCTTGAATACGTGTTTTTGGTTGGGTACAACTTTGTCGCGGTGATTCTCAAGATAGAATACATATAAGTTAACCGTATCCTATTTCTATTATACACATAATATTTTGAATGAATTAGTATAATTTTGATGAAAATAATAAAGTAAGTGTTAAATAACACTAGTTTGATGAGTAACTTACCAAATAATCCTTAAGATATTAGAAAGGGATTTTGTTGTGCTTGGTGTAATTTAAAGAGATTTGAGTGTTTTCGGTTGATAATAAGAAGTTTGGATGGTGATTTCGAAGGATATTAAGAACACTTGAAGATTTTTGGCAAGATCTTATGAAGATTCAAGTGAGTTTTCGTTTGATACTTGAAGGAAAAGAGGGTGATTTCACATGAGTTTTTAGAGAAAATATGGTGGTTTCGGTTAAGATATGTGAGAATGAGGATGTCTTTTCGGTCTAACATATAAATATGGAAGAAAATTTAATGGGATGTTTGCATTGGAAATTGCATTATCACCTACACTTGCATGACAATGGATAGGATTTGCGAGATTTCAGTGCTCTAGGAGGTTCTATTCGCATGCATTTTTGGTGTTCACCGAAAACTTAATTTTGGTCCAAAGGTGGGATGATTTCGGTAGAGATTGCGGTCTAAAGTCCACCGAGAATGAGATGGGGGTTTTTCTGTCCGAAGGCGAATTCGGCTGAGAATGGGTTTGTGGTCCTGACCGCAAACCGTTTTCAGTCCGAGGGTTTTGTCTTATGCAAGATTTGTTAGATTTTTGATGTATTTGATTTCTTAACCAAAATATATAAATAAATATAATTTAACATATTTAAATCAAATGGTTCTAATTAGGGAATTGATTACTACACAACCGTTTTTATCCATACACAACATTTTATGCTTAATAAGGTTGTACAATACAATATTTTAAAGCACAATTTGTTGAGTATAGAGAAATTTTATTGTGTACAAATAAGCTCCCTTCTAATTATTTGTCTATTAATTGACATTCGTTAATCTTTGTTGACTTTTATTGATTTAAAAATAAAAGGTTGTCACGCAATTCTAATATGTATAAATACAAAGGGTAATTTTAAAACTCTTTAAATTTAGTTGTCTATTATTATTTCTAATTAATTACGAGGACGCAATGTAACAATTGATAAAATATGAGGGGTTAATATTCAAATTTATAAATCTCTATTATAAATAATATTAAATATTTAAATTGACTATTTAAATAATAACTAAATATTCAAATTCAAATCTCTATTAAATAGTATCTATTATTTTCTAGATTTAAAATATTTTAAATTTCGTATTTATCTATATTTAACAAGCCTTCAAATTTGAAAAATGAAAAAAAAAATATTAATACCCTAATCTTCTTCCATTTAATTTCAAACAAGTATTTACATAAAATATGGACCTAGGGTGAATGTAATCATGAACCAATGGCTCTAATACCACTGTTGAGTTTTCTACGCATCAAATACACTCTAAACTAGGTAGCGGAAATATCGAAACAATGATATATCTAAGTGTACATGCAACCTATGGATCTATGGTTTTATGATAATTATATCTACCCTATGAAACATAAAAACATAAATAAGAAAAACATACCTCTTATATAGCCATTGATCTTCATGCTTGAGATCTTGATCCTTCATTAAGTTGCTTGGATGAGAGGACCTAAACCAGAATCCCTCTAATGATATCACAACCAATGACACCAAATAGTGGAATAAAAATAACTAAGAGAAGGGTCAATTCACAAACCCTAAGAGGGTTAGAAATCGTCCCTGAGAAGGGGAAGAATAAGGATTAGCGAATCTTCAAGACAATGTGCAAGGAAGAATGAAATCCCTAAGACCCTATTTATAGCCTTGGATCCCTTCCTTGGTTTTGTATTCCTTCCCATGTGGGATGGAAGCCTAACAATGAAATTCACTCCTTCTCCCACCTGGGTGAATGTAATCATGAACCAATGGCTCTGATACCACTGTTGAGTTTTCTACGCATCAAATACACTCTAAACTAGGTAGCGGAAATATCGAAACAATGATATATCTAAGTGTACATGCAACCTATGGATCTATGGTTTTATGATAATTACATCTACCCTATGAAACATAAAAACATAAATAAGAAAAACATACCTCTTATATAGCCATTGATCTTCATGCTTGAGATCTTGATCCTTCATTAAGTTGCTTGGATGAGAGGACCCAAACCAGAATCCCTCTAATGATATCACAACCAATGACACCAAATAGTGGAATAAAAATAACTAAGAGAAGGGTCAATTTCACAAACCCTAAGAGGGTTAGAAATCATCCCTGAGAAGGGGAAGAATAAGGATTGGCGAATCTTCAGGACAATGTGCAAGGAAGAATGAAATCCCTAAGACCCTATTTATAGCCTTGGATCCGTTCCTTGGTTTTGTACTCCTTCCCATGTGGGATGGAAGCCGAACAATGAAATTCACTCCTTCTCCCATGTGGGATGGAGTGATTTTCATCCGACCCTAATTCCATTAGGGTTCTAGAACATTCCAGATTAACCAACAATCGATTAACAAATATTCAACCCTTTAATTAATTAAACTGTTAATTAATTCCCAAAATATTTTCCAACCAGTTTCTAATTGATTATTAACCATATTAATTAATAAACCAATTTCTCATTTATTTATTCAACTCAATTTGGGTCTTGAGGTGTCACACCCCCAAACCGAAAACAGCGGAAACGTTCGCGGGTGGAGGACGTCATGTATAGTAACATAACAATTGCAACATAGTAATCAAAGTAAACACAACCATTACATTAAGATATGAATATTTACATTTGTTAGATTCATTGATTGTGTATATCAAAAGTATTATAAAATATGTAAAAGACGTATCTCTAAACGCTTCGCCTTCTCAAAATGTTGCGGGAGTACCTGTCTACTGATGTTCTGAGAATACAAGCGATTTTGAAAGAGTATCAGCATTAAGCTGGTGAGTTCATAAGAATGTTTTTGTAGTGAAAACTTGTCACACCCCTGAACCGTCAGAAAACAATGGCGGAAACATCCAAGGGCGGGCGACATCATGCGTAGTATCACAACAATCGTATCATAGCAATCAAAGTAAACACAACCATTACATTACAATATAAATATTTAAATCTGTTTGAAAACATAGTTTATGTACATCAAAAGTAAAATAGATAAAGATGAGACTCCAAAATGCTCCGTCTTCTCCAAAAGCTGGCGAAGGTACCTGTCTATCATTACCCTGAGAATACAAGCGGTTTTGAAAGCGTATCAGCATAAAGCTGGTGAGTTCATAAGCATGTTTTTGTATTGAAAACTAGTCGTTGAATTTGTACAAATGGTTTCTTTTCATTATAAGTAAAATGTCGTTTGTATCGAAAACCATTGTTAACAAGTTATGAAATATGTATGCATTTTTCCAAGAAAATCCAATATTTTCTAACATGCTTGTTGATTACTGTATGAAAAGTATGTTCTGTTTGAAAATCCTAGCTACCACCAGTATGTAGTGTATGTTCTGTTCGAAACCCTGGCTACCACCAGTATGTAGTATATGATATGTTTGAAAAACCTGGCTACCACCAGTATATAGTATATGATCTGTTCGAAACCTTGGCTACCATCGGTATGTAGTATATGTTATGTTTGAAATCCTGGCTATCACCAGTAAGTATAGTAGTTTTATTACTTAAAATAAAACCAAGACTTGGATCCCTAGAATACCCTCCAGTAAGTAGATAGATAGTTTTATTAATTTAAAATAAAACTATTGAAGAAAGAAATCCCGTAAACAAAGGTTAGTTGATACTATTATGAGTCCGTATAACCATGCTAATATGACCGATGAACCTCCTTGACATTTCTTCAGGCGTCGTACGATTACAAAATTTTTCACTCTAGGCGTGCCCACCTAACTATAGCTAACATTTCAGGTGTGGGATTGTCGGTCCCGAATAGATCTATTCACAAATTTCACACTCTCCCTCCAGAAGACTCTGTTTATACTAAAGGTGAGGATTTATTGGTACCCCGAAGGGCATAACGAAGATAGGTCTCACAATCCTGTATTAACTAGTTTATGTATGGTTTGGTTGTTCTTTAGTTCGAAATCGTTTGTAACGGTGTAGAGTATAAATAATTATTTAGCAAGGTACTCTAGTTTTCTATACATAATAATGGATAAACTAAATCTGTCATAGTTTATGTGTTTGACTTTGTACGAAATTTGAATCTGTAAAACCGTTAATGAATTTCACAAACTATACCTATTATAGTTTGACTAGTAAGTTGTGTTCGTATACTGTTTTGAAAACTATGCAATTATGTTTAGAAAATGTCCCTTATTCTCCGCATATTACATAAAGGGAATAAGGTATCTAATTGTTTGACATAAAACCATTGTAATTGCATCAGTTTTTAACTTGTGAAAACCGTTATGTGTGGCTTGTACTCCCCCTGAAAACGTTTTAAAACTATAAAAGCGTATGGGTATGAACTCACCGTTGGTTGGTCGTAAAGGATTGAACCGGAAGACCCTTGAGTTGATGCGTGTGTCACTTAACGAAATTCTAATATCAAATGAATATATATATATATATATATATATATATATATATATATATATGTATCTAAATTAGCGATTTCGTTAGATAAAGTGTCAGATAAACACATAGTTTTTGGTTAAGGAGTGTTACCGGGACTTGGTTGAATTGAGAAAACAAACTTTTCCCCACGAAAGTGTTGTTTACGGTCGAGAGGAGAGTTTACGGTCGACAGGTTGATTATGGCTGTGAACTAGGGTTTACGGTCATAAACTGAGTTTATGGTCCTTGAAGGTTTGACCGTAAACAGGTTTATGGTCTATGAAGATTGACCGTTTATGGTCTATGAATATTGACCGTAAACTCAAGAACAGTAATGTTGGTTTCGATGAAAACGTGTTTTAGATGCTCCTACACTACCTCTAGAAGTGTTTCCTGATGGTTTTCCAAGAGAAATGAGGGTGTTTCGGAGTTTACGGTCAGAGGTTCTAGAGAGATAATGAGAGAGTTTCTGATCCAAAGTGTTCAAATAAGGGTTGGGGTCTCATATTTATAGGGGATTTTGTGGTCGGTGAGTGGGGTCCACCTGACTCCGACCGTAAACAGGGTTTACGGTCATACACGAGTTTACGACCGTAAACTCGTCCTGGACCGTGAACTCGGTGTTTTCGAGGAAATTCAAGTTTTTCGCTTGATTTTTGGTTCATTCCGACTCGTATAAGATACATATTATTTATTTAAAACGTAAAGTGTTTCCCAAACTAAGAAATTTGATGAAATTTAATAAAAACCCAAATATTATTAACAGAAACTGGGTAAGGATAACGGAAAAAGTTTCGGGTTGTCACAAAACCTGTCATTGAATTCTGTAAAAATGTATATATGTTTCCCAAGAAAATCCAATATTTTATTACATATATGTTTGTTACTGTGTTCTGAGTTGTGTATCAAGTAATGGTTTGTATATATGGATACCACCAACTGTATCGTATATCACTGTTTTGAATGAAAAATTCTTGTATGAAAACCCTGGCTATTACCAATAATGTATAGAATGTTCTGCTTGAATCCTTAGTTACCACCAATGTGTGTAAAATGTTATATTTGAAAACCCTAGTTACCACCAGTATGTATAGTATGTTTTGTTTGAAAACCTTGGTTACCACCAGTATGTTTAACAGTTTTATTACTTAAAATAAAACCATGTGTTGTATCCCCTGGAATTCTCCAGTAGTGTATAGTATAACTATTAATTAAAATAAAACTAATGAAGAATAAAATCCCATCAACAAAGGTTAGTTTATACTATTGTGAATTCGTATAACCATGCTTGATATGACTGATGACCTCAGCAACATTCTTTAAGTGTCGTATGGTATGATATTTTCCACCCCAGGCATGCCTGCCTAACTGTAGCTAGCAGTTTAGTTGTGGGATTGTCATTCCCGAATAGATCTATTCATAAATCTTACGCTCTCCCTCCAAAAGACTCTGGTTTCACTAAACATTGAGGATTTTACCAGTACCCCGAAGGGTACAATTGTAGAGTTGTCTCACAATCCTGTATTAACTAGTTTACATGTAGTTCCGTATTGTTTTCACGTAATTGAAACTGTTTGTATACTTGGTAGAGTATTAATAATTATACTTCAATAATTATTTGGTGTTATACTCTTATTATCCGAACGTACTAATGAATATCATAAACTAAATTTGTCATAGTTTATATGCTTGCCCATGTATATAGTCTGGATCGGTAAAAACTATGTAATGAATTCCCCAAACAATACCCATTATAGTTTGCCTGCAATGTTATTTCCTTGGTTTGTGAATTGTTCTGAAAACTATGCAATTATGTTTTCAAGTTGAAAGTGTCCCTTATGCTCAACATATTACAAAAGGGATAAAATATCTAAATATTTTATAAAAATTTGGAAATCGTTTGGCTGTATCAATTGCATAAGTTTTAAACTTGTTGAAATCCTTTTGTTTTAGTTCACAAAATCATTTGTGTTTGGCTTTTATCCCCCCTGAAAACGTTAAACCCCATAAAAGCATAGGGGTATGAACTCACCATTTGTTGTGCGAAAGCATCGATCAACGAAACTAGAAATGAAGACCCTCTGGTTGATGTATGCGAGACTTAACGGAATCCTAGTAACAATTAAATACATAATATGCATCTAAATTAGCGATTTCGTTAGATATATTGTTAGAAAAACACTTGTTTTCGATTAAGGAATGTTATTGGAACTCGATTAAATCAGACCAGCGGTTTTCAGCCGCGATTCACGGTTTTTGGAGGGTTTGCAGCAGTGAAGGGGATTACGGACGTGAACAACCCCTTGAAGGGTTTACAGCCGTGAACGATGTTCTTGAAGGAAATATGAACTTTTAAAGGGTGTACGGTCGTAAACAGTTTGCGGCCCTTGAAGGTTTGATGATTTGAAGGGTGTACGGTCGTAAACTCAAGAACAGAAACACTTGATCTCGATGAAAAAATGATGATTTTGATGCTCCAAAATGAGTTCTAAGGCGGATAGAACAACAAATGAAGAGAAATTTGTGTTTCCTTCTGTTTTTGGGAGATTATTTTTAGAGAGAGAAAGTGTGTTTGCGGCCAGAAAATCTCAAATAGGGGTGGGAGTCTCGTATATATAGGCTGAGTGGTATGGTCGGTGGTGGGGTCCAGCCGTAAACGGGTTTACATCCATGATCGTTTTATTTCCGTGATCGGTTTCACGGCCATGAACACCAGTCAGGCCAAATTTTCGCTGATTTTCGAAGGAAACTCGGGTTTTAGCGTGATTTTGGTTCCGACTCATATATAAATTTAATTATATAAAACTTAAATGATTTTCCAAACCATAGAAATTAATGGAACAAATGAAAATACGAAATTTATTTGACGGAAAACGGCTAAGTTTAGCGGATAAAGGTTCGGGTAGTCATATCATCCCCCCAGTAGAGGGAATTTCGTCTCGTAATTCAAGCATAGAATACAAATCATGGACTTGTAAAAAGATGAGGATGCTTCTGTTTCATTTGATCTTCGCACTCCCAAGTGAATTCAGGTCCCCGCTTGGCATTCTAGTGGACCTTCACTATCGGTATGCGACTTTGTTTCGTTCGTTTGATTTCCCAATCCATGATTTCGACTGGTTCTTCCACGAAGTTAAGGTTCTTGATGATCTCGATCTCAACAAGAGGGATCACAAGGGTTTCGTCGAATAAAACGTTTTTAAGGTTCGAGACGTGGAAGACTGGATGAATATTGTTAAGCTCTTGGGACTTGGGGTAAACGAAGTTTGTATGCTACATGACCGATCCTAGCAAGGATCTCGAATGGTCCTATGTATCTCAGATTCAACTTTCCACGCTTTCCAAAGCATATCATGCCTTTCCAGGGTGAGACCTTCAATAGAACAAGGTCACCAACCTAGAATTCTAAGGGTTTTCGTCTCTTGTCGGCGTACCTATTTTGTCTATCTCTCGAAGCCTTTAGTTGTTCTCGGATTTGTACGATCTTTTATGTGGTTTCATGGATGATTTCTGGGCCTGTGAGAGTGTTATCCGGGACTTTCCCCTTGACTAGTTGCATATCGCCCACCTCAGCGCAACATAGAGGGGATCTGCACTTACGACCATAAAGGGCTTCAAATGGCATAGCCTTGATACTGGTATGATAATTGTTGTTTTAGGAGAATTCGACCAAGTGAAAATGGGTGTCCCACGGCTTACCAAAATCTATAACACATGCTCTCAACATGTGTTCCAAGGTCAGAATGGCTCTCTCACTCTGCCCGTCGGTTTGCGGATGGTAAGCTGTGCTCATATCCAACTTAGTTCCAAGAGCTTTCTACAGTGATTGCCAAAATCTAGAGATGAATCTGCTATCCCTATCGAAGATAATGGACACAAGCACACCATGCAGACGAACTATCTCTTGAATGTATATTCGAGTCAGTCTCTGCATCTTGAAGGTGTCTTTGATTGGCAAGAGGTGGGCGGATTTGGTCAATCGGTCGACAATTACCCATATTGTATCATACCCACTCGGAGATTTGGGTAATTTGGTGATAAAATCGATCGAAATCCTTTTCCACTTCCACTTAGGTATTTATGGTTGTTGAAGTAGAACTGAGGGCTTTTGATATTCCACTTTCACCATGGCACAAGTCAGGCACTTGCCCAGGAAAGTATCAATCTCTGCTTTCATGTTTGGCCACCAATAGAGCTTTCTGAGATCCAGATACATCTTATCCGAACCTGGGTGAACGGAGTATCGAGTCTTATGAGCTTCTCTCATGACAACTTCTCTGTAACCAACGAACTGGGATCCAGATCCAGTTGATGAAATAATAAAATCTGTCTCCCTTGATCTCTAAGTTCTTTTCCATTCCCCTCAAGGCTTCATCCGGCCTATTCTCTGGTTTCAAGGCTTCTTGCTAAGCCTATCTGATTTGAGCGGATAAATAGGAATGGATGGTCATTGTCATTGCCTTCACTCTACGATTGGAATACTCTTTTCGGATGAGGGCGTCGGCTACCACATTCGCCTTGCATGGATGATAGCGTATCTCACACTCATAATCATTGAGTAGCTCCACCCATCGTTGTTGTCTCATGTTCAACTCTTTCTGATCAAAAATATGTTGCGGGATCTTATGGTCGGTGAAAACAATGCACTGGGTTCCATAGAGATAATGTCTCCATATTTTTAATGCGAAGACCACTGCTCCCAACTCCAGGTTGTGAGTTGTATAATTGACTTCATGTGCTTTCATCTATCTAGAGGCATAAGCAACGACCTTTTCCCGTTGCATGAGCACACAGACTAGGCCCTGATTGAATGCATCGCAATAGACAACGAAGTCTTTCGTCCCTTATGGCAGAGACAGGATAGGTGCGCTGCATAAAGCCTGCTTCAATGTTTGGAACGCAACGTCTTTCTTTTCTTCCCAACAAAAAGGTACACCTTTTTGAGTCAAGGTGGTTAGAGGCTTAGCAATTCTGGAGAAATTCTGGATAAACATGCGATAATAGCCAGCAAGGCCCAAGAATTAATGGATTTCTGTAGGCATCTTCGGTGATGACCAATTCTCTATCACTTTGATCTTGGAAGGGTCCACGTGTACGCCTTCCTCGCTAAACACGTGACCAAGAAAAGTTACATTTCGGATCCAAATTTCGCACTTAGAGAATTTCGCATATAGCATCTCCACCCTTAGAGTTTCTAGCACTAGCCTTAAGTGTTGTCTATGATCTTCCTCGCTTTGGGAATAGACAAGTATATCATCAATGAACATTATCATGAACTTTTCTAGGAAAGGGCGGCACACCCAATTCATCAAATCCATGAATATCGTCGGTGCGTTAGTTAGACCAAAGGGCATTACAACAAACTCATAGTGACCATATCGAGTCTGAAATGTTGTCTTAGGAACATCATCCTCATGGAATCGTAGCTTATGGTACCCTGATCTTAGGTCTATTTTCGAGAAATAACTAGCTCCTTGTAGTTGATCGAAGAGGTCATCAATTCGGGGAAGTGGATAACGATTTTTGATAGTAAGCTTGTTCAGTTCGCGATAATGAATACATAACCGAAAAGATCCACCCTTCTTTTTCACAAATAAGATATGTAACGCCATGTTATAAAAGTATTTGTTTATGGATTTCAGAGGCCCGGGCTAGGGGAATTTTGGTCTTTTATTAGTTTTGAAGTTTTTACTCGAGAGGTTTGGAGTCGGGGTGTGGGGCTTCTCGCCACCTTTTCGTGGATATAAAGTTCGTCGGAAATGGACTCAAAATGAAGGAGTTATAGCATTTGAAGTTATTGGCAATATTGATCCTTAAGGAAGAAAGATGGAAAATAAGGACCATGCATGCAAGGTAGTGAGCATGCAAGTACACCCAGCGTAAGGCTGGGGTACACCCAGCGTATAAGGTCATAAAGTCGTGGGTGTTTTTTGCATACGCCCATTGTACGTCCAGTGTCCAGAAACCCTCACTTTTAGGGCATGCCAATATAAAAAGAATGATAAATCTCAAAGGTCAGCCTCCATTTCACCCTTGGATAGCCACCACGAAACCCTAATCCTCCCTTGAGTGTTCTTGAAGCTTTGGTGGCCATTAGTGAGCATTTTGGTGTTATAAAACCATTTTCAAAGCAATGAAGGAGCAAAGCAAGGTGATAGATCAGAGGAGAAGTTGTAGATCTGAGACTTTTTCCTCTTTCCAGACACTTTCAAGGTATAAAGTTCTGAGCTTGATGATTGTTCTCTTAGATCTCTTTTAGGAAGAGTTTATGGACTCTTTTAGTCCAAAGAATGGACCTTTTATGATAAAAACTCGTTTTTGAGCTTAGGGTTGCCACCCATAGAGCTAAAAGGGTCCCATAAGTAGTAAAGTCTCCATCTTCAATGTCTTAATGGGTTCATGCATGAGATCTAGCCCTCTTCATGGAAGTAATGCATCATTTTGGGATTTTGGGCTTGTTTAGGACAAGTTAAGTGACCAAGTCAGTGACTTTATGGATTAAGACATGAAAAAGGACTTGGATCTGTGTTAGTAGCCTCTGGAGTAGAGTATTAAGAACTTAATGGGAAAGTGACTTTATAGGGGGGATATGCTAAGCATACATGCAGGTACGCCCAACATACACACCAATGGCTAGTATGCTTAGCGTACGGGAATGTACACCCCACGTAATCTGTCAATTTGGGCTTTGCATCTTTAGGCCTCGGTTTGGGCCATGTCGTGGGTTCTTGGGCCTTAGTGGGCCATCAAAAGTTAGATATTAAGGGCCAAGGAAATTTTTAGGCTTAGGATGAGTACATTAGAGGAATTGGGTCCAATTTAACAAATCGGGCCATCAGTGGGCCACTAGTGGGCTTGAGAAGCTCATCTAGTGTTGGGGATTTTTTTTATATTATAATTATGAGCCTTAGTTGGACCAAGTTGGGTTAGGGGTAAAATGGTCATTTTACCTTAAGGCCGATTATTGTTTTGGGCTATGTAATATCTTTGGCATTGATAGCTCGGGGAGTCGAGAGATCAACAGTTCGGGGATCTGCCAGCTAGTAGTGAGGGATTATTTGCAAGATTTGGTAGTCAGCCTTGCGAGGTGAGTTTTCTCCAATAGGAATGGGTCTAAGGCACCAATGTTGGCCTGTTTATATGTGTTAGTGAATACCCGATTTAGATCCGATGTCGGGCGAGGCCCGTGGAAGGTTTATATGTATGTTTCCGAGCTACAGTTCGATGTCGGGTGATACCCAAGGCAGTAGTGTATGTGTAGTTATACTCGTTGTCTTTATGATATTTGTATATGCCTTGTAGGGGGATGAGTGTGGGTAGGGGCCCGTATCTCATCACTAGCTGAGTGTGGATGGGGTTCCACATCTCATTAGTCACAAAATAGGGGCGAGGCCCAAGATAGGCGGAGCCTTGAGACTAGCAGTTATAGTATAGTGATTGTGTTGGCTTGTTTATATGTTATTATTATATATGACTAGCGGGAGGGGCCCGAAAATAGGCAGGGCCTAGTAGAAATAGATCTTTATACCGAGCGGGGCTCGATGCCAGGCGGGGCCTGATTCGTCTGATGCCGGGTTGGGCCCAATGTAACAGGCTAGGCCCATTTTTTGCAGTATGTTATTATGTATAGTTTTTGGTAGGTTGGGGAACTCATTAAGGTTCCTACTTATGGTTTTCACTTTTGGTTTCACGTACTTCCCGTAGCGGATGAAATAACTCGGGATGATCGCATGGTACACACCAAGAAGTTTTAGCTTGGGAGGCTTATACTCTGATAAAAGATCATGTTTTGAGATGATACTCTGATTTGATATAACAACCTTTGTTTATGAATGATATGATCTGTTATTATGGATTTTATTAATTAATTAAAAAGAAATTTCCGGGACCATGTTTTGGGATGTTACAAGTTGGTATCAAAGCCTTGGTTTGAGGGATTCCGGCATACTCTCGAGTGTGCCTGAACTCAAACTGATGACTTGGTATAAAAAATTTTCAAAAGAAAATTATTTTTATAAATACGAACTTTGAGAAAAGGAAAAGATTTTTAAAAAGAGAAAAGAACTTTGAAAAGAGAAAAGAACTTTGAAAAGAGAAGAAGGGTGTGGTGCATGCAATCAGCCGAGCTCAAGTAAGCACCCCAAAATACCCATAAAAGTTATTTATGATATAATATGCTTATGAGATTCGCATGCTAGATTAGGACTAAGGATCTAGGAAGAATGTCTTATGTGCCTATTATATGTGTATGAACTTTTTGTGTTGCATGCTAGTACAGATTCCTGAGTAGAGGATAGAATAGTATGATTGGTTATGTGGTTAGATTTTCCCTTTTGTCTGAATGCTACTTGCTTTGTGATTTGTGGGACTCTGAGTGATGGGAGTTAGCCATTAGGTGAATATGTCAAGTCATATGTGATCAGGGTTGAATAATCTCAGAGTGCTGGATTTGGCCCTATTGCGTAGCTCTTGTATGAGTCTAACCGTTGTAGGGACGAGTCCTGTACTCGAAGGATTATCTAAGCCTCGTCACATGTGATGGTATTCATGTAGTGGCTAATTGGCATTCTAAAGATACTTTCAATAGCTGAGGACTGGGTGCGGGTTGGAGGTTACCCTAGGGCAAGCCTAGGATGAGATTAGTGTTGGGATCAGTATTAGTAGAAGGGACTTGGTGGAGTCAAAGAAATTCTTGAGGAAAGTACGGATAGATGTGCAAGGTAGTATAGGCCCATACTACTGAAAGCATAGGATTCGTACTTGATTCAAGAAGGGTTGAGATGAGACCAGGGAACTTGTAGTGCGTGTGTGATCCCTCATTAGTGATGAGTATTCTGATTGTGGATATGATGTGTTGCGGCCTGGTGATGCTTCGAGATTGACCGGTTTGCGATTCGGGCACCGATAGTGGATCAGGCTCAGGTGTAGGAGTCAGTCAGATTGAGGAGCAGATGAGAGAGAGTTTGTAACAACTGAGATTATGCACAGTATACTGCACCAGACTCTTTGATCTTTGGTACGGTCAAGGAGGGCACATTGGAGATTTTGGATGAGAGGTTGGGAGTCTTCCGTGCTTAGATGGTGGCCATCATGGGGGAGCATACCCTGACTTTCCGGAAGTTTAGAGCTTACAGAGCTTCAGGTTTTCATGGGTTAGGGACCCTATATCTATCAACAAAGGGTTGGCAGATGTCGCCAACACTTTTCGTACCAGCCGTTCTTTGAGAAGGACAAGGTCCGACTTATTTTCCTGCCTCCTGAAGGGCAGGGCAGGTGATTGATGGGAAGAGGCTGGTAGTGATTTGGGGGATTATACAGTCGACTCTATGGATGAATTTTCGACCAGGTTTTGAGAAAAGTTTTCCCAGGAATTTGAGGTGCAACACTAGGCACGAGAGTTCTAGGTGGGGGCTCGTTGCTATTGCAGTACACAGCGGGCAAAAGGGATGGAGTATATTAGGCCGCTAGACTCTGAATGATATAACTTCTAGATTTTGTAAGTGGAATCTAGTTTGGAGCACATTGGTAAGAATGGGGCTAAAACCAGGTGCAGATTTCGGAGGGTCCCAGGAAGAGACCCAAGTATGTGGATCAGCTCTAGAGCAGCCAACAAAGATAGATTCAGTACAACACATGCGGAAAGATACACGACAAGGTTCTGATTGCAAGGGTTTGAGTAAGTGTATCTCGGAGTCATATTTTCTGCCTGGGGGTAGATTATATTTTCAAGTAATGTCATATGCCAATTGCATACCAGGGAATCATTGGTGGTTGGTAAAGGTTGATCACCTTTTCAGGATGGAAGTGTTTAATATCATCTTAGTTTTGGTCGAGATCAATCAGAGGTGGTGTGCGAAAGGTCCGCGATCAGGGTTCTGCAAGATGGTTTTCTAGCATCGTCATGATTCGTTGAGTTCAGTCCTTGAGTTAGGACTAGTTGGAAGCACCAAGGGAAGTGGCTTGTTACTGAAGTTTGGGTTGGAAGATCTAACTTTTGGTCTTCAAAGCTTGAGGGTGGTAGTGTTTCAAGCAAGTAAGGGTGACCGGCTTCACGGGAACTTGGGAAGTGTCCCTCTAGTCTTCAGGAGTGTTACTATGATAGTAAAAGTTAGTTGTGGTACGCTTGCAAAGGTAAGCGTTGATTTCCAGCAGTTTGATCATTGGATGGTAAGGAGCTAGTTGATTTCCAGAAGGATCGGGAATCCTTTCCAAGCAGTTAGTTGTAAGGAGCTAGTTGAATTGAAGTAGGGGAGAACCTTTCGAATAGTCAGGAGCAAGAGTAAGTACAAAATTAGGATGAGTGTGCATCCTCGTTGAGAAGGAAAGTAGCCCAAGTAGCTGGTTGGATTGAAAGGCACGTGAGATGGGAGTTTGGGAAACTTCCCAACGTGGAGTCTGTATATTCATGTTAGCTAATGGCTGGTTTGGGAAACCAGGTCGGAGGATTGCCCACAGGACTCAAGTGATTCATGATGCAGATTATGTGAACGTCTGGCATGTGATGCTTTCTGATTAGTGGTTAGTGGTGTAGTCAGTATGGAGAGTGTGGTAAGACTGCAGGATAGTCGTAGAATTCGTTAGTAGCCAGTTGGAGGAGTATGGGCGAGTGCCCGTATCTCCTAAGTCAAAGGAGTGTGGGCGAGGGCCCATATCTCCTAGTTAGTGGAGTTTAGGCGAGACCCGTGTCTCCTAGTTAGCATGATAGAAATTAGGAAATGATAGTTCGTTGAGATTCATTATGGGGTTGGCCTGCATAGCCCTAGAGAGGTGAGACCTTGGGAGAGGTCGCTCTGATATATAGTTAGGTGAGACCCGTGGGCGAGGCCTGTATGTTGGTAGCAGTGCAGGTAGGACCTGGTAGAGACCTTAGGGTCACGATGAGGGATCGAGTATCCCAGAACATATAGAGTCATAGTGGCAAGGTAGAAAGGACAGTCCAAAGTTTCCTTCATGAGTCGTTAGGAGCGACTGAGCGATTGAGATTGGGTTCAGTAACCAGTGGGAGTCCGGTAATCCAGTTGATGGCAGATTAGTTGGGACCAGGGTGGTCTCGGTTCGTCCAGAAGGCGGATAAAAGGCAGCAAAATCTTCATTCAGGGGAAGTAATGATAAGAGAAGTTTGGTGTGGGGCAACTAGTTGATCGAGAAGTGCTACGCCTCTCACAGCAGGGTTAAATAATCTTAGAGGGAAGAGTTTGACCCTGTTGCGCAGCTCTCATATGAGTCTAAGCATTGCAAGGATGAATCTTTTACTCAAAGGATTATCTGATCCATTTCGATGGGATGGGTTTTCAGCACCAGGATATAGTAAGAGGAAGTATTCGGTGTGTATCAATGAAGTAACGAGCACTGGAAGTAGCTCGAGGGGTAGATTCAGCGAAGGGTATATCCTTCACAGAGATAGAGAAGGTTGTTAATTATGGAAAGTTGCCTTGGGAAGGCCGGTAAACATGCATGGAAAAAGGGGTGAACCCCTAGGATGTCCAACATAAGTACCCGAGGAGTATCGAAAGGATTGTCGGTTGGGTAAGAGTCATGTTCTCAAGATCATTGGTGGTTAGAGCGCTCTCGAGGCTCTTATCTTCAGGGATTATTTTGCGGAGAGACCGGACGGAAAACCAATGGTAGTGGTCCTTCGGGGATTAGACCCAACATGCGATGTATGCATCGGGAAGGAATGTTGTGAGCTGATTGCAGGATAGTTGGTTGTAGCGGACTTCGAGGATGAATTCTAGTTTAAGTGGGGGAGAGTTATAATGCCCTGTTCTGAAAGTATTTGTTTATGGATTTAGAGGCCCATGACAGGGGCATTTTGGTCTTTTATGGGTTTTGAAGTTTTTATTCGAGAGGTTTGGAGTCAGGGTGTGGGGCTTCTCGCCACCTTTTCATGGATATAAAGTTCATCGGAAACGGACTCAGAACAAAGGAGTTATAGCACTTTGAAGTTATTGGAAATATTGGTCCTCAAGGTAGAAAGATGGAAGAGAGGGGCCATGCATGCAAGGTGGTGAGCACGCGAGTACGCCCAACGTAAGGCTGGGGTACCCCCAGCGTATACGGTCATAAAGTCGCGGGTGTTTTTGGTGTACGCCCAGCGTACGTCTAGTGTCCAAAACCCCTCACTTTTAGGGCATGTCAATATAAAAAGAATAATAACCCTCAAACATCAGCCTCCATTTCACCCTTGGACAGCCACCACGAAACCATAATCCTCCCTTGAGTGTTCTTGAAGCTTTGGTGGCCATTGATGAGCATTTTGGTGTTATAAAACCATTTTTTCAAGCAAGGAAGGAGCAAAGCAAGTCAGAGGAGGATTTGTAGATCTGAGACTTTTGCCTCTTTCCAGACTCTTTCAAGGTATAAAGTTCTGAGCTTGATGATTGTTCTCTTAGATTTCTTTTAGGAAGAGTTTATGGACTCTTTTAGTCCAAAGAATGGACCTATATGATAAAAACTCGTGTTGAGCTTAGGGTTGCCACCCTTAGAGCTAAAAGGGTCCCATAAGTAGTAAAGTCTCCATCTTGAATGTCTTAATGGGTTCATGCATGAGATCTGTGACATCCCCAAAATCACGGCCAGAAAAGACCGATTTTGTTTATGCTTTATGAAAATCAGAGTACTTCATTTTATAAAAAGGTTGCGGAATTTGTTCCCAGAAAAACACGATAAATACGTTATTAAAACATTTTCGAAGAAACGTATTTTTATTAATCTTAAAACATTTGGGATGTCATCGTTAATACAGAAACATAAGCATAAACAGAACTTACAATTATTTACACTAGTGATCTACATCTCTTTAAATCTCTCAGTGTAATGTCACTTCATATCGCCACCTGTGATGTAAATAAACTGAGTGGGTCAGGTTGGGAAACCTGGTGAGTACATAGGGTTTTCAACCCACAATAATATAATTGTTATGTTCAATCAGCAAACAATTAACCCAATTACCCATCCCCGTTATCTTCTTTACTCTTAAGGATTTAACCTAAGGGTCGTCTATCCTGCATTCGTTTATTCCGAAGTCCCTTACTTCCAGGGTTATAGGACTGACACTAAATCCATAGCTGCCAATGTTCGTTCGTAAAGCACTAATTCCATAGCTGCTATATCTTACTCATCGGGTACTAAATCCATAGCTACCAACGCTCAACAGGTACTAAATCCATAGCTACCAATTCCTACAGGTACTAAATCCATAGCTACCAGTGTCTAACTAATAGGTACTAAGTCCATAACTACCAACTCCTAACAGGTACTAAATCCATAGCTACCAGTGTCTAACTAATAGGTACTAAGTCCATAGCTACCAACTCCTAACAGGTACTAAATCCATAGCTACCAACGTCTGACAGGTACTAAGTCCATAGCTACCGGTGTTTGTCCCATAGGCACTAAGTCTATAGTTGCCAATGTATACTCACGTCATTCTCTATCTCTCATCATTTATCTACCCATCATCATACCCAACATATTTGTATATATAAAATACGTATACAGTTTAAATCCTTTAAAACATGTATAAAACGTTCATCCAGCATAGACAACAAGTATTCAGATAATATGCACACATAGCATGTAGTTTATATAAAATACTTCATATCTATGTGTAAGATGAAAGGGACTATGCACTCACAACACGTAAATTATATAATAAATACTTCATATCTATGTGTAAGATGAAAGGGACTATGCACTCACAACACGTAAATTATATAATAAATACTTCATATCTATGTGTAAGATGAAAGGGACCATGCACTCACAACACGTAAATTATATAATAAATACTTCATATCTATGTGTAAGATGAAAGGGACCATGCACTCACTTGATAGGTGGTGACTCAACACTCGGACAGCGCTTCGATACTCTCAACACAATTTCCTTCGATAAAACCTAGTATCAATACCACTAGGGTTTAGTCTAACGATAACCGCGACAAACTAATAGTCTGACTATTATTATTATTATATAAGCGTTAAATAACACTCAATATAACTCATAATAATAGCCCAAATACTCATTATAAGTTCCTAATAATGTTACTATATTAAAACATAAGCTATACTAAAGATAGCGTAGGCATAGTTCACTTACAGCGGGTTTTTCTCGAAAACCGGGCTTCGCTGGAGCAGCGTTTCCGAGCCGAAAGACCCTTTTTCTCGGGACTCCGGGAGCCTCGGGGCATCCTTCGGGTGCTAGGGGTTTACCTAGGCTTTTAGGGGGGTTAGGGGGCTAGAGAGAGAGTCTAGAGAGAGAAAGAATAGTTTAGGAAGGTGTGAAGAATGAGGGAACCCGGCACCTCTATTTATAGGGGTGCTGACTGGTCTACTCGCCGAGTAGGGGGGGACCTACTCGCCGAGTTGGTCCATGTGGTGGCCTTCTGGTGGTGCCACGTGTCCAATTCTGGTGGTGCCACGTCACCCCCTATCGCGTATCAGCCCTCAAACTTAGAAAAATCATAACTTTCGCATACGAGCTCCGTTTTCGACGTTCTTTATATCCACGCGTAGGTAAAATCAAGATCTACAACTTTCGTTTAGACTCTGTCAGCTAATTCTCGACCGATCTCAAATTTAACAGTAAGAGGCGTTTAGACTGTTAAATGACCGCGAAGAGTTCATAACTCCTTCATACGGACTCCGTTTTCGTCTGTCTTTTTACCGTTGAGTTCCTATGAATGAGATCTTCAACTCTCATTTAGGTTGCGTAATCCAAAAACCGCTCGAACTAAAATTCGAGTTTCGGACTGTACACTGCTAAGCCGAATCTTAGAAAAATCATAACTTCCTCATACGAAGTCAGATTTGGGCGTTCTTTTTATCGACGCTCTTAGTTTAACATATTCTACGAATTTCATTTAGATCACTAAGGCTAAAAATTCCTTCATCATAAATTCACTATTTACGCTTCCCGGTGCCGTGCCGGTTCCGTCGCGAAACTTCGACGGGCCATAACTTCTTCGTTATAACTCGGATTTCGGAGTTCTTTATATGTACGGAAAACTTGTGACATATTCTAAAACTTGGTTAAGATTATTTATTCTAAATAATCTTTTGTTGAAAAGTCATTTTCAACCCCTATTGCCTCTAAATTGACTAGCCCGGATCTACGGGCGTTACAAGATCTAGCCCTCTTCATGGAAGTAATGCATCATTTTGGGAGTTTGGACTTGTATAGGCCAAGTTAAGTAACCAAGTCAGTGACTTTATGGATTAAGACGTGAAAAAGGACTTGGATCTATATTAGTAGCCTCGAGAGTAGAGTATTAAGCACTTAATAGGAAAGTGACTTAATAGGGGGTACGTTGAGCGTACATATAGGTACGCCTAGCATACACACCAATGGCTAGTACCCTTAGCGTACAAGAATGTACGCCCCGCGTAATCTATCAGTTTGGGCTTTGCATCTTTGGGCTTCGGTTTGAGCCATGCCTTGGGTTCTTGGGCCTTAGTGGGCCATCAAAAGTCAGATAACATAGGCCAAAGAAATGTTTAGGCTTATGATAAGGCCATTAGATGAATTGGGTCCAATTTAGCAAATTAGGCCATTAGTGGGCCACTAGTTGGCTTGGGAAGCCCATCTAGTGTTGGGGCTTTTTATATTATGATTATGAGCCTTAGTTGGACCAAGTTGGGTTAGGGGTAAAATGGTCATTTTACCCTAAGTCGGATTATTGTTTTGGGCTATGTAATATATTTGGCATTAATAGCTCAAGGAGTTGAGAGATCAGCAGTTCGGGAATCTGCCAACTAGCAGCGAGGGATTATTTGCAGGATTTTGCAGTCAACCTTGCGACGTGAGTTTTCTCCAATAGGAACGGATCTAAGGCACCAATGCCGCCCCGTTTATGTGTGTTAATGAATACCGGATTTAGATCCGATGCCGGGTGAGGCCCGATGAAGGTTTATATATATGTTTCCGAGTTGCGGTTTGATACCGGGTGGTACCTGATCCAGTAGTGTATGTGTAGTTATACTCGTTGTCTTTTTGGTACTTGTATATGCCTGGTAGGGGATGAGTGTGGGTAGGGGCCCATATCTCATCACTAGCTGAGTGTGGATGGGGTTCCACATCTCATTAGTAGCAGAATAGGGGTGAGGCCCATGATAGGCGGGGACTTGAGACTAGCAGTTATAGTATAGTGATTGTGTTAGCTTGTTTATATGTTATTGTTGTATGTGAGTAGCGGGTAGGGCCCGAAGAGAGTCGGGGCCTGGTAGAAACAGATATGTATACCGAGCGGGGCTCGATGCCAGGCAGGGCTGATGCCAGGCGGGGCCTGATGCCGGATTCGTCCGATGTCGGGCTGGGCTCGATGTAACAGGCTAGGGCCATTGTTTGTAGTATGTGATCATGTATGGTATGTGGTAGGTTGGGGAACTCACTAAGCTTCGTGCTTACGGTTTTCAGTTTTGGTTTCAAGTACTTTCGGTAGCAAAGGAAAGAGCTCGGGATGATCACATGGCACACGCATAGAAGTTTTAGCCTGGGAGGCTTATACTCTGATAAAAGAACATGTTTTGAGATGATACTCTGATTTGATATAACAACCTTTGTTTATGAATGATATGATTTGTTATTATGATTTTTATTAAATAATTAAAAAGAAATTTTCGGGGCCGTGTTTTGGGATGTTACAAGATCGTGGCTCCCCAGGGTGAGGAACTCGGTCTGATGAATCCCTTGTTGAGTAGCTAATTGAGTTGGTTAGACATCTATTGCATTTATGCTGGCGCTAGACGATATGGAGATTTAGCTATGGGGGTAGCTCCAGGGATTAAGTCGATTCAGAACTCGACTTGGCGTTTGGGAGGGATTCCATGAAGCTCTACGGGAAAAAAATCAGGAAAGTTGCAGACTTAGGGGATGCTCTTGAGGTCTTTAAATTCCTGCTTTTCATTAACGACATGTGATAGGAAGGCATTACACTCCTTTTGCATATATTTTTGGGTTTTGATGCATGAAATGATACGGAGATTTGAGCCGAGTTTATCACCATAAATAATGAGGGCTTCGCCAGAGGGAAGATTTAGGTAAATGGCTTTTTCATAACAAATGATATTAGCATGATTGAGGCTCAACCAATCCATGTCAATGATGACATCGTAGATTTTTTTGGAAACTGGCATAAGGTCGATTGGAAAGGAATGGTCCTTTAGGGTAAGGGTGCAGCCAGTGAATATGTCGTTAGTGTTCTTTTTCTTTCCGTTCGCCATCTCAATGGTAAATGTTTTTGTTAAGAGATGGGGTTTATGCTTGAGTAGATGTTTGAATGCATGACTAACAAAACTTCTCTCCGTACCAGAATCGAAAAGACTGCATGCATAAGAGTTTTCAAGGAGGAACGTACCCAAAACAACAGTGGGATCAACAACTGCTTCCTCCTGACCCATAACTAGCACTCTCTCCGTGCTGCCAGTTGTTTTTGCCTTAGGAAAATTCCTCTTGAAGTGCCCAATCTCCCCACAGCCATAGCAGGCTTGACCAACGCCTGCTCCAGGAGCCTTATTGGTTGGTTGGGCTTGTGTCTTTCAAAATCAAGTTGTGTGCCCCTTCTTGCCATAACTGTTGCACAACATTTCACGGCATGGACCGTGATGATGATAGTTGCACTTATCGCATTGAGGAAGGGTACCAGCATATTTACTGGTAGGTGCCTGAGCTATAGGGGTAGCGGTAGGAGTGGTAGCAGCATGAACTGCCACTACTTGTTGTTTCTTGGAGGGATCCTGTGAAGACTGGCCCTTACGCTTGTTCCAAAACTTTTTCTTCCCACCACTCGCCTTTTGTGGTTTGGGAATGGCTTCCACTGCATCAAGATCAATCCCGTGATCTATGAGAGTTTGCGCTAAACACTTGGTGCTGTCGAATGTGAGGGGTTTGGCAGCCAAAACATTTCCTTGAGTTGGAGGTTTCAATCCCCAAATGTACCTCTCTATCTTATTGCTTTCCGGGGTGACCATCCCTAGACAGAGAAGAGCCAAACACAGAATCTAGTTGTATAGGTAGCAATGTCGGAACCCTTCATCTTCAGGTTCCAAAGCTCGTGCTCCAACTTCTGCATTTCTCCTCTTGGGCAATACTCAGCAAGCATAAGCTCCTTTAAACTCTCCCAACCCATGGCATTGGCTACTGGCAGAGTCAGGGATTTGACTCGGCTATTCCACCAAGTCAGGGCTCTATCAGTGAAGGTACAGGCGGCGAACTTCACTTTTTTTGCTTTAGAGCACGCACAGATCTCGAAGACCGATTCGATCTTTTCGATCCATTGGGTTAGGGCAATGACACCTGCATTTGAAAGATTTGGGCTTTACATTCATAAATTATTTATAGGAACAATCCTTCTGGTGTCCATGACTACCATCAAGATTAAGGGGATGGGTACCACTTCCCGACCCGCGAAAGCCGCCAAAATTAATCTATGACATCGCGGCAGCCACAACAGCTATAATTGTTGCCTGGAACATGGCAGGATCGAACTGAGGAGGTGGTGGTGTTGGATCCGTCGGGGGTTTTTTTTCTTTCTGTTGGGTCTTTTCTTCGGAGGCATCTTGTTCTAAAAATAATAGGAAGAAAAGGATGGTAAGTCCCCTAGATTTTTGAATCAAGAGATATGAAACAAGATATATCTCATCCTGAAAGATAAAGTGTTCTACTAAGCAATAAACAAAGAAAAGTTACCAATGCAAGTAAACTATCGCTAGGAAGAAATAAGAAACAACACTTGAAATGAATCTTTACACTGTATTCGGATCTAGCTAAAATACTCCTATAGTATTTGAAGTTGTATGCTCTGCTCTATTGATATCTTGTTGTATATAGCTTGGTAAATTTTAGGCTTGCTGCAACACCACAGTCACTCCCAAACACATGTTGGTCATGTCTCAAATAAATATAGTTGATCAGGCTATATTGATCCCGGACATGATTACATAACTATCCAGGTTTAACTGCAGTTCCAACATCCAAATAATTTTATTTTGTTCTACTTACGATATCATTTATGTTATGTATATATACTTGTAAACTTCTTATAAAATACTTATATTTTATAATATATATATATATATATATATATATATATATATATATATATATATATATATATATATATATAGAGAGAGAGAGAGAGAGAGAGACTTTTAGTTCAGAGCACTTCGGCCACTTTGCGTTTATAGTTGTATACCATGTAAGGTTCGGTACACTTAGTTTACTATAAACAATAGCTCTGATACCAATCTGTCACACCCCCAAACCGAAGTGGCAGAAACGTTCGGGGGTGGAGGACGTTATGTATAATATCACAACAATTGCATCATAGTAATCAAAGTAAACACAACAATTACATTAAGATATGGATATTTATATATGTTTGATTCATTGATTGTGTACATCAAAAGTATGACATAATATGTAAAAGACGTGTCTCTAAACGCTCCATCTTCAGAAAATGTTGCGGGAGTACCTGCCTACTGATTTCCTGAGAATATAAGCGATTTTGAAAGAGTATCAACATTAAGCTGGTGAGTTCATAAGAATGTTTTTGTAGTGAAAACCTGTCATTGAATTATGCAAAAATGTATATATGTTTCCCAAGAAAAGCCAATAGTTTCTTACATATATGTTTGTTACTATGTTCTAAGTTGTGTATCAAGTAATGGTTTGTATGCCTGGCTACCACCAACTGTATCGTATATCATTGTATTGAATGAAAAACTCTTGTATGAAAACCCTGGCTATTACCAGTAATGCATAGAATGTTCTGCTTAAAATCCCTAATTACCACCAATGTGTATAAAATGTTATATTTGAAAACTCTGGTTACCACCAATATGTATAGTATGTTCTGTTTGAAAACCTTGGTTACCACCAATATGTATAACAGTTTTATTACTTAAAATAAAACCATGTGTTGTATCCCTTGGAATCCTCCAGTAGTGTATAGTAGTTTTATTAATTAAAATAAAACTAATGAAGAATGAAATCCCGTAAACAAATGTTTAGTTTAGACTATTTTGAGTTCATATAACCATGCTTCATATGACCTATGACCTCAGCGACATTCTTCAGGCGTCGTACGATATGATATTTGCCACCCCATGCATAAATACATAAATACATAATATGCATCTAAACTCGGAAAACCCTAAGATTGAAGGAGATAAGGAAAATAAGAGAGAATTTTCAGATTTTCTCTTGTGTATGTGTTTTGCCGAAGATATAAGGGGTTATCCCCTTTATATAACTATCTGATAATCCTTGAAATCCTAGGTTTAAACTTAAAATAACAATATTTCAAATCAGTATTGATCTAGTTTCATTTTATCAGTTGGGGACTTCCAGAAGCTTAATCAAGAGCCTCCAAAACCGTCTAAGCATAAGGGGATTCTAGATCCTTTCTTTTGTTTAACTATTGAACAACTGCAGCTTAGCCCTTAAACTTTTAATAAATTCTAATTAACCCAGAGTTAAATCCAAATTAATTATTACTATTTTTAATTAATCATATAATATCTTAATAAATCATTTATCTCCCTCATTTGATAAATCTAAACAATTTCCTGGCTAAGAGGGCAACCTAACAAGCAGTTTACTTTTATTCATCAACATTATACCATTTTAGTTAGTACCTTAGATACCTTAATCCAACATGTTCTCGATGGTTAATGGCAGATGGATTATAGAGGTAAAGTGGTGGGGTTGTAGATACAATGTATGTGAATAAAAATGATGAAGTAGTAGGTTCTGAGTATTCTTTTTAGATACGTGAGAGAGAAAGAGAGAGAGAGAGAGAGAGAGAGAGAGAGAGAGAGAGAGAGATAAAATGTGATTCACATCGATTATAGCTGAATAATAGGAAATAACTCCATACCCGTAATTCCCTACCATTACCGTTACTTATATATCTTTCTGACTGATAGAACCGTCAAGTTGACTGACGAGCTAGACATCCCTCCTAGACAAGCATTTTTCAAAGCCCAGAAATCCACCAACTATCAAAATGTTAACTATAAAGCCTCCAATCTATATAAAGTATGTTACCAATTTTCATTTTCAACACTTACTCGATTAACATAAACATAACTTCATGTGTGTGTGTGTGTGTGTGTGTATATATATATAACATGGTTGCCGAAATCGAGATTAATCGCGGATTAATCGTTTGGCGTTCTCCAATCGACTAGGATTAGTGTGTTTGATGGAAATTATGAATTAATCGATCTTGGTAGGATTAATCGGTCTTGACATGATTAATCGGTTAACAAAAGTCAATAAAAGTCAACAAAAGTTTTTTTTTTTTTTTTTTTTTTTAAAAAAAAAAGTCAAAAAAAAATTACTCCAAAATTTTCAAATTTTCAAATATAATACCAAAATGTTCATATTTTCGTATTTTCAAATTTTCAAATTACAAATTCTCTTATTTTCTAATTTTTATTTTTCTTAAAATATATTAATGTTTGATTAATTTTAATATTTTATTAATAATCTATGCTCCCCGATTAATACCTACCAAGACCGATTAATCATTGAACACCAGTCGACCGCCGAACGATTTTACAACATTGATATATATATATATATATATATATATATATATATATATATATATATATATATATATATTAGTTTATAACCCGTGAGAACTATAGTTATAAAAATAATTAAACTTTCATATCAAAAAATCAAAATTATTAATTAATTATTATAAATAAACTATTACTCAAGAGATATTTTTTTTAGTTATATAGAATTATAATCTTGATTTAAATAAAAATGTGAAGTTATATCATCTTATAATATGTTTTAATTTTATTTTATTTTTCAATATAATGTTATTAATTTAATATAATTAGAGTGAGAAAATTTGAAATTTGAATTTAAAATGAAGAATCAATTATTAATTTAATGTAAGTAGAGTGAAAAAATTTTAAATTTGAAATTTGAAAAGGATAATCAAATATTAATTTAATGTAATTAGAGTGGAAATTCAAAATTTGAAATGGATAATTAATGGTTTGACAAGCGGCATGATAAATGATATATAACATTAATTAGGAATTCTAATTATATGACACTTGTCAATAGAAGATTAAACTTACTCTTTTATTTGAATAAGGATATATATACACACTAGGCGAATGCTCGCGCGTTGCGCAGAAACACCTATATAATTGAAGTCTTTTCAAATATATGTTTTTTTAAATATAATAATAACGTTTTTGTTAAATTTGATATAATAATTTGTATATACTAAATTGATATAATATATTGATTATTTTGAATTATATGATAATATATACATTTATTATAACTTTATAATCTCAATCGTTTGAATGATTTCTACCCGCGAGTAACACATAAATAAAATTAAATATAATATATGATTTGATGTTATTTATAGTTCTTTTTATTGTTAATTAATTTTTAAAAATTTATTTGCTTAATGTTTTAATTTCTATCATTATAATTATTTAAATCATCAAACATTGTTTTTTTATTGTAAAGCTAACAATACAATCATTTATATAGAGTTGTTTTTAATTATTGTATTGTAAGTTATTTTAAGCTACTTATTTGGAAACTTTTAACGATTATAAAAATATATTTAAGAAATATTTTAGTTAAATTGAGATTACAATTTAGTTTTTGCTTTTATCACTACAATTTATCACTTTTAAATATTTACAAAATATTCTTTAGTTTTTTAAATGGAACTGAAATTTATTAATGGCAAAAACACCTACATAGTTGAAGTCTTTACAATTATATATTTTTTTAAATATAACTCTAACGTTGTTGTTAAATTTGATATAATAATTTGTATATTAATTTGATATAATATATTGATTGTTTTGAATTATATGATAATATATACATCTATTATAACGTCAGAATCTCAATTGTTTGAATGACTTATACTTGCGAGTTACACATCAATAAAATTAAATATTATATATGGTTTATTATTATTTATAGTTGTTGTTATTGTTAACTAATGTTTTAAAATTTATTTGCTTAATGTTTTAATTTCTATCTTTATAATTATTTAAAACATCAAACATTATTTTTTTGATTTTAAAGGTAACAATATAATCATTTATATAGAGTTATTTTTAACTGTTATTATAAATTATTTTAAGCTACTTATTGGAAAATTTTTAACGATTACAAAAATATATTTACGAAATATTTTAGTTAAACTGATAATACAATTTAGTTTTTTGCATTTATCACTATAATTTATCACTTTTAACTATATACAATATATTATTTGGTGTTTTAGTGGAACTGAAATTTATATTTAAGTTGACACTGTAATTTTATATTTAAATTAGCAATTTAAGTATTTTGTCAAAACTGTTCAAAAGTTGTAGCTTTAAACTGATAATGATTTACATGCAACAACATTTTAAATCTAATAAATTAAGTATAATATGTTAAAATTTAAGACATAATTTTATAAATAGAAGTAAAGATATTATCTTAAAATTGAAATTTAGTATATTTATGATTACACTTTAGGTTTGATATTTATTTAACCTTATTAACCAATTTACAATCATTATTAGAAAGTCACTATAATTTATCACTTTTAACTATTTATAAAATAATCTTTGGGTTGTTTGAGTTAAATAAAATTTATATTTAAGTTGAGCCTATAATGTTATATTTTAATTAATAATTTATGTATTTTATACAAATTGTTCAAAAATTATATCTTTAAAATGATAATGGTTTACATCCAACAATATATTAAAACTAATAAAAAGTTAAAAAAAAACATAATTTTATAAGTAGAAGTAAAGATATTATTTTAATATTGAAATTTAGATTATATATGATTACACTTTAGATTTGATATTTATTTAACCTAATTATCAAATTATAATTATTATTATAAAGAAATTAAAAAGTCATGGGAGTTTCAAATGAATCTGGTAAAATAAATAAAGAATGAAGGTTTCAAATGCATAAGATTCAAGAAAAAATACTAGCTTTATAAGTATATATATATATATATATATATATATATATATATATATATATATATATATATATATATATATACACACACACAGAGAGAGAGAGGTACAAAGTTGAATGATATATTTAATCTATAATTGGAATATAAGCGTAAACACTTTTAAGATGCAAATTGTCTAAATTATCATTTATAATAAAATCTTACAATGCACGAGCATACGATCTATTATGTTATAAAAGGAAATGTTTTATTCTAACCACGTACCTTAATGTCATAAAAACCATCCAGATTTCAGGGTTTTGTCGGTTTTGCCCAAAGTTGAAATTTATGCCCGTTTTTACCCAAACATTTTCGAAAAAATGTTCAGTTTTATCCTTTTACCAGTGATGATAGGTTTTCTAGGTTACCATTATATTAAATTCGCAAAAGAAACCTTAAGTTTACCATTTTTTTACGTTTTTACCCTTAAGTTTATAATTTTTTTTACACTTTTACCCTAGGTATATTTTTTTCATAATATACATATGATTTTTCTGCTTGAATACGTATAATATGAAAAAAAAAAATACATAGGGTAAAAGTGTAAAAAAAAATTATAAACTTAAGGGTAAAAATGTAAAAAAAAAAATTATAAACTTAAGAGTTTTTTTTTTTTTTTTGCGAAGTTAATATAATAGTAACCTGTTATCATCGGTAAAATGGTAAAACCGAACATTTTTTGGAAAATTTTAGGGTAAAAACGGACATAAAATTTAACTTTGGGCAAAACCAACAAAACCTTAAAAAACTTGAGGGTTTTTATGACATTAATCCTACATTTAAATTCTCCAAACTTTTCAAACTCTTTTTAAATTAATACAATAAATATTTTGAAATTCTAGTTTCAATATTAATTATGTAGTATTTATATAAAAAAAAAATACTTTAACAATTACTTTTTAATATTCTTCAATAATTTTTTTTAATAATTATGAGTGATTTTAAATTAACTAAAAATAATAATATTTAATAGTAACATAAGAATATAAATTACATAATATTAGATAAAAACATTCGTTGATAATTTAGAAGATCATGACTGAAACTAATGTCAACTAAGTGTATTTGAAATAAATTATTTATTATAGTTAAAAGTAAAAATTAAATCGATAACTATATAAAAAATTATTAATAAATAAATTTAAAACTAATTATTCATAATAATGGATAAAAGTAATATTAAATCAAAAATTATATTTAATTTAATAAAAACAGCAAGTATTGAATAATATTGCTTAAAATAATTGTAATTATATATATGAACTTAATATAAAAGTTATTAATTTAATATCTAATAACAATAATATCAATAACATATTTGTTAAAATTACAAATATATAATTTTGATTTATACAACGCATGAAATTCAAACTTGAAATAATTTTCGTTAAAATGTAAATTTCCAAATGTCTATGGTGCTAACTAAAAAAAGATAAAACAATAAAAGATTTTGACTACTCCATTAATTTAATACATAATGAAGAAATAGCATGGTATTCTAAATTTTTAACAAATAAATTCCACATGCTCCCTAATCTCTAAACTAATTTAATACATAATGAAGAAATATCATGGTATTCTAAAGTTTTAACGAATAAATTCCACATGCTCCCTAATCTCTAAATAATAAACAAATAGGACTTCAGAACCCATGTGATGCTAATCCTTTCTAATACCATTTAATCACTGCTTTAATGACTTGTACAATCTCAATAAAATGTTGTACGATCCTTAATGAATTTCACAGTTAGAGCTTTAAAGAAACTAAACCCCTCTTCTTGTCCCCTGCTATTCACGTCATTTGCTTTATTTTTTTCTCTTTCTCTTTCATTCACACATAAAAAGGGATCCCAATGCTTCATCATCGTATTAGAGCAACGTTCACCAAACCAACTGCCATTTCTTCGTCTCAAAGCCTCCAACAGCAAAATAATATTTCAGTTTGATAGAGGGAGAAAGCATGGATTCGGATAGAAAAAGGGTGTCAACGAGTTCATCAAAAAATGGGGTGGTGATGGGTTCTGTTTGGGATAGCAGAATGAAAGGTAGCTTCAAAGTCTTCAATGGCGATGACAAGAATCAAGAAATTGAAAAACCCACAGAGAAAAACAACCCAACTGAGACTACTGGTGAGATTGTTAAAATGGAGAAGGTGGCTTTGAGATCTAAACAGAGCTCTAATGGTGTCGGTGGCGGTGGAAAGAGGAAAACATGGAAATCTGATTGTAATTTTGAAGGAACTGAGAAAATTCCAGTTCAGATCCCGAAGGCTAGATCTGAAAACAAAAAAGTATTGGGTGAATTGAGTAAGGAATTGAGTGTTTCGGTGATTGGAATCAAGAAAAGCCCAGTTCAGATGAAGAAAGGAAGACAGGAATGGAGTAAAGAACAGAGTGCTTCCATTGATGGAATTGAGAGAAGTCCAATTCATAGAAGCATAACGACTCGATCTATATCAAGAAAAGGGAATCCGAGTAGCGATTTAAGTAATGAAGTTGAGAAAGTGAAACCATTATCAAGAAAAGGAAACAAAATCAGAGATGAATCCAACAATGAAGTTGAAGAAATTAAAGGGGAAACCAGAGATGATAATGAGATAACGAATAATAGATCTGAGTCTAGTCAAAGCTTAGACGAATTAGATGTTGTTTGTGAGGAGAAATTAATGACAGATGATTTTGGAAAAGTCAAATATCCTCCGATCTTAGACACTCAAGATTACGAAGAAGATGAAGAAGCAACAATGGAAGAAAAAGAAGAAATTAATGAAGAAAGAGCCATTGTTGTCGTTAAAGAAATGGAACCGATTTCCACAATCAACAAGAACAAATCGCCAGATGTTGTAATTGAAGAAAAGAAAATTCATCACAGAAATGAAAGATCAAAACCCATTTCAAGAACTATTAGAAAACAACCTCCTCCTTCAGTTGTAAATCATCCAAGAATCATCTCAAAACAAAGCAAGTACATATGTTTATTTCTTTTAATCTTTTCTCTAGAGTCATCAAACTAACTTCAATTTTCTTCTTCAATTTTGCAGATGAATTCCCATCGCAAAGAGTGCCAAAATCCCACAGCAGATTGCAAACTTTCAGTTAGTATTTTCAAATTTCATCGCTAAGCCAATCATCACATCACATTTCTAATTCAACTTTCCATGGCTTCTAATTTGTTATCAGTTGATTTAATCATGTGGAACGACGTATCAAAATCAGCATTAATTTTTGGCTTCGGGACATTTTCAATTCTTTCTTCGTCGTACACCAAAGAACTCAATATCAGGTCAGCAACTTAATCATGTATAAATTCATCACATTTCATCAACAATCTTCTATATTTCTGTTTTTTTTTTTTTTTTCAGCTTGATTTCTGTAATTTCTTATCTGGGTCTCATCTATCTTGCTGCAATCTTCATCTTCAGATCGTTTATTTTGAGGTAATTAAATTATTTAACATACATTCAATTCAGATGAGTCCATTTTTTCAAGATTTTCTTGAAGTTAATGTTTTTTTTTATTAAACAGGGGTTTTGTAGAAGCAGATAAAAATACAGATGAGGAAGAATGTATCGTTGGTGAAGACGAAGCAATTTGGGCGTTAAAATTATTCCTGCCATTTATCAATGAATTTCTCTTGAAAGTCAAAGCTTTGTTTTCAGGTGATCCTTCTACTACAATGAAGGTAAATTGTATATTTTTTTTAGTTATTATTATTATTTCACTGATTTTGATGTAAAATTTCATATGTATCTGCAAGATTCGTGAGAATATTTGATAAATTTTCGGTGTCATCTGACAGATGGCAGTGCTACTATTTGTTTTGGCAAGATGTGGCAGCTCTATAACCATTTGGAAAATGGCCAAATTGGGTCAGTTTTGTGAATTCCTACTTTCAAAAATGATGAAATCGATCATAAAAATAAGATTTTGAGTCGATAATCAAGGTTCTGCCATTAATGATGACGAAAGCAAGAACCTTTCCCTTCCGCTGAACCAAATTTCTTCTTCGGATGTAATTCTTGCTGATTTTGTGATTTTTTTTGCAGGTTTTTTTGGGATTTTCACTGTGCCTAAGATCTGCTCCTCGTATTCTTCTCAATTGACTGCATTTGGTAAAGTATTCACATGCATTTGCAATTATTTTAACAATTATTGTAGTCCTTGAGCGGTGTACTTGCTCATGTAAGAAATCTCGACACGCGTTCATGGGGTTGTGTCATACAAATAATCGACTGTAAAGTTAATTCCCAGATCGGGTCCACCTTGTGCTGGATTTACGTACTTGTGTTTGCAATAATTAACGTGGGTCCACGATCTAGTGAAATTGCATATCATCTATTCGATGAAATGCCTAACGGCTTTTTTTAATGTTTTAGGGTTTTAATTTCTGAGATAGAAAACATAACATTTACCTTCTTTTGGTCATTAGAAATGTCAAAATAAACATTTTACTTTTTTAAAAATGTGCTATATGATGATCTACACTTCAATAACTCTATAGTTTTCTAAGACTTTATTAGCTTGTGTGTGTGTGTATATATATATATATATATATATATATATATATATATATATATATATATATATATATATATATTAAACTGATAGATTTATGCATTAAATGTTTACAAATGAAGGTACATTTTGGGTGAGGCGCTTCAAGGATGCTTGGGAAACATGCTCTCAAAAGAAAGCGGTTGCTTTTGGTGTTTTCACCCTCATTTGGAATATCTCCTCGATTGTTGCTCGTATTTGGGCAAGTAAGACATTTTTATTTATTTATTTATTTCTGATAATGAAATAAAGTGACATTTTGGTAACAATTTGAAACATGGTTATATACAGTGTTCATGTTGTTGGTGGCATTCAAATACTATCAACAATCGATGATGAAAGATGAAGTTATTGAGGAAGAAGAGCCAATAACACGAGAAAATCAGAGTTCTTGGCAAGAACAGAGACACGTGTCAGGAAGCTCGAAACTAAGGAAAAGATCTTGATCTTATAGTGTGTGAAAGAGGAAGGTTGGTAAAGAAATGAGTTGTATGTATAATAAAGAAATAGAAAATGGTATTGAAATGTTTTGGTGAAAATTTAATATAGAGGAATAAAAGATGGATAAAATTCATTACTTCGAGTGTTTCACTAGGGTTTCATATTTGGTTGAACCAGTACTTAAGATAAGTTGGTAGCAAACTCATTAATAGAAAATATTCTTTGTCAATATTGTATTAGTAATCTTGGTGCCCAAATTACAAAGAAAATAGCCATAAAAGAAGACATGATACTAGATACAGCCAAAGAATAATCTCAACAATTAATTTTTTCATTTTTATAGATTTTAAACTGTATGGTTTATGGATTTATAAGAAATTTAGGAAAATTAAAATGTAAATTCAGGTAAAAGTCCTGCTTGGTTGACAAAATCAAAATAATTTGAATTCGTTGAAATCCAATAAATTTTGCCTTTTTTTAATGAATTGGACATTTTTTTAGCTAGAGCACAAAATTTTGATTTAATTCTTTATGATTTGTCAAATAGACAAAAATGACACCCTTTTCCTATTTATTTTGGTCATTATTTATCAAAATAAAACAAGTTATCATAATCTTTCCACAACCATTACCCACCCACATACATACCCAATGCACCATACCTCCACGCACACCTTAAAACTCAAATCCAAGCCTTAAAACTCACACTCAAACCGACACCCACAACCATAGACGTCACGTGGGCCTTAGAATGCTCTTGATAGTTGTTTAACAACTTTAATCATACAAAATTCTAGTCATTTTCTCACAATGCTTTGAACATTGGGAAAATTAGAATAACTGAATATTATAGCATATAAAATCGATCATATATTCATATGAGACTCAACTCATTATATCTTTCATAAGGATCTGATATCTATTCAATATCTTGCTATACTATTTCCATATATTGAATTTCCTATGTTGATCCATTACAACATGATATTAATATATGTATATGACTAAGTTCTATTAAACTATATAATCTAAACATTTAGATTCTAAAAGAAGTATGAGTAGGGGTGAGCATAGGCAGGTACTCGCCCCATTTGTATGGAACCAGAATCAGAACCGGCAGTTCTTGAAATGCTGGAACCGGAATCAAAACCTGTTACACCGGTTCTTTGAATTTTGGAACCGCTTTTGGAACCGTCAGTACCGGTTCCGCGACCGGATACCCGGTTCTTTACTTATAAACTCTTTTAACTAATGAAAATCTATCACTCAGTTTAACACGATACTACTCAGGATGAACTATGACCAGTTCCAAGTTATAAACCATCCAGTTTAATGATAAATGTTTAACTGATCTTGAAAACCAGGTTGTATAATAAACTTTTTAAACTTGTGCTCAACCCTTTTCACAACATTACATTTGATAAAAGGTCAATTTTGAAACTTGTGGGAAAGAATCAAGCTCATCTTCTTTTCTTTTATAGAATAAGAAAATCATCACCCTTCTAACCACTAAGCGATCTGGTACGTGCATCATATTATATAGATGAGAGAAATTATGAGCTATTTCTATATTAAACGATGTGGGACAACCATTATAAACAAACAAACCTAACTATTTACCTAGAAAAGATTATTTGTTATATATTTAGTATCTCTTTTTATATGTATATATAACTGATCATATATCTTTTATACTAATACTAATTATTTGACTCGAATCAAAATTGCAAACTTACGTGTATAATTAAACGTAATGGATATGTTATTAAATTAAAAAAAAAAAAAATAGGAAAGGAATTACATACATGTCTCTAAATTGAAATACAAAAATAGGAAAGGAATTACATACATGTCTCTAAATTGAAATACATTAGCAAACTTATGTATATAATCAATCATAATGGGCATATTATTAAATTAAAAAGGAAAGGAATTACATACATGTTTCTAAATTGAAATAATTATATATATATATATATATATATATATATATATATATATATATATATATATATATATATATATATATATATATATAGAAACCGGTTTCGATGGGTACCCAGCAGGTAGCGGTTCCCAAAAAATGAGAAGTGGAACCGGAACTGATTAAGGCGGTTCCAAAACTTTAGGAACCGGAACCACTTAAGGTGGTTTCGATTCCGAAACGGGCAGTTCCGAGGCGGTTTCGGTTCCGAAAGCGGGTACCTGGTTCCTTTGCTCACCCCTAAGTATGAGTGCCCTCTCCCTTAAGTCTACTTAGCAAAACAATTTCCAAACTTTGCAATTTGCAAATTTGGAAACATTGTTCCCTACGAACAATATTCTCAACATGCAATACTAGCATAATAATTATGTTCCCACTAGCTTTGATATGTATCCAGAAATCAACTGGACTTCTAGAAATCAATATTCTTAACTTTCTTACTAATGTACAAATTTATGTTAGATGATGCTTCGATAAGTCTCCAACTAGACTTCTTAAGCTTACAGACCTTCATTGGATATCATATATGTGTGTTAAACACTTCCAGAACTTGTCAATATATATCATAAAATTTGAAACAATTCCTTACCATTCCCCACAATTAGAAATAAGAAGAGTGATGTCGTAATCATATTTTGAATTTGAGAATGCAATTAACACAACAAATATCCATATTATCTTTATCAGATCTTTAAAATCTATTAGCGAATATATTTCCTCACAATCATTCTCATGAATTAGAGTGAAACCATCGCCACCTAGATTTTATGGTCCATATGTTCCCATCCATGTGAATTTATCATTTCCAACCTACAATTATAAGACAATGTTTGTGACATAAAAAAATTCAAGTTTAGCTTTCATTAATGGACTAAACTTTGCTATTTCTAAATTTCTTACCCTCTAGTAGCTCAAGGGCCGACTAGTGCTTCCATGTTGTTAGTAAGTCTGTAACGGCCCAAAATAGTAATAAAAATGTTCATTTAAAACTATTAATTCAATTCATTGATTGTACCAAAAATTATCAATCATTACAATATTCAAACACATCATAGTACAAATATATAAAGTGCGGTAATCATAAGGGAAGGATGCTATGCTATCACGTCGAGCCCTTCCCTTTTCAACTGGATTCACCTTAACCCAAACTGTAAGCATAAAGCTTAGTGAGTTCCCCTAAAGTACCACATACTACAAATAAAAGAAAGTAAATGTTATGGGCCAAATCATAGTCATATAATTATTTCCTACCATGGGCCAAACCATGGTATTTCCGTTTAGTACCGAGGGCCAAATCTCGGTCTTGTATACAAGTGTTAGGGTCTAGATCTTAGTCTTCAATATAACTGCCAAGGGCCAAATCTTGGTCTTTCATACAAATGCCAATAGGCCAGATCCTAGTCTTTCATATAATTATCACAAGGCATCAAACATTCTACACAACAAGCAATGGGCCGACATTGGTGCCTTTGACCCATGGATCGAGTGAGGAAACTCACCTCAACTGCTGAAAAACCAGATAAATGCTCGGGCTGCTAGACCGGAAAAATCCCCACCCTAAATAAACAAATAAACAACCGATTAATAATTGGGACATAACCCATAGTTGAAACTCAACTTTATTTGTCCAACATGTAAGGTAAAAGGGCCAATTTATCCTTTTCATTTTTGCCCAAACAAAATCCTAGGCCCAACCCTACATATCATACAAAGTCCAACATGTGCCCAAATTCAAAAGTGACCCATTACCATGAAAGTATATATTACAAGTCTAACAAGCAAAGACCAATGATTCAAGGTCAAAATGACCCAAAGTTGGACTGGGCCGTACAACTCACTCCAAAAGCTCAAAATGCTCAAAATAGACTAGGGTTTGCAAGGAGGGTCGATCTTAGGATGGAGGCTAATAAAGGGAAAGGTCTTGGGGCTATAATTATGCTTAAATATAGCACAAACCCTAAATATTAGGGTTTTAGTCCAAATTGTGTACGCCTTGCGTACTAGCATACACATGGTGTACTGGCGTGGGACTAGTTACACCCAGCGTACCCAAGCTACACCCAAAATGTAACGCCCGAGTCGAGAGGTATGAACCTTAAACCTTATTTCAATTAATCAAGGACCAGTCGAGAGGACGTTGGGCATACACAAGGTACGTATGACTCCCATTGCATGTGTGTTACAGGATGACCCCTATGTACACGGGGCGTACCCACGCATATACGAGGCGTACTCAAGCCAGATGCAAACCCTTGTTTTTAAAGTTTTCATCCTATTTAAGCTCATTAATTCCTTCATGTTCTTCACCTTTTCATCCCCCCAATGGCTCTTGAGTCATATCTCGAAACCCTAACCCATTTTCCCTAAAGTTTGATCTTGTGTGTGTTTTGGGTGTGTGTGGTGCATAGAGAAGAAGAAGAAGAGTTGTGAAGAAGCATTGGATCAGGAAGGGCTTGTAGATCTAAAGGTTTCTCATCAATTTCTAGCTTCTTGAAGGTAAAAAGCTTCTACCTTGACATCTCCATGTGCTAGTTTGTAGTTTAGGGCTTATTTCGTCATAAAATGGTCCTTAAAGTATTTCTTGAGAGTATAAGCTACTATAGAAGGTTATAATCCTAGATCCTAGTGTTTCAAATGTCCTTTGAGCATAAAAATGGAGTCTTGATGGATTCAATCCAATCATGCAAGGATTGAAGGTGATTTGATGAAGATAATGTGGTTTAATCCAAGATTTGCCCCATTCAAACATGCAAAAGCATAAAGTTAGCAACTTTATGGCTTAATGCACTTTAATAAGTCTAGATCTAAATTTGGACTTTTGGGTCTTAACTGATTAAGACCATAGAAGGAGTTTTTGGCAGCTATAGCATACGTGAGGCGTACCATAGGGTATGTTGCATGTACGGCTCTGAAGTCCCAATGGCGCGAGGATTGTGAGTATGTCGAGCATACTCATTGGTACGCTGAGCGCACTCATCAGAATAGGCCTTGGACTTCTTTTAACTATGTGTGGGACGTAGGGACTTTGGGCCATTGTTGGTCCGTAAGCTTTTCTATGATGGGCCTTGGGGTTTGGGCCCATTTTAGACAAATATTATCTTTTAGGCCTTGATGGCCTAGGCTCAATTAGCAAAGGAATAAGTAATTTTTTCCCTTAAGGCCATGATTTAGGGTTTAGACTCACGGGTTGGATTATTGACCTAATTTATAATTATGGTTTCATAATTGTAATCTAGTGTGAGGATTTCATGAGTCAACTGCCCGAGTGTGATTGATATTGCCAGTCTGAGATTAGTTTCCTTCATTGTATTTTGTGGGTCGAAGGCACCAATTTTAGCCCACTAGTTTATGCTTGTAGTATGATGATTGTCTTTGTGATAATTGTCTATTATGACTGTATTTGCCTGATGTCTCTGTGACACTTTCGTTATGATATTATGCAAAAGTGGTAGGGGTGAAATAAACCTGATACCAGTTGAAAGAGACCGAAGGGATTGGAATATACCCGGTATCGGTTGAAAGAGACTAAAGGGGTTGAAATATAACAAGTACCAACTGAAAGAGTCCGAAAGGGTTGAAATATACCTCGTACCAGTTGAAAGAGACTGAAGGGGTTGAAAGCACCCATATATGCTTGACTTTTATGTATGGTATGAGGTATTTTGAGGGAACTCACTAATCTTTGTGCTTCCAATTTTTAGTTTATGTTTCAGGTACTTCCAACTCGAAAGGGAAGGGCCCGACTTGATCGCACCACATCCACCTATGATTTTCCACAGCACATGATTTTGGGATTCTATACTCTGATAACATGTTATTATGATATACTCTCAACTATCTTTATATTATTAATGTATCTTTGAAATGAATTCAAAAGTGATTTTTTTTTGAATTTTTGGGATGTTACAAGTTAGTATCAAAGCCTTGGTTTGAGGGATTCGGGCGTGCTCTCGGGTATGCCTGAACTCAAATCGAGGATTTAGTAGATTTTCCATAAAAGAAACATTTTAATTAATGGGGTTTTGATAAAAGAAAGAGGTGTGATGCATTCAATTAGCCGAGCTCAAGTAAGTTTTCCAAAAATACCCACACATGTTTTATGTTATGTTGTGAATCTCATGCTAGACTAGGGCTAAGGATCTGCTCAGGATTACATGATATTATGCTAGGAAATATGCCTTACATGCATATTATATGAGCTTATAGATCTACATGCTAGTATGAGATCAGTTATATGATAGGATGGCCTGTTTAGGTTCTGTGTTGACTTGATTTGCTTAATGCTTGAATGTTGCATGTTTTGTGCTTTTAGGAGGCTTTATTAGTACCAGATGACTAGTGGACAAATGCGTTTGATTACATATTATTGGGATTAGGTAATTTTATAAGGATAGGTTTAACTTCATTATGCAACTCTTGTTTGAGTCCAACGTTTGTAGTGTGGGACCTTTCGTTCAAAGAATTATCTAGTACCGATAGTATGTAGTTGTATTTGTGTGGTAGTTGGATGGTATTAGTGAGAACTCCTTTTGCAACTGATAGCAAAGTGTGGTGAGGAAGGAACCCTAAGGAGTTTCCGGTTTATGTCTTGGTAACAGAGGATGAGTATTAGATGAGAAGAGAGTGACTTGGAAGAATAGGGGTAGTCCTTGAGGAGGGTATAAATAGGTGTGGAAGGTAGTATTGGGCTCGTACTACTAGAAGCACATGATTTATACCCCAAACCAGGAAGACCACGATGAATCTAGGAAAATTGAGAGTATGAACCTCTTTGTGTGTATATTGATTGTTTATGTGTTATGTTTCAACATAGTGATGACAAGCGGTGGAGCGGGAGGTTCAAGATATGGATCCGATTCAGGAACTAGCATCAAACCAATTCATGAGGGTTTACACGAGTTCATTGCGTCCAAGGTTACTAGAGGAATCCTTGATGCGACCCTGCTGATGTTCAGGTCGATCAAGGAGGGTATCATCGAGCTGATGGAGAATCGTCTTCGGATCTTCGGGATGATCTAGCTGCTATCCAGTAGGGGTCCGCACTCTCTCCTTCAAGGATTTTAAGGGATGTATGGCACCATATTTCTTTAGGGTGAAGGACCCCATTACAGCCATGCATTGTATAGCAAATGTTAAGTGTGCCCAAATGATGAGCTTCTGCCCCCAAGGGGTCTAAGGTAAGGTTTGTTGCAGGATGTTTGAAGGAGTGAGCCCGAGATTGGTGGTATGAGGTCAGATATACTTTGGAAGCCCCGACTATTGAGGCCATGTCTTGGCCGGATTTTGTGACCCGATTTTGTGCAGAGTTTGCACCAATCATCGAGGTGCAACAATTAACTAGGGAGTTTCTGTACAAGAGACAGACAACTGAGACCATGGTGGAGATCACTTCTAGGTTCCTAGAAAGAGATTTATTGGTACCCCAGTATGCCACAAACGAGGAGATGTGGAAGACTCGGTACTATGCTATGCTAAGATCAGATATTCAGGAATTTGTTAGTTTTTCCGATTGCCTGAAATTGGATGACATGATAACTAGGGTCGGGGAGTAAGAGATTGATTTAGAGCACCTAGGCAAGAGGAAGGTAGAGCGAGATCAAATGACTAGGGTTTCGGCAAAGAAACCCAAGGGATTTAATTATAGATCGAGGGACCAGCAGGGTCGAGGCTGTTGTGGCAAGTGCGAAAAGACTCATGATGGAGCCTGCATGGTGGGTAGTTGTAACACCCAGTTTATTTAATAAATAAATAAAACAAATTAATGAATGAGTCATAGCCGTAAAATTAATAATTATATAGAAAGGTGTTGGTCTCGACGAGTTAACTGTTATAATTTTAGAAGGCGGAGTTAAATTGTTAAATCCAGACTTAATTTGCAAGTAATATTAAATACAGGGGCTGCTTGGTAACAATTAGGACTCAATATGAGAGGAATTATGGAAGTAAGGGATAAAATTTAAATTCTGGATTTTTATTGTAAATATTTTTGGAATCAGGGGTTAAAAAGGTAAATTGCAGACTTAAATTGTAAGGTTTTCTGAAGAAGGGGTTTAAAGGGTAATATATGGGGTTTATTTCGAAAATATTACTAAAGGGAGGGGCCGTTTATGTCATCATGGAAATGAGTTTAGAGTAGCACCGGGAACCCTAAACCTAACTTAACAGTTCAACCACCATGTGTGGAGTCAGCCCCCCTCCCCCCCTCCCCCCTTTGTTCATTATTCCAATCAGTCGGGGTAGCCGTGTTGCCACTCCTTCGCCGTCCAAACACCACAACCGCTCTACCATTAGAGACGTCGTGTGCACCGGAAAAATGCCGAGATCGAGGCTGATGTTGTGTTATTCCTTCTTCAGATACGTTCGTCGCACTCCATCATCATTCTCTTCTTCCTATTTCTTCTCCGATTGCAGCTAGTTGGAATTCGTTGTCATCGTCGATCCCTACAGTAGTTTTCTGCTATGTTTCAGGTGTCTCCGCCTAGTCAAGTTTGTGCCATCGGAAGTTGTGGGTAGCTGGAGGATTGTGGATCAAGCTATACCATCGGTTGTGGGTCGTGAGCCACCAAAGAGGGTGGCTGTCGAACGTCAAGACCACTACTGTGCCGTTGTTGTTGCTTTCCGACCTCTGTACACCACCGTGAAGTGGATGGTCGTGTGTATTCCCGAGCAGGAGGTGTGTTTTGTGGGAGTGTTCCAGTTTTAGGTGTGTGGTTGTATTTCCTTTGTTGTGTCTGGAACAGCCACTATCAACAAACTGAAATCTGATGATATGCCTCGATAGCTGCTCCGACACAAAGCACGATCAGTTGGTCTTTGGAACCCTGTCCATTTTGAAATTGGGTCGACCTTTGTCATCAACACATAATACTTTCTCCCATGACATGTCCTGTTTATCACAACAAAAGCTATAGAAATATTAGAATCATTAGGAGATTTAGGAGATTGAGCCTTTGGTACACATTGGTAGTTGGGTTTAACCCATTTCTTTTTCGATCTGATGGGTGCCTCGGCACTTGATTTGGAACTTCAAGCCGATCTTCGAGATAACTTTGACATAGCTGGTCTTTGTTTCACTAGAAAATCTCTTAGATTTGGCTTATTGGCAGGAATTTCCTTCTTGTCATTGGGATTCTGATTCTTTGCCTTGTGGGTTTGATTCTTAGCCTTCTGCGCGTTCCAGTCACCATTGTCTGAACGTAACCTGGAAGGGTTTCTTTTGAAGTATCTCCTACTTGGCGTGTTCTGCCACCCTTGTGCATAGTAGGGAACATATGCGTGATTAGGCCAATTTTTGGCAATGTGTCCAGGTGTTCCACAGTGAAAATAAGTCTTTTTCTTCACTGTAAAGTAGTTTCTTCCTGCCCTTGGTGGCGTATCCATGCCTTGTCTCTTGCTTTTCCCACACACAAACTTGAAAAAAGCATTATGTTGCGCTGGAATTGGAAGCCTGTATTTCTCAACGGCAGGTTTATTAGGAGTAACAGAATTTGAAGCAACAGATTCTGAGTTCAAGGAGTCATTGGTTTGTTCAATAGTGTTCTCCTTGTTCTCATCTTCTGCTACTTTACCTGCACATGAAGTAGAAACATTTGAATCTTCAACCTAAATACCTCCTGATACAAATCCAGATGGTTTTCCATAATGAAGATGTGCTTCCTTGTCAATTTATTCACGTGTCATAGGGATGGATGTGTATTTATGATTGAAAGGTGGAGGAACACTATCATACCCTAGACCCTTGTTTTGATTATCTTTGAATTTTAATTGGGTTTCAAATAAGGGCTTGACCATATGACTTGATGCAGTATAATTTTTGAAACTAAAATATGTTTTTCCATACTTAATTTTCAAAGTGTCAAGTTCTTCAGTTACAGCAGCAAGTTGTCTCTTAATATAGTTATAATTTTCACACTTGTTGTTATACTTTTCCTGAAGCTTCCTAAAGTCTTTGGTTTTTGCTTCTAATTCAGCCTTCAGGGGTCTCTGTCCTTTCATGAGTTGATATCCTTCGTATTTTAGGTCCTCGACTTCCCTTTTTAGCAAATCATTATGTTCACGAAGAATTTTAATTGTATCTTCACAAGATGGAGTACATGAAGCTTCATTGACTGGGATGTTTGCATAACTCATTTCTTCTCCACATTTCAAAGCATCAAGCTCTTCAATTATATCAGCAATACTAAGACGACTAAGATCTTTTGTCTTCTTGATGACAGCTACGTTCATATCCCACGATTTTGGAAGTGATTTCAGTAGCTTTTTGTTTATCTCAGATTTGGTCAAAAAGACCCCAGATATATTCATCTTAGTAGTGAGAGTAGTGAATCATTGTATCTGAGCCTCTAGGGTTTCTCCGGAAATATAATTGAACATGTTGAAGTTTTATCTTAACATCTCCTGACGACTCTCTTTCATGTCTTCAATTCTCTTGTTGACCTCAAAAGCCATTAAAAGCACAACTCGAAGCTAAAATAAAACTTAAACGACAAACTAAAATTAAATAAAAAATGCTTTCTGACTATAAACCTCTAAAGTCAACCTTAAAAGTCAAATTTAAGAAGTCAAACTCGAAAAGTCAAACTTAAAAGTCAAATCGAAAAGCTAAATTTGAAAATTTAAAAGTTAAACGAAAAAATCAAAGGTCAAAGTCAAAATTTTAAATAAAAAGGCAAAAATAAAACTCAAAAATTAAAAAACTATTATTATTATTATTATTTATTCATTTATTTTTTTTATATATATTATGGATGAAAAAGGAATTTAAAAATAAAAGAATTTGAGCTTTTGGGTTAAAAGTGTCAAATTTCGAAATTAGGTGCGATAGGGAGTGTTTATCCATTAAGATCGAAAGGTTTTTATCAAAAGAAAGCCTAGCTTAGTTGGAAGAAGCGTCGGTTTGCTAGGGAGGAGACTCGGGTTCGAATCCTGGCACCCCTAATTCCGTTTCAATTTTTTTAAGATGTGAAGGCGAGGCTTGTGAAGACAGCTATGAAATGGGGACGAGGTGCCAGCCTCAAACTGAGGCCCGTCAACTGCAACCGCAAACTCTGAGCCGTAATCTCGGATCGTGAACTCCGAAACCCTAGCCGCCAGCCGTAAGGCCGTAAACTCTTCACAGATTACGTGAAAAGCAATGATTTTTGCTCCAAAAATCGATCAAAAACTCGTTTTTATCAAAAACGCGAAGAACAAACTTCCCTTAATTTTCAGAGATCTATCCAAAAACGCAAAAATATTTCGAAAATAAGATCAGATAAGCTCAAGATCTGACAAAATTGATTGATACAATCCTTGCTCTAATACCAATTGTAAGTCCTCAAAACGCACGTGTATCAATCAGATCCGTTTGATGGTGCGGAATCCCAATCAAACGGATGATGTCAGATCAAATAGAAGAGAAGGAGAAGAAGAAGATGATGAATCTCAATGTATTAATGAATAAAAGGATGATCCGGATACAAGAGATTCACACACACACACACTAACACACAATAGTTCTTCTCTCTCTCTAGTCTATGTCTCACACGTTCATCAATCTCTACTCCTCACCCTAACACCTATATATATATATATATATATATATATATATATATATATATATATATATATATATATATATATATATATATACACACACACACACACACACACACCAGGGGAACATGGGCCGTAAATGGGTTTACGGTCGTAAACACGTATACAACCGTAAACACCAAGTTGTTTACGGTCCAAGACACAAAAATACATTTTTCTAGAAAAGTAAAGTATAAACCATATTTTTGACCCAACACCAGCTTTTCATCGAAGTTGACATTCAGCTTGAGCAAACGATCCACGTATCTTTACATTCTTTGCAAGCATGTCGTGATGGACTCTCCATCCTTCATTTTGGTCATGATTAACGAGGCAAGTATCTCGTACCTCTCTTGATGTGCACTTTGATGGTACTTTTCCATCAAATCTTGGTGCATATCATAATGCCAATAATCCTTTTAGAACTTTTGAAGCTCGGGAGTCATAGTGGCTACCATAATGCATGACACCTTTGTCGCTTCTTTGCATCGAGCCCTATACTCTTCCATTTCTTCGGGAGTAGCAGTGTTTTCATATATCTCGATGAGTTCCATGTTGAAAATGTCTTCCTTGTCCTTGTACCTTAGGTCCATGCGAATGTTGCGAATCTAATCGTTGAAATTGGATCCATCAAATGTGACCCTCTCACAAATGCCCAAAATAGAAAGTGGGTTCGAGGAGTTGGCGTTGGAGGAGTTTGAGCCTGACATCTGAAAAAGAAAAGAGACAAAGTTTAGATTAGATAAGAATTCTTAATATAACATCTAAATGAAATATTAAGGCGAGGGCCCAACACAATATTCTACAATTCAGAAGAGAGATGTCGTAATCCATTTGCAAAATATTTGAAGGTAGGTAAATGACAATTTACCAATTTCCACTATGAAAAACGAAAATGAACATTAGGTTTTAAATGAATTGAAATTCCTAGATTCATTGAACTTTTCAATGGAATGTTTAAATCTTGATTATGCCCTTCAAGTTTGTGACTGGGATTCCGAGGATCAAACAAGGTGTAAATAACCATGCAAATGTGTTCAGTACTCTCGATGTTACTTATCTCCTAATCAATGTGCCGTTTAACCACACACGCTCCATTGATCTATAATAAACATCGAGTTATCCTTTGCCACACTTGTTATTCCAAGTTAGTGTGCCACGCACCACTAAGGACTTGGCAAGGTGCAAAGTGCAATTTCACGGAATAACATCATTTTCATGTTTTGCCTAAAGTAACTAAGATTGGGAATTTATGAAAAACGTTTAGCAGTGTTTTCATATATCTCGATGAGTTCCATGTTGAAAATGTCTTCCTTGTCCTTGTACCTTAGGTCCATGTGAATGTTGCGAATCTAATCGTTGAAATTGGATCCATCAAATGTGACCCTCTCACAAATGCCCAAAATAGAAAGTGGGTTTGAGGAGTTGGCGTTGGAGGAGTTTGAGCCTAACATCTGAAAAAGAAAAGAGACAAAGTTTAGATTAGATAAGAATTCTTAATATAACATCTAAATGAAATATTAAGGCGAGGGCCCAACACAATATTCTACAATTCAGAAGAGAGATGTCGTAATCCATTTGCAAAATATTTGAAGGTAGGTAAATGACAATTTACCAATTTCCACTATGAAAAACGAAAATGAACATTAGGTTTTAAATGAATTGAAATTCCTAGATTCATTGAACTTTTCAATGGAATGTTTAAATCTTGATTATGCCCTTCAAGTTTGTGACTGGGATTCCGAGGATCAAACAAGGTGTAAATAACCATGCAAATGTGTTCAGTACTCTCGATGTTACTTATCTCCTAATCAATGTGCCGTTTAACCACACACGCTCCATTGATCTATAATAAACATCGAGTTATCCTTTGCCACACTTGTTATTCCAAGTTAGTGTGCCACGCACCACTAAGGACTTGGCAAGGTGCAAAGTGAAATTTCATGGAATAACATCATTTTCATGTTTTGCCTAAAGTAACTAAGATTGAGAATTTATGAAAAACGTTTAGTTAAATCATTATAATCATTATACTTATTAATGAGGAATTTATTGTCCTATCTTACCCGTTCGGCTAACGACCCTCCACTAGTCAAGAGTGCGGTGGGTAAGAGTGGATACCCAATGGTAGTTATTTTATAGGATGCTTCCTTAAACACCCTTATAGATCAGCTTTGTGAATGAGGCCTACTAACGGTAAGACTGACTCATCTTATACATATACATATACATATATATACATATACATATATATACATATACATATATATATATATATATATATATATATATATATATATATATATAAGTATTAAACTTTTAATATTATAATAGTATAAGGGTTGTATTTTAAACTTTTTAAAACACTAGGGTTTAGAATTTAATTCAAAATTAAAACTTTTTAATTAAATTTTAAATTCCAAAACTTGAGAGAAAGTTTTGAACATTTTCAAAACTTTCTAGATCCAATTTAAAATAATTAAAATAATCATATATTTTTACAATTATCTAAATTTGACCAAATCAAATTTTATGTTGCAAGATAATTATAATTCAAAATTTACAAATAATTAGTTTATCATATAATCTAGGGGTGAGCAAAAACCGAACCGCAAACCAAAAAAACCGAAAAAACCGCATAAACCGAAACCGAAAAACCGAAACCGAAATGAAAACCGATGGTGTGGTTTTTAGTTTTGCAAAAACCGAAAATACTCAGTGCGGTGCGGTTTCTAGTCTCGCAAAAACCGCAAAAAACCGAACTGCACTGCATATATATATATATATATATATATATATATATATATATATATATATATATATATATATATTAAGTGTTGATATTTGTAAGAACCAAGAACTTATGACAATTAAAATTTCTATAGATGTAAATATCTATCTTATCTATCGGATGATAGTTGTATATATTTTAAGCATACATTCAATGGTATTTACAATAACAAATAATGTTTATGATATTTTTTTAACATTTAAATATGAAGAGTACTAGTGATATAGTATCATTTTTATGAATACAATAATTGATATTATCGTATGTACTTGTGAAACAAATATTATATTAAATTCGCATTATATTGAAGCATTAAAAACTTATTGAATGAGTGGTTAAGTAATTTGATTTCAGACCAATAGGTTGTGGTATGGATTTATCTCCAATAAATGATTACCACTCTATATTTGAGTCAAAGTAACTCGCTGAGTTACTTGAGTTTTAGTTAAAAGGCAAAACAGGAAAAAAACCGCAAAAAAAAACCGAACCGCAATGAAAAACCGCAAAAACCGAACCGCATAAAACCGAACGGTGCGGTTTCTAAATTTCAAAAAACCGAAGTTGCGGTTTTCGGTTCGGTTTTGCCCAAAAACCGCACCAAACCGCACCATGCTCACCCCTAATATAATCTAGTAATTATCTTAAAATTTGACCATTATCTTCCAATTATATTAGGATATCCATTACCACAATATAAAAATCAGATTTTGATTGCTAAAATGGTTTATGGTAATTATCCAAATCTAATTTAGGCTAAAATTCCGAAAATCCTACAATCAGACGAGTCAACTCGTCGAGTCAGGCTTTGGACTCGTCGAGTTTCCTCAACTCGTTAAGTCCCAATATGGACTCGTCGAGTTCATCTGTCAGGGGCCAGATGTCACACCCCAAAACCGAGAACGGCGGAAACGTTCTAGGGCGGAGGACGTCGTGTAATGTATCACAACAATGCAAAGTAGTAAACAAAGCAACAACATCATCCATTGCATTAATAGTATAATTTTAATTACATTTGAGTTCTTTCATAGCATAATTCTATGAAATGAATATTCAAAAATAAAAGACGAGTCTTGATTGCTCCGTCCTCACAGAACCTAGTAGTCGTACCTGTCTATCCGTATCCTGGGAATACAAGTTATTTTGAAAGCGAGTATCAGCAATAATGCTGGTGAGTTCATAAGTATTTATGTGACTTTGATTTGTAAAGCTGTAAAGAAAAATCTGTAAATGTATGAAGGAAAGTTTGTACCAACGAACATGTTTGCAAGTAATTGTAAATGTTTGAAAACCTTAGAAAATCCCATATTTTCTACTAGTATAAATTGTAGTCTTCTACCAAGACTCGACTGTTTTGAATGATTGCTTCAGAAATCTAATATTTGTTTATAAGTGGGTGGTAGTTTAGAAGACCCAAAGATGTACTACCATGGTATTTTTCATGTCTAAAACAGTAGATTTGTGTACAGTTATAACTGCTAAGGTATATGATAATTCCGTAAATCAACGTGTTTTTAATACTCCATGTGAGTTTTATAACCATGCTATTGACATTGATGGCCTGTAACAACGTTCTTCAGGCGTTGGAATGTTATGACATTTGTCACCCCAGACCTGCCGGTCTAACTGTAGCTAACAGTTTAGGTGCGGGATTGTCAATCCCGTATAGATCTATACACAAGTATCACGCTCCCCTTCCAAGGGATTATGGTATATAATACAGGACTTAAAATGCATACTCGAACGTACGTGAAGCTGAAATGTCCCACAGTTCTTAATATTAAATAGATTTACGTATGAAAGTCCATTTTGTTTTTGTATATGAATATACCTTCTTGATATGGTACTTGTAGTATATAAAATGTTATGAATATCTAGTATACTATCTCATGTAATTGTATTCCTTGAAATGGTATGTCTTGAAGTTGTATGCTTCTGTAATTGTATGTCTTAAGATTGTATGCCTTTTTAATCGTATATAATTGTATCTCTTCGCATAGTATGTAATGTATTTGTATTGACTCATGAATAGACTGAATCTTGTATAACTCCTGGTACTTGGAATGGTAAATAGTATGTCTTAACTATACCTATTATAGTTATTGATAATGTGTGTGTATAATTCGAAATATGCCTTTGCTACTCAAAGGTACTGAACGAACTGACGGAAACTTTTATGTCTATATATGTACATATATATAACTAATATTTAGACGACATTCAGACGGATAACCGATGCCCTAAGGCCACATCCCAACGAGGAAAAGGAAATAAAGCGAGCTAGCCGTCCTATGTCCTTCAAACATTACTTATATAAGTATACACGTATAGGCAAGCACAAAAATATAAAAGAAGTTTTGTAAAACCTTTGAAAAGTTTAATAAATAAGAAAATGATGACTTGATGTCAGTTTATAAAATGATTTGAAAGTAGTTTGTTTGATAAGAACAATTTTAAATATAGGAAGATTTTTGTTAGAAACATGATTCTAACAGCGTTTGAAAGGAATCATAAATTATATAAGACAGTTTGATAAAGAGTTTTTTTAACATGTATAAATGTTTGTCGTAAACTATTATAGTTTTTCCAAAGGTTCGTTTCGTTTGTATAGTAACCCTAGTGTAATGCTCACTTGTTATGAAATGTGTAACTTTTTGTGGTGACATAAATGAACACCTGTACTCAAGGTATAAATAAACTGTTTGATTCGTATATGTATAATAACATATTTAATTTCAATATATATCAGACGATATCTTGTTATGTTTTCCGTACGAAAGATTCCATATAATGGTTGTGAATCACATATGATTTACTTGATAAAAATGAGTATTTTGTGAAACTTTGAGTTACACACAATAATAATCGTGTGTTTACTTGTATTCCCCCCCCTTAAAAGTGTATATTAAAACAATATTGATAACACATTTAAAAATGTAGATTATAGGGGTATGAACTCACCGAAGAAAGTGCGTGATTTGAAGAAAACAAGATTTTCCCAGGCGGCACCTCGATCGGAGAGTGACGAGATTCTCGGGAATCTCGGGGCTTCGGACTTTCGTCGGGGCTCGAGTGCGGAAATCGAGGTCGTCGGGACAGCTCCTAGTGCTTGGAAGTGTGTGAGAGTAATTGGAGATTTGAGAAAGTGTGTCTAAAACTCGAAGCTTATGCCATCTATTTATAGTGCTGGGGGCGTGAGTACGCGGGGCGTACTCACTTACGCAGCGCGTACCTCGTTACGCTGGGCGTAAGAATGCTTCATGGCTTACGACTCCTGACTCGACCCTGGGTCTAGTACGCGGGGCGTACTCCCAGAGAACGCGGGGCGTAATCCGGCCTGTCTTCTTCTAAATTCCGTAACTTTCGCGTACAAGCTCCGTTTTTGACGTTCTTTATATCCACGCGAAGGTGAGAAAATACTCCACAACTTTCATTTAGACTCCGTCGGCTAATTTTAACTTTATTTTTAATTATATTTTAATTAATAGGTCGGGACACGATAACTTCGTTAAAAATTCGTAACTTCTTTATCCGGAGTCCGTTTTCATCAGACTTTTTATCTACGATTTTCGTTTAGATACCTAAGGCTAAAAATTATTGTATCGAAACTTTGCGTTTTACGTCTATCAGCGTTGTCGGCTTTCGCCGTGAATTTTAGATTGGTCATAACTTCTTCGTTATAACTCGGATTTTAGTGTTCTTTATATGTACGAAAACTTTGATACGAGTCCTACCACTTTATTTACCCCAAATATGATTTTAGGAAAGTTAAATTTTGGCTTAAATTTGATTGGCGTTACATTTTATTGTCTCAAAATATCGGGTTGTCACACCAGAAATCAATTTCATTCAGCTTTGAACAATAGAACATAGCATCAAATACAACAGAAAAAAAGCATAAGCTTTGATACCACTGATGGATTTTGAGCACTACAACATCCCTATGGTGTACATGCAACTCTAACGCTTCGGGTCTATGTTTTTCTCATGTTATACATGCAAATCAAGTTATCCAAAGCATGAACCCTAACTAGCATAAAATCTTTGGAAATCATAACACAAATCTAAGTTAAAAGAATACCTTTCACTTGTAGCTTTAGATCTTGACCTTCAAAAGCTTAGTGCCTCAATTATTGCACCTCAAATGGATGACAAACACCAAGTAGCAAGTTGGAAGAATATGAGAGAGGATTAGGAGGCTGAAAATCGGCTAGGGTATTCTCTAGGAAGCAAGTGGCCGATTTTAGGAGTCTTAGGGGTTCCTTATATAGTTGAGTGATTAGGGTATTTGACTGAAACCCTAATTCTCTGCTTAGGGCTTAAGCAATCCAATATATACTTCCAGAAGCCCCTAATGGAAGAAATCTATGTGGACGTCTTCATAGAAATCATCCATCCCTTCCTTAGGGATCTACAAGCCCAACTTTGCAATTATCTTATAACTAAAATATCAGTCCCCGCAATTTAATCAGTCTCTTTTGATCACCAAATTAATTCCAAATTAATTTCCAATCATATGATTTCTCATTTAACATATTATTATTATAATATATTAATAAATCATAATTTACCTCTTTCTCCATAATTCATCCAATCAAGTTGCTATGGTGAAGGCAACCCAAAAGGACCATGCTACTATCGGGTCAAGTGCATACCTAATATAGTTATGGGCTTAGACACTTAATCCAACAGTCTCCCACTTGGATAAGTCTAATAACTATAACTGCAAGTACGACTTCAAAATCCGATTAGCAATCGTAGATCTCAAAAGCCGCTATCGAACTCTAGGTCTTGATGTTCGATTTGGAACAAAAAAAAATTGCAAAAAAAAAAAAAGAAAAAAATTAAACTTAGTGTCAAAATTGGAAAAAATGATCAACATTGAACAAATTGGAACAAAAAAAATGATGTTCGATTTGGAACAAAAAAACAGAGTGTTACAATTGACAGAAAAAATTAAACTTAGTGTCAAAATAAAAAAATAAAAAAAAGTGAAATCTTAGTGTCTTTTGTGGGAAAAAAATTGAATTTTGACATGCCATCATGTCATGTTAGATACTACGTCATCAAAACAGATACATCACCATGCCACATCAGTAGGTAACCGCCTTGACCGGTTAAGTGGTCATAATTATAAAAATTTAAAAAATACAATGTCAAGTTTGAGACAAAACAAAACATAGTGTCAAATTAGAAATTTGGTGTAAGCTTAATGTCTTTTTTTTAGGAAATTCTAGTTTGTGGAGTCAAATGCTTTGTCAAAATTTACCTTAAAAAGAAAAGCCTTCATTTTATCTTTCTTAGCCTACAAACAAATTTTGTATATAATTATTGGACCATCCAAAATGTTTCGAACTTCAATAAACCCTATTTGAACCTCGTCGATTACAAACCCAACAACTTTTTTGATATGGGAGGAAAGGGCTTTGACTGGGATTTTGTATAACAACCGATGCGACCGATGGCCCAGAAATCACTAAGGGTGAGCAGGTCTTTGACTTTAGGAATTAAGGTAATGAAGTAAGAACTACAACATCTGACAATATGGCAATATGGCCACTGGATTCAAAATATTTAACGAACTTCATGACTTCATCCTACTCCAATATCTTTTGAGGAACTTTAAGGTAAAATCGTCGATCCATGGGGACTTCTCGATACCACAATTCCATATTGCCTCTTTGATTTCAACAATATCGACATATTTCTCTAGGGAAAAGCACTCTAAGGGATCGAGTTTCTTGAAATTGAGATTAATGAGGAGGGGCCAAACAATGTAGAATTCATGAAATTTGGATTTGAAGAAATTTAAAGCTTCCTCATTGATAATGCCTACATCAGCAGCCCAACACCAATTCACCATAAGCTTGTGGATGTTATTGCTCATGCCTTTGATTTTCATCAAACTATGGAATAACTTAGAGTTTTTGTAGCCATACATTATCCATTTAATTTTCGATTTCTACTAAAGATTCATATTCTTTGTTTATTCTAACTCCAAGATCCTATGCTTGCTATCTCTTATGGTGGTTTTTTCGAGCTCAGAAAGGGGTCTACTTTCGGCAGCTAGGTTAATGTCACCCAACAACTTTTTAAGTCCAAGAAGCTCTTTGTTTTCCTTTTCAAATTCAACCTGCCTCCAATCCCTAATAGCAATCATAAAGGAACGAAGTCTATCCGCCAAATACTTATGTTTCGATTCCCTACTGATGTAATTAGACCAAACCATATATATAAGTTGGTCAATTCATTCCCGTAATACCCAATAACTAAAGAATCTGAAAGGAAGAGGCCCAAAATCCATGTAATTAGTTCAAAGAATGACGGGGGAGTGATCGGAGTACTCCCAAGGGAGAGCGATAACCAAAGCAGTAAGAAATGAATACATGAAATTGGGGCACACCGGCACACAATCTAATTTTCTAAGGTTAAACCCGTTATCACAAAAATAGGTGAAACAGCGTCCCCCCATATTGAGATCCAAGAGAACAACATCCTATATAAATATGTTGACCTCGAATGCAGTATATGGGCAAAAGTTGGAATTTAAACACTTATTAGGTTTCGTGACTACAGTAAAATCCTTGAAAACAATCGAGTTACCAGGTCTGGAGGACATCAAGTTCATTAAGTTACCCCATAATACTTTCTTCTCTGAATGGGCTTGGGGACACAAGCGTTGACAAGGATAGTATCACCAAGGATCCCACTCCACTATCCCGCAAATACTAAGAAGTAATGGGATTTAATTGAGACGGTCTTTTAAAATATTAATTTGTCCCAACTACAAAGCAGACCTCTTGATCTTCAGGTACCTTCCATAAAATCAAAATTGAAATCTATATTCCTCCAATACCGGTTAATATCAGCCTTAGATACTATAGTAAGCTGAGTCTCCTGAAAACCAAAAAACGTTAACTTGTGCTCTTTCTTTAACCTGTTCACCCAAACAATCTTGCGAGAATCACCCATGTTCTAAATATATATTGAGAGTAAATTCATTGGATCACCATTTGCACTCCATCCCCAAAGTATACCTTCTAAATGGCTTTATTCCCCTTTCAATTTGAAAGTCGATCGTGTTGCCGACATCAACCGTGTGTGTAAGTTTGAAAGAGGAAGAAGAAGAGACAATCTTCTCACCCATCCACATCGTGAGGGGGATTGTATATGGCTCGCTTATTTAGGTCAATAGAGAATAAGTTCGAGGTCGCAAGTTCACTGATAGAGCCACAATCAAATAGGGTTTGGAAACGATGAATTTGCTAATAATCAACTGGTTAGACACTAAAAAGAGCAAAACAACAAAGCACAATTATAAACAATTAAAATGGGGAGCACCCCTGGCAACCTCCCTACATTTACAAAACTATTTATGTATTTAAACCACCAAAAAACCTAAGAAATAGTATTATCTAATGTCTTAAGGTTTTATAAAGTTTGTCATCACAAGTCATATCTCCAGGGTTTGTACTTGACGATATACTATTACAAAATGTTGTCTTAAGTCTATATGGATATAAAAATAAATAATAGTAGAATATATATATATATATATATATATATATATATATATATATATATATATATATATATATATATAATCATTAATTATATAAAAAATTATCAACTTAAGTCACGCTTTACAAATGATGTGGCTCGTCGTGACTCTTAAAAGCTTGAGATATGACATTGTCATCAAAGTCACGCCTAACGTTATTTAGAAACTTGGTTGTTTTAGTTGGAGTGGCACAGATTAAATTTAACTCGTTATGGTTTGCCTTCCTGTTGCACTAGATAGATTTTTTTGTTGTGAATTACATTTAACTACCCCTTAATTTACATATTTTTTTATCTCTTTTATCTGTAGAGAGAAAAAAAAAAATCTAAAAATGAAGACACGTTGTTCTTAAAAGGAAAATCAGGATAGCGGAATATTAGGTGCTCGTTTGCTTCAAGGGAAAAACAAGGCTAAACGCAATAGCTCAATAATATAAGTTATAAAACATGGCGTTTTCTTTCTATAGTTCACTATACATCAAATGAATTTCGAAAAGCTAATTACCATTAGAGTTTTTTTTGGGTCTGTATATGGGCCTTTTTTTATTGTTGCTCAGGACCTAAATCATGTTTGTACCTAAAGAATATTTGTTATTTTTATATATGCATAATTAGGTCATGATTCAGGTATGTATCATCTATCGTATCCATTGGATAAAGATTGGGCTTAAATAATTGGGTCCAACACTGTTTCGTATGAAGTATGGGACTATTGGTGTTATCTATTATGATTCATCTAGTCTTGACCCATATTATCTTCAAATTAAGATTTAGGGAAACTTGGCTAACGTTTATCAAGACCTGATATGATAATAGCAAACATTCACGGATATAACAAACAGAAACACATAATAAGATGACAATGGTACAGGTATATCGGGTTTCGTGTTCCCCATCTCCATACCCGAATCCTCATCTCCATCCTCATATCCGACCCCATCCCCATCGGGGATTAAAAATCTATCCCCATCCCCATCCCCAATGGGTATCGGGGATCCCTAATGGGTAATCGGAGATTTTTCCCCGTTATAAAGTTTTGAACTTTTATGAAAAATGACTCATAATTGTATATTAACCAACAAAACAAAAACTAACAGAACTAATATAAAACACTATAATCACTGAATGTCTTCAAACACGAACAATAACATTCAGGGTTACGAATAAAATCATTTTTTACAAAAAAAAGTATATAAAAATTCTTCCCAAAACTATACGTTTGATTGTTAAAAAACCTTACATTGTCTATTGAAAATTTGCTTATGCATTATTAAAAATAAAAACATAAGTAATAGTGTAGTAGTAGTAGTAGTAGTATATATATATATATATATATATATATATATATATATATATATATATATATATATATATATATATATATATATGTTCAGGTTCATTTGAGACCATTCTAATTTTGTGAGACCGTAAAACCAAATCTAAAAATAATTTTAAAATGCAAAATAAATGGAAAATTTTAAAAATTCTTTTTTTAAATATTATTTTCAGAACTTGAATTAACTAAAAAAAATAAAAAAAATTCCGTTTTTTTTTTTTTTTGAAAAATACGTGAAATATTCTAAATAGAATATTACACTGACATATTCTAAAAAATAATTTTAAAATGCAAAATAAATGAAAAAATCTAAAAATTCTTTTTTTAAATATTATTTTCGGAACTTGAATTAACTAAAAAAAATAAAAAAAAAATCTATTTTTTTTTTAAAAATACGTGAAATATTCTAAATAGAATATTACACTATACATATTCTAAAAATAATTTTAAAATGCAAAATAAATGGAAAAATCAAAAAATTCTTTTCTTAAATATTATTTTCGGAACATGAATTAACTATAAATAAATAAATAAATAAATAAATAAAAAATAAAAAAATGCGTCTCACGGTCTCACAAAATATAGGTGGTCTCAAATGAACCTAACCCTATATATTTATATATATATATATATATATATATATATATATATATATATATATATATATATATATATATATATATATATATATATATATATATATATATATATATATATATCGGGTACACATCGGGGCCGGTTTCGGGTACGGGTATGGGTATACGACAGGTAGAACCATCCTCATCCCCATCCCCGCTTTTTATATTCAGGTAATACCCATCCCCGGTCAACTCGAGGATTTACCCGGTCAACTTGGGTTAGGGTTTCGGGTACCCATCGGGTACGGGTTTTTTTTGCCATCTCTTACACATTAAATAAAAATTTATATATATGAACAATAGAGTCACGAAACAGAAAATGTACTTGTTTTTTATTTACTGAGAACTAAAACATGAAAATCCATGTAGATTGGGGTATGAAATTGTTAAATACAACAATCAATCAAGATCTAATGTTAATTACGATGAATCTCTTTGTGATTCCTCCATGATGGGAAAGTTCTAAAAAATTTGTGATTTGTTTGGATTTTTTCTCTAATTCCACAAAGTCTGTTTATAGTCTTAATGGTCGGACAATTTTAATTTATTGTTGATAACCGAATTGGAACTCGAAAAATACTTTATATCATATTTTGCTCGTACCATTCTTTTCATTATCTTTATATTACAAAATTCAATATTTTTTTCAACCAAAAAATAAGCAAAACCCAAACACCACTCCATCAAACACATACCCACAACCAAACACAATATCTCCAATTGGGTCCCATGAGAAATATATAAACCTACTGAATTTTCAAACCTAATCACAAATATCACTCCAAGGAAGTTATTTTAATTTCATCTTACCTCCAATGCAATTTCCTTCCTCACTCTACATTTAACAAAATACTTTCCGGCAAAACCAAAATTTACTACAAAACATATTCAATACTTTTTCTTCGATGCTTCAAACAACCACTCAACCACCACCAACACAACCATAGGTAGAAACGCAACTAGGAGGTAGTATGAGACAGAAAGGGAAAGGGAAAAATGTTGTCACGGAAAATGAAGAACTTCCAAAATGGTGGACAACGGAAGATGAGTACATTTTGGCGGTAGGATGGTGTATGACTTCAAGAAATTAACGTAAAGGAAATGATATGAGAAAAAATGTTTTTTGAAAAACGGTGCTTGAAAGATTTCACCATATTTCAAAGAAAAATCCATATGGCAATACTGATATGTTTAGTAGCAAGTGCACTCAAATAAATCGGAGGTGCACCAAATTCAATGGTATCTACAACGAACTTGAATCGGAAAAAGCAAAGTAGTGCCAACGATTTCGATTTGTTTAAAGTTGCAAAAGAGCAATATCGCGTCGAAATAGATCATGTTTTCAAGTTTGAAAAATGATAAAAGATGTTGAGATACGATCCAAATGGCTAAAAAATCCAACATCGTCGGAGGTTCAATCGAAATATCAATATAATATATTTATTAACTTAAATATAACATTATATATACTAAGACCAAAAGTTTGTGAGATAGTGATATCACAAGTTGATAAAAAATATACATCCGCCAAAAATTAAGAGTTTAAACCATGTTTGTAACTAGGGATGAGCATTAGAATCGCCCGAACCGGAGCCGGACTGGAACCGGAACCGGAATTGGTAATTAGGTCCGGTTACCGGTTCTTCATTTTTATGAAAACCGGTCCCGGTTCTAAAAACCGGAACCGGTTTAACATTTTTTCCGTTTTTTAAAATGCACATAACTCACTCATATGAAATCGGAATTATTTGATTTTTTTTCCAACACTTAATTTGGAGTTTGTAATTCATTTTTGACTATACACACATATGTTTTGGTTAGATATTGAATCGGATACAAACCCCGAAAGAAAGAATATTAATGCTGCGTTTTTTCTATTTCAGCATTTTTTTTGTTTTTTTGAATCTGTCCCATTTTTTTAAATGAGCATAACTCATTCATATGACATCGAAATTACTTAATTTTTTTTTCCAACATGTAATTTGATGTTTGTAGTTCATTTTAGACTATAAAAACATTTAATTTGGTTAGATATTGAATCAGTTATAGACCCCGGAAGACAACATATCAATGCTGCGTATTTTCTGTTTAAGCATTTTTTTGGAATCTGTCCAGCTTTTATAATGCGCATAACTCACTCATATGAAGTCGGAATTACTTGATTCTTTTTCCATCGTGTAATTTAGTGTATGTACTTAAATTTAGAATGTAAAAAGTCTTAATTTTGTTAAGTATTGAATCATTTACAAGCTCCGGAAGATAGCATATCATCTATAATATTTCAACCGGTTCTAATTTGAAAAATAACCGAAAAACCGGGATCGGAACCGGAACCGACGCTAGAACCGGCGGTCCGGTTCCCGGTTCTTATAATATAGGATAATCGGTTCCGGTTCCGAACCTGTCCGGTTCTAAAGTTCATCCCTATCTGTAACTACATGCGTTATATCTAAGGATTTCTAAATACTAGTATTTTTTAAGTTGTTGATTTTTTTTTAATATAAAATTAAATGTAAATAATAAATTGTCATGTCCTATTAACTAAACAATATCTAAAACACTATTTTTTTGATAATTATGAAAACTTTAAAAAAATGCTTGAAAATACCTAAAAATAACAATAGTTAACGGTGACAATAAATTAGAAAGTGACAATAAATTAAAAACTATATTATCAACGTAAAATTAAAAACAATATTTGGCGTTATAAATAATCATAAAGATAAGAATTGAAAATTTGAAAAAAAAAATATTATAAAATTAATTAATTATAATAATAGTTAAAAAAAATATTAAATCAAATAGTATATTAAATTTTATAGAAATCTCCACAAAAATTCCAATATTTTGGAAAAAAATTTAATAAAGTATTAAATTTATTTTTGTAACGAAAAAGTTCCGACTATTATTTTTTGAATAGAAAAGTTCAAGAAACCAAATAACTTGTTTACTTTAGTCATTTTTGACCAGTTCATCAAGTCATGAGACTAAATAGTTAATTTTTTTTAAAATAATGATAATTTTGTATAGATTACGTCAAAATTTATATATATATAATGTATAAACGTATTTTTTCATATTTATATTTATTTATGTATTTTTTTAAGTTTATATATATATATATATATATATATATATATATATATATATATATATATATATATATATATATATATATATATATATATATATATATATATAAATGTTTCTAGCAACTATTGTGTGCATATATGCATCAATGAGAATTCAGGAAATAATAAGTTATTAAATAAATTCAATAAGGGTATTTTGGAGATTTGGTATTCTAAATTAATGAAGGCATTTAATTGGAATCCTATAATTAAGGAAAGAAAATAAATATTTAACCTAATCTTTCTTTTATAGATTGTGAATCACGGGCAACATCAAAATACTCCACCATTGGCAAAACCCTTCTTCCCTGTGGCTACCATCATCGTTGAAATATCTTGCTGTCATCATCACCATTCCTGTCTTCTTCATCAAATACTAGCATCGTCTCTATCCTATATCCAACGCCTCACATCACGGATTTCTCGTCGTCTTTCCTACATAGGTAATGCTTTTGGAAGCGTTCCAACACCGATAGATACTGATCGCATATGTACTCTGTCATCTAGGTTACGATGTTTTTTTAACCATACAGATCTGCAATTAATCAGGTATTTTAAAGATTATATTTGTCCATGGTTTTTAGTTAACCTAAATTACATTCTCTAGAATTTTAGAGTTTTAATTGCAACTAAAAATCTGGTTGTTTTTCAAAGGCGAATTTAAGCATTAAAATACACAATCAAAGCAGAAACACTTTTATGGTTGCAAATAATCTTTAGATAATTTCACATAGTTATTAATTTAAATATGAAGATTGTCTGGTTGTTCTAATTCTTTACCTCAAATCATTTCATTCTACTAAATCAAAGAATATTGGTACATTTGGTGGCTTGCTGATTGGTCATTTGTATCGGTATGTTTAGTCATTACTTCTCATTTGTTAGCCATGTTTATATTCTATTACTTTACTAAAATTTAGAAATCTTGAAATGTTTAAAGTGGAAGGTTCTACTGAAAGTAAATGTTAACCGAGAAGCTCCTTACTTGTCAATAATGTCATTTTTTTATGATCTTTTTGACATTTTACTTGTTTATTTCTCATGTATTTTTGTTTATGATTACCTTTTGTTTTGGCTAAACATAAATTTAGAAATATTGAAATAATGGATTTAATGAAAATGCTAAAAATGTTCAAGAGACAAAAAAAAGACATAAATTCAATCTTTTTATTTGTCAATATATTATGACTGAATACTATTTTTCTAGGAAAATCAAATGTAGAATATACTTTATTCTATAAGAATAAAGTGTATTCTGTAAGAATACATTACATTTTGGATAATGTATCATGTTAGAATACATCCAAGAATGTTTTTTTTTTTTTTTTTTTTTTTTGGATTTAGGTTTTGAAGAAACTGTCATTGATGTGGAAAAAGAAGAAAATATGGAGAACGAGACTATATTCTACCAGAATGTATTCTATTAGAATATATTTTTTCAGAATAGATTAATGTTTTTGTTATATTTTGATGAGTTTTTTTTTTCTTTTTTAACCATTCTTAGTTGTAATCTTTCAAAATAAATATAATTCTTGAACCATTACTAGTCATATTTTTTTTTCAAAATGAATGTAGTAATTGTTTATAGTCTTATTCTTTACGAATTAATGTAATTAGTGATTCTTAAAGAATAAAATTCATATTCTTTAAAAAATGTTATTCTTGATAATATGTTGTATAATTCTGTAATCATGTTAATTATTAAAAAAATATATCTTGAATATAACCATATTCTACAAAAATAAAATCAAAAATATTTTTACTATTTTATGGTTGATGTTGTCATTCTGATAGAATGAATCGATTATTACTAAAAACTATATTAGAATTAATTTAAAAAAATCAGATTAAAAAAAATAATAGATCTAATTATCCATTAAAATCCGAGAATTTCCTTTTTTAATATAGATCATTTGACAAAAATACCCTTATGGTGAAATTTATGTAATTATACAGTACATGTTACCCTATTGAAATATCATAGACTCTCAGATCATGACCTTTGATGCTATTCCATTAGGTGATCCAGATTTGTGCATTCTGACACACAATAGTTAGTAAAAATAAAATAACCTAAGCCTATTTTTTTATGTATTTTTATGTGTTGTTTTTTTATGTATTACGTATTTATATTTTTGTATTTTTTAAAAAAATTATATAGATGTTGAAGTTTTTTTATGTATTTTAAATATATAGACATATTTTTATGTATTTATCCGTATGTTTAAGTATTTTATATATATTTAATGTATTACATGTTTATATATATATTTATGTAATTTTTAAAGATTTTTATATAATTGTTTATGTGTTTTAAATGTACACTTGTATTATTTTTATGTATTTACGTATTTTTTTTTTATTTCAAGTCGCGTTCACCATTTCATCAAATTCCTACAACTTCTTCGAGTATGTCTAGATGTTTTTCCTATATACCTACATATTTTAAGTTTTTAATATTTGTTTATCTTGAAATTAAACATCAGATTAAAAAAGAAAATAATAACTTATGCACATATGAAAACTTGGAGCTTCGTTGAGGCCACATGAGCCTACATGAGACAAGTGAAGTTTTCATATGTGCATAAATTATTATTTTGATTTTGAATTCGAGGTATAATTTCAAAATAAACGAATGGGAAAAGCTTAAAATATATAGATGTAGGAAAACCATCTAAACATATACGAAGAAAGTGTGAGAATTAGATGAAATTGTGAACACGATTTGAAGTAGAAAATACATAAACATCTATATAAAAAACTTAATAAATACATAAATACATATAAATATGTAATACAAAAAAATAACACATAAAAATACATAAAGAACATGTAAAAAATTTTAAACACATATAAATATGTAAAAATATGTTTATACATTTAAAATACATAAACATCTATATAAAAACCTAACAAATATATAAATACGTAAAAACACAAATAAATACTTAATACATAAAAACATAACACATAAAAATACAAAAAATTAAGTAAAATAATTTAAAATACATACAAATATGTAAAAAAATACATATATACATTTAAAATACATAAAAATACATCAACATATACTTATAAAAACTTCAAAAATACATCAATACGTGAAAATAGATATACATACGCAAAAATATGTTTACAAATTTTATATTAATTATGACGAAATATACAATAATGTCTCATTATTTTGGAAAAATGAACGATTTGGTCTCATCACCTCTGAACATGTCAAAATGGTTAATGTGAATACATGAGCAGGTTTTTTGAACTTTTCAATTCAAAAAGATAAATAGTCTGGACTTTTCTATTAAAAAAATAAATTTAGAACTTTATTGAAAAATTTCCAAAGTATAAAACCTTTTCTAGAGATTTTCTTTAATTTTATTAACGAATAACTTATTGATATATGCCTTTAAAATGAGGTTGTTCTAATATATATACATACATATATATATATATATATATATATATATATATATATATATATATATATATATAGGGTTAGGTTATTTTGTTTTTACTAACTATTGTGTGCCAGAATGCATAGATCTGGACCATCGGATGAAATATAATCAAAAGTCATGATTTGAGGGTTTATGATAGTAAAATAGGATAGCATGTACCATATAATCACAAAAATTTCAGCATAAGGGCATTTTAGTCAATTAACCTATATTAAAAAATGAAATTTTTGAATTTTTAGGGATGATTAATTCGTTTATTTATTAAAAATCTGAATATTTTAAATTAATTCAAATTTAAAAATCCGATTTTATTCTATCAGAATGATAGAATGCCAACCATAAACTAGTAAATATATTTTTCGATTTTATTCTGTCAAAATGATAGAATGTCAAACATAAACTAGTAAATACATTCCGAAAGAATACACAAATCGATTCTTGAATTAAATAATATAACAAATAATTACATTGTACGATTGTGATTCATTGAATAATAACAACATTATGAAAAAAAAACATTAAAATCTAACAAAAACACTAATCTATTCTGGAAGAATATTATTTTTAAGCAACACTTTATACATTATAGCATAACACATTCTGGTTTAATACACTCTTGTTCTATATGTTTTCTTCCTTCTCCACATCAATGTTAGCCTCTTTAAAACCTGAATCCACAAAAAAAAAAAAAAAGATAATCAAGTTTCAAAAATTAAACAATTAAATGCATTCAAATAGAATACAACAATAAAAATTCTTATAGAGTAAACTATTCTTGTAGAATGGTTTTGAATATTCTTTACCTTCTTCATTCTGAAAGAATAATAGCCTTCTTCAAACTAAAGCCCTCTTTATTCTAAGAGAATATTGCCCTCATTCAGAAAGAATTTTTAGGTGAACATTCTTTTGGTAAGCAAACAGGTTATATTACTATAGGTGAAAATAAAAAATTATAAAGTTTGAAAACATTTAAAGCTAAATTTGCAAACCTTTAAGTATTATTCAATTAACTAAAATATTAAGAGAGAGAGAGAGAGAGAGAGAGAATGTGAATGGAATGGAATGGAAATATGTAATGGAGTCAGTCATTACCTTGAGAAGGTGCAGTAACACATCGTTTTGATGCCAACTCAGTTACCCCTGGGAGCTGCAGCTTTCTGGGGACGAAAAGGTAATTATGTGTCAAGATAAACTGAAGGCCACAGGAATTATATGTATAAATCCATAATCTTCACCATCTACAAAGTAGACACTGATTGTAAAACAATAGGAACAAACATAGAGAACACCCATTGACATTGAACCACAAAAACCTAAACAGCCATTAGGAATATACATAATTGAAACAATACCTTACAACTCCTTACCAAATCCATCTTTATCTGAATAAATAGATTGCACCTAATAAATCAGCAGCAATCAAACCGATAAAAACAACTCATCTCCTTCCCCAAAATCTACGACAGATCTAATGGAAAATGTTTAAACAGAAGATGCAATTAAACACCTTTAAAACATATTAGAAAACAAACAATTCCAGAATAACAAGATCAAAAGTGTTCCATTCCACCTAAAATCGAACAGAAATTAGGGCGACTTACATGAAAAATAAAGTTAGGGCGCAAATTGAAACGATGACTGCATGTTTCTGTCTCGAATCCACTACATCTTCCTCTCTCGACTCCTCTATATTGGTGCAATCGATTGGAATAACGACTCATCAAACATCGATTTGAAGTAATGGAAGCGGTACGAGGTCCACCGATGTGGATGGACACTAAGTAACTCTTCTAGAAGGCCAAGAATATAAAGATTGACTGCAATGGTTGGGATCGATGGATGCAGAAAAAAAAACTTGGAACAACATCGATCTTCTGCTTATACACAAAAGAAAGGGAAGAGGCTTCCCTCCTTTGATCGAAACCATCTCTGACGGATTTTTGCAGCCTATCGGTTGAATATAAACAGGGGAGAAAACGTAGATTTTAGAAAGTTAATGAATTACCATAATTAAATATACAAGATTACTATAATACCCTTATATGTTTTATTTAATGATTTATTATATCCTCAATTCTCATTGGTGCATTTAGGTACACAATATTTGTTGAAAACATTTGAACCTAACTCTCTCTCTCTCTCTCTCTCTCTCTCTATATATATATATATATATATATATATATATATATATATATATATATATATATATATATATATATATTGTAAATTGCCCTTGCGGTTATATATCTATTTAAGAACAAATTAATAGAAATTGTCTTTGATATCTAATTTTTTGTGTATTTGGATCATCCTTATATTTTTGTTTTATTATTATTATTATTATTATTATTATTATTATTATTATTATATATATATATATATATATATATATATATATATATATATATATATATATATATATATATATTATTGCAAATTGCCCTTACAGTTATATATCTATTTAAGAACAAATTATTAGAAATTGCCTTTAGTACCTAAGTTTTTTATTTTATTTTATTTTTTTTACTTTGACCATCCCAATATTTTGGTTTTATTATATATTTTTTTCATAAAAAGACAATATATCTATTTAAGAACAAATTATTAGAAATTGCTTTTGTTATCTAATTTTTTTTTGTACTTGGACCATCCCAATATTTTGGTTTTATTATATTTATTCATAAAAAGACTATATATATATTAGGTTTTTTTATTGTTTTTATTTTTAATTATAAAGTAAAAAAAAAAAAAAAATACGACCCATCCTCCCTCCCCATCCTCTTCTCTCTCTCTTTCTCTCTCTCACTCTCTCATTCTTTCTCCTATAACCCCTCCCCCTAACCCATCTTCCCTAGACCCTATCCTATTCTTGACTGCTTGTTGATATCATTTATATTCCCTAACAAAGGAGCCTCAATAATCATTCCATTACCAGAAAATTGACCATCTCCTCCCTTGAAACCCCCACTCTTATTTATCGCCATGTATGACATCCCCATATTTTCATAACCGGTTAATTTTTTTTCTTTATGCTTTAAGTTATTGTTTTATGAAAGACACTCAGTCTAACTCAAACAATTTGAGATAACATGAGTTATTTCATTTTATTAAAATACTATGGATGTCACCATTAATATCCAAACATAGGTTACATTGTAAATACTAAAAGGTTATGAAATACTATTATAGGCTCATCTCTTATATCACTCAACATCCTAATTAGTTTCCAACAACCTTAGATTCGCTACCTATGACGCACATAAATTGAGTGGGTCGTGTTTGGAAAACCTGGTGAAATACATAGGGTTTTCAATCCCATAATATTTTAATGATAATAAATCATAGTAACATTCCTGCAAACAAACATTACCATATGATATAGATGTATATAATCTAATATAAGACCATATAACCTGCCCAACCGATTCTCATAACTCCTATTTCCATGATCATCTGGAAGAATCATATTACCTGGTGAATCGTCTGAGCAACTGTTTGACTACACAATTAAGGGATTCCTTGGCCAGTGTAATAATATTTGATAAATATGATATCCCAATCTATCTACTTTTTTGGGCTATAGGTCCGCATTAGCAACGTAATTCACTAGACTTCCTAGAATAGTCAAGTGGTTTCGTATACTCTGGTCGATGACCCAGACATACCTGTCGGTTTTCTGATCTGGTCCCACCATTTCTAATCTCACACTCTACCCCAGGATAAGACCTATTCGATATTCAACTTATTTGGAGCTAAGCACCCTTTTCAAATACTATTTTTATAACTAAACAACACTATATCTACAGGAAATCTATTTCCAATACAGTTCCTAATAAGTAGTTTTATTATTGTTATACAAACAACACAAAGTATAATTAATACAATTTAGCATTTAATAAATACTTTTATTAAATTATGCTCTTGAAAGTAACTACGCGTTCACCTGGAAAAAGTTGACGATTCAAGGTTAGGTTAGTGCTTCGCCTTAATACCTTATCTGTAACACCCTGTTTCGAGTTGTTTCAGAATTTGGGGATGTGACCCGAAAATCAAGTATCATAAGGCTTCGGGATTTGATAAAGAGAGTTTTAGACCCATTTGGATGTGAATAATGTAGATTATGTCATCTAAGAGTTTGATTTGTGATTTGGAGTCAAAGGGTAAAATGGGAAAAGTATTTTCAGACTTCTTTTGTGAATTATGGATTTTAGTTTAATGTGTTTTAAGTCAAAAGAAATTAAATATGGTTGTAAAGCTCATCAATACCTTTCTGTGGATATAAAGTGTAACATCTCGACTTTCAGGTATATGATTTATTCTTGAAAGGCAAAATCCCCTTGGACCTCGTCGAGTTGATGGCCTCAACTCGACGTGTAGAGAGCTTTTGGGCCGCGGATTTTCTTAGACCAACTCGATGAGTTGGTAAGGAAGAACTCGATGAGTTGGAGGATGGATGAGAAACCCTAAATTTTAGGGTTTTGCACCATATTTAAAGACCTTATGACTCATTGTTGGCCTCCCTTATTGTCCCCTTAGTCCAGAGAAACCCTAGTTCATGCCTCATCTCTCGTTTTAAATGTGTGTTAGCTGGGAGTGTATTTTTGGTAATCTTTTGGAAGGAACTTGAAGTTTGAAGTGGATTGATTCAGAGTAAGGCTTTAGAACTGAGATTTTCATTGTTGTTGCAGCTATTTTGAGGTATAAAGTCAATATCTTGATCATCCCTTTGTTAGATCTCTTCATTTGAAAGTTTATGACCATTATTAACTTATTTTGGGACCATTCTTGGATTTGAGCATGTTATGAAGCTATGACTTCATATCTGGACATCTCATGGCTTCCATGGACTTAAAGTCGCCAACTTTATCAAGCCTTGGTCCTCCATGCCCTAAATCCCTTTGTAAGCTTTGTTTTGGTGTTTTTTGCCTCTTGATGCCATGCATGGACGTAAAGTTAGCAACTTTACATGGTATTTTAGTTCTAAGGGACCAAATCTATGGTGTGTGGCACTAGATTCACTTGGAAATTGGCTAAATGCTTTATGGCTAAGAGAACTCGACGAGTTGATGAGTCGGGTTGTCCCGTTTTCTGGATACTATAGACACTCGACGAGTTGTTCTAACAACTCGTTGAATTAGGTTGGGCCTTTCTCATTTTTCTAAGTACTGAAGGAACTCGACGAGTCAATATATGCACTCGACGAGCTGGGTCAACATGGACTATTGACCTTGACGGTTGACTTTGACTTTGACCAAGTTTAACCTTTAGGGTATTTTAGGTATTTTGGGATTTTGATGGAATTAGTCTCATGGTGGTTGTAGGATGTTGAGTTAGGAGCCATGATTGAGAGTTGGATCTTGTCAGTTCAATGCTACTTGTGAGCCGAGTCTTCCTCACTACACTTTTGGGTCGAAGGAACAAAGGCTGGCCCATTGGATTGATATCCCAGTAGTTATTGATATGCTTGGTATGAATTATATATCCATGCTAGTTTGATATGCTAGACTGGTAGATCTGTAGGACTACCTGTGAAACTGCTGATTATTTGTATTTGTATTTATCTATTACATGTCGACACGTTGTGTGGGTTGGAACGAGGTTGTACTACTGCGTGTTGTAGCGAACAAACCCTGTAATATGCCAGATATGAGATGAGGGCTAGGGAGGGCATGTCAGACTCATACTGAGGACTCATAAGCATTCTAGATACGAGTTGAGGGTCAGACGGGGCATGCCAGACTTGTACTGAGGGCTAATCGTTTATATTCCAGTTCAAGGACTGAAGGAGCAAGCCATACATAAGCTGTGGGCCCAAAGGCAAGCTAGACTTATGTTGTGGGTTCGAGAGCAAGCTAGATATGTGTTGAGGGCTAGGGAGGGCATGTCAAACTCATACTGTGGGCTTAGGGGTAATCCAGTCTGTAGAGTTGTGGACCTATTACATGTTGTTATTATGTGCGTTATTTGTATGTATCAGTATTTTGGGGGAGCTCCCTAAGATTTGGCTTACAGTTGTGGATTTTGTTTCAGGTACTTCGGATGATGGTGGGAAGGTGAAGTCTGGATCATGCACCTCATCGTGTTTTATGTCATGATTTCTAGGATTACTCTGATGATAAACTATTTTGAAAACAATTTGTAATAAATGGGGGTTTTTTGATGTTTGAAAAAGTTTAAAATTTTTGTGAGTTTTTATGGATATTACAAGTTGGTATCATAGCCTTAGTTTGAGTGAATTTGAGGAACACTCATGTGAATCTAGACTCAAAGTAAGGAAAGGTTTTTAAAATGATTTTCAAAATGCAAAAAAGGAGATGATGTGTACAATCAGTTGGAGCCAGTAAGTAGACCCCTAAATACTATATTGTTATTTGATATTGTGATATGTTAGAACAGCATGCTAGAGATATGCTAGGGATCTTCAGGAATTTCATGATAGAATTGCCTGATTATATGATGTCTAATAGCATCGGGTCTTCTCTTATGAAATTAACATCATTACCGAAGTTGCTTAGTGTATGTATCATGGTTATATAACTAAGATCTTATAGCATGAGAATGTTTGTTTTGGCCTTATTTCTTGTTCTTGTTTGATGAAGGTATTAGGGTAATATCAGATATTCGAATGTCTATAGGGTCAAGTGTTTTGTATGGCTAGCATACACGAGTGGTGCAAGGTTGGTGGAAGTTTCTTGGTTGAGTTATGTGAGGTCAACCGACCAATAATGAGATGTTTAGTTTCCTCTAGGAGTGAGGATTTCACGTTCATTTATGCTTATAAGTATTATTAGGGTGGTGTGATGATCCTTGAGACAAACACGGGTAGGTGTGTAAGGTAGTATGGGTCCGTACTAATGAAAGCACAGGACCTGTATGTGTATCAAGGAAGTCACAACCCCTAGGGGTTTCATTGGGATTTGGTTCCCCAATGTTTATGTGGATTATCTAATATCTTCCTGGTGTATTTTTAGTATGCTGACTATGACGATCTAGGTCGGCGTCAGGAGCTGGTAGTCAGGGCGGGCCATCATTGCTAAGGACCGTGGTCAGATGAGTTGGATGCCAAGATTCGAGAGACCCTGCACGATGAGGTTGCTGCACTATTCCGGGCTCAGTTACCAGAGATGTTTGGGTTTATTAAGACCGCCATGGTTGAGTAATTTGATGATTGCTATGCAGCTATTGCTGAGACAGCTGTTGCTGTAGCCTCCATAGCCGTGGCGGCTACAGGTGGTGGGGCAGGTTGGGATTTTTACTATGGGACTTCGATAATACGAAGCCTCCTACTTTCGATGGAGTTCAAGACATGTTCATAACCATGAGGTGGTTATTTGATGCCAAGGGATGCTTTTTCACGTATTTATGCCCTGCTGACTCGAGGGTCAGGTGCAATCTGAGCCTGCTGAGGTCAGGAGCAAAGGATTGGTGGGGACTTGTGTCAGGATAATACTCTGATGAGCAGAGGTTTGCGGTGTCTTGAGATCAGTTTAGTGAGATGTTTCTCACTCACTACATTCCACGGTTTGAGCGGGAGAGGCTGGCTAAGGATTTTTTGGATTTAAGATAGGGATCGAAGTTGGTGATGTAGATCACCGGGATGTTTACCGAGAGGGCGATGTTTTGCCCTGAGTTTGCTTCTGAAGAGGATCAGATGACCCGTTATATGAGTATGCTCAAGACAGAGATCAGGCACTTTGTTTCTACTCAGAGGTGTGCTACTTTGTTGGAGCTACAGGATGCGGCTAGGCGGCATGAGCTTGAGATTGAGCTTTAGTTGAGGGAGAAGAGGCAGGCCCCGATGCAGTCACAACCTGCATCAAAGCGATTTAAGACTGCTGTTGTTAGATATGGGGGCCGGAAGGGCCACACTTGTGGTAAGTGTGGCAAGGCATACGAGGGTGCTTGTAGGTCATCATCTGGGTGCCATAATTGTGGCCGGCAGGGTCACATGGCGAGGGATTGGCGCCAGCAAGATCCAACACTCAGTTCCTAGATTTGCTATCATTGCGACTAGGTTGGCCATGTGAAGGCCAACTGTCCATTTCTCTCTGCCAATCTGGTGTAGGCTCCAACACCATATACATTGAGGATCACTGACGAGAGTCGGAGCAAAGTGGAGCCCCAGAGGGCTTGATGTTGCGCTTTCCAGCTCACTGCTGAGGAGGCTAGGATAGCACCAGATGTTGTGACTAGTATGTTTCTATCCCTTATCTTATTGTTTGTGATTGTATTGTGCTCATATGTTTGTACCTCTGTTAGATACGTTCCTAGTAAACTCTTTGCCCGCTTTAGTGTTGTTTGACTTGGGTGCGAGTCCATCTTTTGTTTCCCAGTCCTTCAGTAAGGAGTTTGCCTTGCCCATGGCAGAGTTGGAGTGTCCATTGCGAGTTTCTATCGCCAATGAACATGGGTTTTTGTTTCTTCGATTTATAAGGTATGTGTTCTAGAGATCTTCGGGGTGTCCTTCCCGATCGATTTGATTACAATTCCTATGGATTGGCTTAGTCGATTCGGTGCCATGATCGACTGTGAGGGTCAACATGTGGTAATTCGAACCCTAAGTAGGTGAGAACTGGTTATTTATGTTGGATAAGGTGTCTAAGTCTATAACTATATTTGGTATGTACTTGACCCGAAAGTAGCATGGTCCATTTGGGTTGCATTTCACCGGAATAATTTGTAAGGGTGGAATTTTGAGAAGAGGTTATTTATGATTTATTAATATATTATACATTCTAATATATTAATATGAAATCATATTATTTAATTAATATTGATTAAGAATTAATTTGGAATTAATTTAGTGATCAAAAGAGACTAATTAAATGTACGGGGATTGATTTGGTAAATTAATGATTCTTATAGTGTGGGCCTATGGTTATTTAGGATGGGCTAAACCAATATTGTAGTCCATGGATAGTCAATAGTGGTTTAACCCATGGATCCTAAGTAATATGAAAGGCCATGGTGCATTGGGGTTTTGCCACACTATAAAAGAAGCCCCTTATCTCCTAAAATCAACACTAGTGATCTTTGGAAGAGTCATAGTTGATTTTACTGTGCAAGCCACTCTCTCTCAAGTCCTACATTGTTGGTGGTGTTTTGTGAAGCATTTGAGACATCACATTTGGGGTGCTAGGCTCTTAAAGGTCCAAGCTAACAAGCTACAAGAAAAGGTATGTGATATGGGCATATTTAGTTATAAAATTCATGCATTATCTTAATACTTTATGTTGATTTTGTCTCATTTAATGAACAAAAGGTGCTTAATTAGATTAAATATTTCATTTTCAGCAACAAATACATGCTCGAAAGGAAAAGGAAGCGGAACTAGCTATTGGAAGCTTGGATCTTGGATTTTGAAGAAAGAAGGACGTTGCTGGACAGCTTGACCCCTCGTCAGTGTTTTGGCCATATCTCATGAACCGTAACTCCGATTGATGAGATTCAAAATGTTCTGAAAACTAGACACAATTTCGGATGACTTTCGTGTTTTGAGAAAATGCTAATTCCAAACGTACTCGGCGAGTAGGGTCGATTACTCGACGAGTTGGTCAGAAGTTTCGCGATTCTGGACGCGCTGACTTGCCGTACACGGGTTTTAAGTGATGGACTCGCTGAGTAGGTCACTGGACTCGCCGAGTAGCCCCTGTTTTGTGAAAATCTATATAAAGGGACTTTCAGATCGATACCCTAGCAGATGGATGAACCCTTGGAGGCCAATTGTCGACTAAAGGTGCTGTTGGAGCGTGGGAAGCAAGGGAATCAACCCTACATTCAATTTTAAGGAGAATCAAGTCAAAATCAAGTTTACTCTTACCTAATCTCTTGTTTGAACTATGTTTTTACCAATTGATTTTGTTTTTGTGCTTGTTTCTGCTGTAATCTTGAGCTAAAAACTCATAACTTCTGTTTGGGTAGATAATTTTGTGAACATGGATTAATTATTTGAGTAGGATTAATTTTAATTGGTGATTATGTTTTATTAAGCTTGTTAAAGAACCTTATGTGTTAACAATAACTATTCTTCTGTTAATAAATCAGTAATTAAGTTGTATGAACATCTCTTAGTTATTAATTTCATATGATTTATTGTGACCACATAGTTGTATGTCTAGGAATAACGAATGTGAAACTAGAATTAACTAGAAGATAGGTAAGTTAATGTGTGAGATTGTTTGATGAACATCAGCAAGAGGTTAATTGAAGGGCCAATTTAATTAACCATTACAAGTCTTACTTAACCCAAATCAATAATCTAGGAAATTCGTTAATTTAGACAACTGGCCACTGCTTGAGTTAATTTGTTTCCTAAGGATTAGTAATAGCAAACGTGAAACTAATCATCTTAGTTGGTAGCCAATGATGAATTAATCCGATACATTGAAATCATCCATGGGAACAAATGAGTCGAACCTAAACAGAAGTCCTCTTTATTATTGAATTTAGTTGATTTTTATTTGCTTAGCTCTTAGTTTCTTAGTTTAAGTTTTATTTAATTGTTTAAGTTTCTAGTCTTGCAAAACTAGAGAAAACCCCTTTCTATTACTTGTTTTATTTAGATAATATTAGCCTCTATTTTAATTGTTTACCGTTCCCTGTGTTCGATACCCTACTTACCTGAACTAAACTGCTAATCGATAGGTACACTGCCTTTCGTGTGTTTGTCTTTGTGTTTAAGTTAGTAGGATTAAAACTAGTTGGTTTTTCACACATCAAGTTGTGTTTATGTTATCTAACTAGTTTTTGTTATACAAGTACCCATGTTTTGTATGCTAGTTATGATAATGCTTTGGAAAATCAAATTACATGTATAATTAGAGAAAACATAGATCCAAAGCATTTAGGGTGTGCACCTTAAGGTTGTTAGAGTGCTTAAAACCCATCAGTGGTATCAGAGCATAGGATTTTTTTCTATTATACTTAATTCTTATTGGTTTTCAAAGTTGAAAAAATCGATTTTCTGCCTTCTGACAGCTGAATCAATGAGTCCACTCAGAAACAGACCAACTCATAGAGTCCAGTTCATGTACTCTCCGAGTTGGTGCTCCAGTGTGCAGAATTTCAAGTTTTGGCCAGAAATTGGATTAGGATCATTACCCCAAATTGATTTTTGAACAATGAAATCTGTTTTTGATAATGTAATGATCATGCTTGTCCAATTAAAAGATAATTGTCATAATTTCAAGATTAGTATTTGTTTATATGATTAGGCTAATTTCTTGAAGATTAATGATATGAATCATCTTGTTCTTATGAGTTTAACTAGATCATGTTTGAATTATTTGATTATTGTGTTAATTAAAATAATGATCTAAATGTTTTTAATGGACTCCATAACTTGTCCTTAAGTTATGAAATATGAAAAGTATTTTCTTTAAAAAGTCATTAAACTCATAAGTTATGGAAATGAAAAGTTTTGAATAGTTTCAAAACTTGTCCTCAAATTTTGTGATTTGTAAAGTCACACTTATGAATACCTTAATTCCAAATCCTAGAATTTTAAAAGTTTGAAATTCAACTCTTATACTATTATAATATTATGAGTTTAATAATTATATAATTGTATAAGATAAGTTAGTCATACCATTAGTAGGCCTCATTCACGAAGCCGGTCTATAAGGGCGGGGGGGGGGGGGGGGGGGGGGGGATAAGGTTACTACATATAAAATGATGGTTTAATGGGTGTCCACTCTCACCCATCGCATCCTTGACTGGTGGAGGTCGTTAGCCGAACGGGTAGGATAGGACATTTATTCTCGTTAAAATTATAATGATAAGTATAAAGTAACTAAATGTTTTTATTAAATTCCCAATCATAGATACTTTAGGAAAATGTGAATTTGATGCTAATCCATGAAATTGCACTTTGCGCCATGCCAAGTCATTAATAGAGTATGTGTGGTTAACTGACTCATTAACTGGGACTAGTAAGGATGGAAAAGGGTAGCTTGATGTTTGTCATAAATCGGAGTGTGTGTGGTTAACCGACACATTGATTAGGTGATAAATAACGTCAAGTGTATCAAGTAAACATGGTTATTCACACCTTGTTTGTGATTCTCGGTATCTCAATCACAAACTTGAAGGGTGTAATCAAGATTTAAACATGCCATTGAAAAGTTAAATGAATTTCAATAGAATCTAGGAGTTTCAATCAAATTGAAACTTAATAATCAATTTTGTTTTTCATGGTGGAAATTGTTAAATCGTCATTTACCTACCTTCAAATATTTTGCAAGTTGGATTACGACATCCCTCTTCCGAATTATAAAATATTGTGTTGGGTCCTAGCCTTAATATTTCATTTAGGTGTTATATTAAGGACTCTTATCTAATCTAAACTTTGTCTTTCTTTCTTTTCAGATGTCTTCCAACACTGCTTCTGGCCGAAGCGCTCTGAACTAAAAGTATACTTTGAAAATATAAGTATTTTTACAAAAAGTATACAAATATACCTACATACTAGAAAAAGAATCATAAGTAGAACGAAACAAAAGTATTTGGATGTTGGATACTGCGGTTAAACCTGAGCAGTTATGTAATCATGTCTAGAGTCAATATAGTCTGATCAACTAAATTTATTCAATACATAACCAACATGTGCTTGGGAGTGACTGTGGTGTTGCAACAGGACTAAAAATTACCAAGTATTCCTACCACAATAAATCAATAGAACAAAATATTCATCATAAAATACTATAGGAGTATTTTAGTCAGAGCCGAATGAATCGTAGAAATTCATTCCAAGTGTTGCTACTCATTCTTTCCTGGCGATAATTTACTTGCTTTAGTAACTCTTTCCGGTTATTACTTAGTAGAACACTTTATCTATCACATAGAGATATATCTTGTTTCATATCTTTTGGTTCTAAAGTCAAAGGGAGTTATCATCTTCTTCTTCCTTATATAGAACAAGATGGCTCCAAAGAAAAAGACCCAACAAAAAGAACAATAATTCCTCGACAGATCCAACACCACCACCACCTCCTCAGTTCGACCCCGCAATGTTCCAAGCAACCGTTACTACTGATTTGTCACAGATAAATTCGGGTGGTTCTGGTGGTTCTGGGAGTGGTAATCATTCCCAAAGTCATGAAGGAAGTCAAGGGCATCAGAAGGAGTGCTCCTATAAGGAATTCATGAATGCAAAACCCACATCTTTCGATGACACTGGAGGTGTTATTTCCTTGACTCGATGGTTCGAGGAGATCGAGTCTATCTTTTAGATTTGCTCTTGTTCTGAAGCTAAAAAGGTGAAATTCACCACTTGCACTTTCACCAACAGAGCACTGATCTGGTGGAATAGTCAGGTCAAATCCCTAACCCTGCCAGTAGCAAATGCTATGGGTTGGGAGAGTCTGAAGGAGCTCACACTTGCTGAGTACTACCCTTGGAGCGAAATGCAAAAGTTGGAACACGAACTCTGGAACCTAAAAATGAAGGGTTCCGACATTGATGCCTACACTTCTAGGTTTGAAGACCTAGCACTTTTTTTCCTGGGAATGGTCACCCCGGAAAGCAAGAAGATAGAGAGATACATTTGGGGATTGACGCCCCTAACTCAAGGGAATGTCTTGGCTGCCAGGCGAATTATTTTTGATAGCACCAAGTGCCTAGCATAGACTCTCATTGATCACAGCGTTGATCTTGACAAAGTGGCATTCGCTTCCGAACCAGCAAAAGGGAGTGGCAAGAAGAGAAAGTTCTGGAAGCAGCAAAAGGGCCAATCCTCGCAGGAGCCTTCCAAGAAGCAACATACGGTGGCAATCCACGTTGCCACTACTCCTGCTGCTGCTCCTGCAACTTAAGCACCTATCAACGAATATATTGGTATTCTAATATTCTTCGTTGGTGCAGTAAGTGCAGTTATCAGCATCGCATTCCCAGCCCATGTCGTGAAATGTTCTGCAACAACTGTGGAAAAAAAGGCCACATGGCAAGAAACTGTAGGACACCAGCTCAATCACCCAATCAGGCAACCGAAGCAGGTGTTGGGCAAGGCTGTTATGGCTATGGCAAGGTCGGCCACTACAAGAGAAACTGCCCTAAAGCAACAACATTTGGCAACACCGGGAGAGTTCTAATGATGGGGTAAGAGGAGGTAGTCGCTGGTCCTACCATTGTTACGAGTACGTTCCTCCTCGACAACTCTTGTGCATGCATTCTTTTTGATTCTGGTGCGGAGAAAATTTTTGTCAGTCATGCATTCAAGCATCTTCTCAAACATAAACCTCAATCTTTAACCGAAACATTTACTGTCGAAATGGCTAACGGTGAGAAAGAGAGCACTAACGATATATTCCGTGGTTGTACCCTTACCCTAAATGATCATTCCTTTCTGATTGATCTTAAATTGGTTTCCATAAAGAGCTTTGATGTCATCATCGGCATGGATTGGTTGAGCCCCAATCGCTCTGATATCCTTTGTTACGGAACAACCATCTGCCTCAATCTCCCCTCTGGCGAAATCCTCATTATCTATGGTGATAAACTCAGTTCAAACCTTCACATTATTTCATGCATCAAAGCCCAAAAACTTCTGCGAAAGGAGTGCCGTACATTCCTAGCCCATGTTGTTAATGAGAAACAGGAGGTTAAAGACCTCGAGAGCATCCTCGAAGTCTACAACTTTTCTAATGTCTTTCCCGAAGAGCTTCCGGGAATCCATCCTGAGCGCCAATTCGAGTTTCGCATCAATTTAATCCTCGGAGCTAAAACCCCATATCGCCTAGGACCAGCAGAAATGCAAGAGTTATCCAGCTAGCTCAATGAGCTGCTCAGCAAAGGATTCATTACACCGAGTTCCTCACCCTGGGGAGCCCTGGTTTTATTTGTGAAAAAGAAGGATGGATCTTTCCGGATTTGCATTGACTACCGCGAACTAAACAAGCTCACTATCAAAAACCGTTTTCCTCTTCCCCGGATCGATGACCTTTTCGACCAACTTCAAGGAGCTAGCTATTTCTCCAAAATAGACCTTAGATTAGGGTACCATCAGTTGCGAGTCCATGAGAGTGATGTTCCTAAGACAACATTCCGGACTCGCTATGGTCACTACGAGTTCGTAGTAATGCCCTTTGGTCTAACCAATGTACCGACAGTGTTCATGGACCTGATGAATCGGGTGTGCCGTTGTCACACCCCGAACCAGACGATGGAAACGTCCAAGGGCTCTTGTGACTTAAATTGAATACCATCACAATGAATATACATGAATCATAACATAATTCATCACCATGCATTAAAATATTACAACTGATATTATTTACATTCAGTACATTATTTTAGACATTACAAATTCATAACATAAACTGTCTGATAGATAATCTAAGCAAAACACCATGACATTACTTTGTACTTATTCTTTGGTTTAGAAAAGATGTTTGTATCGTTATGTTTTACTTGTTTTGTTCAGAGTTGTGATAGTCCCTCTTTTTGGTTTATAGTTGCATATCAATGTGTGGATAGATATGCTAGTTCACTATAAACAGAGCTCTGATACCAACCTGTCACACCCCCGAACCAGACGGCGGAAACGTCCGAGGGCTCTTATGACTTAAATTGAATATCATCACAATGAATATACATGAATCATAACATAATTCATCACCATGCATTGAAATATTACAACTGATATTGTTTACATTCAGTACATTGTTTTAGACATTACAAATTCATAACATAAATTGTCTGACAGATAATCTAAGCAAAACACCATGACATTACTTGGTACTTATTCTTCGGTTTACCTGTTACCTGAGAATACAAGTTATTTTGAAAAACGTCAACATATGAAATGTTGGTGAGTTCATAAGTAATGTTGTGGTAAAATGATTTGGTGTAGTTTGTAAAACCCAGAAAATCCAATATTTTCTGAAAAGTGTACCTGTTTATAATAAGTGTGAAGATCCGTGAATATATGCTTGTTGATTTTCAAAACATGTATAATTGTTGAACCTTTGTATACATCATGCAATTGAAAATGTTGAACTTGCCAGGAAAACCCGATGTTTTCCCAATACATAAAATACATTGACTTGTCTATTGTTATACCGATACGTCGAATGATTTTGATTACCCGGGTGGCGTTGGATTAATTAGGGTTTGCGAGTTGTTATAATCACGCATTAAAGAAAATGACTAGTTTATAACTACAAATTACGAATGATCCTTAAAGGCGTCGGCCGTTACTACTCACTTAATCCACCCACCCTGATTACTCTTGTTTATCGTTCTGAATCTGTTTACTTTGATTTCTCATAAGCCCAACAACCGAGGAGATAGGAGAGTACGAAGTCCCTTTATTTCCATGAGTTATTCAAGGCTATCGGGAATGCGAAAGGCACTTGGCCAAACTCACATTTGACTTCTCGACCTCACTAGCAGTACTAATGGGCCACTAGGGCCCAATAGCACATTAGAGCTATTGAAAGTCCTTTTACATGGAATTGGGTCATAGGAGGCCCAATAACACGTAAGCATATTCCCTTCATCCCAAAGATCATGTTAATGGGCTAGCAAGGCCCAACAAGCATGATTTGAAACTTCCAAGCCCAAAGTTTGTAAGTTAGCTCATCATAATTATCGCGTGTCTATTGAAATGTTTTGGTTTTACGATTTTGTTTTGTTGTTGATTCGAGACCGAACCAATTCGTTTTGTAACAATATTTGTTGTTGAGAGTGTATTTGTTTTCCATTTCGTCGGTAGTAGTGAATCTTGTATTTTGTATTAATGAATTAATTTGTTTGAAAGTGGAATTTGACCCTTTTCACTACCCTTCTTTTATAAAAATAACACTTTTAGTCCTTTTTATATAAAAGAATTTCATTTTAGGTCCTTAAAACCCTTTTCTTGACACTTTTGTATTATTTATTTAATGAAAACACGATTTTAACCCAAAATTTACTTTATTGACAGCTTCAGCCCCTCCAGAATAGTGTTTCTCGGTTAGGGACTCCTTTTTCACAACTTTTACAGTTTTGGCCCAAAATCTAAAAAGTTTACATTTTTGGTCCTTTTTGTTAGTGAAAAGCATTTTGACCCTTATAAACATTTTGTTATGGTAAATACCCCCTGTTTTACAGGAAATTACATTTCCAGCACCTCAACTTATCATTTTCGCTTTTTTGAGGCTTATTGGGCCGAAAAGCCCATAAATAGCCCATTAGGCCGAAGATTTACATTTTAAGTCCCTTGAAATTCCTAAAGTTTAGAAAAATAATTTTAGGAACTGTTTTGACCCTTTTAACCTTCAAGAAACCATGACTTGTTGATTTGTACCCCTAGTTTTGTATTTTTTTTTGACAATTTAAGCCCAAAAATGGGTTTTATGTTAGTACATGTTCATCATGACCTTATAAACCATTTTTCTTGACTTGTTTAGTGTAAGATAACCTAGATTATGCTTGTTTCCTTTCTCATGTCATAGATCCCGGGTTTATACCCCTTTTTGGTATCATATTCATCACAAAACACATGATAACACACACATACATGCATCAAATCACACATAACATACATATACACATAGATCTACACATTTTCTTGTATTCTCCCCCATAAAACTCATAAAAAAATGGAAAAGAAAGGGGTATGAAACTCACATTTACTTGTTGTTTTCGGTTTGAAGAAGAAAAGAGAAGAGTTTGTTGTTATTTTCGGCTTTAGCAACCTTTCTTGGAAGATCTCGAACTTAAAGAGTTTCTAAGGTGAAAGATCACAAGATTGAACGGATTTAGAAGAGATTTTTGATGAAGTGAAGTACCTAGATCATGGATTAGTCATCAACTTACCTTAGATGGTGAATTACTTGGTGAAAACCTCTTGAAACACAAGAAATTTCGAGATTTTTGGATGAAGGAGAGTGGATGATTCTTGGGTGGTTTAGAGAGAATTTTGTTGTGAAGTGTGTGTGTTTCTCTTGCTCTCGGCCGAAGAAAAGAGAGAGAGAGAGAGAGAGAGAGAGAGAGAGAGAGGAAGAGAGAAGATTGATGAGATGTTTACTTGGATGTATGGGAATTGCATGGAAAACCATTAAGTAAAAAATGAGGTGGCAATGAGAAAGTCAACTCCTCTTTCTCTTGTGGGTTTGGGCTGAAAATCCAGAGGGAAAGAGAAAAATTTTTGGGCTTTGAATGATTAAGCCCATTTTATGGTTAAGTTAGGCGATTTTTCGCCTAAATAAATATAAATATGATTTTTATGACCTATTAGGGCTAAATTAGGTTAGTTATGGCCCAATAAGGTCCATGTAGGTATTTTATTTCATCCTAGGCCAATATGGACCAAAATATTTGAAATATATGGAAATGGGTCCAATTAGAGCCCATTTAAGGGTTCTAAGCCCAAGATAGTCAAATTGGAAGCTTATTGGGCCATTAGGTCCAATAAGGAAATCCTAATCCAAAATGGACTTAACAAGGACTTCTAGGGTTTCCAATTATCTGTTGACTATTTGTAGTGCTTGTATGAAGTGTTTGATTGAAATTATGTTGTTATTGAATAAGCATCCTACCTGCTTTCACATTGTTGGCTCACATTTGTTATCATTGTTCAATGTTTACAAGGCATCAAAATTCCTAGTTGTGACATCATCCCCCCGTTAGAGGGAATTTCGTCCCAAAATTCTTTTGAAAGCTAGATTTGAGAATGCTAGAATAGATGAGGGTACTTTTGCTTCATTTGATCTTCGCGTTCCCACGTGAATTCTGGCCCACGCTTCGCGTTCCGCCGTACCTTCACAATCGGAATGCGACTTTGCTTGGTACGCTTCACCTCCCTGTCCATGATTTCGACTGGTTCTTCGACGAACAGGAGATTCTCGTTTATTTCAATTTCATCAAGGGGAATAACGAGGGTTTCATCGGATAAGCACTTCTTTAGGTTGGAAACATGGAACACGGGGTGTATGCTTCTAAACTCAATAAAATCGAGTTTTGGGTCCAAGAACGAACTATTCCGTGTCAAAGCATAAAAATCCGGGCCAAACACCCCTTCGAAAGGAGTGTACGGCCGCAAACTCGAGTTTACGTCGGTACACCCCCACCTACTCCCTGGCTATAAACTCACCCCTATATAAGGGATGAGTGGCCTTCAGTTCCACTCTTTACACTCTAAGAAGCTTTCTCTCTCTACTCTTTCTCTCTATAATTTTCGAGTTTTGCTCAAGGACCCTCAAAATGTAAGTGATTTTTCACCTTTCTTGTGTTTTAATCCCTTTTCTAATGATGAATCCATGTTTCATCCCATACAACTTCATCTTTTCTAGATTTTCTCTCTCACCAAGAACACACACTAGTGTTGGTGGCTAAAAACCTCATTTCAAGCCTCTTACAGTAAGTAACTTCCATATATGCTTGATATCCACTAGAAATCATTAGTTTTTCACCTAAAAATTGACCCAAATCATGATTTCAAAATGGGTTTGTGTACGACCGTACACCCTTCAATGGTCGTAAACTCCATTTTAGGTCGATTATTGGTCTTTAAACCCTACTTTGAGCTTCGCACAGGACTTAGAACATTTCCAAAAGGCTAGAAAGGACCTTAAAACACTGAAAATCACACATCTCATCAAGTGTTTACAGCCGTAAACCCATGGGCCATAAACCCATGGACCGCAAACACTTGGGCCGTAAACCCTATTGGGCTGCAAACCCATGACCGTACACTCCTGATTACAACTGTGAACTCCCCATCCTCAATCACATATGATTCTAACACTTAGTTTCAAGTGTTTCCTAGTCCCTAAGATGGTTTCCTTCTATAACAAATGGTGTTATGTCCTCATCTAATACATATATGTGCCTTTATATGTTAAATAGGATCCGTTTCTGTCCGAGACATTGTCTGACGCCCAACAACTCCTATTGATTAACACTTGAATTCCATGTCAAACAGTGAGTTCATACCCCAACGCTTTTCTGAGTTTTTCAGGTTTTTCAGGGGGGGATACAAGCCAAACATAAAAGTTTTCATAACTTAAAAACTGATGCAACTACAATGGTTTTCTATCAAACAAATAGATACATTTATCCCTTTTGTAATACGCGGAGCATAAGGGACGTTTTCTAATTATAATTGCATAGTTTTCAAAACAGTACATGAACGTAACTAACCATTCAAACTATAATAGGTATATTTTGGGATTTCATTACCAGTCTTACAGATTCAAACTTCATGCAAAGTCAAACATATAAACTATGTCAGATTTAGTTTATCCATTACTACGAATACAAACCTGGAGTATTTTGCTAAATAATTATTTTTGTATATTTATTTATACTTTACACTGTTACAAACGATTTCGAACTCGAGAACAACCGAACAACACGTAAACTAGTTATACAGGATTATGATACTTATCTTTGTTATACCCCTCGGGGTACCAATAAATCCTCACCGGTAGTATAACCAGAGTCTCCTGGAGGGAGAGCATGAAATTTGTGAATAGATCTATTTGGGACCAACAATCCCACACCTGAACTGTTAGCTACAGTTAGGCGGGCACGCCTGGGGTGACAAATTTTGTAATCGTACGACGTCTGAAGAAACGTCAAGGAGGTCACCGGTCATATTAGTATGGTTATACGACTCACAATAAGTATAAACTAACCTTTGTTTACGGAATTATTCTTCTATAGTTTTATTTTAATTAATAAAACTACATATCTACTTACTAGAGGGTATTCCAGGGACACAACCTATGGTTTTATTTTAAGTAATAAAACTACTATATATACTGGTGGTAGCCAGGGTTTTCGAACAGATCTTACACTACATACTCGTGGTAACCAGGGTTTTCAAACGGAACATACTTTTCATACATAAATCAGCAAACATATTAGAAAATATTGGATTTTCTTGGTAAACATGCATTTATATTCAGAATTTGATAGCAACGGTTTTTTGATACAAACGACATTTTACTTATAATGGAAAGAAACCATTTATACAAACTCAATGATTAGTTTTCAATATAAAAACATGCTTATGAAGTCACCAGCTTTATGCTGATACGTTTTCAAAACCGCTTGTATTCTCAGGGCAACAATAGACAGGTACCTTCGCTAGCTTTTGGAGAAGATGGAGCATTTTGGAGTCTCGTCTTTATCTTTTTTTTTATATCGATGTATACAAACTATGTTTTCAAACAGATGTAAATATTCATATTGTAATGTAATGGTTGTGTTTACTTTGATTACTATGATACGATTGTTGTGATACTACGTATGACGTCACCCGCCGCCTGACGTTTCCGCCGTTGTTCCTGACGGTTTGGGGGTGTGACAAAACCCTACCTGACTCGTCGAGTTCCTTCAGATCCTTTTTTGTTCAGTCCTTTCCAGTTGAATCCAAGGCTCCAAACTACAGATCCAGCTCCTCATGGTGTAGTTACCACGTAAAGTTGCAAAATTTACGTGCATGCAAGGCCTCACAAGGCTAAAACACTAAAACTAATGTTCATACAAGGTTTAGTGCATGGAAAAGGGCCTAAACTAGATAAAGTGGGCAACTTTATATCCATGGAGGCCTAGAGGTTTCTAGATCTAGAACCATATCCTCATGACAAGTCCAAATCCAAGTATGACACCATTTTGCACCATAAATGACCATATTCTTCCATAAGATGAGATCTAAACAAGTAGAGATCAAGATAGCAACTTTTTACCTTAAAAAGGATGCTAACACCAGGTAGATGTTGGATCTAAGGTCCTCTATTCACTTCGATATTCAAGTTTCCTTCCAAACAACACAAGATACACTCCCATAAGCTCGCCCACACTCAAGAAGGCACTAAACCACAACTAGCATTTCTCTCTGGATAGTTAGGATGATGAGGGAGGCCACAAATAGCCCATAAGTTCCTTAAATAGGGTGCAAACCCTTGGAAATTAGGGTTTTCCTTTACATTGACTACTCGTAGAGTTGAGCCTTACAACTCGTCGAGTAGATCCTAAATCTTGCGTCCCACAAATGATCTCTGCTCGACGAGTTGGAGCTCCCCAACTCATCGAGTCCCAGTCTAAAACCCTAAAATTTTGAAGAGTAATTGATACCTGAAACGAGCGTTACAGAAATCCGAGTTTATATGAAAGAGATATGAATATTATGCGATATAAAAGTCAACCACATAACTAAAAACTATTAACGTTAAAAGGTACGAACAGAATGGTTGACTTTTGGGTAAAGTCACCAAAATGAAAGTCGTAGTACACTTTAATATAGGAATTTCAGTAAAAGAAACACCAACATCGGAGTTCCTATGAGAGAGTTGTGGTTTTTGAAAAATCATTAAATCAAATAAAAATAAGGGCTAAAAATAAATTCAGAATTATTTGATGGAGCCTAAAGAAAAGTTGTAGTACACATTGAGAGCTACGCATGGAAAAAATATGTCAAAAATGGAGTTCATATGAAGAAGTTACAGAATTTAAAAATCCGCATTTTACCCCCTGCATGGTGCACGCTAGGTGCACGACACGCACTTCTAGAAAGTGAAATCACAGACCATGAAGAGCATGACATGTGGAACAAAATGGTTAGGGAGACGACACCTTAAAATTTGTGACGCGCACCCCATTTGCACGCCGCACACCCTAAAAATCGCCTATAAAATGGCAACATCCGTCATTCTCTCCCACACACCCTCCAATTCTCTCTCTCTCTCTCTCCCTCTCTCTCAATTATGAGTTATAGTTCCAAAATCTCCTTAGTATTTAGGATAGGTTAGTGACGCTTTGAGTCCCTAGAGAGCCTAATAACTAGTAGCTAGCAAGTTAGAGTTCTGCTAGTGTAATTTCCAGACTTCCGTCTAGGAAATCCATGTAAATTAAATTATACTCATCCTTATTTTAGTGTGGCTTATAATTATAGTTAGTCGTTATTATGAACCTATAATTAAGATTTATCAGTAATTCCATGTTACAATAATGATTAGTCTACTTACGGGAGAGGTGTCTAGAATGATTACGTTGGCTTGGTTGTTGGATTTCAGAAAAGCTATATTCCGAAATGATCTTGCCCCCAACTGTCCTACTTGGCTGATCCTTACTTGATAGATCTATCAGTATTCATTGAGATTAGTGATAGCTCTAGCCTAAATTTTCATATCGTATTAGAATTTAATAAGTTATAGTATTACAGGTTGATACTCGTTAGGCGTGTTACCCGTCTATTGGATCACCAATCGGATCGCTCAAATCCTATCAATCGTCTAATTAACTATCCAGGTGAGTTCATCTCACTATATTATGTATTCCAGTATATATCCATGTATGATAGGATATAAGAACCAATAGTGTAGAGCCCATAGTATAGTTTTATATGTGCATGTAGAGCCAGATATGTAGTCTATATATGTGATTATTGTATGCTTAAAAGTTATTGCAAATTAGTTTGGGGATGATGGCCTAACGATAAACAGGTTGGGAGCCTATAGGCCTACCTGTTAATGAAATGGCATGTAGACTTTAAGTACAAATTGATACGTGTTAACAAAATGACAGGTAGGCCATAAGTACACGTAGAATCGTGTTGAAGACAAAATGACATGTAGGCCTTAAGTCTAAAATACATATATTAATTGTATGCATGTCGGTGTATTGTTGTATATGATATATTAGGGGAACTCACTATGCCTAATGCTTAACTAGTTGTTACAAATGTTGTTTAGGTACTTCATGAGAAGGACAAGGTTCGATTGTACACACGCCCATTCGCAACATGTTCCGCTTAATGTAAATATAACTTTGATATATTTTAATAAATAAAAATGAAAATGGGTAGAAAATCGAGATGTTACGCTTGGTGCATAGATCCAACAAGCAAGTTCCCTTACGACCTTGGAACATATATTCTGGACCATTGTAAGTCCTAAAGTTCCAACCTTTATGTGTCATGCTTCTAGATCTAGCATTTTGTGCATTGTTCTTAATGTTTCGGGTAGTTTTAATGATTTTATTCCATAAACTTGGCAACTTTAAGGATCATTGGGTTCCCTTTGGGATTTGGTGTGTTAGATCTGAAGTTCGGTTGAGTTTTGGTTCCGTGCATGAGATTTTAACCTTATTTTCACCATTTTTGACCTAACCAAGTTCAAGACATTCATTGGACATGCAAATATATAAAGCAAGGGTTTTTATGAAGCTTATAGACATTTGGAAGTATTCTGGAAGAGATGAGTGTGTGACTTAATAAATTAAGGGCTTAATCCATTAAGTGGTTTCTGGACAGTTCCCACGACGTGGCAACCTGCTTACCATGTCGTAACGATGTTGGATTAGGTGTTTAAGCCCATAACTATAAATGATATATACTTGAATTGATATTAGCACAATCATTTTCGGTTGCCCTCGAACCTAGCAATTAGACATGATGACTTTTAGAGAGATAGATTAATTTATTATGTGATTAATAAATTGAAATAAATAGTTTATTAATATATTATGAAAATAACATATTAATTAGAAAGTATATTATTTAATTAATAATTGATTAAAAATTAATTAGAATTAATTTTGGGATTAATAGAATTAACTAAAAGTACATGTTTTAAAGTGCAATTGTTTAATAGTTGAATAAAAGACTCCAGAACCTTCCAACCCTAGGAGTGAATAGTTTTAGGAGGATATTCTAGGGTTTCTAGAATATATCATGTGGATAAATAAGGAATGAGATAAATATCAGATTTGAAATATTAATTTAATATTCAAATCAGGGTTATCTAGGGTTTCCTTGTACTGCTATATATAAACCCATAAGCCTTGAATTTCAACCACTCCTTATTCCAAAGGGATAGCCGAAGTTCTACTCTCGTCTCTCATCTCTATATAGTCTTCCTTCTTATCGGTTTGGGTGTGAACCATTAGAAGCACAACAATTGTGATTCTTGCTTCCAAGAGATCTACAAGTGAAGCATTCTTGTTATTTGCTACAATAACAACAAGGTATGTAAATCCAAACCCTTTTATGATTTGCAAAATATACCTAGGGTTTCTAGGGTTTCTTATTTGATGTTCTTAGTTATAAGTTCAGTAGTGAAAACTTAGATTCTTAGGTTGCCTGTGAACTTAAGGGTTTTAAGTTTATTTGTTTTGCCTAAAACCTATCAAACGAGTGGATTTTTTTGGGGATTGCCACATCATGGTAGGTGCATGGCCACGGCTTGGTGATCAACTGTGTTGACTTTTGGTTGCTCACTTTGACCGTTAACCTTTAATTTTTTATCACTTTGACTTTGGTCAAACTATGATAGAATTGAGTGTTAGCTAAGGACTAGTTCTAGTTTGGTTTTAGGTAGCTTGAGTTAGCTGTTCTGTTCTGAGTTTTTCTATTGAGCCTCCGTTGGTTAGCTCGTATGAGTTTTCTCATTATACTTTGTACTGTAGTATGTATCCTTGTGGTTGGGTTGAGAGAGTGCTGCTTTGTGATGTAGGTCGAGATACACGGGCGATCCAAGTGTATTGTAGGCCTTACGAGGCAGTCCGGTTAGACTGTAGGCCCAAGGGAGCAGTCTAGCTACACTGTAGGCCTTGTGAGGCGGTTGAATCAGACTGTAGGCCCAAGGGAGCAGTCCAACTATACTTTACGCCTTGTGAGGCTCTCTAGTTAGATTGTAGGCTCTGGAGAGCAGTCCAAACATCTTGTAGGCCTTACGAGGTGGTCCATGCCGCCTAAACGCTCATGTGTGCAGGCATTGGATGTGTATTGTTGTGTGGAGTATTTTAGGCAACTCACTAAGCTTTAGCTTACAGTTGTGGATTAAATGTTTTTCAGGTACTTATTGGATGACGAAGGCTGAACTGTACACATGCAAATAAGCCATTTTATGAATCAAGATTCCGCAATGTTTTCCTAATAACTTTGATTTTGAATTATGTTTGATGGACAAATGGTTTTACTTGAAAGTAACTTCATCAAAGCGGATGTTTTTTCTCTCTTAAAATTGAAAAAATTTATTCTGGAATCTGGATCGTTACAATACTGACTTGAACCGTTTTGAAAAGCTTGTCGGTTTATTAATTATCAATTAATAAATATTTGAAAAAGCTATCACAACAATAAATATTTACTTTAAAATCTAAATATTAACAAAAGTTTCATATGCGATAATCTTATTATAAGCCGTTGGACAAACCCCTATCGTGAAAGGATGTCGACATAACAAATTTGGTTATATTTCCGTTACCTATGGGTTGACTTCATTAACCGACGTGAAGTAGCAAAATGGTATATGTGGGCTGGTTTCATTTAATCACAGCCACAAATAAACATACAAAAATCATATTTTGTAAGTTGGAGTACATCAATTTCTTCTGATTAAATCTTAAATGATGATATAAAATAAATGGCCATCAAATAATTTGGTAAGGGATATGAATTATTTTGGACAAAATGAGTAAAAGCACCTAACATTCAACCGATGTGGGTTGTATAAGTCTCCTTGACAAAGAATCATTATGGTTTATGACCAAAAAGTGCAGTGTAGGGTTACGTAACATCAAGTGTGTGGGGTTTATGTAATTGAAGTTATAATTTAAAGATGGTAAACTAGTTAAATGAAAGTAGTGCGGCAAGGAAGGTATATTTTGTTGTTTGTGGTAGGAAATGATGTAATTTCGTCATAAAAACACACACAAGTTTATAGATCAAGATTTTATAGTTCTTATTATTGAAAAATCGGCAACATAACTTTGTAGATTAATGCTTTTACAAGTGACCATTAAATTATTTTGTACACAATTAAACCGGGTATAGGTCATTTTTTCTGACGAACACCATCAACTCACACCCACACCAACCACCTTCATCAACTAACATGACATTCCGCATTACTATTTGACATTATAACCATTCATCTCCACCATTCACCACCACCACATAATTAATCTAAAATCAACTTCAAATTGCAACAAAATCGAGTCAATAACACAAATTAGAAAGAAAGGAGATGAGCTCGTGAGATCGTGAGATGTCAATCCTGGCCACTCATTTAGTAGATAAAATAAAAATATTTTTAAAATGCAAAATAATTGAAAATTTTCGAATTTTTTTTCCAATATTATTTTTGAAATATATATTTTCCAAAAAAAAAAAAATACCAAAAAATAAATAAATAAATAAAAATATTTTTTTACATGTTCTAGTAGAACTACATATCTGACAAATCTAATAGAATATTCTAGTATTCTAAAAATTACATTAGAATATGTATAGTGTAATATTCTATTAGAATATTTCAAGTATTTTTTACAAAAAAAAACGGCAATTTTTTTAAAATTTTTTTCAGATAAATAAAGTTCCGAAAATAATAATTAAAAAAAAAAGAAGTTTTGGATTTTTCCTTTTATTTTACATTTTAAAATTATTTTTAGATTTGATCTCACGGTCTCACAAAATTATCATGGTCTCAAATGAACCCGAACATATATATATATATATATATATATATATATATATATATATATATATATATATATATATATATATATATATATATATATATAACATTCAATCTCAAATACGTATCGATAACAGTTCGTTCATCATCAAAATTTCCCTCCAACCTTCAATAATCATCCAGATTTCTTCAACTAAACCGGAATTTCTTCGCTGTTCATGAAATTGGAATCGGAGTTCTGGACTCACAGTCACAGTTGACATTGAAGGACTCAGAATTGGTACTCACAGGTTCCCAATCGGATTTTCGGAAATCAAAATCAAAATGAGAAATCGATCAGACATAGGATGTCGCATTTGAAGTCGAAATCGGAAGTGTATGATGATTTGGAATTGATAACTTGATGTTTTTAACATTTTAAAAACAGTTAACTTGTATGCACTCCAACTGTTTGATGAAATGCATAAACTAAATTACCACGTTATATTCACATATAAATATGTTTTCTCACCTGAATCGGTATATGATTATTAAAAACACAAAACAAATATGCAAGTTTGTATGTTATTCATATGTGAATAACATATAAAAATTATATATATTTGTCAAAATACCTTCAAATATTCATAAGTGAATATATTCACAAGTAAATATACCTTATAATATTCATATGTGAATATACTGTGTAATATTCATAAGTGAATATATCATCTAATATTCACAAGTGAATATAGTATGTAATATTCACATGTGATATACCATGTAATACTATGTAATATTCACATATGAAATATTATTTAATACTTATAAGTGAATATATCATCTAATATTCACAAGTGAATATACTATGTTAATATTTACAAGGAATGCATCGTCCAATATTAAAATATGAATATACTATGTTTATTATATGCTATATTCATATATGAATGATACTTAAATTGTAAAAAAGAAAAAAAATCATATTTTATATTAATAAGTGAATTACGAATGTACTGTAATAAAATCTTATGCATTTTTATTCACTTATGAATAACGATAGCTGAAAATATAAAAAAATAAAAATTTTATTTTATCTTAAAACTATATCAATATGGATGTCTATTTGTAGACAACAGAAACCATGCATTTTGGTATATTTAAAATTATTTTTTGATAAAAATAGCTTATAAAAATTTTAAAAAAATAAAAAAAACTATGTTTTTGTATATTAAGGTAATGATTAGCATAGTTTAAGAAAATATGTTTTGTTGGAAAACACATGTGCATTTCTTTCCCATTTCCGCTGGTACGTTGGAGGCTTTTGCGGAAAAAATAAATGATTGACTGAGAATGATTCCCCTATTCTCAATCTTTTTTTTTCTCAATTGAACCCTATATATATATATATATATATATATATATATATATATATATATATATATATATATATATATATATATATATATAGGGAACTGATTTGTACATAACACTTTTTCTCCGCACACAACAATTTGTGCTTTAAAGTGTTGTATTGTACAACTCTATAATGCATAAATTGTTGTGTACGGTAAAAAATTGTTGTGTACGAATCATATATATATATATATATATATATATATATATATATATATATATATATATATATATATATATATATGAAACAAACATACCAATTTTAAGTTTTTTAAAAACAAGATTACAACAAATAGAAAGAAAACTGAGAAGATTGTGGGATTGCATGTGAAATTAGGCATGAATTACGGTTGTGGCCAAATGATAAGAACCACAAAAAAGTGGGTTGTAACATATTAGTTTATGGTGGGTGAATGGGGGTCAGAATATAACAAAAACGCGCATGTGACTAATCTTTTAAAGGAAATGAAACATGAGGGGGCGAAAAATAAATAATTAAAAATTAAGAGAGGGTGGTTACACCTCAAATTGAAGGCATAAATGATAATTACTTCTATCCAAATATATATCATTTGATACAATTTATTTGAGATACTAAAAAAAATAAAGATCTTTAGATTAAATCTCAATTATATATTTCTTATTTGTCGTTCTAAAATTCTAGCGTACCGACAGCAACAGAATATATCTAATAATAAATGATTATATGATAGAAATGTATAATTATTATCTATCTTTTTACATATATGTCTAATCATAAATGATTTACATATATGTCTGTTCACTCATAGATTGAGTAAGCATACGTGATTATGGTGGTTGGTGGTAGAGAATGTGGTAATCATAGATGTGACAATCGTATAGATGACGGAGATGGCAGTGATGAAGTCGGTTGTTGGCAGATGTTGTGATATTGGTGGTGGTGGTGGTTGTTATGGTGGTGGGGAAGGCAGCGGAGGAAAAATGAATGAGCAGTGTTGAATAATAATTTATAATTATAATTCTCCCGTCGCACCGGTACGCCAAGGCGTTAGAATGGCAATGAAAATATGTGACTGATGTTGAATTGCAAGATCTCTATTTCTTTTAGAATCTCAACGGAACTTACTTCTCTTTCGATGTTCGCAACCACAAACTACACTTTGGAATATATGGTCATATCTCATATTGAAACTAAGCATATGTTCTTTTTATTTTTATTTATTTTTATCACAAGAAAACTTAGATTCGTAAAACAAACTATTTTATAGTTTTTCTAAAAAATAGATAAATAATGGTGAAGTTCTTATTTTTCAGTTTTCAGTTGAAAATTTTGAAAACACGTTTGATGAATACTAATTTAGTTTTTAATTTTCGTTTAAAAAAATTTAGATAATATGTTTGGTTATGTATTTTTTTAATCACTTTTTGTTATTTCAAACAATACAATACTTAACATTTTTAACATAAAATAAAACAAAATTTTAATATAAAAATCAACATAAAATTCAATGTATGGTTAAATATAAATCCATACATTTCAAATTAGACATTTACAGAGAATCTCCATTCCAAACAATACCCCCTTTTATCTCACTTAATGTAAGTCGATGATGTCATGTTGGTGTAACATCCCAAAAACCATTATAAAATTTTCATTTTATTAAAAACATTTTCATAAAACCATAAGATGATCAACTATTGTTTTCAAATAGAAACCATAGAGTCACAGTATCAAATAATCTCTCATGTATAAATCAGCAGGAGGATGTATACGATCACGCCATCATCTTGCGTCGATCATCTGAAGTACCTGAAAACATTAAAATCAATAACTGTAAACTAAAACTTAGTAATTCACCCCAAAATACCCAACATAACAATACATATACAATGCATGCACACCGGGCCTACAACACAAGATTGGTCCACCCGTGAGCCTACAACATAAAGTTGGATTGCTCCCGAGCCATCAACATATAGTTGGACCGCTCCCAGGTATGTTGACCCACAACACAAAAACCCAACCACGCTATGTTGGCATATGCACCAAACAATTACAAGCAAACACATGTAATCATATCATATCTACTAGTTTAACAGATCACTACAACATAACAACAACCTACATACAAGGACACATACTACAATACAAAGTATAGTGAGAAAACCCACCTCAATTCGAAGACAAGATGGACAACACACCTAAGCTAGCAAGATCCAGTCTACTTATGCTAAACACATAATAAAATAGTAATTAATAATTAAGGTAATAACTAACTCACTAAAAGGTCTAGGCTCACAATTAAACCTCCTTTGGGAAAAAGACCATTTTACATTTTCAATACTAAGTCCCAACATGGTTGACCAAAAATCAAACCGGTCAAAAAGCCAACTGTCAACCCTCATTTGACTTACGCTTAACGTAGCACTCTAATCTACGCGTAGCGCAGATATACACTCAGCGTACCGAAGTCTACGCCCAGCATAAAGCTACGACCAACGTAGAGCCTATGTACTCCTAAATTTACAGATCTGATCTAAATGAACATCTCAATGGATAAAGTCTCTAACTTTATCCATTTGCATGGTCACAAAAAGCATAAAACAAAAACCTAGGTCCATAAAGTTATATATTGCTCAAGAACTCATGCATCAATAAATGAGAGTGACCAAGTTCTCAATTTTATGACTCTATAACCTCAAAAATGTAACGCCCTAAAAATTTCAAAAAATTTAAACTTTTTAAAATGATCCTTTTTCTAATAAAATGTTTACAGAATAGTGTTCTCAAACATTATTTGAAAATCAAAGTTTTCCCAAGATCGAACCTGTTGTAAAACCAAATATGTGTACGGTTACGCCTTTGCCTTGCACTTTGATCATCTGTAGAACTTGAAACTATAAACAAGACTGTAAGCACAAAGCTTAGTGAGTTTTCCCAAAAATACCACCACACAACAGATAACATATACCTACAAACAAACAACATGAATATAGAGTCTACAGTATGACTGAACCGCCCTCACCGAGCCTGCAGTCTATCTGACCTATTCTTAGAACCTTTAGCATGTCTAGTCCGCCCTCTCCGGGCCTTCGGCCTAACTGATATGCCCTAATGGGTCTGCAGTCTATCCGGTCCGCCCTAGGTCTGTTGGCCTTTGTCACAAAGCAGGATCGCCTCAACCTAACCAAACACAATATGTCGACATATAAACAATCATGATCAAGTAGGAACATAATAAATGCAACAACAATCATACAGCTCACTACTGCCTACTAATCCTCTCACTACATACAGTCCCACTACCAGCTACCCCTATCGAATGCGTAACCATAAGTAAGCAGAGGTGAGATAGCCACCTGAAGAGATAGTCCTACTCTAGAGACACAACCAAACAAGGAACATGAAAGAGAGCCTAGACCAAGAGTTCTCAGGCTATCCTACATAACCTCTGATAGTCCCTAAGGGCACTCTATAGATGATAACCAACAACCACAGATAAAATATAGTTCTACAGGTTATTACCATAAAGCAACAAACTCCATACCATGAGACAAATCTAACTGATCACTACATCATATCAGCATACTCATTACCAGAGCATAGATCTAGCAGATCACTACAGCATAGAAGCATACTCAATACCAGAACACATATCTAATAGATCACTACATCATAACAACATACTCAATATTAGAACATGGATCTAATAGATCACTACAACATAACAACATACTCAATACCAAAATACATATCTAATAGATCATTACAGCATAACGACATACTAAATACTATAACACAGATCTAATAGATCACTACAACATAACAACATACTAAATATCAACAATCCAAGGAATGCATAACCGTATATACTCAGAGGTGTGATAGTTACCCGGACAGGTGATCCTACTCTAAAACCACAACGAAACAATGAATATGTAAGAGAGCTTAGATCAAGAGTCCTCAGTCTATCCTAGTAGATAATCAACACTAGTGGGCCAGCATTAGTGCATTCGACCAATGGGTATAGTGAGGCGAAACTCACCTCGATGTGCATGCAGAAACCACTGTAGAAATACAGGACTCTACCAGCATCAACTCACTTCCAAACACCTACATGAAGATACTTGAGTCAATACCCGATCACATCTCATAGTTACTTGCAACAGTGACCACCTCACATGAAATGACGATTTAGGTTTCACATGAAATGACGATTAGGGTTTCACATGAAATAATGATTAGGGTTTCACATGAAATGAATATTAGGGTTAAGTAAGAAAACCTAACCCATTAAGGACTTAATCACTTAAGGGTATGATTGATTAAGGTTTGACTTAGTCGTTTTCGGGTGAAATAATAATCCAGTCAACAGCCCAAATACGCGCCCGATTATTACCCAAAAAAAGCTCCTCGATTCTAGGGTTTTTACATAAAATGATAACTACGGTTAGTGTTCTTCACTTAACCAGTTAGGACTTAATCCATTAAGTCGAATATTGCATCGAGTTAATTGTAGGGAATTATTAAGTTATAAGTTTATGTTTAATTATTAATTTTAACGCGGGTCCCGACCAACTCCAAAATTAGGGTTTCTTGATATTAGGTTTTTCTAAACCCTAATTAGGGTTACCAACTCCTAAAGTTAAATGATTATCTAATTAAATAAATATATAATTAATAAATTGGGCACCACCCACTGCCACCTCAGGCTGTAGTGGTCGGCGGCGGTCCATGGCGGCAGGAGGCAGCAGCTACCCGCATACGGCGGTAGTTTGATGGGGGCAGTGGTAACTTATCGACTAGATCTCCTGGAGGAGTTTATTCAAGTCCACAACACTTCCCATGTGTCACAGTTGTGGAAGTGCATAGTAGATGAGGGGGCAGTGGTATCATTAGACGATATTCAGGTCGACGAGCGACTAAATTACGTGGAGTGGCCAATGGCCATTCTTGAGAGGAAGGTAAAGGTTCTACAGAACAAGGAAGTACCTATGGTGATGGTACAGTAGGAGCACAGGAGGGGATCCAATTGGACATGGGACCCAGAGGCAGAGATGAGGGAGCACTACCCAGACTTGTTCGCTACAACAAACTTCGAGGACGAAGTCTAGTTCAAGTAGGGGAGAATTGTAAGACTTCTAATCCCATGTATAAGTTTCAAAGCATTATGTACATGTTTATGGACCTAATTGATGCGTTTGTTTCCCCAACTCGTCGTGTAGAGGCAGGTTAGCATGCGTAGATTATTGGACCTACTCGACGAGTCGAAGGACCCGGACACGACGAGTAGGAGCTAGAAGTTGAAACCCTAATTTTTAGGAATTGCATTCTATTTAAAGGACCTTAATTCCTTACCTCTAGTCTCTTACTACCTCTTCATGGCCAGAAGAAAACCCTAATAAGTTTAGATCTTGTTCTTGAGTGTTTATGAGATTTAAAGAGTGATCTGGTACATTTTGTGAAGAAGGTTTGGAGCTTAAGAAGTTTTGAGAAAAGAAGAGCTTGTGAATATGACTCTACCTCATCCTGGCATCATTTTGAAGGTAACAAGTCGTTACCATGACTTCTCCTTAGTTAGATCTCTCCATGCTTATGTTTAGGGCCATTTTTGGAATATATGTGAGCCATTTCGAGTATTGGCCTTGATCTGAAGTTGTAACTTCAGATCTGGACTCCTCCAAGTCCCAAATTCATAAAGCTATCAACTTTATCTTGTATTGACCTCTCACCATGCCCTAAACCTCATTCTAGATTTATTTTTGGTGTTCTAAGCCTTTAAGAGCTTGTATGCACATAAAGTTTGCAATTGTACGTGGAATTTGTGCCTTAGCAAGTTGGATCTACAATTTGGAGCTTTGGGGTATATTAAAAACATTTGAATGGGAAATGGACCGAAGGGACTCGACGAGTTGCATGGTCAACTCGGGCGAGTCTGATTAAGATTAGCTGTTATGGGTTTTCCCGACTTATGGGCATGCATGGACTCGATGAGTTGCATGGGAACTCGGCGAGTCAACTAGGATCTTCATGATTTCTTGAGTTCTAGAAGGACTCGATGAGTCAGTAACCTGCACTCGATGAGTTGGGTCAACATGGACTGTTAACCTTGACCATTAACTTTGACCAAGGGTTGAACAATTTGACTTCTGGGAGTATTTTGGTAATTTAGAAATTTATGGAATTGGATCATTGGTTGATGTAGGTGTTGGTGTTGGAGCTGTATTTTGATGAGTTTGATACTATCATTCCAAGCTACTTGAGAGGTGAGTTGTCCTCACTATACTAACAGTGTCGAAGGCACCAATGTCGCCCCTTTTCGGATTTGTATCCGGGTTGTTGCATGATATGCATACTGATTTTTACATTATGGTAGTTACGATGGTGATATGATAGGTGACCTAGTTAGGTCGGTATGGTGGTATATAGGATGATGCTATGTTAGTCACAGGTTAGGTCTGTATCATGTGTATAGGATGTTGCTATGGTTAGTGATCTGTTAGATCGGTTTGATTGTTATATATGCTAGCATAATGGAATGCTTTATTCACTCTTCTGTTCAAAGGGTTTTCTGAATGGATTACAGGGTCAGACTGTGCTAGTAAGTTGTTCATGAATCTTCTTTATGGCCTCTACGCAGGACTGAATGTGGATTTTGGAGCTGTTCTCTAGGATCAAATGATTCAAAGTACTCTATCAGCAACTCGTCACAACAAGATATCTTGTGCAGGATTCTGTTCCTTGATTGTTCGCAAGGCTATCGTCAAGCACAACATTCCGGCGATAAAGGATGCTCTGGCTTTCTCTGTTTCAACTTTTCACACCACATGAATATACATTGCCGACAACTCTAAATTCTCCTTTATTGGATCTATACCAGAGACCATGTTTCACAATGCGCCTTCTTCAACTAAGATTTTGGAAGGATTTCGCAAACTTGCTCCTTCGGGATTCTGTCCACTGAATTAGGAAATGCAAGCAACAATCGATGTTGCTGATAAACAAAATAATGGAGGTAAGGGTTCTAAGAAAGGTGAGAAAAAGACTGCTGCCAAAGAAGGTCCATCCGGTGCTGCGAAACCTTCTCCTAAAAAGCGAAAGGCACCAGTAGCATCTTCTACTTCTGTTCCGAAAAGAAAGAAATAACCAGCTCACAAAAGAAAAACTCCTACACCATTTGCGAGTGAAGAATCGGATTCTGAGACTGATTTCGACATTCGGATTAAAGAAAATCAACCTGTTCCTAACCAGGAGGAAGTGCCAATTCGTAATCAAGATGAGACTACGAACCCAGAGGTAAACAATCTCTCCGTGACTCAGTTCCTTCACCAAAAACTACTTCAACCCCTATCACTATTTCCTCCTGTTTCTTCATCTCAGCCAATAAGTATTTCTATCTCCAGTCCCATCTTAACTGAGTCAACTACAACTTCTATTTCTTCAACGAACCCTGAAGTCACAGTCAACATATCTGATATGGGGGCGAACACTTCAGTCCTCACCACCCATGTCTCTCTACCCATCTCCCCTATTCGCCAAGATGATCCAGAAATGATTTTTGGGGATGATGATGATGACGACCTTGGCGGATTTACCTATAGGCCATTTCAAATAAGGACTGAAAGTGAAGACGAAGCCACCGTTACGAAAGGGCAGCTTAAGTCCCTTCATGAGAAAATAGACCAACTGCTTCTTGCCTCCAAGGCATCCTCTTCTGAAGCTTACTCAAAAGAAACAGTTGAGTCTTTGTTCGAATGCATCACGAAGGAACATGCAGAAAATGTTGCGAAAGTGAACAAGGCAGTGTCTGATTCTGCAGATGTCTGCAAATCAACGACCGAAAAAGTTGATAAACTAATCTCTGAAACAACCACCTTCATGGAGAACTACCGAACCACCTACAACAACAACACTGCATCTACGAATGAAGCTCTTCAGAACTTGGGTGCTATGTTCAAAACTGAGAAGAAAAACATGGAGAAGATTCACACTGGCTTGTAGTAGGATCATGCCTCTTTTCAAACATCCCTCACATTGCAAATTACAAAGCTTCAGGATGATTTGGCGATGAAAAGTAAGGTTATGGACGCTCTTTCCAGGAAAACAGAAAAGGTCAAAGTGTTAGATCTCAAGCTTCAACATTTTGAGAAAAAGGTCTAGGATTTGCTATCTAAGAGGGTAGTTGTGCGAAGCTGCATTTGTGATGTCATTGACTTGCTCTTAGATATCATTGAGACTAGGGACTCAATGATCTCTATCACTGTTCGCAAGCACTTGGCTAACAAACTAAGGGGTCATTTGAAAAAATTATGATGCAGAAAATTGAATATGTATATGTATACATGTACTTATGTTTTTGAATTTTAAAGGAACAAAATTAACGAGGAAAAATTATGATGCAGAAAAATGTGTATTGATTAATTACTATATATGTGTATAGTAATTAACGAGCTAAGCATGTGTATAGTAATTAACGAGCTAAACATGTGTATCGATTAATTACTATATATCCTCCAAATATGTTTATGTGTATATGTATATGTATACATGTACTTGTGTATATGTGTGGAAATATGTGTATATACTTCCATAACAAGATAAACATGTGTATATACTTGTGGATATGTGTGCAAATTTATGTGTATATTGGTGTATTTATTTGTGTTGCATCTTTTTGTATATGTATATGTATTTGTGTTTTTGTGTGGAAATATGTGTATATACTTGCATAACAAGCTAAACATTTATTTATTCCTTAGACATGGAAGAAAAGAGATGTAGAGCTAGTTGGTCTTTGGATTTTGTGAACAAAACTTTTCTTGATGCATGTATCGAAGAACTAATAAATAACGGTCGAGAGGGTAGTGGTCTTAAAAGTACTTCATGGAATACAATAGCTGAAAAACTAAAAAAAGAACACAACTTTGTTGTTGAGAAAAAACAAATGAAATATCGTTATGACTACTTGAAAAGCAAGTATGCAGTTTGGTTGAAATTAAAAAAAAAATTGGGGATCTCTATAATCCTGTCACAAACACGTTTTAAATGACGGATGAATAGTGGAAAGCGGAAGCGAAGGTAATCTTTTAATTTAAAACACATTATTATTTATTAAAAAGTTTAATAATAAAATTATTTTTTCAAACAGTTGAACAAAATGATTGAGACATTAAGAAATGCACCCCTCCTTTACCCTGATCTAGGCACCAAGTTGTTTGACTGTGCGACCTCGATCGGTGCTGCCCATCTTCGACACTCCCTCATCTTGTAGAAGCCTTTACTACACACGATTATGAGGATATCAAGATGGTAGATACTCTACCTCAAATGGATATCCCAGCCTTAGCTTCAACAGTACCCCCACCTACAAGTGCATCACATGCAATTGGAGAAGAAGAGGAAAAAGAAATGCACCCATGGAAACACTGGATGATGACATAAGAGAGGTTGGCAAGGAAATTATGAAGGCAGCTCAGGCGTTCGCGCAAACTAATAATCTTGACAAGGAGATGGATGAATGTATTGAAAAATTGAAAGGCTTGGAGTGGGGAAATTCTTATCCGAAATACATCACCGCTCTTATGTTATTCGCTGAAAATGCTGGTAACAGGAAAATTTGGTTACGCCTTGAGTCTTCGACTTGTGAGTTGTGGGTGAAAAGTGCGGGAAAGAGTTATGGATTACTTGGTTGACTTTAGTATGACTTTAGGATGTTTTTTGCTTTATGCTTTATGGATTTATATTATGGTACATGTTATGGATTTTTATGTGTAGGGTTATTTCGTGTTATGTTTAGGATTTTTAAGTTTAGGTTATTTATGTGTTATGTTTAGGATTGTCAATTGGTATTGACCTTTTTATTATGGATTTTTATTTTATGGAGTTATATGCCATCCATTTTAATGTTATTGATTAATTTTATGGTTTATGTTATAAAACTTATGTGATTTGTATTAAAATGTAACAGGTTACATTTGGATAAGGAAGGTGAATTTTTAGGTTTCCTTATACTCTCATGCTATTGGTTGATGTTGGTTCAGAAAAGAAAAAAAATTGAAAGAATAAAAGCTAACGAATCGGAAGAAATTGGGCATGCATATACACAAGATTTGATACACGGAGATCCTATACAATGTTTTGATATGATACGTCTTTCACAAGATGCATTTGTATTATTATGCAATCATTTTACTCAAAGAAATTGGTTGCAACATAGTAGGACAATAAGCGTTGAAGAGAAGATGGCTATATTTTTACATGTTGTAGGACATAATGAATGTTTTCGAGTTGTTAAAGAAAGATTTCACCACTCCATACGATTCATCAATGTTTTCATGAAGTGCTAAAAGCAATGATGTGCTTTTCAAGAGAAATTATTGTACCAACATCTTCTAATACAACAAGAAATACCTCGGAACGTTATAGACGGCTAAAAAACATATTTCCTGGAGTATTAGGTGCACTAGATGGAACACTTGTACATGCAATTGTGCCCGTTGATGAACAAACTCGCTATAGGGGGAGAGGAAAAGGTGAATGTTATCAAAATGTAATCGGAATTTGTGATTTTGATATAATATTCACCTTTGTATGGGCTGGATGGGAGGGCATAGCACACGATTCTAAAGTTTTGAAAGAAGTTGCATTTAATCCGACTTATGGATTTCCATTCCCTCCACCAGGTTTGTCATTTTTCTATAAGCTTTATTATCTATATTATTTATATGATTAATTTTTCACCCATCTACAGATAAATATTACCTATGTGATGCTGCATACACCAACACCCATGAATTTATGGCTCCTTACCGCAATACTAGGTATTGGTTAGTTGATTTTCGAAGAAACAGGGCTTTAACTAAGGAAGAAAGGTTCAATCATGCTCATGCAAAACTTAGAAATTTCATTAAACGTGCTTATGGTGTATTGAAGGTGAGATTTCCAATTTTAAATCGTACGACTCCTTATCCTTTTCCAGTGCAAAGAGACATAGTCATTGCCTGTGTCGCGGTCAATAATTTTATAAAGAAGTACGATATTGAAGATGACCTATTTACAAACTTTGAACAAAGCACTATGGTTACTCCTAATGTGGGAGGTGGAGGAAGCGAGGGCTAAAACATACAAGGCATAGAATGGGATTCGGAAGCCGTTGAGTATATGACTACTTTGCGTGACAAGATTGCTAATCAGTTACTTTCAAATGGTTCACATTAAATGATTTACTTTTTTATTATGTATGCCAATGTGTATTTGGATTTTGTATTACACTTCTTATTTGGATTTTTAATTATGTATGTTTAATTTGGATTTAATGTGATAATTTTTATTTGTATAATTATTTTATCCAACACAAAAGGACAACATAAGGATAATATGGTCATTTTAATCATTCAGCACAATCAGTCAGATAAATAATCAAACAGCATAAATTCAGTCAGATGTAGACTCAGTCAGCATTTCTAACCCAGTCAGCTCCTAACTCAATAAGCTCTAACCCAATCAGCAACTATCAAACGACCCCTAAGCCATCTATTTGCGATGTTGCACCGTTTGTAGGGTGTTTCTCCTAAGGGTCTGATCAGACACAAGGTGGAGAAGCTGGATCTGGAAAAGTTGAACCTCCCAAAGTCCTAGCCATGCCCATTGTCAAGAAAGAACTTAAGGGCAAAGATAAGTTAATTGAAGAAGAGCCCATAATTGATGATGACGAAGACAACGAGCCTGATGAAGCTGAACTTAAAAGGCGGAAGGCTCGTGATGCTGAATAGAATGAAAATCAATGAATCGTCAGGGAGGCTGAGGAAAAAGAAAGTGAAGAAAAGGAAGCTCATGCCATACTCAAAAGCAAAATGTTGTTATTTCGCTTGTGGACCCTGAAGCGAATCCATCATGATGTTGTAGAGTTTCCAAGCTAGTATTGGTTGGATCCTGTTGCATCCTTTGATCGTCAAAACTCTTAGGATTCACAACTCGATCTTCCCATTACTTCGAAAGCTTTTAAGATTCGTGCTTTCGTGAAGGTTGCAAATGCTCCTTTCACATACAGTGGTGCTGATCAACTGTTGTTCTCTTTATACTTGAGGCACATGAAGCCCCACTATCAAACTTGGAGTGTGCACAAAATAGTTGTCGTGAAGGTCACTCGGCTAATCGAGACTGAAAGATTCCCAATGCGAAGTTCAAAGTAGCGAGAGGTTCGGCTTGTCAAGCCTACGAATTCACCCTCGCAGACTTGCCCTGTTTGAATCCCAATGACTGGAATGTAATCTACAACATGTTGCTAAGAGAGAAAGAGAAGTACGAACATGTTATGTCCCATCTCTAACTGATGCTCAAGTCTTATATTCAAGAAGTTGGATTGATGGATGTGGATATTGCTACAGTTCTTATGAAGAAGCTGAATGGTGTTCCCAAGGAAGATCTGAAAGACTTAGAAAAATTAAAGCCAGGGAAGATATACAAGGAATGATGGTTCGTAGTGTACCAGTCCAGAGAACAAACAGGAGCTGACTTTCGCAAGTCTTACTTCTATCTCGAAGACAAACATTTGTACAATACTGCTTGTCTGGAATTTATATTGGACTTGATTACCATTCAAGGGAAACCACAAGGACGATGTCAAGTGCTTTTTGGATACGATTTTTTGGTATATTTAGGTTCGCAAGACACTACTTTGCTTTATTCTGAAAATCTATGAAGTGCAGAAGCAAATCACTGGTTGATGGGCTATAGCCTCAGTTGACGCAAAGGGGAGATTATTGAGTATTTTGTTGTTGTGTCATTGGGCTTTGTAGTTACTCTGCTTTTGTAAATGGGTTGGGCCTGTCCTCACGTATTTAATTCTAGGGTTAGAGTATATATTGTGCATGCATGTATCTTATTTTAAAATACTCCTTTTATTCATCTTATAACCCAAGCACGCCTCTACAGTGAAATTTATTCATCGTGTTTAGCTGACGCATGACTTTTAATCATTCAACATCTGTTTGATTATTACTGTGTGTTATTACTGTGGTGATTCAGGCAGCGTTTCATTTCTAGGAATGATTTTTTTTGACGAAGATGAAAAACCAGGCTTTACGTGGGCAAATTTTCGACTAGAAAATATTATTTTCTCAAGGCCTTCGGGGCTCCTGGCTTTCCTCAGGTGTTAGGGAGGTATTCTAGGCTTTAGGGGTTGAAAAGTAGTTTGAAAGGGTGTTTTAAGATAAGAGAGAGGTTGAAAATTGTAAACTAGACCTGGAGGCCCCGCATCCTATTTATAGGAGGCTGAGGTCTAGTATTACGCTAAGTGTAATTCCTTGGTATGCTGGGCGTATTAATGTGAACCTCAGTACGCTGGGCGTACATCTCGTACGTGGGGCGTAGTACCTTGAATCCTTATCCAAGTTTCAGACGTATCGATAGTGTGAGATACGTGTTGCATGTGACGGTAAAGGCGATGTGGACAATATGAGGCCTAACTTCCGAGTACGCTGGGTGTACTCTTGTACGCGAGGCGTACTCCTATTTTTCAAACTTAAAAAATTCGTAACTTTCGCGTACGAGCTCCGTTTTTACATTCTTTATATCATCGCGTATGTGAGACCGTGCTCTATAACTTTCATTTAGACTCCGTCGGCTACATTTGATTTTAATATTAAAGGTATAATTTTAATAGGTTGGGACAAGAAAAGTTCATTAAAAATTCATAACTTCTTTATCCGATGTTTATTTTCGTCTGTCTTTTTACCGTTGGATTTCTTTTGACAAGATCTATGATTCTCATTTAGGTTGTTTTAGCCAAAAGTTGTTCGATCTAAATTTCGAGTTTCCGGTTGCATATTGCTATGTCAAATCTTAGAAAATTTATAACTTGATCGCACGAAGTCAAATTTGGACGTTCTTTTTACGTACACTCTCGGTTTATTGTATACTACAATGTTCATTTAGATACCTAAGGCTAAAAATCATTTTATTGTAAACTAACGTTTTTATGCTACACAGTGTTTTGTCGGTTTTGTCGCGGATCTTTGATAGGTCATAACTTCTTTTTTATAACTCAAATTTCAGTGTTCTTTATAATTTTGGAATCCTTGTCATGATCACTACTACTTTCCTCATAGATATCATGTTTATTTAACATTTTTTTTTTGAGGATTGATTTAAGTAAATGCACATAGTATTCAAAAATTTCTCTTTATTACTTAAAAAACTAGTTACAAGTTAATCTAAACTATTACACTGATTTGAAATTACGGGTCTTTACATTATGGGCCCAATTGATTAGAATTATGGTTATGGATTGGGATCCAATTATTAATTGGATGTTATTGGAATTGATAGCACGGGGATTTGTCAGACCGGTAGAGATATATCCGAGAGATTTGGTAGTTGAGGTGAGTTTCCTCACCAAGTTTACTGTGTCGAAGGCACCAATGCCAGACCATGGTTTTATATGTTAGGTTGCTAGATGTTTGTGTGACTCTCGCATATGTATGTGCTTGTATGCGTACTGGGCAGGGGTCGTTATGTGATTTAGGGTTGGGTCCGTTACACTCATCGGGCGGGGCCTATTATATGTTAGATATGTGTGGTATATTGTATTTTGGGAAAGTCACTAAGCTTCATGCTTATGGTTTTCGGTTTATGTTTCAGCTACTTCTGGTTCGAAATGGATGAATTTGGTGTGAATTTAGAGCACACACCACATTATTCTGCATTTGTGATTTACTATGATATTTTATGATGTATTGATACACTTTGTTCCACCTTGGTTACATTATAATGCTTTAGGATTATAGTTTTATAAAGTTAAAAATGAAATTTTTGGTCTTAATTTTTAGGACGTTACAAGTTGGTATCAGACTCTTACTTTGAGAGATTTAGATATACTCTTGGGTGTGTCTGAACTCAAATTGAGGATTCGGTAAACATTTTCAAAAAAAAGGAAATGTTTTATAAAAGGGTTTTCCAATACAAGAAAAGGGTGTAGTGTATGCAATTGACTGAGCTCCATTTCTCCCAAAATACCCATACATGTTACATGATATGATTTGATCTATGAATCTGTGAATCGCATGCTAGCTAGGGCTCAGGATATGTTCAATATTTACATGATAGAATGCTAGGAGAGATGGATTTGTATGTCTATTGTATGAGCATGTAGATTTGCATGCTAGTACTGATAAGTCAGTGATAGGATGGTCTGATTAGGTTATGCCTGATTCAAATTACTTCATGCTCAAATGCTACTTTCTTTGTGCTTTTAGGAGTTCTCGCTAACATCAGCTAACTAGTAAGCAAATATGTTAAGTTACATGTCGCGGGAACTAAATAATTTTAGAAGGTTAGGTTTTAACTTTACTATGAAACTCTTGTTTGAGTCCAACCATTATAGCGTGATACATTTCATTCGAAAAATTATATGGAGTCTATATATGTAATTGTATTTGTGAGCTAGTTAGAGGGTGCTGGTAGGAGTTCCTTCTACAACTAATGGCGGAGAGTGGTGTGGTGATTGCCCTAGGAAAACTTAGGAAGAGATTTAGTGTTGGGAGCCTTATCTTGAGGAAGGTTGTACATGTGGATAGGGAGTGATTTGGAGGATTCAAGGTAATCCTTGTGGAAAGTACGAATAGATGTGGAAGGTAGTATGGGCCCATACTACTAGAAGCAAAGGATCCATACTCAGGTCAAGGAGAGTTGAAATGAAACCATGAAGTTTGTAGAGTATGAGATTCCTTGATACACACACACACACATATATATATATATATATATATATATATATATATATATATATACATACATATATATATATATATGTATATTATGATGGTTTATATGGTCTATTTTTAGTATGATGACTCTTCAAGGCAAACCGGTTGGTAGTTCCTGTGCCGGTGAGGGCTCGGGCTCAGGTTCTAGAATCAGGCAGTTGGATGATCAGACGCGGGAGCTCATTTTGTCTGAGGTTATGTGTTGCATACTTAAGTAGACTCCTATGATCTTTGGTACGATCAAGGAGGGTATTATGGTGTAACAACCCGACGTTGTTCATCGCCAAAACCTGTTCTACCCGAAAAATTCGCCGTTATCAAATTCGTTCCGTTTTCACTTTGGGTTAAATTATTTAAACTTATATGTTTATTATAATTTAATGAGTGTCCAAACCCCTTAGGAACTCATGTAATTAGCCCAAAATATTTATTTCATAAGTTTTAGAAACGTCCCCGCCGGGTGATGGAAACTTAATCGGGTGCAACCTAAAACCTCGTTTAATGCCGGTATCGGGTAGAATTCCACCGTGTCCAAGTTTTAGGACCTATATAAATGTGTTTAAGCACCCATTCGAAGCTTTTTCTTCCTCTCTCTAATCTCTCTCCTAAATCCAAAGTTTAAGGGTCCAAAACTCAATTTTAAGGCCTCAAATCCCTAAGGTACCTTCCTAACCTTAATCTATAGCATATTTGGCTTCCAAATTAGGGATTTAATCATGATTTAAGACCTTGTATATGAGTTTACGGCCCTGGAAGGATCTTAGTCCGTAAACTCATAATAAGTGGGTTTTTAAGCCCTAAAACCCCTCCTAAGCAATTTTGGACTTTAGATATGGCTTAATGGCTTCATGGAAAGGACTTATAACATTTAAAACATGGTTTTTGATGTATTTGAAGGATTTTATAGCCAAGGCACAATCTTGGGCCGTAAACTCATATTTAATGGGTTTTCTTGACCTTAAACCCTTCCAAATCACTAATAAGGCTTAGATATGAATTATACAATATTGGTATTAGCATTTGGACACTTGAAACATAATTTTTGAGGGGTTATTGTGAGTTTACGGCCAACGCAAGAGCTTGGGCCGTAAACTCCTTAAAACATGGTGTAAATTCATTTTAAAGTGTCAAAAAGCCCCTATAACACCCCTAAAACCTTGGAATGAATTTTAGAAGCCCATACATACAAGTTTTTAGCCTTAAAACATATGGATTTACTCTCTAAGAGAGTTTACGGCCATGAGAGGGGTCTCATAGGCTGTAAACTCCAAAAATCTCTTCAAAACATCAAGTAAATGCATGTAAAGCCTTGAAACAATTTTACCAATCACATAGGCCGTAAACTCCAAAAATCTCTTCAAAACATCAAGTAAATGCATGTAAAGCCTTGAAACAATTTTACCAATCACATGTAATTTATTTTAGCATCATTTAACACCATTTTCTTGAGTATTTAGGAGTTTAGGGCCAGGAGCCTATGCTAGGCCGTAAACTCCCACAAATAAGTCATTTTGATGTTTTAAATCCATTCCAAGCCTTTAAATCCAAACCTAGAAAAATGTCCTTAAGTGTTACAAGCCATTTTGTGCCATATCTCACCCCACCATGAGTTTACAGCCGTAAACTCATGGGGAGAGGGTCATGTGGCCGTAAACTCCCTAAGGAGTGTTCCTTTGAAGTCCCATTTCATTATCCTAACTATATGTGTCCCTAAATGTCACCCGGGTCCCTCCAAACACTTGTATCGGGGTGTTTTCGCGACTAGAAGCAATTGTCCCTACCAAATAATCAATCTAGGTCCTAATTAGATACAAATGTGTATCTTTACATTATACTTAGGAACCTCATGTGTTTACAAGCCCCAGATCAACTCTTAGCATCCAAACTGTCACATATCTCGTCCGGTGAGTTCATACCCCTACGCCCTTCTCCGTGTTTTTCAATGTTTTCAGGGGGGGGGGGGGATACAAGCAAACTATAACTGTTTTCAAATCATAATATTGATATGTTTCAAATATATCTGACAAACTTATAAAACTCTTTTACTCCTTATGTATTATGCTGAGAATAAGGAATGATTTATCAATTACAACTAAATGGATTTTAGTTAAGAAAATAACCAAACTAATCAAATTATTATGGGAATAATTTGGGGTTCTGTACTGTTCGTTTTATCATGTACTAATATCTACATAAAGTTATTAGATAAACTATGTCTGATTCAGTTTATTTCCGTATCATTTGAATGTATTGTCAGATAATTTCATTGTATGTATCTATATTCGCTGTATTACGTTTCATAATCTTAGTATGTTGATATCGTATGAGAACCCTGTGAATAGTTTAGTACTAGTTTGTGAGATAGTCACTACCCTTTATGGATGATCAGTAAATCCTCCCCGGAAGTGTAACCAGAGTCTCCTGGAGGGAGAGCGTGGAATTTATGAATAGATCTATTCGGGACTGACAATCCCACACCTTAACTGCTAGCTACAGTTAGGCGGGCACTCCTGGGGTGACAAATTTCTGGATATCGTTTCGACGTCTAACAAATGTCAAGGAGGTCTCATTGTCGTATTAGCATGGTTACCCGACTCACAAAATGTATTAATATAAGTTTATTCACAGCTTGGGTTTTAGAATCTTTATCTAGTTCGGGATAGTGATCCCATGGTTTATCAAACTATTTTGTATCTAGTCCGGGATAGTGATCCCATGGTTTTCAAATATATCTCTTAGTATATCAAACTATCTTGTATTTAGTTCGGGATGATAGTCCCAAGGTTATCAAACTACTTTCTATCTACAATTCGTATATATTATGATATTTCATATCTAATTCGGGATGTTTTCCCCATGATTTTTAACTATATCTTATACGGGATAGTAATTCCATGGTTTTGAATCTATAACTATTGCGAGATAGTAATCCCATGGTTTACACTTATATCTTGTCCGGGATAGTGATCCTCTATTACAGGATAGTGATCCCATGATTTCAATCTATATCAAGTACGGGATGATAATCCCATGGTCTAAATCTATATTTTGTCCGGGATAGTAATCCCATGGTTCCCAATCTATATTTTCATATATATCAAATTATCTTGCGTCTAGTCCGGGATGGTAGTCCCATGATCTTTAATCCATATTTTCATATGTGTCAAACTATCTTATATCTCTTTCGGGATAGTGATCCCAAGATTTTCAATATATAGTTTTGTATTAAGCTATACTTTGTGATATACAACTGGTCTTACAATTAGGAAAATATGGGATTTTCCTAGGGTAAAATACAACACGTAATCGAATTGGTAACAAATGATAACTAAACTAACTTTGCATAAGAAAATATGGGATTTTCTTGGATAACAAACCTTTTCGGAAAACTAAAGGAAACCGATACATTTTCATAAAACAAAACTGCTTATGAACTCACCAGCTTTATGCTGATTTTCAAACCGCTTGTATTCTCAGGTCCAAGTTAGACAGGTACCCGGCGATATCTTTTGGTGAAGACGGTGTGCTCAGAAGACTCGTCTCAACTTTTGTTAATATGATGCATATGTATATCTTGTATAACTTTACTTTTGAAACAAATGTAAACTTTCATATATATATATATATATATATATATATATATATATATATATATATATATATATATATATATATATATATATATATATATATATATATATATATATGTAATGTAATGGTTGTTTACTGTGATTACTATGTACATTGGATTTGATACACAACGTGGAGTCCACCCCGGAAATGTTTCCGCCTTTTATTTTCGGGGTGTGACATATGGAGCTATTCGAGGAGCATTTGGGCTATTTCTGTTCTGAGATGTTGTCCATGTTGGGGGCATGTTCATTGACCTTCCATGAGTTCAGGGCATTTTGAGCTCCGAAGTTCTTCGGGAAGAAAGACTCGATTGTGAGCAGAAAATGGTTAGCAGATGTTGCTAACGCTTTCCTAACCAGCAGTTGCCCTGATGGAGAAAAGGTCATACTTGCATCCCATCTTCTGAAAGAAAGAGTCCAGGACTGGTGGGAGGAGGAAGTACATGTCTTGGGAGGCAAGGCGATTGATTCCATGCCATGGGATAATTTTGTGACTAGGTCTAGAGCTGAGTTTGCACCAGTGATTGAGGTGCAGTAGCTGGTGTGATAGTTTCAGGACCTCTACCAAACTACTGAGACGGTGAATGAGATTATTGTTATGTTCTTGGAGAGAGCGTTGTTGGTTCCGTAGTATGTGGTGCATGAGGAGATGAAGAAGGAGAGGTACAATGAGATGTTGAGGAGTGATATCTGGTAGTATGTGAGTTGGTCCAGCTGCAAGACACTGGATGACATGATTGCGAGAGCCAGGGAGAGGAAGATAGATATAGAGATGGAGAAGAAGAGGAAGCCATATTATGTGCAGAGTGCAGAGGGTTCGGGAAAGGTGCCCAAGGTTGTTGATATGAGATCGTGGGGCCAGTAGGGTCGGGGCCGTTGTGACAAGTGCAGGAGGACCAGTGTCAGCACCTACTCCTACGATTATATGGATTACTAACAGCCACCAGGGCAAGGTGGATGCACCTGTGGTGAAGCGCATGGCTTTTCAGTTGACGGCTGAGGAGGCTCGCATGACACCTGATTTGGTGATAGGTATGTATCTTCTCCTTATCTCTTTATTTATATTAAATTGTGTTCTTATATTTATGTTTTTTATTTTAGGATCGTTCCTCATGAACGACATGTATGCTTTGGTATTGTTTGATTCGGGGGCTACCCGATCATTTGTATTGCTTGCGCTTAGCAAGAGGTTTACTGGAGCTCCGGGGGAGCTGGATTGTCCATTTGACATCGATATTGCAGATGATCGATCTATCCGGGTAGCAAAGGTTCATTAGGGTTGTATTCTTCAGATGTTCAGCGAGTAGTATGTTGATTTAGTTCCTATTCGTCTGTGCGAGAACAAGGTTATCGTGGGTATGGACTAGTTGAGCCCTAATGGGGTGGTGATCAGTTGTGAGAATAAGTTATCTTGAATTCGATCCCCAAGTGGGGGAGAGCTAGTGGTTTAGGGAGTAAGATATCTCATCGTTGGACGATTTTATGTTCAACAGCAAGGGCAAGATGTTATCTTCATTAGGGTTGTTCCGGATTCATCGCCTATGTTACGGATACCCAGGATAAGGGTAAGGAAACTGTCGATGATGTGCCGATTTTTCAGGAGTATCTGGACCTATTTCCGGAGGATTTGCCTAGGGTATCTCCGTAGAGGCAGGAGGAGTTTTTGATTGACCTGGTTCCTGGTGCGGCTCCGATAGCCAAAGCGTCGTATCGGTGGGCTCCTCTCGAGATGCAGGAGTTTTCTACACAGCTGCAGGAGCTGTTAGACAAGGGATTCATTCGACCGAGTAGTTTGACTTGGGAAGCACCGATCTTATTTCTAAAAAGGAAGGATGGGTCACATCATATGTATATTGACTACCATGAGCTAAATAAGCTAACGATGAAGAACCGTTATCCACTCCCAAGGATTGATGATTTGTTCGACCAACTTCAGGGTGCATACTGGTTTTTCAAGATTGATTTACATTCGGGTTATCATCAGATGAGGGTTAGAGAGAAGCATGTTTAGAAGACGGCCTTCCGGACTATAGACATTACGAGTTCATGGTGATGCCTAATGGGCTCACCAATGCTCCAGCCGCGTTCATGGATCTCATGAACCGTGTATGCAGGATGATGTTGGATCGGTCTATGGTTTTGTCTATTGACGAAATCCTAGTCTATTCCAAGACCTGGGAACAATATGAGGATCACTTAAAGGAGGTGTTGGAGACTTTGAGGAGGTAGAGACTTTATGTGAAGTTCTCCGAGTGTGAGTTTTGGTTGTGCGAGGTGCCATTTCTTGGCACCTTGTCAACCATAACGGTATTCTGGTTGATCCATCCGAGGTCGAGGCCATGATGAGGTGGGAGGTTCTGAGGTCTCCATTTGATATTCACAGTTTCCTTGGTTTAGTAGGTTATTATCGGAGATTCATCAAGGATTTCTCGAAGATAGTAGTTTTGTGGACTTGGTTGATGAAGAAGACGGTCACATTTTACTGGGGGCTTGAGTAGCAGACAACTTTTGAGACCCCGAGGTAGAGAAATGTGAGGCACTGATTTTGATCCTGTTGGAGGGTATTGAGCACTTTTTGGTTTATTTTGATGCTTCTACCATGGGTTTGGGGGAAGTTTTAATTTAGAGAGGTCGTGTGATAGCTTATGCCTCAAGGCAGCTGAAGCCTCATGAGGTGAACTATCTGTCACATATTTGGAGATGGGGGTTGTGTTTATCTCTCTCAATATTTGGTGGCATTACCTCTATGGGGTCCAATGTACTATTTACACGAATCATAAGAGTCTGAGTTATCTGATGGACAAGCCGAATATGAATATGAGGCAACGCTGGTGGCTGGATGTGGTTGAAGGATTATGATTGTGAGATCCTTTATCGTTCGGTGAAGGCCAATGTGGTGGCTGATGCTCACAGGAACATGGAATTCATGGCTTCGATCAAGGATATTTATTTGAGGATTACAATGATTACTTCGCTTTTGGAGTGGATTCGTGAGGCTCAACTCGAGGATATGAAGGAAGAGCACCGAAAAAGTGAGTGTATTATGGGTCAGGTGGCTTCCTTTGATTATGATAGTCGAGGGTTGTTGAATTTGCATTAGAGGGTATGGGTTCCGTATATGTGCATCAGGTTCTGATGAATGAGGTGCTCAAATCAAGGTTCTCCATTCATCCCGTGGCAACGAAGATGTATCGAGATCTTTATCCTGATTATTGTTGGCTCTGTATAAAGAGCGATGTGGCATGGTATGTGGAGTGGTGCTTGATTTTAAGGAAAGTCAAGGATGAACATCAACGGCCTCATAGCAAGATGCAACCATTAGATATTCGCATTTGAAAATAAGAGGAGACTATCATGGATTTCATTACAAAGTTGCCTCATACTGCACATATAGTGGATTCGATTTGGGTCATTGTGGATTGATTGGCCAAGATCATGCATTTTATTCCGATTCATGAGAGTATCTATGTGAAGAAATCGGCTAAGGTATACATCAATGAGGTTGTGGCATGGCATGGGGTGCCAGTTTTAGACAGGGGCGTCCGGTTTACTACCCGGTGTTGGAAGCAGTTCTACAAAAAGTTGAGTACTCATCTGCATTTCAGCACGACCTTCCATCCACAAATTGATGATCAGAGCGAGCGGACCATGTAAATTTTATAGGATATGTTGCGGGCGTGTGTTTTGGATTTTGGTGGGAGTTGGGATATGTATCTTCCATTGGTGGAATTTTTGTATAACAAAAACTATCACACCAACATTGATCGAACTCCTTTTAAGATGCTTTAAGGGAGGAAATGCAGGACCCCGATATGTTGGGGTGAGGTTGGTCAGCGGGTCATGGGGAGTACCGAGGTGGTACTTAAGACTACCGAGTTGAGCCAACAGGTTCGGAGTAGACTCCATACAACTCAGAGTAAGCGGAAGAGTTATGCCAACAAAGCCGCTCATATTTAGAGTTCCAGGTGGGGGATATGGTTCTCATGAAGGTGTCACCTTGGAAAGGTGTCATCAGACTCATGAAGAAGGGAAAATTGGGCCCTAGATATATCAATCCTTCTAGGGTTTTGAATAAGGTGGGCCAGGTTGCTTATTGCTTGGACCTTCCTGAGGAGATCAGTCAGATTCATAGCACATTCCATGTCTCCCACTTGTAGATGTTTCTAGTGGATGATTCTGAGGTGCTTCTATTGGAGGATATTCAGGTGGATGAACACATGAATTACATTGAGAGACCGGTGGCGATTCTAGACCAGAAGACGAAAACCTTGAGGAGCAAGGTTATTGAGCTGGTGAAAGTCTAGTGGCATCATCGCAATGGGTCAGAATGGACGTGGGAACTGGTGGGTGAGATGAGGGAGCACTACCCAGAGTTATTTGGAGCAGTGGAATTTGAGGATGAAGTCTGATTTAAGTGGGGGAGAAATATAGCATTCCTATCCTTGTATGTTTCCTTTTACCCTTAGATTGCAAATGCTTTACAAAATTGGTCCTTGGTTAGTACGCGGGGCTTACTTTAATAGTACGCTTAGTGTACTAACCTTGAGTTGGTTGTGGGCATCACCCACTTACACTAGGTGTATGTAAGAGTATGCAGGGTTTATGCACAGATTGAGCAAACCCTAATTTTTAGGGTTTGCATCCTATTTAAAACCCATTATAGCCTCTTTTAGACATATTTAACCAGCCTCCACCTCCCCTTTCCTTGAAGCCGAAACCCTAGATTGATCTTGTGAGTTTTGAACCTTAAAGAGTGATTGTTAGTGGTTTGTGAAGGAGAAGAAGGAGAGCATCACTTAGAGGGTGACTTGAGCTTGAAGATCTGCGGTTAGCTTCTCATTTGCAAGCTTTTTCAGGTAAAAAGCTCACATCTTGATGATCAATGGTGCTAGATCTAGTTATGTTGTTATTGTATTCATTTTGAGTCCTTGGAGTGAATGATGAGTTTCTTGACTTACCCAAGAAGTATTAGTGTTAGATCTAGGCTCCTTTTAGTCACCATGTTCATAGAAATGCAACTTTATGGATGTTTTGTGATTCATGCATGTATTAAGTGATGGGTATTATACAAAAGAACAATCCTATGTGCTCATACAAAACCCAAAAGCTTGGATCTAGGTTTCTCTGTTATACATGCAATTCATCCAATACTTGAAACGCTAATCTAGCATACTATTAAAAGCGAGATCTACAATATGAGTACTTTAGATAATACCTTTCAATAGTTTCAAGAGTCTTTGATCTTCAAGAAGCTTAGTGTTACAAGTGTTACACCTCTAATGGATTACAAACACCAAGGCAAGAGGATGATGTTTAGGATAGAGGATGAGAGGCTAAAAATCGGCTCCAATCTTTGAAGGGATCAAGTGGCCGATTTTGCTAGCCTTAGGGGTCCTTATATACTTATGCTGCTAGGGTTTCAGTCAAAACCCTAATTGGATAGCTTAGGCCTTAAGCAGTTCAAAGATCCTTCTAGAATAAGGCCCCCTTGGACGAATTCAATATGGACTCCACCCTAAAATTCATCCATGCCCTAATCCTTATGGATTCTTAACCCAAAATCAATTGTCTTATAATTGCAGTTCTAGTTCCCTTTAATCAATTAATCTATTTTGGTCACAATAATTAATTCTTAATTAATTATTTAACCAACATTAATTAATCAATATGATTTCTCCTTTAATATATTATTCTTATAATATATTAACAAACCATAATACCCTATTTCTTTATAAATCATCCTATCAAGTTGCTTTGGTGAAGGCAACCCAAAAGGACCATGCACAACCGGGTCAAGTACATACCAAATATAGTTATGGGCTTAGACACTAATCCAACAATCTCCCACGTGGATAAGTCTAGTAAGTATAAGTACAACTTCAGGATCCGAGTAGCAATCATAGCTCTCAAAGTCGTTGTCGAACTCTGATCTTATCAGTAACCTGTTCTTTAGATAAGGGATCGTATAATCCTCCGTTCTACATATCGTGCAGTCAATTACATGGAACATGGTCATACTTATTTTCCAGCAGTTTGTTTCTCGATCTCTGATTCGTCTGACATAGAACTTAATTGAACACATTAATTCAGTCCTAACCGGGCCCGACACATAAGTCAAACCAAATTATCGAGGGGCCCATATATCGCTTTTATCCTCTTACGATAAAAGGAACAAATAAACTTTGACTTATATGCATTTACCATTCACTCATCAAATCATGCATGACAATGCATTTTATAAAACCATGTTACTGATGCATTTACTAATTATGAATGCACAACCAACTTGCAAACAATAAACCATATATCTAGGTTTCAAGACCATATGATATTATCATCTTGCGATCACTCGTGATAAATTCCATGAAGTGATACCAGCAAGCGTAGATTTATTGCAATGCTCAAATCTTATTCATAAGCATTCATGAACTTTGCAACAAACTTTTGCCATGCCTAATACACTTTAGATAGTCTACAAACCAATTCATGACAATCTTTTTTCATACCTACTACCAAAGTATGAGCGACTGTGGACAGTTCAAATAATCTAATTATTCAGAAAGTCAAAACATGCAAAATGAAACAATAGGTAAATAATTAACATAAGACAGTAACTTTACATATAAATTATACTCCTTTATTTAATCATCAAATGTCAATTACAATTTATCTATTACACATTTCGAAGCTATCTAATCTAAAATAATATCATCCTTCAACCCAATGCTCCTAGCGTGCTGCAAGTGCTTAAACCTACTCACTCCCTTTGTGAGGGGATTTGTTAGGTTATCCTCTGACGATACCCTCTTCAATACGAGGATTCCATCTTCCACCCGATGTCGAATAAAATGATATTTCTTGTCAATATATTGAGATCTACCATGATCCCTCGGTTCCTTGGTCAAGGCAACTGCTCCTTAATTATCACAGAAAATATCCATAGGCTCCTTTATAGCTGGCACAAGTCCAAGGTCTCCGATGAAGTTCTTCAACCATATTGCCTCCTTTGATGCTTCGCTCGCCGCTATATACTCTGATTCGCACGTTGAATCGGCTACGGTCTCTTGCTTGGAACTTTTCCAAGTCACTACTCCTTCATTCAGGGTAAAGACCCAACCCGAATGAGAACGGTAGTTATCTTGGTTGGTCTGAAAACTGGCATCACTATACCCTGACACCTTTAAGTCATCACTCCCACCGAGGACTAGAAACCATTCCTTGGTCCTCCGAAGGTACTTAAGAATATTCTTGATTGTGGTACAATGTGCTCTACCAGCTTTCCCCTGATATCTACAGACCATGCTCATAGCGAAGGCCACATCAAGACAAGTGCAAGTCATAGCATACATGATTGAGCCAACTGCAAAAGCGTAAGGTACTCGGCTCATTTATGATAACACAACTCCAATACTCGGGCTTTGAGTCTTACCCAACTTGGAATTACTTTGTATTGGTAACTCCCTTTTCATGGAATTCTCCATACTAAATCATTTTAGTACCTTGTACAAGTAAGTGTTCTGACTAAGTCCTATTAGCCTTTTACACCTGTTTCTCACTATCCTTATTCCCAAAATATAGGCAACCTCTCTGAGGTCCTTCATAGTGAAACACTTCCCAAGCTAGTACTTGACTTCCTACAGGGTCGGGATTTCATTTCCGATGAGTAGTATGTCATCGACATACAATATGAGGAAGCTAATTATACTCCCACTGGCTTTGTCATATACACATTATTCATCTTCGCATCGCAGGAAGCCAAACTCTTTGACTTTCTCGTCGAAACAAAAATTCCATATGCGAGACATTGGTTTCAATCCATAAATGGATTTCTCAAGCTTACACACTCTATTAGGATTCCTTGCATCGACAAAATCCTCTGGCTGATTCATGTAAACATCCTCATACAACTTCCCATTAAGGAAAGCGGTTTTGACATCCATCTGCCATATTTCATAATCATGAAACGCAACTATAGCTAGCATCAGCCTAATAGATTTTATCTTCGCAACTGGTGAGAAGGTCTCATCATAGTCAACTCCGGTAGTTTGAGTAAAGCCCTTCGCATCCAATCACGCCTTATAAGTGTGCACATTCCCATCCATGTCGGTCTTCTTCTTGAAGATCCATTTGCACCCGACCATTTTACGACCTGGCACATTGTCAACCAAATTTCGGACTTGGTTTCCATACATGGACTAAATCTCGTTGTCCATAGCCTCTTTCCATTTTACAGACTCCGGGCCAGCCATGGCTTCCTTGTAGCTGTTAGGTTCTTCCAAATTTACTAGTGTACTATTACCAAGAAATGTATCCGCTTCAGTAGTAATATGAAAACCATAAAACGGGGGTTGAACCCTAACTCTTTCAGAACGTCTAAGAGGTAAGGACTCATCAATCGGTTTAACTGGAGTTTCCTCCTCAAGTTGAGTACTAGTGTTAGAGGTTCCTTCATCGTTCGATTCTTGAAGCTCTTCAAGATCGAATTACCTCCCAATGTCCCCTTGGCTTATGAGTTCTCGCTCTCGGAAAACCCCTCTCCTCTCAATGAAGACAACATTGTCACTCAGTCTATAGAAGAGATATCTAAAAGACTTATGCGAGTAGCCGATGAAAGTACAATGCTCACTACGAGGTTTGAGCTTGTCGTGAGTCTCTCATCTTATGAAAGCCTCGCAAACCCAAACCTTGATATGTGTCAATGAGGGAGCTTTCCGTGCCGCATTTTGTGAGGTGTTTTGGCAACCTTATTTGAAGGGACTAAGTTAAGGATATGGGGAGCATTCTCAAAGGTATACCCCTAGAATGAGCTAGGTAGCAAAGCACGAGTCATCATCGAACAAAACATGTCTAGGAAGGTTCGATTACGCCTCTCAGCTACACCATTCAACTGCGGTGTCCTAGTTGGCATCAATTGCAAAAGGATTCCGTTTTCCTTATGGTAGTCGTGTAATTCACGACTTAGGTACTCTCCTCCTTGATCAGATCGAAGCATATTGATTTTACTACCCAACTAATTCTCCACTTTCTGTTTAAACTCTTTGACCTTTTCAATGGTTTCTGACTTGTGCTTGATTAAGGAGATATACCCATATCTTCTATAATCGTCGGTGAAAGTCACATAGAAGCGACCCGCATCCCATGTAGTGGACCTAAAGGGCCCGCACACATCAGTGTGTATGAGATACAATAAACCCTCACCCCTTTCACAAGTACCAGTGAAGGGTGACTTGGTCATCTTTCCAAGCAAACAAGACTCGCATACATCATCATCCTTAAGGTCGAATGACTCCAACACTCCCTGCTTTTGGAGTTGGGCTATGTGTTTCTTGTTGACATGTCCAAGACGATAATGCCACACTATTAGATGAATCAATTTGCAACACATCATTTCCTAAGTTATCTACAACCATCACAGTTTCATATATTCCATTACAAGGCAATGCTTCAAAATAGAAATCACCATTAAGATAAGCATTAATAGAACCCTTTTCATTATCAAATGAATATCTAAATCCTTGTATATACAAACCATGAAAAGAAATAATGTTTCTTGCCATTTATGGCGAATAGCAGTAATTATTCAAATCTAGTCCTAATCTATTACTAAGCACTAAAGAGTAAACTCTAATCTTGGTGACAGTCGATGATTTTCTATTCCCCATGATCAAGTTTATCTTCCCATACTCCATATCCATATTTCTTCTTAGGCATTGAAAATAAGAACAATTGTGAAAAACACATCCTGTATCAAGTACCCAAGAAATAGCATGTGGTGAATAATTAGATTGAATATTGTAAATACCTGCGAAGGACGGCTTGATCTTCCCATCCTTGATATCTTTCAGATACTTCGGGCAGCTTCATTTCCAATTCCCCTTCTCTTGACAGTAGTAGAACTCTGCATCCTTTAGGTTAGAGGTGGGTGTAGCAGGACCAGCCTTGGTTCCACTAGAGTAGGTGCCATAATGAGACTTTCCCTTATAGTGGCTCTTGGAAGGAGCATTCCTCTTCTTACCCTTCCCCTACCTAATAGCCAAGACCAGGGCAGCAGTAGGAGTAGGAGTTTGTGTAATGGATTTTTCTTTGAGGTTTCTCTCAGCAGTCCTCAACGGGCCTTGAAGCTTGCTCAATATGACCTCCTCCTTATTCATGTGATAGGTCATGAAGAACTTGTTGTAGCAAGGAGGCAAGGAGTGAAGAATGATATCAATCGCCGGCTCCTCGTCGAAGTTAACATTTAACTTTTGCAGGCGGTCGACATACCTTTGCATCTTCTATAGATGAGCAGTGACAGACTCTCCGTCCCTCATCTTGGTCGTGAGCATCGAAGTGATGATCTTGTACCTCTCCTTCCTGGTACTTTGGTGGTACTTGCCAAGTAAATCCTGATGCATTTCATAGGGATAGAAGTCCTCGTAGGACTTTTGGAGTTCAGTAGTCATGGTCACTAGCATGATGCAATGGACTTTCGTGGCATCACGTTCATGGGCCTCAAAGGCAGTGATCTCTTCGAGACCAGCAGTGTTCATATCAACCTCTTTTATTTCCTTGTCGAGGACATACTCATTGTCCTCGTAGCAGGTGACCATCCTTATGTTGTGGATCAAATCATTATAATTTTTTCCATCGAAGACCACCCTCCCACACAAGTTCATGAGTGAGAATAAGCCGAAAGAGTTTGATCCTGAAGCATTGTTGTTGTTCGAGTTCGACATCTGAAAAAGAAAAGAGACAAAGTTGATAAGAAAAGAATCCCCAATTAACCACCCAAACGAGAAATTAGGGCTAGGATCCAACAACATTATTTGCAATTTAGAAGAGGGATTTCGTAATCTAAACAACAAATACTTTGAAGATAAGTGAATGACGATTCACTAATTTCCACCATGAAATGAAGAAACGATTAAGTTTTAAATGTATTAAAAACTCCTAGATCTTTTTGAGATTCATTAAACTTTTCAATGGCATGTTTAAATCTCGATAGGCCCCTCAAGTTTGTGACTGGGACACCGAGGATCACAAACAGGGTGTGAATAACCATGCAAATATACATGGTGCCCTCAATGTTACAGTCACCTAATCGATGTTCCGGTTAACCACAAACGCTCCATCTATCTATGACAAACATTGAGTCACCCTTTGCCACCTTTGCTTAGAGCCAAATTAGTGTGTCAGTTAACCACACACGCTCCACTAATGTCTTAGCAAGGGTACAAAGTGTAATTTTATGGAATAGTATCAAATTCACATTTTTCTTAAAGTAACTAAGATTGGGAATTTTGTAAAAGCATTTAGTTACTTTATAAATCATTATACTTTTAATGAGGAAATAGTTACCTTATCCTACCCGTTCGGTTAACAACCCTCCACCAATCAAGGAAGCGGTGGGTAAAAGTGGACACCCATTAAACGACCATTCTATAGGCCATAACCTTATACCCTCCTTATAGATCGGCTTCGTGAATGAGGCCTACTAACGGTAAGACTGACCTTATAATTAAACAATTAAATTTGGTGATTATCTAATTTTGACCTAATCCAATTTCATGCAAGATAATTGACAAAATAATTCAAATATTTAACATTTAGCATATAAGGAAATAATTATTCAATTAATTTGACATTATCTTTGATTTTGGCAAGGATAATCATACAATATCAATGAAATTCGTATTTTATCAATTAAAAACGATTTAGTAATTATCCCACAGCAAAATAGGCATAAAATCCCAAAAATCTCTCTGTTTGACAGCCCGACTCGCCGACTCGCCTTATGGACTCGTCAAGTTCATCCGACGCGGCGAGCCCACTTTGGGACTCGACGAGTCTATCAGGTAGATGACCAAAAATTCAATTTTTCAAGCATGATTAACATACAAGGCATCAAATACAATAGAAACCAATCAAGGCTCTGATACCACTGATGGGTTTTATACAAAAGAACAATCCTATGTGCTTATACAATACCCTAAAGCTTGGATCTAGGTTTCTCTATGGTACATTCAATTCATCCAAGACTTGAAACCCTAATCTAGCATACTATTAAAAACGAGATCTACAATACAACTAGTTTAGATGATACCTTTAAATATTTTCAAGAGTCTTTGATCTTCAAGAAGCTTAGTGTCACAAGTGTAACACCTCTAATGTCTTACAAACAACAAGGCAAGAGGATGATGTTTAGGAGAGAGGATTAGAGGCTAAAAAATGGCTCCAAGCTTCCAAGGGATCAAGTGACCGATTTTGCTAGCCTTAGGGTTCCTTATATACTTGTGCTGCTAGGGTTTCAGTCAAAACCCTAATTGGATAGCTTAGGCCTTAAGCAGTCCAAAGATCCTTCCAAAATAAGGCCCACTTGGATGAATTCAAGATGGACTCCACCCTAAAATTCATCCATGCCCTAATCCTTATGGATTCTCAGCCCAAAATCAACTATCTTATAATTACAGTTCCAATCCCCTTTAATCAATTAATCTCTTTTAGTCATAATAATTAATTTTTAATTAATTATTTAACCAACATTAATTAATAAATATGATTTCTCCTTTAATATATTATTCTTATAATATATTAATAAACCATAATAACCTCTTTCTTTTTAAATCATCCTGTCAAGTTGCTTTGGTGAAGGCAACCCAAAAGGACCATGCACAACCGGGTCAAGTACATACCAAATAAAGTTACGGGCTTAGACACTAATCCAACATTAAGACCTTTGTTAAGTCCTTTTTGAGCTCTTGAGTCTAATTAAGCCATGCATGTATGTAAAGTTTCTGACTTTACATGAAAAGTCACCCTAAGGAATCAAATCTGAGAGTTAGGCTTGAAGTCTCAATCGATTAAGGACTTAATAGAATAAGATGGAACTTAGGGAGTACGTTGGATGTACCCAACCAGTAAATTGCACGTATTGGCCCTGGTAGGTATACACTGGGCGTATGAGTTTAGTACGATCCGTGTACTCAGCAGGTGGGCTTTGGATTTGTGTTTCTCAGTTTTGGGCCCATGTTTGGACTTTAGGAGATTAGGGTCTTTTTAGGCCATTAGATTCTATTTTTAAGCTGTTGCTAGTATATAAGGCTCTTTTAAATGAAGGACCCAAAAGGGATTTGGGCCAAATTTGGAAGATTGGGCCATGATTGGGCTTTAGGTGACCATTTTGGATTTTAGGCCTTTTGAGTAGTTCAATTGGGCCTTGGCCTTTGGCCAAGTTAGATATGGATTAAAATGACCTTTTTCCCTGGTTATAGGCCCAACTAATTAGACTTATGGTTATGGATTAGGATCCAACTATTGATTAGATGTTATTGATATTAATAGCATGAGGATTTGTCGGACCAACAGGTAAAGATTTATCCGAGAGATTCTGTAGTTGAAGTGAGTTTTCTCACCATGTTGAGTGGGTCGAAGGCACTAATGTCGGCCTATGGTTTTTTATGTTAGGATGCTAGATGTCTATGTGACTCTTGCATGTGTGTGTCCTTGTATTCTTACTTGACAGGGCCCGATAGTTACTCTGTGTGTTACTACCTTTGTATACTTGTATGTTTGTATGTTGGGCTGGGCCGTTATTCGAGTTATGGAGAGACTAGTTATACTTAGTGAGTGGGATCTATTATGCGAGTTAGGGTGAGGCTTGTTATACTCAGTGGGCGGGGCCGTTATATGAGTTAGGGCAAGGTCTATTATACTCAATGGGTGGGGCCCATTATGCGATTTAGGGTGGGGCACGTTACACTCATCGGGCGGGCCCATTAGATGTTCGATATGTGTGGTATGTGGTATTTGGGGGAAACTCACTAAGCTTCATGCTTACGGTTTTCGGTTTATGTTTCAGGTACTTCTGATTCTGTCACAACTAGAAATTTTGTGTCTTGTAATCACTATACTCAAGTAAATGTTGAATTCAAAAACTCAAGAGCATGTATGATGCTTACTCAATGGAAAACTAAACCCCAATTCACTACATCAAGCAATTGGAAACCCTAGAAGTTCTTGATTAGGTCCATTTTGGACTAGGACTTCCTTATTGGACTCTATGGACCAATAAGCTTCCAATTTGACTATCATGGGCTTAGAACCCTTAAGTGGGCTCTAATTGGACCCACATTAATTTAATTCAACATTTTGGGGTCATTTTGGGCCTAGAATGAAATGAATTAAAAGCTTTGATCCATGATTAACCTAATCTAGCTTAATAAAGCATAAAAATCACAATTTCATCTTATAAGGCCAATGATCACCCAAACTAACTCTAATATTGGGCTTAGGGGCAAAAAGCTCAAAAATTCTTTCTTCCCTCTCCATTCTCGGCCCAAGCCCAAGAATAAGGAGGAGTTGACTTTGGATTGCCACCTCACTTTTATTTGATGGATATCCATGCATGCAACTCATACTTCCAAGCATCTATCTTGTCAAAGCCGCCCTTTTCTTTCCTCTTTCCCCCTCTCGGCCGAATCCTAAACACACACACAAACATTTCACTCATCTTTTCTCTCAAGGAGCTCTCTCCATTTCTCTCCAAATTTTCGAAGATCTAAGAGGAATTCAAGGGAGTTCTTCCACAAAGATCATCATCTAGGTAAGTTGAAACTTGGATCCACACTTTAGACTTCTTCTTATATCCAAAAATCTCTTCTTAACTCTCATGGAATCATAAACTTGTGTCTTAGAACTCCATAAACTCGAGATCTTCATTAAGGGGTGCTAGGGTCGAAAATCACCAAGTTTTCTTCCATATTTTCTTCAAGAACCGAAATTACCCCCTAAGGTGAGCTTCATACCCCCCTTATTTTCGGTTTTTATAAGTTTTTGTGGGGGAGAATACAAGCAAAGGTGTAGATCTATCATTATGTGTATGCCTTGTATGATTTCTATGCTTATATGTGTGTTTTGTATGATTATGATGTTAGATCTAGTCATGAATCACTAAAAACCGAGATATACTTTATGTTAAATAATACTAGCATAAAATATACTACTACATACAAAGTATACCAATAAAATTAGCTAAGTGGCTTAACAACACATACTTTGGGCTAAAAACTCATTTTTTGGACATAAAATGTTAAAAATACAAAGTTGAAGGGCCCAAAATGAAATATTTCGAAATCTGATGGGTGAGATGAGTCAAAACAGTTTCCATAATGTATTTTCTGAAAATATACTCTTTTGGAGGATTAAAAACATAAATTTCAAGCTTAATGGGCTAAAAATGACATTTTCGGCCCAATAGGGCCCAATATGCGAAATTACCCAAACTTGAGGGGCTGAACCTTGTTTTTCTGTAAAACAGTGGGTTATTAGTGTTCTAAGTACTTTTCAAAGGTCAAAAATGCTTTCCATAGTTGAAAAAGGACCAAAGTTGCAAAATTTTTCCAATTTGGGCCAAAAGTGTAAAAATTGCGAAATAAAGGGCTCCAACCGAGAAAATTGTATTTTCAGGGTCTAAAACTGTTTTCAACTAAAAAGGTGCTGAAAAATATCAATTTCATTAAGTTTTGATGTTAAAATGCCAAGAAAAATGGTTTAAGGACTAAACCGGAAATTAATTTACTTAAAGGGGTGAAAAAGTAAATTTACAAAATAAGGAGGGGTTGTAAACAGAAAATTTTCAATGATAATTCAATACACTCGTTGTGAACAAAGACTGACACTACGACTCTCGATGAATTAAGAAGAGATTTTATGTTTCATATATATTCACTGTGATTGTATTCAATTGAGTCACGACAGCCCCCGGACGTTTCCGCCGTCTGGTTCGGGGGTGTGACAGATTCGAAAGGGAAGAGCTCAGGATGATTGTAGATCACACACCACATTATTCTGCATTTGTGATTTACTATGATATTTTATGATGTATTGATACACTTTGTTCCACTTTGGTTTTATGATAATGTTTTGGGATTACAATTTTATTAATTTACAATTTAAATTTTGTTCTTATTTTTTGGAACATTACATTTTTGACTTAATCTATTAAGCCCTTGACGTCCAACCAACATATCATACTTCATTTTATGGTCTTAACACGTATAGTTGACAACTTTACTCCTTTTCATGTCTTAAAGGGACCCAATACCTATTTTCATTCATCTAAGTCCTTAATATGAACACCAATTCTTGCATGGTTCATTAAAACCCATCAAGATGACATATTTATGCACTAAAAACTTCAAAAATGTTAAGATCTAACATTTTAAGCTCCTGAAGTGGCTCATAGTTACAAGGATGACTCAATGGACCATAATATGCTCAAAACAAGGCCCTAGGCTAGATCTAACACATAGAATCATCAAGATAGAAGCTTTATACCTTAATGAAGCTTAGAAATGAGATTAGATTTTGGATCTATTAGCTCTAACTTCATTATGTTCCTTCTCCAAGCTTATTCTTCTCTAAGGTTCACCAAACACCCACAAGAACACACACAAGTGGGGTAAATATCTTTAGATGAGTTAGGGTTTCTAAATTAGGCTCAAAAGGGAAGTGGAGGCTATAAAATAAGGAAACCTTGGGGCATAAGGTGGATTAAATAGGGTCCAAACCCTAAAATTTGGGTTTTTCCCCTAACCACGTATACCCAGCGTATAATAGCGTACGCCCAGTATACATACGCTTTCCCTAAATTTTCATTTAACACCCTGGGGACCAATTTTACAAACTATTTTTACACCAAGGGTCAAAATGTAAAATACCTTGAATCGAGTGTTACATTTTCTCATGATAAGCCTTTAAGGGCTTTAGTAGTAACAGGAGATGGGCGAAGCCCACACGTACGTGCCTAGCCAAGATGTAGACATTATTCGCAGAATGACACGATTTAGGTGCACTTGGCACATCGCTAATGAGCTTTATTTTGGCGAGTTTGGGTCAAGTCAATTGGACCAAACTATTCAATGTGTTGAACGTAATTGATTTCATGGATAATCTCACGGAACATTCCAGAAGCCTCCATAATCATGTTCCTTGAAGAGTAAGTTGTCACAGATAAGTATCGACTTGAAGTGGCACGTGGCGAACCATGATAGCTCTTCATCATCACATATCTCAATTTTTTGGAGCCTCCTAATGGTTTTTTTACTATAAATACAACTATCCTAGGATCCATATTTCACACCTCAAAATTGGCATCTGCTCCCCCTCTTTCTTTTTCTACAAATTCTATCAGTTATTTCACTTTTCGAGTAATCTCTTTACATTTGTCTCTTATCCAATAGTTGTTCGAACGAAGCATATTATAAATCAAATCCTATGCGTTTAAGATGAAGCTTAAATCCTTTTATCAGGTTATAAGCATCTTTTAGGCCACAAAAATGCAAACCACGGAAACAATAAAACATAAACTTAACTTATAATGCATGTAACATCCCAAAAATACTAGCCAAAATTTTTGTTTTCAAATCATTTAATAAACATTAATATCATCACCATAGTATAAATCATAGAACATGTATCTCATAATATCATAAATCTATCAACATATCATAGTATCATATAAAATATCAGAGTAAACTCCCAGGCTAACTGAATGTGGTGTGTGCCATGCAATCAGCTCGAGCCTTTCCCTTTACTAGCTGAAGTACCTGAAACCAAAACTGAACTGTAACCATGAAGCTTAGTGAGCTCCCCTAAATTACCACATACCATACAAGCACATATAAAAAATAACATAACTCTGGGACTACTCCCAACTGCATCGGGATGAATCCCGACATCGGCTTAACCAGCATCGGACTCTTGTCCGGCATCGGGCTCACCCCGACATCCGGCCGCACTGGACATCGGGCTTACCCCGATACATGCATAACATAATCATATAATATGTATTGGGCTTGCCCCGACATCGAACCAAAGCCTGGAACAGATACATATAACACATAAACTAGCATACATCGGGCTTGCCCCGAAATACATAACACATGGCCTAAAACATAGCACATATACTGCATTGGGCTTTCCCGACATTGGACCTAAGACCAAAACATATAGCACATAACACATAACCATGCATGAATCACAAAGACATCAAGCATACATAACTACTTCTCGGGACTGCCCCGGCATCGGACTGAAGTCCGAAAACATATAAACTGCATCGGGCTAACCCTGACATCAGCCTTACTCCGACATACTTTACTACTTAAATGGGCCAACATTGGTGCCTTATACCGGCTCCTACTGGAGGAAAACTCACCTCATATGTCTATCTGCTGAAACTCTGGGTAAGAAATCTCTGTCTACTACTCCGACGACTCCCCGACTATAACTTCCATAGAGAAACTTAGTCAGAAAATGATAACTAATCCTAGGGTAAAATAACCATTTTACCCCCAGCTAGATTCAATCATCCTGTTCAAAGTCAACATCCAGTTGACTCAACTCGCCAACTCATCAAGTCCCTATACTTTCCCCAACCCCCAACCCGGTTCTACTCGTCGAGTCTAGCAAGAACTCGACGAGTTCTCCTTCAATTGATATCGAGACAATCTTCAACTGACTCACTGAGTTCCACCTTGAACTCGTTGAGTTCATCTTCATCATAAGTGCTACTATTCTGTGACTCGCTGAGTTGTATGAACAACTCGTCGAGTCCGTCTTCATGGGTTGGGAGATTGCCTTGGACTCATTGAGTACGTTCATGCACTCACCGAGTCCCATGGTTTCCAGGTCCATACCTATCTGTATTTCGTTGAATCCTTCCTATGGACTCATCTAAATCCCTTCTAAACTAAATTGGATTCCCTCGAATCATAGAAGGTTGGGAACCTAAACCCCCCGACTCACCGAGTCCCATGAACAACTCGCCGAGTCGACTAATGTCCATGACCAAAACTCAGTTTCTGATGTACAACTCTCATCCAATATGTAGATATGGGATCCTTAAGTAGATATAACAGGTAAAGTCATGAAATTTACGTACATGCATGTGACTTTTATGCTCAAAGGACCAAAAATGGGGTTTATATCATTCATGGGGTTCTCATGGCAATAAAGATGGCATCTTTATGCCATGAGGACCCTCCAATGTTCCATATATGAAGGTATATTAACTTGGGACGTCCGAGTCCCAAGAATCAAGCTTCTTGGACCCAAAACTCCATAAAAATGACCACAAGGAGATCTAAGAAACTACAAGTCAAGTATGAAGCTTGATTAGCAGAAAGTGAGGAGAAAATGTTGTTGTTCTTGGATGTATTCCTTCTCCCTTGGGTCTTCTATCTTCCACTTCTTGCTATAGCTTCAAAACACACCAAGAAACACTCAAAACAACCAAGAAAGCTCAATCTCACTTATGGAGGACTAGGGTTTCGAGTGTAATGCACTGGAGGTGATGGAGGTTGGGGTGGAAGCCTCATAAGATGTTTAAATATGGTGCAAACCCTCCAATTTAGGGTTTCACCCAAACAACTTCTACTCGCCGAGTCTGTCTTCCGACTCATCGAGTAGGTCACTTAATCCCGACCTGGAGTCGATCCTACTCGACGAGTTGAGCCCCCAACTCGCCGAGTCCAATAGTAAAATATGATATTTAACTTGAAATTAACTGCGTACTTGGGACTGGGTGTTACAATGCAAAAGTCGGATCCATGTTTAAACCAATCAATCCAACAATTTACAACTAAAGAGAAGGAAAAGAAAACTTACTTCTAAAGACTTTGATTTCTTCTTTCTTGCTAGTTGATCTGATTGATGAGAACCCAACGTAGGGTTTCTCATCAAGGCACGACACATCCAACATGATTCTTCGGGCTTTAGATAGAGATGAGAGGGGCTTAATTTCTCTAGGGTTTTTAGCTAAAAATTGAATGATCTAATGTGTTGGATTCCAAAAATCAGACCCTCTGTTTATAGTAAAGGTTTATGAGTCATTATCAGATAATAAATTGTCCACCAAGTAATTATTTATAAAGCAAGTGTATATCTAGAATATTTGAATTTCAAATCTTTACACTTTAACTGCTTATAGTTCTAAAAGTTTCTATTAGTTAATTATTTACTAAATTACCTAACAAACTAGATCTCTATATTTCTCTTTTTTCTATAATTGGTCAATATTGCATGTAACCCAAAAGAACACTGTCATTAATAGTAATATTACCAACTCGTTGTGACGATGGGCACTATCTTCCAACACATTAGAGCGATGTAAAAACATTTAAGGACATGAGCTTCTTCGTGTAGTCTTACATGAGTCGAAATGAGTTACTATGATGTTGGTTTAACTTTATTGTTATGTTCTTAGTTTCGTCTAAAAGCAGGACAATCTTCCTTCTACATTTCTTATTAATCAGATTTGATCATGAATGATCGATTTAGTTTCTGGACGAAACTTGGTGAATAATAATAAATGGATTTATTATTCGTAACTAATCGACACATAATTTTTAATATTATTTATCGGTTTGATTTTTTGTCTATTTGATCTGATGCACAACATGATCGGAGAAACCAAAACCCTTTGTCTCGTTTCTACATTGTTGTTGCTCCATAAACCACAAAAGTCGAAGAAGAAGCAAATTTGGATGTGAGAATTTATAGGTTTGAAATTTTTAGTGTTTCAAGAATGTTTGGAATTCATGCTTTTGACAAGAGCTTTGGTGGAATGAAGAATTGTAACAGCTTTGGTGGAATGAAGAATTGTAACAAAATGTTGTTAGAGAAGGAGGGAGGAAGGAGGAAGGGGGAGGGGGTTGTGATTACCTTGGTTGGTATAAAGTCCACAAACGATGAGCTGGTCGTTGGATAGGCAAGAAAAACGGCGTTGCAATAAATTTTTATTTTTATTTTTATTTAATCGGTATAAATTAGGTGATGTCCATAGTAAAAATTCGTTCCAGTATCTTTCACTAAATCTCTTTAAAAATATAATAGATTGGTAAATAATTTTTTAAAACATGAGCCTCTCGTACACAACTCATTCATTTGTATGATATAATAACAAATTTTAAAAAAATGTAGTTGGTCATATTAAATAAAAACTAAAAAATATGATAGAAAAATAAAATGAGTAATTTAATGATTTTAAGAATATTATTTGCACCGCATGTTCATTGATCACGAACAAAAGGAACCTTCTTGTCGTTTTCTTATAGCCCGTCATCTTTTGCCAAAATTTGACCTGCCAACAGAAACCGCAAATTTGGGTCGCTCCTATTTCCTAGAAATCGACCGGTTTAATGCCATGTGAAGATACATTGCACAAACAAAAAAAGGTAATAAGATAACACATTTTATGTTTCTGCAATAAGTTAATTATATTTGTATTATTTTACTTAAGATTTAAGATATCTACATTTATTTATTTTTCTTTTGTTTAAGGTGGTCAATTATTAATCTTTATTAATCTCATTACATAATACATATCCAAAATAAAATAAAAAACCTAAAAGGTAGATCTCATAGATTTTTATTACTAAGTTGGTTATTTCAAATAAATAAATAAAAAAAACCTTACAATTGATCATATAGATGTTGTGTAACTAGCGCCTATAATCATATCAATCGTATTATCGTTATCACTTTTAATTAACTAACACACATCATCAAACATAGACAAGAAGAGGACGAAACAAAAAGCAATCGATGGAGAACTTGGAAATCGTTATTTTTATGTTTATTGTAGATGATTCGACTAATGTTTGATAAATCATATCACTATATTATATACTTATATTTATTTGTGTTGCAGTGTAAATAATTAAATAGCCTCATGTTTAGTTACTTGGACAAATTTATTTCATTTTGTAGACGTGTCAACTAACCACAATTGCCTAAAATTTGCAACCGAACACCTATAAGACGAATTACCATCGTTGGATCATCACCTATAAGATCCACCGGTTAATATCGCTGAATCATCACCTATAAGATCCACCGGATAATATTGGTATATGCTATTTTGTTTCTAAAAAACATTACACATTAAAATTCAATAATAAAATATCATTTGTAACATATAAGAGCATTAGGTAAATAGCATTTTAAATAATCGTCAAAAATTAATCCTTTTTTGGTGTTTTGAAGAAAATATATATATATATATATATATATATATATATATATATATATATATATATATATATATATATATATATATATATATATATAAACTAGAAAGAACTCAATGTTTAAACTAAAAAATAAAATTAAAATATGGATTGCAATACGATTTATATTTACGTAAAACATAAAATTTATTGAAACATGATTAAAATATATAGTTATATTGATAATCTGAATTCAATAATCGTTTCTATAACCCTTTTAGAGGGAATGGCTTGGTTCCACCCTAAGTCCTAGCATGTTGATGTAGACCATGGCATATCATAAGAATACCGTCTCTTGAGCATGACAGAATAAGGAGTTCGACAACTCCTTGCTGACGAGAGAACAAATCAAAATAATATTTGTTTATATTTTATACCAACTAGGAAAAACTCTCTGCACTACGTTTTTGGTTTGTAAAAACTTAATGTGTCATGGGAATCGTAACATGTAAGTTTTATTATTGATGATTCGCTTTTTTTTTTTTTAATAAATTAATTATTGGTTGTTTTCTAATTTTTTTCTTCTATACACAATGAGGTAAAAAAAGGAAAGAGGTGGATGACTCAACAAGAAGGTCCAAAGTTATAAAATGTTAATATAAAAAGACAAAAAATAAAAATTTAGTATTTATAATTGGTCTTAGAGACTAAAAATGCTAAAAGTAGGCAAAGAAGTACGAAAAAACTATGAAACATAAGAACTTTACTATTCTAAGGTTATTGAAAAATTATTTATAATGATTTTCTAATATATCTACTAAAGGCACATATAAGAAAAGTTAGTTATAAAAAATATTAACATAATTAAATATAAAATATATTTATTACGAAGATTATAAATGCATTTCATATTTAATTTAGAAAATATGTATTATAATTAATACATTTTTAATATAATATTTGTAATTAATTATTACTTCAGTTAGGACAAATGGTAGAAAATCTTTTTAATTATATATATAATAATTCAAACAATATTATTCATTATAAATGATAAATTATACATGTAGTTTGGCAAAACTAAAATAACATACAAAATAATAATCAGTCAATATAAAATACAGGGCACCATTTTTTTTAACCTTAAAACGTTTCACTATAAATTTCTTATTGGATGCATAAGGTTTTATTTTTCTCTAATTATATTAAGATAAAAGTTAAAAATGTTATGATGTTATCTGTTAGGTAAGCTAAATAATAGAGTAAAATAGAAAAATATTGTAATAATAAATGATTGTTTTGATTTATAAAATATTACCTTTTAATATTTTGGAGGATAATTATTACAAAGTGGAAGAAGTAAGCCACATACGTCTGAAAAGCGAACTACTTAATTTCGTATAAAAAACGTTTGCCTTTTTTAACATTACAAGATTAATCACAACCGTTGGATCACAAGGGTAAATCCGTCCTTCTATACTGGAAAACCGCCTATATAACGGTATGTTCTGTCTTCTTTACGAAAAGAGTAGTCAGACCGGAATAACACTTGTTTTTCCAACCTGCAAAACCCTAGAAATCACACATAATCCCAAATCTCTTTCACGAGATATCGAGAATCTGCTAAGGGAATGCAGAGAGATGAGAGGAGATTCGCGGCTGTCTAACCGTGGACGGGTTAAAAAATCCACCGGCGGCAGAACTTGCCACCGTAAACACGTGGAGGACGGGTGAACAACGAATTGCTGTAGTTGTAGCGTTCAATTAAATCGTATTTCGTATATTTTTTTTTCTCTAATCGGAGAATTAATTTGACGAATTGATGGCGATGGAGGATAGAAACAACGGTGTGCTACACGGGAAGTACGAGCTGGGAAAACAATTAGGGCACGGAACTTTTGCGAAGGTGTATCACGCGAGGAACTTGCAGACTGGTAAGAGTGTGGCGATGAAGATGGTGGCGAAAGATAAGGTGATTAAGGTCGGTATGACGGATCATATCCAGCGAGAGATTTCTGTTATGAAGATGGTGAGGCATCCTAACATCGTTGAGCTTCATGAGGTTATGGCGAGTAAATCTAAGATCTATTTCGCTATGGAGCTCGTTAGAGGCGGTGAATTGTTTTCTAAAGTCGAGAAAGGGCGTCTGCGAGAGGATGTTGCTCGGAGTTACTTTCAGCAGCTCATCTCCGCCGTCGATTTTTGTCACAGCCGAGGGGTATACCATCGAGATCTGAAGCCAGAAAATTTATTGTTAGACGGCGAAGGTAATTTGAAAGTGACCGATTTCGGCCTCAGCGCGCTTTCCGATCATCTCCGGCAGGATGGATTATTACACACAACATGTGGGACTCCGGCGTATGTCGCACCGGAAGTAATTGGGAAAAAAGGTTACTCCGGCGCGCAAGCCGATATCTGGTCTTGTGGAGTCATCCTTTACGTCCTTCTCGCCGGATTCTTACCTTTTCAAGACGAAAACATCGTTGCGATGTACAGGAAGATTTACAAAGGAGATTTCAAGTGTCCGCCATGGTTTTCATCTGACGCACGTCGATTAATCATGAAATTACTCGACCCAAATCCAAAATCTCGAATCACAATCTCAAAAATCATGCAATCAACCTGGTTCAAGAAGGCGTCGCCGAAGAAACCCAACTTTTCAGGCGAAGATGAAGGTATTCATCTAAAGGGAAAAGAAGGCGAGACACTGAATGCATTTCACATAATATCATTATCGGAAGGATTTGATCTGTCTCCGTTGTTCGAGGAGAAGAAGAGGGAGGAGAAACAAGAGATCAGGTTCGCGACAATGAAGTCGGCAGGGGCGGTGGTGTCGAAACTGGAGGAGGTGGCGAAGGCGGTGAAGTTTAGCGTAAAAAAGAGTGGAGACGAAAGCAGTTTGAGGTTGCAGGGACTTGAGAACGGAAGGAAAGGGAAATTGGGGATAGCGGCGGACATATTCGCGGTGACGCCGTCGTTCTTGGTGGTGGAGGTGACGAAGTCGAGCGGCGACACCCTGGAGTACAACCAATTCTGCAGCAAAGAGCTCCGGCCGGCGCTTAAGGACATCGTCTGGACGTCACCCGCCAATCACTCTACTCCGGCATGAATCAACTTGATTTAATTTGTAAAATATTATTCAATTGGTGGTTTAAATTATTATCCGAGATTATCTATGAAATAATTGCTACTTTGAATTGATAAATAAGTTCTAATTCTGTTTTTGTAGCTTAATAGTTTATACTTCAATAGTGTCAAGGTATTTTGGTGCTTATTTTGGCATTAGCATGCAGCTGTGTGGGACAGAGTATTTAAAACAGTATAAAAATATTTATTATTATCTGGTATTAAAAATGATTTTTTTAAAAGTTGATTGAACGTATCTGATACCTCGGTACGTAATAAGTAGATAAGTTTTCTTTTAGTTTTTGCAAATTCACTTTATTCATATAAGGCATATATAAAAGTATGTATAGTAGTATATGTATATAAAAGTATGTATAGTTATGATAAGATTTATATGGTAATTTGCTTAAATAAGTTATAACTTTTTTTAGGTAAGGTGGAAATTTATTATTTAATTAAACAATTTTTTGTTTATTTTTTTTCCAAACATAAAAAAATGATTATTATCTGTGTGAAACCATAAGAAGTTAATAATCACTCTGAATAAACAAATCCCAAGCATATGTGTATAAATGTAAACAAAATTATTATAAAATATAATTGATAATATATTAAAGTAGATAATTTATACACAATAATTTTTCTTTCATACATAACAATTAATATTTTAAAATATTGTACTGTACAACTCTATAACACATAAAATATTATGTATATAAAAAAACTGTTGTTTAGAAATAATTTCTTAAATTTAAGAATGATTATTAACTTCTTATGGTTTCACACATCTTTAACCCTTCTAATCTTTATGATATCCTATCACATCTTTAAATTTAAAACAAAAACGTCAATTATAGAAGATATTGTTTTGATTTTTTTTGTTGCAATTGATATTTGAAAAACAGATCTTATCGTGGCTTAAATAAAGAAAAATAATATATATTATTTTTTTTAGCGGAATAAAAATGTTATGTGTTTTGTTAAATGCTAGTACTTGAATCCGTATTTTGCCATGAGTCTTACGTGTTTTTGTTGCGTATTGAGAACTTTTACGAGGGAAAATCTAAGGGGACATTGGATAAAACTGAAATTTAGAAAATGAAATGGTGAAATTAATATTTTATAAAGTTGAAGATGTATGGGATGAAATTGATATTTTAAAAAAATAAAAAATAAAAAACGGATTGTCGGATTATATAAATTGAGCGATAAAAGATGAACGTTTGATAATGATATTTTATAATATATTGAAGGTGGAGCAGATGATCGTGATATTTTAAAAAACATAAAGATAACAAATATTATTTTACGAAAAACAAAATTGAGCGAAGAAAGTTATATTTTACTCAGTGATATAATTGTATCTTGTGCATTAAAAGTTACATAATTAGCTATAGTAAATCTTCTCTCAAAATGAAAAGTTTGCATTTGTATATATTTTTAGTTATCTAGTTTTTGGGATAATTATTATATCATTATGAAAAAAAATGTCCCTTGAGAATGACAAATAAGTTTTAATTAAGTTTGTGTGTGCTTAATACTTTAATAGTGCGAAGATATTTTGGTGCTTGTGATTGATAGGGTGATATAACAACAAAATATTGTAAAGTGAGATAATATTGTAAAATATAAAAAGGTTGAAAGGATAAGAATGATAGAAGACTTGGGGTAGTGCGGTTATTAAGGCATGTGCGAAAAGAGATAGCTGTCTAACCTTGAATTGACCACCCCCTGCCTACCAAATTCTACTAGCAACTTGCTTATAATCATCTACTTTTATTGTCATTTGTCATTTGTAAGTTAAGTCGACATGATATATTATTCAAATTGTGGGTTTACAACTTGTATGGTGTATCATGTTTTTTAGTAAGTGTCTTATCTATAAAGTATAAACATACCCATCGAACTGAAGTTTTACACCAGCACTAGATATAGATAACAGTTGTAATTTGATTTTAGCCTATATAATTCATCTTTTCGTAAAGATGCAAAAAGGCACTTTGCTTTGTATATTAAACATATCTTTGATCATCTAAGTGCAATATTTCTTGTACATGTTTTCTTTACTCTTTTGTAATACAACATTCAGAAGAGATATTCTTGTTGAGATTACCTATCTAGTTTTCATACTTATCCTTTTAGTAAACGATGGGAGTCTTGTGGGAATACATTTCAATTCTTTTGATAGTCAATACTCGATACATCTTCGTTTTTGACACATGTTTTATGTTTTATAGGTTTTTCGTTAATATAATATTATTTGGAAAGTGTAACTAGAAATTACACCAAAGAACAAAACGAAAAAATTGTTGGTGTGACATGTGTTCAGTACAGTATCCTTAAAACAGATTCGCCCTATATGGATGTATGCTTTCGAGGATACAACAACAGAAAACGATTTTTCAAGATTGTCAGAACCTTCACTTGGCCGAATAATTGAAAAAAGGTCCTTGAATTTTCTTGATTGACCGGTGGTACATTCGTACCTGATAGAGTTACACCGAATGAACTTTCACAAGTTCACAGTGGCATTTTGGTAATTTCTGGCCATGACTTAGTATGTTGGGCTTACTCTTCGTACGCATAGCGTACATGCGAGGGACCTAGTACGTTGGGCGTACGTGCGAGGGTCCAAACTCTAAAATTTAGGATTTGCAACATATTTAAACAATTTTATGACCCAAGACCTTCACCCTAATTAGTCTCCAAATGAGAATTCGGTCCCCTAGCAAACCCTAAGTGAGAAGAGTGATTTTGAGCTCATTTGTGTGCTTTGTTGGTGTTCTTGAAGAAGAAGAAGTTGGTGCAAGGACCTTGAAACTTGTAAGCAACTTAGATCTGGGATTCCCCACTTGCTAACAACCCTAGGAGGTAAAAAGTTCATAACTTGATCACTCAATCTTGTAGATCTAGTCACTTCTTCATTTAAGGCGCTTTTGGTCCCCAAATATGGTGATTCTTAAGCATGACATGCTCTTGACTAAATAAGTCGTCCTTTCAGACCTTATGAGGGGTCTTGAGTCATAAAAATGTGGTTTTGATGCTTAATTTTACTCCATGCATGCTATAGAAGGTTTTATGGCATTAAGATGTTGAGATTTTATGTATTAAGCACTTAATGGACATGCAAAGTCATAAAGTTGGAAACTTTATGACTCTTGATTGTATTTTGGCCTTGGATCTGCAATTAGACGTGTTAAGTTGGAGAAATATGGTCTTAATAGGTTAAGAAGGGGACAGTTGCGTACGATGGGTGTACCAAAGGGTATGCTGCACGTACGCTGATCTGGCCCTAATGCCTCGGACAACTTGTACGCCCCGCGGACTCAACTGAGTTGACTCGGTTGATTTGTTGATTTTGACCAGTTTTAACCATGGGTATTTTGGGAAAATGTTATTAATCTAGAATGAGTAATGTTTTGACATTTTGGATTTGGGTTAAGACGGTATTTGGGAGCAGAGTATTGATTAACTATTCGTTAGACTACGAAGTGAGTTTTCCTCACTATACTTACGGGTCGAAAAAAACCAAGGCCGGTGTAACAACCCGTCTCTGGTATGTTGTTTTCATGTTATTTATTCAGAAGTTTCATGAGGGACTCGGCGAGTCTATTACCAGACTCGTCGAGTAGAGATGGGATCTTGATCAGCGTATAGATCGGCGACTCGACGAGTCCATATTCGGGACTCGGCGAGTCCGCCTGCCAGGTAGAAACCCTAAATCCCCGGGTTTGCACCCTATTTAAACCATCTTATGAGTCCCAAACTCGTCTCCTTCACCCTCAGAGCATCATTTAGCAAACCTTAACCATTCCCTTGAGTATTTGAGCATTTCTTGTGTGAATCTTGAAGTTTTGAAGAGAAGAAGGAGGCTAGATCCAAAGGAGTAGAAGAAGATCCAAGATCTTGCACCACTACAGAGCTTATTGAGGTAATAATTGGATTTCCTTCTGTTTCTATGATTGATTCTCCATTATAAGCACATTTAGTACATTTTATCCATTTCTTAGCTTGTTTATAGTAGAGAGAGCACATTGGGTTGATTAGCCTTCGGATCTAGCCATGTTTCAGTTCCAAAAACGTAGATCTAACACCTTTATGGACCCATTTTGCATGATAACCCTAGATCTACTCTTTTAAGTGCCTTTTCAACCTTTAAACCCCTTTTCATGCGTATGTACACGTAAAGTTGGAAACTTTACGTGGTAAACAAGCCTTAGAAACCCAGATCTATAAATTGTATGCGGTGGTTTTGAGCAGAATCGAGTTTATAGTAACTGCATGCATGCGAATCGGTGAGTCGTTCTTCGGACTCGATGAGTCGAGCCGCGAGTCCCCGATCTTTCCCCTTTTGAGTGATTCCGAGTGGGGACCAGTGAGTAGTAGAATGGAGTCAGTGAGTCGGAGGTTAGACTCAGTATTGGAGGGACTCGACGAATTGTTCATACAACTCAGCGAGTCTAAGACAATCTTCATAGATTTAAGAACAACTCGTCGAGTTGTTCATACAACTCGGCGAGTCGGATGCAGATAGCCTGAGTTCTAGAATCGAAAGGGAACTCGTCGAGTTTATCCATACTCGACGAGTAGCAGCGAACAGGATTGAGAAGTGAGAGTAGGGACTCGGTGAGTTGGCGGCCCAACTCGGCGAGTCAGGTCAACTGTAAGTTGACTTTGACCAGGAGAGTTGACTTCAACCAGGGGTAAAAGAGTCATTTTACCCCAATGTAGTTATTAGTATTTAATTGAGTGTAATTGTGGAATTGTAGCCGGGGAGATACCGGAGCAGCAGCAGATAGCTTCCAGAGCCATACACTCAGCAGCCAGATCACGAGGTGAGTTTCCTTCCAGTAGGAACGGGTCTAAGGCCACAATGCCGGCCCGTTTAGCTAGTAGTAGTTTCCAGAATTCGGTCTGATGCAGATTTTAGTATGTTTGATGCCTTCGTGGCTCAGACAGGATTTATGTGTTATGTGTTCCGGGTTACAGCCCGATGCAGTATGCAATTTATGTGTTCATGCTAGTTGATATGTTTATGTTATGCTATGTTCAGTAGTTCCGGACTTCTGTCCGATGCAGTCAGTTCCGGACTTCGGTCTGATGCAGTTAGTTACGGATTTCGGTCCGATGCAGGAGGCAAGGCCTCAGTAGTTCTGGACTTCGGTCCGATGTAGAGGGCAAGGCCCTGGTTAGTTGTGGACTTCGGTCCGATGCAGTGGGAAAGGCCTAGTATGTGTTTATATGTATTGTATGGTATGTGGTAGTTTGGGGGAGCTCATTAAGCTTCATGCTTACAGTTTCAGTTTTGGTTTCAGGTACTTCCGCAAGCAAAGGGAAGAGCTCGGGTTGATGGCATCGCACACACCACAGCTTCAGTTGTCCTGGGAGTTGTTTTTAGTTTTCATGGATGTGATTTGATACAGTCTTGATACAGTTTACTCATAACACTTTGCTATTGTTTTTGAGATATTGACGTACGAGTTTTACCTTATGATATTATTATGGTGTTTTTAGTAATTATTAAACAAAAAATTTTGGGTAGTATTTTGGGATATTTCAAGTTGGTATCAGTGCCTTGGTTTGAGGGATTCGGACACACTTTCGGGTGTGTCTGAACTCAAACTAAGGAAACGGTAAATATTTTCAAAAGAAAAATGTCTTTGAAAGTGTTTTTTTGAAAAAGAATTTAGAAAGAAGAAGAGTTTTTATAAAAGAAAAAATGGTGTGGCGTATGCGATCAACCGAGCTCAAGTAAGTACTCCTAAATTACCCATACAAGTTATGTTATGATTGTCAGTTTTAATTTCAGTAGAACAGCATGCTAGAATAGGACTAAGGATCTAGGAGGATGCCTTATGTGCCTGCTATATGTGTTTCAGCTTTACAAGATTTGCATGCTTGTATTGAGTAGGCAATAGTAGGATAGCCTGTTTAGGTTATGCCTGATAGTATGAGCTTAGCATTGTATGCTAGTACAATATCTCGTTATGAGAATAGATTTGCTTGAGTAGTTTCCTGTATCCGAATGCTGCTTGCTTTGTGCTTTGTGGGACTCTGAGTGATGGGAGTTAGTCATTAGGTGAATACGTCACATCACATGTGATCAGGGTTGAATAATCTCAAAGTGATGGATTTGGCCCTATTGCGCAGCTCTTGTTTGAGTCTAACCGTTGTAGGGACGATTCTTTTACTCGAAGGATTATCCGAGCCTCATCACATGTGATGGTATTCAGGTGACGGCTAATTAGTATTACAAGGAGGCCTTCGGCAGCTGAGGACTGGTTTGAACGGAGTCAGAGATTTCCCTAGGGCAAGCCTAGGATGAGAGTAGCAGAGATCAATAATAATAGAAGTGACTTGGTGGAGTCAAGGCAGTTCTTGAGGAAAGTACGGATAGATGTGGAAGGTAGTATGGGCCCGTACTACTGAAAGCAGAGGATCCGTACTCGAATCAAGGAAGGCTGAGACAAGACCAGGAAACTAGTATTGGTATCAATGATCCCTTGAGATATTTCAGTTTTCTGATGTTACTATGATTTGTTTCAGAATGGTAGTCTTGCGTCCGAGGCCAGCAGTCGGCAGTTCAGGTGCCGGAGGGGGATCAGGATCAGGCCCGGAGGCCGAGCAGTTGGATGAGGAGACCAGAGAGTTTCTTTCTTCAGAGATTACTCGTATCATACTGGAGCAGACTCCTGTGATCTTCGGTTCGATCAAGGAGGGTATCCTAGAGATGATGGATGAGAGATTGAGCACCTTCCGTGCCGAGGTGGTGGCCATGATGGGGTCGCGCACACTTACGTTCAGGGAGTTCAAGGCATGTGGAGCTCCAGATTACCACGGGGCGCGGGACCCCATAGCGAGTACTAGATGGTTGGCGGATGTGGCCAATGCTTTCCGCACGAGCAAGTGTCCCGAGAGGGACAAGGTTAGATTGGCGTCCTGTCTTCTGAAGGACAGGGCACGGGATTGGTGGGAGGAGGTCGGACATACCATTGGAGATGATGCAGCGCTAGATGCCATGACCTGGGCTAATTTCTCCACCAGGTTCAGGGCGGAGTTTGCACTGGTTATTGAGGTGCAGCAGTTAGCCAGAGAGTTTTAGGACCTCACCCAGACTACAGAGACCGTGGCGGAGATCACCGCCAAATTCAGGGAGAGGGCTCTTCTCGTTCCTCAGTATGCAGCCGATGAGGAAATGAAGAAGGCCCGTTATCATGAGATGCTGCGGAGCGATATCCGCCAGTTTGTGAGCCGGTCTAGCTGTAAAACGCTGGATGACATGATTGCTAGGGCTCGGGAAAGGGAGATTGACCTAGAGTTGGAGAAGAAGAGGAAACCGAAGGCGGTTTCGGGTACAGGTAGTTCGGGCAAAAAGCCCAAGGTTTCAGATCACAGATCCAGGAGTCAGCAGAGCCACGGTTGATGTGGCAAGTGTGGGAGATTGCACGATGGGGTGTGCAAGGCAGGGAGTTTCGGTTGCTACAAGTGCGGTCGGACTGGGCATTTGAGCAGGGATTGTACGGCCCCTACTACCGTTATTGCAGCATCAGATTTGATTTGCTTTCAGTGCAATCAGAGGGGACATAAAAAGTCCCAGTGTCCGAGTTTGGTTGCAGTAGGGAAGGTGGTTGCACCTGCCCCTGCTACTTTGAGGATTACAGATGGCCGGCAGGGCTGAGCCGAGGCACCAGTGGCAAAGAGTAGAGCTTTTCAGATGACAGCAGAGGAGGCACGAGCGACTCCTGATGTGGTGATGGGTATGTATTTTCCCTTCATCTCTATTATTATTGATTATAGCTTATGGTTACATGTTTTGTATAGGGTCGTTCTCTGTGAACGGCATTTCTGCTACAGTATTATTTGATTCGGGGGCTACCCAATCGTTTGTATCGCTAGCGCTTAGCAAGAGATTTAGTAGAGCTCCAGGGGAGCTGGATTGTCCATTAGAGGTCGAGATAGCAGATGACAGGACCGTGAGGGTTGCCAGGGTGCATCGAGGATGTTCTATTCAGTTGTTCGACGAGCAGTTTTCGGTGGACTTGGTCCCTATTCCCCTGTGAGGGAATAAGGTTATAGTGGGCATGGATTGGTTGAGTCCCAACAGGGTAGTGATTGATTGCGAGTTGCAGCTAGTGAGGGTTCGCACTCCTAGTGGGGGAGAGTTAGTGATTCAGGGCGAGAGGCAACAACGTGGACCAACTTTTTGTTCAGCCGCGAGGGCGAGGCGCTAGTTTCAGCAAGGTTGCGCCGGTTATGTAGCTTATGTCTTGGATGCCCGGGAAAAGGGCAAGACGACAGTGGATGATGTTCCGGTAGTGAGAGACTTCCCGGATGTATTCCCAGAGGATTTACCGGGAATACCTCCTGAGAGGCAGGTTGAGTTTGGGATCGACCTAATTCCTGGTGTGGCTCCGATAGCTAAGGCACCGTATCAGCTAGCTCTCCTTGAGATGCAGGAGTTGTCTACGCAGCTGTAGGAGCTGCTAGACAAGGGTTTTATTTAGCCGAGTAGTTCACCTTGGGGAGTGTCGATCCTGTTTGTGAAGAAGAAGGATGGGTCGCACCGTATGTGTATAAACTACCGGGAGTTGAATAAGGTAACGGTGAAGAACCGTTACCCCCTCCCGAGGATAGATGATTTGTTTGATCAGCTTCAGGGGGCATCTTGGTTCTCCAAGATCGATTTACGCTCCGGATATCACCAGATGCGAGTCAGAGGCGAAGATGTGCAGAAGACTGCTTTCAGGACCCTTTATGGTCATTTCGAGTTCGTGGTGATGCCTTTTGGGCTCACTAATGCTCCAGCCGTGTTCATGGATCTCATGAATCGCGTATGCAGACCGATGCTGGATCAGTATGTGATAGTATTCATAGATGATATCTTGGTGTATTCCAAGACTCAGGAGCAGCATGAGGAGCACCTGAGGGAGGTGCTAGAAGTTCTAAGAATAGAGAGACTTTTCACAAAGTTCTCCAAGTGCGAGTTCTGGTTGCGTGAGGTGCAGTTCCTAGGTCACCTCATCAACCAGAAGGGTATCTTAGTAGATCCGGCCAAGATAGAGGCCGTGATGCAGTGGGAGGTCCCGAAGTCTCCATCCGAGATTCGGAGTTTCCTAGGTTTGGCAGCGTATTACAGAAGATTCATTCAGGATTTCTCCAAGATAGCAGTACCACTCACCCGACTGACCAAGAAGCCGGTGGTTGATATGGGCATATTTAGTTATAAAATTCATGCATTATCTTAATACTTTATGTTGTTTTTGTCTCTTTTAATGAACAAAAGGTGCTTAATTAGTTTATAATTTCATTTTTCAGCAAAAATAACATGCTCGAAAGGAAAGTGAAGCGGAATTGGCGATTGGACGCTTGGATCTTGGATTTTGAAGAAAGAAGGACGTTGCTGGACAGCTTGACCCCTCGTCAGTGTTTTGGCCATATTTCATGAACCATAACTGCGATTGATGAGATTCAAAATGTTCTGAAAAGTAGACACAATTTCGGACGACTTTCGTGTTTTGAGAAAATGCTGATTCGAAACGTACTCGGAGAGTTGGTCAGAAGTTTCGCGATTCTGGAAGCGCTGACTTGCCGCACACGGGTTTTAAGTGACGGACTCGCCGAGTAGGTCACTGGACTCGCTGAGTAGCCTCTGTTTTGTGAAAATATATATAAAGGGACTTTCATATTGATATCATAGCATGGAGAGAAACCCTAGGAGGCTGAGAAACGATTGGAAGTGCTGCTAGGTCGTGAGGAACTGAAGAATCAACCCTACATTCAATTGTGAAGAGAATCAAGACAATTTTGGTTTATTCTTAGTAACTTTTTGATTTGAATCATGTTTACATACTTTGATTTTGTTTTTGAGTTTATGTTTACTGCAATCATGAGCTAAAAACTTATTCTTCTGTTAGGGTAGACAATTTTGTGAACATGGATTGATTATTTGAGTAGGATTAATTTTGATTGGTAATTATGTTTTGTTAAGCTTGTTAAAGAACCTTATGTGTTGACAATAACTATTCTTCTATTAATAAATCAGTAATTAAGTTGTATGAATATCTCTTAGTTATTAATTTCATATGATTTATTGTGACCACTTAGTTGTATATCTAGGAATAACGAACGTGAAACTAGAATTAACTAGAAGATAGGTAAGTTAATGTGTAAGCTTGTTGGATGAACATGGACAAGAGGTTAATTGAAGGGCCAATTTAGTTAACCACTACAAGTCTTACTTAACCCGAATCAATAATCTAGGAAACCCGTTAATTTAGACAACTGGTCATTGCTTGAGTTAATTTGTTTTCTAAGAATTAGGAATATCGAACATGAACCTAATTATCTTAATCGGTAGCCAATGAAGAATTAATCCGATACATTAAAATCATCCATGGGAACAAATGAGTCGTACCTAAACAGAAGTCCTCTTTATTATTGAATTTAGTTGATTTTTATTTGCTTAGCTCTTAGTTTCTTAGTTTAAGTTTTAGTTAATTGTTCAAGTTTCTAGTCTTGCAAAACTAGAGAAAACACCCTTTCTATTACTTGTTTTATTTAGATAATATTAGCATCTATTTTAATTGTTTACCGTTCCCTGTGTTCGATACCCTACTTACCTGAACTAAACTGCTAATCGATAGGTACACTACCTTTCGTGTGTTTGTCTTTGTGTTTAAGTTAGTAGGATTAAAACTAGTTGGTTTTACACACATCAGTGGTGTTTTGTTGGGGGCCTGAGCAGCAGGCGGTGTTTGAGACCCTCAGGCAGAGGTTGTGCGAGGCTCCGATCCTTACCCTGCCAGAGGGAATAGAAGATTTTGTAGTCTTCTGTGATGCCTCAATCACAGGTATGGGAGCAGTATTGATGAAGCGAGGGCATGTGATAGCTTACACCTCGAGACAGTTGAAGCCTCACGAGGCTAACTATCCTACCCACGATTTAGAGCTGGGGCGGTGGTGTTTGCCCTCAAGATTTGGAGACACTACCTTTATGGGGTCCGTTGTACCATCTACACGGATCACAAGAGTTTGAGATATCTTATGGATCAGCCGAGTCTAAACATGAGGCAGAGGAGGTGGTTGGATGTGCTGAAGGATTATGATTGGGAAATCCTTTACCATCCAGGGAAGGCCAACGTAGTGGCCGATGCCCTAAGCCGCAAGGTGTCAGCAGACCCTATCAGAGACTTATGTCTGAGGATGACAATGATTACTCCGTTGTTGGAACGGATCAGGGAGGCTCAGGTTGAGGGTCTCAAGGAGGAGAGACAGAAGTGTGAGAGGATAGTGGGCCGAGTAGCTTCGTTTGATTATGATAGTCGGGGGTTGTTGACCCTTCATGGGAGAGTGTGGGTACCGTATGGGGGTGGAGTACGGCAGGTGTTGATGGATGAGGCTCATAAGTCTCGATTTTCTATCCACCCAGCGGCAACAAAGATGTATAGAGATCTTCGAACCGATTACTGGTGGCCCTGCATGAAGCGGGATGTCGCCTGGTATGTAGAGAGGTGCCTAACCTGCAGGAAGGTCAAGGCAGAACACCAGAGGCCTCACAACAAGATGCAGCCGTTAGACATTCCCGTGTGGAAATGGGAGGACATCACCATGGATTTTATCACCAAGCTTCCCAGGACCGCACGTGGGTTAGATTCGATTTGGGTAGTAGTGGATCGGTTGACGAAGAGTGCTCATTTCATACCGATCCAGGAGAGCATATCGGCGGAAACGTTAGCCGATATCTATGTGAGGGAGGTAGTTGCACGTTATGGAGTGCCGGTATCGGTGGTGTCAGACCGAGACGTCCATTTCACATCCAGATTCTGGAAGCGGTTTCACGATGAGATGGGTACTTGTCTCCACTTCAGCAGCGCTTTCCACCCTCAGATGGACGGATAGAACGAGAGGACGATTCAGACTCTCGAGGACATGCTCCGGGCATGTGTCCTAGACTTCGGTGGCAGTTGGGATACGTATCTTCCGTTAGCGGAATTTTCGTATAACAACAGTTATCATGCGAACATTGATCGACCTCCCTTTGAGATGCTTTATGGGAGGAAGTGCAGGACCCCGATCTGTTGGGGCGAGGTCGGTCAGCGAGTCATTAGGAGCATGGAGGTGGTGCTCAAGACGACCGAGTTGATTCAGCAGGTTCGTAGTAGACTACAGACTGCGCAAAGTCGGCAAAAGAGCTACGCCGACAGGAGGCGTTCAGACTTGGAGTTCCGGGTAGGTGACATGATCCTTCTGAAGGTCTCACCTTGGAAGGGTGTCATTAGGTTTCGAAAGAGGGGCAAGCTGGGCCCCAGGTTCATTGGTCCTTTCAGGGTTTTGGCCTGGGTGGGTCGGGTTGCTTATCGGTTGGATCTTCCGATAGAGCTTAGCCAGATCCACAACACTTTCCATGTGTCTCAGTTGAGGAAGTGTTTGGTGGATGAGTCAGCAGTTTTTCCTTTAGAAGATATTCAGGTTGATAGCAGCCAGAATTATATTGAGAGGCCGGTCGCGATTCTGGACCGGAAGACAAAGACCTTGAGGAACAAGGTAATTCAGCTAGTGAAGGTGCAGTGGGAGCACCGGAAGGGGTGTGAGTGGACGTGGGAGGCTAACAATGAGATGGGAGAGCACTACCCAGAGTTATTTGCAGATTTAGCCGTAGCAGACTTCGAGGATGAAGACTGAGTCAAGTGGGGGAGAATTGTAACAACCCGTCTCTGGTATGTTGTTTTCATGTTATTTATTCAGAAGTTTCATGAGGGACTCGACGAGTCTATTGCCAGACTCGTCGAGTAAAGATGGGATCTTGAGCAGCGTATAGATGGGCGACTCGACGAGTCCATATTCGGGACTCGGCGAGTCCACCTGCCAGGTAGAAACCCTAAATCCCCGGGTTTGCACCCTATTTAAACCATCTTATGAGTCCCAAACTCGTCTCCTTCACCCTCAGAGCATCATTTAGCAAACCTTAACCATTCCCTTGAGTATTTGAGCATTTCTTGTGTGAATCTTGAAGTTTTGAAGAGAAGAAGGAGGCTAGATCCAAAGGAGTAGAAGAAGATCCAAGATCTTGCACCACTACAGAGCTTATTGAGGTAATAATTGGATTTCCTTCTGTTTCTATGATTGATTCTCCATTATAAGCACATTTAGTACATTTTATCCATTTCTTAGCTTGTTTATAGTAGAGAGAGCACATTGGGTTGATTAGCCTTCGGATCTAGCCATGTTTCAGTTCCAAAAACGTAGATCTAACACCTTTATGGACCCATTTTGCATGATAACCCTAGATCTACTCTTTTAAGTGCCTTTTCAACCTTTAAACCCCTTTTCATGTGTATGTACACGTAAAGTTGGAAACTTTACGTGGTAAACAAGCCTTAGAAACCCAGATCTATAAATTGTATGCGGTGGTTTTGAGCAGAATCGAGTTTATAGTAACTGCATGCATGCGAATCGGTGAGTCGTTCTTCGGACTCGATGAGTCGAGCCGCGAGTCCCCGATCTTTCCCCTTTTGAGTGATTCCGAGTGGGGACCAGTGAGTAGTAGAATGGAGTCAGTGAGTCGGAGGTTAGACTCAGTATTGGAGGGACTCGACGAGTTGTTCATACAACTCGGCGAGTCTAAGACAATCTTCATAGATTCAAGAACAACTCGTCAAGTTGTTCATACAACTCGGTGAGTCAGATGCAGATAGCCTGAGTTCTAGAATCGAAAGGGAACTCGTCGAGTTTATGCCATACTCGACGAGTAGCATCGAACAGGATTGAGAAGTGAGAGTAGGGACTCGGCGAGTTGGCGGCCCAACTCGGCGAGTCAGGTCAACTGTAAGTTGACTTTGCCAGGAGAGTTGACTTCAGCCAGGGGTAAAAGAGTCATTTTACCCTAATGCAGTTATTAGTATTTAATTGAGTGTAATTGTGGAATTGTAGCCGAGGAGATACCGGAGCAGCAACAGATAGCTTCCAGAGCCATACACTCAGTAGCCAGATCACGAGGTGAGTTTCCTTCCAGTAGGAACGGGTCTAAGGCCACAATGCCAGCCCGTTTAGCTAGTAGTAGTTTCCGGACTTCGGTCCGATGCAGATTTTAGTATGTTTGATGCCTTCGTGGCTCAGACAAGATTTATGGGTTATGTGTTCCGGGTTACAGCCCGATGCAGTATGCAGTTTATGTGTTCATGCTAGTTGATATGTTTATGCTATGCTATGTTCAGTAGTTCCGGACTTCTATCCGATGCAGTCAGTTCCGGACTTTGGTCCGATGCAGTTAGTTCCGGATTTCGGTCCGATGCAGGAGGCAAGGCCCCAGTAGTTCCAGACTTCGGTCCGATGCAGAGGGCAAGGCCCTGGTTAGTTCCGGACTTCGGTCCGATGCAGTGGACAAGGCCTAGTATGTGTTTATATGTATTGTATGGTATGTGATAGTTTGGGGGAGCTCACTAAGCTTCGTGCTTACAGTTTCAGTTTTGGTTTCAGGTACTTCCGCAAGCAAAGGGAAGAGCTCGGGTTGTTGGCATCGCACACACCACAGCTTCAGTTGTCCTGGGAGTTGTTTTTAGTTTTCATGTATGTGATTTGATACAGTCTTGATACAGTTTACTCATAACACTTTGCTATTGTTTTTGAGATATTGACGTACGAGTTTTACCTTATGATATTATTATGGTGTTTTTAGTAATTATTAAACAAAAACTTTTGGGTCGTATCTTGGGATGTTTCAGCCGGCCCATTGGATTGATATCCAGGCTTACCATCTGTTGCTATGTTTATGCGATCTGTTAGATTTGTATCATGGTATATAGGATGTTGCTATGCTGTGGTGATCTGTTAGATCTGTATGACTAAATGTATATGCTAGTTATTTATTGTTAGGGTATATGTTGATACGTGATGGTGTATAGGGTTGAGGCGGTCTTGCTTTGTGCTAAAGGCCAAGAGTAACACCCGGTTTTAGATTTGCCTTATTAATTGGGCTGCATCTCAATCACCAGCTGTCACGGGGATTAGAGCCTTGGGAAAGGAAGGATTTAGCCATTTCAGATGTTGATGTTATGATTCAAATTTCCGATTGTGTCTTCGGGAGCTAAGGATATGACTGTAAATTGATATCTTGCATTTTGGGTCTTATTCGGAAGGTATTAAGGCTTGGGTGTATAGTTAGGAGCGTAGGAATTCTTGCCATCTTTTTGTGGATAGAAGGTTCGTCATAAACAGACCTTGAACGAGGGAGTTATGATAGTTTGAAGGATTTGGCAGTTGTGGTCCCTGGATGGAAAAACTTGCATTTCAGCACATGCAAGCAAGATGGCAACGCGTGAGTATGCCCAACGTAAGCTGGGGTACGCCCAACATAGTGTTGGATAAATGGGACGCGAGATAGTAGACGTACGCCCAACATACATCCAGGATCTTCAAACCCTAATTTTCAAGGGATGGATCACTATTTAAGCACCTTAAGTCCAAGGGGGTGCACCTTTCTTTCATTCTCAGAGCGTTAAACCATAATTTCGAGTGGTAGCTTCATCTAAGAGTGTTGTGAGCTTTATGGGTGCACTTTGGTGGTTTTTGGTGTATTTTAAGACGTGGAAGCTCATTACAAGGTGGGGGTTCAAGGGAGGACTTCTGGATCTGGACTTCTTTTTAAATTTTCAGCTCAAAGAAGGTAAAAAGTTATGAGCTTAATCACTAGAAGTTTTTGTTTATGAATATGAGGGTATTCTGTCCCTTTTTGGCCTCATGAGCAAGATCTAGTGGGTAGACACCACTTCAGGAGCTTTGAGTTGCTACTCTTAGCATTTCAGAGGTTATAAGCCCATAAAGTTACAATCTTTGAGGCTATAAAATATTCATGCATGTTCTAGATGAGTATTATTGGGGTTAAGTTGGTCATTAAGACCCTTTGAACCATGCAAATGCATAAAGGTGCCAACTTTATGCATTAAGAGCTTCATTTGGTAGTTCTATGAAGTTTAGATGTAAAGCTCTTAACTTATTAAGTCACAAATGTAGTTTGGAAGTTATGCGAGTACGCCCCGCATAAGTCGATTCATGTCTCATGTACAGAGTCAACCATCCCGTAGATGGTCAATGCGAGGCAAGGGTACGCCCAACATACCAAAGGCGTACACCCCGCGTATGCCTCTATTTGGGATTTCAAACTTTGGGCTTCAGGTTTGGGACATTTGTTTGGGCCTTGAATCTTGGACCCTAACGGTGTTGGGTTTTGAGCATTCTAACACTCCTAAGTGTACATGCAACCCTAAATACCTTGGATCTATGTTTTCTCTATTATACATGCAAATATGAACATCCAAGGCATTATCCTAATCTAGCATACAAAACAATGACTATAGCAAGATAGATTACATACCTCATTGATGTACAAAGTCTTTATGAAGCTTGAGTGCCTAGTGCCCCAAGTGTGACACCTCAAATGGTTCACAAAACACCAAATACACTTGGAATAACTTGAGAGAATTCTACACTCATGAAAATCGGCTAGCCCTTTCTTACTCTCTCTCTCGTGGCCGATTTTGGTCAAGAATAAGATGCTTATATAGTTAGGGTTACACCATGTAAACCCTAATTGACATGACCTTTCATTTCCATGATCCATGGGTACAAACACACCATGGAGCATCCATGGAGCATCATATGGGTTTTAGCCCAACTAGATAATCAATGGAGCATTAGCCCACTATATAAGTATGGATGATTTGTACAATCAACCCATATATTTAATTAGTCTTCTTTTGATCACTTAATTAATCCTAGATTAATTCTTGATCAATACTAATTAAATAATCTTATTATTCTTATTATTAATATACTAGAACTTATAATATATTAATAACCATAAGTGTCTTATTTCTCTTATTATAATCTATCCAAGTGCATGATGCCATGCAACCCAAATGGACCATGCCGGGTCGGGTCAAGTCTTACCAATTATAGTTATGGACTTAGACATTAATCCAATAGTCTCCCACTTGGATAAGTCTAAAACTATTATTGCGTATGACTTCAAGAGTTGACCGGCAATCGTAGCTCTCAAAAGCTTTTGTCGAACTTTGACCTTGTAAATGAACTCTGACCTTTGTCAATGACTTATCCATTAGATAAGGGATCATATATTCCTCTGTAACACCGTGATTTTCAAGGAAAAAATTTTCATTTAAAATCTCATTCATAATTAAATTACAAAACATAGTTCCATTTTCACTTGAATAGAAAACCAGGATCCCCCCAAAATACAACTCTTTCTTTGGTGTGTACAATCGAGCCGGTGCCATCCCGTGTTACTGAAAGAACCTGAAACAACATAACATAAAACACTGTAAGCACAAAGCTTAGTGAGTTCCCCAATATACACCTTACGCACATACGCCTTTCCAGGCCCTGACCTTCCGGTCCACAGCACAATGCCTTCCGGCCCATGAGATAATCGCCTTCCGGCCCATAACGTGTTGCCTTCCGGCCCATAGCACATTGCCTTCCGACCCATAACATATTTCCTTCCGGCCCATAACATATTGCCTTCCGGCCCATATAAACATACACAGCACGCATAACAATTAACTTCACACATATAACACATATTACACATCACATATCCGACCCTCCAATCACATAACATATTGCCTTCCGGCCTATAACATATTGCCTTCCGGCCCGTAAACATACACAACACATGATACCTTTAACTTACCACATATAGCACATATATCATATACCATATCCGACCTTCCAAACACATAACATTTTGCCTTCCGGCCCATATAAACATACATAGCACGCATAGCAAGTACCTTACCATTTATGGCACGTATATCACATATCATATCCGACCTTCCGGTCACACAGTCAAACCCTTCCGGGTACAGTATAGTGAGAAAACTCACCTCGTGGATACTGAAAGCTAGCAACTCCTGAAATCCCTCGTACTCGATCCGCCGAGCTACAGACTCACTGTAATATCGTACGTCCCTTATTAACACTTTTATCTTTCAAGACAACTGACCCTAAGAAATCACACCTAGGTCAACTCTGGTCAACAGTCCACGGTCAACTCGACCGGACTCGGCGAGTACCCTGGCGACTCGGCGAGTCTAGTCATCCTCCAGTCCTCTAAAGTTTCCCTTCTACTCGTCGAGTATCCTCCTTGACCCGACGAGTTACTCCTGGAAGAATCGCGGGGCCACCCCGACTCCACTCGCCGAGTTTGAGGAACAACTCGGCGAGTCCCAGTTATTCTTCAAGCTACTCGCCGAGTCTGAGGAACACCTTAGACCTCTACAAGCCAACCCATGACAGTCTTAATTCATATCTACTTCCAACATATGACCGACTGTGCATGGTTTGAATAACTTAGTCATTCCGTAAGAATAACCTAGTTTAGTCGGGAAGTCAAAACATGCAAAATGAAACGCAATAATAATTGAATCCAATATGGTATCAAAACCTATGAACATAAATAAAACACCTTTTATTTATCACCATATGATTACACATTATTCATTGTATACTGTTTCAGCTATCAACTTTATTCTTGAATTTAAAACAATAGTTGTCCCATGCTCCAAGCATGTACACTATGTTTTCTAAACACTAGTTATGCCATACACCAAGTATGCATACTATGTTTGTCTATGATCTTTACTTTGTGAACTAGATCAACTGAGCATAACTTCAATGATTCTCTTTTCACACTCGCAAATCCTTACTGCAAATGCAAGAATTCCAAATTCATGTCATTTACTGAAATCTGTTAGATTCTAAACTTATATGCATTGATCCTCTTGTAACGATTATGCACAAATTCACAAAGACTTGGCAACAATCATTACAGAGTATTCCAAAGGAGATCAACTCCTTGGAAACATCCTTCTTGCATTAAGTTTCCTTAATCTTATACAGATTGAAATTTCTGACTTTGAAACATTTCCAGATTCATTTTGACTATCACTTCTGAACAAGAGTTGCATCCTTACAGATTATGTCAATATGGTCCTTCCAGAATTATCACATGTAATTGATCCTATATCCGAAACATATGGGACACGATTCATGATGTCTCACATAAAGACTAAACCGGTCTTTTGCTATAACATTTCCATTTCTATTTGCCAAGTTCTCATAATTCAGATTATGAAAAGGGATGCCGTAATCATAATCGAATTTTAGAACGCAAATAATGGACACATATACAGAATTTCCTTATGTTGAGCCATTCCAACATGAAATTCATGTATATTTCCTTGACTAAATGATTAAAGCCTCACGATCTAAGCTTATAGATTTGAGATAAAGTATAATTTCCTTTCCCTTAATTATAGCAAAACAACTTTTTCCTAATTGAAACCTTTTGTTTTCTATAATTAGCATTGCTAACTTGCAACCTTTATCATAATTATCATGCTCCCACTAACATGATGATTATTAGCATAACACTTATGCTCCCACTAGCTCTGACATGTTCTCAGAAATCAGCTGACTTTCTTACCAAAGTTTAGATTTCTGATACCAGATTGTTTTGATAAAACTTTATCAAAATCATACACCTTCCCTTAGATAGCACACTTGTGTGTCTACACAATTATGAAGAGGGATGCCATAATCATAATGGTTAGACCTTTTTTCCACTTCTCACAAGTCCAGGTTAGTGTGCCGGTAAACCACACACGCTCCACTAACGACTTTGAGAATGCAAATATCACAATTGCTATCTAGCTAAAGTCTACTTAGTGAAAGTGTTTCCTCACCATCATTTTCATGAATCAGAGAGAAAACTTATGACACTTAGATTTAATGGTGTATGTGTTATTATCCATGTGAATTATCAAAACCATAGTTACAAGACAAGGATAAGGACAAATCCAAACTCATATGGACTGAACTCAATCTTAATTTCTTGCCACCTGGCAGCTCAAGGGCCTGCCATTGCTTCCAAGTTGTTGTGCAGCCAATTGAGAACTCTAAGAACTCATACGCAAAGACAACTTTAATTGGAATGGGCATAAAATATGTCAACACGATAGGTTATAAACCTTAAGTCGTTTTCTAGTGAAGAACTTTAGGTTTTATTCTTGATTAGTTCTTGAGACTTTCAAGACCTTTAAGACTCCCACTGTCCTCCTGACCTATAAGACTCCCTTGTCAAACATCCAAGAGATAGTGCAGATTCTAAACAAGACAAACACTTCACATAGTTGGCCTTAGTTGGTCTTTGTTTTATCCAAAACATCACAACTTACGAATTTCAAATGTACAAGACTAGAAAACTTTTACTCTTACATTTGACAAGTGTTTTAAACCTTCTTTAAGACATGTCACTCAAGTTACAATTTTAGAGTATAACTCCAAGACTTGTATTGGAACGAAGTATGAATCATCTTCTTGATTTAACCACTTCAACAATTCATCACTCCTCTTCTTAACTATCATAATGCACTTAGAGGATGAATTGTGATAAGGTCTCTAAATCATTAAGATGATCATAAAACTGATACTAAAGTACTCTCCCATCTTTTCATATTTGAGAAACTTTTATCTTTCTGCCTAAGTTGATTCTTCTTATTCGCTTTGCCATACGTTGGAACCTCTTTCCAATGTCTCAGAATTACACTTAAGTTTGTAAGTATAACCATATTTACTGAGCTATAGTAAATTATGACAAATAGTCTTATCGATCTTTTATGGTAGACTTGACCAGTGCACAAGAATGTGTACTTGATCCCTTAGTCCTTCACTTGACTCACACATCCATTTGAACAAGTAATTAGTCTTAATTTTTCCAATACTTGAAAGTTCTCATTCATCATGCTATACAACTTGCATGATTCCAAGTCCCGGTCCAATTGAAACTTGGGTGATGAGAATCTTTCCTTATTTGGTAAATTTAGACATTACCACAAATGAAAGAATCAATTTCATATTTCCACTCTTGCTATTAATGGAATCATATAAGCAACAATTTTTCCTCAAATGCCATTGTAAGGATATTTTAAAATAAATAAAATCATCATTTTTCCTTTTATTTTAAAAACTAGGCGGAAAAACTTATCCTTACAATCCATATGAAAAACTTGTTGTTATCTATTCCTAAGCAACATCTCATAACTCCTAAGAAGTAGCTCAAAAATCTGATCTTCAAACTACGCGATAGAAATCCATCTACGCGATTAGATTCAGCATATTCTTTCTTTAAGTTTCTTCACTCTTCTTTGATTCTTAAAACATCACCATGTGACCCAGTCACATCATGTATCAAGAATCTCAGAATAGAAACTTAGCAGAGTTAGATAGTGGACTTTAGCTGAAGTAGAGTCAAACTTATTGACTTTAACATCCTTAGGTAAATTTGGCAGCTTCGCAACTAATGACCCTTCCTTTGGCAATATAAACTTATGGACCCTGTGATAATGGTACACGAGACAATCATAGACTTAGCTTTTCTCTTTACCATTTGGTCAACCGAGCTGAATATGGCCGATCCCTTTCCACTGGGAAGAGAGAGCTTTACTAGATATCCAATGTCATCATTGTCAATGTCCATAAAGTTTTAAGAAGTTGATCTTAGCAAATAGATAAGATCATTAAGGGTCTTGTCATATTCTGTTTGATAGGTGTTCCAAAAGAACTCACTATGTGACTTAGAAAGTAGTTGAACCACCAACTTTCTCAAGACTTTGACACCCTTCTCTCCCGGCTTGTCAATATGTGACTACATCTCCAAGATGTGATCACACCTAGACCTTGCCATTCCAATAGTGCTTGAGTGAATTTGAACTTGTGGGTTAGGGAGAATAATTTGAGGAGGTGAAAGAAGTATGATTTCCAAGGGACATCATCTTCATTTAGGAAAGCTTGTTTCAAGAGATTTGGGAAGATCATAAATGTCTAAACCAGACATGTTTTGGGAGATATTCAAGATAGTTGATCTAAAGTCCTTAATATGACACCCAATCTGAAATATTAAGGCTAGGACCCAACAAACTATTTTATAACCTAGAAGAGGGATGCCGTAATCCAAGCTATAAAATATTTGAAGGTAGATGAATGACGATTCACCAATTTCCACCATGAAAAACGAAATAATAATTAGGTTTTAATTGGTTTTGAAACTCCTAGATATTTGAGATTCATTGAACTGTTCAATGGCATGTTTCAATCTCGAGTGTGCCCTTCAGGTTTTGTGATTGGGATGCCGAGGATCACAAAACAAGGTGTGAAGTAACCATGCAAATTACTTGGTACCCTTAAGTGTTTACCCCTCAATCGATGTGCCGGTTAACCACACACGCTCCATCGATACTATGATAAACATTAAGTTACCCTTTGCCTACCTTGTTAAATACAAGTTAGTGTGTCGGTTAACCACACACGCTCCACTAACCGACTTAAACAAAGTGCAAAGTGTAATTTCATGGATTAGCACCTTATTCACATTTTCCTAAGTAACTAAGATTGGGTATATTATTAAGAGTTTAGTTACTTAGTGTTTATCATTAATACTTTTAATGAAGGGAGAATTATAGTCCTGTCAAACCCGTTCGACTAACGACCCTCCACTAGTCAAGCAAGCAGTGGGTGAGAGTGGACACCCATTAAGTTGCCATTTTATAGGCAACAACCTTATACCCACCTTATAAACCGGCTTCGTGAATGAGGCGTACTAGCGGTAAGTCTGACTTTACTCTTATACATATATATATATATATATATATATATATATATATATATATATATATATATATATATATATATATATATATATATTATTAACTTATAATATTATAAAGTATAAGGGTTGAATTTTAACTTTTAAAATTCTAAGGGCTAACTTGGAATTAAAATATTCATAAGAGAAAACTTGACAAATTCCAAAACTTGAGGGCAAGTTTTGAAACTATTCAAAACTAATTAATTCCACAACTTATGTGTTTAAAGTAGTTTTAATCCAAAAACTCTTCAAGTTCCATAACTTGAGGACAAGTTATGGAAGACCTTAAACTAATAAAAGAATTAACTTTTCTTTATTTCATAACTTATGGAATTAATTAAGGTTACACTTTATTATTATTATTATTTAATGAAGAGACTCTTGGTCCTCCATAACTTGAGGACAAGTTATGGAGTCATAAAACCATTTAATTAGAACTAGACTCTTCATTTTTGTAATCTTTGCCAGCTTTTATGAGTTTTATGAAACTTAAATGTGACTTTTCATATAACTTGAGGACAAGTTACAAAAACACATTTTAGAATCAACTCTTAGATTAATTTGGATTGAAAACAACTATTTCACTCAACTTTTCTATTAATCTAAGCAACTCATATGAACAAGATAATTCAAATCAAATTTTTTCATGTAATTAGTCTTAACCTTAAACTAATACAAAACATGAATCTATTGACAATTATCTTTGAAATTGGATTAGCATCAACATTACCACGTCAAAACAAGTTTATAAGTCCAAAAACATCTTAAGGTAATGTTCCTAGTCCAATTCCAGCCAAAAAGTCGAATTTATGCTATCTGGGGGTCCAACTCGTCGAGTCCACGAACAACTCGGCGAGTTGGATGCATTTTGCCTTGGAATTGGCGAGTCCATTCATGGACTTGGCGAGTCTGTTGGGCAGACATCATCAAAACTCCATTTTTTCAGCTTTATTTGCAAGTATAACAAGAAAACAAGCCTAGGCTCTGATACCACTGTTGGGTTTTGAGCATTCTAACACTCCTAAGTGTACAGGAAACCCTAAATACGTTGGATCTATGTTTTCTCTATTATACATGCAAATATGAACATCCAAGGAATTATCCTAATCTAGCATACAAAACAATGACTATAGCAAGATAGATTACATACCTCATTGATGTAGAAAGTCTTCATGAAGCTTGAGTGCCTAGTGCCCCAAGTGTGACACCTCAAATGGTTCACAAAACACCAAATACACTTGGAATAACTTGAGAGAATTCTACACTCATGAAAATCGGCTAGCCTTTTCTTACTCTCTCTCGTGGCCGATTTTGGTCAAGAATAAGATGCTTATATAGTTAGGGTTACACCATGTAAACCCTAATTGACATGGCCTTTCATTTCCATGATCCATGGGTACAAACACACCATGGAGCATCCATGAAGCATCATATGGGTTTTAGCCCAACTAGATAATCCATGGATCATTAGCCCACTATATAAGTATGGATGATTTGTACAATCAACCCATATATTTAATTAGTCTTATTTTGATCACTTAATTAATCCTAGATTAATTCTTGATCAATACTAATTAAATAATCTTATTATTCTTATTATTAATATACTAGAACTTATAATATATTAATAACCATAAGTGTCTTATTTCTCTCATTATAGTCTATCTAAGTGCATGATTCCATGCAACCCAAATGGACCATGTCGGGTCGGGTCAAGTCTTACCAATTATAGTTATGGACTTAGACATTAATCCAACAAACAGACCATCTGGTTGGCTGTGTTTTGGGCTAATTGAAGGATTGGATCATAGGATAAGGCCCACTAAGGGGTTTGGGCCCAATTTGGAAAATTGGGCCATTGATCGGCTTGTAAGTACATAGATTTCATGGGGCTAGCTATGGACATGTATAATGATTCAGAAAAAGTAAATGGGCTTTAGGAAAGTCTCATGTAAGGGTTCGGGCCTAATTTGGAAAATTAGGCCATTAGTGGGCCTTTATGGATTTTTTGTGTTTTGGACTTGATTGGTTTTGGACTTGGGCCTTAGCTAACTATCTTGTGGGCCAGGGGTAAAATTGTCATTTTACCCAATTATGGATTATAGATCGTGATATAGAACCTAAGTTGTTAATTGGGTGATATTTTGGTATTGATAGCTCAAAGAGTTGCCAGGACAACATTTCAGGATTTCTTGCAGTGAAGTTCAACAGCATGAGGTGAGTTACCTTCTAGTAGTTGTGGTTCGAAGGCACCAATGACGACCCACAACTACTATATTGATTATAGTTGAGATGATTGTGTTTGTGATAATTATCTGGTATGTCACTATATGTTATGCTTTATGTGATAGTATGTTATGTTGTTATGTGATAGTGGTAGGAGGGGTAGGATAGACCCTATAGTCGGTAAATATAAACTGGATGGTAGGTCGGGCACCCAGATATGTCTGACAATATGTTATGCTATGTTATTCTGTGGTAGAGGTAGGGGTGAAATAGTCCCCAGTTACCGGTCAAAAGGATCGAAGGGGTAGGCCAACACACATATATGATAGGCAGTATGTGATTTATGTGTATATGCAAGGGTATTACGTGGTAGTGGTAAGGGATGAAATAGTCCCCGGTTACCAGTTGAAAGAAACCGAAGGGGTAGGCCAATACCCATATATGCTAGGCAGTTACCGGTTGAAAACGATCGAAAGGGTAGGCTAGCACCCAGATATGCTAGGCGGTTACCGGTTGAAAGAGACTGAAGGGATAGGCCGGGCACCCAAATATGCCTGGCAGTATGATATTTTTATGGTATGTGGTATAATGGGAGAACTCACTAAGCTTCGTGCTTACAATTTACAATTTTGGTTTCACGTACTTCGTTTTCAAAGGAAAGGAGCTGACACAATCACAACACATCACACTATGTTTCCACACATGAGATCTTCAAGATTATACTATGATATTGTTTTATGATGACATGTTTTGATTATTGATATATTGGTTTTAACATGGGATGATATTATGAATGTTTGTATACTATTGATCTTTATAACAACTTATTTAAAATGATTTTTTTTTGTCATGAATTTTGGGATGTTACACCAAGATACCCAGGGCGGTCCGGATATATTGAAGGCCTGCGAGACGTACCTCAGGCAAAAGTCCCAGAGAGTGATCCAGATAGGCTGAAGGCTCAATGAGGCGAAACAGTCATGCTGAAGGCTCTATATGTGTGTTGTTGTTTGTTATGTTTACATGGTCGAACGTTGGGGGAACTCGCTAAGTGTTGGATTACAGTTTTAGTTTTGTTTCAGTTACTTTGGAGGACCGTGGCAAGGCGAATGGATGACCGTACACATCATTGGTTTCATGTTGTTGATCTTGGGAGACTCTGATTTTAAATAATTTTTTGGAAACATTTTTTTTATAAACACTTCTTTTAGTAAATGAGTTATTTTGAAAATTTTAAATTGGTATGATTTTTTAGATGTTACACTCGTGGTGGTAATTGATGCGGCAACAACAGCCTCAGTGACAACGACTTTGTGCTCATCAAACATCTCGATCATTGCGGTCTTGATAGACCCGAATACCTCCAGGATAGACTCCATAATCATTGCTGCCACTTTTGCGACAATGATCCTACGGATCTCATCATCACTAGCACCCTGCATCTCTGGACTACTAGAGCCTCAACCTCGGGTGAACACCATACTGAAAATACAGAAGGGGAAAAGGTCAAAACTAGATGATATTGCCAAATTTATACACATTTTAGGCAATATTTTAATATTTTTTATTAATATTTTGGTTATTTGCAAGGATTTATGATACTTATAAGATTGAATTATATTTTGCAACCAAAATGAGCATTCTTGAAGAAAAAAGGCCAAAAGCAACATGGATTGGAACTTTGGAGGTTTGGAACATAAAAAGAGAAGATTTCAGATGAAAAGTCGACCTCGCGGTGTGTGTATCATTATTCTAGAAGATAGAACTTCGGAGGAAAGAGTCTATGTTCGATACGAATTACAACTAAGCTCACGACGTGAGAAGCCCTACCTCACAATGTGAGCAGGGTAATTATCGAAAACTATATATATCCTTGACACTTATGATTTTTAGAGTTCTTCTGGAGATTTGGAGGTTTTAGAGAGAGAGAATTTTGGAGAAAAATAACACTTCACATACTATATGACCACCTAGAGGTTGCTACGGTTGCCTCGTAGTCGTACGTTACTCTTCCCTGCTATCTGGCCGCTAGTGAATGCTATGACTATCCCACAGTCTTAACTCTTACAACACTTCCTAAGACAACTCAACCGCTAACCATGGTCTTACCGCTGATTACCAATCTGAACACGTCCAAAGTCGAGCATTATTGCGGTCTAGCATCCTGACTGAAGTCACCTCCTGATGGTAATTCCCGACCCAATTCCCCAACACCTACTATCAAATACTAAGAAGACATGACCCCAATGTTGGGAAGTTTCCCAAATTCCCAACTCATACACTCCTCGACCCAAACAGCCACTTTGGTCGTCTTCCTTCCCAACGGGAATGCAAACTCATCCCAGTTTCACTTCTACTTCTGTTTTCTCGGATACCTAAACGATTCTCCCCCACTTTGATTCAACTAACATCTTATAGCACACAAGACTGGAAGGATTCCCAATCCTTCTTACCATCCAATCATCAATCTGCTGGAGACCAAAGCTTACCACTTTTTGTGGTCAAAAGCTAAAATAGTACAACTCTTGAAGACTAACGCAACAACTCCTGAGTTCCAATCACACTTACTATAGCTACCGTATCCTGGGAAGCCACGATATAAGGAGACAATCTCGAACCACTAGTCTAAGTTTCATGGTATGCAGATGGAATATAACCCAAACATAAGCAAAAATATAACTCCAAGATACATTTACTCATACCGATGCAAGAAAATAGCAATAAAATCATAAATAGAAACTGATAAGAAAGTAAAAGATACACACCTGCAACATCGGAAGCTGCTCGCGCCTCCTCTGTAGTTAGCTGGAAATCCTTTCTCCTCGCTGCAGGCTCCTATGCCCGGCCCTGACGGCCATCGGTGATCCTCAATGTTGCAGGGGCAGGTGCCATCACCTGTCTGACTTCAACAAAAATCGGACATTAGGCCTTCTTGTGGCCCCACTGACTGCAATGAAAACAGATCAAGTCTGATCCTTGGGTGGTGGTAGCAGTACAATACCTACTATAATGACCGATCTGGCTACACTTGAAGCAGCCACAATCACAAACACTTCCACTCCTATACGCACCCTCGTGTGTCCTGCCGTACTTGCCACAACGATTACGGTCCTAATGACCCCTCAATACAAAATCCGATAACTTGGGCCTCTTGCCCGATCCTACAGATGTCTGAACCCCATCTGACTTCTTCTTCCTCTCTGCCTCTAAGTTGATCTCCCTCTCCCTTTCTCAAGCGATCATATCCTCATGTGTCTTGTAGCTGGACCAACTCACAAACTATGTGACATCCCTATTTTCTCGGCCAGAAAAGACCGATTTTGTTTATGCTTTATGAAAATCAGAGTACCTCTTTTAATAAAAATGTTGTGGAATTTGTTCCCAGTAAAACATGATAAATACATTATCAAAGCATTTCCGAAGAAAAGTATTTTTATTCATTTTAAAACATTTGGGATGTCATCTTCAATACAGAAACATAAGCATAAACATAACTTACATTCATTATCACTAGTGATTTATATCTCCTTCATCTCTCAGTGTAATGTGACTTCATAACAACACCTGTTATATAAATAAACTGAGTGACTCGGGTTGGGAAACGTGGTGAGCACATAGTGTTTTCAACCTACAATAATATAATTATTATGCTTAAACAATTAAGCAATCAACCCTATTACCCATCCCCATTATCTTCTTTATTCTTAAGGATGTACCCTAAGAATTAGGTATTCCTCGTTCATTTATTCGTAAGGATCATCCTAAGGAATCAGCACGAAGTCCAACGTTGCCATGGTTTACACAACAGGCACTAAGTCTGCGTAGTCACCAGGGGTTAGGCATCAAGTCTGCATGATCACCAAGGTTTACACAATGGGAACTAAGTCTACATAGTCATCAGGATTTAGGCATCAAGTCGGCATGATCGCCAAGTTTTGGCACCAAGTCTGCATGGACGCCAGGGTTTAGAGTACACTGGGTGAACACATCGTTCACAACACCTACAGGTTGTGAGCCTGTTAGTGTTCCACTGGACTGTCTAGAATAGTTCGTGGTTGTCATCTATACTCTGCTGAATGACGAGGCCATCATTTGGGAAAGGCTTCTCACATCATCCAACTCTTACCCTCACCTCTTGGTCTATAACACCTCTCAACTCATCATCCAACTCATATTTCATCTATTACATCTACCCATGTTTTACCCCAACATTATCGTAGATATAAAATACATATACAATTTAAATCATTTAAAACATGTATAAAATCGTTCATCTTGCATAGACAGCAAGTACTCAGATAATATGCACACATAGCACGTAATTTATATAAAATACTTCATATCTATGTGTAAGATGAAAGTAACTATGCACTCACAACACGTAATTTATATTAAATACTTCATATCTACGTGTAAGATGAAAAGGACCATGCACTCACAACATGTAATTTATATTAAATACTTCATATCTATGTGTAAAATGAAAGGGACCATGCACTCACTTGAGAAGGTGGTGACTCGGTACTCGGACAGTGCTTCGTTTACTTTAAAATAATTACCTTCGACGAAACCTAGTATTATTACCACTAGATTTTAGTCTAATATTTACCGTGACTAATTATTAGTCTTATTATTATTATATAAGCGTTTAAACAATACTTTCCAACCACTATGTACAAACATGGGCCAGACATAAAATACCGGAGGGCAGGACCATTTTGGCGTATAACACTTCTGAAATCCAACAACCCTATGTGGCCCTTTAAACCAGATTCCCCGTACCACGGGTAGTTAAAAAGATAGTATAACAACACTTATATAAGTCATAATAATAGCTCAAATATTTATTATAAGTTCATAATAACAATATTAATTTTAAATATAAGTTATATTAAAATAGGGTAAGCATAACTTACTTACAAGGGGATTTTAGCTAGGAGTCGGGCTCTGCAGGGGCAGAACATTGTCGTTGAATCTTTCTAAGAAAGATTCGTCTAGCGCTTCAGCGCTCACCTTACTATACTAAAAACTACAGAAAGAGAATTCGAATCACGAGGGACTGAAATGCTCGAGGTATAAGGAGAGAAAAACTCTTGAATCAAGAGAATGGTGTAAGAAATACGAGAGCCCAAGGCTCTTATTTATACTAATTAAATTTTCAAAAACTACCCTCCATAATTACTTAATAATCTTTTAGTTATATGAACAACTAAACACCCCTCTATAATACTATTTTAAATGGATTTAATGATATTTGTACTAAACTAATGTCGAAAGAACTCAACATTAATCTTATAATGACCGCATCGTCGATACCTTTCTAATGATATATACATAGGTATATATATGTGTACGTATATATGATTTATACTTTATTTTAATATGTAAATTTGCTATTATAATTTGTAACTCGTTCATATGAACTCCGTTTTTGACATTCTTTATATCCACGCGTAGGTGGAGATGTACTCTACAACTTTTTCTTAGACTCCGTCAGCTAATTTTAACTTTATTTTTAAAGTTATATTTTTAATAGGCTGGGACAGGAGTGGTCCGTTAAAATCTCATAACTTCTTCATCCGATATCCATTTTTGTCTGTCTTTTTATCGTTACACTACTCATAACGAGATCTTCGGTTTTTGTTTAGGTTGTGTCGGCTAAAAACCGCTCGATCTAATACTCGAACTTCGGGTTGTACACCGCTAAGCCGATACTTCGAAAAATCATAACTTCCTCATAAGAAGTCAGATTTGGGCGTTCTTTTTATGGATGCTCTTAGGTTAACATATTCTACGACTTTCATTTAGATTACTAAGGATAAAAGAAGCTCTATCATAAATTCACTATTTACGTATTCGCGGTGCCGTGCCAGTTCCGTCACTAAACTTCGACGGGTCATAACTTCTTCGTTAGAACTCGGATTTCGGCGCTCTTTATATGTACGGAACCCTTGAGACATATTCTACAACTTGTTTAAGATTATTTATTCTAAATAATCTTTTATCAAAAATTCGTTTTCGACCCCTATTATCTCTAAATTGACTAGCCCGGATCTACGGGCATTACAAACTGTCAAATGTCGCTCCTCTACATCTCGTGATATCGGGCCTTCTTTATTTCCTCATCCGCCACATTCTATTGGACAAAAAGGTCCCTCTCCCTAAACTTAGTGGTGTTCTCCACCAACATCTCCGTAGTTTGCTGGTGGTGCTAGAACTCTCGTGTTAACTGTTGAACCTCAATCACTGGTGCGAACTCGACCCTGAACCTAGCTGAGAAGTCACTCCATGACATCGCATCGATAGCGGCATCATCTTTGATAACATACCCAAACTCCTCCGACCAATCACGTGCTCTGTCCTTCAGAAGACAGGAGGCGAGTTGGACCTTGTCCCCCTCGGGATAGTGGCTAGAATGAAAAATGTTGGCGACATTTGCCAACCACCGACTGCTAGCAATGGAGTCCCTAGCCCCATGATAGTCTGAAGCTCCAAAAGCTCTAAACTCCTAAAATGTCAACGTGTGTGCCCCCATCATGGCCGCCATGTCAGTGCGGAACACATTCAACCTCTCATCAAGAATTTCCAAGATACCCTCCTTGATCGTACCGAAGATCACAGGAATCTGGTCAATGGTACTGCGCGTAATTCTAGATGAAATAAACTCTCTCATTTGACCATTCAGCTACCTGGATCCAGATCCCAAGCCTAAGCCAAAACTGCCAACTGGCCTAGTACGTAGCGTCACCATGCAGCAACATAGCATAACAACCATGTAACACACCAGATTCCCAGGTATTATTTTTATTCTTTTATTTTTGGGTGATTGTGAGGGACTCGGCGAGTTGGAGTCTAAACTCGCCGAGTAGGATCGCGGTTTTGTGCACGGGTTCACATCTGGACTCGGCGAGTCCAAGAGTGGACTCGGCGAGTCCACATTGTTTAATGAAACTCTAATTTCCAGGGTTGAGACATATTTAAAGGGGCTTATGGCCATCATTTGTGGCCACCAACCCCAGAGAGAAACCCTAAAGAGCTTTTGAGCGTTTTAGGAGAGATAAGAGGCCATTGTTGACTTTTGAAGCTTGGTTTGGCAAGGAAAAGGAGATTCTAGCTAAGAGGAGGCAAGGGAGGTGGACATCCTTCACTTTTGGATCTCAGAGCATCATTTTAGAGGTATATTTTGGTTTCCTTTTCTGTTATTATGATGAACATAGGGGTTTAGGGTTTCTTAACCCCTTTGTTGGTTAGACTTGATGTCCATTTCATCCCTATTTATGATGAAGCTTGAGATGGGATCCATAGAGGTCCAGAGAAGCTTTAATCCTTAAGCTTTATGAGGACTCATGGGAGTTTTGACCTAGAGTTATGAGATATGGGGATAAAACATCATTTAGGAGCAAATAGTTGTTGTTTGAGCACCAAGGTTTGGACTTTACGTGATTATCATACTTGGGGAGGCCAGATCTATGATTGTATGGAACAGATTTGACCTCAGAAGTGAGTTTGAGTTTATGCATATCATGGACTCGGCGAGTAGCATGAATTTTGTCCGTAACCACTCAGCGAGTGGTCTTGTCGAGTTAAGGAGTCGACTCAGTGAGTCAGGGAGAGTCAGGGGGGAGCTGAGTTAAGCCGGAACTCGCCGAGTTGTTCTTGAGACTGGGCGAGGTGAGTTGTGGGGGCCCCGCGATTTATATCAGGTGAAACTCGTCGAGTCAGAGAAGCACTCGGCGTGTCAAAAGAAGATCCAAGGGAGTCAGTGGACACGTATAGACTCGCCGAGTCGCCCTAGTGCACTCGCCGAGTCCGGTCAAAGTTGACCGTTGACCTTATTGACCTTTAGGGTTGAGTTCAGATGTTCTTATGAGTGTATTACTTTGTGTGATTAGGCGTAGGCTAGATCATATTTATTACGAGACAGATATTTACCGAGATACGCGAGGTGAGTCTTCTCACTATACTTTACCTTGAGTAGGTAAAAAGAGTTATGTGATACAATGTTTTATATATATTGTTGTTACACTACATTCTTCTATGTGATTTATGTTGTGCATGCTTGCAGAGTTAGAACGTGAGGGTTCACAAAGTTTGGGTGCACGGACCCACAGAGTTATAGCCTCGAGTGGCTAATATGTGTTATATGTGGTATTTTCGGGAACTCGCTAAGCTTTGTGCTTATATTGTTTTGTGTTATGTGTTTCAAGTACTAGTGAGGATCGCGGGAAGGCGCCAGCTTGATCAGTACACACACGGGATTTTTATGCTATGAGATCTTGGGATTGTTATATGCTATAAATTGAGTTTCAAACAATGATGTTTTTATGATTTACGAATGAATTTTGTTTTCTTAATTGCGAAAAATTGTTTTGGAAATTTACGGTGTTACAAGTTGGTATCAGAGCCTTGGTTTGAGGGATTCGGGTACACCTTCGGGAGTATTTGAACTCAAACTGAGGATTTGGAAAATATTTTCAAAAGAGAATCAAGTTTTCTAAAAGAAGTTAAAGATTTTTAGAGAAACACAGAGTAGAGACGTGTGTACGATCAGTCAGCGGCCGAACGGTGATTTCCCAAAATACCCTTATGTTATATGTTTATGAGATTGATATGATGTATTCCCTTGCTAGAGTAGGCTAGGTATTCCTATTAGGACTAGGGTGGCCTGATTTGTGATGCCTTAGCCTAGGGGAAGGTGAGCTGCTATGAGATGCTTGAGAGTGAGTAGGTAGCAGTGAGGAGTTATGAGAGATCTATAGAGAGTGGATTATGCATAATAGAGTACTTGGGACTTGGGATCCTAAGAGGAGGACTTGGGGTGTACACTGATACGGTGCAGACAGTAGTATTGGGCCCGTGCTACTGAAAACACCGGGGAGGTGTATAGTTCAAGTAAGAATCTTCAGGATGCCAGAGATCAAGGAAGGATGCGTTATCGAGTGCGAGTATGCTCAAATGAATTTATAATATATCGTATGTTGTATTTCAGAGGTAGATCATGGTGAGGACACGACTTATGCCAGGGAGCAGCAAGACTAGTGATGAGGAGATCCGCCAAATAATCCATGAGGAGGTGGCTGCGGCCATCAGGGCAGAGATACCAGAGATGTTTGGGTCTATTAAGACCAAACTGATTGAGAATTTTGACGAGTGTTATGCCGCTCTTTCTGAGGCTGTTGTCGTAGCGGCCACTGTAGCCGTCGCTGCTGCTAGGCCGCAAGGGGGTGACTCGTTGTTGTTCAGGGAGTTCAGCAACACGAAGCCACCACAGTTTGATGGGATGCATGATCCGATTACAACGATGAGATGGGTATCTGACATTGAGGGATGTTTCTATACTTGCTCATGTCCGGAGCACTTGAGGGTTCGATTTGCGCTGAACCAGCTTCACCTAGGGGCGAAGGACTGGTGGAAGTTCGCGACAACGCACTATTCTCTAGCAGAGTTTGCTGTGGTGACTTGGGAGAGGTTCACCACCATGTTTCGTGATGAATACGTTCCCTCGGTGGAACGAGATCGGTTGGCACATGAGTTTTTGACCCTCAAGCAGGGTACGGAGTTTGTTACGACTATTACCAGGATGTTTCATGAGAGGGCAATGTTCTGCCCTGAACACGTGTCAACTGAGCAGGCATGAATGAGCCGTTATTTGAGTATTTTGAGGAGAGACATTTGAGAGTTCGTGGCGAACTCCTCGTACCGGACATTTACCGAGCTTCAGGCAAATGCTCAGAAGAGGGAGATCGAGCTAGAGACTCAGGCGAGGGAGGAGGCAGAGTCTCATGGGAGGGATCGACGACCGACATAGTCTCAACCGGCAGCCAAGCGGGTCAAGCCTGCTGATCCCAGAGCAGGGAGCCAGAAGGGCCGCACTTGTGGGAAGTGCGGTAAGGGTCATGATGGAGTCTGTAGAGTGGGATCTTGCTATAAGTGTGGCAAGGAGGGGCATATGGCCAAGGACTACCCAAGGGGGTTTGCAGTGTGTTTTCGCTGCAACCAGATCGGACACCGGAAGGCAAAGTGTCCGATGTTGCGAGGGACTACCCAGGGAGCACCACAGGGATCTGCCCCTACTGCTATCAGAGCTACTGAGAGCTGGCTAGTGAAGGCCGAGGTACCGAAGGCGCGAGGGAGAGCCTTCCAGTTGACCACGGAGGAGGTCCGCGCAGTGCCCGATGTCGTGGCTGCTATGTATTCTTTCATGTAATTATTTAATGTTTAAGATTTTATGCTTATATTATGATATGCGTATGTACTTTTCTTGTGAATTCTGTACCTGCTTTGCTGTTATTTGACTCGGGTGCGAGTTGATCTTTTATATTGTTGGCTTTCAGTCGGCACATCAACATCAGTCGAGAGGCGTTGAGTCGACCTCTGAGAGTTTCCATCGCCGACGAGAGAGCAGTATATGCCACGAAGGTGATTCAAGGATGTGTACTTGAGATTTTTAGTGTAGAGTTTCCTATTGATTTGGTCCCGATTGCGATGGGGGACGTCTGTGTCATCGTAGGCATGGATTTGTTGAGCAGATTTGGAGTAGTTATCGACTGCGAGTGACAGCTGGTGACTATACGAGACCCAAGTGGGGGAGTTCTTACTGTGTACGGCGAGGGTACCCATCCCGATTCAGCATTTTGTTCGGCTGCTAGAGCGAGGCAAAGTCTACAGCAGGGCTGTAGTGGTTTTGTAGCATATGTGATGGATACGAGGGTTGGTTCAGGGAGACCGAGTGCGGATGAGGAGGTCCCGATAGTGTGTGAATTCCCGGATGTTTTCCCTGAAGAGTTACCGGGTGTGCCTCCCGAGAGGCAGGTGGAGTTTCGCATTGATTTGATTATGAGGGCAGCACCTATTGCCAAGGCGCCCTATCGCCTTGCACCTCCAGATATGTAGGAGTTATCCTCACAGCTTCAGGAGTTGCTGGGGAAGGGATTTATACGGCCGAGCAGCTTGCCGTGGGGAGCACCGATTCTGTTTGTGAAGAAAAAGGATGGTTCGCACCGGATGTGCATAGATTATCGACAGTTGAATAAGTTAATGGTCAAGAACCGTTATCCTTTGCCGAGGATTGATGATTTGTTCGATCAGTTGCAGGGAGCATCTTGGTTTTCCAAGATTGATAGAGATCTGGATATCATCAGATGAGGGTGCGCAAGGAGGATATCCAGAAGACTGTGTTCAGGACTTGTTATGGGCATTACGAGTTCGTGGTGATGCCCTTCGGACTCACCAATGCGCCTGCAGCATTCATGGATCTCATGAACAGGGTATGCAGACCGATGCTGGATCGATCAGTGATTGTGTTCATTGACGACATTTTGGTGTATTCAAAGTCCAGGGAGCAGCATGAGGAGCATTTGCGGGAGATCTTCAGCGTGCTGAGATCGGAGAGGCTTTACGCCAAATTCTCCAAGTGTGATTTTTTGTTACGGGAGGTGCAGTGCCTTGGTCACCTCGTTAACCAAGAGGGGATTTTGGTCGATTCGGCCAAGATCGAGGCGATAATGAGTTGGGAGGTGCCAAAATCTCCTTCTAAGATCAGGAGTTTTCTAGGGTTGGCCGGCTATTATCGGAGGTTCATCAGGGATTTTTCCAAGATTGCTATTCCTCTCACCAGATTGACCCGGAAGGGTGTGGTGTTCAGCTGGGGCCCAGAGCAGCAGGCCTCATTTGAGACTCTTCGCCAGAGATTATGCGAAGCCTCGTTGTTGACTCTTCCAGAGGTGTTGGAGTACTTCGTGGTGTATTGTGATGCATCGATATCTGGGTTGGGCGCAGTGTTGATGCAGAGGGGGCATGTGATCGCATACGCATCGAGGCAACTAAAGCCCCATGAGGCAAGATATCCCACCCACGATCTAGAGTTGGGGGTTATGGTGTTCACCCTCAAGATTTGGCACCATTACCTGTATGGGGTTCGGTGTACGATATACACGGATCACAAGAGTTTTAAGTATTTGATGGATTAGCAGAATCTGAGCATGCATCAGAGGAGATGGTTGGATGTGGTAAAGGATTATGATTGCGAGATCCTATACCACCCGGGCAAGGCTAATGTGGTGGCCGACGCCCTGAGTCATAGAGCAGAGAGCGTACCGATTTGGGATATTTGTATGAGATTGACAGTGATGACTCCGGTATTGGACACCATCAGAGGGGCTTAGGCTGAGGCAGTGAGACCGGATAACCGCAAGAGAGAACGAGTTATCGGGCAGGTGACGGAGTTCTTGACCGATAGCAAAGGGCTTATGACCTTCCAGGGTCGGATTTGGTTACCGTTTGTTGGAGGAATGCATACCATCTTGATGGAGGAGGCACATAAATCGAGATTCTCGATCCATCCCAGAGCCACTAAAATGTATTTAGATCTGAAGAGAGAGTATTGGTGGCCCTGTATGAAGAGAGATGTCACGTGGTTTATTGAGAGGTGCTTGACTTGTCGTAGGGTTAAGGCCGAGCACTAGAGACCGCATGGTAAGTTGCAGCCGTTGGAGGTTCCCGAATGGAACTGGGAACAGATTACCATGGATTTTATCACCAAATTGCCAAGGACTGCTAGGGGAGTCGATGAAATTTGGGTGATTGTGGACAGGTTGACAGAGAGCGCCCACTTCCTTGCTATCAGCGAGAACTCTTTCGCAGAGAAGTTGGCCGAGGTATACGTGAGGGAGGTGGTATCGCGGCATGGGGTGCTGATCTCGATTGTCTCAGACTGAGATGTGCATTTCACTTCCAGATTCTAGAAGAAATTTCATGAGGAATTGGGTACTAGGATGCATTTTAGTACTGCATACCACCCCCAGACTGACGGTCAGAGCGAGCGGACGATTCAGACGATCGAGGATATGCTCCGGGCATGTGTGTTGGATTTCGGTGGGAGTTGGGACACGTATTTGCCCTTGGCAGAGTTTTCTTACAACAACAGCCATCATTCGAGCATTGACATGCCGCCCTTTGAGCTGTTGTATGGGAGGAGGTGTCGGACCCCTATCTACTGGGGAGAAGTAGGGCAGCGCGTGATGGGTAGTACCGAGATCGTGCTTCAGACGATAGAGGAGATCCAGCAGGTCAGACAGAGATTGTTGACCGCTCAGAATCCTCAGAAGAGTTATGCGGACAGACGCCGGTCCGAGCTTGAGTTTCAGGTCGGCGACTTTATGCTCCTGAAGGTCTCTCCTTGGAAAGGAGTGATTCGATTCAGGAAGAGGGGCAAGTTGGGGCCCCGATATATTGGTCCCTTCAGGGTAGTCGCGAGGGTAGGCAAGGTAGCCTATCTTTTGGACTTGCCAGCAGAGTTGGGTCAGATTCACGACACTTTCCACGTGTCGTAATTGCGGAATTGCGTAGCCGACGAGTCAGCAATAGTGCCACTAGAGGATATTCAGGTGGATGCGAGCCTGAATTATGCTGAGAGACCAATGGCGATCAGAGATCGAAAGATTAAGGTCGTGAGGAATAAAGAGGTGCCACTGGTGCAAGTCCAGTGGCAACATCGGAAAGGGTCAGAGTTAACTTGGGAGCCGGAGCGTGAGATGCGTGAGCAACATCCGGAGTTATTTGCGGAGTGAGACTTCGAGGGCAATGTCTAATTCTAGTGGGGGAGAATCGTAACACCCCGGATTCCCAGGTATTATTTTTATTTTTTTATTTTTGGGTGATTGTGAGGGACTCGGCGAGTTGGAGTCTAAACTCGCCGAGTAGGATCACGGTTTTGTGCACTGGTTCGCGTCTGGACTCGGTGAGTCCACGTTGTTTAATGAAACCCTAATTTCCAGGGTTTGAGACCTATTTAAAGGGGCTTATGGTTGTCATTTGCGGCTACCAACCCCAGAGAGAAACCCTAAAGAGCTTTTGAGCGTTTTGGGAGAGATAAGAGGCCATTGTTGACTTTTGAAGCTTGGTTTGGCAAGGCAAAGGAGATTCTAGCTAAGAGGAGGCAAGGGAGGTGGACATCCTTCGGTTTTGGAGCTAAGAGAATCATTTTGGAGGTATGTTTTGGTTTCCTTTTCTATTATTATGATGAACATGGGGGTTTAGGGTTTCTTAACCCCTTTGTTGGTTAGACTTGATGTCCATTTCGTCCCTATTTATGATGAAGCTTGAGATGGGATCCATAGAGGTCCATAGAAGCTTTAATCCTTAAGCTTTATGAGGACTCATGGGAGTTTTGACCTAGAGTTATGAGATATGGGGCTAAAACATCATTTAGGAGAATATACTTGTTGTTTGAGCACCAAGGTTTGGACTTTATGTGATTATCATACTTGGGGAGGCCAGATCTATGATTGTATGGAACATATCTGACCTCAGAAGGGAGTTTGAGTTTATGCATGACATGGACTCGCTGAGTATGAAGAATAGACTCAGTGAGTAGCATGAAGTTTGCCCGTAACCACTCAGCGAGTGGTCTTGTCGATTTAAGGAGTCAACTCAGTGAGTCAGGGAGAGTCAGGGGGGGCGGAATTGAGTTAAGCCGGAACTCGCCGAGTTGTTCTTGAGACTTGGCGAGTTGAGTCGTGGTAGCCCCGCGATTTTATATCAGGTGAAACTCGTCGAGTCAGAGAAGCACTCGGCGTGTCAAAAGAAGATCCAAGGGAGTCAGTGGACACGTATAGACTCGCCGAGTCGCCCTAGTGCACTCGCCGAGTCCGGTCAAAGTTGACCGTTGACCTTGTTGACCTTTAGGGTTAAGTTCAGATGTACTTATGAGTGTATTACTTTGTGTGATTAGGCGGAGGCTAGATCATATATATTACGAGATAGATATTTACCGAGATACGCGAGGTGAGTCTTCTCACTATACTTTACCTTGAGTATGTAAATAGGGTTATGTGATACAGTGTTTTATATATATTGTTGTTGCACTACATTCTTCTTTGTGATTTATGTTGTGCAAGCTTGCAGAGTTAGAACCTGAGGGTTTACAGAGTTTGGGTGCACGGACCCACAAAGTTATAGCCTCGAGTGGCTAATATGTGTTATATGTGGTATTTTGGGGAACTCACTAAGCTTTGTGCTTACAGTGTTTTGTGTTATGTGTTTCAGGCACTAGTGAGGATCACAGGAAGGCGCCGGCTTGATCAGTACACACACGAGATTTTTATGCTATGAGATCTTGGGATTGTTATATGTTATAAATTGAGTTTCAAACAATGATGTTTTTATGATTTACGAATGAATTATGTTTTTATAATTGCGAAAAATTGTTTTGGAAATTTACGGTGTTACAAACCATCAGAATACTCATCACTACCGAGGGATCACATACACACTACAAGTTTCCTAGTTTTATCTCACCCCTTCTTGACTCGAGTATGGATCCTTTGCTTTCAGTAGTACAGGCCCATACTACCTTCCACATGTATCCGTACTTTCCTCAAGGATTGCCTCAACTCCACCAAGTCCTTTTTCACTACTACTTCTCCCATCACTAATCTCATCCTAGGCTTGACCTAAGGTAATCTCCACCACACCCAGTCCTCATCTCCTAAAGGATTTCCCATTAATTTCAACTAGCTACCTCATGAATATGGCCGCATGCAACAAAGATAAGATAATCCTTCGAGTAAAAGACCCATCCCTAGTACAGTTGGACTCAGACAAGAGCTGCACAATAGAGTCAAGTCCATCACTCTAAGATTATCCGACATGTGCCCCATCTGACTTAGTATTTTCACTTAGTAGCTAACTCACATCGCCAAGAGTCCCACAAAGCACAAAGCAAGCAACATTTAGAAAATGGAAACTCTAACCAACATAATCCAATCAAACCATTCTATCCTCTAATTAGGAATATGTACTAGCATGCAATTCGAAGACTCATACAATCAGGCATAACCTAAACAGGCTATCCTACCACTGGCTAATCAATTTTAACATGAAAATCTACAAGCTCATAAAAGCATACAAGGCATCTCTCCTAGATCATTATCTCTAAACTAGCATGCAAATCACATAATCATAGCATAATCTTGTATGGGTAATTTGGGAGAACTTACATAAGCTCGACTGATTGCATGCACCACACCCTTTTCTCTTTTCAAAATCCTTTTTTATAAAAATGGTTTTCTTTTGAAAATTTTCATACCAATTCCTCAGTTTGAGTTCAAACACACTCGAGAGTGTGTCTAAATCCCTCAAACCAAGGGTCTGATACTAACTTGTAACATCCCAAAAATCATGACTTAAAGTTTCACTTTTAAACCATTAAATAAACCATAGTTATTAAAAACATTCCATCAAAACATAATTCATAGTATTCTACACAATAAATTAGAGTATCATATCAAAACATCAGAGTAAACATCCTAGGCTAAACATCATGGTGTGTGCCATGCAGTCATCTCGAGCTCTTCTCTTTTCAATTGGAAGTACCTGAAACCAAAATTGAAAACTGTAAGCACGAAGCTTATTGAGTTCCCCATACTACTACATACCATACACATAATCACATATATTGGGCCCCTGCCCCTTCATCGGGCCCCCACTTAGCATCGGATAGAGTCTGACATCAGGCCTCGCCTGGCATCGAGCCTCGCTCAATATACATATCTTTTTCTCCCTGACCTCGCCTGTCACTAGGCCCTGCTCGCTATACACATACAAATAGTAACATATAATCATGCTAGCACATAAAGAATCATACATAGTACTATATGTTCCAATCCTAAGGCCTCGCCTATCATGGGCCCCGCCCCTTACTCTGCTAATGATGAGATATGGAACCCTGTCCATTTAACACCCCGATTTCCTGAATGTGGAACTTGAGAACTGTATGCACATCATAGGGCCTACTTGACGAGTCGGCTAGTCCCAACTCATCATGTAGGAGTTGGGCAAGATGCACGGGTTATGAAGTCTACTCCTCGAGTCAGAGGGCTGGACTCGATGAGTTGAGGCTGTTTAGTGAAAACCCTAATTTCCAGGTCTTTGCACCCTATTTAAAGAACTTATCCTCCATTGTAGCCTCCCTCATCGTCGTTTCATCTATAGAAAACCCTAAAACGAGCTTGGTATCCTCTTGTGTGTGTTTGAGAGCTTAAAAAGGTGACTTTTGGGGAGTTTTGGAATGAGACTTAAAGATTTAGAAGCTTGGACCATGAAGGAGGTTGTGGATCCATCATCTTCTGTGTATTGGCGACCAAACTGAGGTATAAAGCTAATACCTTGACTTCTTTTTACTTAGATCTTCTTTTGGGAGTGTTAATGGCCATTTTGGGGCATAATGGAGTCACTTTCGGGTTTAAGCTTGTCATAAGGACATGGTTTCAAATCTGGACTCCTCTAGGCCCCTAGAGTCATAAAGCCATCAACTTTATCAAGCTTGGACCCTTCTCTATGCCCTAAATCTTTTATTGAGCATAGTTTTGGGTGTTCTAGCCTTGTGAGGCCTTGTATGCACGTAAAGTGAGCAACTTTACGTGGTAACTTCGTCTAGGAGGTTAGATATGGAGTTGGAGCACTAGAATCGATTGAAATGAGAAATGGATGATGGATTTGACGAGTTGGAGGACCCAACTCGACGAGTGGAGTCAGTTGTACCCGTCCTGAGATTCAGAGTAAACTCGACGAGTTGAGGGGACAAATCGACAAGTAGATGGGGCCTTCTTCGATTATCTGGACCTAGTAAAATGTTTGTGGAGCTGTATCTACAGACATATGTGCAAGTCTTTTTTTTTCTTTGGAATACTTATTACCCTTGAAAATGTGTAGAGACTTAAGGTATTTCCAAAAGAATTAATATAATTCAAAAGACTTGTATTCGAATATTGTGTGTTGTATTTTTTTTTTTTTTTTGGAGTATTTATTTTCTTCGAAGATGTGTGTAGGAACTGCTGAAGCATTTCCGATACAATATAAACTAAAAGAACAAAAAACATGTATCTCATTTTACCTTGGAATTCTTTCCGAACTTTGTGTGAAACTCCAACATATTTGTGTTCCTCTAAAACTTTTGTAGAAAAACATACTCCTTTCTACTTTCTAATAGTGACTATGACAAGTATCCCTCACATCCAACAATCGCGTTATTTATTTCTATCATTTAACTTTTTTTTTTTTAAACAACAAATCTACTTGAAGGATATATATACAATATATTAAGAGAAATTAAATATCCTCCTACTTTTCTTTTTAATTATCTTCCTACCCATTTAAAAATATGACAACTATCCTAAAATATCATTAATTTTATCTAAATATAACATTTCTCACCATTTGATATGGATCGGAAGATAAGTATAAAGAAAATATAGGAGGATATTGACTTTGTACATGAACAAACATTTACCGTAAAACTAAAAATCAATATCATAATTCTAACGTCTATTATTTCAAGACGATATATATTTCCTAAATGGAAAGTTAGTTTAAAGCTTTACATGATTTAGACCTTGTGTTCCAATTTAAAACTGGAAATAAAGAATCAATCTGGATAATGATCAACTTAATAGAATAAATTTATTATGTTGACGTTTTTAAATAATTTAACGATAGAAAAAGAGAACCAAGCAAGAAATGCTAAAAAATCTTAACATGACATAATACCTTATTAACCGGATGACATAATCGAGAACAAAAAATTAACAAAACATGAGTACAAATCTTGATTTTAGGCAACTACATAAATTGATCATTCAGTTCATCTTTTCTTTTTGGCTACTACTTACAATAAAAGTGTTAAAATATGCTGCCACGTGTCAGAGTTCAAAGACAAAAAAATCAACAATAGTTAACAAATGTTATAAATCCGACATATTGCTAACACGTAGAATATAATGCAAATAATTGAGGTTATATTATTTCCTGTAGACAAAAACTACCAACTGAAATTACATGAATTCGAATCTATATATGGTATCAAGTCTCATTCCATGGCTAAAAGGTGATGTGAGTAAACTGACAGATAGACAGATGGTTTTTTGGTAACATATGGGCTCATGTCATCTAGGGAAGGTCTTTTGCTACCATAGTTTTGCTTATTCATGACCAAATTAATCTCAAAACCATATAATTATTGTATCATTAATTCTTCAGCTTTTCTTGGGTATTTACATAGTTTACCTTCACGATTCATGTTTGACTAATTGAACAATTGTGTTTTGAGAAGTACAATTCAGTGACCAACGTTTATTTTTAGTAGATTCTGCATTTTAAAGTTTTATTAGCCTCGCATATCAATAATGCAATCTTCTTTATAATGTCATATATATCATTGTAATTTTGAAGGCATTGAATAAAGAATCCAATGAGATTACATGATTCACAAGATTAGGGTATAACCCTACTTCAACTCTATCTCCTATATGTATATATAGCAACCAATATTTATACACCTGTTGTTTCATTTATTTTTTTATCTTAATTTTATTGTCTTCGATCTTGAAGCCCATTGATTACGTAAAATAGCCCAATATCATATATAGAAGTTTAAGTATCCACTCCGGTATATGTAATCTAATTGAGCCTGTAAATATAAAGGAAGCCCTATATGCTTTATATGTAATCTAATTGAGCCTGTAAATATAAAGGAAGCCCTATATGCTTTATATGTAATCTAATTGAGCCTATAAATATAAAGGAAGCCCTATATGCTTTATATGTAATCTAATTGAGCCTGTAAATATAAAGGAAGCCCTATATGCTTTATATGTAATCTAATTGAGCCTATAAATATAAAGGAAGCCCTATATGCTTTTAACATAAATGTTGCTATAAAATTGCTGATTTGCCACTTGGAAAAAAAAATTGTCTTTCGAAAACCTAACACAATCTTTCTCACTCGACAAAATTTTAGCAAACCATTTTGATATCAACAAGATTCTTTCTTGTTTGGATCTAGTCGTATACTAGCATACTTGTAAATTAACCCACTTTTCTTTTTTTTATTTATTTATTTTTCTTCATGAATCCCTTGTAACTTGTTTCTTCTTTCTCCCCTTTATGTACTGCATGTCCCTGTTTTGGTAATTTTTGTTAGTGGGTCAATAACTTTTTAAATATAATGCTATTGCTTTTTAAACATAATGCTATTAAAAAAAATCTCATTTATAATTTGTATCCATATTTGAGTGAATGACACATAATACTTCCTACACATTCACCGAACATTATTACTCCAAAATCTTCACTAATAAATGAAAGTTCTTTTTGCCACTTTGTCACCTTTTCATTCAATTTTCTAAATATCATTTTGTGGTTATTTTGAATTAACTTTTTTTCACGTGTTATTTTATGAGTTTTTCTATTTTATTAAATTGCACATAATATTTTAATGTAATAATTATTGATTTCATTAATAAACTTAACTTTTAATTTTGAATTTTCCAAAATTAAAGTTCATTAGTTTTTTTCTTTATTTAAATTATTTGTTTAAATTTAAAAGTTAAAAAAACATTTCCATTATAATAATTAATTAGTTTTCTTATTTTCTCATAAATTCAAAGTTTTTAAATATTTTGACATTTATATTTAACTTTTTTTTTTTTTAAATTAACCCATATAATACATGGGTCGGACAACTAGTTAGGAATATTAAAACGAGAAAAACAAGTAAAAGTACATGGTATATGCAAGAACAAAGAGTTTTGTTACAAAAAAAACGATTAAATTTATTTGGATGAGCAAAATCTAAGTCATCGTGTTCATAGATTCCAAATTGCCAACCAGTGATGTTAGTAACTCAAGGAATTTAATAAATGGGATTGATTAATAAAGGTAAAAGGTTTCTTCTCATGATAAGAGAAATGACTACTTAAGAGAACAAAGACATAAAGAGCATCTAACGTATAAGAGTTTTGGGAACACCCAAAGGAGTGAAGCTTTTCCACCATGCCCACTGATGATTGTAATTCATTAGACACTAGACCAGAACAAGATTCGAGCATTGTACACTCTAAAATAAGAAGATTATGAACAATCATATGTATATGTACAATTTAAATAACACAAGATTTTAAACATACACGATATATAATATGGTCCAAAAATACATGTTCTAGTAAACTGAAATTCACTAGAAGCTAAGTTATCTGCCCTAGATGTGCAGAACACTTTTTGAAAATATTGTGCAAACGTAAATGAAGATATTGACCTTAAAACTTGTTGGGGTTTATATAAAGGTTTATGTTTTAACAAAAACCTAAACTTGAGACTTCGTATGATAGTCTTATGTATGTCCAAATAATGTAATCAATGTTAAAATATGTTAAATGATGCAAAAAGCTTATGTATTTTATAAACCATAAAATGGTAATTACTAAATACCATTCCTATGCTAGAACAATGTGCAATATATACTACTGTAATATGGAAAATTATGATCAAAATTAGATAACTAACTTATCGGATAATCATACTTAAAGTTATGGATGGTAAAGAAAAATTTATATTTATCTCAATAATCATTTTTAAAATTAAATTTTGACTCTATGTAATCAATAATCAAAAGCATAATAATTTTGCCAAGCACTAAAACCTAACCATTTTGATTTGTGAGTGCAAGTAGCAATAATTAATTTAGGCATATACTCAAACACACATAAATATATTATCCTATAGAATTGTCTTTCAAATGCATACTGTACATAATTAAATAAAAGATGAAGGACATCTATATTCTCAAGGACAATTTCAAATCTTGTTTGTCTTTTTCATACAATTTTTTGTTACAACTTATAGGCCATGACTCATAGTGGGGTTTGCATGGCGTATGGAAAGTAGGGTAGATCATTGAGGAATCTAGTTGGAAAGAAACAACAAAAGGTAAACTCTTCTAAATAATAGTTGGTTTTCTATAGAAACCTGGTGTACTTTTCAAATTATAAACAATCCAACTTTGATAACTATCAATTGTATGCAGTACTAACATGATCCTCCAATAACATATGATTCGACTCTTTATTCCCATGGTATAGAGCAAGAACCCATGTAGCAAAAAATATGTATCTATGAACGACTCAATTGTATACTCCATGATCTATTACTAACAAGACAGCAACATTTTAAAGTAGGCATCTTTACTTTTAGCTAACTAATGACAATTTTAATGACCCTAATACACTTAGATGATTGAATTTTCTTGCTATCTCATTTTCGTTAGCTTACTCGTTCTATCATAAGTTCATAACCCTAATTTGGAACATTCGTTCTAATTAGAACAAATCTTCCAAATTAGGGTTAGGATAGAATGACTCAAAAAGTATCTAATGAAAATGAGATAGTAAGAACATTGAATCAACTAAGTGAATTAGGGTTATTAAAATCGTCATTAATTAAAAAAAAAAAGTAAAGATGTCTACTTTTTAAGTGCAATTTTCTCCAACTCAAACCAAATCTAATTATTGACTATGGATGAGTAATTTATATAGTCTAGGCTCTCAAACAAATATAGAGCAATCATCATTGTAATATACCAAGTGTTCAATGAACTTGATATATAGGTAGCTATATTTTAAGAAGGAAATGTAACAAAATTATACTCCCTTCTTAAATAATTTTGTTATTAAAACCTAAAACTATCATAAGGAGATATTTAAGAAATAGGTCACGATAATGTACAAAGTAAAATATACTCCCTTTTTAAATAATTTTGTTATTAAAACCTAAAACTATCATCAGATATTTAAGAAATAGGTGGTGGGATGTCAAGTCCACCAAACAAATTACACTCTTTGTTTGCAAATAAAACGTAATATAATGGTAAAAATGGGTATCGATCCTCGGGAAATGGTTGTATTCAATCACTAATGCAATCTAAAAGAACTACTATAAATAAATTAACTAATTACAATTAAACTAAAGGGGGAGAGGGGTGTTATGATTGCTTGAAAACTAAAAGACTGTAATAACTAAAAACTTGCAATTAAGCAAGAAAGTGAGATGCTCAAATATTGGAGAGAATTGGTAAATCAAGGTAATTCAACACAATGAACATTTGTGTGTTTATCATTAGGATTTAACATGAAGCTTATCATTCATCTCAAATTAGTTATAGCAATCATGAAGCATGATATGCCAAGATTTCTCATAGGTAGTATGGAGGTTAGGGAAGCCCACAACACACCTTCTTAATCAAAATAAAAGATCCAATTGAAGCAACTGGACCCACGAAGTTGATTAGCCTTAAGAATAAGAAATCCCTAATTCCTATAGAATGTCAATGTTTACACATCCATAAAGGAGTTATGATTCATAAACTAGAGATGATTTCAACCATCATAAAACTCTTGTTCTAAGTAAATTCAATGATTCAATGCTAAACCAAAGAAATAAACCAACACTTTCTTATTAAAGTACCAAGCTCATTATCAAAGCACTAAACAAGCATAGAAATTATGAACTAGAATCATAAACATAAGATAAATGATAAATAAGCATAAATCCTTCAAAAACCCCACAAAAATTCAAAGGTTTTAGCCAAGGTCTACCAAAATATAGAGTTTAGCCACTCATGACAATAGAAAAACAATCACAAAAGTCTAATTGCATAAAGAAACTACCAATATCTTGGAAAGATGAAAAGAAATGAGTCTTCAAGCTCCAAAATCGCCTCCTACAGGTCTCCAATGGTGCAAAATCGAGAATGAGACTGATAGATCTGATCCCCTAAGGTTATGGTGTGCCAAATGATCAAAATTCCCAAACTGGGCAATTGCATGGGTACCCGCGTGATGGAGATTCCACCCGCGCAAGTGTTGTTGTAATGTTATTGGCTCCTCATTCCTCCACTCCACCCTTCCACTACCAAATATTCTTTTGGTCCCCTCCACATCCATGTGATTCAAACCAACCAATCACCATTTAGCTACCAAAATGGATGCTCAAGCCCAAAATAAAAGTCCAAGATCCATCTTCACAAGCCCACTTCATCTAAGCCTTTAACTTTTTAAGCCCAATTCTTCTTTGGTGGATTCGCCAAGCCCAATAATGCATTGGAAAACCCATTAAGCCCAACTCCAATCAATCCCCAACTGCAATAAGCTCCGAAATCCTGTAAAATTTCTTATGCAAAATAAAAAGTATCCGATACGATCCATGATAATGAAAATAAAGAGTATATAATGCAAAAACTAATTAAAAAGAGCTAAAAAATCTAAAATAAACTAATAAAAATAAGGAAATAAAATAAGTTGTTAATAGGTCACCGTAAAGTACAAAGTAAAATATATTTGATAAACCCCAAATAAAGTACTTAAAGAAAACATGTACATACTAACCTGAAACTCTTTCTTTGATCTGATACCTGAGATACATGAAAAGAACGACTTCTTACATACTATCGTACTTGAAAATTAAACCCATATCACTGATATGATCTCTTGTACATACGAAAAGTTATATACTTCATGTATACGGAAAAAAAACCCTCATGACGAACAAATCATATCATGCTTACACATTATTTCACATTTTCTCAGAAAAATACTAAAAATGTGAAATCCATCAGATCCAGAAAAGGAATAGAATCTAAATCGATTAGAACGACTTTAAGGGAAAAAAATCAACTACTCAGAAGATTTATGCCAAAAAGTCTAGAAGAACGCGGAAGAAACTGGGGGATATCGAAGAGAACTGGAGAAGAAAACCTAAAAGGCTAAAAATAAAATTTTGAAATTTTGGGGAAGGGAAAAAAGAAGCGGTTAATATTAATTCATGTAAGGGGTGATGAGGAAGTACCTTACATGATTTCAAGAAAATCTTATTTCCTCCTCTCCAACATAACGTACATAAGTCTACAAAGAACTCTGAAGTCGAATATATATTATTATAATGTACAAAAATGAATAAAAGGAACAACGTATAAAAACAAATCAACAAAAACAACATGATGACCCTTTAATATTAAATGCTTCATATTCATTTTAATAGAATTGTTGTATTTTATGAATATCATGGGTTTCATCGTAAGATTTGGTATATCTCATTGTTTATTATCTATAGGCACTCAACTGTTATGGGATTTTGAACAATGCATGATCTTATTATTATTATTATTATTATTATTATTATTATTATTATTATTATTATTATTATTATTTGTAATCTTAAAACCTTATTCTTATTTAGGCTTAATAAAGCCCAAAACTTGTGTTCGAAATGGACATTAACAGGCCTCTTCACATCTCATCTCTACACTAACTGTTTGTGTTATTGTGAAATTGCTATTTAATGATCTCTACGTTTGATATATCTATGTTTCTTAATGACTTCTACATTACTTGTTCACATCTTGTCTTTACATTAATTATTTGTGTTATTGTTATTGTGATCAATGATCTTTACTGTTGACTAGAGTCTTATGTTCTAATTACAAATTAAACATCTAAGTTGTATACACATTTTTGTTATTTTTAATAGCTTCTCATTTTTTTTGTGAGTATAAATGTTATAAATCGATACGATTGATAATTTATTCATGTACCACAAGAAAGATCTGGACACAAAGGAATGTACAACTCAAAAGTCTTAAAAATAACTCAGAGTCTTCAGGAATCAAATATATAACTCAAAGTCTTTTAAAAAACTCGAAGGTCTTCACATGATACCCATTGCCTTGAAAACTCATCTAATTCCTGGAGGTTATAAACAGTAAATGGGATTGGGTGACAAAATGTTAATTAAGAGGGCAAAATACCTAATATAATAAAATACACTTTTACACACAAAATTCTATATAACTATCAACCTTTTTACACAGATTCAGCAATACATTCAATGATACTTTGTTGAGTTTCAAATGAGCAGGCCAACAAACCAATTGTCAAAAATCACAAGTATTTTTAGGGAAAGAGGTTAGCCAAGCATAAATTGAACTATGATTAGTACTACATGATCATATAATTGATAAATTAAAGATATATAAGCCCATGGGAAATACAAGTTTTGTGTAAACGTTTACCACTTTGAGCATTATATAATATGCTTCATTTATCTGATTACGATGGCCATTGTCTAGCCTACCCTACCCACAAATGACATTCATCCAGCATGCATGCATAATTATTCCAAAAATAGGACTATGGAACTAGAGAAAACAAGTAAAAAGAAACATGGATTATGTTACAGCCTAAGATAAATTTTATTCAGATGAGCAAAATCTAATGCAACAATCAAACCTAACTACATTTTAGTTGCTTCTTAGTTGATGTTATGCGAGAAACATTAATGGATACTTTTAATGCTAGTATAAGGAAGTTACGATTACGTTAATAAGTAATTATCACATTGAAAAAGAAGTTACGGTTACGTTAATAAGTAATTATCACATTGAAAAAGCTCAATTTTGTTCATTCTATATAACTAGGCAGGCTAAAAGTCATTATATGGACAATTTCAAATTGTGCAACCCTGTAATATTTATGTAAGATGGAAGGAGTAAAAGAAACTTTTGGTAAAGGCTTTCATTTCATGATAAGATAAAGCTATGAGAGAACAAAGAGTAAACATCTGCAAGAGGAAAGAAAAGATGAAAGTAATTAATGAAGATGTTCCAGCCCAGAGACCAACATTTATACAGAGCAAAAGGGGTTATAATTGAATAAATATGGAAATCATTGATGTGCACATCTGTGAGACTGAAACAACATTGATAAGTGCTAGCATGAACCAAGAAGAAGGATGATGGTGGAAAGGTGTCTATACATTGGAATTGTACATGTATATTTGCATGGACATGTGCAATAAACACATGCACAAACACAATTATTTATGCTTTATCGACTATTATGACAAATAAAGAAGACAATATCGATCAGATGGAGTTTTAACCTTTTGAAGAAGTAGATAGTTCGTGTTGTTTTAAAGTATGTGAATGTAGTAGATGTTGTAATTTGGAACTGAAATAACTTTAGTTAGTGGCATGATCCAAGAAGGATGATGGTGTAAAGGTGTCTATACATTGGAAATTTGGAATGTACATGTATATTTGTGTTCACATGTACAATAGACACAAACACAAGTACTTATGCTTCATTAACTTTACAAAAAATAAACAAGACAATATGGGTAGATGTATTTTAACCTTTCATAGAAGCATTCAGTTCATGTTGTTTCAAAGTATGCAAATGTAGTAGATGTTGTAATTGAAGTGTTTTGAGCATTCTAACACACCTAAGGTGTACATGCAACCCTATAAACCTTAGATCTATGTTTTACTAAGATACATGCAAAAATGATTTTCTAAGGTTCTTAACTTAGCTAGCATGGCATGGGGAACTTTAAAACATAAATGCAAGTAGAAGAACATACCTTTTAGTTGCTTGGATTCCTTGAGAACCTTGTGAGCCTAGAACCTCAAGTGTGATGCCTCAAATGTCTCACACAACACCACAACACTTAGAATAACTTTGAGAGAAGTACACTTACACCTAAAAATTGGCGAGCCCTCTATTACTTGCTGGTAGTGGCCAATTTTGGTTAATATGGGGTCTTTATATAGTTGTGTCACAAGTAGGGTTACACCGTTTAAACCCTAATTGTCATGGCTTTTCATATTCCATGATACATGGGTTTGTAACCTCCATGGACAATCCATGGAGCACCTTATGGGTTTTAACCCAATCCATACAAACCATGGATCACTAGCCCAACTATACAAGAATATATGATTTACACAATCAACCCCATATATTTAATTAGTCTCTTTTTGATCACTTAATTAATTCTAAATTAATTCTTGATCAAAACTAATTAAATAATATTAGTAATATATTATAACTTATAATATATTAATAAACCTTAAGTGTTGTTTCTCTCATTTAGCATATCCAAGTGTTGCAATGCCATGCAACCTAAATGGACCATGCTAACCGGGTCAAGTACATTCCAGGAATAGTTGTGAACTTAAACACCTAATCCAACAGTAATTTGGAATAATTAAGCAATAGTAATCCACATTCCATTAGACTTCAAAATAAATACAATAAGGGTAAGAGCCATTGGTCGGGCTATTCATAACCTAACTACTTACTTTTTCAAGGTGGGATATTGGCTGAATATTGAACATTAAAACTGGACCAAAAATCTGTAATTACTCAAGAGAGGACTTTGATGAAGATATCATCATACTACAATGATGATTGAAAAAGAACACGAAGTGGCTAATTTGTCATGAACAAAGTGAATATCAACCTCATTTACTGATACTAAAGAAAAATTGAAGGGAGATAAACATCACTTAAGTGCAGTTTGGTTTTTGTTTGCAGGGCATCTTTTATCTGGGCAGACCATGTGTAAACATTAGGCTTCATATATTGTTTATTTTTTGATGACTATAGACCTAAAAGGGCGTGTGTGTCCTTTTCTTAATGTAGATGTGGACCAGAGTCTTCAAAGCTCTTAGAGATCTTCTAGCCTAAAAAAACACACATATCTTTGTTTTTTTTTTTAACTTACATGTATTCCAACTTTATGTATAATAAACAATTTGGAAAAAGAAAGCTACAGTACTTCAAAGAAAAAAGGTTCGATGACACAATCATGATCTTTGTGATAAATTTATAAATAAAGATTTAATTACAATAATGGTCGTTAGAGATGTTTATGTAGATATGAAAAAAAATCATAATATTGTCTTATATATATTGTACCAAATTTTATAAAATATTATTTAATGCAATATTATTAATTTCTTGGAAAAATATTTGTGCCCAGTTTTTAATTTATTTAATTGAAAAAGTACAATGAAAATTTTTAAAATTTTCATTTATAATCAAAGTTTATTTCCATCCATTTTATGTGTTAAATTCTTTTATCCATAATCACAATGTTTAGGTATACCTTTGCGACCAAAGTTTGTTGGTTTTTATCAAATATATACGTTAATTCATATAATTTTATTTTTACTTTTTATACAATAATTAATAAAAGTTTATCTACATTTGTTAATTATCTATAATAAAGTCATAAAACTATTGAAAAACTCTTAAAACTTATGAGCACTCATGAGTGTTGTAGCACCACTTTGTCCAACATCTTAGACCTCTACAAGCCAACCCATGATAGTCTTGATTCATATCTACTTCCAACATATGACCGACTATGGATGGTTTGAATAACTTAGTCATTCGGAAAAAATGACCTAGTTTATTTTGGAAGTCAAAACATGCAAAATGAAACACAAGAATAATTGAATCTGATATGGTATCAAAACCTATGAATATAAATAAAACACATTTAATTTATCACCATACTAATTACTCATTATTCATTGTTTCGATTTTATCAACTTTATACTTAAATTAAAAACACTAGTTGTCTCATGCTCCAAGCATGTACAGTATGTTTTTCTAAACAATAGCTTTGCCATACACTAAGTATGCACTCAATGTTTGTCTATGATCCTTACTTTGCGAAATAAACCAACTGAACATAATTTCAATGATTCTAATTTCACACTCCTAAATCCTTATTGAAAATGTAAGAATTCCAAATTCCTATCATTTATCGAAATCTGTTAGATTTTAAACTTATATGCACAGATCCTTTTGTAATGACTATGTACAAAGTCACAAAGACTTGTCAAAAGACATTACAGAGTATTCCAATGGAGATCAATTCCATGTGAAACATCATTCTTGCATTAAGTTTTTCTAATATTACATAGATTTAATAACTTCCACCTATGAAACATTCCCATTTTGACTATCACTTCTGAATAAGAGTTGCCTCTTTTCAGAATATGACAATATGGTCCTTCGAAAAATTAACACTATACTTCCAATTGTCCCCGAGCAACCAATCATTGGTAAACCTTAGATTGTCCTTGACAATTGTTTAATCATTTTAGTCATATCCAATTCTTGACCTTTTCCCTCTTAATGCCCTAGGCATTTGGAAAATTTAGAATGGATGACTATTATAGCACATGCAATCGATCCTATATCTGAAGCATATGGGACATGATTCATGATGTCTCACATAAAGACATGATACTAGACCAGTCCTTTTGCTACAATATTTCTATTTACAGATAGAGAGCTTGGAGGCACCAAAAATGACTAGCTTCTTCTTAGAATACACTTGTATCCGATTTTAGGGCTTAAGGGATACATTTATAGTGTAAAATTCCAAGGATCACTTGTAAAACCTAATTCATCCACTTAGGCTTTTAATCCAATAACTCATTTGGACTAACACTTCATGAACTCTTACATAAGCTTAGTCCATTACTAATCAATCATGGATAATTATCCCAAACTATATGTATCACTGATTTACATAATCAGTCCACGTTAATTTAATTAGTCTCTTTTGATCACTAAATCAATTCCAAATTAATTCTTGATCAATACCAATTAATTAATATGATTTCTGAATTAATATATTATTCTTATAATATATTAATAAATCACCAATAACCACTTTCTTAAATATCCATCCTATCAAATTGTTCCGGTGAAGGCAACCTAAATGGACCATGCTACTATCGAGTCAAGTACATAGCAATTATAGTTATAGGCTTAGACACCTAATTAACCCGTCTCCCATTTAGATAAGTCTAATAATTATAACTGCCAATGCAACTTCAAAATCCAATTAGCAATCATAACTCTCAAAATCCGTCGTCGAACTCTGACGCATCCTTTAGATATGGGATCATATAATCCTCTGTTCTTCAAGATATCGTGTGGACAAATACATGGAACATAGTCATACTTATTTTCAAGTAGTTTGTTTCCTGATTTTTTATTTGTTTGACGTAGAACTTAATTGAACACATCAATCGTGTCCTGATTGGGCCCAACACATAAGTCAAAACAAAATCACTGAGAGGCCCAAGATATTGCTTTTAATCCTATTAGGATAAAAGGAATATATAAACTTCGACTTATATGCTTGTACTAAGTTACTTGTTAATTTATACACAAGAACACATTTTGTAACACCAAGTTACTGATGCGTTTTCATACTATCAATGCACAACAAACTCGTAATCAATAAATCATATATCTTGTTTTGAAGACTATACAATATTATTGTCTCACAGTCACTCGTGATAAATTCCATGAAGTGATTCATGTGAGCCTGTGTTTTATCCAATACTCAAATATTATTTTAGAAGCACTCATGAACTTTGTAGAAAACTTTTGTGGTGTCTAAACATTTTAGACAATCTACAAGTCAATTCATGATAGTCTTGCCTCAGTACCCACTTCCAAAGTATGATAGACTGTGGAAAAGTTTGAATAATCTTATTATTCTGGAAGTCAAAACATGCAAAATGAACCAATACTAAAGATTGGCACAAGATAGCAACTTTACTCATAAATAAAACTCCTTTTATTTATTCATCAAATGTCAATTACATTTTATCTATTAAAAGTTTCTAAATAGCTATCTAATCACTAAAATTAATATCGTCCTTCAGCCCAATACTCCTAGCATGCTATAAGTGCTAAACCCTACTCAGTCCCTTTGTAAGAGGGTCTGTTGGGTTCTCTTCTGACGATACCCTCTTTACTATGAGGAGCTCTTCTTCAACTTGATGTCTTATGAAGTGATATTTTCTGTCAATGTGCCTGGATCTGCCAAGATCCCTCACTTCCTTGATTAAGGAAACCGCACCCTCTTTGTCACAGAAAATCTCCATAGGATCCTTTACAGTTGGTACAACTCCAAGGTCTCCGATGAAATTCTTAACCCATATTTCCTCCTTCGACGCTTCGCTTGATACTATGTACTTTGATCCGCACGTTGAATCAGCTATAGTCTCATGTTTTGAACTTTTCCATGTTACCGCTCCTCCATTTAGGGTAAATACCCAGCTCGACTGAGAAGAGGAAATTATCTCTGTCAATCTGAAAGCTGGCGTCACTATACCCTATCACTCTTAAGTCATCACTCCCACCGAGGGTAAGGACCCAGTTGTTAGTCTTCCATACTTAAGAATGTTCTTTACCACAGTCCAGTGAGCTCTACCAGGATTCCCCTGATATCTGTTGACCATGCTCAAAGCAAAGGCCACATCAGGGAGAGTACATATGATATCATACATGATCGAGCCCACTATGGAAGCATATGGTACTCGACTCATATCTGCTATCTCGACATCGGTACTCAGACTTTGAGACTTACTCAGTTTGGTGTTGCTTTGGATAGGCAATTCTCCTTTCTTGGAATTCTCCATGCTGAAATGTTTCAACACCTTATCCAAGTAGGTACTTTGACAAAGTCCTATTAGTCTTTTACTCCTATTTCTCAATATCCTTATCACTAGAATGTAAGAAGGTTCCCCAAGGTCCTTCATAGAAAAACACTTCCCAAGCCCGGACTTAACCTCCTGCAAGGTTGGATCATCGTTTCCTATGAGTTAGTATGTCATCCACGTACAATACCAGAAAGCTAACTATACTCCCACTAGCCTTGACATACACAGGACTCATCCTCATTTCTCGAAAATTTAAACACTTTGACTTTCTCATTGAAACAAATATTCCATCTGCGAGATGATTGTTTCAATCCATAAATGGATTTCTCAAGCTTGCACACTCTATTAGGGTACTTTGCATTTACGAAACCTTCTAGGAGTTTGAGTAAAGCCCTTCGCAACCAATTGTGCCTTATATCTGTGTTCTTTCCTATCCATGTTTGTCTTCTGCTTGAAGATCCACCTGCACTTGACTATCTTGCGTCCCTATACGTTTTCAACCAAGTTCCAAACTTGATTATCATACATGGACCAAATCTCGCTGTCCATAGCCTCCTTCCATTTTTCAGACTCGGGACCCGCCGTGGCTTCCTTGTAGTTATTAGGTTCATCCAAATTTATAAATGTACTATCACTAATAAACGTATCACCTTCAATTGTTATATGAAAACCATATAACACTGGTGGAGCACTAACTCTAGTGGAACGTCTCAGTACAAACTCGGCAACTGGTTCAACATGAGTTTCCTCCTTGGATTGAGCACTTGTGTTTGAGGTTCCTTCATCACTTAACTCTTGAAGCTCTTCAAGGTCAATTTTCCTCCCACTGTCATCTTGGCATATGAGTTCTCTTTCTCAGAAAACCCCTCTCCTCGCAATGAAGAAACCATTGTCACCCAGTCTATAGAAGAGATATCCTAAGGATTTTTGTGGGTAGCCAATGAAAATATAATGCTCACTACGAGGTTCGAGCTTATCCTGAGTCTCTCATCTTGAGAAAGCCTCACAACCCCAAACCTTGATATGTGCCAATGAAGGAACCTTCCCTGTCCACATTTCGTGAGTTGTTTTGGTAACCTTCTTAGTAGGGACTAGAGTAAGGATATGGGTGGCAGTCTCTAAGGCATACCCCCCAGAATGAGATAGGTAATGAAGCTCGACTCATCATGGAATGAACCATGTCCAACAAAGTTCGATTGCGCCTCTCAGCCACACCATTAAGTTGCAATGTCCTAGGTGGTGTCAATTGTGAAACAATACCACACTCCTTAAGATAGTCTTGGAACTCAATACTAAGATACTCACCACCTTGATCGGATCGAAGCATCTTTGTCTTCCTGCCCAATTGATTTTCTATTTCTTGTTTAAACTCTTTGAACTTTTCAAATGTTTCTGACTTATGCTCGATTAAGTAGACATATCCATATCTTCTATAATCATCGGTAAAATTCACATAGAAGCAGTTAGCATCCCTTGTGGCGGATCTGAAGGGCCTACATACATCGGTGTGTATGAGATACAACAAATCCCCACCTCTTTCACAAGTATCAGTGAAGGGTGACTTGGTCATCTTTCCAAGTAAACAAGATTTCTATGTGTCATCCGACTTTAAATCAAATGACTCCAACACTCCATCATTTTGGAGTTGGGCTATGCGCTTCTTGTTCACATGTCCAAGACGACAATGCCACAAGCATGCCTTGTCCAAACCATTGGACGAATCAATATGCAATACATTATTTCCAAAGTTGTATACAACCATCACAGTTTCATATATACCATTACAAGGCAATGCTTCAAAAAAAAATTTACCATTATAAAAAGCATTAATATAACCAATTTTATTGTTTAGTGAAAATCTAAAACCTTGTTTATACAAACCATGAAAAGAAAAAATGTTTCTCACTATATCTGATGAGTAGCAACAATTATTCAAATCTAATTCTAACCCACTAATAAGTAATAAAAAATAAACTCCAATCTTGGTGACAACCGACACTTTCCTATTCCCCATGATCATGTTCATCTTCACATGCTCCACATCCCTACTTCTTTTTAGACCTTGCAAATTAGAATAAATGTGAAAACCACATCCTATATCCAGGACCCAAGAATTAGCATGTGATGAGTTATTAGATAGAATGGTATAAATACGTGCGAAGGTGGGCTTTATCTTCCCATCCTTGATGTCCTGCAAGTATTTGGGGCAACTTCGTTTCCAATGCCCTTTTTCATGACAATAGAAGCACTCTGCTTCTTTTGGATTGGAAGAGGGAGTAGTAGAACCACCTTTGGTCCCACTAGAATAGGATCCATCATGATACTTTCCCTTGTCGCTCTTAGAAGGATCCTTCATCTTCTTCCCATTCCCATGTATAATTTTCAAGACTGGGGCAGCAGCAATAGGAGTTGGTACAATAGACTTGGCTTTTAAACTAATTTCAGCAGTTCTCAGTAGGTCTTGAAGCTTGCTTAGAATGACTTTCTCTTTGTTCATATGATAAGTCATCTAAACTGATCAAAACAAGGAGGCAAAGAGTGTAGTATAATGTCAATAGCTAACTCTTCATCGACGTTGACATTGAACTTCAGCAAGAGGTCCACAAACTTTTACATTTTTTTGTAAGTGGGCCATGATGGACTCTCCATCCTTAATTTTTGTTGTTATCATGTAGGCAATGATTTCATACCTTTTCTATCGAGCACTTTGATGGTACCTTTCCATCAAGTCTTAGTGCATCTCGAAAGGAAAGTAGTCCTCATAGGAATTTTGTAGTTCAGTTGTCATAGTGGCAAGCATGATGCACGACACCTTTGTCGCGTCCTTCTCATGAGCCATATATTCAACAATTTCTTCAAGAGTAGCAATCGCTTCATTAACCTGTTTTAGCTATTTATTGAGGACATATTCCTTATCCTCATAACGAGTGACCATTATAATGTTTTGAATCTAGTCATTGAAATTTAACCCCTCGAAAATAACCCTTCCACATAAGTTCATGAGGGAGAAAGAGCCAGAATGGTTGGAGCCAACAGCGTTTCGGGTAGATATCTGAAAAGAAAAGAAAAGTTTTATTAGGTAGAAATTCCTTAATATAACACCCAAGTGAAATATTATGGCTAGGACACAAGCATAATATTTCACAACCCAGAAAAGGGTTGCTGTAATCCAATTGCAAAATATTTGAAGGTATGTAAATGATGATTTACCAATTTTCACCATGAAAAACGAAATTGAGGATTAAGTTTTAAATAAATTGAAACTTCTAGATTCTTTTGGTATTCATTTAAATTTTCAACAGCATGTTTAAAACTTAATTATGCCCTTCAAGCTTGGGACTGGGATACCGATGATCACAAACAAGGTGTGAATAACTGTAACGCCCGTAGATCCGGGCTAGTCAATTTAGAGATAATAGGGGTCGAAAATGACTTTTCGACAAAATATTATTTAGAATAAATAACTTGAACCAAGTTGTAGTATATGTCACAAGGTGTCCGTACATATAAAGAACGCCGAAATCCGAGTTATAACGAAGAAGTTATGACTCGTCGAAGTTTCGCGACGGAACCGGCACGGCACCTAGAAGCGTAAAAAGTGAATTTACAATAGAGCAAGATTTAGCCTTAGTGATCTAAACTAAAGTCGTAGAATATGTTAAACCAAGAAAATCCATAAAAAGAACGCCCAAATCTGACTTCGTATGAAGAAGTTATGATTTTTCTAAGATTCGGCTTAGTAGTGTACAACCCGAAACTCGAATTTTAGTTCGAGCGGTTTTTGGCTTATGCGACCTAAATGAGAGTTGAATATCTCATTAATAGGAACTCAACGGTAAAAAGACAGACGAAAATGGAGTCCGTATGAAGGAGTTACGAATTCTTCGCGGTCATTTAACAGTCTAAACGCCTCGTACTGTTAAATTTAAGATCGGTCGAGAATTAGCTGACGGAGTCAAAATGAAAGTTGTAGATATTAGTTTTACCTACGCGTGGATATAAAGAACGTCAAATACGGAGGTCGTATGTGAAAGTTACGGATTTTAGAAGTCGGAAGTGTGCTGTGCGAAAATGGGTGATGTGACACAATCTTGGCCATTGCTTTCTCCCCAAGTCTTGCCACTAGATGGTGACATGTGGCACCAAGTTCAGCCATTTTCACCCTATAAATACCACCTCTCCCACCCTCATTTTCTTCACACCTTTCCCATTCTTTCTTCTCTTTACTCTCTCTCTAGAACCTCTCTCTAGCCCCGAAATCCCCCGAAAAGCCTAAGGAACCTCCCTAGCACGAGGCGGAAGCCCCGGAGTGATCGACGGCTCTGAGAAGAAGAGATTTTCGGCTCGGAAACGCTGCTCCAAGCAAATATTGGTTTTCTATAAAACCCGCTGTAAGTGAGCTACGCCAACGCTATTTTTAATATTGTTTTTATTTAATTATATTAACGTTATTAAGAACATATAATAAAAACTTGGGCTATTATTATGGGTTATATAAGTATTTTTAACGCTTATATAATAGTAATAATAGCTAGACTATTAATTAGTCTCGGCGAATAATAGACTAAAATCTATTGGTGATAATACTAGGTTTCGTCGAAGGAAATTATTTTAAAGTAAACGAAGCGTTGTCCGAGTACCGAGTCACCACCTTCTCAGGTGAGTGCATGGTCCCTTTCATCTTACACATAGATATGAAGTATTTATTATATAATTTACGTGTTGTGAGTGCATGGACTCTTTCATCTTACACATAGATATGAAGTATTTATTATATAATTTACGTGTTGTGAGTGCATGGTCCCTTTCATCTTACACATAGACATGAAGTATTTATTATATAATTTACGTGTTGTGAGTGCATAGTCCCTTTCATCTTACACATAGATATGAAGTATTTTAATATAAATTACATGCTATGTGTACATATTGTCTGAATACTTGCTGTCTATGCTGAGTGAAAGATTTTTATACATGTTTTAAATGATTTAAACTGCATACGTATTTTATATCTACAAAACGTGTTGGGAAAAATATGGGTAGATGAAATAGTTGTTTTGTGATAACACGATGGGAGACATCAGTGTTGTCAGTGATCCAACTATGGACGATACTAGACGGTCCAGTGGAACGATAGCAGTTTCGTAACATGTAGGTTTTTTTGAACTAGGTGCTCATTAGGTATTTTTGAATTGAGTGTGTTCACTACGTATCTTTGAACTGAGTGTGTTCACTAGGTATTTTAAACTAAGTGTGTTCACTAGTTACTTTTGAACTAAGTGTTTACCAGATGTTTCGGACTACGTGTTCACCAGATATATTCTATAAGCCTTGGTAATGATGGACTTCGTGTCGATTCCTTAGGATGATCCTTAGGACTAAATAAACGAGGAATCGCTGATTCTTAGGGTAGATCCTTAAGACTAAAGAAGATAATGGGGATGGGTAATTGGGTTGATTGTTTGATTGTTTAAACATAATAATTATATTATTGTGGGTTGAAAACCCTATGTACTTACCAGGTTTCCCAACCTGACCCACTCAGTTTATTTATATCACAGGTGTTGATACGAAGTCACTTTACACTGAGAGATTTAAAGAGATGTAGATCACTAGTGTAAATAAATGTAAGTTCTGTTTATGCGTATGTTCCTGTATTGACGATGGCATCCCAAACGTTTTAAAATGAATAAAGTACGTTTCTTCGGAAATGTTTTAATAACGTATTTATCATGTTTTTCTGGGAACAAATTCCGCAACATTTTTATTAAAAGAAGAACTCTGATTTTATAAAGCATAAACAAAAATCGGTCTTTTCTGGCCGTGAAAATGGGGATGTCAAAGTTGGTATCAGAGCATTAGTTTAAGCGAACTAGGAATATGGATTTATTTCTAGACTTAAACTTAGAATGCTAAGCGATGATTGTGAGGTGTGAGCACTAGCTTAATTTAGGAATGATGCCTAAATTACTTTTATGTGCTAAATGATTTGTTATGCTATAGTTTGATCGGATCTATGGTCTGTTGCCGACCGGATCTGGAAGCCTTATGTGTTTACGATTCTAAACGTACGGATACGATATTAGAACTAGCATATAAACGTTTCGGAGCGATAAGGATGATTTAAACGTCAATCCTATGTAAGGGTCTAGATTCACCTTATTCGGTGTATAGATCAAGATGGCAAGGACTCGTAGCGGAAACGTGAATGCAAATGAGAATAGGAACCAACCCCCAATGGTTCAGCAAATACCTGTTGTAGAAGAAGTTGCACCTGAGCCAATCACCATGGTTGGAGTTCAAGCCATGATTCGGGTTATGCTAGCTGAACAAAGGGAAGAAATGAGGCGGATGTTGAATAGGGAACTACAGCCGCCAAGTGAGTCAAGTGGGGACTCAAGGTGATCAAAGGGATGGCTCGGAGAGGAGAAACAACAAGGATGGGCGAATGTACAAGAATTTCTTGGGTGCGAAACCACCAAGTCTCTCAGGAAGCCCAAAGCCTATTGAGATTATGGATTGGACTCCGAGATGGAGATGGTGTTTGAGAGCTATGACTATAGCGAGAAACAGAAGACCGTCTTCGCTGTAAGACAACTGAAAACTGGAGTTTTGAGCTGGTGGAAGCTATTAGCAGATACGATGCCACGAGGAGAAGCCTTAAGGATGTCTTGGGAAGAGTTCTTGGAACAATTGAAAATGCAGTACTGCTCAGAGATAGATCTGATAGACCTAAACAACGAGTTTCAGAACCTGAAGAAAGGGAAGATGAGTGTTGATGAGTATGCCACCGCATTCACCGAGAGGATGAAGCTATTCCCCTACTTGGTGCCTACTGAACTCTCTAAGATTGATAGGTTTACTAACGGATTACCCACTGACTTTGGCCCAATGGTCAAAATGGCAACTACCTTGAAAACAGCTGTTAGAGCAGCTAAGAATGTAGAGGCCCAGATAAGGGAAAAGGGTCTAGAAAAAGATAAGGCAGGAGAGAAGCGGAAGTTTGAAGGATCTTCAAGTTCCAACAAGGAGAGAAAATTCTCGAAGCCTGGAGGAGGAGGTGAAGCAAGATGGTGTGATAAATGCAAGAAGAAACACTTTGGAAAATGCGGCGAAGAGGTGACATGTTTCAAGTGTGGAACGTCTGGGCATTACGCCAATGAGTGTACATCCAACAAGAGGTTGTGTTATGATTGTAAAGAAGGGGGGCATCTTTCAAGGAATTTCCCAAAGAAAAATAAAGTAGCAAGACCAGAAACGCCACCGAGGCCAAGGGCATTCCACATGATCCTCGACGAAGCAGAAAACAATGTGAGGAACCAAGGATGAGGAATTCATACCCGAATATCAAGCTATGAGGTAGCCAAAGAGATAGAACCATATGATGTAGCCTATTAGAGGCATAGTCTAGGGTGAACTTGAACACCTATGTAATAGTTTCAAGAAATAATAAAATCTTCGTTTTTTTTATCTGGTGTGTTAAACTGTTATGTGATTTTCTTGAATGGTGACTTGGAAAACAGCGAGACAATACTTGGGACGAGTATGAGTAGGTGTGAAAGGTAGTAGATGCATATACTACAGGAAGCACAGGACTCACGCTTGGATCAGGGAAAGTCACAAGGTTACCAAGAAGCTAGTAACTGATTTCGTTTTATTCAAGCATGTCGTTACCATTGTTTCGGTAATGACTAAGAAAATTGTTGTTATCCCAACCCTAGTGGTCATATCACATTGAGTCCGACTACGATGAGTAGGTTACGTGGTTCAGAGAACCAAGTTTAATGTAGCGTCTGACTTAAACCAAACGATTGAAATCAAAGCGATCAATAGAAGTATCGCGCTCGTTGTTAAAAAAAGTTGGTAGCTAGAAATGCTACATGTTAAAATGTGATTATATCACATTAGACCATGAAGGAAGGCATATTTCATTCCGGAATTTGACTCTAAGAGACCTGAGTCTAAGCGTTGTTACGTACGATAATAGGTCATCAGAATATGACACCTCGATCAATTGTAGCAATCAAATTAACTTGTCCTAAGAAGAAGAAGAAGGTGTCTCTGATAAAGAATGAGCTTGTGACACGAAGGTCATGACTGAAAGTCTAACAAGCAGGTGCAAGACCAAGCACCGCCTGCAATCAAGGAGTCCAAGAGTTAGATACCCGTTCGAAGCAACATAGAAGTTACAGTTACTACCTAGGATGAAGAGATAATGTATGGAGTCATTATACTGCCCTGTTTCATTGATGATTCCGGGACATAATCATCCTAAGGGGGAGATAATTGTGACGCCCGTAGATTCGGGCTAGTCAATTTAGAGATAATAGGGGTCGAAAATGACTTTTCAACAAAATATTATTTAGAATAAATAACTTGAACCAAGTTGTAGTATATGTCACAAGGTGTCCGTACATATAAAGAACGCCGAAATCCAAGTTATAACGAAGAAGTTATGACTCGTCGAAGTTTCGCGACGGAACCGACACGGCACCGGGAAGCGTAAAAAGTGAATTTACGATAGAGCAAGATTTAGCCTTAGTGATCTAAACGAAATTCGTAGAATATGTTAAACCGAGAAAATCCATAAAAAGAACGCCCAAATCTGACTTCGTATGAAGAAGTTATGATTTTTCTACGATTCGGCTTAGCAGTGTACATCCCGAAACTCGAATTTTAGTTCGAGCGGTTTTTGGCTTATGCGACCTAAATGAGAGTTGAAGATCTCATTAATAGGAACTCAACGGTAAAAAGACAGACGAAAACGGAGTCCGTATGAAGGAGTTACGAATTCTTCGCGGTCATTTAACAGTCTAAACGCCTCGTACTGTTAAATTAAAGATCTATCGAGAATTAGCCGACGGAGTCAAAATGAAAGTTGTAGATATTATTTTTACCTAAGCGTGGATATAAAGAATGTAAAAAACGAAGGTCGTATGTGAAAGTTACGGATTTTAGAAGTCGGAAGTGTGCTGTGCGAAAATGGGTGATGTGGCACAATTTTGGCCATTGCTTTCTCCCCAAGTCTTGCCACTAGATGGTGACATATGGCACTATGTTCAGCCATTTTCACCCTATAAATAGCACCTCTCCCACCTTCATTTTCTTCACACCTTTCCCATTTTTTCTTCTCTTTACTCTCTCTCTAGAACATCTCTCTAGCCCCGAAATCCCCCGAAAAGCCTAGGGAACCTCCCTAGCACGAGGCGGAAGCCCCGGAGTGCTCGACGGCTCCGAGAAGAAGATATTTTCGGCTCGGAAACGCTGCTCCAAGCAAATCTTGGTTTTCTATAAAACCCGCTGTAAGTGAGCTACGCCTACGCTATTTTTAATATAGTTTTTATTTAATTATATTAACGTTATTAAGAACATATAATAAATACTTGAGCTATTATTATGGGTTATATAAGTATTTTTAACGCTTATATAATAGTAATAATAGCTAGACTATTAATTAGTCTCGGCGAATAATAGACTAAAATCTATTGGTGATAATACTAGGTTTCGTCGAAGGAAATTATTTTAAAGTAAACGAAGCGCTGTCCGAGTACCGAGTCACCACCTTCTCAGGTGAGTGCATGGTCTCTTTCATCTTACACATAGATATGAAGTATTTATTATATAATTTACGTGTTGTGAGTGCATGGACTCTTTCATCTTACACATAGATATGAAGTATTTATTATATAATTTACGTGTTGTGAGTGCATAGTCCCTTTCATCTTACACATAGATATGAAGTATTTTAATATAAATTACGTGCTATGTGTAGATATTGTCTGGATACTTGCTGTCTATGCTGAGTGAAAGATTTTTATACATGTTTTATATGATTTAAACTGCATACGTATTTTATATCTACAAAACGTGTTGGGAAAAATATGGGTAGATGAAATAGTTGTTTTGTGATAACACGATGGGAGACATCAGTGTTGTCAGTGATCCAGTCATCTAGTGGAGTATAGATGACGACTATGGACGATACTAGACGGTCCAGTGGAACGATAGCAGTTTCGTAACATGTAGGTTTTTTTGAACTAGGTGCTCATTAGGTATTTTTGAATTGAGTGTGTTCATTACGTATCTTTGAACTGAGTGTGTTCACTAGGTATTTTAAACTAAGTGTGTTCACTAGTTACTTTTGAACTAAGTGTTTTCTAGATGTTTTGGACTACGTGTTCACCAGATATATTCTATAAGCCTTGGTAATGATGGACTTCGTGTCGATTCCTTAGGATGATCCTTAGGACTAAATAAACGAGGAATAGCTGATTCTTAGGGTAGATCCTTAAGACTAAAGAAGATAATGGGGATGGGTAATTGGGTTGATTGTTTGATTGTTTAAACATAATAATTATATTATTGTGGGTTGAAAACCCTATGTACTTACCAGGTTTCCCAACCTGACCCACTCAGTTTATTTATATCACAGGTGTTGATACGAAGTCACTTTACACTGAGAGATTTAAAGAGATGTAGATCACTAGTGTAAATAAATGTAAGTTCTGTTTATGCGTATGTTCCTGTATTGACGATGACATCCCAAACGTTTTAAAATGAATAAAGTACGTTTCTTCGGAAATGTTTTAATAACGTATTTATCATGTTTTTCTGGGAACAAATTCCGCAACATTTTTATTAAAAGAAGAACTCTGATTTTTATAAAGCATAAACAAAAATCGGTCTTTTCTGGCCGTGAAAATGGGGATGTCTAAATAACCATGCAAATTTGCTTGGTACTCTCGATGTCATTTATCACTTAATCAATGTGTCAGTTAACCACACACGCTCCATTGATCTATGATAAATATTTAGCTACCCTTTGCAACCCTTGCTAGTCTAATTAAGTGTGCTGGTTAACCACACACGATCCACTAACGACTTGGCAATGCGTAAAGTGCCATTTCATGGAATAACACCAATTTCACATTTTTCCTAAAGTAACTAAGATTGGATATTTATAAAAACATTTAGTTACATTGATAATTATCATTATACTTTTTAACGAGAATTAATGTCCTATCCTACCGTTCGGCTAACGACCCTCCACCATTCAAGGAAGCGGTGGGTGAGAGTGGAAACCCATTCAATCTCCATTTTATAGGCAATTTCCTTATGCCCCCTTATAGACCAACTTCATGAATGAGGCCTACTAATGGTAAGATTGACTGGTTGGAACCGGTTGCTTCATTCGAGTGTGTTAATATGAAGGACTCTCAGTTTGATATGCCTATTACCTACCTGGCATTCGTTTTTCTTTGTTTTGATTCAACAATTGAAGTTCCTTCTCCTCACCCACAGGTTGATTAATATCTTATCAACTATTATCTTGACTTCAATAAATCTCAATACTTGACATGGAGTGCACAAAAAATAACCTCTGTCAAGGTATTAAAACCATCCACTACTGGAAAGTTTCTTAATGATCAGTTCAGGGTGACCCGAGGTTCAGATAACTCGGTTCATATGATATCTTTGGCTGATCTTCCAAACCTGAACCCACATGATTGGATTTTGTTGTTCAACATTTTGCTAATCAATCAAGAGCAGTATGTGCTGATTCTCGATCATATTAAAAGGATGTTGGCTTCCTACATCCATGAAGTTGCCAAAATGGATAAGGAGATTGCAAATGTTATGAGGAAGAAGACGACAGTGAAGCCCATTGTGAAGCCGAGTGATCTTAATAAAATAAAGATGGGCAAGATGAATCCAACACATCATACTATCATGTTCACAAGATGCGAAGGTGAAAAATTCCTTTTCGCTCTTGTCGACACGCACCTGTTCTCCACAACTTGTTTGGAGCATGTTCTTGATATAACCCACAGGTGTAAACACAATAGTGTTTTGGACAAGAAGAACTTCTCAGACATGCTTCAGTGGTATATTTCTTTTCGTCAAATTCTATTGGCGATTATACTAGAAGGTGTTCAAGACAGTGAAAAAGTCTACTATCACTCAACCAAACTGATCTATCGCCTCAAATGACGCAAAGGGGGAGATTGTTTTGTTTATGAGATTTGTATCATTGGGCCTAAAGTTTTTGTCTATATTGTATACCCAGTTTGGGCATGTCTAACTGTGGATTATTATTAGGGTTAGCTTATATCTAGTGCATGCATGTATAGCCTTAGAAAAAGAACGCTTTTCATTAATTGTTGCATTGTAACGCTTGACACCACTATAATCGAAGTTCTTAAACGAGCTCTTCCGAGGTGTTCAATATTAATCATTCGACATCGTTTGATCCATTCTTGTGTTCTTTGCTTCATTATTATTTATTATCTATTTAGAATCTATCAATCTTATTAGCACATTATTCTCATCAATAAGTATTAATCCTTTCATATTATAATAGTATAAGGGTTGAATTTTAAACTTTTAGAGTTCTAGGGTTTAGAATTTAATGTTTCATAAATGAGCCTTTCCAAATTCCAAAACTTGAGGGCATGTTTTGAAACTCTTCAAAACCTCTTGAATTTTAGAATTTAATGTTTCATAAATGAGACTTTTCAAATTCCATAACATGAGGGCAGTTTTGAAACTCTTCAAAACCATTTAGATAAAATTTTAAACTAATAAAATAATCACATAATTTATCATTTACCAATATGACCTAATTTAACTCATATAGCAAGATAATTTCAAATAAAATAATACAAATAATTAGTTGTATCAGAAAAATCGGATTATATGATACAAAATAGTTTGTGGTAATGATCCTAATCCAATTCAGGCCAAAAAAACCTGAAAATTTGCCAACAGACTGTCTAACTTGTCGAGTCTAGCAATGGACTCGTCGAGTTCATCATGGGCTCATTGAGTTCTTCATAGGACTCGTCGAGTCCAGCAGTCAGAGTGTATTTTTCAATTTACTCAACTTTGAACAATTAACCAATGCATCAATATAAGAGAAAACACTCTAGGCTCTATACCACTGATGGGTTTTGAGAACTATAACATTCCTATGGTGCACATACAACCCTACATGCTTTGGATCTAAGTTTTCTCAAGTTATACATGCAATTTCAATTTTTCAAAAGCATAAATCCTAACTAGCATACGACTTTGATAATTGAAACATAAAAAAATAAGATGATTACCTCTTTGTTGTAGCTTGTAGAACTTGGCCTTACAAGAGCTTAGCACCTCAAATGTCATGCCTCAAATAAGTCACAAACACCAAGAACAATGGAGGAAAATATGAGAGATCTTGGAGGCACCAAAAACGGCTAGCTTCTTCTTAGAATACACTTGTATCCGATTTTAGGGCTTAGGGGTAACATTTATAGTGTAGAATTCCAATGGTCACTTTTAAACCCTAATTCATTCACTTATGCTTAATCCAATAACTCATTTGGACTAATAGTTCATGAACTCTCACATAAGCTTAGTCCATTACTAATAAATCATAGATCATTAGCCCAAACTATATGTACCACTTATTTACATAATCACTCCACGTTAATTTAATTAGTCTCTTTTGATCACTAAATTAATTCCAAATTAATTCTTGATCAATACCAATTAAACAATATGATTTCTCAATTAATATATTATTCTTATAATATATCAATAACTAACCTCTTTCTTAAATATCCATCCTATCAAATTGTTCTGGTGAAGGCAACCCAAATGGACCAAGCTACTATCGGGTCAAGTATATTCCAATTATAGTTATGGGTTTAGACACCTAATGAAACACTAAGATCAAGCCACACTCACAAGAAATACCAAGGACTCCTTTGTCCTTCAATCTTCACGAGAATGGAGCTCAATCATTCAAAACACACAAATTGAGGCTAGGGTTGGATGGGGTTCGATCTCAGAGGGTGGAGGCTTCCAAATGAGGCAACCCTAGGAGTTAGTGCCCTTAAATAGGGAGCCAATACCTAAATTAGGGTTTTTGGTGCAAAACAGCTGCCACATAACGCCATATTGTGGCCTATCACGGATACACATTTCACAATTAACGGGTACAACGTTGTGGTACCCCAATGCCATGTCGTGGCTAGGATAAATAATAAAAATAAATAGCTAAATCTCATAAATGAATACCTAGAAAGAGGATATTACAATTCTCCCCCACTTGAGTCATATTTTGCCCCCAAAATCCTATGTAGTAAATAAATCAGGGTAGTAGGTATACATCTCCTCCTTGAGTTCCCATGTCCACTTAGAACCCTTTCGGTGCTTCCACAATACCTTCACTAAGACCACCACCTTGTTACGCAAGGTTTTCTTCTTCATATCGACAATCACTACCGGTAGCTCAACATAATTCAAGTAGTCATCGACCTGAATATCATCCAAAGGAACTATCGCTATCTCGTCAGTTACACACTTCCGCAACTGGGAAACATGGAAGGTGTTATGAATTTGACAAAGCTCCACATGCAAGTCTAACCGGAAAGCCATCTTGCCTACTGTGACATCCTTTAATATTTAGAACCAACTAAGATTTTTTCTTTACGCTTTCAATTTCATTTTGTCATTGATGCAAAAAATCCTAGTATATTTGAAATATTTTGAGTATAAGTGATTGGCTCAATTTAATAAAATCCTTAGGATGTCATAATCGATACATAAACATAAGTTACAACTTAAAGACCTAATGGTCCTGAACTCTATTGCATGTTGTCTCTTAATCACTCAACATCCTAATCAAGTTCCAGTAGCTTAAGTCTTGATACTTATGATGCGTATAAATTGAGTGGGTCACGTTAGGGAAACTGGTGAGATACATAGAAATTTCAATTCCATAATATTTTTTTGATAATATCCCTTACTTATCAAACTTTCAAAACCAACTGCTACCAAACTATACATACATACATACATACATACATACATACATACATACATACATACATACATACATAAATACATACATACATACATACATACATACGTACATACATACATACATACATACAGCTAAACTTATATATATATATATATATATATATATATATATATATATCCATCTACAGTCGATCCTCACAGATCCTAGTCCATGATTGTCTGGGAGAGATATCTCCCAGAAGAACCGTCTAAGGTAAGGGTTTGACTATACAACAAGGGGCTTCCTTGGCCATTGTAAGTCTTAACGCACCCGAGCCTTCATAGCAATTTGATGAATAGTGTATTAAATTACATCTACATTTGTAGGTTATGAGCCTACACTAGCAATGTAATTCAAAAGACCGCCTAGAATGGTCAAGTGTTGTCATTCTACTATAGGGGATGACCAGACATACTGTTAAGTTACCTAATTTGGAACCACCATTTCTGGTCAACCAAAAGGAATAGTAAAATATACTCATAGAGAAAGCTACCACACATCGACACATAATAGTGTCATAAGAGAGAGGTCTACTCTCTATTCTTAACGTGCATAACCATATCATGATGCTACCCATTATTCAAACCTAACTAAACTAAGCATCCTTTATAAGTCTTATTTAGCTACTAGGCAAGACTACCGGGCTTATGAACTTTCCTTGAAATACCAATTATATTTTAGGAAATCCTTTCCTAATATTTACATATAGTATTAGGTATTTATATTTTCATCCTCCTTTTATTTATTGTCATATAATCATATTATCTATATAGTATAACACATATAGAACCCCATTTGATTTGCACCTTGTATATAAAAATATATATTTCTACCACATATTTCAGTAAAATAAGCATATATGTAACATCCGGATTCCTAAGTATTGTATATTGTTAATTAGTTTTGGATGAGAGAGAGAGAGAGAGAGACTCGACGAGTTGGCGCTTAGACTCGTTGAGTAGGATCGCGATTTGTTGACTAGATTAATGAACGGAATCGACGAGTCGGAAGGGGTGGAATCGACGAGTTTCGCTGTGAGTTGAAACCCTAAATCTCGGGCTCTGTGCCTTATTTAAAGGCCTTTAAGGCCTTCATTTGCGGCCACTACACCCCTAGGAAACCCTAGAGAGGATAGAGATCGTTTGTGGTGCAAGAGGAAGGCTGATTCACCATTTCATGTATGTTTTAGAAAGAAGAAAGGATGAAGGACAAGCTAGGCGAGTTGGGGAGCTTGGATCTACTTCCATTTGATCAGAGGAAGCTGTTGGAGGTATCAGTCTGTGCTTATTCTCATGATTATGATGTTTAGTCGAATCTAGGGTTTCTATATGCATTATTTTGTCTTGAATATGGAGTGGATGAGGTCCCAAGGTGAAATGATTCTTAGATCTGGACCTCAAGAGGTCCAGAGAGTCCCTATAGCTATGCTTTATGCCATCCCTTTTGAGTTGTGAACCTAGGTAGCAATTTTAGTGGTTATTTCACCAAAAGAAGCATTGGGTGCATTACATCTAAGTCAAGTTTCGACCTTTACGTGGTTATTGGTCATACGGAAGTTAGATCTATAGATTAGAGAAGCGAATCTGACCTCAGAAGGTCATTTGAGTGTGATTATGGAAGCAACTCACCGAGTTCATAAGTGGACTTTACGAGTCGAGTTGGGGTTGCCCCGCAATTCGTGACAGGTGGAACCCGTTGAGTGCAAGGATGACTCGACGAGCAAGGAGAGGCTAGATGGATTCAGAGGACTCGCTTGGACTCGCTGAGTCTCCCATGTGCACTCGACGAGTCAGGTCAAAGTTTGACCGTTGACTTTCATTGACCTTAGGGTTTTGGTCAAGACTGATTCGAGAAAGTTCAGGGAGGGGTAGAATGGCCTTCTACCCAATATTTAGAGATGAGAATATGAGAGAATATTGAACGGGAATGTTATTTAAATGATAGGAGGTGGCTAGGTCGGTACGTTGAGCACGAGAGTTTATTTGACTTCATTAAGGTGAGTCCTCTCACTATACTGTACCTGGAAGGGTACTTATGTGTGACTGGAAGGTCTTATATGCTATGAGATGTATGTGCTATATGTTGTTATGTGATATGTATGTTATGTATGATAAGGACCGGAAGGTTAAGATGATATGCACCAAAAGGTCAAGATGACATGGACCGGAAGGTTAGGAGGTTGCACATCGGAAGGTCGATACAGGTAGGACCAGAAGGTGTACCGGGATTTGGGACGGAAGTCCCCTAAAACACCTGGATCGGAAGGTCCCACAGAGTGATGGCCTGGAAAGGCGTATTTGTTGTATGTGGTATTATGGGGAACTAAGTAAGCATTTATGCTTACAGTTGTTGTGTTACGTGTTTCAGGTACTAGCGACGATCGCGGGAAGGCACTGGCATGATCCGTACACACTCATAAAGATTATGCTTGAGATTTTGGGATTTATCTTATTATTATGACATTGGCTACATTATGTCTTGATATTGTTTTGATGGTTAAAAGTATGATTTTAAAATGAAAAATTGTTTTGAAATTTCAGGTCGTTACAAGTTGGTATCACACCCTTGGTTTGAGGGATTCGGATGCATCTTCGGGTGTATTTGAACTCAAACTGAGGATTTGAGAAATTTTTCATAAAATAAACAATTTTTCTAAAGAAGTAAAAAGGATTTGAGAAAAGCAAAGGGAAGCAATGTGTATGATCAGCCAGCACACGAACGGTGATTTCCCAAAATATCCTTACATTATGTGTTATGAGATATGTTATGATATGTTATGCTAAGTAGGCTAGGTATTCATCTTAGGACTAGAGTGGCCTGATTTGTGATGCCTTAGCCTAGGAAGATTCCTGTTGCTATGAGATGCTTGAGAGTGAGTAGGTGGTCGTGAGGGGGTACAAAAGGTTTAACGAAGGGTAACCTATGCTAGCAAGACGTAGAGTACTTGTGATCTGGGATCCAAGGAGGAGGACTTGGGGTGAATAATGATGTGGTGTGGACGGTAGTATAGGGCCCGTACTACTAAAGACATTGGATCAGTGCGCAAACCAAGTAAGAATCCTTAGGGTACTAGGGGACAAGTAGGGTGGAGTATCGAGTGCGAATATGCTCGAGCGGGTGTCTGATATTTTTTATGTTGTATTTTAGAGACGTCATGGTTGGGACACGCCACACACCTGAGACGAGCGACATGAGTGACGAGGAGCTTCGTCAGATGATCCACGATGTGGTGGAAACGACGATTCGAACCTAGATTCCGGAGATGTTTGGGTCTATCAAGACCACAATGATTGAGACTTTCAATGAGCGGTATGCAATGGTGACTGAGGCTGCGGCTGCTGCAGCTACTGCAAATGTGGCTGCTGCCAGACCTCAGGGAGGTGAGTCGTTGTTGTTTCGGGAGTTTAGCAACATGAAGCCACCAAAGTTTGACAGGACGCAGGATCTGATCGCTGCGATGAGATGGATTTTTGATATCAATGGATGCTTTTACACGTGTTCATGTCTGGAGCATCTGAGGGTACGGTTCGCGCTGAACCAGCTTCGCTTGGGAGCGAAGGATTGGTGGAAGTTCGTGACGGCGAGCTTCACTCTTGCGGAGATTTCAGAGGTGACTTGGGAGAGGTTCACCACCATGTTTAGAGATGAGTACATTCCCCCGGTGGAGAGGGAGTGGTTGGCTCATGAGTTCTTGTCCCTTAAGCAGGGCACTGATTCTGTTACTGTGATCACCAGGAAGTTTCATGAGAGGGCAATGTTCTACCCTGAGCAGGTGTCTACCAAGTAGGCACGCATGAGCTGGTATTTGGGTGTTTTGAGGAGGGATATTTGGGAGTTCGTGTTGAGCTAGACTTAATGGACATTTTCCGAGCTCTAGGAAAATGCTCGGAAGAGGTAGATTGAGTTGGAGACTCAGGCCTGGGAGGAGGCTGAGTCTTAGGGGAAGGATCAACGGTCAACATAGTCTCAGCCGGCAGCCAAGCGGGCAAAGCCCGACGATTCAAGATATGGATGGGGTTTATCAATCAGGTGCTTGCTACAAATGTGGCAAGGAGGGGCATATAGCCAAGGATTTCCCCCAAGGGATTCATGGTTTGCTTTCATTGTAACCAGATGGGCCATCGGAAGGCCGAGTGTCGACAGCTGCTACAAGGGTCAGCGCAGGGATCAGCACGAGTTACTGAGGGACGGCCAGTGAAGGTCAAGGCACCAAAAGCTCATGGAAGATCTTTCTAGTTGACAGCGGAGGAGGTCTGCACATCGCCCGATGTCGTGGCTGGTACATATTCTTTCATTTATTTATGCTGAATAGTGATGCGATGCTTATTTTATGATATGTGTAAGTACTTTTCTTGTGAATTTTGTACCTTCTTTGGTGTTATTTGACTCTGGTGCGAGTCGTTTATTTGTGTCTTTAGCATTTAGTTAGCATATCACTATCCAGCGAGAGGCGTTGAGTCGACCTCTACGAGTTTGTATAGCTGACAAGTGAGTGGTGTATGCTACGTATATGATTAGAGGATGTGTACTCGAGATCTTAGGTGTTGAGTTCCCGATAGATTTGGTCCCAATTGTGATGGGGAACGTGTGTGTCATAGTGGGCATGGATTGGTTGAGATGGTTTGGGGCTATTATAGAGTATGAGTGACAGTTGGTGACGATACGAGACCCTAGTGGGGAAGTACTTATGGTGTACGGCGAGGGTACCCGATGTGCGTCAACATTCCGGTTGCCAGAGCAAGACAGAGTTTACAGCAGGGCTGCAGTGGGTTCGTAGCCTATGTGATGGATACACGAGTGGCCGATGGGAGGCCAAGTTCGATTGAGGAAGTTCCAATAGTGCGCGAGTTCCCAGATGTTTTTCCTGAGGAGTTTTCGGGTGTGCCTCTCGAGAGGAAGGTAGAGTTCCACATCGATTTTGGTTCCGGGCGCAGCACCTATCACCAAGGCGCCTTATCGCCTTATGACGCTAGAGATACAATAGTTGCCCTTGCAACTTCAGTAGCTACTGGGGAAGGGGTTTATTAGACCGAGTAGCTAACCGTGGGAAGTGCCAATTCTTTTTGTTAAGAAAAGGATGGTTCACACCTGATGTGCATTAATTATCGATAGTTGAACAAGTTGACGGTCAAGAACCATTATCCTTTACCAAGGATTGACAACTTGTTCGATCAGTTGCAGGGGGCGTCTTGGTTCTCCAAGATTGAATTGAGTTCTGGGTATCATCAGATGAGAGTGCGAGATGAAGATATCTAGAAGACGACATCCAGAACTCGTTACGAGCATTACGTGTTCGTGGCAATGCCTTTTGGGCTCACCAATGCACTGGCATCATTCATGGATCTCATGAACAGGGTGTGCAAAACGATGTTGGATCGATCGGTGATCGTGTTCATTGATGATATTCTGATATATTCGTGATCTAGAGAGCAACATGAGGAGCATCTGAGAGAGATTCTAGGGGTATTGAGATCGGAGAGGCTTTATGCCAAATTCTCCAAGTGTGAGTTCTAGTTACGGGAGGTCCAGTTCTTGGGGCATCTTGTTAACCAGAATGGGATTTTGGTCGATCCGGCCAAGATTGAGGCGGTTATGAGGTGGGAGGTGCCGAGATCACCCACCGAGATCAAGCGTTTTCTAGGATTGGCCGGCTTCTATCGGAGATTTATCAAAGATTTCTCCAAGATCGCCATGCCTCTCACCAGTTTGACCCGGAAGGGTGTTGCTTTTTCGTAGGGACCGGAGCAGTAGACCTCATTTGAGACACTTCGCCAGAGACTATGCGAGGCTCCGGTGTTATCCCTCCCAGAAGGGATGGAGGATTTTGTGGTGTAATGCAACGCATCGATATCGGTTTGGGTGCAGTGCTTATGCAGAGGGGACATGTGATAGCGTATGTATCGAGGAAGCTAAAGCCTCATGAGATGAGGTATCCCACCCACGATTTGGAGTTAGGGGCAGTGGTGTTCGCCCTCAAGATCTGGCGTCACTATATGTATGGGGTTCGGTGTACCATACACACTGAACACAAGAGCTGAAGTATTTGATGGATCAGCCCAACCTAAATATGCTCCAGAGGAGATGGTTGGACGTGGTAAAGGATTACGATTGTGAGATCCTGTACCACCCGGGCAACACTAATGTTTTAGCTGATTCCCTGAGCCGTAGGGAGGAGAGTGCCCCAATTTAAGACATTTGTATGCGGTTGAAAGTGATGACTCCGGTGTTAGACACCATTCGGAAGGCCCAGGCAGAGGACGTGATACCGGAGAACTGTAAGAGAGAGCGGGTGATCGGGCAGGTACCTAAGTTCGTTACCGATAGCCGCGGGCTTATGAACTTTCAGGGTCAGATTTGGGTGCCGTATTCAGACGGGGCACGTACCACTTTGATGGAGGAGGCACACAGATCTAGGTTCTTGATCCATCCCGGGGCCACTAAGATGTATTTGGATCTGAAGAAATACTATTGGTGGCCCTGTATGAAGAGGGATGTTACATGGTTTGTTGAGAGGTGCTTGACCTATCGCAGGGTTAAGGCTAAGCACCAGCGTCCGCATGGCAAGTTGCAGCCACTTGAGGTTCCCTAGTGGAAGTGGGAACATATTTCCATGGATTTTATCACCAAATTGCCAAGGACTGCGAAGGGAGTTAACGTAATTTGGGTGATTGTCCACCGGCTGACGAAGAGCGCTCACTTCCTTCTTATCAGTGAGAGCTCTTCTACAGAGAGACTGGCAGAGTTGTATGTGAGGGAGGTGGTATCGCGACATGGAGTACCGATCTCGATTGTGTCAGATCGAGATGTACATTTCACTTCTAGGTTCTGGAAGAAGTTTCACGAGTAGTTGGGCATGAGGCTGCATTTCAGGACCACCTACCACCTACAGACGGATTTATAGAGTGAGCAGATGATTCAGACGCTCGAGACCATGCTTCAGGCATGTGTGTTGGACTTCGGAGAGAGTTGGGACGTGTATATTCCGTTGGCTGAGTTTTCCTATAACAAAAACCACCATTCGAGTATCGGCATGCCTCCTTTCGAGTTGTTGTATGGGTCCCATTTGTTGGGGAGAGGTGGGGCAGCGCATGATGGGCATCAATGAGATAGTGCTTCAGAAGACTGAGCAAATACAGCAGGTCAAAAAGTGATTGTTGACAGATCAGAGTCGCCAAAAGAGTTATGAAAACAGGAGGCGATCCGAGCTTGAGTTCCAGGTGGGAGATTTCATACTCCTGAAGGTATCTCCTTAGAAAGGAGTGATTCGATTCAGGAAGAGGGGCAAACTGGGAGCCTGATACATTGGGTCGTTTAGGGTGACCGCATGGGTGGGCAAGGTAGCGTATTGATTAGAGCTACCTGCGGAGTTGAGCCAGATTCATGATACCTTCCACGTGTCTTAGTTGAGGAAGTGTATAGCCGACGAGTTGGCAGTGGTGCCGCTGGAGGATGTTCAGGTGAATGCGAGCCTGAATTATGCTGAGAGACCAATCGCGATCCGAGATCGGAAGATCAAGGTTCTGAGGAACAAGGAACTACCTCTGGTTCAGGTCTAGTGGCAACATCGGAGAGGGTCCGAGCTGACTGGGGAGTCGGAGTTGGAAATGCGAAAGGAGCACCCCAAGTTGTTTGACGAGCGAGACTTTGAGGACGAAGTCTAATTCTAGTGGGGGAGAATTGTAACAATCGGATTCCTAGGTATTGTATACTGTTAATTATTTTTGGGTTAAAGAGAGAGAGAGAGAGAAAGAGAGAGAGAGAGAGAAAGAGAGAGAGAGACAGAGAGAGAGACTCGATGAGTTGGCGCTTAGACTCGTCGAGTAGGATCGCGATTTGTTGACTGGATTAATGAACAGACTCGACAAGTTGGAAGGGGTGGACTCAACGAGTTTGTGCTGTGAGTTGAAACCCTAAATCTCGAGGTCTGTGCCCTATTTAAAGGCCTTTATGGCCTTCATTTGAGGTCACTACACCCCTGGGAAACCCTAGAGAGCAGAGAGATCGTTTGTGGTGCAAGAGGAAGGCTGATTCACCATTTCATGTGTGTTTTAGAAAGAAGAAAGGAGGAAGGACAAGATAGGCGAGTTGGGGAGCTTGGATCTGCTTCCATTTGATCAGAAGAAGCTGTTGGAGGTATCAATCTGTTCTTATTCCCATTATTTTGATGTTTAGTCGAATCTAGGGTTTCTATATGCATTATTTTGGCTTGAATCTGTAGTGGATAAGGTCCCAAGGTGAAATTATTCTTAGATCTAGACCTCAAGAGGTCCATAAAGTCCCTATAGCTCTGCTTTATGCCATCCCTTTTGAGTTGTGAACCTAGGTAGCCATTTTAGTGGTTATTCTACCAAAATAAGCCTTGGGTGCATTGCATGTGAGTCAAGTTACGACCTTTACGTGGTTATTGGTCGTGGGGAAGTTGAATCTATAGATTAGAGAAGCGGATCTGACCTCAGAAGGTTATTTGACTGTGATTATGGAAGAAACTCGCCGAGTTCATAAGTGGACTTGACGAGTTGAGTCGGGGTTGCCCCATGATTCGTGATAGGTGGAACCCGTCGAGTGGAAGGATGAATCAACGATCCAATAGAGGCTAGAAGGATTTACAAGACCTGCTTGGACTCACCGACTCTCCCATGTGCACTCGACGAGTCAAGTCAAAGTTTGACCGTTGACTTTGGTTGACCTTAGGGTTTTGGTCAAGACTGATTCGAGAAAGTTCAGGGAGGGGTAGAATGGCCATCTACCCAATCTTTAGAGATGAGTATATGAGAGAATATTGAACAAGAATGTTATTTGAATGATAGGAGAAGGCTAGGTCGGGACGTTGAGCACGAGAGTTTATCAGACTTCATTGTGGTGAGTCTTCTCACTATACTATACCTGGAAAGGTACCTATGTGTGACCGGAAGGTCTTATATGCTATGAGATGTATGTGTTATATGCTGTTATGTGATATGCATGTTATGTATGATAAGGAACGAAAAGTCAAGATGATATGGACCGGAAGGTCAAGATGACATGGACCGGAAGGTCAGGAGGTTACAGACCGGAAGGCCTACCGGGATTCAGGATGGAAGTCCCCTGAGACATCTGGATTGGAAGGTCCCACAAAATTATGGTCTGGAAAGGCGTATATGGTGTATGTGGTATTTTGGGGAGCTCACTAAGCATTTATGCTTACAGTTGTTGGGTTACGTGTTTCAGTTACTAGCGAGGATCGCGGGAAGCCGCCGGTATGATACGTACACACTCATAGAGATTATGCTTTGAGATTCTGGGATTTATCTTGTTATGATGACATTGGATACATTTGTTGGATATAGTGTCTAAGTCCATAACTATATTTGGTTTGTACTTGACCCGACTCGGCATGGTCCATTTGGGTTGCATGACATCATGCACTTGGATAGACTAAATGAGAGAAATAAGACACTTATGGTTTATTAATATATTATAAGTTCTAATATATTAATAATAAGAATAATAATATTTAGTTAGTATTGATCAATAATTAATGTAGAATTAATTATGTGATCAAAAGAAGACTAATTAAATATATGAGTTGATTTTGTCAATCATCCATAACATATATAGTAGGCCAAGGCTCCATGGATTATCAAGTTGGGTTAAACCCATAAGATGCTCCATGGATGCTCCATAGGGGTTACATAACCCATGGGTCTTGGAAATGAAAGGTCATGACAATTAGGGTTTACATGGTGTAACCCTGATTGTAACATACTATATAGAGAAGCTATCATTCACCATTTTCGGCCACTAGAGTGTATCAAAGAGGGCTAGCCGAATTTATAAGAAGTCTTATTCTCTTAAGAGTTTATTCCAAGTGTACTTGGTGTTGTGTGAATCATTTGAGGCATCACACTTGAGGTGCTAGGCTCACAAGGTTTCAAAGGAATCCAAGCTACAAAGAGGTATGTAATTCTTACTAACTATTAGAATAAAAGATCCCCATGTATGCTAGATAGGATTATGAACATTGGAAAATCATTTTGCATGTATCTTAGTCAAACATAGATCCAAGGTTTCTAGGGTTGCATGTACACCATAGGAGTGTTAGAATGCTCAAAACCCAACAGTGGTATTAGAGCCTAGGCTTTTTTGTTTGATACTTGAGGCAAAATAGCTGAAAAACAATTTTTTTTGTTCACTGCACGTATGAACTCTCCGAGTCCATGGGGGGACTCGATGAGTCCATGAAGAAATTCATGCTACTCGTCGAGTCTGTTCATGCACTCGACGGGTAGAGGCTGCAGTGTCCATATTTTCGAGTTATGCTGCTGGAAATGGACTAGAAACATTACCCTAAATTGTTTTGGTGTTTTAAAACTTGTTTTAGTTGGTGTAATGTATATGCTAATCCATTTACAATACCTATTATCAAAAATTACAAGTTTTATATAAGTTTGTTATGATTCTTGAAATTCTTGATAATCATGTTCTTGAACTTATGAATTTAGATGATTATAGGAATTATTTGTAACCTCCATGTTAGTTAATTCTTGATTATTATGTGTTTTAATGGAGTCCATAACTTGTCCTCAACTTATGGAAAACCAAGAGTCACACTTGAATTAAAACCATTAAAACAACACAAGAGTTATGAAAATGAAGAGTCTTCAATTTAATACTCTAATAAAATCATAAGTTATGACAAATGAAAATTTTTGAAAGTTTACAAAACTTGCCCTCAAGTTTTGGAACAAGTAATGTCATAATTAAAACTTTAGTTCCAACCCTTAGAATTTTAAATGTTAAAATTCAACCCTTATAATTTATAATATTATAAGTGAATAATAATTATATATGTATAAGATAAAAGTCATTTTACCATTAGTAGGCCTCATTCACGAAGCCAGTCTATAAGGGGGTATAAGATTGTTGCCTATAAATTGGCAACTTAATGGGCGTCCATTCTCACCCACCGCTTCCTTGATCGGTGGAGGGTCATTAGCCGAAAACGTAGAACAACGACTATAATTCTCATAATAAGCATTATGAATATACTAAAGTAACTAAACTCTTATTAATTCCCAATCTTAGTTACTTTAGGAAAATGTGAATAAGGTGCTAATCCATGAAATTACACTTTGCACTTTGATTAAGTCGTTAGTGGAGCGTGTGTGGTTAACCGACACACTAACTTGGACTTATCAAGGTAGGCAAAAGGTGACTTAATGTTTATCATAGTATCGGTGGAGTGTGTGTGGTTAACCGTCACTTCGATTGAGGGGTATTACATTAAGTGTACAAACTAATTTGAATGGTTACTTCACACCTTGTTTTGTGATCCTTCGCATCCTAGTCACAAAACTTGAAGGGCACACTCGAGATTGAAACATGCCATTGAAAAGTTCAATGAATTTCAAAGAACCTAGAAATTTCTAAACCAATTAAAACCTAATAAGATTTATTCTGTTTTATGGTGGAAATTGGTGAATCGTCATTCACCTACCTTCAAATATTTTATAGCTTGGATTATGGCATCCCTCTTCTAAGTTATTAAATATTGTGTTGTGTCCTAGCCTTAATCTAGCATTTGGGTGCTTTATTAAGGACTATCTTGAAATCTAATCTAAACTTATTCTTTCATTTCAGATGACTTCCAAAAACAATGCTTCTGGCTCAAACCCTACTGGCTCCTTCTCTCTCATGGACCTTTGTGGGAGAGTCATCTTTAATGGATCCAATTTTATGGATTGGATCAGAAAAATCAGGATGGTCACTCGCTATGAGGACAAAGAATATGTCCTTGATAGGGAGCTGAAGGAGATTGATGAGTCAACTGCTACCCCAGAGGAGATTGATGCATTTCAAGCACATGAAATGGATGCTACCAAAGTAGCATAAATCATGACTACTACAATGACAACTAATCTCCAAAAGTCCTATGATGACTATTACCCTTTTGAGATGAACATGGACTTGATGGAGCGATACCATCAAAGTACTCGTGAAGAGAGGTATGAAATAATCTCCTCCATGATAACCACCCAAATGAAGGACAATGAGTCCCTCACGATGACATGCAGAAAATGTAAAGGTTTGTGGATCACTTGAAGAAACTGAATGTTGACTTTCCTGAGGAGTTAGCAATAGATATCATTTTGCACTCCTTACCTTCATGTTATGATCAATTTAGAATGACATACCACATGAATAAGGAAGAAGTTACACTTAGTAAACTTCAAGGACTCTTAAGGACGGCAGAAAGTAGTCTTAAGGGTAAGTCGGGTGTTCCTACTCCTCCTACTCCTACTGCGGCCAATGTCTTGGCAATCGGGCATGGCAAAGGTAAGAATAGAAAGAACCCTTCTAAGGGTACCAAGGGTAAGACCCTTGAAGGCTCCTCTTCAAGCAAAACCAAGAAATCTTTTGTCACTCCTTCTGCTAACCGTAATGAGGTCGAATGCTTCTATTGCCATGAAAATTCGCACTGGAAGCGAAACTACCCTAAATACCAGCAAGATCTTAAGGATGGGAAAGTAAAACCCAACCATGCAGGTATATACACAATATTGTCTAATAACTCACCTCATTCTAAGTCGTGGGTCCTTAATACAGGATGTGGAATTCACATATGTTCTGATCTGCAGGGACTAAGAAGAAGTGAAGATTTGGAGCATGGAAAGATAAACCTAATCATGGAGAATAGGAAAGTTTCACCTGACACCAAGATTGGAGTTTATTCCTTGTTACGAGATAGTGGGTTTACATTAGAATTGAATAAATGTTGTTATTCTCTAGAAATGGCAAGAAATGTTATTTCCTTTCATGCATTGTATAAACAAGGGTTCGCCTTTTATTTTGATAATAAAAGTGGTGGTATTGATGCTTTCTATAATATTGTTCTTTATTTTAAAGCATTACCTTGTGATGGTGTGTATGAAACTGTATCTATTGTAGATAACTTAGGAAATAATGTATTGTGTATCGATTCTTCCACTAGCTTAGATAAAGCATCTTTATGGCATTGTCATCTTGGACATGTAAGCAAGAAACGCATAGGCCAACTCCCAAAGGATGGAGTCATGGAATCATTTGACCTAAAGGCGGATGATAGTTGTGAATCTTGTCTACTTGGAAAAATGACAAAGTCACCTTTTAGTAGCACTTGTGCTAGGGGTGAAGGTTTGTTGGATCTCATACACACAGATGTGTGTGGAACCTTCAGAACCGCCACTAGAGATGCTAATCGTTTCTATGTGACTTTTATTGATGATTTTAGTAGATATGGATATGTCTACTTAATCAAACATAAGTCGGAAACCTTTGATAAATTCAAAGAGTTTAAGCAAGAAGTGGAGAATCAGTTGGGCATGAACATTAAGATGCTTCGATCCGATCGAGGTGGTGAGTATCTTAGTACCGAGTTCCTTGATTATCTTAAGGAACGCGGGATAGTCTCACAATTGACACCTCCCAGAACACCACAATTTAATGGTGTAGCTGAGAGGCGCAATCGAACCTTGTTGGACATGGTTCGTTCCATGATGAGTCAAGTTTTACTACCAATCTCATTTTGGGGGTATGCCTTAGAGACTGCCGCCCATATCCTTAACCTAGTCCCTACAAAGAAGGTTGCCAAAACACCTCACGAGATATGGGTTGGAAAAGTTCCAAATCTAGACCACACAAGGTTTGGGGTTGTGAGGCTTTCGTGAGACGCGACACTCACGACAAGCTCAAACCTCGAAGTGAGAGATGTATTTTCATCGGCTACCAACATAAATATTTTGGTTATATCTTCTACAGACCTAGTGACAATGTGGTCTTTGTAGCAAGAAGAGGAGTCTTTCGAGAGAGAGAGAGAAAGAGAGAGAGAGAGAGAGAGAGAGAGAGAACTCATAAGCCAAGGAGACAATGGGAGGCAAGTTGACTTTGAAAAAATCAAGAGTCAAGCGGTGAAGGAACCTCAAACCCTAGCCCTCAACATGAGGAGGAAACTCCTGTTGAGCCGACTGAAGAGTCCGTACCTCTGAGGCGTTCCACCAGAACTAGGAATGCACCTCAGCATTATTATGGTTTTCATATTACTGCAGAAGGTGATACCCTTATCAGTGATAATACACTGATAAATTTGGTAGAGCTTAACAGCTACACATAAGCCATGGTAGACCCTGAGTCTGCTAAATGGAAAGAGGCTATGGATAGCGAGATACAATCCATGTATGACAATCAATTTTGGAATTTGGTTGACCATGTACCAGGTCGTAAGACAGTAGGGTGCAAATGGATCTTCAAGAAGAAGGCTGACATGGATGGTAATGTACACACTTATAAGGCACGATTGGTTGCAAAGGGTTATTCTTAAACTCCGGGATTTGATTATGATGAGACCTTTGCACCAGTGGCCTAGATTAAGTCTATTAGGGTTCTGTTAGCCATTTCTGCATTTCATGACTATGAAATATGGCAAATGGATGTCAAAACCGCTTTCTTTAATGGAAAGTTGGCTGAGGATGTTTACATGGTTCAGCCAGAGGGTTTTGTAAGTACAGAATACCCTAATAAGGTGTTTAAGCTTGAAAAATCCATATATGGATTGAATCAAGCACCTTGCAGATGGAATCTTTGCTTTGATGAGAAAGTCAAAGAGTTTGACTCTTCGAGATGTGAAGATGAATCTTGTATATATGTCAAGGCTAGTAGGAGTATAGTTAGCTTTTTGGTACTGTATATGGATGACATACTGCTCATAGGAAATGACATCGCAACCTTACAGGAAGTGAAATCCTGGCTTGGGAAGTGTTTTGCTATGATAGACCTAGGAGAAGCTGTCTATATCCCTGAGATAAAGATTTTGAGAAATAGGAGTAAAAGACTAATTGGACTTAGTTAGAGTACCTACTTAGACAAAGTGTTGAAGAGGTTCAGTATGGAAAATTCCAAGAAAGGAGATTTACCTATTCAGTGTAATGCTAGACTGAGTAAAACTCAGAGCTCGAGTACAGATGAAGAGATAGCTGAGATGATTCGAGTCCCATATGCTTCTGCTGTAGGCTCGATCATGTATGCTATGACTTGTACTCGTCCTGATGTTGATTTTCCTTTAAGCATGGTTAGCAAATATCAGAGTAATCCTTGCAAGGCTCCCTGGACTGCAGTAAAGAATATTCTTAAATACCTGCGAAGGACTAAGGACTGGGTCCTTACCCTTGGTGGGAGTGATGACTTGAAAGTAGCAGGGTATAGTGATGCTATCTTTCAGACTGATAGGGATAATTTCCTTTCTCAGTCGGGCTGGGTCATTACCCTAAATAGAGGGGCAATTACTTGGAAAAGTTCCAAGAAAGATACAGTGGCTGATTCCACTTGTGAATCAGAGTATATAGCAGCAAGTGAAGCAACAGAGGAGGCTATATGGCTAAGGAACTTCATCGGAGACCTTGGAGTTGTACCAGTTATTAAAGAGCCCATGAAAATTTTATGTGATAGTGAAAGTGCAATTGCCTTAGAAAAGGAACCAAAGGATCACGGGAGATCTAGGCACATCGACAGAAAGTATCATTTCATCAGACATCGAATAGAAGAAGGAATCCTCATGGAAAGGAGGGTATCATTAGATGAGAACCCGACAGATCCCTTCACGAAGGGACTGAGTAGGGTTAAGCATCTTCAGCATGCTAAGAGCATAGGGCTAAGAGATGATATTAGTTTTTAGAAGTTAGATGATTTTGAAATATGTAAAATGTAATTGACATTTGATGATAAATAAAAGTTGTTATTTATGAGTAAAGTGTTGCTATCTCTTGTCAATCATTTACTAGTATTTCTTTTTGCATGTTTTGACTTCCAGAATAATTATGTTATGGTATATATCATATTATTCAAATTCTCCACTTTCAATCATATGTTGGAAGTACATATGAATAAAGACTGTTATGGGTTGGTTTGTAGAGGTCCAAGATGTAGGATAAAGGGGGCTACAACACTCATGAGTGCTCATAAGTTCTGAGTATTGGATTCAACCAACGCTCACTGGTATCACTTCATGGAATTTATCTCGAGTGATCGTGAGACGGTAATATCATATAAGTCTTCAAACCTAGACATATGATTTGTTACCCATGAGTTGGTTACGCATTGATTGTACGAAAACGCATTAGTAAGTCGATGTTATAAAACGTACCTTTGTGTGTAATTCAACAAGTAGTAGAGCAAACATATGAGTCGAAGTTTATATGTTCCTTCTTGGATTAGAAGCGATATCTGGGCCCCTTGATGATTTTGTTTTGACCCATGTACCGGGCCCAGTCAGAACTAAATTGATGTGCTCAATTAAGTTCTATGTCAAACAAATCGGAAATCGGGAAACAACTGCTAGACAAAAGAAAGACATTGTTCCATGTGTTTGTCCAGCTGATATCTAGAACAGAGGATTATGTGATCACTTATCTAAAATGGCACACCATTATCTTCTCAATTCCGAGAGACCTTGAAAGAGCTACGATTGCTGATCGGTTCCTAAAGTCATACTTGCAACTATAGTTATTAGACTTATCCAAGTGGGAGACTGTTGGATATAGTGTCTAAGTCCATAACTATATTTGGTATGTACCTGACCCGACCCGGCATGGTCCATTTGGGTTGCATGGCATCATGCACTTGGATAGATTAAATGAGAGAAATAAGACACTTATGGCTTATTAATATGTTATAAGTTCTAATATAATAATAATAATAATAATAATATTTAGTTAGTAATGATCAATAATTAATTTAGAATTAATTACGTGATCAAAAGAAGACTAATTAAATATATGGGTTGATTGTGTCAATCATCCATAACTTATATAGTGGGCCAAGGCTCCATGGATTATCAAGTTGGGTTAAACCCATAAGATGCTCCATGGATGCTCCATGGGGGTTACATAACCCATAAGTCATGGAAATGAAAGGTCATGACAATTAGGGTTTACATGGTGTAACCCTAATTGTAACATACTATATAAAGAAGTTATGATTCACCATTTTCGGCCACTAGAGTGTATCAAAGAGGGCTATCCGAATTTATAAGAAGTCTTATTCTCTTAAGAGTTTATTCCAAGTGTACTTGGTTTTGTGTGAAGCATTTGAGGAATCACACTTGAGGTGCTAGGCTCACAAGGTTTCAAAGGAATCCAAGCTACAAAGAGGTATGTAATTCTTACTAACTATTCATGTATGCTAGATAGGATTATGAACATTGGAAAATCATTTTGCATGTATCTTAATCAAACATAGATCCAAGGTTTCTAGGGTTGCATGTACGCCATAGGAGTGTTACAATGCTCAAAACCCAACAACATTATGTCTTGATATTGTTTTGATGGTTAAAAGTATGATTTTAAAATGAAAAATTGTTTTGAAATTTCACATTGTTACAATATAGTTCATAGATATTTAATACTTTTCATAGTTATTTATATAAAACATATGTTCATGACAGAGAGTATGCGCTCACTTGATGAAATGGGTGACTGACGATTTTGGTGGTGCTTCACTTCTCACTTTCAAGGAGACCTAAACGTATAAAGCACTAAGTGTTAGTCTAGTTTCAAAATCGTGGTGATTATAATAATTATATCCTAGATTCCTCAATAGTCCTAATGTCTACATCAAGATCTATCAAGTAAGGAAGAACTAGGTAGGATCATATTGGATGTAGGGTATGTTTGGTACACATAGTATACTGTTTAGAAATCCCACTTTAAACACCTCACTAAATCCAGTGTAGACATCACTCCTGTAAGTAGACAAATTTGTATAATGACTTAGAATCACTAATAAATCTAATTATAGGTTCATAATAACGACTATAACTATAATTAAAAGTTACACTTAAATGAAATAGGCGTAGCTTAACTTACAAAGTACTCTAGTGTAAACCGGGGATTAGGCAGCCAAAACTCTAATCTGAAAGCTTCTATTCACCGACTATCTGACACCATAGGGATTTGCCGAAGGGGTCAGGAACTTGGGAGTAAAAACTAGAAAGAGATTCAAAGAGAATATGAAGGAGAGGTGTAAACAAAATGAAAGATATCACATCTATATATTACCAACATCCGAATGCATGCCGCACATGTACCATGTATGTCGTGTTGTTATTGGCCAAGGTGACATGTCACTCATTCGTTGTTTCTACGTGTCGCATTTTGTGTGGTATGCCAGTGTGTACCTCGCCCTTTATTTAGGCTCACGGTTGCATGTAGATTTTCCTATTTTCTTGAAAAATTCATAAATCCTTCGTTTGAGCACCATTTTCGATGGCTTTTATATCCACGTGTAGCTATAGATAAGATAAAAAAAAAATTCATTTAGAATCTGTCGTCTAATTTTGAATTTATATTTAAAGTAATATTTTTACATGCTTAGGCTGTTAATATCTGTGTACAAATCATAACTTTCTCATATGATATCCGTTCTCAACTATCTTTCTATTGACGGATAGGTATGAATGAGATCTTCAACTTTCGTTTATATTGTTTTTCCTAACATTCAACCACTCTAAATTACGATATCATTTTTGCACACTGCTAGGCTGAAACTTAGAAAAATCATAACTTCCTCTCATGAAGTCAGATTTAGGCATTCTTTATATGTACGGGTTTGATTTTGTGTCTATTATAACTTTTATTTAGATTACTTAGGCTAATTAGCATCCTATCTCCAATTCACTATTTATGATTTCAAGTCCGCTGACGTGGACATAAGCAAGAATAGAAATATCCATCAACATCAGCAACCCATCTCATAACAGAAATTAGGTCCTTGACATCATCGAACACGTGAGTCTTCATGTTGTTGAACTCCCGATATAATATTGAATCATACCCATTCGGTCTATGACACACACCGGCCGTCGGCGGAAACACCAGGTAGTGTAACGTTATTTTTCGTATCACAGTTATATAACATACATTGAACAATACTTAAAGAAAATACATACCTTTATTGATGATTGAAAGTTACATTATTGTTTTCCTAGTATTTATTACATAATATCCGACTATGACATACTTCTTAAACAACAGAAAGATACTAGTAAAACTTCTCCTGTTCGAATACATACCCGCTTTTCAAGTTCCTAAAAATACATGCATTTTAAAATACGTCAACATAAAGTTGGTGTGTCCACAGGTTTTGACTCCATAAAATAATACATTTTTAAACATTCAAAAGTATAGTTTTGAAAGTATCATTTCAACTCTCCAACATTAGGTATAATTGTATACTTATCAATTAAGTGTTATACCTAAACATTTCTTAATCTTAAGGTATAAGTAGGGGAAAACTTATACTTAACATTAATACTTGTATATGACAAGGTATAATGTTTCTACAATTTGCTACCATGAGCTTGTAACCGCTGCTATGACATAATACCTCTGATAGAACAATACACTCATGATTTACCATGAGAAAAAATACACTCATGATTTAACATGAGAAAAAACACCGTACGCTTCATCACGCCGGAACAATAACAAATAAAAGGATAGTTCATCACTTGTTTTTGGTTGACTGTAGCTAACAGTCACAAGTGGGGTGGTTAGCCGATATACTAATTATACACAACTTCCTCGCTCACACGGGATTAACGGTTACAGTTTAGAGGATTTCCACTAAGATCCCCAATCTTAGTTGATGAATACAATTACTCATGTAGACTTTGACGGCTTCTTATAGCTCTAACAACAAAAGCATCTTCATGTCTAAAACCTTAAGTTACTAGACTTTGCTTTTAAACATTACTCCTAACTTCATAATATTTAGGCAGTATAACAACTATATCTTGAAGTAAAAACCAGGTTTTATCTTGACCTAAAACCAATAACAACAACATATGACGTTTCTAGTTTTATCTTGACATAAAACTAACAACAACAACATATCCAGTTTTATCTTGACATAAAACTAATAATAACAACATATAACATATCTAGTTTTATCTTGACATAAAACTAATAATAACAACATATAACATATCTAGTTTTATCGTGACATAAAACTATTAACTGCAACATACTACATAAATTAACATATAAAACTTCCGAATATAACTTCGGAACTATATTGCACACAAAAAATATATATAGAATCCTAAGTATAACTCAAGATCTACATTAATATACTACTATAACAATAACATGTTAACAACGTTACGGTAGTTGTATATTTTCAGATACGAAATAACTATATCCCGGTTATTATAACTATGTATGTTGATACTAATATACTATCATATAGACATAATAAAAACATATATACAATGACTAGCATGCGTTTTCCCCTAAAATATTAGAAAGTGGAGCCGTGAAACTCACCTTAGTAGCGTGATTTTATGATATCTAAGAAAAACAGTCAGCGTGTGAGATCTTCGGGGCTCGGGAAGTGAAACGGCTCCAGCAAACGAGAGAGAAAGAAGTGAAATGGTGTAAGGAAGTGAATGGGTCGATCTGGCTATTTATAGTAATATTTTATGACACTCACATCATGAGTGTCATAAGAGTCACGTCGTGAGTCTACCTGATTCACTCCGTAGACTTGCCATTTACGTCCCTAGCTTCGGAAGGTGGCCATGACTCCTCACATCGTGAGTATCATAAAGCTCACGTCGTGAATTTGGATCCTATCCTCTCGCAACTTCTAGATTCCAAATTATGAAAGAATGACTCCTCACATCGTGAGTGTCATAAAACTCACGTCGTGAATTCGCTAGTTTAGGGTTTTTTTTAAAGCTAAATCTTCAGAAGGCCATAACTTTTGCATACGAACTCCGTTTTTGACGTTCTTTATATGCACGTGTAGGTATTTATGAGTATTATAACTCTCTTTTAGACTTAAATAGCAAATTCTAAGTCTATTTTAAATTTCTATTATTATAGATATTTATAGTGTTCGGTTATCATAACTTCTTCATGCGAAGTCAGATTCAGACGTTCTCTATATTTTTGGAATTGTATGGATGTATACTTTGAGTTGTATCATAAAGAAAGTCCATATTTGTATTAGAATTTATCATGAACTACATAACATTCTTACCGCATTACTAGGTTAACATAATCACATTACATGATTGGCATAATCACATGTGATTGTCTATTGACCTATTTTGACTAGTGTTACATTCTCCCCCCGTTAGAACAATTTCATCCTGAAATTTATCTTGTGGATAGGGTTTTGTCAAAAAGTTGGGGGTATTTTTCTTTCATCTGATCTTTACGTTCCCAAGTAAATTCAGGTCCTCGCAAAGAGTTCCGTCGAACTTTCACTATGGGAATACGACTTTGCTTTAATCTTTTGACTTCTTGATCCATGATCTCGATAGGTTCTTCTACAAAATTGAGTTTGTTATTGACTTGTATCTCGTCAAGAGGTACCACAAGAGTGTCATCGGATAGACATATTTTGAGATTTGATACGTGAAAAATATCGTGTACATTACTTAGCTCTTGAGGCAACTTGAGTTGGTATGCGACAGAACCAGTTCTAGCTAGAATTTCAAAAGGTCCTATATAACGTGGGTTTAGTTTGCCTCGCTTACCAAATCGAATTAAAACTTTCAAAGGAGAGACCTTCAATCTCCAACTTGGAATTCTAAAGGCTTACGTCTTACGTCAGCATATCTCTTTTGATGATCACGTGCATCCTTTAATCGATCCTTAATTTTCACGATCTTTTCAGTTGTCTCATGGATTATTTCTGGTCCAGTATGTAAGGTATCGCCTATATGTTCTCTGGCCATCTGCGTATCTCCAACTTCTGTCCAACATACTGGGGAATGACATTTTCATCCATAAAGTGCATCAAACGGTGCAGCCTTGATGCTGGTGTGATGACTATTGTTGTAGGAAACTTAATTAACGGTAAATGAGTATCCCACGTATTTCCAAAGTCTATTACACAGGCTCGGAGTATATCTTCTAAAGTCTGAATGGTTCTCTCACTTTGACCATCAATCTGTGGATGATAAGCTGTACTCATGTCTAGATGTGTTCCTAAGGATTTTTGTAGAGATTACCAAAATCGTGAAGTGAATCTACTATCTCAGACAAAAATAATAGAACTTGGAACTCCATGCAATCTAACAATTTCCTTAAGATAAACTCTAGTCAGCTTCTCCATCTTGTCGTTCTCCTTAATTGGTAAGAAATGAGCGGACTTAGTTAATCTATCGACTATTACCCAAATAGTGTTGAACCCACTAGGAGTTTTGGGTAACTTAGTGATGAAGTCCATTGAAATCTGCTCCCATTTCCATTTTGGTATTTCCGGTTGTTGAAGTAAACCTGAAGGCTTTTGACGTTCTGCCTTTACTCTAGAACACGTCAAACATTTGTTCACATAAGTAGCAATTTCTGCCTTCATGTTTGGCCACCAATAATGTAGTTTTAAATCCATGTACATTTTGTCAGAGCCTGGATGCACAGAATATCTGGACTTGTGGGCTTCTTCTAAGACCAAATCCCTAATTCCACCAAACTTAGGTGTCCAAATTCAGTTCATAAAGTGTCGCGTTCCGTCATCTTTTTGTATAAGTTGCTTTTCCATTCCTTGCAAAGCTTCGTTCTTGGTGTTTTCTTCTTTTAGAGCCTCAAGTTGAGCTTCTCTAATTTGTACGGTAAAGTTAGAATGGATAGTTATAGTTAATGCTCGTACCCGTCGGGGTTTAATATATTCTTTCTGGCTCAACGCATCTGCTACCATGTTTGCCTTTCCATGATGATAACGAATCTCACATTCGTAATCATTCAACAATTTGACCCATCTTCATTGTCTCATATTAAGATCTTTTTGGTCAAAGATGTGTTGGAGACTCTTGTGGTTGGTAAAAAATAATGCACTTAGTACCATATAGGTAATGTCTCCAGATTTTTAGTGAAAAAACTACAGCTCCCAATTCAAGATCATGGGGAGTGTAATTATTCTCATGCACCTTAAGTTGTTGTGATGTATAGGCAATAAACTTTCCTCTTTGCATCAACACACATTCGAATCCTTGATTTGATGCATCGCAGTACATGACGAAATCCTCTGTCCCCTCTGGAAGGGATAACATTGGTGCACTAAACAACATTTACTTCAGTTTCTGAAAAGCAGCTTCTTGTTTGTCTTCCCAGTTGAACTTCGTATCCTTCTGGGTTAGTGTTGTAAGTGGCTTGGCTATTTTGGAGAAATTCTCTATGAATTTGTGGTAATAGCCTGCAAGTCCTAGGAATTGACGCACCTTTGTTGGCGTCTTTGGTGCTTCCCAATTCCTGATTGCTTCAACTTTGGATGGGTCAACATGAATTCCTTCGTTGCTAACTACATGACCTAAAAATTGTACTTCTGTAATCCAAAACTCGCATTTGGAGAATTTCGCGTACAACTTTTCTTTTCTTAGTAGCTCCAAGATTAATTGAAGGTGTTGACCATGTTCTTCCTTGGTTCGTGAATATATCAATATATCATCAATAAATACAATCACGAATTTATCCAAGTATGGTTTGCAAACACGATTCATGAGATCCATAAACACTACTGGGGTGTTGGTCAATCCAAAAGACATAACTAAGAACTCATAATGACCATAACGAGTTCTAAATGCTATTTTTGGAATGTCGTCTTCTTGTACCCTAAGTTGATGGTATCCTGATCTAAGATCTATCTTTGAGTAGTAGCTAGATCCTTGCAGTCGATCGAATAGATCATCAATTCTTGGAAACGGATAACGATTCTTGATCGTTAGCTTGTTCATCTCCCGATAATCAATACACATTTGAAAGGATCTGTCCTTCTTCTTGAAAAACAAGATTGGTGCTCCCCAAGGTGAAAAACTTGGTCGGATAAAGCCTTTGTCAAGAAGTTCTTGTAGTTGGCTAGACAATTCTTGCAATTCAGATGGAGCCAACCGATAAGGAGATTTCACTACTGGTGCTGCTCCTAGAATTAAGTCGATTTGAAACTCGACTTGTCGAATGGGAGGTATTCCAGGTAGATCTTCACGAAATACGTCAGGGAAATCACATACTTGAGGTATGTCCTTGATTTCTTTTATCTTTCTTCTCTTATCTATAATGTGGGATAAGAATGCACTACATTTCTTATGTAGATATTTCTGTGTCTTGGTACAACAGATGACTTTGAGGTTCTTCCCAGATTTATCACCATAGATAATCAGGTCTTTGCCTTTTGGTAAGGGTAGTCGTATTGCTTTCTCATGACATAGAATTATGACATCAAAACTACCGATAGGCATTGGCATGAGGTTGACGTGAAAAAGGTATTTATTAAGAGTTAACAGACAGTTTTCTAGGATTTCATGTGTTTTTTCGGTTTGACCATTAGCGATTTCTACTTCATATATTTCTTTTAATATGCTAGACTTATGACTTAACAATTTTCTAAATGTCGGAGTTATAAAACTTCAATCTGCTCCAGAGTCGAAGAGTATGCTAGCGTATAAATTATCTATGAGAAATGTACCAGATACAATCGAAGGGTCCTGGATAGCATCTCTGCTTCCGATCACAAATGCCCTTCCACGCCCTATGCGTCCTTGACTCCTTAACTTTGGACATTCTTTCTTGATATGTCCAACTTCTCCACACTCAGAACACTTTCTTTCTTCACCATGACCTGTTCCAGTATTTGTTTGCTGATTGACTGTTACAGGTGTTGTGCTCCTACAGTAACTAGTAGTGTTCCCTTTCTTTTTGCATTTCGTGCAAACAAAACAGTCACCTGGTTGATGATGGTTGTAGTGGTTGCACCATGCAGACTTTGGTTGAGTAGGTACTTCTATTGTGGCTGCGTAGTTGGTTGCCACTTCTTGTCTTTTCTCAAATGATTGTTTGGGATTCTTCTTATTAAACTTGTGCTTGTTTGTTCTAGCTTTGGGAGACTCAGCCTTTGAGACCACTTCTGTTCCTTGGATCTCTGTGAGGGTTAGCTGATGAGCTATCCTCTTGGTGATGTCATAAGTCGTAGGCTTTGATGCGATCACCATGCCTTTGATTTGCGATGCTAAACCCCAGATATATCTCTCAATCTTCTTATATTCAGGAGTTACAAGTGTTGGACACATTACTGCAAGGTCATTAAATCTAGCAGTATAAGCTTTTATCTCTGAACCCTTCATGGTTAGGGTCCACAATTCTTGTTCCAGCTTATGTATTTCCTCCATAGGACAATACTCCTCTACTAGCATTATTTTTAGCTCTTCCCATTCATGGAATTTGCAATATCAATCCCCATTGTATTCACATGGCTATTCCACCATGTAAGTCCTGCATCAACGAAAGTACATGCTGCAAATCGTACTTTACAAATGTCTGGACAAAAGCTTATTTGAAAGACGGACTATCCACCTCGTCAAATTAACTACCCCTTCATTTCCATGAAAGATTTTTGGCCTACAATTCATAAAATCTTTGTAGGTACATGTTCTAGCGGTCCCTACAAGGCCTTCATTTCTAACTCCATCTCTTGTGACATTAGATAGAGCCGCAAGAATTCTTTGAGCTATGATTTCTTCCAGTTGCACTATACTCATTGAGGGGTTTATTTGTGGCGGTGGTTGTGGTTGTTGTTGTGGTGCTGATGGTCGGTTAGGGGTTAGCCGATTACTCCTTCTAGGCATTTTGTTTTAGTTCCTGTTATAAATAATAAGAATTTTTATGAGTTTTGTTGATCATTTATTACACGAGTACTAAATACTCTAGTTATTATTCACAGTGTAAAACATAATAAACAACATAACTATAACGTATGCTTCATATTATTACGAGTGGTTACATCAGTTTATTCAGGCATATAGGAGAAAAGCATCTATAAACATTGCAAAATTTGCAAGGTTTTCTACATCCTTGCTATAAATGATGACCCAAATGATGACCAACCACTAATTTGCAAGGTTTTCTACATCCTTGCAAGGTTTTCTCTTCTTGCCTTAACTAGTTTGATTTTCTATATTTACACAACCACTAGTTTTAGCTTATCTACCAGAAACCCAAATGAAGACCCAGCACGTCAATGACATTAACCACTTGCTCTTCAAGTGCTTGAGTTCTTTGCTCAAGACCTCCTATGCGCTCCTTGTTTCTTGTGGTTTGATTGTATAACTTTAACTATGCAATCCTTGCATCATGAGTAATCATATCGTTATAAGCAAAATTTATACAATGATGGACATCCATCACCGATTCCTGATCTTGTGTCCTTTGTCCTTCTAGCCTTCACACTCTTCTAGAGAGATGAGTAGCCCTCCCTTCGACAATTTCCATCTTATCTTCAATTTTCACACTTTTCTCAAACAATTGCGATAAGGCGTTCACTTCAGAAGAATGTGGGGGATGTGGTCGAGACGATTGACCAGTCTCATACATCTTAGCAGCTCTTTCTTCTACCACCCACATATCGACGGTTTAGGCTATCCGTGCAAGTTCATCTTGAACTCTATGACTTCCTGAAGATGTCGCTTTCTGATTCTTCTTAATCTTTTTCCATATTGGTATGGATTTATGTGCCGTGTGTTTCATCTTTGCTCCTCTTGAAACTTGACGATAAAGAGTGTTCAGTGGTAGTAGAGATGATGCCACCGATTCTATCACCTCCATTGGTTCACTCTCTTCCATTGGTTCACTCTCTTCCCATTCATTGGAAGGTAAAGGTGCTCCATCGTTAGAAGGTATTGGATGAAAGGTGGTTGGAGTTACAGGGTAGTAAGGTTCGCCTACCATCATAGGGAATGAAAGTTTCTCTTTTTCATCCGTATCCTCGATGATTATCCATTCTCGTGAATGTGCCATGTCGAATTCCTTTACATTTTGGATCACCAAGAGTTTAGTCTATCAAATATTTCTCCCAAATTAAATAGTTCATATGATCTGATCATAATAAAATGTAGTTGCGCACCTAGACCTAGTTGTGATAGGATCTATGCACATATAAATTTTAGTTGGAATATTTGATCTAAATCCTGAAGATCAAAAACATTCCGGGTATTAAGGTGTATTCTCATCGTGGATCTGAGTCTTTATATATGACTCTATATTCTTATTTATTGTATTCACGCATTTACTATTGTTTGTTACTTCAGGTCTATCTGATAAGGCTCCGTCCAGTCAGGACTGTCGAAAGGGCAGGATCATTTTAGCATATAGCCATTCTGAAATCCAGCAACCCAAATTGACATGTCTATCCTTGTCACCACTCCCGTACATAATCCTTCAGTAGTATAATTAATAATACTTTTTATTTATAGGCTAAGGGATATACCTAAACTTAATAGAGTAATTCCTAAACTATAGACGTGCTTTCCTAAGAAATTACTAGTTCACTATAGTTAATAGCTCTTATACCAATATGTCACACCCCGGCCGTCGGCGGAAACACCGGGTAGTGTAACGTCATTTTTCGTATCAGAGTTATATAACATACATTGAACAATACTTAAAGAAAATACATACATTTATTGATGATTGAAAGTTACATTATTTTTTTCCTAGTATTTATTACATAATATGCGACTATGACATACTTCTTAAAGAACAGAAAGATACTAGTAAACTTCTCCTGTTCAAATACATACCTGCTTTTCAAGTTCCTGAAAACACATGCATTTTAAAATACGTCAACATAAAGTTGGTGAGTCCACAGGTTTTGACTCCATAAATAATACATTTTTACACATTCAAAAGTATAGTTTTGAAAGTATCATTTCGACTCTCCAACATTAGGTATAATTGTATACTTATCAATTAAGTTTTATACCTAAACATTTCTTAATCTTAAGGTATAAGTAGGGGAAAACTTATACTTAACATTAATACTTGTATATGACAAGGTATAATGTTTCTACAATTTGCTACCATGAGCCTGTAACAGCTGCTATGACATAATACCTCTGATAGAACAATACACTCACGATTTACCATGAGAACAAATACACTCATGATTTAACATGAGAAAAAACACCGTACGCTTCATCGACGTCAGAACAATAACAAATAAAATGATAGTTCATCACTTGTCTTTGGTTGACTGTAGCTAATAGTCACAAGTGGGGTGGTCAGCCGATATACTAATTATACACGACTTTTTCGCTCACACGAAATTAACGGTTAAAGTTCAGAGGATTTCCGCTAAGATCCCCAATCTTAGTTGATGAATGCAATTACTCATGTAGACTTTGACGGCTTCCTATAGCTCTAACAACAAAAGCATCTTCATGTCTAAAACCTTAAGTTACTATACTTTGCTTTTAAACATTACTCCTAACTTCATAATATTTAGGCAGTATAACAACTATATCTTGAAGTAAAAACCAGGTTTATCTTGACCTAAAACCAATAATAACAACATATGACGTTTCTAGTTTTATCTTGACATAAAACTAACAATAACAACATATCCAGTTTTATCTTGACATAAAACTAATAATAACAACATATAACATATCTAGTTTTATCTTGACATAAAACTAATAATAACAACATATAACATATCTAGTTTTATCTTGACATAAAACTATTAATTGCAACATACTATATAATTTAACATATAAAACTTCCGAATATAACTTCGGAACTATATCGCACACAAAATATATATATATATAGAATCCTAAGTATAACTCAAGATCTACATTAATATACTACTATAACAATAACATGTTAACAACGTTACGGTAGTTGTATATTTTCAGATACGAAATAACTATATCCCGGTTATTATAACTATGTATGTTGATACTAATATACTATCATATAGACATAATAAAAACATATATACAATGACTAGCATGCGTTTTCCCCTAAAATATTAGAAAGTGGAGCCGTGAAACTCACCTTAGTAGCGTGATTTTATGATATCTAAGAAAAACAGTCAGCGTGCGAGATCTTCGGGGCTCGGGAAGTGAAACGGCTCCAGCAAACGAGAGAGAAAGAAGTGAAATGGTGTAAGGAAGTGAATGGGTCGATCTGGCTATTTATAGTAATATTTTATGACACTCACGTCATGAGTGTCATAAGACTCACATCGTGAGTCTACCTGATTCACTCCATAGACTTGCCATTGGCGTCCCTAGCTTCGGAAGGTAGCCATAACTCCTCATGTCGTGAGTGTCATAAAGCTCACGTCGTGAATTTGGATCCTATCCTCTCGCAGCTTATAGATTCTAAATTATGACAGAATGACTCCTCACATCATGAGTGTCATAAAACTCACGTCGTGAAGTAGCTAGTTTAGGATTTTTAGATTCAGACGTTCTCTATATTTTTGGAATCGTATAGACGTATACATTGAGTTGTATCATAAAGAAAGTTCATATTTGTATTAGAATTTATCATGAACTACATAACATTCTTACCACATTACTAGGTAAACATAATCACATTACAAGATTAGTATAATCACGTGAGATTGTCTATTAACCTATTTTGACTAGTGTTACAGTCTAGCATTAGCAACAACTGAAGTGGTTATGACAGCAACAACCACAGTTATGGCAACATAACATTTGTCAAGAAAATCAATCATAGTGGTATTGATATACCCAAACATCTCTGGAATAGTCTCTCTGATCATCGCAGCCACTTCAGCAGAAATACGAATCTCATCATCACTGGTACCTTCTGGGTCGCTGGAACCTGAACCTTGGGTAGTCATCACCATACTGAAACCCACACAGTGGATACTAGGCACCAACAACTTATTGGATTAAGCGGTCACTCCTCAATCCTAAAAGCTATAAAGATTAAATTAGGTTTCCCTCAAGTTTTTGATGGATAAAATTTCCATCTTTATCTATTAGGGCATCCTATTAAGCAAATATCTAAATTTCTAAGTTCTTAATAACAACACCACGATGTATACTCACTCTCTAAGCCATACAAGCCAACCTTCCAACCGACCCCAAGCTTAAGACGATAATAATGCCCTTAAGGGTTCTGGAGTTCAATCAAACTCCATGAACAAGAAGATTTGGGATCAAAAGATCATAAAATGACCTAGAACTAAATCTAGAGAAATAGTGAGCAAGGTAGAGACTTTTAATCTCTAATGATTCAAAAATCAGATGAAGATGGTGGATCTAACCTGAAACCACACTCATAAGCAACACCAAGGGCTCCTTCTTCCTTTAACCTTGAAAAGGAACCATTTTAAAACATAGAACCAAAGAACCAATATTTTCTCAACTTTTAGAGATTAATTTTTTATCTAAAAAAAATTAAAATATAGAAATTCATAACTTTTTATCCTCTTTCCATTGATATCAAATTATATATATATATATATATATATATATATATATATATATATATATATATATATACACACTAGGTGTGAGACCCATGTATAACATGGGTTTAATTAAAAAAACAAATATAAAATTTTAACAATTTGAAAAGTTTGAATTTTTAAGAACCATGAGAAAATTTTAATTATTAAAATTAATGAGACTTTAATGTATTGAATACATTACAAATATAAAGTTTTTCTAATAAATGCTTTACATATATATTATTTTACACATTAAATGTGGAATTTTAAGTTAATAAAATGAAAAATACAATAAAATGACAAGTGAAAAATAGAAAATTTTAAAAATCTACAAAAATGTTATGTGTCCAAATGAATGCTAAGAGGACATGTGGCAAAAAAAACCTTCATTTATTATAGTAGATATATATATATATATATATATATATATATATATATATATATATATATATATATATATCATAAGGAGCATTGGAGTGTAAGGTTATGTTCAAATGGACGATAAATGCAAAAAGGATTGTTTTGGAGAGAAAATCAACACCATAATGACCATTTGTGAAAGTTTATGTGTGTGTGAATTTAAATTGTGTGTATGTGTGTGTGTGTATATATATATATATATATATTGTTGTGATATGCGCTTGGGACTTAACACTGTTACATGATAATTCTGGCTAGGTTGAGCCCTGTAATCACTACAATAAAGAGATAACATAAGTTGATATTAGGGAGCTAGTCCCTAGATGAAGCTCCAACGGTCTAGTTAGTATGTGTGTGAGAATAAGGCCATTAGGTTTTGCAGATTAAGTAGGTGGTCCCTTCTTCTTGAGAATAAGGGTTCCTTTTATACTTGTTGTTTTCTACAAATGATCCCAACAGTTCCCTTCGTCCTGTCTTGGACAATAAGACGTGAAAGAGTCTCATTGGTGGATTGTGCACCACTAGTGGTCATCTATTATTGGCACAGAATAAATAGAGGACAACTCCTTGAGCACTATACTTGTCACTCTGGGAAACAACCAAATGTGGTTAGGCTTATTATGGGCCAAATATTGTCGTCAAGAATCAGACATGGGTGTGAGGATGCCAAGCATCAAAGTCCTAGCATGAGGGAGAGGGCCTGAGTTTGGTGCTAGAATAGATTAAGACCGTTAGATAGGTCATCCTAAATATAGCATTTTTTATCTTTAACGTATTCTTAGTAGGCTTCGTTAACAAGTACCCTAGGCTAGTAGATGTCATTGTTGTCCTAGCGTACCTATGTTGTTCTAGCCTTGATCAGAAACATTTTTGGTGAAGATGGACCTGGCGTATCCTGATCTGATGGAATTGTCAGTGCAAGTGGTTTGATCATGGTAACGATTCGATATTCGCGCTTTGCATTTAAAACTTCCTTTATCAATGTCACTTTTCCTTTTTACACTTCCCATCTTCAACTGCTTCTGTCTTCTCTTTGCTTACCCTCTCTTCTTTCTTATTCTTGTTTTAAGAGAAAATAACAACATAACTATCTAGAATTAAGCCAACCCCATATGAGTTTGAGTCTCTTTAGACCTAGTTCGGTTTCATGCCTGAACATGGGGTGTAATTTTCCTGGAAATGGGTGATCATTTCTCGACCATTGGAGGGTAAGGTCGGATTCCCCATTCCGATCATAAGCCAAGTCTGAGGCTATAGATGATTGGTTTTTTCTGAAGAAATCATGCATCAATGCGACTTCTCTGTGGATGACCTGACTCCCAACATCATTACCAAGATTCTAGGTTTTGAACTGGTCTGTCGAGTCCTTGGAGTGCTTCCTCAGTTATGGCCTTCAAATCCTATTTCAACTCTTCCACCCAATCTAGCATCCATGCCTTTTCTCAAAGGTGAGGCATCCATCCATTCATCGTTAACCAGAAAGCACCAAAGAAAAACTTGCGATACAAGTGGCTTTGGGTGAATCGTGACCTGGTTGGTTATGGCTACCCATGGGTGGTCGACTTTTCTAACCAGTCGCCACAACTGTAGGGAGCTAGTCTGACCATGGCACATGCACTGATGGATATCCGATTCAATGGGTAAGATTAAGAGGATTACATCCTAGTTATGATAGGGATGAGTAATGCCTAGCTCGGGGGTTGATGCTCAAGTTATTCATGGAGATGGTGGTAAGTACTCTTCTCCTCCACCACCCCTGACCTAAAAAATACATTTGTTGAGAGAATATGTTTACCCACTTTGTTTACTACTTGTCTTTGTAGGTCTCGAGAGGATCTTGTCCTTTGAAACGTTTCCGTATGGCAAGTATAAGGGCAATCTCCAATACTGTGAGGTACCTCTGGTGGAGACCCTTTCGCTACCCATTAGCTTTGATTGAGCCCTGGAACTTGGTGGAACCATGTTGTAAGGGACGAGGGGCATGGTCCTCAAGTTGATTCAACTTTGGTGGATGCCCTCTTTGAGGGTGTTTCTTACGACGGTCCTCTGCCTCCAGATTGTGAAGATGAACCGGAAAAGGAGGTGGGAGTTGGTGGCAGACGGGCAACTACTAAGTGACTAATAGCATGGGTAGACTCCCCACTTGCTAGAAATGTTGGTAACGATACCATCAGCAAACGTGTTCATAAGAGACACAACATGGAATTCTTATTAGGGGAGTCCAATGTTTTGGTCACCATCCTTACTGATGAAGCTTCATTCCTATCGAAGGGTATGGACACCAAGGCAATAGAACCACCTCATGAACCAAAGGAATAACTGAATGATGCCGCCAACCTTGGTGGTGGTGAGTTTGGGAGGAAGCTGGAAGTTGACTTCCAAATTACCCTAGCTTTAATTTGTCTCCAATGAGAGACAATGTTGTTGTAGGTGCTTTCCCTTTAACTTTGGTGGCTCCCGACATCTTTCTTCCTAACTGGAATCTTACTCGTGAGTCTCTAGTTACGAAGCATTCGGTTGCTTATGAGTGGATCCGTCATGTGTTCCTTCCGGCAATGATAGTATCATTGGAGCTCCTTTCTAACTCACATTGGGTTAATAACTTGTAATATGCGGCGGCCTAGGTTTCCCCTTACTTTTTGGCTATGGTCGGTCTCCTACATCATGTTAGCTCAGATTTGGCGGAATTCATTACCGTCAAGGCTGAACATGATGAGCTGAGGGAAAGAGCGTTGGGACTTGAGGTCGAGAAGCATAAGTTTGAGGATTCTTATGACTTGTTGGCTGGGAAAAGGCATCCGCGGAGGAACATGTAATGGGTTTGGATGCATAGGTGGAGCGCCTGTCTCGGTAAGTAGAGAGCTTGGTAGTGGAGAAAGATCTATTGGAAGGGATAGTGAAGCAACAGGATGAGCAGTTGGTTGCTTGAAGTCGAAGAGGAAGATCTTTGAGGGGGATGTGGCTTGGATTCTCTAGAAAGGAGTCGTTCCCGGGGTGGACCGGGTGATTGAGAGTGTTGAGTTCTTGTTGGGGTTCTGGAAAATAAAGGTGTCCAGCATGGCTGCTGGCGTGAAGGGTGGTAAACAGGTGGTACAAGTGAAAGTCACCACTGGGAAGGTTACCCCTGGAGAGTCGAGTGCTATCGTGGAGCAGACCCATGGAATGCATTCCTCGAAGAAAACCTTCATGGAGATAGACTTTGCCTCTTATCTTTATTGGTGAGCTTGATATGGAAGGCCTTCACCAATTACGTAGCATTCCTGATGCTGAAGAGAACCAAACTGAAGGTAACTCCTCAAAAGTCGAGCCCTCCTCCAGTCCTCTTGGTAAGTAATCCTTTCCCTCCTCTTGACTGTTTGATGGTTAAGAAATAGATTTGAACAATTTTTGGTTTTGTTTATGGCCGTGCATTGCTTTTATTAAGTCTAGGAAATGTCCGACAAGCAATACACTTTTACTGATAATGCTTATATTATGGTTAGTTTTGTTTTAAAGCTTCTTTGCTTCTCATCCCAGGTGGTTTATGTTGGCTATTCTGGTTTTGAATTCTTCTCAAAGGTTAGTGTTGGCCTTTGAGGTAGCATGTTTTATCGTTTCTTTCCACTGAAATTTTGAGAGTTTGCCTTATGAATTTGTTGAGTGTAATTCCCATTTGTTTGGCAAATTTTTAGGAGTCAAGGAATACTCTCTTTTGGTTGATGAAAGTTTCTTATTGTTATTCATGATATTTTTCTTCGGACCAGGAACTCACTCTAGTAAACTCGGGTCTAGTCCTTCTTTTGATTCATGGGCCTATTTTTTTAGGTCGAGGCGTTGGTTATCCTTTTCATGTGAGCCTTGACTGGTTTATTTTTTGTTAAGCTATTCCTTTTTTTGTAAGCTTTTGCAATTACCATTTCAATACTTTTTTTAAGTCTTGTACTTAAGAGATTTGCTCTCTGGCCCTAGTCATTTAAGTCAAGCTGAGAATGTCACCTCAAGGCATTTAGGACATAGGTATTTTTTATATCAAGGGAAAGGTTATGATCCATTGAAGCCTTTGTTCATGTCATAGGCAAGGGTAATAGTCCTTTGAATTAGATTAACATGTTTAAAGAAAGGTTATGAGCCTTTAAAGCCTATGGTTGCATCCTTGCATCAATTTTGCTCAAATGACGTAGATGACCAGTCCTTATTATTACTTGGTAAATGTGAACAACCTCTTATTGAAATTATATCAAGCTTGAATATAAGTAAACATCTGAATTGGTTTTGGAAATAGTCTATTTTCATCATATGATTGATAATACTTTGGAGATATCAACATTGCCTAATGAGGATAACAATGACTAAACATTGGCATGAAAGTGGGCCTAAAACATGAGCTATTTGATGGGGGTATGACTATCCACTTGTAGTTAAATCGCATTGACCTGTCCCTTGGCTTGCCTTATTTTGCCTTTCCTCCTTGCTCTAGCAGTAAAAGTGGTGCAAATTGTGTGCGTTCCACATTCGGGGGATTTGCCTCTCGTCTTGCGCTTCCAGAACATAAGCTCCATTTCGATGTGTTTCTATGATCTTATACTAGCCTTCCCAGGTGAAAATTAGTTTTCCCTAAGATTTTCATGGTTGGACTCATTCTTCCTTAACACATACTGTATTAATTTCCAGTGCAGGCTTTGGAGGAAGCTTGGTGGAGCTGGGCGGCTTCACGTTTCTCATCAAGCATGTCTAGGTATTGATGTCACCCATTTTTGTTGGAATTTTCTTTGAAGTCTGTCACTCGTAGCAATCCTGCCAGAATCTCAAGTGGGAGAACTGCTTATATGCCATACATCAAGCTAAATGGTGTTTCCCCAATGTTAGATCTTGAGGTCGTGCGATATGACCAGAGCATCGTGGTCAATTCTTCTATCTAAGCACCATTAGACCTCACCAGGTACTTTGTTAAGCAATTGATGAGGATCTTGTTTGATATCTTGGTCTGTCCATTGGCTTGGGGATGTGCTACTGAGGTAAATCAACGATGGATCTATTTTTGTTCACACCATTCTTTGAAGGGACTCCCTTCAAATTGAGCTCCACTTTCGCTGATTAGAACCCTTGGAGTGTGAAACCATGTAAGGATGCTTTTCCACATGAATTTTATCATATGGCTCCCTATGACAATGGTTATGGGCTTGGCCTCGATCCACTTGGTGAAGTAATCGATAGAAACCAACAAGAATGCCTTGCAAATGAAAGGCACAAGGGTTACTGAGGCTGGTAAGTGGCATGATACTTTGGTTTTGGAAGGGGAACACTTTTTGGTGATCTTGGTTGCATCTTTGTAGATTTCCGACCAATATACCCCGAGGCGGAGTATTTTTCCGATGAGTACCCATGCACCCTCGTGTGCTCCGACTTCCCTCGCGTGGCTTTCTTCCAAAAGCGATTTTCCTTTAGAGTTTGTTACGCAGTTTAGCCATGGTGACAAGTATCCCTATTGTATAATTATGTTTCCTTTTTAGCGAACTATGGTACCTTGCTCTTGATCCTTTTAACCTCTGTAGGATCATCTGGGAGGAACCCATGCAACAAATAATCTATGAAGGGTATGGTCCAATATGGAGTTGTTATGATAATGTTGACCTGTTTGTTATCAATGCTTCTTTTAGGGAGAATTTCAACAAAAAAATTCTTGGTTAGGTAACCAAATGATGTGAAGGCTAGCTTGCTAAGAGCGCCGTCCCTCATGTTTTCTCCCTGGTAGACCTACTTGATCGATAATCTTTTGAATGATTGTGCCAATTCTTGCTCTGCATTTAGGTACCATTCATTCTTTGGTCCTTAGCCACGTATGTTTCATTGACCTGGTTGTTGATGAGGATAGTTATTGAGGGTTGCAAGGCGTTTTACTCCAAATTCTCGAGCTAGACAAAGACCTGCTAGAAGTGCTCCGTATTCAGACTCATTATTAGAGACATGGAAGTTGAGTCCTAAGGCCTACGTGATTTCATCGACATTAGGTTTCTTGAGTATTAAACTTGGTCCTGATCTTTGTTGCTTGTAGCTCCGTCAGTGTATAATTCCCAAGCATCCTAACCTACCTCTGCTTCAAAGGGGTCTACTGGCAGGACCGACAGTGTGCGTTTCAGTGTGTCAGGGATCTCGACTAGGAAGTCTACCAATGCTTGAGCTTTGATGTTAGTGCATGGTCGATAATCTATTTCATGATCGCCTATCTCGATTGCCCATTTTACTAGGTGTCCCAATTTCTCTGGCCTCAATCGGATTTACTTTAGTGGATAACTGGTCAAAACCTTAATCTTGTGAGCATGAAAGTAACGTATGAGTGACCTGGCTTCATAAATTAATGTGAGCACCAGTTTTTATAAGATTGGGTAATTGATCTCAAGACCTTGTACTGCTCTGATCACGAAGTGTATTGGTAGTTGCTTCTTGTCTCTCTCAGTGGCAATCATTGATAAAATGGCTTCACCGGATGCTGCCAAGTACAATTGCAATATTTCACCTGGCAGGAAGCTCACCATGGTCGAGAGCTAGTGTCGAGCTTCTTTCAGATGTTGTAGGGTTTTTTGGCCTCTGGCGTCAATTTGAATTGGTTCTTATCGATACATCCATTTAAAGTTTGGAAAAGTGGGAGAGCTTTATCGACCGACTTGGCGATTAACCTTCCATTGATCTCTTGCACTCCTTTGAGGTTATGAAGGGTTTCAGAATCGAGGACTTCCTAAATTTTGGCGTGGCTTGGTGACATTGCTTCATTTCTTATTTGATAACTCAGGAACTGGCCTTCCTCTACCCCGAAAGTATACTTGCTTGTGTTGAGCTTCATCTGTACCCTCATCAAAGTTGAAAGGTTTCTTCAATTTCGCAGAGCAATGCAACCTTGTCATGGCTTTTGATGATCATATCATTGAAATATATCTCAGTAGTCCTACCAATTTTTTTTGCAAACACTTTTTCCATAAGGTGTTGGGATGTTTTCGAAACATTCTTGAGACCGAATAGTATCTTCTGGTAGCAAAAGGTGCCACGATCAGCATGAAAGGCCATTTTATACTTATCTTCTCATCTCATCTAGACTTGATGATAGCCCTTGTAGGCATCAATAAATCACTTGAACTAAAATCCTTCTAAGGAATCAACCTTTTGATCTATCTCTATTTGGGGATAATGGTCCTTTGGGCAAGTAGTGGTCTAATCGGATTAGTCAATGCCCATCCTCCACGATCCATTGTGATTTTTCACCATCACTGGGTTCGCTATCCAGGTAGGGAAAATTACCTCCTGGAGGATGCCTACATCCACCACCGTTTCTACTTATGTATTGATTGCCTTTCTTCTATCATCCGCTTGCCCCCTCTTTTTTTGCTTGATATGGGTTCTCCCTAGGATAGTGTTCAAGCTATTCTTATTGACCTTGCAATCGACCCTTGTCATACCTATAGGTTGCCATACGAAGACCTTTAAGTGATGCTTCAACAGGGCAACTAGCTTTAGTTTTTCTTCTTCTGAAAGGATGGCGCCTATGCGGACTGTTTATTCAGGGTAATCCGGGTGAATAACATGCTTTTCTATCTGTGAATCTTCCTTTTACTTTTTCGGTGCTCGCAATAGCTATGATGCGGCAATGACTTGATGGTAATGGTGTTCTTGTATGTTCATGGCAACTATTGTGGCTGACCCAACATGTGTTCTAAAATTGAAAATACCATGGATTGTTGGTGGTATGGAATGCAGCTGGAAAATCACCAGTTTCCCGATTAATATGTTATGCTTTGCTGGGAGGCGCATCACTGAAAATTCTATCGTTTGTGTGATCTTATCACTCCCATCGTGACTGACCAAGGTGACTGGTAGATGTATGGTGCCTAGTGGCCATAGGCTATGCCCTGTAAAGCCTATTAATAGTCCACCTGTTTAGCCCTTCCTTCCAAGAGGTGGGCAACTGCCTAAAGCAATGTTCGTATATTATGTCATACCAATGTCATTGTCTATTTAGACATGATGAACTTGTGTATGGCGTATGTAGGGAGTGATCAGGAATGGATCTCTTGGATCATAGTTTGGTGGCCTTGGGTCATCTATCAAGAATCTGATATTTAGTATGTTTCTAGTTAATACCTTAGTGTCGTCCTTTGCTTTATGGGAATCGCCTCTTTTGTGGGCCCTGGTGATGGTGAAGATGTCGCTCTTTTTGTCTTGGTGCTTGTCGGCATCTTTTTGAGCTCGAGCGTTCTTTTGATCGGCATCGAACTTGTATCTTAGGTCCTTTACAATATCAGAGAGGTCACCCTTTAGATATTTTTCTTTAATTTCTTTCTTCAAAACCATAGACTCGCTAGTATCATGAGTTTTGCTTTTTTGTAACTCATAGTAATTTCCCTTTTCTTTTTCTGCATTCGAACGGATTTTCTCAATGGCGTAGACTTCGGTGGTTCTAGTGTTCTTGTTTTCCAAATAGACAGTATATTCAAGATGAATGTCGTGAGTGCCAGTTGTGCTTGTCATGGCCCCCATCCTAGCCCTCTCAATGGCCATTGTTGGGGGAAGAAACTGCTTCTTTGTGTTTTATGTACGCATTGGCAACAACCTTTAGGTTGGCTTCTTTTCTCTTTTCACCTTTGATTTGTCTGAGATATTTCTCAACTCTGTACTTAAGCTTGTCCCTTGACTAAGGTACCATCCTTTTCATTTTCTTCGATAGAAGGCCATGGAGTAAACCTTGGGTGAAGGTACCAATGAAAAGGAGTTCCTCATGGTCTGGGACGTTTAGCGTTGCTAGAGTGAATCTGCAGTAATACGCCCTTATCGACTCTCCTCTTTTCTCTTGTATGCCATTATTGAGTTCGCATTTCCCTTTCCCTTCCTTAACCGCATGCCATTATTTAGGAAGAGGTATCGTAACTACTAAAACTCAAGATGCTGCGAGGTTGTAGTTCCTTGAACCATTTTCACACATTCCCTGATAGCATAACATCGAAACACATGCAGGTGAATTGTTTATCAATCCTCAACGATGTCATTGTCCACTTATAAGGTGCTGTTTGTTTTTTTGAAGTCAAAATGTCTGAAGTCTGCGGACCACATCTGCAAGCCTCTGTGGCAGAAGAGGTGGACTAAATGTCTGCAGTCTGCAATAAGAAGACTATTTGTTTTTAACGTCTGCAGCTGTTAAAATAAATTGAATTTTTAAACTTAATTTCATGTCATAAACATTGAAAATGCATTTTTAACAAAAAAAAAAGAAAGAAAAAAGAAACTGCACGGTGGCCCATGTTTTTTTTGGTTTAGGTTAAAACGATGTCTGAAGACCTTTGAAGACAGTGGCTCATGTCTGCGCTAGGAAGACCTCACGCAAAAGTTTTCTGATCTGCGCACTTCCAAAAAACAAACAGTATACAAGCGCATATGTTTGCGTGTTGTCTGCGCAGCGCAGACAAAAGTGGTTGTGCAGATCTTCACACAAAAAACAAACAGCCACTAAGTGTTAATATGCTCGTCTGGATTGGTGGTACCGTCATACTTTTGAATATTTGGTATCATCGTCGAGTGTGGGATCTCATACTTCAAGAGTTCCTAGCTGAAATCAGAGTTGTTACTCATCACCAGCTTTTCTATGTGTGGATATGGAAAACCACCGTACATCATGATATGTTGATCCTAATACGGGTTGTGCACGCCTAATTATACATCGTTGCTTGTGAGATGTATGGTTGTTGCTATGAGCTCGTTTGCATGCTTTGCTATAGCTGTGAGCTCGATCCCGCTTGATGGAATGTGTACAGGTACAGCCCCCATGACTATTAAGTGTGTGGATTGAGTTGTTGTGCCAAGGACGGACGAGGGTTAGACTCTTGTGTCGATATCGTGCGAGGCTTGGATTCCTACGATGTTGGTACTTGGGGAATGGATCAATACAATTGTTGGTAGTAGAGGTTGAACATCGGAGGTTGCTGAGTGAATAGCGGAACGTGCAACATGCCCGCTATGGGAGAGACTGATAATTTGACATTGGATGTGGCACATAAGAAAATATGGTTCCCGGGGACGAAAATATGGTTCCTGGGGGCCAGTGCTTGTGATTGTTGACTCAATAGTTATGACCACTAAATTAGTGGTTGTGATGTTGGGTCACTGTTATCTATGGCATTGCAGTAATGGTTGTAACCTGATGCTCTATTATGATAGATGCAGGTCTCCATAAGGCAGCTATTGCTACCATTGCAGTTTCCATTGTGGAACCCGGTGCTTGTGCTACTAGTGTTTGGATGGAGGAGGGTCCCTATGATGTAGATGCTTCTATGCCATCAAGAGACAACAAGGATCTGAGTGGATTTTTTCTCCTCCGACGGATGCCAAAGGTCATTTTCCCGTCATTGCTGACACCTAGAGTCGTATAAAGGTTGTGTACCTATGAGTACATCCCAGATGGTGCCGAATGTTGTGATATGTGCCTGGAACATAACACCATCACTTGATGATTCCGACTAGGTAGAGTCCTATAATCATAGCAATAAAGAGATAACATCAGTAGACGTCCAATAGTTGGTCCCGAGCTCCAACGATCTAGTTAGTATGTGTGTGAGAATAAGGTGATTAGGGTTTTGGAGAGTAAGGAGGCGATCCCTTCTTTTGGAGAAGAATGGTTCAATTTATACCTGTTGTTCTTTAAACAAGATCCCAAAAGTGTTCCTTGTCCTATTGGTGTATCGTGCACCACTAGTGGTCATCTGCTATTGGTACATAATAAACATAGGGCAACGCCCTGAGCACTACACTTGTCACTATGGGAAACGACCAGGTGTGTTTTGGCTTATTATGGACCGAAGATTGTTGTCAGGAATTGGATATGGGCGCAAGGGCACCAAGCATTAGGGTCATAGAGTGAGGGTGTGGGCCCGAGTCTAACGCTAGGACGGATCGACCGTTAGCTAGGTCGTCCTAAAGATAGTACTTCTGTTATGTTTAATGTATTCCTAGTGGGGTACATTATATATATATATATATATATATATATATATATATATATATATATATATATATATATATATATATATAGAGAGAGAGAGAGAGAGAGAGAGTAGGAGTTTAATAGAAAATACATAATTATGGTTAATGTAACTAACAATCATAATTTGACACATGTCCAGAAGTTATTTACATTTCAAAAATCGTCCTTATGGTCGATGTGGTTTTCTTTTTGTTATTATGTTAGTCCCAATTAGACTTTAAGTGACTGTATTGCCCTCTTATTTATACTTTTTATTTATTTTCAATCATTTATAGTTACTTATTGCATTTACCATAAACTGAGTGGGCCTACCTCTATCACCTTAACCATTCTTCCCTACTCCCTAGATGTTTGTTTCTTCCTCATAATTTTGATGATCTGGTTGGAGCCACCTTTATATCGTTGTCATAAGATCCTTAGAAATCAGTCCTTTTACCGGAAAATAAACCATCTCCTCCTTTCAAAACACATAAGACCATTTAACATTACATAGTTTGTTTTCAAATAATAAATATCAGAGTATCCCAGTATTAAATCATAAAAATCATAACATCAGGAGGAGCGGTACGATCATGCTTTCTCCTTCCCGTGATCTCCAGAAGTACCTGAAACAAGAAACTGAAACTGTAAGCCCGAAAGCTTAGTGATTTTCCCCAAAACACCCATACCCATGATAATACACATATAATCATAAACATCATACTCTAGGTCCAGTCAACCATCGGGTTGGAATACCCAAGACCCTCAACCAACTGGTTGGAATAACAACATACTATGGGTCCAATCATCCTCGGGATGGAATACCCTCTGGCCCACAACCAACAGGTTGGAATGCCCACATACTATGAGTCCAATCATCCTCGGGATGGAATACTCACGGCCCACAACCAACAAGTTGCAATGCCCAGGTCTATTGGCTTTCGCACAAAGCAGATAAGCCTCAACCGCCAAACAAACATGTGCACATATAATAGATAATCACATAACATTCTATAAACAACAACTGATCGAAACAGATCATACCATGTAGCACATAATACAATCCTATCTATTAGGATACCAATCTAACATATCATACCAGCATATCACATAATACCATCCTATAACCAGGACACCGACCTAACCAGGTCACTAAGCATAAAAATAACCTCATCCTAACTACTAGAATGCAAACCAATAAACATATCATTCCATAACAAAATACAATCTGTAAAGGGCCAACCTTGGTGCCTTAGACCCTGTTGATATATTGAGAATAACTCACCTCGCAACTGCCGACTCAAAGGATAAGCTCAAACTCTCGAATCACCGACACAGACTTTACCACCTATAATCACCATAGAACCATGCCATAAATTTCCAATCTCTTAAAATGTCTCTAGAAGTCAACTGCTCAACCCTTGGTCAAATTCAAAGTCAAAGTCAATTGCCAAGGTTAACAGTTGATGTTGACCTCAACTCGTCGAGTACCCTTAGCTACTCGACGGGTTCCTTGTATAACTCGCCAACTTGCTGAGTCACTAGAGTAACTCGTCAAGTTCCTAAGTTTTGCGGTCGTAAACTCCTTATCCAACTCGTCGAGTTTCCCTTGCAACTCGCTAAGTTAATACATGTCCCCTAGTCGACTTGTCGAGTCGCTCATCTGACTTGTCGAGCCCATGACAGTCTTCATTGGACTCGTCGAGTTGACCATGCAACTCGCTGAGTCCCTTTAGTCCTTCATCTATACAGATGCATTTTAAGCCATGCAAACGCTCCATACTACAGATCCAGCTTCCCAAGGTACACTATTCACGTAAAGTTGCAAATTTTACATGCATGCAAAGGTCTAAAGTTTTAAAATGACAAAACTAAGCTTGCAAAGAAGTCTTACACTTGAGGGGAGGTTCATACTTGCCAAAGATGACAACTTTATGGACTTAGAGACCCAAGAGAGTTCAGATATGAAGTTGCAACTTTAGATCATAGCTCAAACACAAGAAAAGCTTCTAAAATCCACCCAAAAGAGATCTAGAATGAAATGAGACCCAACTAACAACTTAATACCTTCCAAAGGATGCCAAGTGAAGTAGATCTCATATTCCCACATGCTCCTTGCTTCTAGTTGCTAGTTCCCCAAGCTTTTCTCACTAAAAATCCTTCTTCGAAGCTTTAGACACACAAATGGAGCACACTCACACGAGTTAGGGCTATGTGGTATCAAGAGCCTGTGAAGGGGAGGTTGAGGAGGCCAATGTTCCTTTAAATAGGGTGCAAAACCCCCACAAATTAGGGTTTCATCCTCCAGCTCCTACTCATCAAGTCCCTTATTGGACTCGACGAGTAGGTCACTTTAACACATGGACCAACCTGCTGCTACTCGATGAGTCGGGCAACCAACTCGTCGAGTAGACCTTGAAATCAAGAAAATTCTAATATCAAAAATCAATACCTGAGAATCGGGGCGTTACATGCTACATCCAATGTCCGATGCTGGAACCCTTCAGATCTACGTTGATTCTCCTACCAGCTATACAACCAGGCAACAACATCACTACCACTCGCCACTACCAACATACATCGACACAAAGCACCAACACCTTTTAATTCACTATCTTTTATATATTTGTTATGTCTCCCTCCGACGACAACAAACACTAGCAGTCGCCAACTAGTATAATGTCGCTCCTGACTTCCCCAACCTGTGATTCTCTTTAGTGAAAAACCATAGATCTAAACCCTAAACTCGTCCACCGTTGCTTTCACTGTCCCCAGTGTTTGTCTATTTCTTAAAATAAAATGAAAAACTCCTAGGTTTAAGTTATTTTTATATGAAACCATAAAAATATGTTGTAAGATCATAACAATGTAATAACATTTTATACAAAAACATATTTTTTTAAATATATAAAAAAACATATTTACATGAAATAAATACGTAAAAAATCATGTTTTTACCATGTGAAAGAAAGAAAAAACATACTTTTATATGAAAACGTAAAAATATATTTTAAGATAATAGCAATGCGATAACATATTATACGAAAACGTATTTTTTTAAATACATATAAATATATATTTTACGGAAAACAAATACGTGAAAAAAAACAAATAAATTGTTTGTAAATTTTTTTTTACAATACGCTGAAAATATATTTTATTTTATCAAAAAAACTTTTTTGTAAAAATATGTTTTTTATTGTTTTTTTTATTATTTTTTTATTATTAATGTATTTATGATTTTAGATAATATTAACTAGTAATTAAAAATATAAAACAAATTTGGATCTAACCTAGCTGGCTGTTTTGGCTGATTAGGAAGAGAGGAGGAGGTTCTAAGTTTAAATCCTCCTTCCATTTTTTTCAAACATTTATACTATTTTAAAACAAATTACAAAAATGGTTCTTATGGTTACCAAGTGATATAACTTTAATCATTTTATATTTGAAAATAAGAAAATGCTCTTACAAATTCAATCCCTAACGGTTGAATACTAACAATGTTAATAAAAAGCGTTATCCGTGCAAATTTTAAGAGCAACAAGGATCATTTGCATAAAAAAAATTAGCTGAAACTGACTTTGTGACTTTTGACAAACTACACAGATCATTTTTGTAATTTTGTCCAACATTTATGACAACTCTTTTATATATAATATCAATGACAATTGATGAGCTATCGTATAGTTTTTTAGACCAAGACATATATAAGTTTAAAAGTAATTTAGGAATAGGATAAATTTATAATGATAATAATAATAATAATAATAATAATAATAATAATAATAATAATAATAATAATAATAATAATAATAACTAGAAAGGTTACCCCGCTACGCGGGGGCTAGAAGCTTTCAATGTTGTTTCTGAATCGATAAATATGATAGACGTAGAAAGTGCAAGGATGACAAGCTCGGGCTTTGCCTCGGACCGTTTTGTTCATGTTTTTATGAAAAAAATATAAAAGTTTTGACTGCAAGGACCAGAAGTGTCAAAATGGCTAAAGAATTAAAGCGGAGGATTAACAAGTTTTTAGAAAAGGGATCAAAGTTATCGAACCGTTAAAGTTTTGTGGTCAAACTTTAAATATTAAAAGGTTCCTAAATAGAAAAATGATCAAAGTTGTCAAAACGTTAAAGTTTTGTGTCCAAACTTTAAATATTAAAAGGTTCCTAAAAAATGTAAAAATATCGATTATAAGGACCAAAAGTGTCAAAATGGCTAAAAAATGAGGACCAAAGTTGTCAAATCGTTAAAGTTTTGTGACCAAACTTTAAATATTAAAAGATTCCTAAATAGAAAAGGGATCAAAGTTGTTAAACCGTTAAAGTTTTTTGGTCAAACTTTAAATATTAAAATGTTCCTAAAAAATGTAAAAATATCGATTACAAGGACCAAAAGTGTCAAAATGGCTAAAAAAAATGAGGACCAAAGTTTCGAAACCGTTAAAGTAGTCAAACCGTTAAAGTTTTGTGGCCAAACTTTAAATATTAAAAGGTTCCTTAATAGAAAATGGGTCAAAGTTGTCAAACCGTTAAAGTTTTATGGTCAAACTTTAAATATTAAAAGGTTCCTAAAACATGTAAAAATATCGATTAGAATAACCAAAAGTGTCAAAATGGGCTAAAAAATGAGGACCAAAGTTGCCAAAGTACAGGGACCAATTCTGCCAAAAAAACAACATAAAGTCCGTTAAAGTTGTCAAACTGTTAAAGTTTTGTGGCCAAACTTTAAATATTAAAAGGTTCCTAAATAGAAAAGGGATCAAAGTTGTCAACTCGTTAAAGTTTTGTAGCAAAACTTTAAATATTAAAAGGTTCCTAAAAATGTAAAAATATCGATTACAAGAACCAAAAGTGTCAAAATGGTTAAAAAATGAGGACCAAAGTTGCCAAAGTACAGGGACCAATTCTGCCAAAAAAACAACATAAAGTCTAGGGACTAAAATAGACAAAAGTTGTAGAAAAGAGATCAAAGTTGCCAAACCGTTAAAGTTTTGTGACCAAACTTTAAATATTAAAAGGTTTCTAAAAAGATGTAAAAATATCGATTATAAGGACCAAAATTGTCAAAATAGCTAAAATATGAGGACCAAAATTGTCAAACCATTAAAGTTTTGTGGCCAAACTTTAAATATTAAAAGGTTCATAAATAGAAAAAGGATCAAAGTTGTCAAACCATTAAAGTTTTGTAACCAAACTTTAAATATTAAAAGGTTCCTAAAAAATATAAAAATATTGATTACAAGAACCAAAAGTATCAAAATGGCTAAAAAAATAAAGACCAAAGTTGCCAAAATACAGGGACCAATTCTATAAAAAAAAAAAAAACATAAAATCTAAGGACTAAAATAGACAAAAATTGTAGAAGTTAACTAATCATAAGAAACATTTTCCATAATATATACTAGAAAGGTGACCCCCGCAACGGTCTCGATTTTGTGTGGAAGTATAGTAAATTGTAATAATTGGTAGCTAGGGTAAAGTATGTTGCTATTGTCTATGTTTCACCCATTTACAAATACACAAATATGTTGTATTATGCTATAATATAATCACCTCTTTGTGTTGCAAAGTAAGTAAAAAATATAATATACCGAAAAAATAGAACATATAAGATTAATACCATCCCATATTTCCACATCTTTAGGTAAATTTTATCAACAGGGGTAGGGACCATACATAACACATGATTGAGTTCTAACGGATGTTTACCTCCGATAAACATATTCTATTATAATCAAAATATGGAATATACATATAAGTGATTTAGAATTTTCAAATGACAAAGCAAAGCGACCAAAAATATTAACAGTTCAATGTTGTATTCATGGCATGGTAATCAAGTCTTATTTCATAAGTTATTGAATAAACATCAATAATACAAAGACATTGAAAAGAAAAAGTTAAAAAGAAAAAACCCTTGCAAACAAATTTCGTACCACCTGATGAAAGCGTAATCAGTAGGGAAAGACGGAAGCGGAATTACCTGCCATGATGGTTGGAAGCGTTCACAGAAGCGGTACGGGTTGGTGGGCGTCGACCTCATCAGTTGATCTTTCCGGCTCATCGACCTTCTACGGTGAGGAGGTGGGGTTGATGAATCGGAGCACCAGTTGGAGAAGACAGGTGTCGCTCATCGCAGGGACGTTAGCGATTGAAAGCCCTAATCTTCAGCTTCGCTTTGAGGTCGAGAATCGATTTGTAGTATCACAACCACCACCACTCCACTGCCATGATGCGTAAACCCCAAATTAAATTACCTGGTAGTAAATAACCTCAACGCTGATTGAATCACCTATGATGGTGCATCGAGTTCTTCTGCACTGGTAACAAAGCCAGAGAGAGAGAGAGTGTGTGTGTGTGTGTGTGTGTAAGACCCAATAAAAGCATTGAGAATGAGTCTGGGAAAGGAAGAAAATCGATCTAGAAAGCTCCTGGAAGAGGCGGTGGGCGGTGGGAATGACCAATAAAAACAAAGTACTGTTAAAATTTTTCACATCTTTAATATATATATGTATGTATATATTAATATAATAATAATAATAATAATAATAATAATAATAATAATAATAATAATAATAATAATAAAAATATCAAAAAAATTGATGAGCTACATCGTACCTAGGGGTGAGCGCGGTGTTGTTCGGTGCGGTTATTAGCCAAAACCTCACCACTAACCACAAATGCGGTTAATCTATTTTCAAAACCGCTTAGTGCGGTTATTTTAGCGGTGCGGTTAGACGGTTATTATTGCGGTGCGGTTTTGTTTTTTTTGTGTTGCGATTATTAACAACATGGATTTGGTGCGGTTATTTTGTGTTGTTTTTAACTACAGTTTAGAGATTAAACAGTTTTTAAAGTTCAAATATATTACTTGTAATGATAAAAAAAACCATAAGGTATAAGACAATTAACTTAAATCACAAACAAGTAATATCTTAAAAACACAAAAATCAATAATAATTAACAATAAATATCTTAAAATTGTTTAATTTCACAATTTTTCAAAATTAAATATAACAAAAAACAAACACTTCTGGCTTCAAGTATTTTATCTATCTTTCATTAATGAAACTTGTCTTATTTTTAATATTTAATATATAAATATTTAATAAAAAGTTATATATAATATATGTGGTGCGGTGCGATTTTTTTTGCGATTTTTGAAAACTAATAACCGCACCGCACCACAAATTTACGGTTTTTGAAAAACAGAAAATCTCACCATCGGTTTTTATTACGGTTACGATTTATGCGGTTAATTTTAATTGCGGTACGGTTTTTACTCACCCCTAATGATACCTAACTTTTTGATTGAATAAAAGTTACAAGACATAGAAAAATGTAAAAATGATAAGTCCGCTTTTCTCTTTAATTTACGAAGCGTAAAAGCATTTAGCATAAATATATGTCTATTTTCTTTATATTTTTTATATTGTCCCGAAAAAAAAAATACTATTTAAAAATTAATTTCGTTTGTTCTTTTTATTTATTTATTTATTTATTTATTTTATTTTTTAAAGAAAGATCACCTAAAAAGAAAGGGGAGGTGTGCGCTTATGGGTGGTTCAACCTCTCTACTTCACCAAAAACATTCCACTTTTACCCCTGGCTCCTTAGTTGCCACCCACTCTTCACAACGGACCTTCATCTTCAATGTATTTTTAAAAGTTTTATTATTCTCTTCACCTAACAAAATAATGTTTCATAAGATATCATACAGTATTTGTAATACTAAAATACTTAAGAAAAACATATCTAAATCTTATTATTCAAGTTTTGTTTGGTAAAGGCTTATACTTCATTGTAAACGATCATTAAAAATTGTTGATTCTCTATAATAGCGTGTGATAGGATCAACAAAATTAAACCACAGGGACAATCCGGATGCAATAAAAAGTTAGGGATCAAACGTGTAATTTTGACCGTTCCATTTCAGTAATTTACTCTAACTCCTTTCACATATAAAATTACATGTTGGTATGCATAGTTTACAAGTAAATTAATGAGTTATTTCAAGTTTAATCCTTTAATTTTGTATGATCCATCACTTGTAACCCATTTGTTTTGTGAAATCATATTTTCCTTCCCGTTACTTTTTAAAATATCAATTTCATCCCTTCCAACTTCAACTTTATAAAATTATCATTTTTACTCTTTCATTTTCTAAACTTTGGTGTTTATCCTTCGTTCCCATAGTGTATATATATATATATATATATATATATATATATATATATATATATATATATATATATAAAATAAGATTTCCCCTCCTTTACTTTGTAAAATTTATTTTAAACCACTATATTTTTTTAGCGTTAGTACAAGTATATATCTATGCATAGACTGCAACTATAATCCTTTAACTTTGTATAAATTATCACTTGCAAGGATTCTATTTTGTAAAATGATTTTTTCAACTATTTATCATTTTAAAATATTACTCTCACCTTTTCACCTTCAACGTTTTAAAATATCACTTTTACCCTTTTATTTTCTAAACTTTCACTGCACCCTCTTCCCCCACCCCCACCACCACCCATACACACACACCTCCCTTCAAGTTTGTCAAATATTACTTTTACCCTTACGTTTTCTAGACTTTCGTTTTTATCCACCGTCTCCATGGAATATATAATATGATTTTTACTCCTCTACTTTGTAAAATGCATTTGTTACACCCTCTATAATTTTTAAATATTACTTTTACCCACCTTAACTTATAGCTTTGTAAAATGTCACTGGTTTAATCAATTATAACTCCTAATATGTGATACAAACAAGTAAATACCCACAACAATGCGTGAAATCAATTAATGTGTTACTAGTAGATGATAATTAGAATATTTTCTTATAATGATCCTCTTTCATTAATTGTAAATATAAAGGCACAATACATGTTGGTGATTTTAGTGTTATCAACATATTTTGGCGAACTTATATATAATGAGATATGCTGAACTCCATTTACTAACCGAGACAGGAGGTGTGGGGGTGTCCACTCGGAATGTAACATCTCCTTCCGACACATATCACAATATTGTCTGCTTTGGGCTCCCGACGCAAAAACTTCTCAGGGGGTCACCCATCCCTGGATTGTTCTTGTGCGAGCACACTTCACTGCGGATTTCTTATGGGATATTCTACCCTCAAGGCTTTAAAACGTGTTGTGACTAGGATGGTATCCACATCCCTTATAAGCAAATGTTTCGTTCTCCTTCCAAGGTGATGTGGGATCTGGTGCAACCCACATTCACCCCCCGTTATAGGGTTCGATGTCCCTTTCCAACAGATCGACCGGTTCCCCAGCTCTGATACCGACTTGTAACGACCCAAAACTCAAGCGTAGATATTTTATTTTTATTATAGTCAAAAAACAGATATCTTTTAAATCCAAGCATTCCAAAAACTTGGCTACTTAAAAACATTTATCATAGTTCATCCCAAAATCACATATTGCGGAAACACGGGTGTGTGCACTGCGATCAAGCTAGACCCTTCCTTTCCAAACCAATGATACCTGAAACCATAAACAAAATTGTAAGCACGAAGCTTAGTGAGTTCCCCATAACAAAATCCACATAATCACATAAAGCATATCAATCACATAAGCCATGGATATAGACATATAAGGATGTCGTGGACTCCCTCCAGGGTCTTACTCCAGGATGTCGTGGGCTCCCCCAGGGTCTTACACCTATGTGCCATGGGCACCCCCATGGTCTTACTTGGAATGCCATGGGCACCCCCACATGGTTTGATAACCAAGTTCCATGGGCACCCTCATGGTCCTTACCTGGAATGCCATGGGCACCCCCACATAGTATGATATCCAAGTGCTACGGGCTCACCTCATAATTAACTAGCATGCAAGTATCACAAAGACAATTAGCATATCACGTACCACATAATCAAGTAGCATACCACATAACACGTAATGGGCCGCCCTTGTTGCCTTCGACCCATTGGTATGGTGAAAAGACTCACCTCACACTGCCGAATTCCTACGGATAAAACTCTAGCTGCTGGATGACAGACTCCCAAACTTTCCATATCAAAAAGCATCGAGTTAAATATTTAGGTTTCAATGCATAACCATAAATCCACACTTGGGGTAAAAGGACCATTTTACCACTATCCTAGCTTGGTTCAAAGCCAAGGCCCAAACTCACACTATGAAGGCCCAAAAGCTAAATAATTAACTAAGGCCCAACATATGACCTGATTTTCCTAATTGGAATCAATCCTATTTGTGTCTTATCCTAAGTCTATATTCTCCTCCAATACACTCCAGGTTTCTCCAATACCCACTGGGACAAACTTGGTCAAATACATCGGTCAAAGGTCAAACTCAATGGTCCAGGTAAACTAACTCACCGAGTTGATCCTTCAACTCGTTGAGTCCACTCCCAAGTCAGATTTGCGATATTGCTATCCAACTCATCAAGTTTTCCTACAACTCATCGAGTTCTTCAATCTGTTAACCCGCTTAATGCATTAAGCCATTTTTCTTGAATCCAAAGGCTCTAAACCTCAAATCCCCATCCATAGAGATCTCTATTGTAACAACCCGTCATTTCAAGTCATCAAAGATCGAGTCTTGTAACCTCTTTGAAAAAGGGATTAGAATATCATCGAAAAATGAAGTATTCAAAAGCTCTGTTTGGAGTACGCTATATGGTAGGTATCGTCTTAAGGTTTCCAAGCATATAAATAACACAAAAATCCGAGTTATAACGAAGAAGTTATGACCATTCTAAGTTTTCCGACAAAAAACGGCAATGCAAAGTTACGTAAAAACGCAAAGTTTCAATAAAACACTTTTTGACCTTAGGTGTCTAAATGAAAGTCATAGATATCGCTAAACTACAAACGTGCATAAAAAGAACGCTCAAATCGGACATCGTATGAAAAAGTTACGAATTTTTAAAGAAATTCCTTAATCACGTCATTTTAATAAATAAATAATAAAAATAATTTCGGAATTTGCCGACGGAATCTAAACGAAAGTTGTAGATCTTAGTCTCACCTACGCGTGGATATAAAGAACATCGAAAACGGAGTTCGTATGAAGGAGATATGAATTTTTGAAGTTTGATAAATAATTAATATATATTTTTATTCAAAAATTCGGTATTATCCGAAGTCTGAGTCACGCGAGTACGCCCAGCGTACACGAGTACGCCTAGCGTACTCGATGCCATGGCCTCGGATCGTCCACGTCGCCCCTATGCGAGCCTACCCCCCCGTCCCGTCCGAAGTGCGAGGCAGTCGAGGACTCGGTCATGCGTGACGTACGCGTACGCCCCGCGTACCGAGGCGGTTCCAGCCCCCTATAAAAGGGATGCAAGGGTTCCCGGAAAAATTGCTCATTCTCTCTCTCTTTTCTTGCATTTCGCCTCGTTTTCCGTGCTCGCACTACCCCGAAGCCCTGGTCATTTTGTGCAAGTCCCGAAGGTCGATTTTACTCCCGAGAATCCCGAGGAAAATCCATTTCCCGAGACGAAACTCTGCCCGGTTTTCCATCTTGCTATCTTCAAACTTTCAAGTGAGTTCATACCCCTTTCAAACACACTTTAAATACATTTTAAATGCTTTTATACTCTTTTAGGGGGGAATACAAGTAAACATACGGTTATTATCGTGTATTTTATAAAGTTTCACTTCGCTTTTACCGAATAAATCACTTGGAACTCATTACTATTATGGAAAACTCTTGTCATACTTTGTGTGCATTAGACTTATGCAAAGTATATAATGATTTCAAAGTACCTTTCATTGTTAAGTCGTTTTATACATTCTAAAAACTTATGATTTATGCTTTGTCAAACATTGTGAAAAAAGGATAAACTTTGCATACAAAAACTATCACTTTAATACAGGCTTAGTTGAGAATCCATGAGACGTGTATATCTTCAAACGTTACTTTTCTTTATTAGAAAGTAATGCTGCAAGTCCTGTCTATAACCAGAGTCTCCCGTTCAGAGAACGTGTCAAATGTGTATAGATCTATACGGGAAGTCATGATCCCGCGCCCTGACTGTTAGCTACAGTCCGTCCTTTGGGGTGACAGTTGTCATAACGCTGCGACGCCTGAAGAACGTCGTTATAGGCATATTATGTTTAGTATGGTTATAAAACTCATCGGATATACAATTATTATGGTATTATGCTTTTATGAACGAGTAACTGTTAAAACTATTCTTCATCTAACAAAGGCGATCTTCGTATAGCTTTATTATATAAAACTATGAAACAACTTTTAAGAACGTCATTTTCTTGCGATTTTCGGTCTTAGAGACTGCTAGTTATGTTAGGAAAATAAGTGTTCTTCCTGTATACAAACCAAACAAACAATAGGAAAATAAGGGATTTTCCTGGTGCAATTATTTACAACTTATGACACGAACATTCATATGCATTTCATACTTTTATAAGAAAATAAGGGATTTTCTTGGAAAACACAACAATTCATATCACAACCATTAGGGAAAACATGGGATTTTCTGGATCTAATACATTCATTTTCAACACAACGAGTCATAACTCTTTACATTTGAATTACTGCGTTTTCTGGAAAACATACACCCATTTTGGAATGGCATTTAATTTTTCTAAACCACTTACGTGTTGGGTTATGAGCATTCTAACACTCCTAAGTGTACATGCAACCCTAAATACCTTGGATCTATGTTTTCTCTATTATACATGCAAATATGAATATCCAAGGTATTATCCTAAACTAGCATACAAAACTATCAATATAACAAGATAGAATACATACCTCTTTGATGGTGCTTGTCTTCATGAAGCTTGAGTGCCTAGTGCCCCAAGTGTGACACCTCAAATGGTTCACAATCATCAAAACACTTAGAATAACTTAGAGAGAATTCTACACTTCATGAAATCGGCTAGCCCTTTCTTAGTCTCACTAGTGGCCGATTTTCCTCAAGAATAAGATGCTTATATAGTTATACAATTAGGGTAAACCCTAATTGTCATGACTTTCCATTTCCTTGGATCCATGGGTTCAAATACACCATGGAGCATCCATGGAGCATCATATGGGTTTTGGCCCAACTAGATAATCCATGGAGCATTAGCCCACTATACAAGTATGGATGATTTACACAATCAACCCATATATTTAATTAGTCTTCTTTTGATCACTCAATTAATGCTAGATTAATTCTTGATCAATACTAATTAAATAATCTCATTATTCTTATTATTAATATACTAGAACTTATAATATATTAATAACCATAAGTGTCTTATTTCTCTCATTTAGTCTATCCAAGTGCATGATGGTATGCAACCCAAATGGACCATGCCGGGTCGGGTCAAGTCTTACCAATTATAGTTATGGAATTAGACATTAATCCAACAGTCTCCCACTTGGATAAGTCTAAAACTATTATTGCGTATGACTTCAGGAACCAACTGGCAATTGTAGCTCTCAAAAGCTTCTGTCGAACTTTGACCTTGTAGATGAACTCTGATCTTGTCAATGACTTGTCCATTAGATAAGGGATCATATATTCCTCCATTCTAGATATCATATGGACTGAGACATGGATTATAATCATTCTCTCTGTCCATTAGTTGTTTCCCGATTTCCGATTTATGATGACTGACTAATTGAACAAATCAAATCAGTCTTGGCCCGGCCGAGCACTTCCATTTGTCATCATTAAATCATCGAGGGGCCCACATATATCGCTTTTATCCTGAAGGTAAAAGGAATGGATAAACTTCGACTCATATGGGTTGTTCTACTACTTGTTGAATCATACACAAAGGCACGTTTTATAGCACCGAGTTACCAAATGCAGTTTCGTGCAATCAATGTACAACCAACTCATAGCAACAACTCATATCTCTAGGTTTGAAGAATATAAGATATTATCGTCTCATGATCACTCGTGATAAAATCCATGAAGTGATTCCAATGAGCGCGGGTTGAATCCAATACTCAGAACTTATGAGCACTCATGAGTGTTGTAGCCATTTGTCCAACACCTTAGACCTCTACAAGCCAACCCATGACAGTCTTAATTCATATCTACTTCCAACATATGACCGACTGTGGATGGTTTGAATAACTTAGTCATTCCGGAAGAATAACCTAGTTTATTCGGGAAGTCAAAACATGCAAAGTGCAACACAATAATAATTGAATCCAATATGGTCTCAGAACTTATGAATATAAATAAAACACCTTTTTATTTATCACCATATGATTACACATTATTCATTGTATACTGTTTCAGCTATCAACATTATTCTTGAATTTAAAACAATAGTTGTCCCATGCTCCAAGCATGCACACTATGTTTTCTAAACACTAGTCATGCCATACACCAAGTATGCATACTATGTTTGTCTATGATCTTTACTTTGTGAACTAGATCAATTGAACATAACTTCAATGATTCTCTTTTCACACTCCCAAATCCTTACTGCAAATGCAAGAATTCCAAATTCATGCCATTTACTGAAATCTGTTAGATTCTAAACTTATATGCATTGATCCTCTTGTAACGATTATGCACAAATTCACAAAGACTTGGCAATAATCATTACAGAGTATTCCAAAGGAGATCAATTCCTTGGAAACATCCTTCTTGCTTTAAGTTTCCTTAATCTTACACAGATTCAAATTTCTGACTTTGAAACATTTCCAGATTCATTTTAACTATCATTTCTGAACAAGAGTTGCCTCCTTACAGATTATGTCAATATGGTCCTTCCAGAATTATCACTATACTTCCAATTGTCCTTGAGCAACCAATCTTTGGTAAACTTTAGATTTTCCTCGACAATTGTTTAATCCTTTTAGTCATATCCAGTTCTAAACCTTTTCCCTTCTTAATGCCCTAAGCATTTGGGAAATTTTTAGAAAGGATGAATATAGCACATGTAATCGATCCTATATCCGAAGCATATGGGACACGATTCATGATGTCTCACATAAAGACTAAACTAGTCTTTTGCTATAACATTTCCATTTCTATTTGCCAAGTTCTCATAATTCAGATTATGAAAAGGGATGTCGTAATCATAATCGAATTTAAGAATGCAAATAATGGACCCATATACAGAATTTCCTTATGTTGAGCCATTCCAACATGAAATTCATATATATCCTTGACTAAATGATTAAAACCTCACGATCTAAGCTTATAGATTTGAGATGAAGTATAATTTCCTCTCCCTTAATTATAGCAAAACAACTTTTTTCCAATTGAAACCTTTTGTTTTCTATAAATAACATTGCTAACTTGCAATCTTTATCATAATTATCATGCTCCCACTAACATGATGATTATTAGCATAACACTTATGCTCCCACTAGCTTTGACATGTACTCAGAAATCAGCTGGACTTCTAGAAATCAATACTTTATTGACTTTCTTACCAAAGTTCAGATTTCTGATACTGGATTGTTTTGATAGAACTTTATCAAAATCATACACCTCTCTTAGATAGCTCACATGTGTGTCTAAAAAATAATGAAGAGGGATGCCGTAATCATAATGGTTAGACCTTTTTGCCACTTCTCACAAGTCCAGGTTAGTGTGCCGGTAAACCACACACGCTCCACTAACGACTTTGAGAATGCAAATATCACAATTGCTATCTAACTAAAACCTACTTAGTGAAAGTGTTTCCTCACCATCATTTTCATGAATCGGAGAGAAACCTTATGACACTTAGATTTAATGGTGTATGTGTTCTTATCCATGTAAATTGTCAAAACCATAGTCACAAGACAAGGATAATGACAAATCCTAACTCATATGGACTGAACTCAATCTTAATTTCTTGCCACCTGGCGGCTTAAGGGCCTGCCATTGCTTCCAAGTTGTTGTGCAACCAATTGAGAAGTCTAAGAACTCATATGCAAAGCCAACTTTAATTGGAATGGGCACAAAATATGTCAACACGATAGGCTATAAACCTTAAGTCGTGTGCTAGTGAAGAACTTTAGGTTTTATTCTTGATTAGTTCTTGAGACTTTCAAGACCTTTAAGACTCCCACTGTCCTCTTGACCTATAAGACTCCCTTGTCAAATATCCAAGAGATAGTGTAGATTCTAATCAAGACAAACACTTCACACAATTGGCCTTAGTTGGTCTTTGTTTTATCCAAAACATCACAACTTACCAATTTCAAATGTACAAGAGTAGAAAACTTTTACTCTTACATTTGATAAAACTTTTACTCTTACATTTGATAAGTGTTTTTAAACCTTCTTTAAGACATGTCACTCAAATTATAATCTTGGAGTATGACTCTAAGACTTGTATAGGAACGAAGTATGACTCATCTTCTTGATTTAACCATTTCAACAATTCAAGATCCCTTCTTCTTAGTCATAAGAATGCACTAAGACTTCCTTAGAGAACTAATTTTGATATGGTTTCTTAATCATTAAGATGATCACAAAACTGATACTAAAGTACTCTCCCATCTTTTCAGATTTGAGAAACTTTTATCCTTCTGCCTAATTTGATTCTTCTTATTCGCTCTACCTTACATTGGAACCTTTTCCAATGTCTCAGAGTTACACTTAAGCTTGTAAGTATAATCATATTTACTGAGCTTTAGTAAACTATGACGAATAGCCTTATATCTTTTGTGGTGGACTTAATCAGTGCACATGACTATGTACTCGATCCCTTAGTCCATTACTTGACTCACACATCCATGTGAACAAGTAATTAGTCTTAATTTTTTCAATACTTGAAATTTCTCATTCATCATGCTATACAACTTGCATGATTCCAAGTCCCGGTGCAATTGAGACTTTGGATGATGGGAATCTTTCCTTATTTGGTAAATTTAGACATTACCACAAATGAAAGAATCTATTTCATATTTCCACTCTTGCTATTAATGGAATCATATAAGCAACAATTTTTCCTCAAATGCCATTGTAAGGATATTTTAAAATAACTAAAATAAAAAATTTCCTTTTATTTTAAAACTATGCGGAAAAACTTATCCTTACAATCCATATGAAAACTTGTTGTTATCTATTCCTTAGCAATATCTCATAACTCCTAAGAAGTAGCTCAAGAATCTGATTTTCAAACTACGCGATAGAAATCCATCTATGCGATCAGATTCAACATATTCTTTTCTTTAAGTTCCTTTACTTTTCTTTGATTCTTAAAACGTTACCATGTGACCCAGTCACATCATGTATCAGGAATCTCAGAATAGAAACTTAACAGAGTTAGATTAGTGGACTTTACCTGAAGTAGAGTCAATCTTATTGACTTTAACATCCTTAGGTAAATTTGGCAGCTTCGCAACTAATGACCCTTACTTTGACAATATAAACATATGGACCCTTTGATAATGGCACACAGGACTATTACAGACTTAGCCTTTTTTCTCTTTACCATTTGGTCAACCTAGTTGACTATGGTCAATCCCTTTCCTTGGGAAGAGAATGTTTTTTTTTCTGTATTTCCAGTGTCACCATTGTCAATGTCCATAAAGTTTCAGGAAGTTGATCTTAGCAAATAGATAAGATCATTAAGGGTCTTGTCATAGTCTATTTCATAGGTGTTCCAAAAGAACTCACTATGTGACTTAGAAAGTAGTTGAACCACCAACTTTCTCAAGACTTTGACACCCTTCTCTCCCGGCTTGTCAATATGTGACTACATCTCCAAGATGTGATCACACCTAGACCTTGCCTTGTCAATGGGGCTTGAGTGATCTTAAACTTTTCAAGAACTTGTGGGTTAGGGAGAATAATTGGAGGAGGAGAAAGAAGTATGATATCCATGGGACATCATCTTCATTAGGAATGCTTGTTTCAAGAGATTTGGGAAGATCATAAATGTCTAAAACAGACATGTTTTGGGAGATATTCAAGATAGTTGGTCTTAAAGTCCTTAATATGACACCCAATATGAAATATTAAGGCTAGGAACCAACAAACTATTTTATAACTTAGAAGAGGGATGCCGTAATCCAAGCTATAAAATATTTGAAGGTAGGTGAATGACGATTCACCAATTTCCACCGAGATAAACGAAATGTATTATTAGGTTTTAATTGGCTTTGAAACTCCTAGATCTTTGAGATTCATTGAACTGTTCAATGGCATGTTTCAATCTCGAGTGTGCCCTTCAGGTTTTGTGACTGGGATGCAGAGGATCACAAAACAAGGTGTGAAGTAACCATGCAAATTACTTAGTACCCTTAAGTGTTTACCCCTTAATCGATGTGCCGGTTAACTACACACGCTCCATCGATACTATGATAAACATTAAGTTACCCTTTGCCTACCTTGTTAAATACGAGTTAGTGTGCCGGTTAACCATACACGCTCCACTAACCGACTTAAACAAAGTGCAGAGTGTAATTTCATGGATTAGCACCTTATTCACATTTTCCTAAGTAACTAAGATTGGGAATTATTAAGAGTTTAGTTACTTAGTATTTATCATTAATACTTTTAATGAAGGGAGAATTATAGTCCTGTCAAACCCGTTCGGCTAACGACCCTCCACCAGTCAAGCAAGCGGTGGGTGAGAGTGGACACCCATTAAGTTGCCATTTTATAGGCAACAACCTTATACCCACCTTATAGACCGGCTTCGTGAATGAGGTGTACTAGCGGTAAGACTGACTTTACTCTTATACATATATATATTATTAACTTATAATATTATAAAGTATAAGGGTTGAATTTTAACTTTTAAAAATCTAAGGGCTAACTTGGAATTGAAGTATTCATAAGAGAAAACTTTACAAATTCCAAAACTTGAGGGCAAGTTTTTGAAACTATACAAAACTAATTAATTCCATAACTTATGTGTTTAAAGTAGTTTTAATCCAAAAACTCTTCAAGTTCCATAACTTGAGGACAAATTATGGAAGACTTTAAACTAATAAAGAATTAACATTTCTTTATTTTATAACTTATGGAATTAATTAAGGTTACATTATTTTTTATTTATTTATTTAATGAAGAGACTCTTGGTCCTCCATAACTTGAGGACAAATTATGGAGTCATAACTCCAATTAATTAGAACTAGACTCTTCATTTTTGTAACCTTTGCCAACTTTATGAGTTTTATGAGTCTTTAATGTGACTCTTCATGTAACTTGAGGACAAGTTACACAAACACATTTTATACTCAACTCTTAGATTAAAATGGATTGAAAGCAACTATTTCAATTAACTTTTCTATTAATCTAAGCAACTCATAAGAACAAGATAATTCAAATCAAACTTTTTCATGTAATTAGTCTAACCTTTAAACTAATACAAAACATGAATCTATTGACAACTATCTTTGAAAAAATCTAGCCAAAAACCTCGAAAATATGCTGTCTGGGGTCCAACTCGTCGAGTGCATGAACACAACTCGGCGAGTTGGATGCATTTTGCCTTGGACTCGTCGAGTCCCTTCATGGACTCGGCGAGTCTGCTGGGTAGACAGCAACAAAACTCGATTTTTCAGCTTCAATTGCAAGTATAACAAGAAAACAAGCCTAGGCTCTGATTCTACTGTTGGGTTATGAGCATTCTAACACTCCTAAGTGTACATGCAACCCTAAATACCTTGGATCTATGTTTTGTCTATTATACATGCAAATATGAATATCCAAGGTATTATCCTAAACTAGCATACAAAACTATCAATATAACAAGATAGAATACATACCTCTTTGATGGTGCTTGTCTTCATGAGGCTTGAGTGCCTAGTGCCCCAAGTGTGACACCTCAAATGGTTCACAATCATCAAAAAACTTAGAATAACTTAGAGAGAATTCTACACTTCATGAAATCGGCTAGCCCTTTCTTAGTCTCACTAGTGGCCGATTTTCCTCAAGAATAAGATGCTTATATAGTTATACAATTAGGGTAAACCCTAATTGTCGTGACTTTCCATTTCTTTGGATCCATGGGTTCAAATACACCATGGAGCATCCATGGAGCATCATATGGGTTTTGGCCCAACTAGATAATCCATGGAGCATTAGCCCACTATACAAGTATGGATGATTTACACAATCAACCCATATATTTAATTAGTCTTCTTTTGATCACTCAATTAATGCTAGATTAATTCTTGATCAATACTAATTAAATATTCTCATTATTCTTATTATTAATATACTAGAACTTATAATATATTAATAACCATAAGTGTCTTATTTCTCTCATTTAGTCTATCCAAGTGCATGATGGTATGCAACCCAAATGGACCATGCCGGGTCGGGTCAAGTCTTACCAATTATAGTTATGGACTTAGACATTAATCCAACATTACGAACTCACCAACTTAATTGTTGACACTTTCTCTTTGAAATAACTTGTATTCTCAGGGAACCGTTAAGCAGGTTTGGAAGTCAACTTTTGGGATTAACGCGCTGGCGTTAATTACTTCTTTTGAAAGATGTTTATGTATTTATCTTTTGAACATGTAATGAATACAATTATGTAAACATCTTGGAAACTTTAATATATATGGTGGTGTGTACTTTCCTTTCTATGAACTGTTATGATACTGAATATGACGTCCTACGCCCCCGAACGTTTCCGCCGTTCTGGTTTGGGGGTGTGACAGATTGGTATCAGAGCTTTGTTTATAGGGAATTAAGTATATCAAAACCATTTCTTTTTGGTATACAACTATAAACTCAACTGGGCAAAAACACTCTGAGAAGAGTCATACTTTTGAAATTAAATTTATTTAGCTTTAAGGTAAGCATGCACTCATTTCATACTAATAACAGTTTCATATTGAATAACTTTAGAAGTATTATAAATAAGTTGTGCAGTACAGGTACGCCTTGGGACATGTAATTGGAACTGGGAGGAATATAGCCTGATCAACTATATTTGTCCGAGAGCCGATTAACGTATGCCAAGGAGTGTCTGCAGTGGACAACGATTTTAAAACTTACCAAAAGCACATCATTACATAATACTAAGGGAGTTTTTGTGTTGCCATCAACCATTAAACTTAAGGGTAAGTTTCATGTGCTCTAACTTATAGTGAATTTTTAACCCTATCCTCGTACAGTCTAAATGGCGGGATTCCATCACCCCTGTAACAACGCAAATTTTCAAACAAATTTTTCATTTAAAATAAGTGAATTATTTCAACCAAATATAATTATTCCAAATTTCATATCAAAATACAATCATAAAATCCCCAAGATCTCAAAACATCAACAGTGTGTACGCGTCATGCCGGCGCCTTCCCATGGTCCTCGCTAGTACCTGAAACACATACATAACAATTGTAAGCATAAATGCTTAGTGAGTTGCCCAGTATACTACTTACGCATATACGCCTTTCCAGGCCCTGACCTTCCGGTCCACAACACAATTGCCTTCCGACCCTTGAGATAATCGCCTTCCGGCCCATAACATATTGCCTTCCGGCCCATAACATATTGCCTTCCGGCCCATAAACATACACAGCAATTAATACATTTATCCTAACACATATAGCACATATATCATATATCATATCCGACCTTTCAGTCACAAAACATATTGTCTTCCGGCCCGTATAAACATACATAGCACGCATAGCAAATACCTTACCATTTATAGCACGTATAACACAAATCATATCCGACCTTCCGGTCACACAGTAAAACCCTTCCGGGTACAGTATAGTGAGAAGACTCACCTCGCGGGTAACGAAAGCTAGCGACTCCTGAAATCACTCGCACTCGATCCGCCGAGCTACAGACTCCCTATAATATCATATATCCCTTATTAATACTTTTATCTTTCAAGACACTGACCCTAAGAAATCACATGTAGGTCAACTCTGGTCAACGGACAACGGTCAACTTGACCGGACTCGGCGAGTGCGAAGGCGACTCGGCGAGGCTAGACGTCCTCACCAAATCCTGATGTTCCCTTTCTACTCGTCGAGTATCCCTCTTGACTCGACGAGTTCCTCGTGGAAGAATCGCGGGGCCACCCCGACTCCACTCGCCGAGTCTGAAGAACAGCTCGACGAGTCCCAGTTAATCTCCAAGCTACTCGCCGAGTCTGTTCATCGGACTCGGCGAGTCCATGCCATGCAGTCGATCAAACTGCTTCCTGAGATCAGTATTTTCCCGACCATTCATAGGTCTGGTCCTCCTAAGTTGGTACAACACGTAAGACCTTCACTTAGGTGCTCATGCTACACCCCAAGACTTGTAATTTACCTTTTGACTTAAGGCATAAGGATTCCAATCCAAAACCTCTTTTAATTCCCGAAATACACAGGCATGGGACATTCTGGACCTCTAAAGGTCCTAATACAGGGTTATAATCATTTGGGGAACAAGGGTAATAATCAATCTAGTCACAAAAGGGTTCCATAAACCCTAAATCCATGCACACATCAACATAGCAGAATATAATCCGAAATATTACCTGAATAATGCACTCTCTGTGTCCCCAATCCTCAGAACTTGATTCCCTTGCTGTTCCTTTAGCCAAACCCTTCTCTTCCTTGCACAATAACTTCTTCAAGATCATCAATGGCCTTCAATCCTTGCTCTATATGCCCACAACCGATTTAGGGTTCTTCTCAGTCGCTAAAGACGGACAATGATGACCTATAAGTCCGTTATATACGTTCCAAAACCGAACGGCTAGGGTTTCCGCTGAACAGCGCAGACTCGCCGAGTCCATAATGGACTCGTCGAGTCCAGTCGCGAACCCGCGACCCAGTCTGTGGTCCTACTCGGCGAGTCTGGCTCCAACTCGCCGAGTCCCCTCCTAAAACACCCCAAAAACAATATTATAACAATACCTGAAATTCCGGGCTGTTACAACTCTCCCCCACTAGGACTAGACTTCGCCCTCGAAGTCTCATTCTGCAAATAACTCTGGATGTTGCTCCCGCATCTCACGCTCCGACTCCCAAGTCATCTCCAATCCTTTCCAGTGTTGCCACTGAACCAACACCAGAGGTACTTCCTTGTTCCTCAGAACCTTGATCTTCCGATCTCTGATGGCTACTGGTCTCTCGGCGTAATTCAGGCTCGCATCCACCTGAATATCCTCTAATGGAACCACTGCCGATTCATCGGCTATACACTTCCTCAACTGTGATACGTGAAAAGTATTGTGGATCTGTCCCAACTCTGCTGGCAACTCCAACCGATAAGCTACTCGGCCTACCCTTGCAATCACACGAAATGGACCTATAAACCGGGGCCCCAACTTGCCCCTCTTCCTGAACCGGATCACTCCTTTCCAAGGAGAAACCTTTAGAAGAACGAAGTCGCCAACCTGAAATTCAAGCTCGGACCGGCGTCTGTCCGCATAACTCTTTTGTCGGCTCTGGGCGGTCAATAACCTCTATCTAACCTGCTGAATCTGCTCTGTCGTCTGAAGTACGATCTCCGTACTGCCCATCACTCTCTGTCCCACCTCTCCCCAGCAAATGGGGGTCCGACACCTCCTACCATACAACAACTCAAAAGGTGGCATGCCAATGCTCGAATGATGGCTGTTGTTGTAGGAAAACTCTGCCAAGGGTAAATGCACATCCCAGCTACCCCCGAAGTCTAACACACACGCTCGAAGCATGTCCTCCAATGTCTGAATCGTCCGCTCGCTCTGGCCGTCTGTTTGGGGATGGTATGCGGTACTAAAATGCAGTTTAGTACCCAGCTCCTTGTGGAATTTCTTCCAGAACCTGGAAGTGAAGCGTATATCACAGTCCGAAACAATTGAGATCGGCACTCCATGCCGAGATACCACCTCTCTCACATATAACTCCGCCAACTTCTCCGCTGATGAACTCTCGCTGATGGCAAGGAAGTGTGCACTCTTCGTCAATCTATCCACAATCACCCAAATTGCATCGACTCCTCTGGCAGTTTTCGGCAATTTAGTGATGAAGTCCATGGTAATCTGTTCCCACTTCCACTCAGGAATCTCCAAAGGCTGCAACTTGCCATGCGGTCTCTGGTGCTCGGCCTTAACTCTACGGCAGGTCAAGCACCTCTCAACGAACCAGGCGACGTCTCTCTTCATACAGGGCCACCAGTATTCCTTCCTCAAGTCCAAATACATCTTCGTAGCACCGGGATGGATCGAAAATTTCGATCTGTGAGCCTCCTCCATCAAAGTAACACGCGTACCGCCCACGAACGGTACCCAAATCCGACCCTGAAACGTCAGAAGTCCTCGTCCATCCTTAACGAACTCTGAAATTAACCCAACGACCCGTTCTTTCTTCTGCATCTCGGATCTCACAGCCTCGGCCTGTGCTCCACGAATAGCATCCAATACCGGAGTCATCACCGTCAGTCTCAGACATACATCTCGCAATGGAGTGCTCTCTGCCCTGCGGCTCAATGCATCGGCTACCACATTAGCCTTGCCCGGGTGGTATAGGATTTCGCAGTCATAATCCTTGACCACATCCAACCATCTCCTCTGACGCATATTTAGGTTGGGTTGATCCATCAAATACTTCAAACTCTTATGGTCCGTATATATCGTACATCGAACCCCATACAGGTAGTGACGCCAAATCTTGAGAGCAAACACTACTGCCCCAACTCTAAGTCATGCGTGGGATATCTCGCCTCGTGAGGCTTTAGCTGCCTCGATGCATAAGCTATCACATGACCTCTCTGCATCAACACTGCACCCAGTCCTGAAATCGATGCGTCGCAATATACAACAAAATCTTCCATCCCTTCCGGGAGAGCTAATACCGGGGCTTCGCACAATCTATGGCGAAATGTCTCGAAAGAAGTCTATTGCTCGGGTCCCCATGAGAATGCAACACCCTTCCGGGTCAATCTGGTGAGCGGTACTGCGATCTTGGAGAAGTCTCTAATAAACCTCCGATAGTACCCCGCCAACCCAAGGAAACTCCTGATCTCGGAAGGTGACTTCGGTACCTCCCAACTCATCACTGCCTCGACCTTGGCCGGATCGACCAATATCCCTGCCTGATTAACAACATGTCCAAGAAATTGGACCTCCCGCAACCAGAAGTCACATTTGGAGAATTTTGCATATAGCTTCTCCGACCTCAGTACCCCAAGGACCTCCCTCAAATGTCCCTCATGCTGCTCTCTAGATCGCGAATACACCAGGATGTCGTCGATAAATACAATCACAGACTGATCCAGCATCGGCCTGCATACCCTGTTCATGAGGTCCATGAACACTGCCGGGGCATTGGTGAGCCCGAAAGGCATCACCACGAACTCATAATGCCCATATCGCGTCCTAAATGCTGTCTTCTGGACGTCCTCATCCCGCACTCTTACCTGATGGTACCCTGATCTCAGATCGATCTTGGAAAACCAAGATGCCCCTTGCAACTGATCGAATAAATCATCGATCCTCGGTAACGGATAGCAGTTCTTGACCGTCACTTTGTTCAACTCCCGGTAATCAATGCACATCCGGTGTGAACCATCCTTCTTCTTGACGAACAGAATCGGTGCTCCCCACGGCGAGCTGCTCGGCCGAATAAATCCCTTCCCCAGCAACTCCTGGAGTTGCGAGGACAACTCTTGCATCTCTGGAGGTGCGAGACGATAAGGCACCTTCGCAATAGGCGCAGCCCCCGGAATCAGATCGATACCAAACTCTACTTGCCTCACAGGAGGTACTCCCGGCAGTTCCTCGGGAAAAACATCTGGAAACTCACTCACCACTGGGACCTCCTCCACTGACCTTGGTCTCTCGGAAGCCTCCCGCGTATCCATCACATACGCCACAAAACCCTTACATCCCTGCTATAGACATTGCCTCGCCCTAGCTGCCGAACAAAAAGCTGATCCTGAACGGGTACCCTCGCCGTACACCGTAAGAACTCCTCCACTAGGGTCTCGTATAGTCACCAGCTGGTGCTCGCAGTCGATGACAGCGCTGAATCGGCTCAGCCAGTCCATGCCCACGATGACACAGACATCACCCATCGCAATAGGAATTAGGTCAATCGGAAACTCAACCCCGAAAATCTCTAGTACGCATCCCCGAAGAACCTCCGTGGCACAAACCACCCTCTCGGCCGCTATAGAAACGCTCAGGGGCCGACTTAACGGCTCACGACTAATGCTGATATGCTGACTAAAAGCTACAGATACAAAGGACCTACTCGCACCCGAATCAAATAACACTAGAGCAGGCATAGAGTTCACAAGAAAAGTACCTACACATATATTAACATAAGCATAACATCTCGACTTTAAATAAATACGTGAATTACAGCATACCTGCCACAACATCGGGCGCAGCACGGACCTCCTCTGCAGTCAGCTGAAAGGCTCTCCCGCGAGCCCTCGGGGCCTCGACCTTCGCCGGTCGAGTCTCAGTAGTCCTGGTAGTAGGTGTAGATCCCTGACGAAGCTGCGGGCACTCGGCCTTCCGATGGCCTGTCTGGTTGCAATGAAAACAAACCATAAACCCCTTAGGACAATCCATGGCAATGTGTCCTTCCTTGCCACACTTGTAGCAACCACCAGCTCGGCACGCCCCCTCATGACTCTTGCCGCACTTCCCGCAAGTGCGGCCCTTCTGACCTCCCCTCCTCAAATCAACGGACTTGATCCGCTTGGCTGCCGGCTGAGACTGAGCCGGCCGCCGGTCCACCTGCCGAGACTCGGCCTCCTCCCTGGCCTGGGTCTTCAACTCGATCTCACGCTTCCTGGCATTTGCCTGAAGCTCAGTAAAAGTATGATAGGTTGAGTTTGACACAAACTCCCGGATATCCCTCCTCAAAAAGCCTAAGTACCGGCTCATCCGCGACTGCTCTGTAGACACCAGCTCAGGGCAGAACATCGCCCTCTCATGAAACTTCCGCGTAACCACCACAACCGAATCAGTACCCTGCTTAAGGGTCAAGAACTCCTGAATCAATCGTTCCCTCTCCACTGAGGGAACGTACTCGTCCCTGAACATGTCAGTAAACCCCTCCCATGTCACTGCTGTAATCTCCGCCAAAGTGAAGTTCGCCGTCACGAACTTCCACCAATCCTTCGCTCTCAGACGGAGCTGATTCAAAGCGAACCGCACCCTTAGGTGCTCCGGGCATGAGCAAGTGTAGAAGCACCCTTCAATGTCAGCGATCCACCGCATTTCAGCAATCGGATCCTGCGTCCCATCGAACTCAGGGGGTTTCGTGTTGCTGAATTCCCGGAATAGCAACGAATCGCCCCCTTGTGGCCTGGCAGCGGCCACGGCTGCGGTAGCGGCAGCGGCTGCAGTCTCAGTCAGTGCAGCGTACCGCTCTTCGAACGTCTCCATTAGAGTGGTCTTAATAGACCCAAACATCTCCGGGATCTCAGCCCGGATCGCTGCAGCTACCTCCTCCTGAATCATCTGACGAATATCCTCGTCGCTCACACTGCTCGAACTCGCCCCGTGGCGTGTGGTAACCATGATGTCTCTGAAATACAACATAAAATTATCAGAGACTCCATCAAGTACAATTGCACTTGATACGCAACCCTACTCAGTCTCCGATATCCAGGGATTCTTACTTGGGTCTCCCACCGACCCGGTGTCTTCGGTAGTACGGGCCGAATACTACCGACCACACCGTATCAGCATTCGTCCCAAATCTTCCTCCCCAAACCCCGAATAGTGAGTACTCTACTTTGATATGCACTATCTACCTGCACACTACCAAATATCTCATATCGGTAAACTCCCTAGACTAAGGCATCACAAATCAGGCCACTCTAGTCCTATCATGAATACCTAGTCTTCTAGCATGCATAACAATTCATAATTCATTGCATAACATAACATTGTAAGGTATTCTGGGGATCTTTACCGTTCGGGCGCTGGCTGATCGTACACACTGCTTCTTTCTTGGTTACCACTTTACCATTTATAAAAGTTTATGCCTTTATTATTTTTAAAAGATTTTCCTCAAATCCTCGGTTTGAGTTCAGTTACACCCGAAGGTACACCCGAATCCCTCAAACCAAGGCCCTGATACCAATTGTAACAACGCAAATTTTCAAACAAAATTTTCATTTAAAATAAGTGAATTATTTCAACCAAATATAATTATTCCAAATTTCATATCAAAATACAATCATAAAATCCCCAAGATCTCAAAACATCAACAGTGTGTACGCGTCATGCCGGCGCCTTCCCACGGTCCTCGCTAGTACCTGAAACACATACATAACAACTGTAAGCATAAATGCTAAGTGAGTTCCCCAGTATACTACTTACGCATATACGCCTTTCCAGGCCCTGACCTTCCAGTCCACCACACAATCGCCTTCCGACCCTTGAGATAATCGCCTTTCGGCCCATAACATATTGCCTTCCGGCCCATAACATATTGCCTTCCGGCCCATAAACATACACAACAATTAATACATTTATCCTAACACATATAGCACATATATCATATATCATATCCGACCTTTCAGTCACATAACATATTGCCTTCCGGCCCGTATAAACATACATAGCACGCATAGCAAATACCTTACCATTTATAGCACGTATAACACAAATCATATCCGACCTTCCGGTCACACAGTCAAACCCTTCCGGGTCCAGTATAGTGAGAAGACTCACCTCGCGGGTAATGAAAGCTAGCGACTCCTGAAATCACTCGCACTCGATCCGCCGAGCTACAGACTCCCTATAATATCATATATCCCTTATTAATACTTTTATCTTTCAAGACACTGACCCTAAGAAATCACATGTAGGTCAACTCTGGTCAACGGACAACGGTCAACTTGACCGGACTCGGCGAGTGCGAAGGCGACTCGGCGAGTCTAGACGTCCTCACCAAATCCTGATGTTCCCTTTCTACTCGTCGAGTATCCCTCTTGACTCGACGAGTTCCTCGTGGAAGAATCGCGGGGCCACCCCGACTCCACTCGCCGAGTCTGAAGAACAGCTCGATGAGTCCCAGTTAATCTCCAAGCTACTCGCCGAGTCTGTTCATCGGACTCGGCGAGTCCATGCCACGCAGTCGATCAAACTGCTTCCTGAGATCAGTATTGTCCCGACCATTCATAGGTCTGGTCCTCCTAAGCTGGTACAACACGTAAGACCTTCATTTAGGTGCTCATGCTACACCCCAAGACTTGTAATTTACCTTTTGACTTAAGGCATAAGGATTCCAATCCAAAACCTCTCTTAATTCCCGAAATACACAGGCATGGGACATTCTGGACCTCTAAAGGTCCTAATACAGGGTTATAATCGTTTGGGGAACAAGGGTAATAATCAATCTAGTCACAAAAGGGTTCCATAAACCCTAAATCCATGCACACATCAACATAGCAGAATATAATCCAAAATATTACCTGAATAATGCACTCTCTATGTCCCCAATCCTCAGAACTTGATTCCCTTGCTGTTCCTTTAGCCAAACCCTTCTCTTCCTTGCACAATAACTTCTTCAAGATCACCAATGGCCTTCAATCCTTGCTCTAGATGCCCACAACCGATTTAGGGTTCTTCTCAGTCGCTAAAGACGGACAATGACGGCCTATAAGTCCGTTATATACGTTCCAAAACCGAACGGCTAGGGTTTCCGCTGAACAGCGCAGACTCGCCGAGTCCATAATGGACTCGTCGAGTCCAGTCGCGAACCCGCGACCCAGTCTGTGGTCCTACTCGGCGAGTCTGGCTCCAACTCGCCGAGTCCCCTCCTAAAACACCCCAAAAACAATATTATAACAATACCTGAAATTCCGGGCTGTTACAACCCCAATGACCCCTACTACCCCAACCAAGGTAATGGAGGATGGATCGAAGAAGATCCTGAAGAAGACGAAGAGCCTATAGAGTTGGAGGAAGGGGATGACTCTGGCACAGATTCGGAGCCAGAAATTATCAATCCACCAATCCCACAACCTCCCGTTCACGTGAGGAACTTCCAAGGACCCACTCCTGTGTGGGGAAGTCACCTCCATCATTGGAGCCAACAACAAAGCTTACGCCCTCCCTACGGCATGTGCCGAGACTTCTATGATGTCAGAGGCGGGGGATCAGCCGACCGAGCACTTCCGGTCATGGTTGGCAAACTCGCCAACCAGTGATATCAATTCGGAGTGCAAGCCAACCGAATCCGAGAAGTCAATGTGGAAGTACAAATCCACACGGCCGATATCAACCGCCTAGAGATGTTGCAGAACGACATCCACATTCGCGCCGAAGCATTTCAAGCACAAGCAAATGCAGCCTTCGCAGAATTGAGGGAACAACAAGCTGCGTTTGATAGGCGCCTCATGGAGTCGAAGCAGTCCGACACGGAGTCCAGCTCCAAACGCAAACCGCACCGCAAGTGGTACTTGCCCGACTCTCAAATTTTGTTATAAATTAGGACTTCGGATAAAAGTATTATTTTCTTTAAATTGTTCTGTAATCGGAGGCTTTTAGAAAGGTCAAGAACTTTTTTCTAGACCCCGCTGTAACACAACTATATGTTTAATATATATAAGGGTATATCCCTTTTCTTGTTGTTAATCATGCGTAGTTCGTTCAATTCATAGGTACATCTATTCAAACTTTATTTTCAAGCTCAAAACCTTGTGTCGGTCAAACCCAATTTCTTAGAACTATTAGCATTTAACTCAATATCATTCAACTCTGAACTACCAAAACTTATAAATCTTTCATTTTCTTTTGGCAGTGCGAGGCCTCCTCGTCCAAACCTAAGGCCTAGACCGGGCACGACACCACCACCACCTCCACCACCAACTTATGATCCATCCATGGTCCAGGCTGCTATCACAGCAGCAGTAACTGCAGCCCTCTCGCAAATAAACTCCCACAGAAATGGAGGGGCGGGAAGCAGCACGAATCATTCAAATCATGGCACTGGTCATGGCCAAGTAAGAGAATGTACTTACAAGGAGTTCTCTAACGCTAAGCCAAAAACTTTTAATGGAATTGGGGGAGTCATTGCACTAATGCAATGGTTCGAGAAGACCGAAACGCTCTTCAAGATCTGCTCATGCCTGGAAGCAAGCAAAGTCAAGTTCGCTGCTTGCACTTTCATAGATCGAGCCCTCACTTGGTGGAAAAGCCATGTGAATTCGGTGACGCTCACTATCGCCAACGCCATGAGTTGGGAGGATCTGAAGGTTCTACTACTGGAAGAATACTACCCAAGGGGCGAAGTGCAAAAGCTTGAGCAGGAGCTCTGGAATCTGAAAATAACTGGGTCTGACCTTGTCGCCTACACAGCTACGTTCAACGACCTCGCTGCATTGTGCCCTACCATGGTCAACCCAGAATCAAAGAAGGTTTAAAGGTACATTTGGGGGTTGTCACCCTAGATTCAAGGGCATGTCCTAGCTTCCAGCCCTATTACCTACAACAGCGCTAAACGCCTGGCTCAGCAACTCATCGACCACGGAGTAAAACAGGGTACCATTGCAACAACCGCAAATCCATCTAAGGAGGCTCAGGGCCAGAGTAGGCCTTGGAACAAAAGGAGGGGACAAACCCTCCAGGAAAACCCCAAGAAACAACAAGTAATAGCAACCCACGCTATGACTGTACCTGCCAACCCTGCCCCCACAAGCTCATCATAATGGGAAACTTCCTAAGTGCAACCGATGCAACTTCCACCACCACAGTCCTTATCATGATCTTCAATGCACCAAGTGCAATAAGAAGGGACATACAACCCGCTATTGCAAAGAGCCAACCCAACCATCCATCCCCACTGCTAATACCGGGGTAAGCCGCGCCTGCTTTGAGTGCGGAGACACGGGGCACTACCGTAGGGACTGCCCAAAGGCAAACAACCAGAATACCGGCGGAAGGAGCCGAGTTTTCGCAATGGGACAAGATGAAGCCATTGCGGACCCTACTGTTGTTACGAGTACGTTTCTTCTCGATAACTCGTATGCATGCATTTTTTTTGATAATGGAGCGGAAAGGAGTTTTGTGAGTCACGACTTTAAAGGCCTGCTAAAATCAATACCACAATCATTAAGTGAACCATTCATAGTAGAAATGGCCAACGGGAAAATCGAAGGCACTAAGGAGATATACTTAAAATGTACCCTAACTTTAAATGATAATCCCTTTTCAATCAACCTCATGCCAGTCTCGATTAAGAGTTTCGATGTCATCGTGGGCATGGATTGGCTGAGTTCTCATCATGCGGACATTTTATGTTACGATATGGCCGTTCGCCTTAATCTGCCAACCGGCGAAACTTTCATTGTCTTGGGCGACAAACCCAGTACCACTCTTCGTATTATCTCAAGTATCCAAGCTCAGAAATGCCTACGCAAGGAGTGTCACGCGTTTTTAGCACATGTTGTAGATGTGAAACGCGAAGTCCGGGACGTCAAGAATGTGCCCGACGTATGCGATTTTCCCGACGTTTTTCCCGAGGACCTTCCGGGAATACCTCCTGTGAGACAAGTCGAGTTCAGAATCGATCTGGTTCCTAGAGCTACCCTAGTAGCCAAAGCACCCTATCGATTAGCCCCGACAGAGATGCAAGAGCTATCCAGCCAACTGAATGAACTACTTGGAAAAGGATTCATCAGGCCGAGCTTCTCTCCATGGGGAGCACCTGTGTTGTTCGTGAAAAAGAATGATGGATCATTCAGAATGTGCATCAACTACCGAGAACTCAACAAACTTACCATCAAGAACCGATACCCCCTACCCCAAGTCGATGACTTATTCGACCAACTCCAAGGAGCCAACTACTTCTCCAAGATCGACCTGAGGTCGAGATATGAATCAAGACTGTCATGTTTGGTTGTAGAGGTCTTGGACAAGGCTACAACAATCATGAGTGCTCATAAGTTCTGAGCATTGGACTCAACCCACGCTCACTGGAATCACTTCATGGAATTCTATCTTGAGTGATCGTGAGACGGTAATATCGTATAAGTCTTCAAACCTAGAGATATGATTTGTTACTTACAAGTTGGTTATGCATTGATTGTACGAAAAACGCATTGGTAACTCGATGTTATAAATCGCGCTCTTGTGTATAATTCAATGAGTGGTAGAACAAACATATGAGTCGAAGTTTATCTGTTCCTTCTTGGATTAGAAGCTGATATCTGGGACCCTCGATGATTTTGTTTTGACCTATGTACCGGGCCCGGCCAGAACTAAATGGATGTGTTCAATGAAGTTCTTTGTCAAACAAATCGGAAATCGGGAAACAAACTGTTGGACAATAAGTAAGACATTGTTCCATGTATTTGTCCGACTGATATCTAGAACAGAGGATTATATGATCACTTATCTTAAATGGCGTACCATCATCTTCTCAGTTTCGAGAAACCTTGTAAAGAGCTACGATTGCCGATCGATTCCTGAAGTCATACTTGCAGTAATAGTTATTAGACTTATCCAAGTGGGAGACTGTTAGATAAGGTGTCTAAGTGCATAACTATTTCTGGTATGTACTTGACCCGACCCGGCATGGTCCATTTGGGTTGCATGGCACCATGCAATTGGATAGACTAAATGAGAGAAATAACACTTGGAGATTATTAATATATTATAAGTTCTAATATATTAATAATATTATTTGATTAGTTTGATCAAGAATTAATTTAGAATTAATTATGTGATCAAAAGATAACTAATTAAATATATGGGTTGATTATGTAAATCATTCATATCTTGTATAGTGGGCTAAGAGGCTCCATGGATTATCAAGTTGGGTTCCACCCATTGGATGCTCCATGGGAGTTACAAACCCATGGGTCATGGAAATGAAGAGTCATGACACATTAGGGTTTAACCCTAGATGTGTCAACACTATATAAGAAACATGTTCTCCACCTAAAATTGGCTACACACTAAGAAACAAGAGGGCTTGGCCGATTTTTGAGAAGTGTGTGTTCTCTCATAAGTTCTTCCAAGAGCATTTGGTGTTGTGTGAAGCATTTGAGGCATCACACTTGGGGTGCTAGGCTCACAAGGTTTCAAGGAACACAAACAACAACAAGGTAAGTTATTCTATCTATACTTTAAGTTAAAATTGTTCCCCATGTATGCTAGATAGGAATATAACCTTGGAATTCAACTTTGCATGATAATTAGACAAACATAGATCCAAGGTTATTAGGGTTGCATGTACACTTAGGAAGTGTTAGAATGCTCAAATCCCATCAGTGGTATCAGAGCCTATGCTTGTTTGCTTTTTATTTGTGCTTAAAAGTTGAAAAAAAGTCGAAAATGTTGCTGTCTACGAGTGGACTCGTCGAGTCTATAGGGGGGACTCGGCGAGTTCACGTGTATCTTCAACCAACTCGGCGAGTAAATTCATGCACTCGGCGAGTAGGATCGACTGATTGCAGAATTTCAATTTTAGTTGCTGGAAATGGACTAGAAACATTACCCTAAACTGTTTTGGTATTTGAAAACTTGTTTTGATGGTGTAATGTTCTTTCTAATTCATTCACAACAACTAGTTATCAAAATTACAAAGTTTTAAATGTAATTTTTGATTGTGTTCATATTCATGTTCTTGTTCTTATGATGTTTTAGATGATCATAGGAATTATATGTAACCTATGTGGTAGATTAATTCTTGATCATAATGTGTTTTAATGGAGTCCATAACTTATCCTCAAGTTATGGAAAACCAAGAGTCACACTTGAATTAAAACCATTAAAACAAACACAACAGTTAGAAAAATGAAGAGTCTTCATTTTATTACTCTATTAAACTCATAAGTTACAAGAAATGAAAAGTTTTGAAAGTTACAAAACTTGCCCTCAAGTTTTGGAACAAGAAAAGTTAAGTTAAAACTTCAAGTTCCAACCCTTAGAATTTTAATAGTTAAAATTCAACCCTTATACTTATATTATGATGATTTAATAATTATATATATATATGTATAAGAATAAAGTCGTCTTACCGCTAGTACGCCTCATTCACGAAGCCGGTCTATAAGGTGGGTATAAGGTTGTTGCCTATAAAATGGTGACTTAATGGGTGTCTACTCTCACCCACCACTTGCTTGACTGGTGGAGGGTCGTTAGCCGAACGGGTAAGACAAGGACTTATAAACTCTCATTCAAAGTATGATGTATATTGTAAAGTAACTAAATGTTTTATTAAATTCCCAATCTTAGTTACTTTAGGAAAATGTGAATAAGGTGCTAATCCATGAAATTACACTTTGCACTTTGTCTAAGTCGTTGGTGGAGCGTGTGTGGTTAACCGGCACACTAACGTGGACTTAACAAGGTAGGTAAAGGGTGACTTAAGGTTTATTATAGTATCGGTGGAGCGTGTGTGGTTTACTGGCACATCGGTTGAGTGATAAACTTTAAGGGTACCAAGTGATTTGCATGGTTACTTCACACCTCGTTTTGTGTTCCTCGGTATCCCAGTCACAAAACTTGGAGGGCACTCTCGAGATTGAAACATGCCTTTGAAAAGTTCATTGAATCTCAAAGAATCTAGGAATATCTAAAAACCAATAAAAACCTAATATCTAATATTTCGGTTTTCGTGGTGGAAATTGGTGAATCGTCATTCACCTACCTTTCAAATATGGTATAGCTTAGATTACGGCATACCTCTTCTAAGCTATATTATATTGTGATTGGATCCTAGCCTTAATATTACATTTGCGTGTTTTATTAAGGACTCTCTTAAATCTATACTAAACTTGTTCTCCTCCTCTTTCAGATGTCTTCAAATAATGCTTCTGGCCCAAATCCTAATGGCTCCTTTACTCTTATGAGTTTGTGTGGGAAAGTCACCTTTGATGGATCCAACTTCAATGAATGGATCAGAAACATCAGGATGATTACCCGCTACGAGGACAAAGAATATGTCCTTGACAAGGAGCTTAAGGAGATTGATGAGACCACTGCAACTCCTCAGGAGATCGCTGACTTTCAGGCACATGAAAGGGATGCTACGAAAGTAGCATGCATCATGATGGCCACAATGACAGCAGAACTCCAAAAGTCCTATGAGGATTTCTACCCTTATGAAATGCACCAAGATTTGATGGAAAGATACCATCAAAGTGCACGACAAGAGAGGTACGGAATCATCTGCTCCATGATAACAACCATGATGAAGGACGGGGATTCCATCACGAGCCACATGCAGAAAATGCAAAGGTATGTGGATCGATTGTTGAAACTTAATGTGAACCTCCCTGAGGAGCTAGCAATAGATATAATTTTGCGCTCCCTACCATCGTGCTATGATCAATTCCGCATGACATATCACATGAATAAGGAAGAGGTCACTCTCAGCAAACTTCAGGGACTTCTCAAGACTGCAGAAACAGGTCTTAAGGGGAAGTCGGTTGCTATCACTCCTACTCCAAACTCAACTCCGGTTTTGGCAATCGGGAAAAGTTGAGGGAGGAAGAGAAAGAGATCTTCGAAGGGTACCAAGGCTCGGACCCTTGATGGCTCTTCTTCAAGTGGAACCAAGAAAGGTTTCATTACTCCTTCTTCTGACCCAAAAGAGGCTGAATGCTTCTATTGCCATGAAAAAGCTCATTGGAAGCGGAACTGCCCAAAGTACCAGCAGGATGTGAAGGATGGGAAAGTCAAACCCAACCATGCAAGTATTTACACTATCATTTCTAATAACTCACCCCATTCGAAATCTAGGGTCCTTGATACCGGTTGTGGTATTCATATTTGTTGTGACTTGCAGGGACTAAGAAGAAGTGAGGATGTGGAGCAAGGAAGAATAAACTTGATCATGGGGAACAGGAAAGCTTCACCTGTCACCAAGATTGGAGTTTATACTTTATCGCTAAGTAGTGGGTTTAGTTTAGATTTGAATAAGTGTTGTTACTCGCCAGGAATGGCAAGAAATATTATTTCCTTTCATGCTTTGTACAAACAAGGGTTTACCTTTTCGTTTAATAATGAAGTTGGTTCTATTGATGCTTTCTTTAATAATGTTCTTTATTTTAAAGCATTACCTTGTGATGGTGTGTATGAAGCTGTGTCTGTTGTAGATAACTTAGGAAATGATGTTTTGTGTATTGATTCTACTACTAATAATAACTTGGATAAAGCATCATTATGGCATTGTCGTCTTGGACATATAAGCAAGAAACGCATAGGCCAACTCCAAAAGGATGGAGTCTTGGAGTCGTTTGACCTAAAGTCAAATGATATTTGCGAATCATGCTTACTTGGAAAAATGACAAAGTCACCCTTCACAGGCTCGTGTGAAAGGGGTGAAGGTTTGTTGGACCTTATACACACGGATGTGTGTGGACCATTCAAACATGCCACAAGGGATGCTAATTGTTATTATTTGACTTTTATTAATGATTACAGTAGACATGGATATGTCTACTTAATCAAGCATAAGTCAGAGACTTTCGAGAAGTTTAACGAATTTAAACAGGAAGTCGAGAATCAATTGGGCAGGAACATTAAGATGCTTCGATCCGATCGGGGTGGTGAGTATCTTAGTTCAGAGTTCCTCGACTATCTAAGGGAATGTGGGATTGTCTCACAATTGACACCTCCCAGGACACCGCAGTTGAATGGTGTGGCTGAGAGGCGTAATCGAACCTTGTTGGACATGGTTCGTTCCATGATGAGTCGAGCTTCGCTACCAATCTCATTCTGGGGGTATGCCTTAGAGACTGCCGCCCATATCCTTAATCTAGTCCCTACAAAGAAAGTTGCCAAAACTCCTCACGAGATGTGGACTGGTAAAGTACCTAAACTAGACCACATCAAGATTTGGGGTTGCGAGGCTTTCGTGAGACGCGAGACTCATGATAAGCTCGAACCCCGAAGCGAGAGGTGTATTTTCATCGGCTACCCACAGCAATCCTTTGGTTACCTCTTCTACAGACCTAGTGACAATGTGGTCTTTGTAGCAAGAAGAGGAGTCTTTCGAGAAAGAGAGTTTATAAGTCAAGGAGACAGTGGGAGGAAAATTGATCTTGAAGAAATTCAAGAGTCAAGTGGTGATGGAACTTCAAACTCTAGCCCTCAACTTGAGGAGGAAACTCCTGTTGAGCCAATTGATGAATCTGTACCTCTAAGGCGTTCCACGAGAGTTAAGAGTGCACCTGAGCATTACTATGGATTCCATATTACTGCAGAAGGTGAGACACTTATTAGTGATGGGACACTAGTAAGTCAAGATGACCCTAACAGCTACGAGGAAGCCATGGCAGGCCCCGAGTCTGCTAAATGGAAAGAGGCTATGGATAGCGAGATACAATCCATGTATGACAATCAAGTTTGGAACTTGGTTGAGAATGTACCAGGTCGAAAGACTATAGGGTGCAAATGGGTCTTCAAGAAGAAGACCGACATGGATGGTAAAGTACACACTTATAAGGCTAGACTGGTTGCAAAGGGCTTCTCTCAAATTCCTGGAGTGGATTATGATGAGACCTTTTCTCCGGTAGCCAAGATTAAGTCTATTCGGGTTCTGTTAGCCATAGCCGCATTTCATGACTATGAAATTTGGAAAATAGATGTCAAAACCGCTTTCCTTAATGGAAAGTTGGCTGAAGATGTTTACATGAGTCAGCCAGAGGGTTTTGTCAGCAACAAGTACCCCAATAGAGTGTGTAAGCTTGAGAAATCCATTTATGGGTTAAAGCAAGCACCTCGCAGATGGAATCTTTGCTTTGATGAAAAGGTCAAGGAATTTGGCTTTTCTAGGAGTGAAGATGAATCTTGTGTGTATGTCAAGGTTAGTGGGAGTATAGTTAGCTTCTTGGTATTGTATGTGGATGACATACTACTCATAGGAAACGACATTCCAACCCTGCAGGAAGTAAAGTCCTGGCTTGGAAAGTGTTTCGCTATGAAGGACCTTGGTGAAGCTGCCTATATTTTAGGGATAAGGATCTTGAGAGATCGGAGTAAAAGACTAATTGGACTTAGTCAAAGTACCTACTTGGATAAGGTGCTGAAGAGATTCAACATGCAAGACTCCAAGAAAGGAGAGTTGCCCATCCAGAGTAACGCCAAACTGAGTAAGACACAAAGCCCTAGCACTGAGGCTGAGATAGCACAAATGAGTCGAGTACCTTATGATTCGGTTGTAGGATCGATCATGTATGCTATGACGTGTACTCGACCTGATGTAGCTTTTGCCCTGAGCATGGTTAGCAGGTTTCAGGGGAACCCTGGCAAGGCACACTGGACTGCGGTAAAGAATATTCTCAAGTACCTATGAAGGACTAAGGACTGGGTCCTTACCCTCGGTGGGAGTGATGACTTGAGAGTTGTAGGGTATAGTGATGCTAGCTTCCAGACTGATAGGGATAACTTCCGCTCTCAGTCGGGTTGGGTCTTTACCCTAAATGGAGGAGCAATTTCTTGGAAGAGTTCCAAGCAAGAGACAGTGGCAGATTCTACTTGTGAATCAGAGTATATTGCAGCTAGCGAGGCGGCAAAGGAGGCGTTATGGCTGAGGAACTTCATTGGAGACCTTGGAGTTGTACCAGCTATTAAAGAGCCAATGGAAATTTTCTGTGATAGTGAAAGTGCTGTTACCTTAGCAAAGGAACCAAGGGATCACGGGAGATCCAGACACATCGACAGAAAATACCATTTCATCAGACATCGGATCGAAGAAGGACTCCTCGTGGCAAAGAGGGTATCATCAGATGAGAATCCGGCAGATCCCCTCACGAAGGGACTGACTCGGGTTAAGCATCTCCAGCATGCTCGGAGCATAGGGTGAAGGATGATATTAGATTTAGTAGTTAGATAACCTTGAAATTTGTAAAGTGTAATTGACATCTGATGATGAATAAAAGTGTTTTATTTATGAGTAAAGTGTTGCTATCTCTTGTCGATCGTTTACTATATTTCTTTTGCATGTTTTGACTTCTAGAATAATTGTTTGGTATAACATATTATTCAAACCTCCACAGTCGGTCATATGTCGGAAGTAGGTATGAATCAAGACTGTCATGTTTGGTTGTAGAGGTCTTGGACAAGGCTACAGCAATCATGAGTGCTCATAAGTTCTGAGCATTGGACTCAACCCACGCTCACTGGAATCACTTCATGGAATTCTATCTTGAGTGATCGTGAGACGGTAATATCGTATAAGTCTTCAAACCTAGAGATATGATTTGTTACTTACAAGTTGGTTATGCATTGATTGTACGAAAAACGCATTGGTAACTCGATGTTATAAATCGCGCTCTTGTGTATAATTCAATGAGTGGTAGAACAAACATATGAGTCGAAGTTTATCTGTTCCTTCTTGGATTAGAAGCTGATATCTGGGACCCTCGATGATTTTGTTTTGACCTATGTACCGGGCCCGGCCAGAACTAAATGGATGTGTTCAATGAAGTTCTTTGTCAAACAAATCGGAAATCGGGAAACAAACTGTTGGACAATAAGTAAGACATTGTTCCATGTATTTGTCCGACTGATATCTAGAACAGAGGATTATATGATCACTTATCTTAAATGGCGTACCATCATCTTCTCAGTTTCGAGAAACCTTGTAAAGAGCTACGATTGCCGATCGGTTCCTGAAGTCATACTTGCAGTAATAGTTATTAGACTTATCCAAGTGGGAGACTGTTGGATAAGGTGTCTAAGTCCATAACTATTTCTGGTATGTACTTGACCCGACCCGGCATGGTCCATTTGGGTTGCATGGCACCATGCAATTGGATAGACTAAATGAGAGAAATAACACTTGGAGATTATTAATATATTATAAGTTCTAATATATTAATAATATTATTTGATTAGTTTGATCAAGAATTAATTTAGAATTAATTATGTGATCAAAAGATAACTAATTAAATATATGGGTTGATTATGTAAATCATTCATATCTTGTATAGTGGGCTAAGAGGCTCCATGGATTATCAAGTTGGGTTCCACCCATTGGATGCTCCATGGGAGTTACAAACCCATGGGTCATGGAAATGAAGAGTCATGACACATTAGGGTTTAACCCTAGATGTGTCAACACTATATAAGAAACATGTTCTCCACCTAAAATTGGCTACACACTAAGAAACAAGAGGGCTTGGCCGATTTTTGAGAAGTGTGTGTTCTCTCATAAGTTCTTCCAAGAGCATTTGGTGTTGTGTGAAGAATTTAAGGCATCACACTTGGGGTGCTAGGCTCACAAGGTTTCAAGGAACACAAACAACAACAAGGTAAGTTATTCTATCTATACTTTAAGTTAAAATTGTTCCCCATGTATGCTAGATAGGAATATAACCTTGGAATTCAAGTTTGCATGATAATTAGACAAACATAGATCCAAGGTTATTAGGGTTGCATGTACACTTAGGAAGTGTTAAAATGCTCAAATCCCATCAGAAGGGACCAAAGATTTTGTGGTGTATTGCGACGCTTCGAAGCAAGGGCTGGGCTGTGTACTAATGCAGAGGGGAAAGGTTATTGCATATGCCTCACGACAACTGAAAACACATGAGGTCAACTACACCACTCATGATTTAAAACTTAGGGCGGTGGTCTTCGCTCTTAAAATCTGGATACACTACTTATATGGTACCAAGTGCACTATCTTTACAGACCACAAGAGCCTACAACACATCTTCGACCAGAAGGAGTTGAACATGAGACATCGACGTTGGGTCGAAGGGCTCAACGACTACGAATGTGAGATTCGCTATCATCTGGGAAAGGAAAACGTCGTGGCAGATGCCCTTAGTCGTAAGGAGTACTCTGGCCGAAGAGTGAAGGCATTAGCCATGTCGATCCATTCGCACCTGTCAGCACAAGTCAAGGAAGCTCAAATAGAGGCCTTGAAACCCGAAAACGTGACAGGTGAGACCCTTAGGGGAATGGACAAGAACTTAGAAATCAAGAGTGACGGAGCACGCTACCTCATGAACCGAATATGGACACCCAAGTTTGGTGGATTTAGAGAGGTAGTTATGAGCGAGGCACACAAGAGTCCATACTCCGTACACCCCGGGTCAGACAAGATGTATCAAGATCTCAAGCAACTCTACTGGTGGCCAAACATGAAAGCAGAGATCGCTACATATGTGAGCAAGTGTTTGACTTGCGCCAAGATAAAAATAGAACACCAGAAAGCCTTAGGGCTACTCTAACAACCTGAAATTCCTGAGTGGAAATGGGAGCAGATTTCCATGGACTTCATAACGAAACTGCCCAAAACTCAGGGTGGCCAAGATACTATTTGGGTAATCATCGATAAATTAACCAAGTCCGCTCATTTCCTACCGATCAAGGAAACTGATAAAATGGAAAAGCTATCGAGAATCTACATACGAGAGATCTTACGACTCTATGGAGTGCTAATGTCTATCATCTCGGATAGAGACAGCAGATTCACTTCCACATTCTGGCAATCATTGCAAAAATCCATGGGAACAAGGTTGGACATGAGTACAGCCTATCACCCCCAAACTGACGAACAGAGTGAAAGGACGATCCAAACCTTGGAAGACATGTTGCTAGCATGTGTAATCGACTTTGGTAAAGCATGGGATGTTCACTTACCTTTGGTCGAGTTCTCTTATAACAATAGTTTTCATACTAGTATCAATACTGCTCCACTTGAAGCCCTTTACGGCCGTAAGTGCAGATCACCTATGTGCTGGACGGAAGTGGGCGACACACAATTAGCAAAAGGTCTAGTCCCTGATAGCACCCTCACTGGTCCGAAGATCATCAGAGAAACTACTGAAAAGATCGTGCAAATACAAGAACGACTGAAATCCTCGAGGGATAGGCAAAAGAGCTTTGCCGACAAAAGACGTAAACCCTTGGAATTTCAGATTGGCGATCGTGTACTACTGAAGGTCTCACCCTGGAAGGGCATGATACGCTTTGGAAAATGTGGGAAGCTAAATCCTAGGTACATTGGACCCTTCGAAATCATTTCAAGAGTTGGTCCAGTGGCCTACAAACTCCGACTTCCAACCGAGCTTAACAAAGTACATCTAGTATTCCACGTATCAAACCTGAAGAAGTGTTTGTTCGACGAAACACTTGTAATTCCACTCGATGAGATCGAACTAAATGAAAATATTAACTTTATGGAAGAACCCGTCGAGATCATGGATAAGGAAGTTAAACGAACTAAACAAAGCCGCATTCCAATAGTAAAGGTCCGATGGAATGTTAAGAGGGGACCTGAGTTCACGTGGGAATGAGAAGATCAAATGCAACAGAAGTATCCACACCTCTTCCTCAGCCCCTAATACTTTTCTTTTGTATTAAAATTTCGGGACGAAATTCCCTCTAACGGGGGGATGATGTAACAACCCGTCATTTCAAGTCATCAAAGATCGAGTCTTGTAACCTCTTTGAAAAAGGGATTAGAATATCATCGAAAAATGAAGTATTCAAAAGCTCTGTTTGGAGTACGCTATGTGGTAGGTATCGTCTTAAGGTTTCCAAGCATATAAATAACACAAAAATCCGAGTTATAATGAAGAAGTTATGACCATTCTAAGTTTTCCGACGAAAAACGACAATGCAAAGTTACGTAAAAACGCAAAGTTTCAATAAAACACTTTTTGACCTTAGGTGTCTAAATTAAAGTCATAGATATCGCTAAACTACAAACGTGCATAAAAAGAACGCTCAAATCGGACATCGTATGAAAAAGTTACGAATTTTTAAAGAAATTCCTTAATCAAGTCATTTTAATAAATAAATAATAAAAATAATTTCGGAATTTGCTGACGGAATCTAAACGAAAGTTGTAGATCTTAGTCTCACCTACGCGTGGATATAAAGAACGTCGAAAACGGAGTTCGTATGAAGGAGATATGAATTTTTGAAGTTTGATAAATAATTAATATATATTTTTATTCAAAAATTCGGTATTATCCGAAGTCTGAGTCACGCGAGTACGCCCAGCGTACTCGAGGCCACGGCCTCGGATCAATCACGTCGCCCCTATGCGAGCCTACCCCCTTCCCGTCCGAAGTGTGAGGCAGTCGAGGACTCGTTCATGCGTGACGTACGCGTACGCCCCGCGTACCGAGGCGGTTCCAGCCCCCTATAAAAGGGATGCGAGGGTTCCTGGAAAAATTTCTCATTCTCCCTCTCTTTTCTTGCGTTTCACCTCGTTTTCTGTGCTCGCACTACCCCGAAGCTCTGATCATTTTGTGCAAGTCCCGAAGGTCGATTTTACTCCCGAGAAATCCCGAGAATCCCGAGGAAAATCCATTTCCCGAGACGAAACTCTGCCCGGTTTTCCATCTTGCTATCTTCAAACTTTCAAGTGAGTTCATACCCCTTTCAAACACACTTTAAATACATTTTAAATGCTTTTATACTCTTTTAGGGGGGAATACAAGTAAACATACGTTTATTATCGTGTATTTTATAAAGTTTCACTTCGCTTGTTTTACCGAATAAATCACTTGGAACTCATTACTATTATGGAAAACTCTTGTCATACTTTGTGTGCATTAGACTTATACAAAGTATATAATGATTTCAAAGTACCTTTCATTGTTAAGTCGTTTTATACATTCTAAAAACTTATGATTTATGCTTTGTTAAACATTGTGAAAAAGGATAAACTTTGCATACAAAAACTATCACTTTAATACAGGCTTAGTTGAGAATCCATGAGACGTGTATATCTTCAAACGTTACTTTTCTTTATTAGAAAGTAATGCTGCAAGTCCTGTCTATAACCAGAGTCTCCCGTTCGGAGAACCTGTCAAATGTGTATAGATCTATACGGGAAGTCATGATCCCGCGCCCTGACTGTTAGCTACAGTCCGTCCTTTGGGGTGACAGTTGTCATAACGCTGCGACGCCTGAAGAACGTCGTTACAGGCATATTATGTTTAGTATGGTTATAAAACTCATCGGATATACAATTATTATTGTATTATGCTTTTATGAACGAGTAACCGTTAAAACTATTCTTCATCTAACAAATGCGATCTTCGTATAGCTTTATTATATAAAACTATGACACAAATTTTAAGAACGTCATTTTCTTGCGATTTTCGGTCTTAGAGACTGCCAGTTATGTTAGGAAAATAAGGGTTCTTCTTGTATACAAACCAAACAAACAATAGGAAAATAAGGGATTTTCCTGGTGCAATTATTTACAACTTATAACACGAACATTCATATGCATTTCATACTTTTATATGAAAATAAGAGATTTTCTTGGAAAACACAACAATTCATATCACAACCATTAGGGAAAATATGGGATTTTCTGGATCTAATACATTCATTTTCAACACAACGAGTCATAACTCTTTACATTTGAATTAATGCGTTTTCTGGAAAACATACACCCATTTTGGAATGGCATTTAATTTTTCTAAACCACTTACGAACTCACCAACTTAATTGTTGACACTTTCTCTTTGAAATAACTTGTATTCTCAGGGAACCGTTAAGCAGGTTTGGAAGTCAACTTTTGGGATTAACGCGCTGGCGTTAATTACTTCTTTTGAAAGATGTTTATGTATTTATCTTTTTAACATGTAATGAATACAATTATGTAAACATCTTGGAAACTTTAATATATATGGTGGTGTGTACTTTCCTTTCTATGAACTGTTATGATACTGAATATGACGTCCTCCGCCCCCGAACGTTTCCACCGTTCTGGTTTGGGGGTGTGACATCTATGAGGATAAAGTTTCCAACTTTAATCCCAATGATCATCCATGAGGCTACAAACTCAAACCCTAAGTCCTTTAAGGAAGGTCTTGACCCATTAAGCCCTTAAATTCTCATTTCAACGTTCCAAACCACATATCTGATAAGGGTGGAAAAACCACATAAATTTCTAACTTTACGTCCATGCATGCTTGAAACACTCTCTAAGGTCCATTTTAGGCTTTATAATGAGCATATGGAAAGCATGGGAAATAAGGACCAATAAAGCTTGCAACTTTAAGCTTCAATAGGTCATTTAGGGGTCAGATATGCCCCAACAACCCCTGGAATCCTCTTTTTCTTGGATAACTCTGTCAAAGACCCAAAACCAAATCAAAACTACTAGAGATGAGATCTAATAAGCTACATGTCAAGGTTATGACTTTATACATCCAAGATGTAGCCTTTAATGTAGGATTTTTGGATCCAAGATTACCCTTCCAAGTTTGATGTTTCTCTCTTCAATGCTTCCTTCAAAGATCTCCAACCATCACTCTAAAACTCAAAAAACTCAAGGAAAAAGTGGTAAAGGGATCTAAGGTATCTTCTGGACAAAGGATGCTGGTAAGGAGGCCAACCCTAGAAGTTAAGTCCTTTAAATAGGGTGTTATACCAGAGAATTAGGGTTTTCTCTTCCAGCGCCAACTCGTCGAGTTGGACTTCCCCGACTCGTCGAGTTGATCTTCCAAAACACACGTATCACATATTTCCAAGACGTTGAGTTTATGCCTTAAAATTGACGAGTTGACCTTTAGAAATAAGGTTTTATTTCCATAATTAACATTTTAAATTCTGGGTGTTACAACTCTCCCCCACTTAGTTTAGATTTCGTTCTCAAAATTGCTCCTTATTAACACTTATGCCAACACAATCAACATTGAGATCATGACCGGAAATTTTGAGCATGAAATTACCTTCTCCAGGCTACTGAAACCCGAACCGAAACTTCTATCCTAGAAATTCACCCAAAATTTCAATCCTTGCAAGCCATTTCTACCTTTAGAGACCTGAAACCTACCATATCATGACTTCCCAACAACTCGCCCATATTGAAACCACTTTCTGCGAAACTCTCAACGAGTTTCAGATCAATCATAACTCTTCCAACAAGGATCCATCCATATCTACCGAAACCATCCTCGAAATAGTTCCCTGAATCAGTTGAAGAACAAATCCTAAAACTCTCAAATAGAAATCGACCTCATTTATGTGGAATCAAAAAACCTAAGTCTCAATGGTCTGAATCCCTGTCAGATCCCTCACACCGAACTGCCACCAAGCCATCCTCATAGAGTCTCGCACCACACAAAATTCTTTCAATCCCTGATCACATTGTCATCTCGATGGAGATAAAGGCACTCACCATATACCACTAAAGAACACTTAACTTGACAGGAGGCTCAGATAATACTTCGAGTAGAAGATTCACTCCTGAAATGGTTAGACTCAAACGAGAGCTGTGCAACAGGGTCGAATCAATTACTTTGAGATTATTTAATCTCGCTGTGAGTGACTTAGCATTACCGAAACACCCAGATACTCCTCATACACACAAAAACACAATTTGCTAGTATTTCCCGGAACACTGGCTGCTTTCCAAAATCCAGCCTAACCTCTCTGGTCCGATTCGTCAGCCAGTTATCTGAAATGTCGAGTTCCAACCAGGTTACTGAGCCAAAGGCTCCCATACAGTCGCCCCTCGTGACTTCCGATATAAAACCTTGTTGGATTAGGTGTCTAAGCCCATAACTATAATTGGTATGTACTTGATCTGATAGTAGCATGGTCTATTTCAGGTTTCCTTCACCAGAACAATCTCTTAGATGGATAGTTGAGAAAAAGGTTATTTGTGATTTATTAATATATTATAAGTATATTATATTTATTGAAAAATCATATTGTTTAATTAGTCTTGATCAAGAATTAATTTAGTGATAAAAAAGATTGATTAAATAAACAGGGACTGATTATGTAAACCAATGATACATATGATTTAGGCTAATGATCCATGAATGATTTGTGATTGGCTAAGCTTGTGAGTTAGTCCATAAAGTGTTAATCCAAATCATTTTTTGGATCATAAGATTAAGTGTAATAATTAGGGTTAAACATATTACTCTTGGAATTCTATACTTTAAATGTGTACCCTAAGCTCTAAAATCGGTTACCACTTTCATTTCAAGAGAGCATATCCGATTTTGTGTCACCAAAACCTCTCACATTCATCTAATTGTTTATTGGTGTTTGTGACTTGTTTTAAGCATCACACTTGGGGTACTGAGGTCTGTTAAGGCCAAGATTCTACAAGCTACTACACAAGGTAATCTTCTAACTAGTTTCCCAAATTACTATTATCACCTTTGCATGCTAGTTAGGCTTCATGATTTGGAAAGAATTTTGTATGTATAATTAGAGAAAACTTAGATCTAAAGCATTAGAGTTTTATGTGCACCATAGGGATGTTAGAGTACATAAAACCTAATAGTGGTATCAGATCCATGGGTGTTTTCTGTTATATTGATGCAATTGGGTGATATTAAAGTTGAAAATTTATGGTTTTTGCCATCTGACTATTGGACTCATCGAGTCCATTATGAAACTTGACGAATTGGATGATCTGACCATGAACTCTGATAAGTTAATTAACAAACTTAAAGATCGATTAGATCTATGAAACAGGTAGAGAAATAACCAGATAAACAATTAAGAACAAGCTAATGGATCAAAAGGTGTCGAATGATTTAATAAACAATCCTCAGAAGAGCTCGATAAAGAACATCAACTGTAAAGGATTTTAGGGTTTACAATAATCAATGAGAGTGACGACCACTACTATACGCATACATGCATGCATATATTTATAATAAAACCCTAACCGTTTATCTAAGAAAAAGAAGGCTCATCTAGATAAACACGGATTGACAAGCCCAATCCGGCTGTAAAACAAAATGGGCCCAAGACGCAACACAATAATCTTCAACAATCTTCCCCTTTGCGTCTTTGGCACATAGTCTTCATTCCCTTTTAACAGCAGAAGGCTTCTTCACAGTCTCAAAAATCCTCAGTATAATAGCCAGAATGTGATGCCTGAAAGTGATATACCACCGAAGCATATCAGTGAAGTTCTTCTTGTCTGCTGTAGAGTTCTGCTTGCATCGGTGAATGATGTTTATGATATGCTCCAGAAAATCTGTTGAAAACAAATGCTTGTCTACCAAAGCAAACAGAAACTTGTGCTTATCGCCTTTTGTGAACATGACCGTCAGATTTGAAGAGTCAATTTTCCCTAACTTCATTTTGTGCACATCTCCTTTCTTGGAAGTAGGCTTGACGGTCGGTTTCTTGTTCATTATTTTTGCTATTTCCTGATCCATAGTGGCAAGTTCATGGATATAGGAAGCCAACATTCTTTTGAGATGTTTTAGAATCGGTTCATACTCTCTTTGATTGGAGAGAAGAATGTTGTATAGCAGAATCCAATCACGAGGATTCAGACTGGGAAGATCTGCCAGAGAAATAAAATGTTCTGTGTTGGCCGTTCCTCTGTTGACTTTGAAGTTAACGTTCACAAATTTCCCAGCCTGTGTTGGTTTCAGTACCTTAACTTTAATTATCTTCTGTGAACTCCATGTCAAGTACTGTGGTTGACCATACTTGAGATAAAAATCTATTAATTCTCTGTCAACCTTCAAGTTTGGATGAGGGACATCAGCAGTGACATCAAAGCAATGAAATGTAAAAGCCTTTCGTGTGATTGGCATGTCAAACTGCGAGTCTTTGGTATTCTCACACTCAAAGGATGCAATCGGTTCCAACCAATATATGGAGGGAAACTCAATCGCTTGATTGATGAGTGTGTCTCTGTCCCATTCTGGGAACAGAGTCTTCTTGGCCTGTAGAGCATCCTCATCCTCCTTTATTCTTCTTTCTTTGGCCTCTGCCTCTCGAGCTATTTTCAGTGTCTCATACAGCTGTTTGTCTCTTTTCTTTCGTTGAAGAGCTTCAGCGATAGTTTCATTAGTATCTGACTCGCTCTCAACAAGAAATTGTTTTCCAGAACTCGAAGCTAAATTAACCTTCGGTTCTGTCTTTGGTATACCCTCCTCTCCCCCTTGTCTCGGAAGAACAAGCTTCTCTGAGACACCCTTCATTTCGCTCAAAATGTTAATCGCAGGAAGAAGTTTAGCCTGGAGATGCTGTCTGATGGTAAGGGTAAGAAAGGGATCATGAGTGTCAAGGACAGTTGTCAATATATTCTTGACATCACCAGCGCAACCTCGAAGAACAGCCCGCTGAGTTTTCAGCAATGAAATTTCTTGTTGTACCTGGGCCAGTTGTATCTTCTGAAGGTCAATAGTTGCCTGATGCTTGACAAGATCTTCTTTTAAAGTGGTCTCTGCTGCTAGAGAAGCAAAACGTGAATCCAAAGATTGGAGAAAAGAGGTAGATTCAGTTTTGAGGTCAGCACGCAGAGCCTCAAACTTGGAGGTTTCACCCTGAAGGGTAGCCGAAAAGGAGTCCACAGATGTTTGAAACTTGGCCGCATTAGCATCAGCATGTGCTTTGAGAGAATCAAGAAAAATCTGAGTTGTGTGAACAACCTCAGAGACTTCCTGTGTAGCTTTGGAGCATGAAGCTGCTGAGTTATCAATGGCATCGGTGGAACGATCCAAAGCATCAGTATACGTCTTGATTGCAGACTCGATAAAGGCTTTCAGCACCACACCCCCATAGGCTTTATTATCAGCCAACAGACTATCGAGTTTGTCGTGAATTTCTTGAAGCTGCTGACTGGTAATAGGAGTATCTGCATCATTATCTGTGGGAATCCGGTATGGGCTATAATAAAGAGAATCGTACTCTTCATCATCACCGCCCAAAGTAGCACCGGAGGTTGACTTTGGAGAAGGTGATTATGGGATGTTGATGACGGGGGTTTCAACCACAGTAGTAGCCCCTATATCAGATACATTGACTGTTACTGGTGGCTGGGAAGAGGTGGTAGTAATGGATTCAGTGATGATTGGAGTGGGGATCAAAGAGGTAGGAATAGTAACAGAGAAAGGAATGGTTGAAGTCGGTAAAGAGGTTGGTTCGGTTGAAGTTGGAGGGATGATAATAGGAACTGAAAGTGGGACCTTCTGTTTCGGTGATGCGGGTGGGGATGGAATTTTAGGAGAAGGTGGAGGAGTGGGTGATTTTGTAATTTTAGGAGATGCTGGTGAAGATGGAAGATGAGTATCTGTAGGAGAGGATGGTGGATGAGGAGACTGAGCAGTAGTTGGCTCTCTTGGGGAAGCATGAGGAGCAGCAGCCTCTGCGTCTGATTGGTCATTTGGAGTAGAGCCAAGAGAAGGGGATCCTTTGGCCCTTTTAGCCATCTTCTTAACCTTCTTGGATTTTGACTGAGAAGGTTCATCTGCATCGTGTTTTTGCTTGGAGGATCTTGGCTTTCTCTCCTTTTTCGGTTCAGATTCTTTCTTCTCTTGTTTCTCCTTTTTACCAGCCCTTTTTCCACGGTTGGCAGGTTGATCAAGGGCTTCCAATGCGGCTTTCTGTTCTTCAGACAGATCCCTTGGAGGCAAGGGAGTTCTGGTGCTGTAGTCAGCCATGATCTTGCTGTGAGGCGTGACACACCTGTACATGGATTCAGGAATTAATCCGTAGTGTAGAAACTTACTCGGATCAGAAACGATAATCTTATTAGTGTGGAAAGAAGCTATTAAAGCCAGAAGAGCATCCTTCATCACAGGGATTTCTAGGGAATCCATGGCTTTCTTCGTGATGAGCGTCCAGAAACGTCCGCAAGAGATCTCGGAGTACCGGGTTGAGGTGTTTAGACTCTGAGTGACTTGAGACCAGATTATGGAGCCATAATCTAGATTGATGCCGTTGTAAAGACCATAGAGAATGGTGAGAAATCCTTTGCTCGTGGTATCAGAACCACCACAGCGTTCCGCTAAACCCTTGATTAAAAGGGTAAGCAAGCCATTCCACTGAGAAGGAAGACAAGATTTCTTGACCTTTGCGATTGTTGTAAGAACATCGGTATAACCCATCTCGTACATCATCGAGAAAAGCTGGGTAGTTGTGACAAAATCCGGTGAGATGACAGAAGAATCAACTGCAAGCCCTAGAAGAGAGCAAAACTTGGTTTTTGAGACGGAGGTTTTCTTGTCATGGATGGTGAAGTAGATACGATCTTTGTGTTTGTCATAACTTGCTGATGTGTAAACTTGAGAAAGCAGGGACATAGGAACTGCTTCCACCTGCGTGAGAGCCAACAACAATGGGGAATATTTCAGACATTCCACCACATGGAGCATGTACGCATCATATAGGAAAGGGGTCATCTCGATAATCATATTTTGATTAGGCTTGATGGAAAGCAAAGATGAAGATGCAGTTTGATCATGCGCAGAAGAAGAAGTCACCATTGTTGAATCGAAGAAGAAGATGAACAGTGGAACTTTTTCAGAGAGAGAGATTACGTGTGTGGTAAATGCCAAAGACACGATCACCCCTTATTTATACCGTTCACTAGAGAGAGAAAATCGTGATGATGATGGACCCAAAACGTCGCCTGAAACAGCGCGATTGGATGTTATGGTTTATCCCAGGAAAACATTAGCACACGTGGGTGTGAAACGAATCAACTGCACGTGCCCAAATCATATTTTTGTACCGTTTGAAATTCCTTGTGCCCTTGTTTGGTTACAACTGAAACTTAAAACCACATACCAAACAGCAATCAGAATGTTGGAAAAATTAATTTTCGTGCATAAGAGTGTGAAAGATAAAGAAATAAATCAAAGGTGTTTGAGATGTGAGTGTTGTCTATGAAGAAGACAGAAGGCGGAAGATTCCGGGCAAGAATCACTTCCTTCAAAATCAAGAGAGACTTGAAGTGCTTGTGTGGTTTCCCAGGAAATACGATCAATTGTCTGTCAATAAACAATGTAAGGCATCTTTTGAGCATAGGCTGTGGGGTGGCTGTCCTCTAACCGAACATCAAGTCTCAACATAAAACTGAGTGTTGGCAGAGGTACCTGTGAGACCGATGTGATCTGTTGAACAGGTAGGTGAGAATTATCTTGTGACAAGCATGGGATAAACAGAAATCTCAAAAAAAAAATTAAACTTGACCTCTTTGGGAAGAAATGTCTTAGGTAGAGACGATTTCATAAAAGATCACGCAAAAAGAAAATGAGATTTCCAAGTAACATTTTGAGTATAACACACACCGTCAATTCATTTTAGGTATTGGATGTTGGGTTTCACTAGGAACGTGGTAATCGAATCCAAGATCATAAACACAGATGTTGTGTAACCATAAGCTTCAGTGGTTAAGACCGAAAGCATCAAGGGTTACTTTAGGGAATCGAAGGAAAGTGTAGAATTTGAGGAGGTGGTTAAGAGACCGAATGTACCTTCTGCTACAAAGTGGGACAAAGCAGAGCAACTCATGTTTCAAATGAGAAGAGTAAGGTAGCTCTAGACCGAGTGTTAAAAAATAGCCTGATTGGGAAGAAATGATAGGTATTGATCGAATCATTAAGGCTTACTCAAGGTCATAGAGGCTTGTGACAACATACAGCAGCATGCTTCTAGGGACGTCTAACTAGTCTGAGATAAAAATAAAACATACCTGGGTGAACACTATCGAAGGTGATACTTGTAGTTACCTGCACAAAGCTAACACCAACCAGGACTTGCGAGTAGTGGAAATAAGTAAGAAAACGGAATAAAACAGAAGGATAAAATGTTTTTGTGATTTTGAAATTTTTCTGAAAAAGAAATAAAAACAGAAAGATAAAATGTTTTTGTGATTTTGAAATTTTTCTGAAAAGAAATAAAAACAGAAAGATAAAATGTTTTTGTGATTTTGAAATTTTTCTGAAAAGAAATAAAAACAGAAAGATAAAATGTATAACATAAAAAAAATAATAAAGCAAAGATAGACCGAGCGATCTGTGTATTTCGGTGACATTAGAATTTCAGAGCAGAGAGAGATTGAGCGGTCTGTCTATTTCGGTTCTATTAAATCTCCAGAGCAGAGAGAGACCGAGCGGTCTGTCTATTTCGGTTCTATTAAATCTCCAGAGCAGAGAGAGACCGAGCGGTCTGTCTATTTCGGTTCCATTCTTAGTTAGCGATTTGAGGGTTCGGGACCGACTCTGCTACCATCATACCTAAGCCTTGTAGAATTTTGTTGAAAGTCGCTTCAGGAAGAGCTTTGGTAAAGACATCGGCCAACTGATCAGTGGTTCGAACAAAGTCTACTTCAACATTTCCATCTTCCACATGATCTTTGATGAAGTGATACCTTAGTGCTATGTGCTTGGTCTTGGAGTGTTGCACTGGGTTATGACAAATCCTAATTGCACTTTCAGAGTCACAATATAGTGGGATCTTTTTCATATTGAGTCCATAGTCTCAGAGTTGACTCTGGATCCAAATCACTTGAGAGGTACAGGAAGCAGCGGTAATGTATTCGGCTTCAGCAGTAGACAGAGACACGCACGTTTGTTTCTTTGACTGCCAGCTAACCAACTTCCCATCGAGGAATTGGCAGCCGCCAGTGGTGCTTTTCCTGTCGAGACCACAACCACCAAGGTCTGCATCTGAGTAGGCTTGAACGAAGAAGCCTGAGTTAGAAGGGTACCACAAACCTAAAGAGGTAGTTCTCTTGAGATAACGTAATATGTTCTTCACTGCAAGCATGTGAGGCTCCCGTGGATTTGCCTGAAACCGAGCACAGTAACAAACAGAAAACATTATGTCAAGCCTGCTAGCAGTAAGATACATTAGAGAGCCTATCATTTGACGATACAGTGTAATATCAACAGCCGGTTTATCCAGGGATGGGGTGAGCTTAGTGGCGAACACCATTGGGACTTTGACCTTTGAATCTCCCATCATGCCAAATTTTGCTAAGAGAGTCTTTGTGTAAGCTTCCTGGTTGATAAAGATGCCTTCAGGTCCCTGTCTAATATTTAAACCAAGGAAAAAGTTAATGGGACCCATCGAGCTCATTTCAAATTTAGTCTCCATCAGCTTCCTGAATTCAGCTGTTAGGCTAGGATTCGTGGAGCCAAAGATGATATCATCGACATAAATTTGAACGATCATAAGGAGGTTACCTTCCTTTTTGCGAAAGAAGGTTGGGTCAACCGAACCTTGTTTGAATTTGGACATCTTTAAAAATTTAGTCAACGTTTCATACCAGGCTCTCGGTGCTTGTTTCAGACCATACACGGCTTTATCCAAAATGTAACAATGATCGGGATACTTTTCATTCACGAATCCAGGAGGTTGCTCCACATACACAGTTTCTTCGAGATCGCCATTGAGAAATGCACACTTGACGTCCATTTGAAAGACCTCAAAGTTTTTGTGAGCAGCTGTAACAACCCGAAATTTGTTCGTCGCCAAAACCCGTTCTACCCGGAAAGTCGCCGTTATCGGATTCGTTCCGATTTCTCTTTGGAATTTATTTGTATAATTTATATGTTTATTTTATCCTAATGAGTGTCTAAAGCACTCAGGAACTTATGTTATTCGCCCAAAATCATTATTTAATAAGTTTTAAAAATGTTCCCGTCGGGTGACGGAAACTCAATCGGGTGCGACCAAAAGCCGCGTTTAGCGTCGGTATCGGGTAGAATTCCACCGCGTGCAAATTTTGGGAACTATATAAATGAGTTTCAGCTTTCATTTGAAGCTTTTTCCTTCTCTCACTACTCTCTCTCTAACCTCTCTCCAAAATCCAAAGATTTAGTGTCCAAAACTCAATTTTAAGGCTTCAAATCCTTAAGGTAACTCCCTAGCTTTAATCTATAGCATCCTTAGCCTTCAAATTCGAGATTTAAACATGAAATTGGACAATGTATGTGAGTTTACGGCCTAAGAAGATGCTTAGGCCGTAAACACCAAATATAAGGGGTTTTGAGCCTTTAAACCCTTCCTTGACTAGTTTGGACCTTGGATATGGCTATGAGACTTTAATATATGTAATCTAAACATGTAATACTTGCATTTTGTGATGTTTGGAGGAGTTTACGGCCAAGGATCATTCTTGGGCCGTAAACTCACATAAAACTTGGCATAAATCTCATTCTAAGGTGTTAGAAAGCCATCCAACACCACCAAAAGCCTTGGAATAAATCAAGGGACCAACCAAAAATACTTTGAGGGCCTAAAACACAACACTTATGGGGTTTCTAAGGTTTTACGGCCAAGACATGTTCTTGGGCCGTAAACTCCAAAATTTTTGGTGATAAGATGCAAACTACACACCCCTAAGGCCCTTAGATGAATTTTAGAAGTCCTTTCATGCAAGTTTTAGACTTTGAAACACCTTGGAACACCACACACTAGAGTTTACGGCCATGAAGGGGGTTTCATGGGCCGTAAACTCCATAAATCCCTCAAAAGTCCCTTGCAAACTCATGTTAGGCCTTGGATTAATTCTACCAATCACATGTGATTTGTTTTGGAACCATTTAACATCATTTTCTTGGAAAAATAGGGGTTTACGGCCATGGAGCTAAGCTAGGCCGTAAACTCCCATAAAAGGGATCTATTTGATGTTTAGTAATCATTCCAAGTCCTTAAACCAAGTCTAGAAATTATCCCCTAAGTGTTGGAAGTCAAATTTGCACCATAAACCACCCATCATGAGTTTACGGCCGTAAACTCATGGGGATGGGTGTTTAGGCCGTAAAATCCCATAAGGGGAGTGTTCCTTTGATGTCCCAACTCATTTCCCAAGTCCCTTGTGTCACTCATGTCCCTAAACGCCACCCGGGTCACTCCAAACACTTGTATCGGAGTGTTATCGCGACCTGAAGCATTTGTCCCTATCCAACAATCAATGTAAGTCCTAATTAGATACAAATGTGTATCTTTACATCATAATTAGGAACCTCGTGCTTTTACAAGTTCCGAATCAACTCTTAGCATCCAAATCGTCTCGTATCTCGTCTGGTGAGTTCATACCCCTACAACTTTTTCACTGTTTTCAATGTTTTCAGGGGGGGAATACATGCAAACTATAACTGTTTTCCAATCACAACATTGATATGTTTCAAACAATATCTGACAAACTTATAAACTCTTTTACTCCTTATGTATTGTGCTGAGCATAAGGAATGACTATTCGATTTCAACTAAATGGATTTTAGTTAAGGAAACAATCAAACTAATCAAATTATTATGGGAATAATTTGGGGGTCGTTACTGTTCTTTCTATCGTATACTGATATCTATACCAATTTATTAGATAAACTATGTCTGTTTCAGTTTATCTCCGTATCATTTGAATGTATTATCCGATAATTTCATGTATGTATCTATACTTTACGGTACTATGTTTCATAATCTTCTGTATGTCGACATCTTACAAGAACCCTATGAATAGTTTAGTACTAGCTTGTGAGATAGTCACTACCCTTTATGGATGATCAGTAAATCCTCCCCGGAAGTGTAACCAGAGTCTCCTGGAGGGAGAGCGCGGAATTTGTGAATAGATCTATTCGGGACTGACAATCCCACACCTTAACTGCTAGCTACAGTTAGGCGGGCACGCCTGGGGTGACAAATTTCTGGATATCGTTTCGACGTCTGACAAACGTCAAGGAGGTCACGTTGTCGTATTAGTATGGTTACCCGACTCACAACATGTATTAATACCAGCTTATTCACAGTTTGGGTTTAGAATCTATATTTCGTTCGGGATAGTGATCCCATGGTTTTGCATCTATATTTTTTATCTCTTTCGGGATTGTGATCCCATGATATTGTTTCTAGATCTCTTTCGGGATAGTGATCCGATGATATTATCAAACTATATTATATCGATGTCCTATACGGGATAGTGATCCCATGGTTTATTCCTATATCTCTTTCGGGATAGTGATCCCATGGTATCAATCTAACTATTTTATAACTTGTACGGGATGTCTTTCCTCATGGTCTTTAACTATATCTTATACGGGATAGTGATCCCATGGTTCTGTATTTATAACTTATACGGGATAGTGATCCCATGGCTTTCTAAATCTATATCTTATACGGGATAATGATCCCAAGGTTTTGCGTCTTTAACTATATCTTATACGGGATAGTGATCCCATGGTTTTCTAAATCTGTATCTTATTCGGGATAGTGATCCCATGATTTCAATCTACATTTACATATATATATATATATATATATATATATATATATATATATATATATATATATATATATATATATATACGTCAACTTATCTCGTGTTTAGTCCGGAATAATAGTCCCATGATTCTTAATCCTGTACTTTTGGATGTGTCAAACTATCTTATATATGTCTTTCGGGATAGTGATCCCAAGATTTTCATTATATAGTTTTGGATGTTAAACTATACTTTGTGTTATACAACCGATCTTATAATTAGGAAAATATGGGATTTTTCTGGGGTAGAATACAATACATAATCAAATTGATAACACATGATAACTAAACCAACTTCACATAAGAAAATATGGGATTTTCTTGGATAACAAACCTTTTCGGAAATTAAAGGAAACCGATACATTTTCATAAAACAAAACCGCTTATGAACTCACCAGCTTTATGCTGATTTTCAAACCGCTTGTATTCTCAGGTCCAAGTTAGACAGGTACCCGGTGATCTCTTTTGATGAAGACGGAGTGCGTGGAAGACTCGTCTCAACTTTTGTTAATATGATGCATATGTATATCTTGTATAACTTTACTTTTGAAACAAATGTAAACTTTCATATATATGTAATGTAATGTTTGTTTACTGTGATTACTATGTACATTGGAATTGATACGCAACTTGGAGTCAACCCCGGAGACGTTTCCGCCTTTGGTTTTCGGGGTGTGACAGATTGGTATCAGAGCCCTTGTTTATAGTGAACAGAGTATACCAAACCTTACATGGTATAAAACTATAAACACTAAAGGGCCTCAGTGCTCTGAATTAAAAGTATCCTAAAAACTACAAGTATTTTCAAAAGTATACAAGTATACCGAATCGTCGAAATCCGTAACTTCAAGTAGAACAAAACATAAGTAAATGGGTGTTGTACACTGCGGTTAAACCTGGGCAGTTATGTAGTCGTGTCTAGGGTCAATATAGCCTGGCCAACTATATTCATTCGAGACACGGCCAACATGTGCTTGGGAGTAACTGTGGTACGCAGCATGCCTAAAACTTACCTAATATCTGAAACAACAAATCGTCGCTGCAGCGAACCATGAAATACTATGGGAGTATTTCTCGAGCCAATCCTGCGTAGAAAACCCTTGTATACGCTATGTTACTTGATCAATCCGCTAGCGATAAAATGTTCTGTCCTGATAACTCTTTCCTGCTTTATCGCTTAGTATGATGCTATATCTGTCTTGATGAGATATCCCCTGTTCAATATCTCTTGATTCAATTCAGAGGACTTATAATCCTCTCTTTCTTGATCTTTTTAGATCAAAATGCCTCCGAGAAAGAGACCTAACTCGAAGAACAACAATAATCCTCCTCCGCCAACACCTTCTCCTCAATTTGATCTCGCATCACTTCAAACAGTTCTGACTGCTGCAATGGTGGCAGCTATGTCTCAAATGAATCCCGGTGACTCCGGAGGTGGTCCCCAACCACAAAACCCAGAAGGCAGCCAGGAACACCGAAGAGGGGGTTCCTACAAAGACTTCATGAATGCAAAACCCACAACCTTTGATGGCACTGGAGGTGTCATTTCCCTGACTCGATGGTTCGAGAAAATCGAGTCAATCTTCGAAATATGTGCCTGTTCGGAGTCTGACAAAGTCAAGTTTGCTGCCTGTACCTTCCTTGATAAAGCCCTGACTTGGTGGAACGGCCGAGCCAAATCCTTAACTCTACTTGTAGCAAACGCCATGGGTTGGGAAGCTATGAAGGAACTTCTGCTTGCAGAGTACTGCCCTCGGGGCGAAATTCAGAAACTGGAACACGAACTCTGGAATCTTAAGATGAAGGGTTCCAACATAGCAGCTTATACTTCTAGATTCGATGACCTGGCCTTACTCTGTCCGGGAAGGGTTACCCCGGAGAGTAAAAAGATCGAGAGATTCATCTGGGGATTGACCCAACCAACTAAAGGGAATGTCTTGGCTGCAAAGCCAGACACGTACGACAACGCTAAATGCCTTGCGAAAATCTTGATCGATCATGAAGACTACTACGATGAGGAAACTACCACTCCTGAGTCGGACACAAGTGGAGGTGAAAGTAAAAAGAAATCTCGGAACAAGCGAAAGGCCCAGAGTACGAGAGGGTCTTCTAAGAAACAACAAACGATAGCAGTCCATGCTGCTACTAACCCTATTGATGTCTCAGCTGTTGGATCTACAGCCCAAACTCCCACCAGTGGATACACTGGCAGTCTTCCTTGGTGTGGTAAGTGCAACTACCATCACCACATCCCCGATCCATGTTGCGAAAGGAGTTGCGACAACTGTGGCAAGAAGGGCCATCTGTCTCAAACCTGCAGGAAACCAGCCAAATCGACAAACCAATCATCGGGAGCAGGAATCAGTCCAGCCTGCTACAATTGTGGTGAAGCAGGGCACTTCAAGAGGAATTGCCCCAAGGCAACTACCACCACTGATCCCTCTGTTGCCGCAAGTATAATTCTCTTTGATAACTCTTATACCTGCAACTCTTTTCGATTCCCGTGATTGAAGGGAAACCTATTATCTATTTATTCGAACGTTTTCTAAGCCCGGTTCCTCGTGTGTGATCGAGATGTGCATCATCGAGACGACTAACCAATGAGATGGAGAACGCTAACTTCGTACCTATAAATTGAATCCTCGGTCCAGAGGACTATTCTGTTCCATTTGGTTAAATGAGAAACCTTTCGCGATAATACCTTGATGCTACGTTTAACATGGAATGACGGAGTCCCATTCATGCTGTTATCTTGGTTTCGAGAGGGTCGCTTGACTATATCTTTTCCTCGACCTAACTCTCATGATCTTCGGCATCAACTTTCGTATTGTGTCATGCTTTAAAATCCAAAAGTTTTCCTGGTACGAATTACCACGTTCCTCGTTTCTGTGATCATTTGGAAACGAGAAGTTAGTAGCTCTTCTACTAAAGATCTGTCCCGAAGGGTTTCCGGGAAATTCATTCGAACATCTAAAGTTTAATTCCACATCGTATGTATCGAAATCTTCGTAGAGAGCCAATTCCACTTGAGGAAGTGATGATCCAAAATATCAATCCATTCGAGTTTCATTTCAAACTCATGATCGATATCCTATTCTTTGAATTACGGGACGAAATTCCCTCTAACGGGGGGATAATGTAACAACCCGAAATTTATTCGTCGCCAAAACCCGTTCTACCCGGAAAGTCGCCGTTATCGGATTCGTTCCGATTTCTCTTTGGAATTTATTTGTATAATTTATATGTTTATTTTATCCTAATGAGTGTCTAAAGCACTCAGGAACTTATGTTATTCGTCCAAAATCATTATTTAATAAGTTTTAAAAATGTTCCCGTCGGGTGACGGAAACTCAATCGGGTGCGACCAAAAGCCGCGTTTAGCGTCGGTATCGGGTAGAATTCCACCGCGTGCAAATTTTGGGAACTATATAAATGAGTTTCAGCTTTCATTTGAAGCTTTTTCCTTTTCTCACTACTCTCTCTAACCTCTCTCCAAAATCCAAAGATTTAGTGTCCAAAACTCAATTTTAAGGCTTCAAATCCTTAAGGTAACTCCCTAGCTTTAATCTATAGCATCTTTAGCCTTCAAATTCGAGATTTAAACATGAAATTGGACAATGTATGTGAGTTTATGGCCTAAGAAGATGCTTAGGCCGTAAACACCAAATATAAGGGGTTTTGAGCCTTTAAACCCTTCCTTGACTAGTTTGGACCTTGGATATGGCTATGAAACTTTAATATATGTAATCTAAACATGTAATACTTGCATTTTGTGATGTTTGGAGGAGTTTACAGCCAAGGATCATTCTTGGGCCGTAAACTCACATAAAACTTGGCATAAATCTCATTCTAAGGTGTTAGAAAGCCATCCAACACCACCAAAAGCCTTGGAATAAATCAAGGGACCAACCAAAAATACTTTGAGGGCCTAAAACACAACATTTATGGGGTTTCTAAGGGTTTACGGCCAAGACATGTTCTTGGGCCGTAAACTCCAAAATTTTTGGTGATAAGATGCAAACTACACACCCCTAAGGCCCTTAGATGAATTTTAGAAGTCCTTTCATGCAAGTTTTAGACTTTGAAACACCTTGGAACACCACACACTAGAGTTTACGGCCATGAAGGGGGTTTCATGGGCCGTAAACTCCATAAATCCCTCAAAAGTCCCTTGCAAACTCATGTTAGGCCTTGGATTAATTCTACCAATCACATGTGATTTGTTTTGGAACCATTTAACATCATTTTCTTGGAAAAATAGGGGTTTACGGCCATGGAGCTAAGCTAGGCCATAAACTCCCATAAAAGGGATCTATTTGATGTTTAGTAATCATTCCAAGTCCTTAAACCAAGTCTAGAAATTATCCCCTAAGTGTTGGAAGTCAAATTTGCACCATAAACCACCCATCATGAGTTTACGGCTGTAAACTCATGGGGATGGGTGTTTAGGCTGTAAACTCCCATAAGGGGAGTGTTCCTTTGATGTCCCAACTCATTTCCCAAGTCCCTTGTGTCACTCATGTCCCTAAATGCCACCCGGGTCACTCCAAACACTTGTATCGGAGTGTTATCGTGACCTGAAACATTTGTCCCTATCCAACAATCAATCTAAGTCCTAATTAGATACAAATGTGTATCTTTACATCATAATTAGGAACCTCGTGCTTTTACAAGTTCCGGATCAACTCTTAGCATCCAAACCGTCTCGTATCTCGTCCGGTGAGTTCATACCCCTACGACTTTTTCACTGTTTTCAATGTTTTCAGGGGGGAATACAAGCAAACTATAACTGTTTTCCAATCACAACATTGATATGTTTCAAACAATATCTGACAAACTTATAAACTCTTTTACTCCTTATGTATTGTGCTGAGCATAAGGAATGACTATTCGATTTCAACTAAATGGATTTTAGTTAAGGAAACAATCAAACTAATCAAATTATTATGGGAATAATTTGGGGGTCGTTACTGTTCTTTCTATCATATACTGATATCTATACCAAGTTATTAGATAAACTATGTCTGTTTCAGTTTATCTCCGTATCATTTGAATGAATTATCCGATAATTTCATGTATGTATCTATACTTTACGGTACTATGTTTCATAATCTTCTGTATGTCGACATCTTACGATAGGAGCGAAAGTCTCTTCATAGTCAATGCCTTCCTCCTGACAGTATCCTTTTACGACCAGACGTGCTTTGTTTCTTATAACGTTCCCTTCCTTGTCAAGTTTGTTCCTAAAGACCCATTTGAGACCAACAACCGAGGCATCTGGAGGAGTTGGAATAAGACACCAGAGTTTGTTCCTTTCAAATTCATTCAGTTCGTCTTGCATAGCTTGAACCCAATCGGAGTGATCAAGAGCAGTGTTAACTATCTTTGGTTCAACTTTTGATACGAATGAGTTAAACATGCAGAATTCGACTTTCGAGAACAAGGATGCTTGTTTTGCCTTGAGTTGTGATCGAGTCAGAACTGTTTCTGAGATATTACCAACAACTTGAGAGACAGGATGATCTCTGGTCCATTTGGTGAGAAGAGGGAAGTTTGGATCAACAGATGGATCTAATTCAGCATCTATCATTTCTTCTGGTTCGGACAGACTGTCGAAGTTGTATGACATATCAGCATGCTCCTCCTCGACATATGATCTTACAGGAATGTCTTGTGAATCTTGAGCTATAGTGGTTTCTTGAGGTGTGGAGTATTCAGGCGTTGATGCACCTTCGGTTGGTGAGGCACTTTCGGTTGGCAATGTGCTTTCTGTTGAAGGTTGAGACCTTAGCTCCCCCTCAACTTGTGAACTTGGCTAGGATGAAGGTGGATCCTCCCCCTCGACTGATGGTGAACACTCCCCCTCGACTGACGCATTGTGTTGGGGAGGGTCTTGTGAACCTGATGCTTCTTCATTCATTCTACTTGCGACATCGTCAATAAGTTGCTTCAAGTGATCTACCCTATTGTCTGCTGCACTGGCTTCAGAAAGAGTGGCCTTCTCTGGTTCATCAAAGAGCTCCATGAATTTCTCGAATAGATTAGCGATCGAGGCTGTGACTTGGCTAGTTTGAGGAAAGATTTCTCCAGCTGTGTCTTTGTTAACCTTTAGCTTTTTAACATAGCTATCATCAAAAGTCACGTAGTAAGTTTCTTATATTTTCCTTGAACGCTTGTTTAACACCCTGTATGCTTTGGAAGTAAGAGAATAACCCAGAAATATCCCTTCGTCAGCCTTGACATCAAACTTGTTGCGGTGTTCTTTGGAATTGAAAATGAAACACCTGGAACCAAACACATGGAAAAACTTCACGTTCGGCTTCCTGTTGTTGATGATCTCATAAGGAGTGAGAGTGAAGCGCTTGTTAAGATAAGATCTGTTCTGTGTAAAACAAGCAGCAGAAATAGCATCAGCCCAAAAATATAAAGGTAAGGAAGCAAAACATAACATTGTTCGGGCAGCTTCACATAAGGATCGGTTTCGTCTTTCGACAATCCCGTTCTGTTGAGGTGTGTAGGGAGCTGAGAAGTTGTGACCGATTCCCTTTTCTTCCAGGAATTCTTCAAATTCTTTATTTTTGAACTCCAACCCATTGTCGCTTCTGATATTGCGAACGACCTTCTTCAGCTGTACTTCAATCTGCTTGATGAACACTTTTAGCTTGTGAGTCACTTCAGATTTAAGCTTCAGAAAGAGCACCCATGTAAAACGTGAAAAGTCATCAACAATAACAAGAATATACTTGCTACCACCAATGCTTTCTATAGAAGATGGACCACATAAATTAATATGAAGTAATTCTAGTGGTTCAACAACTTTAGTGTTTATTATAGATGGATGACTTTGACGACTCTGCTTCCCCATTTCACATGCAGCACATAGATGATCTCTATCATACTTGAGCAATGGAAGACCTCTAACGTGACCTCCAGTGACAAGTTTGTTGATATCTTTGAAGTTGAGATGAGAGAGTCTTCGGTGCCATAGCCAGCTTTCGTCAGATTGTGCTTTGGATAACAGGCAGATGGCTGGGTTGCCTTTGATTGGTTTGAGATTTAGGGGAAACATTTCACCTTTGCGCTCTGATTTGAGAATAACTTTGTTCGTCTTCTTCTCAATAATTTCCGAACCTTCATCATCGAACGAGACCTTGAGACCAGTACCTCTAACAAGCTGAGATACACTGATGAGATTATGTTGTAGTCCCTCTACATATGCAACTTTCCTGATTGAGAAATCACCGTTTGTAATCATCCCGTATCCTTTGATGGTGCCGAAGGAGTTGTTCCCAAATTTGACGTTTCCACCATTTGAAAGAGATCTGAATTCCCTTAGCTCTTCCTTCCTTCCTTTTATGTGACGCGAGCAGCCACTATCAATGTACCATTCTTCGTCAAACTGCTCGTCACTGATAACCTGCATAAATTAAACAGATTTAGGAACCCAAATTTTCTTGGGTCCACGTGAGCCTTTCACAGAAACAGGAGCAGAAAAAGAGATGTCAACAAAAAATGTTCTTTTTATCAAAGTTTTTTCATTTTTCTTTTTGAAGGTGTAAACCTTAATCTTTGTGGGATCTAGAGATTTTGGTTTAGTCTCTGATTTAATTGACAAAACCTCTGATTTTCCTTTCAGGTCAGTTGGAGAATTAGAATGAGATTGAGAAGAAGAATGATTGGAAGAATTAGAATGAGAGAATTTAGACTCAGACGATTTCTTGATTTGATATTCTAGGTAACTCTTTCGGTTTTGATTATCAGTGGAACCGAACCTAGACTTTTGGTCTCTTTTGCTCTCCGAACTGAACCTGTGCTTTTGGTTGAAATCATTTTCTGAACCGAATCTATGTGTTCGCTTGTTGTTTTGCTCAGAACCGAGACTCTGCTTTCGGTTGTTGTTTTGTTCAGAACCGAGACTCTGCTTTCGGTTATTGTTTTGCTCAGAACCGAGACTCTGCTTTTGGTTATTGTTTTGCTCAGAACCGAGACTCTGCTTTCGGTTGTTATTGTGTTCTGAACCGAACTTCTGCTTTCGATTGTTATTACTCTCCGTCGATCCAACAGGATTTTTCGCTGGTTTCAAATTCCTGTCTTGATGTGAGAAATAGGCATTTTGCGATTGCCAAAATTGTTTTCTTTCTGAAAGATTCTTCCTGTATCTCTAATTCCTTTCTCGTTTTTGATTTCTCATCTGCTTTGGTTGATGATGGATGTTAGCTTTATGTTTTTGATTTTCATTGGCTGATTCACTCTGAACTGATGTAGTTTCACTTGGAGATGTGACTTCTTTTGCAGGAATTTCTTTCTCTTGAGGGACATCTTTAGTTCCAATGGTACTTGCCACGTTGAAGCCATCAAGTTTATTTAAAGGTTCTGGTATGTATCTGCCTTTGCTTTTCCATGAAGTCCTTTCAGACAGACCTACCGTTTCATCAGCATTGTCAATGGGAGCTGACTAGAAGAAGTCGTCACAGCCATCAGCATTGTCTTCGTTCACAATAGCTGTTAGTTCAGCAGTCTGATGTTCGGTTACACCTGTGACTTTGTACACCTAATTCGGAGTGGTTCTAACTTTTTGGTATACGACTGCCTTCTCTACAAGAACCGGGGACATTTGTTGGGACAACCGAGCAAACTCCACAGAATTTTCTGAAATAAGATTTTTGTGGTTCTCGGGTTCATTCTTGACAAATTCTGAACAATCAACTGTGTCCTCTACAGAAATTTCACTCATATTATCGTCTTCATTAAGCTCAGATGCATTTTCAACATCAATCCTATTTTCTGAGATTAAATTGACATTCAGTGAGTCAAATTTTTGTATGGTTTCGGTTCTTAGCTTCAGTTTATCATTTTCATCCAAAAGATTTTTGAGCATGTTCTTGTGGTCCTTGGATTTTATGAAAGATTCTATTTTGTCCAGTCCATACAAATATGTTGGATTAACATCCTCAGACGAAATAATACTCTCACAATTATATGCATCAGCATCAATTTCATCTTCCTTAAACTCAAGAAAGGGTAAAATCATGCGATGAATCTTTTGCCCTATTTCACAATTCAAATGAAGCTGAGTAATATTAGTATAAAGACGTTTGGCAATCAGACAAAAAACATTTTGCTGTTTCAAAAGCTTTAAATTGTCTCTTTGCAAATAAATGTTTTCATCTTTTATTTTGATTAACTCCGACTCCTTCAGTTCGATCCACATCCGCCGTTCCTCACTCTTCGAAGACACCCTGCTTAATTGATCAGTTAGGTTAGAATTGGTGACCCGAGTTTGAGTTAAACTACTATCTAGATGAGAGATTCTTGAATTAACACTTTTTAATTCCTTTTCATATGAGCATTGTGGGACTTTAAATGAGACAAAAACTGATTGTACCTTCTTGATCAGTTCATCAAGTTCGCTGAACTGCACGCTGAGTGGTTTGGCAGTAAAGCACAGATTCTGCTGTTCCTTGTCATCATTCCCACCATCAGTGTTGTATCCCCTCATCTGAGAAACGTCGGACACCATCAAGCATCTTCCTCCACTACTCTCTTCTTTCGCTACATAAGCCTTTCCATGTGAAGGCTTCCTCACTTCATCATCTTCGGAGTCGGTTGACCAGACCTCCATGCCACCGAACTCATCATCAGCTACCGAACCCTGCACAATTAAAGCATTCATGGAAGGGTTAGCAGCAGATTTCTTCTTCCTTAACTCATCAAGCTTTTTCATCAACACGGCTTCTTCATCATTTTCTTCATCCTTTTCCGCCATCTTTTTGAGGATGCAATCTTTTGTATAGTGGTTCTTTCCTCCACAATAATAGCAGCTTACTCCAGAATCTCCTTCTGCCTTCGGTTCCTTCTTTGATTCTTCAGCTTTTGGTTCATCTTTGACCTTTTCAGAGCTATAGCTTCCTTGCTAGTTTCGGTTCCTATTGGTGGGGAATCTCTTCTTGATGAATCTCTTAGGGTTTGAAACCATCATAGCATAGTCCTCAGACGTGAGATCATAATCATCCAGGTTGAGATCTTCCTCCTCTATCACGACTTTGCTTTTTGATAGGAGCGCCAACGAACCTAGACTTGAAGCCACGGTTTTCTCCTATAATACGATCTTTTCTTGAGATTTTAGGATGCCCACCAGTTTCGCCAAAGAATAGGATTTGAATTGCTCGTGCGCTTTAACTGTGGACACAATTGCTCTCCACTCAGACCTGAGTCCGTTCAAAAACGTAACTTTCTGTTCAATAAGCTTCCTTTCGATGTCATGTTTGATCATCTTGCTAAGAAGATGATTGAAGCGATCAAACGTTTGAGTCACCGTTTCTTCTGCTCCTTGCTTGAACTCACCAAACTCAGACAAGAGTTTGGTTTGAAGGGAGTGTTCAAGATCTTCGTCTGTAGAGTACAATTAACGTAGCCTGTCCCATATCTCTTTAGCAGTCGTGCATGAACTTACCAGCCTAAAAGTATCGGATTGAAGAGCAAATCTAATCAATCTTAGCGCTTTGATATTGCACTGAAATTTAACTTTTTCGTCTTGCGCTACATCTTTAACATCTTTCAGAAGATCGTTATACTCCTTTTAAGTTTTAATAATCCTTGAAGTTGCTGAATGAGAAAACGGTCCAGAGATAATTGCTTCCCAGATGAGGTATCCATTATCCTCAGACCCTATGACATAATCTTCAAAGTGATTTGCCCAGACTTCATAATCATGGGTGTACAGGATGGGAATATTTGTTGTTGATCCAATGTTGTTTGAAATATTGACTGGATTGGATTGCGACTCGTCCATAATTGATCGAATAACCTGTTCAAAGATCAGACTTGTAATATATCGAATTAGGGCAAAAACAATAAATATTGAGATATGTAAATTATGAGATGACGGCTCAATAAATATCAATGAATGCGGAATAACCCTAATCGAAGCTTTTTCACAGAAAAGAAGTGTATCGATTACACAACCTGGCTCTGATACCAATTGATAAGTTAATTAACAAACTTAAAGATCGATTAGATCTATGAAACAGGTAGAGAAATAACCAGATAAACAATTAAGAACAAGCTAATGGATCAAAAGGTGTCGAATGATTTAATAAACAATCCTCAGAAGAGCTCGATAAAGAACATCAACTATAGAGGATTTTAGGGTTTACAATAATCAATGAGAGTGACGACCACTACTATACGCATACATGCATGCATATATTTATAATAAAACCCTAACCGTTTATCTAAGAAAAAGAAGGCTCATCTAGATAAACACGGATTGACAAGCCCAATCCGGCTGTAAAACAAAATGGGCCCAAGACGCAACACAATAATCTTCAACAAACTCGATGAGTCCATAGCCTGGCTCGACGAGTTCGATCATCAGTTGGCAAAATTTTCGAGTTTTTGGTCTGTTTTGGATTCGGATCATTACCACAAACTATTTTGGCTCATAAAATTCATTTTTAATGATTATCCTCATCCATTAACATGATGATTGTCAAATTTTAAGATAATTACTTGATTTTCTGAAAAACTAATTATTTGTAGAATTTGAAATTATCTTGCTATGTGAGTAGTATTAGGTCAAATTGGTAAATGATAAATTGTATGATTATTTTTTTCTAGTTAAATTTGATCTAAATTTTTCATGAAGAGTTTCATAACTTGTCCTCAAGTTATGAAATATTAAAAGTCTTATTCATGAAACTTTAACTATTTAAGTTATGGAATTGCAAAGGTCTTGAAGAGTTTCTTAACTTGTCCTCAAGTTATGGAACTTGGAAAGTTTCATTTATGTAACATAAATTCTAATAACTAAAGAGGTTTTGAAGAGTTTCAAAATTACCCTCAAGTTTTGAAATTTGAAGAGTCACATTTATGAAACTTTAATTCCAAACCCTAGAATTTTAAAAGTTTAAAATTCAACCCTATACTATTATAATATTAAAGTTTAATACTTATATATATATATATATATATATATATATATATATATATATATATATATATATATATATATATATACATATAAAACAAGTCAGTCTTATCGTTAGTAGTCCTCATTCACGAAGCCGGTCTATAGGGGGTATAAAGAAATTGCCATAGACTCCTTATCATCTTGCACCAGCTGAAATGAAGATCCAACTGTAGGAATTTCTTGACAAAGGCTTTATTAGACCGAGTACCTCTCCTTGGGGTGTTCCGGTATTGTTTGTCAAGAAGAAGGACGGATCGATGCGGACGTGCATTGATTATCGTGAGCTGAATAAGGTGACTATACAGAACAAGTACCCACTACCTCGCATTGATGATTTATTTGATCAAATTCAGGGTGTTAGCTATTTCTCGAAGATTGATTTGAGATCTGGCTATCATCAGTTGAATGTTTACGAGCAGGATGTACCGAAGACTGCTTTTCGTACTCGATATGGGCATTATGAATTCCTTGTCATGCTTTTCGGTTTGACAAATGCTCCTGCTGTATTCATGGTTATGATGAATCGTGTATGCCACCCAATGTTCGATAAATTTGTCATTGTATTCATTGACAATATTCTAATATATTCACAATATGAAGCTAATCATGCCATTCATATTCGTGCGGTATTGGAACTTCTTCGAAAGGAGAAACTATACGCTAAATTCTCGAAATGTGAATTTTGGCTTCGCCAAGTTCAATTTCTTGGCCATGTTATTTCTAGTGACGGTGTATCTGTAGATCCTACTAAAACCAAAGCCATTCAGAATTGGGAAGCACCTCGTAATGGTTTTGAAATTCGCAGTTTCTTAGGTCTCGCGGGATACTACCGGAGATTTATTAAATTTTTCTCGCATATAGCCGTATCTCTCACGAGTCTTACGCAGAAGGAAGTAAAGTTCGAATGGGGTGAAGCCCAAGAAAAAACTTTCTCAACTCTAAAAGATCTTTTGACTCATGCTCCAATCTTATCGCTCCCAGAAGGTGATGATGATTTATCCGTAAATAGCAATGCTTCAAGATTGTGACTCGGTTGTGTGTTGATGCAACATGGTAAAGTTATAGGCTATGCCTCAAGAGAACTGACAGATTATGAAAAGAATTATCCCACTCATGATCTTGAACTTGCTGTAGTGGTATTTGCCCTAAAACTTTGGAGGCATTATCTTAATGGTACAAAATGCCAATTGTTTACCGACCATAAAAGTCTCAAGTATATATTCAGTCAACAAACTTTGAATATGAGACAACAACGAGCCATGGAGCTAATCAAAGATTATGACTGTGAATTACTATATCATCCTAGAAAAGGCCAATGTAGTTGCCGATGAACTTAGTAGAAAAGTTTATCGTAATATTATGTGTTATGCTATTACTCACACTACAATAAAGTTCACTATTCTTGATGAACTAGAGAAATGGCAACAAGAGGCCTTAAAACCATAAAATGTGAAGAAAGAAGGGATGGTACATTTTACTGATTTTTTAATTGATGATCCATGAGGATTGAAGGTATTTAAGAATCGGCAATGGATTCCAGAGATTGGTGGATTAAGACAGAAGATTTTAGATGAAGCCCATAAATCTAAACTGTCAATACATCCTTGTACAAGCAAAATGTACTATGATGTACGGGCTGACTATTGGTGGCCAGGATTAAAGAGAGACATTGGAAGATATGTACAAGAATGCTTGATATGCTTACAAGTAAAAACATAGCACCAAAAGCCTTACGGAACCCCAGAAAGTCTTAGTGTTCCTGTACAGAAATGGGAAGAAGTGTCCATGGATTTTATTACCAAATTGCCAAAGACTGCTAGACAGCATGATAGCATTTGGGTAATTGTCGACCTACTGACTAAGAGTGCACATTTTCTCGCCATGCGTGAAACAGCTCCAATGGAAAAATACGCACAAGTATACCTAGATGAAATTGTTGCAAGACATGGTGTGCCACTGAAGATCATTTCCGATCGTGATAATAGTTTCACTTCTCATTTTTGGGTGAGTATGCAACGTGAATTGGGATCTCGAGTTGCTCGTAGCACAAATTATCATCCCCAGAAAGACAGTCAGACGAAGAGAACAATCCAAATAGTAGAAGATATGCTTCGTGCATGTGTTTTGGAGTTCGGTGGTAATTGGGATAAGTATTTACCGCTTGTCGAATTTTCGTATAATAATAGTTACCATGCTTTAATCAAAATGCCACCATATGAAGCATTATATGGTCGCAAGTGTCATACTCCATTATGTTGGCGTGAAGTAGGATAGAAAATCGTACGTGAAAGAATGAAAGCAGCCTAGGATCGAAAAAATTCCTATACATAAAAGAGGAGACGACCCATAGAATTCCAGGTGGGTGATTTCATAATGCTGAAGGTATCCCCGTGGAAAGGTCTTATGCTATTTGGAAAGAAAGGAAAAATAAGTCCCAGATTTGTTGGTCCTTTCAAAATCATTCGAAGAATTGGTAAGAAAGCATACCGCTTGGAATTACCTAAAGATTTTGCAGGTATTCATGACATATTTCATGTGAGTTATCTGCACGAATGCTTAAGCATCTATGAAGAAAAAATTCCATTATCCGAGGTGAAATTGGATAATAAGTTAAGATATATAGAAGAGCCTGAAGAGATCATCAATGAAAGAACAACTAATCTACGTAATAAAGAAGTAAAGTTGGTGCTTGTCAAGTGGATACACCATCGAGAACCAAATTATACATGGGAAAATAAGAGTGAGATAAAAGAAAAATATCACCATTTGTTTTAATCGCTATAATTTCGGGGACGAAATCCTCAAAAGGAGGAGGTATCACTACTAGAAAAACAGCCTTTTACGACACTCAATGCGCGTCGTAAAAGGCTCAGACGATGCGCAAATGCGCGTCAAGGAAGGCCTTGTCATAAAGAGAGACGACGCGCTTTTGCGCTTCGTCTATAGACGACACACATTTATGATGCTCATTTACAACGGGCAATTACGACGTGCGTTTACGACATGCAATGCGTATCAAGGAAGACCCTGTCATAAAGGAAGACGAAACACATTCATGTGTCGTAACCTTACGATGCGCGTGTTAATGGCACACAATGCATATCAAGAAAGCCCCTGTCAAGAAAGGCCATGTCATAAATGAAGATGACACACATTTTTGCGTATCATAATTTTAAATGTTTTAAAAAAATATTATTTATAGATTTAATTATTTTCACATTAAATTTGTATTTAATGTTTCATAATAGAAAATAAAATATCATATACAAAAAATAGAATCCATTGCATAAACTTAATGTCATACAAATAATCTTTCCATGGAAAGATAAAACAAATATAAACCATGATTGGATAACATCAAGTGAGCAAAAGTAATTACATTAACTAACTATGAAGTAAAAAAATATGTATTGCTTCAATTATGTTATACTAAATCAATATGAACCTTTTGCTGATGAGAATGCTTTTGGCAAAAAGACTTCACTCTATCAAGAGCTTTTTCAAGAGAAGATGGGATTGCAACAAAAGTTACACGAATCCAGTTTTTCAAACCTACAGTAAGTCCTACAACACCCAAAAAGAAAGATATTTATTAGGTCATTATAAAATTCAACAAAATGTTACAAAAGGATTGTAATCACCTGGAAGAAGAATCATGGATTCCTATTTGGCCAGGTTGAAATAGAAGTCAATATCATCACTAATATCTTTTAGTAAAGAAACATTCAGTTTAACCTACGCAAAACAAAAGAAACAATTTTAACAAAACTTGAAAAGTATTTACCATTAAATTTAAACCAAAACACCTAAACCCTTACCATAACAGCCATAGCTCCCTGTGGTTTTTCATTATGCTAAGAATTCTTGTAAAGAACATTTCTTTGTATCCTCAAGGATCCCAGGAACACAACAAGAAATTACCAAAAGTACAAAAGAAAGATTTAATTACTAAATTAAGAATTTATAAAATGGGACAAAAGGGGAGTTGGGAAATACCTTGTCATCATCTTGCAACATCATTCTGCTACTCAAATATGAAACCATATGTTACAATTTATATTATACCTCAAGGTCACCATCATGTTCACTCATGGCAAGGCCATGCAATAGCATGCGGCAACATAAAACAAAAGTTCATAAAGAATGATATGAGAGGATTTTTTTATAAAAAATGAATATATATATATATATATATATATATATATATATATATATATATATATATATATATATATATATATATAATCATAAAGAATGATATGAGAGGATTTTTTTATAAAAAATGAATATATATATATATATATATATATATATATATATATATATATATATATATAAAATACCTTCCAAAGGACATTTTTATGTCCTCTTCGAATCCGACATTGGTTATTGACATAGGCTGAGGGATTAAAGTAGATGCTAACATTTTTTGACGATCGCTATTTTTCTGACTAAAAGAAAAAAAGATAGATAGGAAGTGAGTTTGGTTATTTAATCATAAAAATAAAATCTTGTGGTGACAATTTTGTTGGATTCTTTTATTCATTGTTTCATTTTTTTCTACTTTTCCTAAATTTTGTTGTAAGCAAATTTATAGGTGATCAAAAAGATTGTTGAATTCTACGATCCAATTAAGTTTTCATTTGTTGTTTACAGTCATCGAAAGCTTATAGGTAGTCAAAAAGTTTATTGTTTCAATTTGATGTTGTTTACAAGAAGGAAGTGGTAAAATTGATGTAAAATGGATTAGAAGTTGAGCAGGGAGACAATCAACATAAGGTAATTTTTTACAAAACTTTGACACTTTGATACATGGAACACTAATCTCATTCAGCCCTGATGTGAAATTGATGATATCTACTTCATGTATAAGGTTGCAAGATTTTGGCAAGGAGATTCAGCAAGAATAACAAGAAGATATACATAAGGTAATTCTAAGACCAAGTTACAGTCCAATGGATAAAAAAAATGAAAAATCTTTTAGCTTATGTTATATTTGAACGTTACCAGATTTCTACTTTTCTAATAAGGTAATATTTTTATAAGCTAATGGGTTGGCTTATTATTTGTTTTTTTGTTTTAGTCACTGAATGTGAGCATTCACCTGTTGTAAGGTATCATGCTGCCATCTTTGCAATAGTTCAATCTTATTATCAACATCAGGTGTTTTCTGTTTTACTTTTCCCCATTTCCAGTTACAATTTTACTGATACCATTAGAAGTGTAGTTTTTTTTTCTTTTAGAGAACCTATAATGAAATATCTTGTAAAAAGACTTAGAACTAAATGCTCATTACATCTTAAATAATGCATGGTTTTTTGTCTGCCTGTTCCAAAATTGGTGGACGTAATGGTTTGCCACACGACCCATATGGATCAATATATGATAAAATATTATGCATATCAACTGTTTGACAAAATTCCATGCCTATACCATTTATGATCTTTAGTCCCTTTGATCAATATTAAATTTGAAATTAGACATAAACAGTAGCACCAACGCCCTGCCAAAACAATAAAAATGATGACCACTATTTTCATGAAAAATTTTCTTCATATGAATTCTTTCTACATAGGGCAATTAAGCAAACTAACTTGACTAAGTTGACATGGTTTCTAATTGGAACTAGTTTCTAGATGATGAATGGAATATAAATTTAGCAAGTAGGGTTTTGAACAACAAATATGTTGTTACCTTAACGAGGCCAGGTGGACCAATGATAACAAGATCTTCTAGAGCTTCTACTTTGTCTAGTGATAAGGTGTTGTATAACATATCAACATCCTCAAACTCATCAAAATCCTCCTGCAGATGAAATGGTTTGTGGTGGTTTTAGATGCTTTGTGAAAAGTGAAAACCCAAGATTTTTGTATCATCAACGAAGTCCTTATTTCGTTCCACATAGTGGAGAGAACCTTAAAGAAACTATTGAGAAAATGTGAAAGGGAAAAAGTATATGATGACCTGATGTCGTTCCACATAGTCATCAATGAAGTCCTCAACTCTAGCTTCATTATATGAGCCTTATGTCGAACAATTGATGAATATAAATGTGTCTATCAAACAAAAGAGTGAAAGACATCCATTAAATTATCAACTGTAAGGTAGATATTGAATAATGGTCGTTGATTGAGTGAATGTAGTAAATAAAACATACCTGTATAGAGTTGTAGAAATTAGAAAACGAATGCTTTTTTGATTAGAGGGAGATGAAGAGAAGAAGTTACCAGAATAAAACGAGGACAAAAACTATGTTTCTGTAGAAATTGTAGAGGATCATGTAACCCATTCTTTGGTAATTCTAGTGTCTGGGGACTAACAAAATAGGGACCAGAAAACGGAATTGAGCCATGGCAAAATCCGATGACATCACACATTACTAAAAGTAAGCCTAACAAAAGAACTACATTGCAGTGTCACTTGTAATATTGGTAAAGATGAATACATACCCTGTACTCTGTACAACCTGACCAACATTTGCAACAGAAACCTCACGTTTAGTAGCAGCAGCTCCATCCAACAAAGCTTCAACAGTTCTTGGCATAAGTTCAGGGATATGTTATCTCATAACAAAAGCACCCTACACATATACAAGTAAGACTCAACAAATCAAACATTTTACATTTAAGAGAACACAAACAATTTAACAATCTCCTACCACTCTAGCAAGATATCCCACAGTTACAAGAACACCACTGATGGTGCCATTGTTTGCATTCACTTCTGTTGTTCCTTCACATAGTTTAGCCAAAAGCGCCTGAAATATGCCACGCCAGCTTATAGAATAACTAAATATGCATATATATATATATATATATATATATATATATATATATATATATGTGTGTGTGTGTGTGTGTGTGTTTGTGTGTGTGTGAAAGTTTAAATAGCACTTAGGGTAGGATAGCTTCCAGTTGTGAAAAAGCTTATGGATTTTAGTGTTTCAGATCTGAGTATATAAACCTCACCTCACTATATAAACCAAATCATCAACATCCATACACCAAGGGTATAATCATCATTTAACTCTTACATGCTTAAGCCAAAGCCTAAGACTGAATGTATCAAGTCATTAACTTTTTACCTTATGTAACTTATATCATGTTCAAATTGATGATATTATGAAATTTGTTAACTGGAATGTAAAGGGTATAATGGTTATTTTCTCTCCACACCAGAATTGAAGAGATGAAAATTATTTACCTTAATAGAGACCTTGGTCTTAACCTGATTTTCCAGAGCTTCAGCCATTGACTACAACCAATGAAACATGAAGTGATAATGATATCTCACATATTAAATAATCATCAAAATACATACTACCTTCACACTGAATTTAACACATAGTTAAAAAAGAAGAAGAATAAGAAGAAGCTCTGAAGAGTTAAGAGACCTTATCAAACTGAACAAGAACTTGAATAGCAAGCTCATCAACAATAATTCCACTGAACAAGAACTTGAATAGCTAGTCTGGTACATATAGACTCTGTATAAACTTTGTAAAAATCGACTGCACAAAAAATCATTCTAAAAGATGATTTCAAATTGAGTCTTATATACAAAATTATAGTACTCAGAATAAGAAATTGAACATTAGTGTGTAAGATGGTTCAGTGAATTAGAAGAATTAAGAGTCTAAGAATTGATGTGGAAACAGTCGGCAGTTTCCCGCCATTCCATAAAATCGGTGTACCAATATCAGAAATGGAAATACCAATTTCAGAAATTGAACCTGAAATCGTGTTTTGGAACTATTAGATTACCAAATCAAACTTGTTCCAGATTCCAATTGGGAACTATCTCGACACTATACTGGTTTGCGATCCAGGTCACATTCAGAACACTTTCGTACCCGATTGGGTACGAAACGATTTAGTATGCAGTTCGTGGCCTTCTGAGTGAATTAGGTAACTATGATACCATCTCATCCAAAGTTTTAGTCAAACACCTTATTCATGATTATAAGATAGTGGCATGTGACTCAGTTACATAGATATTAAAGAGAAGAATTTGGAGAAGGGTGAATTGAACACCTTATTCTTTTTGTCTAATTTACACCTTACCTAATCATTTGAAACTCAGATCCATTGGTGTATGCATGACTATCTCGCATCATTGATTTATCACTAAGACTCATAATTAGGCGTTACAGTGTGATTCTAGGTTGCCGCCTCCAGCTCCTCTGCATATATAATCTAGAAACTGAAAGTATTAGGCTTAAAATTGATATGTAAAAGATGAGAAGATAAATGAGAAGATGAGAAGATATATGTACCATGGCATTAAAATTGATACAAACCTTTTTTGGTCAAGTATAGATGTTTGATATGGGTGTTTTGGTCATCAATCTCGTTTTCTTGATTTTTCAGACCATCTGCTGATAGACTCATGCTTGCTGCTAGGTCGGATGGTTTAGATGGATCAGAGTTAACCCTGCCTCCGGTGGCAGGAATGCGAGGATTAGTTAACCTAGCCATGATTTGAGGTTCGAGAGTGGTGCTTCTAGACAAAGAACCACCAAGTGCAGATGCGTAAGTAAGAGAAGCTGATGACATCGCGTAAGGATGGTTTGGGCTCGAAACGTAAAGCTTGCATGGAAACAAGATCTTCGTGAAAATCAAAATACGAAAATAAATAGTGTGTTCGTCTCCCCTTACATGTTTTGAACCAGGCGAGAGGGATGAGATGGAAATACGAGAGTGAGATAGAAAAAATTAGGGTTGGCTTTAGGAACCTTAAATCATCAAATTGATAACTGGGAGGTAAGAACCCTAAATCCTCAGCTCATTAGGGTTGAATTAAGAGTGTAAGAGCTTGTCGGAACCGAGAATTAGGTTTTTGGTGGAGGTGATGGATTGAGGAATTGAGGAAGCTGTGGATGAAGACGAAGGCCCTAATTCGAAGAGGCGGGGAATTTTTGGGATGAATAGGCGGGGGTTAATTTTTTTGATTCCATTTTCCCACTAAAAACGCGTGTTTCCAAAAAAAAAATATAAAGCGACACAGTTACACTACACACATCTTTTGATAGGTTCCCTCCGTATTTTTTTTTTCTTTTATGACACTACTTTTAGGGTACGTAAAAATGCGTGTCCTCTATCCTTCAAATTTTAGAAAACTAACATTAATTTTTAGGGCACGCTCAAATCCGCATCCTCTATCAGTGTGTGTCATTAAATGCGCGTCATAAAAGGTTATTTTTCTAGTAGTGTACTTGTAACATACACGGTCAGTTATCATGTATTGTAAATTATAAAAGTGAATAATATTACAAAATATTATGTAAATTAGAATGTTGAGTTCTAACATATGGTTTTTACTAGAAATAAAGTAAAACTATGTTTAGAATCACTCATAAAATATTGGGAGTCTTATGAAATTCCAGTTAAAGGCCAAATAGTGAAATTTAGCGAAAATATAAAATTTGAAATAAGTGAAATTTTATTATTTAAATTTATAGAGAATCTTGTTAGAAACATTTAGGCGAAAACCTCATCGAAATCCGAGTTATAACGAAGAAGTTATGACCAATCAAAGATTCGCAACAAAACCGGCATGACGCCGAATGACGTAAAATGTGAGTTTTTGATAAACTACTTTTTAGCCTTAGTAATCTAAATGAAAGTCGTAGTATTCATTAAATTGAGAAGTTTGATAAAAAGAATGCAAAAATCTGACTTTGTATGAGGAAGTTATGATTTTTCTAAGTTTCGGAATAGCAGTACATAGCTAAAAACTCGAATTTTAGATCGAGTGATTTTTAGCTAGCTTACACAACCTAATCGAGAATTGAAGGTCTCGTCATTAGGAGTACAACGGTAAAAAGTCTAACGAAAACGGATATCGGATGAAGAAGTTTTGAATTTTTAACGGATTTTTCTCTCCCGGTCTGTTAAAAATAATAATATTAAAATTAAATTCAAAATTAGCCAACAAAGTTTATATGAACGTTGTAGAGCATAATCTTAGCTACGCGTGCATATAAAGAATGTCAAAAAAACGAAGCTCGTATGCGAACGTTATGGATTTTAGAAGATTTGGGCTCAATTTCCGAGAAATTCGCATGGATAAGCCTTATCCGGAACCAGCCACGTCACCTCACATGAATAGTAGCCGTGTGTCGCCTTCCGATTGGACGGAATTTCGGTCTGGTAAGCTTCCAACGCGCCTTTTGGCATCGTAGGCAACATCTAAGATGCCTCGTAAGACGTCTCGCTCCAACTGCCGCGTGTACCGAGCCTCGCAGCCTCGCTGCCACATGCCTCTCCCTCCTTGCTTCGGATCCGAACCTCGGCCCTATATAAGGCCTGCTAGACCTCCTGGCTAATGTTGGATTTTTAGCACCTTTTCACCTCTTATTCCATATTTTTGGCTATTTCCATTTCCCCTAAAGCCCCGATATCATTTTTTAAAGCCCGAAACACGTCCCGAAGTGTTCGGGGGGCCCGAGAAATTTATCTTTTTGGTTTGAAGCCCTACCTTCGCAGAGCCCGGTTTTCAAGAAAGCTCCCGGTTTTTATAGAAGAAAGTTATATATAGTAACGAAGTGCTGCCGAAATTAGTATTTTAACCCCCGGTTATTTCATAATGAGTTTAATATATAGGAACAATTGTGTGTTATGTGTTATATGTGCTATGTGCTTTTCAATGTTATTATTCCGGGTTATTTTCCCGTGTTATTTTTATTCACTATTTTTAATAGCAAAGAAATACCTCTGACCATGTGATCAGTGAAAGGACTTAGATTCATGTCTGTACTAGTATGTAGCCTTTGGCCATGTAGAACATGTCTCCGTAAGAGATTGATTTCTATTCTATGGTGTTGGCAAATGGTTAGATAGGGATATAAGCCTGAAATCTACCAAAATGTTAATCAGAAATTGTATGTATTTTGTTCTATTTGGGCCGAAGCTTTATTGATGTATATCAAGTATTGAAATTGTTATGTCTCACTGATTGTATATCTTTGAATCAAGTCATTGATTGATGTGGAAAGTTTGTCACATGATTCACATATGCCTTTGTTGTTCCTTGTTCCTCTTTGCTTCTGCCATATTGAAGTATATATATATGGCATAACGTTATATTGTATCTATTATTTAACTCACTAAGCGTCACCGCCTACCCTCTTAATGTTTTAATATATTGCAGGCAATAAGCATCCAGTATAGCTTTATACTGTTGGAAGAATTAAAATAGTTTATACTATTACTTTTGTATTTAAGTTTTAGTATGTATAAAATATACAATATCCTTGGTAGTTTTATGATAAACTTAAACTTAGTCGGTGTGTATCCAGTTGTTTGTAAATAAATTATCAATGTAAAATATTTTTTGTGAATATGCACGTAGCATGTTTTGGATTAACAACTGTTTTAATATTCTGAAAGCATGAAGGGTCTTTCAAGCATGCTTATGGCATTGTCATCTTTGACATTTCAACAAGACGCGCATAGCCCAAATCCAAAAGGATGGAGTGTTAGAGTCATTTGACTTAAATTCGGAGGACACGTGTGAATCTTGTTTACTTGGAAAGTAGCTATAGACAACAAGATCCTTTCAATGTATGACAATCAAGTTTGGAACTTGGTTGACACTGTACCAAGTTGTAAGACGGTTGGGTGCAAATAGATCTTCAAGAAGAAGACAAACATGGATGGGAAAGTACACACATATAAGGCGCGATTGGTTACGAATGACTTTACTCAAACTCCTGGAGTTGACTATGACGAGACCTTCTCACCAGTAGCGAAGATTAAATCTATAAGGGTTATGCTAGCCATAGTTGCATTTCTAGATTATGAAGTATGGCAAATGGATGTTAAAACCACTTTCCTAAATAGGAAGTTGGTTGTAGATGTTTATATGAGTCAACCAAAGGTTTTTATCAATGCAAAGTACCCTACTAGAGTGTGTAAGCTTGAGAAATCCATTTATGGATTAAAGCAAGTATCTCACAGATGGAATCTTTGTTTCGATGAGAAATTTAAAGAGTTTGGTTTTTTGAGAAGCGAGGATGAGTCCAGTGTTTGTGTAAAAGCTAGTGGGAGTATAGTTAGCTTTCTGGTATTGTATGTAAATGACATACTACTCATAGGAAACAAAAATCCAACCTTGTAGGAGGTTAACTCCTGGCTATGAGAGTGTTTTACTATGAAGGACTTTGGGGAAGCTGCTTACATTTTAGGGATATAGATATCGAGAAGGAAGAGTAAAAGTCTAATAGGACTTAGTCAAAGTACCTCCTTGGACAAGGTGTTGAAATGTTTCAGCATGGAGGATTCTAAGAAAGGAGAATTACTTATCCAGAGCAACAGCAAACTGAGTAAGACTCAGAGTCCGAGTATTGATGTTGAGATAGCATGTATGAGTCGAATACCATATGCTTCTGTAGTTGGATCGATCATGTATGATATGACATGTACTCGCCCTAATGTAGCCTTTGCTTGAAGCATGGTTAGTAGATATCAAGGGAATCCTAGTATAGCTCACTGGACTGATGTAAAGAACATTCTTAAGTACCTGTGGATGACTACCCTCGGTGGGAGTGATGACTTGAGAGTGAAAGGGTATAACGCCAACTTTCAGACTGACAAAGATAATTTCCGCTCTCAGTCGGGCTGGGTATTTACCTTAAATGGAGGAGCAGTAACTTGGAAAAGTTCCAAACATGAGACTGTAGTTGATTCAACCTGCAAATCAGAATACATAGCAGCAACTGAAGCGTCAAAGGGGTAAATATGGCTAAAGAACTTCATTGAAGACATTGGAGTTGTACCAACTATACAGGAGCCTATGAAAATTTTCTGTGACAATGAGGGTGCAGTCACCTTAGCCAAGGAACCAAGGGATTATGGCAGATCCAGACACATCAGCAGAAAATATCACTTCATAAGGCATTGAGTAGAAAAAGGACTCTTCGTAGTGAAAGGGGTATCATCAGAAGAAAACCCATCAGATCTCCTTACGAAAGGAATGAGTAGGGTTAAGCACTTACAACATGCTAGGAGTATCAAGCTGAATGACAATATTAGTTTTAATGATTAGATAGATATTTAGAAACTTGTAATAGTTTAAATGTAACTGATATTTGATGATTGAATAAAAGGAGCTTTATTTATAAGTAAAGTTACTATCTTGTTTCAATTGGTTACTATTGGTTCGTTTTGCATGTTTTGACTTCCAGAATAATGATATTATTCAAACTATCCACAGTCGATCATACTTTGGAAGTAGGTTATGAAAGTAGATTATCATGAATGGGTTTTTGTAAGATTGTCTAAGGAGTTAGACATTGCAAAAGTTTGCTAAAAATATTCATGACTACTCTTGAAATAAGATTTGAGTATTAGACTAAACTCACACTCACATGAATCACTTCATGGAATTTATCATAAGAGCTAGTACGAAACCTCATCAGTAACTTGATGTTATAAAGCATATGATTGTGTATGATTTAACGAGTGGTTAGTATAAGCATATAAGCCGAAGTTTATCTGTTCCTTTTATCCTAAGAGGATTAAAAGCGATATCTTGGGCCCTTCGATGACTGTTTTTTTGACTTATGTGCCAAGCCCGGTCAGGACTAAATTGATGTGTTCAATTAAGTTCTATGTCAAACAAACCAGAAATCAGGAAACAAACTACAAGACAATAAGTATGACCATGTTCCATGTATTTGTCCGCATGATATCTTGAAGAAAAGAGGATTATATGATCCCTTATATAATGGACGCATCAGAGTTCGACAACGGCTTTTTGAGAGCTATGATTGCTAATCGGATTTTGAAGTTACATTGGCAATTATATTTATTAGACTTATCCAAGTGGGAGACTGTTGGATTAGGTGTCTAAGCCCACAACTATAAATGGTATGTACTTGACCCGATAGTAGCATGGTCCATCTCGGGTTGCCTTCACTAGAACAATCTGATAGATGGATATTTGAGAAAGAGGTTATTTGTAATTTATTAATATATTATAAGTATAATATATTAACTGAGAAATCATATTATTTAATTAGTACTGATCAAGAATTAATTCATAATTAATTTAGCGATCAAAAGAGACTGATTAAGTAAACAGGGACTGATTATGTAAATCAATTATACATATGATTTGGGCTAATGATCCATGAATGATTTTTGATGGGCTAAGCTTATGAGTTAGTCCATAAAGTATTAATCCAAATCATTTATTGGATCATAAGCTTAATTGTTAGAATTAGGGTTAAACATATGACTCTTGGAATTCGTAACGAAAAATGTGTACCCTCAGCTCAAAAATCGGTTACCACTTGCATTTCAAGAGAGTATATCCGATATTGTGTCTCCTAAACCTCTCTCATATTCATCTAATTGTTTAGTGATGTTTGTGTCTTGTTTGAGGCAACACACTTGGGGTGCTAAGGGTAACGCCCGTAGATCCGGGCTAGTGAATTTAGAGGCAATAGGGGTCGGAAATGACTTTTTGACAAAATATTATTTAGAATAAATAATTTGAACCAAGTTGTAGTATATGTCACGAGGTTTCCGTAAACATAACGAAGAAGTTATGACCCGTTGAAGTTTAGCGACGAAACTGACATGATACCGGGAAGCGTCTATAGTGAATTTACGATAGAGGAAGATTTAGCAAGAGCAATCTAAACGAAAGTTGTAGAATAGGCTAAAATAAGAACATAGATAAAAAGAACGCCCAAATCTGACTTCGTATGAAGAAGTTATGATTTTTCGAAGTTTCGGATTAGCAGTGTACAACCCGAAATTCGAATATTAGATCTAGCGGTTTTTAGCCGACACGACCTAAACGAGAATTGAAGATCTCGATAAGAGTAGCATAACGAGAAAAATATGGGCGAAAACGAACATCGGATGAAGAAGTTATGAGAATTTAACGGACCAATCCTGTCCCGGCCTGTTAATAATGTCACTTTTAAAATAAAGTCAAAATTAGCCGATGGAGTCTAAACGAAAGTTGTAGAGTACGTTCCCACCTTCGCGTGGATATAAAGAACGTCAAAAACAAAGCTCGTATGCAAAAGTTATGATTTTTAGAAGTAGGAAAGTAAATTTGCAAGACCTGTTGCGAGATTGCTGACGTGGCACGATCCCAATCGTCGCTTGCTGGCCACGGTGCTCGTTTCGGATGATGACACGTAGCCTCGCTACGCCCATCATCTGGTCTCGTATGCGCAGCGTACGCCTAGCACTCCTCGGTCCAGCTTGAGCCACGTCGCTCCACCCGAAGCTTGCCATCTGTCCGCCTTATCCAAACTTACGCCCAGCGTAAGACTTCGGTACGCCCAACATACCGAAGGTTCTAACGCCTATAAATAGCTGCGAGGTGCAGCCTTCTTCCTTCACCAATTCACACATTTTCTCACTCTCTCTCTAAGAACTTTGTCTCTCTAGCCCTTTTGAGTCCCCTAAAGTCTAAGTGAAGCCCTAGCACCCGAAGAAAGCATCGAGGCTCCCGGAGTCCCGAGAAAAAGAGTCTTTCGGTTTCGAAACGCTGATCCAATTAAGTTCCGGTTTTCGATAAAATTTGTTGTAAGTGTGCTATGCTTACGCAATTTTTAATATAGCTTTCAAATAATTATAGGAATATTATTAGGTCGTTAAAATAATTATTTGGGCTATTATTATGAGTTATATTAAGTGTTATTAACGCATATATAGTAATAATAATAGTCAGACTATTAATTTGTCGCGGTTATCGTTAGACTAAACCCTGGTGGTAATGATACTAGGTTTTATCAAAGAAAAATCGTTTTGAGAGTATCGAAGCGCTGTCCGAGTGCTGAGTCACCACCTTTCAAGTGAGTGCATAGTTACTTTCATCTTACACATAGATATGAAGTATTTTATATAAATTACGTGCTATGTGTGCATATTATCTGAGTACTTATTATCTATGCTAAATGAACGAATTTATACATGTTTTAAATGATTTAAACTGTATATGTATTTTATATCTACGATAATGTTGCGATAAACATGGGTAGATATAATAGATGGAATATGAGTTGAATGATGAGTTGAGAGGTGTTATAGACCACGAGGTGAGGGTGAGAGGTGGATGATGTGAGAAGCTTTTTTCCCAAATGATGGCCCGATCATTCAGCAGAGTATGGATAACAACCACGGACTATTCTAGACAGTCCAGTGGAACACTAGCAGGCTCGCAACCTGTAGGTGTTGTGTACGACGTGTTCACCCGGTGTACTCTAAACCCTGGTGATCATGCAGATTTGATGCCTAAACCCTGATGATCATGCAGACTTGATGCCTAAACCCTGGTGATCATGCAAACTTGATGCCTAAACCTTGGTGATCATGCAGACTTGATGCCTAAACCTTAGCGACTATGCAGACTTAGTGCCCATTGTGTAAACCGTGGCAATGATGGACTTTGTGTCGATTCCTTAGGATGATCCTTAGGAATGAATTAACGAGGAGTGGCTGATTCTTAGGGTAGACCCTTAAGAGTAAAGAAGATAACGGGGATGGGTAATTGGGTTGATTTTTTGATTGTTTAAACATAATAATTATATTATTGTGGTTTGAAAACCCTATGTACTCACCAGGTTTCCCAACCTGACCCACTCAGTTTATTTACATCGCAGGTGTTGATATGAAGTCACATTACACTGAGAGATTAAAGAGATGTAGATCACAAGTGTAAATAAATGTAAGCTCCATTTATGCTTATGTTTCTGTATTGACGATGACATCCCAAACGTTTTAACATAAATAAAATACGTTTCTTCGAAAATGTTTTGATAACGTATTTATCGTATTTTTCTGGGAACAAATTTCGCAACATTTTTATGAAAAGAAGTACTCTAATTTTTATAAAGCATAAACAAAATCGGTCTTTTGTGGCCGTGAAAATGGGGATGTCACAGTTGGTATCAGAGCATTAGTTTAAGCGAATTAGGAATTTGTAGGAAATTTCTAGACTTAAACTTAGAATGCTAAGTTATGATTGTGAGGTGTGAGCACTAGCTTAATTTTGGAATGATGCCTAAATTGCTTTTAAGTGCTAAATGATTTGTTATGCTATAGTTTGATCGGATCTATGGTCTGTTGCCGACCGGATCTGGATACCTTATGTGTTTAGGATTCTAAACGTACGAATACGATATTAGAACTAGCATATAAATGTTTCGGAGTGATAAGGATGATTTAAACATCAATCCTAAGTGAAGGTCTAGATTCACCTTATTCGGTGTATAGATCAAGATGGCAAGAACCCGTAGCGAAAACGTGAATGTAAATGGGAACCAAGATCAGCACCCAGTGATTGAGCAAATACCGGTTATGGTAGCCGCTGTTGAGCCAATAATGATGGTCGGAGTGCAAGCGATGATCCAGGCGATGTTGGATCGTCAAATGGAGGAAACCAGATGTTTGTTCCAGCAAAATCGAGAGGAAGCGACCATACAGATTGAACATCCTGAGTTGAACGAAGGGCAGATTGAGGAGGGAAACTACAGTGGGACTGTTGGTCAAGCCAACCCACCGATAGTTAGGCAAAACCACCAGGATGGAGGAAATGATGGACATCGATGCAAATACAAGGATTTCATGGCGTCCAAACCACCCAGTCTATCTGGAAGCCCGACGCCGGTGGAAGTCATGAACTGGATCTCTGAGATGGAGACGATGCTTGAGAGTTGCGAGTGTAGCAACAGGCAGAAGACCGCTCTCGCGGTTCCTTTATTGAAATATGGAGTACTAAGCTGGTGGAAGCTACTAGCCGATACGATGCCCAAAGGAGAAGCGAGCAAGATGTCATGGGAGGATTTTCTGGTGCAGTTAAAAATGAAGTACTGCTCTGAGCAGGATCTTCTGGAGATCAACAACGAGTTTCAGAATCTAAAGAAGGCAAAGATGAGTGTCATCGAGTATGCTGCAAGTTTTATGGAGAAAATGAAGCTTGTTCCTTATCTATTTCCAACTGAGCTCTCCAAGGTTAATAATGTTGGATTAATGTCTAAGTCCATAACTATAATTGGTAAGACTTGACCCGACCCGGCATGGTCCATTTGGGTTGCATGGCATCATGCACTTGGATAGACTATAATGAGAGAAATAAGATACTTACGGTTATTAATATATTATAAGTTCTAGTATATTAATAATAAGAATAATAAGATTATTTAATTAGTATTGATCAAGAATTAATCTAGGATTAATTAAGTGATCAAAAGAAGACTAATTAAATATATGGGTTGATTGTACAAATCATCCATACTTGTATAGTGGGCTAATGCTCCATGGATTATTTAGTTGGGCCAAAACCCATATAATGCTCCATGGATGCTCCATGGTGTATTTGAACCCATGGATCCAAGGAAATGGAAAGTCATGACAATTAGGGTTTACCCTAATTGTAACACTATATAAAGATATTATTCTTCCCAAAATCGGCCACTAGATTATTCTAGAGAGGGCTAGCCGATTTTATGAAGTGTAGAATTCTCTCAAGTTATTCCAAGTGTATTTGGTGTTGTGTGAACCATTTGAGGTGTCACACTTGGGGCACTAAGCACTCAAGCTTCATGAAGATAAGCACTATCAAAGAGGTATGTATTCTATCTTGTTATATTAATAGTTTTGTATGCTAGATTAGGATAATACCTTGGATGTTCATATTTGTATGTATAATAGAGAAAACATAGATCCAAGGTATTTAGGGTTGCATGTACACTTAGGAGTGTTAGAATGCTCATAACCCAACAGTGGTATCAGAGCCTAGGCTTGTTTTCTTGTTATACCTGCAATAGAAGCTGAAAAATCGAGTTTTGATGCTGTCAGCCCGGCTGACTCGCCAAGTCCATGAAGGGACTCGACGAGTCCAAGGCAAAATGCATCCAACTCGCCGAGTTGTGTTCATGCACTCGACGAGTTGGACCCCAGACAGCATATCTTTGAGGTTTTTGGCTAGAAATGGACTAGGAACATTACCCTAAGTTGTTTTGAACTTATAAACTTGTTTTTAAATGTGGTAATGTTCATGCTAATCCATTTTTTAAAGATAATTGTCAATAGATTCATGTTTTGTATTAGTTTAAAGGTTAGACTAATTACATGAAAAAGTTTGATTTGAATTATCTTGTTCTTATGAGTTGCTTAGATTAATAGAAAAGTTGAGTGAAAAGTTGTTTTCAATCCAAATTAATCTAAGAGTTGATTCTAAAATGTGTTTTTGTAACTTGTCCTCAAGTTATATGAAAAGTCACATTTAAGTTTCATAATAACTCATAAAAGTTGGCAATGGTTACAAAAGATGAAGAGTCTTGTCCTTAAGTTATGGAGGTTCAAGAGTCACTTCATTAATAAATATATAAAAAAAAAATAATGTAACCTTAATTAATTTCATAAGTTATAAAATAAAGAAAAAGTTAATTCTTTATTAGTTTAAAGTCTTCCATAATTTGTCCTCAAGTTATGGAACTTGAAGAGTTTTTGGATTAAAACTACTTTAAACATATAAGTTATGGAATTAATTAGTTTTGAATAGTTTCAAAACATGCCCTCAAGTTTTGGAATTTGTAAAGTTTTCTCTTATGAATACTTTAATTCCAAGCTAGCCCTTAGAATTTTAAAAGTTAAAATTCAACCCTTATACTTTATAATATTATAAGTTAATAATATATATATGTATAAGAGTAAAGTCGGTCTTACCGCTAGTACGCCTCATTCACGAAGCCGGTCTATAAGGTGGGTATAAGGTTGTTGCCTATAAAATGGCAACTTAATGGGTGTCCACTCTCACCCACCGCTTGCTTGACTGGTGGAGGGTCGTTAGCCGAACGGGTTTGATATGACTATAATTCTCCCTTCATTAAAAGCATTAATGATAAATAATAAGTAACTAAACTCTTAATAATTCCCAATCTTAGTTACTTAGGAAAATGTGAATAAGGTGCTAATCCATGAAATTACACTTTGCACTTTGTTTAAGTCGGTTAGTGGAGCGTGTGTGGTTAACCGGCACACTAACTCGTATTTAACAAGGTAGGCAAAGGGTAACTTAATGTTTATCATAGTATCGATGGAGTGTGTGTGGTTAACCGGCACATCGATTGAGGGGTAAACACTTAAGGGTACCAAGTAATTTGCATGGTTACTTCACACCTTGTTTTGTGATCCTCGGCATCCCAGTCACAAAACCTGAAGGGCACACTCGAGATTGAAACATGCCATTGAACAGTTCAATGAATCTCAAAAGATCTAGGAGTTTCAAAAACAATTAAAACCTAATAATACATTTCGTTTATCTTGGTGGAAATTGGTGAATCGTCATTCACCTACCTTCAAATTGTTTTATAGCTTGGATTACGGCATACCTCTTCTAAGTTATAAAATAGTCTGTTGGGTCCTAGCCTTAATATTTCATATTGGGTGTCATATTAAGGACTTTAAAATCAACTATCTTGAATATCTCCCAAAAACATGTCTGGTTTAGACATTTATGATCTTCCCAAATCTCTTGAAACAAGCTTTCCTAAATGAAGATGATGTCCCATGGATATCATACTTCTCTCTCCTCCTCCAATTATTCTCCCTAACCCACAAGTTCTTGAAAAATTTAAGGTCACTCGAACCCTATTGGCAAGACAAGGTCTAGGTGTGATCACATCTTGGAGATGTAGTCACATATTGACAAGCCGGGAGAGAAGGGTGTCAAAGTCTTGAGAAAGTTGGTGGTTCAATCACTTTCTAAGTCACATAGTGAGTTCCTTTGGGACACCTATGAAATAGACTATAACAAGACCCTTAATGATCTTATCTATTGTTAAGATCAACTTCCTAAAACTTTATGGACATTGACAATGGTGACACTGGAAATACAGAAAAAGCATTCTCTTCCCAATGGAAAGGGATCGGCCATAGTCAACTCGGTTGAACAAATGGTAAAGAGAAAAGCTAAGTCTGTGATAGTCCCGTGTACCATTATCAAAGGGTCCATATGTTGAATTTGCCAAAGAAAGGGTCATTAGTTGCGAAGCTGCCAAATTTACCTAAGGATGTTAAAGTCAATAAGATTGACTCTACTTCGGGTAAAGTCCACAAATCTAACTTTGTTAAGTTTCTATTCTGAGATTCCTGATACATGTTGTGACTGGGTCACATGGTAATGTTTTAAGAATCAAAGAAAAGTAAAGGAACTTAAAGAAAGAATATGCTGAATCTGATCGCGTAGATGGATTTCTATCGCGTAGTTTGAAGATCGGATTCTTGAGCTACTTCTTAGGAGTTATGAGATATTGCTTAGGAATAGATAACAACAAGTTTTCATATGGGTTGTAAGGATAAGTTTTTCCGCATAGTTTTAAAATAAAAGAAAAACTTTGGTTATATTTATTTTAAAATATCCTTACAATGGCATTTGAGGAAAAATTGTTGCTTATACGATTCCATTAATAGCAAGAGTGGAAGTATGAAATTGATTCTTTCATTTGTGGTAATGTCTAAATTTATCAAATAAAGGAAAGATTCTCATCACCCAAGTTTCAATTGGACCGGGACTTGGAATCATGCAAGTTGTATAGCATGATGAATGAGAACTTTTCAAGTATTGGAAAAATTAAGACTAATTACTTATTCACATGGATGTGTGAGTCAAGTAATGGACTAAGGGATCGAGTACATAGTCATGTGCACTGATTAAGTCCACCACAAAAGATATAAGGCTATTCGTCATAGTTTACTAAAGCTTAGTAAATATGATTATACTTACAAGCGTAAGTGTAACTCTGAGACATTGGAAAAGGTTCCAACGTATGGCAGAGCGAATAAGAAGAATCAAAGTAGGCAGAAGGATAAAAGTTTCTCAAATCTGAAAAGATGGGAGAGTACTTTAGTATCAGTTTTGTGATCATCTTAATGATTAAGAAACCATATCAAAATTAGTTCTCTAAGGAAGTCTTAGTGCATTCTTATGACTAAGAAGAAGGGATCTTGAATTGTTGAAATGGTTAAATCAAGAAGATGAGTCATACTTCGTTCCAATACAAGTCTTAGAGTCGTACTCCAAGATTGTAATTTGAGTGACATGTCCTTAAAGAAGGTTTAAAACACTTGACAAATGTAAGAGTAAAAGTTTTCTACTCTTGTACATTTGAAATTGGTAAGTTGTGATGTTTTGGATAAAACAAAGACCAACTAAGGCCAATTGTGTGAAGTGTTTGTCTTGATTAGAATCCACACTATCTCTTGGATGTTTGACAAGGGAGTCTTATAGGTCAAGAGGACAGTGGGAGTCTTAAAGGTCTTGAAATTCTCAAGAACTAATCAAGAATGAAACCTGAAGTTCTTCACTAGCACACGACTTGAGGTTTATAACCTATCGTGTTGACATATTCTGTGCCCATTCTAGTTAAAGTTGGCTTTGCATATGAGTTCTTAGAGTTCTCAATGTGTTGCACAACAACTTGGAAGCAATGGTAGGCCCTTGAGCTGCCAGGTGGCAAGAAATTAAGATTGAGTTCAGTCCATATGAGTTTGGATTTGTCATTATCCTTGTCTTGTGACTATGGTTTTGACAATTCACATGGATAAGAACACATACACCATTAAATCTAAGTGTCATAAAGTTTCTCTCTGATTCATGAAAATGATGGTGTGGAAACACTTCCACTAAGTAGATTTTAGTTAGGTAGCAATTGTGATGTTTGCATTCTCAAAGTCGTTAGTGGAGCGTGTGTGGTTTACCGGCACACTAACTTGGACTTGTGAGAAATGGCAAAGGTCAAAACGATCAAGACCATGATTACGGCATCCCTTTTCATAGTTCTTAAAATTGTTTTGACACACCCATGAGCTATCTAAGGGAAGGTGTATGATTTTGATAAAGTTCTATCAAAACAATCCAGTATCAGAAATCTGAACTTTGGTAAGAAAGTCAATAAAGTATTGATTTCTAGAAGTCCAGCTGATTTCTGAGTACATGTCAAAGCTAGTGGGAGCATAAGTGTTATGCTAATAATCATCATGTTAGTGGGAGCATGATAATTACGTTAAGTATTGCAAGCTAGCAATGTTAATTATAGAAAACAAAGGTTTCAATTGGGAAAAAGTTGTTTTGCTATAATTAAGGGAGAGGAAATTATACTTCATCTCAAATCTATAAGCTTAGATCGTGAGGTTTTAATCATTTAGTCAAGGATATATATATGAATTTCATGTTGGAATGGCTCAACATAAGGAAATTATGTATATGGGTCCATTATTTGCGTTCTAAAATTCGATTATGATTACGGCATCCCTTTTCATAATCTGAATTATGAGAACTTGGCAAATTGAAATGGAAATGTTATAGCAAAAGACTGGTTTAGTCTTTATGTGAGACATCATGTATCGTGTCCCATATGCTTCGGATATAGGACCGATTACATGTGCTATATTCATCCTTTCTAAAATTTTCGAAATGCCTAGGGCATTAAGAAGGGAAAAGGTTTAGAATTGGATATGACTAAAAGGATTTAACAATTGTCGAGGAAAATCTAAGGTTTACCAAAGATTGGTTGCTCAAGGACAATTGGAAGTATAGTGATAATTCTGGAAGGACCATATTGACATAATCTGTAAGGAGGCAACTCTTGTTCAGAAGTGATAGTCAAAATGGAATCTGGAAATGTTTCAAAGTTAGAATTTTTCCAATCTGTTTAAGATTAGGAAACTTAATGCAAGAAGGATGTTTCTAAGGAGCTGATCTCCTTTGGAATACTCTGTAATGATTGTTGCCAAATCTTTCTGACTTTGTGCATAATCATTACAAGAGGATCAATGCATATAAGTTTAGAATCTCACAGATTTCAGTAAATGACATGAATTTGGAATTCTTGCATTTGCAGTAAGGATTTGGGAGTGTGAAAAGAGAATCATTGAAGATTATGTTCAATTGATCTAGTTCACAAACTAAAGATCATAGACAAACATAGTATGCATACTTGGTGTATGGCATGACTAGTGTTTAGAAAACATAGTGTACATGCTTGGAGCATGGGACAACTATTGTTTTAAATTCAAGAATAATGTTGATAGCTGAAACAATATACAATAAATAATGTGTAATCATATGGTGATAAATAAAAAGTGTTTTATTTATATTCATAAGCTCTGAGACCATATTGGATTCAATTATTATTGTGTTTCACTTTGCATGTTTTGACTTCCCGAATAAACTAGGTTATTCTTCCGGAATGACTAAGTTATTCAAACCATCCACAGTCGGTCATATGTTGGAAGTAGATATGAATTAAGACTGTCATGGGTTGGCTTGTAGAGGTCTAAGGTGTTGGACAAATGGCTACAACACTCATGAGTGCTCATAAGTTCTGAGTATTGGATTCAACCCGCGCTCATTGGAATCACTTCATGGATTTTATCACGAGTGATCATGAGACGATAATATCTTATATTCTTCAAACCTAGAGATATGAGTTGTTACTATGAGTTGGTTGTACATTGATTACACGAAACGCATTGGTAACTCGATGTTATAAAACGTGTCTTTGTGTATGATTCAACAAGTAGTAGAACAAGCCATATGAGTTGAAGTTTATCCATTCCTTTTACCTTCGGGATAAAAGCGATATCTGTGGGCCCCTCGATGATTTGATGATGACAAATGGAAGTGCTCGGCCGAGTCAGGACTGATTTGATTTGTTCAATTAGTCAGTCGTCATAAATCGGAAATCGGGAAACAACAAATGGACAGAGAGAATGATTATAATCCATGTCTCAGTCCATATGATATCTAGAATGGAGGAATATATGATCCCTTATCTAATGGACAAGTCATTGACAAGATCAGAGTTCATCTACAAGGTCAGAGTTCGACAGAAGCTTTTGAGAGCTACGATTGCCAGTTGGTTCCTGAAGTCATACGCAAAAATAGTTTTAGACTTATCCAAGTGGGAGACTGTTGGATTAATGTCTAAGTCCATAACTATAATTGGTAAGACTTGACCCGACCCGGCATGGTCCATTTGGGTTGCATGGCATCATGCACTTGAATAGACTATAATGAGAGAAATAAGATACTTACGGTTATTAATATATTATAAGTTCTAGTATATTAATAATAAGAATAATAAGATTATTTAATTAGTATTGATCAAGAATTAATCTAGGATTAATTAAGTGATCAAAAGAAGACTAATTAAATATATGGGTTGATTGTACAAATCATCCATACTTGTATAGTGGGCTAATGCTCCATGGATTATTTAGTTGGGCCAAAACCCATATAATGCTCCATGGATGCTCCATGGTGTATTTGAACCCATGGATCCAAGGAAATGGAAAGTCATGACAATTAGGGTTTACCCTAATTGTAACACTATATAAAGATATTATTCTTCCCAAAATCGGCCACTAGATTATTCTAGAGAGGGCTAGCCGATTTTATGAAGTGTAGAATTCTCTCAAGTTATTCCAAGTGTATTTGGTGTTGTGTGAACCATTTGAGGTGTCACACTTGGGGCACTAAGCACTCAAGCTTCATGAAGACAAGCACTATCAAAGAGGTATGTATTCTATCTTGTTATATTAATAGTTTTGTATGCTAGATTAGGATAATACCTTGGATGTTCATATTTGTATGTATAATAGAGAAAACATAGATCCAAGGTATTTAGGGTTGCATGTACACTTAGGAGTTTTAGAATGCTCATAACCCAACAAATAAGTTCGCCCATGGATTACCAGCAGACTTTGGACCAATGGTCAAGAAAGCAACCACTTTGAAAGGAGTCATCTGGGCAGCCAAGAATGTTGAGACCCAGATTAGGGAAAAAGGTCTGGAGAGAGCTGAAGTTCGTGAGAAAAGGAAGCATGAAGGATCTTCAAAATCCAACAAGGAAAAGAAATTATCAAAGACTGAAGAAGGAGGAGGAGGTGAAACCAAGTGGTGCGAGAAGTGTAAAAAGAAGCACTTCGGGAAATGTAGCGAGGAGGTGACTTGCTACAAATGTGCAAAGACAGGGCATTACGCCAGCAAGTGTGCATCCAACAAGAAGGTGTGTTATGGATGTAACAAGGAATGGAATATTTCTATGGACTGCCCAGGGAAAAATAAAGCAGCAAGACCAGAAACGCCACCTAGGCCAAGGGCATTCCACATGATCCTCGACGAAGCAGAAAACCGTGTAAGGAATCAAGGATGAGGACTTCATATCCGAAGATAAAGTTATGCAGTAACCATAGTATCGTATAATGTAGCCTATTAGAGTCATAGTCTAGGGTGAACTTGAACAACTATGTAATAATTTTGAGAAATAATAAAGCCTTCATTTTGTAACTGATGTGTTAAACTGTTATGTGATTTTCTTGCATGGTGACTTGGAAAATTGCGGACAGTACTTGGGATGAGTATGAGTAGGTGTGAAAGGTAGTATATGCATATACTACTGGAAGCACAGGACTCACGCTTGGATTAGGGAAAGTCACAAGGTTACCAAGAAGCTAGTAATTGATCTCGTTTTATTCAAGTATGTTGTTACCATTGTTTCGGTAATGAATAAGAAAATTGTTGTTATCCCGACCCTAGTGGTCATATCACATTGAGTCCGACTATGATGAGTAGGTTACGTGGTTCAGAGAACCAAGTTTGATGTAGTGTCCGACTTAAACCAAATGGTTGAAATCAAAGCGATCAATAGAAGTATCACGCTCGTTGTTAAAAAAAAAAATTGGTAGCTAGAAATGCTACATGTTAAAATGTGATTATATCACAATAGACCATGAAGGAAGGCATATTCCATTCCGGAATTTGACTCTAAGAGACCTGAGTCTAAGCATTGTTACATACGATAATACGTCATTAGGATATGACACATCGTTCCATTGTAATAATAAAAAGAACTTATCTTAAGTTCGTATCCAGTGAGAATCGAGATTGTGACTTGAAGATCATAATCTGGAATCTAACGTGGGATATGGAGCAAGTGCAAGATCGAGCACCGCGTACAGTCAAGGAGTCCAAGAGTTAGATACTCATTCGAAGAAACATCGAAGTTACGAATTAGGATGAAGAGATAACGTATGGAGTCATTATACTGCCCTGTTTCGTTGATGATTCTGGGACGTAATCATCCTAAGGGGGAGATAATTGTAATGCCCGTAGATCTGGGCTGGTGAATTTAGAGGCAATAGGGGTCGGAAACGAATTTTCGACAAACTATTATATAGAATAAATAATTTGAAGCAAGTTATAGTATATGTCACGAGGTTTCTGTAAATATAACGAAGAAGTTATGACCCGTTGAAGTTTCGTGACGAAACTGGCACGATACCAGGAAGCGTAAATAGTGAATTTACCATAGAACAAGATTTAGCCTTAGCAATCTAAACGAAAGTCATAGAATAGGCTAAAATAAGAACATCGATAAAAAGAATGCCCAAATCTGACATCGTATGAAGAGTTATGATTTTTCGAAGTTTCGGATTAGCAGTGTACAGCCCGAAATTCGAATATTAGATCGAGCGGTTTTTAGCCGACACGACCTAAACGAGAATTGAAGATCTCGATAAGATTAGCATAATGAGAAAAAGATGGGTGAAAACGGACGTCGGATGAAGAAGTTATGAGAATTTAACGGACCAATCCTGTCCCGGCCTGTTAATAATGTCACTTTTAAAATAAAGTCAAAATTAGCCGACGGAGTCTAAAAGAAAATTGTAGAGTATGTTCCCACCTTCGTGTGGATATAAAGAACGTCAAAAACAAAGCTCGTATGCAAAAGTTATGATTTTTAGAAGTAGGAAAGTAAATTTGCAAGACCTGTTGTGAGATTGCTGGCGTGGCACAATCCCAGTCGTCGCTTGCTAGCCACGGTGCTCGTTTCAGATGATGACACGTAGCCTCGCTACGCCCAACATCTGGTCTCGTATGCGCAGCGTACGCCTAGCACTCCTCGGTCCAGCTTGAGCCACGTCGCTCCACCCGAAGCTTGCCATCTGTCCGCCTTATCCGAACTTACGCCCAACGTAAGACTTCGGTACGCCCAACTTACCAAAGGTTCCAACGCCTATAAATAGCTGCGAGGTGCAGCCTTCTTCCTTCACCAATTCACACATTTTCTCACTCTCTCTCTAAGAACTTTCTCTCTCTAGCCCCTTTTGAGTCCCCTAAAGTCTTGGTGAAGCCCTAGCACCCGAAGAAAGCACCGAGGCTCCCAGAGTCCCGAGAAAAAGAGTCTTTCGGTTTCGAAACGCTGCTCCAATTAAGTTCCGGTTTTCGATAAAATTTGCTGTAAGTGTGCTACGCTTACACAACTTTTAATATAGCTTTCAAATAATTATAGGAATATTATTAGGTCCTTAAAATAATTATTTGGGCTATTATTATGAGTTATATTGAGTGTTATTAACGCATATATAGTAATAATAATAGTCAGAGTATTAATTTGTCGCGGTTATCGTTAGACTAAACCCTGGTGGTAATGATACTAGGTTTTATCAAAGGAAAATCGTTTTGGGAGTATTGAAGCGATGTCCGAGTGCTGAGTCACCACCTTTCAAGTGAGTGCATAGTTACTTTCATCTTACACATAGATATGAAGTATTTTATATAAATTACGTGCTATGTGTGCATATTATCTGAGTACTTATTGACTATGCTAAATGAACGATTTTATACATGTTTTAAATGATTTAAACTATATATGTATTTTATATCTACGATAATGTTAGGGTAAACATGGGTAGATATAATAGATGGAATATGAGTTGAATGATGAGTTGAATGATGAGTTGAGAGGTGTTATAAACCATGAGGTGAGGGTGAGAGGTGGGCAATGTGAGAAGCCTTTTTCCCAAATGATGGCCCCATCATTCAGCAGAGTATGGATAACAACCACGGACAATTGTAGACACTCCAGTGGAACACTAGCAGGCTCGCAACCTGTAGGTGTTGTGAACGACGTGTTCACCTGGTGTACTCTAAACCCTGGTGATCATGCAGACTTGATGCCTAAACCCTGGTGATCATGCAGACTTGATTCCTAAACCCTGGTGATCATGCAAACTTGATGCCTAAACCTTGGTGATCATGCAGACTTGATGCCTAAACCCTGGCGACTATGCAGACTTAGTGCCCGTTGTGTAAACCGTGGCAATGATGGACTTTGTTTCGATTCCTTAGGATGATCCTTAGGAATGAATTAACGAGGAGTGGCTGATTCTTAGGGTAGACCCTTAAGAGTAAAGAAGATAACGGGGATGGGTAATTGGGTTGATTTTTTGATTGTTTAAACATAATAATTATATTATTGTGGGTTGAAAACCCTATGTACTCACCAGGTTTCCCAACCTGACCCACTCAGTTTATTTACATCGCAGGTGTTGATATGAAATCACATTACACTGAGAGATTAAAGAGATGTAGATCACAAGTGTAAATAAATGTAAGTTCCGTTTATGCTTATGTTTCTGTATTGACGATGACATCCCAAACGTTTTAACATAAATAAAATTCGTTTCTTCGAAAATGTTTTGATGACGTATTTATCGTATTTTTCTGGGAACAAATTCGGCAACATTTTTATGAAAAGAAGTACTCTGATTTTTATAAAGCATAAATAAAATCGGTCTTTTCTGGCCGTGAAAATAGGGATGTCACACTAAGCTCTTTTAAGGCCAAGATTCTACAAGATACCTCACAAGGTAATCTTCTAACTAGTTTTTATGATTCATTTGTCACCTTTGCATGCTAGTTAGGCTTGATGCTTTGGAAAAAGAATACTGTGTGTATAATTAGAGAAAAATTGGATCCAAAGCATTAGGGTTGTATGTGCACCATAGGGATGTTAGATTACATAAAACCCAACAAACCTCACATGCAATAACTAGCTAGACCACGTTGTTAGTAACCCGATGTGAAACTAAATGCTACAGGACCAACTGTAGTCTTCCTCATATGCGGTCTCCCACGACCTACCATTTCCTGATTCCAATCTTGATGTGGTCTACCCATAATCTTGCAAAATGTTCCACCCTGGCCTAATCATTTGAAAGAATCTGTGAACACTACGGGTCATCCCGCAGTCTCATCAAACTTTCCACACTATTTGGCCGCCAGTGAATGCCCCGCAGTCTTACAACACTTCCTACACTATCTTACTACTAGTGAATGCTACGGCTCCCCTGTAATCTTACAACACCTTCATTCCCAATTATCTCACCCCAAACCTAGGATGGCGGAAACGTGCGGGGGTGGGATGACTTCATGTATAGTATCATAACAACGAGTATAACAGTGACCAAAGTAAACACAACCATCATAAAATATAATTGAAAAAGTTACATGGTTTCATGAGTTACATGTTTCAAAATCGATTACAATATAATGATAAAATGAATTGTCTGAAGCCTTAGCGTCTCATCCTTAAAAGCTTGATAGTTACTTGTTTTAAGGTTTACCTGAGAATACAAGTAATTTTGAAATAGTGTCAACAATTAAGTTGGTGAGTGCATAATCTTTTGAATGTAGAGTTGAAAACCTTTCTTTGAAAAAGTAGTGTTTGTTCCAGAAAAATCCAATATTTTCCTCATTAAATGAAATGCAGTCTTAAAACCTAAGACCGAATGTACAAGTGTTATTCCATACTTATGATAGTATAAGGAGTTTTAATGTGAATAAAACCGTTTGAAGGTAGAAATTCCCCGTAAAATATATGTATTCTTATTTCCCTATGTGAGTTATTATAACCATGCTAATGATATAGATGGCCTGTTATGATGTTCTTCAGACATCGGAATATTATGCCATTTTTCACCCCATACCTGCCGATGTAGCTGTATCGTGCAACTTAGGTGCGACAATGTCAGACCCAATATAGATCTATATACAAGTATCACGCTCTCCCTACAAGAGATTTTTGGTTATAATTACAGGACTTAACCTGTACCCTACTGGGAACAATAAATTAGTGCCTCAGAAATTTGATTTAACGATTTTATGTGTAGTGTGAATGAAAAACCCTGTTTATCGTAGATATGAAACCTTCTTTAGTATATTTGTAGCATTAATGAACCATAAACTATACCTGTTATAGTTTATCATATATGTTTGTAGTGAATGAAAAACCCTTATGTGAATGATTTTTTTTTCATGGAAATAAAATAGCATAAAATATAATCAAAATGTATTTTTTATATTGCTCCTCACTTTGCTCAACATGTTACAAAGTGTAAATGATAAAATGAACATGTAAATAATTTTTCTAGTTTTAACTTTTTTTCATTGTTATTAGAAAAATTATAGAAAAATCATCGTAAACTGAAAACTGAATTCGTAAACTTTAAGAGTTTAGAAAATGAGTCTAACTTGTTCATAATTTTTATTATGTTTTTTAGTGGTCTCAAACTAGTGTGAAAATGTTCAACTTCATAGACTGGTCCAAAATCACTTCTGAAATGATAGGTGGTTTCGTAAAAATCGCCATAAATTGTAGAAAAATCATATGAATGTGTGCAAGTAGTCATTAGAAAGATATAAACCTAAACCATTTTAATATTGAACAATTTTGAAAAATATTAAGTTTAAGATGGTCAAAACAGTTCGTGAATAGACCATAATTTTTCTGTTGAAAGTTGATGTTTGAGTTTAGAATGTGTTTTGGTGTTGTAACTTGTATTCCCCACCTTAAAACTTAAAGAAAACATCATAATGTAGTAGTATGAACTCGTCTTCTATGATTTCTTGTGGTGGAAGGTTGAAGATGGGGAGTTCCAAGTCAAGAACACTTGATAGATGCTTAAAGATTTGAAGATCTTTAGAACAAATATGTAGATATTTGTGTAAATGATCCAAGATTTGTATGAATATGTGAAGAGTGTGTAGAATTTAAAGAAAAATACTTCACAAAAATGGAGGAAACACTCAAGAACTTCCTGGAGAATTTGTGATCCAGGGAGAGACAGAAAGTTTGCTTTGGAGGGAAGAGTTGGTAAATCTTGGAGGAGAAGCAAAACAACTCTCTTGGATTTGTTTATAAGGGTTTGATATAGGTTGATTGTGAAACATCCCAAAATACGACCCAAAAATTTTTGTTTAACAATTACTAAAAGTACTAAAATAATATCACACAGTAAAACCCATACGTCAATGTTTCAAAACAGTAACTAATAGTTATGTAGAACTGTATCAAAACTGTATCAATCACACTTATGAAAAACTAAAAACATCTCCCAGGACAGCTGAAACTGTGGTGTATGCAATGCCATCAACCCGAGCTCTTCCCTTTACTTGTGGAAGTACCTGAAACCAAACTGAAACTGTAAGCACGAAGCTTAGTGAGCTCCCCCAAACTACCACATACCATACAATACATATAAACACATACTAGGCCTTGCCCACTGCATCGGACCGAAGTCCAGAACTAGTCAGGGCCTTGCCCTCTGCATCGGACCGAAGTCCGGAACTACTGAGGCCTTGCCTCTTGCATTGGACCGAAGTCCGGAACTAACTGCATCGGACCGAAGTCCGGAACTGACTGCATCGGACAAAAGTCCGGAACTACTGATCATAGCATAGCACAAACATATCAACTAGCATGAACACATAAATAGCATACTGCATCGAGCTGTAACCCGGAACATATAACACATAATCCTGCCTGAACCACGAAGACTTCAAACATTATAAAATCTGCATCGGACCGAAGTCTAGAAACTACTACTAGATATACGGGCCGACATTGTGGCCTTAGACCCATTCCTATTGGAAGGAAACTCACCTCGTGATCTGGCTGCTGGGTGTGTGTCTCTGGAAGCTATCCGCTGCTGCTCCGGTATCTCCCCGACTACAATTCCACAATACACTTCAATCAAAATACTAATAACTGCATTGGGGTAAAATGACTCTTTTACCCCTGACTAAAGTCAACTCTCCTGGTCAAGGTCAACTCTTCTGGTCAAAGTCAACTTACAGTTGACCTGACTCGCCGAGTTGGGCCGCCAACTCGCCGAGTCCCTACTCTCATTTCTCAACCCTGATTGCTGCTACTCGTCGAGTATGGCTTAAAATCGACGAGTTCCCATTTGATTCTAAAACTCAGACTATCTACATCCGACTCGCCGAGTTGTATGAACAACTCGACGAGTTGTTCTTGAATTTATGAAGATTGCCTTAGACTCGCCGAGTTGTATGAACAACTCGCCGAGTCCCTCCATTACTGAGTCTAACCTCCAACTCACTGAGTTCATTCCACTACTCACTGGTCCCCACTCGGAATCACTCAAAGGGGAATGATCGGGGACTCGCGACTCGACTCCCCGAGTCCGAAGAACGACTCGCCGAGTCACATGCATGCAATTACTAAAAACTCGATTCTGCTCAAAACCACTACATACAATACATAGATCTGAGTTCCTAAGGCTGGTTTACCACGTAAAGTTCCCAACTTTATGTGTACAAATGCATACAAAAGGATATAAAGGCTAAAAAGGCACTTGGAAGAGTAGATCTAGGGCTATCATGCAAAATGGCTTCATAAAGTTGATAGATCTACGTTTTTGGAACTGAAACATGGCTAGATTCGAAAGCTAATCCATCCAATATGATTTATCTACTAAGAACAAGCTAAAGAATGGGCTAAATATGCTTATAAAGGAGAATCAATCATCAAAACTGGAAGAAATCGATTATTACCTCAAGATACTCTGAAATGGGTGCAAAAACTTGGATCTTCTTCTTCTCCTTTGGATCTAGCCTCCTTCTTCTCTTAAAAACTTCAAGATTTAGACAAGAAAAGCTCAAATACTCAATGGAATGGTTAGGGTTTGCCAAATAATGCTTTGAGGGTGAAGGAGACGAGTTTGGGGGCTCATAAGATGGTTTAAATAGGGTGCAAACCCAGGGATTTAAGGTTTCTACCTGGCATGCCGACTCGCCGAGTCCCGAATATGGACTCGCCGAGTCGCCGATCTAAATGCTGCCCAAAATCACGACTCTACTCGACGATTCGGGCCATAGACTCGTCGAGTCCCTCTACAGATTTCTAAAATAAATAATATAAAAGCAACATACCAGAGACGGGTGGTTACAATTCTCCCCCACTTGACTCAGACTTCGTCCTCGAAGTATGCTACAGCTGAATCTGCAAATAGCTCTGGGTAGTGCTCTTTCATCTCATCTTCAGCCTCCCACGTCCACTCAGACCCCTTCCGGTGCTCCCACTGCAACTTCACTAGCTGAATTACCTTGTTCCTCAAGGTCTTTTTCTTCCGGTCCAGAATCGCGACCGACGTCTAAACCAGACATCTTTTGGGAGATATTCAAGATAGTTGATCTTAAAGTCCTTAATATGACACCCAATATGAAATATTAAGGCTAGGACCCAACAAACTATTTTATAACTTAGAAGAGGTATGCCGTAATCCAAGCTATAAAACAATTTGAAGGTAGGTGAATGACGATTCACCAATTTCCACCAAGATAAACGAAATGTATTATTAGGTTTTAATTGGTTTTGAAACTCCTAGATCTTTTGAGATTCATTGAACTGTTCAATGGCATGTTTCAATCTCGAGTGTGCCCTTCAGGTTTTGTGACTGGGATGCCGAGGATCACAAAACAAGGTGTGAAGTAACCATGCAAATTACTTGGTACCCTTAATTGTTTACCCCTCAATCGATGTGCCGGTTAACCACACACGCTCCATCGATACTATGATAAACATTAAGTTACCCTTTGCCTACCTTGTTAAATACGAGTTAGTGTGCCGGTTAACCACACACGCTCCACTAACCGACTTAAACAAAGTGCAAAGTGTAATTTCATGGATTAGCACCTTATTCACATTTTCCTAAGTAACTAAGATTGGGTATTTTTAAGAGTTTAGTTACTTAGTATTTATCATTAATACTTTTAATGAAAGGAGAATTATAGTCCTATCAAACTCGTTCGGCTAACGACCCTCCACCGGTCAAGCAAGCGGTGGGTGAGAGTGGACACCCATTAAGTTGCCATTTTATAGGCAACAACCTTATACCCACCTTATAGACCGGCTTCGTGAATGAGGCGTACTAGCGGTAAGACTGACTTTACTCTTATACATATATATATATATATATATATATATATATATATATATATATATATATATATATATATATATATATATATATATATATTATTAACTTATAATATTATAAAGTATAAGGGTTGAATTTTAACTTTTAAAATTCTAAGGGCTAACTTGGAATTAAAGTATTCATAAGAGAAAACTTTACAAATTCCAAAACTTGAGGGCAAGTTTTGAAACTATTCAAAACTAATTAATTCCATAACTTATGTGTTTAAAGTAGTTTTAATCCAAAAACTCTTCAAGTTCCATAACTTGAGGACAAGTTATGGAAGACTTTAAACTAATAAAAGAATTAACTTTTCTTTATTTTATAACTTATGGAATTAATTAAGGTTACACTTTTTTATTTATTTAATGAAGAGACTCTTGGTCCTCCATAACTTGAGGACAAATTATGGAGTCATAACTCCAATTAATTAGAACTAGACTCTTCATTTTTGTAACCTTTGCCAATTTTATGAGTTTTATGAGTCTTTAATGTGACTCTTCATGTAACTTGAGGACAAGTTACACAAACACATTTTATACTCAACTCTTAGATTAAAATGGATTGAAAACAACTATTTCAATTAACTTTTCTATTAATCTAAGCAACTCATAAGAACAAGATAATTCAAATCAAATTTTTTCATGTAATTAGTCTAACCTTTAAACTAATACAAAACATGAATCTATTGACAACTATCTTTGAAAATGGATTAGCATGAACATTACCACATTAAAAAAAACAAGTTTATAAGTTCAAAAACAACTTAGGGTAATGTTCCTAGTCCATTTCTAGCCAAAAACCTCGAAAATATGCTGTCTGGGGTCCAACTCGTCGAGTGCATGAACAAAACTCGGCGAGTTGGATGCATTTTGCCTTGGACTCGCCGAGTCCCTTCATGGACTCGGCGAGTCTGCTGGGTAGACATCAACAAAACTCGATTTTTCAGCTTCTATTGTAAGTATAACAAGAAAACAAGCCTAGGCTCTGATACCACTGTTGGGTTATGAGCATTCTAACACTCCTAAGTGTACATGCAACCCTAAATACCTTGGATCTATGTTTTCTCTATTATACATGCAAATATGAATATCCAAGGTATTATCCTAAACTAGCATACAAAACTATCAATATAACAAGATAGAATACATACCTCTTTGATGGTGCTTGTCTTCATGAAGCTTGAGTGCCTAGTGCCCCAAGTGTGACACCTAAAATGGTTCACAATCATCAAAAAACTTAGAATAACTTAGAGAGAATTCTACACTTCATGAAATCGGCTAGCCCTTTCTTAGTCTCACTAGTGGCCGATTTTCCTCAAGAATAAGATGCTTATATAGTTATACAATTAGGGTAAACCCTAATTGTCATGACTTTCCATTTCCTTGGATCCATGGGTTCAAATACACCATGGAGCATCCATGGAGCATCATATGGGTTTTGGCCCAACTAGATAATCCATGGAGCATTAGCCCACTATACAAGTATGGATGATTTACACAATCAACCCACATATTTAATTAGTCTTCTTTTGATCACTCAATTAATGCTAGATTAATTCTTGATCAATACTAATTAAATAATCTCATTATTCTTATTATTAATATACTAGAACTTATAATATATTAATAACCATAAGTGTCTTATTTCTCTCATTTAGTCTATCCAAGTGCATGATGGTATGCAACCCAAATGGACCATGCTGGGTCGGGTTAAGTCTTACCAATTATAGTTATGGACTTAGACATTAATCCAACAAATACCACTACCCCCAGCTCTAAATCGTGGGTAGGATAGTTAGCCTCGTGAGGCTTCAACTGTCTCGAGGCATAAGCTATCACATGCCCCCGCTGCATCAATACTGCTCCCATACCTGTGATTGAGGCATCACAGTAGACTACAAAATCCTCTATTCCCTCTGGCAGGGAAATAATCGGAGCCTTGCATAGCCTCTGCCTGAGGGTCTCAAACGCCGCCTGCTGCTCAGGCCCCCAACGAAACACCACCGACTTCTTAGTCAGTCGGCTGAGTGGCACTGCTATCTTGGAGAAGTCCTGAATGAATCTTCTGTAGTACCCTGCCAAACCTAGGAAGCTCCGAATCTCGGATGGAGACTTCGGGACCTCCCACTGCATTACGGCCTCTATCTTGGCCGGATCTACCAAGATACCCTTCTGGTTGATAAGGTGACCAAGGAACTGCTCCTCACGCAACCAGAACTCACACTTGGAGAACTTTGCGAAAAGTATCTCCCTTATCAAAACCTCTAGCACCTTCCTCAGGTGCTCCTCATGCTGCTCCTGAGTCTTGGAATACACCAAGATATCATCTATGAATACTATCACAGACCGATCCAGCATCGGTCTGCATACGCGATTCATGAGATCCATGAATGCGGCTGGAGCATTAGTGAGCCCAAAAGGCATCACCACAAACTCATAATGACCATATCGGGTCCTGAAAGCAGTCTTCTACACATCTTCGCCTCTAACTCGCATCTGGTGGTATCCGGAGCGTAAATTGATCTTGGAGAACCAAGATGCCCCCTGAAGCTGATCAAACAAATCATCTATCCTCAGGAGGGGGTAACGGTTCTTCACCGTTACCTTATTCAGCTCCCGGTAGTCAATACACATACGGTGCGACCCATCCTTCTTCTTCACAAATAGGATTGGCGCTCCCCAAGGTGAACTACTCGGCCGAATAAAACCCTTGTCTAGCAACTCTTGCAGCTGCGTAGACAACTCCTGCATCTCAGGGGGAGCTAACCGGTACGGTGCCTTGGCTATCGGAGCCGCACCAGGAATTAGGTCGATCCCAAACTCGACCTGCCTCTCAGGAGGTATTCCCGGTAAATCCTTCGGGAATACATCCGGAAAGTCTCGCACTACCAGAACATCGTCAACTGTCGTCTTGCCCTTCTCCCGGGCATCCAAGACATAAGCTACATAACTGGCGCAACCCTACTGAAAATAGCGTCTCGCCCTCGCAGCTGAACAAAAAGTTGGTCCACGTTGTGGCCTCTCACCCTGAATCACTAACTCTCCCCCACTGGGAGTGCGAACCCTCACTAGCTGTAATTCGCAGTCAATCACTGCCCCGTTTGGACTCAACCAGTCCATACCTACTATAACCTTATTCCCTTGCAGGGGAATAGGGACCAAATCCACCGAGAACTGCTCGTCGAACAACTGAAGAGAACATCCTCTATGCACCCTGGCGACTCTCACGGTCCTGTCATCTGCTATCTCAACTTCTAGTTGACAATCCAGCTCCCCTGGATCTCTATTAAATCTCTTGCTAAGCGCTAGCGATACAAACGATCGAGTAGCCCCCGAATCAAATAATACTGTAGCAGAAATGCCGTTCACAGAGAACGACCATATACAAAACATATAACCATAAGCAAAAATATATAATAATATAGAGATGAAGGGAAGATACATACCCATCACCACATCAGGAGTCGCTCGCGCCTCCTCTGCTATCATCTGAAAAGCTCTACTCTTTGCCACTGGTGCCTCTGCTCGGCCCTGACGACCATCAGTAATCCTCAAAGTAGCAGGGGCAGGAGCAACCACCTTCCTTGCTACAGCTAAACTCGGACACTGGGACTTTTTATGTCCCCTCTGATTGCACTAAAAGCAAATCAGATCTGATGCTGCAATAGCGGTAGCAAGAGCCGTACAATCCCTACTCAAATGCCCAGTCCGACCGCACTTGTAGTAGCCGGAACTCCCTGCCTTGCACACCCCGTCGTGCAATCTCCCACACTTGCCACATCGACTGTGGCTCTGCTGACTCTTGGATCTGTGATCTGAAACCTTGGGCTTTTTTCCCGAACTACCTGCACCCGAAACCGCCTCCGGTTTCCTCTTCTTCTCCATCTCAAGGTCAATCTCCCTCTAACCAAGCCCTAGAAATCATGTCATCCAGCGTTTTACAGCTGGACCAGCTCACAAACTGGCGGATATCGCTCTGTAGCATCTCATGATAATGGGCCCTCTTCATTTCCTCATCGGCTGCATACTGAGGAACGAGAAGAGCCCTCTCCCTGAACTTGGCGGTGATCTCCGCCACGGTCTCCGTAGTCTGGGTGAGGTACTTAAACTTGTTGGCTAACTGCTACACCTCGATAACCGATGCAAACTCCACCCTGAACCTGGTGGAGAAATCAGCCCAGGTCATGGCATCTAACACTGTATCATCTCCAATGGTATGTCCGACCTCCTCCCACCAATCCCGTGCCCTGTCCTTCAGAAGATAGGATGCCAATCTAACCTTGTCCCCCTCGGGACACCTGCTCGTGCGGAAAGCGTTGGCCACATCCGCCAACCATCTAGTACTCGCTATGGGGTCCCGTGCCCCGAGGTAATCTGGAGCTCCGCATGTCGTGAACTCCCTGAACATAAGTGTGCACAACCCCATCATGGCCGCCATCTCGGCACGGAAGGTGCCCAATCTCTCATCCATCAGCTCTAGAATATCCTCCTTGATCGAACCGAATATCACAGGAGTCTGCTCCAGTATGATACGAGTAACCTCAGAAGAAAGGAACTCTCTGGTCTGCTCATCTAACTGCCCGGCCTCCGGGCCTGGTCCTGATCCCCCTCCGGCACCTGAACTGCCGACTGCTGGCCTCGAACGCAAAACTACCATTCTGAAACAAATCATAGCAACATTAGAAAACTGAAATATCACAAGGGATCACTGATACCAATACTAGTTTCTTGATCTTGTCTCTGCCTTCCTTGATTCGAGTACGGATCCTCTGCTTTCAGTAGTACGGGCCCATACTACCTTCCACATCTATCCGTACTTTCCTCAAGAACTGCCTTGACTCCACCAAATCACTTCTACTACTATTGATATCTGCTACTCTCATCCTAGGCTTGCCTAGGGGAAATCTCTAACTTCATTCAAAATAGTCCTCAGCTGCTGAAGGCCCCCTTGTAATGCTAATTAGTCATTACCTGAACACCATCACATGTAATGAGGCTCAGATAATCCTTCGAGTAAAAGACTCGTCCCTACAACGGTTAGACTCAAACAAGAGCTGCGTAATAGGTCCAAATCTAACACTCTGAGATTATTCAACCCTAATCACATGTGATGTGACGTATTCACCTAATGGATACTCACATCACTCAGAGTCCCACAAAGCACAAAGCAAGTAGCATTCGGATACAGGAAATTATTCAAGCAAATCCATTCTCATAACTAGATATTGTACTAGCACACAATGCTAAGCTCATGCTATCAGGCATAACCCTAACAGGCTATCCTACTATTGTCTACTAAATACTAGCATGCAAATTTTGAAAAGCTGAAGCACATATAGCAGGCACATAAGGAATCCTCCTAGATCCTTAGTCCTATTCTAGCATGCTGTTCTACTGAAATTAAAACTGGTAATCATATCATAACTTGTATGGGTAATTTGGGAGTACTTACTTGAGCTCGGTTCATCGCATACGCCACACAATTTTCCTTTTATAAAACTCTTCTTCTTTCTAAGTTCTTTTTTCCAAAATCATTTTCAAAACGTTTTTCTTTTGAAACTCTTCATCGTTTCCTTAGTTTGAGTTCAGACACACCCTAAAGTGTATCCGAATCCCTCAAACCAAGGCTCTGATACCAACTTGAAACATCCCAAAATACGACCCAAAAATTTTTGTTTAACAATTACTAAAAGTACTAAAATAATATCACAAAGTAAAACCCATACGTCAATCTTTCAAAACAGTAACTAATAGTTATGTAGAACTGTATCAAAACTATATCAATCACATTTATGAAAAACTAAAAACATCTCCCAGGACAGTTGAAACTGTGGTGTATGCGATGCCATCAACCCGAGCTCTTCCCTTTACTTGCGGAAGTACCTGAAACCAAACTGAAACTGTAAGCACGAAGCTTAGTGAGCTCCCCCAAACTACCAAATACCATACAGTACATATAAACACATACTGGGCCTTGCCCACTGCATCGGACCGAAGTCCAGAAACTGCATCGGATTGAAGTCCGGAACTAGTCAGGGCCTTGCCCTATACATCGGACCGAAGTCCGGAACTACTGAGGCCTTGCCTCCTGCATCGGACCGAAGTCCGAAACTAACTGCATCGGACCGAAGTCCGGAACTAACTGCATCGGACCGAATTCCGGAACTGACTGCATCGGACAGAAGTCCGGAACTACTGATTATAGCATAGCACAAACATATCAACTAGCATGAACACATAAATAGCATACTGCATCGGGCTGTAACCCAGAACATATAACACATAATCCTGCCTAAGCCACGAAGACTTCAAACATAATAAAATCTGCATCGGACCGAAGTCCGGAAACTACTACTAGCTATACGGGCCGGCATTATGGCCTTAGACCCGTTCCTATTGGAAGGAAACTCACCTCGTGATCTGGTTGTTGGGTGTGTGTCTCTGGAATCTAACCGCTGCTGCTCCGGTATCTCCCCGGCTACAATTCCACAATACACTTCAATCAAAATACTAATAACTGCATTGGGGTAAAATGAATCTTTTACCCCTGACTAAAGTCAACTCTCCTGGTCAAGGTCAACTCTTCTGGTCAAAGTCAACTTACAGTTGACCTGACTCGCCGAGTTGGGCCGCCAACTCGCCGAGTCCCTACTCTCATTTCTCAACCCTGATTGCTGCTACTCGTCGAGTATAGCTTAAAATCGACGAGTTCCCATTTGATTCTAAAACTCAGACTATCTACATTCGACTCGCCGAGTTGTATGAACAACTCGACGAGTTGTTCTTGAATTTATGAAGATTGCCTTAGACTCACCGAGTTGTATGAATAACTCGCCGAGTCCCTCCATTACTGAGTCTAACCTCCAACTCACTGAGTTCATTCCACTACTCACTGGTCCCCACTCGGAATCACTCAAAGGGGAAGGATCGGAGACTCGCGACTCGACTCGCCGAGTCCGAAGAACAACTCGCCGAGTCACATGCATGCAATTACTAAAAACTCGATTCTGCTCAAAACCACTACATACAATACATAGATCTGAGTTCCTAAGGCTGGTTTACCACGTAAAGTTCCCAACTTTATGTGTACAAATGCATACAAAAGGATATAAAGGCTAAAAAGGAACTTGGAAGAGTAGATCTAGGGCTATCATGCAAAATGGCTTCATAAAGTTGATAGATCTACGTTTTTGGAACTGAAACATGGCTAGATTTGAATGCTAATCCATCCAATATGATTTATCTACTAAGAACAAGCTAAAGAATGGGCTAAATATGCTTATAAAGGAGAATCAATCATCAAAACTGGAAGAAATCGATTATTACCTCAAGATACTCTGAAATGGGTGCAAAAACTTGGATCTTCTTCTTCTCCTTTGGATCTAGCCTCCTTCTTCTCTTAAAAACTTCAAGATTTAGACAAGAAAAGCTCAAATACTCAATGGAATGGTTAGGGTTTGCCAAATAATGCTTTGAGGGTGAAGGAGACGAGTTTGGGGGCTCATAAGATGGTTTAAATAGGGTGCAAACCCAAGGATTTAAGGTTTCTACCTGGCAGGCCGACTCGCCGAGTCCCGAATATGGACTCGCCGAGTCGCCGATCTAAACGCTGCCCAAAATCACGACTCTACTCGACGAGTCGGGCCATAGACTCGTCGAGTCCCTCTACAGATTTCTAAAATAAATAATATAAAAGCAACATACCAAAGACGGGTTGTTACAGATTGGCTGGAAAGAGTGTTCAAGAAGCCAATGAATTGACTAGATAGATGTGAATAGTGACATAATGTATACATAAAGTTGACATTGTTGATGTAAATTGTAAAAAGTCGAATATAGTGTATTGTGTTGTTTCGCATTTTATGTTATTTTACTAAGTCATTTTGTATGCGAAGTGAAGATGTATAGACTTAGTATATTTTTTGTATGTTCCCTATAAATAGGGACTTAGGCTAGAAGTAGAGAGATACGAAAGAGAAACACTCTTCTGCTTATTCTGTAATCAGTCTTAATCAATATGAGATCTAATTAATATTTACTCTTTGTGTTCTTCATCTTTAATCATTCAAATCTATCTTTTCTTTTCTAAATTCTCGATAACAATTCTCTTCAATTGGTATCAGAGCAGGATTCAAACTGCTTAGATCTGATTTTCGTATAAGAATCATTTGCTTTTTGAGTTACAAATTTACTCAAAATCTTCCGCGTATTTTTGGTTTTGAAAATCACTGTTGATCTTCAGATTTGAATTGATTCTGTATTTGAATTGTTAAGTCGAGTAATCGATTAGTGATTTGTGATCAATTCATTTGATCAAATTCTGAAATTCATCAAGTTTCCAAGTTTTTGGATATTTTCTATGTTCATCAATGACGAACTTCAACATGAATACAATGACATCTTTCTCTCACTTGCTTGGTTCCTCAACCAAAATTCCGATGTTAATTCCAGAATACGATGATCAGTGGGCTGATAGAATGGAAGATTACTTAAATGGAATTGATGAAGAACTTTGGAATTGTATCGATGGAACAGTACAAGCTCATGCTAATGTTCAACCAATTGGATCATCCACTGCATCTACTGATGTTGAAGAGGTGCTCTACCTCCTGTGGTTTACAATTACATTCGTAGTTGTAAAACAGCCAAATATATCTGGAATACTCTAAAAGAAAAGTATCAAGGTAGCGAAAAGACGAAGATCAACTCTGTGAAGCAATGTCTAGTTGAACTGAAGGAATTCAGACAAAAGGATACAAAAACTCTCGAAAATTACTATGATCGTCTGAATGAGCTTATGTTTCGCTGCAATAGGTATGGTATCACTAGATCTCTCATGGAATTCAATTTAACTTTCATTATGGGTCTTCGCAAGGAATGGCGAAGTGTGAGCATGATGATTAAGAATCAACAAAGTTTTGATACAACTACATTGAATGATCTTTACAATCAACTGAAAACACATGAATGTAAGGTCACAGAAATGTATGAAGAATCAAAACAAGCTATTGGTGGTCCTTTGGCTCTTGTTTCAAAGGTATCAGAAACTGATGAAAAAGATAGTTCAGATGAAGAAGGATTTTTGATGAACTCCGACGATGAAGCTGTAGCATTCTATTCAAACAACAGAGTTAAGAAGTTTTTCAAAAAGCCTTTTAATCCAAAAGGAAAGAATAGTGATGGGAAAAATGTTGTCACAAGAACTGGAGGGGAGCAGAGGAAGAAAATGGAGAAAATAGATGAAAAACAGAAAAATGCGAATGAAGAGAAAAAGTTGAAGGGTGATTCAGGAATTTACTGTCACTATTGCAATGGTGCGAATCATTTCGCAGCTGATTGCATGTTGCGAAAGAAAGAAGAGAAGAAAGAAAAAGTTAAAGATGAAGCATACTACTCAGAAAAGATTGAAGAATTACGTGCTAAGACCAAAGGAGTGTCTTTAGTTGCTAAGGGAGAATCTGCTGAAGAAGAAAGTGGAACTTATCAGATCTGGTCTTCAGGATCTGATGACGAGGAAATGAGGCGTCCCACACATGGAGCAATGTTCGCAAGTTTTGAGGATTGCGAAGAGAACATTTCAGGGCGATGTTTTGTGTCTAAATCCACTGACAAGTCATCCATGACAACCAAGGTACGTGCAATTCTTGAATCTTTTAATATTCCTTTATCTGCTTATGATGCTGAAATTGTTTCATTTGATGATACTGTGGCTTATTTTGATTATGTTATTGTGTCTGCTAGTAATGAAGCTAAGAAATTAAATGTGCAACTTAGTGAGACACGAAGAGATTTATAAATAAAGAAGAGCAGAGTTGAAAAATTGGAAATGCAAGTCAAAAATATAGACTGTGATAGGAATAATCTTACTAATGATGTTAGGTTGTTGCTAGCACAAAGAAACATATATTGTAATTCTGCAAGACGATTGTATGCAAAATTAACAGCTTTACATCATTCTTCTGATATTAGCAAAGAACAACATAGGAAACTTTTACCTTTTCTTGAGTATGAATGTGAAAAAGTTGATGTTGTTTCTTATGATTGCGAAAGTACAATTGCTCAATTTGACAAAATACCTGATGATAGATATTCATATGGTATTGTCAAAATTGATGAATTTCTGAATGTTGATGAGTTGGTTAACATTGTCAATGAAAGTTTGACAAAGAGTGAATAAGTGAAAATCATAAAGAAAACCGAAAATTCAACTCTTGCCTCACAATTCAATTATGCTGATACTGATGAAAATTCTGATAATGTGAGTGAAATCAGTGAGATAGAAGAAGAAGAAGAGGTTGATTGTTCTCAATTGTCAATCATTAATATCACATCCAAGATCAAAGGTAAAGAAATAATAGTTGATTCAATAGTAGAGGATGAAATTGATAAATCTTATACTTCGCAACATTGTAAGTTTGATAATGTGGAAGTTGAAAGCTGGAAATCTGATGACACTGATGAAAATAAAGAAGAAAAGAAAATTTCAACTGAAACACCTCAAAGGGTTGTGGTTGATCAAGTTTTTGAAAATACAAAAGAATTTGACAAAATTTTAAATGACAAAGGCGCACATTATTTGGAAACCAACACAGTGGTATATCCAAATTTTGTATGTACTCATAAAACTATTTTTCCAAATCAAGTTTTTGTCACTACTGGAAATGCTGAGAAAGTTCATCCTGAGTTCAATAAAATGATTGAAAAAGATAATCAAAAGTCCACGACTAAAGGTTTTTTCGCAAATCAAAACACAAAAGAAAACAATTTAACCCAAAATCCTTATGTGTTTCAAAAACAAAAATCATTACAAAAATGGGTGGTTAAAAGTGAAAAATCAAACAAAATTTTTGAAAAAGTTAAAAACTCAAAGGTTGAAGTGAAACTAAATTCTCATGAATTCAAGTTGATGGTTTGAAATTATTCAACAGAAAATAATGTTTCAAAAAGAAAAGCAAGAAAAGCAATATTCTGGCAAGTTGTGTCTAATGAAAAATCAAGAGATGAAAAAGAACAAATTTCAAAAACATCATCAAAATTTCAAAACAAAAACAAACAAACATATTCAAGTTTTCATAAACAAATAAACTCTGTTGACAAAGTTCCATATATTCGCAAATATGACAACAATCGAAAATTTGAGAATTTGCAAAAATTTGCAAATAATCAAAAGTTTCAAAATGTTGGCAATTCACGAATACTTCATCAAGTTTGAAGAACTCAACTCAAGTCAAAGTGAAATTTTCACCAATACAACCAAATTTTCCAAATCCTTCAATATCAAAACCAACCAAAGTTTCATACACAAAAGGAAAATCTGATGTAAGTACGATCAATCATTGGTTTGAAGGGAAAGGAAAGAAATATCAAAGTGGGAAGTTTTCAGAAGAACAAATCAAAAGTGCATTTGATAAGTTCACAAATAATTCTTCAATTGCTAGTGCATCATCTCATAATTCGCTAGTTCCGGTTCAAAAATGGAAACCAGTTATCAAAAATGCGAATGTTGTGAAGGATAAGATTACAATCAATGGGAATCCAAAATTATTAAATGACTATATCTCAATATCTAGAACTGATGATGTTGATATAATGGATTCTGTTACAAACAAAGTGAGATCATGGTTTTTAAATTCCAAAAATTTGTTTAATTCTACTAATGATGGACCCAATAAGTCTTGGGTTCCTAAATTTTTTCAATAAATGCAGGTGATATGTGACGAGCAATATGATATGAAATGGTATATTGATAGTGGTTGCTCTCGTCACATGACTGGAAGAAAGGAAAATTTGCGTGATTATAGAAGCTTGGAAAATGTTGGAGTAATCAAATTTGGAAATAATCACAAGTGTCAAGTGAAAGGGTATGGGAAAGTCACAAATGGAAACTTCACAGTAAACAGAGTTGCCTATGTTGAAGGACTTCAACATAATTTGATAAGTGTATCACAACTTGTTGTGGGTACTAGAAATCAAGTTGTATTTAATGAAGAAGGAAGTATCATCTCAAATGCAAAGACAAATGAAATGCTTCTCAAATCCAAAAGATATGGTGATATGTTTACACTGGACATCAAACCAATTGTGGGAAAACCAGCTGTGTGTTTACTATCAAAAGCATCTAATGATCTCAGCTGGCTTTGGCATAGAAGATTGTCACATTTGAACTTTCGAAATATAAATAAACTTGTAACTGAAGATTTAGTTCGAGGGTTACCAGTACTAAAATTTGACAATGATTCTTTGTGTGCAGCTTGCGAAAAAGGAAAACAACATCGAAAAGGTCATCCGATTGTGATAGATTCAAAAATAGTAGATCCATTGGAACTTCTTCACATTGATCTATGTGGACCATCAACTGTTGCAACAATAAATAAAAAGCGGCATATTTTAGTTGTTGTAGATGATTTCTCTAGATTCACGTGGGTGTTTTTTCTCAGGTTAAAATCTGAAGTTGCTCAGACGATGATTGATTTTATCAAAAAGATTGAAATTACTCTGAAGAAGAATGTATGAAAAATTAAAAGTGATAATGGTTCGGAGTTTAAAAATCAAACTCTTGACATTTTTCTCACAAGCAAAGGCATTTCGCATAATTTCTCATCACCATATACTCCACAGCAAAATGGTGTAGTTGAAAGAAAAAATCGATCTCTATGCGAAGCTGCCAGAACCATGTTAACATATGCGAATCTACCTCAATATCTTTGGGTAGAAGCTGTGTCAACAACATGTTTTACTCAGAATCGATCATACATTCATCGAAGATTCAATGTTACTCCATATGAAATAATCAATAATCGGAAACCTAATGTAAAATTCTTTCATATTTTTGGTTGCAGGTGCTTTATTATGAATCTCAAAGATAATTTGTCCAAGTTTCAAGCTAAAGCTGATGAAGGCATCTTCTTAGGATCTTCACAGAATTCAGTTGCATACAGAGTGCTTAATAAACGAACAAGAAAAATTGAAGAAACTTTCAATTTAACATTTGATGATTACTATCTTAAACAAATTGATAGTAAATTCGATAATAAACCAATACTTGTGGATTCAAATACTCAAATTGATAATTCTGAAATTAATGATTTTGATTATGACTTAATTTTCGGAATTCCTGACAGGGCAATTGATGCAGAAAATAACGCTCCTGATAATCAAACATCAGAATCCTCAAAACATACTGATAAATCAACGATAACTATAACATCGATAACTTGTGAAAGCACACCAGATGTTCATATGGAGGAGGAACACACAAGTATTCATGAAGATTGTCTGCCAACTTTTGAGGGGGAGAAAGAAATTATGAATCATCAAGTTGAGGGGGAGCATTCGCAAAATCAACAGGAACATCAAGTTGAGGGGGAGCATGATGAAACAGAGACAATTAATCTTGATAAAAATGCAGAATTTTATGAATTTAATGATAACTTTTCTGTTGCAGGATCTGAAAATGAAGATATGTATGAAGATGCACCATTAGAATTTGATCCAATATATCCACCACTTGAGAAATGGATAAGAAATCATCCAAAAGAACAGGTAATTGGTAATCCACAAGAAGGTGTGTTGACTAGAGCTCAACTTCGTGCGAAAAATGAGGTACTGAATGCAAACCAAGAACTTTGTATGTTTAATGTCTTTATTTCGAAAATAGAGCCAAAAACAATAAAGAATGCTATAGAACACTCAGATTGGGTTGTTGCTATGCAATCTGAATTAGCTGAATTTGAACGAAACAAGGTTTGGAGATTAGTTTCTAAACCTTCTGATGTTTCAATTGTTGGATTAAAATGGATTTTTAAAAACAAAATCGACAAAGATGGCAATATTATTCGAAATAAAGCAAGACTAGTGGTTAAAGGTTATTCGCAACAAGAAGGCATTGACTATGAAGAAACATTTGCACCTGTTTCAAGACTTGAAGCCGTTCGCATATTTTTAGCCTATGCAGCTCACAAAGACTTTGATGTTTATCAAATGGATGTTAAATGTGCATTCTTAAATGGAAAACTCGAAGAAACAGTGTATGTTGAACAACCACCAGGATTTGTAAACAATGAGCATCCTGATCATGTTTATATTTTAGATAAAGCTGTATATGGGTTAAAACAAGCACCAAGGGCCTGGTACGCAACACTTACAAATTTCTTGAAACAATCTAAATTTAAACAAGGATCAGTCGACCCCACATTATTTCGCAAGAAAGTTGGGTGTCATCTAATGCTTGTTCAAATTTATGTTGATGATATTATCTTTGGTTCAACTGATCCAGCATTGTCAATTGAATTTGAAAATTTAATGAAAATTCAGTTTGAAATGAGCATGATGGGAAAAATTAATAATTTTCTTGGTTTAAACATAAGACAGAACAGGCAAGGAATCTTAATCAATCAAGAAAAATATACGAAGAACTTGCTTGAAAAGATTGGAATGCTTAATAGCACAAAGCTCAGAGTACCTATGGCAGTAGGAACAAGACTAACTCCTTCGTTAGATGCTTTTGCTGTTGATCTAACATTGTATCGTAGTATGATAGGGTCTTTATTGTACTTAACTGCAAGTAGACCTGATATTATGTTTTCGGTTTGTTGTTGTGCTAGATATCAAGCTAATCCAAGAGAACCTCATTTGACAGCAGTGAAAAATATTTTTCGCTATCTAAAGGGAACCGTTTCTTTCGGACTTTGGTATCCTGCGAAAATAGGATTTTTTCATTCAAGCTTTTTCAGATTCCGATCTAGGAGGATGTACTTTGGATCGAAAAAGTACGACTGGTGGATGTCAACTATTGGATGGAAAGTTGGTGAGCTGGCAATCAAAGAAACAGACTTGTGTGGCTATATCAACCGCTGAGGCAGAATACATATATGTGGTTGCTTGCACTTTGCAAATTATTTGGATTCAGAGTCAACTTCGTGATTATGCAATAAACATGAAAAAGATTCCTTTGTATTGTGATTCACAAAGTGCGATTCGCATTTGTCACAATCCAGTGCAACATTCAAAGACAAAACACATTGCTCTTCGATATCATTTTATCAAAGATCATGTGGAAGATGGGAATATTGAAATTCATTTTGTCAAAACAACTGAACAACTTGCTGATATTTTTACAAAACCTCTTGATGAAAAATCATTTGTTAGAATTTTAGTAGGTTTGGGGATGATTAATGCGAATTCAATTTCATCAACACAAGACTAAAAGTTTTGTTCAGTAGATATGAGTCAATATTATTCAAAGGTTACTGTTCATTCAGAGGCTTCGCATGGCTTCGCATCCACATCTTTTCGCATCTGAGCTCATAACAACTAAGGTAAGATTTACGAATAATATTTTTTTTTCTTTTGAAAAATCAAAAATCCAAAAAGATTTTATTTTTTTTTTTACTTTTGAAAAATCAAAAATACAAAAAGATTTTATTTTGTTATGTTTTCAATTTTGCAAAATTAAAAATCCAAAAAGATATTATTTTTTTGTTCTTTAATTTTGAAAAATTCAAAAATCACAAAAATATTTTTGTTTTCTTTGTTCTTTCGACTGTGTTCTTGAGAGATGTAAAAGTGAGTGTGTGAGTGTGTGCTTGAGAATTTAATGCAGGGCTAAAATGCGAAGAGATCATACATTTTTGTTTCTATAGGAAGGTATTAATTTTTTTAAAAACTAGTTAGGATGTCCCTAGAAGCATGCTGCTGTATGTAGACCAAAAGCCTCAACATGACTCTATGTGTGAAAAGAAAGCCTTAATGAAATTATCACATGAAAATTTCTTCCCAAAAAGGCTTATATTCGCATAAGTCAAAACGAGCTACCTTACTCTTCTCAAATGAGTTAAGAGTTTTCTGTTTTGTCTATTATAACAGAGGTACACTTCAATTCTTATCCAATCTTTTTAAACCAAACAATTCTTACACTCCAAATTTTTTTTTGAAAAGATTTGTCCTTGAGGTTTTTGATCAAACCAATCAAAACCTAGACAAATCACAACTCTGTGTTTATGATCTAACATCATGAGTCTGTGATGAAAGTGAAACCCAAAAATCTTAAACCTTAAGGAATTGACGGGGACCTTTGTTCCAGATTTTTACGAAACCTTTGTTTCAGTATCAAAAATTTCGAAACTTCAAATCATATTCAATTCGCATGTGTGGTCTTGATCAAATATTCACAACCAAGAATGTTTGTTACCCAACAAGATCCAGAACAAATTTTCTTTTGAATATGATTTCAGTGTAAGTTTTATTCGCAAATCCTTGTCATGATAAATATTTTCACAAGCCAACTTGTCACTGACTACATTGGTCAAACAAGTAATTTCATTTACAATTTCTCACCTTATGTTAAGGCTGATATGCAATGAAATTTCAAACTAATCCAAAATGACTTTTAAAAGAAGCCCTTTGATACTTCTCTACAAGTATTCGATTGTAATTCACGGGAAACTACACAAGCTGTTGATTATCTCTCTTGATGATTAACGAAGCAACCTTTGCCTGGGGTTTTAGTGCATTCATGTCAAATTGAATTTTTGACATCACAACATTACAAATTTTCTTGTTTCTTATCTTATTCCGTTGGCACAATGCACACACGAAATCCTTGAGGTTCTGAGTAAAACCAACTCAGACTGATGATTTCGCAAGTCTGGCATACGACTTCACTTTAAATCCCAAAAGTGAACGAGCCTTGCTTCCATGCGAAGGGTTTTACCGGTTCGAATTCTATAACGGATACTTGATAGGCTGTATACTCAAAATGGTTGGTATTCTGTCTGGTTTTCAAGGAGATGTGACAGTTACTTTTTGGAATATAGTTATCTTTTGCAGTCATGATCCGAGTTTCAAGGTGCCACATCGGATAACATTAAATGTATCCCGCATTAATTTCAAATCAATTTTGAGTAACCTATAAAAGGGGGATCAAGAACACTATGTATGGTTACGCAAACAAGAACTCTCACAAAGCTTCAAAGATTAAACCTTGATCCAAACTTCAACTTTCTTTCTCAAAACCCTAACAATGGCAGCCACTAATTCCAACACTGATGAGGTTCTTTCTTATTCACTGATGAAGATTCAAAGCACCAATTACCAAGTTGATCCAAAAGTTTCTGCTTATCCAGAAGAATTGAAGATGCTTATCATTGCTCTGAAACGATCACCTTTATCAACTGCCATGTTCAGTTCTTTCTTGGTTCCAATGGTGTGGCTATCTCGTGCAGCTTCAACGGCATCATACAATCACACGACGGATGTGATTACTTTCAATTTAACCAACAACAAACAGGTTAAACTATCCAAGAACTTGTTTGTGGAAATCTTGCAGATTCCAAAAAACCCTCCGTTTGTCAAACCTATTAACTCGCAGATCATTCATATGTTCAATGAGATGGGGCATCAACCGACGTTGGGGAAAATAAGTGACTTCCGAAAGTCTGGATTGCCATGTATCTGGAATTTATTATTTGGTATTTTTCTAAGGTGTCTTACAGGAAGATCAGTTGGAATGGATAGAGGAAGAGTGGAAGTATATGCTATGGTAATATCAATGTTGATTATGCAACTCAGCTGTGGAAGGAATTTGTTAAAAGCCTGGAAAATACATATTTGGAGAAGGGGATTTCATGTGCAAGATACTGGAGCTTAATCCTGGAAAAAGTCTATGAGAAAGAAGCAATTCCAGTGATGACAGATGTTGAAGTTGCTGAATTTTCCTTTTATCAATTTCCAAAAACTGTAGAAGATGATGAAGCAATTTTTTCTCGTGTGGCTCGTATTCCAGATGCGATGCTTCGCAAAGTTTCTCCAACTCACAAAGTTTTGGTGAGATATTTGCAAAATATTGATACAACTGATTAGACTGGAGTATTACCAGACGTTGCTACTCCATCAAAGCAAAAGAAGGTTAGCAAGAAAAATGCGAAGGGTTCATCCTCACCAACAGTACAAGATAAAGCTATTCCAACCGAAGAAACTTTATCAAAATTGAAGAAGGAACTCTTACCTTCTAAGTCTGGGGTACTGAAGCAAATTCGCAAAGCTGAAGTGAGTAGTAAAGGCGTTACTATTCGCAGTATTCCCGCACCGGTGTCTCCAGACAAGAAAAGATAGCGAGCTGAAGATGTTGCCAAAAATATGCAACACACGCTTGTCAAACGGAGGAAGATGGTGATTCGCAATGAATCATCTGATGAAGAAGTTGTTCCGGAAACTCCACCCGTCACATCTATGGTAAATGTTTCTTTACCAATGATTCTCACTTTGCAAATTTCTACCACTATTCCACAAACCAAACCACTCGAAATAGTTCTCACCAAATCAGTTTCTGAGGAGGTACCTATTTCCGATACGGTTGTCAACGTATCTGATACGGGGACACCTATCCTGAGTGTTGCACCAACAATCCAAACATCTTTACCCATTCATTACTTGTTACAACTTTATCCAACACTTCATCCATATTTTATCATGCCCTTCAAAACCCATTCACAACACTTTTTCCATCTCAGTCACCCGAAAATCCTCAACCTTCGCAACAATTGTCTGATACTGAAGTTGAAGGAGGTGCCTTTGGAGGGATACTTGATGATATTCCTTTTGATTCAGACGAAGAAGATATTCCTGATCATATGATGATGACAGGAAAACAGTTTAAAATTCTGAATCAGAAGTTAAAGACCATTATTCAAACGCAAGCTGATTCTGGTAGAATGTCTTCGATATGAACCATGGAGGTTGATATTATGATAAAAGGAGCTGAGAAACGGATCATGGAAAAGATTGATAAATCAGATAAAACTAATGAGCTGAGACTTAAATCACAAGGGAGCAAGTTTACTTCTGCTGTTCAAGATCTCAAAGCTGCTACAAAAGAACACCATATTCTTTTTGTACAAGATGTCAAGAAAGTTCGTGAGGATGCCAACTTCAAAATTCAGGAGTTGAAGTCTGAACTTGCGAATGATCTTCAGGATGTTCATACGAAACAAGCAGATGTTCAAAAGCAAATTGTGGAGATTTCTTCTCAACTTCAAAAGCTTAATGATATTCCTGTTCTTGAAGCTCATAAAGCCGCAACAACGGAGAAGTTTGATCAGCTAATAAAGTTAGTCACTGAGCTTAAAACAGCAGTTTCGCATTCTTCATCAACTCAAATCCTTACTCCTTAATTCTTGTCTCTAAAGATTAATACTTTAGAACAAGCTATTCAAAAAGCTCTTGCTCCACTTACAAATTTCACTTCTTTACTACCGAAGAGTGCTCCCCCTGTTTACACAGGGGTGCAAGGGGGAGAGAAAAGTCGAAGTAAAGAAGAGGAGGCAAAAACAGTTGGAAAAGTGATATCGACTCAACTTGTAGCTACTCTTCTTATTCCTATGAAACCGATTTCTTCAACTATAATTACCATAAAAACAATTTCCAAAGGTATTGTTATTGGAGGAAACGAAGGAGGTTCAAGCTCAAAATCTCAGAAAGATGTTGTAGGAAGAGGAAAAGGAATATTATACGAAAAGTCAAAGGAGGAGTTGAAAGCTGATGCAGAGGCTGAGATGGAGAGGATGAGACAAGTTCAAAGCATCATGAGACAAAGGGCAAGTGATCCTCCCTCCATGAACAAAGGAGATCCTGCGAAACTTTACTCTTATGAAACAATAGAGTCGAAAGTTGTGTGTAGGGAGATGTATGAGTTTGAGAAGAAGCCGAAAAGAAGTTATGATATTGCGAACTCAGATCATTGTCAATTGGATTTCCCGATAAACGAAATGCTGTTCATCAATGCTCAATACAAGATCAGTGAGAAATTTGATAATCCTAATGATTATACTCATATGAAAATCAGATTTCATGCAGTCTTGGGGAAGAATCCAGATGAAGTTTGGTCTTTAATGAAGATTAAAAAGGTGGTGACAATAAAGAAGGATGTTTTGTTTGAAGAGATGCTTCAAAATTTTCGGTATTTTGTTATCATAGCAGACAACAAACAATATGACTTCACAGTAGCTGATTTTCCATTGATGCACTGCAATGATTTAATTCAAGTAGCTCTGATCCTGAAGCATATGGAAGAAAACAATCTTAAAGGCTCTGAGACAGATGTATTCAAGGTTGGCTTCGCACATGTGAAGACATTCATCGATAACTATTTCGACTGTTTGGCTCTTACAGATGAAGAATTAGCGAATGTGCTGGGAAGAGAAGTAAAAGTTCCATGGGAGGAGACTTTGACTCAATCTGCTTTGTCGAAGTATGTTGTTGGTGAAATATGCCTGAAACCATTTGGCATGGTGTTTTCAGGAAGGGATACAAAAGGAAATCCGAAGAAGTTTTTGTTCAAAGTCTCAGAAATTGAAAGATATAATTCTTCGCAATATACGCACTTCATTGTACGTATGAATAACTGCAAGAAGAATAACGAAGGAGACAAGAAAGATCTGAAGAAGGTGATCTCCTGGTATGGAGAAGTGCGAAGGACAATTCACTATGCAATTCAAAAGCTTTTGAGTTGAATTGCATCGACTGTTTACAAAGGGGGAGAATGTTGATGTAAATTGTAAAAAGTCGAATATAGTGTATTGTGTTGTTTCGCATTTTATGTTATTTTACTAAGTCATTTTGTATGCGAAGTGAAGATGTATAGACTTAGTATATTTTTTGTATGTTCCCTATAAATAGGGACTTAGGCTAGAAGTAGAGAGATACGAAAGCGAAACACTCTTCTGCTTATTCTGTAATCAGTCTTAATCAATATTAGATCTGATTAATATTTACTCTTTGTGTTCTTCATCTTTAATCATTCAAATCTATCTTTTCTTTTCTAAATTCTCGATAACAATTCTCTTCAATACATGATAATAAAGTTCAATTTGTGAGACAATTTCTTTATTTTCCTTATTTATTGCAAGAAATAATGATTTAGATTTCTTTATTTATGTAATTAGATGACATTGTTTATCTTCCTTTACTAGATTATCTCAATGCAATTCAACATGCTACTTTACTTTATAAAGCAATATTGTCCGACACCGGCAGCGTCGGAGAATCTTTTTTAGTTTATTTAAAATAATTGATTAATAATTTTGAGTTTTTACTATAAAAGTTTAATTAATTTTATAATCGTCGTTCCCACGAGTTATAAACTAATATATGTGTGTGTGTGTATATATATATATATATATATATATATATATATATATATATATATATATATATGTGTGTGTGAGAGAGAGAGAGAGTAAGATTTTTTAATAATGATTAAATTAAAAATGATTAAAAGAAAAAAGATATTGTTTTATCCTCTTTGCAAAAGTTCTTGCATCCACGTTCCGAGGTGAGGGGTCAAACTTCCCTATTGAGTTTAAATAGTCCTCAAAGTTTTAAGTCAATGTGATACGGATTTTTAGATTCAATTATTGTTACATTTTATTAATTTTGTTGATAATCATATTTATATGAACAGACTTCATTGTACGTATTTTCAATCAAAAAATTTTTTCAACTTTCTGTAAATATCAAACTTTGGTTAATGTTGTTTACAAGACTGACTCAATTGAATTACATTAATTCAATATAATCTAAAGATGTTAAATTCATATCTTATATTTAAAAACAGTGAATCATTTATTAAAAAAACGTTCAGAATATTAAAAAAACATGTACCTGTAAAAGTAGTTCATTTTCATTTATTTGTGGTCTCTCTCTCTCTCTCTCTCTCTAAGTCAAATGGATTGGAAATTTTAATGGATTTCTTTAATATTGAAATTAATTAAATACAAAAAGGGGAAAAGGAAAAGGCAAACAAAGCTGTAAAATATTGTTAATCAATTCTCATTTACTTTTTAATGCTTTTCCGCCTACATAATTTACGGATCACCTCATCTTCTATCATTTGATAATTGTATACTTACAACATTTAATAGATTTAAGAGTAAATTATAGTTTTCGTCTCTGTGTTTTGTTAGATTAGCATTTTTAGTATAATATTTGAAAATTCAAGATGCATCGTTATAGTTTAAATAAATTTCACTAGACGTCTTGTTTGTTTATAATTTTAAAATATTCTTTTGTAAAAAAAAAAAAGTTCGTTAAAAGTGAATATTGTTAACATAGATTAGGTATAAAATTATTTTTTCAATTGGGTTACTAGATAGACTAACCGAAATTCGGAAACGGGTTTCTAGTTATATAATCATTACTTTGAAACCATATAACTCGAAAATGCATTAAATTTCTAAAAATAAAAAAATCGAATTCAAAAACATTGACATATATGTTTGAGTTATAGGAATTCTGATTAAGATTTGTCATACGGAACTAGATGTATAAAATTTATAAAGCTAAAAAATTGAACTTGAAGCCACCAACACTTGTTTCGAATTACGGTTAGCCAATATAATAACTCTATTAAAATAAATAATTTTATACCTAATATGTGTTAATCATAATCACGTTTAACAAACTTTTTTATATTTTTATTCAAAAATATTTAGAAGAAGCTTTACAAAAAAATTAAAAAATAAAACAAAAGATCAAAAATTTTAAAAAAGTATATTGGAATAAAACAGCAAAAATAAATAAATAAACAAAAAAACACTAGTAAAAGTATTAAAAAAAGTCAAAAAAATGTAAATGAACAAAATATAAAAAAAACATTAAAAAATATATTCGAATAAAACTTCAAAAATAAATATAAATTCTAAATAATATAAATAAATAAAATAAAATGTAGGTGGTATAATATAAAAAATTAAACAGTTATATATATATATATATATATATATATATACATATATATATATATATATATATATATATATAGAAGAGGGTAAAATGGTCTTTTCAATTGAATTAAGGACGTACAATGTAATTTTTTAAAATGTATATTGTCAAATTTTAAAAGGTTAGAGTGAAACTGCAAATATGACCAAACCATAAGGACCAAAACTGTAACTTACTCTAGATTTAAAAAGTATATGTTTTAGATATTGAATAAATATTTGTTAGCTATCTTTATAGATAAAATATATTACTCGGAACATGTCATTGTTTTAGGATTGTCTTCAATAATAAGCTAAAATAAATCTTTGAAACTGAGAAATCAATGTAGGATCTTTTAATCCTTCTAACAAGAGGATATTTGATTTAATTTGTTGAAAAATTAAAAATCTTTCTACCACTTTATTTTATTTATCATTCTATTCTTATAAGATTGTGAGATATGAATACTATTAATTATCTTTTTTAGATGTCTTTTTGATTTGACACATGTTTGATGTAATAAGTAGGAGGATAAATAAATAAAAAATTGAAAATATTTGATTTCTCTTGTTAATATGATGAATATACAAATGATATAGCATTAAGTCATTAACTCTTTTTTTTTTTCTAAGGCTAATCTTTTATTAAAAAAACAAAAGGAAAATCGTATAATCTAACTATTATAAACAAGGTTTTAAAAAAATAACTCTTTGTTTTCAGTTTTTAAAAACAATCATTTTTTTGGGAATGCACTCATTTTAGAGAATTGTTCATATTCAAGGTTTTTTTTTTTTTTTTTTTTTTTTTTTTTATTTTTTATTTTTCAAAGAAATGTTCTTGGTATTATGGGATTCCGAATATTAAATTTCGTAATATTTTATGTCAATGTTTTTCAATAAAATATCTGATTTTGTATAATAATATTGTATATTGTTAATATTAATATGTTTGTTTTTTTTTGTTAAATTAAGCATAAAAATGATTTTTTTTCTTGATATACTGGAATTGTTTTTCGGATTTCGGACTTCTTCTTAAAATTCTAGAATTTTTTTCCTGAAATTTGAAATTTTAGTCTGGAATCCAGAATGTTTGCTGGAATCCGGAATGTCGTTCTGAAATCGGTTAAAAAAATATTTTCGTGGTTCGGAATGACTATTACGGACGAGTTGTAGGGACCAACTCGTCGTGTTAAAGATGGATGGATCGCGAGGGTTTAGTGAACCAACTCGACGAGTTCTCAGTTGGGAAGGAAACCCAAATTTTTAGGCTCTTGCACCCTATTTAAAGGCCTTAAGTCTTTTTCCAGTCCTCATTAACAACCTCCATCGATATCAAAACCCTAAAACGAGTTGTAGCCTCCATTGTCAACTTTTTGAGCCTTCGAAGGAAGTTTGGTGCTCATTTTGTGCATTGTGAAGGAATTAAGGAGATCTTGAAGTTTCTAGCTTGGAGAAGGAAGTCTTGGATCCAAAATCACTCCATTTCTTGTAGTCACTTTAAGGTATCAAGTTCATACCTTGACTTGTAGATGATTAGATATCCTCATTTTGGGTTTTGTTGTGTTTTTGGTGTCTTTTGGGGGATGATAATGGAATGAAGTCATTTAAGGGGTTTTTCTTTCATATATGAGTTGGTTTTGGTACCCTTGAGCTTCAAGGTGCAAACTTTATTATGATTTTGGTGTCATGCATGTATTAAGTCAATTATTAAGTCTATTCCAAGCTTAAGAGCTTCATTTAGACATGCATGAACGTAAAGTTGGTAATTTTACGTGGTTTTCCAGCTCAAGGAAGTCAGATTTATGTTTTGGAGTCATGTCCTTGTGGATTAATTGCTTAATTTATTAAGAGGTGGGTTTCTAGCGAACTTGGCGAGTTTGTTGGATAAACTAGGTGAGTTGGCTCAGTTTTCCACGACATTTTCAGATTGATAGAGGGACTCAACGAGTCTGTTGGTCAACTCGGTGAGTTGACTTGGTTTTTCCCAATCTGTGCAGTTGATGGAGAAACTCGACGAGTTGGGTCAACTTTGACTGTTGACTTTGACTTTCAATTTAAGCCTTTGAAAAAGTTTATCCCAAGGGGTACTTGATGGTAATCTGAATTGTAACAAGGAAAATTATGGGCTTAGGATAAGGCCCATATGGGGTTGAGCCCAATCTGGAAAATTGCGCCATTAGTGGGCCTTTGTGGATCTTTTGGTTTTGGGTCTCAGTCTTGGTTCATGTTGCGTTAGGGATAAAATGGTCATTTTACCCTAAGTAAGGATTATCGATTATAACGTGGAACCGAATTGCCAATTGGGTGTATTGTTGGTTTTGATAGCTCGGGAAGTCGGCAGGGCATCAACTATTGATTTTTTTTTCAGTGAGCTTCTGCATTCGAGGTGAGTTTTCCTCACTGTACTTTTGGGTTAAAGGCACCAAGGGCGGCACGTTGGTTTGATAACCAAATATTTTTTGATATGATGAGCATGAAATAGATATGCATGATAATATGGTAGATTTGTAGGACTACATGTGATACTATCTGTTTAGTTGTGATGATATTATCTGTTATATGTCGACGTATTGTGTGGGTTGGGTTGAGGTTGTACTGCTTTATGTTGTAGCCAACAAACCCTACAGTATGCCAGATATGAGTTGAGGGCCAGGGAGGACTTGCCAGATTCATACTAAGGACTTGTTAGCATTACAAATATGAGTTGAGGGCTTAGTAGGGAAAACTAGACTCATACTCAGTGGCATTCCATATACAAGCTGAGGACTGGGTGGTATGCCAGACTCATACTGACGGCTATTCATTGGTATTCCAGTCAAAGGAAAGGTACAACAAGATAAACATGAGATGTGGGCCCAAGGGCAAGCCATACTTATGTTGTGGGCTCGAGAGCAAAGCCAGATATGAGTTGTGGTCCTGATGGGCAAGCCAGACTCATACTGTGGTCTTAAGGGATAGTCCAGTCTTTTAGCTGTGGACCAGATACATGTTGTTATTTGTATATGTTATATGTTTGGATGTTGGTATTTTGGGGGAACTCACTAAGCTTTGTGCATACAGTTTTGGTTTATGGTTTCAGGCACTTTAGTGGATCGTGGCAAGGTGAAGGCATGAAGGTACACATCCTCGCATTTTGGACTTATGATTTCTGGGAAACTCTGATAATGTGAATGTTTTGAAAACTATGTTGATAGAGATTCTGATTTTTAAATAATGTTTTGGGAACAAAGGTTTCTGTAAACACTTCTATAGAAAAAAGGTTGTTTTGTAAAGTTTATATTTTATGAAATTTTATGGATGTGACAATTGTTTCAAAAGTGTAAGTCATAAGTGAGAGTACACTCATGTATTTGAGAAGGACAAAGGACTAGGTTCTTGTCCTTGGTGGCAATGATACTTTAAGGCTGTGTTTGGTGCGCCATAGCTAGCTGATAAACTAGCTTATTTTTCGAGCTTTTTTATGTTGTCGTGTTTGGTAAGCCAAAAAGTAGCTTATAAGCTAGTTTTTTGAAAATCTACTTATACTAGCTTTTTAGGAGCTTTTTTAAAATTTTCCATATACACCCCTTAATTAATTATAGAAACACATATTCTTAGATGTCCTTTTATGTAATTTTATATATTTCAGCTAGCTTTTCAGCTAGTTTTACCAAACGTTATTTTTTATCAGCTAGCTTTTCAACTATCAGCTAGTTTTTTATTTAATAGCTAGCTTTTCAGCCATTAGCTAGCTTTTCAGCTAACAGCTAGCTTTTCAGCTAGTCCGCCAAACATAGCCTAAGAGTAGACGGTTACAGTGATTCCAACTTCCAAACGGATAGGGAAAACTTCCATTCTCAATCTGGCTGGGTATTTCTAGTGAACGGAGGAGCAGTTACTTGGGAAAGTTCCAAGCAAGATACGATGGTTGATTCTACTTGTAAATCAGAGTACATAGCAGCGACTGAAACGTCTAAAGAAGCATCTTGGTTGAAGAACTTCACTGGAGATCTTGGAGTTGTTCCAACCATTCAGGAGCCTATGGAACTGTTCTGCAATAATGAAGGGATAGTTGCCTTAACAAAGGAACCTAGAGATCATGGTAAGACCATACATATCGAAAGAAAGTACCATTTTATAAGACATAAAGTAGAAGAAGGCCATCTTATCGTAAAGAGGGTATCATCTGAGGATAACCTAGCCGATCTCTTAATAAAGGGTCTGAGTAGGGTTAAGCCTATTTAGCATGCTCAGAGCATTTGACTGAGAGATGATATTAGTTTTAGCAGTTAGATTAATTTTTTTTTAAACTTGTGACAAAGTAAATATAATTTACTTTTGGTGATTAAGTAAGAAAGTATTATTTATGAGTTTTTTACTACCTTTTGTTAATTATTTATTATTGTGTTTCACATTTTGCATGTTTTACTTCCTGAATAATATGATTATTCAAACTCCACAGTCGCTCATACTTTCGGAAATAAGTAGTGAATTAAGATTGTCATGAATTGGATCGCAGATTGTCTAAGGGAGTTTGACATAGCAATAGAATTACTGCAATATTCATGAGTACTTAAAGATTAAGATTTGAGTATTAGATAAACCCTTTCTCAGAGCATTACTTCATGGAATTCATCACGAGTAATACTAAGACGATAATATCTTATAATCTTGAAACGGAGAAATATGAGTTGTAATTTACAAGTTGTTTATGCACTGGTGATACGAAAACGCATCAGTAACTTGGTGTTATAAATCGTATTGTCATGTATGGTTTGACAAGTAAAAGATACAAGCATATGAGTCAAAGTTTATTCGTTCCTTTTTCCTAATGGGAAAAACAATATATGTGGGCCCCTCGATGATATGGTGCTGACTTATGCGTTGGGCCCAGCTGGGGCTAAATTGATGTGTTCAATTAGAAGTCTTATATCATCACAAATCAAAAATTGAGACACATAGATTCTGGACAAAGAGATTGATTGCATTCCATGTCTTATCTCTGGGGACATCTTCCAGAATGATTGATTATATGATCACTTATCTTAGAACACGTAACTGACTGGGTTAGAGTTCGTCAGCAACTTTTGGAAGCTACAATTTGTTGGTCAGTTTGGAAGTCATACTAGCAATTACAGTTATAGACTTATCCAAGTGAGAGACTGTTGGATTAGGTGTCTAACCCCATAACTATAATTGGTATTTGCTTGAAATGATAGCAACACAGTCCTTTTGGGTTGCTCTCAAACCTAGCAATTGGACAATGAAATAATGAAAGGAAAGAAATTAATTAATTATAAGGTTAATAAGTTAATATAAATGATTTATTAGTATTTTATGAAAATAATATATTAATTAGAAATCATAGTATTGAATTAATGGTTAAACAAAAATTAATTGAAATTAACTTTAAGGTTAACTGTATTAATTATGAAGTACAAGGACTAGTTTGCAATTATTAAATACTTGGAAGGAACATTCTAGAACCTCCTTGGAGGAGGTGGATGAAATTCTTAGGGGAAACCCTAATGATTCCGTCCAATGGCCTTGGATAAGGCTTCTGGATTAGCTTGGTCCTTAAGCAAAGGAACATTAGGGTTATCCCTTAAACCCTAGCTACCTCAACTCTAAAGGAGCCTCTTAGCTCCAGATTTCGACCACCACTACTCCTAAAGAAACCCTAGGCCGAAATTACATACCCTATCCTCTCTACTCATAAGTTTCCTTCTTGCTAGCTCTTGGGTGTGATTCCATTAGAGATACGACAATTGTGGTGTTAGGCTTCCAAGGAGATCAAGATCAAAAGGATTATCAATTTTTTACTTTACCAATTGAAAGGTATGTGATTCTAAAACCCTAATTAGTTATTTTCGAAAATAACATCTTCTCCTAGGGTTCTTGTTTAGCAATTCAAAGTTATATGTTCAATAGTTAAAAAAAAGATCCAAAGTAGGTTGCATATGAACATAGGAATTATTTTTCTAGTTTGTTTGTTTTACCTAAAACCCATCATACACTTCTATCAACTAATCATTTCCTTAAAACTTCCCAAACAAAAATTCAAAATTCATAAAAAGCCCGATGATGTGTGTAAAACTCACTTAGTTTTAATCCTACTTTAATTATCTAATAACACACAAAAGGCAGTGAACCTATCAATTGTGGTATAGCTAAATAAGCAGAGTATCAAACACAGGGAACGACAAATTAAATTAAACACTAATTCTATCTAAGTTAATTAAGAAATAGGGGTTTTTCTCTAGTTTTACAAGACTAGAAACTTACTAACTATTACTAATTTGAGACTAGAAAATAACGACTTAACTTGATTCAATAATTGGAAAGGAACTTCTGTTTAGTTCAACTTGGTTAACTCTATAGTTGATTTCAAGGTAATAGTGCAATGGATTAATTCTTTCGTTGGTTACCGATTCAAGTGATTAGGTTCATCTTCAGTACCCTAATCCTTAGCAAATAAACTAACTCAAACAGTAGCCAATTGTTTAATTTAATTATATTCACTAGATTAATTATTCGGGTTAAGTTAGACTTGCAATAGCTAATTAATTTATTATTTTTAATTAACCTCTTGTTTGATGGTCATCTTACAAGCTTGCACATAAATTTACTCAATTTTCTTATTAATTCTAGTTTCATATTCATTAATCCTAGACATATAGTATAGTGGTCACATATCATATGAGGTCAATAATCAATAGATGTTCATGCTAATCAATTATCTTCCTATTAACAGAGAATTAATTATTATTCACACACAGGGTTCTTTAGCAAGCTAAAATAACAAAAATTCACCAACTTGGAATTAATCCTACCAATCAATCAAACCATATTGTCAACTTTGTATCCCCAAACAGAAGTCTAAAGGTTTTAGTTCATAATTAAAGTAAATAACAGCAAACAAACAAAGTCAAGTTGCTTAATCATAATGATAAAAATAAAGAATAAGTGGAATGATGAAATTTTGCCTTAATTACTCCCCGAAATTGAATTCTAGCTTTTTTCGTCGACTTCTAGGGTTTTTCTGGTTTCTCAATCGTAGCAAAGCACTTCTGAATCGTCCCAGAACTCCCCTTAATCAATCTGTGGAATTATCTTTAAATAAGCAAATCGACTCGTCGAGTCAAGTGGTGACTCGTCGAGTCCCTCTCACATTCCCCGTATTGCGATAACTATCTGGAATCCCGAGTCATTATCTTTCTGATTCTTCGACTGGACTCGCCGAGTAGTCTATCTGACTCGCCGAGTAGGTGCCATTTTAGTGTTTTTCTTCTTCATTCCATTCTCGAGCTCCTAACCGCTTCTGCTGCTTCCTTTCGCTTCCGAGCTTCATCTTTGGACTGAAAAACATAATTTGACACTTTTAAGTACCTTTTGTCCATAATATGAGATAATTTAGCTAATATATGAATAAAAAACTATACTTAATACACACTAAATATGCACATATCACCCGAACTGCCACTTTCTGGTTATACCCTTTCGCTTCAAATCATAAATCGAGCCCACTAATCATCTAACCTACATTACTCACACCCAAAAGGGTCTAAATCTCTCTTTCCGGAAGGCCCTAAGCCTTATGATATCCGATCCTCGGGTCACGGCCCCAAATTCAGAAATGATTCGGAACATGGTCTTATACCGCCTCAACCCAACAAACCATAACATGTCGAAACCCACACACACACACAAACACACACACACACACACACACACACACATATATATATATATATATATATACTAACAACAATAATCAACAACACATGTAGTCCTACAGACATACCAATCTAATCACATAATGGAACGAATGTGTTTCTAGGCTTGTCATTAATAGCAATGTAGTAGTCTACGTTAACCATTGTAACCCATTTTAAAATAATAAGAATGTATTATTTGAGTATTATATATTTTGTGCTTAGTTGTGTGGCTTAAATGAATTAAGAATAAAAAATAAACGTTAAAATAAAATAGTAGATAAAGTCGATATCTTTGGATAATGTTGTAGTAATTGAAACGGGGTTTCCGAATATATAAAGAATGCCGAAATTTGAGTTATAACGAAGAAGTTATGATCTATCGAAGTTTCCCGACAAAACCGGTACGACGCCGAATGACGTAAAATACAAATTTAAGATAGAATGATACCTAGCCTTAGTAATCTAAATGAAAGTTGAATAGTTCGTTAAACCGATAGCGTGCATAAAAAGAACGCCCAAATCTGACTTTGTATGAGGAAGTTATGATTTTCTGAAGTTTCGACTTAGCAGTATGCAGCCCGAATACTCGATTTGAGATTGACCGTTTTTTAGCAGAAACAATCTAAACAAGAATCAAAGATCTCATTAAGAGTAATGAAACGATAAAAAGATAGGCGAAAACGGACGTCAGATGAAGAAGTTATGAATTTATAATAGAGTTTTCCTGTCCTGACCTACTAAAATTAATATATAAGTAATATATTTTTATATATTAAAAATAAAATCAAAATTAGCCAATGGAGTCTAAAAGATAGTTGTATATCATAATCTCACCTACGTGTCGATATAAAGAACGTCGAAAACGGAGTTCGTATGCAAAAGTTATGAATTTATGAAGTTCGGGGCGCGAACCCCAAAGCTGTGTCAGAGACCACGACGTGGCAACAGTAGCCACAACGTGGCAGGACTTCTGATGCATTCTGGAGCCTGACAGAGCAAGTGGATGATGACGCCTGCAGTGACGACCAAGCCCACGACGTGGAAAAAGGTGTCACGACGTGGCAAGGGCCAATTTTGCCTTATAAATAGATTTGAAGGGCCAGCCGAGTTTGGTTGCTCATTCTCTCATCTCTCACCTGTATTGCGTCAATTTACATGCAAAGAAGTACCCCCGAAGCCCCTGTATCATCCCAAGACCTGAAGCAAGTCCCGAAGCCCTGAAGATCCCGAGAAGTGCAATTCCCGAGCCGAAGCTCTGCCCACGAGGAGCCCTGTTTTTGTGAAGATCTTCTAGATCTACCATAGAATACTACTTTTGCAAGTCATAGTGCTGTCCGATCATCTTCTGATCAAGTGAGTGTGTAGTTACCTTCTTCTAACGCATAATTATAAAGTATTTTATACAAAATATGTGTTATGTGTATACTTTGTTGTTATATGCGTGAATTAATATTCACTTTCTTCTATCTCATAGATATGATTTATTCTCTATGAAATACGTGTTATATGTATGTGTCTCATCTGTTGTTTGGAATATGTATTGAATGAGAATGCTATACAGGTTTTAAACTATGTATAAAAATATATATTTTTATCTACTAATATGTTGGGTAGAACACGGGTAGATAGTTGATGCGTGATAAACAGATGAGAGGCCTCAATGTTGTTGATGTTGACCTAGTCATCTAGCAAAGTATGGGTGACGACCACAAACTCTTTCTAGACAGTCTTGTGGAACGCTAGCAGGTTCATAACCTGTAGGTGTTGTGAACGATGTGTTCACTGGTGTACTCTATCCCCCTCATGGTTGCCTTTAGGATATCTATTGTTGAGGAAACCCCTTAGCAGTAATGTCCGTCCCGATGAAATTCCTAGATTAGGTCCCTTGTAATAGATGTTGTTTTAGGGACGTAAAGTGAGGATAACGGGAATGGGTAATCGGGTTATTGTTGGTTGGTGAAATTAAATATAATTATTTATTGTGGGTAGAAAACCTTATATGCTCACTAGGCTCCCAAGCCTGACCCACTCAGTTTATTTGTATTACAGGTAGAGGCGCGAGGGCATAAGATGGATGAATCATCAAGTTGTTTTGTTTACAAGTCTGCATATGTATATATTTGTTGAATGACTTGTAATGTTATCTTTTATGCTTTATGATCTGTATTGGAACATGACATTCCTAGTTTTGATTATATAATGAAAATGCATCTCTTGATGAAATGCTTTGATAAATATTATTTTATCATATTTTTTTTTGGGAACAAATTCTGCAACTCTTTTAAACCAAAAGGATTTACTCTGAAATTATTTTATAAAGCATCAATGAAATCGGTCTTTTCTGGCCAAGATTTTGGGGATGTCACAGTTGGTATCAGAGCATTAGTTTAAGCGAATTAGGAATTTGTAGGATTTCTAGACTTAAACTTAGAATGCTAAGTGAAGGTTGTTAGATGTGTGTCTATTATATTTCAGACACGAGCACTAGTTTATTTTAGGAGAGTTGCCTAAAATGTTTTTATGTGCTAAATGTTATATGTTGCCATATATGATATTATTTGTTCGGATCTATTGTTTGTTGCCAACCGGATCTGGAGACCTTATGTGTTTAGGATTCTAAGCGTATGTCTACAATATTAGAACTATCATGTAAACGTTTCGGAGTGATAAGGATGATTTGAATATCTATCGTGAATGAGGATCTAATTTCACCTTATCCGGTGTATAGATAAAAAATGGTGAGAACAAGGAGTGGAGTTGGAAACGTGGACGAAAACAGGAATCAAATACCTGTAATAGAGTAAGTAGCTATTGCAGCAATAGCACCCGAGCCAATGATAATGGCCGGAGTGTAATTGATGATTCAGATAATGCTGGATGGTTAGATGGAGGAAACTAGATGTCTGCTTAGGCAGTATCGCGAAGAACTGTCAATTCACGTCGAAGAGCCCGAAGTAAATGGAGGGTAGTATGAAGGAGGATACTTTAGTGGGATGATTGGTCAAGACGACCCACCGATTGTTAGGCAGAATAACCAAGATAGAGGAAATGATGTGCGTGGGTCCAAGTATAAGGATTTCATGGCATCCAAACCACCATGTCTATTCGGAATCCCGACGCTAGTGGAAGTGATTAATTGGATCTCCAAAATGGAGACTACGTTTGAAAGTTGCGAGTGTAGCAACCGACAGAAGACCGCTCTTGCAATCCCTCTGTTAAAATCTGGGGTACTACGCTGGTGGAAGTTACTAGCTGAATCGATGCCCAAGGGAGAAGCTAGCTAGATGTCTTGGGAAGACTTTGTGGAACAGTTGAAATTACAATACTGCTCAGAGCAGGACCTTCTGGAAATCAATAACGAGTTTCGGAATTTGAACAAGGGAAAGATGAGCGTTACTGAATACGCTGCAAGTTTCACGGAGAAGATGAAACTTTTTCCATACCTAGTTCCAACTGAACTAGAAAAGGTCAACAAATTTTCTCATGGTTTACTAGTGGACATTGGTCCAATGGTTAAGCAAGCAACGACCTTGAAAGCTGCCATCTGGGCTGTTAAGAATGTTGAGACCCAGATCAGGGAGAAAGGTCTGGAGAGGTCAGAGGTTGGTGAAAAGAGGAAATTCGATGGACCTTTAGGGTCCAACAAGAAAAACAAGTTCTCAAAGTCTAGTTCGAGAGGAGGTGGAGGCGAAGCTAAGTGGTGCGAGAAATGTAAGAAGAAGCATCATGGAAAATGTGAAGTGGTGGCCACATGTTTTAAATGTGGAAAGGGAGGGCACTATGCCAACGAATGCACCATCACCAAGAAAGTATGCTATGGGTGTGGTGAGGAGGGGCACATCTCAAGGGATTTCCCGAAGAAGAAGGAGGCAACTAGACCCGATATTCCGCCAAAGCCGAAGGCAAGAGCATTCCAGATGACACTAGAAGCTGCTAAAGATGAAGCTGATGCCGCTTTAGGTACCTTTCTCGTAAACAAATTGCCTGCCCAAATTTCATTTGATTCTAGAGCCAACTACTCCTTTATTTCGCATGAATTTGGTAGAAAACTAGCCTTGCCTTTTGATAGACTAGATAATGTTTTATTAGTCGAAGTTGCTAGTGGCAAGTTTGTACCTGTTAGCTATCGCATGAAAAACATCTTAATTTACTTGAATGGGAATAAATTCCACGAGGAATTATTGCCTATCGAGCTAAACGGTTTTGACATCGTGCTTGGAATGGATTGGCTTAGCGCCAATGACGCCGAGATATAGTGCAAGAAGAAGATAGTCAAAGTAACCCGCCTAGGAAAGAGTCGTTTATGGTGTATGGAGATAAACGCAAAGTAAATTCTGGAATCATTTCATTGATGAAAGCCACAAAGTGTTTGGCAAAAGGATGTACATCGTATCTAGCATTTGTGATAGATGCTAAGAAGGAGAAAAAGGCGATGCAGAGCATTCCTGTCGTGTGTGATTATTCGGAAGTATTTCCCAAAGATCTTCCCGGATTACCACCTGATAGACAAGTGGAGTTTAGAATAGACTTGTTACCAGGGACGACGCCAATAGCAAAAGAACCTTACCGATTAACCGACAGAGATGAAAGAACTGATGATGCAACTTCAGGAGTTATTGGACAAAGGTCACAAAACCATGTACTCAATTCATCATGGTAGCACTAAAATGTATAGGGACCTAAAACTCTATTACTGGTGGCCGACGATGAAGCTTGATGTTGCAAAGTATGTGGACGAGTGTGTGACTTGTGCTAGAGTCAAGACACAACATCAGAAACCGTATGGGAGTTTAGAACCTTTTCCTATGCCTATAGGTAAGTAGTATGACATTGCTATGGATTTTGTCACTAAACTGCCCAGAACAAAAAGTGGTCACGACATTATTTGGGTATCCGTTGACTGATTATAACATCCGGACTCCCATGTATCTTACTTATGCTTTAATATTGAGTTTTTGGAGAGAGACCCAGCGAGTAGGCGCTCAGACTCGCCGAGTACGACCGCGGATGGTCAGACTGATTTAATGGCAGACTTGGCGAGTCCATTCGTGGACTCGGCGAGTTCAAGCTGTTTAATGAAACCCTAATCCCTAGGGTTTGAGACCTATTTAAAGGCCCTTATGGCCTTCATTTGCGGCTACCAGCTGATAGAGAGAAACCCAAGAGTGTGTGAACGTTTTGAGAGAGAGAGAGAGAGGAAGCCATTTTTGATCTTTTTGTGGGTGTTTTTGCAAGAAGAAGGTGGCCAAGGCAAGAGGAAATTGAAGAGGGTGCTAATCTGTGGATTTCAGAGCTTAGAGACTTCATATTAAGGTAAATGTTCGATCCTCTTTCAGTTTGGGTGTAAGTTTTGAGAGTTAGGGTTTCTAGCCCCTTTTAGAGTATGATTTGTGAAGCAAATGGTCCCTTCTTGTGTTGAGGCTTCGAATCTGGATCCAAAGAGGTCCATAGACCTTTAACCCTTGATCTTTATTGAGTGTCTTTGAGAGATATGAGTTTTGGATGGCATGTGGAGGCCATTTCATCAAATAGAGTCATAGGGTCTTTACATGGGCATCAAGATCCAAACTTTACGTGTTTATTATGATCAAGGAGGGCAGATCTATGGGTTAGAGGAACAGATTTGACCTTAGGAGGTCATTTCTGAATAAGCATGGCATGAACTCGCCAAGTCCCAAGAACAGACTTGGCAAGTAGGGCTAGGGTTTCCCATAAGTCACCTAGTGAGTAACTTGTCGTGTTGGGGGAATGACTCGGTGAGTCAGAAGGGAGTAGAGGATTGAAGGTGGAACTTGCCGAGTTCATAATTGAACTCAACGAGTTGAGTCGGGGTGGCCCCGCAATTCATGCCAGGTGTAACCCGTCGAGCAAGGGAAAGGCTCGACGTATCATGAGAGGCTAGAAAGATAGTGAACACGTGTAGACTCGCCGAGTCGCCTAAGTGTACTCAACGAGTCGGGTCAAAGTTTGACCGTTGACTTTGTTGACTTTTAGGGTTGGTCAACAATGGGGTCTTTGAGTCAAGAGAGGGGGTAAAATGGTCTTTTACCCTCCTCAGAGTGCTAAGGGAGGGAATGGTCTAGTCTTGGAAATTGTGTTGATGCCGAGTCTTTATTTTCGTATGATAAGGCGAAGGCTAGATCCTATTTCACGGAGACCGAGATTCCGACTTACCGAGCTACACGAGGTGAGTCTTCTTACTATACATTACCTAGAGTGGCATTATGAGTTGACCGGAAGGTTTTATGTGCTATGTATGAGATTGTGTGCCATGTGTGAGATTATGTACTATGTGATGTATGTATGATATATAATTGTATAGACCAAATCGGAGGGTCCAACGATTCTGATCGGGCTAGAGGGCCCAACGAGCTATGACCGGACCAGAGGGTCCAACGAGCTACGGGACTGGTGGGTCCCACTGAGACACATCGACTGGAGGGTCGTACAGTAGCCTCGAGTGGCGTATGCGTTGTATGTAGTATTTTGGGGAACTCACTAAGCATTTATGCTTACAGTTGTTGTGTTATGTGTTTCAGGTACTAGCAAGGACCGTGGGAAGGCGCCGACATGAACCATACACACCAAGAAGAGATTTGATTTATGATCTTGGGAACATGTTTGATTAATAACTATTGTGAAACACTTTTTTGAGAATGTTTATATTTAGAATATGGTTGTTGAAAAACGAAAATTTTATTTTCAAAATCTCGTCATTACAAGTTAGTATAAAAGCCTTGGTTTGAGGTATTCGGATGCACCTTCGGGCGTATTTGAACTCAAACTGAGGATTTGAGAGATTTTTAAAAATAAAACAAGTTTTGAAAGAGTAAAAGGTTTTAAAAGAGAAGAGCAGAGCAGTGTGTACGGTCAGCCAACGTCCGAATGGTGAATCCCCAAAATACCCTTACATTATGTGTTATATGATATATTATGTTATGCTTGCTAGAGTGGGCTAGGTATTCATATTAGGACTAGAGTGGCTTGATTTGTGATGCCTTAGCATATGAGATTACTGCTGCTATGAGATGCCTTGAGAGTGAGTACGTAGCAGTTAGGAGCTCATGAGAGGTCTATCGGAGGGTAGCCAATGCATACCGAGACTAGATTACTTGCGATCCGGGATCCAAGGAGGAGGACTTGGGGTGAATGCTGATGCGGTGTGGTTAGTAGTATAAGGCCCGTACTACTGATGACAACGAATCAGTGAGCAGTCCAAGTAAGAATCCTTTGGATATTGGAGGACGAGTAGGGTTGCGTTATCGAGTACGAGTATGCTCGATCAAGTCTCTGATATTTTTATGTTGTGTTTCAGAGACATCATGGTTGGGACACGACACACACCTGGGAGCACTGGTTTCAGCGACGATGAGATCCGTCGATTGAATCACGAGGAGGTGACTGCTGCCATGCGGGATGAGATTCCAGAGATGTTTGGGGACATTAGGACCACATTGATTGAGACCTTTGACGAGCGGTATGCAGCAGTGACTGAGGCTGCGGCTGCTGCAGCTACTGCTGTTGTTGCTGCTGCTAGACCTCAGGGAGGCGACTCGTTGTTGTTTCGGGAACTCAGAAACACGAAGCCACCAGAGTTCAATATGGCGCAGGACCCAATTGCTGCGATGAGATGGATTTCTGACATCGAGGGGTGTTTCTATACGTGTTCTTGTCCAGAGCACTTGAGAGTACGGTTCGCTCTGAACCAGCTCTGCTTGGGGGCGAAGGATTGGTGGATGATATGTGCATATTTAGTGTGTATTAAGTATAGTTTTTTATTCATATATGAGCTAAATTATCGCATATTATCGACAAAAGGTACTTAAAAGTGTTAAATTATGTTTTTCAGTCCAAAGATGAAGCTCGGAAGCAAAAGGAAGCAGGAGATGCGGTTAGGAGCTCGAGAATGGAATGAAGAAGAAAAACATTAAAAATGGCACCTACTCGGCGAGTCGAGCTTGGACTCGACGAGTCCGGTCGAAGAATCAGAAAGATAATGACTCGGGATTCCAGATAGTTATCGCAATACGGGGAATGTGAGAGGGACTCGACGAGTCACCACTTGACTCGACGAGTCGATTCGCTTATTTAAAGATAACTCCACAGATCAATAAGGGGGAGTTCTGGGACGATTCAGAAGTGCTTTGCTATGATTGAGAAGCCAGAAAAACCCTAGAAGTCAACGAAGAAAGCTAGAATTCAATTCCGGGGAGTAATTAAGGCAAAATTTCATCATTCCACTTATTCTTTTGTTTTATCAATATGATTAAGCAACTTGACTTTGTTTGTTTGCTGTTATTTACTTTAATTATGACCTAAAACCTTTAGACTTCTGTTTGGGGATACAAAGTTGACAATATGGTTTGATTGATTGGTAGGATTAATTCCAAGTTGGTGAATTTTTGTTATTTTAGCTTGCTAAAGAACCTTGTGTGTGAATAATAATTAATTTTCTGTTAATAGGAAGATAATTGATTAGCATGAACATCTATTGATTATTAACCTCATATGATATGTGACCACTATACTATATGTCTAGGATTAATGAATATGAAACTAGAATTAATAAGAAAATTGAGTAAATTCATGTGCAAGCTTGTAAGATGACTATCAAACAAGAGGTTAATTAAACATAATAAATTAATTGGCTATTGCAAGTCTAACTTAACCCGAATAATTAATCTAGTGAATATAATTAAATTAAACAATTGGCCACTGTTTGAGTTAGTTTATTTGCTAAGGATTAGGGTAGTGAACATGAACCTAATCACTTGAATCGGTAACCAACGAAAGAATTAATCCATTGCACTATTACCTTGAAATCAACCATAAAGTTAACCAAGTTGAACTAAACAGAAGTTCCTTTCCAATTATTGAATCTAGTTAAGTCGTTATTTTCTAGTCTCAAATTAGTAATAGTTAGTAAGTTTCTAGTCTTGTAAAACTAGAGAAAAACCCCTATTTCTTAATTAACTTACATAGAATTAGTTTTTAACTTAATTTGCTGTTCCCTGTGTTCGATACCCTGCTTATTTAGCTATACCACAATTGATAGGTTCACTGTCTTTTGTGTGTTTTTTGATAATTAAAAGTAGGTTTAAAACTAAGTGAGTTTTACACACATCAAGTTTTTGGCGCCGTTGCCGGGGAACGGTTCTAAAATTAGCATTAAAAATCTAATTCAATCGATCCTTTTGTGAGATTTATCTTACGCAAAGTTAATTTCTGTTTAAGTTTTTAGGTAGTAAAAAAAAAAAACTTATTTTACCTTGGACTCGCCGAGTGCATTCGCCCAGACTCGGCGAGTACGACGCTGAATCAGATTTAATTTTTTTGTTCTTTTTACGCGTTTTCTATTTTGTTTGCAGTTGTTTCATGACCCGAGGATCTGATACACCTCTGGTTCCCCCTCTTGAGGATCCAAAAACCGCATTAAGAAGGAACAAAGGCAAAACCGTTGGAGAATCCGCTTCTTCAAAGAACTCACCACTCAAAAACCTCAAATCCGTTTTTAGCAAGAAAAGGAGCAGCAAATCAGGAGCATCCAACGCCTTGTTGACAATTGAAGACCCGATTCAAAAAGACACCGAGTACGAGACCGAGGAAGAAAACGAGCCCACATACGAGCACACATCCGAGTTTGAAGACGATTTGGCCACCGCAATGGCTAATATTGACGAAATCCCCATGGGGGAATGGAAGAAGAGGATGTGTGATGACACAGGCCCGGGACTTGTGCAACCCGCAATTCCCGCAACCGCTACTTTTGAGCTAAAGGGCCATATTCTCGCTCAACTCAAGGAGATTCCTTTTCACGGGAGAGATCACGAAGACGCTTGTAAGCACTTGGATGAAGTAAATGATGTGGCTGATTACTTCAATGTACCCAATGTGCCTCGCGAGATCCAGCTTCTTCGCATGCTTCCTGTCACATTTAAAGGAGCTGCAAAAGATTGGTTAAAGTCACTCCCTCCCGGATCGGTCACCACATGGGCCAAGATGAAAGAACAGTTCATAGACCATTTATGCCCACCTTCCAAGATAGCCAAGCTAAAGAAAGCCATTGCCAACTTCGAGCAACAACCCGGAGAATCTCTTTATGAAGCTTGGGAAAGGTACAAGAGCCTACTTAGAAATTGCCCACACCATGACCTTAATAGCCAACAAGAGGTCTCCATCTTTTATGATGGAGTTAATGTCACCACAAGGCAACTACTCGATTCACAAGGCCCGCTCACCAGAAAGCCGCCTCCGGAAATAAAGGAATTAATTGAAGAATTCTCCAAGCATTCTAGAGAATACCACAATCCGAGGAACGAAGTGAGTCGTGGAGCAGTGAACTCGGTGAATGATAGCATGGCGGCGGTAATAGCTAAACTCGATAGCCTAGACCGAAGAAGGACGAAAATGGATCAAACAATCCATGCTATTAGGGTAGGATGTGAAAATTGTGGCGGCCCCCACCTCACCAAAGATTGTGATCGAGACGAAAACGGAAATAAAAAGGCTCAAGTATTTTATTCTAGTGGCGATAGATACGACGAAGATTGGAGGAAACCGAAGAAGGAATGGCTCCCATACGAAGAATATAAAAAGGCTAAGGAGAAATACAAACAGAGGGAGAGGGGATTCTATCAAAAGTAAGAGCCGGTGATGGAAAAGAAGGCCAATTTAGAAGATATGCTCACAAGATTCATAACAGCATCCGAGAAAAGACACAATGATCACGATGTAGCAATGCAAGAAACCATAAACATGTTGAGGAATCAGCAAGCATCCATTCTCAACATTGAGAAACAGCTGGGACAGCTTGCACATCAAGTGAACGAAAGAAGACCGGGCCAACTTCCGAGCAACACCGAGCCTAATCCAAGAATGGAGAATGTAAGTGTAATAACCTCCAGCAGTGAAGGAAAATTTACAGAAGCACTAAGGATCTCCAAGAAGAAGGAAGAAAATGTAGAAGAATCGGACCCAGCAAAACCCGACCCGACTCGCCGAGTCACTCCATTGGACTCGACGAGTCCATGCGAAATTGAAACACCTGTCAGTTCTTTGAAACCTTATAATCCTCCGCTGCCATACCCAATCAAAGCCATGCCTGCAGAAAAATAGAAGCATACAGAACCTTCATGAATCATGTTAACGCTCTACAAGTTAATGTGCCATTTGTGGAAACAATACTCCAAACACCTAAATATTCAACTTGCTTAAGGGCCTTTTTGCTGCGAGGAAGGATTTGGCTGAAGTCGCAGAAGTATTGATGAGTGAGCTACCTAAAAAGAAGGGTGATCCAGGAAATATTGTGATTCCGTGCCAATTTGGTAATGAAGTCTTCACTCGAGCATTAGTTGACTCGGGGGCAAGCATCAATATGATGCCTTTTTCATTCTTCAAGTAGTTGAATTTACCAGAACCAAAATCAGTGAATATGAAGATCCATTTGGCGGACAAGACAATAATTCATCCACAAGGCGTTTGTGAAGATCTCCTTATAAAAGTTGACAAGTTTATTTTCCCAGTAGACTTCGTGGTAGTTGATATGGAAGAAGACCCCGAAATTCCAATTATTTTTGGGAGATCCTTCTTGAACATTGTGTGTGCTTTAATTGATATATGTGAGTCTACATTGACATTAAGGGTGGGTGATGAGGCTATGACGTTTAAAGCTATTCCAGAAATCAAGCAAGAAGAGGAAAAGATTGAAGAAGTCTCAATGTTGCAATTGGATGATGAGATATTAGAAAAAGAGCTTGCACGTTTGCTAAAAGAGGATCCAAGCAAGTTTGTGATACACTCTGAAGAAGAAGGAGATGTTAACAAGGACTTGGATGAATTAGAAAATCTACTGGAAGGAGCCCACTCAGAAAAAACCCAAGAATTGATGGAATTTGTTCCGACTCGCCGAGTCACTTCAATGGACTCGACGAGTCCAGTCGACTTGGGCAAAAACTTGGCCGACTTAGATCTGCTTGTTACTAGTTCTTCACATACCTTGGATTTCGATAATATACATGATTCTTTAGAAGAACAAACAGCAGAAGGAGGAAAGGGAAGGAAAGTTCAATACGCCGATGTAGCATGTCTTGATATGGTTCATTTCGAAGATGGGTTAAGCACTGGAAAAGACGAAGAGATAAAGGAAAGGAGGGAGGAAGCTGATCACCTATTCACTACTAAACCTAAACCACGGACCATCATGAAATGTGAAGTAATTAAATTTAAAGAGAAGGAGGTTCAAGAGAAGGTGAAAAAGAATGGGGTAAAGAAGAAAAAGAGGAAAAGGGAAGCCCAAGCAGCTGAGGATGAGGCTATGAAAAGGAAAAGACATGCATTGAAAAGGGCTTACAAGAAAAAGATTCACGCTTACAAGACCAAGTACAAATCACAAAAAGTTAGGCATGCGTTCCCGATGCTCGGAGATGATGAAACGTAGATGGGAAGGAGTCTAGCTAATGACTCCTTAAAAAGAAGCGCTTGGCGGGAGGCAACCCGTTATATAGAGTTTGCTTTCTTTTGCTTTTTAGTTTTTTTTTTTATTTTCCCTTCGTTTTTAGAATTTTTAATCTTCCAAATCATCGGACATGTCTGCTTGAGAGTGTGCATAGGTTAAGTGTGGGGTGAAATGATTTCTAATAAATAGCAAAATTTTTGAAAATTATGCATTTTTTTAAGCGACTCGCCGAGTTGACCACGAGTAGACGAGTCCGTATGGATTTCAGAAAAAACCTTAACTTCGCGACCAGACTCACCGAGTCTGACCACGACTCGACGAGTTGGTATTATTTACAGAAAAAAATAATTTCGAAATTACTTTTACAACCGGTAACTAGGGTTTTAACCCTAAGAATCAGTTTTCACAAACACACTCGTCGGGTGCCGTCATCCTCACTTTCTCTCAAGCATTCATCATTGTTCTTCAAGTTTCCTTCAAATTTCTCAAGCCCAATCTCAAAAGGTAACAAATTTCTTCTTGTTTTCTGTTAAGAACATGATTATAAGGCCATCTATGGTAGCAATTGCATGCAAAACCCGTTTTTGAAAAGTACTAAATTTCTAGGGTTTTGATTTTTCATGAATTATGTTGTTTTGAATGCTTATTCTGGCCTTAATACCTTAATAGTAAGTGCTTAGACAAAACCCTTGACAAAATTTCCAGGTTTTATGGTCTAATCTTCATCGACCCGTCGATTGACTCGTGCAGTTCGCGCGACTCGCCGAGTCGAACCTGGACTCGACGAGTCAAGTCGAGTAACATATAGCAGATATTTTTTTTAATTATATTCTGTGTTTTCTGGGTTTTGTGTATTTGTTTTGCAGAAATCATGTTCATAAGGGGACAAAGTTCCAGTGGCAACCAAGGGGATTTTCCATGGTTAAACTTCCCACAAATCGACTCCGCTTCGACAATGCGGAAATGGAAGAAGAAGCTGGCTGATATCAAGAAGAAGGAGGTCTATGTGCCCAACCGGATAGATTGGGAGTGGCTGCAGAATGTTCGATATGAGGAGGAATTAGGTCCTTATCTTTTAAAGGAGTTTCACCATGAAGGCGAAACAATGGTCTGTGACGGGTGAAGTCGGGTCTTCCGTATTCAAGAGCCGGTTTATTTGGAGCTTTGTTTGGAGTTTTTCTCCACGGTATCTTTCACCGGGGGAGTGGATGTTTATCACCCGGCCAGCTTTAGTTTTTGTCTTGGGGGCGAGTTTCATCAATGCTCTGTGATGGATCTTGCCTGTCGATTAGGGGTCTATGATCAGCCCTTGGTTTCAACACACATCTTTCGGACCTTTTTGGCACAAACCCATATGGTGTTTCCCGAGGGAGTTACGAGTATGGGCTGGTGGAATACTATTGGTAACAAAGTTTATATCCCAAAGTCTGCACAGGAAGGGAGCATTCGATCCCCAACACACCGCCTCATACACCGCCTCATTTCATCTACCATCAATCAAAGAAAAGATGATAACAAGGTTTCCAACCTCGACGTCTTCTATTTATGGAGCATCATTACACCCGGCGTCTTTTGCAACATTCATTGGTGTCTAGCTTCATATCTCTTGGAGGGTGCGGTCAAGGATCGCAAAACTTCCCGAATTAATGGTGGGATGTTTGTCACCCGGTTGGCCAACTCATTCGGGTTGATGAACCGTAGTGCATGGAACTTCATGACATTGATCCCTACACCTCCGTTCAATCCAATTCTTTTCCGGAGAGCGAGGATTATTGAAGACTATGGAGGTGGCCATTATGCCATCCCGAATGATGACCCCGTTGTTGGTCCCGAAGCACCGGGAAGGAGGGTTAGATCAAGAAGAGAGCGGGATGTGGAGGACGAGCCGCCGGTGATTCCGCTTGAGAATGAAGACGTACCAATGGATTGGTACAATGTGGAGATGAGGCGGCTACAGGATCAAATGGCGCGGGGTTTGAATTTTAGCAACCAATCTCATATCCGACTTTTTGACCACTTCAACATCCCACATATTAATGGTGGAAATTATCCATTTATTCCATCATGGGATGAGGTGATTGGTGCGAGAAGAAGTGGTGCAGGGGGAAGTGGAGCAGCCGCGGATGATGATGAGGAAGAAGATTGATTTATTTGTGTTTTAATCAAACAATTTTTATTTTCCGTTTTTTTATTTATTTGATGTGTATGACTTGTTCAAGATTTTATTTTGTTTAATGATTGTATGCATTAGTTATTTTTCAGGATTGGATTAGGATTGCTTGCTTAGGAATGGTTTAAAGTCATAGCGAACGGGTGTTATAACGAGTGAAAGCGAGTCAAGGAAGCGGAACGTTAACGTCAAAGTGTCGAGTCCGGTCCCTTGGGGTATGAGCAATTGAGTCTAAACGTGAGGAAGAGTTAGAGAAGTTCTTAGAGGCTGACACAGTTGCAAAATGCCAATTTTTTTCGTTCAGTGGCCTACTCGTCGAGTGCACTTAACTGACTCGATGAGTCACCTTGTATTTCCACATATTCTGAGATGGCCGCGCTGGTACTCGACGAGTCCACCATATGACTCGACGAGTCAATCATTTTTATACCGAGGGACTGCTGATTTGATGCTGCTAAGTGTACCACTTGCTCACTTATTCTTCCATATCCATTCTTGAAGATCTTACACTGATTTCCGCGTATTTGGAGCGACCCACACGAGACGAGACACCCAAGGCATGGATGAGATTTTATCATGTCTAAAGTCAATTGAAGTTGGAGCTAATATGGAAGTGATCAACCTATCCACTACTATCCCAGGGGAGTTTGTTCCAATTCCCTCTTTAGTTTTTTTTTATGTTTTTATGCATAATATGCAATGAGGGCATTGCATCACATAAGTGTGGGGTAGGGGGTTGGTTACATAATAGACAATTTAGAGTCAATTTTAAAAAAAAATTGCATACCAAAAATATTACTTAGGATTTAATTTAGAAAATTTTGGTAAAAATTAGGATTCCATGTTAGAATTGTGTTGATAATTGCATGAAGACCCAAATGTTTAGTTGAGCCTATATACATTCTAGTGCATTTGTGGCTTCCTTATTCCAGTGAAATCATTAGACAAAAACACGAGCTTGCTCAGCCTGAGGGATGCAATATGTTTAGCAGCCTAAAACTGAAATGTATCCAGGAAAATTTTTATCGTTAGCCAATAAAGGTTGAGATTGAGCGCCCCTGCTTAAGCATGTAGGGATTTGAGTGAAAAAAGTGAGGTATACATGTAAAAAAAAGGAGAGAATTACTAGAAAAGTTGTAAGAATTTTGGAGCAAATGAAGTGAAGATCTAAAGATCAAAATTCAAAGAAATCCAAAAAAGTTGAAGATACCAAAAATAAATCAATACAAGGTGGTGAATTCAAAGATATCAAAGATCAAATTATCAAGGAAGTAAAGAATTCAAAGAGCTCCATAGTGGTATCGAAAAGTTGTAATTCTAGAATATGTATGCTTGGGTTGCTCAATTAAAAATACCTTGAGGGTAAAGAGGTTTTTTGAGGATGGATTCGGAGGGTTGCATAAAATGAGCATAGTTCGGGGTGAGTGGGCGAATGTTTGTGAAGATTGTGAGTATTTGGAGTATGGGGAGTTCTTTAGGAAAAATTTTAGACACAAATGCATGCTTTGCGGTCTTGGCATAATGGCTGGGTTAGATTGGAGTTGTCATACATAATTCTAATGTGTTAAAATTCAATTTTGCTTGGGGGCAAGCAAAAGTCAAGTGTGGGGTATTTTGATATGTGCATATTTAGTGTGTATTAAGTATAGTCTTTTATTCATATATGAGCTAAATTATCGCATATTATGGACAAAAGGTACTTAAAAGTGTTAAATTATGTTTTTCAGTCCAAAGATGAAGCTCGGAAGCAAAAGGAAGCAGGAGACGCGGTTAGGAGCTCGAGAATGGAATGAAGAAGAAAAACATTAAAAATGGCACCTACTCGGCGAGTCGAGCCTGGACTCGACGAGTCCGGTCGAAGAATCAGAAAGATAATGACTCGGGATTCCAGATAGTTATCGCAATACGGGGAATGTGAGAGGGACTCGACGAGTCACCAGTTGACTCGACGAGTCGATTCGCTTATTTAAAGATAACTCCACATATCGATTAGGGGGAGTTCTGGGACGATTTAGAAGTTCTTTGCTATGATTGAGAAGCCAGAAAAACCCTAGAAGTCGACGAAGAAAGCTAGAATTCAATTCCGGGGAGTAATTAAGGCAAAATTTCATCATTCCACTTATTCTTTTGTTTTATCAATATGATTAAGCAACTTGACTTTGTTTGTTTGTTGTTATTTACTTTAATTATGAACTAAAACCTTTAGACTTCTGTTTGGGGATACAAAGTTGACAATATGGTTTGATTGATTGGTAGGATTAATTCCAAGTTGGTGAATTTTTGTTATTTTAGCTTGCTAAAGAACCTTGTGTGTGAATAATAATTAATTTTCTGTTAATAGGAAGATAATTGATTAGCATGAACATCTATTGATTATTAACCTCATATGATATGTGACCACTATACTATATGTCTAGGATTAATGAATATGAAACTAGAATTAATAAGAAAATTGAGTAAATTCATGTGCAAGCTTGTAACATGACCATCAAACAAGAGGTTAATTAAACATAATAAATTAATTGGCTATTGCAAGTCTAACTTAACCCGAATAATTAATCTAGTGAATATAATTAAATTAAACAATTGGCCACTGTTTGAGTTAGTTTATTTGCTAAGGATTAGGGTAGTGAACATGAACCTAATCACTTGAATCGGTAACCAACGAAAGAATTAATCCATTGCACTATTACCTTGAAATCAACCATAAAGTTAACCAAGTTGAACTAAACAGAAGTTCCTTTCCAATTATTGAATCTAGTTAAGTCGTTATTTTCTAGTCTCAAATTAGTAATAGTTAGTAAGTTTCTAGTCTTGTAAAACTAGAGAAAAACCCCTATTTCTTAATTAACTTACATAGAATTAGTTTTTAACTTAATTTGCTGTTCCCTGTGTTCGATACCCTGCTTATTTAGCTATACCACAATTGATAGGTTCACTGCCTTTTGTGTGTTATTTGATAATTAAAAGTAGGTTTAAAACTAAGTGAGTTTTACACACATCAGTGGACGTTCTTTACGACGAGCTTCATTCTGGCAGAGATTTGTGAGGTGACTTGGGAGAGGTTCACCGCCATGTTCAGAGACGAGTATGTTCCCCCGGTGGATAGGGAAAGGTTGATTCAGGAGTTCTTAACACTCATGCAGGGTACTGATTCTATCACAGTTGTTACCAAGAAGTTTCATTAGAGGGTGATGTTTTGCCCTGAGCAGGTGTCTACCGAGCAGGCTCGCATGAGTTGGTATCTGAGTGTTCTGAGGAGAGATATTCAGGAGTTCGTGGAGAACTCGACTTACCGGACATTTGTTGAGCTCCAGGTGAATTCCTGGAAGAGGGAGATTGAGTTGGAGACTCAGGCTAGGGAGGAGGATGAGTCACAGAGGATGGATCGGCGGCCGGCTCAGTCTCAACCGGCAGCCAAGCGGGCTAAGCCCGCTGATTCGAGATCTGGGAGCGGGAAGGGCCGTACTTGTAGGAAGTGCGGAAAGAGTCACGAGTGGTCGTGCAGGGCAGGGGTATACTACAAGTGCGGGAAGGAGGAGCATATCGTGAGGGATTTCCATAAGGGATTCTCTGTTTGCTTCCATTGCAACTAGACCGGCCATTGGAACGCCGAGTGCCCTTAGCTACACCAGGGATCTGTGCCTGTGGTTAGGGCTACCGAGGTTCGGCCAGTGAAGGCCGAGGCGCCAAAGACTCGTGGGAGGTCCTTCCAGTTGATAGCGGAGGAGGTCCGCGTAGCACCCGACGTTGTGGCCGATATGTATTCTTCCCTCTATTTATTTAAGTATGAGATATTATGCTTATATCATGTTATGCGTAGGTACTTTTCTTGTGAATTCTGTACTGCCGTAGTGCTATTTGACTCGGGAGCGAGTCGATATTTTGTGTCGTTAGCCTTTAGTCGTCATAGCATTATTTTTCGAGAGGCCTTGAGTCAACCTCTGCGAGTTTCTATAGCTAACGAGCAAGCAGTGTATGCCACAGAGGTGATACGAGGATGTAGACTTGAGATCTTCGATGTGGGGTTCCCGATTGATCTAGTCCCGATTGCGATGTGGGACGTATGTGTCATAGTGTGCATGGATTGGTTGAGCCAATTTGGAGCTATTATAGACTTCAAGCATCAGCTGGTGACAATTCGAGACACTAGTGGGGGAGTACTTACGGTGTACGGTGAGGGTACCCATCCAGAGTCAGCATTTTGTTCGGCTGCTAGGACGAGGCAGAGTTTGCAGCAGGGTTCTAGGGGATTTGTGCCTTATGTGATGGACACGCAAGTGGCGGCTAGGAGGCTAAGTTCGATTGATGAGGTCTCGATTGTGCGGGAGTTCCCTGATGTTTTCCCCGATGATTTTCCGGGTGTGCCTCCCAAGAGGTAGGTGGAGTTTCGTATCGACTTGGTGCCAGGGGCGGCACTTATTGCCAAGGCACCCAATCACCTTGCGCCGCTCGAGATGCTGGAGTTTTCCTTGCAGCTTCAGGAGCTGATAGGAAAGGGGTTCATCAGACCGAGTAGCTCACCTTGGGGAGCGCCGATCCTTTTTGTCAAGAAGAAGGATAATTCACAAAGGATGTGTATTGATTACCGGGAGATGAACAAGTTGACGGTGAAGAATAGTTATCCGTTACCGAGGATCGACGATCTGTTCGATCAGTTGCAGGGAGCATCTTGGTTTTCCAAGATCGATTTGAGGTCTGGATATCATCAGGTGAGGATGCGAGATAAGGATATCCAGAAGATAGCGTTTAGGAGTCGTTACAGGAAGTACGAGTTAGTGGTGATGCCTTTCGGGCTCACCAATGCACCGATGGTGTTCATGGACCCCATTAACAGGGTGTGCAGGTCGATGTCGGATCGCTCGGTGATCGTGCTCATCGAGGACATATTGGTGTATTCGAGATCCAGAGAGCAGCATGAGGATCATTTGAGAGAGATCCTCGGAGTTTTGAGATCATAGAGGCTCTATGCCAAATTCTCCAAGCGTGATTTCTGGTTACGAGAGGTCCAGTTCCTTGGGCACCTCATTAACCAGAAAGGGATATTGGTCGATCCGGCCAACATCAAGGCGGTGATGAGTTGGGTGGTGCCGATGTCACCTACCGAGATCAGGAGTTTCCTTGGGTTGGCTGGTTATTATCGAAGATTTATTAGGGATTTCTCTAAGATTGTCGTGCCACTCACCAAGTTGACCCGGAAGGGTGTTGCTTTTTCATGGGGTCCAGAGCAGCAGACCTCATTTTAGACACTTCGCCAGAGATTATGCGAAGCTCCGGTGCTCGCACTCCCGGAAGAGATGGAGGATTTTGTGGTGTACTGTGATGCATCGATATTAGGGTTGGAAGTGGTGCTTATGCAGAGGGGGCATGTGATAACATATGCATCGATGCAACTAAAACCTCATGAGTCGAGGTACCCCACCCACGATCTGGAATTGGGGGCAGCGGTGTTCGCCCTCAAGATCTGGCGTCACTATCTGTACGGGGTTCGGTATACTATATACATGGACCACAAGAGTCTGAAGTACTTGATGGATCAGCCCAACCTGAATATGTGCCAGAGGAAACAGTTGGACGTGGTAAAGGATTACGACTGCGAGATCCTGTACCATCCGGAAAAGGCTAATGTTGTAGCCGATGCCCTGAGCCGTAGGGCGGAGGGCGCCCCGATGCGAGAGGTTTGCTTGAGGTTGACAGTGATGACTCGGGTGTTGGACACCATTCGTGGGGCCTAGGATGAGGCCATGATACGAGAGAACCGTAAGAGAGAAAGGGTTATCGGGCAAGTATCGGAGTTCGTTACCGATAGTCGGGGGCTTATGACATTTCAGGGTCAGATTTGGGTACCTTTTGTAGGCGGAACGCGTACCATTTTGATGGAGGAGGCACATCGATCGAGGTTCTCGATCCATCCCGGGGCCACTAAGACGTATTTGGACTTGAAGAGAGAATATTGGTGGCCCTGTATGAAGAGGGATGTCGCGTAGGGTTAAGGCCGAGCACCAGCGTCCACATGGTAAGCTGCAACCATTAGAGATTCCTGAATGGAAGTAGGAACACATTACCATGGATTTCATCACCAAATTTCCAAGGACTGCGAGGGGTGTCGATGCAATTTGGGTGATTGTGGACAGGTTGACGAAGAGTGCTCACTTTCTTGCTATTAGTGAGAGCTCTTCTACGGAGAATCTGGTAGAGTTGTACGTTAGAGAGGTGGTATCGCGACATGGATTACCGGTCTCGATTGTTTCATATCGAGATGTGCATTTCACTTCCAGGTTTTGGAAGAAATTTCATGAGGAATTGGGTATGAGGCTACATTTTAGTACCGCATACTTCCCACAGACTGACGGATAGAGCGAGCGGACGATTCAGCCGCTTGAGGACATGCTTTGGGCATGTGTGTTGGATTTCGGTGGGACATGGGACACGTATTTTCCCTTGCCCAAGTTTTCTTATAACAACAGCCATCATTCGAGCATTGGTATGCCACCCTTTGCGCTTTTGTATGGAAGGAGGTGTCGGACTCCCATTTGTTGGGGTGAGGTAGGGCAACGTGTGATGGGTAGTACAGAGATAGTGCTTCGGACGACAGAGCAGATTCAGCAGGTCAGACAGAGGTTATTGATCGCTCAGAGTCACCAGAAGATTTATGCGGATAGGCGTCGGTCGGAGCTCGAGTTTCAAGTCGGGGATTTTGTGCTCCTGAAGGTCTCTCCTTGGAAAGGAGTGATCCGTTTCAGGAAGAGGGGAAAATTGGGGCCCCGATATATTGGGCCGTTTAGGGTGATCGCGAGGGTGAGCAGAGTAGCATATCGTTTGGAGTTACATGCGGAGTTGGACCAGATTCATGATACCTTCCACGTACCGCAGCTGAGGAAGTGTATAGCCGACGAGTCGGGAGTAGTACCATTAGAGGATATCTAGGTGGACGCGAGTCTGAATTATACGGAAAATATGATTACAATCTTGGATCGGAAGATCAAGGTTCTGAGGAACAAAGAAGTGCCCCTGGTGCAGGTCCTGTGGCAACATCGGAGGGGGTCCGAGCTGACTTGGTAACCGAAGCGCGAGATGCGTGAGCAACATCCCGAGTTGGTTGCGGAATGAGACTTCGAGGGCGCAGTCTGATTCTAGTGGTGGAGAATTGTAACATCCGGACTCCCAGGTATCTTACTTATGCTTTAATATTGAGTTTTTTTAGAGAGACTCGACGAGTAGGCGCTCAGATTCGCCGAGTACGAGTGCGGATGGTCAGAATGTTTTAATGGCAGACTCGGCGAGTCCATTCGTGGACTCGACGAGTCCACACTGTTTAATGAAACCCTAATCCCCGGGGTTTGAGACCTATTTAAAGGCCTTTATGGCCTTCATTTGCGCCTACCAGTTGATAGAGAGAAACCTCAGAGTGTGTGAATGTTTAGAGAGAAAGAGGAGCCATTTTTGATCTTTGTGTGGGTGTTTTTGCAAGAAGGTGTCCAAGGCAAGAGGAAACTAAAGAGGGTGCTAATCTATGGATTTTAGAGCTTAGAGACTTCATCTTGAGGTAAATTTTCGATCCTCTTTCAGTTTTGGTGCAAGTTTTGAGAGTTAGGGTTTCTAGCCCCTTTCAGAGTACGATTTGTGAAGCAAATGGTCCCTTCTTATGTTGAGGCTTCGAATCTGGATCCAAAGAGGTCCAGAGACCTTTAATCCTTGATCTTTATTGAGTGTCGTTGAGACATATTAATTTTGGATGGCATGTTGAGGCCATTTCATCAAATAGAGTCATAGGGTGTTTGCTTGGGCATCAAGATCCAAACTTTACGTTTTTATTATAATCAAGGAGGGTAGATCTATGGGTTAAAGGAACAGATTTGACCTCAGGAGGTCATTTCTGAATAAGCATGGCATGAACTTGCCGAGTCCCAAGAACAGACTCGGTGAGTAGGGCTAGGGTTTCTCGTAAGTCACTCAGTGAGTAACTTGTCGAGTTGGGGGAATGACTCGGTGAGTCGGAAGGGGGTAGAGGATTGAAGGTGGAATTCACCGAGTTCATAATTGAACTCGACGAGTTGAGTCGGGGTGGCCCCTCAATTCATGCCAGGTGAAACCCGTCGAGCAGGGGAAAGGCTCGACGTGTCATGAGAGGCTAGAAAGATAGTGAACACGTGTAGACTCGCCGAGTAGCCCAAGTGCACTCGACGAGTTGGGTCAAAGCTTGACCGTTGACTTTGTTGACTTTTAGGGTTGGTCAACAATGGGGTCTTTGAGTCAAGAGAGGGGTAAAACGGTCTTTTACCCTCCTAAGAGTGCTAAGGGAGGGAATGGTCTAGTCTTGGAAATTTTGTTGATACCGAGTGTTTATTTTCGTATGATTAGGCAAAGGCTAGATCCTATTTCATGGAGACCGAGATTCTGAGTTGTTCTGTTATATGTTTCAGGTACTAGTGAGGATTGTGGGATGGCGCCGGCATGAACCGTACACACCGAGAGGAGATTTGATTTATGATATTGGGAACATGTTTAATTAATAACTATTCTGAAACACTTTTTTGAGAATGTTTATATTTAAAGTATGGTTGTTGAAAATTGAAAATTTTATTTTGAAAATCTCGTCGTTACAAGTTGGTATCAAAGCTTTAGTTTGAGGGATTCGGATGCACCTGCGGGCGTATTTGAACTCAAACTGAGGATTTGAGAGATTTTTAAAAATAAAATAAGGTTTGAAAGTGTAAAAGTTTATAAAAGATAAGAGCAGAGCAGTGTGTATGGTCAGCCAACGCCCGAATGGTGAATCCCCAAAATACCCTTATATTATGTGTTATATGATATATTATGTTATGCATGCAAGAGTGGGCTAGGTATTCATATTAGTACTAGAGTGGCCTGATTTGTGATGCCTTAGCCTAGGAGATTACTGTTGCTATGAGATGCCTTGAGAGTGAGTAGGTAGCAGTTGGGAGCCCACGAGAGGTGTATCGGTGGGTAGCCAATGCATAGCGAGAGTAGAGTACTTGCGATCCGGGATCCAAGGAGGAGGACTTGGGGTGAATGCTGATGCGGTGTGGTTAGTAGTATAAGGCCCATACTACCGATGACAACGAATCAGTGAGTAGTCCAAGTAAGAATCCTTTGGATATTGGAGGACGAGTAGGGTTGCGTTATCGAGTACGAGTATGCTCGATCAAGTCTCTGATATTTTTATGTTGTATTTTAGAGACATCATGGTTGGGACACGACACACACCTGGGAGCAGTGGTGTTAGTGACGAGGAGATCCGTTGATTGATTCATGAGGAGGTGGCTGCTGCCATCTGGGATGAGATTCCAGAGATGTTCGGGGTCATCAAGACCACATTGATTGAGACCTTTGACGAGCGGTCTGCAGCAGTGGCTGAGGCTGCGGATACTGCAGCTACTGCTGTTGTTGCTATTGCTAGACCTCAGGAAGGTGACTCGTTGTTGTTTCGAGAATTCAGCAACACGAAGCCACCAGAGTTCGATTGGACGAAGGACCCAATTGATGCGATGAGATGGATTTATAACATAGAGGGGCATTTCTATACGTGTTCTTGTCTAGAGCGCTTAAGGGTACGGTTCGCTCTGAACCAGCTCCGCTTGGGGGCGAAGGATTGGTGGAAGTTCGTGATGTCGAGCTTCACTCTGGCAGAGATTTCTGAGGTGACCTGGGAGAGGTTTACCTCCATGCTCAGAGACGAGTATGTTCCCCCGGTGGAGAGGGAAAGGCTGATTCAGGAGTTGTTGACCCTCAAGCAGGGTACTGATTCTGTCACAGTTGTTACCAAGAAGTTGATGAGTTTTATGCATAAGAAACATTCCTATGTGCTCATACAAACCCTAATGCGTGGATCTAGGTTTCACTACTGGACATGCTTTGATTCCAAGACTTACACACCCTAGTCTAGCATATAAATAATGAAAATTAACATATAGAATCAGATCTAGATGTTTACCTCTTCAGTTGTTGGCTTAGATCTTCTCTTTCTTCTTCTCTTGAGCTTAGAGTCACAAATGCAACTCCTCTAATGGTTTACAAACCCCACAAGCAAGAAGGCAATATGAGAGAGGGAGAGAGAGGCTAGAAATCGGCCTAGGGTACTCTTAGAATCAAGTGGTAGCCGAATTCAATGCCCTAGGGGTCATATTTATACTTACAGGTCACTAGGGTTTCAGTCTAAACCCTAATGGACAGCTTAGCCACCAAGCAGCCCATCGAACCTTCTGGAATAAGGCCCTTGGACGAGAATATGATGGTTACCCATCATAATTTCGTTCCCCCTTAAGCCCATTACGTTTCCTTAACCAAAAACTCAACTATCATACATTTGACAGTTTATACCCCTTTATTCAATTAATCTCTTTTGACCACTAAATTAATTCTTAATTAATTTATGACCAATACTAATTAAATAAATATGATTTCTCCTTTAATATATTATTCTTAAAATATATTAATAAATCATAATACTCTCTCTTTCTCTTTAAATTACCTTGTCAAGTTGCTTTGGAGAAGGCAACCTAAAACGACCATGCACAACTGGGTGAAGTACATACCAAATATAGTTACGGGCTTAGACACTATTCCAACAGTCTCCCACTTGGATAAGTCTAGTAACTATATCTCACAAATGACTTCAGAATCCGATTAGCAATCGTAGCTCTTATACTTCGCTGTCAACTCTGGTCAACTTGTCCTTTAGATAAGGGATCCTATAATCCTCTGTTCTGGATATCATGCTGACAATGCTTATTGTCCAACAAAAGTTCCTTGATTTCCAATTTGTTTGACATAGAATTTAGCTGAACACATCAACTTCATTCTGACCAGGCCTAACACATAAGTCAAACCAAATCATCAAGTGGCCAATATATCACTTTTATTCTCATAGAATAAAAGGAACAGATCAACTTCGACTCATATGCATCTATTATTTACTAATGGATCACACACAATAATGTGTTTTATAACATCAAATTACTGATGCATTTACACATTATCAATGTATAACCAACTAGCAAAACAACAACCATATCTCTAAGTTTTAAGACTATACGATGTTTTCACTTTGCGATCACTTAAGGTAAAACACAACTACGTGACATAGCAAACTCGGGTTTAATCCAATGCTCAAATCATATTCATAAGCACTCATGAACTTTGCAGCAAACCTTTGCTATTTCTAAAACCTTTTAGACAATCTACAAACAATTCATGACAGTCTTCATTCATATCTACTTCCAAAATATGACCGACTGTGGACCTTTTGAATAATCATATCATTCAGGAAGTCAAAACATGCAAAATGGAAACAATAGATAAATAACCAACATAAGATAGTAGGTTTACTCATAAATAACACAATTTATTTATTCATCGAGTGTCAAGTACAAACTATCTATTACACATTTCCTATCTTATCCAAACTTATATCATCCATCAGCCTAATGCTCCTAGCGTGTTGCAAGTGTTTGACCCTACTCAGTCCCTTCGTAAGGGGATCTGCTGGGTTCTCTTCTGATGATACCCTCTTCACGACGAGGAGTCCCTCTTCTACCAAATGTCTGATGAAATGGTATTTTCTGTCAATATGTCGAGATCTGCCATGATCTCTTGGTTCCTTGGTCAAGGCAACCGCTCCTTCATTATCACAGAAAATTTCCATTGGCTCTTTTATGGATGGCACAACTCCAAGATCTCCAATGAAGTTCTTCAACCATATAGCCTCCTTTGACGCTTCGCTCGCTGCAATATACTCTGATTCGCACGTTGAATCAGCTACGGTCTCTTGCTTGGAACTTTTCCAAGTCACTGCTCCTCCATTTAGGGTAAAGACCCAGCCTGACTGCGATCGGAAGTTATCCCAATCCGTCTGAAAACTAGCGTCACTTTACCCTCGTACCCTTAATTCATCACTCCCACTGAGGACTAGAAACCATTCCTTGGTCCTGCGAAGGTACTTAAGAATATTCTTAACTGCAATCCAATGAGCTCTACCAGGGTTCCCTTGATATCTGCTGATCATGCTCATAGCGAAGGCCACATCAGGGCGAGTGCAGGTCATAGCATACATGATAGAGCCTACTACGAAAGCGTAAGGTACTCGGCTCATATCAGCTATCTCTGTCTCTGTTTTCGGGCTTTGAGTCTTACTCAGCTTGGTATTGCTTTGGATTGGCAACTCCCCTTTCTTGGAATTTTCCATACTAAAATGCTTTATTACCTTTTCCAAGTATGTATCCCGACTGAGTCCTATCAGTCTCTTTTCCCTGTTTCTTACTATTCTTATTCCCAGAATATAAGCAGCCTCTCCGAGGTCCTTCATAGCGAAACATTTCCCAAGCCAGGACTTGACCTCCTGCAAGGTTGGGACATCGTTTCCTATGAGTAGTATGTCGTCGACATACAATACGAGGAAGCTTACTACACTCCCACTGGCTTTGACATACACACAAGATTCATCTTCGCTTCGCAGAAATCCAAACTCTTTAACCTTCTTGTCAAAACAAAGATTCCATCTGCGTGATGCTTGTTTCAATCCATAAATGGATTTCTCAAGCTTACATACTCTATTTGGATGCTTCGCATCGACAAAACCCTCTGGTTGATTCATGTAGACATCCTCAGCCAACTTTCCATTAAGGAAATCGGTTTTCACGTCCATCTACCATATTTCATAATCACGAAACGCAGCTATGGCAAGCATCAGCCTAATAGACTTTATCTTCGCAACTGGTGAGAAGGTCTCATCATAGTCAACTCCGGGAGTTTGAGTAAAGCCTTTCGCAACCACTCGCGCTTTATAAGTATGCACTTTCCCATCCATGTCCGTCTTCTTCTTGAAGATCCACTTGCACCCGACTGTCTTACGACCCGGTACATTATCAACCAAATTCCGAACATGGTTATCGTACATGGACTGAATCTCGCTGTCCATAGCCTTTTTCCATTTTGCAAAATCCGGGCCTGCCATGGCTTCCTTATAGCTGTTAGGTTCATCCAAATTTACTAGTGTACTATCACTAATAAATGTATCCCCTTCAGTAGTAATATGAAAACCATAAAACTGGGGTGGAACACTAGCCCTAGCGGAACGTCGAAGGAGTAAGGATTCGTCAACAGGTTCAACAGGAGTTTCCTCCTCAAGTTGAGTGCCAGTGTCAGAGGTTCCTTCATCGCTTTGATCTTGAATTTCTTCAAGTTCAATTTGCCTCCCACTGTCTTCTTGGCCTATCAATTCCCTTTCTCGGAAAACTCCTCTTCTAGCAACGAAGACAACATTGTCACTCGACCTATAGAAAAGGTAGCCAAAAGACTTCTGCGGATAGCCGATGAAATAACACTTCTCACTACGAGGTTCTAGTTTGTCGTGAGTCTCTCGTCTTACGAAAGCCTCGCAACCCCAAACCTTGATATGTGCCAACGCGGGAGCCTTCCCTGTCCACATCTCGTGAGGAGTCTTGGAAACCTTGTTGGTGGGAACTATCTTAAGTATGTGGGCGGCAGTCTCTAAGGCATACCCCCAGAAAGCTATTGGTAACGAAGTCCGACTCATCATAGAACGAACCATGTCCAACAAGGTCCGATTACGTCTCTCAGCCACACCATTCAATTGTGGCGTCCTCGGAGGCGTCAATTGCGAAATGATTCCGCATTCTTTTAGATAGTTGTGAAACTCAAGACTTAGGTACTCTCCTCCTCGGTCTGACCGAAGCATCTTGATTTTCCTGCCCAGCTGATTCTCCACTTCATTCTTAAACTCTTTGAACTTTTCAAAGGTTTCCGACTTTTGCTTGATCAAGTAGATATATCCATATCTGCTATAATCATCTGTAAAAGTCACGTAGAAGCGTCAAGCATCCCTTGTGGTGGATCTAAAGGGCCCACACATATCGGTGCGTATGAGATCCAATAAAACCTCACCCCTTTCACAAATGCCAGTAAAGGGTGACTTTGTCATCTTCCCAAGTAAACAAGACTCACACGTGTTATCGTCCCTAAGGTCGAATGACTCTAACACTCCATCCTTTTGGAGTTGGGCTATGCGTTTGTTGTTGACATGGCCAAGGCGACAATGCCACAAGCATGCTTTGTCTAGACTAGTAGACGAATCAATATTCAAAACATTATTTCCAAAATTATCAACAATCATCACAGATTCATAAATCCCATTACAAGGTAATGCATTGAAATTGTTAAGTTAAAAAACAAACTTGAAGATCGATTAGATCTATGAAACAGGTAGAGAAATAACCAGATAAACAATTAAGAACAAGCTAATGGATCAAAAGGTGTCGAATGATTTAATAAACAATCCTCAGAAGAGCTCGATAAAGAACATCAACTGTAGAGGATTTTAGGGTTTACAATAATCAATGAGAGTGACGACCTCTCCTATACGCATACATGCATGCATATATTTATAATAAAACCCTAACCGTTTATCTAAGAAAAAGAAGGCTAATCTAGATAAACACGGATTGACAAGTCCAATCCGGCTGTAAAACAAAAAGGGCCCAAGACGCAACACAATAATCTTCAACAATCTCCCCCTTTGCGTCTTTGGCACAGAGTCTTCATTCCCTTTTAACAGGAAAAGGCTTCTTCACCGTCTCAAAAATCCTCGGTATAATAGCCAGAATGTGATGCCTGAAAGTGATATACCACCGAAGCATATCAGTGAAGTTCTTCTTGTCTGCTGTAGAGTTCTGCTTGCATCGGTGAATGATGTTTATGATATGCTCCAGACAATCTGTTGAAGACAGATGCTTGTCTACCAAAGCAAACAGAAACTTGTGCTTATCGCCTCTTGTGAACATGACCGTCAGATTTGAAGAGTTAATTTGCCCTAACTTCATTTTGTGCACATCTCCTGTCTTGGAAGTAGGCTTGACGGTCGGTTTCTTGTTCATTATTTTTGCTATTTCCTGATCCATAGTGGCAAGCTCATGGATATAGGAAGCCAACATTCTTTTGAGATGTTTCAAAATTGGTTCATACTCTCTTTGATTGGAGAGAAGAATGTTGTATAGCAGAATCCAATCATGAGGATTTAGACTGGGAAGATCTTCCAGAGAAATAAAATGTTCTGTGTTAGCCGTTCTTCTGTTGACTTTGAAGTTAACGTTCACAAATTTCCCAGCCTGTGTTGGTTTCAGTACCTTGACTTTAATTATCTTCTATGCACTCCATGTCAAGTACTGTGGTTGACCATACTTCAAATAAAAATCTATTAATTCTCTGTCAACCTTCAAGTTTGGATGAGTGACATCAGCAGTGACATCGAGGCAATGAAATGTAAAAGCCTTTCGAGTGATTGGCATGTCAAACTGCGAGTCTTTGGTATTCTCACACTCAAAGGATGCAATCGGTTCCAACCCATATATGGAGGGAAACTCAATCGCTTGATTGATGAGTGTGTCTCTGTCCCATTCTGGGAACAGAGTCTTCTTGGCTTGTAGAGCATCCTCATCCTACTTGATTCTTCTTTCTTTGGCCTCTGCCTCTCGAGCTATTTTCAGTGTCTCATCCAGCTCTTTGTCTCTTTTCTTTTGTTGAAGAGCTTCAGCGATAGTTTCATCAGTATCTGACTCGCTCTCAACAAGTAATTGTTTTCCAGAACCCGAAGCTAAATTAACCTTCGGTTCTGTCTTTGGTATACCCTCCTCTCCCCCTTGTCTCGGAAGAACAAGCTTCTCCGAGACACCCTTGATTTCGCTCAAAATGTTAATCGCAGGAAGAAGTTTAGCCTGGAGATGTTGTCTGATGGTAAGGGTAAGAAAGGGATCATGAGTGTCAAGGACAGTTGTCAACATATTCTTGACATCACCAGCGCAACCTTGAAGAACAGCCCACTGAGTTTTCAGCAAAGAGATTTCTTGTTGTGCCTGGGCCAGTTGTATCTTCTGAAGGTCAATAGTTGCCTGATGCTTGACAAGATCTTCTTTTAAAGTGCTCTCTGCTGCTAAAGAAGCAAAATGTGAATCCAAAGATTGGAGAAAAGAGGTGGATTCAGTTTTGAGGTCAGCACGCAGAACCTCAAACTTGGAGGTTTCACCCTGAAGGGTAGCCGAAAAGGAGTCCACAGACGTTTGAAACTTGGCCGCATTAGCATCAGCATGTGCTTTGAGAGAATCAAGAAAAATCTGAGTTGTGTGAACAACCTCAGAGACTTCCTTTGTAGCTTTGGAGGATGAAGCGGCTGAGTTGTCAATGGCATCGGTGGAACGATCCAGAGCATCAATATACGTCTTTATTGCAGACTCGATAAAGGCTTTTAGCACCACCCCCCATAGGCTTTATTATCAGCCAACAGACTATCGAGTTTGTCGTGAATTTCTTGAAGCTGCTGACTGGTAATAGGAGTATTTGCATCTTTATCTATGGGAATCCGGTATGGGCTATAATAAAGAGAATTGTACTCTTCACCATCACCGCCCAAAGTAGCACCGGAGGTTGAGGATGGAGAAGGTGATGGTGGGATGTTGATGACGGGGGTTTCAACCACAGTAGTAGCCCCTATATCAGATACATTGACTGTTACTGGTGGTTGGGAAGAGGTGGTAGTAACGGATTCAGTGATGATTGGAGTGGGGATCGAAGAGGTAGGAATAGTAACAGAGAAAGGAATGGTTGAAGCTGGTAAAGAGGTTGGTTCGGTTGTAGTTGGAGGGATGATAATAGGAACAGAAAGTGGGACCTTCTGTTTCGGTGATGGGGGTGGGGTTGGAATTTTAGGAGAAGGTGGAGGAGTGGGTGATTTTGTAATTTTGGGAGATGCTGGTGAAGAGGGAAGATGAGTATCTGTAGGAGAGGATGGTTGATGAGGAGACTGAGCAGTAGTTGGCTCTGTTGGGGAAGCATGAGGAGCAGCAGCCTCTGCGTCTGATTGGTCATTTGGAGCAGAGCCAAGAGAAGGGGATCCTTTGGCCCTTTTAGCCATCTTCTTAATCTTCTTTGATTTTGACTGAGAAGGTTCATCTGCATCATGTTTTCGCTTGGAGGATCTTGGCTTTCTCTCATTTTTCGGTGCAGATTCTTTCTTCTCTTGTTTTTCCTTTTTACCAGCCCTTTTTCCACGATTGGCAGGTTGATCAAGGGCTTCCAAGGCGGCTTTCTGTTCGTCAGACAGAACCCTTGGAGGGAAGGGAGTTCTGGTGCTGTAGTCAGCCATGATCTTGCTGTGAGGCGTGACACACCTGTACATGGATTCAGGAATTAATCCATAGTGTAGAAACTTACTCGGATCAGAAACAATAATCTTCTTAGTGTGGAAAGACGCTATTGAAGCCAGAAGAGTATCCTTCATCACAGGGATTTCTAGGGAATCCATGGCTTTCTTCGTGATGAGCGTCCAGAAACCTCCGCAAGAGATCTCAGAGTACCGGGTTGAGGTGTTTAGACTCTGAATGACTTGAGACCAGATTATGGAGCCATAATCTAGGTTGATTCCGTTGTAAAGACCATAGAGAATGGTGAGAAATCCTTTGCTCGTGGTATCAGAACCACCACAGCGTTCTGCTAAGCCCTTGATTAAAAGGGTAAGCAAGCCATTCCACTGAGAAGGAAGACAAGATTTCTAGACCTTTGCGATTGTGGTAAGAACATCGGTATAACCCATCTCGTACATCATCGAGAAAAGCTGGGTAGTTGTTACAAAATCCGGTGAGATGACGGAAGAATCAACTGCAAGCCCTAGAAGAGAGCAAAACTTGGTTTTTGAGACGGAGGTTTTCTTGTCATGGATGGTGAAGTAGATACGATCTTTGTGTTTGTCATAACTTGCTGATGTGTAAACTTGAGAAAGCAGGGACATCGGAACTGCTTCCACCTACGTGAGAGCCAACAGCAATGGGGAATATTTCAGACATTCCACCACATGGAGCATGTACGCATCATATAAGAAAGGGGTCATCTCGATAATCATATTTTGATTAGGCTTGATGGAAAGCAAAGATGAAGATACAGTTTGATCGTGCGCAGAAGAAGAAGTCGCCATTGTTGAATCGAAGAAGAAGATGAACAGTGGAAACTTTTTCAGAGAGAGAGAGAGATTACGTGTGTGGTAAATGCCAAAGAACACGATCACCCCTTATTTATACCGTTCACTAGAGAGAGAAAATCATGATGATGATGGACCCAAAACGTCGCCTGAAAAAGCGTGATTGGATGTTATGGTTTATCCCAGGAAAACATTAGCACACGTGGGTGTGAAACGAATCAACTGCACGTGCCCAAATCATATTTTTGTACCGTTTGAAATTCCTTGTGCCCTTGTTTGGTTACAACTGAAACTTAAAACCACATACCAAACAACAATCAGAGTGTTGGAAAAATTAGTTTTCGTGCATAAGAGTGTGAAAGATAAAGAAATAAATCAAAGGTGTTTGAGATGTGAGTGTTGTCTATGAAGAAGATAGAAGGCGGAAGATTCCGGGCAAGAATCACTTCCTTGAAAGTCAAGAGAGACTTGAAGTGCTTGTGTGGTTTCCCTAGAAATACGATCAATTGTCTGTCAATAAACAATGAAAGGCATCTTTGGATCATAGGCTGTGGGGTGGCTGTCCTCTAACCGAACATCAAGTCTCAACATAAGACTGAGTGTTGGCAGAGGTACCTGTGAGACCGATGTGATCTGTTGAACAGGTAGGTGGGAATTATCTTGTGACAAGCATGGGATAAACAGAAATCTCAAAAAAAATTAAACTGGACCTCTTTGGGAAGAAATGTCTTAGGAAGAGACGATTTCATAAAAGATCACGCAAAAAAGAAAATGAGATTTCCAAGTGACATTTTGAGTATAACACACACCGTCAATTCATTTTAAGTATTGGATGTTGGGTTTCACTAGCAACGTGGTAAACGAATCCAAGATCATAAACACAGATGTTGTGTATCCATAAGCTTCAGTGGTTAAGACCGAAAGCATCAAGGGTTACTTTAGGGAATCGAAGGTAAGTGTAGAATTTGAGGAGGTGGTTAAGAGACCGAATGTACCTTCTGCTACAGAAGTGGGACAAAGCAGAGCAACTCATGTTTCAAATGAGAAGAGTAAGGTAGCTCTAGACCGAGTGTTAAAAAATAGCATGATTGGGAAGAAACGATAGGTATTGATCGAATCATTAAGGCTTAGTCAAGGTCATAGAGGCTTGTGACAACATACAACAACATGCTTCTAGGGACGTCTAACTAGTTTGAGAGAAAAATAAAACATACCTGGGTGAACACTATCGAAGGTGATACTTGTAGTTACCTGCACAAAGCTGACACCAACCAGGACTTGCGAGTAGTGGAAATAAGTAAGAAAGCGGAATAAAACAGAAAGATAAAATGTTTTTGTGATTTTGAAATTTTTCTGAAAAAGAAATAAAAATAGAAAGATAAAATGTTTTTGTGATTTTGAAATTTTTCTGAAAAAGAAATAAAAACAGAAAGATAAAATGTTTTTGTGATTTTGAAATTTTTCTGAAAAAGAAATAAAAACAGAAAGATAAAATGTACAACATAAAAAAATGATAAAGCAGAGATAGACCGAGCAATCTGTGTATTTCGGTGACATTAGAATTTCAGAACAGAGAGGAATTGAACGGTCTGTCTATTTGGGTCCATTAAATCTCCAGATCAGAGAGAGACCACGCGGTCTGTCTATTTCGGTTCTATTAAATCTCCAGAGCAGAGAGAGACCGAGCGGTCTGTCTATTTCGGTTCTATTAAATCTCCAGAGCAGAGAGAGACCGAGCGGTCTGTCTATTTCGGTTCTATTAAATCTCCAGAGCAGAGAGAGACCGAGCGGTCTGTCTATTTCGGTTCTATTAAATCTCCAGAGCAGAGAGAGACCGAGCGGTCTGTCTATTTCGGTTCCATTAAATCTTCAGAGCAGAGAGAGACCGAGCGGTCTGTCTATTTCGATTCCATTCTTAGTTAGAGATTTGAGGGTTCGGGACCGACTCTCCTACCATCATACCTAAGCCTTGTAGAATTTTGTTGAAAGTCGCTTCAGGAAGAGCTTTGGTAAAGACATCGGCCAACTGATCAGTGGTTCGAACAAAGTGTACTTCAACGTTTCCATCTTCCACGTGATCTTTGATGAAGTGATACCTCAGTGCTATGTGCTTGGTCTTGGAGTGTTGCACTGGGTTATGACAAATCCTAATTGCACTTTCAGAGTCACAATATAGTGGGATCTTTTTCATATTGAGTCCATAATCTCGGAGTTGACTCTGGATCCAAATCACTTGAGAGGTACAGGAAGCAGCGGTAATGTATTTTGCTTCAGCAGTAGACAGAGACATGCACGTTTGTTTCTTTGACTGCCAGCTAACCAACTTCCCATCGAGGAATTGGCAGCCGCCAGTGGTGCTTTTCCTGTCGAGACCACAACCACCAAGGTCTGCATCTGAATAGGCTTGAACGAAGAAGCCTAAGTTAGAAGGGTACCACAAACCTAAAGAGGTAGTTCTCTTGAGATAATGTAATATGTTCTTCACTGCAAGCATGTGAGGCTCCCGTGGATTTGCCTGAAACCGAGCACAGTAACAAACAGAAAACATTATGTCAGGCCTGCTAGCAGTAAGATACATTAGAGAGCCTATCATTTGACGATACAGTGTAAGATCAACAGCCGGTTTATCCAGGGATGGGGTGAGCTTAGTGCCGGACACCATTGGGATTTTGACCTTTGAATCTCCCATCATTCCAAATTTTGCTAAGAGAGTCTTTGTGTAAGCTTCCTGGTTGATAAAGATGCCTTCAGGTCCCTATCTAATATTTAAACCAAGGAAAAAGTTAATGGGACCCATCGAGCTCATTTCAAATTTAGTCTCCATCAGCTTTCTGAATTCAGCTGTTAGGCTAGGATTCGTGGAGCCAAAGATGATATCATCGACATAAATTTGAACGATCATAAGGTGGTTACCTTCCTTTTTGCGAAAGAAGGTTGGGTCAACCGAACCTTGTTTGAATTTGGACATCTTTAAAAATTTAGTCAGCGTTTCATACCAGGCTCTCGGTGCTTGTTTCAGACCATACACGGCTTTATCCAAAATGTAACAATGATCGGGATACGTTTCATTCACGAATCCAGGAGGTTGCTCCACATACACAGTTTCTTCGAGATCGCCATTGAGAAATGCACACTTGACGTCCATTTGAAAGACCTCAAAGTTTTTGTGAGCAGCATAGGCAAGAAATATTCTCACTGACTCCAGCCTAGGTACAGGAGCGAAAGTCTCTTCATAGTCAATGCCTTCCTCCTGACAGTATCCTTTTATGACCAGACGTGCTTTGTTTCTTATAACATTCCCTTCCTTGTCAAGTTTGTTCCTAAAGACCCATTTGAGACCAACAACCAAGGCATCTGGAGGATTTGGAATAAGATGCTAGACTTTGTTCCTTTCAAATTCATTCAGTTCGTCTTTCATAGCTTGAACCCAATCGGAGTGATCAAGAGCAGTGTTAACTGTCTTTGGTTCAACTTTTGATACGAATGAGTTAAACATGCAGAATTCGACTTTTGAGAACAAGGATGCTTGTTTTGCCTTGAGTTGTGATTGAGTCAGAACTGCTTCTGAGATATTACCAACAACTTGAGAGACAGGATGATCTCTGGTCCATTTGGTGAGAGGAGGGAAGTTTGGATCAAAAGATGGATCTAATTCAGCATTTATCATTTCTTCTGGTTCGGACAGACTGTCGAAGTCGTATGACATATCAGCATGCTCCTCCTCGACATATGATCTTACAGGAATGTCTTGTGAATCTTGAGCTATAGTGGTTTCTTGAGGTGTTGAGTATTCGGGCGTTGATGCACCTTCGGTTGGTGAGGCACTTTCGGTTGGCAATGTGCTTTCGGTTGAAGGTTGAGACCTTAGCTCCCCCTCAACTTGTGAACTTGGCTGGGATGAAGGTGGATCCTCCCCCTCGACTAATGGTGAACACTCCCCCTCGACTGACGCATTGTGTTGGGGAGGGTCTTGTGAACCTGATGATTCTTCATTCATTCTACTTGCAGCATCGTCAATAAGTTGCTTCAAGTGATCTACCCTGTTGTCTGCTGCACTGGCTTTAGAAAGAGTGGCCTTCTCTGGTTCATCAAAAAGCTCCATGACTTTCTCGAATAGATTAGCGATCGAGGCTGTGACTTGGCCAATTTGAGGAAAGATTTCTCCAGCTATGTCTTTGTTAGCCTTTACCTTTTTAACATAGCTATCATCAAAAGTCACGTAGTAAGTTTCTTCTATTTTCCTTGAACGCTTGTTTAACACCCTGTATGCTTTGGAAGTAAGAGAATAACCCAGAAATATCCCTTCGTCAGCTTTGACATCAAACTTGTTGCCGTGTTCTTTGGCATTGAAAATGAACCACCTGGAACCAAACACATGGAAAAACTTCACGTTTGGCTTCCTGTTGTTGATGATCTCATAAGGAGTGAGAGTGAAGCGCTTGTTAAGATAAGATCTGTTCTGTGTAAAACAAGCAGCAGAAATAGCATCAGCCCAAAAATATAAAGGCAAGGAAGCAAAACTTAGCATTGTTCGGGCAGCTTCACATAAGGATCGGTTTCGTCTTTCGACAATCCCGTTCTGTTGAGGTGTGTAGGGAGCTGAGAAGTTGTGACTGATTCCCTTTTCTTCCAGGAATTCTTCAAATTCTTTATTTTTGAACTCCAACCCATTGTCGCTTCTGATATTGCGAACGACCTTCTTCAGCTGTACTTCAATCTGCTTGATGAACACTTTTAGCTTGTGAGTCGCTTCAGATTTAAGCTTCAGAAAGAACACCCATGTAAAACGTGAAAAGTCATCAACAATAACAAGAATATACTTGCTACCACCAATGCTTTCTATAGAAGATGGACCACATAAATCAATATGAAGTAATTCTAGTGGTTCAACAACTTTAGTGTTTATTATAGATGGATGACTTTGACGACTCTGCTTCCCCATTTTACATGCAGCACATAGATGATCTTTATCATACTTGAGCAATGGAAGACCTCTAACGTGACCTCCAGTGACAAGTTTGTTGATATCTTTGAATTTGAGATGAGAGAGTCTTCGGTGCCATAGCCAGCTTTCGTCAGATTGTGCTTTGGATAACAGGCAGATGGCTGGGTTGCCTTTGATTGGTTTGAGATTTAGGGGAAACATTTCACCTTTGCGCTCTGATTTGAGAATAACTTTGTTCGTCTTCTTCTCAATAATTTCCGAACCTTCATCATCGAACGAGACCTTGAGACCAGTACCTCCAACAAGCTGAGATACACTGATGAGATTATGTTGTAGTCCTTCTACATATGCAACTTTCCTGATTGAGAAATCACCGTTTGTAATGATCCCGTATCCTTTGATGGTGCCGAAGGAGTTGTTCCCAAATTTGACGTTTCCACCATTTGAAAGAGATCTGAATTCCCTTAGCTCTTCCTTCCTTCCTGTCATGTGACGCGAGCAGCCACTATCAATGTACCATTCTTCGTCAAACTGCTCGTCACTGATAACTTGCAAAAATTAAGCAGATTTAGGAACCCAGAGCTTCTGGGGTCCACGTGAGCTTTTTACTGGAATAGTAAGAGAGATGTCAACTACATATGTTCTTTTTATTAGTGTTGTTTCATCTTTCTTTTTGATGGTGAAAACTTCGATTTTATCTGGATTTGATGCTTTTGGTATTGATTCTGGTTCAATATCTGAAACCTTCTGTTTTCCTTTTTGGTCAGCTGATGACTGAGATTTTTGAGAAGGAACAGAGTGGAATTTAGGACGAGAAGAGACAGAAGATTTTGAAGAGTTAGAATGAGATAGCTCAGAATGGTATGACTTCTTGGTTGAAGATTCCAGGTGACTCTTTTGCTTTTGATTAACGGTAGGACCAACCTTAGAGTTTTGATCTCTTTTGATTCCCGAACTGACCCTGTGCTTTTGGTTGAAATCATTTTCTGATCCGAATCTATACGTTCGGTTGTTGTTATGCTCTGAGCCGAACCTCTGCTTTCGGTTGTTGTTTTGCTCAGAACCGAGACTCTGCTTTCGGTTGTGATTGTGTTCTGAACCGAACTTCTGCTTTCGGTTGTTATTACTCTCCGTCGATCCAACAGGATTTTTTGCTAGTTTCAAATTCCTGTCTTGATGTAAGATATAGGCATTTTGCGATTGCCAAAATTGTTTTCTTTCTGAGAGATTCTTCCTGTATCTTTGATTCCTTTCTCGTTTTTGATTTCTCATCTGCTTTGGTTGATGATGGATGTTAGCTTTATGTTTTTGATTTTCATTGGCTGATTCACTCTGAACTGATGTAGTCTCACTTGGAGGTGTGACTTCTTTTGCAGGAATTTCTTTCTCTTGAGGGACATCTTTAGTTCCATTGTTACTTGCCACGTTGAAGCCATCAGGTTTATTTAAAGGTTCTGGTACGTATCTGCCTTTGCTTTTCCATGAAGTCCTTTCAGACAGACCTACCATTTCATCAGCATTATCAATGGGAGCTGACCAGAAGAACTCGTCACAGCCATCAGCATTGTCTTCGTTCACAATAGCTGTTAGTTCAGCAGTCTGATGTTCGGTTACACCTGTGACTTTGTACACCTGATTCGGAGTGGTTCTACCTTTTTGGTATACGACTGCCTTCTCTACAAGAATCAGGGACTTTTGTTGGGACAACCAAGCGAACTCCACAGAATTTTATGAAATAAGATTTTTGTGGTTCTCGGGTTCATTCTTGACAAATTCTGAACAATCAACTGTGTCCTCTACAGAAATTTCACTCATATTATCGTCTTCATTAAGCTCAGATGCATTTTCAACATCAATCTTATTTTCTGAGCTTAAATTGACATTCAGTGAGTCAAATTTTTGTATGGTTTCGGTTCTTAGCTTCAGTTTATCATTTTCATCCAAAAGATTTTTGAGCATGTTCCTGTGGTCCTTGGATTTTATGAAAGATTCTATTTTGTCCAGTCCATACAAATATGTTGGATTAACATCCTCAGACGAAATAATACTCTCACAATTATATGCATCAGCATCAATTTCATCTTCCTTAAACTCAAGAAAGGGTAAAATCATGCGATGAATCTTTTGCCCTATTTCACAATTCAAATGAAGCTGAGTAATATTAGTATAAAGACGTTTGGCAATCAGACAAAAAACATTTCGCTGTTTCAAAAGCTTTAAATTGTCTCTTTGCAAATAAATGTTTTCATCTTTTATTTTGATTTACTCCGACTCCTTCAGTTCGATCCACATCCGTCGTTCCTCACTCTTCGAAGACACCCTGCTTAATTGATCAGTTAGGTTAGAATTGGTGACCCGAGTTTGAGTTAAACTACTATCTAGATGAGAGATTCTTGAATTAACACTTTTTAATTCCTTTTCATATGAGCATTGTGGGACTTTAAATGAGACAAAAACTGATTGTACCTTCTTGATCAGTTCATCAAGTTCGCTGAACTGCACGCTGAGTGGTTTGGCAGTAAAGCACAGATTCTGCTGTTCCTTGTCATCATTTCCACCATCAGTGTTGTATCCCCTCATCTGAGAAACGTCGGACACCATCAAGCATCTTCCTCCACTGCTCTCTTCTTTTGCTACATAAGCCTTTCCATGTGAAGGCTTCCTCACTTCATCATCTTCGGAGTCGGTTGACCAGACCTCCACGCCACCGAACTCATCATCTGCTACCGAACCCTGCACAATTAAAGCATTCATGGAAGGGTTAGCAGCAGATTTCTTCTTCCTTAACTCATCAAGCTTTTTCATCAACACGGCTTCTTCATCATTTTCTTCATCCTTTTCTGCCATCTTTTTGAGGACGCAATCTTTTGCATAGTGGTTCTTTCCTCCACAATAATAGCAGCTTACTCCAGAATCTCCTTCTGCCTTCGGTTCCTTCTTTGATTCTTCAGCTTTCGGTTCATCTTTGACCTTTTTAGAGTTATAGCTTCCTTGCCAGTTTTGGTTCCGGTTGGTGGGGAATCTCTTCTTGATGAATCTCTTAGGGTTTGAAACCATCATAGCATAGTCCTTATACGTGAGATCATAATCATCCAAGTTGAGATCTTCCTCCTCTATCACGGCTTTGCTTTTTGATAGGAGGGCCAACGAACCTAGACTTGAAGCCACGGTTTTCTCCTGTAATACGATCTTTTCTTGAGATTTTAGGATGCCCACCAGTTTCGCCAAAGAATAGGATTTGAATTGCTCGTGCGCTTTAACTGTGGACACGATTGCTCTCCAGTCAGACCTGAGTCCGTTCAAAAACATAACTTTCTGTTCAATAAGCTTCGTTTCGATGTCATGTTTGATCATCTTGCTAAGAAGATGATTGAAGCGATCAAACGTTTGAGTCACCGTTTCTTCTGTTCCTTGCTTGAACTCACCAAACTCAGACAAGAGTAAGGTTTGAATGGAGTGTTCAAGATCTTCGTCTGTAGAGTACAATTCACGTAGCCTGTCCCATATCTCTTTAGCAGTCATGCATGAACTTACCAGCCTAAAAGTGTCGGATTGAAGAGCAAATCTAATCAATCTTAGCACTTTGATATTGCACTGAAATTTAACTTTTTCGTCTTGCGCTACATCTTTAACATCTTTCAGAAGATCGTTATACTCCTTTTGAGTTTTAATAATCCTTGAAGTTGCTGAATGAGAAAACGGTCCAGAGATAATTGCTTCCCAGATGAGGTATCCATTATCCTCAGATCCTATGACATAATCTTCAAAGTGATTCCCCCAGACTTCATAATCATGGGTGTATAGGATAGGAATCTTCTTTTTTGATCCAATGCTGTTTGAAATATTGATGGGATTGGATTGCGACTCATCCATAATTGATCGAATAACCTGTTCAAAGATCAGACTTGTAATATATCAAATTAGGGAAAAAACAATAAATATTGAGATACGTCAATTATGAGATGACGGCTCAATAAATATCAATGAATGCGGAATAACCCTAATCAAAGCTTTTTCACAGAAAAGAAGTGTATCGATTACACAGCCTCCTGCTCTGATACCAATTGTTAAGTTAAAAAACAAACTTGAAGATCGATTAGATCTATGAAACAGGTAGAGAAATAACCAGATAAACAATTAAGAACAAGCTAATGGATCAAAAGGTGTCGAATGATTTAATAAACAATCCTCAGAAGAGCTCGATAAAGAACATCAACTGTAGAGGATTTTAGGGTTTACAATAATCAATGAGAGTGACGACCTCTCCTATATGCATACATGCATGCATATATTTATAATAAAACCCTAACCGTTTATCTAAGAAAAAGAAGGCTAATCTAGATAAACACGGATTGACAAACCCAATCCGGCTGTAAAACAAAAAGGGCCCAAGACGCAACACAATAATCTTCAACAGAAATAAAAGACACCATTCAAATAAACGTTAATAGAACCATTAGTATTATCAAAAGAATATCTGAAACCTTGTCTAAACAACCCGTGAAAAGAAATAATGTTTCTTGCCATATCTAGCGAATAACAACAATTTTTTAAATCTATTCCTAACCCATTACTCAACACTAAAGAATAAACACCGACTTTGGTCACAGGCGACGATCTTCTGTTTCGCATAATCAGGTTCATCTTCCCATGTTCCATCTCCCTACATCTTTTTAGGCCCTGCATATCAGAACAAATGTGGTAACCACACCCTGTATCAAGAACCCATGAAGTAGCAAATGATGAGTTATTAGATTTAATAGAATACATACCTGCAAATGTGGGCTTGATCTTCCCATCTCTTATGTCCTGCAGATATTGTGGGCAACTTCGCTTCCAGTGGCCCTTTTGGTGGCAATAGAAGCACTCTGCTTCTTTTGGATCGGAAGAGGGTTTAGCAGGGCCAACTTTGGTCCCACTTGAGGACGAACCATCATGGGGTTTCCCCTTATGGTGGCTCTTACATGGAGCCTTCCTCTTTTTACGCTTTCCTTGACATATCGCCATCACAGGAGCGGCCACAGCAGGGGACGGTGCAACGAATTTGTCTTTGAGGTTGCTCTCAGCAGTCCTCAAGAGTCCTTAGAGCTTGCTCAAGGAGACCTCCTCTTTGTTCATATGGTAGGTCATCCTAAAATGATTGTAGCAGGAGGGCAAGGAATGGAGGATTATGTCGATAGCCAAATCCTCATCAAACTTAACATTAAGTTTGAGAAGACGATCAACATACCTCTGCATTTTCTGCAAATGAGAGGTTAGGGATTCTCCACTCCCCATCTTAGCGGTGATCATGTTAGTAATGATCTCATTGCGCTCTTGCCTTGCGCTCTGGTGATACTTGTCCAGCAAATCCTGATGCATTTCATATGGATACATGTCCTCATAGGACTTTTGGAGTTCGAGGTTCATGGTGGCCAGCATGATGCAGTGAACTTTCGTGGCATCACGCTCGTGGGCCTCAAAGGTGGCCAATTCCTCAGGAGTAGCAACATCTGGGATGATCTTCTCAAGCTTTTCATCAACGACATATTCCTTGTCCTCGTAGTGTGTGATCATGCGAATATACCTCATCCACTCGTTGAAGTTTGAACTATCAAATTTCACTTTCTGAGACAAGTTCATCAACGAGAATGACCCAGAAGCGTTGTTGTTGTTGTTGTTGTTGTTGTTGTTGTTGTTGTTGTTTGCAGACATCTGAAAAAGAAAGGAACAAAGTTTGATTAGAAATGAATCCCTAATTAAACACCCAAATGAGAAATTAGGGCTAGGATCCAACAACATTATTTACAACTCAGAAAGGGATGCCGTACTCTAAAAGTAAATAATTTGAAGGTAAGTGAATGACGATTCACTAATTCTCACCATGAAAAACGAAAAAGCAATTTAGGTTTTAAATGTATTGAAAACTCCTATATCTTTGAGACTCATTGAACTTTTAAATGGCATGTTTAAATCTCGATATGCATTTCAAATTTGCGACTGGGATGCTGAGGATCGGAAACAAATTTGTGAATAACCATGCGAATCAACGTCGTGCACTCAATGTCTTTATCACCTAATCAATGTGTCGGTAAACCACACACGCTCCATTGATCTATCACAAACATCGAGTCACCCTTCGCTACTAATGTCATCCCCAAATTGATGTACCGGTTAACCACACGTGCTCCATCAACGTTTGACAAGGGTACGAAGTGTAATTCCATGGATTAGCATCATTTTCACATTTTACCCTAAAGTAACTAGGAATGGGAATTTGTAAAACATGTAGTTACTTTATAATTAACATTATACTTTTAATGAGGAAAGGGTTGCCCTATCCTACCCATTCGGCTAACGACCCTCCACCAGTCAAGCAAGCGGTAGGTGTGAGTATACACCCATTAAGCTCCATTTTATAGGCAGCAACCTTATACCCACCTTATAAACCGGCTTCGTGAATGAGGCCTACTAACGGTAAGACTAGCATTTTAAGTTATACATATATATATATATATATATATATATATATATATATATATATATATATATATATATATATATTAAGCTTGTAATAATATATAATAGTATAGGGTTGAATTTTAAACTTGTAAAATTCTAAGGGTTTGAAATTTAAATTACTCAAAATTAAACTTTTAATCATAAATTCAAATTTCAAAACTTGAGGGCAAGTATTAAACTTTTCAAAACATAAGGGATCAAATAACAAATAATTCAAATTAACCAATTAATTTCATAATTATCTATATTTGACCTAATCTTAATTTTAGTCATTAGATAATTACCAAATAATTTTAAATAATCCATATTTATCACATAAACAACTAATATTAAAAGATTTGAAATTATCTATTATTTTGGCAAGGATAAACACTTAATTAAGATAAAATTCGGATTTTAACTTCATATAACAAAATTAAGCATCAAGTCCAAGTCAAAACAGCAGCCAAAACACGAAAATCCCTCTTTTTGACGAACTGACTCGCAGAGTCAGACCTGGACTCGCCGAGTAGGGGTCAACTCGCCGAGTCCAGATACTGACTCGCCGAGTTGAGTCTGGCAGGGACCAAAAAATCGATTTTCAGCAAATAAAGCAGTTAACCATCACATACAACTGAAACCAATCAAGGTTCTGATACCACTGATGGGTTTTATGCATAAGAAACATTCCTATGTGCTCATACAAACCGTAATGCTTGGATCTAGGTTTCACTATTGGACATGCTTTGATTCCAAGACTTACAAACCCTAGTCTAGCGTATAAACAACAAAAATTAACATATAGAATCAGATCTAGATGTTTACCTCTTCAATTGTTGTCTTAGCTCTTCTCTTTCTTCTTCTCTTGAGCTTAGAGTCACAAATGCAACTCCTCTAATGGTTTACAAACCCCACAAGCAAGAAGGCAATATGAGAGAGGGAGAGAGAGGCTAGAAATTGGCCTAGAGTACTCTTAGAATCAAGTGGTAGCCGAATTCAATGCCCTAGGGGTCATATTTATACTTACAGGTCACTAGGGTTTCAGTCTAAACCCTAATGGACAGCTTAGCCACCAAGCAGCCCATCGAACCTTCTGGAATAAGGCCCTTGGACGAGAATATGATGGTTACCCATCATAATTTCATTCCCCCTTAAGCCCATTAGGTTTCCTTAACCAAAAACTCAACTATCATACATTTGACAATTTATACCCCTTTATTCAATTAATCTCTTTTGACCACTAAATTAATTCTTAATTAATTTATGACCAATACTAATTAAATAAATATGATTTCTCCTTTAATATATTATTCTTATAATATATTAATAAATCATAATACTCTCTCTTTCTCCTTAAATTACTTTGTTAAGTTGCTTTGGAGAAGGCAACCCAAAACGACCATGCACAACCGGGTCAAGTACATACCAAATATAGTTACGGGCTTAGGCACTATTCCAACAGAAGTTTCATCAGAGGGCGATGTTTTACCCTGAGTAGGTGTCTACCAAGCAGGTTCGCATGAGCCGGTATCTGAGTGTTTTGAGGAGAGATATTCGGGAGTTCGTGGCGAACTCGACTTACCGGATATTTGTTGAGTTCCAGGAAAATGCCCGGAAGAGGGATATTGAGTTGGAGACTCAGGCCAGGGAGGAGGCCGAGTCACAGAGGATGGATCGGCGGTCGGCTCAGTCTCAGCCGGCAGCCAAGCGGGCTAAGCCCGCTGATTCGATATCTGGGAGAGGGAAGGGCCGCACTTGTGAGAAGGTCGGCAAGAGTCACGAGGGGTCATCCAGGGTAGGGGTATGCTACAAGTGCGAGAAGGAGGGCCATATTGCGAGGGATTTCCCAAAGGGATTCTCTATTTGCTTCCAGTGCATCCAGACCGGCCATCGGAAGGCCGAGTGCCCTCAGCTACACCAGGGATCTGTTCCTGCGGTTAGGGTACCGAGCCTCGGCCGGTGAAGGCCGAACCACCAAAGGCTCATGGAAGGGACTTCCAGTTGACAGCGGAGGAGGTCCGCGTAGCACCCGACGTTGTGGCCATTATGTATTCTTCTCTCTATTTATTTAATTCTGAGATATTATGCTTATATCATGTTATGCGTAGGTACTTTTCTTGTGAATTCTGTACCTTCCTTAGTGCTATTTGACTCGGGAGCGAGTAGATATTTTGTGTCGTTAGCCTTTAGTTGTCATAACATTATTTTTCGAGAGGCCTTGAGTCGACCTCTGCGAGTTTCTATAGCTAACGAGGATGTAGACTTAAGATCTTTGGTGTGGGGTTCCCGATCGATCTAGTCCCGATTGCGATGGGGGACGTATGTGTCATAGTGGGCATGGATTGGTTGAGCCAATTTGGAGCTATTATAGACTTCGAGCATCAGTTGGTGACGATTTGAGACCCTAGTGGGGGAGTACTTACTGTGTACGGAGGGTACCCATCCAGAGTCATCATTTTGTTCAGCTGCTAGGGCGAGGTAGAGTTTGCAGCAGTGTTGTAGGGGATTTGTGGCTTATGTGATGGACACGCGAGTGGCTGCTGGGAGGCTAAGTTCGATTTATGAGGTCGCGATTGTGCGGGAGTTCCCTGATGTTTTCCCCGAGGAGTTGTCGGGTGTACCTCCCGAGAGGTAGGTGGAGTTTTGTATCGACTTTGTTCCATGAGCGGCACCTATTGCCAAGACACCCAATCGCCTTGCGCCGCCCGAGATGCTGGAGTTATCCTTGCAGCTTCAGGAGCTGCTGGGAAAGGGGTTCATCAGACCAAGTAGCTCACCTTGGGGAGCACCGATCCTTTTTGTCAAGAAGAAGGATGGTTCACACATGATGTGTATTGATTACCGGGAGTTGAACAAGTTGACGGTCAAGAACAGTTATCCGTTACCGAGTATTGACGATCTGTTTGATCAGTTGCAGGGAGCATCTTGGTTTTCCAAGATCGATTTGAGGTCTGGATATCATCAGGTGAAGATGCGAGATAAGGATATCCAGAAGACAGCGTTTAGGAGTCGTTACGGGAAGTACGAGTTCGTGGTGATGCCTTTCGGGCTCACCAATGCACCGGTGGTGTTCATGGACCCCATTAACAGGGTGTGCAGGTCGATGTCAGATCGCTTGGTGATCGTGCTCATCGACGACATATTGGTGTATTCGAGATCCAGAGAGCAGCATGAGGATCATTTGAGAGAGATCCTCAGAGTTTTGAGATCAGAGAGGCTCTATGCCAAATTCTCCATGTGTGATTTCTGGTTACGAGAGGTCCAGTTCCTTGGGCACCTCATTAACCATAAAGGGATATTGGTCGATCTGGCCAAGATCGAGGCGGTGATGAGTTGGGATGTGCCGAGGTCACCTACCGAGATCAGGAGTTTCCTTGGGTTGGCTGGTTATTATCGGAGATTTATTAGGGATTTCTCTAAGATCGCCGTGCCACTCACCAAATTGACCCGGATGGGTGTTGCTTTTTCGTGGGGTCCAGAGTAGCAGACCTCACTTTAGACACTTCGCCAGAGACTGTGTGAAGCTCCGGTGCTCGCAGTCCCAGAAGGGATGGAGGATTTTGTGGTGTACTGTGATGCATCGATATCAGGGTTGGGAGCATTGCTTATGTAGAGGGGGCATGTGATAGCATATGCATCGAGGCAGCTGAAACCTCATGTGTTGAGGTATCCTAACCACGATCTGGAATTGGGGGCAGTGGTGTTCGCCCTCAAGATCTGGCGTCACTATCTGTACGGGGTTCGGTGTACTATATACACGGACCACAAGAGTCTGAAGTACTTGATGGATCAGCCCAACTTGAATATGTGCCAGAGGAAACAGTTGGACGTGGTAAAGGATTACGACTGCGAGATCCTGTACCATCCGGGAAAGGCTAATGTTGTAGCCGATGCCCTGAGCCGTAGGGCGGAGGGTGCCCCGATGCGAGAGGTTTGCTTGAGATTGACAGTGATGACTCCGGTGTTGGACACCATTTGTGGGGCCCAGGATGAGGCCGTGAGACCATAGAATCCTAAGAGAGAAAGGGTTATCGGGCAAGTATCGGAGTTCGTTACCGATAGTCAGGTGCTTATGACATTTCAGGGTCGGATTTGGGTACCGTTTGTGGGCGGAACGCATACCATTTTGATGGAGGAGGCGCATCAATCGAGGTTCTCAATCCATCCCGGGGCCACTAAGATGTATTTGGACCTAAAGAGAGAATATTGGTGGCTCTGTATGAAGAGGGATGTCGCGTGGTTTGTAGAGAGATGCTTGACCTATCGCAGGGTTAAGGCCGAGCACCAGTGTCCGCATGGTAAGCTGCAACCATTAGATATTTCCTAGTGGAAGTGGGAACACATTACCATGGATTTCATCACCAAATTTCCAAGGATTGCGAGGGGTGTCGATGCAATTTGGGTGATTGTGGATAGGTTGATGAAGAGCACTCACTTCCTTGCTATTAGTGAGAGCTCTTCTGCGGAGAAGCTGGCAGAGTTGTACGTGAGAGAGGTGGTATCACGACATGGAGTACCAGTCTCAATTGTTTCATATCGAGATGTACATTTCACTTCTAGGTTCTGGAAGAAATTTCATGAGGAATTGGGTACGAGGCTACATTTTAGTACCGCATACCACCCACAGACTGACGAACAGAGCGAGCGGACGATTCTGACGCTTGAGGAGACGCTTCAGGCATGTGTGCTGGATTTCGGTAGGAGGTGGGACACGTATTTGCCCTTGGCCGAGTTTTCTTATAACAACAGCCATCATTTTGGTATTCCATCCTTTGCGCTTTTGTATGGAAGGAGGTGTCGGATTCCCATTTGTTGGGGTGAGGTAGGGCAACGTGTGATGGGTAGTACAGAGATAGTGCTTCAGACGACAGAGCAGATTCAGCAGGTCAGACAGAGGTTCTTGACCGCTTAGAGTCCCCAGAAGAGTTACGCAGATAGGCTTCGGTCGGAGCTCAAGTTTCAAGTCGAGGATTTTGTGCTCCTGAAGATGTCTCCTTGGAAAGGAGTGATCTGTTTCAGGAAGATGGGCAAGCTGGGGCCACGATATATTAGGTTGTTTAGGGTGATCGCGAGGGTGGGTAGAGTAGAATATCATTTGGAGTTACCTGTGGAGTTGGACCAGATTCATGATACCTTCCACGTATCGCAGCTAAGGAAGTGTATAGCCGACGAGTCGGCAGTAGTACCATTAGAGGATATCCAGGTGGATGCGCGTCTGAATTATGCGGAAAAGCCGATCACGATCTTGGATCGGAAGATCAAGGTTCTGAGGAACAAAGAAGTGCCCCTGGTACAGGTCCAGTGGCGACATCGGAGGGGGTCCGAGCTGACTTGGGAACCGGAGCATGAGATGCGTGAGCAGCATCCCGAGTTGTTTGCGGAATGAGAATTCGAGGGCGAAGTCTGATTCTAGTGGTGGAGAATTATAACATCCGGACTCCTAGGTATCTTACTTATGCTTTAATATTGAGTTTTTTTTAGAGAGACTCGGCGAGTAGGCGCTCAGACTCGCCGAGTACGAGTGCGGATGGTCATACTGATTTAATGGCAGACTCGACGAGTCCATTCGTGGACTCGGCGAGTCCACACTATTTAATGAAACCCTAATCCCCGGGGTTTGAGACCTATTTAAAGGCCCTTATGGACTTCATTTGCGCCTACCAGTTGATAGAGAGAAACCCTAGAGTGTGTGATTGTTTAGAGAGAGAGAGGAAGCCATTTTTGATCTTTGTGTGGGTGTTTTTGCAAGAAGAAGGTTTCCAAGGAAAGAGGAAACTGAAGAGGGTGCTAATCTATGGATTTTAGAGCTTAGGGACTTCATCTTGAGGTAAATGTTCGATCCTCTTTTAGTTTTGGTGCAAGTTTTGAGAGTTAGGGTTTCTAGTCCCTTTCAGAGTATGATTTGTGAAGCAAATGGTCCCTTCTTATATTGAGGCTTCGAATCTGGATCCAAAGAGGTCCAGAGACCTTTAATCCTTGATCTTTATTGAGTTTCGTTGAGACATATTAATTTTGGATGGCATGTTGAGGCCATTTCATCACATAGAGTCATAGGGTCTTTGCATGGGCATCAAGATCCAAACTTTACGTTTTTATTATGATCAAGGAGGGTAGATCTATGGGTTAGAGGAACAGATTTGACCTCAGGAGGTCATTTCTGAATAAGCATGGTATGAACTCGCTGAGTCCCAAGAACAGACTCGGTGAGTAGGGCTAGGGTTCCCCGTAAGTCACTTAGTGAGTAACTTGTCGAGTTTGGGGAATGACTCAGTGAGTCGGAAGGGTGTAGAGGATAGAAGGTGGAACTTGCCGAGTTCATAATTGAACTCGACGAGTTGAGTCAGGGTGGCCCCGCGATTCATGCCAGGTGTAACCCGTCGAGCAGGGGAAAGGCTCAACGTGTCATGAGAGGCTAGAAAGATAGTGAACATGTGTAGACTCGTCGATTCGCCCAAGTGCACTCGACCAGTAGGGTTAAAGTTTGACCGTTGACTTTGTTGACTTTTAGGGTTGGTCAACAATGGGATCTTTGAGTTAAGAGAGGGATAAAATGGTCTTTTACCCTCCTAAGAGTGCTAAGGAAGGGAATGGTCTAGTCTTGGAAATTGTGTTGATACCGAGTGTTTATTTCGTATGATTAGGTGGAGGCTAGATCCTATTTTACGGAGACCGAGATTCCTAGTTATCGAGCTACACGAGGTGAGTCGTCTCACTATACGATACCTTGAGTGGTATTATGAGTTGACCGGAAGGTCTTATGTGCTATGTATGAGATTGTGTGCCATGTGTGAGATTATGTGATATGTGATGTATGTATGATATATAATTGTATAGACCGGACGGGATGGTCCAACGATTCAGACCGGGCCAGAGGGCGCAACAAGCTATGACCGGACCAGAGGGTCCAACGAACTACGGGACTGGAGGGTCCCGCTAAGACACATCGACTGGAGGATCGTATAGTAGCCTCGAGTGGCGTATGTGTTATATGTAGTATCTTGGGGAACTTACTAAGCATTTATGCTTACAATTGTTGTGCTATGTGTTTCAGGTACTAGCGAGGACCGTAGGAAGGTGACGACACGAACCGTACACACCGAGAGGAGATTTGATTTATGATCTTGTGAACATGTTTGATTAACAACTATTGTGAAACAATTTTCAAGAATGTTTTATATTTAAAATATGGTTGTTGAAAAATGAAAATTTTGTTTTGAAAATCCCGTCGTTACAATAGAACTCTTATTCTTCATCATCTCCATCATCACCTCCTCCTCCACTACCGCCCGCTCCACCACGTTGCTCTCTCCATAATTCCTCCCAACTCGACATGTATGGGTAAGCCGGAGGAACATGAGCGGGCCGGGTTACATGCATTTTCTCTATAAGATGGTCTAGGCTCATGTTGGTGTAGTTGGCACTCCTTTCCAAGTTATCATCAAACCTCCTCCTTGAAATTCTATAGGGATCCATGGGCAGCTCCTCATCGGTTGGTGCAACTGCTGGTTCATCTTCTTCAGGATCCCTTCTTTGTCTTACCCACCTCGGGACTCGACCTGATGGAGTATCGTCGGGAATAGAAAAAGCACCCATCCCATGATCAACAATGATATTTTCCCTCTTATAAAGTAGTGTGGAGAAATGCTTCTAGGGTTCCACAGTCAAAAACACGGCCTCACGCATATCAACGACTCTAAAAGAATGTGGAAGCCATGTTATCAACATACCCCCGTAAAGAGGAGAACCTCGCCTAGCCTTTCCTACTCGGGCCACAAGAAAATCTGCTAATAGGAATGGTAAGTCCAGATAAACATTGGCGGAGATAAGAGCCCATAAGAAAAACACGTCTACCGTCAGAAACTTGTCACCCTCCTATCTCTAATTAATGGTGTTTGTGATAAGGTGATGCAACAAGTGATGAAGAGGAGAGTGAATGTCACTCTCTTACACATTCCCCTTATCGTAAGCACCATTTTCTGTTTCATTCCAATGTGCTTCCGCTTTGAACCCCTCGGTAATCCGAACACATCCATCAATATATTGTTGATAGGCTTCGGAATGGACCTCACGTTGAAGATAAATCAGCGTCCTTAGCTCAAATTCACCAAGGCTTAAGGTACGTCTTTCTCCACCAAGGTAAAAATAAAGGTTGTGTTAAAAAAATTCGTCCTTCCGTGCAAAAGAAAATCTGGCCAGAAACTCGATGACTAACTCCTTCGACACGACTTCCTAAATTTCAAATAGTCGTCTCCATCCCATACAAACAAATTGCCCATGAATGTTATTGAATGCTTTGTCCAAGTATGGCTCAATTCCCTCCATTAATCGGGTTTGTCGAATCTAGTGCCAGTCCATAACCTCAGGAACATGAACTTTTTGTTGCTTCATCCAGTCAAGTTTTGCGTTCCGTCTTGCGTATATCTCCGGCCCAACAGTCCTAGGAAAAGAATACCACAGAAAATTGGGGCGACTCCCGAGTTGTTGATGTCGTGCACAGCTAGCCATTTCTGCAAAGTAACCAAAAACAGCACAAGAGGAAACCATGTGCATGAATGGAATCAGAACAAAATAGCATTAGGCTTAAAATACTTCACCACAAAGAGTCGTCGTGGTCGATGTACTGTCGAGTTCTATGGTTTAATGCGACCATAATCCACACCATACCAACTCAATACAACTTCAGGGTTTGTTCTAGACATGATTGAAGTACAAAGATAACAAAATCAAATGAAAAACATCATTAATCGGGTCCGATTTTTGCAAAAATCAAAATTCTAGGTTCTTTATTTCGGGCCTAAAAGTGTTCTAATCGGAAAATGTATACTCTATACTAGCATAATAAGCAATTAAGATTATGGGAATCACACAAAAATCATACCTTTTGGTTGAAAAAACGCAAGAAATCGAGTAGAATAAAAGGGATATTCTTCGTGGGAAAAAGGAACACGTCGAGAGAGAGGTGGAGTAAAAGTAAACATATGTTTTCACTGGGGTTTAAAAACCCTAATTTGACTGTAGTTAAACTGACACCACGTCGTGGTATCGCCCAGAGAAAAAGTTTAATGGGTTTTGTAAATTCACCGCCTCGTGGTGGTTTTCACCACCTCGTGGTGATGTTTTTTTAGAAAAACTTCCAAATTGGTCAAAATCTTATAAAAATCATCCACCCCACACTCGTTTTATTCCATTCCCCATGTTGAATTCCATAGAAATGTAGAAAAATGAGAGTATAAAGCATTCAGCAAAAATAAATAAAAGAAAATTAACTAAAAGAAAACGAAAGAAAAATGCAAACTCAAAACCACAGGTCGCCTCAAGCGCTTCTTTTTGGGGAGTCATAAGTCGGACTCCTTCTCGCTTCAATTTGTTTCAGCTCGTGTGCATTTTACGATATCCCTTCTTTTTATTCATTTGGCATTCCTTCTTCATAGTGTTTCACTCTATACCCGTTAAATTTGAAAGGGGTTTCGTCTCTTGATATAAGCTCAATAGCTCCGTGTGGGAAAAGTTTTTTAACAACAAACAACCCGTCCCACCTATTTTGTAATTTTCTTGGGAAAAGCTTTAACCTTGAATTGAAGAGTAACACCTTTTGTCCTTTGTGAAAATCCTTATGGCCTTTTAATCTAATGTCATGCCATTTCTTAGTCTTGTCTCTATATATTAAGAGCTAGTGTATGCTTCATTTCTAAGTTTTTCAAGGTCATTCATTTGCATCAATCGGTTGGTACGAAGTTCAGTGAGTTCAAAATTACATAGCTTCAAAAACCAAAACGCTTTATGCTCGATTTTAACCGGCAAGTGGCAATTCTTTCCGTAAACAACCTAAATGGTGTAGTACCAATAGGTGTTTTAAAAGCCGTTCGAAATGCCCAAAGTGTGTCATCAAGCTTGTCCGACCACTCTTTTTTATTACTTCCAACCGATCGCTCAAATATTTGTTTTAATCCCCGGTTTGTAACTTCAGCTTGCAAACTTGTTTGTGGATGGTATGATCTTTAAAATATATGGTGTACACTATATTTTTGTAACACCTTAGCCAATTGATCATTTGCAAAGTGGGTTCCCCAGTCACTAATTAGAGCCTTAAGAACATCAAATCTTGAAAACAACTTCTTAAGGAAGCGCACCACCATACGAGCATCATTAGAAGGTAATTCTTGTGCTTCCGCCCATTTAGATACATAATATAGCGTCACAAATATATATTTATTTCCTTTGGACATTGGGAAGCGTCCCATAAAGTCAATCCCCCATATATCAAATACCTCACAAACTTGAATGCTATTTTGGGGCATCTCGTTTCGATATGAAATATTTCCCGACTTTTGGCATGAGTCACACTCATTTACATATTGAGCGGCATCTTTAAAGATTGTAGGCCAATAAAAACCCATATCAAAAACCTTTTTAGCCGTATATTGTGCTCCATGATGTCCTCCGTTGGGCCCGTTATGGAAATGTTTCAAGATTTCTCGACTCTTCTTCCCGAATACACATCTTCTTATCATACTGTCCGTGCAACTTGAAAGGAGGTATGACTCATCCCAAAAGTAATACTTGATTTCAAAAAAGAATATCTTCTTTGGTTGTCTCACCAAATCTTTTGGAATATAGTCACTTGCTAAGTAATTAGCTAAGTCTACATACAAAGGTATTTATCCTGCTATAACCATAAGATACTCTTCGGGAAAATCATCTCCAATCTTGTTTTCTTCTAAATCTTCCAAGTGTGGGTTCTCTCGTCGCGATAAGTGATCAGGTGATACGTTTTCCATTCCCTTTTTTTTCTCTAATGTCAATGTCAAATTCTTGTAAAATTAATACCCAACGTATTAATATTGGTTTAGCATCTTGTTTAGCAAATAGATACTTAAGAGCATAATGATCGGTAAATACAATTGTCTTTGACAAAACGAGATATGGGTGGAATTTATCAAAAGCATAAACCACCGCATGCAGCTCCTTTTCGATAGTAATGTAGTTTTCTTGAGTTGGGTTTGAGGTTTTGCTAGCATAGTAGATAGGTTGAAAAAGTTTGTCAATTCGCTGGCCAAAACAGCTCCCACCGCACCGCATAGTCACTAGCATCACACATATGCTCAAAAGGAGGGCTCCAATTTGGGGCTATCATAATAGGCGTGGTGGTCAACTTTTCCTTTAACAATTGAAATGCTTCATGATATTCCTTAGAAAATTCAAATGGGGCATCCTTCAAAATAAGTTGAGTCAGAGGCCTCGTGATCTTCAAAAAGTATTTAATGAAACGGTGATAAAATCCTGCATGGCCTAGAAAGCTCCTCACCGCTTTTACATTTGTCGGGGGTGGTAAATTAGCTATCGTCTCAACTTTTTCTCTATCTACCTCTATCCCCAACCTTGAGACTTTGTGTCCTAACACAAACCCTTCCTTTACCATGAAGTGACAATTTTCCCAATTTAGGACTAGGTTTGTCTTCTCACATCTTTCTAACATTAGGTCAATGTTGGTGTAACACCGTGAATTTCAAGGTAAAATTTTCATTTTTTATTTAATCAAATTACTATTAAAACACTTGTTTAAAATCTCATACACATTTGAATTACAAAAACATAGTTCCATTTTCACTTAGAAGAAAACCAGGATCCTCCAGAATTCAACTCTTTCTTTGGTGTGTACAATCGAGCCGGTGCCATCCCGCGTTACTGAAGAACCTGAAACAACATACATACAACACTGTAAGCACGAAGCTTAGTGAGTTCCCCAATATACACCTTACGCACATACGCCTTTCCAGGCCCTGACCTTCCGGTCCACTGCACAAAGCCTTCCGGCCCATGAGATAATCGCCTTCCGGCCCATAAGATATTTGCCTTCCGGCCCATAAGATAATTGCCTTCCGGCCCATAAGATAATTGCCTTCCGGCCCATAAGATAATTGCCTTCCGGCCCATAAACATATATAACACATAATACATTTACTCTAACACATAAAGCACATATATCACATATCATACCTGACCTTTCTGTCACATAACACTTTGACTTCCGGCCCATATAAACATGCATATCACGCGTAGCAACTAACTTCCATTTATAGTATAAATACATAACGCATAACATGTTCGACCTTCCGGTCACACAATCAAACCCTTCCGGGTACAGTATAGTGAGAAGACTCACCTCGCGGACACTAGAAGATAGCAACTCCTGAAATCCCTTGCACTTGATCCTCCGAGCTACAAGCTCCCTGTAACATCATATATCTCTTATTAATACATCTATCTTCCACGTTAACTGACCCTAAGAAATCACACCGGTCAACTCTGGTCAACAGTCCACTGTCAACTCGACTGGACTCGGCGAGTTCCCTGGCGACTCGGTGAGTCTGGTCGTCCTTCAATCCTCTAAGATTCCCCTTCTACTCGTCGAGTATCCTCTTTGACTCGACGAGTTACTCCTGGAAGAATCGCGGGGCCACCCCGACTCCACTCGCCGAGTCTGAAGAACAACTCGGCGAGTCCCAGTGAATCTTCAAGCTACTCCCCGAGTCTGATCATCCGACTCGGCGAGTCCACGCCATGCAGTCGATCAAATTGCTTCCTGAGATACATATTTTCCCGAACATACAAACATGGGACCTTCTGGACCTCTAAGGGTCCTAATACAGGGTTATAAATGTTGGATAACAACACAACAATCCATCTAATCTCCAAATGGGTTTCACAAACCCTAAATCCGTGCACACATTCACATAACAGAAAATAATCCGAAAGGTTACCTGAATCATGCACTCTCAGTGTCCCCAAGCCTCAAAACGTGATTCCCTTGCTGTCCCATTAGCCAAAACCTTCTCCTTCTTGGACAATAACTTCCTCAAATCACCAATGATCTTCAATCCTTGTTCTGGATGCCCACAACCGATTTAGGATCCTTCTCAGTCGGCCAAAAGGCGAACAATGACGGCATAAGATCCCTTATATATGTCCCAAACTGAACGGCTAGGGTTTTCCACCGAACAGCGTCGACTCGCCGAGTCCATACTGGACTCGTCGAGTCCAGTCGCGAACCCGCGACCAGATCTGCGATCCTACTCGGCGAGTCAGGCTCCAACTCGCCGAGTCCCCCCCTTTAAGACACCCTAAAATGTGATTTAACAATACTTTGAGATTTCGGGCTGTTACAGTTGGATAAACAATCCTCAAAAGGGGACCCAAAACTGAGAAGTCATCCATGAAAACCTCCATAAATTTCTTGATCATGCCCTGGAAGATTGTCATCATGCGCCTTTTGAATGTAGTCGGTGCATTGCATAACCCAAAAGGCCTGCATCTATATGCAAATGTCCCACTTGGGCAAGTAAAAGTGGTATTTTATTGGTCTTGTGGTTCAATTGGAATTGGGAAGTACCCCAAGAAACCATCAAAAAAACAATAGTAAAGATGACTAGATAGTATTTCAAGCATTTAGTTGATAAATGGTAGCGGAAACTGATCCTTGCATGTTGCATCATTAAGCTTTCGATAGTCGATGCAAATGCACCACTTGGTTACTGTTCTTGTTGGGATTACCTCGTTATCTTCATTGGTAACCACCGTCATTCCTCCTTTCTTCTGTACCACATGCACCAGTCTTACCCATGGGTTATCGGAGATTGAGTAAATAATACCAGCATCTAACAGTTTAACCACCTCCTTTTTAACCACTACTTGCATATTTGGGATAAGTCCTCTTTGGCGTTGAACTATCAGTTTAGCTCCTTCTTCTAGGTTGATCTTATAAGAACAATAGGTTGGACTAATCCCCTTGATGTCGGTTATCTTCCATGCTATGGCACCTTGTCTTTTCTTTAGTACTTCCATGAGGCACTCTTTTTCATGTTTAGCTAGATTGGATGCTATAATTCTTGGTTTTTTTTGCCCTTCTTCCAACAATGCATACTTCAGGTGCTCGGGTAAGGCTTTAAGCTCAACTTTTAGCTTTTCTTCAGTCACCACAAAGTGGGCTTCTTGCCACGTCGTGGTGTCGCAACTTTTATTGTCAGATCGTGGAAACAATTTTGACCATGACGTGTTGCGATCACCACATCGTGTTGCTTTTTCTTCCTCTTTTATTACTTCATTATATTCACTTTCTTCCAATAGTTTCTCTAATTCTTACAGATCTAGTTCGGCATCAAAATCACCTTCTTCAAGCACCATAAATCCCTCAATTTCTTTTTCCTTCAACCCTCCTAGATCCTTTTCAAATAGTTCATCAAGCACATCGACAGAAAATGTTGTATCATCACTCGCTCTTGAATGTTGAATTGCCCGATTTACCCTAAAAGTGACGGCTTCTTCTCCTACTCGGAGAGTGAGTTTGGACTCTCTAATATCAACTAAGGCTCGGGCGGTGCTCAGTAAGGGCTTTCCAAGGATGATTGGGACTTGTTCATCTTCCTTCATATCTAATACGATGAAATTCGCGGGAAAAACAAACTTGTCCACTTTTACGAGCAAGTCTTCACATATACCCTTAGGAAGGTCATGGTCTTGTTGGCTAAATGTATGACCATGCGGACTGTTCTCGGTTCGGGGATATCAAGCTTCTTGAAAAATGAATAGGGCATCAAATTAACACTATCTCCCAAATCGGCTAGAGCATGACTAGTTGCTAGATTCCCAAATTTGCATGGTAGGGTTATGCTTCCCGGATCACCCATCTTTTAGCATTGCAGGAGAACAAGTTTCAATTAATACCACCTTTGATAGTCCCTCCATTTTGTTTCGGTTTGTTAAAAGGTCCTTGAGGAACTTGGCATATTTTGGCATTTTGACTAAGGCCTCAAGGAATGGAATATTTATTTCATGAGACTTAATGTGGTCTAAGAACCTCCGATAATCTTCAACATGCTTCTATTGAATTGCTTTACTCAGGAATGGCAATGGTGGGCGGTAAGGCTTTACAGGTTCATCAATTTTCTTGTCAACTTCTGGCCACGCCATGGCATTTGTACCACATTGTGGGGATTGTTCAGATCCTTGTACTTGACTTTCTTCTTGAACTTCCTTCTCCCCATCCAAGTTGTTTCTGTCTATGGGCGTTAAATGGGTGATAATTTTCCCGCTTCTAGTGGTAATGGATTGGATGTGAGCTCATCCTGGGTTTTTTTCAGTGTTCCCTGGAAGTCCTCTCGTAGGCCTTTCATTGAATTGCTTAGCTAGTTGCCTGAGTTGTTGTTCTATGTTGAGCATTAAAGCTTGTTGATTTCTAAATAGTGCTTGCTGGTTTTTCATCATCTCTTGTTGTTCCTTCATCAGTACTTGTTGCTCTTTCATCATTATTTTTTTTCTTTAATTGTTTCTTCAGTTCCCTCATGCCTTTTTTCAAATGCGGCTGCAAATCGTGTGAGGATTGTCTCAAAATCAGATTCTTTTCAACCGGTGGTTCCTGTCTTTGGTAAAAGCCTCTCCCTTCTTGTTCATACATTTCTTCCTTTGATTTTTTATATTCATAATAAGGTAATCACTTTCTCTAGGGTTTTCTCTAGTCTTCATCAAAACGATCACCACTCGAGTAGCAAGCTTGAACCTTTCGGTTTCCATTCTCATCAAGGTCACAATCTCTAGTCAAATGCGGCCTGTTGCAGTTTTCACACCCAACCCGGATAGCATGGATTGTTTGATCCATCTTAGTCATTCTTCTATCCATATTTTGCAATATTGCCAATACTGCCGACATATCTTCCTAGGCAACTTTAGCATATCCCCTCGTTACATCATTCCTCATATTATGGTATTCTCTAAAGTGCTTAGATAATTCTTCAATGAGTTCCTTAATTTATGTCGGATTTTTATTAGTTAAGGGGCCTTGAGAGTCAAGGAGTTTTCTATTGGTGACGTTTACCCCATCATAAAAGATCAACACTTCTTGTTGCACATTGAGGTCGTTTTTGGGGAAATTCCTAAGTAGACCCTTATAGCGCTCCATGCTTCATACAATGACTCCTGCATTTCTTGTTAAAAAATGTCAATGGCCTTTTTAAGCTTAGCCACCATGGATGGTGGGTAAAATTGTTCCAAAAACAATTCATGCATCTTTTTGCACGTTATTATCGCGCCTGGTGGAAATGCCTTCAGCTAATCCTTCGCGGTTCCCTTGAAAGTGATAGGGAGCATCCTTAACAATATTGTTTCTCTTGGAACATTTGGAATGTTAAAGTAGTCAGCAATGTCGTTGATTTCATTTAGATTCTTATAAGCATCTTTGTGATCCTTTCCGGTGAAAGGAATCTCCTTTAATGCAGTAAGGATATGCCCCTTAAGTTCAAATGTGGCAGTGGCGGGTATGGTGGGTTGCACAAGCCCCGATCCGGTGTCGTCTCGACTCTCTTTTTGTACGTCTCCATCGAAAGGTAGACAATGTACTTCATGGTGTTGTCGGTTTCTTTGTTTAGCTCACTTTCTGTTTCAGATTCGGTTTCGCTTCCTTCCTTTCCTGTTTCGTACTAGGTGTCTTCCTTCGTTGGATTGCTCGTTGTGTCTTCGTCCTTAAGTGTTTTGCTGGATTCTCCCACTTTTCCCATCTTTTTGCGAAAAACCAACTTGAGATTCTTAAAAGGTGATTTCTTTGGTGTAGCGGATTCTCCTACGGTTTTGTCTTTGTTTTTGCGAAAAGCAGATTTCGGGTCTTCAAGTGTTGGAATCAAAGATGACTTTGATCCACAGGTCATAAACAAACTGCAAATAAACAAAGGAAATGCGTAAAAAGAAAAAACATGAAAAATAAAGTTCTAATTTTACGATGCCACGCCGTGGTAAAAATTACCACATCCTGGTGATTCAAAAAGAAAGAAAACCTAAATAAAAGTAAAAATAACTAATCAGTAACTAATCCTAATAAAATAGCAGATTTAAAGTAACTAAAATTGCACCGTTCCTTGACAACGGCACCAAAAACTTGATGTGTATTTAAGGTGTATATATATTTGTTCAAATTTCAAATTGATAAAACTAACATTTCTTTCACTAGACTAGTAAACACACTAGGTAGTGTGGCTAATCGTGTAATAGTATAGTTATGGTTAGAACAGGTGTCAAACTCAAGGAACGGTGTTTTGGCTAACTTTATTCCACTATTAACTACTTACTAATAAAATGAGAAAAGTTTTTGTTTTCCTAGTTTTGCTAGACTAGATGCTTAAATTACCAAACTAACTAATTATCAATTAATTAAGCTAAAACTAAACTCAGGCAAGAGAACAACAACAAATTAACCAATGTGAGTAAGATACTTTTGTTTAGCTTCGGATTTACTTGTTATTATGGATGGTTTATGGAAATGCAATGGCTTTTAGTTTCTTTGGTTACTGATACCTAAGATGACCAAATTATTATTCACTAATTTATTCCTTTAAAAAACTAGCTTATTTATTCGTTGATCAAGCGGACAAACTTACAAGTTTACTACTATTTGGTTCAAATTGATTAGACTTATAACTAATTGATCAATTAAGTTTATTGATTCAATTCAATATATGATTTGTCGTCATATATTAGCTCTTATACCTTTTTACCCACTTTTCTACTTAACCCTAGGTTTTGTTCACAACTGTAGTCCTATAATTTTGCAATTCACAAGATTTTTAGATTCAAATTCAACTAAATAAGATAGTCATACTAACTTAATTAAATTCATCAATAAGTAGAGAAAATAGTTATCAAAAGTACTTGAGGTTCTTTAATAAGAAAACTCAACAAATAACTAAACAGCTAAATCCAATCCATAAATTCAACCATAATTAAACAATCAATCCTAGGCTAAACGAAAGTCATGAGTATTTAGCTCAAGATTTCAGAAAACAAAAACACAAAATCAAAATTCAAAGAGTTTGACATGGTAGAAACTAATGAAAAATCAAAGTGTAGAGATTGGTTGCCTTAATTCTCTTACTTCCAATTGTATGATCGAATTCCTAGCTTCCAAGCCTTAGAACATGTGCTTTTCCTTCAAAAGTGATGATTACTTCCTGAGCCAAAAGGCCCAATTCGGAGGAGAATGAGATATAATTATAGTTTTCCCAAAATCATATCACCACGACATGGTAAGGCCACCATACCATGGTCTTTGTGTTTATCTTGTGGTCTACAAGCCTTCGAAGCAAATCGGGATTCTTCAAGTCACCACGCCATGGGAAATCCACCATGATGTGCTGGGTATATTTTTCATCATTTTAAAGCTTTAATTCATACTTCCAACTCCCATGTCTAGCTTCCAGCTTCCTTTTTGCTCCAAGCATGTATTTTAACCCAACAACATAATTCATAACAAATTAAGTATCTTTTTCTCTAATAAGGGCATAAAAGTAATTAAAATATTAAGTTATGATGTATAATTATGTGTATAAATATGCACATATCATCAAATATCAAGGTTTGGGGTTGTGAAGATTTCGTAAGAAGAGAGACTCATGATAAGCTTGAACCTCATAGTGAGTGGTGTATTCTCATCGGTTACCCAAAAAAAATCCTTTGATATCTCTTCTATAGACCTAGTGATAACGTGGTCTTCGTAGCAAGGAGAGGAGTTTTCCATGAGAGGGAACTCATATGCCAAGAGAATAGTGGGAGGACAACTGATCTTGGAGAGATTCAAGAATCAAGAAGTGAAGGAACCTCTAACACTAGCGCTCAACCTAAGGAAGAGATTCATGTTGAACCAGTTGACGAGTCATTACCTTTTAGATGTTCCTCTCCTGTTAGATGGCATAAGAGTTTTATGCTTTTCATATTACTACAGACAGTGATACGTTTATCAGTGATAGTGCATTGGTAAATTTGGATGAGCCATCTAGTTACAAGGAAGCCATGGTGGGCTCGGAGTTTGCAAAATGGAAAGAATAAATGGATAGCCAGATGAAGTCCATGTATAACAAGCAAGTTTGGAACTTGGTTGAAAATGTACCAGGTAGAAAGACAGTTGGGTGCAAATGGATCTTCAAGAAGAAGACCGACATGGATGGAAAGGTGCATACGTTTACGGTACAGCTAGTTGTGAAGGGATTTACTCAAACCTCGGGGGTTGACTATGATGAGACCTTCTCACTAGTGGCCAAGATCAAGTCTATTAGGGTTATGTTAGCTATCGCTGCGTTTCATGATTATGAAATCTGGCAGATGGATCTCAAAACCACTTTCCTTAATGGGAAGTTGACTGAAGATGTTTACATGTGTCAGCCAGAGGGTTTTGTGGATGGTAAATACCCTAATAGAGTGTGCAAGCTTGAGAAATCCATTTATGGATTAAAGCAAGCGTCTCAAAGATGGAATCTTTGCTTCGACGAGAAAGTCAATGAGTTTGGTTTCTCTAGAAGTGAGGATGAGCCATGTGTGCATGTTAATGCTAGTGGGAGTATAGTTAGCTTTCTAGTCTTGTATGTCAATGACATACTACTCATAGGTAACAACGTTCCAACCTTGTAGGAAGTTAAGTCCTGACTTGGGAAGTGTTTCGCTATGAAGGATCTTGGGGAAGCTGCTTACATTTTGGGGATAAGGATTTTGAGAAATAGGAGTAAGAGACTAATTGGAATTAGTCAAAGTACTTACTTGGAAAAGGTGATGAAACGTTTTAGTGTGAAGAATTCCAAGAAATTGGAGTTGCCTATCTGGCGAAATACTAAACTGAGTAAGACTCAGAGTTCGAGTACCGATGCCAAGATAGCGGAAATGAGTCGAGTGTCATATGCTTCCACGGTTGGCTCGATCATTTACGCTATGACATGTACTCACCCTGATGTGGCTTTTGCATTGAGCATGGTTAGCCGATATCAAGGGAACCCGGGTAGAGCTCACTGGACAGTAGTTAAGAGCATTCTTAAGTATCTGCGAATAACTAAGGATTGGGTCCTTATACTTGGAGGCAGTGATATCTTGAGAGTGACAGGGTATAGCGATGCCAGCTTTCAGACCGATAGTGATAACTTTTGCTCTCAGTCAGGCTACTTGTTTACCCTAAATTGAGGAGCAGTGACTAGGAAAAGTTCCAAGCAGGAGACCGTGGCTGATTCAGCCTGTGAATCAGAGTACATTGGAGCGAGCGAAGCGTCGAAGGAGGCTATATGGTTGAAGACCTTTATTGAAGACCTTGGAGTTGTACTAACCATAAAGAATCCCATGGAGATTTTCTATGATAATGAAGGAGCGGTTTCCTTAACCAAGGGATCATGGCAGATCCAAGCATATGGACAAAAAATACCACTTCATCAAACATCAGGTAGAATAAGGACTCCTCGTGGTTAAGAGGGTATCACCAATAGAAAATCATGTGGATCCCCTCGCAAAGGGTCTAAGTATGATCAAGCACGTTTAGCATGCGAGGAGCATTGGTCTGAAGGACGATATTAGTTTTAGTGATTAGATAGACGTTTAGAAACTTGTAATAGATAAATATAATTGACATTTGGTGATTATATAATGGAGATTTATATATAAGTATTGTTTTACTATCTTGTGTCAATTGTTTACTATTGTTTCACAAATGATGGCCATAAGGGCCCTTAAATAGCGCTTAGGCCTTGAGATTTAGGGTTTCACATAACAGCGCGGACTTGTCGAGTCCACCCATTGACTCATCAAGTCACTTCATTAATCCAGTCAACCAATCGTGATCCTACTCGACGAGTCTAGGCATCGACTCGTCGAGTCCCTCCTCATGACTTCAAAATAAATAATCAAGTTAACATGCCATGAAATCCAGATGTTACATATTTGTATATAAGTTAAATGAACACACTTGGAGATTAGAGTTTTCTTAAAATGAAATACGGGTTGTCACATGATAGTTGCAAACTAGGGTGTTAGACTCCCTTGTAAACAGTTAGACAAAATATATAGGAGGCACTATAGAAATCGTCCAAGACCTTCCAAAAGGGAGGTCCATGGGCTGCTTGGAGCCTAGGTCAGGAATTAGAGTTTTCCCTAGAAACCCTAGCAGCCACAAGTATTTAAAGACCCCTAGACCTCTTAATTTCAACCACTGCTTCACAAGGTGTAACCGTAGCCGAAATTCTGCCGTCTCTCTCACTCATCCATTACTTTTGGTGTTCGTGACTCCATTAGAGGTGCAACACGTGAGGAACTTAAGATTTCAAGAGTTGGGATTATTATTGGATTACTTGTTATTATGAGATAACAAGAATGGTATTTATCAAACCCTAGTTTCATAATGAATTTCTGAAATTGTATTCTAGTATTAGGGTTATTGCTTTGGAACTTTTATTTGTATGTATAACTAGAGAAAAGTTAGATCCAAAGCAATTAGGGTTTCATGAACACATAGGAATGTTGTTATGCTCAAAATCCATCACTAAGGATCTCCATAAGAAATGATCCAGAAACATAAGGATCCTCAAGGTTGAAGATCCTAAAACATAAGGAGCTTGACACACGAAGATATCATCATCTTAACACTTGGATAATTCCATTATATCAACGGTATGATCTTTAAACTATCATATACACAAGCTAGATACTGATCATCTCTCCTATGCTTAAGGTTACTTAATCTCCTTTAAGGTTTAAAGAGCTAATTACCTCTTTCACACAAACTAAGGTTTATACACCTTGCTTGAACGAACGATATCTAACTATGGGATACGAATAAGGGGATCATTTCATGATGCAGTGGCTTGGCAACCCCTTTTCTTTGAACATAAGTTAAGATCCATAAGGTTTATCACATATTCATGTTATCTAAAATTGGGATCTTACCCCAAAAATTACATAAGTTTTATAACATCTTCATGTTCTCACACATTGGGATCTTTACCCAGAAAATACACACGAATCATAACATTTTCATGTTATCATAAGTACGGATCTTTCCCATGAAATATGTCACAAGTTGGGATCCTACCAAATATATAACATTAACATGGTATCAATTGAACTTATGGTGTTACCCAATAATTTTATCAAAGTCTATAACCTAAATAGGTTATCCTAAGAAGGGAATTCCCCCATATGATCTTATGATTAAGGATCCTCATCATTAAGGATCCTTATCATTAATGATCCTTATCGGTAAGGATCCTCATCAGTAAGAATCTTATCATCAGAAGTTAACAATGATCCTAAGTTCTTTCCTAAGTTGAGATTTATCCTCAATAAATTCTAAGATTAAAAAACTTATGAAGCTTAAGGAAAAACTCGAAGACAATTAGGTTCCATATTTCCTTATTCTTAACATTGAAATTTTTGAAGTAAAATTAAGGATCTTAAACTTTTTAGGGTCCTAAACCAATTGCTGATTTAAAAACTTTCATCACTTCAGAGTCATTTACTATTTTAAATTGATATCTTTAAAGAAGTTTTAAAGCACTTAGACGTATAAAAGGGAAATAAAGACATATAAAAGGGAAATACTACCATTTCATTCAAAAAGTTGCACACCAACCTACTAAGGCGAATGCTAAATCTCTTACATAAAGCAAAAACTACTTAATTTATCTTCTTTCAGGACTAGACTTTAGTCTGATCATCATTGGCCCCATCTTTCTCTCCTCCCTCCAATGGTTGTGATGTAGGATCCTTAGTGACAGGAGCAGGCTTGCTAATCAGATGGGCTAATTCCTCACACCAACCAACCACATTCTAGGATCCTGAATTTTTAAGATCTTCAACAAGCTTGATCTTAGCTTCCCAAATAGCTATCATAGCACTACTCTTCACCTCTGCAATCACCTCCTCAATCTCCACAACATGCTCATCCTCTTTCTTAGCATTCTCCTTACTCAAAACTTCCACTCACTTCAGAAGATCCTCATTGGTCGCCTTCCACATCTTTTCATATTCCCGAAGAGCCTGTTCAGCTCTCTCAACATGGAGCCTGAAATCAGAAGAAATATGGTCAGAAACCTGAAAAAGATCAGATGACAATAAGAAATAGAAAAATAACAAAAAAATGAAAGAAAAACTTACGGCTTGAGTAAAAGTGGTCAACTTCCTGAGAGCATCCTCAATGCCAAGATTCTATAAACCGAAATTCACCACTTCAAAAGGCTTCCGTTTCAGAGATCCTAAAACCTTAACTATAAGATCTATTTGAGATCTCTAGGGAGGAAGAAGAATGACACAATTTTCTTACTTACCCTTGATCAAACTGTTGGTCATATCGTCTTCAAATCTGTCGAACTAAAACAAGCCTTGGACTGAGTAGTCTTAGAACCTTCCAAAGATCGCTATCAACTTAAGATTCTTATCAATCTAAAAGAATTATCCAAGAAAAATAATGTTACCAGTAGCCATAGAAGCAGTAGTAGAAGACCCTCTTGGAGACCGAAATATTCGAACCTCAACGAACTTTCAAGTGTAGGAAGTGAAAGAAATTTGGAAACCTTGTCCTCAGAATCACTAATAGCAGTAACAAGCTCCTCAAATTTGAATGCTGTGTCAAAACAAACAAAATAAGGGAAGTAAATTTCAAGATCCTTAAAATCTAAATTCAAATCCTAACCTTTTTAATCCATGTTTTTTGCAGGGAATCCCCATCTAGAATCGAATCACGTCTCATGAAGAAGTATTTTGACTTCCAAGCACCATCATTTTGTTTAGATTCCAGAGTGAGGTGGGGTTTGTTTGTCTTAACTCTTAACAGGAGGCAAAAATTGCCAAAAGTAGAAAGATCATAAATGAGAGCCAGCTCGGGTAACCCAATGTCCATATTCTTGGACTGATTTAAGCAATCAATCCAAAACAGGATCCTCCAAACCATAGGCATAGCTTGGATATAATAATTTTAGGTAGTCGAAAAAAATCATGAACAATACCAGTAAAATGATAACTTAAACCTAGAGTAAATGGGTATTCAGGAAAGCAAACCCACGCTGGAGAAACAAATCTCGTTGAACAGTGGCCTCAAAAGGTCGAAAAACTACATCGGAAGGAAAAGCCCCAATGGCTTTCAACGATTCCATATCCTCATTGTCGAAGGAGCAAACCTCATCATAAGATAAGATTGCTTGATCACTAAAGTCATTTTCGGGAAAAGTAACAACGCTAACTCGAGAACGACTAGTTTTCTTAACCTTGACAAGAAAAATCGGAGGAACAAAAGAAAACAAGTAAGAGGAAACTTTACCTTCGCAATAATACGATGACAACTGAAGAGAGTAAAGAAGAAATTACCGGAAGCCTACATTTATAGCAAAGAAGAGATAAGAAAGATGATTTGACTGCTTCTCAATTACCTCCAGATGGATAAAACTTATCCATTAAGGGGAAAATTTTAAACTCTTATTTATCTCCTCTTTTTAATTTATTTTTAAGTTTTCCCTTTAATATTCTTGAAATTAACTCCTATATTTGTAATAATAACTTAGGGACAATTGTTAGGGCCAGGATCCTCAACTATCTTAGGATCCCACTATTATCGTTATTATTATTTACTAACATTTATAACTGTTATGTTTCATTCTTAATAAACACATGTGCAGAAATAGTCAAGAGAACACTTATTCTCAACAGGGAGTCGTCTCAACTACACTAAACACCCATAATACCAAGTCGAACAATGTTCAGAAAGATGGTCATAGAGGATCCCGAGAATATCGAACATCTTGTTAGCTCGTTTAGACTATAAATTAACACATGTATCTCGCACACGACACACTCTACCTACTCTTAGCTTACTCTACGAACTTTTTCACTTGTTCTTACTGAAATACTCTATGTAATGATCATATTATATTAATCAAAACATCAAGGCAGATGATCATTATCACATCCCAAGGTTTTGTGACAGAGATCCTAGCATCAAGGGCTTTCCTTGTAAACAATCGTGTCATTCTCTTTACCTTTCTCTATTGCACAATTCAAACATCACAGCCTCTCATTCAATTTGGTTAATTTATACTTGTGTAATTTTTGACCAAAATAGCATTAGTGTGCCTAACAGTCAACTTGGTTAGAGCTTCGTGCCATTTATCCATATTCCCAGGTCATGCGTTCAACACATCCTTCGCCAAATTAATCTTCGTCTCCCAGATAGCTTCGTTGACACTTCTCTTAACATGAAAAATCACCTACTTGATCTCCAAGGCATGCTCCATGAGGACGTATTCTACTTCTTGGCCAAGAGCCGACCTCTAGACAAGGCCTCATCAAGTTCTGAGAGGGGGAAATGAGCGCTCGAATGTGTAGCCTTGGATCCTCAAAATTACAAAGAACCCTCATCATTTTGAGATCCCCGAAATGAAAAAAAGTAAAAAGAATGATCATTACCAATAGACATCAGAGCAGTGGTGGAATAACCTTCTTGAAATCTGGAATGGTCAAATTTTCAGATCTTTCAGCCTCAGTCAAAGCAAGAAAGCTTTCAATCTTCTCCTTAATATCTTCAGCAGCTGGAAAAACTTCCTTGAACTTGAAAGTTACATTAAAACAAACAAAATAAAGGAAGTGTGAATTTCAAGATCCTTATCATAATTAAATAAAATCCTACCCTTTTTAACCCATTTATTGGCATGATATTGTTATGATTCAGAAACAAAAACCTTTCTTTCCAGGCACCATCTTTTTGTTTTCAAAATTAAATGTGATTTGTTGGTTTTGACTTTGAGCAGGAAATGAGAAGATCCAAAATTTTAAAGAACATAAACCTTGATCAATTCAGCTAACACAATGTCAATGTCTTTAGATTGATTCATCTAATCGATCCAAAAAAAGGATCCTCCAGATCATAGGCATAGTTTGAGAATAAGAAATTTTTGTAACTTCGAAGAACTCAAAGATGATGCCATAAAAAGGGTATGTCAAGCCTAAGGAGAAAGCATATTCCGAAAAACAAACCCTAGTAGGCAAGACAAAGCTAGGTTTGGCCTTAGCAAAAGAGCAAGTACCTTCATAAGACATAATATATTGATCAAGGAAGCCCTCTTTAGGAAGAGTAAGGATGCTCAAGCGAGAACAAAGTACCTTTTTTCCCATGATCATCAAAAAAGAAAAATGAGAAGAAAATAACAAGAAATTTACCTACAAGATAACTGATAACAGTTGAAAGCGAGCGAAAAGAAGTAATAGAAGATTGATAACCATTAACCCTATTATGCAGACCGCAAAGGATAAAGAAGATATTTGACAACATAATCATATCTTTTAAATGGATACAATTCTATCAGTTAGAGTTTGAATTTCAAATCCTTTATTTCTAATTAATTAAATTATTCACTTTAAATGCTTAAAATTAATTCAAATATTTTGCAGGTATAATTTAGGGGCAATAGTTAGGGTCAGGATCCTCATTTCTATTCAGGATCCCGGATCTCAAAGACATCCAAGATCCTTAAACCTATCCAGGATCTCAAATCTTAAAGGTGTCTTAGGATCCCGAACATACATCATGATCCTAAACATCGCCATTATTATTTCCTAACAAGTTTAACATCTATATTTCTTATTTATTCTCACATGTGTAGAAGTGGTCAACATAAGACTCATTCATAACAAAGAATCACTACAGCCGGGCTTAAAATCCCAGAATACCAAGTCAAAGCACGTTGTAAATATCAGTTCAGCAGGATCCTGAAAATATCGGATTTTTAGTTACTTAACCTAGACTGTATATACAACTGTAAAACATACACAATGAACACAATCTTTTGACACCTTTTAGATCTAGAGCTAGGCAAACACTTGTAATCATAATTCTATCATCATCTATGTAATTTTCATTCAAATCAATAAGATCATACAAGGTAGGTGATCATTATCACCTCCCAATGTTTTATGTCGGAGATCCTATAAAGGATCAAGGGATTTCCTTATAAACACTTTGTGCAATTATGTTCTAATTTCATTAATAACTTCAACTACAACACCACAACCTCTCATGCAATTTGGTTGATATCTATTTATATGCATATTTTCGAGTGTCAGCTTCTATTAGAGGGCAATGGCAATGTATCGCAGGATCTATGCAGTATATTGTTCATACTACACATGCTTTTGTATAAGTATAAGAATGATATCAATTTCCATGGGTAAATTACATTGGTTAATTTCAAGTCCAAGTTAGACATAAATCAAATATGTCTATAGTTTCAACATCCTAAAACAATTAGTGATATCAGATAATTTCTTAGTTTTGTTAGTAGTATGCCTCCTAACACGTTACAATTGTTTGTTGATAATAATGTCATGGAAAGTGGTATTCAAAAATTTGTCATTGAAAATTGTTCAGTTGTAAAAGAGTCTTGAGGTGCTGGAAGTAACCAAATTTTAATTTATTACCAATGACAACCAATCATGCACCTTTTACAATGAGCCTATAAAAGGGGACGATTTTAGGTATGAAAGTAAGGATGTAGTTAAATCTTCACCAACTTTTGATGTTGAAGAATCTACAAATGATGAGGCAAAACTAATGTTATTAGTTGAGGATGATATTATAATTCCACATTTAGAGTCATTTGAACATTTTCAAAGTTTCACTGAATTTGATGGTGATGATACTGAACCTAGTAAGAACTAAGCCCCGAAAACCAGAAGAGGAAAAGCTTCCTTATTATATTTCTGATTCTAACGAAACTTAATCAATGGGGGATGCATGAACCTTTACCATTGCCCGAATTAGCTAAAAAAATGTAAAAGTGCCACAACCCGAGAATAAACTTTTCCTTATAATAGAAAAACCTCTCTTTCCTCCTATGTGTGAATTGGACCAAGGTCAGTGCTTTCGACTTCCCTTGAAAGGACAGTTTACTTTATTGCGTACTTCTTTCCACCCTGAGAAGGAGATCCTTTGAAAAGTGCCTAGAAACTCTTCGTCATACGCTTATTCTCTGACCGTACCATGCAACAAGAGTTCAAACCTATTCTTTCTAACGCAACGAGCTTATTGAATGCCAACAAATAGAATGCCAAAAGCTCTAGTCCCATCTCTTTCTGTTATGGAATTGGATAGTGACTCATATGAATCAAGGCTATTCCTTTCACACCGCTGGCAAATTCAACCATTTCCCTAGCTTAAATCTCGTTCAACCCATAAACACGTGCAATCCCATCTCCAACTGAGACCACTCGACCAATCTCATCCACTTGAAAATTCGTGTAAAAGTTGCTAATTCTACTTTCTAATAGAGTCGTTAGTTCAACAGCTCTCGGAGAGAATTCCATGATTCTATTTATTTTGGGCTATATATAAGGGGGAATATCGCTTTCAATTTCAAAGAGCTCTATTTCCGCCTAAGATCTATTCTTATAGATCAGATTCAAGCTTGTACTACTAGAACTAGGAGTTGAGATAGCGCGGAACACCAACACAATCCTTTGTTAAATGTCTGCGAGGTCCTTCTTCTTTCGTGAAAGCATACGAGTCGTTATGTTAAGCATCTAATCCTAGTCTTTATGTTATCTATGTTAGAGGACTTAGATGTCCCTCATGTTGAACAGTCTGACATCAAGTTGTTAGGACCTGAGTCACTATGCGAACACTTACCACAAGACTGAAATCAAGCTAGAGTGGTTTATGAATCAGTCATCAAGGATCTTAGCCAAACGGTGACCGGCTACATAAGCACTCTGGGCGCAGGTTTCTCGATCGGACTTGACGAATTGTCATAAAGATATCACTCTGCTTTATATATATATATATATATATATATATATATATATATATATATATATATATATATATATAATTGGATTATAAAATAAGATTCAATTAATTAGAAGCATTCACAGTTTTCAGTTCGTTTGTCATCATCTAAAAGAAAAAGAAAAGAGAAAACTAAAGTCATTTTGAAACACAAAACAGCTATAAGTAGAAGTTGTTTAAGTAGAAAATGCTTGTTGCTCGCTTAGCGCACGGATCATACGCTATCTCATCACTCACTAACGCTAGCAAAAAGTGATCGAATAAAGCATTTGTTCGTACAATACGCTCTCGAACCTCACGCTCTATCACACACGGAAAAGAAGCTGACTCAAAGAAATCGGTCACAAAGCTTATTTTTTCGGGTCAAGAAGCTCTCGAAAAGACTTGATCCTTCCCTAAAAACCAGCGAAACTCTTGGCATCCTCCTCTTATGAGGGGATAGGAGTGAAAGAATCATTATAAAACTATGAGGTCGCCACCACTTCTTAGAGCTCTCTTGCTACCTTATAATAGGTTCCTTAGACTATAGGCAGAAAGGCCGATGCAGAGCCAACAGTTCTCTAAAAGCAAGGACGATTAGCTACGTTCCAATGAAGCACATTCCAACAATTAACTAGCCCGGTAGGTGGAGGAAAAAGGCGGAGAACATTCTTTAATCAAAGGCGCCAATACCCATATCAAGATTAGACCCATTTCGATCGAGCGGCAACCACTGCTGCGGTATGGTCCAGAGTTGAAACTGGCTAACATAGGGAAAGGCTCCTGATGGGCAAGTATAAATAGAAGAAGCAGCTCCTCTCACTGCCCCATATAGGGTTCTGGGCCTTGTATTTCAAAGAAGGACTATTACTAAGGGAAAGCAACCCCCGGATATTGACCTACCGGCAACTTCGAACTCTCACTCTCCTTCAGCCAATTCAGATACCAAATCGTCTCTCTTGGAGAGAGGCACAGAAGCTCTCCCTTTGACTCAGGGGGCCTTCCACCACTTCGACTGTTGCGGACGCGGCTCTCTCGTCGTGAAAGAAGTAATTAAAGGTAAGCCTCAGGTCAACCCGCGCTCGTTGTTGCCTGTATAGCTTTCTAGAGTAGAGATCTAGCAACAAATTATAAGCACAAATCATTGGTATTGGATGTATCGTTAGGTTGTGCCAAGTCAAATTTGCTCCGTTTTTTTTCGATTGCAGAAAAAATATCTCTTCCCCCCGCTTTCAAAAATGAGGGTCTGTAGCAAATAGATTGAAAATGTTTTCTAATGAAGACCTATCTATAGATGATGTCATTCTCCCAAAGAATCAAATGCAGTGCTATGCCAAGAAAATCTAGATAAGGTGGAACAGATGCATCACCTTTCTTATGAAAATGAATGAAAGCAGCAGACTATTCAGGAATCTCCTAGCTTTGCTGAGGGTAGTGAAAGTGGAGCAAGAGATGAAAATGAATGTGCGGCTAGGAGAGTTGCTACTTCTGAACTTGATAACTTCAGCTAGCTGACTGGTTTACTACTTTCTTTCAACCCTTGGACTGCTATCCTTGGCGTGAACTGGCCCGCCTACTGAACTCCTACTGTCCTGCTACCAAGCATTCTCTCTTTACGGGTGCACTAAGATGATCGTAAGCTATATCCTCCATCACGATCTCGAATGAAACTATCCATGGAATCGTACGCCGTGTGAAACATAGGTCATCGCCGTTTTTAACCGAGACTCAGGTTAAGCTCCGTCTCGGAACCTTGTGGGGTTAGGAGTAAAGCATCTCGAGGTTGATGCATCTCGTTGAGCATGGAGAAGCATTGGGAACCCAAATTTCTTTCTTCGGAGCCATTTCTTTTCCCGTCCCCCCGCCTCGGCATAGCGATGCGCTTCCGGTTCTTCGGAAGAATCAAGTGACTTCTCCCTTCTTCATTGATCTGGGGGGAAAAGGAACTGTCTACCAGTTGGGAAGCTAGACATCAAGTAAGTGGCTTGATGAGGATAACTAAGCTGACATGCCGGAGTTGGCTGCTGGCACAACAGGGTGGTGCCTTACCGCACCGCAGGCGGACGTGCGGTAGCGTTCATGATGGTGCTTCAGGATTCCAATGTACTGCGTCCAAGATTAGAACGAGCTTGTCGGCGGACCACTACCGTCCCATTCTTGAGTGAGCTGGAGTGCAGCCATCTTATCCACTGAACTAGCTAGAAGCTATCGCTTTGGGTCGAAGCACTAAAAGAAAAGGACCGGGAAAGGCGACGACATAGGAACCATGGGACCCCTACTAGTCAAGGGAAAATGGAACTGCGCTACTTCGCACCAACTGAAAAAGCCCTTTCCCTTTTTAATAAAAAGAAGGTAAGCTTCATAGCTCCAATCTAGTAAAGGGGCTTTGATGGATGCCCTTTTGTATAAATTGGGTTGTTGGATACGGGATCCTCGTAGTAGGCTGGAGCAACATCCAACCGAGAGAGGGCAGTCTTTAGAAGCAACAGGTTGGGAAACCAAGAGAACGCTTGGCCTTTTCTTATCTTCTTCCCGTCCTAGGAGTAGGAGTAGCACAAAAAGAGGGATTAGCATTATGGACCATAAACCACTAACGCCTTCCTCGTTGGGGCTCCGTGCACTGGGAAAAGGCTCTAGCGACGGGAAATCAGCCACTAGTTACAAAGCTCCAATAAGGTATCGAGAGGGCTATTCCAGTCAGGTGCGAAGTAATTAGCCCTATTTGTAAAGTAGCTCTATTCCTATTTTGGGAGTGAAGGATAAAAATGGGATTTATTAACAACAAGTATAGCTACGCCAGAAGAATTAATAATATCTCAGGAAAAATTGCTACAAGAAGCCGTGGATGCACTTCTTGATAATGGAATCTGCGGACAACCAATGAAGGATGATCATAATAGAGTTTACAAGTCGCCTTCAGATGTAATTGAAGGCAAACAAGGAAGAGTTCGCGAGACTCTGCTTGGTAAACGGGTCGATTATTCAGGGCGGTCCGTGATTGTTGTGGGCCCTTCACTTTCATCACAACAATGTGGATTGCCTCGCGAAATAGCAATAGAACTTTTCCAGGCATTTATAATTCGTGACCTAATTAGAAAACATCTTGCTTCGAACATAGGAGTTGCTAAGAGTCAAATTCGGAAAAAAAAAAAAAAACGATTGTATGGGAAATACTTCAGGAAATTCTGGATGGCCATCCTGTATTGCTGAATAGAGCGCCTACTCTGCATAGATTAGGCATACAGGCATTCCTCCCCATTTTAGTAGAAGGGCGTGCTATTTGTTTACATCCATTAGTTTGTAAGGGCTTCAATGCAGACTTTGACGGGGATCAAATGGTTGTTCATGTTCCTTTATCTTTGGAGGCTCAAGCAGAGGCGTGTTTACTTATATTTTCTCATATGAGTCTTTTGTCTCCAACTATTGGGGATCCGATTTCGGCACCAACTCAAGATATGCTTAATGGACTCTATGTCTTAACGAGTGGAAATCGTCGGGGTATTTGTGTAAATAGGTATAATCCATGTAATCGTAGAAACTATCGAAATGAAGATAATAACTATAAGTATACAAAAAAAACCCTTTTTTTGTAATCCCTAAGATGCAATTGGAGCTTATCGGCAAAAACAAATCAATTTAGGTAGTACTTTGTGCATGCGGTGGCGACTAGATCAACGCGTTATTACTGCAAGAGAAGTTCCCATCGAAATTCACTATGAATCCGTGGGGACCTATTATGAGATTTATGGAAACTATCTAATAGTACGAAGTATAAAAAAAAAGAAATTCTTATATATATATATATATATATATATATATATATATATATATATATATATATATATATATATATATATATATATTCGAACCACTCTTGGTCATATTTCCCTTTATCGAGAAATAGAAGAAGCCATATAGGGGCTTTGGCAGGGCTGTTGTAATTCTATGCTACCAATGGGAATTCGAGTCTCTCTGGGTTAACTAGGACCATAAGTGCAGAATTTATACATGAATCAAGATCTAGAAAAGGAAGTTTTCCAATCACTGACTCAAGCCCATTGTAAAATTCTACTCAGCGCAATATGGAGGTACTGATGGCAGAACAGCCCACTCAGGTCTTTCACAATAAAGTGATAGACGGAACTGCCATGAAACGACTTATTAGTCGATTTATTGATCACTATGGAATAGGACATACATCACATATCTTAGATCAAGTAAAGACTTTGGGTTTCCGACAAGCTACCGCTGCATCCATTTCATTAGGAATTGATGATCTTTTAACAATACCTTCTAAAAGATGGCTAGTTCAAGACACTGAACAACAAAGTTTTATTTTGGAAAAACACCATCATTATGGGAATGTACACGCGATAGAAAAATTACGTCAATCGATCGAAATATGGTATGCCACAAGTGAATATTTGCGACAAGAAATGAATCCTAATTTTCGGATGACCGATCCTTTTAATCCAGTCCATATAATGTATTTTTCGGGATCCAGAGGAAATGCATCTCAGGTACATCAATTAGTAGGTATGAGAGGATTCATTTCGGATCCTCAAGGGTAAATGATTGATTTACCCATTCAAAGCAATTTACACGAAGGACTATCTTTAACAGAACACATTATTTCTTGTTACGGAGCCCGTAAAGGGGTTATGGATACCTCTATCCGAACATCAAATGCAGGATATCTCACACGCAGACTTGTTGAAGTAGTTCAACACATTATTGTACGTCGAACAGATTGTGGCACCGTTCGAGGTATTTCTGTAAGTCCTCGAAATGGAATGATGACGGACATGATTTTTATCCAAACATTAGTTGGCCGTGTATTAGCAGATGATATATATATATATATATATATATATATATATATATATATATATATATATATATATATATATATATATATATAGGTTCGTGATGTATTGCTACTAGAAATCAAGATATTGGGGTTGGACTTGTCAGTAGATTCATAACTTTTAGAGTAGCCACAATTATACTTCTTATAAATAAGCATCAACTCTTCACAAACAAAAAACAACATAAGCTTAAATTAGGATTCAAATGTTTTACTGAAGGGTTTCAAATGGGAGTGAAAAAATCTAAAAACGATAGGACTGAAGCTATTTGTTTTGTGGAAAATTATAAATGGCAGATATGGGCGACAAAAGATAAAGATACTGACACATTTCAAGTGGTTAAACTATTGAGAGCGACACTTTCGCAAACACACAGCTTCTTCCCCATCATCGCCTAGCCAAAAAAAGGTATTGGGTTACTTCTTGAAGGGCATATTAGTTGCTAATACAGCTAATATGTTACGTAGGAAATAGATATGATGAACTTTAAATGGTCATCTTAGTATACATATTTCATATTGGCAAGCATGGAATGATAAAATGTATGCACTAAATCTTTTGAGATGGGTCCTTGAAGAAAGCTATGAAAAACTTCCTTTATATGATTACAATTTGTAGGGGAAAAATCCAGCGACGGTTACACATATAAACACAAGTTATGACAACAAAGTTGAATACTTTTTCATGGTTATCGGTTGTGCGATAATATTTCTTATATAATAAATAATTTTATTTCAGTTGTTGTTAGACGTATCTTCAGTTTAATGACTAATCTATTAATTATTGTGTAGGTTTGAGCGCTTCAATGTTGTTTATGTCCTATTATTATCGTTGATGAAGCACATCTTAAAGGGAAGTACTTGGGTGTGATGTTCCTAGCAGTAGGCATGGATAGAAATAAACAGATCACCCCATTGCATTTGGTGTTGAAAAAGCAGAAAGTGGGGATTCATAGATATGGTTTTTATGAAAACTAAAAGAATGTATTGGGGACATGGCCACTTTAGCTATCATATCCGATAGATTAAATTCAATTAAAATGGCCATTCAAGCAGTGTTTCTGGACATGTGTCATGAACTTTATTGTTTCCATTTGCTGAAGAATATGAGAACAAAGATCAACAAATAAGAGAGAACCAAAATCTTTTAGGAGGCTACAAAAGCTTACCAAGAGTCTGATTTCAAAGAAATCTTGGCTAGGCTTCGTTGTGCCCTAAAAAAGATTATCGTACATGGATAGACATAATTGGTTACCACAAATGGGCAAGGGCATATTTCCATGTGGTTCGATATAATATAACGACATCAAACAACGTTGAGTCCATCAGTGTGTTATCAAGAGATGCACGAAAACTATCAATAACAATGTTGATTAACTTCTTTCGAGCAACTACACAATAATGGTGGTGTCAACAATGTAATGTTGGATATAATTGCTTAAAGTACAATACTTTCATGCTAACTCTACTGTAATTTATTGAGCATGAAAACATATACATATTTTTTATAGATCAAAGAAAAAAAATATATTACTAAGTATTTTGAGAAGGTTATCGAAATGATGATAAAAAAATCCTTTGGTTCTCGGGTATACAAGATTGATCAAAGCATATATAGTAACTGATCAAATGAAAAAAATGGTATAGTCAAATTGGAAACTCGTTGTTGCACATGTGGTAAATGGCAATTGTCTAGTATACCTTTTTCTCATGCTTTGACGGTACTCAAGGAATTGAGATATCATCACTGTAGTACATGGGTGTCATCGTACTTCACACTGAAAACATATCGATCAACATATACAGAGGTTGTGTTTCTTGTGCTAGTTCCAACTAAATACGAACAATCGAATGAAGTCATGGTTGTATTACCACCATTGATAGAGAAACAACGAGCAAGAAAACCAAAATACTATTAATGTATTCCATCCCAAGGTAAAGATCCACTTCAGAAAAATGTAGTCGTTGCCAAAGGATCAGTCACACAAGCAGAAATTATGATGCTCGTTTTTTAGTAGATTTAACACATAATGAATCTTCAAGTAGGACTAAGTCAAGTGTAAAAAGTAAGGGTGAGTCTAAAAGTAGATGTAATGTCAAAGATAGTCAAAAGTATGATATTATTGATCTAAATAACTTGTAGTCATGTTTGTATGAAATTAAAATATTCTAGAAATAATTCTTAGGTTATATGAACTTGTTTTTGCAACATCATGATAAATTGTTTAAAACATATACCAAAAAACCATAACTCAAATATCAGGGTAATCTACAATATATATCCATAACACACTCTCAGTCCACTTAAAAGTTGCACGCTCCTGCTAAGTATGCTACAACAATTCGTTGGGGACTCTCCATAAAACAATATATAAAGATTAATGTTATGTTATTTTCTCATAACAACTTATAAATTATAAGGAAAACTAATATTCATAAATATTTATCATCAAAAAGGCATTCACAATCAACATGTAAATGACTCATCATATGGTATGCAACTGCCCGACGGATAATACCCGATATAGGGGAACCAACTATACTACTTTTGGGAAATATCTCTATGATTCAAATCTACAAAATTAGGATGTTAAAAAAGAAAATTAAGATGGAAAACAACTACTAACATAGTTTAAATCCTCTCTTAGCTATGTGGGGTTCAAATGCTCCCCGATCTTATTAAAAATAGTACACAACTTTTTGTAAGTAAAATCGCATACCACTCTACCCCATGGGTACATATGTCAAGAATTGCACTAAATAATTATATGTATTATTTGATATAATATAAATAACTATATACGTACTCAACTCGTCCAAATTTAAGATGAGTGCAAAATATTCATCAGTAACCGGTTGTCGAGGGTATTTTCCACAAAATATGTACTCTAGCATATACAACAATGAGACTTTCACATCGTCTGCATCATCTAACTAATGAAGTAAGTCATTGAACACATGCATAATTAATCAGCGGCATATTAAACGTGAAGGCAACACAAATGGAAATACACGTTGTCTGAATTGTGCAAAACATGAAGTAAGGCCAAAATAGTCCATGAACCGCAAGACAGTAATAAGGAAGAAAGCTTTCATGTTGAAGCAAACCCAATAGTCCTGTACCGGAAATAGAAGCTCCTACAGGTCAACTCGAGGAGAAGTAGTATATTCATTGTGCATAAGATAGTAATAGAGTAAATGGTGACATTGGACACCCATCGGTATGTTAACATGATCACTAAAATAGGATGCCCGAAACATGGCCGCATAAACTAGCTTTGTTGTAAACGGGCCATGATTTCCCGCCGGAGTCCAGGCCTGCAGGTTGTAATTACAACCGCTTCGTATATTTTGTTGTGCTACAATGAAAAGAATTATAATTAGTCATTTGCTTCATGTTTTGGATTTAAGTATATGTTTCGGAGGACATTCCAGATCAACATATATATGTTTCGGAGGACATTTTGGAACAATATTCCAGATCAACATTGCAATTCACAATTTCAGAATACCATTTCGAATCAGTTTTGCGCATTCTAGACATGTTCTACTTATTTCCACATGATCTTCGTATTCCAGAGTCGTTCTATATTTTCGAAACTATGATTTTTTAAAGATTTGTTGTTCTAATGCACACATATTCCCACATGTAATCCTACCATAGCTTAAAAACCATACATATAAATAATATGTTTCTGTATTTGATGATTCTTAATAGTTATAGATTACTCATTTCACCTTATATATATATATATATATATATATATAGGAAAAAATGAATATACCCTTAAGGTATATAAGCTTAGGTACCCAAACGCACCATACTACGTCATTTTGTATCATATATATACATTATAATTGTCTAATGTTCTTATAATTTAACTTCTAACTTGATTTCATTCAAAGATTTTTATAAATTTCACATTTATTTTCCTCTTACATAATTTTCATTTTCAACTGTAATATATATAGCTTAATTGATGTTCGTCAAAAAGATGTGATGTAAGAGGAAGATAATAATAAAATTTTGAAAATCTTGAAAGTAAATCAAGTTAAGAATTGAAGTTGAAGAAAATTATAATAAATATATCAAACAAAACCACGTATTGTAGTGAGTTTGGGTACCTAAGCTTATATATCCTTAAGGGTATATTCACTTTTCCCATATATATATATATATATATATATATATATATATATATATATATATATATATATATATATATATATATATATATATATATATATATATATATATATATATATATCAAATCCCACAAAATAAAGAAAATAGTATACTTTTTAATATATAATTTAAAATAAAGACATTTAATTATAAAGATAATGGAAAAATACATATAGAAAATGGTACTCCGCATTATAAGAAGAAGAAATTATTTCAATTGGATTATGTCCTTAAATATTGTCCGGAATGAAGTCCGAAATAAAGTCCAAAATAGATTCAAAATACTATTTTAAGAAGGGACCACATTACCAGATCCTTATACTGATTAGAAAAATAATAATTCGTGATTATTCTTTTTAAATACCAAGATTTTCAGTTTTCTCTTAAAATGTATCTTAACATATGCTTATGAACTTTAGTGGCGATTATTTTCTTTTTGGTTTTCCATTTTCCATGTGGATGTATAATTGAGTAGCATGTAAAAATAATTCTAACTATTTTTTAAATCACATTTTTCTGATAAAAAAAAAATTATCAAAGAAATCTTTATACTAAACACAGTTGTAATTTTGAGATCAAAGGCATAACACAACGACATCCATAAAACATTGGGACACTCGTTACAACTAATTTCAAAACAACTCTCGTGTTTGTTACACTAGTCAGACAGTCTCATTAGATAAAACTGACAAAGTTCTTTTGTTCTTTTAAAGGAAATAAAAGGTCAGCGGTCGGAAGGCAACAGTTACGGCGAGTCTTTGACAGAGACGCCGTTCGCCGACTGAACTGTTAACACGGACATATTAGGAGACGACGGCCCACCACCCTCTCCACCACCGCCGCCGCCTAACGGATGGTTGCTCCGAGTGCCGCAGGTGGCGGTGGAGATAGCAGTGGCCAGTGAAATCGGCATGAGGCAAAGACCTTTTCCTTGTAAATACTGCATGGCGGATCCCATATCCTCCTCCATCAGCTTCACCACCTGGTTCTCAGTCACCGCCATGGTCTCATTGTTGGACGACGACGTCGTTCCATTACTGCTTCGTCCTGCTCCACCACCCTGTAAACAAAAGATAAAAGCATTAGGAAGGATGTCGCATGAGGGTAGAAACGTAATTTAAACCGGAGATGGAATCTGTAAAACTATGGTCCGCATGTACCTTTTTTTTTTTCTCTGTTTTTGTCGTTTATATGGTGTGGGAAGGTTTAACAAAGATTAGTTTTTAAGGTAATGTTACTTTATTTTCTTTTTATAAAACTTTTCAAACAAATATTTATAAAGATTGCAATATTTTTAAAGATAAGAATGGTATAACGTACAAAAAGAAAGAATAATGTTAATGTTATTTCCTTTTTTCTTACCTCAGCAACAATGGGAGCAACACCACCACCACCAGCATTACCGCCGCCGGCACCTCCCAATCTACTCATGCTCAATACCTGTAAAGAAAATGTTTTCATTCTCTTTTATCGTAATTAAATTATCATTGTTTTAGTCATAGAAAATACATCATATTTATATTTATGTTATGGTATAGATATGTGTATTAATGTATTTATGTAATTGTGTATATAGAGAGAGAGTGGTACCTTGACTTGGAGCTGGAGGAATTTGACATAGTCTATGATCTCATCTAGCATTGAAGCCTTGTCTGTCTGTCATTCCACAGTTCCCATTAATAAACATTTAAAATATAAAATATTCCTCTAATCTTTTAAAGTATACGTATTTATTTAATAATAAAGTTAACATCTTTATAAGCTTTAGGAGTAAAGATGGGTTGAAATCCAAGGCGTTTCACCTTTCTACGGTAAAAATTACGAGATTTGTATTGAATGTGGAAATCCTAAAGCATGTGTAAAATGATATGATAATGATATGGAATTAAAATAATAATTAAAAATTATTTAAGGATAATACTAAAATAACCACTCCACATAACCATCATCTCTCTATCATTATTCGGAGCTTCTCTCCGTATAATCTGCTTTCCAGCTTCAATTTCAGGAATGCACAAAACCCCACGCGCCACCAACTAACACCGCCGTCACCGGCGTCTAATTAAATGCTTTAAGTAATTAACAATTTATGTGTGAAACGCTTACTTTGTTGGCATTCGGGACGAGTTCTTGCAGAGCCTTCATCCTCTCCGCAATTCTCTCCCGTCGTAACTGCCAAATTCCGATCGATAATAAGAACAAGATTTCGAAGAAAACGTAATACGAGGTTTACAAGAAAAAACAAAAAAACATGGGTATGAATCTTGTGTTTTACTCTTTCGGCTATACTGTGTGGGTCAGTTGCTTGTCCTCTTCTGGCTCTCACTCTCTGACGTGGCTGCGACGGTGCTCCACCACCCGGGGTTGCAGTCGCGGTCTGTACTTGGTTCATCACCGCCGCCGCTGCCGCTGCCGCTCCCGGAGATCCGAAGTTCTGCACCTGCATCGAGAGATTCCCGGATCGTATTTAATTTCAAGGAATAAAAACGGGTTTCGAAATGAAATTGGTTGAACTTACTGGTAGATTACGGAATGGCTGGGTTTGATTGGATGTGAGAGATCCGGTGAACCCATGAAATAGATTTTGAATCGAATTGTTATCTCCAATCTATTTAAGAATAAAATCAGTGTGTTATGGAAGAACTCGGGATTATATTTGCTGTAATGAAATAGTAAGTTACCGGCGACTTGAAAGATGAATCGTCGATGTTATCGTTTTGAAAGAGGCCGGATTCACCGGAGGGGGCTAAACCTCTTGACAGTTGCAACGACTTCGCCGCAGAAGGCGGAGTACGAGCTCCGCCGGCCGCGGTGATCTGGTGTTGACGGAGCTTAGACGATAGAAATGCTGATTGGTCGTCAAAATGGTCGACGTCCCAGGGGAGTGTTGATTTGTTTTGACCACCTCCACCGTTGGCAGCGGATATTTCCGGCCAGGAAACGGTGGTTTGGAGACCGGAGAGCATTTGATCGAGAAAATCATCATGAGTAACTGTCTGATCAAAGCCGTTGGTATCGTTTTGAAGATCTTGGAGAGACATTTGTGATTCCTGCATTTTTCTTCAAAGAAACGCACACATAGACATTTAAAACTCTAAATTAACAATACAAAAGTTAGGACCTATACATACATATATGTGTATATATATACCTGGGAAAACGTGAAAGAAGTTGAGAATATTGATTTATGACAGAATTTGGGAAGAAGCTTTGAACAACATAAATAGATTTTTGTTTTTGGTATGTTTTTTCACTTGCTTCTCTCTTTCTCAGGAAGTACTTATAAATAGCCAAACCATTAACCAACTACAAGAGTATTTTAAGACTTAAGAAAAGGGATAATTATTAAAATAAATAAATAAATATATATATATATATATATATATATATATATATATATATATATATATATATATATATATATATATATATATATATATATTGTTCTATTTAACGAATAATTTTTTTTCCACATGACATAAAATCTATTTTGTAACCTCTTAACTCGAAATACATTGCGAAACAGTTTTTCTAACACAAAAAGTATTGCGAAATGCTAAGGTTGCAAAATACTAGCCATTGAGAAACATTTTGTGGAACCTGACTATTATATTGTGATTTAGTCATTTAGTGTATTAGTTTTCGTAATGGGGTTGTGAAATTCCCTAAATCGTTGTTAAATGGGACTTTATTGCAAAATGGACATTAATATATTGAGTTGTTTTGTAGTTATAATTGGCCATGTATTCTTAGTCTTCAATTCTCCTATATCCATTATTCCATTATTTTTTCATTCCTACACCTTTGAATTAAATATATCTTTATCTTTATGTTAACAATTGATGCTTCGGAACGAGGATTTTCATACCTTTTGTATTAAATCATTAATACAAAAATAACATAATAACATATGGTCACAGTTTTTGAAAGCAGGATTGGCATAGTTTTAGTTAATTGTGTCACTAAATATTATTAATTAAATTCCAGTAATGTTTTAGTCACATATTAACTAAACACCATCACTATTACAAACTATGTTCATCATTGCTTTATATAACAAGTGTAACAAATATTATTCAATAATCACAGTAGATCATTATGACAAAATATCATCAATTGTCACGTTTAATTATTTATGTGTGTTTAAAAATAAAATTACAATGAAAGGAAAAAAACACATGTGATACTAAGTAATTTATGGTCACAAATTAAAATACAATTTATGACTATAATCATTTTATAGTCACAACTTAATTACTTATGTGTGTCAAAAGTTAAAAAAAAAAAAAAATACTTTTATTGTCACCGTTAAATATTAAAAAAGTGGAAAAAAAAATGAAGGATTTGAAGATAATTCAATTTTTTTCTGGTATACTAAAATTCCTATTTTTCTCCTCTTTAATAAAATTTCTAATATTTTCCACTCTTTACCAAAAGTTAATTTTTTTAATTCCCCTTTTCTCTAAACATTTTAAACCTAATTACCTATTCTCTTTATGTCCAAGTTCCATTATCTATCTTTCTCTCCATAAACTTCCGGTGTATTAGAAAACCCTAATCTAATTCTACTCTAGCAGCCGACATTCACAAGCAAGAGATCTTATATTTCATGATGCTCTGTTTATCATCTCAAAGAATACAATAATACCTTCTTCTTCTTCCAAGCACTTCTTCTACTTCATCTCTGGTATGCCATAACACTTTCAATATCGTCTTGACCTTCCAGTCGATGCTAGCTTGTGTTGTCACTCATTTTCCTCCTTCTCCTCTATCGTTGTTCTTTCTCCTCTGAAATCCTCATCTCCTCTGAAATCCCTTCGATATCAAACTTTATCCTTAGTGAAGGTTAGTTCTTCTCCATTAAAAAAATATTCATTGTGTTTCAACAAGCATCTATATCGCCTCCGTTTGTTTGTGATGGTGGCGTCTTTATTGATCCTATGGCTTCCAAATTTGGTTGCAATTGGCGCTATATTGGTTCTTTTTGTTCTAATTTCCAACTTTACCTACATTAGAGGTTATAGTTTAAAGGAAAATTTATATAGATATAATTTCAGATGTTCATTGACTGATGTTCCTGAAAGATGTTTATGTCAAAGAGTCATTATATAATGATATTACTAATAACATATAATCATGATGAGTTTTTATAGATTACAATAACTATATGTTTGCGGAATTTCACTTAACGTTTAAGGGTACATGCAACCTAAAGGATCAATGTCTTTAACACTTTGAATGTAACATGCCATCAACAACAAAATAATTAAAACCCTAATGATTTCCTAGTATAATCAAATTATAAGAATTAAGGTTACATACCTTTGATATTTGTAGTAAACATATCACTTCAAACTCCTTATAGAAAACCTTGAAAAGCAAACACTAGAAATCTTGTGCCTCTAATGGCTCAAACTCATACCAAAAACACTAGAAACCCTAGGATAAAGAGGAGAGAGAGAGAGAGAGAGAGAGAGAGAGAGAGAGAAAGAAAGAGAGAGAGAGAGAGAGAGAGAGAGAGCGAGAGAGAGAGAGAGAGAGAGAGAAAAGAGACTAAGAATTTTCGTTCATGTGTTTCTTAGAAGGAGACATATGAAAATTCTAGCCCAAGTGATCTTTATATAGCTATTGGATATCCCTAAGAAGCCCTAGATAATGATAACCCATAAATAGGTAATTATCTAGTTTCCTAATTATCTATTTGGAGGATCCTAAATCACCCTAATAAGATATAAAATCGTCTAAGCATGGAGGCTTCTATAATCTCTCTCTCTCTCTCTCTTGCTTAACTATTGAGCAATTACAAAGTAACCCAGTGAACACTTAGTTCAAAAACACTTATAAACGCTTAGTTCAAATACTACCCAATGAACACCTAGTTCAAAAACACTTAATGAACGCTTAGTTCAAACAATGTAATAATAATCTACATCTCGATCCTGCAAAACCACTAATATTATAAACACATATAAATCATATTTCTAAAACAATATATCCTATCCCGTCGATCCCCCACATACTGACCCTATACAATGATCTTACGAGATCTAGCCTAAGAATCGATATGAACCACAAACTGACGAAGCTGCTTTGGAAATTCCCTTGCAGCAAACAAGGATCAATAATGACATCAAATGAGGGGAATGGAATAAGTTTCACCACAAACCTTCTTTCGTAAAAGAAAGAACCACAAGACATTTTAAGTCAGGGGTAGTTATCTAGATAACAATGCCTAGGCGTGGTCTGACTATCATGAGGTATTATACCCCCAGACTCTACATATCCCAGCATCAAACTTTGCCTAGCAGTGCCTGAATACATGAGGTATTTCACCCCCAGACGCACCCTATCCAACAATATAACACAAGACATACCTAGCAGTGGTCTGTTACTTCGTGAAAGAAAACGTTGACATATGAAGCTCGGTTGATCACTTCATAAAAGAAACACTGACTCCAAAGCTCTCTCAAAATAAAAGTATGGGGAAATACTACTAAAGTACTCCCGTATGCTCCCGTAACCGACACACAAAATTATCAAAAAGACTTTGTACATGATAGTACTTCTGGCACATTATAGTACTCTAGTATGCGAAAGACTCGTACCCGAGAACATAATAGTACCCTGGCACAAGCAGCACCCAAGACACAGAGCTTTGAAAAGGAATTCGTACATAAAATGTACTTCTATACGTAGGACATACTCCATCGATCATTAATCTCACAACACACGTACTCTTAATATGAGGCTACCCAATGTCCAAACTTAATGGAACTAAACATCCTTATTTAAGTCTTAACCCATCACTAGGCCAGCCTACAATGCTTATAATCAATTTTTGATACTAACTCCGTTTACGAAATGCTAACTAGTGTATACTTAACACAGAGTTTTAATTAATAATGTCATATATTCACATCTTAACACATATTGAACCATAATTTATTCGTACGTTGTATATCATCAAATATATCTAACACGTATTTCGGACAATGAGAAATACTTCACATACATATGTACATTTTGTACTTTAATCAATACTCGTATTAAAATCATGTTCCTAAAAGGGACTATATGTTGGGTTATGAGCATTCTAACACTCCTAAGTGTACATGCAACCCTAAATACCTTGGATCTATGTTTTCTCTATTATACATGAAAATATCAACTTTCCAAGGTATTGTTCTATTCTAGCATACTAAACTTTGAATAACACAAGTTAGAATAACATACCTTTTGTTGGTGCTTGTCTTCATGAAGCTTGAGTGCCTAGTGCCCCAAGTGTGACACCTCAAATGATTCACACAACACCATAAGCACTTGGAATAACTTATAGAGAATTCTACACTTCATGAAATCGGCTAGCCCTTTCTTTCTCTCACTAGTGGCCGATTTTTTGATCAAGAATAAGATGCTTATATAGTTATACAATTAGGGTAAACCCTAATTGTCATGACTTTCCATTTCGTTGGATCCATGGGTTTAAATACACCATGGAGCATCCATGGACCATCCTATGGGTTTTAGCCCAACTTGATAATCCATGGAGCATTAGCCCACTATATAAGTATGGATGATTTGCACAATCAACCCATATATTTAATTAGTCTTCTTTTGATTACTTAATTAATCCTAGATTAATTCTTGATCAATACTAATTAAATAATCTTATTATTCTTATTATTAATATACTAGAACTTATAATATATTAATAACCATAAGTGTCTTATTTCTCTCATTATAGTCTATCCAAGTGCATGATGCCATGCAACCCAAATGGACCATGTCGGGTCGGGTCAAGTCTTACCAATTATAGTTATTGACTTAGACATTAATCCAACACTATACTCATGATACCTTATCGAAAGAACACGTAGTTCAAAAATACATAATCCGTACTCCCGGATCTTAAATTTTCCTCATTACCTAATCCATATTCCCGGATAACCTCTTGATCTGATCCATACTCTTGGATCTAAAACTAACCTCCTGATCTGATCCATACATCCAGATCTAAAACAAGGTTATCTTATCTATTTATCCTTTTATCTCATGATCCAAGTCATCTTTTATCACATACCAACAATCTTATCTACCCATGTTCTACCCAACATATTTGCAGATACAAAATACATATACAGTTTAACTCATTAAAACCTATATAATTTATCCATCCCACAAACATCTCAAATAAACAATAATATATATACACACATAGCATGTATTTCATAGAAAATACTTAATATTAATGTGTTAGAAGAAAGTAACTATACACTCACATGATCAGAAGATGATCGGACAACACTACGGCTTGCTATGGTAGTATTATTCGGTGAAACCGGGATCACTTCACACACCGGGTTTCTCGCGGGAAGAGCTTTGGCTCGGAAACTCTTTTCTTCTCGGGATCTTCGGACTTCGGGACTTGCTTCGGGTCTCGGTATGATATCGGGGCTTCGGGGGGTTAAAATAGGGCTTAGAGGGTGTATCGGAAGTGGGAGAGAAGGGATGGAGCAACTATAATCGGCTGGCCCTTCAAATCTATTTATAGGGCAACATTTACCCTTGCCACATCGTGGCACCTTTTCCACGTCGTGGGCTTGGTCGTCACTGCATGTGTCATCGCAAGTTACGTCTGGGGGACTCCAGGAGGTGTTAGAAGACTTTCCACGTTGTGGCACTGCTTTCCACGTCGTGGCACTGCTTGCCACGTCGTGGTATCTAACAATTTTGGGGTTTCACGCCCCGAACTTCAGAAATTCATAACTTTCGCATACGAACACCGTTTTCGACGTTCTTTATATCGATGCGTAGGTGAGATTATGCTTTACAACTCTCGTTTAGACTCCCTTGGCTAATTTTGAGTTTATTTTTAATATATTATAAATATATTACTTATATAGTATTTTTAGTAGGTCGGGACAGGAAAACTCCGCTCGAAATTCATAACTCATTCACCTGAACTCAGTTTTTGTTTGTATTTTTGTAGTTGGAATACTATATATGAGATCTTCAACTCTCGTTTAGATTGTTTCGGCTAAAAAACCGCTCGATCTCAAATCGAGTATTCGGGCTGCATATCGCTAAGTCGAAACTTCGGAAATTCATAACTTCCCCATACGAAGTCAGATTTGGGCGTTCTTTTTATGCACGCTCTCGGTTTAATGAAATCTACGACTTTCATTTAGATCACTAGTGATAATTATCACTCTAACGTATATTCACTTTTTACGTCATTCAGCATCGTGCCGGTTCTATCGCGAAACTTTGGTAGGTCATAACTTCTTCGTTATAACTTGAATTTCGGCGCTCTTTATATCTCCGGAATCCTTGTCACGACCACTGAAACTTAGTTAAGAATATCCACCCTAAATAATCTTTTACCAAAAAATAATTTTTGACACTTATCGTCTCTAAATTTACTAGCCCGGATCTACGGGTGTTATAGTTTTGGTCTTTCAAGGGTTCATAGTTTTATTCGAGAAGTTTGGGCCAGGTGTGTGGCTAGAAGCGTAGGGATTCTAGCCACCTTTTCATGGATATAAAGTTCGTCAGAAACGGACTTATGATGAAGGATTTATAGCATTTTGAAGTTGTTGTCATTTATGGCCCCTTAATGGAAATGTTGGCAAGGCAGTCCCTTGCATGCATGAAGGCACGCGTATGTTTAGCTGGGTACGCCTAGCGTAACAGGGCAAAGTGATCACGGGTGCTGAGGACGTTCACCCAGCGTACACCCAGAGTCCTTAAACCCTAATTTTAGAGAAACCCTAGAACGCCTCATCCCTTCATTTTGTGAGATCTTGACCTTGGGAAGCTCATCTTAGTGGTTTTAAGCTTGGAAGAGGAAAAGAAGAAGTTGTCAAAGAAGGACTTGGGAAGTTGGAGTTTATAGATATGGAATAACATAATCATTTATAACTCTTTCGAGGTATAAAGTTCATAACTTTGCTTAAGAAAGCTTAGATCTTGTGTAGTGTGGTTTTGGAGTTATTTTGGTCCCAAGAATGGACCTTTTTGGTGCAACTTCGATTTTGAGCTCGAGGTTGCCACCCTCAGAGCTAAAAGTGTCCCATAAGTAATAAAGTTTCAATCTGGATGGTCCTAATGAGTTCATGCATGAAATTTAGCCCTTGTTATGGAAGTATATTGTCACCTTTTGATTTTGGGCTTGTTTGGTGGGTTGCAAGTCACCAAGTTAGTAAATTTATGGATTAAGACATGGAGAGGAACATGGATCTGAGTTGGTAGCGTCTGGAGTGGAGTATTAAGCACTTAATAGGAAAGTGTCTTAACAGGGGTTGTACGCCTAGCGTACATTCAGGTACGCCCAACATACGCACCATTTGCCTAGTACGCTCAGCGTATGTGAGTGTACGCCCCGCGTACTCTGGTAGTTTGGGCTTCGAGTTAATAGGCCTCAGTTTGGGCCATACTTTGGACTTTGGGCCTTATTGGGCTAGCAGAAGTCAGATAAGATGGTTTAGGGATTATATTTTGGGCTTAGGGTAAGGCTCATTAAGGGATTGGGCCTAATGTAGCAAATTGGGCCATTAGTGGGCTACTAGTGGGCTTGGAAAGCTTACTTAGTATCGGGCCTTGGTTGTGGGCATTAGATATGGGCCAAGTTGGACTAGGGGTAGAATGGTCATTTTACCCTAAGATGGATTAATGTATTGGACTAAGTGATATTCGGTGTTGGTAGCTCGGAGAGCCGAAGGAGTAGCAGTTTGAGATTTGACAGATAGCAGCTAGGGGGATATCAACAAGGTTTCAGCAGTACAAGGTGACTATCCTCATTTGTGTGAATGGTCTATGGCCACAATGTCGACCCATGTAGTTTATAAGTAGGAAGACCCGGGGGATAACCCTAGGCACTGTATGCTAGTATGATATTCTGGGCCAAGGTCCGATGTTTGGCGGGTGCCTAAGGAATGTTTGCATGTTAGATTATACTTGTTGTCTGTGTGATACTTGTATATGCCTGGTAGGGACGTGAGTGTGGGGGAGGTCCCGTATCTCATCACTAGCAGAGTATGGACGGGGTTCCACATCCCATTAGTAGCAGAGAAGGGGCGAGGCCCGAGATAGGAGGAAGGTGAGTGTCAGCGGGGGATCGTATCTCACTAACAGCAGGAGCTTGGACGGGGTTCCATGGCTCACCAGTAGCAGGACATAGGCGAGGCCTTAGGACAGGAATATAGTAGGGTATGTTCAGTTTATGTGTTATGTGCTAGGGTTATATGCTCGTATGTGTTTACCAGGCGGGGCCTAAGAGAAATAGATTTGTATACCGAGCGGGGCTCGAAGCTAGGAGGGGCCTAGGATCGGGCGGGGCCAAATGTAGTGGGAGAGACCCGATGTAGCGGGAGAGGCCCGATGTAGCGGGCGAGGCCCGAAGTAGCGGGCGTGGCCCAGTGCTTGTAGTATGTGATTATGCATGGTATGTGGTAGGTTGGGGAACTCACGAAGCTTCGTGCTTATGGTTTTTAGTTTTTGTTTCAGGTACTTCTGGTAGTGGAGGGAAGATCTCGGGTTGACTGCATCGAACACACTAAGGAGTTTTATCCTGGGATGTTTACTATGATAAAATGAATATGTTTTGAATTAATATTGTGGTTTGATATTACAACTTATGTTTATGACTTGATAATTACGGTTTGATAATTGATTTAAAACTGAAAATTTTGGGTTGTGTTTTTGGGATGTTACAAGTTGGTATCAGAGCCTTGGTTTGAGGGATTTAGATACACTCTCGGGTGTGTCTGGACTCAAACTGAGGAATTGGTATAGAAGTTTTCAAAAAGGAAAATCGATTTTGTAAAAAGGATTTTGAGCAAAGAAAACAACTTTATAAAAGTAGAAAGAAAATAACTTTGAAAAGAGAAAAGGGTGTAGTGCATGCAATCAACCGAGTTCAAGTAAGTACCCCAAATTACCCATACAAGTTTATGTTATGTTATGATATGAGTATGAGAACTGCATGCTAGATTAGGACTAAGGATCTAGGAAGGATACCCTATGTGCTTGTTATATGCGTATGAGCTTTATGAATTACATGCTAGTACATATTCCTGAGTAGGAAGTAGATCAGATGATTGGATTATGTGGTTAGTTTTCCCATTGTCTGAATATTGCTTGCTTTGTGCTTTGTGGAGCTCTTGGTAATGTGAGCTAGATATTAAGTGAATATGCTAAGTCGCATGTGGCACAGGCTGGATAATCTCAGAGTGATATATTTGACCCTATTATGTAGCTCTCGTTTGAGTCTAACCGTTCTAGGGATGAGTCTTTTACTTTAAGGATTATATGATCTCTGTTGCATGTGGCTATATTCATGAGGTAGCTAGTTGATATTATTGAAAAGTCCTTCAGCAGCTGAGGGCGGAATGAGTTGGAGGATACCCTAGGGCAAGCCTAGGATGAGATTAGTGCTGAGAGCAGTGTTAATAGAAGGGACCTGGTGGAGTTGAGGCGATTCTTGAGGAAAGTACGGATATATATGGAAGGTAGTATGGGCCCGTACTACTGAAAGGAAAGGATCCGTACTCAATTCATGAAGGCCCAAGATGAGACCAGAAAACTTATAGTGAGTGTGTGATCCCTCGTCGGTATGGAATATTCTGATGGTTGTTCTGATATGTTTTCAACATGGTGACGTTTCTTGAGAGACCAGTGGGCAGATCAGGTGCCGGAGAAGGATCAGGCTCAGGATCAGGAGCCGAGCAGCTCGAGGAGCGGATGAGTGAGTTGATATCAACTGAGGTTACGTGCAATATTCTAGACCAGACTCCTGTGATCTTTGGTTCGGTCAAGTCGGGGGCTTTTCGTGCTGAAATGATGGCTATGGTAGGGGCGTGTACCTTGACATTCCGAGAGTTCAGAGCTTGTGGAGCCCCTGATTATCAAGGGGCTATGGACCCCATTGCTAGAAGCAGGTGGTTGGCTGATGTTCCCAATACTTTCCGTACGATCTGATGTCCTGAGGGGGATAAGGTCCGACTTGCCTCGTGTCTTCTGAAGGACAGAGAACGGGATTTGTGGGAGGAGGTTGGACATGCCATTGTGGATGATGACACGTTAAACGCGAATACATGGAGCGATTTCTCGACTCGATTCAGGGCTGAGTTTGCACCAGTGATTGAGGTACAGCAGTTAGCACGAGAGTTCCAGGATTTATGGAAGACTACTGAGACAGTGACGGAGATCATCACCAAGTTCAGGGAGAGGGCTCTTCTTGTCCCGCAGTATGTTGCGGACGAGGAGATGAAGAAGGCCCGATATCACGAGATGTTGAGGAGTGACATTAGGGAGTTTGTGAGAAGGTCCAGCTGCAAGATGCTGTAGGATATGATTGCTCGGGCCAGGGAGAGGGAGATCGATCTAGAACCTCAGGATGAGGAAGTCACAGGAGGTTCAGGCAAGAGACTCAAGGGGTCAGATGTGAGATCGAAGCATTATCAGGTCTGCAATTGTTGCAGCAAGTGTGGCAGGACGCACGAGGGTACGTGCAGGAGTGGTAGTGGTGGTGATTCTGGCTGCTTCAAGTGCGGTCGGGATGGTCATTTCAGTAGGGATTGTACTGCTACCACCACTCAGGGATTAGATCTGATATGTTTTCACTGCAGTCAGAGGGGCCACAAGAAGGCCTAGTGTCCGAGTTTGCTTTTAGCAGGACAGGTGGTAGCACATTCCCCTGCGACATTAAGGATCACTGATGGTCGTCAGGGTCGAGCAGAGGCGCCTACGGTGAGGAGCATGGCTTTCCAGTTGTCTTCAGTGGAGACGCAAGCGACGTTGCAGGTGCGCATCTTTTGCTTTCCTGTCAACTTTTATTCATGATTATATTGTTATGGTACTGCATCGATGTTAGTAAGTATAGATTGGAGTATTATATTACCTGTTTTCGATTAAGTCATATGTCATCTGCATACCTTGGATGTTAGAGTTTTAGTTCAAAGATGTCCCCATTAGAGCGGACTCTCGGGATGCAGTTACTATAGCAAGGATGATTAGAACTCAGGAAGTGATATGTAACCTTCAAGAGTGGTTTGGAGTTTGATACTAGTGAGCTTTGAATCACTAGCAGCAGTAAGCGCTGGATTATGAGAAGATTCATCATGGGATAATAGGAAGGATTGGGAATCCTTTTCAAGCAATGAGTTGTAAAGGATTAGTCGGGTCAAAGTGGGGGAGAACCCTCCAAGTACTCAAGAAAAGTAGTATGCTAAACATGGTGGAGTTAGTGGTCATCAAGGAGGAATGGAAAGCAGTTTGAGGGGTTGTGTAGGTAAGGGAGTTTATGGATTGGGAGTTTAAGAAAATTCCCAACGATGAGTTTGTATATTTATGATAGCTGAAGGCTGGTTTGGGAAACCAGGATGGAGGATCGCCAACAGGACTCGAGTGAGTCGGGATGTGGATTATGCGAACGAACGTCATGGGATTCTTTCGGATTGGTAGTTATAGGTAGAGACAACATGGAGAGTGTGGTAAGCCTACGGGTTAGCCACAACATTTGTTAATAACCTGTCAGAGGAGTGTGGGTGAGGGCCTGTATCTCCTAGTTAGTGGAGTTTGGGCGAGGCTCGTGTCTCCTAGTTATCATGATAGGAATCATGAAAGGTTGGATCATTGAGATTAGTAGGGAGTTGGCCTACATAGCCCTAGAAAGGTAAGACCTTGGGAGAGGCCACTTCAAGATATAGTAGGTGAGGCCCGTGGGCGAGGCCCGTATGTTAGTAGCAGTGCAGGTGGGCCTGGTAGAGACTCTAGGGTCAAGATAGGGGATCAAGGATCCTAGGACTTGTAGAGACAGAGTGGTAGGATATACAGAATAGTTTTAGTTAGCCGAAGTTTCTTCGGAGGTCGCTGGGAGCGACTGAGAGTTTGAGTTTGGGTTTGGTGACCAGAGGGAATCCGGTATTCTAGAATGGTGGGCAGAAAGGTTCGGACCTGGGAGGTCCCTGTTCTTTCGAAAGGAAGACAAAAGGTAGTATGGTGTTCGGGCAGAAGTGCCTATTGTGATGCTTCCTGTGTGCGAAGTAGCTTGGGGGTTTGCGGAAGTTTCAAGTTCGCCTTCTTAGAATGGAAGACCGATTCGGATTTTATTATCTTAGGGATGTTGTTTCGTGAGTAGAATTATTAGTTGCATTCCGTAGATCAGTTGATGGGGGTGATGGGTGTTAGTAAGGAAAGACTTCTAGGATGAATTCTAGTTTAAGTGGGGGAGAGTTGTAACGCCCTGTTCTGAAGGTATTTATTTATGGATTTCAGAGGCTAAGCTTAGGGGCATTTTGGTCTTTCAAGCATTTAGAGTTTTATTCGAGAAGTTTTGGGCAGGGGTGTGTCGCTATAAGTGTAGGGCTTCTCGCCACCTTTTCGTGGATATAAAGTTCATCGAAAACGGACTTAGGATGAAGGAGTTATAGCATTTCGAAGTTGTTTTCATTTATGGCCCCTTAATGGAAATGTTGGCAAGGCAATCCCTTGCATGAATGAAGGCACGCGTATGTTTAGCTGGGTACGCCCAGCGTAAGGTTAGGGTACACCTAGCGTAACAGGGCAAAGTGATCGCGGGTGCTGAGGACGTACATCCATAGTCCTTAAACCCTAATTTTAGGGTGAGCCACTATATAAAGAACATAATGGATCAAACCCTAGCCTCATTATGAGCATCCCCAAACTCAGAGAACCCTAGAATGTTGCATCTGTAACATCCCGAACTTCACAGGTAAATTTCAAATCCCTTCTCTTTTGCAAGTTTCTAATTGTAGCCCCTGGGATGTTTGAGTTGGGCCATGAGAAGTATAAGGACAAAAGTTACCACTTTGAGTCAAAGAGGGAGTACACTGAGCGTACTAGGCGCGTCCTAGTATGCCGGGCATACACTCATGTACGCCGAGCGTACTAATGACTGGGGCAAACCCTAATATTTAGGGTTTGGGGGATATATAAACACCATTATGGATCATTTCCCCTGATTATCCTCAGCCTCCACAGCCTACATTCGTCCTTCCTTAACCCTAGCTCTTCTTTGTATGTGTAAGCTTGATTGGTGTGTGTTTTGGAGTGTTTCAAGAGAAGATTATTACATTCTAGTGTTGGAGAAGAAGATCAAGTTCATAGATCTGAAGTTAATTTGCGCTCAAGAAGCTCCTAAAGGTATAAAGTTCTAAACTTTATGCACATATGCTTAGATCTAATCATTTTACTTTATTAGAGGCATCTTTTGTCCCAAAAGCCATAAAGTGATGTATTTTTTGTTATGAACGTAAAGAGCTGTCCTTCCAGGCTCTTGAGGGGACTTTGAGTGATAAAAATCGGGTACCATTAGCTATAAGTGTCCCATGCAAGAGGAATAAGGTCTTAATGGATTAAGACCAAGCATTTAGGACCTTATGGATGTCCAAAGTGAAAAAGGTCGTGACTTTATGGACCCTGGGCATGTTAGGTCTCTGGATCTGAGATTTGAACTTAAGTTCTTAAGCCACTAAGCACTTAATAAGGTTTTGTCAAGAAATGGAGTACGCCCAACGTTGTTTCGATATACCCAGCATACTGGGTCAACCACCCCGACGGTGGTCAACCTCTGGTCGAGTACGCCCTGCGTATGACCTCTGTTGGGCCATGGACATTTGGACTTCGATTTTTGGGCTGTCTCATGGAGTAAGGGAGTTTGGGACTTTGTTGGGCTTAACAAATAATATGTCATGGTCCATTAGTGGTAGTGGATCATGGGTTTAGGCCCAATAAGGAGGTCGGGCCCAATTTGGTAAATTGGGCCAAATAGTGGGTAATAACTTGGACCATCAAGTTAGGGATCTGGTATGGGCCTTAGGCCCAACAAAAAGGAATGGACTTAATGAGTAATGAGGAAACTTAGTTAAGTAAGTAATGTTGGGTATTAACCAAGTAATTTCATTATGTAATAGCTCGGGATTTCCAGTGAGTCAGCAGCCAGAGATTTAGAGTATTTCAGCACTACTTACAAGGTGAGTTTCCTCACTATACTATGGGGTCTAAGGAACCAAGGTTGGCCGATTGGATATGATATCCTAGCAATTGGTAGCATGTTGAGTATGAGTCAGTATTATATTATGGTTGCTAGGATGGTTAGGTAGATCTATAGGACTACCTGTATTATCATGTGTTTATATGTATATGCATGAGTTGTGTTATATAACAACATATTATGTGGGGTGGGTTGAGGATAGTGCTTCGTGCGATAACCAACAAACCCGGGAGCATTCCAGATACAATCTGAGGGCCAAGTGGGGCATGCCAAACTCGTACTGTGGGCTCGGTGTAAATCCAGATGTGAGTTGTGGGTCCCGGAAGGCAATCCAGACTTACACTGTGGGCCTAAGGATAATCCAGTCTGCAAAGCTGTGGAACCAGTTCATGTTGTTATTTGTATATATGTTATGTACATTGTAGCAGTATTTTGGGGGACTTACTAAGCCTCGACCATATGTTTCAATTTATTGTTTCAGGCACATCAGGGGATCGCGACAAGCGAAGGCATGATCGTACAGCTCCTCATAATTTGTTTATGTTTCTGGGAAAACTCTGCTGTTAGACAACTTTTGAAAAAAAGTTGTATTAACTATTTATTTTAAATGTTTTGAAAAGTTTAAAATTAGCTTGAATTTTATGGTTGTTACATCATCCCTTCAATTTGTGAGATCTTGACCTTGGGAGGCTTATCTTGGTGGTTTTAATATTGGAAGAGGAAATGAAGAAGTTGTCAAAGAAGGACTTGGGAAGTTGGATCTTATAGATCTGGAATAGCATCATCATTTGGAACTCTTTGGAGCTGTAAGGTTCATAACTTTGCTTAAGAAATCTTAGATCTTGTGTAGTGTGGTTTTGGGGTTATTTTAGTCCCAAGAAAAGACATTTTTGGTGCAACTTCGATTTTGATCTCGGGGTTGCCACCCTCAGAGCTAAAAGTGTCCCATAAGTAATAAAGTTTCAATCTTGATGGTACTAATGAGTTCATGCATGATATTTAGCCCTTGTTATGGAAGTATGTTGTCACCTTTTGAGTTTGGGCTAGTTTGGTGGGTTGTAAGTCACCAAGTTAGTAACTTTATGGATTAAGACATGGAAAAGGACCTGCATCTGAGATGGTAGCCTCTAGAGTGGAGTATTAAGCACTTAATGGGAAAGTGTCTTAACAAGGGTTGTACGCCCAACGTTTATTCAGGTACGCCCAACGTACATTCAAGTACGCCAAGAATACGAACCATTTGCCAAGTACGCTCAACATACGTGAGTGTACACCCCACGTACTTTGGCAGTTTGGGCTTCGAGTTAATGGGCCTCAGTTTGGGCCATGCTTTGGACTTTGGGCCTTAGTGGGCCAGCTGAAGTTAGATGAGATGGGTCAGGGATTATATTTTGGGCTTAGCGTAAGGCCCATTAAGGGATTAGCCCTAATGTAGCGAATTGGGCCATTAGTGGGCTACTAGTGGGATTGGAAAGCTTACTTAATATTGGGCCTTGGTTGTAGGCATTAGATATGGGCCAAGTTGGACTAGGGGTAGAATGGTCATTTTACCCTATGATGGATTAATGTATTGTAATAAGTGATATTTGGTGTTGGTAGCTCGGAGAGCCGAAGGAGCAACAGTTCGAGATTTGGCAGATAGCAACTAGAGGGATATCAGCAAGGTTTCAATAGTGCAAGGTGAGTCTCCTCATTTGTGTGAATGGGTCTACGACCACAATACCGACCCATGTAGTTTATGAGTATGAAGACCCGGGGGATAGCCTTATGAAATGTATGCTAGTATGATATTCTGGACCAAGGTCCGATTTCAGGTGGGTGCCCAAGGAATTTTTTCATGTTAGATTATACTTGTTGTCCGTGTGATACTTGTAAATGCCTGGTAGGGAGATGAGTGTGGGCGAGGTCCCGTATCTTATCTCTAGCATAGTATGGATGGGGTTCCACATCTCATTAGTAGCAGAGCAGGGGCGAGGCCTGAGATAGGACGAAGGTGAGTGCGGGCGGGGGCCCGTATCTCACTAACAGTAGGAGCTTGGAGGGGGTTCCATGGCTTACCAGTTGCAGGACAGGGGCGAGGCCCAAGATAGGTGAGGCCTTAGGATAGGAATCCAATAGGGTATATTCAGTTTATGTGTTATGTTCTAGGGTTATATGCTCGTATGCATTTAGTGGGTAGGGCCGAGAGACAGGTGAGGCCTAAGAGAAATAAATTTGTATACCGAGTGTGGCTCGAAACCAAGCATGGCCTGGGATCGGGCGGGGCCCGATGTAGCGGGCGAGGCCCGAAGTAGCAGGCATGGCCCAATGCTTGTAATATGTGATTATGGATGGTATGTGGTATGTTGGTGAACTTACTAAGCGTCGTGCTTACGGTTTCTAGTTTTGGTTTAAGGTACTTCTGGTAGCGGAAAGAAGAGCTCGATTTGACTGCATCGCACACACCAAGGAGTTTTAGCCTGTGATGTTTACTCTGATAAAATGAATATGTTTTGAATTAATATTGTGGTTTGATATTACGACTTATGTTTATGACTTGATAATTTCGGTTTAATAATTGATTTAAAAATGAAATTTTTGGGTTGTGTTTTTGGGACGTTACATGGAAATTTATTATTTATGGGAAATGATAATAAAATACAAAAAACTAGTTATATTCATAATGTATGAATATATATGTTGTGTACAAATTAAATAGACACTTTGAGTAACCATTTTGTTACATTTTAACTAACTAGTTAACAACTTGAGTGAAGATCACACAAAAATCCTATGACACCCCTATTTTCACGGCCCGAAAAGACCTTTTCTTTATGTTTATATTAAACAAGATTCTTCTTTGTAAATGTAGAATTTGTCCAATAAAAGTATTTCTAAAGATATGTTTCTCATTGATTATTAAAAACTTGGGATGTCATAACTGATACAAGAAACATAAGCATAAACGTAGTCTTTACAGGCCTTGCAACATAATATTATTCTATCGCCTACTCCTTCTCTAAACTCTCATCAGATCCAAACATAGGGTTTTCAACCGATAATAATATAATATTTTGTTTTAATTATATAGTTCACATCACATAATTAACCTGGTTATCCATTCCCGTTATTTTCACTTCCTAGTCCTAAACCGATGATCTTGAGGGATCTATCCTAAAGGATCTCTAAGTAAACAATACTGCTTCGGGGATTCCTTAGAAACATGTGCTAATAAGACAACCATGGTTTGAACATAGTACCTACATGAATAATTCATTCATATATATGGGTCATAGTCACGCCCTTAGGTGGTTCCATAAAATCTAGAGGTTAAGGACCTGCCCATGCATAGTTCAGTAATACCTACAGGTTGAAAACCTTTATATGTATGATTCATCAATGCCTCCAAGTTGTAGACCTGCCCGTAAAACAGTTTGAACCAGAGAAAGGTTGCTTTTTTGCCCATGTAATATAAACAAAAGTCGTGGTTCTCGTCAATATAATGAACGTCAAAATCTAACTTCATATGAGGAAGTTATGATTTTTCAAAGTTTCGAGTGAGACAGCACAACTGTGTGTGACACATAAATCAAAATCAAAGTTGTTTGATTGTTAGCGAGACAGTCTAAATAAAATTTGTAGTATACTTCAATATGAAGTCAACGATATAGATAACATTGAAAACAGAGATCATATGAAGAAGTCATAATTTTGCAGTGTTGTTTACTATACAAGCCTTCTCAGACTGTAAAACAAAAATAAAACAAAAATTAGATGAAGGGGTCTAAATAAAAGTTGTAGTACTCGTTGATAGATACGCCTGGATATAAGGATCATCGAAAATGGAGCTCGTATGCAAAAGTTATGAAAATTACAAAATAATTAAAATTTAGCCAAGGAAAGCATGACAGATGGCACCACCCGAAGGGTGACACGTGTCACAATAATGCAATAAGCTTTCTCCCCACGACAACTGCTAAATGAACGCCACATGACATGGATGCGGCACACCATTTTGTTTTGCATATATATTCGAGTGTTTTTTCTAGCTCATTTCATTGTTCAATCTTCTTCCTTTGTCTCTTAACTCTTCCTAAGGCCTTGTTCTCGTACTTCTTAAGTGTTAGTAGCGAAACTCTGGAGCGTCAGAGAGCCCGGAGAAAGAGAGATTTTGGTTACGAAGTTTTACCCACTTAATGCCCAATTTTTCGTCAACCAACCTGTCAGTTGGGTTATGCTTACCTTACTTTTAGTATAACATATATTTGTATTTGTAACCATTATTATAAACTAATAAATAAGATCTATCAGTAATACCAATTTTTATACTAATCGATCTACTTATGAGAATGATGACAAGGCAAGATCAATGAGGTGTTTAAACTGGATTTTCCAAACAAGATATTTTTATATGCCAAGCGGATCCTACATCTGATACAATCTTACCTAGTTATTTCTTATCAGCTATATGTTAGTGTTTCATTTGGGATTATTGATAAATATGATAAAAAAATTTAGAACGATTAAACTTTATAAATACGAACAAATACTAAAGCTTAGTAATATTCGTGTTTAGGTCGTTTTAAACGGGAATTTAAAGTGTCAGTTAAAGATCTAACTTTCTCATGACTCTTCCACAAATATTAGGCGAGTGCATACTTATTTTCATGAAGATAATTTAATACCAGAATTTATTAAAAAGTATTAAATAATTGTTGAAAGTTTATATGTGAAATTTTATGTTTATTATTTGGGATCTTTGTTAAATGTGTATTTGATATCATACATTATTCGAACAAGTTATGCTTAATTATTTGTTAAAATATTTATATGATATTGTTATATGATAATCTTAAAAATAAGTATTTTTACTTAAAAAGATTATTGCATGTTAAAATATTTAACACTTTGTTATGACAAGTGTCGTTTAAACAAGAGATAACATTAAAAGACAACTACAAGGATTGTAATCTCGTCTAAGCTCTAAATTAATACATATAAGGAATATTTAGATCCAGTTAAGTTGGATAAAAGAATAGTCATGCATTGTATTGAGATAGTATGATATAAACATGAAAATGGTCTTACCTCATAATAAAATAAGAATTATAAAGAATGCTTAGTTCGAGTTAAATTAAAAAAGCATTTAGTTACACCTTTTGTTGTAATAATATTACATAGAAAAGAAGGTGTGTTGATTATGGGTTTTATAGGTTTTAATATTATCTAGTTATATACTAGGACACCCTATGAATTATTAGCAACCTTGGGAACTATCAACAGTCCCAGTGGGCTAACAGCACGTCCTGTGGGTTATCAACAACCTTGGGGACTATCAACAATCCCAGTAGGCTAATAGCACACCTTGGAGTTATCAACAACCCCATAACATAGATAGCACCAAACAACATGTAAGACCCATCTGGTCAGCATGTATATACTACCACACAGGAAAGTTGTGACATCCCCATAAACAATACATATATAGCACCAAACAACAGAAAAGACCGATTTGGTTATGCTTTATTGAAACACCCGAGTAATGTTTTAAAGATAAGTGTTGCGGAATTTGTTCCCAAAAGAAAATATGATAAAGATTTATCAAATCATTTCCGAAGAAATGTATTACATTAAAAACCTCAGGATGTCATGTTCGATACAGATCAAAAGCATCAACAATACAATATAAACCTTGCAACATTTATTCATATCTACATGTCTATAATATGTAATTTCTCATCCAAACATCACATTTATGCTTGTGTGCCACTACCTGTAATACAAGAAACTGAGTGTGTCAGGCTTCAGAGCCTGGTGAGCACATAGGGTTTTCAACCCACAATAAATAAGTTTATTAATTTCATGAACCAACCATAACCTGATTACTTGTTCCCGTTATCCTCACTTTACGTCCCTAAAAACCTATCATAAGGGACCTAGCATAAGGATCATAATCGGGATGGACATTAATGCTAAGGGGGTTCCTCAGCAATGGATGTCCTAAGGGAAACCATGAGGAGAATGGAGTACACCGGTGCACACATCGTTCACAAACACCTACAGGTTGCGAGCCTGCTAGCGTTCCACTAGACTGTCTAGAAAAGTCCGTGTAACGCCCCGATTCTCAGGGATTGATTTTTGGTTATATGATTTTCTTGATTTCAAGGTCTACTCGACGAGTTGGTTGCCCGTACTCGTCGAGTAGCAGCGAATTGGTCCACGTGTTTAAGTGACCTACTCGACGAGTCCAAGAAAGGACTTGATGAGTAGGAGCTGGAGGATGAAACCCTAATTTCCAGTGTTTTTCACTTTATTTAAAGGATCATTGGTCTCCTCAGCTTCCCCTTACAGCCTCTTGATATTCCATAAACCCTAATTCGCGTGAGCGTGCTCCATTTGTATGTTCAAGCTTTGGAAGGGTATTTTCAGTGAGAAAAGCTTGTGGAACAAGTGTCTAGAAGGAAGGAGCGTTTGGGAATCAGAGATCTACTTCAATTAGCATTCTTTGGAAGGTATTAAGCCATTATATTTATCTCATTTCATTCTAGATCTCATTTGGGTGGATTTTAGGGCTTTTCTAGCATATTAGGAAGCCTTTCTTGTGTTTCAGCTAAGAGCTAAAGGTGCAACTTCAGATCTGAACTCCCTTGGGTATCTAAGTCCATAAAGCTTCCAGCTTTTGTAAGAATGAGACTCTCCTAAGGTGTAAAACTCCATTGCAAGCTTGAATTTGTCATTAAGAGTCTCCAAGAGCCTTGTATGCGTGTAAAGTTTTCAAATTTATGTGATAACCATGCCTTGGGGATTTGTATTTGCAATATGGAACCTTAGCATGGCTTAAAAAGCATCTGTTTGTATGAAGGACTGATGGGACTCGACGAGTTGCATGGTTAACTCAGCGAGTCCGATGAAGATTTTTGTAGACTCGACGAGTCAGTAGAGTGACTCGGCGAGTCAGCTAGGGTTTTCCCAATCTTTGGACACGCGTGAAATTGGCGAGTTGCAAGGGAGACTATCACACCCCGAAAACCAAAGGCGGAAACATTTCGGAGGTTGACTCCACGTTGAGTATCAAATCCAATGCACATAGTAAAGCAGTAATCACAAAACATTACATTACATAGTATTATTTACATCTGTTTGAAAGACAAGTTATACAAGTGTCACACATATGATATGAACAAAAGTAAAGACGAGATCTTTAGAACGCTCCGTCTTCTCCAAAAGATGTCGGTGTACCTGTCTAACGCTGACCTGAGAATACAAGCAGTTTGAAAATCTGCATAAAGCTGGTGAGTTCATAAGCGGTTTAGTTTTGAAAAGAACGAGTTTCCTTGGTTACAATTTCGAAAACGGTTGGTTATGTCATTCCAGGGAAATCCCATATTTTCCTTATAGTTTTAGTTATTCGTTTGTTACTTTATCTGTTTATGAGTTGATGTGCTACCCAGGAAAATCCCATATTTTCCTATGTGTTGAGTTGTCTATTGTATCTAGGTTCGTTACTGGTTGTTATGTTATCCCAGGAAAATCCCATATTTTCCTATGTGTTGAGTTGTCTATTTGTATCTAGGTTCGTTACTGGTTGTTATGTTATCCCAGGAAAATCCCATATTTTCCTATGTGTTGAGTTATCGATTTATATCTAGGTTCGTTACTGGTTGTTATGTTATCCCAGAAAAATCCCATATTTTCCTATGTGTTGAGTTGTCTATTTGTATCTAGGTTCGTTACTAGTTGTTATGTTATCCCAAAAAAATCCCATATTTTCCTATGTGTTGATTTGTCTATTCATTTCTAAGTTCGTTACTGGTCGTTATGTTATCCCAGGAAAATCCCATATTTTCCTATGTGTGGTGGTTGGTTCTTAAGTCTGATTTCGAAATACTAGTGATTACCATGTAAATAGTATTAGTTACGTGTTCTAAACCTTTAGATATTCTACATTTGAATGACTATTATCTACTAAGTTAGTTGTATTTTCGAATATTTGGAATCACATAGAAGCGTACATTACAATATTTTGAAGTTCTGCTAAGTTTTAAAAGAGTACATTAGTTGTATATTCGAAGCTCTGTCGACATTCTGAGGTGGATCTATTCGAAAATCAGTAGAGGTCCAGAGGCGTATTTTCGCATTTAATTCGAAACTCTGGTGACACTCAAGGGTACACTAACTGTATATTCGAAGTCTTAGTGTCAACCAAAGGCTTCATTTCGCATTCGTAGTCGTATTCGTATTCGTAGTCATATTCGTATTCATAGTCGTATTCGTAGTAGTATTCGTATTCGTAGTCGTATTCGTATTCGTAGTCGTATTCGTATTCGTAGTCGTATTTGTATTCGTAGTCGTATTCGTATTCGTATTAGATTACATTCGTATTTGTATTCGTATTAGATTACATTCGTATTCGTATTCGTATTAGATTACATTCGTATTCGTATTCGTATTAGATTAGTATGGTTTCTTATTTAAAGAGAATATAGTTATAACACTTTTAAAAGAAATCTATATTTAACCTGCAATTCGAAACGTCAGTTATCACAAATATTTGGAAATCAAGACATTTAGTAAGTAAAACCATTGATTTGAAAATCAGTTTAAGTACAAAATACACTTGTACTTATTGCTTGTATTCCTCCCCTGAAAACATTGGAAACACGGAAAAAGGGTAGGGGTATGAACTCACCGGACTCGGAAATACGATGGTTTCAGACACTGGACGTTGGTTCGGGGCTTGATTACTCGCAATGTCCCTATGTAAAGTGTAATAATGTCCATATATATCTAATTAGATTTACAATCACTAATTATGTGGTACATTACACTCCAACGAGGTTAAACACCTCAAAACGAGCATTTGGAGTGACCCGGGTGACATCTTCGGACGTGTAATGACACTAAGGACTTGGGATTTGAGTTTACTCCCCAAGAGTAAACATTTAAGGGAGTTTACAGCCACAAAACACACACATACATGAGTTTACGGCCGTAAACTCATGTTGGTGTGATTTTGAGTGTTTAATGGCTTGTTTGGACTTGGGAATTGTTGGAATGGACTTCTAAAATTCCTTGGAATAAATTTATGAGACTTATACCATGTTTAAGGGAGTTCACAACTGTAAACTTGGAGTTTACGGCCGTAAACTCTCCCATGGTCTTGAATAATTGATTTAGGGCACTTAGGATCCCATGGTCTTGAATAATTGATTTAGGGCACTTAGGATAATCACATGTGATTCTAGTAATTTTTCCAAGCCTTGTTATGAATTTAGGGCATCATTGGACATATATTTAGGAGTTTATGGCCTAAGGGTATGAGCTATGGCTGTAAACTCTTATATGTTGCATTTTGATATGTTTAAGACCCCCAAACTATTTTTAGATGGTTCTAGGATTTACCACAAGGCTATTGGTTGAGTTTGAAGGCATTTGGACATGTTAAAATGAGTTTACTCTCCATTTTTGAGGGGTTTACAGCCCAAGCATGAACCTTGGCTGTAAACTCCTATTTACTACCCAAAAATTACGTTTGTAATGTTCTAAGGCCAATACCATTATTCTATAATTCATATCTAAGCCTTGTTTGAGTCTAGGAAGGGTTTAAGGGCTCAAAACCCTTTTAATTTAGTGTTTATGGCCTAGGCACCTTCCTGGGCCGTAAACTCATTATAATCCCTCAAAATTCATGTCTAAAGTGTTCTAAGTACATTTCATGAAGTCCTTAATCCATATTTGAAGTCTAGTTGTGGTTTGGAAGGGTTTTGTTGCTCAAAAACCCCCTTTAAATGAGTTTACGGCCTAGGATACTTCTAGGGCCGTAAACACATGATAATGGTCCTAATCCATAGATTAAACTCGAATTTGAAGGCTAAAGAGGTTACAAAACAAGCTAGGGAAGGTACCTTGGAGATTAGAAGCCTTAAACTTGAGATTTGGACCCTTAAACTTGGATTTAGGAGAGAGGTTAGAGAGAGAGAGTAGAGAGAGGAAGCAAAAAGCTTCAAATGAGTGGTTAAATACGTTTAAATAGGTCCTAAAACTTGGATACGGTGGAATTCTACCCGATATCGACGTTAAACGGGGCTGTAGGTCGCACCCGATTAAGTTTTCGTAACTCGACGGGAACGTTTCTAAAATTTCTAAATTATACAATTTGGGCTAATTTCGTGAGTTCCTAATAGGTTTGGACACTTATTAGCATCAATTAAACGTATAAGTTTAATTAATTTAACCCAAAAACGACATCGGAACGAATCGATATACGGCGAGTTATACGAGTAGAATGGGTTTTCGGCGATGAACAACTTCGGGTTGTTACAGAGACTCGACGAGTTAGCCAAGGAGTTCACAACCGCAAACATTAGGAACTTGGCGAGTCAATCATGTGACTCGGCGAGTTGACGAGTTATGCAAGGAACTCGGCGAGTGGATGGTTGTGCTCGATGACTTTAGGTCAACATGGACTGTTGACCTTGGTAGTTGACTATAACTTTGACCAAGGGTTGACTATTGGACTTCTGGGGCATTTTGGGATTTTATGAACATGGTTGTGTGGCGAATATAGGAGGTGGAATTTGTGGCGGTGATCTGAGAGTTTGAGTTTATCTTTCGAGTCGAAAGTTGCGAGGTGAGTTTGATGGGTTTTGAGCAGTCTAACACTTCCTAAGTGCACATGAAACCCTAATAACCTTGGATCTATGTTTGTCTAATAATCATGCAAAGTTGTTTTCCAAGGTTATGAACCAATCTAGCATACATGGGGTACAATTTTCTTTGTATAAAAAATAGAACTACATACCTTGTTGTTGAAAGTGTTCCTTGAAACCTTGTGAGCCTAGCACCTCAAGTGTGATGCCTCAAATGCTTCACACAACACCAAATCCAAAGAATAATCTTGAGAGAATACTCTAAAACATGTAAAATCGGCCAAGCCCTTTTGTTTCTTAGTGTAGCCCTCTTTGGGGAGAGTTACATTGCTTATATAGTGTGTTACATTAGGTAAACCCTAATGTTCCATCACTCTTCATTTCTTGATCCATGGGTTAACTCCATGGAGCATCCTATGGGTGGAACCCAACTTGACAATCCATGGAGCCTCTTAGCCCACTATATAAGATATGGAAGATTTACTTAATCTACCTATATATCTAATTAGTTATCTTTTGATCACTTAATTAATTCTAAATTAATTCTTGATCAAAACTAATTAAATAATATTATTAATATATTAGAACTTATAATATATTAATAAACCATATGTGTTATTTCTCTCATTTAGTTTATCCAATTTCATGGTTCCATGCAACCCAAATGGACCATGCCGGGTCAGGTCAAGTATTTACCGGAAATAGTTATGGACTTAAACACCTTATCCAACAGTCTCCCACTTGGATAAGTCTAATAACTATAACTGCAATACTTTAGGAACCGATCGGCAATCGTAGCTCTTTCAAGGTCTCTCGGAACTGAGAAGATGTTGATACGCCATTTAAGATAAGTGATCATATAATCCTCTGTTCTAGATATAAGTCGGACAATTACATGGAATAATGTCTTACTTATTGTCCAGCAGTTTATTTCCCGATTTCCGATTTGTTTGACAAAGAACTTAATTGAACACATCAACTTAGTTCTGACCGGGCCCGGTACATATGTCAAAACAAAATCATCGAGGGGCCCAGATATCAGCTTCTAATCCAAGAAGGAACAGATAAACTTCGACTCATATGTTTGTTCTACCACTCATTGAATTACACAAAAAGCACGTTTTATAACATCGAGTTACCAATGCGTTTTCGTACAATCAATGCATAATCAATTCATAGGCAACAAATCATATCTCTAGGTTTGAAGACTTATATGATATTACCGTCTCACGCTCACTCGAGATAAAATTCCATGAAGTGATTCCAGTGAGCGTGGGTTGATTTCAATACTCAGAACTTATGAGCACTTATGAAGTGTTTTCTTATGTCCTAACACCTACAACGAATTTCATGACATTCTTACTTCATATCTACTTCCAACATATGACTGACTGTGGAAATTTGAATAATATGTGAAACCACAACATACTATTCTGGAAGTCAAAACATGCAAAAGAAATTATAGTAAACGATTGACAAAAGATAGTAACACTTTACTCATAAATAAACACAACTTTTATTCATCATAATATGTCAATTACACTTTACAAATTTCATAATTTATCTAACTACTAACACTAACATCATCCTTCAGCCTTATGCTCCGAGCATGCTGGAGATGCTTAAACCTACTCAATCCCTTCGTGAGGGGATCTGTTGGGTTCTCATCCGATGATACCCTCTTTGCCACGAGGATTCCTTCTTCTAGGCGATGTCTGATAAAATGATATTTTCTATTGATGTGTATGGATCTCCCGTGATCCCTTGGTTCCTTGTCTAAGGAAACAACACTTTCACTATCACAGAAAATTTCCATGGGCTCCTTTATGGCTGGTACAACTCCAAGGTCTCCAATGAAGTTCTTTAGCCATATTGCCTCCTTTGCTTCCTCGCTTGTTGCTATATACTCTGATTCACAAGTGGAATCAGCCACTGTCACCTGCTTGGAACTCTTCCAAGTGATAGCATGGGTAAAGACCCAGCCTGAATGAGAGCGAAAATTATCCCTATCAGTCTGGAAGCCAGCATCAGTATACCTTACAACTCTCAAGTCATCACTCCCGCCGAGGGTAAGGACCCAGTTCTTAGTCCTCCGTACGTACTTGAGGATATTCTTTACCGCAGTCTAGTGTGCCTTGCCAGGATTCCCTTGATACCTGTTAACCATGCTTAAGGCAAAGGCTACATCAGGTCAAGTACAAGTCATAGCATACATGATCGAGCCTACTGCTTAATCATAAGGCACTCGACTCATTTCTGCTATCTCAGCCTCAGTATTAGGGCTTTGTGTCTTACTCAATCTGGCATTACTCTGGATGGGTAACTCTCCTTTCTTGGAGTTCTGCATGCTGAATCTCTTCAACACATTGTCCAACTAGCTACTTTGGCTAAGTCCAATTATTCTTTTACTTCGGTTTCTCAAAATCCTTATCCCTAGAATATAGGCAGCTTGTCCTACGTCCTTCATAGAGAAACACTTCCCAAGCCAGGACTTAACTTCCTGCAGAGTTGGGATGCCATTTCCTATGAGTAGTATGTCATCCACATACAATACCAAAAAGCTAACTATACTCCCACTAGCCTTGACATACACACAAGATTCATCTTCACTCCTAGAAAAGCCAAATTCCTTGACATTCTCATCGCTTTAATCCATAAATGGATTTCTCAAGCTTACACACTCTATTAGGGTACTCGTACTAAGAAAACCTTATGGCTGACTCATGTAAACATCTTCAGTCAACTTTCCATTAAGGAAAGCGGTTTTGACATCCATTTGCCATATTTCATAGTCATGAAATGCAGCTATGGCTAACATAACCCTAATAGACTTAATCTTGGCTACTGGAGAAAAAGTCTCATCATAATCCACTCCAGGAGTTTGAGAGAAGCCCTTTGCAACCAGTCGAGCCTTATAAGTGTGTACATTACCATCCATGTCGTTCTTCTTCTTGAAGATCCATTTGCACCCTACAGTCTTATGACTTGGTACATTCTCAACCAAGTTCCAAACTTGATTGTCATACATGGATTGTATCTCTCCATCCATAGCCTCTTTCCATTTAGCAGACTCAGGTCCTGCCATGGCTTCCGCGTAGCTATAGGTTCATCTAGACCTACTAGTGTCTCATCACTAATAAGTGTCTCACCTTCCGCAGTAATATGGAAACCATAGTAATGCTCTGGTGCATTCCTAACTCTCGTGGAACGCCTCAGAGGTACAGACTCGTCAATAGGCTCAACAGGAGTTTCCTCCTCAAGTTGAGGGCTAGGGTTTGAAGTTCCTTTACTACTTGACTCTTGAAGTTCTTCAAGGTTAATTTGCCTCCCACTATCTCCTTGGCTTATAAACTCTCTCTCTCTCTCTCTCAAGACTCCTCTTCTTGCTACAAAGACCACATTATCACTAGGTCTGTAGAAGAGGTAACCAAAGGATCTTTGTGGGTAGCAAATGAAAATACACCTTTCGCTTCAGGGTTCTAGCTTATCATGAGACTTGCGCCTCACAAAAGCCTCGCAACCCCAAATCTTGATGTGGTCTAGTTTGGGTACTTTACCAGTCCACATCTCGTGAGGAGTTTTGGCAACTTTCTTTGTAGGGACTAGATTAAGAATATGGGCGGCAGTCTCTAAGGCATACCCCCATAATGAGATTGGTAACGAAACTCGACTCATCATGGAATGAACCATATCCAACAAGGTTCGATTACGCCTCTCAGCCACACCATTCAAATGCGGCGTCTTGGGAGGTGTCAACTATGAGACAATCCCACATTCCCTAAGATAGTCAAGGAACTCTGAACTAAGATACCCACCACCTCGATCGGATTGAAGCATCTTAATGTTCCTGACCAATTGATTCTTGACTTCCTGTTTAAATTCCTTAAACCTTTCGAAAGTCTCTGACTTATGCTTGATTAAGTAGACATATCCATATCTACTATAATCATTAGTAAAAGTCAAATAATAACGATTAACATCCCTTGTGGCATGTTTGAATGGTCCACACACATCCGTTTGCACAAGATCCAACAAACCTTTCACTCCTCTCACAAGAACTTGTGAAGGGTGAATTTGTCACTTTTCCAAGTAAGCATGATTTGCAACTATCATCAGACTTTAGGTCAAATGACTCCAATACTCCATCCTTTTGGAGTTGGCCTATGCGTTTCTTGCTTATATGTCCAAGATGACAATGCCATAATGATGCTTTATCCAAGTTATTATTATTAACAGAATCAATACACAATACATTATTTCCTAAGTTATCAACCACAGATATAGTTTCATACACGCCAACACAAGGTAATGCTTTAAAATAAAGAATATTATTGAAGAAAGCATTAATCGAACCAACGTCATTATCAAATTAAAAGGTAAAACCTTGTTTATACAATGCATGAAAGGAAATAATATTTCTTGCCATTTCTGGCGAATAACAACATTTATTCAAATCTAAACTAAACCCACTACTTAGAGATAAAGTATAAACTCCAATCTTGGTGACAGGTGAAGCTTTCCTGTTTCCCATGATCAAGTTTATTCTTCCTTGCTCCACATTCTCATTTCTTCTTAGTCCCTGCAAATTAGAACAGATATGAATACCACAGTCGGTATCAAGGACCCATGAGTTAGAATGGGGTGATTTATCAGATAAGATAGTGTAAGTACCTGCATGGTTGGGTTTAACTTTCCCATCCTTCACATCTTGTTGGTACTTTGGGCAGTTCCGCTTCCAATGTGCCTTTTCATGGCAATAGAAGCATTCAGCCTCTTTTGGGTCAGAAGAAGGAGTGACAAAACCTTTCTTGGTTGCACTTGAAGAAGAGCCATCAAGGGTGCTAGCCTTGGTACCCTTCGAAGAACTCTTTCTCTTCTTCCCTCGTCCTTTCCCGATTGCCAAGACAGGAACAGAGTTGATAGGAGTAGGAGTAGTAACAACCACCTTACCCTTAAGACCACTTTCCGTGGTCTTTAAGAGTCCTTGAAGTTTGCTGAGAGTGACCTCTTCCTTGTTCATGTGGTATGTCATGCGGAATTGATCATAACATGAAGGTAAGGAGTGAAAAATAATATCTATTGCTAGCTCCTCGGGGAAGTTCACATTAAGCTTCAACAAGCGGTCCAAAAATCTTTGCATTTTCTGCATGTGGCATGTGATGGGTTCACCATCCTTCATTCGGGTTGTTATCATGGAGGAGATGATTTCATACCTCTCTTGTCTTGCACTTTGATGGTATCTTTCCATCAAATCTTGGTGCATTTCAAAAGGGTAGAAGTCCTCGTAGGACTTTTGCAGGTCGGTTGTCATAGTGGCCATCATGATGCATGCCACCTTTTTGGCATCCCTTTCATGTGCCCTAAAGTCAGCGATCTCTTGAGGAGTAGCAACTGTCTCATCAATCTTCTTAAGCTCCTTATCGAGGACATATTCTTTGTCCTTGTAGCGGGAAATCATTCGGATGTTTCTGATCCATTCATTAATGTTGGATCCATCAAAAGTGACTTTCCCACACAAGTTCATTAGAGAAAAGGAGCCATTAGGATTAGAGCTAGAAGCAGCAGTGTTTGCAGACATCTGAAAAGAAGAAAAGTTTAGTTTAGAAATAGAGATAGTCCTTAATAAAACCCCCAAATGTAGTATTAAGGCTAGGACTCAATCACAATATATTATACTTAGAAGAGGTATGCCGTAATCTAAGTAATAACATATTCGAAAGGTAGGTGAATGACGATTCACCAATTTCCACCAAAGCCGAAATATTAAAAATATTTAATTTGGTTCTTAGAAACTCCTAGATTCTTTTGAGATTCAATGAAATTTTCAAAGGCATGTTTCAATCTCGAGTGTGCCCTCCAAGTTTTGTGACTGGGATGCCGATGATCACAAAACGAAGTGTGAAGTAACCATGCAAATTACTTGGTACCCTTAATGTATTACCCCTCAATCGATGTGCCAGTTAACCACACATGCTCCATCGATACTATGATAAACATTAAGTTACTCTTTACCTACCTTGTTAAGTCCAAGTTAGTGTGCCGGTTAACCACACACGCTCCACTAACGACTTAGACAAAGTGTAAAGTGTAATTTCATGGATTAGCACCTTATGCACATTTTTCCTAAAGTAACTAAGATTGGGAATTTAATAAAACAATTAGTTACTTTATAATTATCATTATAGTTTTAATGAGAATTTATAAGTCCTTGTCCTACCCATTCGGCTAACGACCCTCTACCAGTCAAGCAAGCGGTGGGTGAGAGTGGACACCCATTAAGTTGCCATTTTATAGGCAACAACCTTATACCCAACTTATAGAGTAGCTTCGTGAATGAGGCGTACTAGCGGTAAGACGACTTTGATGTTATACATATACATATACATATATATATATATATATATATATATATATATATATATAATTATTAAATTATAATATTATAAGTATAAGGGTTGAATTTTAACTTTTAAAATTCTAAGGGTTGGATCTAAAGTTTTAATCAAGACTTTACTTGTTCCAAAACTTGAGGGCAAGTTTTGTAAACTTTGAAAGCTTTCCATTTCTTGCAACTTATGATTTAATTAGAGTATTAAAAATGAAGACTCTTCATTTTTATAACCCATGTGTTCTTTTAATGGTTTTAAAACAAAGTGACTTTTGGTTTTCCATAACTTGAGGACAAGTTATGGACTCCATTAAAATACATAATGATCATGAATTAATCTACCATATAGGTTACAAACAATTCCTATGATCATATAAACACCATAAGATCAAGAACATGACTATGAACACTTTCATAAATCAAAAATTACACTTAAAACTTTGTAATTTTGATAATTGTCATTGTAAATGGATTAGCATAAACATTACACCATCTAAAACATGTTTTCAAGTACCAAAACAATTTAGGGTAATGTTTCTAGTCCATTTCCAACAACTAAAATCGAAATTCTGAACATAGCAGCCTCTACTCGTTGAGTGCATGAACAAACTCGACGAGTAGCTTGCATTTGTTCATGGACTCGTCGAGTCCCCCCATGGACTCAGTGAGTTCATACGAGCAGAAAATAGAAAAATGATTTTTTTTCAAGCAGTTTGCACAAATAATCAACAAACAAGCCTAGGCTCTGATACCACTGATGGGTTTTGAGCATTCTAACACTTCATAAGTGTACATGCAACCCTAATAACCTTGGATCTATGTTTGTCTACTAATCATGCAAAGTTGTTTTCCAAGGTTATGAACCAATCTAGCATACATGGGGTACAATTTTCTTTGTATAAAAGATAGAACTACATACCTTGTTGTTGAAAGTGTTCCTTGAAACCTTGTGAGCCTAGCACCTCAAGTGTGATGCCTTAAATGCTTCACACAACACCAAATCCAAAGAATAATCTTGAGAGAATACTCTAACACATGCAAAATCAGCCAAGCCCTTTTGTTTCTTAGTGTAGCCCTCTTTGGGGAGAGTTACATTGCTTATATAGTGTGTTACATTAGGTAAACCCTAATGTTCCATCACTCTTCATTTCTTGATCCATGGGTTAACTCCATGGAGCATCCTATGGGTGGAACCCAACTTGACAATCCATGGAACCTCTTAGCCCACTATATAAGATATGGAAGATTTACTTAATCTACCTATATATCTAATTAGTTATCTTTTGATCACTTAATTAATTCTAAATTAATTATTGATCAAAACTAATTAAATAATATTATTAATATATTAGAACTTATAATATATTAATAAACCATATATGTTATTTCTCTCATTTAGTTTATCCAATTGCATGGTGCCATGCAACCCAAATGGACCATGCCGGGTCGGGTCAAGTATTTACCAGAAATAGTTATGGACTTAGACACCTTATCCAATAGAGTTATCCTTACTATAGTAAGGAGTCTAAGGAACCAAGTCCAGCTAATTGTATATGATTTCCAAGTAGTTGGTAGTATGTTGGGTATGAGTTAGTGTTGCATGTTAGTTGCTATGTCAGTTAGGTAAATTTGTAAAACTACAAGTAGTATCATGTGATTATCTGTATGTGCATTAGTTGTGTTATATGTCGACATATTATGTGAGACGGGTTGAGGTGATTCTCTTCCGCACGATAACCAACAAATCTGGGAACATTCCAGATATGAGTTGAGGGAGACTCATATTGTGGTCTCGGTGGCAATGCAGATGTGAGTTGTGGGCCCAAAAGGCAATCCAGACTCACACTGTGGGCCCAGGGGTAATCCAGTCTGTAACGTTATAAACCAAGTCCATGCTGTCATTTGTATATGTGTTATGGGCAGTGTATCGATATTTTGGGGGAAACTCACTAAGCTATCGGGCTTACAGTTTCAGTTTATTGTTTCAGGTAAATCAGGGGATCGTGGCAAGGCGAAGGCATGATCGTACAGCTCCTCATGTTTTGTTTATGTTTCTGGGAAAACTCTGATATAGACTATGTTGAAAACAAATTTGTAATAACTGTTGGTTTTTAATGTTTTAAAAAGTTTTAATTTGGCTTGAATTTTATGGGTGTTACAAGTTGGTATCAGAGCCTTGGTTTTAGTGAATTGGAGGAGCACTCGTATGAATCCAGTCTCAAATCAAGGAAAAGATTTTAAAATGATTTTCAAATGGTTTTCAATATAAGTAAAGGAGGATGCATGGTGTACGATCAGTCGGAGCCACTAAGTAGACCCCAAAATATCATACGATTATTTGATATTGTGATATGTTAGAACATCATGTTGGTACTAGGATAGGGATTTTTCAAGAATTGCATGATAGAATTGCCTGATTTCATGATGCCTGCTAGCCTAGGGTTTCCTTATATGAGATTGACATCATTACTATAGTTACTTGTGTATGTACCACGGTTGTACATAATTAAGATATTATAACTTGAGAATGCTTGATTCGACCTTATGTTTGTTCTCATCGATTAGGGACTTAGGGTAGGATCAGATATTTGAAATTCTATAGGGTCCAATGTTATGTATGGCTAGAATACACTAGTGCTACAGGGTTGGTGGAAGTATCATGGATGAGTGGGTTGTGTGAGGTCGGTAGGTCAGTTGTGATATATTGTTAGCCTTCCTCTGGGGGTAAGGTTGAGCGGCCACCAGGTGCATGTGTATTGTTAGGGTGTTGTGGTGATACTTGAGAAAAATATGGCTAGGTGTGGAAGGTATTATGGGCCTATACTACTGAAAGCATAGGACCCATACACATAGCAAGGAAGTCACAACCTCTAGGGTTTAGTCGGGAGTTGGTTCCCAGTTATTTATGTGGATTATCTGATATCTTTTGGAATGTTTCAGAATGATGATGACAAGACACTTTGTGACTGGATCCGGTTTAGGATCAGGATTAGGAGACGGAGGCTAGGAGGGGCCAGGAGCACCTGAGCCTATGGTATAGATGGGGATAGATGAGTTGGACGCTAGGATTCAGGAGATCCTACATGATGAGGTTGCCACTTTGTTCTAGGCACAACTACCGGAGATTTTTGGGTCTATTAAGACCAACATGGTTGAGTACTTCGAAGAGTGATACGCAACCCTTGTAGAGACGGCTGCTGTTGCAACTGCATCGGCTGTAACATCGGCAGTGGGAGGAGTAGGAGCCACTCACGGCTTCAAGTATAAGGACTTCGATAACACGAAGCCCCTTACTTTTGATGGGACGTAGGACCCTATCAATACTATGAGGTGAATTTCAGATGTAGAGGGGTGTTTCTTTACTTGATCATGTCCTACTAACCAGAAGGTCAGGTGTGATCTGAACCTACTAAGGTTCGAGGCCAAAGACTGGAGGAGATTGACGACTGGGTCGTACACTGGTGATCAGAGAGCTACTTTTACTTGGGAGCAGTTCAGGGATATGTTTCGCACCCGATACATTCAATGAGTTGAGTGGGAACGGTTATCACATGAGTTTATAATTTTTAGACAGGATGGGGAGTCGGTGGCGGAGATCACCCGCATGTTAATAGAGAGGACGATGTTCTGCCCAAAGTTTGCTTCCAAGCAGGCTCAGATGACCCTTTATCCGAGCATGATCAAGACTGACATCCTTCAGTTTGTGTCTACCCAGCGATGTGATACTCTGTTGGAGTTGCAGGAGGCCGCTAGGCGGCGTGAGTTGGAGATTCAGCTACAGTTGAGGGAGCAACGACAGACCCCAGCACAGTTGCAGCCAGCGCGTAAGCGGTCTAATACCGCTGATTCTAGGACAGCCGGTCAACAGAGATGCACTTGTGGAAAGTGAAGTAAGGGTCATTCTTGGATTTTTCGAGCTGGTTGTGGGTGCCACATGTATGGAAAGGAGGGGCATTATGCGAAGGATTGTATCCAGGCCGCCCTGGTTTTAAGTTTCAGGTTATGTTATCATAGTGATCAGGTTGGCCACTTAAAGGCCAACTGCCCATTGCTTGCTGCTAAGCCGGCGCAGGTTCTCGCACCGGGTACATTGCGGATTTTTGATGGGAGGCCAGTTAAGGTAGAGCCTCCGAAGGCTCAATAACGTGCCTTCCAGCTTACACTAGAGGAGGCCAAGGCAACACCAGATGTGGTTGTTGGTATGTTTATATCCTGTATCTCATTTATTATATCTGTTTTATGCTTATCCGTTGTACCTGTGATTAGGTACGTTTTTAGTGAACTCCTTGCATGCATTGGTCTTATTTGACTTAGGGGTGAGTTAGTCTTTTGTATCTCAGACATTTAGTAGGGAGTTCGTGTTGGGTTTTGAGCATTCTAACACTTCCTAAGTGTACATGCAACCCTAATAACCTTGGATCTATGTTTGTCTAATTATCATGCAAAGTTGAATTCCAAGGCTATATTCCTATCTAGCATACATGGGGAACAATTTTTAACTTGAATGATAGATAGAATAACTTACCTTGTTGTTGCTTATGTTCCTTGAAACCTTATGAGCCTAGCACCCCAAGTGTGATGCCTCAAATGCTTCACACAACACCAAATTATCTTGGAAAGACTTTTGAGAGAATGCACACTTCTTGAAATTGGCCTAGCCCTTTTGTTTCATATGTGTAGCCGATTTTGGTGGAGAATGGGATCCTTATATAGTGTTGACACATCTAGGGTTACACCATGTAAACCCTAATGTGTCATGACTCTTCATTTCCATGATCCATGGGTTTGTAACTCCCATGGAGCATCCATGGAGCATCCTATGGGTGGAATCCAACTTGATAATCCATGGAGCCTCTTAGCCCACTATACAAGATACATAATCAATCCATATATTTAATTAGTTATCTTTTGATCACTTAATTAATTCTAAATTAATTCTTGATCAAACTAATCAAATAATATTATTAATATATTAGAACTTATAATATATTAATAATCTCCAAATGTTATTTCTCTCATTTAGTCTATCCAATTGCATGGTGCCATGCAACCCAAATGGACCATGCCGGGTTGGGTCAAGTACATACCAAAAATAGTTATGGACTTAGACACCTTATCCAATAGTCTCCCACTTGGATAAGTCTTAATAACTATTGCTGCAAGTATGACTTTAGGAACCGATCGGAAATCGTAGCTCTTTTCAAGGTTTCTCGGAACTGAGAAGATGATGGTACGCCATTTAAGATAAGTGATCATATAATCCTCTGTTCTAGATATCAGCCGGAAAAATACATGGAACAATGTCTTTCTTACTGTCCAACAGTTTGTTTCTCGACTTCCGATTTGTTTGACAAAGAACTTAATTGAACACATCAACTTAGTTTTGACCGGGCCCGGTACATAGGTCAAAACAAAATCATCGAGGGGCCCAGATATCAGCTTCTAATCCAAGAAGAAACAGATAAACTTCGACTCATATGTTTGTTCTACCACTCATTGAATTACACACAAAAGCACGTTTTATAACATCGAGTTACCAATGCGTTTTCGTACAATCAATGCATAACCAACTTGTAAGTAACAAACCATATCTCTAGGTTTGAAGACTTATATGATATTACCGTCTCACGATCACTCGAGATAGAATTCCATGAAGTGATTCCAGTGAGCGTGGGTTGAGTCTAATGCTCAGAACTTATGTGCACTCATGATTGTTGTAGCCTTGTCCAACACCTTAGACCTCTACAACCAATCATGACAGTCTTGATTCATACCTACTTCCGACATATGACCGACTATGGAGGTTTGAATAATATGTTATACCAAACAACATTATTCTGGAAGTCAAAACATGCAAAAGAAATATAGCAAACGATTGACAAGAGATAGCAACACTTTACTCATAAATAAAACACCTTTTATTCATCATCTAATGTCAATTACACTTTACAAATTTCGAGGTTATCTAACTACTAAATCTAATATCATCCTTCAGCCCTATGCTCTGAGCATGCTGAAGATGCTTAAGCCGAGTCAATCCCTTCGTGAGGGGATCTGTTGGGTTCTCATCCGATGATACCCTATTTGTCACGAGGAGTCGTTCTTCTATTTGATGTCTGATAAAATGGTATTTTTTGTCGATGTGTCTGGATCTCCCGTGATACCTTGGTTCCTTGGCTAAGGCAATAACGCTTTCGCTATCACAGAAAATTTCCATTGGCTCTTTAATAGCTGGTACAACTCCAAGGTCTCCGATGAAGTTCTTTAGCCATATAGCCTCCTTTGCCACCTCTCTCTCTGCAATATACTCTGATTCGCAAGTTGAATCAGCCACTGTCTCTTGCTTGGAACTCTTCCAAGAAATTGCTCCTCCGTTTAGGGTAAAGACCCAGCCCGACTGAGAGCGGAAATTATCCCTATCAGTCTGGAAGCTAGCATCACTATACCCTACAACTCTCAAGTCATCACTCCCACTGAGGGTAAGGACCCAGTCCTTAGTCCTTCGTAGGTACTTGAGGATATTCCTTACCGCAGTCTAGTGTGCCTTGCCAGGGTTCCCCTGAAACCTGCTAACCATGCTCAGGACAAAGGCTACCTCAGGTGGAGTACACATCATAGCATACATGATCGATCCTACAGCCGAAGCATAAGGTATTCGACTCATTTATGCTATCTCCGCCTCAGTGCTAGGGCTTTGTGTCTTACTCAATCTGGTGTTACTCTGGATGGGTAACTCTCCTTTCTTGGAGTCCTGCATGTTGAATCTCTTGAGCACCTTATCCAAGTAAGTACTCTGACTAAGTCCAATTAGTCTTTTACTCCAATCTCTCAAGATCCTTATCCCTAGAATATAGGCAGCTTCACCAAGGTCCTTCATAGAAAAACACTTCTCAAGACAGGATTTTACTTCCTGCAGGGTTGGGATGTCGTTTCCTATGAGTAGTATGTCATCCACATACAATACCAAAAAGCTAACTATACTCCCACTAGCCTTGACATACACACAAGATTCATCTTCACTCCTAGAAAAGCCAAATTCCTTGACCTTTTCATCAAAGCAAAGATTCCATCTGCGAGGTGCTTGCCTTAATCCATAAATGGATTTCTCAAGCTTACACACTTTATTAGGGTACTCGCTGCTGACAAAATCTTCTGGCTGACTCTTGTAAACATCTTCAGCCAACTTTCCATTAAGGAAAGAGGTTTTGACATCCATTTGCCAAATCTCATAGTCATGTAATGTAGCTATGGCTAACATAACGGTAATAAACTTAATCTTGGCTACTGGAGAAAAGGTCTCATCATAATCTACACCAGGAATTTGAGAGAAGCCCTTTGCAACCAGTCGAGCCTTATAAGTGTGTACATTACCATCCATGTCGGTCTTCTGATCCATTTGCACCCTACTGTCTTACGACCTGGTACATTCTCAACGAAGTTCCAAACTTGGTTGTCATACATGGATTGTATCTTGCTATCCATAGCCTCTTTCCATTTAGCAGACTCGAGGCCTGCCATGGCTTCCTCGTAGCTGTTAGGGTCATCTTGACCTACTAGTGTCCCATCACTAATAAGTGTATCACCTTATGCAGTAATATGGAATCCATAGTAATGCTCAGGTGCACTCCTAACTCTCATGGAACACCTCAGAGGTACAAATTCGTGAATTAGCTCTACAGGAGTTTCCTCCTCAACTTGAGGGCTAGTGTTTGATGTTCCTTCACCATTTGACTCTTGAATTTCTTCAAGATCAATTTGCCTCCCACTGTCTCCTTGGCTTATAAACTCTCTTTCTCGAAAGACTCCTCTTCTTGCTACAAAGACCACATTATCACTAGGTCTGTAGAAGAGGTAACCAAAGGATTGTTGTGGGTAGCCGATGAAAATACACCTCTCGCTTTGAGGTTTGAGCTTATCATGAGTCTCGCATCTCACGAAAGCCTCGCAACCCCAAATCTTGATGTGGTCTAGTTTGGGTACTTTACCAGTCCACATCTCGTGAGGAGTTTTGGAAACTTTCTTTATAGGGACTACATTAAGGATATGGGCGGAAGTCTCTAAGGCATACCCCCAGAATGAGATTGGTAGCGAAACTCGACTCATCATGGAACGAACCATGTCTAACAAGGTTCGATTATGCCTCTCAGTCACACCATTCAACTGCGGTGTCCTGGGAGGTGTCAGTTGTGAGACAATCCCACATTCCCTTAGATAGTCGAGGAACTCTGAACTAAGATACTCACCTCCTTGATCAGATCGAAGCATCTTGATGTTCCTGCCCAATTGATTCTCGACTTCCTGTTTAAATTCCTTAAACCTTTCGAAAGTCTCTGACTTATGCTTGATTAAGTAGACATATCCATATCTACTGTAATCGTCAGTGAAAGTCAAATAATAACGATTAGCATCCCTTGTGGCATGTTTGAATGGTCCACACACATCCATGTGTACAAGGTCCAACAAACCTTCACCCCTCTCACACGAGCCTGTGAAGGGTGACTTTGTCATTTTTCCAAGTAAGCATGATTCGCAACTATCATCTGACTTTAGGTCAAATGACTCCAAGACTCCATCCTTTTGGAGTTGGCCTATGCATTTCTTACTTATATGTCAAAGATGACAATGCCATAATGATGCTTTATCCAAGTTATTATTATTAAGAGAATCAATACATGAAAGGAAATAATATTTCTTGCCATTTCTGGCGAATAACAACATTTATTCAAATCTAAATTTAACCAACTACTTAGCGACAAAGTATAAACTCCAATCTTGGTGACAGGTGTAACTTTCCTATTCCCCATGATTAAGTTTATTCTTCCTTGCTCCACATTCTCACTTCTTCATAGTCCCTGCAAGTCACAACAAATGTGAATACCACAACCGGTATCAAGGACCCGAGATTTAGAATGGGGTGAGTTATTAGAAATGATAGTGTAAATACCTGCATGGTTGGGTTTAACTTTCCCATCCTTCACATCTTGCTGGTACTTTGGGCAGTTACGCTTCCAATGTGATTTTTCATGGCAATAGAAGCATTCAGCCCCTTTTGGGTCAGAAGAAGGAGTGACGAAACCTTTCTTGGTTCCACTTGAAGAAGATCCATCAATGGTCCTAACCTTGGTACCCTTAGAAGAACTCTTTCTCTTCTTCCCTCGACTTTTCCCGATTGCCAAAACCGGAATGGAGTTTGGAGTAGGAGTGTTAACAACCGACTTCCCCTTAAGATCTGATTCAACGGTCTTGAGAAGTCCCTGAAGTTTGCTGAGTGTGACCTCTTCCTTATTCATGTGATATGTTATGCGGAATTGATCATAGCACGATGGTAAGGAGCACAAAATGATATCTATTGCTAGCTCCTCAGGGAAATTCACATTAAGCTTCAGCAATCGATCCACATACCTTTGCATTTTCTGCATGTGGCTCGCGACGGAATCCCCGTCCTTCATCATGGTTGTTATCATGGAGCTGATGATTTCATACCTCTCTTGTCGTGCACTATGATGGTATCTTTCCATCAAATCTTGGTGCATTTCATAAGGGTAGAAATCCTCATAGGACTTTTGGAGTTCCGCTGTCATCGTGGCCATCATGATGCATGCCACTTTCCTAGCATCCCTTTCATGTGCCTGAAAGTCAGCGATCTCCTGAGGAGTTACAGTGGTCTCATCAATCTCCTTAAGCTCCTTGTCAAGGAAATATTCTTTGTCCTCGTAGCGGGTAATCATCCTGATGTTTCTGATCCACTCATTGAAGTTGGATCCATCAAAAGTGACTTTCCCGCACAAGTTCATAAGGGTAAAGGAGCCATTAGGATTAGAGCCAGAAGCAGTATTGTTTGAAGACATCTGAAGGAAGAGGACAAGATTAGTTTAGATATTAAGAGAGTCCTTAATAAAACATCCAAATGTAATATTAAGGCTAGGATCCAATCACAATATATTATAACTTAGAAGAGGTATGTCGTAATCCAAGCTATAACATATTTGAAAGGTAGGTGAATGATGATTCACCAATTTCCACCATGAAAACCGAAATATTAGATATTAGGTTTTTGATTGGTTCTTAGAAATTCCTAGATTCTTTGAGATTCAATGAACTTTTCAAAGGCATGTTTCAATCTCGAGTGTGCCCTCAAAGTTTTGTGACTGGGATACCGAGGATCACAAAATGAGGTGTGAAGTAACCATGCAAATTACTTGGTACCCTTAAAGTTTATCACTCAATCGATGTGCCGGTAAACCACACACGCTCCATCGATACTATAATAAGTCGTAAGTCACCCTTTACCTACCTTGTTAAGTCCAAGTTAGTGTGCCGGTTAACCACACACGCTCCACCAACGACTTAAACAATGTGTAAATTGTAATTTCATGGATTAGCACCTTATTCACATTTTCCTAAAGTAACTAAGATTAGGAATTTAATAAAACATTTAGTTACTTTATAATATTCATCATACTTTTAATGAGAGTTTATAAGTCCTTGTCTTACCCGTTCGGCTAACGACCCTCCACCAGTCAAGCGAGCGGTGGGTGAGAGTGGACACCCATTAAGTTGCCATTTTATAGGCAACAACCTTATACCCACCTTATAGACCGGCTTCGTGAATGAGGCGTACTAGCGGTAAGACAACTTTGTTCATACACACACACACACACATATATATATATATATATATATATATATATAATTATTAAATTATAATAATATAAGTATAAGGGTTGAATTTTAACTTTTAAAATTCTAAGGGTTGGAACTAAAGGTTTAACAAGACTTTACTTGTTCCAAAACTTGAGGGCAAGTTTTGTAAACTTTCAAAACTTTTCATTTCTTGTAACTTATGAGTTTAATAGAGTAATAAAAATGCAGGCTCTTCATTTTTCTAACTGTTGTGTTCTTTAATGGTTTTAATTCAAGTGACTTTTGGTTTTTCCATAACTTGAGGACAAGTTATGACTCCATTAAAACACATTATGATCAAGAATTAATCTACCACATAGGTTTCAAATAATTCCTATGATCATCTAAACATCATAAGAATAAGAACATGAATATGAACACTTTCATAAATCAAAATTACATTTGAAACTTTGTAATTTTGATAACTAGTTGTTGTAAATGAATTAGCAAAGACATTACACCATCTAAAACAAGTTTTCAAGTACCAAAACAGTTTAGGGTAATGTTTCTAATCCATTTCCAGCAACTAAAGTCGAAAATCTGCACTCTGTCGACCCTACTCGCCGAGTGCATGAACCTACTCGACGAGTAGGTTGAAGATACAAGTGAACTCGACAAGTCCCCCCATGGACTCGGCGAGTCCAACAGTCAGACAGCAAGTTTTTCGACTTTTTTCAACTTTTTAGCACAAATAACAAACAAACAAGCCTAGGCTCTGATACCACTGTTGGGTTTTGAGCATTCTAACACTTCCTAAGTGTACATGCAACCCTAATAACCTTGGATCTATGTTTGTCTAATTATCATGCAAAGTTGAATTCCAAGGCTTTATTCCTATCTAGCATACATGGTGAAATTTTTTTAACTTGAATGATAGATAGAATAACTTACCTTGTTGTTGCTTATGTTCCTTGAAACCTTATGAGCCTAGCACCCCAAGTCTGATGCCTCAAATGCTTCACACAACACCAAATGCTCTTGGAAAGACTTTTGAGAGAATACACACTTCTTGAAATCGGCCTAGCCCTCTTGTTTCATATGTGTAGCCGATTTTGGTGGAGAATGGGATCCTTATATAGTGTTGACACATCTAGGGTTACACCATGTAAACGCTAATGTGTCATGACTCTTCATTTCCATGATCCATGGGTTTGTAACTCCCATGGAGCATCCATGGAGCATCTTATGGGTGCAACCCAACTTGATAATCCATGGAGCCTCTTAGCCCACTATACAAGATACATAATCAACCCATATATTTAATTAGTTATCTTTTGATCACTTAATTAATTCTAAATTAATTCTTGATCAAACTAATCAAATAATACTATTAATATATTAGAACTTATAATATATTAATAATCTCCAAATGTTATTTCTCTCATTTAGTCTATCCAATTGCATGGTGCCATGCAACCCAAATGGACCATGCCGGGTCGGGTCAAGTACATACCAGAAATAGTTATGGACTTAGATACCTTATCCAACAGTTCGGTGTGCCAGTAGGCGAGCTAGAGTGTCCGTTGCGAGTCTCTATCACCAACGAATATGGATTTTCTGTTTCATTGGTCTATCGAGGATGCGAGTTGGAAATCTTCAGAGTGTCCTTTCTGATAGATTTGATACCGATTCTTATGGGGGAGGTGTGTGTGATCGTGGGGATGGATTGGCTTAGTCAATTTGTATAACATCCCCATTTTCATGGCCAGGAAAGATCGATTTTGTATATTATTTATAAAAACCAGAGTACCTTTTTTAGTGAAAATGTTGCGGAATTTGTTCCTAGTAAAACATGATAAATACGTTATTAAAGCATTTCCGAAGAAATGTATTTTTATTCATGTTAAAACATTTGGTATGTCGTCATCAATATAGAAACATAAGCATAAATAGAGCTTACATTCATTTACACTAGTGATCTACATCTCTTTAATATCTCAGTGTAATGTAACTTCATATTGACACCTATGACACAAATAAGCTTGAGTGGGTCGGGTTGGGAAACCTGGTGAGTACATAGGGATTTCAATCCCACACTGTTATATCATATATATTATTTAGAACTCACAAAATATACAATTTCACCATATATATAAGCAACTCTTACCCTACCCCGTTAATCCTTACAACGAGACTATCCATACTCTCGGACCTTAAATTTTATCTCTTACTTAACCCATACTCTTGAATCGAATTCATGCTCTCGGATCAATAATTGTGCCCATTGCATACTCTCGGATTAGGGACAACTGTCTATGTGTAAATCCATTCTCCCGGATTAACGAAGAATGACTATGTCATATCCATACTCTCGGACTGAGGACGACTGACTATGTATTAATCCATACTACCGGACTAAGGACAACTGACTATGTCTTAATCCATACTCTCGGATTAATGACAGTTGACTATGTCCAATCCATACTCTCGGACTAGGGACAATGACTATGTCTAATCCATGCTCCCAAATCAATGACATATACTAAAGTTCTATTATCTGAGTCTAACTCACTTGTACTCATAAGAAAATACTACCCAATATTCCACATAATTAATTTAGGTTTACTCTTTATCCTAAATCATATATAATCAGGTATGTTCTTTAACACGTATTTCAGGCAACATCAATGAACTCGCACATAAGCATATAATTAATACTTCAATCAATACTTGTATTAAAATCATGTTCATGAAAGGGACTATGCACTCACCTGATAAGGTGGTGACTCGGTACTCGGACGACACTTCATTTACTTTAAACAACTCCTTCGACATAACCTAGTATCATTACCACTAGAGTTTAATCTAATACTTGACGAGACTAATTAATAGTCTAACTATTATTACTATTATATAAGCGTTAACACAATACTTTTCACCCACTATGTACAGACAGGGGCCACAAACACCGGAGGGCAGGATCATTTTGACATATAACACTTATGAAATCCAGCAATGCAAGTAGCCCTCCAAACCAGATTCCCCGTACCACGAGTGGTTAAAAAGATATTATAACGACACTTATTTAACTCATAATAATAGCTCAAATATTTATTATAAGGTCCTAATAACATTACTATATTTAAATAAAAACTATATTTAAAATAGTGTAGGCATATCTTACCTACAAGGGCGTTTAGCTAGAAGCCGGGCTCTGCAGGGGCAGAACTTCCGAGACGAAAGCTCTTCTTCTCGGAGCCGTCGAGCGCTTCGGGGCTTTCTTCTAGCGCTAGGAGAGTTTTGGGAGGTTTAGAGAGCGTGTAGAGAGAAGAAAGAATGGGAAATTTGTGAAGAAAATGAGGGTGGGAGATGTTCTATTTATAGGGTGAAATATGGTTGAACTTGGTGCCACGTGTCACCATTTGGTGGCAAGACTTGGGGAGAAAGTAATGGCCAAGATTGTGCCACATCACCCATTTTCGCACAGCACACTTCCGACTTCTAAAATCTGTAACTTCCGCATACAAGCTCCATTTTTCACGTTATTTATATCCACGTGTAGGTAAAAATATGATCTACTACTTTCATTTTGACTCCGTCAGCTAATTCTTGACCGATCTTAAATTTAATAGTAGGAGAAGATTATATTGTTAAATGACCGCAAAAAAATTTGAACTCTTTCATACGGAATCCGTTTTTGTATTTCTTTTTATCATTGACTTCCTATTAATGAGATCTTCAACTCTCATTTAGGTCGCGTAGGCCAAAAACCGTTCAATATAAAATTCGAGTTTCGGGTCATGTACTGTTATGTCAAATCTTAGAAAAATCATGACTTCGTCATACAAAATCAGATTTGGGCATTATTTTTATGCACACTCTCGGTTTAATATATACTACAACTTTTTTAATACATCACTAAGGCCAAAAGTCCTCTATCGTAAATTCACTATTTACGTCTCCGGTGTCGTGCCGGTTTTGCCGTAAAACTTCGACGAGCCATAACTTCTTCGCTATAACTTGAATTTCGGCGTTCTTTATATGTACATAACCTTTGTAACATATACTACCACTTGGTTAAGATTAATCCTTATAAATAATAATCTATAAATAAATCCTTTTTGGATGCTTATTGTATCTAAATTGACTAGCCCGAATATGTGGGTGTTACAATTTGGTGCTATGATAGATTGTGAGGGCCAACGAGTGGCAGTTTGAACCCTAAGTGGAGGAGAACTGATTGTATATGGAGAGGGCACCAGAGTGAGATCAGGGTTTTGTTCAGATTCCAGGGCTCGACAATATATTCAGCACGGGTGTGCGGGTTATCTAGCATATGTAGTGGATACGCGTGTCAGAGATCATACTTCAGTTTCAGAGGTTCCAGTGGTTAAGGAGTTTGTTGATGTGTTCCCAGAGGAGTTTCCAGGGATAACTCCTGAGAGGCAGGTCGAGTTTCGAATTGACCTAGTGCCCGGTGCGGCTCGTATGGACAAGGCATCGTACTGGTTGGTGCCACCCGAGATGCAGGAGCTGTCTTCACAGCTGCAGGAACTGCTGGGCAAGCCGTTCACTAGACCTAGCAGTTCTCCATGGGGAGCACCGATCCTCTTCGTCAGGAAGAAGGACGGTTCGCACCGGATGTGCATTGACTATAGGGAGTTGAACAAGTTGATAGTGAAGAACCGTTATCCACTCTCAAGGATAGACAATCTCTTTGGTCGGTTGAAGAGTGTGTCTTGGTTCTACAAGATTGATTTAAGGTCGGGGTATCATTAGGTTCGGGTCAAAGAGGAGGACATGGAGAAGACCGCGTTTCAGACTCTTATGGTTATTATGTAACGCCCGTAGAACATGGCTAGTCAATTTAGAGATGATAGACGACAAAAAATGATTTTTTGATGAAAGATTATTTAGCATGAATAATCTTAATTAAGTTATAGTATATGTTACAAGGTTTCCGTGCATATAAAGAACGCCGAAATCCGAGTTATAACGAAGAAGTTATGACCTGTCGAAGTTTCGCGACAGAACTGGCACGACACAACGCGACGTAAAAAGTGAATTTACATTAGAGCGATATTTAGCCTTAGAAATCTAAATGAAAATCGTATAATACATTAAACCATGAGCGTGCATAAAAAGAACGCCGAAATCTGACTTCGTATGAGGAAGTTATGATTTTTTGAAATTTCGACTTAGTGGTATGCAGCCCGAATGCTCAATTTGAGACCGAGCGGTTTTTAGCCGAAACAATCTAAATGAGAATCGAAGGTCTCGTTAATAGGAGTAAAACGATAAAAAGATAGGCGAAAACGGACGTCGGATAAAGAAGTTATGATTTTATAACGGAGTTTTCCTGTCCCGGCCTAATAAAAATAAATAATAAAAATAAAATCAAAATTAGCCGACGGAGTCTAAACAAAAGTTGTAGAGCATAGTCTCACCTACGCGGGGATATAAAGAATGTCAAAAATGGAGTTCGTATGAGGAAGATATGAGTTTTTGAAGTTTATTAAATATTTTCGATATTTAATTTATATATATTCCGATATTATCCGATGGGGGGGAGTCAGCGATCTTATCGCCATTACGCCCAGCGTAATTTAGAATTACGCCCAACGTAATTCGTGTTTCAGCCCCCTATAAAAGGGTGTCGAGGGCAACCAACTTCTTTGCTCATTTCTTTCCGTTTTCTCACATTTTTGCATCGTTTTTCGTGCAAGAAACATCCCGAAGCCCCGATATCATTCCCGAGCCCCGAAGCAAGTCCCGAGTCCCTGAAGATCCCGAGAAGTGCGATTCCCGATCCGAAGCTCTGCCCACGGGGAGCCCGGTTTTTGTGAAGATCTTCCAGATCTACCGAAGAATACTACTTCTACAAGTCGTAGTGCTGTCCGATCATCTTCTAATCAAGTGAGTGTGTGGTTACTTTCTTCTAACGCATAATTATGAAGTATTTTATATGAAATACGTGTTATGTGTATAATTTTGTTGTTATGTGTGTGAATGTATATTCACTTTCTTCTATCTCATAGATCTGATTTATTCTCTATGAAATACGTGTTATGTGGGTATTCCTTATCTGTTATGTGGAATAGGTGTTGAATTAGAATGTTATACAGGTTTTAAACTATGTATAACAATATATATTTTTATCTATTAATATGTTGGGTAGAACATGGGTAGATAGTTGATGTGTGATAAACAGATGAGAGGCCCCGATGTTGTTGTTGTTGATCTAGTTATTCAGCGAGTATGGATTTGACCAAGAGGTTAGTTTTAGATCCGGGAGTATGGATCAGGTAAAGAGATAAAACTTGTTATTAGTCCGGGAGTATGGATTAAGACTAAGTTAATTGTCTCTAGTTCGGGAGTATGGATTGGGCACAATTATTGATCCGGGAGTATGGATCAGATCAAGATTAGGGTATAGTTAATTGTCGTTATTCCGGGAGTATGGATTGGGTACAATTATTGATCTGGAAGTATGGATCAGATCAGGAGGTTAGTTTTAGATCCTTGAGTATGGATCAGGTGAAAAAGGTTAGTTTTAGATCCGTGAATATGGATCGGTGAAGAGGATAGTTTTAGATCCGTGAGTAGGGATCAGGTAAAGAGGAAAATTTTAGATACGAAAGTTTAGATCGTGTCGTTGTGAGGATCGATGGGGTGGGATAAGAGTTGCCTTTATATGGTGAAATTGTACAAATTTGAATGTTCTATATTTATAAATATATGATATAACATTGTGGGATGAAAACCCTATATGCTCACCAGGCTCCCAAGCCCGACCCACTCAGTTTTCTTTATATCACAGGTATCGATACGAAGACATATTTCACAGAGAGATTTAAAAGTGATATAAATCAATTGTGTAATTAAATGTAAGTTATGTTTATGCTTATATGTGTGTATTGGAACATGACATCCCGAGGTTTTATTATTAAATGAAAATACATTCTCTTCGAGAAATGTTTTGATAAGTTATTAACATATCTTGTTTTGGGAACAAATTTCGCAACTGTTTTCTTTAAAAGAGTACTCTGATTTTAAAAACAAGCATAAACAAATCGGTCTTTTCTGGCCGTGAAAATGGGGATATCACAGTTGGTATCAGAGCATTAGTTTAAGCGAACTAGGAACTTGTAGGAAATTTCTAGACTTAAACTTAGAATGCTAAGTAATGATTGTGAGCAGTGTGTCTAAAATATGTTAGGTAGTACACCTAAATTGACACAAGCACTAGTTTATTTTTGGAATGATGCCTAAAATGCTTTTATGTGCTAAATCTTTTGTGTGATAGCTATATTGGTGCTATTATTTGTTCGGATCTATGGTCTGTTGCCGACCGGATCTGGAAACCTTATGTGTTTAGGATTCTAAGCGTATGTCTACGATATTAGAACTAGCATGTAAACGTTTCGGAGTGATAAGGATGATTTGAATATCTATCGTGAATAAGGATCTAATTTCACCTTATTGGGTGTATAGATCAAAAATGGTGAGAACAAGAAGTGGAGTTAGAAATGCTGATGAAAACAGGAATCAACCACCAGTGATTGAGCAAAGACCTATCATAGCAGTAGCACCTGAGCCGATAACAATGGCCGGTGTACAATTGATGATTCAGACGATGTTGGATCGTCAGATGGATGAGACGAGACGTCTGCTTCAACAGAATCGTGAAGAACTGTTAATTCAAGTGGAGGAGCCCGAAGTGAATGAAGGGCACTCGGAAGGTGGAAAGTTTAGTGGATCTGTTGGTCAAGACAACCCACCGATAGTTAGGCAAAACAACCAGAATGGGAGGAATGATGGAATAGGATGCAAGTATAAGGATTTTCTGACTTGCAAACCACCGACCTTCACTGGAAAGGAAGATCTGATCGGAGTTATGGATTGGATATCGGAAATGGAGCTAGCTTCATGACTTGTGGTTGCAGAGGCAGGTTGCAGACTATCTATGCAGTGCGTCAGTTCCGAGGTGGAGCCGTTCGATGGTGGAACACTCTAGGGAAGATCCTAAGCCCTAACGAGCCACTGCAACTGTCTTGGGCAGAGTTCTTGGAGCAATTCAAGCGCAAGTTCTGCTCGGCCCAAAACCTGCTAGAGTTGGAGAAAAAATTTCTGATATTGAAGAAAGGCATCATGTCAGTGGATGAATACACTAATGCCTTCACAGACAAGAGGGAGTTTGCTTTGCGCCTCGTCCCAAACGAACTGAAAAAAGTCGACCGGTACGCAAAGGGACTCCCTTGGGAGTATGCGGTGCCAGTGCGTCAGGCACCTACTCTAGAGGCAGCTATTTGGGTTGCCATGTCTGTTGAGAATATGATCAAAGGGAGGACTGACAGTAAGGTTGAAGTTGGCGAGAAGAGAAAGTTAGAAGGAACTTCAGGTTATAATGAGAAAAGAAAATTTTCGAAGTCTGATTCGAAGAAGCTCGAAGAAAGAGCACAATGGTGTGACAAGTGCAAAAGGAAGCACATTGGGGAATGCTCTAAAGAAATGACCTGCTTCAAATGCGGGAAGACTGGTCATTATGCCAGCAAATGCCCAAACAAAAGAGAAGCCTGCTTTAGGTGTGGTGAGGAAGGACACTTCAAGCAAAACTGCCCAAGAAGAGAAGAGGCTATAAAGCCAAATGCACCACCAAAGCCAAGAGCATTCGACAGGATCCTCGACGAAGTAGAAAACAATGCGAGGATTCAAGGATGAAGACTTCATGTCAATATATAAAGTCTGTATCAGGAAGTGTAGCCTACTAGAGGCGTAGTATAGGGTGAACTTGAACTTTTGTGTAATCGTTTCAAGGAATTAATATAAACCCTAGTTTTGCTAACTGATGTGTTGAATGATTGTCTGATTTTCTTGTATGGTGACTTGGCCGACTGCAGGACAATAGTTGGGATGAGTATGAGTAGGTGTGAAAGGTAGTAGATGCATATACTACTGGAAGCACAGGACTCACACTTGGATCAGGGAAAGTCACAAGGTTACCAAGAAGCTAGTAATTGATTCCACTTTATTATGGTATGTCATTACCATTGTTTCGACAATGACTAGTAATATGGTTCTTGTTTCGACCCTAGTGGTCATATTTAAATCGGAGTTCGACTACGAGGAGTATGTTACGCGGTCTAGAGGACCAAGTTAGATGTAACATCTGACTTAAGTCAGAAGGTTGAAGTTAATGCGATTGATAGTGTCGCGCTCGTTGTTAAAAGAAGTTTGTAGGTACAAATGCTACATGCTGAAATGTGATTATATCACATTAGAATATGAAGAAAGGTCTATTCCATCTTGGAATTTAACTTCATTAAAGACCGAGTCTAAGCGTCGCATTGTGCGATGAGAGGTCAATAGAGCACGACCCATCAATTTGTTACAATAGATAAATGAAAGTAATTATCCTGAGAAGAAGAAGGAGTCCACAATAAGGACTTATTTGGTAACTTGAAGGTTACGATTGAAAGTACAACATAGTACGATAAGCAGATGCAAGATTGAGCATCTTCTGCGGTCAAGAAAGCCATAGAGTTAAATACTCTTTCGAGGAAACATAGAAGTTACGGTCATTACCTAGGATGAAGAGATAGCGTATGGAATCATTATACAAGTTCTATTTTCGTTGATGATTCTGGGACGTAATCATCCTAAGGGGGAGATAATTGTAACGCCCGTAGAACATGGCTAGTCAATTTAGCGACGATAGGCATCAAAAAATGAATTTTTGATGAAAGATTATTTAGAATGAATAATCTTAATTAAGTTATAGTATATGTTACAAGGTTTCCGTGCATATAAATAACGCCGAAATCCGAGTTATAACGAAGAAGTTATGACCTGTCGAAGTTTCGCGACAGAACCGACACGACACAATGCGATGTAAAAAGTGAATTTACGTTAGAGCGAGATTTAGCCTTAGAAATCTAAATGAAAGTCGTAGAATACATAAAACCATGAGCGTGAATAAAAAGAACGCCGAAATCTGACTTCGTATGAGGAAGTTATGATTTTTTGAAGTTTCGACTTAGCGGTATGCAACCCGAATACTCAATTTGAGACCGAGCGGTTTTTAGCCGAAACAATCTAAATGAGAATCAAAGGTCTCGTTAATAGGAGTAAAACGATAAAAAGATAGGCAAAAACGGACATGGGATAAAGAAGTTATGATTTTATAACGGAGTTTTCCTGTCCCGGCCTACTAAAAATAAGTAATAAAAATAAAGTCAAAATTAGCCGATGGAGTCTAAATGAAAGTTGTAGAGCGTAGTCTCACCTACGCGGGGATATAAAGAATGTCGAAAATGGAGTTCGTATGAGGAAGATATGAATTTTTTAAGTTTGTTAATTATTTTCGATATTTAATTTATATATATTCCGATATTATCCGAAGGGGGGGAGTCAGCGATCTTATCGCCATTACGCTCAGCGTAATTCGTGTTTCAGCCCCCTATCAAAGGGTGTTGAGGGCAACCGACTTCTTTGCTCATTTCTTTCCGTTTTCTCGTGTTTTTGCATCGTTTTTTGTGCAAGAAACATCCCGAAGCCTCGGTATCATTCCCGAGCCCCGAAGCAAGTCCCGAGTCCCCAAAGATCCCAAGAAGTGCGATTCCCGATCCAAAGCTCTGCCTGCGAGGAGGCGGTTTTTGTGAAGATCTTCCAGATCTACCGAAGAATACTATTTCTACAAGTCGTAGTGCTGTCCTATCATCTTCTAATCAAGTGAGTGTGTGGTTACTTTCTTCTAACGCATAATTATGAAGTATTTTATATGAAATACGTGTTACGTGTATAATTTTGTTGTTATGTGTGTGAATGTATATTCACTTTCTTCTATCTCATAGATCTGATTGATTCTCTATGAAATACGTGTTATGTGGGTATGCATTATCTGTTATGTGGAATAGGTATTGAATGAGAATGTTATACAGGTTTTAAACTATGTATAAAAATATATATTTTTATCTACTAATATGTTGGGTAGAACATGGGTAGATAGTTGATGTGTGATAAACAGATGAGAGGCCCCGATGTTGTTGTTGTTGATCTAGTTATTTAGCGAGTATGGATTTGACCAAGAGGTTAGTTTTAGATCCGGGAGTATGGATCAGGTAAAGAGATAAAACTTGTTATTAGTCTGGGAGTACGGATTAAGACTAAGTTAATTGTCCCTAGTCCGGGAGTATGAATTGGGCACAGTTATTGATCCGGGAGTATGGATTGGGTACAATTATTGATCTGGGAGTATGGATCAGATCAGGAGGTTAGTTTTAGATCAGTGAGTATGGATCAGGTAGTTTTAGATCAGTGAGTATGGATCAGGTGAAAAAGGTTAGTCTTAGATCCGTGAATATGGATCGGTGAAGAGGATAGTTTTAGATCCGTGAGTAGGGATCAGGTAAAGAGGAAAATTTTAGATACGAAAGTTTAGATCGTGTCGTTGTGAGGATCGATGGGGTGGGATAAAGGTTGCCTTTATATGGTGAAATTGAATGTTCTATATTTATAAATATATGATATAACATTGTGGGATGAAAACCCTCTATGCTTACCAGGCTCCCAAGCCTGACCCACTCAGTTTTCTTTATATCACAGGTATCGATACGAAGACATATTTCACAGAGAGATTTAAAAGCGATATAAATCAATTGTGTAATTAAATGTAAGTTACGTTTATGCTTATATGTCTGTATCGGAACATGACATCCCGAGGTTTTATTATTAAATGAAAATACATTCTCTTCGAGAAATGTTTTGATAAGTTATTATCATATCTTGTTTTGGGAACAAATTCCGCAACTGTTTTCTTTAAAAGAGTACTCTGATTTTAAAAACAAGCATAAACAAATCGGTCTTTTCTGGCCGTGAAAATGGGGATGTCACACATTACGAGTTCATAGTGATGCCATTTGGGCTCACCAACGCGCTAGCAGTATTCATGGACCTGATGAATTGGGTCTGCAGAACCATGCTTGATCTCTTGTTCATCGTGTTCATAGATGATATCTTGGTGTATTCCAAGACCCAAGAGCAACACGAGGAGTACGTCAGAGAGTTGTTGGGAGTTCGAAGATGAGAACGGCTGTATGCAGAGTTCTTAAAGTGTGAGTTTTGGTTGCGAGAGGTCCAGTTCCTTGAACATCCTGTTAACCAGGAGGGGATTTTGGTCGACCCAGCCAAAATTGAGGCAGTCATGCAGTGGGAGGTGCCGAGGTCTCCTTCGGACATTAGGATTTTTCTGGGATTAGCGGGTTACTATTGGAGATTCGTTCGATATTTCTCTAAGATTGCAGTACCCCTCACTCGTCTGACGAGGAAGGGGTGGATTTCCAGTGGGGCCTTGAGCAACAGAGGGCGTTTGAAACCCTTCATCAGCGGTTATGCAAGGCTCCAATATTGACACTCCCGAAGGAAGTGGAGGATTTTGTAGTGTTCTATAATAAATCTATCACAGGTTTAGGAGTAGTCCTCATGCAGAGAGGACAGGTGATAACTTACGCGTCGTGGCAATTGAAGCCACATGAGACAAGATATGCTACTCATGATTTAGAGCTGGGAGCGGTGGTGTTCACTCTCAAGATACAGATACATTGCCTTTATGGGGTCCATTGTACCTTATACACAGATCAAAAGAGCTTGAGACACATCAAGGATTAGCTAAACCTGAACACGAGGCAGCGCAGGTGGCTAGATGTAGTAAAGGACTACGATTGCAAGATCCTTTACCACCCCGATAAAGCAAATGTGGTGGCGTACTCTTTGAACCGCAAGTTAGATGGGTCTTCCACCCCAACGATATGTATGAGGATAGCGATAGATTCTCCGATGGTGAGCTTGATTAGGGATGCTCAAGTTGTTGGAATGCGACTGAAGAACTGGACGATGGAGATGATCAAGGGAGAGAACACCCTGTTTGTGCATGATGGTTGGGGATTATTGACCCAATGTGGTCGGGTATGGGTTCCGATGTCTGGTGGGGTCGGACAGATAGTCATGGAGGAGGCTCATAAGTCTCACTTCTCTATTCACCCGGGGCCACCAAGATGTACCGAGACCTGAGTTTGAATTACTGGTGGCCATGCATAATGCGAGAAATCACTTGGTATGTTGAGAGGTTCTTGACTTGTAGGATGGTCAATGTCGAGCATCAGAGGCCACATGGTATGCTGCAGCCCCTAGAGATTCCCATGTGGAAATGGGAACATATCACAATGGAATACATTACAAAGCTACCGAGGACGGCGAAGGGACTTGATGCTATATTGGTCATCATGGATTGATTGACCAATAGTGCCTATTTCTTGGTGATACAGGAGAGTTCATCAGTCGAGAAGTTTGTCGACGTATACGTCCACGAGATCGTTGCTCGCCATGGGGTTCCGGTCTCCATTGTCTCCAACCGGGATGTTAGATTTACCTCCCGTTTCTGGCAGAAGTTCCACTAGGAACTGGGCAAGAGATTTCACTTTAGCATAGCATTCCATCCACAAACCGATGGATAGAGCGAGCGGACCATTCAGACCCTCGAGGACATGTTGAGGGTGTGTATTATTGACTTCGGTGGGAGCTAGGATTCACACCTACCCATTGCGGAGTTTGCCTACAACAACAACTACCATTCCAACATTGGTTCTCCGCCTTTCGAGCTGTTGTATTGGAGGAGATGTCGCACCCCAGTTTGTTGGGTCAAAGTCGGATATAGGGTGATGGGACAGACAGAGGTAGTCTTGCAGACTACCGAGAAGATTCAGTAGATTAGGCAGCGACTACAGACCGCTTAGAGTCGGTAGGAGAGTTCATCAGTCGAAAAGTTTCCCGACGTATACGTCCACGATATCGTTGCTCGCCATGGGGTGCCGGTCTCCATTGTCTCCAACCGGGATGTTAGATTTACCTCCCGTTTCTGGAAGAAGTTCCACGAGGGACTGGGCACGAGATTGCACTTTAGCATAACATTCCATCCACAAACCGATGGACAGAGCGAGTGGACCATTCAGACCCTCGAGGACATGTTGAGGGTGTGTGTTATTGACTTTGGTGGGAGCTAGGATTCACACCTACCCATTGCGAAGTTCGCCTAAACCAACAGCTACCATTCCAACATTGGTTCCCTGCCTTTCGAGCTGTTGTATTGGAGGAGATGTCACACCCCAGTTTGTTGGGTCAAAGTCGGATATAGGGTGATGGGACAAACAGAGGTAGTCTTGCAAACTACCAAGAAGATTCAGTAGATTAGGCAGCGATTTCAGGCTGCTTAGAGTCGGCAGAAGAGTTAAACCGAAAAACATCGATCTGAATTAAAGGTCCAGGTTAAAGACATGGTACTCCTGAAGGTCTTTCCCTGGAAGGGTGTGATCTGCTTTATGAAGAGGGGGAAATTGGGTCCTCGATAGATTGGGTCATTCAGGATCGTTGTCGGGGTCGGCAAGGTGGCATACATGTTAGAGCTACCGGATGAGCTAAGTCAGATCCATAACACCTTTCACGTTTCGCAATTGCGAAAATACATTATGGATTAGGAGGTGGTGGTATGATTGGATGATATTCAGGTCGATGAGCGCCTGAATTATGTTGAGAGGCCCATGGCCATTCTGGAGAGGAAAGTAAAGGTTCTATGGAACAAGAAGATACATTTGGTAAAGGTACAGTGGGAGCACCGAAGAGGGTTTGAGTGGACGTGGAAGCAAGAAGCAGAGATGCGGGAGCAATATCCAGAGTTGTTCACTTCGGTAGACTTCGAGCATGAAGTCTAGTTCAAGTGGGGGAGATTTGTACCTCCCTGATTCTCAGTTATTGATTTTTAGTTATATGATTTTCTTGATTTCATGGTCTACTTGACGATTTGGTTGCCCTAACTCGTCAAGTAGCAGCGCGTTGGTCCATGTGTTTCAGTGACCTACTCGACGAGTAGAAGCTGGAGGATGAAGCTCTAATTCTGGGGTTTTGCACCCTATTTAAAGGATCATTGGCCTCCTCAGCCTCCCCTTACAGCCTCTTAATATTCCATAAACCCTAATTCATGTGAGTGTGCTCCATTTTTGTGTTCAAGCTTTGGAAGAGGATTTTTAGTGAGAAAAGCTTGGGGAACAAGTGTCTAGAAGCAAAGAGCGTGTGTGAATCAGAGATCTACTTTACTTGGAATCCTTTGGAAGGTATTAAGCCGTTATTTTGACCTTATTTCATTCTAGATCTCATTTGGGTGGATATTAGGGCTTTTCTAGTGTATTAGGAAGCATTTCATGTGTTTGAGCTAAGAGCTTAGGTTGCAACTTCATATTTGAACACCCTTGGGTCTCTAAGTCTATAAAGCTTCCAACTTTTGTAAGAATGAGACTCTCCTAAGGTGGAAAACTCCATTGCAAGCTTGGATTTGTCATTTAGGGTCTTTAAGGAGCCTCGCATGCTTGTAAAGTTTTCAACTTTACGTGATAACCATGCTTTGGGGATTTGGATCTGCAATATGGAACCTTAGCATAGCTTAAAAAGCATATGTTTGGATGAAGGAATGATGGGACTCGACGAGTTGCATGGTCAACTCGGCGAGTCCGATGAAGATTTTTGTAGACTCGGCGAGTCAGTAGAGTGACCCGGCGAGTCAGCTAGGGTTTTCCCAATCTTTGGACACGCGTGAAATTGGCGAGTTGCAAGGGAGACTCGACAAGTTGGCCAAGGAGTTCACAACCGAAACCATTAGGAAATTGGTGAGTCACTCATGTGACCCGAAGAGTTGACGAGTTATGCAAGGAACTCTGCGACTGGCTGGTTGTGCTCAATGACTTTAGGTCAACATGAAATTTATGAACATGGTTGTGTGGCGAATATAAGTGTTGTAGTTTGTGGCGGTGATCCGAGAGTTTGAGCTTATCTTTCGAGTCGACAGTTGCGAGGTGACTTATCCTCACTATACTAAGGGGTCTAAGGCACTAAGTTCGACCCATTGGATATGATTTCCTAGCATTTGGTAGTATGTTGAGTATGAGTTAGTGTTGCATGTTAGTTGCTATGCCAGTTAGCTAGATTAGTAGGACTACATGTAGTATCATGTGATTATCTGTATGTGCATTAGTTGTGTTATATGTCGACATATTATGTGAGATGGGTTGAGGTGATACTCTTCCGTTTGGTAACCAACAAATCTGGGAGCATTCCAGATATGAGTTGAAGGAGACTCCTATTGTGGGCTCGGTGGCAATCCAGATGTGAGTTGTGGACCCGAAAGGCAATCCAGACTCACACTGTGGGCCCAGGGAGTAATCTAGTCTGTAAAGTTATGGAACCAGTACATGCTATCATTTGTATATGTGTTATGTGTATCGGTATTTTGGGGGAAACTCACTAAGCTATTAGTCTGTAAAGCTGTGGAGCCAGTACATGCTATCATTTGTATATGTGTTATGTGTAGTGTATCGGTATTTTAGGGGAAAATCACTAAGCTATTAGGCTTACAATTTCATTTTATTCTTTCAGGTACATCATAGGATCGCGACAAGGCGAAGGCTTGATCGTACAGCTTCTCATGTTTTGTTTATGTTTCTGGGAAAACTCTTAAATAGAATATTTTGAAAACAAATCTATAATAACTGTCGGGCTTATCTAACACTTTATTTTTTACTTTTATTTTTATCCTTTATTTGTTATACCTTTATAAATAAGTATAAAGCACATAAATTCACATATTTCACATAATACTCAAATAATTAATCTTTATTACTTCAAAGTAGGTTACAATGGTTGACCTGACTATTACATCACTACAATAATGCTTAGCCCAGAAACACGAGCGGAATGATGCATCAGCAAACAAATGTGGGTAGCGACTTATCATGTCACTCTCTATTTCCTAGGTGAGATTCGGCCCATTCGTATGTTTCCAGCGCACAAGCACTAAGTCGCCATCTTGCATCGTACCTACTTTATCTTACGATAAATGATTACCTCAGGCTTTTCGATTAGCCTCTTATTTTCATCCATCCTTAACTCTGAAATTGGAGTTATGTCAGGAACTTCTCCCGTGAACTTCCTCAAATAACACACATGGAAAGTGTTATGAATACCATCTAGTTCTTTGGGTAATTTGAGTTTGTAAGCTTGATTCCCAATCTTCTGAAGAACTTTGAATGGTACAATAAACCTTGGACTCAACTTTCCTCGTTTCATGAATCTTATAAGTCCCTTCCACGATAAGACTTTAATCAAAATTGAATCTCCAACTTTAAATGCCATCGATCATATTTTCTTGTCAGCATAGCACTTTTGACGATCCTGAGCTGCTGACATTCTTTCCCTGATCACCTTCAGCTTTTCAGCAATCTGATGGAATATTTTGGGTCCCATAAACTGCTTTTCTCCAGCTTTAATCCAACAAGAAGGCATACGACACTTTTTTCTGTACAAAGCTTGATAAGATGCCATCTTGATGCTCAAGTGAAAACTATTATTGTACGAAAACTCTACCAGAGGTAAGTGTTCATCACAACTACCTTGGAGCTCTAGTGTACATGCTCTTAGCATATCTTCAAGTGTTTGAATGGTTCTTTCGCTCTGACCATCAGTCTGCGGATGGTAAGTTGTACTTAAACACAATTTCGTACCCAATTCCTCTTGTAGACTTCTCCAAAACCTTGACATGAAACGACTATCATGATGTGATACAATCTTTAGATGAATACCATGAAGTCTTACTACCTCTTTCACATAAGCGTTTACGAGTTTATCCATAGACCATCTCTCATTGGCTGCTATGAAGTGTGTACTCTTAGTAAAACGATCCACAACTCCCAAATCATGTCATGACCGTTCTTCGTCCTAGGCAGTTTAGTCACAAAATCCATGGTGACATCTTCCCATTTACCCATGGGTACAGGTAAAGGTTTTAAACTCCCATACGGTGTCTGATGTTGTGCCTTAACCCTTGCACAAGTTACACACTTAGCCACATACTTTGTAACATTGAGCTTCATCATCGGCCACCAATAGTAGGGTTTTAGATACCTATACATTTTGGTGCTATCGGGATGAATCAAGTACGTGGTCTTGTGCGCTTCTTCCATCAGCAGATCTCTTACTCCTCCTATCTTAGGTACCCAAATCCTATCTAGGAATACCTTTAATCCTTAACTATTTGTACTAAACACTAAAGTTTTACCTAAACGTTCTTACTTTTGGTTATTTTTCTCTGAAGCTTCTTCCTAAGCTTTCTTGATACTTTCCACAATAGTCGAGATAGCTTCTATGCTCAACGCTCTTGGCCTTTTTCTTTCAAGGTTGACTTTTCAACTTAGAGCAATAACGACAAAATTTGCTTTACTGGGGTGGTAAAGTTTCTCACAGTCGTAGTCCTCGAGTAACTCTAGCCAACGTCGTTGCCTCATATTCAATTCCTTCTGATTAAAGAGATATTAGAGACTTTTATGATCAGTGAAAAGTTTGCACTTCGTGCCTTAGAGATAATGCCTCCATATCTTTAGGGAAAATACTACTGCTGCCAACTCCAAATCACGATTGGGGTAGTTCTTCTCATGCTCTTTCAATTGCTGAGATGCATATGCTATCACCTTTTCTCTTTGAGTTAGAACACATCCTAACCCGACTCCCGACGCATCGCTATATACTGTGAAGTCTTCAATTCCATCGGGTTGAGAAAGAATTGGTGCTTCACATAACTTCTTCTTTAGCTTCTCGAATGCTTCTTCGTCCTTTGTGGGTCAAAGCTACCAATGGAGCAGCTATCGAATAAAAGCCTTGGATAAAGCTTCGATAATATCCAACTAATCCTAGAAAGCTTCGAATCTCCATGGGACTTTTCGGTCGTGTCCACTTCATCACAGCTTCGATGTTTGCTGGGTCAACCATTATCCCTTCTTGGTTAACCACATGATCCAAGAATTGGACTTCTCGGATCCAAAAATCGCATTTGGAGAACTTTGCATATAGCTTCTCTGTCTTCAACACTTCCAACACTTCTCATAGATGCTTGTCATGCTCCTCATGAATTTTTGAGTAAATTAGAATGTTATCTATGAACACAATCACAGATTTATCATGGAATGGTTTACAAACCATGTTCATCAAATCCATGAACATTGCTGGCGCATTGGTTAGTCCAAATAACATAACCAGGAACTTGTAGTGTCCATATCTTGTTCTGAATGCATTCTTCTCAATATCTTGCTATCTTACCTTCAGCTGATGATATCCTGACCTAATATCGAACTTTGAGAAATAGCTCGAACCTTGCAGCTGATCGAGTAGGTCATCAATCCTTGACAATGGATACTTGTGCTTCATTGTTTCCTTGTTCGGCTCTCAGTAGTCTATACACATTCTCATGCCTCCATCCTTCTTTTTCATGAATAACATTGGAGCTCCCTAGGATGATGAACTAGGTCGAATGAAACTATTGTCCAACAACTCCTGAAGTTGCATCATAAGCTCACTCATCTCCGTCAGTGCTAATTGGTACGATGCTTTTGCTATTGGTGTCGTTCCTGGTAATAAGTCTATTCGGAACTTTAATTGTCTATCAGGCGGTAATCCGGGAAGATCTTCAGGAAAGACTTTTGGATAATCACACACCATTGGTATACTTTGCATTTCTTTCTTTTCCTTCTTAACATCGATCACGAATCCCAAGTATGATGTGCATACTTTAGACAAAGCGTTTTCTAAATTTCATTAGGGAAATGATTCTAGAGTTTATTTTGTGTTTGTCCCCGTACACCATAAATGACTCTTTTCCGGGTGGGTTTACTCTTACTTTCTTATTCCTACAAAGTATCTCGGCATCATTGGCGCTAAGCCAATCCATCCCCAGAACGATGTCGAAACCATTCAACTCTATGGGTAACAGTTCTTCGTGGAATTCATTTCCATTTAAGTCAATGATGATCTTCTTAATATGATCACTAACAGGTATGAACTTTCCACTAGCAACTTCCACAACTAGGAATTATCAAGTTTTTCTACAGACAATGCTAGTTTCCCACCAAATTTATGCGATACAGAGGAGTAGTTCGCTCCTGAATCAAATAGGATATTGGCAGGTAATCCATTTACAAGAAAGGTACCTAAAGAAACATATGTTTCCTCCTTCACAACTTCTAACGTCATCTGGAAGGCTCTCGCCTTCGGCTGTGACAATTGTCAATCTTGAGTCAAGTCAAGTCATCAAGTCAAACCAGTCAACTCGATTAAACCTTGTGTATTAGGGTTTATGTTATGTACATACTATATAACTTGCTATATTAATGGGAAAACATCACTTGGGAAAAGTCTTGTGTTAAAATTTCCTGAGCCTTAGTGCTATTCAATGAACTAAACTGATAAAAACCATGTTGCATACTCATTGGGAGTGTGTAGGGTCCTTAATCATGACTTAACGGGGCTCAAAAACCTTGCATTGCGGGGCTAAACACTCACAATTGTCACACATGGAACCTCTCTCAATCGTTTTCACTCTATCTCTCTCTATGTCAAATCTCTCCCAAATCTCTCCAAGTATGTGAAACCTCTCTCAAATATCTCTTTGTATGAGAAATATCTCTCTCTCTCTCTATGTCAAATCTCTCCAAGTATGTGAAACCTCTCTCAAATATCTCTTTGTATGAGAAATCTCTCCAAGAATGTCAAATCTCTCCCAAATCTCTCCAAGTATGTTAAATCTCTCCCAAATCTCTCTTAAATATCTCTCTGTATGAGAAATCTCTCCAAGAATGTCAAATCTCTCCCAAATCTCTCCAAGTATGTGCAACCTCTCTCAAATATCTTTTGTATGAGAAATCTCTCCAAGAATGTCAAATCTCTCCCAAATCTCTCCAAGTATGAGAAATCTCTCCCAAATCTCTCTCAAAAAGTTCCCGTAACTTTTTAGAATCATTCGGGTCATTCCGACCCTTAACCGTGTCAAAAACGGCTTAAAACAGGGTAAAAACGAGAAAAATGGACCTTAGGAATCGAAACCCTTCTCAAGGAGCCGAAGCTCCTTAAGGCCGAGACCTAGGATCCAAACCGAGCCTCTGTTGGTTGAACCCGGAGGACCGAACCCTGTAGCAGAGACCGAGTCTCGGTCTCTGTCGCTTCCTCTCTGTCTCTTCTCGCACTCTCTGTCGCTTCTCTGCTTCTGTTCGCCTTCCGCCTCTCTGCTCTCTCTTCTCTTCTCTCGGTCTCTGCTCCTTCTCTCCTCTCTGTCTCTTCGCATCTCTCTGTTCTCTTCTCCCCTCTCGGTTCCTGCCCTCTCTCTTCTCCCCTCTCGGTTCCTGCCCTCTCTCTTCTCCCCTCTCGGTTCCCTCTCCTCTCTCTTCTCCCCTCTCGGTTCCTGCCCTCTCTCCTCTCGGTTTCAGCATCAGAAGGCCGAACCTCGGCCAGATTTCGGAAATTTGTCACTTTTAGCCCCTTTTTGATATTTTTAACATTTTAAGCCTGTTTTTCGTGATTTTAAAGCAGGATTTTCTCCAGAAATTATATTTTAACATAATAAACCCTAAATATTCATAATTTAAACATATTTTGATGAAAATCATTATCTAAATAATAAAGATCTAATGGGGGATTTATTTAAGGTGGAGTGTTGACTTTGCCTTAACTTATGTCACAAGCAACCACCCCACACCCACTCTATGACCAGCCATACCTCCCCACCTTACCTAGGTCACTTCAATGTCCCTTACACTCAAATTACACTCATTCCTACGTTTTTAGAGCTAGAACAAACATCCTCTCTCCTCATTTTCTCTCATTTGCTCTCATTTCAATAAGTATCAAACACCACTTTTCTCTCAAACTTTTTCTACACAAATTTCGAGATTCAAGGCTGATTTTCAAGTGTTCTTCCACTCTTAGTAAGTCAAATTCATCCTCCTTATGATTATTTCACTTCATTCTACTCAAATCATTGATTGCTTACACAAACTCCATAACTATGATGTTAGATTCTCGAAAATCTTCAAGGCATCTCCAAGTGTTCTTGAGTTAAACACTTCCATTATTCAACAATCATCTACTAAAATCACTTAAGGTGAGTTCATACCCCTACATTTTCATGTTTCTCAAGTTTTCAGGGGGGGAATACAAGTTAAAACACCAAGAACATAACTAAAATTTTCTAACAGCCTTCATCAGAAAAGTTCAACTCCATTCACGGACTGTTTTGGGCATCTTAAACATTATTGTTTTCAAATAGTTCAAGTTCGTAGCTTTAAAATTACTACTTGCACATCTCCATACGATTTTTCTACAATTTATGGTGATTTTTACAAAACTGCCTATCATTTCAAACAACAATCCGGACCAGTCTGTGATTATGGACCCTTTCACCCAAGTTGGAGCTCATTAAAAATTGTGATAAAAATTATGAGTAAACTAGACACATTTTGTGAACTCTCAGAATTTACGGATCTAGTTTTCGACTTCGTATGATTTTTCTATGATTTTTCCAAAACAGTGCAGAATGGCTAAAGTTAGCCAACAACATGTAAATATCATAACACTTTGTATTATGTTGAGCAAAGTGTATAATCATAAGTTCTAATTATTGAATGTGTTTCTTTGTTAGTTTATCATCATGAACTGGAACTAAGTCATTCATAATAAATATTATTCATTCATTTTAGAACACGTATATTAAACTATAAAAAGTATAGTTTAATAAATTCATAACACTAATACATTTCCATAAAAGAGTTCTTACATATTACAAACGTTTTAGATAAACTATAATAGGTATAGTTTATGATATATTGTATAACATACTCATACTAAAAGAGTACATTCATACAGAAAAGGTTTACACTCACACACATTATACGTAAACTTGTTACCCTAAATTGTGAGACATTCTCTCTTTCCGTACGTCCGAGTGCAGAATATAATTCCTGGTAGTTATAATCAGAGTCTCCCAGAAGGAGAATGTGATAGTTGTATATAGATCTATATTGGGTTTGACACCCCACACCTTGCTGCTAGCTACAGTGGGACCTGCAGGTCTACAGGTGACAAATGTCATTTCATTTTCGCGACGCCTGAGAAACGTCGTGGCAGGATCACATAGTCATAGTATGATTATAGCAACTCACATAGGGAGATAACAATTCATAAAGTTTACGGGATTTCATAAAACCTAAGTAGGTTTTAGGTTGATTTAAATTCACTTTTTATATCAATTCAAACTCATGACATTTCCACTAAGTAACAATGATTTCTTATACATTTTGGTGTTTGGTCATAAGGCTACATTATACGGATTTTAAGGAAAATATCGGATTTTTCTGAAACAAATGCGACATTTACATGAGAAAGACTTCTACTAAGTTTTATAACAAAAACTTATGAACTCACCAACCTTTGGGTTGACACTTTTCAAACAACTTGTATTCTCAGGAAATCACTAAACAGGAAATCAAGTGCTTTTGAGGATGGGACGTTAAGGCGTCAAACTTTCCATATTTTGTCAATATATTGTAATTGATTTTGAAACATGTAATTTATACAAGTGATGTAACTTTTTCAATTATATATATGTTGGTTGTGTTTGCTTAAATTACTATTGAATTTGTGGTCATGATACTATACATGAAGTCCTCCACCCCCGGACGTTTCCGCCATCCTTGGTTTGGGGGTGTGACAGATTGGTATCAGAACACGGTTTATAGTGAATTAAGTATGTGAAACCACATAAGATATACAAACTATAAACACATTTGGGACTAAAAGTCTCTGATTCTTAAAACGCTTTAACGAGTTGTACTTTTAGAAAACAAATAATTTCTTGTTTTAAAGTATACTTACATGCATTATATACTCGCACGGTGTCATAACTTAGGAGGACATAAATTGAAAGAGGAGGAGTCGAACATTATTAGTACGCCTTAGCATGTGTAATCAGTTCTGGGAGGGATATAGCCTGATCAACCATATCCGTCCGAGAAGTAACTTACGCACACTAAGGAATAGTCGTAATGAGCGACAAATCTGATAACCTAACTACACTCTATAAAGAACACGCTAAGAACCAAATATAAACATTTAAAAATACTATAGGAGTATTTGTACATTTCTATAGCGCCATGTTATTATTTTCCGATATGTGCTTCTTAACCCCCCCGTTTCTCGTGCAGAAGACATGGCAGGATTTCACATACCCGGGGACCCATACTTTCCCAATTAGGGAAACACGGGGTGGATCGAGGATGAGCCCGAGCAACAAATCGAAGAGGATCCCGAAGAGGAACCCGAGGAGGAAGACGAACAAGAAGAAGAGGAAGACGACCAAGAAGAAGAAGAGGAAGACGAACAAGAAGAAGAGGAGGAAGACGAAGAAGAAGAAGATGAAGATGATGAGATAGTTATGGTTGGGAACGAGATGGAGGAACCACCAGAAGTATTCAACCCTCCTTACATCGCGAGGATACCCGCACAGCGTTTTGGATACAACGGACCTGAACCCCCTTGGGTAACAATGATCAAAAGGTGGAGCCGACAACAACGCCAGCGGTCACCATATGGCTACCAACGAGGTTATTATGATCTCACTCATGGTGGACCGACTGACAGAGCTCTCCCCGTCACGATACAGCGAATAGCAAGTATGGATGATCGTGGTAGGACGACGACCGATCAGGTCCGGGAGCTAAGCGCCATCGTACAGTCTACCACTGATCGTACCAGAGACCTGGAACGAGACTCCCACCACAAAGACCAACTCATTCAAGACCTTCTCGTTGCTCGAGCAGAAACAAGAGAGTATCGGGAAAGATACATGGCACTCGAAGAGAGAATGGTTGCAGCCGAACGGAGATTGGCAGAACTACAGGGCGCATCGACATCATCGCAGCCTCCGTCAAAGAAGGGTCGTAGTGATTAGAATTCGTTACTATTCTCACGTCTTGGTAGTAAAAAAAAATTATGAGTACGCGTTGGTGCTGCTCTCTGTATGTAGGTTGACCCTGCGACTAAGTGATTACACTATTCAAAGGGCTTTTGTAATGTCAAGCTATCTTTTGTAACGATGTAATGTAGACCTTTATGTGGTCAAACTTTTCCCTCTAAACGTTATGTACTAAAAGTTATCAATGAAATTTGGCATGCGTTTTATTTATTGAATGTGTGACACTAGACATCATAACCTGATCACACAAACAGTTTACGAATAATAATGTTTTGATAAAATACTAGAGAAATGAAACCAGTAACACTCGACTCGTTATCACTATTGAAGTCTTACCGACTGGTCATTTTTTTATTATGACAGAACCATGCCACCAAGGAGAAGACCAAGACCTTCCGACAACACAGTGCCGCCTCCACCACCACCTCCGCAGTTTGATCCTGCGATGTTTCAGGCTGTAGTAACGGAAACCGTGGCGGTAGCAATGTCGCAAATGGGTACCAATGGTTCTAGCGGTTCTGGATCCGGAGCTACCAATTCCATTCATGGGGATAACACGGGGCGTACGAGGGAGTGCTCTTACAAAGACTTCACGAATGGCAAGCCCGACCCTTTCAATGGAAGCGGGGGTGTCATCACGCTAGTGTAATGGTTCGAAAGGACCGAGGCAGTTTTCGAAATTTGCGCTTGTCCCAAAGCGAGCAAGGTCAAGTATGCGGCATTCACTTTCACTGGAAAAGCGCTTACTTGGTGGAATGGCCGAGTTAAATCACTTACTCCTGCAGTAGCTAACGTTATCAGCTGGGAGGATTTGAAAGCTTTAATGTTAAAGGAATATTGTCCGAGGGGCGAAATACAAAAACTTGTAGAAGAACTTTGGAACCTCAGGATGTCCGGCACTAATCTTGAAACTTATACTGCTCGTTTCAATGACCTAGCACTCCTCTGTCCAACAATGGTCACTCCAAAGGAGAAGAAGGTGGAATGATACCTATGGGGGCTGTCATCCCAGATTCAAGATAGTGTATTGGCCTCGAAACCCACTACCTTTGAGAGTGCCAAGGAATTGGCACAACAACTCATAGATCACAAGGCTAGCCGTGGTACCGTGATAACCACCACCGACCGAACAAAAGGAGGGAACAACAAGAGGAAGTTCTGGGGCAATAAAAAGAAACAACCGATGCAGGACCATGCCAAAAAGCAACAGATTGTTGCTGTCCGTGCCGCCACTACTGTTGTCACTCCAGCGCTGCCGAAACAGTACACGGGAACTCTTCCCAAGTGCAACAAGTGTAACTACCACCATAATGGTGCTTGTCGAGAGTTACACTGCAATAACTGCAACAAGAAGGGACACACCGCACGATTCTGTAGAGCAACTACCCAACCCGCCGCTCAAGCCGCTACGACCGCCAACACCGAAGCAAGCCAAACCTGCTATGGATGTGGTGAAACGGGACACTTCAGGAGGAACTGCCCCAAGGCACGAGCCCCTAATACTGAGGGTGTAGGGAGAGTCCTAACCTTAGGGCATGGATAACCAGTCAAGGATCCCTCTGTGGTTACTGGTACGTTCCTCCTCAATAACTCTTATGCATGCGTACTTTTCGATAGTGGGGCAGAAAGAAGTTTCGTAAGTCACCAATTCAAACATATACTTAAGCAAACTTCCCAACCACTAGAAGATTCTTACGTCGTAGAAATGGCAAATGGAAAGGTTGAGCGCGCTAACGATATTTACATAGGGTGTACTCTCACTCTAGACAACCATTTGTTCAAAATTGACCTTATGTCGGTCACCATAAAAAGTTTCGACATAATCATTGGTATGGATTGGTTAAGCCTTCATCGTGCCGACATTCTATGTTACGAAAGGGTCGTCCGCCTCAATCTGCCGAATGGCAACATTCTCACCGTTTATGGCAATAAGCCTAGTGCGAACCTACAAATCATCTCTTGTGCTAAAACCCAAAAGTACCTCCGAAAGCAATACCATGCATTCTTAGCCCACGTCGTGGACAAGAAACAAGAGGTGAAGGACATCAAAGAAATTCCAGAAGTATGCAACTTCCCTGATGTATTCCCAGACGATCTGCCAGGTGTACCACTCGCACGACAAGTCGAATTTCAGATCGACTTAATCCCAGGAGCTACCCCCGTCACCAGGGCTCCATACCGCTTAGCACCAGTAGAAATGCAAGAACTGTCCAGCCAGTTGAATGAACTGGTGAGCAAAGGATTCACCAGGCCAAGCTTCTCACCCTGGGGAGCACCGGTCCCATTTGTAAAGAAGAAGGATGGATCTTTTCGCATGTGCATAGACTACCGAGAACTAAACAAACTCACTATCAAGAACCGTTATCCCCTACCCCGAATCGATGACCTCTTCGACCAGCTCCAAGGAGCCAGCTACTTTTCAAAAATCGACCTGAGGTCGGGCTATCATCAACTACGAGCTCAAGAAGAGGATATCCCCAAGACGGCATTCAGAACTTGCTATGGACACTACGAATTTGTAGTGATGCCATTCGGATTAACAAGCGCGCCTGCGGTGTTCATGGATTTGATGAACCGAGTGTGTCGACCCTTCTTGGATAAATTCGTCATCGTATTCATCGACGATATCTTCGTCTATTCGAGAAGCGAAGAAGACCACAGACAACACCTACGACTAGTTCTGGAGATTTTAAGAACTGAGAAGCTTTACGCCAAGTTCTCAAAGTGTGAATTTTGGCTCCGTGAAGTAGGATTCCTTGGCCAGGTAGTAAGCAAGGAAGGAATACATATGGATCCCTCAAAGATCAAAGCAATTGAAGATTGGTCAGCACCTACAACGCCAACAGAAATCCGACAATTTTTGGGACTCGCAGGCTACTATCGAAGATTCATACAAAACTTCTCCAAGATCGCTAAGCCCCTCACCACCTTGACTCAGAAAGGTGTGGTGTTCAAATGGGAAGATAAACAAGAAGTCGCCTTCCAGACACTAAAGCAAGCCCTATGCAGCGCACCAGTCTTGTCTCTTCCAGAAGGAACCGATGATTTTGTGGTGTATTGCGATGCTTCGAATCAAGGCCTCGGTTGTGTGCTCATGCAAAGGGGAAAAGTCATCGCTTACGCATCAAGACAACTTAAGACACACGAGGTTAATTATACCACCCACGACCTTGAATTGGGAGCAGTGGTGTTCGCCCTGAAAATCTGGAGGCACTACCTCTACGACACCAAGTGCACCATCTTCACTGATCACAAAAGTCTTCATCATATTCTCAATCAGAAAGAACTTAACATGCGCCAAATAAGATGGATAGAATTGCTGAATGACTACGAATGTGAAATTCGCTACCACCCGGGCAAGGCCAATGTAGTAGCCGATGCCTTAAGCTGGAAAGAATACTCGGGTCGCCGAGTAAAATCCCTAGCCATGACCATCCACTCCCACTGGCCACGCAGATCAAGGATGCCTAGTTAGAAGCCTTGAAACCAGAAAACGTGGAAAACGAAGCACTAAGAGGGATGGACAAGATCTTCGAAGTCAAAGAGGATGGAACTCGTTATCTCATGAACCGAATCTGGACAACGAAGTTCGGCGGGTACCGAGACGTTATAATGAAGGAGGCCCACAAGACTCGATACTCCATTCATCCGGGGTCAGATAAGATGTATCTAGACCTCAAAAGGTTATACTGGTGGCCAAACATGAAGGCTGAAATTGCTGCTTATGTGAGCAAGTGCCTCACTTGCGCCAAGGTCAAGGTAGAATATTAGAAGCCATCAGGACTACTTCAACAACCGGATATACCCGAGTGGAAGTGGGAGCGAATAACCATGGACTTCATAACCAAACTACCTAAGACATCAGGTGGGCTGGATACCATATGGGTTGTCGTGGACAGATTGACCAAGTCCGCGCACTTTATGCCAATAAAGGAAACGGATAAGATGGAGAAGTTAACCAGGATGCACATTAAAGAGATCATGTGACTGCATGGTGTACCTATATCCATTATCTCTGACCGAGATAGTAGATTCACCTCGCGGTTCTGGCAGTCCCTACAGAAGTCTCTGGGAACTAGGCTTGACATGAGTACGGCCTACCATCCACAAACCGACGGGCAAAGCGAGAGAACCATCCAGACATTGGAAGACATGCTGAGAGCCTGTGTGATAGATTTCGGTAAGGCATGGGATATCCATCTGCCGCTTATCGAATCCTCTTATAATAACAGCTATCACGCTAGCATTGGAGTCGCCCCATTCGAAGCTCTCTACGGTCGCAAGTGTAGATCACCTCTGTGTTGGGCCGAAGTCGGGGATACTCAGCTAGCCAGAGGACAAATCCCTAATAGCACCCTTACTGGGCCTGAAATCATAAGGGAAACCATAGAAAAGATCATTCAAATTCGGGAAAGACTGAAGGCGTCTCGTGATCGACAAAAGAGTTACGCGGATAAGCGATGCAAACCTTTAGAATTCCAGGTCAGAGACCGAGTACTACTAAAAGTTTCCCCCTGGAAAGGGATGATACGTTTCGGTAAACGTGGGAAGCTAAACCCAAGGTACATCGGACCGTTCGAAATCCTTGCCAGGATTGGTCATGTGGCGTACAAACTCCGACTACCACAAGAACTTAGTAACGTACACCCTACCATCCACGTATCCAACTTAAAGAAGTGTCTGTCTGACGAGACACTCGTAATACCGCTCGACGAAATCGAAGTTAATGAAAATCTCCACTTTGTGGAGGAAACCGTCGAGATCATGGATCGAGAGATCAAGAGAACGAAACATAGTCGCATTCCCATAGTGAAGGTTCGTTGGAACGCGAAACGAGGGCCTGAGTTTACCTGGGAACGCGAAGATCAAATGAAGCAAAAGTATCCGCATCTTTTCCCAATCCCTTGAAGTCCCAACCGAATTTAAATTTCGGGACGAAATTCCCCCTAATGGGGGGATGATGTGACAATTGTCAATCTTGAGTCAAGTCAAGTCATCAAGTCAAACCGATCAACTCGATTAAACCTTGTGTATTAGGGTTTGTGTTATGTACATACTGTATAACTTGCTATATTAATGGGAAAACATCACTTGGGAAAAGTCTTGTGTTAAAATTTCCTGAGCCTTAGTGCTAATCAATGAACTAAACTGATAAAAACCATGTTGCATACTCATCGGGAGTGTGTAGGGTCCTTAATCATGACTTAACGGGGCTCAAAAACCTTGCATTACGGGGCTAAACACTCACAATTGTCACACATGGAACCTCTCTCAATCGTTTTCACTCTATCTCTCTCTATGTCAAATCTCTCCCAAATCTCTCCAAGTATGTGAAACCTCTCTCAAATATCTCTTTGTATGAGAAATCTCTCTCTCTATGTCAAATCTCTCCCAAATCTCTCCCATTATGTGAAACCTCTCTCAAATATCTCTTTGTATGAGAAATCTCTCCAAGAATGTCAAATCTCTCCCAAATCTCTCCAAGTATGTGAAATCTCTCCCAAATCTCTCTCAAATATCTCTCCGTATGAGAAATCTCTCCAAGAATGTCAAATCTCTCCCAAATCTCTCCAAGTATGTGCAACCTCTCTCAAATATCTCTTTGTATGAGAAATCTCTCCAAGAATGTCAAATCTCTCCCAAATCTCTCCAAGTTTGAGAAATCTCTCCCAAATCTCTCTCAAAAGGTTCCCGTAACTTTTTAGAATCATTCGAGTCATTCCGACCCTTAACCGGGTCAAAAACGGCTTAAAACGGGGTAAAAACGAGAAAAATAGACCTTAGGAACCGAAACCCTTCTCAAGGAGCCGAAGCTCCTTAAGGCCGAGATGTAGGATCCGAACCGAGCCTCTGTTAGCTGAATCCGGAGGACCGAAGCCTGTAGCAGAGACTAAGTTTCGGTCTCTATCGCCTCCTCTCTGTCGCTTCTCGCACTCTCTGTCGCTTCTCTCACTCTCTGTCGCTTCTCTGCTTCTGTTCGCCTTCCGCCTCTCTGCTTTCTCTTCTCTTCTCTCGGTCTCTGCTCCTTCTCTCCTCTCTGTCTCTTCGCGCCTCTCTGTTCTCTTCTCCCCTCTCAGTTCCTGCCCTCTCTCTTCTCCCCTCTCGGTTCCTGCCCTCTCTCTTCTCCCCTCTCGGTTCCCTCTCCTCTCTCTTCTCCCCTCTCGGTTCCTGCCCTCTCTCCTCTCGGTTTCAGCATCAGAAGGCCGAACCTCGGCCAGATTTCGGAAATTTGTCACTTTTAGCCCCTTTTTGATATTTTTAACATTTTAAGCCTGTTTTTCGTGATTTTAAAGCGGAATTTTCTCCAGAAATTATATTTTAACATAATAAACCCTAAATATTCATAATTTAAACATATTTTGATGAAAATCATTATCTAAATAATAAAGATCTAATGGGGGGTTTATTTAAGGTGGAGTGTTGACTTTGCCTTAACTTATATCACAAGCAACCACCCCACACCCACTCTATGACCAGCCATACCTCCCCACCTTACCTAGGTCACTTCAATGTCCCTTACACTCAAATTACACTCATTCTCACGTTTTTAGAGCTGGAACAAACATCCTCTCTCCTCATTTTCTCTCATTTGCTCTCATTTCACTAAGTATCAAACACCACTTTTCTCTCAAACTTTTTCTACACAAATTTCAAGATTCAAGGCTGATTTTCAAGTGTCCTTCCACTCTTAGTAAGTAAAATTCATCCTCCTTATGATTATTTCACTTCATTCTACTCAAATCATTGATTGCTTACACAAACTCCATAAGTATGATGTTAGATTCTCAAAAATCTTCAAGGCATCTCCAAGTGTTTTTGAGTTAAACACTTCCATTCTTCAACAATCATCTACTCAAATCGCTTAAGGTGAGTTCATACCCCTACATTTTCATGTTTCTCAAGTTTTCAGAAGGGGGGGGGGGGAATACAAGTTAAAACACCAAGAACATAACTAAATTATTCTAACAGCCTTCATCAGAAAAGTTCAACTCCATTCACGGACTGTTTTGGGCATCTTCAACATTTTTTTTTCAAAACTGTACAAGGTGATAATAGTTCAAGTTCTTAGCTTTAAAATGACTACTTGCACATCTCCATAAGATGTTTCTACAATTTATGGTGACTTTTACAAAACTGCCTATCATTTCAAACAACAATCCGGACCAGTCTGTGATTATGGACTTTTTCACCCAAGTTGGAGGTCATTAAAAATCGTGATAAACATTATGAGTAAACTAGACACATTTTGTGAACTCTCGGAATTTACGGATCTAGTTTTCAACTTCCTATGATTTTTCTATGATTTTTCCAAAACAGTGCAGAATGGCTAAAGTTAGCCAACAGCATGTAAATATCATAACACTTTGTATTATGTTGAGCAAAGTCTATAATCATAAGTTCTAATTATTGAATGTGTTTCTTTGTTAGTTTATCATCATGAACTGGAACTAAGTCATTCATAATAAATATTATTCATTCATTTTAGAACACGTATATTAAACTATAAAAAGTGTAGTTTAATAAATTCATAACAATAATACATTAGAGTTCTTACATATTACAAACGTTTTAGATAAACTATAATAGGTATAGTTTATGATATATTGTATAACATACTCATACTAAAAGAGTACATTCATACAGAAAAGGTTTACACTCACACACATTATATGTAAACTTGTTACCCTAAATTGTGAGACATTCTCTCTTTCCGTACGTCCGAGTGCAGAATATAATTCCTGGTAGTTATAATCAGAGTCTCCCAGAAGGAGAATGTGATAGTTGTATATAGATCTATATTGGGTTTGACACCCCACACCTTGCTGCTAGCTACAGTGGGACCTGCAGGTCTACAGGTGACAAATGTCATTTCATTTTCGCGACGCCTGAGAAACGTCGTGGCAGGATCACATAGTCATAGTATGATTATAGCAACTCACATAGGGAGATAACAATTCATAAAGTTTATGGGATTTCATAAAACCTAAGTAGGTTTTAGGTTGATTTAAATTCACTTTTTATATCAATTCAAACTCATGACATTTCCACTAAGTAACAATGATTTCTTATACATTTTGGTGTTTGGTCATAAGGCTACATTATACGGATTTTAAGGAAAATATCGGATTTTTCTGAAACAAATGCGACATTTACATGAGAAAGACTTCTACTAAGTTTTATAACAAAAACTTATGAACTCACCAACCTTTGGGTTGACACTTTTCAAACAACTTGTATTCTCAGGAAATCACTAAACAGGAAATCAAGTGCTTTTGAGGATGGGACGTTAAGGCGTCAAACTTTCCATATTTTGTCAATATATTCTAATTGATTTTGAAACATGTAATTTATACAAGTGATGTAACTTTTTCAATTATATATATGTTGGTTGTGTTTGCTTAAATTACTATTGAATTTGTGGTCATGATACTATACATGAAGTCTTCCACCCCCGGACGTTTCCGCCATCCTTGGTTTGGGGGTGTGACATCGGCTTTCGTGGAACGTTGGGTTTTGCTGCCTCTTTCTTCTTCGGGTAGCCCCTCGAGATGTGCCCTTCCTCATTGCACCCATAACAGACCTATTTATTGAACATGCACTCGTTTCCATAGAGTCAGGGTTTCCACACTTAAAACAAGTGACTTCTTCATCACATTTCCCAGAATGCTTCTTCTTGCACTTGTCACACCACTTCGCTTCGGCTCCTTCTCCTCCAAACTTCCTTGAACCAGACTTGATTTTCTTATTGGGCCTTACAGACCCTTCGAAGTTCCTCTTCTCGCCAACCTCAATCATGTTGGCGGCTCTTCCCTTAATCATATCTTAAATAGGCTTGGAAACCTAGATAGCTGCCTCTACAGTAAATGTCTGACGTACTGGCACAGCATACTCCCACAGAAGTCCTTCTGCATACTTGTCAATTTTCGTTAGCTCGTCTGGAACAAGGCGCAAAGAAAACTCCATTTTGTCTGTGAAGTTGTTATTGTATTCATCAATAGACATGCTTCCTTTCTTCAAACTCAAGAATTGGTTCTCTAGCTCGAGCAAGTTTTGGGCTAAGCAGTACTTGTACTTAAATTGCAGCAAAGACTCTGCACATGTTAGTTGTAGGGGCTCATTGGGGCTTAGAGTCTTCCCCAGGGTGTTCCACCAGTGAACAGCGCCTCCTCTGAACTGATGCACTGCAAATGTGGTTTGTAACTTGCCCTTGGAACCACATGTCATGATGGCCAACTCCATTTCCGAGATCCAATGTGTAACTCCAATATAATCTTCCTTCTGTAACATCGTAAATTTTCAAAAAAAAATTCATTTTTAAAATCACATAAGTCTCATTAGCACAATCACAAAAATCCCATTAATATCAAGTTATCAAAATACATGTTAAAAAATTATTTATGACACAATCCAGGATCCTCCAAAAACATATCTCTAACTCGTGTGTGTGTGTAAAATCAAGTCGGTGCCTTCCCGTGATCCTGAGAGGTACCTAAAACACATAACACATAACATGGTAAGCATGATGCTTAGTGAGTTCCCCAAAATACCATATGCACAAATAATAAGCCACTCATGGCTATAACTCGACATGGACCCTCCAGTCTCATGCATCCTGGTGAGGACCCTCTGGTTTCACAGATCGGTATTGTAACATCCAAAATTTCGGGAATGGTAGTCCGTGTTTCAATTTTGAGGATTTAGGAGGGACTCGACGAGTCGTAGGTTTGACTCGCCGAGTCACATCGAGTTGATCACATGAACTTAATGAGTAGACTCGACGAGTCCAAGTATGGACTCTCCAATTCTATACTAGGCATAGAAAACCCTAAGATCCAGGGTTGGAGCCTAGTTAAAGGAACATATGACCTTGGATGTACCTCATATCTCCTGTGAGAAACCCTAAATCGCCATTAGAGCCAAGGGAGAGTTCTTATGATGAAATCAAGTAATTTTGGTATAATTTTGCAAAGGAAGATAAGGGATTCAACTTGAAGGACCAAAGGAGGTTGTTATTCTGAGACATCCAAGCAACAATCTCCATTCTGAGGAACTATTTCGCCCCTTCCTTCTGTTTTGTGAAGAATCCTTGAATCTAGGGTTTTCTTATGCCTTCTTTAGCTTGAATTCGAAGCATATGAGGTCCTAAGTGGAATTCTTCTTAGATCTAGACCTTAAGAGGTCCAGATAGTCCTATCTATCCTACTTTATGCTATTCCTTTTGAGATATGAATCTAGGTTGCCATTTTAGAAGCTATTTCACCAAAAGAAGCCCTATGAGTGTTGCATGAGTGTAAAGGTTGGACCTTTATGTGATTATTGTTTATTGGAAGGTCAAATCTACAGGTTAGAGAAGTAGATCTGACCTCAGAAGGTCTTTTGAGTGTTGCCATGGAGAGAACTCGACGAGTCGAGTCGGGTTGCCCCACGATTCATGACCAGTGGTAACTCGTTGAATGAAAGGTTAACTCGACGAGTCGAGTGAGGATTTATGAGGATTAAGAGGAGATTCATGGACTCACCGAGTCACACGACTGCACTCGTCGAGTTTTGTCAAAGTTTGACCGTTAACTAGAGTTGACTTCTGTTGACCTTAGGGTTTTGGTCAAGTTGGTTCAAGAGAGGCCACGGAAGGGTAGAATGATCTTCTAGGCATTCTATAGAGACGAGGACAAGAGGAAGTATTAATTAGGAATGTTTGCCTTATGTGTTAGGCGGAGGCTTGATCGAGGTTATCCATCCAGAAGGTTTACTAGACATCATGCGAGGTGAGTCTTCTCACTATACTTTACCTAGAGTGGTAATTATGTGTGATCGGAAGGTCTTATGTGCTATGATGAGTACGTAATTCATGTTGTTATATGATATGTATGTGCTATGTTATGTTATGACTATTATGATATGGACCAAAAGGTCAACAGTGTATGGGCCGGAAGGTCAAGGTGATATAGACCGGAAGGTCAGAGAAGTGGGATCGGAAGGTTTACCAGGACTATGGGATGGAAATCCCCTGAGACACATTGACCGGAAGGTATTGTAGAGTTGTAGCCTTGAGTGGCGTATGTGTTGTATGTGGTATTTTGGGGAACTCACTAAGCATTTATGTTTACCATGTTGTGTGATATGTGTTTCAGGTACTAGCGAAGATCGCAGGAAGGCGCCAACATGATCTGTACACACTGATGAAGATCCATATGTTTGAGACTCTGAGATATGATTTCTGAGATAACATTTGATTGAATGAGTTTTGAAATTATTTTATGAAATTTATTATGTTTGGAATGAAAAATTGTTTTGAGATTTTACGTCGTCACAAATTGGTATCAGAACCCTGGTTTGAGGGATTCGGATGCACCTTTGGGTGTAACTAAACTCAAACTGAGGATTTGACGAAGTTTTCATAAAAGAAACTACTTTTCTAAATGAATAAAAGATTTTAAGAAAAGAAAGAGGAATAGTGTGTACGATCAGTCAGCACCGGAGCGGTGATTTCCCAAAATACCCTTACATTATGTGTTATGAGATATTATGTGATATGCTATGTATGCTAGAGTAGGCTAGGTATTCATATTAGGACTAGAGTGGCCTGATTTGTGATGGCTTAGCCTAGGAGATTGCTGCTGCGTTGAGATGCCTCGAGAGTGAGTAGGTAGCAATGAGGAGATTATGAGGGGTCTAATGAAGGGTAGCATGTGCTTAGCAAGAAGTAGAGTACTTGTGATATAGGATCCTAAGAGGAGGACTTGGGGTGAAGGTTGATGTGGTGTGGAAGGTAGTATAGGGCCCGTACTACTGGAAACACTGGATCAGTGAGCAATCCAAGTAAGAATCCTTAGGGTACTAAGGAACAAGTAGGGTTGGGTGATCGAGTGCGAGTATACTCGCGACCATACGGGAGGTCATACTCGAGATGTTTAGGTCTATTGAGACCATGTTGACTGAGACGTTCGATGAGCGATACTCTGTTGTTTCGGAGGTTGTTGCTGCTGCAGCCACCGCAGCTGTCGTAACTGCTAGGCCGTAAGGGGGTGAATCATTGTTGTACCGGGAGCTCAGCAACACGAAGCCACCAGGGTTTGATGCGACAGGATCCGATGGTCGCGAGAGGCGATATCATGGTTCAAGTACCATGATTAGTAGCAGATCGAGAGGTGAAATCATGGTTCGAGTATCATGATTGGTAGTAACTTCAGAGGAGATGTCATGGTTTGAGTACCATGATTGGTAGAAGATCGAGAGGTGATATCATGGTTTAAGTACCATGATTGGTGGTAGATTGAGAGATGGTGTCATGGTTCGGGTACCATGATTCGTAGCAGATAATGCTTGTACCGATTTCCAGTTATTCCGTCATGATTGATTAGGCCGAGATTGGATGCGATAGAGTATGGGGCCCAAGGGCCAGGATGAATGAGTTTTGATGAAGCATACCTTGAAAGGGAAATCGATTTAGTTCCGAGGAATCTGTGATGAGATGAAAGTGGGAGTTGCAAGACTCAAGGATGAGTAAGGATGGTGTTTTATGGGGGATTGCGGTCCGAGTTAAGCAATCAGACGATAGTGGAAATGTCTCTTTCTGTGACCTAAGGAGTGTTATTTCTGTTCCGGGTGGGGAAACGTAAGAAGTACTGAGGTTTTGGTTTCTGAGCTGGGGGTGAACCTTATGGGGTAGCATCGATAGCGATCTTCCACCAGGATGGCTAGGTAGTATATCTACCGTAAAGTAGTAGTATAGCATGAACCAGTCAGTAGGGACTGAGACGGTCAAGGGCAAATAGATAGCCCACTTGAGTATAGTAGAGTATGTGTTAGCCGCAGCATCGGGCGATCACGAGGAGTATATCGGGGCGGTATCCATTATGGTCTATGCTAGACATCGGGTATGGAAGTGAATTTCCTGCTCTTATGGTAATTTATGTGATGGAACGATGGTTTGGGAGTCAAGGATTAGGAGAATGATGATTCATTATCTCCGAACTAAGAGTCGGGATTATTACTGGATAGTCGAGATGTCTGGTAATGGATTTATATGAGATTCTGAATGATTATAGTCAATCATGATGAGAAGTTTCTGAGAATTTCATCAGAAATCCGCGATATTGGAGTTGCTTGATCTCCATCGGGGAGATTATCGCTCATTGCGTAGCACCTTCCAAGAGTAAGTGTGATGTTTCTGGTGGAAACGATATGTGAGATGGATTGTTAGTACGCCAATCGGTGATGGTTCGAACCCTGAGTGGGGGAGAACCGGGTACTTTATTGAGGGGAACTGAGATTTGTTCAAAAGTGGTTAGAGATCTGGATATAGAGATTTGCGGTACATGTTCATGAGATCATGGGTATTGGTGGTCGAGGCGAGACATAGAGTGAGATAATGCATGTAGTGCATGTTGAGAACGGGTGAGTGTCCGCACAGAAAGTAGCCATTGGTTGGCGACCTTGAGGTGGTTAGGAATTCTTCAAGATTACTATCGTGAACTCGAGATGGTTGGCTCGTAAGATTAGTCTGGCAGTGAGAGAATTCTAGTTCATTGAATGGTCTGCTATGCGGTTTGGGAAAGGGTAGGAATTGATTAAGCAACAACTTTGGGGTCGTTATGAGTATTATTGCATGAGTTTTGAGCAATATAGAAGGAAGTTTCGGATTGTTGTCAATATGATTCTGAGTCGTTGACGATTTCTTCATATTCAACTGAGAGTTGGGATACTCCGTATTGGCGTGTTATGAAATGAAAATTTGTTGTGAGGTTCTAAGGGAACGCGTGGGTGTATCTTTGTGTGATGTTGAAAGAAGGAGATCAGGGGTTAAGGCAGTATATCTTGAGGTTCTGTGGTAATTTGCCGAGGTATCCGAGTATGATGACCTGAAGTTTGGATTAGTTTTGAGCCTTGGGTTGAGACTGCAAGTGGCGTATTGAGTATATGTGGTACCAGTGGGAGCCCTTGGGTATTGGCATCAGGAGGGATTATTTAAGAATGAGGATTTCAGCAAGGATAGGTGCCTTGGTGATGGAAGTTGTTGATAGGAATAATGATGCATAATTTGGATGAGTGTGGGTACCTATCTGTGTTAGTCCACGGAGCATGTGTTAGTGGACGCAGGGTGGCGTTAACGTGAGAATGAAATTATAGGGATAAGTCAGAGGTTCTTGTGATGCTATGGGAAGCCGTAATACTCACTAGTCAGAGGTTGTTGTGATGCTACGGGAAGCCGTAGTACTCACTAGTCAGAGGTTGTTGTGATGCTACGGGAAGCCATAGTACTCACTAGTCAGAGGTTGTTGTGAAGCTACGGGAAGTCGTAGTACTCACTAGTCAGAGGTTGTTGTAATGCTACGGGAAGCCGTAGTACTCACTATTCAGAGGTAGTTGTGATGCTATGGGAAGCCGTAGTACTCACTGGTCAGAGGTTGTTGTGATGCTACGGGAAGTCGTACAGAGGTTGTTGTGATGCTACAAAGAGTCGTATTACTCACTAGTCAGAGGTTGTCGTGATGCTACGGGGAGCCGTAGTACTCACTAGTCAGAGGGAGGTTGTTGTAATGCTACGGGGAGCCGTAGAACTCTTTATTCAGCGAGAGGTGGTTATAAGGAAGTACTATTTGAATAAAGCACGAAGAAGAAGAGTTTTGGGCAAGGGTAGCCCTAATAGTAGAGTTTTTGGGAGCCTGGCGGTCGAACCAGGAAAGAGACTGGGGTCCCCATATTTTTTAGGAATCGTTAACTTCTCACTTGAGTTGTGGTTGTTGCATCATGAGGGAATTGGAAAAAGGGGTATTTGCGCGGATTGTCGGTTGAGTCATGAGATGATTGTTTCATTGGGACAAGTGGTTCCAACTTTGGGTCGGACCAGACTCTCAAGTTGAGTTTGGCTTTGATTGTGCGTTGGGTAGCCAAGAGGAGATTTTGGATTCTGAGGTGGATTATTGGTTGAGGGGTATTGTTGTCACCCGATATCTTAGACCCGTGTGAGGTTAGTTCGTTAGTACGGGAGATACCATGAGGTGCATGAGGCAAATGATTATTAATTTGGCTGAGGTCGAGGGTGAGACTATTTCAGTTGGGAGCATAGTATTCCTTAGGGTAAAGAGAACTTCGTGACTTGTGTGTCATTGGGCTGAGATAGTTGATATGAGAAGGAAGTCAGTGAGACACTTGGAACATGTTATGAGTAACCTTTGGAAGTTAATGGTTGGTTGAGAGATGACCTAGTACCCAGTGTGGAGTAGGGATCGTTGAGAGTAAGTTGGGGGGTTTATGATTATAGATGTTAGAGGATATTTTGAGGGAGAATGATTACTTTCTTATATCTGAAGGCAGGGTGTTGAAAATTTATTGAACCGATGGGGTTCGATTTCAGGGCAGGAAACGATTCTCTGGTGTAATGTGCCCCTTTCGTCTATAGAAGTGTATTTGAGATTGTTAGGTAAGTATGGAATGGGTGATCGGTAACCAATTGTTGGGTTTATATTTGGAAGTCATAAGGGATATATTAGTGGCAGAAGGGCCGGTTTTGTTTCAAATTTAACAGTTCCTGGTCGGGTTCAGGTATCCATGGAGGAAGATATTGTTTTGGTTTGAGATCCTTTCAGTGGTGCTTTTTTGGTGCTTGGTTTCCATCTATGTGGTTTGAGAAGCGATTTCGAGGGCGAAATCAAATTAAGTGGAGGAGAATTGTAACATCCGGAATTCCGGGTATGATAGTCCGTGTTTCAAATTTGAGGATTTAGGAGGGACTCGATGCGTCTAGGTCTGACTCGCCAAGTCACGTCGAGTTGATCATGCGGATTTAATGAGCGGACTCGATGATTCCATGTATGGACTCGCCGAGTAAGTACTGGGCAGAGAAAACCCTAAGTTCCGGGGTTGGAGCCTATTTAAAGGAACATATGACCTTGGATGTGCCTCATATCTCCTGTGAGAAACCCTAATCTCCATTGGAGCCAAGGGAGAGTTCTTATGATGAAATTAATAATTTTGGTGTGATTTTGCAATGGAAGAGAAGGGATTCAGCTAGAAGGACCAAAGGAGGTTGTTATTCTGACACATCCAAGCAAGGATCTCCATTCTAAGGTACTATTTCGCCCCTTCCTTCTATTTTGTGTAGAATCCTTGAATCTAGGGTTTTCTTATTCCTTCTTTATCTTGAATTCGAAGCATATGAGGTCCCAAGGATGAATTCTTCTTGGATCTGGACCTTAAGAGGTCCAGAGAGTCCTATCTATCCTACTTTATGCTATTCCTTTGGAGATATGAACCTAGGTTGCCATTTTAGAAGCTATTTCAACAAAAGAAGCCCTATGAGTGTTGCATGAGTCTAAAGGTTGGACCTTTACGTGATTATTGTGTATTGGAAGGTTAGATCTATAGGTAAGAGAAGCAGATCTGACCTCAGAAGGTATTTTAAGTGTTGCCATGGAGGGAACTCGCCGAGTCCATAAGGGGACTCAACGAATGAAAAGTTAACTCGACGAGTGGTAACCCGTTGAATGAAAGGTTAACTCGACGAGTCGAGTGAGAATTTAAGAGGATTAAGAGGACACACATGGACTCTCCGAGTAACATGAGTGCACTCGATGAGTTTAGTCAAAGTTTGACCGTTAACTAGACTTGACTTCAGTTGACCTTAGGGTTTTGGTCAAGTTGGTTCAAGAGAGGTTAGGGAAGGGTAGAATGGTCTTCTCTGCATTCTATAGAGATGAGGACAAGAGGAATTATTATTAGAAATGTTTGCTTATGTGTTAGCTAGAGGCTCGATCGAGGTTATCCAGCCAGAAGGTTTACTAGACATCATGTGAGGTGAGTCTTCTCACTATACTTTACCTAGAGTGGTAATTATGTGTGACCGGAAGGTCTAATGTGCTATGATGAGTACGTGATGCATGATGTTATATGATATGTATGTGCTAAGTTATGTTATGAGTATTATGATATGGACCGGAAGGTCAACAATGTATTTTCCGGAAGGTCAAGGTGATACGGACCGGAAGGTCAAAGAAGTGGGATCGGAAGGTCTACCAGGACTATGGGACGGAAGTCCCCTGAGACACATTGACCGGAAGGTCTTGTAGAGTTGTAGCATTGAGTTGAGTATGTGTTGTATGTGGTATTTTGGGGAACTCACTAAGCATGTATGGTTAACGTGTTGTGTGATATGCGTTTCAGGTACTAGCGAGGATCGTGGGAAGGCGCCGACATGATCTGTACACACTGATGAAGATCCATATGTTTGAGATTCTAGGATATGATTTCTGAGATAACATTTGATTGAATGAGTTTTGAAATTATTTTATAAAATTTATTATGTTTATAATGAAAAATTGTTTTGAGATTTTAGGTCATTACAGGTATGCACCCTCCGGTCCTGTGTCACAGTGAAGACCCTCTGGTCTCACAACTCGGGTGGACCCTCCGGTCCTAACTCAGTAAAGCTTAGAATAATACACAACATAAATCACAAAGACATAATGCAGGATATCACAATACTTAGTATAACACATAAGACCCTCTTGTCACAAAGGATTACCACTCTAGGTAAAGTATAGTGAGAAGACTCACCTCGTAAGAAAATTGGATAACCTCGAACTCAAATCACCGGTCTAGCCTCCACCTAACACATACGATAATTATCTCTAATTAATAATGGATCTCAAAGAAACTAGACTAACCCTTAAACAGACTCACAAAAAGGATAAAAGACCATTTACCCTTCCATGGCCTTAGTATTCCACAAGTTGACTAAACCCTAAAATTCAACTAAAAGTCACTGACAGCGTGTACGCTGCGCGTACAAGCCCTCTATGTTGGGCGTACTCTTTCGCCATGCATGCATCGGGGATTCTCGACCCTACGCTGCGCGTACTAGAATTACGCTTAGTGTACGCCCCACGTTTGCTCTTTCTACTCGTTTGGTCTTAATCCATTAAGACCTTAGCTCAAATCTCAAGTCTGGACTCCCTAAAGGCTCATACTCCATAAAGTTTGTGACTTTAACCCTTTGCATGGACGGTAAAGTCACAAACACCAAAACTCTCACTCTTTATTCTCAAGAATGCTCATATCTCATGCATGGGTTGGTTTACACATCCAAGTCTCAATTTTTATGACTCTACATCACTAAAAACACTCAAAGGAGCTGATAATAAGCTCCGGAGCTCAATATCTCATAGAGCATTCAACTTTGGGACCAAACCCCTAAAATGATGCACAAATCAAAAGGGTGAGAAAGCTTTGAGCTTTATACCTCTAACCAAAGCTCCAACCACAGATAAGCTCCGATCCAAAGCCTGGACTCCCAGTCCTTCCTCTTCAAAGCTCCTTCTTCACTCCAAAGAAACACAAGAACACTTAATAGCTCACAAATGGTCACATAAGCTCTAGGGACGAGAAATTAGGGTTTGAGAGAGTTGATGTCTGGGAATGGTGGGCTGAAATGATGCCATCATGTCCTTTAAACAGGGACACACCCTAAATTAGGGTTTTCACTCCAGGCCTAGTACGCCCATCTAACCCTCTAGTACGCCTAATGTACTAGGTGGCTTCCGTATCAAAAACACACACATGAGTACGTTGAGCGTACCATGCGTATGCCCCACATACTCATTTACCACTTTTTTCTCATATATGGGCCAAACTTGGCTATCATTAAAAGAACAAGGGTTTATAAAGTATACCTGGTCTTGGGATGTTACACCTTCCCAGTGAAAGTCGATGGCTTACACGTTGAAAAATATTTGTACTTGCATCCATTCCTCTCGACTCTGTCATCTTGGTTGTTCCTCTTAATCACTGGCAGATCATCTTGACCAACAGTCCTGCTATAGTTTCCCTCCTCTGACTGCCCATCATTCAATTTAGGTTGTTCGACAGGCATTGTAGGTTTTTCCCTATCCTATAGCAATAATCACCTTATCTCCTCCATTTAACGATCCAACATCAACTGGATCATCGCTTGTACCTCGGCCATTGTAATTGGCTCATGTGCGGCTGCTACAACAGGTATTTGTTGAATCATTGGTGGTTGAGGTTGTTGATTTTTATTTCCATTCGCGTTTCCACTTCGGGTTCTTGCCATCTTGATCTATACACCGAATAGAAGGAATTTAGATCTTTATTTATGATAGACATTTAAATCATCCTTATCTCTCCAAAATTTTTACATGTTAGTTCTAATATCATAGTCATACGTTTACAATCTTGAACACATAAGGTTTCTAGATCTGGTCGGCAACAGACCATAGATCCAAACAAATAATATCACATAAAGCATCTTAACAGCTATAACATAAATCATTTAGCACATAAAAAGCATATTAGGCATCTTTCCTAAAATAAGCTAGTGCTTGTGTCTAAAATATAGTAGACACTCATCTCACAATCATCGTTTAGCATTCTAAGTTTAAGTCTAAAAATCAGACAAATTCCTAGTTCGCTTAAACTAATGTCTCTGATACCAACTGTGACATCCTCATTTTCACAGCCAAAAAAGACTGATTTATTTATGCTTTATTCGAAAATCAAAGTAACGTTTTAAAGAAAAGTGTTCTGGAATTTGTTCCCAAAAGAAAATATGATAAAGATTTGTCAAAGCATTTCCGAAGAAATGTATTACATTAAAAACCTCGGTATGTCATGTTCGATACATATCAAAAGCATAAACAGTATAATATAAGCCTTACAACATTTATTCATATCTATAGGCCTATAATCCGTAATCCCTCATCTAAACATCACATCTATGCTCATGTGCCACTACATGTAATACAAGAAAGTGAGTGGGTCAGGCTTGTGAGCCTGGTGAGCACAAAGGGATTTCAACACACAATAAATGAGTTTATTAATTTCATCAACCAACTATAACCCGATTACCCATTCCCGTTATCCTCACTTTACGTCCCTAAACACCTATCATAAGGTACCTAGCCTAAGAATCATCATCAGGATGGACACTACTGCTAAGGAGGTTCCTCAGCAATAAATTTCCTAAAGGCAACCATGAGGGGGATGGAGTACACTGGTGAACACATCGTTCACAAACACCTACAGGTTGCAAGCCTACTAGCGTTCCACTGGACTGTCTAGAAAAGTCCATGGTCGTCATCTATACTCCACTAGATGAATGGAAACATTGTTAACATTGAGGCCTCTCATCATTTTATTTCATCACACCCAACTATTACATCTACCCATGTTATACCCAACACATTTTGTAGATATAAAATACATATATAGTTTAATTTTTTTAAAACATGTATAAAATATTTCATCCAACATAGACAACAAGTATTCCAACAATATGCACACATAGCACGTAATTTATATAAAATACTTCATATATATGTGTAATATGAAAGTAACTATGCACTTACTTGTTAAAGTGACGACTTGAAATTCGAGTAGCGCTTCGCTTCTTAATAATATGATTTCCTTTGACGAAACCGAGTATTATTACCACTAGATTTTAGTCTAATATTTATTGCGACTAATTATTAATATAGATTCGTCATTAACTTAGAATCTACTTCATGATCTATCAAGTAAGGAACAACCAGGTAGGATTATATATAAGGTAGGGTCCGTTTGGTATACAAAGTATACTATTTGGAACTCCCACTTTAAACACCTCACTAAATCATAGCCTAGACATCATCCCCATAAGTAGATCAATCAGTATAACGACTTGGAATCACTGATAAATCTTGTTTATATGTTCATAATAACGATAATTAACTTAAACATAAGTTATACTTAAAGTATGGTAAGCATAACTCACTTACAGTAAGTTTTTCTCAAAACCAGGCTTCACTGAAGCAGAGTTTCTAAGCCGAAAGCTCTTCTTCTCGGAGCCTTCGGGCGCTCCGGGGCTTTCCTGTAGTACCATGAGGCTACTAGGGCTTTAAGAGGATTTTTGGGGGTTTAGAGAGTGTGTAGAGAAAGAGAAGTAGGTTATGGTGTGAAGAATGTGTTGGAATAGTGTCTAAGCCCGTAACTATATTTGGTATGTACTTGATCCGGTTGTGCATGGTCCTTTTGGGTTGCCTTCTCCAATGCAACTTGATAAGGTAATTTAAGGAGAAAGAGAGAGTATTATGATTTATTAATATATTATAAGAGTACTATATTAAAGGAGAAATCATATTTATTTAATTAGTATTGGTCATAAATTAATTAAGAATTAATTTAGTGGTCAAAAGAGATTAATTGAATAAAGGGGTATAAACTGTCAAATGTATGATAGTTGAGTTTTTGGTTAAGGAAACCTAATGGGCTTAAGGGGGAACGAAATTATTATGGGTAACCATCATATTTTCGTCCAATGGCCTTATTCCAGAAGGTTCCATGGGCTGCTTGGTGGCTAAGCTGTCCATTAGGGTTTAGATTGAAACCCTGGTAACCTGTAAGTATAAATATGACCCCTAGGGCTTTGAATTCGGCTACCACTTGATTCCAAGAGTAACCTAGGCCAATTTCTAGCCTCTCTCTCCTTTTCTCATATTTCCTTCTTGCTTGTGGGGTTTGTGAACCATTAGAGGAGTTGCATTTGTGACTCTAGGCTCAAAAGAAGAAGAAAGAGAAGATCTAAGCCAACTCTCGAAGAGGTAAACATCTAGATCTGATTCTATATGTTAATTTTGTTGTTGATATGCTAGATTAGGGTTTATAAGTCTTGGAATCAAAGCATGTTCAATAGTGAAACCTAGATCCAAGCATTAGGGTTTGTATGTGCACATAGGAATGTTTCTTATGCATAAAACCCATCAGTGGTATCAGAGCCTTGAATGGTTTCAGTTGAATGTGATGCTTAACTGCTTTATTTGCTGAAAATCGATTTTTTGGTCCCTGCCCGACTCAACTCGGCGAGTCAGTATCTGGACTCGGCGAGTCAGTTCGTAAGAATTAGGGATTTTCGGGTTTTGGCTGGTGTTTTGACTTGGACTTGATGCTTAATTTGTTTTATGAAGTTAAAATCCGAATTTTATCTTAATTAAGTGTTTATCCTTGCCAAAATAATAGATAATTTCAAATCCTTTTAATATTAGTTGTTTATGTGATAAATATGGATTATTTAAAATTATTTGGTAATTATCTAATGACTAAAATTAAGATTAGGTCAAATATAGATAATTTTGAAATTAATTGTTTAATTTGAATTATTTGTTATTTGATCCCTTATGTTTTGAAAAGTTCAATACTTGCCCTCAAGTTTTGAAATTTGAATTTATGATTAAAAGTTTAATTTTGAGTAATTTAAATTTCAAACCCTTAGAATTTTACAAGTTTAAAATTCAACCCTATACTATTATATATTATTACAAGTTTAGTTAATATATATATGTATAACTTAAAATGCTAGTCTTACCGTTAGTAGGCCTCATTCACGAAGCCGGTCTATAAGGTGGGTATAAGGTTGCTGCCTATAAAATGGCGCTTAATGGGTGTACACTCACACCTACCGCTTGCTTGACTGGTGGAGGGTTGTTAGCCGAACGGGTAGGATAGGGCAACCTTCTCCTCATTAAAAGTATAATGTTAATTATAAAGTAACTACATGTTTACAAATTCCCATTCCTAGTTACTTTAGGGTAAAATGTGAAAATGATGCTAATCCATGGAATTACACTTTGTACCCTTGTCAAACATTGATGGAGCGCGTGTGGTTAACCTGCACATCAATTTGGGGATGACATTAGTAGCGAAGGGTGACTCGATGTTTTTCATAGATTAATGGAGCGTGTGTGGTTTACCGGCACGTTGATTGGGTGATAAAGACATTGAGTGCACGACGTTCATTCGCATGGTTATTCACAAATTTGTTTGCGATCCTCGGCATCCCAGTCGCAAATTTGAAATGCATATCGAGATTTAAACATGCCATTGAAAAGTTCAATGCATCTCAAAGATCTAGGAGTTTTCAATACATTTAAAACCTAAATTGCTTTTTCGTTTTTCATGGTGAGAATTAGTGAATCGTCATTCACTTACCTTCAAATTATTTACTTTTAGAGTACGACATCCCTTTCTAAGTTGTAAATAATGTTGTTGGATCCTAGCCCTAATTTCTCATTTGGGTGTTTAATTAGGGATTCATTTATAATCAAACTTTGTTCCTTTCTTTTTCAGATGTCTGCAAACAACAACAACAACGCTTCTGGGTCATTCTTGTTGATGAACTTGTGTCAGAAAGTGACATTTGATGGTTCAAACTTCAACGAGTGGATGAGGTATATTCGTATGATCACACGCTACGAGGACAAGGAATATGTCCTCGATGAAAATCTTGAGAAGATCATCCCATATGTTGCTACTCCCGAGGAATTGGCCGCCTTTGAGGCCCATGAGCGTGATGCCACGAAAGTTCACTGCATCATGCTGGCCACCATGAACCTCGAACTCCAAAAGTCCTATGAGGACATGTATCCATATGAAATGCATCAGGATTTGCTGGAAAGGTATCACCAAAGCGCGAGGAAAGAGCGCTATGAGATCATTACTAACATGATCACCTCTAAGATGGGGAGTGGAGAATCCTTAACCTCTCATTTGCAGAAAATGCAGAGGTATGTTGATCGTCTTCTCAAACTTAATGTTAAGTTTGACGAGGATTTGGCTATCGACATAATCCTCCACTCCTTGCCCTCCTGCTACAATCAGTTTAGGATGACCTACCATATGAACAAAGAGGAGGTCTCCTTGAGCAAGCTCCAAGGACTCTTAAGGACTGCTGAGAGCAACCTCAAAGACAAATCCGTTGCACCGTCCCCTGCTGTGGCCGCTCCTGTGATGGCGATAGGTCAAGGAAAGGGTAAAAAGAGGAAGGCTCCATGTAATAGCCACCATAAGGGGAAACCCCATGATGGTTCGTCCTCAAGTGGGACCAAAGCTGGCCCTGATAAACCCTCTTCCGATCCAAAAGAAGCAGAGTGCTTCTATTGCCACCAAAAGGGCCACTGGAAGCGAAGCTGCCCACAATATCTGCAGGTCATAAGAGATGGGAAGATCAAGTCCACATTTCCAGGTATGTATTCTATTAAATCTAATAACTCATCATTTGCTACTTCATGGGTTCTTGATACAGGGTGTGGTTACCACATTTGTTCTGATTTGCAGGGCCTAAAAAGAAGTAGGGAGATGGAACATGGGAAGATGAACCTGATTATGGGAAACAGAAGATCGTCACCTGTGACCAAAGTCGGTGTTTATTCTTTAGTGTTGAGTAATGGGTTAGGAATAGATTTAGAAAATTGCTATTATTCGCCAGATATCGCAAGAAACATTATTTCTTTTCATGGGTTGTTTAGACAAGGTTTCAGATATTCTTTTGATAATAGTAATGGTTCTATTAACGTTTATTTGAATGGTGTATTTTATTTCAATGCATTACCTTGTAATGGGATTTATGAATTTGTGATGATTGTTGATAATTTTGGAAATAATGTTTTGAATATTGATTCGTCTACTAGTCTAGACAAAGCATGCTTGTTGCATTATCACCTTGGCCATGTCAACAAGAAACGCATAGCCCAACTCCAAAAGGATGGAGTGTTGGAGTCATTCGACCTTAGGGACAATGACACGTGTGAGTCTTGTTTACTTAGGAAGATGACCAAGTCACCCTTTACTGGCTCTTGTGAAAGGGGTGAGGGTTTATTGGATCTCATACACACCGATGTATGTGGGCCCTTTAGATCCACCACAAAGGATGCTTGCCGCTTCTACGTGACTTTTTTACAGATGATTATAGCAGATATGGATATATCTACTTAATCAAGAAAAAGTCAAAAACCTTTGAAAAGTTCAAAGAGTTTAAGAATGAAGTGGAGAATCATCTGGGTAGGAAAATCAAGATGCTTCGGTCAGACCGAGGAGGAGAGTACCTAAGTCTTGAGTTTCACGACTATCTAAAAGAATGCGGAATCATTTCGCAATTGACGCCTCCAAGGACGCCACAATTGAATGGTGTGGCTGAGAGACGTAATCGAACCTTGTTGGACATGGTTCGTTCTATGATGAGTCGGACTTCGTTACCAATAGCTTTCTGGGGGTATGCCTTAGAGACTACTGCCCACATACTTAACTTAGTTCCCACCAAGAAGGTTTCTAAGACTCCTCACAAGATGTGGACAGGGAAGGCTCCCTCGTTGGCACATATCAAGGTTTGGGGTTGCGAGGCTTTCGTAAGAAGAGAGACTCACGACAAACTAGAACCTCGTAGTGAGAAGTGTTATTTCATCGGCTATCCGCAGAAGTCTTTTGGCTACCTTTTCTATAGACCGAGTGACAATGTTGTCTTCGTTGCTAGAAGAGGAGTTTTCCGAGAAAGGGAATTGATAGGCCAAGAAGATAGTGGGAGGCAAATTGAACTTGAAGAAATTCAAGATCAATGCGATGAAGGAACCTCTGACACTGGCACTAAACTTGAGGAGGAAAATCCCGTTGAACCTATTGACGAGTCCTTACCTCTTCGGCATTCCACTAGGGCTAGTGTTCCACCCCAGTTTTATGGTTTTCATATTACTACTGAAGGGGATACATTTTTTAGTGATAGTACACTAGTAAATTTGGATGAACCTAGCAACTATAAGGAAACCATGGCAGGCCCGGAGTCTGCAAAATGGAAAGAGGCTATGGACAGCGAGATTCTGTCCATGTACGACAACCAAGTTTGGAATTTGGTTAATAATGTACCGGGTTGTAAGACAGTCGGGTGCAAGTGGATCTTCAAGAAGAAGACGGACATGGATGGGAAACTGCATACTTATAAAGCGCGATTGGTTGCGAAGGGCTTTATTCAAACTCCCGGAGTTGACTATGATGAGACCTTCTCACCAGTTGCGAAGATAAAGTCTATTAGGGTGATGCTTGCTATAGCTGCGTTTCATGATTATGAAATATGACAGATGGACGTGAAAACCGCTTTCCTTAATGGAAAGTTGGCTGAGGATGTCTACATGAATCAGCCAGAGGGTTTTGTCGATGCGAAGCATCCAAATAGAGTATGCAAGCTTGAGAAATCCATTTATGGATTGAAACAAGCATCTCGTAGATGGAATCTTTGTTTTGACGAGAAGGTTAAAGAGTTTGGCTTTCTGCGAAGCGAAGATGAATCTTGTGTGTATGTCAAAGCCAGTGGGAGTATAGTAAGCTTCCTCGTATTGTATGTCGATGACATACTACTCATAGGAAACGATGTCCCAACCTTGCAGGAGGTCAAGTCCTGGCTTGGGAAATGTTTCGCTATGAAGGACCTCGGAGAGGCTGCTTATATTCTGGGAATAAGAATAGTAAGAAACAGGGAAAAGAGACTGATAGGACTCAGTCAGGATACATACTTAGAAAAAGTACTAAAGCGTTTTAGTATGGAAAATTCCAAGAAAGGGGAGTTGCCAATCCAAAGCAATACCAAGCTGAGTAAGACTCAAAACCCGAGTACAGAGACACAGATAGCTGATATGAGCCGAGTACCTTACGCTTCCGTAGTAGGCTCTATCATGTACGCTATGACCTGCACTTGCCCTGATGTGGCCTTCGCTTTGAGAATGGTCAGCTGATATCAAGGGAATCCAGGTAAAGCTCATTGGATTGCAGTTAAGAATATTCTTAAGTACCTGCGGAGGACCAAGGAATGGTTTCTAGTCCTCAGTGGGAGTGATGACTTAAGGGTACGAGGGTACAGTGACGCTAGTTTTCAGATGGATCAGGATAACTTCCGATCGCAGTCAGGCTGGGTCTTTACCCTAAATGGAGGAGCAGTGACTTGGAAAAGTTCCAAGCAAGAGACCGTAGCTGATTCAACGTGCGAATCAGAATATATTGCGGCAAGCGAAGCGTCAAAGGAGGCTATATGGTTGAAAAACTTCATTGGAGACCTTGGAGTTGTGCCATCCATAAAGGAGCCGATGGAAATTTTCTGTGATAATGAAGGAGCGGTTGCCTTGACCAAGAAACCGAGAGATCATGGCAGATCTCGACATATTGACAGAAAATACCATTTCATCAGATATCGGGTAGAAGAGGGACTCCTCGTTGTGAAGAGGGTATCATCAGAGGAGAACCCAACAGATCCCCTTACGAAGGGACTGAGTAGGGTCAAACACTTGCAGCACGCTAGGAGCATTGGGCTGAAGGATGATATAAGTTTCGATTAGATAGGAAATGTGTACTAGATAGTTTGTACTTGACATTCGATGAATAAATAAATTGTGTTATTTATGAGTAAGGCTACTATCTTATGTTGGTTATTTATCTATTGTTTCCATTTTGCATGTTTTGACTTCCTGAATGATATGATTATTCAAAAGGTCCACAGTCGGTCATATTTTGGAAGTAGATATGAATGAAGACTGTCATGAATTGGTTGTAGATTGTCTAAAAGGTCTTAGACATAGCAAAAGTTTGCTGCAAAGTTCATGAGTGCTTATGAATATGAGTTGAGCATTGGATTAAACCCGAGTGTGCTGTATCACTTGGTGGTGTTTTATCTTAAGTGATGGCAAAGCGATAACATCATATAGTCTTAAAAATTAGAGATATGGTTGTTGTTTGCTGGTTGGTTATACATTGATGATGTGTAAACGCATCAGTAACTTGATGTTATAAAACACATTATTGTGTGTGATCCATTAGTAAATAATAGATGCATATGAGTCGAAGTTGATCTGTTCCTTTTATTCTCTGAGAATAAAAGTGATATATTGGCCACTTGATGATTTGGTTTGACTTATGTGTCGGGCCCGGTCAGAATGAAGTTGATGTGTTCAACTAAATTCTATGTCAAACAAATCGGAAATCAAGGAACTTTTGTTGGACAATAAGCATTGTCAGCATGATATCCAGAACAAAGGATTATACGATCCATTATCTAAAGGACAAGTTGATCAGAGTTGTCAGTGAAGTATAAGAGCAACGATTGCTAATCGGATTCTGAAGTCATATGTGAGATATAGTTACTAGACTTATCCAAGTGGGAGACTGTTGGAATAGTGTCTAAGCCCGTAACTATATTTGGTATGTACTTGATCCGGTTGTGCATGGTCCTTTTGGGTTGCCTTCTCCAAAGCAACTTGATAAGGTAATTTAAGGAGAAAGAGAGAGTATTATGATTTATTAATATATTATAAGAGTAATATATTAAAGGAGAAATCATATTTATTTAATTAGTATTGGTCATAAATTAATTAAGAATTAATTTAGTGGTCAAAAGAGATTAATTGAATAAAGGGGTATAAACTGTCAAATGTATGATAGTTGAGTTTTTGGATAAGGAAACCTAATGGGCTTAAGGGGGAACGAAATTATGATGGGTAACCATCATATTTTCGTCCAAGGGCCTTATTCCAGAAGGTTCCATGGGCTGCTTGGTGGCTAAGTTGTCCATTAGGGTTTAGATTGAAACCCTGGTAACCTGTAAGTATAAATATGACCCCTAGGGCTTTGAATTCAGCTACCACTTGATTCCAAGAGTAACCTAGGCCGATTTCTAGCCTCTCTCTCCTTTTCTCATATTTCCTTCTTGCTTGTGGGGTTTGTGAACCATTAGAGGAGTTGCATTTGTGACTCTAGGCTCAAAAGAAGAAGAAAGAGAAGATCTAAGCCAACTCTGGAAGAGGTAAACATCTAGATCTTATTCTATATGTTAATTTTGTTGTTGATATGCTAGATTAGGGTTTATAAGTCTTGGAATCAAAGCATGTTCAATAGTGAAACCTAGATCCAAGCATTAGGGTTTGTATGTGCACATAGGAATGTTTCTTATGCATAAAACCCATCAAAATGAAGGTACTCTCGCATGGTATTTATAGGCTGAAATACAGCTGAACTCATCGAGTTGGGTGCCGCATGTCACCATCTGGTGGCAAGACTTGGGGAGAAAGCAATGGCTCAGATCATGCCACATCACCCGCTTCGCAGCAACACACTCCCGTCTTCTGAACCCCGTAAATTTCCCATACAAGCTCCATTTTTGACATTCTTTATATCCACGCATAAGTATTGACAAGATCTACAACTATCCTTTTGACTCCGTCGGCTAATTCCTCATACGAAGTCAGATTTGGGCATTCTTTTTATGGACGCTCTCGGTTTGACGTATACTACAACTTTTATTTAGATCTCTAATTCTAAAAACTAGTTTATTAAAAATTCACTTTTTATGTTATGCGGTGTTGTGCTGGTTTTGCCGTAAAGCTTCAACGAGCCATAACTTCTTTGTTATAATTCGGATTTTGGCGTTCTTTATATATCCGGAATCCTTGTTTCGACCACTACAACTTTATGTACATATATCGGGTTTATCTAACAATTTATTTTTTACACTTATTTTTATCCTTTATTTATTATACATTTATAAATAATTATAAAACACATAAATTCACATAATTCACATAATACTCAAATAATTCATCTTTATTACTTCGAAATAGATTACCATGGTTGACCTAAGTATTACATCACTACAATAATGCTTAGCCCAGAAACACGGGCATTGCACAAGTATAGTGATGAAACTTACCTGAATGCAAAGCTGAAATCTACTACTCAAAGTCCTGCATAATGAAGTACAAAAACCTCCTAACCCAATTACAAGCTAAAACTCGGACTATAACTCAACACCTCTCCAAATTTGGCCAAAATTCAACCTTGGTCAAAAGTCACTAGTCAATGATCAAATATTCACTTCAGTAGGTCGCCATGTCGTGGCCTCCCATTTTCCACATCATGCAAAAACGAGAAAATATAGTCAGGCATCCACCAGTCACCACGTTGTGGCAGCCATAATGACACATCATAGGAACTGGATCTTAACAGCTTAATAGATTAAGCTATTTTCCTTCCAACTCAAGAGCTCCAAAGCTCAGATCTAGTCCTTCCCAAGGTCTTGATAGATAAAGTTTCTAACTTTATCCATTAATTAATCCCAATAAGTTAATATATTTAAACCTATGTCCTTAATGGAAACTTAAGGCATAAAGTCAACATTAAGTACCTAATCCTTAAGATCTCAAGTCCACGATTTCTATAAGGGTTTCTTACTCCTAAACCACCATAAAAATCATTGTTTTATGGACATGCATGTATCTTCCCAAACTAGGTCAAAATCATGAATAAGTGAGATAAAACTTATTCATGGGACCTTAAGTTCCAAGAAACCCTATATTTACAACATATAACACCAAAAAGGACCTCAAGGATCCATAAAGTTGTGAACATTATGGGATCCAATCCTCCAAACTGCTAGCACATGAAAAAAGGGATAAAGAACTTAGATCTAGAAGCATGCAACCAAAAAGCTTGGATCTTGGACACTTACAAAGGTTTAAAATATGCACAAAAGGGTGATGATGAGGTTTCTTTGATGGATTAAGACACTAGAACATCTTCTTCTTCTTCTTCTTCTTCAAGCCACCAAAAGTACCAAAATGAGCCAAGTATCACCAAGAGGGATTAGGGTTAAGATTGATGAGGTTTGAGAGTGACGGAGGTTGACCGATGAACCTTAAATCTAAGATTAGGGGTTGAAATACGAAGGAAAACCCTAAAAGATCATGGGCTTGGTCTCATGTCACGTCATAGCATTCTTCCAGGTACACATTCTCATTTTCGCTCATCACATCATGACCAACATCGTCACATATGATTTTTCCCAAAAATTATGCTTTATACTCCTTTATGTCTAACACTGATCCAATCTAGAAAACAAGTGTTATAATTATTCCCTACTTAAATTAGATTTCATCCTCAAAATCTGCCCTCATGAATCTCTCTTAAAATCATATATGAATCCTTTGTGGAACTTCCGAAAGGGTGATGTACCGACCAATGTGGCACTGAAACCATATCCCAAACAGGCTGTAACAACGTAAATTTCCAAAACAATTTTTCACATTTAACACAATAAAAACTTGATTCATAATTCTCAAAATACATATGTCTCAATTGTTAACAAAAGAAAATACAATCCCAGAATCATAAAAACAATCTCCTGCCGGTGTGTACAATCATGTCGGTGCCTTGTCGCGATCCTCGGAACTACCTAAAACACATACCACGGTAAGCATAAAAGCTTAGTGAGTTGCCCAAAATACCACACACAACATATTAGCCACTAAAGGCTATAATTCAATTAGACCCTCTGGTCCAACAACTCATATGGACCCTCTGGTCCTTCAACTCAGCAGCACAATATATTACTCATAAAGCATAACACAATTAAATAACATGATATCTCATTACATAGTTCATGCACATAGGACCCCTTAGTCACACATAAGGTTTACCACTCAAGGTAATTATAGGGAGAAGACTCACCTCGTGAAATCTCGAAAAGTCTTGAACTTGAAATAATGATCTAGCCTTCGTCTAATTACACAAAGTAAATCACCTTTAATTAACAACGATTCTCAAAGGCTAGACTAATCCCTTCCTATAATCTCTTAGCAGAGGAAAATACCATTTTACCACACCACTAGTCCAAATTTCTAAGTGTTGACCGACCCTAAAAGTCAACGAAAGTGAACGGTCCAACCTTGACCAGACTCGTTGAGTGCACTCGGGTGACTCAGCAAGTCCATGTGTGTTCTCTGAATTCTCCTAAGGCCACACTCGACTCATCGAGTTAACCTTTTACTTGACGGGTTACCATTGATCACGAATCGTGGAGCAACACGATCCAACTCGTCCAGTCCTCTCGTGGACTCGGCGAGTTTACTCCATGAAAATGCGTAAATTACCTTCGAAAGTCATATATGTTTCTCTAACTTATAGATCTGGCCTTCTAACACCCAAAAGTCACATAAAGGTCCCATCTTTATGTTCGTGCATCTCACATATGGCTCTATTTGATGAAATAACTCATAAAATGGTAACCTATACTCAAAACTCTCATGTGACTGCATAAATCTAGATGATTGGGACTCTCTGGACCTCTCAAGGTCCAGATCCAAAGTCTATTCCTCACTGGGACTCTATATGCTCAAAATCCCAACTAAAGAAGCGGTAAAGAAACCCTAGATTCTTGGGATCTACTATATACACAAAATAGGCATGGATTCATACCTCAAACAACAACCCTTGATGAAGTGATAGTAGATGCAAGCTCCTTAACTAGCCTAGCTTTGAATCCCCTCCTTCCTTCTTGTAATAATGCACAAATGGTGAAGAATTAGCTCCTTCCCTCAGTATCTATGCTCTCTGGTTCGATAGGGTTTCTCAAGTGGGCGTGTGGACGCAAATGAAGGCCATAAATGCCTTTAAATAGGGCTCAGGCCTGAAGATTTAGGGTTTTTGTCAACAGTGCAGACTCGTCGAGTCGACTCTCCGACTTATTGAGTCCACTCATTAATCCGAGTCATTAGTCGCGGTCCTACTTGACGAGTTTAGGCGCCAACTCATCAAGTCCCTCTTCTCATCTCAAAATAAATACATCGATTATGATACCTGTAAATCTGGATGTTACACAGACCTATCCTCATTGGCATGCAAGTTGAATTAATTCTCAGCAAGAAGCATGCGTGTCAAAAAAAAATGAACACCATCACACTTCAACCAATCAAACTTATAAGGCACTCACTTTTAATCACAATTTTGAAGACTTCACGATCATACCTAATTTCCAAGCAAACAGGCCACTCTAAACATTAACTTGGCTAACCAAATGTTCACAAAATCAATCCATCCAAGGTTTTCGCCTTACATTGTCTCACTAAACACTGGGTACAAAATCTGTTATCAACCGTTGATGTCGACATCCTCATATACAGACTCAAGTGGGAAATATAATCAGCAAAGGCTAAACTAGCCTACACATACACCTTGGATGTAAAAGTCCTTTGTTTAAACAAAACAACAATGTAGATGATCACCCATCCTAATTTCAGATATCATGAATGAGGTCCTCAAATAGACACCCGACTTCCTGACAAATCAAATTAACCAACTGCTCTCACGAGCGCAACCATGGGAAACACCAAAACTCGTGTGACACTCAAGCTCCCAAAACATCATAGGTGCACAATCATCTGCTAGAACACCTAAAAGACTTATAACCACACGCATCATCAGTCTCCTGGTACTCTTGAAAGGTCTAGTATGCTCAAGAGTCATATTAAAGTGATATTGATAATTAACATATGATATTAATGGGTCACACTATAAAAAAACTTGATACAATTGATTATTTATTAGAAAATGGTTTTAATAAATATTCAATAAACTCTTATAATTAAAATAAAAATTATTTATTTCTAGGAAATAATAATTTTAATTAGCAAGTAACATTATATATAATTCATATGGTATGAATTAATAAGTTATGTATAACTTTATGGACTAGTTGAAACCCTTTTTTCTTTTACTCAAAAGACAAAGTTTATATTTTATAAAACTTGAGTTTATAAAATTTAAACAAACTCTTCTTCTTTGTATATAATTTTCAAGAAGAAAAGGGTTATGGTCTTCTGATTATTTAAATGAAAGGTTGGCTCTTTGAATATTTAAATAAGAGTATGGCCCTCTTTGATTATTTATATAAGGGCATGGTATAGTGATTATTTTATTCATAAAGTAGGGAATTGTTTCGACTATAAATACAAGACTTGATGCTTTCATTTGGCTTGCTCATTCACACTCTCCAAAACCGTAAACTCCTTAGAGGAGCTTACTCTATATCTCTCTCTCTCTCTCTCTCTTTCTCTCTCTCTCTCTCTCTCTCTCTCTCTCTCTCTCTCTCTCTCCTTTCTTCATATTTTCTTAAAGTTACTTGCATCTTCAAGCCCTCTTTAAGTTCATATTGGTTATTAACTTAAAGCTTAAGGGTTTAAGAGTTTATGGACTAGCATCTACATCAAGTTGAGTCATTGTTGGTGTCTCAAAGGTTCCACATTCTTCATCAACTTCCAAACCTCCCAAGAGGACCCAAAGAACTACAAAGGTTGTCATTTCTTCACATCTATTTTGGTTGGTGTTTAAATCTTTCTAAAACTTGCAAGAAGATCATTGGTGGGTATAAAATTGTTAGGTTATGTTCAATTTTTTAAGTCTTCAGTTGCCATATTTTTCTAGTTTATGAAACTAGTTTTGAACTAAAACCCAACAATTGGTATCAGAGTCAACTTGCCAGTTTGGTTAGATTTTTTGATTATTGAAAATCTTAGTTTTTTGGAAAATATGGGTAACCTGTTTTTGTATAAAAATAAGTTCATACATATTTTCTATGACAACTTTATATTTGTTATTTTATGTGAGAAAAGTTTCATGCATCTTTTGTTATTTAAAGTTGTCTTAGAAAAACAAAGGTTGTTTGATGTGTATATTGATGTATATGATGTGCATAAAGTAGCCAAGGACCAATGTGTTTTTATGTTGTTGTGTTGGTAATTTTTGTTATAAAATTGTTGTAATAACTTATTTATTCATATGGTATGTGATAAATTAATTAGATTAGTTTTCTTTTTTATTTTTGTAAAGTAATAGATTAGTTTTTAGAAATAATTTATTTGTACAAAAATGTAACAAGAAACGAAGTTGGAACCATTTTTTGAAGACAAAAGAGCAATTTTCGAGTCTAAAATGTGCACAGGATTTTCAGTGACATTTTCTGAAAAGTGACACTAATGTTGTTTACAATGGGTTGTTGGACTTTTAGTGACAATTGCTGAATTTTTGCCTTCAAGAAGTTTTTCCAATCTTTTGCAAGCAATTGATGTTTACTCAAGTGGGAGCTTCTACAATAACATTTCAAGATTTGTTTTGTCCCCATAAATGTCCCTTTAGAAATGGACTTGGCATTTTTTGTGTTGGATCATAAAAAATATCATTAGTTGGTTATGTTTATGCACATATCTTTTTATGCATGTTTTTGTTGTTTATTTTATGCAATTATTATGCGTGGTTGATAAATTAGTTTATCACATGCTTAAATAATTTTGTACAAATTAAACATCACATGGAGTCTGGGTTTTCAAAATTAGACATACTATGTAACAAATTATTATTTTAAAAATAAAACCCGGTTTTATAAAATCTTTAATAATGGAAAATTTTGAAATACTCCATTATAAGTTTTAAAATGGTGATTTTTGTAACTTATACAAACTCCAAATATATAAGTAATAGAAGGAAATTTTATTAAATATATAAAAAGTTCAAATGCATTCAAACTTAATACTGGTTATTAAAACTGAATTGCGTCAAATTATATAAAAACTAGCATTCTATATAGAACCTTTAAAAGTAGTTTTCTTTTAAAAATCGATACCATAGTTTATTATATGCATGTAATAATCATGTTATCATATTTTTTAAACTAGAATTATAAAACATATAAAGGCCCTTTCTTTACAAACCTCAAATCTATGCAATCTTTTTGAAAAACACCCGCACATATATTGTATGCACTAGTGGGATAAATGATACATAACCGCTTAGTGTTGTCTTTTGATGGTCGGCGTGTCTTAGTGATTTCTATAACCAAATTATAGGTCGATTACACAAGTTTTTCAAGTTGGATGATTTGATTGGAAATCTTTTGTGGTAAAGGATACCTAAGCAAGAGAGTTCCAAGGCATAGATAGGATCAAACATGTCTAATTAAATTTGTTATTAGATATCCCATAAATCTAGGAATTATATAGCAAGATATAATTGATAATCGATATCTATCAGGTTGAATTCAAATGGATGGGATAAATGATACCTAACCATTTATTTGTTTTGCAACTTAGATCCAAGACTTTGATAATTAATGTTTTTGGAAACTAAAAGGGTATTAATTATTGAAGATTAAATATTCAAAATACTAAATGAATTTTATTAAAATTTTGTAGTTAACTAATCCATTCTCATTATCATGAATTGCCATTTTCTTTAATGACTTAATGAAACAATAACATTCAATAGATACAACTTCAATGAATGAGTTCATTTCTTAAGAGTCAATCTCGTGAGAGATATAAAATTGTATACACTTAAAGGTCCTAGTCCTAAACCATTTGCTTTGAGCAATAAAACTGGAAATGATACCTAGTAAAGGAATCACTGTGATGCTAAAGATGCTTTAACATCAAGCTAGGAATAGTTATTCATGACTTCTAGAAAGTATTGGATAATTTAAACATATATCTAATGATATAACAGGTCAAGCAATATTCTAGTAAATACATTGATATTTTATTTAAAGATAGTTTAAACATTGGAATTATGAAAGGCCAAAAGAATCACCTTGTGTGATCCAGAAGGCCCAGGTTTTATGGACTGAACACCTTTAAGCCCAAGAAATATAGTCCAGATAGATGGATCTTTTTTCTTTTATGAAGAAATTGGACACTAGAAGAGGATTTACTCCTTTTATTTGGAAAGAAAGTCTGGAAGAGATTAGTACTTATTGTATCTACTAGAGAGAACTCATATTTTTCATATAACACTTAGGTATTTTGTGCTTAAATGTTAAATCTAATATTTGTAAATGGATTGCATATATTTACTGAAGAGTACCAACTGAGAAAAATCAAGTTGGTACTACACTCTCGGAGTTTAGTTTATTTTTTATGCTTAGAACATAAATTACTTGTAATGTAAAACAATCTTTGTTTTGGAACAATGTATGTTTTAATTTAGCATGTATAAATTTATGTCTCGGTTATTTTATTTAAATGTTTGATAATTTACCTAATCGTTTTTCATAACGATAATATTCGTATTCTGAAATGATTAACTTCTATTTATGAGACTAGATCTCTTAATAGAATTGTGAAGTAAATACCAACATTCTTATAAATAAAATTAAGTTCTATATGCAAGCACTTTTTGACTTATACTTGTTTTAAGTCAAGCTCATCTTTGACATTGTTATATTCGTTATATAAATAACATTCACATATTCCAACTTCAAGAAAGTGATATTTGAAGGCAAATAATGTAGTTTTTTTTACATATGTGAACCTTATTTATATGTAAAGGATTCCTAATGAGATTTTCACTAAGGTGTCTAGAAAATAATTAAGGAACTATACACTTTTGGTGTATGAATTCCTTTCTAATGAATGTCTAATATTAAGAAAAAAAATACCAAATCAACTTTATTAACAACTATAGTATTTTTAATTATATTTTATGTGGTAAAGCATAATTGTGAAATCTTTGTTGAAGGTTTCAAAAGTTGAGATACAAACCGGTAAGAAGCATCTAAGGCCTTAATGATAATAAATGATGAATTAAATTTTACTTGGTATGATTTACTTTCTAATCGGTAGAAATATATCCTCCTTTAATCTTTTTTGGGATAACACTTCAATCACTATTAATTGTATCTTGAATACAAATACCAACTAATAAGTAGATTAAACACATGGAAAGGCTCCATCCTCATCTTACTTAATGTTGTGTGGATTTGAAGCCGATGTTGGACTAAAGCTTCTAAACCCAAAATCTACTAGACAAATATGTGTGTAATACTCAAAATGTGGCTTAGATTATCATATGCAAACCCACCAAGAATAAGTTCTCTTATTCTTGTGAAAGTTAAGTTAGTAGAAAGCAAGCTTCTAATGACAAAGCAAGTAGGAGGTACATCGTACTTGAAGTAGCTCAAGGACCATAACCTTATGTAGTAATAATTGGCACTAGTTTTAAAAAGGATTGTTAAACTTGAATAATAACTATTCACAAACACAAATTGTTCACATTAGTGGTAAAAATCATCTATGACTTGAGAAATGTGGAATCTCTCATTGATGAGCTTTTATTGATGGTTTTTGGAAAATCCATTAAATACCAAGATGTTATCTCTAATCTCGAATCTGATAAATGACTTAGAGTCATGAACATGAGAGGTACTCCATGTATGAGAATCAAGTATAGGATTGATTAAAATTTATCCCTATAGCAAGGCTAGAAGGAGAAAATGATTCTTCTAGAAAGAATAGATTACATGGATAACCATACACATTTAAAGCAAGACTTTTTGTAAAAGGATTGTCTCATACTCATGTCATTGACTATGGTCCTCATCATACTCATGAAATTGATTGTGATCAAACCTTTTTCACATGTAGCTATGATTAGATCAACGAGGATATTATTTTCTATAAATTCATATTCTTAATATGAGATACAGTAAATAGATTTCAATAAAGACCACTTTTCTTAATATACATCTATTGGAAGGTATCTATATAGATTAGCCAGGAGGTTTTCTTAATGCAAGTTATCCTAACAAAATGTGTACAACTTGAGATCCACTTGTGGATATAAAGCAAACATCTAAATGTTATAATCTTCATTTTATGTAAAACCACAAGGTGTATTTTTATATCAAAACGAATAGAACATGTGTGTTTACTAAGAACAAGTGGGATCATAGTGAAATTCTTAATCTTGTTTAAATACGACATACTTAATCATTTGAAATCACATTCTGACTAAGCAATTTCGTTTTCACCTTGACTCGGAAAGTGTTTCTAAAATGAAAGACTTATGAAGTAGAAGATACATTCCTGGAATGTAAAATCTATAAGAGATAGATAAAATAAATGTTAATGGTTACATATCCTTATACATATATTGGGAATATCTTGAAAGGGATCAAGACACAAGATTCTTTTGGAGAATTCTTAGCATTTTCATATGGCACCATTTAGAACTAACATCAAAAGTACATAGCTTAGAGGTTTGAACTAGATGAAATGATTTATATTCTATTTTCTTGTCAAATAAATTCATCATTTATGCCATATTATACATAGGACATGATATTTGATCATGTTGTAAGCATGTTATAGGATACTAACTGAATACATGGTTAGGTCACTGGATGACTAAGAGAGATTTCTAAGAGTACTTTAGAAAAACTAAGAGAGTGTATATGAGACAATCAATTTATAAAGGATCTTTATGGAAAGAGCTACATAACATGTTAATTTCTAAACAGATATAAATAATTATGAATTATAATTGGATTTTGACATTATTATGGAATGAAGAGTAGCTTTTGTTGGAATGAGGTCCAAGAAAAACATAATGACATAATCTACTATAAAATAAGAATACACTACTTTAGAAGTTAAATTCAAATATGATTGGATGAATGTGATCATTGAAAAACTATGTTGATTTCTGTCATTCAAGGATCACATAGAAATCTTTGTGACTTCCAGAGTATACTTAATCTAGATAAGAGACTCTATGTCACAAATGAACACCAATCATATTCTCCAAGATATTTAACTATACTTAGAGTAAAGTGAAGTACGGATATGATAGTATTCACAAATTCAAACAAATTAAATTTTGTCAGATCCATTGATAAAGTCATTCTTTTGAGCTAAGTATGAATGGTCACACCTCAGCTATAAGACTTTATTATTCTAGAAATGGGTTTTTGATTTGGATTTATTAGTTGGATATTGGAACATTATAACAACAACTGTTAGATAATGTTCTTATATATTGGGGTATCGTCATCACATTAATACTTGTTGTGTTCTATATTAACATGTTTAATTCATGAATAATGTTATTATTATTCTAAAGGTTCATAGTTGGTTATAATTGTGGGAGCAATTATAAAGTAAGACTAATATGAATTGGATTGGTTGACTTTCACTAGATGAAAGCAGGCAAGAGGTTGTAACCAAGTTTCATAGGTACTTGTTAGAGAACTAGTATTGAACTGAACCACATCAAGATCATATCATGGATCGCTATCATGAATGATAATTGATTAAAAAGGTACTATCTTTGTATCCTTAACACCTGAGATACATAGTGGAACTTGAGTGTAGGGAGTAATATGCTTTGATATGGTCAAATATTGTTCCTTAATCGGCCAGTTATAAAATCCATTTTCGGGTATGGTATGAACTATGCAAGAGGCTTATGTAGTCAAGATGGGATTTTTTCCTCTTATGTGTTGAGAGTTAGAAATCTAAGGCGCCTTACCAAAATTTGAAAAACTAATGAGATTGATCGCGATCAAAAGCTCATGTTCAACATGATGTATGTAGCAAAGGGATAACTGATAAACTTACCTTATACACCAATTGTAGCTTTGATCTTTTTGGGAATTACACGTTGATAGAATGGCACAAAGTTGTATGTTGTTAGGGGCGGTGAAATGTTGCTAAACATTCAACACTATCTATACCAGTCTAATATGAATCTTGCACAAGTGGGAGATTGAAAGGTCTATTATGTTCAAGAGTCATATTAAATTGATATTGCTAATTAACATATGATACTAATGGGTCACATTAACAACAACTTGATATAATTTCTTATTTATTAGAAATTGGTTTAAATAAATATTCAACAATCTCTTATAATTAAAATGGAAATTATTTTTTTCTAGGAAATAATAATTTTCATTAGCAAGCAACATTGTATATAATTCATATGGTATAAATTAATAAGTTATGTACAACTTTATGGATTAGTTGAAACCATTTTTTCTTTTACTCAAAAGACAAAGTTTACATTTTATAAAACTTGATTTTATAAAATTTAAACAAACTCTTCTCTTTTGTATATAATTTTCAAGAAGAAAAGAGTTATGGGCTTTTGATTATTTAAATGAAAGAATGGTTCTTTGAATATTTAAATAAGAGTATGGCCCTTTAATTAATTAAATGAGGGATTATTTATATAAGTTCATGGTCTTGTGATTATTTTATTCATCAAGTAGGGAATTGTTTCTACTATAAATACAAGACTTGATGCTTTCATTTGGCTTGCTCACTCACACTCTCTAAAACTGTCACCTCCTTAGAAGAGGTTACTCTCTCTCTCTCTCTCTCTCTCTCTCTCTCTCTCTCTCTATTTTATGCATCTTTTATAGAAATTATTTGCATCTTCATACCCTCTTTAAGTTCATATTGGTTATGAACTTAAAGATTAAGGATTTAAGAGTTTATGGACTGGCGTCTACATCAAGTTGACTTATTATTGGTGTCTCAAAGGTTCCACATTCTTCATCAACTTCCAAGCCTCCCAAGAGGACCTAAAGAAATATAAAGGTTGTCATTTCTTCACCTCTTCTTTGGTTGGTCTTTCGTTTCCATATTTTTAAGTCTTCCGTTGCCATATTTTTCTAGTTTATGAAACTATTTTTGAACTAAAACCCAACAACACTAACCAGTGCACCACCACCCATATATCAATCTAAACCGTTATGGATCATCACCGACTAGGACTATCATCAGTCCTGGAGTTATCAACAAATCTAAAAATGCTTATAACAACCATCGACTACTAAGACTCAACTAGTATAGCATACACACCACTGACATATGTAATATAGGGAAAGAACTCACACAACACCTCATCATAAAATGAACACGAGTCCACTAAAAAGAATCCTAATAATAACTGCTAATATACAACCATGAATTTTCTAGCAAGTCAAAATCTTATCAATGCCCGACTCAACCTATTGGTAACTAAGGCCCCAGTAACAACATTATATTGTTGAATAACCATATATGACATACATCTAACAGACCATATACAAGTCTCCACCATATAACGTTCGACCCTACTTACAAAAGTGGAATCCATGATAGCTCATAGCATGTCGTGATGCCATCCAACCATTGGGATGAGAAGCTCACGGCTCATCACCATTCTTGCTATCACCCAACCACAAATATGAAGACTACCGAACAACATCCAACGAGCCTAAATATATATTGTCAGCATCCTATTGATTAGTAGGAACCTGATCAACATCCCACTCAACAGTTTTCCAAAATATGGGAACCATGTCATTTTGAGGTACACACTCTTCCACGATCCTCTGCTACTGAAGCATTGTCAAACAGAATGTGAGCTCGCATAACCAGAAACAAGATATGCAACTGAACACTCATTCCAAACTGAAAGAACAACATTTCACACTCTCCAGAAGAAAACATAATGCACCTCGGGCCGACCGTGTTCCTGCTTAATCATGACCTTACCCAGATGGTAACGTATCAACGAATCAAATGAACGATGAACATTAAACGCTATTATACACATTCTTCTAACAATCACAACAAGACCTCACACCTTTATGAAGTTGAACACATCCCACCAATGCATAAAAGACAAATAAAGCATTCAATTTTAGAAAAGATTCCATAATTAACCATAAATCTTGCCAAAATCCCATGCGTAAATACTATTACCTAACTCTTAAGCTCATCCACTTTTCTTATCTCAGCCCAAGATAACTAACTCTTATCAAGGGTCAACCATGTTTTCTATAACTGATGCATAAATTGAGCGACTCAATGCTCCTCCATCAAGATCCTTGAAGCTTCCAAAAGGTATTGCTGACCACAACAACTTCCTTACCCATCAGCTTCCAGGTGTGAGGATAACATATGCACTCTTGAAGACATACACCTAATTGTAACTTACTCTGCACCCACGAACTGACCAAACCTTAAATTCTCTGCAATCGTGGACGACTCCAACGGATCCTTGAGAAACACAACGAGAGAATTCCTAACTACAAACACTCTGATGGTAGCCCACTTTTTTCCCTTATGCAACATTAACCCAAACCAAGATCCAACTTACTTGAAACACAAATCCTCTGACCCATTGTGCTGAATCCATAAAATCGGATTGGATTATGATCCTATATGCTAAGTACCCAGTTCTCCATCTACTTAGGGTTCGAACCATCATTAACTGATGTATATAACATCAAAGCTTAAGGTCGTCCCAACCAGATACCAACCTTGAATCTCGGAATGCAACATAGCATAAGATGATTTCTTCAGATAATGACCAAGAAATCATAAAGAACCCTTGGACCTCAGATGGAGACTTCATAATCGTTCCCGACATCACCCCTTAATCTTAGCAAAGTCGACCAGAACACCATTTTATTGATGGGGTACCTTATGAACGAAACTTACATATACAAAACCATGCATTTCGAGAGTTGATCCACAACCTCATCCTCTCCCGACACTTTGGAAATCCTTTGTGTATACTCAAATAATAGCTTCAAAAAACCCAATACATCTATTGAACTCTCCTACCAAACTGAAACATCTCGATGCCTCCTCGGACACACCCCATCTTCTCAAATCTACATCACATACTTCACTTGAAACATGGCCTTCACCTTGTTATCGAACCACAAGATCAATCAAGTCTCAAACCTTCCCTCAATATAAAATAGAGACAATTTCCTGTGAACCAAACTTCACCTTCTTATAGTAGGACCGATGAGGAGAACACCATCTTCTTGTTTTACTATCGGCTGACACACCTCCGATCTCTCCTCCCTCGAGCGTGAAAGACATGAGAAACACAACCTCGATGTAGAAAATAACATGCCTACCCATCGACTGACCACTCAAACGCAGGCTACAATGCTTGAGTCGATCGTCAAGTGGCCCCTTGAGACCTTTGAATTAGCTAACTTACACAGGATTGCACCATTCAAACCCAAACTGCTATGTAGACTAAAGCCCTTAACAATTTCCAGTCTCATTCTAAACAAACATAGTCTACAGTTCAATGGTGACGAAGCCGAATGCAATTAATGCTAATTCTATAGCACACTATCTACCCTCCATCACCTCTTTAGAAATTTTTTCGACCCTTCCTAATCCCCTTACAGATCCTGTGGTTTTAATAGTATGAGCCCATACTACCTCCCACACTTATTTGTATGTGTCCCAAGAACTGTTTCAAAATCCCTAAGTCACTACATATAACCACTATCAACTGCAGGTACCGATGCTCCCACCGCCACACACAATCTCTCTTCCTAGACTCTCCTTATAGGATTATTCTCACACATGCACACACTAGAATACCTTAACACTTTTCTAGGAACTCCACCACTAAAAGGTGTACCAGCACACCCATATGCTTAAAAAGCTACCACCAACTACCTCGATTCTCACCTTAGATTTCCTCATATACAAGTGCTCACACTAGAACACTCTAACACTCTTCCAAGGTCACAAGGAATATTCTCCCACCCTGCTATCAGCTATGGAAGAAACTTCTACCAATGTCAACTAACTATCTTATGAATATGTAACATCTGTTCCAGGTATGAATCAAATTTTTATGTGTTAATCGTAATTAGGGTGGCCACAGCGTGGTAGAGAATCACCACAACGTGGCGGGAAGTCTTGGACCGTAGGATTTAAATGACTCGCCATGTCGTGGCCTTAGGTGCCACAGTGTGGTAGGTGTTTTAGTGAAAACCCTAATTTTGGGCTTTGGGCCCTTTGTAAAGAACATTAAGTTTAGGGTTTCATGATCATTCAGCCTCCATCTCCCTCTCAAACTCAGAAACCCTAACCCTAGTCTCCATTGATGTTTTGAGCTCATTCTTGGTGCTTTTTGAAGGAGAAGGAATCCCTTGGTATAGTAGGTTCTTGGAAAATATCATTTTCTTCAGCTAGCACGTCTCCTAGACCTTAATGAGTGTCTAAGTTCCAACTTTTTTCTTGCCATGTTACTAGATCCCTTGATTTTTTCCATTTTCTTCATTTCTTGATAGATTTGAGTGGTGGGATCTCATAAAGTTTACGAATTTATGAATCTCCAGGTCAAATAGAGAATTTGGTGTCTTGGATATGAATTATGAATGATTTATGGTGTCATGCATGGAGTTTTGGTCATTAAACCCTAGTTTTTTTTACCAAAAATGGAAAGGACATGAATTGGACATGCATATCCATAAAGCCATGATCTTTAGGGTTATAAAGTCATTTTTGAAAACTTGGAGGTGTAACTTTAAGGATTAGGTTCTTAATGAGAGTCTTGATGCATTAAGTTGTCTTTAGGAGTTAGTGTTTGGGATCTTGACTTATTGAGGGGTCTTGAGGAATAAAGTAGGAAAATTTATTCATTCAGACCATGGAATTGACCAGATCTAAGCCGTGGAGCTCTTAGAATCGAAGAAAATGAATTAACCAATTAAGTTGTTTGGAAACCAGTGCCTACAACATGGCCTTAGGCCGCCACGGCAAGGCGACAGGCTAGAGCCGACTATTTTGTTGTTTTGCTGCCACGACGTGGCGACCAGCTCGAGTTGACTTTGAGTTTTGACCATTGACCATTGAATTTGACCAAGTGTGTATTATGGGCATTTTGGGTATTTTGAGATGTAGTTTGAGTGTAGGTTATTTTTTATTGTATAAGTGCCCTGTAGAGTTGGCATTTGGAGCAAGGTTCATTTTTACTACCTTTCAGGTTGTGAGGTGAGTTTTCCTCATTGTACTTGTAGATCGAAGGCATCAATTTTGCCCCATTAGATTATGTATCCTAGTATATTGGATTGATGTTATGCTGAGTATGCATTAGATTGGTAGATCTATATGAGTACATGTGTTCACTCAGTATGCGTTAGATTGGTAGATCTGTATGATTACCTATGTTGCTGGTTATTGATTGTTATTGTATATGTTGACATGTTATGGTTTTTATATTGAGGTGATCCTACTTTGTGCTAAAGCCTAAGATACCCAGGGTGGTCCGGATAGATTGAAGGCCTGCAAGGAAGTCCAGTCAGGCCGTAGGCCCAAAGAGTGGTCCAGATAGGTTGTAGGTTGTGTGAGGCGGTCCAGACAGTCTGAAGGCTCATATTATGCATGTTGTTATAATTTTGGTTGTGTGTGGTACTTTGGGTGAACTCACTAAGCTTTGCCTTACAATTTAATTTTTATGCTTCAAGTACTTCATATGTTCAGGGGGAAGAAAAGGCGTGATCGTACACCTCCTTTGGTGATATGTTTTGGAGACGTTATGATACACTGATTTTGTAACAATTGTACTTGATCTTGGGCTTTTATTACTTGGATTTGATTGAAAATAAATATTTCTCTTTAATTTAAAAATGGAAATTTTTATTGTGATTTTGGGATGTTATAGGATACAATTACATGCAACAAGGATTAATCAGTCCTTCGACTGCAAGATCATGCACTACAACGGATGGACTCAAACAAGAGTTGTGTAATAGGGCTAAATCATACATTCTAACCTATTTAATCTTTGTGGCATGAAAATTAACATATTTTCTTAATAGCTAGCTAACGTCAATATAGGTTTCACATAGCACAAAGCAAGAAGTATCTAAGTAGAAAAACCAATAGGCAATAAGGTAGCATAAGGATCAAGAAAATCTAATATGCAATTCATGAGAATCCTTAGCCTACACACTATCATGCATTTCTAACAGCTCAAATATCACACACACAAAAGGCATCTCTCTTAAGCAGGCACTCTAACATGCAATTCTGAGTAGATCCTTAGTCTAACTTATAACATGCACATCATACTATAACACATATAACAACAACTCAAATACAACATATAAAGAAAGTATGCATATTTTAGGAAATCACTTTCTCGAGCTCTGGCTGACTGTACACATTGCATCTTCTCTTTTCTTCTCTTGAAATAAATATTTTCCAAAATTTCTTAGTAAAACTCTCAGATCCATAGTTTGAGTTTTTATTCCCATGAGTGTTCATCTGAATCCCTCAAACTAGGGCTTTGATACCAACTTGTAGCATCCTAAATTCCAAAATAAAATTTTCATTTTTAAAATAGAATAAACACCAGTCATTATAAAAGTTACATTCAAGTCAAACCAATTGTTCATAAACCATTACTCAAAAATCAGAGTTATAAGGAAGACAATGTGGAATCTCAAATAATAAACTATTGATATCTTTGTATAGTCCTTCCTTCATAATCGATAAATACCTAAAAAACATTTAATCCACAACTATAGGAACAAGCTTAGAAAATTCCCAAAATATCACATACAACACAACATAAATGAACAACTATAGGTTATCTGCAACCCTATTGATTATCAGCAATCCCAATGGTCTAACAGCACGACCGATGGACTAACAGCATGCCTAATGGGCTAACAACATGTCCTATGGGTTATCAACAACCTTTAGGACTTTCAGCAGTCCTAGTGGGCTAACAGAACGACCTATGGGTTATCAGCAATCCTGGGGAATATCATAGTCCCAATGAGCTAACAGAACACCCTAGAGTGAGTAGTAACTCCATATCATATATAACAACAAATAGTGATGAGACTCACCTGAATGAAGAGCTGAAATCCACTACTCAAAGTCCGATAGAATCAGCTTCATGAACCTCTTAAACCAATCAGAAACTAAAACACTAAAACTCATAGTATAGCTCAACACCTCTCCAAATTTCACCAAAATTCAACCCATATCAAAAGCCAACAGTAAACAATTAAAATCGACTTTAGCAGGTTGTCACGTACTGGCCTCCCATTTGCCACGTAGTAGAATAAAAGCGACAAAATAGTCGGGCATCCCCCAGTCACCATGTCGTGGTGGAAAAAATTCCATGTCGTGGGAACTGGGTCTCAACAACTTAATCGATTAAGTTATTTTCCTTCCACTTCAAGAGCTCCTACGCTCATATATAGTCCTTCCCAAGCTCTTGATGGATAAAATTTCCAACTTTATCCATTAATTCATCCTAATAAGCGAAGATCTTTAAACATAGGTCCTTAATGGCAACTTGAGGCATGAAGTCAACCATTAAGCTATTAATCCTTAAGATCTCAAGTCCATGATTTCCAAAAGGGTTTTTTAGTCCTAAACCACCATAAAAATCATTGCTTTATGGAGATGCACATCCAATTCATGTCTCTTCCCAAACTAAGACAAAATCATGATGAAATGAGCACAAACTTATTCATGGGACCTAAAATTCCAAGAAACTCTAGATCTACAACATATAACACTAAAAGGGACCTCAAGGATCCATAGAGCTGCCAATTTTATAGGATCCAATCCTACAAACTTCCACCACATGAAGAAAAGGGACAAATAACTTAGATCTAGAAACATGCAACCAAAAAGCTTGGATCTTGGACACTTAATAAGATCCATAATGTGCTTAAGAGGGTAATGATGAGGTTTCCTTATTCAATAAACACACTAGAACACCTTCTTCTTGTTATTTAAGCTACCAAAAGTACCAAAATGAGCCAAGAACCACAAATATGGATCTGGGTTGGGGTTTATGAGGTTTGAGTTTGATGGAGGCTGAAAAATGAACCCTATATCCGAGATTAAAAGGTTTAAATATGAAGGAAAATCCTAAAAGTGATGGGTTTTGAGCATTCTAACACTCCTATGGTGTGCATGCAACCCTAGAAACCTCGGATCTATGTTTTTACTATTATACATGCAAATATGATTTTTACAAGGTTTCATCCTAACTAGCATATCATAAGGCATATGTAATATAAAAAACTAGTAGAATGACATACCTTTTATTGTAGATTGATTGCTTAAGACATTGTGAGCCTAGCATCCAAAGTATGATGCCTTAAATGTCTCACATAAAACCATGACAATTGGAATGACTTGAGACAAGAACACTTGTACTCAAAAATTAAGCTAGCCCTCACTTGTATGTCTAGTGGCCGATTTTAGTTGCTATGAGGTCCTTTATATAGTGTGTCACATGTAGGGTTACACCATGCAAACCCTAATGTGCATGAATTTTCATTTCCTCCATGATCCATGGGTTTTAACCTCCATGGAGCATCCATGGATCAGCCTATGGGTTTTACCCAATCTAATGAATCATGAATCATAAGACCACTATATAAGAATGAATGATGTAGGCAATCAATCCCCATGTATTTAATTAGTCTCTTTTGATCACAAATTATTTCCAAATTAATTCTTGATCATTACTAATTAAATAATACGATTTCATATTAATATATTAGAACTTATAATATATTAACAAATCACAAGTATCCTTTTCTCATTTTGTCTATCCAATTGTTCTGATGCCATGTAACCCAAATGGACCATGCTAAGGCGGGTTAAGTACATAAAAAAATATTCTTATGGACCTAGACACCTTATCCAACAATCTCCCACTTGGATAACTCTAATAACTATGGTTGCACGAATGACTTCAGGATCCGACCAGCAATCATAGCTCTTCAAAGTCTTGTGAAGCTAGAACATGCCATTTAAGATAAGTGATCATATAATCCTCTGTTCTCAAGATATCAGCCAGACAAATACATGGAACAACGTCGTACTTATTGCCCAACAGTTTGTTTCCCGATTTCCGATTTGTTTGATATAGAACTTAATCGAACACATCAATTTAGTTCTGATCGGGCTAAACACATAAGTCAACACAAAATCATCGAAGGGCCCAAGATATCGCTTTTAATCCTCCAAGAACTAAAAGGAACAAATATACTTCTACTCATATGTGTGTACTAGCTATTCATCAAGTTGAACACAACAACACGTTTTTTAGCATCATGTTACTGATGCGATTTCGCACTATCAATGTTCAATCAACTCATAGCCAATAACTCATATCTCTTGGTTTGAAGACTTATATGATATTACCATCTCAAGTCATCACTCCCACCGAAGGTAAGGACCCAATCCCTAGTCCTCTGTAGGTACTTGAGAATGTTTTGTACTGCAGTCCAGTGAGCCTTGCTAGGGTTCCCTTGATATCTGCTGCCCATGCTCAAAGCAAAGGCCACATCAGAACGAGTACAAGTCATAGCATACATGATTGAGCCCACAACGGAAGCATATGGTACATGACTCATTTCAGCTATCTCAGCCTGTGTACTCGGACTCTGAGTCTTACTCAGTTTGGCATTACACAGGATTGGCAAGTCACTTTTCTTTGAATCCTGCATGTCGAACGTTCTCAGCACCTTATTCAAGTAGGTACTTTGACTAAGTCCAATTAGTCTCCTACTCCTATCTCTCAATATCCTTATTCCTAGAATATAGGAAGCTTCTCCAAGGTCCTTCATATCAAAACACTTCCTAAGCCATGACTTAACCTCCTGCAAGGTTGGGATGTCGTTTCCTATGAGTAGTATGTCATCGACATATAATACCAAAAAGCTAACTATACTCCCACTAGCTTTGACATATACACAGGACTCATCCTCGCTTCTTAAAAAAGAAACTCTTTGACTTTCTCATCGAAATAAAGATTCCATCTACGAGATGATTGTTTCGATCCATCAATGGATCTCTCAAGCTTACACACTCTATTAGGGTACTTTTACAGTGACAAAACCCTCTAGCTGACTTATGTAAACATCTCAGCCAACTTCCCATTAAGGAAAGTGGTTTTGACATCTATTTGTCATATATCATAATCATGAAATGCAAGTATGGCTAGCATAACCCTAATAGACTAAATCTTCGCTACTGGTGAGAAGGTCTCATCATAGTCAACTCCTGGAGTTTGAGTAAAACCCTTCATAACCAGTCGCGCCTTATAAGTGTGTACTTTCCCATCCATGTCAGTCTTCTTCTTGAAGATCCATTTGCACCCGACTATCTTACGACCTGGTACATTGTCAATCAAGTTCCAAACTTGATTGTCATACATGGACTGAATCTCGTTGTCGATAGCCTCTTTCCATTTGGCTGACTCAGGGCCTGCCATGGCTTCCTTATAGTTATTAGGTTCATCCAGATTAATTAGTGTACATTCACTGATCAATGTATCACCTTCTGTAGTAATATGGGAACCATAATAAGGCTCAGGTGCATTCCTAACTCTACTGGAACGCCTCAGAGGTACAGACCCGTCAATTGGTTCAACAAGAGTTTCCTCCTCATGTTGATGGCTAGTGTTTGAGGTTCCTTCACTGCTCGACCCTTGAAGGTCTTCAAGGTCAATTTGCATTCCTCTGTTTCCTTGGCTTATGAATTCTCTCTCACGAAAGACTCCTCTCCTCGTTACAAAGACCACATTTTCACTGGGTTTCTAGAAGAGGTAACCAAAGGATTTATGTGGGTAGCCAATGAAATACACTACTCACTTCGAGGTTCGAGTTTGCCGTGAGTCTTGTGTCTTAAGAAAGCCTCACAACCCCAAATCTTGATGTGGTCTAATGTGGGAGATTTCCCAGTCCATATCTCATGGGTGTTTTGGCAACCTTTTTAGTTAGAACTAGATTAAGGGTATGGGGGCAGTCTCTAAGGCATACCCCCAAAAAGAGATTGGTAAAGAAGCTTGACTCATCATGGGTTGAACCATGTCCAACAAGGATCGATTACGCCTCTTAGCCACAACATTCAGCTGTGATGCCCTAGGAGGCATCAATTGTGAAACAATTCCACATTCCTTAAGATAATCAAGGAACTCAATACTAAGATACTCACCACCCCGATTGGATCAGAGCATCTTTATTTTCCTGCCCAGCTGATTCTACACTTCTTGCTTGAACTCTTTGAACTTTTCAAAGGTTTCTGACTTATGCTTGATTAAGTAGACATAGTCATATCTACTGTAATCATCAGTAAAACTCACATAGAAGCGGTTCGCATCCCTTGTGGTGGTTTTGAAGGGTCCACACACATCTGTGTCAGTGAGGTCCAACAAACCCTCACCCCTTTCACAAGTACCAGTGAAGGATGACTTAGTCATTTTTCTAAGTAAACAAGATTCACAACTATCATCTGACTTTAAGTCAAATGACTCCAATACTCTAGCCTTTTGGAGTTGGCCTATGCGCTTCTTGTTAATATGTCCAAGACGAAAATGCCATAAGGGTGCTTTATCCAAACTAATGGAAGAATCAATATGCAACACATTATTTCCTAAGTTGTCTACAATATTCATAGCTTCATATACACCATTACAAGGTAATGCTTTAAAGTAAAATACATCATTGTAAAATAACATTAATAGCATCAATATCATTATTAAATGAAAAAGTAAATCCTTATTTGTACAAGCCATGAAAAGAAATAATATTTCTCACCATTTCAGACGAGTAACAACATTTATTCAAATCTAATGTTAACCCACTACAAAGCAATAAAGAGTAAACTCCAATCTTTTTGACAGGTGATACTTTCCTATTCCTCATGATTAAATTTATCTTCCTATGCTGAACATGCTCATTTCTTTTTAGGCCCTACATATCAGAACAAATGTGAATTCCACAACATGTATCAAGGACCCAAGAGTTAGTATGTGGTGAGTTGTTAGACAGAACAGTATAAATACCTGCATGGGTAGGTTTAACCTCCCTACCCTTAACATATTGCATGTATTTAGGGCAGCTTCGCATCCAGTGCCTCTTTTCCTGACAATAGAAGCATTGTGCAACTTTTAGGTTAGAAGAGGGAGTAGCGGAACCACCTTTGGTTCCACTTGAAGATGAGCCATTAAGAGAATTTCCCTTGGTGCCCTTGGAAGGGTTCTTCCTCTTCTTCCCTTTACCTTGCCCGATTGCCAGAACACGGAGCAGTAGTAGGAGTAGTCACAACATTTTTACCTTTAATAGCACTTTCTGCAATCCTCAAAAGGTCTCTGAAGCTTACTCGAAGTGACCTCCTCCATGTTCATATGATAGGTCATTCGGAACTGATCATAAAATGGAGGTAAGGAGTGTATAATGATATCTATAGCTAGCTCCTCATCAAAGTTCACATTCAATTTGAGCAAACGGTTGTAACATCCGGACTTTTATCAGGTATCGTGTAAATGGTATTTTTGTTGATTTGTGAGGGGGACTCGGCGAGTTGGAGCTCAGACTCGCCGAGTAGAGACGCGGATTTGGATGAAGAATCGCGCCTGGACTCGGTGAGTCTAGGATATGGACTCGGCGAGTCTGCGCTGAGTAATGAAACCCTAAATTCTCGGGTTTGAGACCTATTTAAAGGGCCTTATGGCCGTCATTTGTGCTCACCCAACCCTTAGAGAGAAACCCTTGAGTGCTTGAACGTTTTGAGAGAGAAAGGAAGCATTTCTTGACCTTGTGTGTGTCATTTAGCAAAGAAGGAGGAGATTCTAGGCAAGAGGAAGCAAAGGAGGTTGCTATACTGTGGATTTGAAGCTTATATCATCAATCTAGAGGTATAATTTCGGCTTATCTTCTGTTTTGTGAAGTATAATCGGATTTAGGGTTTTTATGGACATTATTGGGTTGATTTGATGCCAAATAGTTCCCTTCTTGTGTTGAGGCTCTGGATCTGGATCCATAGGGGTCCAGAGAGCCTCACTCATCAAGCTTTATGTATAGCAATGGAGTTTATGACCTTGAGTTGTAGTATATGGGTCAAAAGCATCATATATGGTCATATAGAGATTGTATGTGCATCAAGATAGTGACTTTATGTGCTAAATGAGCTTGGAAGGACTAGATCTATGGGTTAATGGACTGGATCTGACCTTATGAGCAAGTTTGAGTTATTGCATGGCACGGACTCGCCGAGTCCAAAGAACAGACTCGGCGAGTAGTATGAATGTTGCCCGACCACACAGCGAGTGGTCTTGCCGAGTTGGGGAGGGTTGACTCAGTGAGTCAGGGGGGAGTCAGAGTGGACAGGTGGACTGAGTCAAGCTGGACTCGCCGAGTTGTTCTTGAGACTCGGCGAGTTGAGTCGTGGTGGCCCCACAACTCATGCCAGGTGGAACTCGTCGAGTTAGGAGAATACTCGACGTGTCAAGGGAGGATTCCAGGGAAATCAGTGTATACGCTCAGACTCGCCGAGTCGCTATAGTGCACTCGCCGAGTCCGGTCAAAGTTGACCGTTGACCGTTGACCAGCGTTGACCTAAGTTGACTTGTTATAGTGTAGTCAACCTTAGTTGGGAAAGTGTTAATTAGAGATGTATTGTTCTATAGGAGGACTATAGCTCGGCAGATCGAGCGCTAGTGATTTCAGATTTACGACTTACCGAGACACACGAGGTGAGTCTTCTCACTATACTATATTACCTTGAGTAGGTAACCTGAGTTATGTAATAGAGTATTGTATGCTATGCATGGTATGTGTTGTACTGCATTGTTTCTATGTGATTTATGTAGTGCATGTTTATCAGAGCTAGAACCTGAGGGTTCACAGAGTTTGGGTGCACGGACCCACAGAGTTATAGCCTCGAGTGGCTAATATGTGTTATGGGTGGTATTTTGGGGAACTCACTAAGCCTTGTGCTTATAGTGTTTGTTGTTATTGTTTCAGGTACTAGTGACGACCGCAGGAAGGCACCGGCTTGATCCGTACACACACACACGCTCGGAGTTTTGACATTATGATCTTCGGATTTTGTATTGACTTATTTGGATAATTAAAATGGTTGTTTGATGAATATTGATGGAATTATGTTTTATAAAAATTGAAAATTTTGTTTTGAAATTTACGGTGTTACAAATCCATGAACCTTTGCATTTTCTGTAGGTGGGCTGTGATGGGTTCACCATCCTTCATCTTTGTTATAGTGATGGAGTAGATGATTTCAGACCTCTCTTGGCATGCACTCTGATGATACCTTTCCTTTAGAGCCCGGTGCATCTCAAATGGGTAGAAGTCCTCATAGGACTTTTGGAGTTCTGGTGCTATAGTGGCAAGCATGATACAAGCTACCTTGGTGGCATCTTTCTCATGTGCCCTAAAGTCGGCCATTTCCTGAGTAGTAGCAGCAGACTCATTGATTTCGTTAAGCTCGTTGTCAAGGACATATTCGTTGTTCTCGTAGCGAGTGACCATCCTTATGTTCCTAATCCAGTCATTGAAATTAGTTCCATCAAATATGACACTCCCATAAAGATTCATGAGAGAGAAGGAGCATGTTGGGTTTGAGCCAAAAGCAACATTGTTGGAAGACATCTAAAAAGGAAGAAAGACAAGTTTAGATTAGATAAAGAGTCCTTAATAAGTCACCCAAATGAAATATTAAGGCTAGGAACCAACACAATATTTTATAGCTTGGAAGAGCGATGTCATAATCCAAGTTACGAAATATTTGAAGGTAGGTAAATGACGATTTACCAATTTCCTCCATGAAAAATGAAATAGATTATTAGTTTTTAATTGAATTGAAACTCCTAGATCTTTTAAGATTCATTGAACAGTTCAATGGCATGTTTAAATCTCGAATATGACATTCAAGTTTGTGATTGGGATATCGAGGATCACAAACAAGGTGTTAATAACCATGCAAATTCACTTGGTACTCTTAACTTTATTACCTAATTGATGTGTCAGTTAACCACACACGCTCCACTGATCTATAATAAACATTAAGCTACCCTTTGTTACCCTTACTAGTCCATGTTAGTGTGCCGGTTAACCACACACGCTCCACTAACGACTTGGTAATGGTAAAAAGTGTAATTTCATGGGTTAACATCAATTTCACATTTTCCTAAAGTAACTAAGATTAAGAATTTATAAAAGTTTAGTTACTTTATAATTATCATTATACTTTTAATGAATGGAGAATTATAGTCATATCCTACCCGTTCGGCTAATAAACCTCCACCAGTCAAGGAAGCGATGGGTGAGAGTGGACACCCGTTAAGCTGCCATTTTATACGCAACAACCGTATACCCCCTTATAAACCGGCTTCGTGAATGAGGCCTACAAACGGTAAGACTGACTTGATCTTATATATATATATATATATATATATATATATATATATATATATATATATATATATATATAATTAACTTATAATATTACAAATTATAAGGGTTGAATTTTAAACTTTTAAAATTCTAGGGTTTGGAATTAATTGTTAGAATAGTGTCTAAGGTTGCAACTATATTTGGTAAGTACTTGATCCGATTGAGCATGGTCCTTTTGGGTTGCCTTCACCATAGCAACTTGATAGGATTATTTATAATGAGAGAAGAAATGTTATTAATATATTATGAGAATAATAGAAGGAATAATAATATTATTATTTGATTAATATAAGTTAGAAATTAATTAGGAATTAATTTGGTGACTTAAAGAGATTAATTGAATAAAGAGGCATAAACTGTCAATTGTGTGATAGTTGTATTTTGAGTAGTGACTCCTGAGGGATAAGGGGTGGACGAATTTTAGGGTTTGAATAAGCCTACAAATCGTCCAAAGGCTTATTAATAAGGAGATTGGATTTCTTAGAGCCTAAGTTATCCAATTAGGGTTTTAAGGGTGAAACCCTAGGATGCTCACTAGTATAAATACACCCATGGGGTTGAGGAAATGGGCACTCTTGGTATTAGAGAAACCGTGGCCAACTTTCGCACCCTTCCATCTCTCTTAAATCATCCTATTGCTAGTTAGTGTTTGTAAGCCATTAGAGGAGTGACATTTGTGACTCTAAGCTCCAAGGACAAGAAGATTCAAGCATGTAATTCAAGGTATTCTTTTAGATCTGATTTCTTATGTTATTATGCTAGATCTATCAATCAAAGTCTTGGATGTATTGCATGTTCAATTAGAGAAACCTAGATCCAAGCATTAGGGTTTGTATGTGCACATAGGAATGTTCTTATGGCTAAAATCCATCATTAACGTTTTCTAAATTGACTTTACAAATTCAAAAACTTGAGGGTAGGTTTTGAAACTATTCAAAACCTTTCATTTTTATAACTTATGAGTTTTAAAGGCTTTTAATGGAAGAGGATTTTGGAATTCCATAACTTGAGGACAAGTTATGGAGTCCATTATGAAGCATTTAGATCAACAATTAAGTAATAAACAATTTGCAAATAATTCCTATGATCTAACAAAAACTCATAAGCAAGAAACATCTATATCAACAATCTTCATGTATCTTATGAACTTAATATAAAACTTGAAACTTTGACAATTATCATTGAAATTGGATAAGCATAATCATTACCACATCAAAAACAAGTTTAACAATCTAAAAACAGTTTAGGGTAATGATCCTAGTCTAATTCCAGCAATAAAACTCAAAATTCTACACTCAAGGCTTCCGACTCGTCGAGTTCATGAACCAACTTGACGAGTTGGATGAGTTTTCACATAGACTCGTCGAGTCCCCCCATGGACTCGGCGGGTTCACCAAACAGTGAGCAGAAATTCGACTTTTTTCAGCAATTCGCATAGAGTATAATTCAAAACAAGATTTAGCTCTGATACCACGTATGGGTTTTGAGCATTATAACACTCCTACGGTGTGCAAGCAACCCTATAAACCTTGGATCTATGTTTTCACTATTATACATGAAAATCTGATTTTTCCAAGGTTTCATCCTAACTAGTATATCATAAGGCATATGTAATATAAAAAACTAGTAGAATAACATACCTTTTATTGTAGGTTGATTCCTTAAGACCTTGTGAGCCTAGCACCCCATGTGTGATGCCTCAAATGTCTTACACAACACCACAACTATTGGAATAACTCGAGAGAAGAACACTTGTACTCGAAAATTCGGCTAGCCCTCACTTGTATGTCTAGTGGCCGATTTTACTTGCTATGAGGTCCTTTATATAGTGTCACATGTAGGGTTACACCATGCAAACCCTAATGTGCATGACTTTTCATTTCGTCCATGATCCAAGTGTTTTAACCTCCATGGAGCATCCATGGATCACCCTATGGCTTTTAGCCCACTCTAATGAATCATGGATCATAAGCCCACTATATAAGAATGAATGTTTTACACAATCAATCCCTATATATTTAATTAGTTTCTTTTGATCACAAAATTAATTCCAAATTAATTATTGATCAATACTAATTAAATAATACGATTTCATATTAATATATTAACAAATCACAAGTATCATTTTCTCATTTTGTCTATCCAATTGTTCTGATGCCATGAAACCCAAATGGACCATGCTAAGTGTAACAACCCGAAATTTTCGTACCACTTCTTGTAACTCTTTCGTAGTTCAATTCAAGCAACCAACCGTCGTTTTCAAATTCGATTCCGATTTTCTTATTTAATTAAGTCATTAACTTGTACGTATCTAGAATGACTTAATGGGTGTCTTAATACAATTAAGAATCATTTTAACACCCCATATTAGTGATCGGAATATTTCTAGAATCAATCACATCGGGTTACGGCAACTCAATCGGGTACGACCAAAAGCCTCGCCTAACGCCGGTATCGGGTAGAATTCCACTGTGTCCAAAACTTAGACACTATATAATGTGTTCTAAGCCTTCATTTGAAGCTTTTGGCTTCATCTCACTATTCTCTCTCTAACCTCTCTCCTCACTCTAAATTAAGGTCCAAAATCAAAGATTTAAGGCTCCAAATCTTAGAGGTAACCTTACGAGCTTGTTATTCAACCTCTTAGGCCTTCAAATCCATGTTCATAATGTGAAATAGGACCTGGAACATGTGTTTAAGGCCAAGGAGGAGGCTTGGGCTGTAAACACACAAAAATGGGGTTTTTGAGCCATTTAACCCTTCCAAATCATAGTTGGGACTTAGATATGACTTTGAGGCTTACAAACCTGGACTTGGAACACCCTAAACTTGCATTTTGAGGGAAAAAAGTGAGTTTACAGCCAAGGCATGTGCTTGGGCCGTAAACTCCTCAAACATGGGGGATAAACTCATTTTTACATGTTAGAATGCCTTGAAACTTAACCAATAGCCTTGTGGTAAATCCTAGAACCATCTAAAAATAGTTTGGGGACCTTAAACACACCAAATACCCTACATATGAGAGTTTACGGCCATAGAACATCTTCTGGGTCGTAAACTCCTAAAAATATGTTAAATGGTGCCCTAAATTCATAACAAGGCTTGGAAAATTAACTAGAATCACATGTGATTGTTCTTTGTACCTCAAATGAATTATTCTTGACCATAGTAGAGTTTACGGCCGTAAACTCCAAGTTTAGGCCATAAACTCCCTTCTAAGTGGTATAAATTCATTTAATCAATTCCAAGACATTTTAGAAATCCATTCTAACAATCCCCATGTCCAAACAAGCCATTAAACACTCAAAATCACACCAACATGAGTTTACGGCCGTAAACTCATGTATGTGTGTGTTTTGTGGCTGTAAACTCCCTTAAATGTTTACTCTTAGGGAGTAAACTCAAATCCCAAGTCCCTAGTGCCATTTCACGTCCGAAGATGTCACCCGGGTCACTACAAACGCTCGTTTTGAGGTGTTTAACCTCGTTGGAGTGTAATATTCCATATAATTAGCGATTGTAAATCTAATTAGATATATATGGACTTTATTACATTTTACATAGGGACATCATGAGTAATCAAGCCCCGAACCAACGTGTAGTGCTCGAAACCGTCGCATTTCCGAGTCCGGTGAGTTCATACCCCTACCCTTTTTAACTATTTTCACTGTTTTCAGGGGGGAAACACAAGCAAAGTACAAGGGATTACTTGTACTCAAAAATATGTTTTCATGTGTGTGTTTCACATTTTATATGCTTTTAACTCTGATTGGTACAACTGATAACCGTTTGAACATGCAGATCACGTAAACATATATTTGTGAAATGGATTTTAAACTATTATGTTCTACATATATTTCACAAATGGTTTTCCACATTTTATCAGTTAAAAGCATGAAATTAGAACATTTGAACATAATACCTGTACACTGTTTTGTCCTCGGCAACACTCCACATAAATACGTGAGTGGAGGACTATCATATTGTTACTAGTAAATTTGTTAATCCTGTATGATTGGAGATGCGTCCTCGGCGAAAACTCCATAGAGATACGCGAGTGGAGGACTACACCCGTAACCAGAATCTCTGGGATTTAGAGAGTGTGACTTGAGTGTATAGATCTATACGGGGCTGACTACCCCACACCTGGCTGCTAGCTACAACCGAACCGAAATGGTTCAAGGGTGACGAAAGTTATAAGTATGTGGACTACTTATTGCCACAGATTTAGTCTATTGTATGGTTATGGAACTCACAATTAGGATAATAGATATTTAATTATGGTATTAATGAACAACTTTATACAATTCACAATATAACCAGGTTTCGATATACATCTTTCACATCGGAAACCAACATTCAGGAAAGTATGGGACTTTCCTGGGAAACCTAGTACATAACCAGGTCTAACATGAATACATATTTTACATACGGTAACCAACATTCAGGAAAGTATGGGACTTTCTTGGGGGAAACATTTACATAACCAGAAAGGGTAACAAACCAGATAACCTTACTTTACATCTTTTACAACTGGTAAAACAATCAGGAAAGTATGGGACTTTCCTGGGAATACATTAGTACATAACCAGAACAGTATGTCAATCCAGATAACCTAACTATACATTTTCACATGAGGAAACGTGTTTTTCAGTTTATAATTTTACTTTACATGTTGAAAAACGATAACCAACCTTTTTAAGAAAATATGGGATTTTCTTGGTGTGCATAACATTTCGGAAACAGAAAGGAAACTTGAACATTTTCACAAACAAAAACCGCTTATGAACTCCCCAGCGTTATGCTGATTTTCAAACCGCTTGTGTTCTCAGGTCATCGTTAGAACAGGTACCCGAAGATCCTTTTTGTCAGAAGACGGAGATCTCAGAAGACCCGTTTCATTTTGTTCATATATATATGCTATGTAACACAACTGTACAAACTTTACTTTTGAAACAATTGTAAAACTTTTCTTTATGTAATGTAATGGTTGTTTTACTTTACCTACTATGTGCATTGGATTTGATACTCAACGTAGAGTCAACCCCGGAAATGTTTCCGCCTTCGGTTTTTGGGGTGTGACACTAAGTCGGGTCAAGTACATACCAAATATAGTTATGGACTTAGACACCTTATCAAATAAAAAGATCATGGGCTTGGGTTGCAGCCCTTTCCACATCGTGACCATACTCATGTCACGTCATGGCATTCTTCCGGGTACGCATTCTCATTTTGGCTCATCACATCATGACCACCCTAGTATCACATTGTTACACATAATTTTTCCTAAAAATCATGCCTTTCACTCTTTTATGCCTTACATTGATCCAGTATGGTAATCAGGTGTTACAAAGGGGCATCATATTAAGGTTGTGTGCGATAGGAACAAAGATTAGAACTTTTTTCTATGACACTATATCGTGTCGATGTACAGTTTACATATTAGAGTACGAATAGTATTCCTTCGGATAGTCAATTTTGGTAGGTCCAACTCAGATAGTTGGAGGGTATGTCTGGTAATCTCTCAGAGTAAGATAACAATACTTGATCATTCTATAAGGTCTTGTGAATTAAGATTCATGTGTAGATTTATAACTCATGGATGTAGATGTAATGACAACTCCATAGTCGATAAATACTCTGATAGCTTAAGTGCTTTTATGACATATATCAGCTAAGGGAGCCCCTAGCTATGTAGTCAAACCATTAATCTAAACGATTCATTGGGCAAGTTGATTCTTCCCGATAATCGTTGACTAGGATTTTGTGAGAATTTATTGGGATGGGTATGTTTGGGTGAAATGTTTTTATAGATACCTAAGTTAAGGATATATTTATATTTTTTGGTAACAGTTGGTTTTTCAGGTTTGCTAATTATAAGTTATTATCATAATAATATTGTGGGATTGAAAACCATATGTGTCTCTTCGGGTTTCCCAACCTTACCCACTCAATTTATATGTATCACATGTTATTGTTGGATATAGTGTCTAAGTCCATAACTATATTTGGTATGTACTTGACCTGACCCGGCATGGTCCATTTGGGTTGCACTTCACCCGAACAATTTATGGATAATATTTGAGAATAGTACAAGTTATGATTTATTAATATATTATAAGTTCTAATATATTAATATAAGATCATATTATTTAATTAGTATTGATCTATAATTAATCTAGGATTAATTTAGAGATCAAAGATATTACTAATTAAATATGGGCTTCTATATTTATATAGTTTGGGCTAATGCTTATTTGGAATGGGCTAGGCTTGCATGGAAAAGTCCATGGATACTCCATGGAGCTTTAACCCTTGGATCTCATGGAAATGAAGAGACATGGGTATTAGGGTTTACATGGATGTAACCCTAATCCACCACCCTATATAAAGGAGGCTTTGGTTCTTGAAATCACACTAGTTGACACTTGTTGAGGTAAGGGCCGATTTCAAGATAGTAGTGACTATTCGCTCAAAGTTTCAAGTTTGTGGTGATTTGTGATTTCCATTTGAGGTATTCACACTATTAGTGCTAGGCTCTAAAACTCCAAGCAATCAACTACTACTACAAGGTAAGTATTTCTACTAGCTTTATTTGATTCATGTTCCCCATGCCATGCTAGTTAGGATATGAACCTTGGAAAAATAATTATTTGCATTAATCTTAGACAAACATAGATCCAAGGTTTATTAGGGTTGCATGTACACTTATGAAGTGTTAGAATGCTCAAAACCCAACAATTATAGGATTAAAGCTACTGGAACTTTATTAGAATGTCGAGTGATTAAGAGACAGCCGGTAATAGTGTTGAGGACCATTAGGTCTTTACGCTGTAATAATGTTGTGTATTAATTATGAAATCTTAGAGTTTTTCTATTTTGAAACAACATCTTTGTTCAAAGATATTTTTAATAAAACGAAACAATTTCAACAAAAATGTTTTATTATACTGGGATTTTCCACAAAAAATGATATGATTTTAAAATGTAAAGAAAAGTTTTTTTTGTTCTAAAAAATAGTGATGTCTCAATGTCCTAAGTTTAGTGATCAGCATGACATAATGAGTTGAACCCATATGCTTTAGCTTAATGAGTCGAATCTCATATGCTTTGACAATAGGATCGATCATGTAAGCTATGACATGGACTCTTCTTGATGTCTTTTATGCTCTGAGCATGGTAAGTAGATATTAAGAAATTTTTGGAATAAGTCATTGGACAGTTGTCAGGAACATTCTGAAGTATTTGAGAAATATGAAAGGCATGTTGGTTATGTATGGTGGATAATAAGATCTCGTTTTAAAAGGATAGAGTGATGCAAGTTTCCATACAAATAAAGATGATTCAAAGTTACAATTGGGATTTGTATTCATTTTGAATGGTGGTGTGGTGTCCTTGAAAAGTTCCAAACAGGAGACGGTGGTAGACTCTGTTGGAAATATTTTTATGTGATTGTTGTTTTGGTAAAAAATTACACAAGTATAAATCAACAGAATTGAATGAGAGGCTATGATGTTCGAATTGTGCAATAGAAAAAGGTAAAGACAATGACACGATTGTTTACAAGGAAAGCCCTTGATACTTGCTAGGATCTTCGGCACAAAGCCTTGGGAGGTGATAATGATCACCTACCTGGATAATTTTATTAATATAAAATGATGATCACAGAGAGTATTTTAGTAAGAACAAGTGAAAAAGTATATAGAGTAAGCTAAAAGTAAGCAGTGTGCATTGTGTGCAAGATACATGTGTCAATTTATATTCTAAACTAGCTAACAAGATGTCTGATATTACCGGGATCCTCTATGATGGGCTTTGTGAACGTTGTTGGACTTGGTATTCCGGGTCTTTAGCATAGTTTAGACGACTCTCTGTTGAGAATAAGTCTTCTCTAGACTATTTCTGCACATGTGTTAATTAAAAATGAAATACAATCGTTATAAATGTTAGTAAGTAATAATAAGGGTAATATTCGAGATCCTGAGATGGTTGAGGATCCTGAATATTTGATGAGGTTTGAGGATCCTGAATGTTTTGAGGATCCCATCCCTAACAATTACCACCAAGTTATTCCTGAAAATATAGGAGTCAATTTCAAGAATATTAAAGGGATAATTTAAAAATAAATTAACAAGAGGAGCTAAAGAAGAGTTTAAAAATTGTCCCTTAATGGATAAGTTTTATACATCTCGAGGTAACCGAGAAGCAGTCAAATCATCTTTCCTGTCTCTTCTCTTCTATAAATATGGGCTTCCAGTAATTTCTTATTCACTCTCTTCAATCGTCATTGTCGTATTGTGAAGGTAAATTTTCCTCTTACTTGTTTTCTTCCGTTCCTCCGATTTTCTTCTTCATGGTTAAGAAAACTAGTTGTTCTCGAGCTAGTGTTGTTACTTCTCCCAAGAATGACTTCAGTGATCAAGCAATATTATCTTATGATGAGGTTTTATCCTTCAACAATGAGGATATGGAATCGTTGAAAGCCATTGGGGCTTTTCCTTCCGGTGTAGTTTTTCGACCTTTAGAGGTCACCGTTCAACTGGATTTCATTTTTCCGACGTGGGTCTGCTTTCCCAAATACCCATTTACTCTAGGTTTAACTTATCCTTTTATTGGTATTGTTCGTGATTTCTTTTCGACTACCCAAATTTCTTATATGCAATCCATGCCTATGGTTTGGAGGCTCCTGTTTTGGATTGATCGCTTGAATAAGCCAATAATATCGACATTGGGTTACCTAAGTTGGCTCTCATTTATGATCTTTCTACTTTCTGTTCTTCCCGTTTCATGTTAAGATTTAAGACAAAAAAAACCCAACCTCATTCTTAAATCTAAACAAAATGATGGTGCTTGGAAGGAAAAATACTTCTTCTTGAGATGTGATTCGATTCCCGATGGGGATTCCCTACCAAAAACATGCATTAAAAAGGGTAGGGTTTGAATTTAAATTTTATGGTTCTTGAAATTATTTCCCTTATTTTGTTTGTTTTGATTTAGCATTCAGATTTGAGGAGCTTGTTCCTGCTATTGGTGATTCTGAGGACAAGGTTTCCAAATTTCTCGCACTTCCTGCATTTGAAAGGTCGTTCAGGTTTGAACATTCTAGTCTCCAAGAGAGTTCTTCTACTACAGCTTCTATGGCTACTAGTAACATTATTTAGCTTGGATACTTCTTTTAGATTGATAAGGATCCTGGGTTGATAGGGATATTTGGTAGGTTCCAAGGCTACTCGGTCCAAGGCTCGTTTTTGTTTGACAGATCTTGAAGATGATATAACTAGCGGTTTGATCAAGGTTAAGCAAAAAAAAGGTATCACTCTTCTTCCTCCTTATAGATCTCATGTAAAACCTATAATTGAGGCTTCAAGATCCCGGAAACGGAAGTTTTTTGAAGTCATGGATTTTGTTTGTTTTGATTTAGCATTCAGATTTGAGGAGCTTGTTCCTGCTATTGGTGATTCTGAGGACAAGGTTTCCAAATTTCTCGCACTTCCTGCATTTGAAAGGTCGTTCAGGTTTGAACATTCTAGTCTCCAAGAGATTTCTTCTACTACAGCTTCTATGGCTACTAGTAACATTATTTAGCTTGGATACTTCTTTTAGATTGATAAGGATCCTGGGTTGATAGGGATATTTGGAAGGTTCCAAGGCTACTCGGTCCAAGGCTCGTTTTTGTTTGACAGATCTTGAAGATGATATAACTAGCGGTTTGATCAAGGTTAAGCAAAAAAAAGGTATCACTCTTCTTCCTCCTTATAGATCTCATGTAAAACCTATAATTGAGGCTTCAAGATCCCGGAAACGGAAGTTTTTTGAAGTCATGGATTTTTGTTTACAGAATCTCGACATTGAAGATGCTCTTAGGAAGTTGACCACTTTTACTCAAGTCGTAAGTTTTTCATTCATTCTTTGTTATTTTCTATTTCTTATTGTCATTTAATGTTTTTCAGGTTTCTGACCATATCTCTGCCAATTTGAGGCTCCAGGCTGAGAGAGCTGAGCAGACTCTTCAGGAACAGGAAAAGTTGTGGAAGGCGGCCAATGAGGATCTTCTGAAGCGAGTGGAACTTTTGAGTAAGGAGAAAGCTGAGAAAGAGGGTGAGCACATTGCAGAGATTAAGGAGGTGATTATTGAGGTGAAGAGCAGCACTGCGATAGCTATTTGGGAAGCTAAGATCAAGCTTGATGAAGATCTTAAAAATTTGGGATCCTGGAATGTGCTTGGTTGGCGTGAGGCATTATCCCAGCTGACCGGCAAGCCTGCTCCTATCACTAAGGATCATGTATCATAGTTGTTGGAAGGAGGAGAGAAAGATGGGGCCAATGATGATCAAACTAAGGTCTAGGCCTGCAAGAAGATAATTTAAGTAGTTTTGCTTTATGTAAGACATTTTAGCTTTTGCCTTAGTAGGTTGGTGCGCAATTTTTTTGAATGACATGGTGGCATTTCCCTATTGTCTGTCTTTATTTCCATGTCCTGTTTAATCTGCATGTCAAATATAGTACTTGGATTTTTAAGTAGTTAGGATCCTGAAAAGTTTAAGATCCTTAATTTTACTTAATATTTTCAAAGTTAAGAACAAAGAAAGATGTAACCTAATTGTCTTCAAGTTTTTCCTTAAGCTTCATACGCTTTTCAGTCTTAGAATTTACTCAGGAAAAATCTCAACTTAGGAAAGAACCTAGGATCACTGTTGACTTCTGATGATAAGGTTCTTAGTGATGAGGATCCATACCAATGAGGATCCTTAATGATGAGGATCCTTAATGGTGAGGATCCTTAAGGATGAGAATCCTTAATGAGAAGATCCTTAATGACGAGGATCCTTAAGGATGAGGATCCTTAATCATAAGATCATACGGGGGAAATCCTTTCTTAGGATAACCTGTTTAGGATATAGACTTTGACAAAATTCTTGGGTAACACCATAAGTTCAATTGATAACATGTTAATGTTATATACTGGGGAGGATCCCAACTTGTGACGTATTTCATAGGGAATATCCATACTTATGATAACATGAAAATGTTATGATTCGTTCGTATTTTCTGGGGGAAAATCCCAACGTATGATAACATGAAGATGTTATAAATCTTATGTAATTTTTGGGGTAAGATGCCAATTTTAGATAACATGAAAATGTTATAAACCTTAAGGATCTTAACTTATGTTCAAAGATAAGAGGTTTGCCAAACCACTTTATCATGAAACGATCCCTATATTCGTATCCCATTCTTAGATATCGTGCGTTCAAGCGAGGTGTATAAACCTTAGTTCATGTGAAAAAGGTAATTAGCTCTTTAAACCTTAGAGGGGATTAAGTACCCTTAAGCGTAGGAGAGATGATCAGTTTCTAGCTTGCGTATATGATGGTTTAAAGATCATAACGTTTATATAATGGAATTGTTCAAGTGTGAAGATGTTTATATCTTCGTGTGTTAAGATCCTTATGTTGCAGGATATTCACCTTAAGGATCCTCATGTTTCAACATTGTTGCTTATGGAGATCCTTAGTTGTATGTTGTTCTGCATAGCAAATTTTAGCTACGGGTGGGCGTTAGTCTAACTAACGCCCCTCCGATGCTTAAGTTAGTGATGTATTTGAGGAGAAAATAATTAATGATGAAAATTTTAAGGTAAAGAACATGTGCACCTTGGTTTTGTTAAAGATCAATCGATCTTGTTTACATATAGTATGCTTTTAGATGTATAGCATTCCAGGATCTTGGCAAAATTTCTCCTTCAAGTGTAGATAGCCAATCTGCTCCTTTGTTTGCTTCAACATGTATGAGATATGGTCCTTCCTACTTAGGAGCTATTTACCTGCACTAGGATCCTTGGTGTTTTGGAATGTTTTCCTTAATACCAAGTCTCCTATTTGGAATCTTCTTACTTTTATGTTTTTTTTGTAAGCCTTTGTTGATGAGCAACAATGTGTATCTTGGCAAGATCTCTGAGTTCATCAACAGTGTCAATATCCTAGGCTAGGGTCTTCTCATTGTTTTCTTGATTTTGGAGCAAGTATCTTGCTGTCAGGATCACTACTTCGGTAGAAATAATTTCTTCTATCCCAGACACCAAGGAATATGGGTTCTAACCTGTGGCTACTTTGGAAGTAGTCCTATCTGCCCATGGGATGAAAGGAAGCTCTTTTGTCCATCTTCCTTTCTTTTCATATAGCCTTTTCTTCAAGTTGTTTACTATGATCTTGTTGCTAGATTCTGCTTGACCATTAGCTTGGGCTGAACAAGAGTGGACATTATCATTTTGATCTCCTAACTTGTGGAAAATTCTCTTGTCGTATTGCTTATAAATTGGGATCCATTGTCGCATATGATTTCAGCAGGGATCCCGAATCTGGTCAAGATATTACATTTAATAAATGAGACTACCTCTTTGTCTCTAACCTGAACAAAGGCTTCCGCTTCAATCCACTTCGAGAAGTAATCAATCATCACCAACATGAAGACTTTTACTCCTGGATATATTGGTAATTTTCCTACTATATCAATTCCTTATTTCATGAATGCCATGGAGAGATAATAGGATGTAGAGGTTCCGTCGGTTGATGTAGGATGTTGCTATGTCTTTGGCAAGCATCACACTTTTGAGCATGTAGAAAAGAATCTCTTTTCATGGTTGACCAGTAGTATCATGTTCTTAATACCTTGGAGCATTAGGATATGCCCCCTGTGTGATTGCCACAGTCTCCTTCATGTATGTCCTTCAAGACTTCCGCAGCTTCAGGATCTTCCAAGCATCTGAGATATGGACCTACCATAGACTTTTTATAGAGTTTACCTTGGCTTATTACGAATATTGAGACTCTTGTTCTGAATGCTCTTTCATTTTTTTCTATTGTTGGGATCGTGCCATTTTGGAGATATCCCATAATGGATTGGATCCATGATCATGGACTTCTTTGAGGATCTTGTTCGTCGGGATCCCTTTGAGGAGGGATTTGAGCGTCAGGATCTCTGATGGCTGCTACACTTATTGGTTGTTCAAGATTGTTGGGTTTGTCGGAAAGGGCTTCTATAGTTGGAATTATTATGTGGGTTATATGGATCTTTATTTCTAATTGGACCCTTAGGGAAGTGTTGGGTTTTGAGCATTCTAACACTCCTATGGTGTACATGCAACCCTAAATACCTTGGATCTATGTTTTCTCTATTATACATGCAAATAAGAACATCCATGGTATTATCGTAATCTAGCATACAAAACAATGACTATTGTAAGATAGAATACATACCTCTTGATGAAGCTTGATGTCTTCAAGCTTTAAGAGCTTAGCCCCAATAGTGTGGAAGCCTCAAATGGAATCAAAAATCACCAAAACACCTTGGAAGACTTTAGAGAATATGGATACTTGGTTCTCTCTAGTGAAATTGGCTAGCCCTTCTTAGTGTACCCACTAGTGCACCATTTCACCAACCAAGGACATCTTTGTATAGTATGGAGGATTAGGGTTAAACCATAATACCCATGACCTTTCATTTCCTAGGATCCATGGGTTAAACACTCCATGGACTATCCATGAAAGCTTAGCCCAACCTAAATGAACTTGGCCCATTCCATATATATAAGAGTCCATATTTAATTAGTTCCTTTTGATCACTTAATTAATTATAAATTAATTCTTGATCAATACTAATTAAATAATATGATTCCATATTAATATATTAGAACTTATAATATATTAATATTAATCATAAACATACTATTCTCAAAAGATTATCCATATAAATTGTGTCGGTGAAGTGCAACCCAAATGGACCATACCGGGTCGGGTCAAGTACATACCAAATATAGTTATGGACTTAGACATTAATGCAATAGTCTCCCACTTGGATAAGTCTAAAACTATTATTGCGTATGACTTCAAGAACCGACTGGCAATCGTAGCTCTCAAAAGCTTCTGTCGAACTCTGACCTTGTAGATGAACTCTGACCTTGTCTATGACTTGTCCATCAGATAAGGGATCATATATTCCTCCATTCTAGATATCATATGGACTGAGACATAGATTATAATCATTCTCTCTGTCCATTTGTTGTTTCCCGATTTCCGATTTATGACGACTGACTAATTGAACAAATCAAATCAGTCCTGGCCCGACTGTGCACTTCCATTTGTCATCATCAAATCATCGAGGGGCCCACATATAACGCTTTTATCCCGAAGGTAAAAGGAATGGATAAACTTCGACTCATATGGCTTGTTCTACTACTTGTTGAATCATACACAAAGGCACGTTTTATAGCACCGAGTTACCAAATGCGTTTTCGTGCAATCAATGTACAACCAACTCATTGTAACAACTCATATCTCTAGGTTTGAAGAATATAAGATATTATCGTCTCATGATCACTCATGATAAAATCCATGAAGTGATTCCAATGAGCGCGGGTTGAATCCAATACTCAGAACTTATGAGCACTCATGAGTGTTGTAGCCCTTTGTCCAACACCTTAGACCTCTATAAGCCAACCCATGACAGTCTTAATTCATATCTACTTCCAACATATGACCGACTGTGGATGGTTTGAATAACTTAGTCATTCCGGAAGGATAACCCAGTTTATTCGGGAAGTCAAAACATGCAAAGTGAAACACAATAATAATTGAATCTAATATGGTATCAAAACCTATGACCATAAATAAAACACCTTTTATTTATCACCATATGATTACACATTATTCATTGTATACTGTTTCAGCTATCAACTTTATTCTTGAATTTAAAACAATAGTTGTCCCATGCTCCAAGCATGTACATTATGTTTTCTAAACACTAGTCATACCATACTCCAAGTATGCATACTATGTTAGTCTATGATCTTTACTTTGTGAACTAGATCAATTGAACATAACTTCAATGATTCTCTTTTCACACTCCCAAATCCTTACTGCAAATGCAAGAATTCCAAATTCATGCCATTTACTGAAATCTGTTAGATTCTAAACTTATATGCATTGGTCCTCTTGTAATGATTATGCACAAATTCACAAAGACTTGGCAACAATCATTACAGAGTATTCCAAAGGAGATCAACTCCTTGGAAACATCCTTCTTGCATTAAGTTTCCTTAATCTTACACAGATTGAAATTTCTGACTTTGAAACATTTCCAGATTCATTTTGACTATCACTTCTGAACAAGAGTTGTCTCCTTACAGATTATGTCAATATGGTCCTTCCAGAATTATCACTATACTTCCAACTTTCCTTGAGCAACCAATCTTTGGTAAGCCTTAGATTGTCCTCGAGAATTGTTTAATCCTTTTAGTCATATCCAGTTCTAAACCTTTTCCCTTCTTAATGTCCTAGGCTTTTGGAAAATTTTAGAAAGGATGAATATAGCACATGTAATCGATCCTATATCCGAAGCATATGGGAAACGATTCATGATGTCTCACATAAAGACTAACCCAGTCTTTTGCTATAACATTTCCATTTCAATTTGCCAAGTTCTCATAATTCAGATTATGAAAAGGGATGCCGTATTCATAATCGAATTTTAGAACGCAAATAATGGACTCATATACAAAATTTCCTTATGTTGAGCCATTCCAACATGAAATTCATATATATCCTTGACTAAATGATTAAAACCTCACGATCTAAGCTTATAGATTTAAGATGAAGTATAATTTCCCCTCCCTTAATTATAGCAAAACAACTCTTTCCCAATTGAAACTTTTGTTTTCTATAATTAACATTGCTAGCTTGCAATACTTATCATAATTATCATGCTCCCACTAACATGATGATTATTGGCATAACACTTATGCTTCCACTAGCTTTGACATGTACTCAGAAATCAGCTGACTTTCTTACCAAAGCTCAGATTTCTGATACTAGATTGTTTTGATAAGACTTTATCAAAATCATACACCTTCCCTTAGATAGCACACTTGTGTGTCTAAAAAATTATGAAGAGGGATGTTGTAATCATAATGGTTAGACCTTTTAGCGACTTCTCACAAGTCCAGGTTAGTGTGCCGGTAAACCATACACGCTCCACTAATGACTTTGAGAATGCAAATATCACAATTGCTATCTAGCTAAAATCTACTTAGTGAAAGTGTTTCCTCACCACCATTTTCATGAATCGGAGAGAAACCTTATGACACTTAGATTTAATGGTGTATGTGTTCTTATCCATTTGAATTGTCAAAACCATAGTCACAAGGCAAGGATAATGACAAATCCAAACTCATATGGACTGAACTCAATCTTAATTTCTTGCCACCTGGCAGCTCAAGGGCCTGTCATTGCTTCCAAGTTGTTGTGCAACATATTGAGAACTCTAAGAACTCGTATGCAAAGCCAACTTTAACTGGAATGGGCACAGAATATGTCAACACGATAGGTTATAAACCTCAAGTCGTGTGCTAGTGAAGGACTTCAAGTTTTATTCTTGATTAGTTCTTGAGACTTTCAAGACCTTTAAGACTCCCACTATCCTCTTGACCTATAAGACTCCCTTGTCAAACATCCAAGAGATAGTGTGGATTCTAACCAAGACAAACACTTCACACAATTGGCCTAAGTTGGTCTTTGTTTTATCCAAAACATCACAACTTACCAATTTCAAATGTACAAGAGTAGATAACTTTTACTCTTACATTTGACTTGTGTTTTTAAACCTTCCTTAAGACATGTCACTCAAATTACAATCTTGGAGTATGACTCTAAGACTTGTATTGGAATGAAGTATGACTCATCTTCTTGATTTAACCATTTCAACAATTCAATTTCCTCTTCTTAGTCATAAGAATGCACTAAGATTTCCTTAGAGAACTAGTTGTGCTATGGTTTCTTAATCATTAAGATGATCACAAAAACTGATACTAAAGTACTCTCACATGTTTTCAGATTTGAGAAACTTTTATCCTTCTGCGTAATTTGATTCTTCTTATTCGCTCTGCCTTACATTGGAACCTTTTCCAATGTCTCAGAGTTACACTTGAGCTTGTAAGTATAACCATATTTACTAAGCTTTAGTAAACTATGACGAATAGTCTTATCGATCTTTTGTGGTGGACTTGACCAGTGCACAAGAATGTGTACTCAATCCCTTAGTCCTTCACATTACTCATACATCCATGTGAACAAGTAATTAGTCTTAATTTTCCAATACTTGAAAGTTCTCATTCATCATGCTATACACCTTGCATGATTCCAATTTCCGGTCCAATTGAGACTTGGGTGATGAGAATCTTTCCTTTATTTGGTAAATTTATACATTACCACAAATGAAAGAATCAATTTCATATTTCCACTCTTGCTATTAATGGAATCATATAAGCAACAATTTTTCCTCAAATGCCATTGTAAGGATATTTTAAAATAAATAAAATCAAAAAAATTTCTTTTATTTTAAAACATTGCGGAAAAACTTATCCTTACAATCCATATGAAAACTTATTGTTATCTATTCCTAAGCAATATCTCATAACTCTAAGGAAGTAGCTCAAGAATCCGATCTTCAAACTGTGCGATAGAAATCCATCTACGCGATCAGATTCAACATATTCTTTCTTTAAGATTCTTCACTTTTTCTTTGATTCTTAAAACATCACCATGTGACCCAGTCACGTCATGTATCAAGAATCTCATAATAGAAACTTAACAGAGTTAGATAGTGGACTTTACCTGAAGTAGAGTCAAACTTATTGACTTTAACATCCTTAGGTAAATTTCGGCAGCTTCGCAACCAATGCCCCTTCCTTTGGCAATATAAACATATGGACCCTTTGGTAATGGTACATGGGACTATCAAAGACTTAGCCTTTCTCTTTACCATTTGGTCAACCTAGTTGACTATGGTCAATCCCTTTCCTTGGGAAGAGAAATGCTTTTTCTAGATTTCCAGTGTCACCATTGTCAATGTCCAAAAAGTTTTAGGAAGTTGATCTTAGCAAATAGATAAGATCATTAAGGGTCTTGTCATAGTCTATTTCATAGATGTCCCAAAGGAACTCACTATGTGACTTAGAAAGTAGTTGAGCCACTAACTTTCTTAAGACTTTGACACCCAACTCTCCCGGCTTGTTAGTATGTGACTACATCTCCAAGATGTGATCACACCAAGACCTTGCCTTGCCATTAGGGCTTGAGTGACCTTAAACTTTTTAGGAACTTGTGGGTTAAGGAGAATAATTGGAGGAGGTGAAAGAAGTATGATTTCCAAGGGACATCATCTTCATTTAGGAAAGCTCGTTTCAAGAGATTTGGGAAGATCATAAATGTCTAAACTAGACATCATTTGGGAGATATTCAAGATAGTTGATCTTAAGTCCTTAATATAACACCCAATTTGAAATATTAAGGCTAGGACCCAACAAACTATTTTATAACTTAGAAGAGGGATGCCGTAATCCAAGCTAAAAAATATTTGAAGGTAGGTGAATGACGATTCACCAATTTCCACCAAGATAAACGAAATGTATAATTAGGTTTTAATTGGCTTTGAAACTCCTAGATCTTTGAGATTCATTGAACTGTTCAATGGCATGTTTCAATCTCGAGTGTGCCCTTCAGGTTTTGTGACTGGGATGCCGAGGATCACAAAACAAGGTGTGAAGTAACCACGCAAATTACTGGGTACCCTTAAGTGTTTACCCCTCAATCGATGTGCCGGTTAACCACACACGCTCCATCGATACTATGATAAACATTAAGTTACCCTTTGCCTACCTTGTTAAATACGAGTTAGTGTGCCGGTTAACCACACACGCTCCACTTACCGACTTAAACAAAGTGCAAAGTGTAATTTCATGGATTAGCACCTTATTCACATTTTTCCTAAGTAACTAAGATTGGGTATTATTAAGAGTTTAGTTACTTAGTGTTTATCATTAATACTTTTAATGAAGGGAGAATTATAGTCCTGTCAAACCCGTTCGGCTAACGACCTTCCACCGGTCAAGCAAGCGGTGGGTGAGAGTGGACACCCATTAAGTTGTCATTTTATAGGCAACAACCTTATACCCACCTTATAGACCGGCTTCGTGAATGAGGCGTACTTGCGGTAAGACTGACTTTACTCTTATACATATATATTATTAACTTATGATATTATAAAGTATAAGGGTTGAATTTTAACTTTTAAAATTCTAAGGGCTAACTTGGAATTAAAGTATTCGTAAGAGAAAACTTTACAAAATCCAAAACTTGAGGGCAAGTTTTGAAACTATTCAAAAATAATTAATTCCATAACTTATGTGTTTAAAGTAGTTTTAATCCAAAAAACTCTTCAAGTTCCATAACTTGAGGACAAGTTATGGAAGACTTTAAACTAATAAAAGAATTAACTTTTCTTTATTTTTATAACTTATGGAATTAATTAAGGTTACACTTTTACTCTTTAATGAAGTGACTCTTGAACTTCCATAACTTGAGGACAAGTTATGGAGTCATAAAAAAAAATATTCAATGACACAAGACTCTTCATTTTGTAACCATTGCCAACTTTTATGAGTTTTATGAGTCTTTAATGTGACTCTTCATGTAACTTGAGGACAAGTTACACAAACACATTTTATACTCAACTCTTAGATTAAAATGGATTGAAAACAACTATTTCAATTAACTTTTCTATTAATCTAAGCAACTCATAAGAACAAGGTAATTCAAATCAAACTTTTTCATGTAATTATAGTAACACTTTAAACTAATACAAAACATGAATCTATTGATAATTATCTTTAAAATTGGATTAGCATGAACATTACCACATCAAAAACAAGTTTATAAGTTTAAAAACATCTTAGGGTAATGTTCCTAGTCCAATTCCAGCCAAAAAGTCGAATTTATGTTGTTTAGGGGTCCAACTCGTCGAGTGCATGAACCAACTCGGCGAGTTGGATCGATTTGATCACTTTTTAGGCATGGACTTGCCGAGTCTCCTGATGGACTCGCCGAGTCTGATGATCAGACAGCAATAATTTCGATTTTTTAAGCAGTTTTGCAAGTATAACAAGAAAACAAGCCTAGGCACTGATACCACTGTTGGGTTTTGAGCATTCTAACACTCCTATCGTGTACATGCAACCCTAAATACCTTGGATCTATGTTTTCTTAATTATACATGCAAATAAGAACATCCAAGGTAATATCCTAATCTAGCATACAAAACAATGACTATTGTAAGATAGAATACATACCTCTTGATGAAGCTTGATGTCTTCAATCTGTAAGAGCTTAGCCCCAATAGTGTGGAAGCCTCAAATGGAATCAAAAATCACCAAAACACCTTGGAAGACTTTAGAGAATATGGATACTTGGTTCTCTCTAGTGAAATTGGCTAGCCCTTCTTAGTGTACCCACTAGTGCACCATTTCACCAACCAAAGACATCTTTATATAGTATGGAGGATTAGGGTTAAACCATAATACCCATGACCTTTCATTTCCTAGGATCCATGGGTTAAACACTCCATGGACTATCCATGAAAGCTTAGCCCAACCTAAATGAACTTGGCCCATTCCATATATATAAGAGTCCATATTCAATTAGTTCCTTTTGATCACTTAATTAATTATAAATTAATTCTTGATCAATACTAATTAAATAATATGATTCCATATTAATATATTAGAACTTATAATATATTAATATTAATCATAAACATACTATTCTCAAAAGATTATCCATATAAATTGTGTCGGTGAAGTGCAACCCAAATGGACCATGCCGGGTCGGGTCAAGTACATACCAAATATAGTTATGGACTTAGACATTAATCCAACAGGAAGATCCTAAGTCAGCTAATGCATCTGCTTCTATGTTTTCTTCCCTATGAACTTGGGTTAGGCTAAAGTTTTCAAAATCAGAGGCTAATTTTTTGGGAATCTCGAGGTATAATGCTAATCTCTCACCTTTCACTACATAAGATCCATTGAAGTGACTAGTTAATAATAAAGAATCAACAAATACCTGAAGATCCTTGATTCAGAGATCCTTAGCCAATTGTAGTTCCATGATGAGTGATTCGTATTCTACTTCGTTGTTGGTTGCGTTGAGTTTGTAACTAACTGCCTAGGGTAGGATGTCCCCTTGTGGCTATTTTAGTATGATCCCTAGCCCGATTCCTTTTTGGTTTGAAGCTCCATCCGTGAATAGTGTCCATTTTCCCAAGTGTTCATCTTCTAGGACTTGTTTAGCTTCACTTTATACTTCGTTTGGTAGATCATCATTAAAGTCAGCCGCAAAGTGTAACACCCGATTCCTGGTACGTATTAGTTCAAGAAAACTTAATGCTTTACTCTGGGACTCAACAAGTTGGAGGCGCCACTCATCGAATAGACTCGTCTTTCATCAGGGGTTTAAGTGACTTATTCGACGAGTCGGGAGACCGACTTGGCGAGTAGGAGCTGTCCGAATGAAACCCTACATTTAAGGGTTTGCACCCTATTTAAACAACTTATCTCCTCTCATATCAGCCTCCATCGTCCCTCACACTTCTAGAAGACCTTAAACTGAAACCCTAGCCTTGTTTGAGTGCTCTTAAGCCATTTTTGTTCATTTTTTTGGTGGTTGTGAATCTTGAGAAGAATAAAGGAGCTTGGGAGTTCCAGTTGAAGCTAGAACATCCAGAGATAGTGTCCCATCTCCAGCTCATTTAAGGTAAAAAAAAAAGCTTCAATCTTGACTTTCCATGTGCTTAAGCAACTTTAGGTCTTGGATTTTGGTATCTTTAGGGCATTTCTAAGCCATTTTGGGTTGTGAGGTGTAATGTGGAGATATGGCTTCAGATATTGGATGTTGGAAGGGTCTCACGACATAAAGGTGCCAACTCTATGGCCATGAGAGCCCCATGCATCTTAAAGGTCTCATTTTTTGTCCTTTTGAGCTTAAAGACCCACGCATGGATGTAAAGTTCGTGACTTTACGTGTTATATCGACCCTAAGAGGTTAGATCTACCCTTTGGATGAGATGAGCTCAACAGAAATGAAGTTTATGGACATGGACTTAGTGGACTCGGCGAGTTGTTCTTGAGACTCGGCGAGTCGGGTAATGGTTCCCTGAACTTTGCTGTTTTGAGGAGTCTAGTTGAGTCTAGAAGGGGACTCAACAAAGACAGACGTGATTATAGACCTGGAAATCATGGGACTCGACGACTGTATGAGAAAACTCGGCGAGTCCAAGACAATCTCCCAACCCATGAAGATGGACTCGACGAGTTGTTCATATAACTCGATGCGTCAAAGACTGAAAACATTCTTATGAGGGAGATGAACTCGACGAGTTCAAGGGTGAACCGAAGGTTGACTTTGAGCTAGATTCGAGTTGACCCTTGTAGGGGTTGTGAGTACGAATTAGTGACTTAGAAGAGTTGTCGTGTAGGTACTGAGGAGTCGAGGAAATTCGATTTTCATGTCCGGGACAGTGCAGACACTACGCGACATTGAGGTGGGTTACCTTTTGGTAGAAGTGGGTCTAAGGCACCAAGGTCGACCCACTAGTAGTTGATTACAGTTGAGATGATTGTCTTTGTGATAATTGTATGATTTGCTATTACTTGATATGTTCTATGTGCTAATATGCTATATTCTATGTGATAGTGGTAGTAGGATGGGAATAGTCGCCTGATAAGTTTTTAGGACCAAAGGGTAGGTCGGACACCCCAGATATGTCTAACAACATGTTTATGATCGGTTATTACGTGATAGTAGCAGGGGGTGAAATAGTTCCCGTGACCGGATGAGGTAGACCGAAGGGTAGGCAGGCACCCCATAATGACCTGACATGGGTAGTCAGCACCCCAGAATGGCTTGACACGGGTAGTCAGCACCCCAGAATGGCTTTACATGGGTAGGTCGGGCACCCCATAATTGCCCGATAGCATGTATGATTGTATGGTATGTGGTATGATGGGGGAACTTGATGGGGTTTACACAAAAATAACATCATATGTGTTCATGCAAACCCTAAAGCTTGGATCTAGGTTTCTCTATTGTAAATGCAATTCATCCAAGACTTAGAAACCCTAGATCTAGCATACAGGATTCGAAATTGACATAAGAAAACATATCTAAATGATTACCTCTTGAACAATTGCTTGAATCTTCTTGTCTTGGAGCATAGAGTCACAAACATCACTCCTCTAATGAATTACAAACACCACACAAGCAAGAGGATGGTAATGGATATAGGGAGAGGGACAATTTAGGCTATGATGTCTCTAGGGTATCAAGTCACCGAAATTTGGAAGCCTTAGGGTCCTATTTATACTGGTGTTGCTAGGGTTTCAATCTAAACCCTAATGGACAGCTTAGGCCTTAAGCAATCCAAGGAAGCTTCTGGAATAAGGCCCTTATGGCCGAAATTGTGGATGGACACATCCTAATTTCGTCCATGCCTAGTCCAAGAGGCTCCTTAGCCCAATACTAAACTATCACACATTTGACAGTTTAAGTCCCTAATATTAAATTAATGTGTTTTAGCCATGGAATTAATTTCTTAATTAGTTATTGTCTAATATTAATTTAATTATATGATTTCTATTTTAATATATTATTCATATAATATATTAATTAACCATATTAACCTCTTTATTCATAAATCATCATGTCAAGTTGCTTTGGTGAAGGCAACCCAAAAGGACCATTCACAATCGAGTCAAGTACTTACCAAATATAGTTACGAGCTTAGACACTAATCCAACATAACTCACTAAGCTTTGTGCTCATCATTTCATTTTTGGTTTTAAGTACCTCTTTATCCAAGGGGAAAGAGTCGGCAATGTAGCAACGCATCACACACACATGATTTCTGCATTGAGTTTTTCTGGGATTGTACTCTGATTTTTATTACTATTGATAATATGGTTTTGAGGCACGTTGTTATGGTTTATAAATTGATATGACATTGGCAATGTTTTGGGTAAACTATTTTATAAGTTACTTAATAAAAAATGAAATTTTTAGCCTCGAATATTGGGATGTTACAAGTTGGTATTAGAGCCTTGGTTTGAGGGATTCGGACACACCTTCGGGGGTGTCTGGACTCAAATCGAGGGCTTGAGGGATTTTCACAAGGAAATAGTTTTCTAAGATCTAAGTGAATGAAATTTTGACAAAGAACGAGGTGTGTGATGTGTGCGATCGGCCGAGCTCAAGTAATTTTTTCCCAAAATACCCATACTTGATACGTTATGTTATATGATATGATTATGAGAACTGCATGCTAGATTAGGGCTAAGGATCTAGGAAGATGCCTTGTATGCCTGTTATATGATACTAAGAACTGCATGCTATAATAGAACTAAGGATCTAGGAAGGATGCCTTATATCCCTGTTATATAAGCTTATTGAGTTGTATCCTAGGGCTGTTAGTCAACCGTATGAAAGCCTAATTAGGTTATGCTTGATTTGGTCACTCAATGCACGAATGTTGCTTGCTTTGTGCTATAAGGGTTCTGGATAACTTTAACTAACTAGTAAGCGAATATGTAATAGTATTCGCAAGTTAGTTAGGGAATTATGGTAGGGACTCCTAGTGCAACTGATGGCGGAGAGTAGGCCGGAGGGTGTCCTAGGAAAGCCTAGGATGAGATTAGTTAGAAAACAGTATTGGTAAAGGGACTTGGTGAAGTTGAAGCAATCCTTGAGGAAAGTTCGGATAGATGTGGAAGGTAGTATGGGCTTGTACTACTGGAAGCAGAGGATCCATACTCGAGCCAAGGAGGGCCAAGATTGAACCAGGAAACTTGAGAGTGTGCGAGACCTCTCGAGAGTATGTATGATTCTGACATTTATGTGTTTAATTTTAGTACGGCAACTACGCGGCATGGAGCAGGAGGTTCAGGATCAAGTTCATTGCGTCTGAGATCACGAGAGGTATCCTTGAGGTGACCCCAGTCATTTCCGGGTCAATCAAGGAGGGGATTATTGAGCTGATGGAGGATCGCCTCCGGATATTCAAGAGTGAATTGGCATCTAGCCAGTCGGATACGCACACACTATCCTTCAAGGACTTTTGGGGGAGTGGTGCGTCGGACTTTCACGGGGTGAAGGACCCCATTACTGCCAGGAGATGGATCGTAGACACCGAGTTTACGCAGTTGACGAGCTTCTGCCCAGAGGGGTCGAAGGTCCACTTTGCGACAAGATGTCTGAGGGATAGAGATAGGGATTGGTGGGAGTCAGTCGGTGACTCACTAGGAGCCCCATTCATCGAGGCTATAACTTGGTCAGATTTCGTGACCAGGTTCAGGGTAGAGTTTACGCCAGTTCTGGAACTTCAACAGCTGGCCAGGGAGTTTCTTGACATGAGACAGATGACCAAGACAGTGGAAGAGATCACTACTAACTTTAGGGAGAGGGACCTGTTGGTACCTCATTACACAGGGGATGAGGAGATGTGGAAGACCCTCTAGAATTATATGTTGAGGGCTGATATTCGGGAGCATGTCAGTTATTCAGCCTGCCCGACCATGGAGTCCATGATTGTCAGGGCGTGGGAGAGGGAGATTGATTTGGAGCACCTCAAGAAGAGGAAGGCAGAGACTGAGCAGGTTACGGGGGTTTCGAGGAAGAAACCAAAGGGATCCGACATTAGGTCGAAGTGCCAGCCAGGCCAGAGCCGCTACAGGAAATGCGGCAAGCCGCATAAGGATCGTCAGGCTATTACAAGTGCGGCAAGACATCATACCTGATTTGCTTCTAATGCAATCAGATGGGCTATAAAAAGGCTAACTGCCATAGGTTGTCAGTAGCATTAGCAACAGCGTCGGTGGTGGCACTGACTCCATCAACAACACGAGTTGTGGATGGTCGAAAGGTCAAGATAGAGGCTCCAGTAGTGCTGAGCCGAGCATTTCAGTTCACACCCGAGGAGGCACACGTCGCACCTGATATTGTGACGAGTATGATTTCTTCTCCCTAAACTTTTATATTATGTCACTATGATTTTGATATCTTATGTTATGTGCTCCGTTTAGGATCGTTCCATGTGAACGGTATTCCAGTTTAGGTGTTGTTTGATTCAGGTGCTACTCGATCGTTTTGTGTGTCTTGCACGTACCAAGAGGTTTCTTGAGTCCTTGGGCATGTTGGACTGCCCTCTAGAGGTCGAGCTTGCGGACGACCGGTCAGTGCGAGCTTCATAGGTTTTCAGGGATTATGTTTTGAGATTGTTCAAGGAGCGCTGCCTGGTAGACTTGATTCCCATACCTTTACGGGGGAACAAGGTTATTATAGGCATGGATTGGCTAAGCCCCAATGGCGCGGTGATCGACTGCGCGCAGCAGCTGGTGCAGAAAAGGACCCCAAGTGGGAGAGAGCTGGTAATTTAGGGCGAGAAGCCACAACAGGGACCAGCTTTATGTTTAGCAGCGACAGCTAGGAGCTATCTCCAGCAGGGGTGTGCAAGGTATGTCACCTATGTCTTGGATACCCGGGAGGCGGGTAAGGAGCCAATGAGTGATGTGCCAATGGTACGAGAGTTCACGGATGTATTTCCAGAGGAGTTTCCTGGAATACCTCCGAAGAGGCAGGTAGAGTTCAGGATCGACCTAGTCCCTGGTGCGGCTCCGATAGCCAAGGCACTGTATCGACTGACTCCTACTGGGATACAGGAGTTGTCTACACAACTACAGGAGCTGTTAGACAAAGGATTCATTAGACCGCGCAGTTTACCATGGGGAGCTCTGATTTTATTTGTGAAGAAGAAGGATGGGTCGCATCAGATATGTATAGATTACCGGGAGCTAAATAAGGTAACGGTGAAGAACCGTTACCCACTCCCAAGGATTGATTATCTCTTTGACCAGCTTCAGGGAGCCTTTTGGTTCTCCAAGATTGATTTGCGTTCGGGTTATCATCAGATGCGGGTCGGAGAGGAGGATGTGAAGAAGACTGCCTTACAGACGCAATATGGTCACTATAACTTCATGGTGATGGCTTTTGGGTTCACCAATGCTCCTATCGCGTTCATGGATCTCATGAATCGCGTGTGTAGGCTGATGTTGGATAGGTCTGTGATTGTTTTCATTTATGACATTTTGGTTTATTCCAAGACGTAGGAGCAACATGTGGAGCACTTGCAGGAGGTTTTGGATACTTTGAAGAGGGAGAGATTGGATGCTAAGTTCTCCAAGTGCAAGTTGTTGTTGCACGAGGTGAAGTTTCTTGGGCACCTTGTCAACCAGAACGGGATTTCGGTTGACCCGGCCAAGGTGGAGGTCATGATGAGGTGGGAGGTTCCGAGGTCTCCATCTAAGATTCAGAGCATTCTGGGACTGGCAGGCTATTATCGGAGATTCATTTAGGACTTCTCCAAGAGAGTTGTGTCCCTGACCCGACTGACAAGGAAAAGCGTGGTATTTTGCTGGGGGACTGAGCAGCAGGCCACATTTGAGATGTTGATATAGAGATTATGCGAGGAGCCAATCTTAGCCCTACCGGTGGGCATAGAGGATTTTGTAGTATTTTGCGATGCATCCATATTGGGTTTGGGTGCAGTATTGATGCAAAGAGGGCATGTTATCACTTTTTCTTTGAGGCAACGTCGGTGGCTTGATGTGGTAAAGGATTATGATTGCGAGATCCTCTACCACCCGGGGAAGGCCAATGTCGTGTCCGACGCGCTTAGCCGCAAGGCAGCGCTGATAAGGGATATTTATATGAGGATGACTATTGTGACTCCGTTGTTGGAGCGGATTCGGGAGGCTCAGCTGGAGGTCATGAAGGATGAACATCATAAGAGAGAGTGTATTTTGGGTCAGATTTCCTCCTTCAACTATGAAAGTCATGGATTGTTAACTCGTCACCGTAGGGTGTGGGTCCCATCTCATGGGGGTGCGCGCTAGGTATTGATGGAGAATGCGCACAAATTTAGGTTTTCTATCCATCTTCGGGCGACGAAGATGTACAGAGATCTTCGACTCGACTATTGGTGGCCCTATATGAAGCAGGACGTCGCCTGGTACGTCGAGAGGTGCTTGACCTACATAAAGGTCAAGGCCAAGCACCAGAGGCCTCACGGCAAGACACATCTGTCAGACATTCCCATATGGAAATGAGAAGATATTACTATGGGCATCATCACAAAGCTTCCTAGGACTACATGGGGAGTGGATTTGATTTGGTTCATCATGGATCGGTTAACCAAGAGTGCCTATTTCATACCGATCCAAGAAAGCATCTCGGCCGAGAAGTTGGCCGATATCTACATTCGAGAGGTAGTAGCTAAGCACGGAGAGCTAGTATCAGTGATTTCAAACCGAGATGTACGGTTTACTTCCAAATTCTGGAAGAGGTTTCACGACGAGTTGGGTACTCATCTGCACTTCAGCACTGCTTTTCACCCGCAGGTGGATGGTCAGAGTGAGCGACCATCCAGAATCTGGAGGACATGTTGTGGGCGTGTGTTTTATACTTTGTAGGTAGTTGGGATACTTACCTTCCTTTAGCTGAGTTCTCCTATAATAACAGCTATCATACGAGTATTAACTATCCTCCTTTTGAGATGTTGTATACGAGGAAGTGCAGGACCCCGATATGATAGGGTGAGGATGGTTAGAGGGTCATGGGGAGTACCGAAGTGGTACTCAAGATTACATAGAGGATCTATCAGGTTTGGAGCAGGCTTAAAACTGCTCAGAGTCGGTAGAAAAGTTATACCGAAAAGCATTGATCGGACCTAGAGTTCGAGGTCATGGATATGGTACTCCTGAAAGTGTCACCTTGGAAGGAAGTCATTCGATTTAAAAAGCAGGGCAAGCTAGACCCCAGGTATATTGGACCTCTCAAGGTTGTATCTCGAGTGGGTAAGGTGGCATATCGGCTTGACCTACCGGCCGAACTCATTCAGACTCACAGTACGTTCCATGTCTCCCAGTTTCGGAAGTGCCTGGTGGACGACTCGGCAGTGGTGCCCTTGAAGGATATTCAGGTAGATGACATCCTGAACTAAATCAAGTGGCTTGAGGCGATCCTCGACTGAAAGTCAAAATATCTGAGGAACGGGAGGGTGGAGTTGGTAAATGTGTAGTGGCAGCACCGCATGGGCTCGGAATGGACTTGGGAGCCGTAGGACGAGATGAGGGAGCACTACCCCGAACTCTTCTAGGACTCAGCAGCAGACTTCGAAGACGAAGTCTAAAATAAGTGGGGGATATTTGTTACACCCAATTCCTAGTACGTATTTAATTCAAGAAAACTTCATGCTTTACTCTGGGACTCAACGGGTTGGAGGCCCCAATCATCTTTCATCAGGGGTTTAGGTGACCTACTTGACGAGTCAGGAGACCGACTCGGCGAGTAGGAGCTGTCCCAGTGCAACCCTAAATTTAAGGGTTTGCACACTATTTAAACAACTTATCTCCTCCCATATCAGCCTCCATCGTCCCTCACATTTCCAGAACACCTTAAACTGAAACTCTAGCCTTGTGTTAGTGCTCTTAAGCCATTTTGTGCATTTTTTTGGTAGTTGTAAAGCTTGAGAAGAAGAAAGGAGATTGGGAGTTCTAGTTGAAGCTAGAATATCTAGAAATTGTGTTCCATCTCCAGCTCATTTAAGGTAAAAAGCTTCAATCTTGACTTTACATGTGCTTATAAACTTTAAGGCTTGGATTTTGGTAACTTTAGGGCCTTTCTAAGCCATTTTTAAGTTGTGAGGTGCAATGTGGAGATATGGCTTTAGATCTTGGATGTTGGCATTGGATAAGGTGTCTAAGTCAATAACTTATTTGGTATATACTTGACCCGACCCAGCATGATCCATTTGGGTTGCATTTCATCCAAACTATTTATGGATAATTTTATGAGAGTTATACACATATGTTTATTAATATATTGTAAGTTATAATATATTAATATCAAGTCATGTTATTTAATTAGTCTTAGTCTTAAATTAATTATGAATTAATTTAGAGATTAAAAGGAAGACTAATTAGATTGTGGGCTATTGGTTTTATATGGTGTGGGCTAACACTCATTTGTTAATGGGTTAGGCTTGTATGGAAGTCCATGGATGATCCTTGGAGATTTTAACCCATGGATCCTTGGAAAAGGAAAGGTCATGGGTTATTAGGGTTTCACCCTAATCATGTACACTATATAAGCATGCTTATGTTGCATGAAATAGCCACTAGTGTAACTAGAGTATGTGTGTTTGTGTGTGACCGATTTTATAAGTGTGTATACACTCTCTCAAAGTTTTCCAAGAGTTTGTGGTGATTTGTGATTCCATTTGAGGCATTCACACTATTGGTGCTTGGCCCTCAAACTCCTTAGGAATCAAACTCATCATCAAAAGGTATGTAATCTCATCTAATTCTTTTATGTTTAAAAGTACCCCATGCCATGTTAGATAGGTTATGAACCTTGGAAAAATTATTAATTTGCATGTACTTAGACAAACATAGATCCAAGGTTTATTAGGGTTGCATGCACACTTAGGAAGTGTTAGATTGCTCAAAACCCAACAGTGGTATAAGAGCCTAGGCTTGCTTGTTTGATACTTGATGCAAAATAGTGAAAAAAGTCGAAATTTTTGTTGTCTGCATGATGGACTCGCCGAGTCCAAGGCAAAATTCATCCTACTCGCTGAGTAGGTTCGTGCACTCGGCGAGTAAAAGGTTCAAAATGCAGATTTTTGACTTTTGCTACTGGAAATGGACTAGAAACTTTACCCTAAATTGTTTTGATGTTTTAAAACTTATTTTAGTTGGCGTAATGGTTGTTCTAATCCGTTTACAGTAGCATATATCAAAATTTCATGCTTTGTATGTGTTCATATAATTCTTGAAACTTTGATAATCATGTTCATGTTCTTATGAATTTAGAAGATGATAGGAATTATTTGCTGAATTGTTTAGGATTAATTCTTGATCATTTATGTGTTTTAATGGAGTCCATAATTTGTCCTCAAGTTATGGATATCCAAAGGTCACTTTTCTTTAACACACATTAAAAACACATAAGTTACATAAAATGAAGAGTCTTCATTTTATGAACCTTTAATTCATAAGTTATGAAATGAAAAGTTTTGAAGAGTTACAAAACTTTCCCTCAAGTTTTGGAATTTGGAAAAGTTTCACACACTTTAATAAACTTTAATTCCAACACTTAGAATTTTAAAAGTTAAAATTCAACATTATATTATTTATAACATTAATGGTTAATTATATATATATATATATATATATATATATATATATATATATATATATATATATATATATATATATATATATAAGAACAAGTCGTTTTACCGTTAGTAGGCCTCATTCACGAAGCCGGTCTATAAGGTGGGTATAAGGTTGTTGCCTATAAAATGGCGACTTAATGGGTGTCCACTCTCACCCACCGCTTGCTTGATCGGTGGAGGTTCGTTAGCCGAACGGGTAGGAAAAATGTGAATTTGGTGCTATCCCATGGAATTCACACTTTGTACCTTGCCAAGTCGTTGGTGGAGCGTGTGTGGTTAACCGGCACACTAACTTGAACTAGTAAGGATCACGAACGGTGACTTAATGTTTGTCATAGGTCCATGGAGCGTATGTGGTTAACCGGCACATTGATTAGGTGATAATATTAAGGGTACCAAGTGAATTGGTATGGTTATTCACACCTTGTTTTGTGATCCTCGGCATCCCAATCACAAAATTTAAGAGGGCACACTCGAGATTGAAACATGCCATTGAAAAGTTCAATGAATCTCAAAAGATCTAGGAATTTCAAATCCAAATAAAACCTAATAAATTATTTCGTTTTTCATGGTGGAAATTGGTGAATCGTCATTCGCCTACCTTCAAATATTTTATAGCTTGGATTACGGCATCCCTCTTCCAAATTATAAAATATTGTGTTGGGTCCTAGCCTTAATATTTCATATTGGGTGTTATATTAAGGACTTTGAATCAACTAACTTGATTTTCTCCCATTATAGATGTCTGGTTCAGACAACTATGATCTTCCCAAATCTCTTGAAGATGGTGTCCCTCAACATCATGCTTCACTTCCTCCACCTCCTCCAATTATTCTCCCTCACCCACAAGTTCTTGAAAAGTTTAAAGTCACTCAATCCCTATTGGCAGGCATAGTCTATGTTTGCTCACATCTTGGAGATAAAGTCACATATTGACAAGCCGGGAGAGTTGGGTGTCAAAGTCTCGTGAAATTTGGATGTTCAATCACTTTCTTAGTAACATAGTAAGTCTCTTTGGGACTACTATGAGACAGACTATGACATGACCCTTAATGATGTTATCTATTTGCTTGGTGTTGTGGAATCAGCAATGATTTGGAACACCAGTAAAGCAAATTTGATTAAAAGAACAACTTCCCAAGTCTTAAATGGACATTGACAATGGTAGCATTGGATATCTAGAAAAAGATTTCTCTTCCCAATGGAAAGGGATCGGCTATAGTCAACTCGGTTGACCAAATAATAAAGAGAAAGGCAAATTCTGAGATCGTCTCATGCGCCATTACCAAAGGGTCCATGTGTTTTGTTGCTAAAGGAAGGGGCATTGGTTGTGAAGCTGCCCTATTCACCTGAAAGGTCATAAGGTTGATCAAGTCAAGAGGTTTGACTCTACTTCGGGTAAAGTGCACTGTCTAACTCTATTAAGTTCCTATTTGGAGATTGTTATTACATAATGTGAATGGGTCACATGCTGATGTTTTAAGAATCAAAGAAAATATAGGAAGCTTAAAGTAAGTATATGTTGATTCTGATTGCGAAGGTGGGTTTCGATCGCATGGTTCGGTAATCAGAATTATGAGTTGTTGCTTGAGAGTTATGATATATAACTTAGGAATAGATAACAACAAGGTTTTCATGTGGATTGTAAGGATACGTTTTTCCGCAAAGTTTTAAAATAAAAGAAAAAAAGGGTTTTAATTTTACTTATGTTAAAAATATCCTTACAATGGCATCTATGGAAAATTGTTGCTTATATGTTTCCAGTAATAGCAATATTGGAAAGTGGATTTGATTCTTTCATTTGTTGTAGTGTCTGAATTTACCAAATGAAGAAAGTTTTTCATCACCCAAGTTTCAATTGGACAGAAACTTGGAATCATACAAGTTGTATTGTATGATGAATGAGAATTTTCATCTTTGAAAAATTAAGACTAATTCTTTGATCACATGTATATGTGAGTCAATTGAAGGACCAAGGAATTAGGTACACTGGGTGTGCGCTGGTCAAGGTCCACCATAAAGATTGATTTGTCATGATTTACTAAAGATTAGTAAATATGATTATATTTATAAGGTTAAGTATAATTCTGCAACATTGGAAAGGTTACAATGTATGACAAAACAAATGAGAAGAATCAAATTAGGCAGAAAGATAAAAGTTTCTCAAAATCTGAAAGGATGGGAGAGTACTTTAGTATCATATTTCATGATCATCTTAATGATTATGAAACCATATCACAAATTCATACTCTAAGGACATCTTAGTGCATTGTTATGGCTAAGAAGAGAGGTCATGAATTGTTGGATTGGTTAAAATCAAGAAGATGAGTCATACTTCGTTCCAAAACAATTCTTAGAGTCATACTCCAAGATTGTAACCTTGAGTGACATAAAGGAAGATTTATTAACACTAGTCAAATGTAAGAGTAAAATGTTTTCTACTCTTGTACATTTGAGATTGGTAAGTTGTGATGTCTTTGATGAGACAAAGACCAACTAAGACCAATTGTGTGAAGTGTTAGTCTTGATAAGAATCCGCACTATCCCTTGAATATTTGTTTTGTCAAGGAATGGTTCTTGATTGGGGAAACTTATATGTCAAGGGGACAGTGGGAGCCTTAAAGATCCTGAAAGAGTTTCAAGATTTAATCAAGAGTAAAACCTGTAATTTATCA